>NC_090938.1:591754840-594428239 GCF_040938575.1 Ambystoma mexicanum
GCTCGAACCTCCTCAGAGAGGGTGGCCACCACCTTACCTCACCGCTTTTTCCAGGTAAGTGCGCTGCCACGCTTTCCCACACCCCCGGGGCCTGTAAATATGGGTGGGGGCATTACCTGGTCTGGGAATGGCCACCCCGCCAATGTAATATTGCTTAATAAACGTGAGCTTCAGTACCCAAAGAACAGGAAATGGACCTAGAAAGTAAGTTACCACAGGAAATGAATCTGATACATTCTGACATGGATGTTGGTGGCTCACCGCTGGTGGGGTAATGCCAGACAGTAAGTAGACCTTCACAGAATCTGCTAAATATGCATTGTGCAACTTTTCAGCCTAGGTAAAAAAGTGCACAAAGGCAGTACCATAACCCCAGACGACATGGTGCAGGATAAAGTAATCCTCATTTTTAGGTCTGGCTAGAGAAAGCTTTAACTCTGCCAGAGCTCTTGAAGATATATGTTGGAGAGCTTCACAGGCGCCATTCAGCTGATGCATGATACAGAAGGAGTAATGAGCTAGTGAGGGTCGTTTTGTATAATCCAGCTATTTTGGGGAGAGCACCTTTTTTTCCCCTTCTGCTTGTTACATTGATGTGTTTTTGAGTGTTGGGCTGAAGTACATAATTAATGTTATTTTTGGTTTCCCTAAAGCATGGCCTGCACTACTGGACAAAGAAAATCCACATATACGAAGTCAGACCTGTTTGGATTTGCCAATGCTTGTTGGTGATTGTTGTGGGTAAAGGAAAATCGCACTACTTTGGTAACCTCTTCGATAATGGGGTCCTTAGATTACTGCCACGGTATCTATTTAGGACAGCCAAAGTATCAAATTCAGAGACTTCAAGTTCTCCAGAATGCGGAAGCCCAACCTGCTCTTCAAGCTCAGCGATTAACCTCTTGCGCTGCGCTGCTTCTCGGGCTTCATTGGTTGCTGGGGGGGGCGAGAATTGAGTTCAAGATTTTATGTATTGTGCATCGAGCTCTTCATAATGTGGGGCCTCACTACTTGAGGAAAAAACTAGCAAGGTATTATCCTGCCAGAAGCCTATGATCGGAATCGCAAATTCTGTTGAAAATCCCTGAATTTTGTTGCAAGTGCCTTGGGGGTCGATCCGTTTCGGTACTGGCCCCCACCCTACGGAATGCCTTGCCATTGCACTTGAGAGTTCAGACTCTATACCTTCCTTTTAGGAAGTTACTAAAGACTCATCTTTTTGGTTCTCTCACTGCTCCTTATGTGGTGGTTGTTGTTCTGTAAAACTGCCATTCCTCAGTGCCTTGATGCCCTCGGGCCAAAGTTTGCACTTTATAAATCCTAAATAAATATATATATAAGTGAACCAGAAGGGTTTCTTTTCACCATAACCACTGTTATAGGAGCTAAGGATGGCCACTCAAGTCCAAACCCTCATATGTTCTGTCAGGTTACAGAAGGAAGGATAATGAGCAAACCTGGTGATCTGGGTGGTCCTTGTCTGTGCTCATCTGTTTTCACTGTTCATGTTTAGCTCAAGAAGTACTGAATCAGCGTTTTCTGGCGGGCTTGGATCAAAACTCTAAAAAAAAAAAACAGTAAATAAACAGACATGAATCTTTACAAGGGAGCTGCTGGGCGCCCATGAACAACATATAAACACCATCCCCTTTAATGTAAAACACTTTCCTGCTCCTCTTGCGCAAAGATTCTTTGTACAAAGAGAAATGTATATGTCCTCTTGTGCATGGCTTCCAGGGGTTCATATAAATATAATGATTTAATCATAACCATATATGTTCTCTCTCTCTCTTCCCTACCTCTCTCCTCTCTCCCCTCTCTCCCATATCGCTCTCTTTCCCCTTCTCTTCTCTCTCTCTCTTCCTAGTTTTGAAACAACGTTAAGTTTAGAATGTCCGCAGCATCGACATCGAGTTAAAACACATCAGAAGTGCATTTAAAATGTTCATTTCATTAGATGTGAAGGTTACATTTTGCCACAACAAGCTGGCAAAGAAATTAATAAGGTATGGTAGCTTTACAACCTTAACTACAAGCCCTGTACTCGCAGTTCATGAGGTCATTGATGACGTCACACACCTATGGCCATGCCCCCTGAGTAGCCTGTCCTGTGCATGCCACACTACATTTGTCTGCAGTCACACCTCATCTGGCACCACCCGCTGGGCATGGCCACATGTACCTGTAACCGGTGAGCGAAGCAAAATATTAAAAATCGGATCAGCCAAACTTGAGATTTCACTTTTAAAAATTAAATCTGTTATTTGGACCTGCACAATAGGTCTGGATTGCAAAGAAATGTGTTCACAAACACACACACACACAAACAAACACACACACACACACACACACACTCTTCTCGAACCTATACCTGGAACCCTACACACCCCAGCCCCTCTACACATGCCACACACACACACACACACACGCACGCCTTACACACAACAAATCCACCACACACACACAGACACACACCTCTCGAACCTATACCTGGAACCCCACACACCCTTGCCCCTCAACACACACACGCACAGCTTACACACACACACACACACACAGTCCTCGAACCTATACCTGGAACCCTACAAACCCTCGCCCCTCAACACATGCCACACCTTACACACAAATCCACCACACACACCCACAAACACGCACCCCACCCATGAATACACTCAGAATATACGACAGAACATTGTACAACAAAGAGATACAGTAACATTGTACAGTAATAGGCATACATTTAGAGGGATAAAACACTGGGGGCACAGCTAGAAGGATACAGAGAGAGAGAGGATTACATACAGGCAGCGAACATAGGTTCAGGAGAAAAAGGAAGGCCCACTTTGGAATTACTTGTTGGTGGGTCCACAGCTGGGCTTCTGCTACGAGAAAGGAAGCTAACTGTGTGTTCCCTATTAAGCCCCTCCAGTAAACCCGAAAGGCACCGCCTCGTTAAAGAACTCCTCACACATCTTCCCGCCTTTCTTCACCGGCTTTACGGAAGCTCTCTGGATTGCACATCTCGAGGTCCCTCTCCAGGTGGCCACGTTCAATATTATATTCGCTTCGATGTCCAATACACTTCTGTTAGATATGAGGAAAGAATATCCACCAATCGAGAACCGCCCATCGTACTGTTGTGAGTGGGGGTCTACTATATAAATTAAGAGATGCCCAGCTGTTATGTTAAAATGGCAAATTGCAGCATGAAAGGGGTAGATGGGTCGTCCCAGTGGGGTTTCATGCAGCAAATACAACTGAACACATCTGAGCCCACGTGCAGAATGTCTCACTCCAGATAGGCCTCACAGTGGAGGACCAGCAGACTGGATCAGGACAGGCCCCAACGACATTAGCACAGACCTCACAGGTGTGCTTCTCTGCCTGTAATGCAGCTGAAAACCTTAGACAACACACACCAAATTGCTCACTCCAGACAGGCCACACAACACGACGGCAGGTTTCTTAGACCAGGACATGCCACAACAGAATTACCACACGCTTCACAGTTGTGTTTTTTTGTGTGTGTTTAAATCTGTTTATTAGCATTTTAAGCAAGAAAAGCAATTATATTTGCATACTGCCACTATTATACTGTGGCCAAAATAACAGTATTTCATTGCCATCTTCTGCAATTAATATGAACAACACACATAATAACTGCTTCATGTACACCACTGTTACTATCAGTCAGTAGTATACAACAGGGAGATCATGCCAGGGTACTGATGCTTATCCGATTTCCACAGCCCACCTTATCTGTAGACCCCCCCCAATATCCACCTCAACCAGGAATCATTCTCCCTCTAGTCCTCATCGACCCCTCACATTGGGCCAGAACCTCAGGGCGCCATAACATCCAATGGAAGGAACCTCGACTGTATGAGAGCATTCCAAGACTGAACGTTGTCATTCATCTCTCGAGTACTCCTATACACAGACGTGTACGACACTGTAGTCTCGGCTAATGGCCAGTGCTTGAGGTCACTCTGCTAAGGGCCTACCTGTGGACCCGCAAGAGACTTCCATGCCATGGCAATCCTACGTTTTGCCAATATACAGATCAAATCGATACATTTGGTAACATGCTTAGTGCCTTTTAGGAGGGGTTACATAGCGAGTAAACACACCTCAGGCGTCCACGTAAATCTAGTGATCCCAGCCCCTTCGAAACATGCGTTTTGACAGCTGACCAAGATTGTCACAATAGAGGACACATCAAAAACATGAACCTAATGTCTGCTTGGTCCTCCACACACCTCGGTCAACATGGAGATACCGACCTAGAGACCCTTGCCATACTATATGGTGTGATCTATGCCCCTTGAAGAATGTACACTTGAATGAGCTTGAGCATTCCTAGATACCCTTCTTGTGTATACCAGCGCATTCACCCACTCTGTTTCTTCAATCTCTGTGCACAGCTACTCTCCCAAATGGATTTTATGTTGCAGTCCCCAGCATCCTCCCATACAGCCTTGACACCCCATGTGCCACCTTCGTCAGGTCACATGGCAGTGCCAAAGTCGCAACTGGCTCAAGTTCGTTAGGGAACCCCCACCAATAGCCCTAGCTACCTTAATCAATATGATGTATGTCAGAAATTGGCCAGCGTGTATTCCACATTCCGATACCAATACTGAGAACTCCAACAACACGCTGTCTCAAAACATGTCCCCCATGTGACAACTCCCTTGTCCTCCCAGTGCGACCTAATAATCTGGATGTCACCCCACCCTTGACCATAGGTTTGGCGAGAGGTATATTATGGGAATAATGTTAACGAACGCCAAGTCATTTCTGGGCCCTTAACCATAGTCTCTTACTGAGCTGCAGAATATATGGACAGCCCTAAACTCTCCTGCTGTCCACCCAGAGCATCTCCTTAAGCAAGTACAGCTGCACTGATGACTACAATAGTGTTGTGTCCAAAGTGGCTTCATCGGACATCCACCAAGAGAAAAACTGAATCTGCCCAGCTGGGTACTGTGGGATGTATTGACCCATTCCGCTATGCTATGCAGCATCACCCTGCCAGTTGTGGCGAAAGAAACTGCAAGAATGGCGGAAAAACCCTTGTGCGCACCAAAAACCTACAAAAAAACGTGTGCTTCAGCACACAAAAAGAGGGATGCACAACCTGCCACCCATGGTGCATGTGCAGTGGAATAGAGCACTCCCTGCAGAAATGTGCCAGTGGGTCCCATGACCAGCAAACAGAGTGCAGAGAGAAAGCATCACTTTGCAAGTGAAACCCAGAAATGTGCCTACAAATGATATTTGCTTTGTTGCCAAGAACTCCAAAATGCCTATAACACAACACCTTTCAAAATTTACAATCTTGCCCGGTGCTAAAATCCATGTATCAAATGAAACATTGTGAAACATACAAAGTCTGAAAACTGACAGCCTCTATGCCAAAATCTGTGTGCTGTACCCCGGGCTGCCTGAATGACAGCTGTCAGAGGAGTACTGAGGAAGCCTAAAATGACCTAAAATTAAAAATTCTGTTGAATTACCAAACATAAACAGGATTGTTGCCAAAAAAGGAATACATATTTTATTTGTGTTTTTAATTCCACAGACTTTCAGGCCGCGAAGGAAATGTATTTGTATGTGATGCAACAAATGTGGGTTTTGCTGGGTTTAAAAGTTAATCAGCTTGGCTGACGCTGCAAAAAACTGAAAAAGCAGGTTTTTCTCTGAGAAGGAGGGCCTTCCTCTCAGCAGAAACTCACTGCGAGGTGTTAATTGCAGGTTAGAGCAGAATCTTGTCTACAGAAGGCAAATGAACAATGACAAAGCTGCAGCCCAGGAAACTGGAAGTGTTAAAGGGGTCGTAAATAGTCTCTGGAAGGAACAAGCAAGGAGGGGGATGTCCTGGACTGCAGGGAGACAAATAGAGGCGGCGCCAAGTGACCATCTACTGCTAAACATGAACAAATAACACATTTGTAAAAGACTTATAACTTGCTATTCAAAATGGTGAAAAATATAAAAAGGACAGAGTTGTTAATTTAATTTCTGGCTGCACGTGTGAAGAGGCGGCAGAACTGTGTGACATGTTCTGGACAGGAATGGCAAGATATGTGGTTTTATGCAAAATGTATTACTGGTAGAATTGTGAAAATGTACACGCATATACCTATGTTAAACACGGACGTGTGTGGAAATTTGCATGAAAATTGAAAAGTGTGTTCATAGCGAAAAGGGCTAAATTCTGTAGAGAGAGGAGACAAGATCCCACCACTGCAGGGTTTTGAGGAATAGCTGCTATGTAAAATATGACATCCTTGTGTGTGATTTGTACAAAGGTGACCAATGTAGAAATGTACATTTAATATAAAATCAGATTTGGAGACCAGTGGTTAAAGGGAGGTCTCTGAGGATTGTGAAGCAAATCATAAAACGTGACATCACCCAGCCTTGATCCAATCACTCAAATTGCAAGGCGGAGATGAAGTTTGGTCCAATCCCAGCTCACAGGGGCAAGCTTAGCTAAGCCGGCCCACACACCCCCTTTGTGATGTCATTCTAGAGCATAAATACAGACAGCTGACAACACATAGGGACTCACAGATCCAGCCACTTTCCTGATTCCTGCAAAGCACTCTGATCCAGCATCCTACATCCAGCTTTAAATATTCTTCCAGATCCAGATGCCAAATCTCTTGCCAGCAATGGAGACTATTGATTTCAGCAAGGCCCCAAATCCTCAAATGTTTTCTCTCCAGTCAGTAAAGCGCTGTGTGGTGTGAGAAAGCCTTTTGAACCAGTATCCCGAAATTCTCTGGCTTGTCACCACTAGGCTTGCCTGACGAACTCACCATCCAGCTGGTCCAAATACACACAGACTAGGAGAGCAGATCCTGTGCCAATCTGGCGACCGCCTAGAGGATCCAGTCCCGTGCCTGTTGTGCTGTCTTTCCTAGACTAGACCCAATCCTGACCAGTCCCATTTAAAAACATATCCAGTGAGTATAAATAGGAAGAACTGTGTCCCATAGCATATGTACTTTGCATAGTCTTATCCCTATCTCAGACCTATCCTATCTTTCATTCAGAACCAGTATTGTTATGAGTATCTTTGCATTGTCTTATCCCTATCCAACCCATCCTGTCTTTCATTCAGAACCAGTATTGTTAGGAGTATCTTTGCCTTGTCTTATCCCTATCCACCCATCCTATCTGTCCTTCAGAACCGGTATGGTTAGAACTATCTTTGCGCTGACCCTTTTCTCATCTGAAGAAGTCGAGTTTCCTTATCAGGTGGGTCACCCTGATCCAGTGACTGTAAGAATCCTGTGTAGTATTTGCTTCTTCATAGTCATCCTCTAGTGTAAGCAAACCCATTTGTGCATTTCTGTTTTCCATTCTTGCGCCTATTTTACAAAAACGACCTTTACTAAAACCACTATAACTCCCTCAGTTGTTGTGATGGAAACACAATTTCAACTCCTATTTGTACCCAATATCCCTAGCTATCCATAGAACCCGGAAATCAGTGTGATTCTCCCATTATCATGAATATCGCGCAATGTAAATGTTGCTGCAATTTTAAAAATCTGAAAGGTTTACACGTGTAAAATAGCTTTTAACTGCTTCCGACTTGGACCTTAAGATCCCAACTGTTTTCTGCTGACCAACTCATTGCTTGGGCTTGTGTGCAACTATTCAAAGCGGCTCCCATAGGAATGTATAACAATTTCAGTATCTTTGACCATATTTGGTGTTTTTGCTTTGTTCATTCTAAAGACCATTTTGAAAGCCAGGCTGACAGCTGAAAAGTCAATTCCGTTTTTCTCTTGTGTTTACTGGGGGAAAGTGGGACTGATATTCTGTTTGATTTATGCTATTCCTGAATCCCTGCTTTCTCCTCCTATCTCTTTACATTGCCTATTGGGGGGGGTTGAGGGGTGGCCAGGGGATCTTCTAACCATAGTGCTATCTGATCTGAAACCAACACAAAAGTATTATTTCTGTGCTTCATTTGTTTTGCTCATTACTTACTCCTTGTGTATTAAAGATATTATTCAGTGTTCTGTCACCCCATTGGTGATTGTTGATTCCCTATTAAAATATATTGTGATTAAATCTTAAATACCTAAATAAATATTTACCTTTGCAAACTAGCCTGATTCCTGGTTCTGTGTGACCGGGCGTGAGGGGGTTCCAGGAGAAGGGTGTGATATGATTGGTATATCGTTCAGAATATTGAACTTTTAGACAAAAATAAATAAGGATTTGAGTTGTGCACTACATGCTGGGCTTTGACTTGGGTGTTTGCCGGACTGAAATCACTTACAGCTTGGGAGCTCGTCGCGAGATCCTGAATTAGACATTACACTCGTGACAGTCTAACACAGCATGCTAACTGGTGGGGTACATACACCTTGTTGGGTTACCATACTGTTCTAAACTGTATAAGCACCCCTGGAAAGATAGGCCAGAGGAAATTAATATTTCCGGAATGGTGTCCCCAGTGGAAATTTATATTGCAAGGGAACACCAACTGCACAAATTGTTTGTCAGGGTTGAATGGGTAGAACAGGACGAACAGGTATGGCTGCAGGGAATAAAACAAGAAGTCACTGAAACCAACCTTAATATCTGTCAGGACAAGGGGCTATTACATGAAGCACTCAGTGAGCTAGCTGTACATTACCCCTAAAATAAAAGAGGAGCAGTACAAAATTGCAAAAATAGCAGCCTACCTGTACCCCCACATAGGAGTCTTCCAGGAAAAGTATGCAGACCATGTAGACTTCACAAAGAGGAAAGGGGAAGAAATGCAGAAAAAAATCCAGATTTCTCTGGACTCTGCAGAGCAAAGGCTCCAGAGTAGCCAAGAAGCTGAAACAAAGGCTAGGCAGTATGCCACCAAACTGCAAGAAGAACTTACACTCTTACTGCAAAAGAATGCAGAGCAAGATGCCCAGGTACGGACACTGCAAAAACAGTGTCAAGAAAGGTTGGACTCTTGAAAACAGAGCCAACAAAAACTGGCACAACAATTAACTTTTAACAGAGTCTGTGCAGAACAGCTCAACGTCCTACAAGACCAGATCGACCAATTAAAAGAGGAAAATAATAAATTGATTATCAAAGACCTAGAATCCCAAACAGAGTTTGATGAGGAGCGCCAGAAAGCTGGGGCACTTAAAAAGCAGAGGGATGACCTGGCTGCACAGTGGGACACTCTAAGTCAGGAGAGGGACGCCTTAGGCCAGGAAGTCAACCATTTAAAAACAAAGTTAGAAGAAAATCACCTGGCCCTTCAGGAACTTGGTGAAATCAAACTGGACTATGAAAAGCTGCTGGAGCACACCAGGCGGTGGAGGAGGCTCTGGCAAAGAATAATCAGACCAGTAAGGACCAAACTCAGGAGGTGAGCCTCCTGCAGCAACAAAATACTCCCAATTCAGGCAGGAAGAACAGAGAGACAATGAGGCTCTCTGTGAAAAGAATGACAGGCTCTATAGACAGATAGCCATGCAAGAACAACTCATAGAGACCAGTAAGGCCTTAATAGAGGAGTAAAAAGGCCAGATCTTGGCATGACATCAGGAAATAGGGGCAGAAAGAGATGAGGTAAGATGGGAGAGAGAAACCCCTGAGCATAACCTCAGGAACCCGGGCATCAGGGACTTTCATTCCTTCAGTTCCATGGACTCTGCCACCCCCATGTCCACTGGCTCATATGAACCAAGGGCCACGGGGATGATAGACTTCAACACCAATGGGAAATATGCTACTAGTAGATCAACGCCTCCCATCAATGGATGAGCAGGCATTTATGTACAGGCTCCCAAATGCTAGGGCCAGCTTCTCTGATTAGGGAGACTCCAGTGAGGGGAGAATCTGGATCCTCAGAAATATCACTTACCAAGAGATCAGTAAGTAACATTTGGTGGGGAATTCCATGAGACCAGGCCCACAAAGAGCATTTTAAAGACCTCTTCCAAGCTAGGATTGTGGGGGGGGGGGACTCAGCCAACCCTGGGAGCAAAGGAGAGTCAGAAGACTCTTCTGAGCGCCACAGGTCTCAAGAGACTAGGCCTCCACATTCTGCCAGCCAGTCCCAAACTCTCAAAATCAGGGAGAGCCTAGAAGATCAGACAGCCACCTCGGGTAGCAGGGCCTCTGAGTCAGAGGATGAGTGGACCAGGGTGACCAGAACTAAAAAGGCCAACAAAATGAAGAGGGCTCTGCTGAAAGAACCCCAGAAGCAAATCAAAGCTATTAGGAGCATCATCACGCCCTACCACAAAAATGCCCAATATTCAGTTTGGGAGCATCTCGAATTGTTTGAGCAAATGATGCAGCCTTTCAACCTGAAGGACAGCCAAAGCTGTATTCAGTATATCAAGTGGACATTTTCACCTGAATAGTCCAGCTTCTTTGTGGGCTGGAGGATCAAAACCATTCAAGATGGTCCACCTATAGGGCGGCTATCCTAAAGCATTTTTCAATTCATAGAAACCCTCAAGAGGCCCGCAAGGCAGCCTACAATCTGCAATGTGGGGAAGACCAGGCCCCACAAGAATTTGTCCAAGAACTGAAACGTGCCTCTGCGCAGACCAACCGGAGGGTGCGCACTGACAGTAGGGAATTTGTCAATACCTTCTTTCATGCCCTCCCTAAATACATTATGACCCAGCTAGTGAGGGACTTTCATGAGAAAAGATCACTAGACTGGGTCATTGAACAAGCAACTCGCATCTATGAAGTGCAGAAGCAACTAGAAAGTAAAAATACTAACAAAAGCCCACAACCAACCAACACCCTGCTGCTGCTAAGATGGCGGAGGTGAAGGATGCCCCCATTTTAGATCTGGAGATGGGGGGCCTAAAAACATTCCTGCACATAATTCTACCAACCCCCGACCCAGAAGGCCCTCGGGCCAATCCCAAACAGGGAGTCAGGGAGGTAACCCCACAAATGGGGCTCCTAAATCCCCTGACTATATCAGCCCCCGTTACAAGGGCAATGGACCCATCCTGGGCTATGTGTGGTCTCCTCCAGCCCAAGGGGGATGGGAATCCAACCAGGCAGCTGCCAACCCAGGAAACGTCCCTCCTCACTTTCCCCAGGAGGGCAGTAATCACCCAAATGCCAGGTCAAGTCTCTTTCCCGGTACCCGCCAAACCTCAACCCCCAACACAACCCTTCTTTCTTTCCCTACTTTCCTGAGCGCAGACAGCCCAATCCAGGAGAGGGGAGGACAAGGGTGGAGGGGTACCAAAACTATCTTAACCAGGGGTATTATGGGAGAAGTGATAGTTACCCTTTCCGTGATCAACCAAGGGTAGACCAGAGGACCCCGTACCAGCCAGAGCGGGTGTCCCAACTGGAGCCCCAGGTCCAGAACATGGCACAGGATCTGGGTCGCATGTTGAGGGCGCAGCAGAACCCTCCAATGAACATCGCGACTCAGAACTCCTCAAATCATGGGTCTGGTGCTCCAGAACAATGACAGGGGAAGACCCCCGACAACCCACTGGTTCCCAGGGAGGAGGCACAAGGGCAAGGGGGGTGTAAAGCCTTAGAGGAAGCTTCCTTCCCCACTTGTGGAAAGCCCCTGGAAACCCAGGAACCAGAACCAGAATCTCCTGCTCCCGAAAGTTTGCAACCCAAGGAACAGAGTTTGGGTAGGAGAAATAAAGAGCCTAAAAAGACCCATTTTTAGGAGGAGGTGTGAATCTTCCAATTTGAAGGAGAGGGGTCCTTGGAGGATTCTGGGAAAAGGATCTTCTCCTTCAGGGATAGGGGAACTGCTCCCAAAGAAAATGGGTCCCAAGATATCCTGATCATGACTGGGTAGATGTGGGTACCGAGTTATAACTGCCCATCATCAAACCCCAGAATGACCAGCAAGAAAATCCCTTTGTTCAAAACAATTCTGGTGACTGCCTCCAAAAAGGGGGGGGCGGCAGCCTAGAATCAGAACCAGGGGAGCCCAAAACTTCCCCCATATCCAACTGCCACCTTTTTCTTTACAGATCCCCAAGCTCACATCCAGGATCCTGCCCAAACCAATTCTGAGAACTACCTCCAAAAAGGGAGGGGGGTGGCCTAGACCAGAGAAAGAAGAGTCCCTAGCTCCCCAATGCCCTTCTGAGGACTGTCTCCAACAAGGGGGGGACAGCCCTGGATCAGAATGGGAGGGGCCCAAGACTCCTCAAATCACTGAGTATGAAACTGTGTGCTCACATACCCAAACTATCCCACTCCATTCTGGGGTCCGCCTCCTCGTAGAGGGGAGCAACCCAGAACCACCCCAAGAGGAACCCCAAACCTCATCAACCACTTCTGTTGACAGCCTCCAGAAGTGGGGGCAGCCCAGAAACAGAAGAAGGGGAGCCCGAAACTCCCCAAATAGCGGTATGTCAAATTTCTGTGACAGATTCTGCAACTCCGACACCGTCTCTTGACCCAACTATTCCGGTGTCAGAGTCCGAAATAAGTAAATTGACCATCAAGCTTGCCCAGAGCCCCCATTACCTTTGCCCCTTGAAGGAGAAGGAAGGTAGATTCTATGTCTCCATCCAGGTGCAAGGGCAATGTGCAATTCAAGCACTGGTGGACACTGGATCCCAAGCCACCTTGCTGTCAAAGAAGGTCTTTGAGCAGAAAAATTCGGGAAAGGGGGAGAGATACCAAATCCCTCTCACCCCTCTTCCTGGACAGCTCCAGAACTTTGACAGGAAGGAAATTGCTGTTGAAGGGTCTGCAGAGCTGGAAATCAAAATTGAGTGACACAAAATGAAGCACCTGGTCCTAGTTGTGGTGCCAGAGGGAACCCCCTGTCTATTAGGGAATGACATCCTCTCCCCTCATAGATTGTGTCAACAAGGTCCTCTGGACCCAGACCCAAAGGACAATTCAATTAAAGCAAAGCGTCAACCATGTGAGTCTAAATGGCACATGCAACATGGTTGAGCAAAAACTGGACCTAGTTAGGTTCTACTTTCAGAACAACGACACACCCCACGTCACAGTCATAGCTATGGGACCACCAAACGGTGAGGTGAACTCTTCTCCATTTCTGCAAATCAGCCTCCCTTCCAGTCTCAAGTGGCATTCCACCATGGAGGGAGATACATTGACATTTTACACTAATGTACAATCTGAAAATCCCAAGTTCATAGCCAAAATTGACATCAAACCAGCACAGAACTCAGCTGGCATTCTGAAAAAGGGTGAATGACAGGAAGGAGCCTGTCCTCACCCGAGTTGACTTGAATAGCGAAGAAAGCTTCATCAGCGAAGCCTTATTAAAAAAACTCCCAAAAGACCAGACACGACCCGCCATAGAGTCAGTGCAGCAATGGGTAAGGGATCTGGAACCACCTCGCTCCAAACATACTCTGCTTAGCAGTTGTATGATCACAATTTCTAGGAATAACAAAAGCATAACAGATACTTGTTGGGTTGTCCAAGGTGTTCCTTCTGCCTTTTATATGATTAATGGAATTTCAGAAATGGAGGAGAGGTGACCATCCCAGGATTTACCTACAGAATCCATCTGTCAAGACCATTAGTAAACATAGATGGGGAATAGTGCCAATTATAACCAATGCAAGTGTCTTTCCCACTGCTGACATCCCCAGATGACGTGTGGACACAGTAGTGGGAAAATATCCATAACCATGCTCTGTTCTATCTTCTATCTTCTAGCATCTGGACTAAGAATTGCCCAAAGAATTACCAAGGAGGACCACTCGGGGACCAGGAGGAAAGACCCAAGGAACCCGGAGTGCCACTCCATACTCCCAACCTGAACTAGCAATACTCCTGACCAGAACTGGCGAGGAGAGCGTGTCGCTTCATCACTGACGGGAGAAGCAGCAGAATTTCTCTACATGGACAAAAGAATAGAACATCCCAATCTCCAGACTTCCGCTTTACGGGCAGTCAAAATCAAGTCAGGAGGGGGGGCTCTGTGGGATGTATTGACCCACTCCGCTATGCTATGCGGCACCACCCTGCCAGTTGTGGGGAAAGAAACTGCAACAATGGCGGCAAAACCCGTGTGCGCACCAAAAACCTACAACAATGGCGGCAAAACCCTTGTGCGTGCCAAAAACCTACAAAAATCATGTGCTTCAGCACACAAAAAGAGTGATGCACAACCTGCCAACCATGGTGCATGTGCAGTGGAATAGAGCACACCCTGCAGAAATGTGCCAGTGGGTCCCATGACCAGCAAACAGAGTGCAGAGAGAAAAGCAGCACTTTGCAAGTGAAACCCAAAAATGTGCCTACAAATTAAATTTTCTTTGTTATCAAGACCCCCAAAATGTCTATAACACAACACTTTTCAACATTCACAATCTTGCCTGGTGCTAAAATCCATGTATGAAATGAAACATTGTGAAACATACAAAGTCTGAAAACTGACAGCCTCTATGCCAACATCTGGGTGCAGTACCCGGGGCTGCCTGAATGACAGCTGTCAGAGGAGTACTGAGGAAGCTCTAAAATGACCTAAAAGTAAAACATCTGCTGAATTAGCTAACATAAACAGGGTTGTTGCCAAAAAAGGAATACAGATTTTATTTGTGTTTTTGATTCCACAGACTTTCAGGCCAAGAAAGAAATGTATTTGTATGTGATGCAATGTGGGTTTTTCTGGGTTTAAAAGTTAATCAGCTTGGCTGAAGTTGCAAAAAACTGGAAAAGCAGGTTTTTCTCCCAGAAGGAGGGCCTTCCTCTCAGCAAAAACTCACTGGGAGGTGTTAATTGCAGGTTAGAACAGAATATTGTCTACAGAAGGCAAAGGAAAAATGACAAAGCTGCAGCCCAGGAAACTGGAAGTGTTAAAGGGGTCATAAATGGCCTCTGGAAGGAACAAGCAAGGAGGGGGATGCCCTGGACTGCAGGGAGACAAAAAGAGGTGGAGCCAAGCGACCATCTGCTGCTAAACATGAACAAAGAACACATTTTTAAAAGACTTATAACATGCTATTCAAAATGGTGAAAAATATAAAAAGGACAGAGTTGTTAATTTAATTTCTGGCTGCACATGTCATGCAGCACTCACGCAGGTTCCCATGGCTTCTATGGAACCATTGGTGACTATGTCGCCATTAGAATGTTGCACCTTTCTCTGGTACTTCCTGTTTGTATGCTCTAGTCTTTCTGTCCTCTGTCTGGTGGTTCCACTTTTGCATTCTGGGTTTTTCCCGCTTCTGTCCCCTCACTTTCCAGCCTTCCTACTCGCCTTTTGTCCTCCGCTGTGCTTTCTAGTCTTTCTTGCTTCAGCTGTATTTTTTCTTCATTTCTCTGCTCTGCTTTGCCCCTCCCCCTTCTTGTTTTCTTTCTTTTCTTTCCTCGTTTGGACTGCCTCACTTACCTCATCTGTCTGGTTCCTTTCTCTTTCTCTTCCATTTTCTCCTGTTTCTTCCTTCTTCCTTCCTAGCTGTTCTGCTTACCGCTTACTGGTATCCATCCACCGCTCTCTTTGGTTGCAGACCTCATTGTTCAGCAAAGGTCTCTATCCTGCCTGGAGTGGCTTCCGGAAGATATAACTTCTTCTCTTACCCATCATTGGACCTGAGTTTCTGGACCATTTACTCATCATTACATTTGGGTTACTCCTCTGCCCTCAAACACTTCACCCATAAAACAACTTTATCTTCATCTAAACAGAAGTTTTTTTAGCATTTGCTTTTTTCCTCTCTTATTGGTTTCTTTGGGAGGGGGTCCTTTGCCTTCCTGTTTCACCAGATTGGCAAAGTGGCATCCACCCGGGGAAGGCCATTCCTCTACACAAAAAAGAAATCATCAAGGAGGAGGGGGCAAAGACACAAATCCTCTTCGGAAGATTCAGCTGAGTAGGACGGGAATTTGGATGTAACTAATCCTAACTCTGAGAAGGTCAGTTCCGACAGTGATAGTATTGACAGCATGTGTGAGGAGGCAGGAGAACTGTGTGACATGTTATGGACAGGAATGGCAAGATATGTGGTTTTATGCAAAATGTATCACTGGTAGAATTGTGTTGTGAAAATGTACACGCATATCCCTATGTTAAACACACGCATTTGTGGAAATTTTCATAAAAATTGGAAAGTGTGTTCATAGCAAAAAGGGCAAAATTCTGTAGAAAGGGGAAACAATATCCCACCACTGCAGGGGTTTGAGGAATAGCTGCTATGTAAAATATGGCATCCTTGTGTGTGATTTGTATAAAGGTGACCAACGTAGAAATGTACATTTAATAAAAAATCAGATTTGGAGACCAGTGGCTAAAGGGAGATCTCTGAGGATTATAAAGCAAATCATAAAATGTGACATCACCCAACCTTGCTCCAATCACTCAGATTGCAAGGCGAAGATGAAGTTTGGTCCAATCCCAGCTCACAGGGGCAAGTTTAGCTAAGCCGGCCCACACACCCCCTTTGTGATGTCATTCTAGAGTATAAATAGAGACACCTGACAACACATATGGACTCACAGATCCAGCCACGTTCCTGATTCCTGTGAAGCACTCTGATCCAGCATCCTACATCCAGCTTTAAATATTCTTCCAGATCCAGATGCCAAATCTCTTGCCAGCAATAGAGACTATTGATTTCAGCAAGGCCCTGTAAGGATATTTGGCGTGTTACAGCACAGAGTACAGCACTACTGCACAGGTATTGAATGCTGCATTGAGGATCACTTAGAAGCTGTGCATGACATTTTTAAAGCACTCCAGATACCTAAGGAACAGTACAGACAATATTTTCATTTAACTTTAGATGCCCCGACGGCCAGCATCATAAGGGGATTAAATGAACAGCAGAATATGACCTGGTTGGAGTTTGAAAAAGAAATTAGGCGTCATTTTTCTCCTTTTCAGTCATTGCAGGAGGCAAAGAAAGTCGCTTACACAATTACTGCTGGACCTAATACATCCCCTCGCCAATTTTTACAAGAATTAAAAAGAGCATTTACTCGCTTTGATGTATCTTTTGACTCAAATTCCAATGAGTTTAAAACTGCATACTTCTATGGGCTACAGAAAGACATCATATCCCAATTGGTCCGTGAATTTGACCGTGACAAGTCCCTTGAATGGATTGTACATCAAAGCACAAAACTATATGAGGTACTCTATTGTCAGGGTAGAGAAAGTGATAAAATGAAAGATACTAGACCTAAATCTAAAGAACCCTCAGCCACAGTAATGGAAATCAGGTCAGCCAAAATGTCCCTTGAGTCTGCTCAAAGCCAAGGTAAAAATAATGTGACACCTGAACAAAGGGGTAATCAACAAAGGTCACCATTTCCTGTACCAATGTTCCAATCACATGATCCTAGTAATAGAGAGAGCTACATCAGCCCTAGGTATTTAGGGGACAGACCCAGGGTAGGATATCGGCCTGATATGGCAGGTATGAACAATAACCAGAGACAAAATCAAGATCAAAGAAATGATGGTCCCTACCAGTCATTGGGGACACAGAGCAGATTTGATCGCAACACCATGATATATAGTAATCAGGATAGGCCCCGATATGTGGATCGATTTACTGATAATGGAAACCAACCTAGGGGCCAGTACTCACAATCTGAGAGACAGGACATGAGGCAAAACGTGAACTACAATCCACGTCAGTACAATGATTCCCCACCAGGGGACTATAATCAAAGGATGGGTGCAACCCGCTCCCCTCCACAAATGAATCAAGAGTTCAGAAACCATCCCAACCAACATCAATCACCTGAGAGGTATCAGAATAGATCCAATCAGGGGGAAAACAACCAATATCGACATAGGCCACAGAAAGAGGATCCTAGAGAGATGGAAAGGTTCCAGTGCCTTGAGGCCCAAGTGAAAATGTTAGCTGAGCAAATAGGAAAGCTCTGTACAGCGCAAAAACAACCTTCCAAAGAGGGGGCTGATGGCCATAGCAATGACCGGGGGGCTTCCGAAAAGTGACTAAGTACTCATGATAACTGCAGTGCCAAAATGACATATTGCTCTGATATAATTTTGCATAACGACTCTGAGATGCCTAATGGATTAAATGTGAAAGTGCCAGTAAATGAACTTGTGAACGAAAGTGCAAATACTTCTAAAAAAGAGGTACGGTTTAACCTAAAGCTAAATAAAACAGTAAAGATTTGTACAAATGAAAAAGAAACATTAGGAATTCCAAAAGAACAAAGGGACAGATTTAAGAAAAATGACTCATGCATGGGGAATACCAATGGACAGGGAGTAAGTGGGGATGCTATAGCTCCTTCCCTGGGCAAGCAAAACAATGACCAAACACAGACAGAAAAAGGAAATACTCAAAAGGAGGGTACAAGTCAATCACCTGAAGAATTCTTTGAGCCACATATTTTTGAAGAGGCTGAAAGGGCTGGTATCACACTAAATGATCACAAATGCACAGAATTAAAAAATGACAAATTGCTGAATGATGTTGTTACACATGTTCAGTTGGAAGGTTGTAATGTGGTCTCTGATGTTACCCAGATGGATGGGCGAACAGTGGCCACACTCCAAAAAACCTCTGATCATGGAGAAATGAATAAAGTCTCTTTCGCGCAAATGGGTAAAAAGGAGGGAAAAATGTCTTTCCATTTACCAATGTGTTTAGCCAAAAGTGAAAAAGACCTGAGAAAGGTGAGCCCTGAAATCAGTAAGAATTCACATTTCTTATGTGTATTAGAGGAAGTTGAGGAAAGATATTATGCACCCATCACTGTAGAAGAAAAATGCCACACCTTTGCTATGATTGACACTGGCGCACAGGCCACATTTATGTCCAAGGAGCTGGTAAAGAGTATCAATGAAGGGAGACCCCCACAAAGTCAGATCACAGTGAAGGAAAATCAAGGCCCAGTGCATAATTTTAATGGGGAGGAGGTGCCCATCATAGGTGTAACTGAGGTTGACATAAAAATAGGAAAGCACAGAATGAAACAAGAGGTATTGATCACATCTATTTGTGAAATTCCATTTCTGATGGGGACAGATTGCCTGAAAAGATTTTCTCCTCTAATAGATGGGGTGAATGGAGTTCTGTGGTCCTTAACCAAAAAACCATTGAGGCCTAAGAAACTAAAATCACAAAACAGCAATATAAATGAATGTCACACCGTTGCCAAAACAAATGATGCTGTGGAGGTATATCTCCAGAATAGCTGCATACCTAGTGTCACTCTTATATTAATGTGTCAAGACAAAATGCAGAGCGACAATGAAAAACTACTTGTACAAATATACTTGGACCCAAGGAAAAATTGGCAGACTACCATAGATGAGCAGACATTACGTTTTTATTTAAAAGAGAAAACATGCAAACAGAATATTGCTCCTAAAACAGATTCAGAAAAACACATTACCACTCTGGCAGAAATACACATGGAAGATGAGCAACCATGGGTTCATGTTGGTATAAATGACTATTTTAAAACAATAAGAGCCACTTTAGCGCTTGGACATGAAAGGAGTTTCATTAATGAGAAATTGTTGCAAAAAATAATGGAGAGGGAAGAAATCCCGAGATTTAGGATTAAAAACCAATATGTTTCTGGGTTGGACAGTCCAGACTTTGAAAACCGAATTGCAGGCAGATGCATGCTTAAAATTAGCATTGGGCAGAAAACAATTTACCATAATGTATGGATAGTGAGTGGAGCACAAAATGAATTTTACATGGGCAATGACATCATGCACAGAATGTGTATGGTGTTAGATTTCCTTAATCAAAAAATATGGTCACGCCTAGGTGGTCCGGCACCTGAATTTGAAGACAAAAGAAGGGCTTATCATTGTGCACAACTGGTTCCTTATGCAATCGAATTACAAATTAGGAAAGATACTATTATTCCTGCATTTACAAAACAGTTTGCAATAACACTGAAATGCAAAAATGGACAGCAGATGAAAGGCTCTGATGCATTTGTATGCCTGAATGAATCCATAAAACAGCAAGGCCTGGATCATGAATACATTCCATTGGTAGATATTGGTGAAGGATCTGTAAAAATTATGGTAAATAATAAAGGTTGTCAGGATATTCATTTAGAGGAAAACTCCCCATTAGGAATGGCCATACAAAAATCACATTATAGGGCAGATTTAAATAACATGGTGATTGGAAATATTCCTGAAAAGTATGTAGATGCCAAGGGTGAGTTGCCAGAACACCTGGACTCTCAGCCCAAAGGAATATTTAAAATTCATTATGTGTATCCTTATGATTCAAATGAGGCAGTGTGCTGCCATCGAGAGGATTGCATAATATTTAATTTAAATGAAAATAAAACAGAAAATCAGCCCATTGAAGTGGAAGCTGATATGCCAAAATATTTAAAAGTGGCAGCTTTACAAAAAGACACAGCCACACAGTTAGCGGAAAGCGCTGAGATTCCCTTACCAGAAGATTTTCCAGAATTTTCCAAAATGGTAGAAGAGCAGATCTCCTTAGCGGATGCGTGTGAAAGCAATGAGGATAGGGACAATCTGAGGGAGATATTTATGGAGTTTAAGGATGTATTTGCAAAAGATGCTTATGATTGTGGTTTAACTGATTAACATGTGGCCACACTACCAGAAGGGTGTAGCAGAAATCCAGTGTTTGTACGCCAGTATAGACTACCTCTGGCATGTTTAGAATCATTGGCAGAGATTATTAAAAATGTGGAATCGCGGGGAATCATCAGGCCCATTCATAGCACATCCAATACACCTATTTTAGGTGTGTTAAAGCCAAATGGTCAATGGCGGCTATGTGCAGACTTGAGAGAGTTAAATAAAAGAGTACCAGTATCTAGATGGCCACTGCCATTCATTGATCAGGGCCTAGTTCAGGTACATGGTTCAAATGTATTTACCACATTAGATCTCACCTCTGGATATTGGTGCATGCCATTGGCAGAGGAGATACAACATTTATTTTCCTTTACATTTGACAGGACTCAATATGCCTGGCTTAGAGCTCCGTTCGGGTACATCAATAGTGGGAGTGAATTTGGCATATTTTTGAGAAAGGCCATGCCGGATGCAGCGGAAAGAGGAACAATAGTTTATGTGGACGATGTCCTGATAAAAAATGAAAGCCTGAAAAGCCATTTTGATGAAATAAGACATGTACTTGGCCAATTGCAGAAAGCAGGGGCCAAAGTATCTTTGCAAAAAGCACAATGGTGCAAGAAAAAAGTGAACTTTCTAGGGCATGAAGTGACTGAACATGGGCTAAGTCCACAAAAGAAGAAAATAGAGGCCATACAAAGATTAAAAGATCCTAAAAATGTGAAAGGAGTAAACAGTTTATTAGGGATGACAGGCTATAACAGAAAGTTCATTGAAAATTATGCAGAAATCACTCAACCATTGACTAAACTGCTTAAACTGAATACTCCCTGGAAATGGGAAAAAGAGCAGTCTGATGCAGTGGCTAAATTAAAGGAATGTCTTGTAAAGGCACCATGTTTAGCATATCCCATAAAGGACAGGGATTTCTGTATAGAAATAGGTTTTTTCTGAACATTGTATGTCAGCAGTGTTATCACAAAAACACGATTTGAATCACAAAACCATTGCATATGCAAGTAAGGCATTTTCCCAAGTTGAAAAGAAATTTAATGAATGTGAAAAGGCCCTATTAACCACTGTGTGGGCGCTACAACATTTCCGCCCCATTGTTCAGGGAGAAAAGGTGATTATTGAAACAAATCATCAACCTTTGCAATTTTTAGAGAGTAAAAGAATTAGATCAGGTAATCTAGCGCAATCCAGAATCACTTCATGGACGCTGGCATTACAAGGTTTTCCCGTAGAAGTGAGATATGGACAAAATAAAAAGAACCCAATTGCTCAAGGGTTAGCTGACTTACATGACTGTGCAGCTGAACAAATACCAAATGAAATGGAAGTGGAAACTAGTTTGCAGGAATTTGAACAATCACCACACAAAGCTTTTGATGAAAAAACATGCAAGGATTTGCCAACTGTATGTGTGGATGGTTGTGCTTTTCACATTGAAAATGACAGTAATAAACAATTAGTGGCAGGAATAGGAAATGTCTGGTTGAAATGTGAAGGCGTCCCCAGTATAGGGATGAGGATTGGAGATAGGAGCAGTCAGGTGGCGGAATTGGCAGCCATTTATAAAGCAATTGCTACTGCAGTTGATAAAAAGTTCAGTGAAATTGTCCTGGTGACTGATTCTGACTATGCACGGAATAGCTTTGTGGAGTATTTGCCTGGTTGTAAAGCAAGAGGCATGGTTACATACAACAAAAAGCCACTTAAACATGGAAAAATGATACAAGCCATAGACAAATTGGTGTCAGAGAATAATTTAACAATATACTGGAGAAAAATTTGTGGGCATTTAAAAACACCAGGAGAGGATAAGGAGGGAAATGATAAGGCAGACCACCTGGCTAAGATTGGGGCTGTGATGGGAGAATTGCTACCTATTGATTATTTAATGGGTGAAATACAAATTGATGCAGTCACACGTTCTAAAGCACCAAAGGAGGTAGATCAACCGGTGGTGCAGTGGAGTCATGACATGCCAGACCAAGATTTGATTGAGGCACAAAAGAATGATCGAATTTTGGGAATCTATTATAATCATTTGATAGATCCCGAACAAAATTCTTTAACAGAAAATGATTGTATGGGAAAAGAAGAGTTGAGGGTGCTATTAAAGAACAAAACACGAATTAGATTACAGGATGGACTCATGATTAGAGAGTCCATAACAGGACAAATACAGTGGGTAGTACCCCTTTCATTCAGAGGGCTAATGCTACACCATGCACATAATGCCATAACTGCAGGCCATAGAGGTTCACATAAAACATTAGAAATACTAAAAGATTATGCTTACTGGCAACATATGTCCCAAGATGTGGAATTATATACTAGAGGATGTCTAGTATGCGCCCAATTTAAACCTGCTTCACCAATGCATAGAGCACCATTGATGAAAAGAGGCCTAACTCTCCCATGGTCAGATTTGCAAATAGACTATGTAGGTCCTTTAAAAAGGTCGAGCAGGGGAAACCGTTATATTTTGAGTGTGGTATGTTTGATGTCGAAGTGGATTGAATGCATTCCTGCACCAGATTGTAGTGCGCAAACAGCAGCCACATTGCTGGTGAACAATGTGTTCTCGAGGTTTGGGTTGCCACAAAGAATTGAGTCAGACAGAGGAAGTCATTTCACAAGTACTCTAATGAGTAAGGTATGGCAAATACTAGGTGTGAAAAGGAAACTACATATCGCATATCGGGCAGCGTCTTCAGGTACAGTTGAAAGAAGCAATAGGTCTGTTGTGGATATTTTAAAGAAATTTGTGGCTGAAGCAGGTTCCAGCTGGGATTTACGTTTACCGTTGGTTTTGATGGCAATCAGATCAACTCCTGCCAAAGCAACAGGTGTTAGCCCCCATGAGGTCTTGACAGGTAGGAAAATGGTGTTACCACAACACCTACTATACAGAACACATGAGCAGACACTTGTGAGTGCATCCACAGTTCATGAATATATTGATGAACTGAGGAGGCATTTGCAACATGCATTTGCTTTTGTGCAGAGAAATCTGGAAAGAGCTGCTGACAGTGCAAAGTCTTATTATGACAAAAAGACATCAGTAAAGGAATACAGTGTAGGGGATCAGGTGTACAAGTTTCATTTTGGAAAAAGTAAACAGAAAAATTCTAAATTTCTGGCAGCCTGGCAGGGGCCATTTCGAATTATAGATAAGGTCTCTCATGTAGTTTATAAAATTTTGAAAAATGAAGGTGAAACCGCAATAGAGCAGTTTGTCCATGTAAATCAAATCAAACCATGCCATCCCAGACATGAGATCAGGCAGCTTGAGCATGTAGAAACAGATAAAGTCCCTTGAACACAAAAAGAGAAAATAAATGGGTACAATCAGGAGGCAGTGACAAAGAAGTTAAAAAGTTGATTGTTATAATGGCACATAAACACTGTAATATATGTAAAAATATATAATAAATAAATAAATAAATAAATATATATAATGGAAGCTCATGGTTGGTGTGCAGAGAGAAAATGTATTAAATATTGAATGCTGTTTTATATGTGCTTGTTTTCTTTTTAACTTGTGTTTAATTTCAGAAAAAAATAAAATAAAATAAAACGAAATATTTTTACCAAGCATGTTTTATTTTTGGCAAAAGGGTGAAGTTAGTATTGTGCTATGTACTTAATTTGTTTATTTTCTATTTGATTTAGAAAATTAACATTATTTGGTCGGAGGTTCCGGGATCAGAGCCCACGGGAGACGATGGAGTCCTGGAGCCCACGTGGACGGATTCCGGGAAAGCCCCAAAGAGGGGTGAAGACCAAGGCTGCAAAGCGATCAGCATTGAAGATAATACTGATGATATGGTTAATGATGATGATATTTGGAGGGATCTTCAAGAATTCAGAAGCACAGGTTGTCATTGAACCTGGACCAGCATCTGGTATCGCGGTGGAAGAGGCACCAGGATTCATCATGAGTGATAGAAGGATGATTTTCCAAAATATATACATACCATTGAATCCTGAGATTTTGATTGAAAAACACTTGAACAATACCGGAATTAAGATTGAACAGACCAAAGAGTGGCTGGAAATAAGAAAAGAGGACACTAAGCAGTCAATAAGAGATATATTAATGCAATTGGAAAAAACATTCGGGAATTCAGCAGACATTAAGAAGAGGAGAGGAAAGAGAGGTGCGGTGATGCTCGCGATATCATTGGTAATGTCTATAGCTGGAGCCATAATAGGTACCACAATATCAACAGCCAATTCTATTTAGGTAGGAACACTGAGTACTAAAGCGCAACAACTGAGTATTGACCTAGAAATAATACAAAAAACATTAGATGGAATTAGAGGGGGACTGGATGAACAAGTAAGATTCATAAATGAAACTGCAATCATTCTAAATGAGCAAGCGGATGTAATGCAACGGGCGACTAAAATAATACTTAAGCATGATAGAACTTTAAATGAAATATTGAACATAATGAGTCCAGTTGATAGACTATTAACGAATTATATGAGAGAAGTTCAAACTGCAGTTTCACAATTGATTCAAGGACATATCCCCTTGTATTTAGTTTTGCAGGATATTATTCGTCAAATGATAGAAAGATTGACCAGGAGGGAAATTGATATAATGCAGGTAAAAATTGCATTCGAAATGGGTAATGCAATGCCGTTATATGTGGACTTGGAAAGACTAGAGATCGGATTTTTGCTATGCATCCCTTATGTAGCCCCTGAACTTATTTATCAAACGAAGTGGGTACACAACGTGGGATTTTGGCAAGAGGACAAATTTATTAAGATTAAGACTCCAGAAGTGGTGGCATTTCAGTCATGGGAGCCTGAAGTTTATTTAATACCAAACCTGGAAACATGTGTAAAATTTAAAGAACAAAATTATATGTGTCCAAGTAAACCGTTTGTTCCTGATGCCACAGATGCTATTTGTGGTTTGAAATCTGACCCAAGTATATCAGAAGGATGTGAAGTGATTATTAGCAATATGGGGAGTGAAGAAATGGCACAGGCTAAGATGGTCAGAGGTAAATGGTTGGTCAGCACCTGTTTAAAGAACATGACGGTAGTACATTTAAACCATGGAACATACGTGGTTAAACAGGTGAAATATAATGTTTTTATTTACAGGTTCCAAAGGATACAATTGTGTCAATTGGGGGGTTAACATTGTTTCATGTAACAAATGATGTTTGGGAAAGCCAAGTGGAAAATATCGATTTTTTTCAAAGGGATACTTTTCCAATAGATCCGGATATGGAATATTTATTGAATCACAAAGAAAGACATGTTATAAAAATGAATTTGAGAAAAAACAATATTAAAATTAGTAATCTGGGGATAATAGAAGTGGAAAGATTTAATTGGGGAACCTGGGGGGAACGCTCAACAGTGGGTTTGGCTGTCCTGGTGCTAATCATGGGTGGATGGTTGATTGTGCTATCAGTAAAAATGAAAATGTTACTGATTTTACTAGCTACGTCAGGAAGAGAAAGATATCCCAATACACATGCATTTTAAAAGAAAAAAAAGAACAAGTTGTTTTTAGGAATTGGCTTGGATCGTAGCCAAGTTCTAAAAACAAAAGGAGGGTGTATGTAAGGATATTTGGCGTGTTACAACACAGAGTACAGCACTACTGCACAGGTAGCAATTTTTTGATGCAGCACCACCACATGGGTGTGGTGCATTGCTATATGTGTTGCCAGATTAACATGGACATATAAGTAAAGACAGGCTATTCAGTCAAAAATGATTTTAACATATAAGATGCAAATCTATTTTTACAGTTAAAAGCACACGTGCACATTCAAAAATGCACACTATTTTTCACCTGAAATGCCTATGGTGCAAGAGACACATTTGAAAATTAATAACTAACCTTATTAATAACTAACCTGACTAATAAAACTGCATTTAACATAACCCACTAATAAAAATGTGTCTCCACTGCAGAATTAGGCCTACTCTGAAAGTGAACTTTTAAACGCACATTCATTTTTTTTCTTTTTCTCTGCTGCTCTGTCCACATAACTACAGGAAGCAAAGGGCTCGAAGGAACAGGAAATCAGTTGGTTACAAACAGTTACTGTAGAAATGAGCCATTGTGTAGTGAGGGAGGAGATGGCATGATTGATTTCTGATTGGAGCAGCGTCATAGCAAGTATCATGCTAGAGGCAGTGATTAGAGTTTTGCTGGGGGAGCTTGAGGAGAGGGGGAGGACAGTCGAGATTTGGCAGAGCTGGGAGAAGGACTTGTTTCCTGGCTGAAGCATTCCTGCTGCAAAAGCTGAGAATTCCAGGCAATAACCCCGGTTTGAGAACGAAAGACGCTTGTTTTCACTGGGGTTAATCTTCAAGGGAGCCAAATTCAGAAAGAGAACAGCTGAAGAAAACTCATGCTGAACAGATAAGGTAATTACAGAAGTGTGGGGGCTGAGTGTGTACGAGAATATTCAGTCAGTGTAGGAAAGGAGATTCCTGTGCTTTAATCACATGTTTAATGTTGCAAATTGAGTTCTTGTCTCCGCCACTCTCTTTTCAGTGTATCACAGACAATGCTGTTACTGTGCTATTTTATTTATTTCTGTAAAGAGTGAGATCGTGTTTAAATGCAACTTTTATAATACACAAAAATATTTGAAAGCAGACGGGTGGTGTGTTTTATATTTACCAATACAGTGCTGATGATGTGGGGAGATGTTTAGACAGTGCAATTGTCATTTTCAAGGTATCTAAACGTCAAATTTGCTGCAGCCGTGTGCACAATGTAATTCAGTATGAGCAATTATAACTAACTGTGTGTTGCAGTTTGTCGGAGGTCTATGAGTCGGCAAAAAGGGAGGCCCGGGACATAGTTCACTACCGTATATAAGATAGTGAAAATACCACATGATAGCTTGCTGCCGTAGATAAGACAGAGAGAAATTGCCCATGGTGGCACACTAAAAATGAAAATGTGGTGTTCCTGAAATGCAAGCCTGAGGTCTCTCTAGTGATTACACGAAAAATCTAAACAAAAATAAGGGGTTCTGTATATTGGGGCCACAAATAAAACAAGGGAATTATGCTCACCAAAATACCACCAACCACGCATACCAAACACGCATACCAAATACGCATGTCTGTGTGCTGAAATAATGCATGTCCACTGTATTATTGTTGTACATGGCCCAATCTGAATACAAGGAGTGATTGTTGCTAAGTTATTTTTCGGCGGTAAGAAAATACCGTCAGGCCCCAAATCTTCACAAAATACCCTACAGCCCCAAATACTCAAATTTATTCTCTCCACTCAGTAAAGCGCTGTGTGGTGTGAGAAGGCCTTTGGAACCAGTATCCCAAAATTCTCTGGCTTTCCACCACTAGGCTTGCCTGAGGAACTCGCCATCAAGCTTATCCAAATACCCACAGACTAGGAGAGCATATCCTGTGCCAATCCGGCGACCGGCCTAGAGGATCCAGTCCAGTGCCTGTTGTGCTGTCTTTCCTAGACCAGACCCAATCCTGACCAGAACTGATGGTCCCATTTAAAAACGTATCCAGTGAGTATAAATAGGAAGAACTGTGTCCCATAGCATATGTACTTTGCATAGTCTGATCCCTATCTCAGGCCCATCCTATCTTTCATTCAGAACCAGTATTGTTAGGAGTATCTTTGCATTATCTTATCCCTATCCAACCCATCTTGTCTTTCATTCAGAGCCAGTATTGTTAGGAGTATCTTTGCCTTGTCTTATCCATATCCAACCCATCCTATCTGTCCTTCAGAACCGGTATTTTTAGAACTATCTTTGCGCTGACCCTTTTCTCATCTGAAGAAGTCGGGTTTCCTTATCAGGTGGGTCACCCTGATCCAGTGACTGTAAGATTCCTCTGTGGTATTTGCTTCTTCATAGTCATCCAGTGTAAGCAAACCAATTTTTCATTTTTAAAAATAAGTGCATTGCTGTTTGCATTCTCGCGCCTATTTTACAAAAGCAACCTTTACTAAAACCTCTATAACTCCCTATGTTTTTGTGATAGAAACAACATTTCAACTCCTACTTGTACCTAACATCCATAGCTATCCGTAGAACCCAAAACTGCACGTAAATCAGTGTGATTCTCCCATTATCGCAAATATCGCACAATGAAATGTTTGCAGCGATTTTACAAATCTGAAAGGTTTACACGTGTGAAATAGCCTTTAACTGCTTCCGACTTGGACCTTAAGATCCCAATTGTTTTCTGCTGACCAACTCATTGCTTGTGCTTGTGTGCAACTATTCAAAGCGGCTCTCATTTATAACAATTTCAGTATTTTTGACCATATTTGGTGTTTTTGCTTTGTTCAATCTAAAGACAATTTTGAAAGCCAGGCTGACAGCTGAAAAGTAAATTCTGTTTTTCTCTTGTGTTTGCTGGGGGTAAGTGGGACTGATATTCTGTTTGATTTATGCTATTCCTGAATCCCTGCTTTCTCCTCCTATCTCGTTACATTGCCTATTTGGGGGGCTTGAGGGGTGGCAGGGGGAACTTCTAACCATAGTGCTATCTGTCCTGAAACCAACACAAAAGTATTATTTCTGTGCTGCATTTATTTTGCTCATTACTTACTCCTTGTGTATTAAAGATATTATTCAGTGTTCTGCCACCCCATTGGTGATTGTTGTTTCCCTATTAAACTATATTGTGATTAAATCCTAAATACCTAAATACATATTTACCTTTGCAAACCAGCTTGATTCCTGGTTCAGTGTGGCTGGGGCAAGCGGGCGGGGGGGGGGCAGGAGAAGGATGTGATATGAGTGGCATATCATTCAGAATATTTAACTTTTAGACAAAAATAAATAAGGATTTCAGTTGTGCACTACATGCTGGGCTTTGACTTGGGTGTGTGCCGAATTGAAATCACTTACTGTACTATAATTCAAAATGTGGATGTTTTATACTGCCATGCACATAATCCAAACAAAGGGTGCCCCATGCAATTTTATGCCTTGCAGACCCTCCTAAGTATCCCCTCACAATGGTATTCAAAGACCTGAAATAAGCCCTTGGAAATTTTGAAAGGGACATTAGTAAAGTAATATAATAAGCCAGGGATACCACCATTTTAACCAACGCTGCACGGCTCACCATGAACAGGCTCAGCCTGTCCAGAATCCAATATATCTCTCTATTCCTTCCAATGCTCTAAAAGTATTTTGATCATGGGGAGCCCTAGCCTCATGACAAATATTCACCCCCAGGTAATTGAAGGTGTCCACAGCCCAGTTCTATTCAAGATCAGGCAAATGTGCTCTCTCCCTGCCCCTAGGCCCACCAGTGGGAAAAGGCAAATTACCTCGATTTATGGCTATTCCTGAGAGCACAGAAAAATTATCGAAAACCTCAAGTATGTTAGGCAAGCTAAACTCTGAGTTCTCCGTACAGCAGCATGCCATCTGCATAGAGAGAAATTACATGTCTGGCCCCATCCACTATCACACCCACCTCCTCAAACTCTGACCGAAGGAACTTCGCTAGAGGTTCCAGAGCTAGGATGAATAGCATGGGTGACAGCGGGTATCCCTGCTTGTGCCCTTATTCAGGTCCCATGCATCTGAAATACATTTACCTATCCTCATTCTAGCTTTAGATGCTGCACAGATCAGCCTCTCCCACCTCAGGAATCCCTCTCCCACCCAAAGTGTTTACGGGCACCATACAGTCACTCCCAGTACACTGAATCAAATGCTTTTACACGTCCAGAGAAACTACCACGCAGTGACTTTTCCATGCCATAGTCCTCTTTATCGGGGGTTTAGCTTGGCGCTGACAGGATGCTCACTTGGCTCATGTCCGCATTCCTCCTTTCATTCATCTAAATGCAGAACTTTTTATAAAAAACATTAGTAAACCAACCAGGTGTTGGCTCCTTGGCTGAGGAGGGTGGTGCTGCCCATTTCTCTAACAGGGAAGGTCCATTCTGGATAAATCTCTCCACCGGCTGTTGCGGTTCCGGAAAGCCATCACAGCTGAGGAAACATCTGGGTCCTGCTCTACGCAGCACCATAGCTACAGCTTACATTAGACCTCACAACAGCTTTCATCACCACCTAATGGTCAAAAAACATTTAGTGCTTTGGAATTTGTTTCAAAAAACAGGTACTTTATCATACTACTCATTTGTTTTATTTGAGTAAACCCTTTCTTGCTGAATTTATTTAATTTGCTGGCGACTGAATGCTCCAAATACTGTCAGAAACCCTATCTTATTCATACCTCGCATATATCATACTTACTGAGATATCATATGCTAACCATTATTATGGCTTCAACAAGGAATTGTCAGAAAAATTCCTCAGATGTTAAGGAGCAACAAGGGCCTAACCCTACAACCGCCCTGAGATGCCTCAAAAGTGACTCTCTCCACCAATTACCAATGAAGACCCCAACATTGTGGCATTTCTACATGAAATTAGGTCTCTCAAACCTTTTATCGAGACCACTAATCAGAAACTTCAACTTGACGATAGGTGGTGTGCATTTGGAAACAGACTGAGTGAAGCGGAAAATAGAAGTGGTGCATTAGCAGATGCTGCACCACGGATACTTCAGCTTGAAAAAACCATAAAGGGAGTGACAAAAACATAATGAGGACCTGGAAAACTGCGGGAGACGGAACAATCTCCAACCATCAGGACTTCCAGAAGATTGTGAGAAGAACGATGCCATTATGTTCCCCCAAAAAATGCTCCTGGCATATTACTTCATCTCCCTCCTGAAATTGTATTTAATATCCAATGTCCACATCGCATTGGTCCCATGAAAAACTTTCAAACTTCCCAACCAACACCATTCACCATGATATTCTTATGTCTGGAATACACCCAGCTCCAACTTATCATATCCAAAGCAAAAGAAATTAACTCCCTTGTCTGGCACGGTAACAGGGTTTATATAACGCGGAGAAAACTGCCCAGAGAAGAAAGGAATTCCTTACCTATCTCCCGGCACTGAAACAATTGAACGCAAGATATGGTCTTTTTCACCCATGCTCTTTCAAAGAAGAATCCTTGCAACTTAAAGTGTTTTGGGTTAAAGAAGTTATTACCAGCCCTGCTATTGGCAAGAAAAATGGTGTCACCATTCTCAGCAATAAAAATGTGCCCCATGACATTGTAGCTTCCGTTAGTGATGACAGAGGATGTTGGTTGAAACTACAACTGGGTCATGACATTGGCCCTCATTACGACCCTGGCATTAAGGGGTTAATGGCGCCGTAAAAGGTTGTGGCGCCGTTAACCCCTTAATGCCTTACTACGAGGTCCCTTTGCGGCTCCCGACCTTAACGGCTGGTCGGGAAGACACAGAAGTTGGAATTGCTGCTGTGCTGACAACTGGACGCTGTGCAGAAACCGTGTTTGATTTCGGGGTTCCAGTTTTATTCAGAGGACACGCAGCGGGAAGCGGTATTGTGGCCAGCTGTCCTGATGGAGAGAGAAGCTCTCGGCAGACTGAACGCAGCTGTCAAACACTGAGGTAGGCCCGCCAAACGGAGAAGCAGAACCGGCAAGTCAGAAGGAGGCACTAGGGTATACCAGTGAGTTTGCCTGATACAGGTGAATCCGGGGCATCCCAAAGGAGACCGGTGTGAAGTAATGCACATCTTAAATACTGAACATTTAAATTAAAGAAAATTGGGTGCAATTCTCCTGTTAAGAGAGGTTGAATAGGAGAATATAGGAACGTGAATTGCTAAAGTCAAAAGGGGCAATAATAAAGCAAAGTGAATGCAACTTGCCTAAAGAGGGATATCCCATAAGGGAATATTGCAACCCGCATTGCCAAAGAGAGGCAATAGTAAATCAAAGGGGACCCAACTTTCCTAAAGAGGAATATTCAATAAAGGGACATTACAACCTGCATTTCCAAAGTCAAAGAAATCGGAGAGTGACACCAAGGCAATTTGAATATAAGAGTCCAAGAACAAGATAATCTGTGGGAGAAAGTTGTAAACTACATTGCCAACAGCCAATAGGTTGTGTAAATAGAAAGCAGGAGAAAAACCCTCCTTATAAAATGGATCAAGGGTGAGAGAACCTTAACCTGCATTGCCTGTGGCAAACAGATCCATGTGATAATGATTGTCCTTTTGTGCAGTATACCTGTGGAAGAAGCTGTAAGCCAATTGTGTTGAAAGTCAAAACACTAACCCCAGAAGCAGTTGTTGTTTCAACTCTTCACATTGAGGATTTGAGTGTGGAAAGTTTGAAACAAGATTTACATCAGTGTACATGTTGTAGTAGTAGGAGTTTTATCCTGGCAGGCGAGTAAAGCAGGAAAGGGACACATAGTAGTTAGTCCTGGCAGGTGAGTGTACCAGGAAGAAGATTATTTGAAGTACTGTGAATGTGGTATTAGGTTGTGGTGGAAAAGAAGTGGCAATTTCACTACTGTGTTTGATAAACTGTTGTATAACCATCCTAATTAAAGTGCTGCTTTTGCATGAACCATCCTGACTAAGGCGTTGCTTATGAAGGAGAAATACGATGTAATAAAAAGTGATTGGTCTTCAGAGAAAATAACATTTACATTTACTTCTGACTTGATGTGCGAAGAGAAAGTCTTTTTGGTTTGTCAAGCAGAGGGTTGTGAAAACTTTAACAATTGTCTTTAAGTGCGAAATATCCTGAAGTAACTAAGATAGTCACTTTGCCAAGTGAAGGACGTACTGATTGAAAAGAACTTTGTATTCTACCTGGAGTGGAATTTGGCTAGTGAAACAATCTTTCCCGAAATTGAACTTTGGTTTGAAGCATCCTGAAATGATCCAGGGGATGGGTATCCATCCCTGGCCGCAAGGATTCCTGATTATACTGTTTATGTTTGAATGTGTATGTTATTTTGTGAAGTTAAAACAGCCAAATCATTCCTGTATGATTTTGTTGTATGTATTAGTGTGAGGGACAGATACTTTTGTACATTCGGTCATTTTCCTTTAGCCATAGTTTGTTAGGTAGGGAAGTCCTTTTTAGGCTAGGGGAAGATAGGCATTTGTCTCACCCTTTATCATTTAATTCCTGCGTAGATACAAAGCCACTCTATTGCTCTTAATGTAGCTATCCAGCCCCCGCACAGTCCAGGATACCACATTCAGGATGTTAGCCATTATACTTCACACAAGGAACCCCTCCCTCCTCCTATGTGCCCCACCCACCCTTTACAACGCAGGGAACTACAATCATGATAGCAATAAAAAGATATTGTATCACAACTCACCGTTCTCCCAGGCATGCACCCTACGTCTACACTCCACCCAGAACCTCCCCATCTCCCCGTTCTCTTCCCTTCCTTGAAGATTCCCTCCGAGATTCCAATGTACAAAGGCAACATATTGTCAGCAAGCTATCATAACTGAACTCCAAAACCAACTGCACAAGAACATAGCTCTATAGTACCATCCTATTCAAGCTTACCTGCCCTTCCCTTCCCACCCAAAACCAGGGTAGCGATTGGCAGCACAGTACCAAACCAAAGGTACTCCCAAATTGAAAACACAACCAGGGGTAACAAAACCAGGTATACAATAACTAAAAGAACAACATCAAAATGTTTGTGCCATCTACATGAGCCCCCGACCCTACCCCAGAATTCTGTCCCATGTAGCAGCTATATATTCCGGCTTAAATCTTAGACGCCAAAAGAACTAGCCTTGGCCATCCATCCATTCAGTGGTTAGAGTCTTGCTTATCGCTTAATGGGTCCATTTTGTTGGCATCCAACCAATGATTCACCTCCTCGGGGCTTTCAAAGAAGTGAAACTTTGCATTGTGTAGGCCCTTTGGTTTAATAGGGTAGAGTAGCATATATTTCAGGGCATGCTGAATTGACTGTGAACCCCTGTGTCAATGCTCCCGCTCCAAACTCTTGCAGTAGCATATTATCCACTAAGTTAGTTGGGTCCCTGACTTCCTCTCCCTCTGCAAGGCCTAGTATCCTGATATTGCTCCTTCGAGCCCTCCCCTCAGCATCCTCAGCCCTGTGCTCCAAAAGCTGCACCTTCGCTTGGGGCGTTCATCCTCTCTGACACATTAGACTCCCTCTCCCCAAGGTGACAGACATCCTGCTGGAGTAAGCTGACAGTGATCTTTACCTCATTGCTTTGATTCCAATGATGACCTAAGTGATGCCGTGGCCGCTAGGATTAGTTTTTTTTTTTTCCGGTGGCACAGTCGGAAGCGGTGGTCCCAGTGTCCCCTCCTGAGTGGATGGAGCAGTAGCCCTCACAGCATGTCTGTGGGCAAAGGCCTCCAGTTTTGTTTGTTTGACCCTGCCCATTGCTTTCTGATTCGGCATGGGGGTATGGAAAACTGACCACAACTGCTGGGTATGTGACAGTAACAGCAAAAAGAAACACGCTCCCCCAGAATCAGCACAATATTGCCTTCCTGAGTTATTCAAATGGTCTAGGTTTCTTTATATGATCTTGCCACCTACAGTGTCCCTCAGGGCCTCGGTTTCTGCCACATTCATGGCAGTCGTCTCACCAGGACCGGAGGCACTCTTTCAGCAGTGGCAGGCAAGGGTAATAGTCATGGCCTCCTCCCATGTCGGGTCACGTTGATCAAGACCTCACCGCTGACTTATCGCCACTCCTGCCTCCCAATGCACTGGCCCCCTTGCGGTTCCATCCAGGACTACAGGTGTAGGGCAAGGCCTCCCCTACCCCCTCATGTTCTCGGGCAGGGCTCCAGCTCCCAGTGTGCAATCTGATGCCTCCCTGAGGCTGAAAACCCCAGAACTGAACTCCCACCTCCAACTGAGAGGCCGATCCATCCACGAATGTCCTGACATGCCTAGCGACAAAACTCAGCCGGTCATTCTGATCGGGGTGCAATCTTGGCAGTAGACACTGCACTCCTCTTACATCGGGTTTCAGGGCCGTCAGATCAGTGCAGCGGGCGTTGTACCAACAGCCGTTAGTGCACACCAGATTTATGGTACTTAATATACACTGAACGCATCTAATGCAAGGATCTGTTGGGAGCTTGTAGGGAGCACACCCTTACTCCTTGGCTACTGGCCACACCCCTGTTCACAGTTGAGTTTCTATACAGCAAAGGCAGCTGGAAACATATGAAAACACAGGACGGGCACGTCCTGGGCATTACATGGTTAAAGTGCCCTTTCTAATAGCAACCTCACCCTCACAGACGTATCATATTCCTGCCTGTAGGAAAAGTTTGCTTTTAGGCACTAACAAAGTAGCAGTTATTGACAATAAGAAAGTGGTCTTCTTCATGAATTAAATTGAGTTGAAAATGCTTGAAAACTGGTTACGGTAGGAGCGTTCTTTTTAGTCATTATAGCACCCTTGGCGGGGGAGCCAGAAAATCGGGAGGCTTGAAACATGGGCGAAATATCCTGATGTCAGCCTGCATTGCAAGCGACCTGATGGCCGCCTCCCCCACCCGCCATCTTCCCCCAGATCATAAAGAGTCCTTTGGATTGGGGCAAAATTGGATGACTGAGAGGGTCTTGAGCTGCGTTCTGAAATGTTAGATGAAGGTTTGAGCCTGCTTGCCAGAGGACACGCATTTCAGTGCATGGTGTATGGGGATGACAAACTGAAAGGTATTAGTCATTCTATCTATCTGTCTATCTATCTACCTATGCATACGTACCTGTCCATATATATATATATATATATATATATATATCTGTCTCACTATCTATCTTTGTATCTATCTATCTATCTATCTATCTATCTATCTATCTATCTATCTATCTATCCACCTATCTACCCGCCTTTCTACCTATCTCTGTATCTGCCTATCTATCTACCTATCTATCTATCTATCTATCTACCTACCTATTTTACTATGTGTGCATATCTATCTATCCACCTACCTACCTATCTTTCTATATGTGCCTTTCTGTCTATCTATCCATTTGTGCCTTTCTATCTATCTATTCCATTATCTATCTTTGTACCTATATATCCTTCTATGTGTCTATCTCTGTATCAATCTACATATCTACCTTTGTATCTATATTTTGTTATCCTGTATCTCTGTGTATATCAGTATGCCTATCTATCTATCTATCTATCTATCTATCTATCTATCTATCTATCTATCTATCTATCTATCTATCTATCTATGCATCTATCCATCTATCTATTGAACTACCTGTTCTGCAGGCTCTCTATCTCTCCTGGCCTCACTCTGACTGTGGCCACCATCTACCGGTCTCCTGGCCAGGTTGTCCACTTCCTCTCAGAGAGGGCTGACATCTCCTCCTCCCCTTGCCTCTATCTCTCAACTTCTCCTCCTCAGAGACCTCAACATCCACATGGATGCTTCTGGTCCCTCCTCTGGGATCTTCTGCAACCTCTGCAACACTTTGGGCCTCATTAGGACCCTGGCGGAGAGGGTGTTACGCCAGCGTAGTGCATGGCGTACCTCTCCGCCATACTACGAGTTCCCGTAGCGCCATGGCGGCCTTTTCCGCCTGGTTTTACCAGGCGGAGAAAACCATGGCGCTACGGGACCTCGTTGTTAATTACGCCACCGTATTTTACGGTGGCGTAATTAACTCCTTCCCCACTCCCATTATACCCTATGGGGCAAAAATGGGAATGGGGAAGGGCAGAATGGGGATTGGGGATTTACCGCTCCGCCGAGGTCGGAATGGGGCGGTAAATCCGCCAACCCCCATGGCGCTATCGGCGGCTTTCCGCCATGCTTCGCGGTGCATTTAGCACCGCGAAGTCCGCCTGGGTCGTAATGAGGCCCTTTCTCTCTCTCTTTCCATTCTACCCTCTTTGCCGGACACACCATGAATCTTCTCATCTCCTCAGACATCCCCTTCTCTAACCCTCTCACCACTCCTCTCTCTTGGACTGACCACTTTCTACTTTCCTCTCACCTGAAACTCACCTGAAACTCTCTGTTCCTCAGGTAGCGCTCCCCCAGCAATGCCACCTACCTTCTCATTGATTTGGCCCATGAAGCATGTGTCAGTGGATGCCTTTTCCTTTACTTTCTCTGCTCTTCCTACTGCTGCAGTTGACTCAAACTCTGACAGAGCCCTTTCTAACCTGCATCTTTCCATCTCCAATGCACTGGACATCCTTGCCCCTGTCATGAGACACCATCTGAATCCTACCTCCAAGTGCAACTCTTGGGATCACTCTGACCTCACCGCCCTGAAACACAAGTGCAAGATGGCAGCGAGGCAGTGGAGAGCTTTGGGCGCATCCTCTGACAAACTGGCCTGCCGCCTGCTACAAAGGCAATACAGACTCTCGGTCCTGTCCAAGAAGTGAGTCCACATCCAAGCCCATGTCTTTGCAGCCTCTAACAACACAGCCAAACTCTTTAAAAACTGCAAGTAGCTGGCCAATCGTTCTGCAGTCTCTACCTATCCTGTTCCCTCCCAGGCCCTCTGTATGGCACTGCCTTCTCACTTCGCCTCTAAAACCCAGTACATCCTGTCCTTTGTTCACCTCTTCATCTCCCTCTCCCGGTCCCCCTCCGGCCACTTCCCCTCTCCTTTTTCCTCTTTCTCTCTGACAATACCCGATGATGTTGTAGACAATTCCGATCGATGAATGTGCCATCGAAACATGTGCTCCCCTGATCCTCCAGAACCATCAAGGACCACATTGACACCCTCACTCCAGCCTTGAGCGATTTCGCAAATCACTCTTTTGCCATCCTTCCCCTCTCTCCTCAAGCACTCCCTTGTGCATTCCCTCCTTAAAAAGTCTTCTGCTGAACTTACCCTACCCAAACTATCGCCTGATCTCTATCACTCCTTTCCTGGGTAGACATATGGAAAAACTAGCCACCTCCCAGATTACTCTCCATCCTGAATCTGATGGTTGTTTCTATGACCATCATTCTGGCTTCAGAGCAGTCAGAGGCATGGCAACTACCCCTGAACACCTGTGAATATCTGCTCTCTAATCTTGATTCCAGCATTGCTTTTGTCCTCATCCTCCTTGACCTTTCCTCTGCTTTTGACATGGTCAATCACACCAGCCTGATCAATTAACTCTGCGAGAACCTGGGAATCACGGATCAGGCCCTGGAGTGGTTGACATCCTTCCTCTTGGACCAACCCTTCCAGGTCCAACTTGGGTCCTTCCTCTCCACCACCTCCCCCTCCACATGTGATGTTCCCCATGGCTCTATCTTCTCACCCTGGCTCTTCAATGTCTACCTGACCCCTTTGGTCCACCTAATCTCTACCTTCTCCTGTAACTTTTAGTGTTATGCGGATCACACTAAGCTCTCTTTCAGGCCCCCCTTAGCCTCATGTCTTTTCTCGCTCATTGCGGACTGCCGATCCTTGAGTCAGGATTGGTGTCCCTCCAATGATCTCTGCGTTAATGTCAGTCAGGCGGTGATCCTTCTCATTGGGACCCCTACTTCCGCTTTCCCTCTCTCTGGCCGTCCTCCTTGGGTCCTCTTCCTTCGCCGAAAAACCTTGGTGTCATCTTTGATTCCACTCTCTCCTCCTCTCCTCACATCACAGACCATGCCAAGAAGGCCCACTACCAGCTGCACATCCTCAGAGGTATTCTTCCTTTTCCTACTTTCCCCCAGAAGCTCACTGTCGCCAGAGCCCGGGGTCTCACTCTTGGCTGGACTACTGCAACAGCCTATTTCTCAATCTGCTTTCCTTTACTCTTTTCCCTATGCAACCAATCCAGAACAGGACAGCAAGACTTATCCTTGGCCTCAAGCCCCGGGACCGTATCTCTCCAACCCTGAAATCTCAACAATGGCTCCCGGTGCCAGCAAGGATCAAGTTCAAGACCCTCTGCGTCATCCACAAGGATTTCTGGGGTGGGGGCCAGCGCCACATCCAACTCTCTCTTCCAAAATAACTTCCTTCTTGAGCCCTTTGCTCAGCTACCTCTAACTCTCTGAGGGCCAGATGCTTCTCCAGGCAGAGAGTAGGGGGAAGATCTCTCTCCTCTGGTGGTGCCTCCCTCTGGAATGTCCCGCCTGCCCTTCTCAAACTTGAGCCAGACGAACTGAAGCTCTGGAAGCTGCTCAAGACCTTGCTTTTCTCCTCTGCTTTCTCTCTCTCCCTCCCCTGCTGACCTACCTGTCTGCTGCGCCAACTGGTTTTTCAGCTACCCCCAGAGTCTCACTGGGTAACACACTCGTCCATGATCAGTCTCCCCTGCACTGCCTGCGGGACTACCTTGCACTAAGGGGCTGTAACTGTTACCTCTACAGCTCCCTGCCTCCTTGCACTTACCCAGAGCCACACTGCCCTGACTGCACTCACTCAAAGCATTGCTGCCCTGATTGCACTTCCCCTTCCCTCCCCCTGGTACTTCCCCCCCTCTCCCTTTCCCCTGCACTTTTGCACTGTCGCACTTGCACAATCTGAATGACACAAGGCCTAGCAAGATCGTTTGTCTTTTCCTCCGTCTGTCTACCCCCCCTTGTCTTGTAGCGCCTAGAAACACTTGTGTACAGGCACGTTTTAAATGACATATCATATTACATCAAATCATAGCATTTGTATTTTCTTTTCATATTTAAAGAAAATAGTTTAGACAGCTACAGATTACTTTTGGGGTATTTTATGCGTAGATTATTCTGTTTGATATGTCTGTTTCAAAATGAAAAAAATCATGGGGTTTACTGATTTTCCCGTTTTGTTTACCAGCCATACCAGTTCATATGCGTGCGGCCACACCAATCAGTTTGTGGTTTTAAAGTAGCAGCACAGCTATTCCCCATCAGCAGCTTCTTGGGTCCTTCTTAGCCACTTTGTTCTGCTTCATGAGAAGTCTTCCCCACATTTCAGGAGGCACACAACCTGCTTTTCACTCACCCGAACTTCGGGCATAAACATCATTTGGAGGTAGCTGGGGTTAGCAAGTGCTACCCCTGTAAAACTCCTTGCCGGCCCTTACAATGCCTCTGCTAGCCCTGGTGGAAGAGGCTCTGCAGTGGTAGTTAGAGTGTGCGTCTCTCAGAGGCATCAATCACAATGTAGACAGAAAACAGCCTGATCTAAAATTTGTTTTAAAAAAAGCAAAACCAGCATTGCATGAAATGCTAAATTCTACAGCATGCAGCGGCTATGGTTAAAATCTGTGATTTACCAGGAAAGTCATACTCTCGAAATGTTTGAATAAGCAGCAGACTACATCTCTAGGATGGTTAATTGTAACCATAGAAGTGCTTTAATTTTAACATGACGACGGGGCAATTTTGTGTTTTATATAGATTAGACTAACGCATTGCAGCAAATAAATAACTTTGCCCTTCAAATACAGAATTAGGAGAATTTTGACAAACGCATGTCCTATTGTCCCTGAGCATTTTTTTTGTTGGTTTTTAGCAATTGCAGTTGTGCATTTCCAGTGTAGAAAATAAAAGATCGGCTTTCATAAAGTGGCAGAATGCAAAGAAAGAAAAGACTGGACAACATGAGACGTCTGACATTTTCTTCATACTGAATACTAGCTACGGTGCCTTCCTTTTAAAGCTAATTAATATCAGCTGTTGGATTAAAACTTCAAGTATGGAAAGGTCTGCAAATTAAGAGTGAGCGTCTTTACCAAATGACATCGTTGTGGTGTGGCCCTCCTATATATATATCGCCCTTTTAAGAGGTGTCATGACTACGGCATGACACCGTGTTAATAAGAGAAGCTCCTTGGAACGGCTGCAGACTCCAACAATGGAACCCTGTCTCTGTCTCTCTTTCTGGGCCTGCATGCCCACACCATGTGATCATGGCCCTGGAGGCCCACACCGTGTGATCACGGTCCTGCAGGTCCTGTGTCAGCACGGACTAACAGGGTCCTCTCTGCAACCCTGTGAGTCCGGGTGTTCCCAGCAACCAACCAACCAACTAACCAAGGTGCTGGCACCCAGCACTGATGGGCACGCCATACCCCTCAACAAAGGCAATGAGGGGTCTGAGCCCCGTGAGGTGGTGCGGTCACCCAGCAGCAACACGCCTCTAAAGGTATCAACCCCTGCCTGGGGGGAGGAAGAGTGTGGTTGGGTCCGCCGTGCCACGAGAGCTGCAGCACCACATCCACCGCCGAGATAGATGAGAGAAGAAACGGCATCCGCCGCCGGAAAGGAGAAAAGACTCTGCAGTGAAGTATGCGCTCTCTGGGTAGGAGCGGTCATGATGAGGCAATGTGCCCCAAAAGGAAAAGTAAAGCTTGGATCGAAGAGGTAGCCTGCCGCTGCAATAATGAAGTGAACCCTGGCTTCGGGAATCATGCTACTGGCACAACGCCTCACCTCAGGCGAAAACCCTACCTGAGGTGAGGAGAGAAGGTGCGCTCAGCCTATCTCTGCCATGCCGGTGGGCCCAGTGCAATCCTAGGCCGCCCAGTGGTGTATGCCATGTGCTCCTGTCACCGGAGCGCGTAGAAGAGAAAAAGGAAGGTGAGTGCCAAAATATATTGTGCTCCACGTCAGAGCGAGTGAGAACATAGAGGCCCTGCTGCTCAGAAGAGATCCCGTGGCTCTGGCGGTGAGTTCAAAATGTAGAGGAGCAGCTGCATGCCTCTGCAGGAAATTCAGCCCCCTTCCTCCCATATGTTGTAGACCTGGGATTGTGTCGTGTTTGACACCTGCCAATGTGCCAATACCACAGCGTGTGTCTGCAAGAAGATACCCATTGAGACAACCCTACCAAATGTATCCCTGAAGAAATACGAGGAGCAGAGAAAAGAAGCCAGTGATGTCACAAAAAGTATGCGCGACATCCCAAAATACTGACTAAAGAAAATGTATAGACTCTAAAGAAACGAATGACGAAGTAAAGAATCGAGTTAACTCTCAAATGTAAAAGATTACATGTGCACGAAGTGCTGTAGAAAATCAACTGTTCAATAAATGTACAGATGCTGAAATGCAAGGTAGACTAAGTCATCATAGAAGCTGACTATATGTAGTGGATAGAACGCAGGCGAAGCCGCCATTATATAGAAGCTGGACATCCGTATCATGAATTTGACCTGAATAAGCCAGGACCCATGAAACAGGAAGGGAAAGCTGTGTCACAGCAAGAAAAAGAAGAATTGTGCAGCTTCAAGATGAGGCTGTCTGGCCTAAAGTCAAAACTGAAGCAGCCAAGGTCAGTTATCTATTATGGAAATTAGCTAATGTGTGAAGGATGAATCATCCCTTGGTAAGGTGCAAAGAAAGAACACCAAGAGTGTCAAGTTTAATTCATTTAAAGCATTTAAAACCTGCAAAATGGACCAAATGGAAGTCTCCTGTCACTGGAGCCAAGGATGAAAGTTCGAACTTGGAGTCCCGAGACAGGATAGTGAGTGCTCTCACTCCCATGTATTCTAAGAGACAAGGATATTTTGCAAGGCCAAGTTCAAAGACAATCTTCATGGCAGAATGAATGGGCGATGAGAGATGCTGGGCTAATTGGGTGGGGAGGTAGCATCATGCCCCATCTCCTTGCACCTGGGTCTGAGCTTACGTGCTGCTAAGTGAACCAAATGAGCCAGACCTGGCACAAACGTGCCAACCAATTGTACTAGTACATATAACAAAGGACCTTATAGTTTGACAACCAATGAGAAACTGAGAATCTAATGTTTCTGAAGATTACATGTTTTAGAGGTAGGCATATATTGTCCACCTGATAGTGTGCAGCCAATCACAATCCTAATCCTTGTAGAAAAGTATACTTAGATATTCCCCTTAGTCAATCTCGACCTTTGATAGGTTTTTCATTATTGACATGTAGTATGACGTCATCTCTGATGCATTTTTGATATAAAAGCTATGATTTGTGTGAAGATCGCTGAGTGGAATTGAGCGTACGTCCGTTGATGTTCATTGTAAACTCCCTGTTTTAGATAATTGTTAATAAAACAGTACTTTGTCATCTTCCTGAGTTGGTTCGGTTATTTGGACTCAGAATTAATCTGTGTGCTCCCATCCATAACATATGCATGCTCCTAAATAAAAAATAAATGCATAAAAGGGAAAACAATGGCGCTGCCGCATTGGCAATGTAAAAGGAAGCACTCCGTGTTGGCGAAGTGCCAATAAAATGTAAATGGCCCTCTGAACTCCCGTCCGCATGTGCAGTGATGAATGAAGTGCTCTGTGTCGGAGCAAAAGAAAGAAGAACTGAGGAAGTAACAATACGAGCAGCAAGACATATCAGCTCTCTGCCATGCCAGTAGCTCCCTGATGTTCCCTGCTGCTCCCTGCGAGTCCCCGGGGTCTGGCGGTGTAATAAAATGAAGCACCCCATGTTGGTGCAATAAACATAAAATGGAGATGGCCCCCTGCAGATCCCGGCCTTCCAGCTGTGAGCAATGAACAGCTCCAATGTCGGTGCTGAAGTGTGCCCCAGGTTGAATATCCTGGGCCGTCTGGTGGTGGTAGTGGTGGTAGAATGAGGTGCTCCATGTCTGCACGAGGAAAACAAAATGTATATGGCCCCCTGAAGGAATCCGGGTCACTGGGCGGTGAATAATGCATGCTACGGTTCGGAACGAAGAAATAAAGGAGTGGGTCAAGAAGACCACGGCTCCTGCCTGTGGAAGAGGCATCAATGTTTGCTCCACGTTCATTTGTAGGGTAGGCACTGTTGCCATCAGCTCAAACAAATTGAATAAATATTGTAACAGTAGAAAAGGAAAGGAAGAGAACCAAGCATGTCAACAAGTTCTCTATTTCAGCTGTCCACCAACTTGCATCATGAACAACATGGACTGGACACATCTATGCACTTTGTGCATCTAAACATTAAAGGATCCATTCCCGTTGTCCCTGCAGCGACAGACAGTTCCTTGAAAGTAAGACACAATACATATTGGTGGTGGCAATTTTCTTTCTGTACTTTGAAAGCTCTCCGTCAACACTGCCGCCCCAATTCTCATTCTACATCCAGGGTATTCCTATCTGGGAAAGGGAGAAGAGTGGCTGGTGGTACTCCAGCAAGGAGACCCAGCAGATGAGTAATGCAGAGGCATTTGAGGGTTGCAGCTCCACATCAGTGCTTGTACGCTCTCCGATGCCAGTTGTGTCCTGCCAAGGGTCCCTATCTGGGGGAGTATAAGAAGTGGCCCAGAAAACCTGTTACCAGTGTCCTGTCAACGACTCCTGCGTGGGGCAGGGACTGAGGGTGGCCTCCTGCTGCCTTGGTGAGACCACCAAGTGTAACCACCCTGCTGGCAAGTGGCTGGCTCCAGCCCCACCCCCCCAAGTCATTCACCTGGCTGCGTCTCTCACCCCATGAGAGTGCTTGTGCAGCCAGGTCATGAAGATGATTTCAAAACCTCCTACCTGGGGGAGCATGGCCAATGCCCTGCCACCCAGTGCCTCGCTGCCCTACACCCACCAACAAGAGAAAGGCGACTCCTACCTGGCGGAGGGAGAGACTAAGGGCGGGCTCTTGCTACCGTGGGAAGACATGTAACTCCTGCCTGGGGGAATGTGGCCCAGACACTAGGCCACCAGTGTCTCGCTGCCCCACACTCCGCCGCTGCAAGGGTGTGACTCCTGCTTGCTGCGTGGTGCGACTTTCTGAAGGTGGCGTACCATCATGCCGGCACTGATCTTGGCGCGGCCCTCCATGAAGAGAGTGCTTGTGCGGCCCAGAAGAGAGGGTGAGTAACATGCTGCCACTCAATGCACTGTCAACATCAAGAGGCATTTCCCCCTGGGGGAGCCTGAACGTGGCGTAGCATAGATGCCCTGCTACCAGTGTCTCGCTGTCTGCCCCAACATCAAGGGACTAAGCCGATGTGGTCCCCGGTGCCCCAGGTAAAGATTTCACAGCCGCTGAACTGTGCTATCAACTGTCCTGAACTGATCAGGTGGAAGTTTGAACTGGTTTCCTGCAGCCCTGCAGATCCTTAAAGAGGACTCAGTAAACATGTATGTAATGATGTGAGCCTGCATGTAACCTATATGCTTAAACTGGTCCCAGTTAAGATGGATGTGAAGCTGTGCTACATCAGTTTTTCGGGATGCTGTTTATGGTGCCAGTAACTAACAATGGTATAATTCCGTGGTTGAAGTTCTGTGTCTCCTATGTGTAATATAGTGTTTAGAATGTGGTAGAGATGCCAACAGACCATCAACAGTCCACCAACCCTGACTGTCACACGCCCAATATTTACAGCGTGCTTAATATATTGTATGTTTGCAACAATGTGGGTCCCAATGTGTTTTGGTCATTGTTTTCTCCTACAATTCCCAAGTGGTCTAAGTAGTGTCGTTTTGTAACGTAGGAATCAATTGATATTCAGCAATATATGTTTTCTTTCATTTTGGAAAAGGAAGAGTGTGGCCCTCCTATATGTGTATTGCTTTTGTAAGAGATGTCATGACTATGGGCCTCATCATGAGTTTGGCGGTAGCCCTTAAAAGCAGTGGTACCGCTATTACCGCCGCATTTAAGGGCTGGCCCTATTATCAGTTGGGTGGTAAGTTGGAGTTTTACCTCCAGCAGAAAGCTGGAGGTAAATATTTCCACTTTCTACCTGTTTTCAGCGCTATTACGGCTAGCGCAATTACCGTTGGTGCAATTACCACCAGCGATAATAGCTCCCCCCAAACCCATTGGGAATGGGCAATAACTGCCCAACCGCTCCTTGTGAATCCAGCGCTAAAAGCTCCGGACCGAGTACAGTGGCGATATTTGCACGAGCGGTATCCTAGCATTATTACTGCCAGGATACCGCCAGACTATGTCATGGCACCATGCTAATACAAAGGGCTCCTGCACGCACGTACCTTAGAATGGCTGCAGACTTTAACAATGGAACTCCTGTCTCCTTCTTCCCTTCTGGGCCTGCAGGCCCACATCCTGTGATCATGGTCCTGTGGCCCTGGCCTGCAGGCCACTCCACAATCCAGATGCTGCTGGCCTCCACGGTGCCCCCCCCCCACTACCCCAGGCCCATGCCAGCACGGCCTAGCAGGGTACTCCCTGCAACCCTGCAAGTCCGGGTGATCCCGGCAACCAACCAAGGTGCTGGCCCCCGGCACTGATTGTACCGGCTCCAGTGGCCACGCCATGCCCCACAACACTTGTGACTCGAAGGGTGCTTTTCCAAGTCCCATGTTCCGGAATCGGCAAACGCTGTCCTTTTATGAAGGAAGTGCGGTGTTGACGGCTTGACTCAGTCCCGGCTGTTGTTTTGTCCCATGTCAAACTCTAGTTCTAGTGTGAAGTTCTGGCTTTGCAGCCGCCAGGCCTAACACTGGAAAACATATTAAAAATACACTTCCTCTTTGGAGCAGGAGGCAGTGGTCCCTGCGGGCGCTTGTAACCAGGGACTTCGGCAACACAGGCCAGCTCTGAGGCCTGAAGTTATGAATAAGCAGGTCTATAAACTGTCAGCCTATCTACCGACCTCTTCTTTGTAGTATTGGACGCAACAAAGTGTGATTTTAAGTAGGTGTGTGATGAATAGAATATTTAATATTCAGCCGAGTACCGAATAGTTGATCAAGTTTTCGATTTAAGCCAAAAACAAAGCCTGTTTTTTTAAATAATTCATGTAGGAAAATTGAAAACTGTGCTTATATGATCATGTGTCTTTCAAATCCCTTAATTTTCATGCACACAACATCCTTATTTAACGCACTCATACCAGAGATTAACAAAGAAACAGAGACAAGCGGTATGAAAGGGTGCTGGTGTGCAGAGCCCCCAGCGGGGAGAGGGTGAGGGGGAAGAAAGGGGGAGGGGAAGTGGGTTTCATAAATGCAAAGGGTTGCTTTTCATTTAACTGGTAGTTTAAGAGGAAAGTAAGTTGCCCTCCTACTTTGCTACTCACATGGGAAAAGTATTAATAGTTTCTGGCCATCATGTGCTCTCTGGCAATCGGTAACCAATCACAAGGGATACCTGCAGTGCACACAACAGCATCTGGCGTCAGGTGTGCAGCGTTGCGGGTCTCAGAGTTCGTGTTTACAATGCATCACCTTTTGGGCTACCAGGAATGATACCTTTTGAATGAAAAAGCAGGTGATGGGGGCTTCTATCCTCATGCCTCGGAACCTAAATGCCTCGGAACCTAAATTCACATATGTATACTATGTTGCATCCCTCCAAAAACTACCTCGTAGGTGTGACCAATGGTGCTCCTCATCGCGCATTTCCCTTTCGCGGTAATTTGGATTTTCACTTTCCATTAAAGCTGCAGTCCATGTGACTCCTACTAATAGTTTGAATTTAGACATTTTAAAGTTAGTAACACTGCCAGGTTTGTCTATGGTGCTGTTTCATATTTATTTGAGAATGATGTGACTGGAATATTCTTGTACCTCGTTGAGTAACTTAGAGATATGATTTGATATACAGATGGATAACCACAAATGATTGGAGTCCTATTAAGATTTTAACTGGTGATTTTAATTTTCAGTTTGTGCACTTACCTGCACTTTATGGAATTGCTTATGATGAAGACTTAACCTGGGGTATTCCGGGCTGCAGTAATAATTACCCATGTCACGGACATGGTTGGGCTTAAAAAAGCAATAATGAAACTGCAATACCTTGAAATGGGAACATTTAGATCTAGTTGAGTTTCTGGCTAAACAATATTGTACTACATTACTACTTCTTTTTGCTTTTTGTAGCTCCTCTTAGCCACTTGTCAAGGTGCTTTGTCTTTTTATGGTAATCTGGTAAAGTGATCAAACCTCAGGATTTCGTTTTCTGGCAAGCATAACACATATCTAGCTGGGGCGTTCCCCTCTCGATTTGATCATTATTGTAGGAGGGGAAAAAGTGATCTTTTAAGAGCCCTAAAGCACCCCTGTCAGCTAACAAGTCACAGGAAGTTAGTACACTTAGAATAACATCTAAATCTCTTATTCAAAAGAAAAAAGAAAGACGTGTCTCAGTAAAATTAGGAACATTTGAAGCGTGCAATGAATGAAAAGAATTGAACTGCCTTCTGCGAAATCATGATACATGGTTTACAAACTAAATCTGTGGTTTTTGAATCATCGATTAATGTGTTAGAATTCTTGTAGGAAATATAAGAGTGGGATGATGTTGACGATTTTGACCTAGATGTGTTAAATCCTGTCCCACAAGGGGATCTATCCGTATTTTCACTGCAGGAGGTAGATTTAGCTGTCGACTCTCAAAGAAATGACAAAGTGCCTGAACTGCACCATCTACCCATTGGCTTATTTAAGTGACTCAGAAATGGTTAGACTTTTTAACAAAATGCTTCAATATTATTGATTGCTATAATGTTATTCCTAGTTCTTGGGGCATGCTGTGATTGTCCCCATATGAAAAAAAAGAAGATTGTAACAATCCACTTAACTCTATATCGATTTCTTCTCTTTGGCTAAAGTATGTAGCAAGGTTTGACTTGATCGTTTAAGTCATTGGGTTACTGAAAAATATATCTGGATGCATTTTTAAGCGGGATTTAAAAAAGTGTTCGGGGCTATAGATCAGCCATGTCGCCTTTTGTTACTATTTGAGATATAAAAGCGTGATTCCTTGAATATTTTATTTGTTCATTTTAAATCCGCTTTTGGTTATTTTAATCAGTTACTTTTAAGGACATTTTATGTTAAAGTGCATCCCCAAATGTTGAGAGTTCTTATTTTAATTTATTACGAGAATAGGGCAACAGTGAGGTGGTGTACTGGAGCCACGTGCACCCAATCTTTCCCTGTTAGCCTTGGATTGCAGCTTGATCAAATGTTATTTTCATTATTTATAAATGGCTTAGCTGTGGTATTACTAGAGCTTCCTTATTAAATGGGGTAGGAATCTCCATTTTAGTATTTGTGGACGATGCTGCCCTTATTTTCAGGATTTCAATTGGCTTGTGCAACTCTTTAGTGGGTTTCTCCTTATTTGTGATTTGAAGGGACGTTCCATTACCTGTTCCAAACCTAAACCTATGACATGTCACAAACCAAATAAGCTAATGATTAATTATAAGGGAGATAGGATTGAATGTGTGAGCTATTTTGATTTTCTCTGTGCACGTTTTAGTAATGAAGGATCATGGATGACTCAGTTTTGCAGTCAGTGAGATTGTGATGAATAGATGGTAAGGAATGTTCTAAATCTTTTGCAGGGCGGGCTATTTCTCCTCGGATTGAGATTTGTGGGGCACAAGTGTCACAGTGATTTCATATGGCGCAGAGCTTTGGGGCTACACCAATATTGATTACATGGTGATTGGTGAAAATACCTGTTTCGAATAGTTGTTAGCCCTACTGAAAGGCTCACCAACCAAAGACGAACAGCATGTTTTATCTGTTGCCTGACCCATTTCAAGTTAGAGAGCAATGAGTAATCCCTTTGTTGAGGTGTTGTGGCATTAGGACTGTGCCTGGGGCAATTCATTTATGCTGGGAGCCCACTAAGTTTAATGTGTTTTTTTTCTGTAGCCTTATATTTAAGTGAGAGTTGTATGTTAAGGCTCAGATTATTAAATCATCAATCTTATTGTCTAACATTGTGAAACTGATAATTTCTACATACCACATTCATTGCTTAATTTAGCTCTTTTTAATATTTGCCTTTTTTTAGTTTTACTTTAGTTGAAAAGGTTACATTTTTAAATTGTAATTTTGATGAATGTATGGAAAAACTGTATTGCTTGTTTAATTTATTTGTAAAATGTTTTTAATTGTGCCAGCTGTTCTTGAAACCTGCTTAGCTGGTGTAGTTACTGTTTCTTCTCCTGGTTCATAAATCTGTCCACAGTAAGGCACCACTGTATTTATCCTCCTCTATCCGACTCTACAAGCCTTTTCGTAATCTCCACTTTGGGCCCTCAACTACCCTTGTGGCTCCTCGCCCTCCTTGTGCTTCCTCTAGCTTCTGCTCCTTCTCTCTTCTTGCTCCACTTGCATGGAATTCTCTGACATCTGAGAAACAGTCCAAACTGATTTGTTCAAAGCCAAACTAAAAGCCTACCTCCTCGGCTCTGATGTACGCTCTTAACCTAACTCTCCTCTGCCTGCTAGCTAGCATAACCTAGCTCTCCTCTGCCTGCTAGCTAGCAGAACCTAACTCTTCTCTGCCTGCTAGCTAACATAACCTAACTCTCGTCTTCCTGCTAGCTAACATTTTTCTATTACCTCTGATCTGCCTCTGTTCTTCACTTCCTCTGCCTCCACTATAGCACTTCACCCATCATAGTCACATCCCGAGCAAAGCTTTCCATACCGCCTGCCTGTACTTAGAAATGTCCAATGTTCATTGTCCTTAATCTATGTATGTCTACTTATGTATTGTCACCAGTGACTGTTCAGAATATCTCTCAAACTCACCCCATTGTAAGAAGCTCACCTCTTCCCGTCAAATCTGATTTCTTATCAATTGTACATTCTTTTGTGATCAAAAGAGAATTGTTCCTCCTGTATATAAATAAATATAAATAAATAAATACATAAATAAATACAATTTTTAAAAAAAGAGGTATTTCCCCCCTATTGTATCCCTAGGTTTTATTGGTGAACATCAGGTATTTTCTATTGGTGACACAATAATACATTCCTTTTGAGTTTGACTCCTTAAATGGCAGCTAATTCTTTGCCCACAACAAGCTCTACACTACCTACATGGGGTCTGTGTGTGAGTTTAAGCAGAACCACAAACAGGCTGAGCAAGTCCTGAAGGAAAATAACTCCCTACTCAATCAGAGATCACTATCTGGGTGGGAAAAAGAAACTTCATCTTGAATCTGGGTGACCTGAAACATATGTGCCACAATCGGTAACCAAGTTGGTTTCCAGGACAATAGCACAAGCAGTCCAGCAGTTCAGTACAGGTACAATGATTCAGTGGTTTGTAAACACTTGCTTCTTTATGCAAAGGTACTAACATGGACACCCAACCACTGGTAAACTTTTGGTAGTGAAACCCTTGATTTCAGCGAGGGTAGGCCCTCGGCTGCAATAACCTCTTCCTCCTACAGGCCTATTAGAGTTAGGACAACAAGCAGAAGCAGCAAGCATTTGAGTAAGAGGAATCCAGAGCTTTCTGTGTACTTGTAGTCTGTACTGTCTGGTAGCCTCTTAAGCGAGTCTGCTTACCAGGTTATTAGCACAGCTTATCAGCTATTCAATATCCACAGCACAGGAAATGAAATCTCAGGGGGATGCATACAACCTCTACCAAGAGAAGTGGGAAGCCACACTAACTCAGCTTCACCCACTGAACCTGAACAGCTCAAACAGCCGTCGCCACGCAGCCACACATCCTGATTGGATGTTTATGTACCCTGTAAGCCAAATCAGATCACTCCTCCTTTCCTCTGCCACCCACTACACAAATTCCCAGCCCAAACAACTGTCAGCGGTCGCCACCATGTGTGTGTGTGGGGGTAGGGAGGGGTATGGCGCGTTTGTCTACCAACTGTATGTAACCAACTATATGTAAAATATGGCAACAACCTAGCATCTAAGCGTTTTGTTCGCTATTCTTCAACGTGGTTTCTTTGTATTACATGACACACCCACCCATGAGTGGTGAAAATCTCTATGGGAGGGTATCCTCATTTACCACCAGTAAACAATAAGGTGCATAGTCGCAGAGTGTTTTCAAATGGGGTTTTGCCATTCTGTGCACATGAAAATATGCAATGGTGTCCAAAGCTTGGATCCTTCAAAAAATGGGTGGTAAGTGACATTCATGCCAAGGTCATCATACAGTTTTTGGTCCAGATGATTGCCCAGTCAATTGCTTCTAGGTCAGTCAAAGCAGACCTGTGACATTGTTCTCTATGACTGAACATTTTACAGCAAATCCAGCTGCGAGGAATAATTGCTACTAGTTGCTACTATTTGAAATCCATCGGGGAGGAACCTATTGATTAAGTAGACTGTGGTTATTCCTCGCCTAATATTCCCTCCTGCATCCTTGACATGTTAATGTGTCATTCCAATCATATTTCATCTTTGCAGCATTTCAGTCCATTGATAACCGATCACTGGTTGGCACCTCTACAGTAATGTTCCGCAGGAGGCCACAATTCGACAGTTGAAAATCAAATGATAAATAGCTCTCATGCTACAGAAATCTCTGTATTCAGGCAACTTGCCCAATTGTTTTGCAAATATATTTTGAGTTGAAGACTTTTCAGTCTGCTGTCACTGTTAAATGTTCTTGTGAGTGCAGCAGAGAGAATGCAAGATAAGCCTCAAATGTCTCCGGAGATCTGATAGCCCACCTCTAAGCAGAAATTGCCTTTTCAGTTCAAAGGGCCTCATTCCAAGTTTGGCGGTAATTCACACTTTGTGGAATTATTGGCAACCCTGATTACTGCTACTGCCTCTTGGTCTGGCAAATTAACCACCACCAGATTCTGAGTAATGATATGGTGGTGTTAGTGCCCATTCTTTGAGTCCATAGTACTCGATGGGGATATCGGTGGAAGTGCTATGGGCATTAAATCCACCCACGATAATTGTAGTGGTTTCTAGTGTTATGGTGAAGGATTCATTGATAGCAACTTGCCAGAGGTAAATCCTCCATTTCAAGATCAAAGTCATAATTTGGTAGTGCAGGATAAATGTTTGCAATTCCATAACCGCCAACAAAAAAAAAAGGTATTGCACCACCAAACTTGAAATGATTCTTAAATTATTTTCACCACTGAGGAGCACAGCAGTCATGCCCTTCAGTTGCTTTAAGATTTTGAAGAGAAAGAAAATGAAATTGGGATTACTCCAGCTGCAATGATGATGTACAACAAAGGCAAAAGTCCAGTCTTTGTTGAAGACAATACCTATCTTATTGGTAGCTGTTCCCAGAACTGAAACAATTCCTGACACGGAAGGGCTTTTCAGGAGTGTGGTCACGCCACCTGACCAAGTACGGGCACTTACAAGTGCCCATCTAGGCAGGTGATCTCACAGAGCAAGTGAAGACCTTGATAAAAGAAGTGGTGGATGAAGCAGAAAAACAAGGGGTAATAACAGACTGCATGAAAACATTTCTAACATAAGACCATCCCACTATGCCAGTACTATACACTTTGCCTAAAATCCATAAGAGCCTAATAGACACTGCAGGGCATCCCATCATTGCGGCCAGAGGAAATCTGTTAGAACCATTAGCTCACTATTTAGATAAAGCGATACAACCGTTGATACAGAACAGTGCAACATACCTTTGTAATACTTGTGACTTCCTATTGAAATTGAGAGACGTGGACTTTGTGGATGGACGAGACATGCTTTTTACCATGGATGTCACATCTCTTTATACGAACATTGGAATGGAAGCTATGGAATTGTTTCTGCTCTCCACTGATGCATGTAAGGCAGGTCACTTTTCCTAATGACTATTGAAATTGGTGTTATAACTTTTTCAGATTTGGTGACAGACATTTTTTCCAGATCTCAGGTACAAGCATGTGGGCGGCGATGGCACCCAGCTGTGCCAACACTTAGATGCTTTACTTGGAGACTGATTTAGTCCTAAAATCAGAGCCTGGTTGATGAGCTGGAGAACTTTTTTGAAATGATGAACAACATGCACTCCCGCATCAAATTCACCACGAAACACAATTTAACAAACATGCATTTTCTCGATGTTGGAGTATATGTGGCGAACAAAATGCTTAAAACAAGGATCTTTATTAAGTTTACAGTTCGCAACAGCTTACTGCTTGCCACCCGTTTTTATCCTAAGCAAACACCAGAGAGTGTCCCCATTAGCCAATTAATGAGATACAAATGGAATATTACATCAATAGAAGAATACTAAGTTCAAGCGAGTAATTTGAAGGACAAATTTGCTCAGAGAAAATACGATCCAGAACTAATTGAGACGGTAGCCAAGAAGTTAAACCACATTCCAAGAGAGGATATTTTGAAATCCTAATCCACCAATGAAAACCCTCCACCCAATTACGTTATAAGGTATAAGGTATTCAGTTCAGATTCGCAAAATTCAACAGATAGTCAAAAGGAATTGGGACATCTGAAACTCAATAACACCTTGTAGAGATTGTTGCCGGCAGCACCAGTGTTCACGTACAAGAAAGGTATAGCTTTAAGAAATATGTTAGTACAAGCAGCGTTTAAACTGAGCCATAAGAAGATTAAATATACAGGGACACATCTGTGTCATAACTGTCCACAGTGTGTCAACATCTTAAACGGTGATTTAATTACTGAAACGTACACAAGCAAGAACATTTGCAACATTCTAGCCCTTGTGACGCCTCCAATGTTGTTCCATGTGGCTTTTACTATGTAGGCATAACATTCCGTAAAGCCCAACTCCATTGGACGGAACACAAGTAAAACATTAGGATGAGGAACCAAAAGTCTCCTATGGCCAGCCTTTTTCTAGAAGCAAAACATAGTATTGAGCAACTGCAATGAATGATCCTAGAGCGGGTGGTTATGCCCAAAGAGGGGGTGATTTACAGAAAAGGTCATTACCGAGAGAGATAAAATGGATCGAAATTCTAGAATCATTGACCCCACAGGGTATGATCCAGGAGTGGGATTTATCATTCTTTCCATAATGTATAAACCTGCAAAATCATATTGTAAACCGACCAGAGATTCAGGAAATAAAAGTGGGATAGCAGGAATTAAGATGTAGTGAGCCCTAATGGAGGACATGTATCCGTAAACCTACCCTAGAATTAGATCTATATTGTGACTGGAGCTCTGGTCCGGGAAACTGTGATGTATTTGTAGTGACCGTGAGACAATGGTTTAGGGATGAGGAGTTGGAGAAAGTATTTTAAGTACCAAAAAATTAATATTTGTACAGTTGTAGTGGAACAAAAAGGGTTAAAACTCAAAGCCCACGTCAGTTTGGTATTGAAATATTGGTAATTAATGGGCGTACTCTTTGGGAATTATGTAATGTGGACTTCTTGTGTGTGCTTAGATTGTATTCAAACCAAATTTGACTAATGTCTGTGAACAACAAATGTAATGAGATTTTGAGATGTAGACTGTGAACGTGACTAACCTGGTAGCAAACAGGCATTTTTTGATGTAATATAACTAGCAATACCATGCGAAAGGTGCAGCCATTAAATACATTTACGGCATGCCACTCCCTGGCAATGCAATAAACACTAGGTGATGTCTCATGGTACAGCTCAGAATCTAATTTGCAAAGGGAGGACTTACACTAGTAAAAAAGAGGCTGTGCTAGTTCAGGATACATCATAATCAATGCATTTCACAATTTTATTAATATCATTAACATGGAATCATAAAACATAACCAGTGTCCGTTCTATCATTTACACAAATGCATTGTTTAAATAAAAACAATCCGGTTGGGCACAAATCCAGTAAACGTTTTTTAATCAAAAAATAGTTTTATTGTATGAATTTATTGGTGCAAAGAAGCTATCACCGTAATAGATACTATAGTGAAATGTTAGAGGCAACTACTTCCCATATTTTTCCTGTTTTCCATATGGGGCATATATGTTGTCCTCTGTGGATCTATAAAGTGGTAAACAAGTGCTTAAGTGCTAAAGGTTAAAGTGCTAGGTGTATGGAAAACAAGAAAAATATGGGAAGTAGTTGCCTCTAACATATCACCCTATTATCTATTATGGTGATAGCTTCTTTGCACTCAGAAAAATATACAATAAAACTATTTTTTGATTAAAAACGTTTTATCAGATTTGTGCCAAACGGGATTACTTTTAGTAATACCATGCATTTATGTAAATGATAGGACGAACATTGGTTATATTTTATGATTCCATGTTAATATTAATAAAATTATGAAATGTGTTGATTATGATGTATCCTGACCTAGAACACTCTCTTTTTTACTAGTGTGAGTCCTCCCTTTGCAAATTAGATTCTGAGTTGTACAGTGAGACATCACCTAGTGTTTATTGTTCGAATTTCTTTCCCTCATGTCCACGATGAAGGGGATACCCATCCCTTTGGTTTAAAACTCCCTGGCAATGCAACCATGGCAATTACATACGTTTGTAGTAAACGCTAAGTGCACGGTTGCGTTGGCTAGTCTAAGGCACAGAGTTTGTAACTAAGCACAATTTTTGGATTAATTTAAATCTTGTTACTAGTATACCAGTCTATAGTGCTTTTAATGTAAAATGGACAAATGGTAGTGCACTATGACAACTCAACGGGCCTCATTACGAGTATGGAGGTAGCCATGGTGCTATTAGCGCCATGGCTGCCTCCATACCGGCTGCAATACCGGGGTCTGTGAATGAAGAATTCCCGGGTCATTCCGACCTTGAGGACCCGGTAATTCCTCATGCACAGAACCATTCCCCATTCCCATTTGAGCCCCCAGAGGGCTCAATGGGAATGGGGATGGAGCTAATAATGGGCCCGTTGATAACGGGCCGTTATTAGCTCCTTGGTCCCCTCGCGGGACCCGGAAAGGACGTCTGGTTTCACCAGACGTCTGTTCCGGGTCCTGCGAGGGGACCTAGTAATCAGGCAGCCCATAATGAAAGGTGCCGGTCCCATACCGGCACCGTTCATTACGGGACCGCCAGCCTCGTAATGAGGCCTAATGAGTGGTTTTGAATAGAATATCGTGACGTATCAAACTGAAATTCCATTATAGATACATCATGCTAAGATGGCCGCCTTGTTCTGAATAACCGACCAGTTTGCTGGTTGGATGCCTCGTGGTCTGCATGAACGTCTGGAACAAACGCAGTAAGTATGCCAGGGAGAGGGAAAGGAATAACTAAAGTGGGCATATGGTAGATGAAATCAGCTGATTTGACAAGACTGCCGGTACGCTAATGGGACCCTTTGTTCCCTTAAGCATGACGCAGATTTTTCAACTGGATACAGTTAGAAGTCCTTTTACGAGCACATGTGTAAACCGACCAGAAGTCAGATAAGTGAGGAAGGTGACTATTGTTACTATTTTTATCATGTATTCTTCATTCATTAAGCATTGAGATTTGTCATTCACTTTAGTATGTTTTTATTTAGACATCCGAAAATTGAGACATGCCTGTGAAAATTGGAGGTCAGTGGTATAAAGATATAAAAATGTGTATATTATCTAAGTTAACATGCTGTGAGAATAAGTATTGATCTATATGAATATTATTCTTGTCCACAGAATATGAGAGAATTTGAAAAGAAATTGAGAAACCACACCAGGCTAGCTTGTAAAGAAGGATACAGAAATCTGAGACAACAACATTGAAACATGAAAATATTAGTCATTTGGATGTTAATTAACCTTTTCTGTGGGTGATGACAAAACGTATTCATTAATGTAATTAGAAATTTACAAATCTTGCGACTCAAATGAAAAATCAGAAAATAGTCCATAGGCGCCCCTCTGCGAGAACGAACACGACCCATTGACTTGTTCTTTGAGAAGGTACCCACTCGAGAATCCGCAGCCACACTCTCTGTACCTTTCACAGATGGGAAATGTCAATTTGCACATCAGTCTTTGTCCCACCCACATGGGCAGTCCAGCAGCAAAATGCTATGGCAATTCCCTACTAAACAAGAGTACCAACAGCAGCCCCATACACGTGTTTCAGACTTGTTGTGCCTCATCAGTGAGGTGGAGCTGTGCCTCTCTCAGCACAGTGAGCAGGGAGTCCACGCCTGGAGGAACCTAGGAAACTTAGGGTGACTAAACCTAAGTCCCTTAAATAATAAAAAAAAATAGTCCATAGGCGCCCCGCTGCAAGAACAAACACGGCTCATTGACCTGTTCTTTGGGAAGGTACCCACTTCAATACGAAAAGGAAAGATGCAAGATAAAACACCCCAGTGATTATCAAGAAAGTGTACAGGCCCAAGGGCCCAATTACAATAGAGGATGGGGGACACAGGGAAAGTAGATAGACTAAAATGTATAAATAAGGGCAGACACGGGAAGAGGCAACAGTGGAAGAGAAGGAGGAGCACAGGCAGGTACTTATTGATGAGTGTCCATGTGGCAGCACAAACGCAAAGAGCCCAATGGGAGAAGCACACAAAAATCACTGCCACAGAAGTAACATGTGTCCACAAAATCATGTTTGTGGTAAAATTATGCCAATCTACTATAAATTGAAGGACCCCGGAAAAAAGATGGACTCAAGATTCGGATCAGCATTCTGTGCATCCCTCTATGATCCCACAGAAATTGTACAATCCAAATGTTCCTTCGTACATCACATGCTGGATTATATTAAGAAGTAATGGTCAAAAGACCTAAGGCCCATGTTTTACAGGAGTTGAGCTACCTCCTAAATATTCCATTCAGCCCTCTGAATACTTCGCCCTGAAGTAGCTTCCAATGAACAGTAACATGTGTAATTCTATGGGCCAAGTCCATCATGAGAATTCAAAATGGTCTGGCTACAGAGGTCTTCCCATTTGGGTGTTTCTAGAAGACTCTAATAGTATTCACTGGGACAATCGACCTAGTCTCCTAGACCATTTATACATAAAAGGAACAACATGTGTGCTTATAAACAACCTTGGCAGGGGCCAGATTTGATTGAAATAGTGTTTGTCGTTTCTCCCACAATGACATTTACCAACAGGGGTGGTACATTCAAATGTTCTAAAATACCCACAGTTTATTCCTGTCCATGCTATTAAAGAATGCCTTAAAATGTTTGGAAAACATAAAAAACTGCCTTCTTTGCGTAACTCCTTTTGAATGATCAAATTCAATAAGAAAGGTGTATTCAATAGTACCAGTACCTCTTTGAAAGCCAGCCTGTACATCAATAGTGATGTTATTAGATATCGCCCACTCCTCTAACCAGGAAAGGAAGATATGACCATGAATATTAGCTGAGGTGTCAATTAGGGTTATAGGTTTAACATTTTCTGGGAGTGATCTGTCTCCCTTCTTAAAGATGGGGGCAATCTCTGCCATATGCCAGCCCAATTTATTTACCTATAAATCTTCAGGCATTTTGTCAGTCTCTGGAGATTTTCCTTTTGTTCTGAGTTTTCGAAGCTTTGGCTACTTCCACCTTAATAAAAAACAAATGTGCACCTTTTGGTATTCCATGAAAAAGATCAACTGAGACATCTATCTCCATGGAATTCACGCAATTCCTTGAATAACGAGTATTAAAATATTTACATTATCCCCAAAGATCATTGACAATTCACATGTGCAATACGTTATTGGGTCTTTTGTAACATCGTTCCAGAGCTGTTGCAGTTCTTATCTTCAAATCTTTTCTTCGTCTTAAAATGTATTTATATTGCAATCTACATTTAACAATGTCCGTTCTGTCGCCCGATTGACACGATTTATGAACTTCAATCATTTAAGCTTAGATGCTCTACAATCTTTGTGAAACCTAGAACCACGTGTTGTAGAGGTTGTCTTTATCTGTTTATTTGAATATGTGACAAAAGAGGAAAATGTATTACCGAGTGGGCCTGATTTACAAAAGCATTTTACATTGGTGCAATCCCATTGGAAAATGCTTTTTAAATCAGGCCCAGTGAGTTAAAAATATTTTCAATGTGACTGCCATATTTATTGCTGGATACAAAAACATGTTCAAGGAAAGGTAAAAAGTGGATTGTACATAATTGGTAAGCATGTATCTAAATTAATTTGAGACCATTTAAACACCTCCTACTGTTACGTAATATGAGATCTGTGTAGTTTTATCACTGTCCGGTAAGGAATTCCACGTAAGGCATCATGTATATTTCCAAATGTAAAAGATCATGGTCACTCTCTGGTCGATTGACTACTTTAGACCCTTTTATCATATCTAATCAATTATATCAAACAATATATAATCAATATAGGAAGAGGAATGGCCCAAGGTAAAAGTAGTGACAGCAGATAGATCCCCGTACCATACCATTACCAGCGCTAAGACCAACGCATAAAGAATAACTAGCTAATTTAAGTGCATCAGGATATTGCCTACTGATACGATCGGCTATAACATCCGGGCAGAGGCACCTCGTGCATAATGGGCAACAGGGCAACGACCCACCCATTTTGAACGAGCCGCCAATACAACCCAGGGAAAACACTAAGCACTCCCTCAGCTATAAAAAAGCTTTTTTATTGAGCGCTAATGGGCTGGTTTGAACTGTTAAAGGGAAACACAATGTCCCTTCCCCATTCTGTCCCAGCGTGCATCCCCAATGGGCCATGTAAGGACAGAGGCGTTTTGCTTCCCCAGCCTTCCATTGCCAATTAGCGATATGGGCTGGGATACTGCAGCTCTGAATGTTTGTAAGGGGTACTCCTGCAGCTCCATGCACATTCAGAGAGACTGGAGTCATAGTCCAGGGGGGTCTATGGCTCCTGCGCACATGGGTGAAAGAGTTATGAATGCAATGAATGTGTATGGATTCATGAGTGAATGTGTATGAATGCTGAATGTGTGAGGTTGGTTGCATGAGTGCTGGTGAGAAGTCCCCTGATTTGGGTGTGTGGGTCAAGGCCTGCATTTTTTTACGGGAAATCAATGTTAAAGCAAAGATGATAAGTGTTGTTCTATGGCTGATCTGCATTGCTGCAGCCAGTCTGGTTATGTTATACGCTCCTGGCATGGCATTTGCAGGCCTTTTTAGCACTTACCCCTGCCCCGCCCTCCTTTGCTTCTCTGCACGTTTTGAATGTCACAACGCCTAGTAGGACCGCTTTTTGTTAGTTCTTCTTATTTTTTTCTTAGTCTTTTCCATTATTTATTTGCTCCCTTGTTCCCTTCCCTTTTGCCTTGTGGCGCTTTGAAACACTGTCTTGTTGTATAAGCAGCTTATAAATAGCCAATAAAATTAAAATACATTTATTAATGGGCAACAAAGTTAAAGCCAAAATGAAAAGTGTTACGTAGCTAGACTGAGCAGCCAGTTTGGTCACATTTTATGCTACTGGCGTACCATTTTTTTGCAGAGAATCAAATTTAAGGCAAACACAATACTTGTTTTTATGTTGCTCAACTGTACTATAATTCTACAGCCAGCCTGGTTACAGGTTCTGCCTCTAGCATGGCATTGTTTTTTCTAGGCATCAAGGTTAAAGTAAACATGACAAGTGTTATTACGTGGCTAGACTGGCCTACATTGCTACAGCCAGTCTTGTTACATGTTCTTACTGTGGCACTGGCATGTCATTATTCACTGGGCATCAAGGTTACCACAAATATTATTAGTGTTGTTATGTGGCTTGATGGGTCTACATTTCTACAGCCAGTCTGGTGACATTTTCTTCCTGGAAAATAGTATTTTTTACTGGAGCAAAGCAAACATGAGAAGTGTTGTTATGTGGCTTCACTGGCCTACATTGGTGTTGTTAGTCTGGATATATTTTTTAACTGTGGCATGGCTTTTTTCCTCTGGAGAAGCAAACAGGAGCATATATTATTGGAGCTACTCACCTATAAAGCATTCCCTCCTGCTCCTCCTTCTGCTCTTACTACTCACCGCTCCCTACGCTTTCTCTAATCACGCTGCAACATCCTCCTTTCCTAGCCCTATTATAAAACCCACAACTCAAAGCTCCCACAACTCCATCTCTCCTCCACTTCGTTCCAACAAACAAATCCAATGAGCAAACCATACCTCCTCTAGCATCTATCCACCCCGCCTCTCTTCCTCTAAGACTCAACTTCTCTACTCTTCCTTACCTCATCAACTGAACATTGCACTCAGGAATGCTCAGTCAGTATGCAACAAAACATCCATTATTACTGACAACTTTCGCTCCAGCTCTTCTCCCCTAGCCCCTTCTTGCTGTAACTGAAACCTGTATTTCTCACTCTGACACTGCCATTCTGGGGGCCCTACACAACTCCAAACTATGCTTCATTCACTCTCCACAACTGACTGACAAAGGTGGAGGAGTCAGACACCCACCTTCGTCCCACCACAATGCCTCACAAATCTCCAATGCAAAATCTTCTCTTCAATTCACCATCTCTAATATTGCTCTGCCTCACTCGGTTCACATCATCTCAATCTGTCGCCCTCCTGGTTCCACTGGACCATCCTTTGATGATCATGGGAAACTCTGTCATTCTCTTCCCACTAAACAGCACCTCATTCTCTTAGGTGACTTTAACCTTCTCTGTCCAACCAATTCTCAGAAATCTGAACTTCAGTCTTTTCTTAGTGGCTACGTTCTCCACTCTATCCATAACCTACATACAGATTGTAACTCTTTGGATCTCTTATTCATCTCCACCTCTCTCACAGCCACTAATACTAGTGTCATAGCATCCATATCTGAACACTCAATTGTTTCCACCACCATCTCCTGTCCACCCTCTGCCATTTCCTCACCACTTGCTTCCCCTATTATTAAAAGGAAATGTAAACCTTCTTCCAGTCCCACCTTTCTGTCCGGCCTACAGTTCTCACTCTCCTCCTTCACACCTGATGCCTCTTCCACCAACATTGCCTTCTCCAGCTTTCAATCCTACTATATGACTCATTCTCCACTCACTTCCCACTTCTTACTTTCACCCCTAAGTCTCAGCATCGTCAACCATGGGTCACCCCATTCATACACTCTCTCTGCACAGACATGCATTGGCTGCTGCACAAATGGAGGCATACCCACTCGCATGAGGACCAGAAACTCTACCTCTCTGCCCTGAAGTTGCTTAGGTCCACTCTTGATAGAGCAAAAAGGGAATTCTACCTAACTCTCATTTACTCTCACTCCAATCATCCTCGCCGGCTACAGGGCACCCTAAACTTACTCCTCACTTGTCCTAAATCTATGACTATCAAATCCACCCTCACAGCTAATGGCCTAGCTGACTACTTTGCTGAAAAAATTGCCAAAATGTTACACTCTCGCCTAACCTTCCTCACACTCCCTCCTTCTACATGTTACTTTATTTATTTATTTATTTATTTACATTTATATAGCGCGCAAGCAGCCCAGGGGCATTGAGGAACTGTTACTTGCAATAACTTAGTTACATGGTACAGGCATGCCTACTCTCTGCCTACTCTACCATCATCCTCTGCCTCTATCTCCCACTTTAGTAACACCAATACTGACAAAGTACTATCTCTACTGATGAAGGCTAACCCCACTGGTGTCCCATCAGACCCTCTTACTCCTCGGCTAGTCAATCCTATTGCCCTTTTAGTGGACTCTAACCTCACTGAACTCTTCAACCTGTCCTCCGAATCCACTTGTTTTTCCCTCTGTTTTCAAAACAGCCACAGTCATCCCTCTCCTAAAACAGCAAGAGGCTTACCCAAACCTACCATGTATCTTTTGCTGTGTGTCTGCTCTCTTTCCGCACTACTCTAAACTGCTCGAAAGGGTTGTGTTCAACCATCTTACCAATTTCTTCATCCATAACCTTCGAGACTCCCTACAAGCAGGTTTCTGCTCCTGTAACTCCACGGAAACTGCTCTCATGAATGTGTCCAACTTCATTGCCTCTACTAAGCACTCCAACCTATCCTTTATACTAATTCTCCTTGACCTGCCTGCTGCCTTTGACACTGTTGATCACTCTGATCTCCTTAATACTCTCTTGCTTCTTGGGATTCACAATCGAGCCCTTCCCTGTATTGAACCCTACCTTGACCTTTGCCAATTCTCTGTTTCCTGAAGTAACAACACCTCTCAACTCACTCCTCTAACTGTTGGTGTTCCACAAGGCTCTGCCTTGGGTCTGCTACTCTTTACAATCTACACCTCTGCTTTTGGGGCAGTAATCTCCTCCTTTGGGTTCTCGTAACAACTCTTCGCAATGACACACAAATGTTCTTTTCTTTTCCCGAACTCTCCCCTAATCTCTCTATCAACATTTCCAACTATCTCTATACATTACATATTGGATGGCTTTGCACTCTGATGTTTAACTCTAATAAGACAGAGGTGTTCTTCTTTCCTGCCAACATTTCTCTCTCATCTCTTCCTCTGCCAATCAAGTTCCCACCTTACACTCTCCCCTCTCTCTTCAGCTAGAAACTTCTGCATCATCTATGACCCTTGTCACGCCTTCTCTACTTTCATCTCCAAAATTGGAACAGCAGCTCACCTCAACCTCCTAAATAATAGGAAAATCAGGCACCTCTTTCCTTTCAACACTGCCACGCATCTTTTAACCACTGTTGTATTCTCTAAACTGGACTACTGTGCAAGCATCCTCTTTGAGCTACCCAACTATGCTTTCTGTCCTCTCGACAAGATCACTAACTTCGCTATCAGGTCTCTCTTTGAACTTCATCGCATCACACCTACTCCCTCATCATGCTGGATGTCTGACAATTCAAAACATGTCCAGATTTAAATTTTTTCTCCTGGTTCACAAATCTATCCACTGCAAGGCACCACCACATCTTTCCTCCTCCATCCAACCTTAGAAACCTTCTCGTAATCTCGACTCTGCCTCCTCAACTACCCTTGTTGCTCTACCCCCTGCCCCTCCCTGTGCTTGCCCTCACTTATGCTCCTTCTCTCTTCTTACTCCAATTGGATGGAATTCTCTTCCCCCTGACATCCAAAAAAACAGTCTACACAGATTTATTCAAAACCAAAGTAAAAGCCTACCTACTCGACTCTGAGTTACCCTCTTGACCTATCTCTCATCTTCCTGCTAGCTAATATGTCCCCCCGCCTCTAACCTGCCTTTGTCCTTCACTTCCTCTGCCTCCACAGTAGCACGTCACCCATCATGGTCACATCCTGAGCACAGCTTGCTGTGTACCACCTACCTGCACTTAAAAATGTCCAATGTTGGTTGTCCTAAATCTATGTATGTCCACATAGGCAATTGTCCCCTCCAAAACCTGGTCAGAATGTCCCTCCAACGCACCCCATTGTAAGAAGCTCACTGATTCCCGTCAAATCTGTTTTCTTATCTATTGTACGTTCTTTTTTGACAGAAATAGCATTGTTAGCCTGTATATAAATAAATAAATATTGTGTGATAATTCTGGCATTTATTGGTGCACCCTGCATTAGGTAGCGTGAGCCTGAACATTATTTTTATAATGGCATATATTGTGGGCAAGGTCATCATGAAAATGAGGTGGAACATGCTTTGTGTGCTGTTGGTGACTTGCATCTATTTCATGTGTTGCCCTACAAAACCAAATGTAAATTGTGTTTCTTTTAATCCATTGTTTTCACAGAATGTATTCTGTAACATGTGCACCATTTTAAACCATTATTTTAAACGTCTTTTGGTGATAAGACACCCCCATGAGCTCATCTTGGTAGGTTCGAGCTTCCTTGCTATGCTCGGTCACTTCAGCAGTCTTTTGTGGGAAAAATGTATGCCCCTTCAATTAATAAATTCACCAGCCATCACTGCATCTGGTATATTCGTCAATTGGTCCTCCATCATAGTGAGCCCCAACGAATGTGTAAAGGGGATCGAAGTGAACATTAAAATCTCCCGCCACAATCTGTCCTTCAAAGCCTTATCCTTGTATAGGAGTTGGGCCTTTCAACATGAACTTCAAAATCTCAATTGGCTTACAAGCTATTCTTTCTTCCTTCAGTCTAGGATGGATGTTAAACAGTAAGACAGACTATCCTTGGGGAGAACGTATGTTGGTGTGACAAATCAACCTCTGGGGTACCAGTGGTCCAGGGGTGAATATCTGTTTCTAAAACTTCAATCAGCCCCACACCTCTAATACATCATAAGGGATCCGAAAAGTTTGGAAAACAAGCAAATCATACCTCCTTGTCCGATTTTGGTAACGTGCACAGAACAGCAGGCTTATTTCCGAAAGGTTAGGGATCATTGGTTAGGGGCAACACAGTGAAAATACAATTACTACACAATGATAAAAGGGACGGTCCAGTCATAGTTGTATAAAAATATCTACTTTATTATTATCACAACAGACAGTTCTAGCAACACTATGAAATACAACCCACTGTGTAAAGGAATGCAGAGGACAGACAGTTTCAAAGAAGGAAAAGGGATGCACTATGGATACTGGCAGCAGGGTAGTCGGTATGGAAGATAATCCCAACAGGTTTAGGTTACTTGGCTTCAGCACAAAGGGATCAATGGGTCTTAAAATGTCTCTAGGGGCCTTCCAGGTAGGACCAGGGGTACAGAAACAAAATCCCCTTTGTGCTGTAGGAGTTCTTTGTGCTCAACAGGGTTGAGTTGGCTTCGGTGCGCTCTCCAGGGATCTGTAACAGAGTTCAAGACGGGTGTCAGCTGACGGTATCAGCCGGCAAGACATTACAGCAAGCAAACTGGATGAATGGCTGCAGGCTGCCTATATGGCAGCTCGGGGTCAGGAATCATCTTAATGATGGTCGGCGGTTCTGAAGCACTGGTTAAGATGTCTCAGATGTCTTTAAGTGACTGCAGTGTACCAATGATCAGCACTGCAGTTGGTTGCAGCTTCAGAAACTCGACTGGCTCGAAAATGTCCTTTAAGCTGGATGTTGGTAGATGCTTGTTGTGGCACTTCTCCCAGTTTCTTCACTGGGCTTGTGTCATTCTTTAAAGTGGACAGCCCAAAGATGACAAGTGTGTTGCAGACAGCTGCCTCATCCTTGGTTTCGGTTTCAGAGACCTTCTGGCACTTCTTACCTAGGAAGCTTTGTGCAGAGCCTAGCAGGGCACACTGTGAGCAGGCTGGGTACCTGTTCTGGAGTGACTGGATGGTCCCCTGGATTCAGTATCACCCTCTTTTCCGTGGGATATGTTTAGGGGAGGGATCTTGCTTCCTTCTTTGGAGGTTGAGGCCTACCTTCACTTGCAGAAGATGTAAGGCAGAATGTCTCTTCAGCAAGGGTCCAATGATGAGTTCTTCTTGCTACTCCTTGCAAAGTCTTCAGGTGATCTTTCAAAAGAGGGGCTCAGCCCTCTTTTAAAGCAAAATGGACCACAGTGACTGGTGCATGCTAAACCTACCTTAATTAACCAATCCTGGGGTTCCCACCAACAATCTACTATATGTATGAGTTCATAACCAAAGTGATTTGGAATCAGAAAGGTGAAGGGTTGAAAACGTGATACTAAGTCCCACCCATCTTCCTTTCTGTTGTTAATTAAAGAGTCTCTCTGGTTAATGTATCTCCTTGTAGTTCATGATTAAAGCGGCAGGTCTCCCTGGAAGCTGCAGCAAGACCAAACTCTCTGGCTCATGCAAACCACATTCTCGTACCTTATGAATGGGGTACCCCTGCGAGGTGCACTACTGTAAACACGCAGTACCAGATATGACAGCTCACTTTCATCGATACTGAGGGTGGGAGCTGGATTCCGGTTGACACAGTTATATATGAGACCTTGTTGGGGTTTCCTGTCTCCTTTGTTATCCTCTGCAGCCATGCCCATGTGGACCTGTTTGAAGTACCCTCTAATTCATATGCGACCAGCTGCAGAGCCCAACAAAAGAGTAGGTTGGATCCATGGAGCCTTTGTTAGTTAAGGAGGCTGGTCATGGCAGGGGGAAGATTTGCTGCTCCCCCTTCTAGAGATGCATTGTGTGCCCCTGCCTCTCATATCTCAACTAAATATGGCAGGGGAGACTATGCCTGTAGGCTGTTCCCACCCAGAGTATAGAGGTCTATGCATTTGTTGTGCTGTGAGCATTAGAAAATGTATGTGGTTAGCCCTACACATTTTCTTGAGGTTGGTCTACCATCATTCCATTTAATTAAAAAATTCAAAAAGCCCAGGTGAGAGCACACCTACTGTTTGGATTGTCGAATTCCTCACATGCCCTCCAGCCTCAACATGTAAACCACCACACTACTGAGGATCTGGTTCATCATCTAGACAAAAGTACCGGCTGAGGCCATCTGCATTTTCATGTTGGGAGCCTGGCTTATGCTAGATGTCCATATCTAAACCCTGTAGGGATATAGACCAACACAAAATCTGAGGGTTCTCCCCTTGCATGACCATTAACCATCAAAGAGGCCTGTGGTCTGTTTGGATAGTAAAGTGTGACCCAAAGATGTAGGGTTCCAGCTTCCTTACTGCCCAGACAAATGCATAAGCCTCTTTTTCAACAACGTCCCAGTTCCTTTCCCTTTTTATCAATCGCCAGCTATTGTAGACGGTGTCATGAACTACAGAACACACCCCTTTTGGACTTCCTGGTCCTTGTCTCAACAGGGCTTACACTTCCGTGTACTCCCAACATGGCCGTCCACTGTGAAACACCTTCCTCGCTCTACACCTTGGACGTAGCGTGTTCTATTAATAGACCATGTGTCATGATCACTGCTTCCAAGGGGCTAGGACCAGCCCAACGGCCTTGGAAGCAGGCCCCTAACCTTCATCCTAGGCACCAGCCGGTCCCCACTGGGACCTTTTGGACCTTGTCCTGGCGCCGGTGGCACCAGGCTCATCAAAATCACTGGTCCCGGCACTGGAAGCGCCGGGCTCATAACATGTATAAAGATGCTTGGGTGGACTTACCTGCAGCAGACCATGCTGCTTACTTACCAGCCATATGGGAATCCTCTGCGAGCCGGGACTAGTTTCTTACCTGGGTGGGGCAGGCTCCACTCCCTGGATACAACACTGGAACTCTTCTAGAACAGGAACTCTTTTCTTACCTGGGCGAGGCAGTGGAGGAAGACGCCTCATCACTCCAAGGCTATTTAAACCACACCCGATTGATGCAAAAGTGCTTCGCGTTATTCTGCATCTGCAGCAGAACGCTCACCGTGTCGGTTCCAGTCTTCTTTCTTCCGATCCTGAACCTGTGAGAACAAAGCTTACCTTTCTTGTATCCAGCCTTCAGAAGCGCCTGCAAAGACAAAGAAACAACAGGTTAGCACGGCAACCTTCACTCGAGGCGCTTTCCTCACCTGATCCATCGGCAGTTACCAACTCTTCGTGTGCTCCTCCGCCATTATAAAAGCCTGTGAAGACAAAAGCATAATTATTCCTGTGGGGAATTTACTTACCGGCACCCCTCGAATTCCGGTTTTCTTCAACGCTGCATTCCTGCACCTGAAAGAGAAAAGGAGAGACATTAGGCAGGCTATTTACTCACGCGCGATCGCGCCCTCCACAATTAGGCGCCTGCAAATACTCTGGCGTTTTCCAGCGTCTCTTCAGCATCCGAACTCATACCTGCAAAAGAAAAGAGACAGTTAGAGTGCATTTCGAAAGCAGGCAACAGGCACTTACTTACGCACTTCCAAGCGCTTCATTCCTATGCGCTGGCTCGAACTCCGGCTCTCTTCAAACCACCATCTTCCGCCTCAAGAGCCCTGCAAGACAAAAGGTACCATTAGAAAAGAACATTATACAGAGCCCTATTCCATACTAACGTGCCCACGCACCTAAAGACTGTAAGGACATTAAAGGTGCCCGGAAACTCACCGTTCGTGCAGTTAACGACGGTTAGCAATCCTCTGAAGTCAAGAGGCCTACGTTTCAACCCAGTGAAGGAACTGGTAACGGCACCCTGCACCAGACGCAGATGGAGAGTCCAGCATTCACCTATCTAAGGTGAGCACGTTGACCTTGGGGCTCCCGGAAAAGTGAGAGGGGGAGAGAGAGAGACACCCGACAATCCCAGGTCATTAACCCCATATTCTTTCACCTGCAGACATCTTACTCTTCGAGTTAGACACACAGTGCGAAGAGGCCCAGCCCCGGAAGCCAATCGAGTCCTGCACTTCACTTTTCGAGATACAGTTACCACCCTGCCAAGACCGGCGCCTCCGTGGGAATCAGGTGAGCGTTACAGAACGCGAAGCCCACCGCAAAACTCCTACCCAGGCGCAATGGAAACCTCAGATACCGATCAATTGGCCCAGTTACTTGGGGAACTAAGAGCGGAAGTACATGCAGCTCGTCAGGAAACGAACGCTCTAAGAAGAGAGCTGATTATATCCAAGGAGCGAACAGATGACCTCGCTAGGCAATTGCTACAAACGCAGGCAGGACAAACACCTTTGCCCGCTTCAGGAGGAAACTATCCTTCAGCATCCTCCACAAACCCAGTGCAAATCAATCTACCCGGTAATGTGCCCTTGGCTCCGCCCGAACGCTTTTCTGGTGACCCAAAGAGATTTGCAGTGTTCATTAACCAGTGCCACTTACACTTCTTATGTAGGCCAGCAGCCTTCCCAACAGATCAGGCCAAAGTGGCCTTCGTGCTTTCTTATCTCAGTGGCAGTGCCGCAGATTGGTCGATCCCTTTAGTTACTCAGGATGATCCGGTTCTTCATAATTTCCAGGCTTTCCAGTCCAGCATGGAGAAACTGTTCGCAAGACATTCACAAGGGCAGGCCTTGGACAATGAACTCCTTTCGTTACGACAGGGTAATCAAGACCTCTTGACTAACATCGCATCATTCAACAGACTTATAGTGGAAACTCAATGGCCTGAGGATAAGAGAATTACGCTTTTCTAAAGAGCCCTGCGTGGAGAGCTCAAGGATGTGTTAGCTCAAGTTGTGAATCCTCCACAAGACTGCTCAGACTATATTGACCTAGTTGTTCAATTGGACCACAGATTACAGAACAGGAAGGTTGATCGTTCCAAATTTGATACCCGAGTTTTTTCCAAACCGCAGACCTCAGCTAGGGGAGTTGACACCGTGGAACCCATGCAAATAGGGGGCATGAAAGGACCATTAACCCAAAAAGAGCGAGAAAGGAGAAGACAGCTGCAATTATGCCTCTATTGCGGAAACTCGGGGCACTTTCTTCGAGACTGTCCAGTGAAACCAGCTAAGAAGGCTGTAGGAGCTGCAGTTACCTGTACCACAAATTCTGAGCAGGGAAACGACCTAGCCCGACAAGTGTAGAGGTCCTCTTGCCGAGCGTTAAAATCTGTTCCGTGACCTCGCATTTCGTGGTGCCTATGGTCCTCATTAGCCCTGAACGTCCTGATCGTTTGCATGCAATTGAAGCTTACATCGACAGCGGAGCAATCGGCAATTATGTGGACCGTGAAATGGTATCAAGGATGAATCTACCTCTTTGTCCTAAGGCAGTAAAAGGCGTCATTACTACAGTGGATGGCACGGAGATAGCCTCCGGACCAGTAACTCACACCACTCTGGAAGTGACGTTAGTGAGCCAAGATGGACACCGGGAGAAAATTGTGTTCGATGTGATCAAGGCCCCTCAGTTCCAGATCATTCTAGGAATTCCTTGGTTAGAGAAGCACAATCCTCAGATCGATTGGCGAGCAAAGACGGTTCAGTTTCCAGAATGTATCCCCACTTGTTATCCTCGGGCCGACGTTTCACTGGCAGCAATCTCTTCTGAGGTTCCCCAACTACCTCCTGAATACCAAGAATTCCAAGACGTCTTTCAGAAGGACCAAGCTAACTCCCTGCCTCCTCATAGGTCTTACGACTGTCAAATAGACCTGATACCCGGATCTACTCCTCCTTGCAGTAGGATTTATGCCCTCACCGAGCCAGAGAATCTCCACCTCAGACAATATCTGGAACAATACCTAGCTAACGGGTTTATCCGTCCTTCAAAATCTCCAGCTTCTTCGGCTTTGTTCTTCGTTCCGAAAAAGGAAGGAGACCTTAGAACTTGTATAGATTACCGCGCCCTGAACCAAATCACCGTTAAAAACAGATACCCGTTGCCTTTGATCCCTGAACTCCTGGACCAAGTCAAAAACGCATGTATATATACAAAGTTGGATCTCAGAGGAGCCTACCACTTGGTACGAGTAAAAGAGGGCGATGAATGGAAGACGGCCTTCCGCACCAAGTATGGGCTGTTTGAATATCAAGTTATGCCCTTTGGACTATGCAACGCTCCGGCCGCCTTCCAGTATTTTATGAATGACGTCCTCAGAGAACTCATAGATGTGTGTGTAGTTGTCTATATTGACGACATCCTCGTCTATTCATCATCTGAAGAGGAACATCGGAAACACGTTAAAGAGGTCCTCGAGAGATTGCGTCAACATAACCTTTTTGCTAAGCTTGAAAAATGCGTTTTCAACGTAACTGAAGTTGAATTCCTGGGATTCATACTGTCGCCTAACGGAGTCCATATGGATTCAAAAAAGGTCGATGCAATCATCAAGTGGCCTTCACCAACCTCTGTAAAAGGAGTTCAAAGCATGTTAGGCTTCGCTAACTTTTACCGCAGGTTCATTCCCGAATTCTCTCGAATAGTCCAGCCCATCACCGCTCTGTTAAAGAAAAACAAACGTTTTGAGTGGTCTACAGAGGCGGAACAAGCTTTCCAAGACTTAAAAGCTAAATTCATCTCTGCACCTGTTCTGAAACATCCCCGCCCAGAACTCCCCTACATCGTTGAAACAGATGCTTCTAGTCTTGCTATGGGGGCAGTTTTATCATAAAGGGATCCAGTTACACACCAATTACATCCTGTAGCCTTTTGGTCCCGCAAATTCTCGGCTCCCGAGATCAACTATACTATTACAGACAAGGAACTTCTAGCTATCAGATCGGCCTTTAAGGCCTGGCGGCATTACCTTTTGGGAGCCAGACACACAGTCACAGTAATGACAGATCACCGCAACTTACAATATCTGAAGACGGCCAAAGCTCAGTCTTCCAGGCAGCTCCGCTGGGCTCTGTTTTTGGCTGAGTTTGACTTTATAATTACTTATCGACCAGGCAGTAAAAACGGAAAAGCAGATGCCCTCTCCCGGATGGGAATAGATGAACACTTGACCAATCCTGAACCAATACCCATAATCCCTGAACAAAGAGTTTTGGGTTTGGTCAGCGCTCAATCCCTTGAAGACATCGAGACAACGGTCAAATCACTCCTAACACCGGCAGAATTACAGGACTGGCAACTCAAGGGGAAGGACTTCTCAGTGGATCAAGACCTACCATATTTCCGAGGACGATTGTACTTGCCCTGTGAGAAAATACAAAAACAGGTAATCTCCTGTTATCATGACTCATTAATGGAGGGTCACCCTGGCATTACCAAAACCATGGAAAAGGTCAAAAGACATTTCTGGTGGCCATCATGGAAGAAGGACATTAGAGACTTTGTAATCTCCTACGGTGTGTGTGCTCAGAATAAAAGCCAGAAGGAGAAACCAGCCGGCCTCTTACACCCGCTTGACATCCCTCCCTGTCCATGGCATACCCTGTCCATGGATTTCATCACTGACTTACCTCCGTGCTCAGGGTATAATACCATTTTAGTAGTCGTGGATCTATTCTCCAAGATGGCTCACTTCATTCCCCTAAAGGGCCTACCTTCAGCTTCAGTGTTAGCCCGAGAATTCCTAGAAAACATTGTTCGGTTACACGGTTTCCCCTCGGTTTTGGTCTCCGATAGAGGAAGTCAATTCATCTCCCACTTTTGGCGAAGTTGCTGTCGCTTAGCCCAGATTGATGTGAGACTTTCAACTAGTCACCATCCCCAAACTGACGGACAAACCGAGAGGACAAATCAAACTCTGGAGCAATATTTACGCTGCATGCTCCAACAAACTGAAAACCCTTGTAAGGATATCCTTTGGATCGCTGAATACGCTTATAACAATTCGATCCATTCTGGAACCGGGAAGACTCCCTTCTTCCTGTTATACGGAACCCATCCTAGGACCTCTAACCTGGATCCTCCCCAAAAACTCGAAACACCTGCTGTGGATCACTTGCACTCGGTGATCACTCATGCTTTTAAAGAAGCCACTGCCCATCTGCAAAGAGCTAAAGCACTATACAAAAAAGGAGCGGATCAACACCGTAAAGAGGCCCCTCACTACTCTGTGGGAGATCAGGTCTGGTTATCCACTAAGCACCTGCCTCTAAAAGGACCCCGCACTTTCATCCCGAGATACCTAGGACCCTATCTCATCTCTGCCATAATTAATCCGGTGGCTGTCAAATTGGAATTGCCTTCTCATATGAAAATACATCCAGTATTCCATGTCTCCCTACTAAAACCAGTACAACCAGAAACCCGATTGACCAAACTCCCAGAACCTGTTCTAGTGGATGGAGAACTTAAGTTCGAAGTAAAGAACATCCTAGACTCCAAAATCTCCAAATCTAAATTATATTACCTGGTTGATTGGAAAGGATACGGCCCCCAGGAAAGGTCTTGGGAACCCTCAGAACATGTCCATGCACCTCGTCTGGTCAAGAAATTCCATCTAAATCACCCCGACAAGCCAAAACCCCCGGAGAAGACGCGCTTGGGAGGGGCCTTGAGGGGGGGTGCGGTCATGATCACTGCTTCCAAGGGGCTAGGACCAGCCCAACGTCCTTGGAAGCAGGCCCCTAACCTTCATCCTAGGCACCAGCCGGTCCCCACTGGGACCTTTTGGACCTTGTCCTGGCGCCGGTGGCACCAGGCTCATGAAAATTACTGGTCCCGGCACTGGAAGCGCCGGGCTCATAACATGTATAAAGATGCTTGGGTGGACTTACCTGCAGCAGACCATGCTGCTTACTTACCAGCCATATGGGAATCCTCTGCGAGCCGGGACTAGTTTCTTACCTGGGTGGGGCAGGCTCCACTCCCTGGATACAACACTGGAACTCTTCTAGAACAGGAACTCTATTCTTACCTGGGCGAGGCAGTGGAGGAAGACGCCTCATCACTCCAAGGCTATTTAAACCACACCCGATTGATGCAACGTGCTTCGCGTTATTCTGCATCTGCAGCAGAACGCTCACTGTGTCGGTTCCAGTCTTCTTTCTTCCGATCCTGAACCTGTGAGAACAAAGCTTACCTTTCTTGTATCCAGCCTTCAGAAGCGCCTGCAAAGACAAAGAAACAACAGGTTAGCACGGCAACCTTCACTCGCAGCGCTTTCCTCACCTGATCCATCGGCAGTTACCAACTCTTCGCGCTGCTCCTCCGCCATTATAAAAGCCTGTGAAGACAAAAGCATAATTATTCCTGTGGGGAATTTACTTACCGGCACCCCTCGAATTCCGGTTTTCTTCAACGCTGCATTCCTGCACCTGAAAGAGAAAAGGAGAGACATTAGTCAGGCTATTTACTCACGCGCCATCGCGCCCTCCACAATTACGCGCCTGCAAATACTCTGGCGTTTTCCAGCGTCTCTTCAGCATCCGAACTCATCCCTGCAAAAGAAAAGAGACAGTTAGAGTGCATTTTCGAAAGCAGGCAACAGGCACTTACTTACGCACTTCCAAGCGCTTCATTCCTATGCGCTGGCTCGAACTCCGGCTCTCTTCAAACCACCATCTTCCGCCTCAAGAGCCCTGCAAGACAAAAGGTACCATTAGAAAAGAACATTATACAGAGCCCTATTCCATACTAACGTGCCCACGCACCTAAAGACTGTAAGGACATTAAAGGTGCCCGGAAACTCACCGTTCGTGCAGTTAACGACGGTTAGCAATCCTCTGAAGTCAAGAGGCCTACGTTTCAACCCAGTGAAGGAACTGGTAACGGCACCCTGCACCAGACGCAGATGGAGAGTCCAGCATTCACCTATCTAAGGTGAGCACGTTGACCTTGGGGCTCCCGGAAAAGTGAGAGGGGGAGAGAGAGAGACACCCGACAATCCAAGGTCATTAACCCCATATTCTTTCACCTGCAGACATCTTACTCTTCGAGTTAGACACACAGTGCGAAGAGGCCCAGCCCCGGAAGCCAATCGAGTCCTGCACTTCACTTTTCGAGATACAGTTACCACCCTGCCAAGACCGGCGCCTCCGTGGGAATCAGGTGAGCGTTACACCATGCCTCCCGCGTCGCAATGCTATTGCGAAGTAGCAACCAGACGTGTGCTCTGTAGCTCGCGGTATTGTTTTCCTTGCTTCTTTTCAGCCAACCCCATTCCTAGTCCCTTTCCTTCCTTTCTTCATTCCTCGGCTCGTGTGCTAGTAGCGCACTCTGTAAATTTCCCGGATTCCTGGATCTTTGCATCCCGGAACTTTGAACGCACGCTGGAGTCGGAAGAGACTCGTGCAGCCTTATTCAAGACTCGATACGTCCGCAAGAAGGTATCGATCAAGAAATCCAGCAAAGATCGAACTCAGGTGAGAAGGGGGGAACTCCTTGACAGACGGCAGGTTACTCTACCCATTGAGAGTTCAGCTGCGCTAACACTGCCCCAATCCCAAAATCACAGGCGTCTGTCTGGATAATGAACTCCTGACTATAGGGCCCTGCACAATCCATCCTTTAAATCCTGAAAGGATGTTTGAAAGGTGGGGGTCCAAATTACCTTCTTTGGCATGTACTTGGAAGTTACATCATTCAGGAGCATGGCAATTGTCCCATACCCCTTGATGAATGATTGGTAGTACCCAGTGAGACCTAGAAAGGCTCTCACCTGTGTCTGTGTGGCGGGGATGTTCTAATCCTTCACAGCCTGTACCTTCGCTTTGCAAGGTTGTTTCTTACCTCCACCGATCAGGTGGCCTAGGTAAGTAACTGTGCCCTGCGCCATCTGCCACTTCGTGGCCTTGATAGACCAGCGTTCTGCAGCACCTGAAGCACTTGTTTCGTGTGACATCAATGTCATCTAAAAGGATGACACTGACATTTTCTAGTCCAGACAAAACCTGGTTAACCATCCTCTGAAAAGTTGCAGCGACATTCTTCCATCTGAAGGGCATCACAGTGAATTCATAATGTCCCTCTGGGGTGGAGAATGCTCACCTCTCTCTCACTCCGTCTGTCAAGCTGACCTGCCAGTACCCTGCCCTGAGGTCAAAGGTACTCATTTAATTGGCAGCACTGAGCTTGCCAATGAGTTTATCTGCCCGAGGAATGGGGTGAGCATCTGTCTTTGTGACAGAATTGAGCCCCCTGTAGTACACACAAAAGCAGGCGTCAGTCTTCCCACCAGTAGTCTTTTTAGAGACCACTGGGCTAGCCCAGGGGCTCTGGGATGGCCCTATCACTCCTAGGGACAGCATCTTGGAAACGTTCTCCTTGATGGTGTCCCTGACCTTATCAGACATCCGATGAATCCTGCTCTTCACCGGCATATTGTCTCCAGTGTCCACATCATGGGTGAATGAATCTGCCCGACCTGGAATCAGTGAAAACAGACCAGCAATCTGTCCTAGTAAACAGAACAGTCTGTCAGTTGACACCTTCAACTAACCCATCGGTGGGATCAGTGTGCAGGAGGTCTGGGAGGGGATCGGTCTCCTCCTCAATCTCTCCATCTGTCACTAACGCCATGACCAAGTCATCCTGGCTATGATGGGGTATTTAGCTGGTTGATGTGAAAGATCCTGCACATCTGTTTAGGTCCTTTCACGTCAATTAGATAATTTACCTCACTTACTTTTTTGAGCACACAGTAAGGCCCAGTCCACTTGTCCTGAGGGGCACTCGGTTTGACAGGTTCCATAATCCACACCCAGTGGCCTGGAGAATAAACTGTCATTGTGGCCTTCTGGTTATGCCAGTGCTTCATCAACTCCTGACTGGCCTTTAGCTTTTTCATCGGCTGTTCCATGTACTTTGTCATTCTAGACCGAAGTCCAAGTACATAGTCCACCGCATCTTGTGTGGGAGAGGAAAAGCTGTCCTCCCATCCCTCTTTCACAAAACTGAGGGGACCTCGTACAGGGTGTTCAAACAGAAGCTCAAAGCAGGTAAACCCTGCTCGATTCTTTGGCACCGCCCTGTAGGCGTACAGAAGGCATGGCAGGAGAATATCCAATTTATTCTCCTCAGGTGCTCTTCCAAGCTACCTGTCATGCCTTTCAGGGTCTTGTTGAACTGCTCAACAAGCCATTTGTTTGCGGATGGAAGGATGTAGAGAACCGGTAGGTGACTTCACACTCTTCCCACAAAGCTTTCATAGAAGCGGATATGAAGTTTGATCACCTGGCAGAAACAACTTCCTTGGGGAAACCAACATGGGAGAATATCCCAATCAGAGCTTTCTCAAACACAGGGGCTTTGATGCTCCTCAGAAGGACAATACCTTGTGGCGTGGTCTAGCACCACCAAGATGTATCTGTTCCCTGAGCTGATTTGGGCATCTAAAGGACCTGCAATGTCCATGCCTATTCTCTTGAAAGGCTGCCCAACCAGGGGTATTGGAATTTAGGGGGAGTTAGGGGGACTTTGTGGCACCGCCTGACTTCCCAGAAGCCTGACAAGTCAGGCAGGACCAGATAAATGTCTTAATGTTTATGCTGAGCTGCTGCCAGTAAAAGCATGCAGACAACCAGTCCGATGTCTTAGTCACTCCCAAGTGACCCGCTAAAGGGATTTGGTGAGGCAAATCCAAAAGGAACTCTCTGTGGCATTGGGGAATCACCAACCTTCTGGTCCCCTCACCCTCAGAGTCTTTTGGCTCAGTGTACAGGAATCCATCATCCCAGCATGCTCTCCGCACCAGGCTCAGTGCTGGTTAAATATCTAACTCCCATCTCCCAGTGCAACATATATGTTGATGCCAACCTTGGTAAACCCAGTACTGAGCACTGGAAACAGTTTTGCGCTTGTTAAATTAAGTTTGCTTGTGAGTATTCTCAACTAGCTTCCTTATATAACACAATCGGCACCGACTTGGCCTCATACACCTCTAGAATCTTCCTAATTCCTAATACGACAATATTCTTCATTAAACACTGCCTGGCCCAATTCACCTATGCCATTTTCTAAACTTGATCAGAGGTGTAGCCATCGCACGCCAGCGGTTTACTGAATTACATTTATTGCTGATGTAAACTAAGCGAGAACAACTGTCAAGCCTAGTCCCATCTACAGACATTGAGCCCCAATATTAGGTTGGTGGCAATTGGTGGTAGATCCACTGAATTACTGCCAAAATCGATTACCATTACCACCACTCAGTCGCTTGGACTTACCACGGGACCAGGAGTGGTGGCACAGTGGTTTTAGTCCCCATTTTCGGAGTCCTTAAGGCTCCGGCAGGAATTTTTCTGAATTACCAGGAGTGGCAATTCCACTGCAGTAATAAGATGGAGTTTGGTGGTAAGGGTATTGATTTATCCGCAGCTTTTTGATGGAGACACAACCTACACCTTACCACCAAAACTCGTAATATGGCAGTAACATCATATGGTGGGAAAGTAGTGGAAAAGGAACTATGACCACTCCACTGTCACTTTTTGCTGCACCCCTGTACTCGTAATGAGGACGATTACGTTTAAACTACAATTCCTCCTAGAAAATACCATAGCATTTGATTTCTTGAAATATAGTTTGCACAAGATGATGCCGCTTGAGTTGGTGCTAATAGAACGATGGCATTCACAAAGCTACAGAAATTAATTTGCTTGCTTCCTATCCTAGCAACATCTGAAGTGCTCTCTCTCAGCACTTCATATAGGAGGTTTGTATATAGATTGAACACAGTAGGCGCCAGTACGTTATGCAGTATTTTGAGTGCTGAAAACAAACATTATTGAGTAAACGTTATTTTTTTCTGCCACTATCCAACACTTTCCCCACATATTGTAGGACTGGAGTTTGTTTATATAATTGCACTGGTCCTAAAATATGTTGGGATGGGTGTTTATTGGGTGGAAACAAATATCGTTTATCCAACAATGTTAGTTTTCAGTGGTGAAAATGCATAGATCCGCCAGTACATACCCTTGACGTACACCTTCCTTAATGTCAAACTCATCTGACAGTTCACCATCTGGACCAAACCACACTCGTGCAACCTTGTGTAGTTTCATCAATAATCGTAAGAGTCCATCTGGGATTTGCATGTTCTCAAGCGTACCCAAGGGCAACGAGAGGTTGACATGATCAAATGAGTCAGCTGTTCACCTGTATTCGATTAGTCCAGCTGCCAGATGCCATGTGGTGATTGTGTGACCCAGCGCAATTCTTTTTCCTCTGTATGTTGTACTCCTGTTTCAGGAACGTAACACTGGTCCTAGTCCCCTATTACAAGAGGATACTCTGTGCATGAGGCCCCTAAATTACTGAAGGCGAGGGGGCCAATGAACTAGGCCTCAGTAAATGCAGTAGAAATGTCTCTTTTTTAAACTAGAGCAATTTTTGACTGGGTGCTTATACCTGGCTAATCTGCATTTTGGCATGGTAATTGACCTAGTGCAAGAAAGATACATTTTCAATGAATGTTTGCACCAGGGCAAAGTTTGCAGTGAAAATGTACCTTTTTTGCACTAGGGCATTTTTTCGCTGTTGCTTATACCATGCCAAATTGCACTTGTCATGGTGCAATGGTTTTCTAATATGTACCAGCTTTTTTTAGAAATAGGGCACACTTTGCCCTAGCGCTAATACCATGCAACGTTGCATTTGCACTCGTGCAAAGATTCTATAATCTGGCCCCAGTCTACTTTGTCACGACTGCACGACAGGTTAAACTTTGAATCTCGCTAACATTTGCCAAGTGTTCGTTTTCCAAAGTTTCATACTTCTGGTGAAGTTTGTTGAAATGTTACTGCCATTTGGTGTCTGGAACTGGGATTGCAAAGAATGTAGCAGTTAAAGGGGTCTGGCAAAGGAGAGTGAGCCCAGATTAGTGCCAGAGGACCTTCCTCTAACAAGCTGTTACCTATAAGTCATTTGCCTATAAGGCTATTCAGCCCCTCGTGCGTTGCCAGAGAATATACACAGTAAAGATGACATTAACCCCTAACACATACTTTGAGCATGTAGTATAAGAACAACAATGAAAACACAAACAGCTAGACTAGTCTCATCCCTTTGGTATACAGAAAACACAGAAGGTTGCAAAATTTTGTGGAAAGCTATTCAAATATACTACAAAAAGGCTGAAGAGACCTTTTTAGGTAAGCCCTGCAAATGAAGGCACAGTTCATTGGTCTCCTAAAATTTTAAGGCGAAATCAGTTAGAATAAAGCTAAAAATGATGGCTCAAATTCTCAAACCATTTTTGGCGCAAGTGACAGGTTGCGCCAGCGCATCTCAACATTTGTGCCGAACCAAATTTGAAACCCAATTCACAAAGACCATCTGATTGTACGCATCTTAGATGCTCACATTCAGATGCCATTTTACAGTCTGTTGCTGCATTTGCGCAAGTATGGAGGCCTTTCTAAGCTTTTCACTGTGCATCCTGAATCCTAAACAGAATGCACATTGTATTATGTAGGACATAGGTGCATTCCCCTGTGCATGCTCAGTTCAGGTGCAGCGGGAGACACAATGCACATTAACAAGGGGGTCCTGGGAGTCCCTCTGCCAGACATTAGTCCTGGTTACGAGGGACTTACCCAGAGTCTTTAGCTCACTATCTTTCACAGAGAAGAAATATCCCAAACATATAAGTCTTTGTCCTGCCCTGGGGCAGTCCAGCACCGAAATGCTAGGCAATTCTCCTCTGAACAAGAGTACCAACAGAAACCCCAGACACGTGTTTCGGTCTGGTTGGACCTCATCAGTAGGGTGGATCTGTGCCTCTCTAAGAATAGTGAGCAAGGGGTCCACGTCTGGATTCCCCTAGTTGGCACAATGCACGGCAGGGTCATTTCTGAGCCTCGTATGCATTTTAATGAAAGTGAGATAGTAGAGGTATAACAAGATGCTGTCACCCTTATATTTCTATCCCCCGGGATACAAATGTTTTTTTTTATATCCGCACAATGACAAGTCCATTAAAATCTTGGCACTGTGAAAGGTGCTCACAGAAACAAAATGGGCGCTAAGTGTCAGTTATACATTAGCATCAGGGGCGCACTCTCGATGCTAATGTATGTAAGGGGGCTAGCCAGCACATCACTTGCGCGGCCGCACACCCCTCTGAAAAGGTGCAGGTCACTTTTGAGAATACCTGCACATTTACAAAAATTGAGCCTCTAAAATGAATGCATCCTCAGCGCAAGTATTAGATGACCCATTTTCTAAGAGTTTGGCCCAGTGAATACAATAATGTAAGGGGTCATTGTGGTATTTGACTTCTCCTGTCCCTGTCTGTATGTGTGGATGCCTTCGAGTGCAATATCAGCGGTGTGAGGCCATAGGCCCGATTCATGGATTTATTTGGGTGTAAAATCAGGGATTTGAATGCTATCCTGCACGCAAATCCCTGATCGTCGATTCATGGAATCGACTGCGCAGGACTTTTTTCCTGGACTTGCGTGGCTTTCGCACCAGCCCGGCACATCTCTGCGAGCGGATAACTGACTTGCGTGAGACAGCATGCAGGGTGCGGGCAAGGCTTGCGCAGAGGGCTGGGAAGGGGCGGAACTCAGGAAATGGTGAAGAACTTTAAAAAATGTGTCCATTATGAGGGACGGCCTGCAGGCAGTCCATTGCACACCCACATTTGCGTGGAATGATGCGCATTCATGGACCCAACCGCGCAACCTCTCGGCAGGAAAAAGGCCATGCACAGCCTTCATGATATCCACCACCCGAAGGCAGGCGTACAGGCACATGCGTATGGGGGTCGCTGTGTGAAGGTAAGATCGCAAGTCGCATTATGGGGTGTGTGCAAGCAATCGGGGTTCCGATCAGATTTAGGGGTGTGCGTAAGCAGCATATCGGGGTGCAGGAGTGTTTTCCGTGGGTTCACATGCATATTTACCGGCATATGTCAACTTTTACGTTGAGTGCTCCGCATGTTGATGGGGCGCTGCACGTGGTTCCGGGGGACACCACGCACTCCCGCCGGGGTGCTGGCTTGGTTGTGTGGGGGTTCGCAGGAAGTCTTGACAGGGTGCATTGATTTTGTGTCAGAGGTGTGCGCTAAGGTCCCTCTCCAAGGCTGGTATGGTTTGCGTGTGGGCAGGTCAGGGGCTTTTCGCTCGCAGCCTGCGCTTTGGGTGGTTCTGCATGGATACTTGCATGATAATGCAGAGCACACATATTTTCTTCTGCGTGACAGGCCACGTATATTTGTTTTTGGCGCACAGCATTTGCGGGATGAATGCACCCTTTTCTGTGAATCAGGGCACATGTGTAGAAAGTGAGCATATGTGAAATGGCACTGTCTTTAATGCCATGCCATGACCCACTTGCTGTAGTTTGAGGGGATGAAATTACCAGATCAGCTCTGTGATGCTGCTTCCTGTGTACATACTCCTGAGGGACATACTATGACCCGGGCATATCATTCCAAGGATATTTCCATCTGTTACATTCGATGCTGAGCCAGGAAGTGACATCAACATTCCTAGGTCAGCAACCCAGAAGGGGCTCCTGCTCTACCAGCTTTATGTCATCAGGGGGCAAGCTTGATGGAGATCCTTAAGCACTTATCTGCGAGTGGCGCTTTATTTCTCTCTTTGCTCCTTCCAAGGCTCTACTCATCTGGGTGCTTCCTGTGCCTGGCCCTTTATTTACCTTCTGTACTCGTTGCCTGCCAAAGCGCTCTGTGTGGTATCTGTAGTATTTACTATTCTGATAGAAGCTGCCTGATCTATGTGGGACATGCCTAATCACATTATGGTATGTAGAATCAGAATACTTGGAACTCAGGTGTTAACAGAGTTCTAGAAGGGAGGACTGTAATTGAATCATAACTGTCCAGCTCCCTTTGCTACTAGTTGTCTCCCTCCTCCTTTTTCTACATTGTAACATTCTTATATTATTATACGTATCATTCAATAAATATACTTACGTGTATAACTGCCTCCTGCCGTTTGTACAATATCTAATTGTGGCTACTTCATTTGGCGACGAGGATGGCTCCAATTGAATTGCTGCTGTATCAAGGTGTACGGAGCTGCTCCGCTCATGCCCGAGCGTAGAAGCGGCCCCGTCTTCTCGTTCCTGAAGGTAACGCTCGGCTTTCGTTTTAATTGTATCGAGCCGGTGCTGTGTTGTATTCACTTCAGTGCGGCACATGAGGAATCTGACGGATTGTGATGGTCCGTGCTACGTATCACTGAGCCGCTGCAGTCTTTTCTTTTGGCTTGTTCCGTCTACATTACCCATCGGATTTCGCGCATGCGTTGAATGCGCTGAAGAAGGAAGACATTCTTAAAGGCGCAGTACGCCGTTTGTTTTTTTCCAACGCAAGCCTGCATCTCTCATGCACTTTGACAGTGTTTAATAAGCATAACATCATAGGAGGCGGAACCTCCTGTTTTGTTTATAGTGCAAATTTAGGGAACATTTATGTTAATTATTATACGAGTGAACACTCACCTTCTGACTTATAGCAATGATTCATCTCTCCACTGATCAAAGGTGCATCGAACAAAATTCTCAATCGAAAATGAATACTCTTATACTGGCGAGGATTGAGTAGGAAGTGCTGCGTCACCACGCTTCTTAGACATTGCTGTACCCTGCACATAGTACTCAAGCACAATCTGAATTGGCGCGGTTTTGCACTTTACTCATATATATTTTTGTGGTTTTCATAAACACAAACTGTCATGGCATTTAGCAGTGTGCCTCCACCTGCTTTCTTCATGCCCAGCACTGACGAACCTGCTTTACCTTGGAAGAGGTGGATAAAATCTTTTGAACATTATGCAGGGGTGATTTGTGGTCCCAATTGCAGTGCAGAGACAAGGAAGTCATTACTCTTGCACTGTTTAGGTCCTGTTGGCCAAGAAAAATATGAAACACTTCCAGAATTACCAGAAGAGGAGAGTGTGGACCTAAATGAATACCAGCTAGCTGTAAAGAAAATTGATAAACATTTTGAAAAGAAGGTGAGCATAATTCTAGAACGTTACAAGTTTGGCAAACGCACACAGGAGGAGGGAGAGAGTGTGGAGAAGTTTGTCACTGCATTAAGGAAATTAGCAAAGTCATGCAATTTCAATGAGCAACTGGATGAGAGACTCAGAGACCAATTTATGTTAGAGTGTCGCAGTAGCAAAGTGAGGGAAAGATTGTGGTCAGAAAGTGATCCTTCCCTTGACACTGTTCTCCGAGTAGCAAAAGAAGTGGAACACACCGAGGAATGTGTTAAAGAATTGGAGAATAAGATGAAACAAGTAAAAATAGGAAGCAGTAATAGTAAAATGCATGATACACCTGATGAGGAGTCAATTTCCATGATCAAAAATGACACCATTAAGAGGAGATCTGTCACAAAACAATACAATTTGTTGAGAACGGACAAAAGATCAAGCAAATATGGTCAAAAGGGTTCATCATATGAAGTTTCTAAGAAAAACAGTCCAGAGAATCAATTAAGGAAAGTGGAAAAAAAACGACAAGGAAGGTGTTACAGATGCGGCAATGTGAATCATTGGGCTGATGACCCAGATTGTCCAGCATTAAAGATCATTTGCAACAAGTGCAAAGGAAAAGGTCACTTCTCTAAATGTTGCAGATCTCGCGACAATGCCATGAACTGGATAGGGGACAATTCTGATAGTGATCGTAGTGAAAGGGAAATTCAAGACGATTGTGTATGTACTATAACTGATGATGATGATGAAGAAGTGTTGGAAAGTCCCAGGGCGATGGTGTCCATTGATGGCAATGAAGTATGTATGATGATTGATACGGGTGCAAAATATACGCTCCTGCCGAGACAATTTTGGAACAAGAATAAACATGAATATTTACATGAGACGGATATCAATCCAAGAGCCTATGGAGGTGTGAAAATTAATGTCATCGGTTGGCATTGGGGAAAGTTGAAATTTAAGAACAGAGCTGCCAATGGCAAAATATATATCACAGGTGAAGGGAAAACCGCCCTACTCAGCTGGACCCACCAGAGTAAATTACGAGTCAAAGTGGACTCCACCACTGTGGAATCAGTCTTGTCTATAAGTAGTGGAGGTGCTGAATCGATTAATGGTGGTGATGTTATACGTAAAGCTGGTTTGCTAAAGGTTTTCCGAGCTAAGATAGGATGTATTCAAGGTTATACTCATCAGATATTACTCAAGCCAGACAAAAAACCTATAGCTCAAAGATTAAGAAGCATTCCTTTAGCTGTACGAGAAGAAGTCAGCAAGGAAATAAAGAAAATGGAAGAAGATGGAATCATAGAAAGTATTGATGCCAGCGAATGGGTTTCTCCACTTGTTGTGATAAGGAAAAAATCAGGAAAACTTAGAATTTGTGTTGATTTACGTGAGTTGAACAAATGTGTCATACCTGATCGCCATCCTTTACCAAATATACAAGAAATTGTTTCTACTATTGGACCCTCTAAAATATTTTCGACGTTAGACTTATCATCTGCTTACCATCAGATTAAATTGCATAGAGGTTCAAGGAAACTGACTGCGTTCATAACTCCTGATGGTTTGTATCAATTTAAAAGAATGCCGTTCGGATTAGTGTCGGCAGCATCAGTCTTCCAGAAGGTTATGCATGGTATGTTCAAGAATACTAATGGAGTGATTTGTTTTCAAGACGATATATTAATTCATGCTGTCACTCAAGAATTACACGACAAGAGATTATTACATGTATGTAAAAAATTGTATGATGCTGGCATGACTTTGAGCAAAGACAAATGTAAGATAAATTGCACGGAAATCGAATATTTGGGACATAAAATTACAGCAGAAGGAATTTTTCCTAAACCACAATTAGTCAATACCATTGTGGGAATGCCGAGCCCGAGTAACAAAGATGAAATTCGTACATTTATTGGCATGGCTGAATATTACTCAAAATTTGTCAAGGATTTTGCCATACACACTGTTCCATTACGAGAGGCACTCAAGAGGAAATTGTTTGAGTGGAACGTGGAGTGTGAAAATGAATTCAATTTTATAAAAAATGCGATAAATTCTGCTCCTGCATTAAAGAATTTTTGTACCAATGACAAGATTATCATCACTACGGATGCCAGCAACATAGGCTTGGGAGCTGTGTTGTCCCAAGAGAAAGATGGTCAGGAAGCAATAATTGCTTTTGCATCGAGATTGCTTAAGGGAGCAGAGATTTCATATGCCACTATAGAGAAGGAAGCTCTAGCTATTAAGTGGGCAGCTGACAAGTTTAGAAGCTTTATATGGGGAAACCAAGTTGAGTTTCGAACTGATCATAAGCCTTTAACTCAAGTGTTCATGTCAAAAGGTCTTAATAAAGTATCCAACAGAATGAGAAGATGGGTCATGATGCTGCAAGAGTTCAACTATACTGTGATATATGTTCCAGGAATAAAGAATGTGTCTGCTGATTGTTTATCTCGCTTAACTAACATTTCTGAGATTGTCGATGAAGATGAAGACATGGAAGTTGTCTTTTGTGTGGAAACTTCTTCCATATCCAAAGATGTTTGGGATCAGGCTGAATCTAATGATAATAACATCAAGAAATTGAAAGAATTAATTCAAAGTCATCATTTTATGAAGAAATCTAAATTTGAGAAGGCCGACTTAAGTGCTTTTTGGACGGTTGCAGATGAACTGCATGTTCACGGTAATTTTGTAATGAGAGGAGATAAAGTCATTCCTCCGACGGATCTGCGTTTGAAGATTATAGAACTGGGTCATGAGGGTCATCAAGGAGTGATAAAGACTAAACAAAGAATTAGGAATGACTATTGGTGGCCTGGTTGTGACCTGCAGATTGAGCGATATATTAGGGAATGTATCCTTTGTTGTGATGATGAAAAAAAATGTGTGGGTTCCAGGCAACCAATGGTTATTACTGACATTCCCAATAGCGTATGGAGGGATATAAGCATGGATATTTTAGGTCCCATATGTTGTAAAGGTGTACAAAAGTATTGCTTGGTAGTCATAGATCTTCTCACCAGGTGGGCAGAGATTTTAATTACTTCTAGTGTCACGGGTAAAACTGTGGTTGAATTTTTATCAAATATATGTGAGAGGGAAGGATATCCGGGAAGTATTCTTTCCGATAACGGTACTCAATTTAAGTCTAAAGAAGTGGCAGACTTCTGTAAAAAATTTGCCATTGAGCACAAGACTAGCTCAATTTATCATCCCCAAACTAACGGTATAGTAGAACGTTTTAATTAAATCTTGAAAGAGACCATCAGAATGGCGTGGGCCAATGGATTGGATTGGGAGGAAGCTCTCAGGGAGAAAGTAATTGCTCATCGTTTTACCCCACACACCAGTACAGGTATTTCTCCTTTTGAGCATAGCAGAGGAAGAAAGGCAAACACCAAATTAGCTCCCATTTGGCTTATTAAAGGGGGTAAAGAAATAGAAAAAAATCTGGTTAACGCAAAGGACAAAATTAGGGAAACACAAAAGAGAAACAAGGTGAATTATGATAAGAAGGTACGTAGCAACAAGTATGATATGTATACAGCTGTTGGTAAGTTCGTTAAAGTGTTACTTCCTCCTGCTCTAAGAAATGGACCATGCAAATGGTCCAATCCTATTAGGGTTATAGAGGCGTTTCGTAATGCTGTCAGGACAGAGGACAAAAGGATATGGAATGTAGAAAGAATTTGGATGTGTGAAGGTAATGATTGTAACAAGAAAGAAATGAAAAATGTAGGCCAGAATACAGTTAGAAATGTTAAGATATCTAGAAATTTAAGCAGTGGTGCGAAAGGTAAAGGTAGTAGTACTGTTGAGAAGAGATATAATGGCAATTCTGAGCAGTTTTAATTTTCCTTGCCAACCACCTCCAGACATGGAGGATGTATGTCCAGATCTGGCAGATCTTATCGTTTACCGAAGAGGATGGAGGACTATGTGGAGTTCAAGTGAACCAGCTGGAACAATTATTACATCAGTTGTTGTACATAGTTTGTGAACAATGTAAAGGGAATATAGTTTGTTTGGAACAATATAAAGGGAAGGAGATGTGTAGTATTTACTATTCTGATAGAAGCTGCCTGATCTATGTGGGACATGCCTGATCACATTATGGTATGTAGAATCAGAATACTTGGAACTCAGGTGTTAACAGAGTTCTAGAAGGGAGGACTGTAATTGAATCATAACTGTCCAGCTCCCTTTGCTACTAGTTGTCTCCCTCCTCCTTTTTCTACATTGTAACATTCTTATATTATTATACGTATCATTCAATAAATATACTTACGTGTATAACTGCCTCCTGCCGTTTGTACAATATCTAATTGCGGCTACTTCAGTATCCTATATGTTATGACTGATGTCTGTGTGAGTGCAAGGGCTTTGTTTTGAATGTTAGTGGGGCTTGGCGTGTTGGGGCTCCTGGCAATTCCAAGAGGGTCAGTTGGGGACTTGGAGCTGGGCAGGGAACCAGGGTGGAGGCCTATGACTATCTCTCCTACTTAATACCTATGCTATGGAACTTAAGAAGTAAATAAAGCTTGTTTCCTTTCTCAGTTACCTGGGTCAGCCTGGTTCCTGCTCCTTGTTATCACTGGCCCAGGGCAGATCCTGCAGGAGGCAGGGTACATCATTTGGCGACGAGGATCACTTTAAGCGAGCCCTGTGATGAGTGGGAGAGTAAAGATAAAGCATTTGGAGCGGAGGCCTCAGTGACAGTGAAGCCCCAAAAAAAGCACGCAGTGAGTGCTGTACCCATGGATGAAGAGGAGATGCGGGTAAATGTCCATCCAGCTGGAGAGTGAAGATAGCCCCTGAAGAGGTGTAAGCCCTGCGTTATGATGGAGTGCAGGCGGCCTGAATCTACATCTGTCGCTGTGCATAGTGCTTGAAAGCAGCAGGAGTTGTGCTTGGTGCAAGGCGGCGCCGGCTGTTTGGGAAAAAAAAGGGGAAGTAGGATAAAAATGCAGCCATTCAAAGCCAGGATCAACTGCCACGTTGTCAGAGGTACTGTGGGGAAAAGTATAGGTTGCCTGTTAATTCGTGCCTGTCAGAGGGTCCCTATGGGCCGGGGGATGCGCTCGCCCAGTTTTCCCTCCTGCAAGTGTGTTTCAGCTTGTCCGTTAGCTTGGAACGCAAATAAGGGGGCCTGACACCATGATTGTTTATCTCCATGTTCGGAGAATGCGTTAGAAAAAAGGTCCTCTGTGCGCTTACAAACACTATGAAACGTGGAATGTGGCCAATGAAATATTGAATTGGCACGCATTATAACAGAGTTATTGTGACGAACATTGGAGCGTCTAGGAATACTAAACTTTACGGGACAAGAAATGAAGTTACTGAGTGCAGCGGTGATGAACCATGAACATCAAGGAATCAGTACTTTACCAAGTAAGGGGATTTGCTTGCAGAGGCGGATATGCTTTCAGAGGCAGGTGTTGAATTGCGACCACGTCTGACAAGAATAAACACGGCACATGGAGGAACAACATAGTTTAGTTGCTGCCGTTTCCAAATGGAAATTGAAAATTCTATTAAACACTGTTTGAACTTTTTTTTGCGAGGGTTTTGAGTAAATCGAACTTTATGAAGAGTTTATTGCAGAATGTGTGAGGTAGACTACTACATTAGAATTACAGTAAATGAGTTGTCAGCCATAATGGAGTAATGGAGCGTCAGAGATACACGGAATGGTCTAACACTTTTTAATTTTTCAGGAGGACATTGAGAGTGCGCGTTGACAGAGACTTTGTTGTATGAATCTTGGCGATTATTACAGTTACAGGTATGAGGGAAATGAAGTAAAGCACATTTAGTTTGTTTTTTATGTGGACTACTCATGTTTAATTTTTGGGGAAATTCATCATACGGACTGCATTTAATCTGGAGGAACATTGAACATCATTTTTTTTTGAAGATGCAATACTTTTACTCATTAGGAGGACTAAAAGGAACGCATGGAACGTTATTTAAATAATGAGCCTGCATATTTAAATTAAGTTGTAGTATTATGAAGCACAGTCCTCGGAGATTATAAATTGAAATTCAACAATGCTCAAATCATTAGAAAAAATTACACAATGTGTTTTGGAGAAGCATTAATCATTGTGCTTAATGTTAACTTGCATTTTGGAAAATGAAAATGTAGTGAAATGCAAAGTTTGGGAAGTGCAAATTTTGGGAAATGCAAATTGTGTGTACGGCATTATAGAAGCTGTTGTATGACTGTGAGTTCAAGTTTGTGCATGTGGGTGCAAATTGAGTTTCTGGGTGTGTGACGCAAGGGTGCGCACAGGAGGCAGCAGGTTCTGCAGTTGTAGTACATTTGCGTGGCAGTTGGGTGTGTGGAGTATGTGTGTGCGTGCGTGGAGTTGCACGTTTGTGGATGTTGATGTGTGAAAGTGTAGTTAGGAGTTACATGCATGTATTGGGGTTAGGTTCTCACATACTGGCCAGGTGTGTTCACCAGTGCAGATAAAACCTTCAGGAGGAACGCCACGTTTTTTTAGGGAGGTTGACACAGTAGAGTGTTCCAGTAATGTTGACCTTAGGGCATGGGGCCCATTTTGAGGTTGTGATGAATTTTCTACGCAGTTCTGCGTATGAAAAAGGGAATCGAGCTTCTCAAAGTTGTAGTTTTTGTCTGCGTTGTGGGTTACCGCATGACAATTTTTGCTCTATGTTGAGGTTGGAATCTTAGTTAGGAGCAAAGTTTGTTCTTCTAAGTTTTTCTGTTGTGCCAGGCGGTGCATTTGGGAGGAGGTACATTATATTTTATTTGCACGTCAGTTGATTTGATCATTAATTGTTAGTGGAGGGCTCACAGGTTGTAGGCCAGTGGTTGTGGTTGTTGTGGAGTTGTAGTGAATTTTGATCAGGCAGGTCCAACCACTGGCATGGGTTTCTGGAATTATTTTCAGTTTAAATTATTAAAATTTTACTCAGAGTTCTCAGGTCACACCACTTATTTTTCCATCTTGCGGTGTGTCCAAATTGGGTTTTTGCAAATCTTGGAATTTGCACTACACTACTGTTTTTTTCATCTGGTAGTGTTTTGTTCCTTTGACATTTTGACATAGCCTTTTTGCTGTGCATGTTTTCGCGCCACACTTCATTCTTTTGTAGTTGCGTGTTGTGATTTTTGTGATCTTTGTTTTGTGTGTCACTTTTCTAGATTTTTTCATTCTTTTTCGTGTTTTCTTTTGGGGAGAAGGGATGAGGCATGGTTGTTGGGGTAATGTTTATTTGTGTGTATGGGATCATTGTTGGCATGTTTAGGACAATTGTTTAGGCCATTGTGTATGTTTACAATATCGGGGCTACACTATTTTGGAAGGTGGGTTATGTCTCATTTGGAGGTGTGGTTAGTGCTCAGGTGTGGCAGACCTGAGGCCAGGAGTGGCAGGCCTGGCGGAAGGTGTTTTAGATTAGGAGGGTTTTTGGTTTGTAGTTTTGGTTTTGTTGTGCATTGAGGCAAGGTTTGTGCTTAGTGGTGGCGGCACCGAGACCCTGGTGTGGCAGGCCAGGGTGGAAGGAGTAGCAGTACATTTTTGGTTGTTAGTCCTAGCATGTTGTGAGGTTGCTGCGTCTTTTTGTGATTGTTTGAAGGGGGGATGTGTGGTATCCTATATGTTATGACTGATGTCTGTGTGAGTGCAAGGGCTTTGTTGGAATGCTAGTGGAGCTTAGAGTGTTGGGCTCCTGGGAATTCCAAGAAGGACTGTTGGGGACTTGGAGCTGGGCATTGAACCAGGGTGGAGGCCTATGACTATCTCTCCTACTTAATACCTATGCTATGGAACCTAAGAAGTAAATAAAGCGTGTTTCCTTTCTCACTTACCTGGGTCAGCCTGGTTCCTGCTCCTTGTTATCACTGGCCCAGGGCAGATCCTGCAGGAGGCAGGATACATCACTCTGCTATAAACGGCGCATTTTTTTGTAGTATGTAGCAAGACAGCCTTTATTACAACAGTGACTTCTCCATTTTAGCATGCTATAAACGGAACACAGTTTGCACTCACCAAGCCATTGGCCAAAATGTAAACCCTCTTGTGCACTGTTACGTGGCACCGAGGAAAATAATTTCAACAAAATGCCAGGGGTGGCAGAAGTGACATCACATGACCCTTGACCTCTGATGACATCACAGGAAATTATGTAATGTGACCCTGCCCCAAAGAAACATCACAAGAAGTGATGGCACACAATCTTACACCGCTTGACAAAACAGGAAGTGGCATCACATAGCATTGTTCCTCAGTACACTAAGAAAAATATGGTTATGATATTACTGTAATATGATAAACATTTCATACAAGAATGGATCACCATATCTAACGTTAATATCAGTGTATATAGGCTCATATTACCAAATTACTGTGAATTGCTGTGAATGTAAGCAGACGTCCAACACAACAACCTGTGCTATTGTACATCACGCGGGCTAAACTGTAAACAGACAGAACATCTCTAAGAGGCCTAAACCTCAATAACGCAGACATCCAGTGCCTCCCAAGTGTCTGGCCACGGATGAAACAACAACTGACCTACACAAGTGCAACCAGAAAAATGATGGCCTCGATCGTTGCCCAGAGCTGTGCCAATGGTTATGAATGATTTGAAACCTTCCAGCTATCGCCTTTCTGCTTTGCTTATTTGGTAAAGTAACCCACATTTCTTTTTGTTAGATGGGAGACAGAGGGGACGTGTTGGAGGATGTGTTGCAGGCCACAGTAATTGCAGGTGTTTTCTATTTTAAAATCTAAGCAGTAGCACCACATCACCCCTAGAAAAGTCTGCTGGGTGTAGAGACCTAAGCTGCTCCTCACCAATGACACCCAAAGAGGCTGGAACATGTCTGGCGGTGACATATCTGTTTTTTTCTATCAGCCCCAACCCCTTAAGTGCCAAGGACGAGTATGCTTGTCCTGTTTGCATAAACGTGCATAATAGCCTGACAGTTAAGTATCCCATCAACCTCCCTTTCCCTTTAAACCTCACATTTTGTCTACTAATCAGGCCTGGAAAACTACTCCACAACACTACTCCTGCAAGTAGAGTCCTCAGTATGAGGCCTGAGGTGTGGAGGTCAGGCGTGACATAAAACATTCCTTCCACATTATTTGACATAGCAGATCTCACTTTGTTTGGAGGTTTGCCTAAGTATGGTACCCAGAGAGATAAAACAGTGGCTATTGCTGGGTGCATCGCTCTGCCACCTTATGTGTGAAATAAAGCAATTTGCGATTTGGAGCACCAAGAATCTCGGCATCCAAGGTTCCAAACATGAGAAAATAGAAGGAAAATACGCAATTTTCTTTGGTATTTTCAAAGTGTTTTCTGAAATTAAGGGATGTATGATACTTATAAAAAGCTTCAAGAGATTTAAAGAATGTGCATCCAAGAAACACAAAGTGATCTGAAACAAACAACACATGCTTTACACCCAACACACCTTCAGGGAATTAATTGCAGTTACCAATTAAGATACTGCTGTGCAAAAGCTAAATAAACCTGGTTTTCATACAGAGTGTAACATCGCACAGAAAGAATAATAAAGAATAATACTTCAAAATTTATTCACATTATCTACTATTCAAGTATAAATAATTAAGTGCATATAGTTAATACGATTTGTTAATTTATGCTGTAATATAGGAAGTGCAGGTAGCATGTAAAGTCTAAACAAGTGAATGAATGGAGACTTGGGAATGGAATAACCAGAGCGCCTTCCGGCATGGTAAATTTAGGAAGGGCCACAAAGGCAAAAAGTCAGAGACACGTCCCTGAATTGTCACAGCAGGGAATAGCTAGATGGCTGCAATAAAAGAGCGAGTTTGGACACTGGGGTTGCACAAAGAATCCATAGGCCTGATCTTCAGTGGATATATGCATGTCCTTTTCAATTTTTACATGCAAATCGATACATAGAATTAGGCAAGGTTTTGTCAAGTAATAGAAAATTGAACTTGCTGGATGCTGTTTCTTCTTTGATCTATTACAATTATGTAACTCTGCTATAACGTGTCCATTAATTTCCCTATCCGTAGTCAGAGGCTTCCTACCCCTAGGCTTCCAGACCCATTGAGCCCTCCTGTGTAGAATGGACCACGCTCATCCAAAATCCAGTGCTCTAGAGCCCCTATTGTCTCCAGACCTGTTTGAAGCAAGATTCTTGGCGCTTTTGAGTTATTTGCATTATCTTCTGTCAGTCCATTTTGAAAGAGCTCTGCTCTTCCATTGTAGAGCCTTAAGTCCATCATCGAACACCAACACTGTGATGTGGAAGAATGTGCTTCTGAGCTAAATAAAGGAATTATTTTTCACAAAAACAGTTCTTCTTTAATTAGTTTGAATCTGCCAGAATCTACCTGTTCCTTACCGTTGTTGATATTATATTTTAAGGTTCTATAGCTCAAAACCTCAAACTGAGCCACCACTAAGCACTTAAAGACTAATTGACAGGGCAAGAGAGTCATTATCCGTGCCTAGTCCTCCTTTCCCACGCCACTCCCAAATCAACCCTTCAAAGAAAGTGCTCATCCAGGTCCCACTGACCCTGGGAGGGACTTCTATTGACTCCCCACCCGACACCACCATCTCATGGCAGGCAGTTTTGAAAGAATGCACCACACCCTTCTGACCCCAGGAACGCCTTCCTTGCCCTGAAGTGGATATTTCCTCCAACTTTGAGCACTCCCAGTCTTTCCACCCTATGATTATGCAGACCCCTAACCACCATCTATGCTTCATTGTTTGAAGAGCTCAGCTCTGATTCCGAGGTACCCACCCAGGTAAGCCTTTTCCTTTGAACATCTATGTTCAACCTGCAGTCGTAGCACCATGGCATAGCCTAACTACCATTGCAAATTATAGCATAACATGGCACGTGAAAAAGTAATGTAACATACCATGACATGACACATGTCACCCCTCTCTCCTGGTCTGACCACTCTCTCCTCACCGCTCACCTGGGTCCCTATGGCCCTGTGACAACTCCTCATAAAGCTCTGCCAACCTTGTTCACGAACATCCGTCCGATTAATCGAGTGGCAGTTGTTGCTTTCTCTTCCACCTTCACTCCAACTTGCCCTACAACTCAGAATCTACCACTGATTCTGCCCTCAGCAACCTCTACCAAAACCCTTGACATCCTTGTCCCAGTCATGAGGATCTGCCTGAAAACTGCCTCCAAGCGTAACACCTGCTATGACTCAGAACTTGCAGTCCAAAAACATAAGTACAGGGCTGCTGAACGGAAGTGGCACACTTCAGGCTCACCCTCTAACAAACTGGCCTGCCGCCTGACCCAGAGACACTACAGACTCTCCATCCGTGCCAAAAAAAGAGCACACATTCAGGCCTGAGTGTCCAATGCATCCAACAACAGAGCTGAACTCTTCAAAATCTGCAGGGAACTTGCCAAACCTCCTGCAGTACCTTCTGCCCCTACTCCTTCCTAAGCCCTTTGCAATGCACTCTGCTCTTACTTCATTTCCAAAACCCAGGACATACTGAACAGTCTTGTCACATACTCCTTCAACCCTCCCCCTTTTTCCCCCTTACACTCTCCCCCCTCCTCCTTCCTCCTTCTCCTTCTTCGCTCCTGTCTCCACTGAAGCTCACCAGAATTGTCATTTCCATGACATTTCCATGTCTTGTCCAAACAGGTTGCCCCACACTCTTCCAAAAGCATCAAGAACAACATCTCCTCTCTCAGCCCTATTCTTACTGATCTCTACAACCACTCCTTTGCTACTGTCTCTTTTCCATCCTTCCTCATGCACTCCCTTGTGTAGACCCATCATGCCCAGCCAATTACCACCCCATCTCCATCTTGCCCTCCTTGGGGAAACTGCTTGAGAAATTGGCCCTCCCTCAACTCATCTCTCATACCGAACTTGCTGGCACTCTTCACAACCATCAATCTGGATTCCGAGCATGTAGAGGCATGTTAACTGCTCTTCTGAACACCAGTGAAGAACTGCTCACTTCCCTTCATTCCAACTCCCCTGCTGTCCTCATCCTCCTTGATCTCACTTCTGCATTTGACACAATGAACCATTACATCCTCATAAAAAGGCTCCATGATATCCTTGGTATCTCGGAGAGGGCACTGGACTGGCTTACCTCCTTCCTAACTGACCGTTCCTCCACAACCATCCTGGGTCCCTTCTCCTCCCCCACCTGCTCCTGTGCCATCCCCCAGGGCTCCATTCTTTCACCCTGGCTCATTAACATAAACCTTTCTCTGCTTGCTCACCTCATTCCCTCCTTCTCTCCCAACTTCCAGTGCTACGCTGATGACACATAACTGTTCTTCAAACTTTCCACTGATCCCCTTGCACCCTTCTTTATCCCTGACTGCCTCTCTGCCATCCAGGCCTGATGCACTGCTAATGATCTCTGCCTCAATGCCAGCAAAACACAGATTCTCCCTATTGGGTCCCCTGCACCCTACTTCTTCCCTTCACTCTGACCGTCCTCCATGTCCTCTTCCCTTGCCCCCTCCTCTGAAACCAGGAATCTCTGCGTCATCTTCGACTCCTCCCTTTCCTTCATCCCGCATATTCCGGACATTGTCAAGAAGTCCCACTTTCAGCTCTTCCTTCTCAAAAGAACTCTACGCTTCTTCACCTTCCCGCAGAGACTCAATGTTAACTATGCTCTGGTTCTCTCCAGGCTAGACTATTCCAACAGCTTCCTCCTTAATCTTCCTTCATCCACCCTGTGACCCCTCCAGCTAACCCAGAATAAGGCAGCAAGACGTATCCTTCCCCTCAAGCCCAGGGACAGGATCTCTCCTGCCCTACAAAGCCTTTACTGGCTCCCGGTCTCAGCACAGATTAAATTCAAATCCCTCTGCATCATCCACAAGGCGATCTGGGTCCAGGGTCCACTCTATCTTCAACGCGTTCTGACTAAATACTCTCCCTCTAGACTCCTGCATTCCTCTAGAACCAATTCCTTGTATGTGAAGTGGTTTGCCAAGCAGAGAGCTGGTGGTTGGTCACTTTCCTCGGCGGGCTCCCTTCTGTGGAATAGCCTCTCTCTACCTCTATGTCTTGAGCAGGACCTCCTCAAGTTCTGAAAAAGCCTCAAGACCAATCTATTCACCTCTTCCTTCACCTCCGCTCTTCCATCCTAATCATACAGTAGTGTGACTGATGTGCACAGCCCTTATGTATCCTCGGGTCCCTGACCTCCCACATCTCTCATCCCAGTCGCAAGTTACTGAACTTGCTTAGGCTCACCCTCCCCACGGGAGGTTGCACTTACTTTATCCTATTGCTTCACCCCGAGCACTTCCCCATGAACACCACAGCTCCTATCCATTACCCCCTCCCCTCTGCACTTGCACATTCTGAACACTCCCAAGGCATAGTAGGTTTGTCTCCCCTCTTTTTCATTCTCATGATTTGTTTGTATTATTTCAATTATTTATCTTTGTTATAATTAATTGTCTACCTTCCCCTTGGCTTGGTTTATTATGCGGTCACACTCAACTCAGGGAGTGACTTTCCCCCAATGGATGTGGCGCACAACAAATCACTATGATTTATTTCAGGTTCTGTTTGGTGATGCCTCCAACCCGTCTCGCACAAAACCCCAACAAATACACAGTGCCACAATGGACTAGGAACCAGGCCGGTGTGTATTAAGAATATATTTATAAATTTATTTTTTATCTAGTAAGCCAAATATCACAGATAGATTACATCAGCCACCAATGTTGTGGCAACAAAATATCTTCTGTAAAGGCACCTACATAGAGATATGCTGTCACAATGAAGTCCTATTAAATCACCCAAACATAGAAGAGAACAATTCAACACACACAGTGATTTCAAACAGGGTTATCCTTTTCTCACAGCAACCCACACCCTCCAAACATCAATTTGACTTGACTCCTCTGAATGGTGGGCCAGTGGCAGGGAGTGGGAACACAATGGAAAATCAGATTTTGAGTATTGATCACACAGAAACAATATGGGAGACAGAAAAGTAATGGGAAAATTAGTTTTGCTACTCCTAACAAGAACAGGTAGGGCTTCAGAGTTTTTGTCAGAGTGCAATGGGAAAATCTGTTTTGTAGTATTAAGCACAGCTGCAATGTGCATGAACGAAGTTGAAAATTCATTTTGCCACAGCTACAAAGAACAGGCAGGATTTTAGGGTTTTGGTCAGAGCACAATGGGAAAATAATTTTTTGAATTAGGATCACAGATGCTATGTGAGTAAGAAAATGCAAATGGGAAAACTTGTTTTGCAGAGCACAATGGGTACACGGCCAATTTCGTTTTGCAACTTGCATGTGCACAGGCACTGCTAGGCTTCCCACTTCTGATTTAAAATGAAGGGGATCAATAGGGGATTTCATTTTGCACCCTGCACCCACTCGTGGAAACAAGGTTTTGGGGTTAATTCTTTTGGCAAATCTTTATGACGGTTATAGACATAATTTCGAAATCAAAAATTTCGAAAGTCAAAAAGTCGAAAAAAATAATGTCGAAAAAAATAATGTCGAATTTTTTTTTTGTTTTGTTTTTACCTATTTTTTTTTATATAAACTAGAGCCAAAAAAAATATCGAAAAAAAAATAATTCTACATTTTTATTTTCGACATTTTTGATTCGACTTTTTTGACATTCGAAATGTTTTATTTGATATTATGACTGGACACCCTTTATGACTATACCAGCTCAAAACACGCTGTGAAAAGATTGTTGGTTTCTAATACCAAAAATACAGATCTTGTGAATTCAATAGGGGAATTAATTGATTTACTTTGACAAATATGAGACAAACAGGATATTTACAATCTGGAAATAACTAAAGCAATGCTGGAAGAATATAAGGCCTACACAATCTATGGCTTTGGGGTAGTTCTACTTACAGAAGAGGCTTGGTTCTGGGCATAAAGTAGCATCAGGACACCGCTGGGACGGCAAAAGGGATCAGGTAATGGTCTCCTCTCTTTCCTCCAAGGAGTCCCAGCCAGCTTCTATGTCTCGTGGCTCCTGTCTCCAATGCAAAATGAGGCCTCTCTGCTGGGATGCTGTTCGCCAAATTTCAGCAACAGGTCGCCTCTCAGAACTTTTGGAAGAAGTCCAGTTCTGATGCAAACTGGCTTACTTATAGGGCAAATGACATCACTAACTTGTCATGACTCCCGCGAAAGGGATTGGTTATTTTTCACTACCCACATCCCACCTGTGTGCTGATAGGACAAGGGGATGGGGTGTAATTTGGGAAATCTGTGGGAGGAGAGAGCTTCATCATCCCACTTTGACAGGTGGCCTCGGCATGCTTTAGGACATAGAAATCTCACAACATGGCAAGTACCCTTAATTTCCAAATCATTACATGTATGAATACATTTTTGAGAACTATATTTTAAAGTGAATCAGATGAGACTAGTCTGGAGTCTGCACATCCTTCCTGTGCATAGATACAGTTTTTCTTCATTTACCCAGGAACCATATCAGTGAAAAATATGCCATTTTACAATCTTCATATTAATTATTACGGCATGCACATACCAACTTTCACATCTCTCGGGACCACAGGAAGGTCCAAATCACATTTTCCTTAATAACTTTAGTTGCGTTCATCACACCAAAATCGTTTTAGCATGATTACAAGCGGGTGACTGTCACCTTTGATAAAAGCCTGGAATGACCATTTGACATGTACGCTGCCCATGTTATACGATAAAATGTATTTTTTCAAAGTGAATCAACTGCAGTTTCACCTCCTCTGTCTCTCTGGCCCCCACCTTTTGTAAAGTTTAATTTCTCTTTGTAGACATGTGACTTAAGCAGAGAGGTCTATGTTTAGATTTTGCCTCCCCCTTCAATGCTTAATGGCCACACAAATGCACTTTTTATGGGACTTGTGGCCTGGAGGTCAATCCTGCTGCAAAACAGACCTGACTTTATCTGGTCTCCACTGCATTTCTGATCTACAAAGTATTCCTGCTTGTATTTTTAAAGAAGGGCAATGATGGATAAAGACAACCAGGCCTGAATCTCCAGGGCAACAGAGGGAGGTCCTGGAGTTTAGTTTCACATTGCGAGAAATGACCATCAGCACATAGCCTTTTAAACTCACACACAATGGCCCTCATTACGACCCTGGCGGAAATCGAAAAACGATGGCGGAAATGTAATACCGCCATCGAATACCACTCGGTGCGATTATGACCCGTCACCGTAAAGTACGATGCCATTAGCGACACCGTAGTGAACGCCAACGCTAACTGCACCAAGTACGCGCACGCGCGCCATGCAAAACCGTAATTACCACCATGGCGCAACGGTACGCGAATTCTGACCCTAGCGGACATTTACTTAACGCCATCAAGCATGGCGGAAAGTACCATACCGCCATGGTGAGAATTACGGCATCGTGAACCAACCGTAAATGGCCCTACTGAGTGCCTGTACACCACTCCCTGCCCACATTGCACAACTCCTCGTAGGTGCAATGAAGTTACACAATGCAACCAGTGAAATGTACAAGTCACCCATGCATGCCAACGAACAAATGAATGTAGTGGCTCCAAGTGCCTTGTGAGTGGCCATCCATATTTGGCATGTCACCATTGCCGTACTGATGCAGCACAGGCATGTGAAGGTTCAAGTACAGCAATATGAACTGAAATATGAGACAAAACAACAACAGGCCCCCATCGCTTGACACCAGTGTAAGGCAACATTCAAAGCAGTATCCTGAGGGAGACTGCACCAGCCCTGTACTCTTGCCAGTAAACAAACCAACCATCAGCATAAGCATGTACCACACAAGTTGGCAGAGTGACTGAGCAGCCAGGCTCATCTTAAGAGGGGCCAATGGGAGCTGCAGGGCACAGATGGCACGAATACAGAAGCTATTCCAATGGACATGACCTCAGTCTCCCTCCAAGAAACGCACGCAAACACAGGCACCTGTGACCAGCCATTTTCTGATAATCACATCATTCCACCAATCCACCTGGCTGACCGGCATCTGTTACACAAAAGCTAATCCCCCGCCCCTGAGCATGACATCATTAAAACAGTCATAATGGCAGCCCCTATCCCTGACCTTACTGGGCTTCGTAGGTAAACGCGGCCAGTACAGTACCACACAACTATACTCAGAAGCCGGAACCCAATGCAGATCTTCTCACAATACATCGCTCCACAAATAGGAATATGCTACATTACTTGCAAAGAATAACGCTACACGGTTAATATCAGAATACAATTTTAATGCACATCAAATTCACCAAGCCCATACAGCTATTAGGTCATAAACTCCAAAATATTTTTCATTACTGTGGGCTGCATCCACAATAAATGACCAGCTTCTTCTTGTGTGACGCCCTGTTCCTTCATGGTACACAGGGGCTACATTCACGTTCAAAAAGGCAACATGGAAGCGCCTAGAACCGCAGGGCCGTCCCATTAGGTAGGCACTAGTCCAGCTGAAAGGTTGATATGTTGCTCCTAGCCACTAGTACTGCGTAAGGGCATGTGGCCCATTGGCGATCGTCCCATAAGATCGTAATGGTGCTCCACTGATTAACTCGAAGCAGCAGGTGTCGGGAGTAAAAGCCATCTGCAGGAGTGGCATACAGATGGCAGCGGCAAAAGGGGAGGAGATACCTGTCACCCAAATGAAATGAAAAAGAATAGTATGGGCATCAGAACTTCATCTGTATTACTCACTTCAATGATCACACTAAATCTACAGCCATATGCATGCTAGCCCACTCAAAAGGATTATTTCCACCCAAAAATCACTTGCGAATCATAACTATATAAATCGAGTTGAAAACACTATTACAAACGAGTGTTTGTGTGCATGCGTCTGTTAAAACAGAATCCATTAGATGGGATTAGTAACGTGCATAGACACAAGTGTTTGAAGGCACGTCGAGACAGGGAGGGTTCAACAAGGGCAGATAGACGATGGTCCCACTATGGCAGCTCTGCATCACATAGCGCAGGGGAAGGGGATAGATTCCAAAAAGCCATGTACATGGCAAACTCTCAATTAAATCATCTGTCCATGCATACATACATCATTCCCTCATCCCGGTATAAAAACGCCTGATTATTTACTCACATAACATATGAAATTTCCATAGAGTCTGTGCGTAATGCAGTCTGCAAAATCCACTGTGCTCCAGCCCGGAATTCTAGTATTGTGAAGTAACATGTATTTGGGAACGTCCTGCCTTATCGTCCACTACGCTATTGCGCATCCCATACTATTCATATCAATCATTGCATTCTCGCCATGGCCCCTGTCCCAAGGACATTAAACAATAGAACGTTATATTTGCAGTCAGACCTGTGGGCGTCTCCTCGATGCTAGCTGAAAACCGAAAGCGCTGTCCTTCGAATTCCTCATTTGCAACATCACGTCGAAAAGGCATCTGTGACCGTTTGAAATCACAAATTCATCCATGTAGTGCGGCAGTGTGTGAAAATGGCAACTGGCTTCACTCACAAATGGGACGCCCCGCCCGTCAGTGAACCGCGGTACAGTGCTGCATGAGGGTCCACCGTTAATCGAGTACTACATTCCACTGACCCTTCACAAGTTTGTTCGCGACTGCAAAGATAGTATGTGAAACAATGGGACCATAGCAGAATGAACATATAAACCAATATTTCACTGCCATCGGGATTAAATACATGATTGTAATAGCAAGATGCCATGCGTCAAATTGCAGCGTTGTGTGCGGGACGTGCTCGCCCAAAGGGGATTGCAGCTGGCACAGGTGGAATGAATCACCACAGGTGGAGGCTATACAGCCTGAAAACACATAAATTGCACACCCAACCCCCTCCCACAACCACACCCACTCCAAAATGCTACCGGCAGGACTAGCGATGTTGGCCCTGGGGGACCTGATAGCACTGCAAGTACTCCAACTTCAAGAAGAAGACGAACACCAACTACTACAACAACCGGCCGCACAGAGGAGACGCAGGAGGAGGAGGAGGGCAAGGCAGGGCCAGCAAGGCCCACCAGCACAGCCACTACCACCACGCAGGCAGCCCGCAATCCCATGCCTCCGAGCTCATCCGTTCAACCTCACTGCTGAGCAGATCCACACCCTCTACCGTTTGGACCGGGACACCATAACCGCCATTGTGGACATGACACACGCTGACCTTGTCAGCATGATAGATAGCCCAACCGCCATCCCACCCCTACTGAAGGTGGTGTCTGTACTCCACTTCCTGGCCACAGGCACCTACCAGAACACAGTCGGACAGTTGCATGGCATTTCACAGCCACTGTTGTCACGGACACTATTGCAAGTGCTCGATGCCCTCCTGAAGCACGCAGACGACTACATCTCCTTACCACGCTCGGAGCAGGAGATTACAAACACAAAAGTGGGATTCCATGCACTTGCCGGCATACCGGGTTGCATTGGTGCCATCGACTGCACCCATGTGGAATTGGTTGTCCCACATGCCATGGAGGTCCAGTACCGCAACCGGAAACAATATCATTCTCTTAATGTACAAATGGTGTGTGACTCCAACAGGATCTTTACACATTGTTGTGCCCGATTTCCTGGATCAACCCATGATTCTATGGTCTTGAGGAACTCTACAATACCACGCTACATGGAGCGACACGCAGGGAACAGATCCTGGCTACTCGGTGAGTCTCATTTCATGCATGATAATGTGGGGTATGTGATGCGGCAATGACCTGGCAGGAAGGGGGGGGGATGCGTACGTAGCAATGTCATTCCACAAACATCCTTTATTGTCCACATACAGGTGATGCCGGGTATCCACTGAAGAGATGGCTCCTTACACCACTCCGGAACCCACAGAACCAGCATGAGGAGGACTACAACCATGCCCACTCACGTACCCGTGTAGTCATAGAACAGGCATTCGGCCTACTGAAGGCTCGTTTCCGCTGCATCAGCAGGTCTGGCGGGGCACTACTGTACCGCCATGAGAAGGTTGCAAAGATGGTCATGGCATGTGTCATGCTACACAACATGTGCGTACGTAGAAATGTGCCCATGCCCCCTGACGCAGAACTGCAAGCACCTGAAGATGGTCATGATGAGGGTGGGGATGTGGCAGCACCTGAAGGAGTCCGCGAGGCACAGGAGGCCTGTGAAATTCGTCAGAATATCATAGATTCATGCTTCTAGCACTCACGCCTGGTGGCTGATACATGGACACGGGACTTGTGGCACTGTGTGTGTCTGGAACATGCACAATGTGGACTGTACGCCTATAAAGGCCTCGTACACAAAGATCAATGTCCACACATCTCATTGGATGATTATGAAATGTTTATAGCATATGTGAAATTATATTACACACCCCATCGACCCGCCACCCAAGAATGCCCAACACCCCCCTCCACCCTCCTACCTCCCCCCCGAACACCAGTGTCCAAAGATGCTCATTGTCAGTGGGCAGACGCTGTTGCAAGCCCCCTCTCCGGGTATCAGGGGCACCCCTGCCTGTGGAGCGCAGGTTCCTCCCAGATCTACGTTGGGGGCTGCCCTGGACGGAACTTGCAACGGATGATGTCTCTGCCTGCTCACGTCCATGCATGTCCCTAAGGGTTTGTGAGAGCTCAGTGAGCACACGGCGCACAGCGGCAAGTTCACCACATACGTCGCTGGACGTCGCATGCAGTTCCCCCCTCAGGCTCTCGGTGCTTCTCTCCATTTGTACCCTTAGTGTCTCTGTACTTCTCTCCATTTGTAGCCTTAGTGTCTCTGTACTTCGCTCCATTTGTGCCCTAAGTGTCTCAGTAGATGTTTCTATGGCTGCCTTAGTACCCCCACATTCATCAGCATGCTCCTTGAGTAGCGTGGCCAGTTGCTGCTGTTGCACGATCACCTGGTCGAGGGACTGTTGCCTCTGCTGGGCCATGCCCATTTGCGGTGGTGTCACAGAGGGGCTGATCACCTCATGTTGCCTTGCCACAGGGCTTGTGGGGGATGGCCAGTCGTCGTCTTGTGGGTGCCCCTGCGTGGTATCCTCATGGTGTATGGGATGAAACAAACAGGGGGATTGAGACAGGTCATGGATGGGTCCTACATCGACAGCACCGTTTTCTGTGTCGGAGCATGCTGGCATTAATGCAGTGTCACCTATGGTGCTGCTGCCACCAGAAGCAGTGCCTTCTGTGGCATCCATTGGGGGGACCTGTGGTGCTGCTGTTGTGGGCATGCTGGCTGCTGGGTGCCTGTTGAAGTCCCCTCCTGTGTGCTGCCACTTGATTTGTGCTGCTGCCGTGTCTTGATCCGTGCAGCTGAGGTAGAGGGTCTTTGGCCGTTGGTCTTGGCCCTCTTTGCAGGTGTGCTGGTAGGGGTGTCCTGTAGCTCGTCGTTTGAATCGGACCCTGTGGTGGAGTAAAGGAGGGCGAGCGTTATTTATGGGTCTGTGGAAATTGGAATGGCAATGTATCACATGCATTGGGGTGGTACCTGAGGGTGATTTGGGTCAGGGCCTTGGAAGTGGTTTCATTTTTGTGTGGATTGAGGATGCAGTTGTTTAGCAGCCTGCAGTTAGGGTGTGCATGCTGCACGTGTAGAGGGTGTTTTTAGGATTTGTAATTATTTATGTATTTAATGTGACTTTTGAAGTGCGCTATCAGGCCAATGTATGTGGACGTTCTCCTGGACATGTGTTTCTGTTGCACTATGTGGACACATGGTACTTCACATGATTGGACATTGTGGACTTAGCATTGTTATATTTGGCCCACCTACCTGATTCTTCGGATGTCTGCACTCCTTTCTCCATCCCTCCGACTCCCTCTATACTCTCCATTCCAATGGTGGAGGCACAGATTTCTTCCCAGGGGGTCAACTTGATGGGTGATTCCGATCCTCCCCCGGTAGCTGTGGCAATGTTACGGTTGGCTGATAGTATGCTCCGTACGCGTATCCGCAAGTCGTCCCATCGCTTTCTGCATTGCTGTGGGTTGCGGGGTGCGGTCCCCACCGCACTTACCCGCTGTGCCACCAGGGCCCATATGGCCTTCTTGTTCGCAAGTGCCGTCCTGGTCATTTGCGTCGAGAAGACGACGGCAGCATTCTCCTGGAGGGTCTCTGTGAGCACGGTGAGTTCCTCATGGGAGAAGTGGACCTGCCGCTTGCGGTCGCACGCTTTTTTTGCAACCATTTCCCATTTTGATTGTTTTAACTAGGGTGGCTAACGGGTTGGGATGTGTCTCAGGGTCGGATTTTTGATGGTTGTGTTGGGATTCTGTTTTTATAGGTGTACGGCGTGCTGTTTCCCGTTCCGGCACCATGTTTTTACTTCCGTTTCCGTATATTTACGGTCACCATATTTTGCGATTACCGCTCATTACGGTGACCGCTATGATGGGTGGCGGAATTGCACCTAGGGCGCCGTACGACGGCGGTGAGGGGCGTTTTGGGGTCATTTCCGCCATCGCGGACTTTGCACTTCCGCCATGGCGTAATGCTCGTGCCCGATGGGTCAGAATTGGCCGCACTTTACTCCATCATGCAATGGCGGAAACGCTATTTACGCTATGGCGGTCAGGTCAGTTACTTTCCGCCAGGGTCGTAATGAGGGCCAATGTAACTTTACACAGCATCCTATAAGGCTTTCATAGTTTCAACATACATGTGTGTTGCTTTGAAATTTTCAATGTGGATGAGCTTGTTATGGGCAGAAACCATGTTCACACTTTGTAAAGTCTGGTGAGCATTTCGCTCAGCAGATTGTCACTTTGGATGATGGAAAAACAAACATGACTTTCTTTTATTTATTTTACATGTAGTGAACTTCGTTTTACTTTAGCTGCTTGGACACAATTTAGTATTCCATAGACGATACTGTGCACTGCGGTTTCTTCAAATATCAGTGCAGCTCTCCATGGATTTGTAAGCCACATGTCTTTCTTTTCCTTCCTGAAATGCATTGCGCACATTTTTGCACTTTTTAGAGTCAGGCCCACCTTCTTTCCTTAGATTTAGGTTCAATAGGTCTTGATGTCTGACATCATTTCTGTGCTGGCCTGACATTTCGGTGAGCATACATAAATGACTCTGGCCTCTTTATTTCTGGGCTTCAGGGGTATATTTCACCCAACCCCGTGTGCCCACCCTGTTGCCCTGTGGGTGCTTTGAACAGTTTTGCTAATTGTATAAGTGCTTAACAAGTGACCAATAACTAAATAGATTAAATAAATGACTTATGACGTAGCACAATATGAAACATGGTGGCATAGTCTAAAGTGCCTTTGCTGCTCATAACATTACCTGGCAAGCCAAAGAAAAATTCAATGTGGCATGTCATAGAATAATGTAGCTTGGCAAGGCTCATAATTTAATGGCATCTCAGCATCATTTGTTAGATAGTGGCATAGTACAATGTACCATTGCATGCCAAATTGTTGCATTTCCCACCATTGTATAATGTAATGTGGCATGGCAAGGCACATCATTTCTATTTCTTGAACAACAAGGAGAGTACTTTGATCAGAAACCTACACATGAAGATGAAATCCGAAAAAGCCTTTGTAGGCTGATGTATAATATGGACAGTGAACATTCAGCAAGCATTGGTCCCCATGAAGATTGGGGGCTTTAAGGTAGAATATGGACTGGTGACAGCTCTGGCCGATAGCAAAGGTGATGTACAGTCGATGCAGCTAGTCCCTTCAAAATAAATAGTTGAACTTACAAAATTATTGAATAAGCAGACTGTGGAGCTGGGGGAAAGGTGGAGGAGGGACGCTGTGCTGAGTTAATTCGGGGTCCTCTATCTCGGGGAGCAGATGGAGTTCATGGGCAGATTTGAGAGAAATTATCATTTTAATATCACAATGGCGGAAGTTCCTGTTGAAAATGGCAAGGAGAGAAAAGGAGCGAAGCAGGAGGTGTTGCAGCGGGTTAGAGAACGGCGAGATTTGGTAGGGTGGTCGAGGAAAGGGTATGCGGGTGGACATAGCGTGGGGGGAGAGTTAGCCTTGAGGAGGGGTGCTAGGTCATGAACAGATTCCAAAACGAGTGCCACATGTTGTCATGTAACATTGCGGCATTGCATGAAATGCCATTACATGCCATAGCAGAACATGGCACCTCATAGAACAATGTAACAGAACACAGAATGGCCAAAATTGCACCGCGCGTCTGCCTCAGACATCTCTGAAATCGGCTACTGTTGTTGAACCAATACCTTGCACTCATCGTTTTGTACACCCCGTGACGCCGAAGAACTTGCTCGGGCCTCAAGCCTATGAGTTATTTCAACAGTTGTCTTTCATGACCTGTGCAATGTTTGTCCAACCGCAGCATGCCACGTGTGACTATGTCTTCTCGCCGCTCCCTGTCAGATTCACCCCTGAGGCTTTCATCTGCCAGGAAGAGGGTCTCAGCCACACCAAATGCTTTGAAGAGCCGGCCAAGTGTCTCAAATAGCACCATGCGTTTCCATGGGCCACATATAAGGCAATTACACTTGAGTGCATTTAAATGTCCCTTCTGGTTGCCATCTGTCTGAGCTTGGGTGCAAATTAATTTGCTCACAACCTCCCTTCTCCCCCTCTTCCCGACGAACGTAAAATTGCCTTTTTTCTACCTTACTTAGGCATTTAAAACCTACCATGCGCTGCATATACAGGGTTGGGTTAGCTGGGTGGACAGCACTGGAATTACAATGCCCTGTTCATAAGGCAGGCTGTAATTGCTCCTTCGTAAAAATATCCAAAACACGCGTTGCTAACTTTTTCATGACACCAGTAGCGTTGATTTCTTTTGTTCACTTGTCCACACCAATCTCCAGAAAATAACAAAAAATGTAGGTATTTTTATAGATGTCACAAAACATCCCTGGGTGCTTTTCCCATCGCAAAAGAACTGTCCACTTGGGATGTGCAAAGAATGCAAATGTAACCACACCAATTGTCAGCTTCAGAAGCCCCCTGCTACCTGCCGAGGCCTTCCCTCACAAGAAGGACCCATCAAGGGCCTGACTGTGATCATAGGCAAGACTGTTGCGGGCCACCCTGGCTGCCCAGATGCCTTTATGCGGATCCCAGAAAGCACACACCCTTCAATGTCATCCTGGAATAAAGTATTCATGCAATTGACTGAAAAAGACACACAGCAGTCAGCGGCTCATTTCCACCAGTGCACTGCAGTGCGTAGTGTCATGTTTAACTAATTTTCATTTTGTTTTTATACTCACGGCTCAGCTGCATGAAAATGAAACTAAACTAAGTTAAAGATGACGCTACGCAACGCGCTGCTTTGGTGGAGAAGCCGGTCCCGGACCCTGAGCCACCCTCTTCCCGGAATCAGGCCGGCCTACTCACCTAGTTGGCACTGAAGTACCGCAGGGCTGGCTGGTGACTGCCCAGTCTCAGATCTCACATGTGCTGCAGGCAGCGTGGCTGAAACAAAATGGAGCACAAACCGCTGCAGTTGTCACATGCAGTGTGTGCTTCGAATTAGTCACCTCCCCCATGCCAGGGTGCACAGGGATTGGCCCAGAGGTTGCAAGCAAAGAGCCAGGGGTCGCTATTGCGACCCATGGCTACCCCTAAATGACATCCCTGGTGGCTCCTCACTTCTCAGAGCTTTTCTATTGGACAGCTATTTCACAATCTCTGCTTTTGGCCAACCTGGGCACTAAGGAGCCTCTTCAGATTTGTTGGGTCACAGAGCACATGGCTACAGCCCACTGCTTAAACTTACTCTGGCGTACCTCCTTCTAGAAGGCCTCCCTGGGTGGGCCTTACCAGTGCGCACTGGACATGCGCCTTCAGTTTTTTCGCTGTGTGCCTACCTTACATCTGCAGGCTTCGCTGGTGGTATGACTTCTTCTGGGGGCAGTGCGTCCTCTGATTGTTGCTGGCTCACCACACCTTCTCTTTTACATGATTGGATCACTCATCGCCAATTTTTTATAATGAAAAATCATTGGAGCGGCAGGCAAGTTTCACAGATGAATCCTTTTTTGAGTTACATCTTAGTGAGACCCATGCACATGAAGAGGCAGACATGGATGTGGCCTTAATTGCATGTATCCCATGCTTATTGCAACGGCAAAAAGGTATGCATCGTTCCTGGACCAATCCTCCCCATCGTTGATGTACCGCATATTTCAGAAACGCTATTCACTCAGACAGATATTTAAGCCCTATCCTGACGATGTCACTGAAGACATACATTTGCAGTCAATGGAGTAGGTGAACTGACTGTGATCATGCAAAAAGATGGTGGCGTCAAGACTGAGACTATGCCAAAGATGTATTAGACCTGAAGCACATATGCCTTCCTGCATGAATTTATGCAGAACCCTAGATTAAATTGCTTGCAGACTCGAAGAACATGCTTATGACCCACTTTGATAGAGGATAGACATAGCTTTGCTATGCAGTAACTGCAAGTTGCACAACAATACGTATAAACTGCTTGCTGACACTGAACGCAACTAACATGAGCAGCCATGGAAATACAGATGGGAGTCACAGCCGCATTGAAATGAATGGAAGACACTGAAAGGGCTCGAGAATACAGAGAGAGACCTGACATGCTGATTTCGCAGAGACACACCGACCAGCCTGTCAGTGCAGCCAGTATGCATATTCTTGCCAAAGACACAGAGGGAGAGAAAGTTTCACATTCGCTGAAGAAATAGGAGACCTGCTTGGTAAAAGCTGAAAATTCATATAAATGCCGTCAAGAAAAACAAGTTTGTGGTCCCTACACACGTGACTTGAACCTGAAGGACAAAGCCTATTAATTCGAGCCAGATCGGCACCGTTATTCCCATCCAACCGAAACCAAGATGATGCAAAAGTAATACCATGTTCAAAGCCTAATGTCTCAAGGCCTAGAGGATCAGAGATGGTAATATGTTGAGCACATACAGCACCTTTGGGGCCGTTCTCACCACCTTGAATAGTTGTACGTAGACTGGTAACTTTCCAAAGCACCAAGGCTGAGAAGGCCCTCTCTAACCAATCCTTACTCACCTATCACGCTAGCTCACACTTTGTTGCACTGCCCAATGACAGCTCACTAACCTGACAACCCTCTAGTTGCAACATTTAGGAGGTGGTCACCAGATATGGTTTAACCAATAAGGATACTAACCCCATATATATATTCAATTTGTAGCCTTCCTCACTAACCAATCCCATTCCACCTTACGATTTTTGCAATGTATCATTGTGTGACGTCACCATGCCTTAAAACCCTGTGTCAAGCGTGTATTCATTATGAAAGTATTGGAGAATGCTGTGCTGTCCAAAACTTGATCCATGTTACGAAAGCTTTCAATAAACAGTACAATTTGTCACTTTATTGGACTGTTCCATTTTTGAGTGCAGGGGATTTACTTAGTTCTTGCTTGTTATTATGGAGATTAAGAATCCCTCACCTTACTTCAACCATGTATGACCCACCAGTGCCCACCAACCAGGTAACTGTCCCTAAAAATCCTTGGTGTAACACCAAAGGAAGGGACATTCGCATAGACATTCCTCACACACCCACGTTCTACACAGGACCTACCCACTTTAGCATCATAACCACAGGCAGCCACACACACAGACAATGACAGGGGAAGCCATTACATGGGAATTCAAGTTTCATGAGTTTTGATATATTTTAGGGCAAAATCGGTTGGCATAAAGCTAAACATTATGAATGTAATAATTTGAGGGGTATTGTCTGTGCATGAAGATGGTCCCACACAAGATATGGTTCCCCTGTGTGTGCTGAACATTTGACCCTCAACTCCTGGCTCCTGGTTCTTAACTCCATTAACTCCTGCGACCTTACTGACTCCTTCACATCTGACTAGAAGCTCAACTCTGCTGGCTCCTCTACACTCACGTCTGACTCCACTTACCCCTACCCTGCAACTTACTAAATCCCACCCGTCATGAGTTATGAGTCGGCTGATTATGTTCACAACTTACATGAGTTCATTACCGTCTTGTGTCTTCTGTCTACAGCATCTAATTCAAGTTCCTTCTGGTTCCACAACGTCCTGGCTCCACTGACTAAACTAACTCCCAACCACACTCTCGCCAATCAGCTGTTTCTGTACTCTTCATATGTATGTCGCAATTGACTGTGGATTCCAATCTTCTGGCTTCACTTTTCTTACTTCAATGCCTTTTGACTGCATTTTCATGACTTCTTCCACAGCTGACTTCACTCCCCTTCATTGACCACTCACTCATGATGTCACTGGGCCTTATTACGAGTATGCAGGTAGCCATGCCGCTTTTATACCGGGTACCGGGTCTGGGTTACTGGAATGGGGAAATACCGGGCCATTCCAACCTTGCAGAGCCCGGTATTTCCCCATTCCAGGAACCCGGGCCCGGTACATCCCAATTCCCATTTGAGCCCCCATAGGGCTCAATGGGAATGGGGAGGATGCTAACAACGGACCCGTTATTGACAGGCCCGTTGTTAGCATCCTGGTGTGCACAGCAGGAACGCAAGATGCCTGAAGAGCTTGTGTATACCTGCTTGCAGATGCTTTTTCGCTACCTACCCCCATAGAGACACCATCCTATATATATCTACTGCTGCTTGTGACACTCTGTCGCCTAATGACTCAATATTATGGACCATATACCGCCACAAAGAAACTAGGCCCGAGTAGGCCGCAAGCAAGAGTTCCTAGGCAGGAGCTTCTCAGACAAAATCCTCCCAAGACGAGAAAGCAAAGCGCTGACCATGCAGAGGGAGCCCCAACGTGAGCCTACAGCCAAGGCCGCAATGTTGCAACCCACATGCCGCGCTCTCAGAGCCAAGGTTACACCTGCTGCTGCCAAGCGCCCTTCACTACCGAAATACAAATCAAATGCTCATAATTCTGCTCCAGCTACGGTCTCTCCACACGTGACCAAGCCGAACTGACAATGTGCCAAGCCCATGAGACAGAAAGCCGCCGGGGTCCCACGTCTGAGACACAGGTTGCAACAACGAAGTGACAAGATGGACACCTACACCGATGGCAAAGGCGTGATCATCAGCCACTGGCAAGACCTGTCCATTGTCCACCAGTAACACATAGTTACACATTGTTGCAAGCACATCGCGAGCTGGGAACGGTGATGGTCCCAGGCTTGGGGGCTTGCGAGGGAACCAATCAGAGTACAAGGGGCTCCCCACTGATGCCATTTCTGCTAGCCAATCACCAAGTGTCCCCTTGTAACTAATTTGTTGTAGCAAATGTTAGGGACAACCCAAGTGTGCCACTTGACCCGTCCTTATCCACTAATATTCCTTCATATAGGTGGCTATACTAACCGTAGCACTCAGGGAGCCAACCCGAAGTGGTGATAGGTTTTGTGACGATTTTTCCCAGGTGACGCGAGTAGCGCATCATACTACGGTAAAAAGGGCCTGCAAGCCCACTAACAGTGAGAGTGGGAAGACAGCTGTTGGGTTAACGGGGGGTAAAAGTGTAAAAGATAGGACGCGTTAATAAGGGTCTTAAGTTGTACGTACTTACAGTGCCTTGTAGAGGTCGGTGACATCACCCATAGGGTTTGTAATGGACGCCGCGACCATCTCGCATTAATCCGGGAGTGGTCAAGGATAGAGGGTACGAAAGGGTAGAGGCAAAAAGGGGGGAGAGGCGGCCATGCACGGAGAACGCCGGCTGTGCTCGATCAGGGAGGAGTAAAGGGGGAGAGGCGGCCGTGCACGGAGAACGCCGGCAGCGCTCACAAAGGGGTTGCACAAGAAGAGAGAGAAGCCTGAGCAGACAACGGGGACAGGGAAAGGAGGAGCAAAGTTGAAGGTGTGCTGAGTACAGAAGGCACAGGAAGGTGGGGCAGCCCAAAGACATGCCGCACAGGACACATGGCCACAGGGGGCTTTGTGCGCCATGGCCGAAGGGGGCCATAGTTGTAACATCGGAAAGAAAGGAACCTAACCATATTAGTGTAACATTGGAAATTGCTTTCCCTTTCAGCGGGCAGTCGAAAGTCCCCAGTTTAGGGGGCCATGTAAAAGGTTGACGTTGAGAAAAGTAAAAGTGTAACATGGCAATGCATTATGGGTCAGGTGCAGTAGTAGGATTTGGGTTCAGGGCAAATACTCTAACTACACCACTCCAACACATCTGTGCGACATTGTCACCACATAGAGAAAAGATCATACAGTATAGTATTGAATGGACTCAAGGAACTGATAACAAAATAGGGGTGCCGTGGCCACCCAACGGAAGCTTTGACATATACGCCCAACATCACCTACTGACGTACTTGCATAATACTTATAAAGGGAAAAAATTAGCAAACCACTTAGCAGTTTTCGATATGTGGAAGATGTTTCAGGGGTGCACACCGGGAGCCCTAGGAGTGTATGCGGTACAGGAGGTAAAAGAGAGAAGGTGAAAGGTAGGGGTGGGGGTGTGACATGTGGAAAATCACCCAGCACTGAAGAAAGTGAGGAGGAGATAGAAGGATCATTTGCGGTAGCAGAGGCAAAGGTTAAAAAGGAAGGGGCAGTGGAAATGCCGATGGCTAAAGTAGTGAAGAAGGAGGAAGGGGGGTTGTACCCAATAACGAACTTAGAGAAGCGGCCCAACAACAACTAACAGCTGCCGAGGGATACTCCAACCCTGCATACAGCCCCCCACCATACACACCCCCTGACGACTGCAAAAAAAGGTTGAGGCGGCAGGTACGGTAGATTCCACCACAACACAGGTAGGAACGGGTGGCGACAGGCGGGCCGTGGGAATATTGTGAACATTGGGCCAGATGAGTGGGTAGCAGCACAGGTGCTTCTGAAGCTCCGGGGAACACTAACAAAGGAAGAGGAGGAAGAAGTGAGAAAGGTAAATAAGGAAGGGGAGGATGACACACAAACAGGGCACGAGGTAAGTAAAGGGGAGAAGAGCGACTTTCACAAGAGGAGGAATAGATACTGGAGGAAAGGTTGGCGGAATTGAGGAACATACGAAGCACGCTGCTTAGGCAGTTAGAGAAGGAAACACGGATGAGACAGGAGGACACAAAGGTAAATAAGGCAGAGATGGCGAGAATGAAGGCACAAGCGGAAGAAAGGAAAAGGAAGAAGAGCGCATAAGGGCAATAGCAGAGAGAATGGCACGTGCAGAAAACAGGGAGATGAGAAGGAAAGAGGAGGAGAGGGAAGAGAATGACAGGGAAATGGGACTGTGGAAAAAGAAGATTATATCTGAAAGCGCATAGAAGTATGAAGAAGGGAATGTAATACAAAGCATACTAAAAAGGGAAGGAGAATATGGGGGGAAAGGAAGAGGAGGAAAGGATATTAGCAAAGGTAAGTGCAGAGGTATTGGAAGAACTACACAGGAAACGAGCAGAAATAGGTGGCGAAGTAGTGAAAAAGAGGAAAGAGGAGAAAGGAGATAAAAGGGTGGAACATGGAACAAGGAATCACACACGCCAGGACAAGGAGGTGGCATCAACATCAACACAGAGGGATAAGATTGAAGAAGGTGAGTATGCAGATGAGGATTTAATAGATTTAAGGACAGTGACTGTAGGAGGGAAACGAGTGGGGATTGACGTTCCCAGATGGATTTTGCAGCAAGGAAGGGGACGGTTCGAGCACAAGTGAAAGAAATGGCAATAGGGAGAGTCTAGACAAAGTGTACATAACGCGCACTAACTGCGAGTCACCATGTGCATGCTAGAGGAGGGGACAACAAAGCGCAGGAGAAACAAGGGTAAAGGAGGCCACTAGGAAAACGCCACACCCACTAATATCCACACTTGCACCAACACCATGCCCGCTGACACTAAACACTGTGCACACCCCATATGTTGGCAGACTTAGGGACCTTCCAGGATGCAGGCAAGAAGAACGAACAAACACATCAACGATAGGCCATGAAAGTAACAAAAGGGGGAAGAAGGACGCAGGAGGTGAGAGGGTAAACTCCTTGAACATTGACAGCATCGAAGAGTTACCATATATGGAGGAAGATGAACAATATACTAACATAACCACACACAGGCGGATAAGAGGGGAGGAGAGGGAGTACAATTTGATGCCACTACTAGAGAGAGGAGGAGCCAGACCACAATATATCCCCTGGACACATGCCGATAAGGAAAATATAAAATGCAGGCTTCCATCACTGAGTGCTGGAGCTGGGAAGTGGATATATGAGATGGAAAAACAAACTGCGGGGCAAACATTAGCGGTGGGAGACGTGGAGGGCCTCCATATTTCAATACTGGGGGATGCTGCTGACGACATCTGGAAAAGGGCAGGGTTCTCAGGGGTATCAATAAATGATACGGCACATGATGGGGCTCCATTTGCCAACTGCAGGCAAGCGCTCTGGCAGGCATTGAGGGTCCAATATCCAGACACATCAGACATAGGAGCAATTACCTCACGCAAGATGCTTGATAATGAAGATCCTGTTGATTACATCCAGGAGATTCAGGAGAAGTGACGCTTGGAAACGTGAGAACCGTGGGACAAAACACTTTTCTACCACATACTAGAAAAAGGGCTCCCGCAGCAAGTACAAAGACAGTTAAAGAAGTTAGTGGGGATGGAAGCTAAAGCATGGCCAGAAATACAACTGACAATAGTACACTACTGCAGGATATGGTAGGAAAAGATGAAAAGAAAGGAGGAAGATGGAAAGGCAGAAGAAGCGAAATTGGTTCAATCAAAATATGCCATGGAGGGAGCACTGATAACAGCACCCGCCCCCACACAGACCACAGTGATGCAAAGCCCAACACAACAACAGGTGTCACCAATGCAGCAAGCACAGGTGATGACACAACAACCACCTCCACCAATGTACGTGAGAGGGGGCTACATGCAATGGGAAATGGGTACTCGAATATCTACAGAGGGAGGGGCGGACAAATGAGAGGGAGAGGATATGGCCCACCCTCCCAACAACAGGGGGGAGGGTTCCGGGGTTACAGCCAACCAGGACAACAGGGATACCAGGACAACATGGGGGGACTTCAATGGTAGGCACGGGAACAACCGACATGCTGGTTGTGTGGGATGGTGGGACACATGTCACGCACATGCAGAATGAGACCAGCACAGGCAGCGTGGGCGGGGAGCAGGGACAGCAAGGGCCTATGGGGGAACAACAAGTTTACCAACAGCAGGGGATACCGCAGCAGCCACAACAACAACAACAAGCACTGCAAACACAACCACACATACAAACATACACGCAAACGCAGCCGCCGACAATTGCAAACCAACAACAGCAGGTCCAAATGGTGCAGCAGCTCACACAAATACATGGCAATGCAATAACATCCACTAACACACCTGTAGCACAGACACATCTAGGGAAGGTGACAATACTGAGCCACAACCCATACACGGGAAATGGGCAGTCACTGTACCCACAATAGGACAGCCCACAGATGTCCTTGATGTGTCCCATCCTATCAGTAACACCTAACCCTGCAGAGGAACCACGCGTACAGGTAACAATAGGTGACAACAAATTTTACTTCTTAGTTGATACAGGGGCCACTAGGTCATCCATAAGGGAGGGGAAGTTTCAACTGTCAGGCAAAGCTATGAACACTCAAGGATTCTCTGGGGCTCGAGGGTTGGTTCCCTTCACTGATAACATCTCCTTATCTGTAGGTGATCACGATATGTCCCTCCCATTGCTATACTCAAAACAGTCACCAGTAAGCATACTAGGTAGGGACATAATGAGCAGATTGAATATGACTATCTCCTTTACTGACAAGGGAATAATATGCTCCACACCAGGCATAAACATGCCCACAGCACGACAAATACTACAGGCGTATTGCGGCAAAACAGTAGCCAGAGCTGAACCAATAAATGGAGGGCTCTTCCAATATGGGACAGACATGACAATAGCGTGGCTACCAGGAATTGAAGGGAAAATTTGGAGAAGGCCAGCAGTTTACCTTTTTAGACCCGAAACGCCAGCCAACGAGAAGGAAGGGGCAAGGATATCACTGAGCATTGAGAGCATTGTGGCAACCCAAGACTACATTGCAGTAGACACCCAAGACAGGGAAAGGAGAGCCTGGAGAGCAGTAATAGCACTAGCAGAGGGGTGCCAACTAACCCAGGTATCTGATGAGGAGCTCTTCTCAGATGATAATGGTGAGGGGGTGATGGTATTTGAAATGAGTGTGGACATATAGGTGACAGTGACATACAGAGATGTAGCACAGAGGATAGCACTGGTGCTAGAGGCACCAGCCACTACCGCTGTACCTTTTTATGAGGAGGCTCTGTCAGCAGTACCTGCATCTGATGAGGGAATATATGAAACAATAACAGCACTAATAGACAGAGGTATATTAGTGCCATCAGAGTCTCCCTGCAACACTGCTGTGTACCCTGTGCGCAAGGCTAAAGGAGGGTCTTGGCATTTTATCCAGGATTTAAGACCCCTCAACCACATTGTAGAAGCAGAATAACCTATAGCGGCTAATCAAGCCACTATACTATGTGGAATACCAGCAGAGGCGTTACGATTTACCATGATTGACCTAAAAAATGCCTTTTTCTCAATACCTCTACACCCCGACTCACAAGACTTGACAAGTTTCACATACCGCAACACAAAATGGAAACACACCAGGCTGCCCAAGGGTACTGCGAGTCACCATCCATCTTTAACAGGGTGATACAAATGGATTTGGGTAACATTGAGAAGGAAAGCACGGTGCTGCAATATGTAGACGACATCATCATTTGCAGCACCACAGAAGAGAAGTGCAGGAGGGATTCCGTCAAAATTCTAACGGTATTAGCAGAAAAAGGGTACAAAGTAGACAAGGAAAAGCTGTCTGTAGTACTGTCAAAAACAAGTGCTCTACATAGGCCAGCTCATTTCGCAAAATGGAAGGCACATTGCACAACAAAGGGCACAGGCCATAACCAACACACCGCAGCCACAGACAGTGAGAGAGCTACAGCAGTTCTTGGGCCCATGCAACTACTGCAGGGCCTGAGTTTTTGATTACAGCTCATACATAGGACCACTGATTGAGGCCCTCAAAGAAGCACAGAGGGGGAGAAGAAGTTGAGGCGGACAACAGAAATGACAGAGGCATTTCAGGAGCTAAAACATGCCATATCTACAGCACCAGTACTAGCCACCCCAAATTACGAAGCACAATTTTTCATCTTTTCACATTGTAGCTCAGCAGTAATGAGGGCAGTGCTGACACATAAAACTAGCATGGGACACAAACCAGTGGCATTCTACAGTGGGCACCTGGATCCTGTAATGCTAGGCCACTTCCCAATGCGAACAGAGCTTGGCTGCCGCAGCTTTTGCGGTACAAAAATCATCCTCCATAACAATGGGCTGTCCAACCACAATGTACGTGGAACATTCCCTTTTTGCAATACTGAACAAACCAAAATCAACTTTGACCACTCAGAGGGCGTCAGGGTACGAAGTAAATTTGTCCAGACCAGAATTAACAATTGCAAGATGCAACAACGTGAACCCAGCGAGGTTCATAGCAAAGGTAGTGCAAGATGAAGGTGGCAGCTACAATCATGATTGCACACAGGCCATTGACATGTACTCCAGCACAAAGAAGGTTGAGGAAAACGCCCTAGAGGGGGAGAGATAATGTACATTGATGGATCATCAACAATTGATCAGAGTGATGGGGTGCACAGAACAGGAGCAGCAGTCGTGAGAATGACAGAGGATTTGACATATGTCCCTGTGAAATGCGTCCAGTTACCACAACACTACTCTGCCCAAGCAGCAGAATTGGTGGCCCTAATTTTAGCATTGAAAAAAGAGCAACCATATATTCCGACAGTGCGTATGTCACGTCAACTGTACATTTAGGATTAATTAAGTGGCAGCTTATGACACCCCAGTGCAACATGCCCTACTACTTGCTGAATTAATTGAAGTAATTGAAGGTCCCGAAGAAATAGACTTGGTGAAGTGTCAGACCCATACAAACGGGGATCATCCCATTTCCAAAGGTAACAAAACAGCAGACGCACATGCCAAACATGCTGCTATTTTGGTGAGACATGGACCCCCCCAGAAAAAGGAAAAAATAAGGGGAGGGATGGGGCAAGACAGATGTTGTTGAAGGATGGGTACGCCCACATCCCTGAAAATCAAATAATGGAATTACAGGCAGCAGCACCCATGGTAGAGAAGGAGCTATGGGTCAAAAGAGGATGCACAATGTCCCCCACAGATGCATTATGGTGACATAATAATACAGGCAAAATAGTGATGCCTCTGGCCCTGTTGACAACAGCCCTGGCCCAACTACATCATCCCACACACACAGGAAAAGAGGTGATTGCAGCAAGAATAAAAGAGGGGTGGTTCTGTCCCGAACTAAATTCACATGTTGTAAACTTCATTAGCAATTGTCTTACTTGTCAACAATTCACAGCCGGTCACACGCTGAAAGTGATCAAAGGTGTTATACCACGGCCGGAAGGCCCCTTCCTGCACCTCTACATTGACTACGTTGACATGATCAATGTATGTCAAGGATACAGATACATGATTGTGGTAGTATGTCCATTTTTCAAGGTGGATCGAGGCCGTCCATGCTCCCATGCTGACGCTTTCAGGGCAGCTAAGTTTCTGGTGAGGTAGGTTTTCCCAAGGTGGGGGGTGTGTGAAGTGTTGCGGTCTGATAATGGTCCACATTTTGCCAATGAGATGTTCCAACACATTACTGCACCCCTTGGTATCAACCACAAGTTTGCACGCGCGTACCACCCACAGGTGAATGGCGTTTGTGAACACCTCAACAGCCTCCTAAAAGAAGAGATAGCAAAGATACAGCAATCAACCAAGAACAGCTGGCTCTACTACCTTCCCTTAGCCCTATTTAAGTTACGAAACAGGCCAGGGTAGGATCACCACCTCACACCCCACGAGGTGGTGACCGGACGCCAAATGCATCTCCCACTGACACCTCCATCAAGGGCTATAACAGATTGTCACTCATCTCAGTCTATTTTATGCGAAGAAATGTACGAATATGTATCTTCCTTGGTTACTATTGTTGCTTTTATCTCACAACAGCTCGAGCGGATGCGAGGCGGGTCGAAGAACACCCAACAAGAAGAGAGAGCAGAAGAAGAACAGTAACAAGCAACAGAGTGGACTGTAAAGGAGGGGGACAGTGTCCTCCTGTGTAATGTCAATTGCTGGTGGAATAGCCCCCCTTTTACAGGGCCCCACCTGGTGGAAAGAGCAGCTCCTAGAGCCGTAAAGCTCCAAGATAAGACCGTGTGGACACATTTGCATGGCATCAAGCCCTGCAAAGATCAGACCCGCCCTTGCCTTGACGACACGGCCAACACAGCAGCAACAGCAACAAACGACAACGACACCGCAGCCACTGACCCCTCCCAAACCTCAAACACCCCCAAGGACTCAAGTGAACAATTGCTCATAACTCACCCCATGGTCACAAGATCCCAGAGTAAGGAAAATAAGACCCCAACAAGCCCCAACCAGACAAGCCCCTCCCCTGCCACTACCAAAATAAAGGACATTGCCTAACAAACTGCCAAGTTGTACCACACTATGTAGACAGGTGCATGTTCTCCTTCTTTTTTGTCTCGCACATGCGGGTACCGCACTGTACTGTTTTATATTGAAAATTGAATAGAGATACTAACGCCTACATTTTGCCCAGAGGTAAATGCTGCCCACGGATGATGATACCCCTGAAGCACTATCACACCAATTTGTATACGCTATAAAAAGACCAAAATATCTAAAGAAAAAGAAAGTCTGTATGTATTACAACACGTTCATTTTGGCCATAGGGCAATCATTCCCACATCTCCACGTGCATTTACCAGCCCTGAGAAATACAATGCTAGGGTATGCGTGGGAACAGCTTTTCGCCTTTGCATTAAACTATTACTTGATAGGGAGAGCTTGAATAATAAAAACAAACACAATTAATGCTTATTTTTAGACATTTTCAGGCGGGCATCTATATCATCAAAATAACAAGCTGCAGGACCGCAGCACATGTAAGAGGAGAATGCCAGTGATATTAGCTATTGTAATAATAATTATAGGCTTGTTGTTTATCACTGGTCTACTTGCTGCCACTGTCTGGCAGGCACACTATGCTTCCGATGTTATGGTTGCACCTCCCACTAACAAACCCCCCACCATGGCTGCAACATGCACGGTATCAGGTGGTACAAATAATACAAGGGTAAAGGGTAAGAGGATTAAACATAGCACATCTATTGATAATAATGGGGTAGACACATATCTTACAGAGTCTGCACACATCTCAAATAACATGTGGTACCAGCACATGTCCAAAATTGGTAAGGGGACAACCAAGGACAACTGCTATGTGTGCTCATTGATCCCATACACCATGAGCGCATCCAGAACATTTGTGGCTACTGAAGTACCTGCAACATTAGTGGAGTGCCTGATATACCTGGCCCTGTTCCAAACAAAAGGACGGTTTCAAGGGAGAATGGCAATAATGCAGTGGAAGACCAGGGACACATACCTGTATGAAAATAACTTCATCAAGACACTTCCCATGTACAATCACTACTGGCAACTAACACAAGGGCTCCAATATGTGACGGATGGACCTAATAAGGGGGAATCGAAGGAAATAACATTGAATTATCTACCATGTGAATGGCGTGCAAGAGAAGTTCCTGGAGTACTAGGGTGCTGGGAAAGACCACTGTTAGTAATATATGGGAAGGTGTACACGAAAGAAGGATGGACAGATGGGGTAGTGGGGACTAATATGGTAACATTGACAAAAGCAACAGTGACAAAAATGGATGAAGAAAACAACAAGTGTTACAACGAATGGATAAAGAGCGCAGGACTGGTAACATGGCTAGAGAAGGACGAGGATCCAGTAACAATACTCCCACTAACTGCACCTACACTTTGTTACCAACACAATGGAGAAGTTCATGTTGGAAGGAACAGCAACTGCAAAAGAACTGTTATGATAACTGAGGCGGGTGCCAGTACAGCAGTTTTAATGGACCACTATTGGGCCTGTGGAGAAAAGGCATACCACAGCTTGCCGCCAACCTGGATTGGAATATGCACTATGGTACACATAAACATACCATCCCTAGTAGTACCACAGAATCATATCAACTTGGGAAACTTCCCTATGATGGACGAAGGGAATAAAAGGAAGAAAAGGTCAGTGAAGCTGGGAGGAGGACGGGAAAAGAACGGCACAACAATATTGTCAAGAGTAAAAAGACAAGGAGAACCACTGACGGGAACTACCTGTGGGGAAGATCGGAAACAGCTCTCAGTGACATTCCTCCAGGACACAGACTATTCAGCAGAGCGGCGATGTTCTTTTCCTCTATAATACATCCAGGATTGCAGGCGTATGTAAATGCGAAGTGGCTCCAGATAACCAGATGGGAACTAATGATGACAATAAACTCCACCGTCAATGGATTCAACGCGATAAGAGAAGAATTGAGGGCAGTACGGATGGTAGCACTCCAGAATAGATATGTGCTGGATCTCCTTACAGCAATGGAAGGAGGAGTTTGTGCAAAAATTGGAAGATCGTGTTGCACATTTATTCCTGCCAACGACGCAGACAATGGTACGCTTTCTGAGGCAGTATCACAACTCGCCAAGATGCACGCCAAGATGGAAAAAGAAGCGAAGGGAGTGAAGAGAGATGGTAGATGGTTTTCATACCTATGGTCTTGGATGCCATCATGGCTATCAGATGAACTTAAGATAATAGCTGGATGCATAATATTGGGCATGGCTGCTCTGTTAGGACTGAGATTGTGGAAAGCAAGGACAGCACGCACAACTGATGAAATGATGGAAATGATCGGCATGCACGCCCTGATGCCAGCAGAAGACGACAAAAACACAGATATAATAATTAAGGAAAGAGAGAGATTGCGTAAGCAAATATTAGAAGCAGATATGCACCCGCCATCAGTGAAGGTAGAGAACCCAAGGAACCCGAAGAATTATGTTGGAAAATGGGTCTACTGCAAATCCGGTGATGGATGCGTGCACATGTACTGGTTGTTTGAAGACCATGTAAACCAGTATGGACACCTAGCTGGAAAAACAAAGGGTTGGAGAGTACGTGGATACAAGAGAGTGGATAATTTTGTGGTCGACAAGTCGACCAGAGGGAGGACTGAAGTGGGAAAATGGGGAAGCACCTTCCCCCCATTCTCATCCAGACCCTGGCCTAGAGGATCACGACCCAAGCACCCCCCGCAAGAGGAGTTTGACCCATTCACTTCCTTACCTGACGACACGGTACCATGTGTCCATGGAACACACCCACGAGCAACATGCCCAATAGCATGCCCTGGTCAAGCCGATGTCTGTGGCATTGTTGTGGCAAATGATAGGGACAACCCAAGTGTGCCACCTGACCCATCCTTATCCACTAACATTCCTTCATATAGGTAGCTATACTAACCCTACCACTCAGGGAGCCAACCCGAAGTGGCGATAGGTTTTGGGACGATTTTCCCAGGTGACGCGAGTAGCGCGTCATACTACGGTAAAAAGGGCCTGCGAGCCCACTAACAGTGAGAGCGTCTCCCCGGATGCATATGGGCTGAGAACAATCCCTGCTGTTACTATAATAAACAGCAGTAATTACTCTGCTCTTGTGTGTGCCTTATACTCCTTTGGGTACACGGGAGGAGTTGGGGCCTCCCCAGCCCCGGAGGTCCGCAGATGGCTCTGCCGGCCCCCGGGAAATCACTCCGACAGTCTCTCTGCCAGCCTTCAGCTGTGCTGCCCTGCCCAGGAAAGGCATGAGAACCAAAAGTGGGCCCTGGATTTTTTTTCTTCATCAAAGTCCCCCTAAAGTGCAAGCGAAAATCGTATCTTAATTATGAGTGCTGCATGTAGCAATTTAATAAATGTGTAGTGCTCTTAGAAAAGGGGCCCATGGTGCATGGATGAAAAAGCCATTGAAAAGGCAGCACCAATGACCTTAAAGTGAGGAAGAGCAATGGAAAGCACTCAGGGCTTTATAACAGATAAATAACCCCAGTGATATTATCAACTGCAGTAACAGAGCAGAGTTTTGTTTTTTTTACTGGGGAACAATATTTTCCCCATATGCAATGGCAATGTGATTAGGCTGGAGGTATTTGTTCCACCTGTTGTCTAATATGGCACTCAATGTCAAGAGCCCTGGGGCACTTTGGGGAGAGTGTACGGAAAAGAAAAAGCAATGCTGTAATGTGCTATCAGGGTGCACATTTGAAATGAAAAAAGGGCAACCTTTGAGATAGGTGAGGAAACCTGCTACATGCAGTGCTTGAAAGTACAGGGTTAAGAAAACAAATGCTACATGAAAGAACAATATGATTTTAAACCGCATTCTATACATGTATGTGTAGAGGAGGAGCTAAGTACACCCCCTCAACCACTTTGCCCAGAATGCCGATATACTGGAAACCAGAGTGTGTGACCTATGCAGAACAATTGAAACAACAGATGCCAAAAGAAATCCTGGAGGCAAGGTTCCCATTGAGAAAACCATACTTGCATTCAAGACAGCATGATGACTGTTAAAACAAAATCCCAGAGGAATCAGGATGCCTGACTGACGAAGCAGATTGGTGACATCATTTGAGAGTCGAGCTGACGTACATAGAAGAAATGCAGAGACAAGGGAATGCAGATATTTTATAAGGCATCAAGAAAGTATCAAAGATAAGCAACATCTTGGGCTCAAGATGAAGAGGCTTATGCTGAAGAAACGATGAAGATATTAAGCCAGTTTACACGTGTACAGATGCAAAGAAACGCAAGCAGGCAAAGTTTTCATGAGGCTTTCAATAGAGCCCTACTATGGGTGACATAGGAGACACACTTATTTTAAAGAACAGTTTAAAGAGGGAAGATCACACTCAACCAGAGGATTTTTTAGGGGTATAAAGAGGATAAGTCTTGAAATATACACTGATATATGTGACCGGCCAAGAATGTCTGTTTGTCTATTTGTTTTATGTGAGTATGTAAATGGTGAAAAATTAATGAAGACATTGATAGATAAGGAAATTACAACACGAGAAAGTGAATAAAACTGTTTATTTGTGATATTGCTTTGATGGTGCGTAGTGGCAATATAGAGTGAAAAGAGAAAATGTGACATTGATAGAAAGGATTGGAGCATGCGACGACTGGTGCAAGCTCTTAATGTGTTATTTTTTTTAAACTGTATTATTTTTATGAAATTGCAAAGTGTACAGGTGAGTATTGACTGTCAGGAATGATGAATCAACATGAGGAGCATTGCTCCATTTATACATTGCTGCAACCATACACTCAAGTTAAAATAGTGTGGTGTAACAGGGGGAAAGAGACCACAGACAGAATTATCATGACGTGATCATAAAAGGGATCGAAAGGTTTTTTTTGGAACACATGACGACATGATTGTATTTTACGTATTTGGGATGAAGTTAAATAAGTGGCTAGCGAGCTTAGAACTCTGGGAAGAATGAATGAGGAGAGGGAATAGCTTCCTCCTATGGATGGGATATTTAAACATATGCAAAGAGAGTGGGTGAAGAGCCTTCTGCTCCACCCACCACGCCTGACATAGACGGCGATAGTAAGAAAGATGAAGGGCTGTGCCCATTGAGAAGGCTTCAGGTAGCAACAAGGTATAATTGACCTGGCGCATGAGTCGCCTGTGTAAAGTGGTGATGAGAGAACAGATATAGATGTAATTTCCAAGGTCCCAAAGACAGGGAGAGACGCAATAAGGAGAAGAGTGATAAGACAGGTGTGTTCTCAAACGTGAGATGAAAAATAAGGAGATAGAAGAAAACAAAGGATAAGGACTGATGAGTCAGTGCCCATACAGGATGAAGGAGTGATGGTCAGATTGTGCTCAATCACTCGATGACAAGAATATTTTAAGGAAGGGAGACAAAGGGAAGGATATGAATGATTGCTTTAAAAGTATGCAGTTGTGCTATAAAAGGGGAGTCCCATTTAGTTTTGAGCCCAGAGAGCTGTTTGAAGACAGACTGGCTCTGAAGGAAAAACAAAGAGGAGACAAGTCACACAAATTAAACATAAGATAAATTAAGTGGAGATATGGAAGCCTTCTGTTAAGAAGAGGGAGAAAATACAGGGGGTTCTGAAGGTGGGTTGTTGGAAAAAACAAGGAAGTTAGGTGATTGAGTCCAGGCCTCCCTATCTCTTGGGGGCCAAAAGATGTTTGACATGGCTGGATCAATCTAAAAGAAAAGGGCAACCGTATGGTCGGGGGAGATGACAAGCCTGCACGCATATTTGCAGCAGGAATGGAAATGGGTTTGCTCAGTTGAGCAAAAGCGAGCGCCGAGGATGCTATAAGGCTTTAGAAAAAACAGATGGCGATGACGTTGCTATAAAGGTAGCCACGGCAATCACCCATGCAGATGCAGCAGAGTATAAGTATAGGACACTTGATGTTTTTTAGAATAAACGGGGGTGTTACCGTTACCTTGAGAGGTAAGACTTTTTAGTTCTTTAAAATAAAAAGACACTGATGCCATGCATACATGTATACGAGAGGGGACATTTTGATGTTTGGAAATATTACAAATATTTAAGACTTTATAGGATCTGTAAGAAGAATTTATTTATTGGAGGATTGCTAGTTTTTATAGGAGAGTGTGACATGATTGTGTTATGGGTATTATTAAGACAGACATTTATAAGTATTATAGATTGAGATTTAGTAATAGAAAAGTTGAATTATAATGATTTTGGTTAATTAATTCAATTATGATGTGTTTTTTATATTAGGAATATTTTGATGGAGATTTGATGGAGAATGTTAGTTTATTATGGATAACGCTCAACATCCCCACCCCTCCCCGCCCTTTCCATTCCCCTCCTACCCTCTCTCGTCATCCCAACCTCATTTATCCCTCCATCGTGGAGCCCTCCAGCATCATCAATATTGCCATCTGGAATGCAAGATCCCTTTGCAACAAGATGGCAGATGTTCTGGACCTGTTTCTGACTCAACCTTCAATTCCTCTGTATAACTGAAACCTGGACCCCCCTCTTCAACTCTACCATACCTGCTTCCCTTACCACCTCCTCCTCCTCCTTTTCTCATGTCTCTGGCCCTTCTGGCTGCAGAGGCGCCATTGGTCTTCTCTTTCACCCTAAATGCCTATCTTCCCCCTGCCCTGCGTCTTTCCCTGTCTTCCCTTCTTTCGAATACTTGTATAAATCTTTCACCTCCCCCAACAATATTTCCTTTCTAGTTATTTATAGACCACCTGGCCCCCTCCCCTCCTTCTATGATGACTATGACCTCATCCTTTCCCTCATTTCACCCTCCCCCTCACCCCTTACTGTACTTGGAGACTTCAATCTTCATCTCCCCACCTCCCACCAACCCTCCCCTCTTCTATCTATTCTCAACTCCTACCTTATCGCTCCCCTCCCTACTTCTCCTACGCACCCTTCTGTCTCCACTCTTGATCTTATTTTTGTCTCTTCCTTCTCCCCCTCTTCCATCACCACCCTTCCCATTTATTTTCTGACCATGCTTTACTCTCATTCTCCCTCACTCCCCCTCTCTCTCCTCCCACTCCCCTCTCTTCCCCTATTTCCTTCTCTCGATGGGACCTCCATAACTTTAACCCTTCCCTCTTCTTCGATACCTGCTCTTCCTCCCTCCTCCCTCTTCTTGACTTTTCCTCTCTCTCGGCTAACAAAGCTTTATCCACTCTGTCCTCCTCCATCTCCTCTAGTCTTCATCAACTACACCCTCTCTCCTCGTTCCGCCCCTCTCACAAACCCGCTGAACCCTGGCTTTCCCCTCACCTTTTGTCTATGCGCCGCCTTCTCCGTCGCCTTGAGCGACGTTGGCCTAAGCACTGTTTGCGTGCTACCAAACCTCCTACTTCTCTTACCATTCTCTTTATGACTCCTGCCTAGGATCAGCCAAGTGTTCCTACTTCTCTAACCTTCTCCACTCACAATCCTCTCACCTCCGCCGAATCTTTCCAACACTAACTCGTCTTCTCTCCCCCCCACTACTGACCACACAGCAACTTCTCCCCTCACCCCCTCCGACTTCGCCGGCTTTTTCTCCGCCAACATACTCACTGTACGCCAAAACATTCTATGCTCCTCCTCTTACTCTCCTCCTTCCCCTCCTCATACCATCCCCTCCTCCTACATGTCTAACTTCACCTCTATCACTCATTCTGATGTTTCCCTCCTCCTGTCCAAATCTCACCCTACTGCAGCCCCTACTGATCCTCTCCCCACCCCCCTGATTCCCAAATCTGCCCCTTCTAATTCCTTACCTCACTTCCTTCTTTAACATCTGTCTTTCCTCTGCTACCTTTCCCTCAGCCTTCAAACACGTTACTATCATCCCTATACTGAAAAAGCCCTCTGCTAACCCCCTCCTTGCTTCCAACTTTCATCCCATCTCTCTTCTACCATTCCTCTCTAAGCTCCTAGAATGCCTTGTATACTCTCAACTCTCTGATTTCGTCTCCAACCTCTCTCTCCTCCCCCTTACTCAATCTGGTTTCTGCCCTAAACATTCCACCGAAACTGCTCTTACCTCTGTTGTCAAATCCCTCCTTACTGCTCGCTACTCTAAGCAATCCTCTGTTCTCATTCTCCTAGACCTCTCTGCCGCCTTTGACACTGTTGATCACCCCTTACTTAACACTCTCTCCTCCTTTGGTCTCAAAGGCTCTGTTCTCACTGGTTCTCCTCTTACTTCTACTACCATTCTTTTTCCGTCTCTTGGGGCGGACGTTCCTCCCCTACTCACTCCCTTGACTTTGGCATTCCCAAAGGCTCTGTGCTTTACCCTTTCCTCTTCTCTCTTTACACCTCCCTCCTTGCCCCTATCATCTCTTCCTTCGGTATCTGTTACCATTTCTACGCTGATGACTCCCGGCTTTTCCTCTCCTTCTCTTCTTTCACTCCTGACATCCATCTCAAACTCTCTTCTTGTCTCACAGCTATCAAAAGCTGTATGTCTTCCCACTTTCTCTCCCTTAACACTGACAAGACTGAAGTCTTATTCTTTCCTGCCAACACACTTCCTCCTCCCTCTCCACTTCCTTTTATCCTCTTTCCCCCTACTAATCATCCCTTTTCAGCCCCCTGCCTGCAATCTTGGCTTCCACCTCGACACTAACCTCTCTGTTACTCACCACATTTTCCTACCTGTCGTTACCACCTCTTCAATGTTCGTAAAATCTGATCTTCCCTCACCTTCCACGCTACCAAACTCTTAATTTCTTCCCTCATCTTTTCCCATCTATTCTATTGCAGAGACTCACATTAGGTTGGGCCTTGTGTGCATCAGAGGGGAATTTTTTGGACCTAGTTACGAGGGGTTATTCCCTCTGTGACCAAGGATGACAGCCGTTGGGTATGCATAAAAAGGAGAATTCTGCCATGGGTATAGTGGAAAGTACTGGCAGAAACTGAGCAGGCATATGGTTGTTTGTATTTTGAGAAATGTTATGATGAACCTGTGAGGATAAAGAGATATTGGTAGTGGTGGAGATTTTCTTTATTGACGGTTCTTCAAGGATCAATCAGGGTAATAGACTTGGAGATACAGATGCTGCTGGGGTAAAGCACACAACTAATGGAGAGGGTTGAAGTATTGACAAGTGTATGACTACCGTCTAACTTTTCGGCACAGGTTGCTGAATTAGTGGCGCTGATTGTCACGCTAGGAGAAATCCTGCAGACCAGGAAGTAACGGTGTATAGTGACTCCGCCTATTTGACGTTGACAGTGCACGCAGAACTAGCACATTGGAAAAGGAGGGGCGACCTCTGAGCGGACAGCACTCCAGTGCAGCACGCAGCGTTAGTGAATAGACCCACAGGAGCGAGCACTGTGATTCTTAGTAGCCATTGTAGTAGGATGAAATATGTAGTTAATGTGAAAGGAGCAGATTTTAGTTGATGTTTAGTATTATAAAGTAAAAATAAAGAGGTGAAGTGAATAGTATGAAAGGGAGTTTTTGTTATGTTTGTATGGATTGGATGGATGTGAAAGAAAGAGTGGTAAAGATAAATGAGTATGTTTAAAAAACCGCTATGTTAAAATATATGAAGATTTTGTCAGTAAGAAATTTAGAAGGAAAAGCACCAAGATGAAAAGTATTGGTGAACGCGGAAAGGGTGTTTTTTAAACCCTTCCGGAGCATCGTGGCGACGAGACAGCATTGGTACACCAGTGATGTCTGAAGCCTTATTAAGGGTGGTGATAGGATAGCTATGCTGCCTTGTGCATATTAATAGAAAAGAACCATGCCGCAATGGGTGCGAGAAATGGTTTGGTTTGAATAAAAATAGAACACGTTACATTTTGTATAGTAATGTGCACCGTATGTTAAAAGATTTACTGATGGGCACATGTCGCGAACTGATAGGAGAATAATCTTTGAAATAATAGGGAACCTTTTTTAGTACCCATGCCGATATTGCACAATTAATAGATAAACCTGGGTATATGATTAATAGAAGTATGTCTTTTTAGCGTGGACTGAAGATGGATTGTGTATACACGTCCAAACGCCACCTAATTATATAAGGTAGTAAAGCAAGATAATGGTCCTTATTTTTTATTTTTTATGAAGGCTTTGAATGGATAAGCTTGTTGCTCAGTATACAGAAAGGTTTCATTGGCGTGTCCCAAGCAGACAGAGTTAGAAAGAAACGTGCCAGTCTGCTTAAGGAGAGAATAGCCAAATGGCAATTGATTATGAAAGAAAGGATGGATTGCATGGTTTATCACCGGCATTGTATGAGATAAGGAATTGGCCAGGAGTGGACCACCATTCTATCTCGTAAAGAGAAAGTGACAGAGAGACAGATGAGGAAGTCCCTCACCCCTCCGTCTAGACTTAGAAGTGATGCCCAAGCAACAGTAGAATGGTTAGGAAAGGAGTTTACATGGGTTCCTTATGTGTGCAACTTCAAGTATCCTTGTCATTTCAGATGGGCTCCAAAGACAGGGGTGTGGGGCAGCGCGGAACACAGAAGGAGATGCTACAACAACCGGAATTAAAGGACTTTGTCTTCCCAAATTTTTCACCAGACATCAGGTCATGAACTTTGCAAAACCTCACTAAGGAGAGGAGCGAATTGAACTTGAAGTAGCCGTCCATTAGGGAAGGACGTGACTTCGCCTGCAGCCAAGGTGCAAGACAAACGCACACAGCTCGTCATCCGTAAACACAAAGATATTCATTGAAGAATCCCCTTGACCCTCACCCCCAGCAAAAGCAGCGATTGGAAGCAAGCATCGGGGAAGAACCTCAGCACATGCAGACTAAATGTGTGATGAGGAAGAAGGATGCAGAAGCAATCAAGTAGTTCATTGGACTGTGGCTTGTTTCGAAAAGGGAGCAGTATCCTGATTAATTTTTTACTGAAATTATTTTTGGAAGTGCCTATGGTGGTACCCAATGAAAACATTGGAGGGAACATTTAACCAAGGTTTTCTGTCCACACTGTGCACTCATCTTTCGCTGAAGGGAAGAAGAACTTTGGCAACCGAAAAATCCTGCAGACTCTTGAGAATGGTCAAAAATAAGAAATAGCCGCAGTAGCAATCACTGAACAAATTCTGAGGCTTCCTGGGTTAGGCAAATGCCCCTGCCACCGGATAAAGCAATTAAACTGATTCTTCAAATATTCTTCTTTATAATTGATGAACTTCCATACGTTGTTGGAAGACGGACCGACGTCAGAACATTCTTGAGAGACCCGAGAAACAATACAGTACTGTTGCAATTCTTGAGAGACATCATAACTCAGGTGAATGTGCATTCTGAGATACCAAGGAGTATAGAATTAAAACTGTTGAGGGAGAAAAGTCAATAGGCTGCTGATCAAGGAACTTTGTTTCATGATGAAAAAGATCTTCATGTCATCTGATATTAGACAGATTTGAGATGTTCACTGGGAACTGGTGTACATCATTGAAATAATCCAGCCAGCTTAAGCTGTTTGAGGAACCTTTTTTGAGCCAAATCAGCAGATTCTGGGTCGTGTTGCATGATGTTGCCCCAATAAAAGTGTTTTCTTTCCTTAGTAGAGTAAAATGGGCAGCAGCAGAAACAACTTTTTCATGGAGGACCATGAGAGACGTCCATGATGTGTGAAACGCTGTTGTTCTCATCTTTCATGCAGGTGTGTCATTTACACCTGTGTTTTATTTATAGTGGTATTATTGTCACTTGCGGTACGCACAGCATATTATGTTGAGACGAACAAAGTGAAAACTCTGATGTATCCTCAAGTAAAGAGAAAGAGGGTACAACCGTGGCAACTACTATGCAGCAGAAACCTCGTGTAATTGTTCCCTCTTTTAAGGTACCCACGAGAGCACCTGATCCTATGATAATTGAACCTAGGTTACCCTTTGATGAGAGGTCACATATGGAAATGATTGCAGACCTCATATGGCCATCATTTGCTGCTGCTAGACAAAAACAGGAGGATAGAGAGAGGCTTTTTGTACATTCCCCTATGCAGAGAGCACATGAGAAAGCACCCAGTCCACTGGCACATGCTCCATTGATTGGTCCACGAAGGAAGAGTTATACTGAATGATCTAATAATATAGGCTCATATAAAAAGAGCAAGACCAAAAAGAAATGCCAAGAAGGATGATTATGAGCTGAATAACTATCTGGACAGTAGAGCGCATTTGGAGAATAACATTTGGTATCAGCATATGAAGGAAGTTGGAAGAAGGCATCGACGGAAGAATGCTTTGTACTTGCATCCTGCCTTATAGTATGGGGAAATCCAAGACATTCATAGCTATTGAAATAGATGTTCGGACAGCTCATTGTCTGTCACACATAACACTCTGCAGCACAGGAGGCCAGTTCATGGGCCAGGGTGCCCACCTCAAATGGGCAACTGAATTGACAGATCCAGATGAAGATGACTATGTCCAGGATACAAAGACAATAAATAGGGCGCATACCAAGAATCAAGTGATCAGATATGAAACGCCTGGAGTAAAAGAGGCTAGAATCAGATGGGAAGTAAACAAAAGACTTGAGAGGCCAGGACAATCTGCAGAGGAAATTCGTAGATGGAAGAATAGAGGCCAGATGCAGATTTGGGGATCAGTATTATCACCTGATGGCTGGGAATAAGGAATGGTTATTTGCATAGTCTGGGTGATCATTGGCTGTACTCACCAGTGGTTGACATTGTGCAAAATGGATGTAAGCATTATGACCAAGAATTGCTAAACTACTGACCTGGGTCGAAGACAGAGAAGGACCCTTGCAGAAAGTGCCGCTGGAAAAATCAAAACTGTGTTTCAGAAACAATGGCACAAGAAAGGTTGAAGCGAATCAGAACTGTGGGCTAATCTTTGATGTACCAGGAATAAAAATTGGGACAGCAGTGATCATGGATCACTGTTGGGCATGCAGAACCAAGGCTTACGTGAAGCTACCCGAAGAGTGGGGAGGTATATGTACCTTGGTGAATTTTCATGTTCCAGCATTAGTGATTCCGAAAAGTGATCTGAACATTGACAGTTTACCGAAATGCAGATGCTCACCTGAGGATGAAGAGATCTGTGGAGCTGATAAATTGAATGAAGAGAGAGAACTATTCCCAGCCAAATCAATAGAAGCTTTTGACTCTATTCCTTATGAGCACATACTGTTCAGTCAGACTTTGTCAGTATTTACAATGATATTCATGCCGAAAATTCAAGTTGAAGCAAATACCAAATGACTGCAGATTACCAGATGGGAATTGCTGCAGATGATCAGCATGACCATAAATGGATTCAATGCTGTCAAGGAAGAATTGAGAGCTGTAAGACTGATGACTCTTCAGAACGTCCTGGATATGATTACAGAAATGGATGGAGGTGTTTGTGCAAAAATTGGAGAATCATATTGCACATTCATACCCTCTCATGATGACGAGAATGGCACCTTGACAGAAGCCATAGAAATGCTGACAAAACTGCACAGAAGAAGTAGAAGACATTGCTGATGACAATTGGTTTGGGTCGCTCTTCTCTTGGACTCCGCAATGGATGGCAGATATGTTCAAATTCCTTGGAGCACTGATCTTGTAAGTGTTGTTAGGATTCTGTGTGATCAAGATAATAATCTCACAATGCAGGAAGACAGCAAAGAAAGCCATAGGGATGCAGATCATGATCAACATTGAATCTGGATTCGAACCAAAAGAGCTGACAGATGAAGAAATCAGGGACTTTGTAAAGGCCAGTATCCATGCACCTGAGGGAACAAAATTCCTATTTCCAAAGGACCATAAGAAGTATGTGGGAAGATGGATGTACTGCAGTCCAACTGGACAGTACATGCTTATGACCTGGAATGTGGAAGAGCATGTGAAGACAGCTGGATGCTTGAGGGGAGTCATAAAGATATGGGTCCCTAAAAAGCATCATATATCAAAGGGGAATCCCAAAAGAACCACCAAAAGTGGAAACTCTACCTTGCTTTGGGACAGTAGAACTAAATGAATATAAGAGGTAGTTAGAAAATCTTTCAACAGTTAGACCAATAACGCAGTGAGTCTCCAATATCTCAAAAACACAATTTCAATTCATTCAAAATATACTCTTAAAACGCAACAAAAAAAGATTTGTTGTGGCACAGTGGGCGTCATTTTGAGTAGGGCGGTAAGGGATACTGGGCACCGTTAAGGAGACCGGTGCCGGTAATCCCTTACCGCCCTACTACAAGGTCCCTTAGCGGGTCCCTCCTTTAATGCCTGGTCTGACCAGGCGTTATGGACGGGACCCGTTAGGGGACTTCAGAGCTAATAACGGTACCGCAAATTGCTGTACCGTTATTAGCTACTTCCCCATTCCCATTGATCCCTATGGGGGCTCAAATGGGAATGGGGAAATGGCTTTTTCAATGGGGACTTACCGGTCCCGCAAAGGTCGGACTACACCGGTAAGTCCCCATTGAACAAGACCGGTGCCGGTACCGTTATTGGAGGCAGTCATGGCGCAAATACCGCCATGACTACCTCCAATCTCGGAATAAGGCCCAGTGTATCTACAATAAAACACACAATAAAAAACACAAAACTAATCGTGATGAAATATCCTTAGCAAAATAGGATGGGGTTTGATTAATAAACACTGTTGGTTATAGACAGCTTCAGAAGCCCTTGCAATCTTTTTGTTGTCAACACCCAATGTTTGGGTTATAAACTTAAATCTAGTAGAAAATATTTCTAGAAAATAGAACTCGACATGTTTCTGTTCTCTTAAACTATTTTTGGAACATTCATCAGGAGGTATGTCACATTAGTTGTGATAGAAATAAAACAAACATTTATCAAAACATATTTCAACAATTGTCATGGCTTGGAGTCTTCAGTTCACTCTCTCTGGTGTAAGTGTTGAAAGAACATAAAAAGAAGGATAAGCTATAGTTGCTCTAGTTCTTCAGAAATACTAACATAGTATCATGATTAGAGAGTGTATATTAATTACCTGCTCTAGCCTGTGGAGCAAGTGCTTCTGAGATGATATCCTGATTGGAGCAGGAAATGACATCTGGGGCTGAGATAACGTAAATCATGGGTTCTTTGCCTGTCATTTAAATTGAAAGGACTCAACCTTTTGAAACCCAAAAGAACTCAGCCCTGTTAACACATAGTTTTAAACCTCTAAAGTACTGTACAAAAAGTCGTACCTTGATTCGGTTGCTTTGAGGTTGAAACCAAAAAAATATTTTTATAGAGTGGCCGCTTCACAACGTCCTCTGCTGGCAATTCAATAGTGCCCAGGTCTGGTCTCCAAATCGCCTTCTAATGATCTCTGTAAAATACAGAGAAAGGCAGTCAATGGGAGTCCTCAAACTCGTTAGTCTGACATTTTCTGATATGGCATGAGCTTACCTATATCCTATCGGATGGCCTGACCGGTGGGCGTATAGATCTGTATTATCCAGGTTAGACTGTTTTGTATAAACATCCGTGTCCGATTACGTGAGAGAGGTCTCTATTCCAATAGTTGTTCACTCACTGTCATCTGTCTAGAAAATAAATTCAGACTTCGTCTCAGAGAGTATCTCACCCTGGTATAGTCTTATAACTCAATCTAGACACAAGTCGGTAGTTAGCGCATCCCCGAAAAAATGCTTGTCCTATTTTCTTACCTTATTATTAGCAGGGAAGGTAACAAGCCTGTCCTTTGCTGTTTATCTTGGGGGCCCGTGTTAGTAGACCAACAATCCTCTCATGGCAACGTGGTCGGGTAAAACAGTTACATGCCTCATCTTGGAAGGATTTATACCCAACTCTTAGTCCTCTTTTTATTTTTACGGTGTAATCCAGCCTAAAACACTGTGTAAATCAGTTTATTTGTTTGATCTAGTATGAATATGCTGACGTTCTTTGGCATATATTCAGAGTCAAATAATCAGAAACAGTAACAGGAAATGGAATGAGTCTGTAATAAAGATCTAAAAAATCCATGGGCAGTATCGGGGGACCCAGAAACCATCATATTGCTTTCATTCAAACTGATGCAGTACTGGGACGTACATGCAAAAATATTTGTACTGTTGAGCAATGCCTCCAGATGTGGGGAGAGAGGAACTAGCATTCGCCTCCAAAACCTTACATAATTCCATGCTCTGGAGTGACCGTGATATTTACTCATTTCTTCTTTAGCCCATGTACTGATGTCCTACAGAGGATAACAGTTGGGATAAGACAAAATATCTTGTTCATATTTTATACCATTCAATCGCCTCGTTGAGGCCTTCCTTATTACTTCTAGTTAGAAAAATGAGTTTTTGTTCCTTTTCTAGCAGGATCATTTTCTTAACAGTATCACTGTTGCCCTTGATAGTCATCAGCGCTGTCCAATTGAAATCCTCACAGCCATGATTCTTCTCGGAAAAATGTTTTACCATCAGTGCAAGAGCTGTTTTATTTTTTATACAACTTCTATGCTCAATAATCAGAGTTTTGATCTTTCTGATGGTTTTCCCTATGTATTCGAGCTTACAAGGACATGTGATCATGCACACAATGTGATCAGAGTTGTAATTTGAGAACTGTGTTTGTCTCCACAGCTTTTCTAAACCAATTTCCACCTGTTTGGATTTAGTTGTTAATTTACAAACAGTGTATTGCCCACACGGATGGTGGCCAGTAACTTGATCCAGCCCCCAGGTTCTGGTTAGGCTTTCTGTTCCAGTTCTTTGTGTTTTCAGTCCACTACTACTTACTCTATGAGCTAAAGTGGTAGATTTCTTGTAAGCAAACAGTGGGCATTGAAGTTTAGCCAACGATTTCCCAAAATGTTTTCATTGTTTTCGGGCAATATTATTGATAGTAAGACTGAGATTAGTGAAAGTATACACACACACTATCCTTTCATCCGCAGGTTTTTTAATCTTATCCTCCAGCAGCACCCATCGGTTATTATTAAATGCCCTTTTTGAAGCTTGTTTTATAGGTTTTCTAGGGTATTCTCTTTGTTTTAATTTATTTTGAGAATCATGGCTTCTTCGTCATAGGATTCTTCATTACTGCTATTTATTTTAAGCCGTAAAAACTGCCATATGGCAGGTTATCTTTGAGGTGTTTCACATGATGGCTGTGCTAGTGCAGGAGGGAGTTCTTATCTGTGTTCTTATGGAAAGGTTTTACTAACAGCTGGCCTTCATGGGGATACATAGTAAGGTCTAGGAAATCAATCTCTTCCTTCTTAATTGTCATAGTAAATTGTAGTTGGTGGTTACGTTGGTTCAGCCATGTCAAGAATTCAGTGGCTTGTTCATGCGTGCCTTTCCAAACCATAATTATATCGTTGATCTAACATGCCCAAGATGTAAGATATTGATCAAATGGGTGGTTGGTATAGATGTGTTGATTTTCGAATAATTCCACATATAGATTTGCTAGGCTGGGGGCCATTGTGGCCCCAGAGCCGTCCCTTCTGTCTGCTGATAAAAGCAGCCTTGGAATTCAAAAAGGTTTCTGGTTATAGAAACCTCTATGCACCACAGTATAAAGGACGTAGGTTCTGGATCTTGATCTATGCGTGTTAGAACAATTTCCTCAACTGTCTCAAGGGTTTCACATTGAGGAATATTGGTATACAAAGGCATGATCTCTAAACCAGTAAGAGACTCAGTTTCCACATTATATGATAGATGTTCAAATCGTTTAATAACTTCTTTAGTATCTTTAAAGTAGGATTTCATTTGCACGACGTAGCTTTTCAAATAATGATCCGCAAATTTGGAAAGAGGCTTGAGTATAAAATTGATGCCAGCTAGTCAGTCTTCCTGGGGGGTTAATAAGTGATTTGTGAATCTTAGGAAGACAATAAAACGCAGGGGTTGTGGAATCAGTATTGATAAGAAACTGACATTCGTGTTTACTCAACCAACCTCTGTCCATCGTTTTCATTGCTTTCAGTTCAATCATAGTAAGCAGTTCCTTGATGGGGTCTCCAGCTAGTTTTTTGTCCCCAGGGGGAGGCATCGTAATTTTTGACAAAATCAATTACATTAACGAATGCCTGACGCAACTCAACAACAGCAAATATTACAAAAAAAGTAGCTGGAGACCCCACTGAGGAACTGCTTACTATGATTTAATTGAAAGCAACGAAAGCAAACCGTCACAGAAGCACCGGCACCGTTATCAACAGTGCTGGTGCTTCCGTGTTCCCCATTCCCTATGGGACTCTATGGGAATGGGGAATTACAATTTACCGGCGCCTGACTTTCTGGAGCGCAGAGGTTGTAATCCCTCAGTGTTACTGGCAAGTCAGGCGCTGGTAATCATTACAGGTCAGGCGGCAACCTGCCGGTGATACCGGCTCAGTTACGTCTGACTCATAATGAGCCCCATTGACTTAGCCACCTCTCCAAATTTCTTAGCTACATTTCCTTGCAAGACCATGGGCCTCATTACGAGTCACCCGGTCTGGAAATAACGGTGGCGGTAAATCCACCGCCACCGTTGTTTCCGGACCGGGTGATCTCGAGTTCTGCAAGCAGGAGGTGTCATTCCCGCCAGGTCTGACCTGGCGGGTTTAACACCACCCACCTGCAGGCAGACGTGGAAACACCAGCACCATCACGAGATGGTGCCGGTGTTTCCACTTCCCCATTCCCATTGAGTCCTGTTGGAGTCCTGTTGGACTCAATGGGAATGGGGATTTACCGAATTCCGCCTCCGGAATTCCCGCGTCACCGGGGTTGTAATGTCCCGGTAATTCCAGGAATCACGGAGGCGGAATGGTAATATGAGTCTGGCGGTAACCTGCCGGTATTTCAGGCACGGTTACAGCCGGACTCGTAATGAGGCTCCATGACTAATTCACACAAGGAAGCAGTTTTTGACCATATAGCAGTTATCTCTACTCGGGCCTGGACCTGGCGGACTGTTAATGTTTGGACTGTAACAGAACGATTAACCATTTTGGGTGTGGAAAGGTCGACAGGACTTGCAATCTATCAAGCTTTGACCAATAGTACAAAGGAACTGATGTAGACCGGCACCAACCTGCTCGCCTTCCACAATTTCTCTCAAGAGATAACAAAGTGCGTCTGAAAGATATGCATGTCCGGTTCACCTGGACAGGACAGGAACTTGCATCTTCCTTTGGTTCTATGTTCATTGATCGACAGTGTTTTTTACAATGGGTTTTTTGCTGATATTTTTATGGAAAAATCTCCTCAGACATTTACTTTTTTAATGTTTGGAGTTCCTCCCAACCTCCCTCCCCTATTAATTATTAATCGTACACTATTCCCGACCTTTCATCCCTTATATACCCTTAACCACACCCCTCTATATTTTTCGATGAGATTATTCAGAAAACTAAAATTGGTAAAGAACCCAAATCGAAAAGAACACTGTTGATGAACGAACGTCGTACCCTTCCTTCAAGCATAAGGCTAACAGGCAGGGAAGGATGGCACGGAGCTGTGCAGCGGAACACCAGTAGGACTGAAGAGAGATATCGAAACACTAGTACTGGGACTTGCCTAGTGTCCTGCTACCTCGCTGGTGCCCAAGGCCCTTGCAGACCTCAGACTCACCTGGGTGGATGGTCCACCAAAATAACCACAGTGGTTAAATAAGTACTCGGTGGGCAAGCCGGTTCCGGAGTGTGACAGGATGAACTTGGCTGAAAGCAGCAGGAATGGGACATGGAGACGAAGCACAGTCTTGTGATGGAATTACTGAAGTCTATCAAGATACTGATGATGAATGAGATTACAAGGCTAAGGGCTTGGCAGAGAGGCAGGTTTGGAAGGATGCAATTGAAGACACATTATTAGCTTGGCTTGTGCAAAGACACAGGCAGAATTAACCCCAGTGGTACCTACGAGACCTGTGTAGGAGTGATCTGTTAGAAAACGTACTCTGATTCCTGACACATCCACAGCCCTCGCTGCCCGTACACACATATTTGCCTACTCACCCCTAAATATGCAAACATGACTAAACTGTAACATTATTTGATGTTGTAGCAATAAGATATGGATCTCTGCTTACATTTGTGTTTCTTGCGATGTAACTTTAATCAGGATAAACAGAATCACTACTTGGTTTAAAACACTTTTTTTTGTAAAAGCAAGAGGAAATATCGAGGCTGAGTACCACAAAAGTAAATACACCAAACACGGCTATAAAGATTCACAGATCTTTATTCTACTGCACAGTTTACAAAGAAACAAATCAGATACCTATCTGGCCCTCAGTATATCACAGTGGGTACCAGCCCTTCAGTGTGAGGAGTGAGAGGTACTGGACATCTGGACATTCGGGTATTTATACAGTTCAGTAATAATGTCCAGCCCCTCTGCAAGTTAATAATCCATGGTCTAGAGTTTGTGCCGAGTTCACTTATGGCTCATACAACAATATGCACACGGATTACATTTGGTTTATATTCAAACAAGTCACAATGGCAAAAGTGTATTCCAGGATTTAGCAGTAAGCTTTAGCACGTATCCCTTCACAATGCAGTTCAGCCAGTGTCCACGCTCAACGTTTGCATTACATTGTTTTCGATGTATGTTTGTGGATGAGGCTTATTGGTGCAGACAATCCTAAGACCACAAGACATGTATGGGACAAGGTCTCATTACCCAGACTAAACATTTGGCCCGCAGACAGTCTAACCATTAACTAGGTGCAAAGGTCAGCAAGGCTTGGTTACAAGTTGGAAACACAGTCCACCATTTTAGAACACAGAATGACATTTGATCAGAAATCAAAATGGCGGATAATCCCAAAATGGCGACGAAGTCGCACTAAAATTGGAACTTTGCAACGCGGTTTTCTTCGCAGAGCGACTGGGCTTAGGCCAATATATATAACAAAGGAGGCACAATATGATTTCCTGTTTAACACTTTGATGGGACATAATGAGTCAAAATTAGGAGGAAGTGTTTCTCAGTGATTGGAGGACTTGGTATTAGTCTGTCTCACATAGTCGCATATACTTCCTTGACAGTGCTAAAGAAGACATCCAATGAAGTGGGCCGTTTGGAGTTACGTTATATATTGCCAAACTTAATCCAGAGGAATTTTTCAAAGAAAGTGGAAACGTACTGCCCTATCTCTCTCTATACTCCCATTGGTTAGTCCTAGTGATGACGTGTATGGAAGCCTAGAAAAGGAGCGGTGCATGTGTAAAGAAACACTTCTAGTTCCCTTTAACATGTTTGCATCATAAAGATACTGTCCACATTAATGACAGTTGCAACCGCTGACAGTATAGCACTTTGCACAAATTTTCCATCGAAGACCCTGCACAGCACGTCTGACTGCTTGAAGGGGCAATGGTGAATTGTGGGGCACATTTGCTATGGCGAATTAGAGTTAAAAATACAAAACATTATGTTATGCTGATAAGCGTTTCTACAGTGCTCATTGCAGCTGAAGTGGTCTTACATACATGTCCTGTTTAATTATGCTCCGCAAATTACATATGGGCATAATAGTTCCTCTCTGTGATGTCACATCTGGTGACTAAAGTCTCTACTAGGCCACCACTTGGTGGAAAGTCATTCCAAATGAAAGTCTACAAGGGGTCACCAGCAGAGTATTGCATCCTCTAAAGGCAAGCCAAATGGTAGAAAGAGGCTCTGTCTGGACCTTACCACCATGAGAGCGAGAGGGACGGAGAGAGAGAGAGAGAGAGAGAGAGAGAGATAGAGAGAGAGAGAGAGACAGAGAGAGAGAGTGTGTCTGTGTGCTGTGTATGTGTGTGTATATAAACTGTCCATTGTGCCCAAGGCTCCTCTCAAGGCCACTGCTCCAGGAAGCGCCATGTTTGTCTGTCATCAGATTTCTCAGTCACACATGCCGTAGCTTGCAGATTTCCCTGTCTCCTTTGACTTGCTATAATAGAAAGTGTCTCCTCGCAACTATTTGTTGATTGCAAGTTTCCTGTCCTAAGTGCCCCGGTCCCAGGCTCTGGGGAGGCTAATCACAGCTGCTAAGAAGGCTCTCACCATCCGGCTAACGATTGCATATAGAGACTGACTACAGGCTGCGCCATAGAAATCAATGCTTAACTCTGTAGCGCCAGCCTTTCTCCCAGCATGCTAAGTTTCATAATAATGTTGAGAGTATGGTTGTTTTATTAACATAGCAATAAACCAACTTTGGTGACTTTTTTGAGGTAGGGACTTAACCTTGAACACACACTAACAGGTTTTGAACATGGGAAATCACAAAATGTATTTCTTTGCTTCATATCAATAGTTCCAAAGAACCCTAAGGGCACCTCTGTTGAATGTCCACAGCAGGGCTACGATTGGCTGAAGCGAGGAAAAGATATCAGAGATGCTCGAACACAAGATTATTTGCAATAGCCAAGAGCAGACTGGCCTGTAACACGCATATTGGAGGTGATTGGTTAGATGAGCTGTGGAACAGGTAACAGCTATTTATGAGCAATGTATAGACGAGAGCTTGATATAGGTTTTTCCATTTTAAGTACTGTCATTGTCCATTTGTAACCCATGTAAAAATGAAGATATTTGATGATTCTGGATCGGGGACGGTCCTCAGTGCCGGAGAAGGCTTCATTCATATATACAAAGTGCCTGGAGATGTCCCTCAATGTCATCCAACCTGCCTGTAAGTTGCTCTGATCGCTTTCAGATCCAAACAGATTAGAATTGGCCAATTACCTTACACTGATTAATCAGTCTTCAAAAACACCGGATCAGCATTTCCCCCGTCCATCACCGCCATAGACCATCCCCTCATCTGGAATAGTAGTCCGGTACCTTTTGAATAATGACTCCTCCTGGGATCCACTGTTCTCTCATGGAACTGAACCCCTGCAATTGATGGGAGCCTGTGCACTCTTCTCTTTTGCAGAGCCTATTCGCTGTCCCCCTCCAGGTGCTGGCACCCACTCATGAGCTTGTGCACCATCCCTAATCCTCGTGAGTCTTGGCAAGGTTCCCCTCCTTAGCCTGCATGCTGCACCCCTGTTGACTGTGTTCTGCCCCTTACCTGAGCCCGTGGGCTGTCCTGCCCTGTTTGCCCCTTTCTGAGCCAATTTGCTTTCTGCCTTAAACGTGAGAATGCACTGCTGTCTTCCTCGGGCCTGTGTACCATCCCCTATGGATGGTGTCTTCTTGGCCTAATGCAAAATGTTGAAGTGTTCTCCCATTCTTCTTGTATTGCCATCCCAACCACGAAGGGCCCGATTCTGAGGCGCATGCAAAAATAGAAAAGTGTTGTTCCATGGAGGAACAATTCGCTTCTTAAAAGTACCATATTCTGTTACGGTGAAAATGTGGTTGCTGTGCAACAAACCCTCAACTTTTTAATCTGCCTGATTTACATGCAGGGCGGATACTTTGAGGAGATTCGCTTTGCATAGCCCTGATTTTGCCTATTAAAATAGGAGCTAAAATGCTGTGCGGTGTCGTTTACATCTACTGCACAAGTTATTTCCTGGTTAAGTCAGACATTTCGAGATGGCAGGGCCATCTTTCAGATTTACTGAAGGCTCAAAGACACTTTCATCAATCAGAAAAGTGAAAGACTTTTTAGAAATCCTCACAGTGACACTGGAGCACATGCTGGCCCCACAACAGTAGATTTTAGCAGCTTTCGCTGTTGGGAAGCACAAAAGCTCCCCACCAATCCTTCCACCCACCCCGAAAAGGTAGGGCTGAAAACGAGAGGGAAGAATATTGGATTTCCAACCTACTTTAAGCAGAGCTTAGAATAAGACCCGCAGGAACTAATTTTAAATAAACTGGTAATTTGGCAGCAGGGCGGGACTTTAAATTAGCAATGCAACGTAAACATCTCACCGGCCACCACATTTTGGTAATTTGCACAGCAGAGTGTAAACGTGCAGGGCAAAAGGCACAGTATACAGGTGTACTTGCAGGATCTGAATGACACAAGGCCTGGTAAGATCGTTTTGTCTGTTTTCCCTCCCTTGTCTTGTCGCGCCTAGAAACACTTGTGTATATGCACGTTATAAATGTCATAGCATATCATATCATACACTACCTTTTGCCTTGCACATTTGCACTCCTGTGCTAATGAGTAAACGCTGTGAGCCATCCGAGCATGGCATGCAACATTTACAATAGATCACTATGGAGCCTTCATAGGGATCCCCAGCATTTGTACCGTCATGAAAATGCATTCTGGCACAAATTGCCATTCAAGGTGGGAAACAGCTGTGGAAATTCGCATTACTGCAAATGCGCTCGTCCACACAATGGTCTGGGCACTGGTGACAAGAAGAGCACCTGATACTGCATTCTCTCATGACTTAGCATACGACCATGCTCACATATGTTCAAGTCCATATGTTTGCAACACATGTAATAGAAGTAATTACAGTGGCATGGTGAATAGGTTACAAACTTTTCTTATTCAAACAAAAGATCAGCTGTGACAGTACGGAGCTTATTTTAGGTGGGCAAAAATGTAATGCCTACCCAGGCACATTATTTTATTTTTGCTCACAACAGGCGGAGAACTCTGAATTTTAACAAACTGAAGGGAAATACCCACGCAGTGACTAATTTGCTGGTTCACAGACTTCGATTCCTTCATTACCTGCAAAGGTGAGAGGTTAACCTAGCGTGACATCTCATTACAACTTATTTCACAGAGCGAACCGAATGCTAAGCGGCTTTTGCTTACATTTTCTTTCAGTTTTGCAATACATTTTTGTGTAACCGCAGTTTCCGAGAACTATACCATGTAACACAGCAGCTGATTACCAATTATTCTGTTAAGGCCATTACGGTAGGACTTTTATAACACCCCACATTTCAGAATTATTTAACTTAAGAAATGAGATAATACATTGAATTATATTCATTGTACTAATTACTATATTTCTTACTCAAACACTGATTAGGTTCACACATCAAGTCACTCAGAAAAGTGGTGAACCCTTACATAGTCTCTACCAAGGGAATTATAATTGGTGGCACAACCCATCGGCTGCTTGGCACTTTATCTTAGAATCTCACACTTGATAAATATATACAGCCTATTTCACCAGCACTTACCCACTACCCATTACAGGTAGATACTCAGTTTAATGGATTAGTGGCGAATGATGTGATGGATCAATTTGACAATAGGATATCTCATGACAGTCCAACTTTTACTCAACTGATCATCCCCTTTTCATTTTAATTGTCTCTTCCGTCTCCTGCAACACCCTAACCTACAAACTGGTATGTGTCATGTCATATCTTTCTAATCATAATTTCTTTTTTGAATGATGGCTTTTCATGTAACATCTGTTTTTGTCTATTTATATTCAACCATACGAAGTCAATATGAACTGTATGTGCATCACCAGTGAAACAATACACTACTTATTTTGTTAATATGTGTATGTGCATGAATACAATGTGCAGCCTTGAAAACGACCTTCCGGTCGAAACACGTGTCAGCTGACCATACAAAGATTAACAGGGTAATTCATAGAATTTCGCACAAAAGTGGCGCACGCGGCCGGCGCACAGTGTGCGCGTGCGAATGTCTGCGCCAGCCGCGTGCTCTCAAATCGATTTCCGCGCACAGCGTATTCAATGATTTTAGCCTCCAAAACCAGCCGTGGTGCAGAATGGCGCACCAACCCTGCAGCAGCGCCAGTTACACCCCCAAGAACGCCCTCGCGCAAGGAAAAGCCATCAAAATTCCCAATTCAGCGCAAAGGGCTGCGCTAACCCTGGACCAGTTTACAGGGCTGTCAAACAGCAAACGTCAAGCGGGGAACGTGTATTACTGGGGTGCGCGTGAAGTTTCACACGCGAAAGGGCCTGTGCGAGTGGGGTACGTGTATTACTGGGGTTCGCGGGAAGTTTCACACGCGATTTCAGCAGGGTACGTGTATTACGGGGCTCGCAAGGGAACTTTCACACGCGAAAGGGCCTGTGCGGGTGGGGTACGTGTATTACGGGGGTGCGCAGGAAGTTTCACACGCGATTGGGCTGGGTACGTGTATTTCAGGGGTGCGCGGGAAGTTTCACACGCGATTGGGCTGGGTACGTGTATTTCAGGGGTGCGCGGGAAGTTTCACACGCGATTGGGCTGGGTATGTGTATTTCAGGGGTGCGCGGGAAGTCTCACACGCGATTGGGCTGGGTATGTGTATTTCAGGGGTGCGTGGGAACTCTCACATGCGATTGGGCTGGGTATGTGTATTTCAGGGGTGCGCGGGAAGTCTCACACGCGATTGGGCTGGGTACGTGTATTTCAGGGGTGCGCGGGAAGTTTCACATGCGATTGGCCTGGGTACGTGTATTTTAGGGGTGCACAGGAAGTTTCACACGCGAATTGGCCTGGGTACGTGTATTTCAGGGGTGCGTGGGAAGTTTCACACGCGATTGGGCTGGGTACGTGTATTTCAGGGGTGCGCGGGAAGTTTCACACGCGATTGGCTGGGTACGTGTATTTCAGGGGTGCGCGGGAAGTTTCACACGCGATTGGGCTGGGTACGTGTATTTCAGGGGTGGGCGGGAAGTTCTACACGTGAATTGGCAGTGTGGGTCCTCCTAGGTGTCCCCTCTACCCGTCCACGGCCCCTGCAGGCAGCCCACACCACAGGGGACTACCCTGCACCCCTGATTATGTCCCGCAGGCAGCCCATCCACCATGGGCATGCCCCCCAGCCAAGCCACATGTCACGTTGCAATATGATCACCAACTCATGTCCCCCAGCACCCCCACCCCCCAGCAGTGAGGGGCACCTGCCAGCAGGCCCTCACTCATGTCCCCCAGCCCCTCACCCCCCCAGCATTGACAGGCACCTGCCAGCAGGCCCCGACACATGTCCGCCAGCAACCCCACCCTCCAGCAGTGAGGGGTACCTGCCAGCAGGCCCCGACACATGTCCCCCAGCACCCCTACCCCCCAGCAGTGCAGGGCACCTGCCAGCAGGTCCCCACACATGTCCCCCAGCACCCCCACCCCCCAGCAGTGAGGGGCACCTGCCAGCATGCCCCAGCCTATACGCCAGTCGTTCTCCATGCCATTTTCCGGCCCAGATGCCACCAGGGCCCCCTGTGGACCTGCCCTGACCAACGCAGCCAGCTCGGTGGGGATCCCATCCCTGCCACAGTCGGGAGTCAGAGGTCCAGCAGGGGTGGACACCCCAGCAACTGGACCCCAGCAGATGGAGGATGTGCCGGCATCATCAGGCAGGGCACATGCACGACGGCGTCGGTGGACTCCATCAGCCTGGATGCCGTCGTGCTGGCAGAGGCAGTTGCGTCGGAGGCAGCGGCAGGCTCAATGTGGGAGGCATCATGGCTCGGGGCCATCTACATCAGAGGGGCAGGCATCGGCCGGAGGGCAGGAGGACCCTGGAATGGGAGTGTCTTCCGTGTGGGAGTGGTTGGGCCAGCGGATAGGTGCGGAGCGGCGGCGGGCGGAGGAGGCACTGCTCACAATGGTCAGGGCGGAGAACTCCATGTGCAGGGCGCTGAGGCGGGCTGAGTGCCTCGAGGGAATTCGCAGGGAGTTGGAGGTGGACATGGCGTTATCCCTGCGAGACCTCAAAGCCAGTGAACAGGCCCGCCTCCAAGACATTGAACAGGAGTTCGATGATGCCCTGGCCGTTGACATCAATAAGTGAGCCGTTGGACTTGCCCGCCGCCATTGTATATAGTTCATTAGTGTTACGTTTCATTTCTTTTTTCTTTCATTTGGGGCGCATGGACTATGCCCCACATTTTTGTATATAGTTAGTAATTAGGTAGGTTTCATTGTAGGTTTCATTTATGTTGTTGGGCTCATGGACCCTGGATTTGCTATTTGTACATAGTTTTACAGTGGATTTTTCTCCTTCATCTTTTTTTTTTTTCATCATGGAGCATTGGATATTACGCTTTTCTTTCCCTTTGAATTTGCTTTGTTGGACGGTGACTTTGGACACATAGTAATTTGGATTCTCATTTTGTTTATATATAATTTTTTGGGACATGCTGCATTTTGATTATCATTGGCATTATTGTGGGTTTTGATTTCATTCCCTTCATTTTGACTTGAATACATTTTTGTTTCTTACTTCAATGTGTGGTCTTCTCTCATTGGTTTCATGCATGTCACAATGTGGGTTTTCTCAGTCATGTGTTGCCATTGTGTGGGTCTGTCAGACTTGTACTCATGCACATACTGCTTATTTGTGATCTATCATGTAATGGGGATTTCAATTTGGAGTGGATGTAAAGCTTGGTTGGGTGTTTGGACTGGGGTGGCATGGGGTGGGATTTGGGTGGCCATAAGAGCCAGGGATCTGGATTGTGATGACGTGTTGGCTGGGGGACATGTGTCGGGGCCTGCTGGCAGTTGCCCCTCACTGCTGTGGGGTGGGGGTGGAATGGGACATGTGTGGGACATGAGTGGGGGAAGGCTGGCAGGTGCCCTGCACTGCCGGGGGGTGGGGGTGCTGGGGGACATGTGTGGGGCCTGCTGTCAAGAGCCCTGCACTGCTGGGGGGTGGGGGTGCTGGGGGACATGAGTGGGACATGTGTGGGGACCTGCTGGCAGGTGCCCTGCACTGCTGGTGGGTGGGGGTGCTGGGTGACATGAGTGGGACATGTGTGGGGGCCTGCTGGCAGGTGCCCTGCACTGCTAGGGGGTGGGAGTGCAGGGGGACATGTGTCGGGGCCTGCTGGCAGGTGCCTTTCAATGCTGGGGGGGCTGTGGGACATGTGTCGGGGCCTGCTGGCAGGTGCTCCTCACTGCTGGGGGGTGGGGGTGCAGGGGGACATGTGTGGGACATGAGTGGGGGCCTGCTGGCAGGTGCCCTGCACTGCTGGGGGGGTGGGGGTGCTGGGGGACATGTGTGGGGGCCTGCTGAAAGGTGCCCTGCACTGCTGGGGGTGGGGTGCTGGGGGACATGAGTGGGACATGTGTGGGGGCCTGTTGGCAGGTGCCCTGCACTGCTGGGGGTGGGGGTGCAGGGGGACATGAGTGGGACATGAATGGGGGCCTGCTGGCAGGTGCCCTGCACTGCTGGGTGGTATGGGTGCAGGGGGACATGTGTGGGGGCCTTCTGGCATGTGCCCTGCACTGCTGGGGGGTGGGGGTGCAAGGGGACATGTGTGGGACATGAGTGGGCGCCTGCTGGCAGGTGCCCTGCACTGCTGGAGGGTGGGGTGCTGGGGGACATGAGTGGGACATGTGTGGGGGCCTGCTGGCAGGTGCCCTGCACTGTTGGGGGATGGGGGTGCGAGGGGACATGAGTGGGGGCCTGCTGGCAGGTGCCCTGCACTGCTGGGGGTGGGGGTGCAAGGGGACATATGTGGGACATGAGTGGGGGCCTGCTGGCAGGAGCCCTGCACTGCTGGGGGTTGGGGGTGCAGGGGGACATGAGTGGGACATGAGTGGGGGCCTGCTGGCAGGTGCCCTGCACTGCTGGGAGGTGGGGGTGCTGGGGGACATGTGTGTGGACCTGCTGGCAGGTGCCCTGCACTGCTGGGGGGTGGGGGTGCTGGGGACATGAGTGGGGGCCTGCTGGCAGGTGCCCTGCACTGCTGGGGGGTGGGGGTGCAAGGGGACATGTGTGGGACATAGGTGGGGGCCTGCTGGCAGGTGCCCTGCACAGCTGGGGGGTGGGGATGCAGGGGGACATGAGTGGGACATGAGTGGGGGCCTCCTGGAAGGTGCCCTGCACTGCTGGGGGTGGGGGTGCTGGGGGACATGAGTGGGACATGTGTGGGGGCCTGCTGGCAGGTGCCCTGCACTGCTGGGGGGTGGGGGTGCTGGGGGACATGAGTGGGACATGTGTGGGGGCCTGCTGGCAGGTGCCCTGCACTGCTGGGGGGTGGGGGTGCAAGGGGACATGTGTGGGACATGAGTGGGGGCCTGCTGGCAGGTGCCCTGCACTGCTGGGGGGTGGGGGCGCAGGGGGACATGTGTGGGACATGAGTGGGGGCCTGCTGGCAGGTGCCCTGCACTGCTGGGGGTTGGGGTGCAGGGGGACATGAGTGGGACATGAGTGGGGGCCTGCTGGCAGGTGCCCTGCACTGCTGGGGGTTGGGGGTGCAGGGGGACATGAATGAGACATGAGTGGGGGCCTGCTGGCAGGTGCCCTGCACTGCTGGGGGGTGGGGGTGCAGGGGGACATGTGTGGGGGCCTGCTGGCAGGTGCCCCTGACTGCTGGGGGGTGGGGGTGCTGGGGGACTTGAGTGGGACATGAATGGGGGCCTGCTGGCAGGTGCCCTGCGCTGCTGGGTGGTGGGGGTGCTGGGGGACATGTGTGGGGGCCTGCTGGCAGGTGCCCTGCACTGCTGGGGGGTGAGGGTGCTGGGGACATGTGTGGGGGCCTGCTGGCAGGTGCCCTGCACTGCTGGGGGGTAGGGATGCTGGGGGACATGAGTGGGACATGAGTGGGGGCCTGCTGGCTGGTGCCCTGCACTGCTGGGGGGTGGGGATGCTGGGGGACATGTGTGGGACATAGGTGGGGGCCTGATGGCAGGTGCCCTGCACTGCTGGGGGGTGGGGATGCAGGGGGACATGAGTGGGGGCCTCCTGGAAGGTGCCCTGCACTGCTGGGGGGTGGGGGTGCAGGGGGACATGAGTGGGACATGTGTGGGGGCCTGTTGGCAGGTGCCCTGCACTGCTGGGGGGTGGGGGTGCTGGGGGACATGAGTGGGACATGTGTGGGGGCCTGCTGGCAGGTGCCCTGCACTGCTGGGGGGTGGGGGTGCAAGGGGACATGTGTGGGACATGAGTGGGGGCCTGCTGGCAGGTGCCCTGCACTGCTGGGAGGTGGGGGCGCAGGGGGACATGTGTGGGACATGAGTGGGGGCCTGCTGGCAGGTGCCCTGCACTGCTGGGGGTTGGGGTGCAGGGGGACATGAGTGGGACATGAGTGGGGGCCTGCTGGCAGGTGCCCTGCACTGCTGGGGGGTGGGGGTCCAGGGGGACATGTGTGGGGGCCTGCTGGCAGGTGCCCCTGACTGCTGGGGGGTGTGGGTGCTGGGGGGACATGAGTGGGGGCCTGCTGGCAGGTGCCCTGCGCTGCTGGGTGGTGGGGTGCTGGGGGACATGTGTGGGGGCCTGCTGGCAGGTGCCCTGCACTGCTGGGGGGTGAGGGTGCTCGGGACATGTGTGGGGGCCTGCTGGCAGGTGCCCTGCACTGCTGGGGGGTGGGGATGCTGGGGGACATGAGTGGGACATGAGTGGGGGCCTGCTGGCAGGTGCCCTGCACTGCTGGGGGGTGGGGATGCTGGGGGACATGTGTGGGGGCCTGCTGGCAGGTGCTCTGCACTGCTGGGGGGTGGGGGTGCTGGGGGACATGTGTAGGGGCCTTCTGGCAGGTGCCCTGCACTGCTGGGGTGTGGGGGTGCTGGGGGACATGAGTGGGACATGGGTTGGGGCCTGCTGGCAGGTGCCCTGCACTGCTGGGGGGTGGGGGTACAGAGGGACATGAGTGGGAGCCTGCTGGCAGGTGCCCTGCACTGCTGGAGGGGTGCAGGGGGACATGAGTGGGGGCCTGTTGGCAGGTGCCCTGCACTGCTGGGGGGTGGGGGTGCAGGGGGTCATGCGTTGGTGATCAGTAGTGCAAGCAGACATGTGGCTTGGCTGGGGGGCATGCCCATGGTGGATGGGCTGCCTGCGGGACATTACCAGGGGTGCAGGTTAGTCCCCTGTTGTGTGGGCTGCCTGCAGGTGCCGTGGAGGGTGTAGAGGGAACACCTGGGAGGACCCACACTGCCAATTCATGTGTAGGACTCCCCGGCACCCCCGAAATACAAGTACCCTGCTGAAATCGCATGTGAGACTTCCCGCGAACCCCAGGAATACACGTACCCCACTCGCACAGGGCCAATCGCGTATGAAACTCCAAGTGAACCCCAGTTATACATGTACCCCACTCGGACAGGGCCTATCGCGTGTGAAACTCCACGCGTACCCCAGAAATACATGTACCCCACTGGCACAGGCCCTTTCGTGTGTGAAACTTACCGCGCACCCCCGAAATACACGTACCCGGATCCAATCGCGTGTGAGACTTCACGCGAACCCCAGTTATACAAGTACCCCGCTCGCCCAAGGCCTATCGCGTGTGAAAGTTCACGCGAACCCCAGAAATACACGTTCCCCACTCGCACAGGGCCAATCACGTGTGAAACTTCACGCGAACCCCAGAAATACACATACCCGGATCCAACCGCGTGTGAGACTTCACGCGAACCCCAGTTATACAAGTACCCCGCTCGCCCAAGGCCTATCGCGTGTGAAACTTCCCGCGCACCCTGGAAATACACGCACATGCTATTTTTCACACAGCGGGTGTCCGTGTTTGTTGCGTACCCCTTTGCACATCATTTGTCCTAGAGGGACACAGTACGGGGACAGTCATCATAGCTTTATGTACGTGCTTTTTGTTAGCGCACATTTTTTTCATGCGCAGGGACGCTACCGCCTTCCTTCGTGTGGCAGACGTGTTTAGGCCTGTGCGTGTCTTTGCCTGTGCGCTGGTTTGCCCTATTCGATTCCATGAATACGTGTTGTAGGTGAGCGTGTGGGCGTCCTGCGCACTTGCCTCCTGTACTTCCCCCGTGATGCCCACATTTTCACGTGCTGTTCCCCATTCCACGTGTCACACCCCGTGTTACGCCTACTTTTGCTGTGTGCGCTGCGCTATGTGCGCTTTCGCTGTGCGTTTGGCGCACGCTGTTTGAAGGCATGTGCGCCAGAGTGCGCCAAACAGGATTTCAGCGCACATCCATGGATTTCCACGCGCACGGACTTCCATGAATCCCTGTGCGCGGGTTTCACTGCGATTTTCGCACTGGCCCTGCGATTTGCACGCTTTTGCACGCTTGCGCTGAAAATTTAAGCACACATTAACTCCAAGAATCGGCCTGTAAATCGAGATATCCAGAAGACTCATATTGATTTTTTCAATTGATTTCATTCATAAAATCACTCGTCATTACTTAAGAAGGCAGTATGCGATTCGCCTATATCCAACTCTAATCATTTGCTGTAACTTTTTCAAAGCCTTATTGGGTGGGCTCTCTGGAAGGGTGTACACTGCAAGCCAACTATCTGAATAGGAGAGATTGGTCATAAGCGCAAGAGTACTATTTCGAACCCAATCTAATTAATCTGCATTCAATTAATCGATACCACTTGTGCCTGCTGGAGATCACTACCTTTGTTTCATGGCAGATTATCTGCTGTATAGGAAAGAGGACAGGGCACCCCTTTTTGCTCCTAGAGGAAGCAACTCCAATGCCTTTAACAGTCGTTACAATACAGCTGAAACACTTAAACAAAAATTCATTAGATTGGAACGGTTATCAAAAAAGGAGATGAACAAGTACTGGGAACAAGCTTCACAATCAAATTATCTAGAAAACAACAAGATTCCCAGAGGCTTACATATTTTAATTTTCTCTAACTTCGATTACCAAGATGATGCAGACCTTGCTGAAAAATGGGAGGCTAACCTTAATCAAAGCTCTTGGGCCTCATTACACGGTAGGTGGTAAGGGTTTACCGGTACCGGTAAGGGCACCGGTACTGGTAAACCCTTACCACCTTACTACGAGGTCCCTTTGCGGGACTAGCCCCTTCCCCATTTCCATTGAGCCCTATGGGGCAAAAATGGGAATGGGGAAGGGCCATGGAGAAAGGGGGAATTACTGACCCGCCAACCTTGGAATGGGGTGGTAATTCCCCTTTCCTCCATGGTGGTACCGGTATGGTACCGGCGGCAACCATGGTGCTAATAGCACCATGGTTTACCGCATTCCGTGTAATGAGGCCCCTAGAAATATGTTAGAACTACTATTCACACATGCTAACAGAGAGCACACTCGAGTTACAGCACAAGTTGATAAACTAATGGAAGAAATCTAAGCTATGCCAAATGCATAAACCACCAGAAAGAGCACTTGTGATCAAATGTACAACATATTGAGAGAATATCAGGATTATCAGGATGACATCAAGTTAAGGAAATTTAGAAAATACTTCAGGGACGACAAAGACTAACGACAAGACAGGGTATATACATTCCAAACCAAATACAATGACATGGGTCCCAAATCAAGGAATAGCTCTTTCAACAACACCCCTGCTAGTTCAGATCCAGAATATGAAGGGGACAGTACTGATGTGCCTGAGACTAGTTCCACCAGCACAGATTCGGCTGCTAGCAGTGGAAGTTTTTTTTTTAGAACAGATTCGAGGGTACAAGAAAGGCAGCCAAAGACTCCCCAATACAAACCAAGTCAGATTCACAAACCCTTTAACACCAAATACTCTAATACCAAATGTCACACCAGGGGTAGGAGGGGTGGGAAGTGGAAGTGGAAGCTCCGATGAAGATACCACACGTCCCGGGATACTCACTGGGTCAAAGAAACAACTAGCAAAATGAGGGAAACTAGTTTAGTTATGAATCTATCAAATAGAACCATTAATGAAACTGAACCTAAAGTTCTGAACAAAGGTTTATCTTTTGCTCCAAGTGCCAACACAGATTTTGTGGATTTCCAAATTGATATGTTCAAGTTTGTTAGAAAGCTCAAATTAAAGATATTAGTTGCGTCTCTAAACCCATACTTGACCCCTTGAGTACATATACCGTAACCGACATCGCCAGTCCAGAACTTCTCATGTCTTTAGATCACAAAACAAGTATAGATAGAGGTTCCACATGTAAGGACTTAGGCGTTAAATCTAGACATTTAGAAATTGATGAATTCAAGCCCAGATCTAGGTTCACGCCACAGTTGGGAAAGGAAAATGTAATTGAAACATTTCACAAAGCTCTAACCAAAGATATTCACACCTATGTAGACAAACCCAAAGATTTAAAGAAACAGAGCAGATCTAATCTGGGGAAAGATGAACAAAAGGCTCTAGCCAGGGACTCTACCATCACAATCAAGGAGGCGGACAAGGGAGGAAATGTTGTTGTACTCAACACTAAGGATTATATCAGCATGGGTACTAAACATCGGGCTACATTGGGTTGTTATAGACACATTAGTACTAATCCAACCAAGAGGGTAGTGACAGATCTGCAGGCCCTCATCAAGGAATGGTACTCCATGGGTTATCTTACCGATGATGAGAAGAAATACGTGACCATTACTGAACCAACCATGACAACATTATATTTCCTTCCAAAAATACATAAACACTATGATACTCTTCCTGATGTGAGGACCATGATGAGTGGCATTGGTTGGGCAACAGAAGGAATATCGCACTATTTGGATGAAGCTCTTAAACCACATGCAGTAAAAATGAGAACATACCTAAGAGATAGCACGCACATGTTACAGTTCCTCAAGTCCATTACTTGGCAAAACGATTTCCCGATTGCCACTCTTGATGTCGCCGCACTGTATACAAGTATTGATCATGGCTTAGCCTGTGAAAACAAAATCAAAATATCGAGTCTGAGTACCCCAAAAGGGAACACTGGTTACAAAGGAACATACAAAGATCTTTAATTTATACTGAATCAGTTACAAAGAACAAAACAAAATCAGATAGCTATCGGCCCTCAGAGCAACACAGCAAACTCTAGCGTGGTTCGGTGTATTCAGTGAGAGACGCTGTACATTTGAATTTATTGCTCTTTTATACTATTTGCGAACACGATGTCCAACCCTACTTCGGGTTAATATTCCTCTAATACATTACTGATCTAGGGTTCATGCCGAGTTCGCATATCCACATGTAACTAGTTTGCCTTTAATACATACATCAACAAGCCTACACGGCAACTGTGTATTCTGGGATTTCCCATACAGGTCTTCTCAAACATGAATACAATGTAGTTAAACAAGTATTCTTAGTTCAGTATTTGAATACATTGTTCTTGACATATGCTTGCGGATTAGTTTCATTGACGCGAGTAATCCTTTACACACAGGTCAACGAAGGACAAGGTTTCAGTTCATGACCTCAACAAGTGGCCTGCAGGCAAGTTACATATTAATTACACAAAGAGGCCAAGAAGGCCATGTTGTATTTCGGAATGACATCGTCCACCATTTTAACTCACAGGGTGACTTTACAAAGCGAACCTAAAATGGCGGATTGACCTAAAATGGCGGCTTACATTGTTTTTAAGGTCAGAACCTTGCAACACAGATTTCTTCGCAAGTAGCTTACAAGCAGCTTGGTGTAGGCCAATATACACATATTCATTACAATAGGAGGCACGATATAATTTCCCGTTTGACAAACCCTCATTTTGGCCTATGCCAAGTGCTAAACTACTTCGGATGTTCTTGCAAATAACTCCATGCATCATCTTCCATGCACCCTGAATCACTATCAGAAATATCTATTGCCATCAGGTCATTCGCTAAAATTTCTTTTAACACGTATTCCTTGGAAGTTTTATCTGGGACATACGCCATATGCCTATCGTACCTATCGTTTGTGCGCAACATCCCCTTAGCATCCCCCTAGCATCGAACATTTACTAGGTAGACACTGAATACAACAACAAAGGAACAACAGAATTCCCAAAATGATCAGTAAGACCAAAAGTACCTTCTAACCCCAAGATCGCAAGAAGTCCCAGAACCAAGCGCTAAAATTCCAGTTTCCCTAGGGAACATGCACTTCTGAACTAAGGACGTGCAGATTCTGTATTGCCTTGAAGATAGTTGGGGAGGAATCTGGCACGAAAACACAGCAAGCTGACCACACTAATTTATACACTAATTTATACACTCCACCACGTTCAGCCAGAATGACTTCTAATGCCATCCAGTTCTGAAGCGGTACTAGTCTTATCGCTTTCTGTTCTAATGTCATATTATAGAGTATGTCCGTGGTCCGGTTGATGGTTCTCTCCAGTACTCTCGCTAGTCTTCTGATATCTTCGGAATTCGCTATCTGCCCCCAAAATGGCACAACTGATTTTGCTATATCTCCCAAGATTTGTGCTGGAGTGTCACCATTCTCTTCCTGCCGTGAACGAGCCTTTGAAACTTCTATTGTACTAGCTATAAACACCCCAGGTAACAGGATCCCTAAATAACAGGTTCCCTGCCAATCCCTGGGCAACCATGGAAAAACTACATTAGCGCAAACAAAGTAGACAGGTTCGCCTACATACAAAGGTCTGTCTTCCTCACTCAAATTTGCAACGTTGGCACAACCTTTAAAATCTCCCATTGACTGAGTACCATTCCTCTGTATGCAAAAAGAAACTGAATCGGGGCTATGGTTAACAGTGTAAGAAGGAGGCATGGCATCCATATTGCCTATCAGAGCCATTTTGAAGGAAATCAAAGATTGGAAAGGACGAGAGAGTCTAAACAGAAGGCCTACTAGAAGCAACGTTAGGCTTACTCCTATTTGCGAAAAGCGAGCATCCGAGGGGAGTCAGAACACGTTTCTCAGAGCTATTCAAATTAGTGCCATCAAAGTTCCCCGAGAAGCTATCGTTCCACCAGCCAAAGAACAATGCTCTAAGAGAAGCATAACAAGCAGTTGTCAAAGGTAAAGGATGAATATACCAACCTAGCCCCTTATCCCCGTGTTGCGGTAAATGTGAGCAGACCCAACAGTTAGACTTATTAAAAATGGGATAAGTAGCATTCATGATAAGTAGCAGAGTATTATTGTGGTATCTTTGTCTATGCTGGCAGTCCCTAGGGGACAGAGTATGCAAATGTATAATTGAGTACGAACAGTAGGTACATTTTCAGTCGGTAACAAGGATTCTAAAGGATGCATTTTCTCAAGGTACCATAAGCCTAGGACAGTCACTATTATAAAACCAAATATTATTATAAGAACACAGCAATACGTTTTTGGGGCCCAGGTGCATTGTCCATTGTCCCGGTTGGTCACACAATCATTAACAAGTCCCATACGAGCGGTAGCGGTGGCAGGCATTGTAGTCTTCAAATGACAAACCCCAGTGTTTTTAGCTGGCGACTTCCTGGCCGCACAACCTCTTAGTCCTTCCACAACCCTAGCCAACAGAATCCCCTTTCTCAAATTTGGGCAAAAACAAGCCCTCGATGATTCTTTTCTTCTCTGAATGCACAGCCGAACCGTGCCGTAAGTCTATTTTCTTGGACGCAGATTGTACCTTGCTTTTCCCGGTACTGATTGATCCGGAAACAATGTGTCGTCACTTCCCATTGGAAGCAACGTATCAGAGACAAGTGAAGATGCCGAATTTGAAACAGCAGTTTCCGGATGAAAAACTTTTGGAGAGTGTGGAGACGAAATGGCTGGTTTCCCAAGCCTCACAGGCTCAGAAAGATTCTCTGATACACTCTCAGCGCTATCTACTGCTTTGGGATCGTTGCTTGGAGCGTTAGCGAGGGTTTCTGTTTCTTCTGTATCGTATGGCACTGGGTGAGGAAGTTTCTTGACATACGACGCGTGGATCCAATTCTTTCTTCCAGAAACCCGCACCACCGTTTGCGTGACCAACAGGACCTGGAATGGGCCCCGCCAGCGAGGTGCAAGTCAGGAAGAGCGCTCAAATACCTTGATGAGCACCCAGCTTCCAGGCCGTATGCTGTGCCCCGGGCCCTCGTATCGCACAGGTAAAGCTTCTCGCACCTGGTGATAAATCAAATACAGGTTTTTAGTCAACTGGCTGCAATAATCTGAAAGTAATACATTTTCAACATCTCTCAAATATCTACATTTAGGAAGGTTCCAGATATTGGCAGGTCTCCCCATTACCACCTCAAATGGAGAGAGCCCAGTCTTAGTTTGAGGGGTTGTACGCATGGATAATAACACGATCGGTAAGGTGTCCGGCCATTTTAATTTAGTGCCGGCACACGTCTTAGTGAGCTTGTTCTTGATGATACCACTGTGTCTTTCTACTAGTCCGGTGCTCTGAGCCTGTCTGGCCGAATGGAACCGCTTGTCGATCTGTAATGCCGCACATATCTGCAGAATTACAGCAGCGACAAAATGTGGACCATTGTCCGACCAGATGACTCTTGGTAGCCCGAACCATGGGAAGTACTCTTTTAACATGGTTTTCGCCGTAGTCATGGCTGTAGCATCTTTGACAGGGAAAGCCTCAACCCATTTACTAAAAGCACAGATGACCACTAGTACGTACTTCATATTATTACAGCATTCCATTTCAATAAAATCAAAGTGGATGACTTCAAAGGGGACAGAGGGTGGCCCAAAACCTCCCCTTGGAGTTGCTGTCCCCTTTCCCACATTGTGCTGTAGGCAAATCATGCAATCCTGAACATAGCGTTGGGCAGTTTTCAAAATTTTGTCATTTACCCAAACTTTCTCTAACATTTTCATTACTTTCTGGGCACATACATGCATAGGACCATTAGCCATGATGACCATCATCATTACATACGTGTCAGGGAGTAGCCATTTCCCTTCAACTGTGTCCACCCAGCACCCGTCATCATCTAGTTTCCCCAAGCCTTCAGCCCACCTCTTGGATTCTTCTAACGTGGCATCAGCTTGGATATCCCATACAGACCCAACACCCTCGTCCATTGCATAGGCATTTACAGTCTCCCTTGAAACATACATCTCCGTAAAGAGACTGGTAGCAGTTTGTCTAGCTATCTGATCAGCTAAAGCATTCCCTTTTCCTATGTCATCTGTAATCTTTCGATGCGCTGCACATTTCATAACAGCTAACTGAATGGGGAGCGCAAGCGCTGAGAGCAATTGTACTATTAGGGAGCCATGTTGGATCTTGGTACCATGTGAAGTTAAGAACCCTCTCTCTAACCAAAGTCTCCCAAAGTTGTGAACCACCCCAAAGGCATACTGACTATCAGTATATATGTTTACTGGAAGCCCTTCGGAAAGTTCACAAGCTCGGGTCAATGCTATAACCTCTGCGGCCTGCGCACAGTTATGGCTGATTCTCTTGGTTTCCACGACCGTGCTTAATGTGGTGATTGCATAAGCAGCTGTAGATGTACCCTCCAGAGGTTTGAAGCAGGAGCCATCACAAAACAGCTCTCCTTGCAGATTATTCAAAGGAGTGTCTTTCAAATCAATTCTACCCTTTGTCTCTTGTTCGGTAGTATACAGACAGTCATGTGACTTTTCATCGCCGCAAGTAGTATCTCGCAGGAAAGGTAGGAGTTCAGCCGGATTAAGAACACAACACCTCTTAATTTGGATGTGAGGAGCAAACAAGATCAATTCATATCTCCTCAACCGTGTGGAAGTGAGGTGTTGCGTTTGGGTTCGATTCAGTAGAACATCTACAGAGTGAGGCACCATCAGGGTTAGATCATGGCCTAGGACCATTCCCTCACTCTGTTTTACAGACGCAGCAGCAGCAACGACAACTCGCAAACATCTTGGAAAAGCGCATGCTACAGGATCAAGGGCGGAAGAAAAGTAACCGCGCGGCCTATTCTTCCCTCCATGTACCTGCGTTAATACAGCCAAAGCGCATCCATCACATTCATGCACAAACAACACAAAGGCCTTTTCATAGTTTGGTGTACCCAAAACTGGTGCAGAGCATAATGCAGTCTTGAGCAAATCAAACGATTGCTGATGTTCCATGTTCCATGGCAAGGGCGAAGAAATGCCCTTCTTTCTCAAAACCAACATCGGTTTGATAACTAGTGAAAAATTCGGGATCAACAACCTACAGTAAGAAGTCATACCTATCAAGGCTCTAACTTCCTTCTGTGTATTTGGGACAGACATGCCAGAAATGAGTTTTATTCTTTCAGGTGTCAATCTTCTTCACTCCTTTGACAGGACATAGCCTAAATAGGCGACCTCCTGGCAACAATATTGAAACTTTTTAAGCAAAGCTTTGTGACCATGCTTAGCTAGATGAATAAGCAATAACACAGTGCCCTCCTTATAGGCGCTCTCAGAGTCAGCAGCTAAAAGCAAGTCATCAACATATTGAAGCAATGTACAAGTAGAGTGCAATTCAAGGGTATCAAGCTGCTCTTTCAAAGCCCTACTATAGATGCTAGGACTCTCTGTGTACCCTTGAGGTGCATGAGTAAATGTGAACGAGCGTCCCCCTAAGGTGAACGCGAACAAGTATCTACTATCCTTGTGTATAGGAATACTAAAGAAAGCATTCTTTAGATCCACAACACTAAAGTAAGTAGCTGTAGCTGGAATCATGGTTAATATTGTCATCACATCAGGCACAATTGGAAATTGCGGAGCGACGACTTTATTAATGGCACGTAAATCAATTATGAAACTGAATGGAATTGCATTATCGCCTTTCTCGTACACGGGTAAAATCATACTATTGCACAAACTTCCTGAAATTTCCTCAATCACCCCGCGATGCACAAAATCGGAAACAATGCATTTCAAAGCTTGCTCGCCCTCAACTGAAATCTTATACTGGGGAATGCGTGGCAGCGCAATCCCATGTTTCAAAACTATCTTAACAAGCTCAATCTGTAAAACACAGACATCGTTGTCGTCAACAGCCCATAAGCTCTCTGGTACATCAATGAATTCTGGGAGCAAAGGTCTAGTCAAGAATTGTGAGATAGAGAATTGCTGTGGTGAAATCGTCAAGCCCACTCCATCAGAAGAACAATAAATCACTGCATTTAATTCTTTTAACAGCTTCAACCCCAGCAAATTTTCTCCACAATTCGAAGTCAACAGAAATGGACAGTGGTCCGTAAAGGGACCCAAAGAAATGGGTACCAGCGAAGAAACTGGACAAACAACTGGCGTGCCAGAAAACCCTACAGAAACATTGGTTTGCCCTGACAATGAAATGTTTGGAACCCGTGAATGATCAATGGAACACTTCTGTGCTCCAGCATCTATCAAAAACTGATGTTTCCGATTTCCCACCACCATTTCAATGTAGGGACCTTTCTGATTGACGGGAATAGGTGTAGGTTCCAAACCCTTCTTCGGGCAATCCTAACGAAACAGAATATCATCAAAAGGAAGCTCTTCAGATAGATATGCAGCAGAAGGATGATCAAATATGTTCCTAGTTTCCCCACTTGAAGTCTGATTCTCCTGTGAAAAAGGTTGCTGAGGATCCTGTGCAAACTGACCTCTACCAGGGCCTCCTACACACGGGCGACCTCTGGATCATCTATCCATATTCCCAAATGTGTTATTCGACCTCTGTCGAAGGACGGGGCATTGTGCACGCCAATGACCCTCTTGTCGACAATAGGCACACTGGTTAATGTTCACAGGACCCAAGGGCACATTCCCTTGTGGAACATACTGACCTCTAATCTGCGAACTACCCCCTCTGGGGCCTCTAACAATTTGCTGTAATAGTACTTTAGTCTTTAAATCACCTTTTCGTTTTTCAACTCTATCTTTTTCATTATTGACACGATTCTCGTAGTACTGAGCCATATGCAGTACTTCTGATTGGGACTTCGCTTGCCAAGCGCTCTCAGAAGACATAATTTATGACTGGATGTCAGGCAGCAATCCACGCACAAATTTGTCAACAAATAACCTTTTCCCAGACTCTGTGCCTAAATCTTGTCTGCTGAAATCCGAGAATACCTGTTCGAACCGATTAAAGAACTCGGTAGCACCCTCAGACTTCCCTTTGGACACAGGCCGTAAGTTTGTCACAAATAATTCTTTTCTCAGGAATTATGGTTTTCAATTTTGCAGTGATTCTATCAGGCAAAGTCAGTATCACCTGGGGCGGTCTTTTACCAGCTGCCCTTTCTCCATTGAATCTAGTTATATTTGCCCATGTATCTCCCAAACCTGGCACGTCGTCTATAGTTCTAACTTGTTTCCACAAATCTACGGGCAGGAGTACAGGAAATAACAAATCAATATCGCCTAAGGTGAACACTGAGGACTGCAAGACGGACTCTATTTCTTTATAGAAGCCTGTCGGATTTTTCCTAATATCAGGAATAGATTGTCTAATAGTATTCACTTCTTTTCTTTAGAACGGGATGTGAACAAACTGTGATATATAATGTGCAGGAATGTTCACAGCGACTATACCCTGTGCAGCATCAGCCGCAATCTCAACCTTCGGGACAAATGTTGGAGGAACCTCTCTCATAGGCAACTGAGAAGTAGGTGACTCTGAACGCCTACTAAGCAACAGAGCTAAATTGAGCGCTAAAGCAGTCAAAGAAGTGTTAAGTGAAAAAGCTCTCTTATAAATACTCAATAACTCTGTGGGACAACTAATCTTTATTTTTACACAATCATCCTGTAGGTACTCTATCATTACCTGTATCACTTTCCTCTGCATTTCTGGCGTATACTGACTATATGTGTCATATGCCTCAACTGGAGTTATCGACATATCTGAAATCCATCTAAGCGCGTCCTTTGTACAAATTCGTGCTTCCTCAGATATCGATTTTTCGACAAAGAAGGAACTGTTTCTGTACATACATACTTTTCCCCTTGTCATCCTCATTCTGTAACCTTTCCAACTCCTTTCTATACTCAAATAACCTCTTGACATGCTCATTTACTTTCTCCACAGTGTCTCTTGAAAACGCTAAAGAATTTAGATCCCTTAACCCCTGCGGGAGACCTGTTTTATTTAATTTGCCCCACATTACACATAAATGAATCCCTAAACCTTCAATAAAAACATTTTTCTCAGGAAAATTAACCATATTATAAAGTGTGGCAAAAACATTAGCTTGATCATCCCTCTCCATACAATGCATAGCTCATGCAATCACATCACGTTTCTTCTCTGGTGGTACAGTATTGCGAGTGACAACCTTCGACCCCGTACCTTGATCGACTACAAGCGGCACAGGACCACTTGGAAGAGAGGGAGCAGGCAATTTCAATGGAGGTACTGTTACTGGTGTAATAGGAAGGGGTGGAGGAATAGGTGGAGGAACAGTAACTGGAGAAAGAGGAACATTAGGAGGAGCAGGAACAACAGGAACAACACCAGGTAGAGCAGGAATAGTAGCAGGAAGAGGCAAAGCAGCAGGAAGAGGAACATACGGAGGTGGCGCAGAGGCACCAGGCCTTCGTTCATTTAACAATTTGTCTATGAATTCGTCGGAAACACAAAGGTCTTTGGAAGGATAGATTTTCTGAATTCCAAGTGAGAAAGCCCTATCCAATTCCCTAGTCGACTCAGAATGTTTATCTTGGTCATACAATAATGCTTTTTCGGTGTTTGTCTTATGACGGTGCGCATGTTTTTCTCTACTTTTAAGTTGCTGCAACGCTTCTTTTTTCCAATTCTGCAAAACACCAAATGCTGCAGGTCTAGCCTTTTTCTTTAATAGAATTGATTCTAAATACTCAATACGAGGGATTTCAAAACTACCATTGATTGGCCACTGAGGTTCGGAGGCATGTCTGGTTTGTCTGTGCCAAATATCATTAAATACTATACTTCCAATGCCATGCTTACAGGTCATAGTACACGCCAGCGACCCCTCCTGTGGTGCCGGACGGCTACATTCCAAAGATTGTCTATCACTGCGGAATAACGCCCTGAAGCAGGTAGACACTTTCCCAGGCATGTCAAATTATTGGTGTTACCTGGTCAATAATTGTGTCTGCAGATACAATACGCCAAAATCAAGTTATCAGGATTATTTAAGAGTCGGGTCACGACTCACCTGATCGATTTCCTAAGGAGGTCCGATCGGATTTCAAAGAATCTTACCTAACTAATCTTACCTCGTGTGTGGTGATTTCGGCAAATCTGCCCACCTCGATAAGTGGACCCTCGTCAAGATGCCGTTCTCGAACCACAAGCTAATCGTCCAGGGATCGGGTCGTGCAGTGCTGCTGAGGTGTCGCGTCTCGTTCAGTGGGGCCCCTTTTTGTCACACTGTCCGATCCCGGTCCGATAGCGAGGGTCAACCTTCGATAATCCGGGATCAATCTTGAGGGTCCCTATTCGGGCGCCAACTGTGAAAACAAAATCAAAATATCGAGGCTGAGTACCCCAAAAGGAAATACACCAAACACAGGTTACAAAGGAACATACAAAGATCTTTCATTTATACTGAATCAGTTACAAAGAACAAAACAAAATCAGATAGCTATCGGCCCTCATTGCAACACAGCGAACTCCAGCGTGGTTTGGTATATTCAGTGAGAGACGCTGTACATTAGAATTCGTTGCTCTTTTATACTATTTGCGAACACGATGTCCAACCCTACTTTGGGTTAATATTCCTCTAATACATTACTGATCTAGGGTTCATGCCGAGTTTGCATATCCACATGTAACTAGTTTGCCTTTAATACATACGTCAACAAGCCTACACGGCAACTGTGTATTCTGGGATTTCCCAAACAGGTCTTCTCAAACATTAATACAATGTAGTTAAACAAGTGTTCTTAGTTCATTATTTGAATACATTGTTCTTAACATAAGCTCGCGGATTAGTTTCATTGACGCGAGTAATCCTTTACACACAGCTCAACGAAGGACAAGGTCTCAGTTCACGACCTCAACAAGTGGCCTGCAGGCAAGTTACATATTAATTACACACAGAGGTCAAGATGGCCATGTTGTATTTCGGAATGACATTGTCCACCATTTTAACTCACAGGGTGACTTTACAAAGCGAACCTAAAATGGCGGATTGACCTTAAATGGCGGCTTACTTTGTTTTTAAGGTCAGGATCTTGCAACACGGATTTCTTCACAAGTAGCTTACAAGCAGCTTGGCGTAGGCCAATATACACATATTCATTACAATAGGAGGCACGATATAATTTCCCGTTTGACAAGCCATCAAAGCAGTGGACTACACTTTCCGTAATCGTTCGGCATCCTATTTCAAACGGTTTCTTAGATTTAGCTTAGATTTAGCTTGAACAATAAAGCATGTCTATTTAATGGCACCTATTATATCCAATCGAAGAGGGTGGCAATTGGAGCTAAAAATGTGCCATCCCTGGCCAATCTCTTTATGGTGCATTACGAAGAAACCCATATACTTAACAATGAACAATTCACAACAAATCTGATTGGCATGGAAGCGTTACATAGACACATTCTAGACGACATTCTCATTATCTGGCAAGGTTCACGTGAGTCCTTTACTAAATTTGTGAAGCAAACCAATACAAATTACTTTGGTATCAGCCTTACAGGGCATGCCAGTGTGACAAGTATAGATTTCCTTGATCATAGATTCCTTGACATATTTATCAAGAATGGCAAAATTGAAACAAACACCTACCGAAAACCCACAGAGGTTAATTCGGATTTACATGCAGGAAGCTGTCATCAGCAATCAACTATTGACAACATTCCTGGAGGCGAGTTTTACAAGGGCTAGGTGCAATTGCAGTAATCTTACCAATTACAAACGGGAATGCAATGCCCTCACACATCATTTTTTGGTGAGGATACAAATCTCAGATCATCAAAAATGCATTGAATAAATATATGACTGTAAATCAATCTGACCTTTTAGAACAAAGGAAAATATGCATCAAACCCACAAGAAATCTGGCAATTATCACTACATTTTCCGAAGATTCTTCTATCCTGTACAAACTCGTCTCCAGGCATTGGCATAATCTGCGCGTTGGTAAAGATCTGCATCTGTTCTTATCAGAGAAGCCAAATTTCATATACAACAAAGCACCCACCATCAGAAAGAAACTCAGTCCATCCTTTTTAAATACGGGGGCTGAAAATGAACCCACGAGCAGCCATTGGCTCAAACCTGCTTCCTGCTTCCACAAATGTGGAAGCTGTAGATTATGCAAATGTGCATACAAGGACTGTGAAACATTTAAAGATGCCACAGGCCTTTCTGTCCAAATAAGGGACTTTATCAATTGCAAAACTACTTTTGTTGTCCATGCATTGATTTGTGTATGCGCCAGATTGTACATAGGAAGTACAATTAGACAACTATGTGTACGGAAGAGGGAGCACCTGGCCAGGCTGAAAAGTGCTGATCCTAGATTGCCTCTTGCTGTACATTGGCAGCAGAACCATCAACTGGAGAACAAGTCGGATGTGAGATTTGTGGGATTTATGAAAATTTAAAGGGGGAAGAGAGGAGGTGACACCAGATTGAGATTACGGCAAATGGAATGTATCTTATTTGTTTTTTTACGTGGCACCCTCAATAGTCTTAACACTTACCACAAAATGAATGTTTTCCTGTAATCATTATCTGTTTACCAGCATTGCCATTCAGGTGCCCCAGTTTAACTATGTGTCCTTTATTGAAAGCTTATATATGCATTTGACCTATATTTCGAATCACCTCATTTGTCACTACCAGTATTTTGAGTGGACCATCTACTCAAGTACCAAAGGAGATTCCTTGATAGCAAGGATTATTGATACATGTTTTCTGGCACAATACTTTAGTAGTTCTTAATTGCAAGCTAATCAAATTTAATGACACAGGAGCACAATAGCATAGGCACAAACCTTCATAATATACTATCTACATCATCCAAACATGGGGAATAGAATTAGGCTACAATACCTTAACTTCTATGACATGGGTAAAATAACCTATGATACGCTTCATTCAACAGCAGCCTTTTACACCATCACGCAATACACCCTTTCTTCAATGCCCAGGTTACATATTGGTATATATCACAATACATCCCCAGTGATGGTATAATAATACAATGGAGCTTAAGTATCACAGTTTTACTGACATCCAGCAAGAATTACACGCGACTCAATTTGCATGATTAAATCTTCATTTGTTAATCACTGAGGCAACTGGACCTATATAACGATCTGTACATGCTAAACATCAGGATTGACCATTATACATACACATAGCAACATTACTCCTACACGGTACACTTTATGCAACCTTGACATAATGTAATAAAGGACTGATTCACAGTAGATTAATTCGCATAATTAATCGGGCCGTGACAAGCATTGTCAATGACGTCATGCGTTTATTATGCGTGTCGTCATCACGTTTCCATGTCACATTCCGCAATCGTGTTTTACTATGTAATATCGATCCTAATGAAGACAGCAACGCACGCAGAGCACACGTATGCGGATGGGATAGAGCCCGTGGTAACGAGAAATGCCATTCATGGTAAGAACAGCTGTGGAAATTCGCATTACTGCAAATGCGCTCTTCCACACAATAGTCTGGGCACTGGTGACAAGAAGGGCACCTGATAACACAGCATTCTCTCTTGATATGGCATATGGCCATGCTCACATATGTTCAACTCCATATGTTGGCAACACATATAATAGAAGTAATTACAGTGGCATGGTGAATTGGTTACAAACTTTTCTTATTCAAACAAACAAAAAATCAGCTGTGGCAGTACGGAGCTTATTTTAGGTGGGCAAAAATGTAACGCCGTCGCCTACCTAAGCACATTATTTTATTTTTGCTCACAACAGGCGGAGAACTCTGACATTTTAACAATCTGAAGGGAAATACCCACGCAGTGACTAATTTGCTGGTTCACAGACTTCGATTCCTTCATTACCTGCAAAGGTGAGAGGTTAACCTAGCGTGACATCTCATTACAACTTATTTCACAGAGCGAACCGAATGCTAAGTGGCTTTTGCTTACATTTTCTTTCAGGTTTGCAGTACATTTTGGTGCAAACGCAGTTTCCGAGAACTATACCATGTAACACAGCAGCTGATTACCAATTATTCTGTCAAGACCATTACGGTAGGGCTTTTATAACACCCCACACTTTCGAATTATTTAACTTAAGAAATAAGAGAATGCATTGTCTGATATTCATTGTTTTAATGACTATATTTCCTACTCAAACATTGACTAGGTTCACACATCAAGTCGCTCAGAAAAGTGGTGAGCCTTTACATACTCTCCATCAAGGGAATTATGATTGGTGACACTACCCATAGGATACTTGGCACTATATCTTAGAATCTCACACTTGATAAATATATACAACCTATTTCACCAGCACTTACCCGTTACCCGTTACAGGTAGTTACTCACTTTAATGGATCAGTGCCAAATGATCAATTTGACAGTGAGATATCTCATGACAGTCCAACTTTTAATCAACTAATCATCCCCTTTTTATTTTATCTTTTTTTGTCTATTTATATTCAATCACTATGAACTGTATGTGCATCACCACTGAAACAATACACTACTTATTTTGTTAATGGGTGTATGTGCATGAATACAATGTGCAGCCTTGAAAACGACCTTCCGGTCGAAACACGTGTCGGTTGACCATACCAGGATTAAATCGTGATCTCAAGAAGAGTCGTATTGATTATTTCAATTTATTTCATTCATAATATCACTAATCATTACTTAAGAAGGCAGTGTGTGAATCGCCTATACCCAACTCTAATCGTGTGATGTTAGGGAAGTACTCTGCTCTCAGTTTCCACCCCAACTTGTGTTATTAACTTCCTAGAAGGACCAGCTTATGATATGGGCACATACTTGGCACAATCCTGTTACCTGATATGGAGATAACATGGAGAGTTAACGCTGTGAACGCATTTTTGTGTAAAAATATGTGAAAGAGTGTATATAGTCTGTTAACTATAGACAAGGTAGGCAGGAGTCTTTCTTCTATGTCTATAGTGCATGTCTGCAAATGCTGCATTACCCTGCAGGGCCTGCTGTTGCTCACAGGGCTTTATAATATACATTCAAAATTGTACATTATAGGGATATTGAAAGTCACCTCTCAGTTTTGAGCCTCTGTAAAACACCCAGTTTGTTAGTCCCTTTTGCACTTGCGCTATAAGACCATTATTGTGGTGACGGGCACACTATATATATTTTTAACGTAACATAGCATAAATGACATATCAAAGAGGAACACAGGGAATCCTGCAACGTTATCTTACATAGGGACATATTCTGTCTGATTTGTCCAGGCCACCGTGGTTTGGCTTGCTACCATATGACATTAGAGAGCTTGGTTCAAATATTTTTTAATAAGTGTGTCTGTTTTGCTGACGAAATGAGTCAAAACATGTCAAATATATAACACTCTCCTTTTACCCTTTTGTTTTTTCACTCACTGTCCATCGTAGTCACAGCAGGCTCCAGGTGGGGGTCTTCCAAAGCGCTGCTCCTGGAGATCAAGTCGTTGCAGGACGGACAACTGCAGGGCTTGAGAGTTCCCCTGCTGGAGGAGGAGGATCTCTAAAGCTGTGCGATGCCACCCTTCGGGGCCCCAACACTGCCATGGAGGTACTCAAGGAATAGGGGCTGGAAACAAAGTGTGCTTATAGTCTACATAGATCTACATGGGTAAGAAGCAGCTCAAATGTGTTTAGGGCATGAGAGGAGGTGGGGGGAGTGCTTTCCCTTTCATTCATATGTGCATGCGCTCATTAACCTTTTTTGGTCATCTTTATCTCTTCTAACCGGCTATTTGGCCTGCTCTCCTGTGTACTCCATGCATGTTTGTGCTTATAAGTCTGCTATCTTTATAGTTAAACTCACTGGACCAGGTGTAGTATATGTGATCAAGCATTAGCTCTCTCTCAGTCTCTCTCTCTCTCTCGCCCTCTCTCATTCTCTCTCTCTTGCCCTCTCTCACTCTCTCTCTCTCTCACTCTCATTCTCTCTCTCTCTCATTCTCTCTGGCAGGGTCAGACCTGTCGGGCACAGCGGCTCTGGCAGGGGGACTTGTAGTTTGCCGGTCCGGAAACATGGGTGCCGGTGAGCTTACCAGCAGTTTCCCGACCGGCAAACATGTGATGAGGCCCACTGTCATGTCCTGGCAAGGACACAGTTAACAGAGCATCTGAACTCTGTCACCAGAGGTGCCAGCCAATGGGGAGGCGCAAGGTTCGCGCATGCGTGGTAGAGTTAGCCGGCGCTCAGGCAGTCGATGGCGTGAACAATAAAGAAAGGTTAGAACGTTCTCTGACTCTGCGTGCTTATTCCCTCTGCACTGGAGCTAACCTTCCAGTTCCAGTTCCCTCCAGTGTTTGTAGAACAGCTTCATGCCATTTCTCACATGAAGGTCAGGACAGTGGCGACAAGGATGGGATCTCAGTGAATGCAACCCAAGTGCATGAAACTTCCTGACACCTGAATCTTTGAGGCCTTCAGAGGGACAACTACTTTCCACAAAGTTTGAAGGTGAGCCAAATGAAGACGATGCGCACCATGCAGCTGCTTTTTGCCGAGCTGGACCATTCGATATGAATGATCAGCAAGCTCTAGGAACTCTCTGGGAGAAGTGGATAAGTAGATTTGAAAACTACCTGCACTCACATGACAAAACTGCACACAATATGTTTTCCAGAAGGTTGTTAGTGAATCTAGTAAGAGATAAGGTAGAAGACCTCATACCCACATTCCCGCCAGATGAAGTTTAGACTTATCCAGGCCTCAAGAAAGCACTGAGTGCGAATTTTGACCCTCAACGTAACATTGACCATGAAAGACACCTTTTCAACACAACGTGCCAGCTGGTGGTGAATCGATGGGCACCTTTGCAACTCGTCTTCGCAAATTGGTAGTGCACTGTGAGTTTCATACATTCTCGAATGAAGAGGCCATTTGACTGAGAATCATAGGGGTATTTTTGTGACCGTCATTTAGGAAAAAGTTCTAAATGGGCAGCGAGAGGGCCGGTACAAAATCATGGGAAGTTCTCAACATTACGATACAAAGAGAAGTGCACCAAAGCTGTGTTTCACGTGCTTCGAGGAGAGGTTCCCAGGAGCCACCTACTTGGTCACCCCAGAGCTATTGAGATGGAGATTTCAGTGGTAACATACAATATGCAGTCCAGGTTCTCGGCCAGACAACTGTTTCCGACCCTACTTGTAGGCATTGGGTGCCTTAAAGAAAGTCCAGTGATGCTCCACATCAACAAATCAGTATCACCGGTTGCTCAACATCCGAGGAGGATTCCAGTACACCTCAACCACTGGTGGAAGAATAAATACAATGTCTATTGAGTGAAGTCATAATAGAACCGGCTGATGGCCCCACTACATGGGTGTCCCCCATAGTCGCTGTTCCCAAGAGAGGATCCACCAATAAGATTAGCATATGTTTCAACATATGCCAGGTGAATAAAGCAATCGGGCACAAAGGCATCCCAGAATGCGCTTGGACAATATGATCAGCCTACTGAATGGGGCAACAGTGTTTTCAAATCTTGACCTGAACAGAGGATATCATCAGATTGCGATAGATGAACAATCCAGGTATGTCATCACATTTGCCACACCGATTGGACTCTTCAGATATAATAGACTTAGTTTAAGTATCTACTCGGCTGCCGAGATATTTGAGGAGAGTGATTTGCCATGTGAATAATTGCTTCAATTATAGCGATGACATTTTGATATTTGGGGCCACGCTGGCACAGCATGATAATGCCCTGCGACAAGTGTGCACGGCACTGGTGGGCACTGGGCTGACACTCAACAGTGAGAAATGTGTCTTTCTCAAGTTGCATCTCAAGTTCTATGGACACATCTACTCACAAGATGGCATGACTCTGGATCCGAGCAAGGTTGGTGCTTTCTCAGAGATCTCACTCCCCAAAGACATCGGTGAAGTCAGATAATTCCTGGGACCAGCCAGCTACTGTGGCCGGTACCTCATAAATTTCATGACTACCAGTGTGTCCCTCAGGGAGCTCACCAAGCAAGGCAGACCATTCCAATGGTAACAACACTGCAAAGGCGTGTTCGCACAGATCAAAAATGGCATTGCATCAGTGGAAGACATGGCCTATTTTGATCCGAATCTGAGCACAGAGATGACCGTCGATGCCAGCCCAGTCAGCCTAGGAGCAATTCTGGCACAACATCAACCGGGCCGAGAATCTCTCCGGACCGTTGTTGCCTATGCAAGAGCCTTTCAGAGGTGGAAACCAGATACAACCGGAAAACGAAGGCCTTGCCATCGTTTCAAGCACCCCTATAACATTACATATACGGCATGTCCTGTCACCTTCTGGGATTTTGCACCTTGCTCCGATAAGTATAAGGAGTGGTAGTTGATTGGTACATAGTTTGAAGTAGAAAGACAGCAATGCCGGGCATGCACATTGACTTAGATATCACTTTGGTTGAAAGTAGGTATGCGTCACATTTGCCACGTACTTATCATTCTTAAGGGTGGACAAATGCAAATAATTGTTTGTCCAATCCCACTTCTTCACTTTATTCTTGTATAAATGATTCAAAATATGTGTGCTCATCCTTGTTTTAAAATCTGTACTCCATCCCATCCCCTCATATATCCGAGCCATCATACGGCCATTTCTGTTTCACACTTCTGTCTCACTGAGTGTGGTCATTTACACCATGGTCGAGAGTTGGCTTTTATGTAAAGTAGGCCCTGTCTTGCAATCAAGTGCCCTTTCAAGGATAACAAGCCTAACTCTAGTCGGAGATACTCCATTGGGGGGAGGGACTCAATTTTAACAGTTGTTTCCAGAAGTGGCCTTCCAAACTATCCAGCCACCTATAATCGCCCATATAAAGGGATTCCAGCCCGTACAATATTACTGGGCAAAAACCATAGGAGTAGAGTGTTATAATTCCATCAAGGATATAACCCGATGTTTTAGCCGAGAAAGATCTTATTAGGACCGTCAATGCCTAGCCTTTATACGTTTGGCTTCTATAATATGTTAACTTTCTCACATGCCATGGCCCTGACAGGGCAATCACATCTAAAACCATCCAAGATCACACAAAGTGAGACAGTGGAATGATGAAGGTACAAAGGCCCTCATTACAACCCAGGCGTTAAGGGGTTAACAGCGCCGTAAAAGGTGGCGGCGCCATTAAACCCTTAACGCCTGATTACGAGGTCCCTTTGCGGGTTGGAGACTTTAACACCTGCTTTTTGCAGGCGTTAGAAACCAACCCGCAAAGGGACCTTGGTGCTAAGTATGGTGCCGCAATTTGCGGCACCGTACTTAGCGCTTCCCCATTCCCATTGAGCCCTATGGAGAAAAAATGGGAATGGGGAAGGGCCATGGCGGCATGGGGAATTACCGCCCCGCCAACCTCGGAATGGGGCGGTAATTCCCCATTCCACCATGGCGGAGTCAGTAAGTTACTGGCATGGACCATGGTGCTATTAGCACCATGGTCCAACGCCAGGGTCGTAATGAGGGCCAAAAACGAATCCAATCTGGGAGATGGAGAGATCTGTACAGCAACAGAGAAGTACGAGAAACTCATCTTGCTGTGGAAATGCCTGCATTAAAAAATGTGAGAGATGAACTGTTGATATCGGTGGATGGATTTGTCATGAGAGGACATCAAATAGTAATTCCCACAGATCTACGACAAGCAGTCATTGATCTAGCACACAAAGGTCACTGTGGAATGGTGGCTATGAAAAGACAAATTAGAGACACCATGGGCTTCATTTCCTAGTATGGCGGTAAGGCAACAACGGCGGTATTGCTACCGACACCGTTGCTACCGTACCGCCATACTAGGAGTTCTGCTCGCGGGTGCCCTTGCAGCCACCAGGTTTGACCTGGTGGCCATACCGGCGCCCGTGAGCAGAACATAATGTTAGCACCGGTACCGTTACCACCCTCCCCATTCCCATTGAGCCCAATAGAGCTCAATGGGAATGGGGATGTACCAGGCCCGGCATCCGCGAAAGGGAAATTACTGGGTCTGGCTGGGCTGGAATAGCCCGGTAATTGCCCATTCGCGGGTGCCAGATACGCATGCGAGTTTGGAGGTAGCCTTGTCGGTAAACCCAGCAAGGCTACCTCCAACCTCGTAATGAGGCCCCATGTGGTTCCCGGGACTGGATCAAATGGTAGAGTGCACCATCAATACATGCCACCTATGCCAGATCACCTCCAGACTGAATAGACCGCAGCCCTTGGTGATGTCAGACCTTCCTGAACAACCGTGGACCCACCTCGCAATTGACTTCTTCGGCCTCTTTGAAGAAAATAAGTATTGGCTAGTCATAATGGACAAGTTTTCTCAATTTCCTCTGGTGCGTCTAATATTGTCTATGGTGGTCAGCACCATCATACCAGACAACATTTTCTCTGAAGTTGGATAATGGCCCACCTTTCAGCTGTCTGGAGTTTGCAAAGTTCATGCAGTACATGGGAATTCATCACAGAAGAATTACTCAGCTATGGCCACAGGCCAATGGCATGGTAGAGCGATTCATAGGCAGTTTGAAAAGAGTTCTCCAGCAAAATGAACTAAGACAAATGTCGCTCAATCAGGCTGTGTGAAACATGCTGAGGGACTATAGAAACTTGTTGCATGGCACAACAGGGAAATGCCCCTCAGAACTTCTGTTTGGCAGGAAAACAAGGACCAGATTGCCTCTTTTCGCAGATGAACTGAGCGACAATGTAAAGCAGACGAGAGATGTAGATGCCCGCAGGAAGCAAGAGATGAAGGAGTACGCTGATAACAGAAGGCAAGCAGAAATCTCTGACCTGCAGATAGGTGACAGGGTGCTCCTATGCGGATGACAAGATAGAAAGACAGACTCAAAGTTTGATCCAGAACACCTGACGATATTGCATGTGAATGGAAGCATGATTACTGCTCACTCCCCCAGGAGAGTGGTTACTTGGAATGTCACTTCAAACTATACTAAGAAGATGATCAAGAAGATCAAGGGGAGGAAGGAGCTGCTGTGACACATGAAGGGTTGATGAGAGAAGAAGATGATGAGCCAAGAGACCTGCAGAAGGAACGTCGGACCAGGTCCACCAGGTGTATCCAAAGGCCTGTACATCTCATTGAAGAGATGTGAGGATATAAAACTGTGTGACTTTTAGCTTGGCCGAAGGGGGAGATGACGTGTCCTGGCAAGAACACAGTTAAGGGAGCTTCCGAGCTCTGTCACCAGAGGTGCCAGCCAATGGGGAGGCACGAGGTTCACGCATGGTGTTAGAGTTAGCCCGTGCTCAGGCAGTCGCTGGCGCAAACAATAAAGAAAGGTTAGAACGTTCTCTGGCTCTGTGTGCTTATTCCCTCTGCACTGGAGCTAACCCCACCGCCCCCAGTTCCCTCCAGTGATTGTAGAAAAGCTTCATGCAATTTCTCACATGAAGGACAGGACAGATTTCTTGAAGGTGTGGTGATGCTACTGTACTTATTTATGGTCAAGGATAGAATCATAGCAACAGCGACAGAGGTATCCCGGTGGAGGGGACAGCAAGTATCAGAACACTGATACTCTTAAAGACATTAAAGCCAGTCTAATGTCATCTCTTAAGTCTGTCACAAACACGTTAGCCCCTCCCAAGGATAAATGCCTGGCAAAGCGAAAGGCAATACCTGGTTTAATGATAATCTCTCAGAGCTCAAGGCACTGAAAATCAAATCATTCTACGCCTGGAGGCAATCCCGGGACCAGGCCAAGTCTGTATAACTATAAAAAAGCAGCACTCATTCACAAAGCAGTAATCATCTTAGCGAAAAAGGATTCTCTGAACCACAGAATACTAAATGCCACATCCGACAGTAAAGAATTATTTAAAATGTTAAAGGAACTTGAAACTCCCATGGGCCCCAATCTGGAACACACTCTTAAGAACGACACGTGGTGTTCAGACATTCAGTCCGCCTTGTTTAACAAACTTGAAAAAATAAAAAGACTATAAAAGAGAAAAAAGTGATTCTGAATATAGAAGAATACATATCAAAGGCATCTACTTCACCGATAAGGGACGAAAATGGTCTCGCCTTCAATTTCACCCCTGTCTCAGAATCGGATTTCTATCAGAACTTGCAAGGGACCAAACTGTATTTGCTATTTTTTATGTTTCGTTAATTAATAGTGGTTGTGCATACAGTCACAAATGGATGCCTACATCAGTACTGTTCACCAATCAGAGACCAGCATGCTCAATTAAACATTGCTCACAGAAGAAACAGATAATTGTTGTTAATCTGAAAGTGACTGTTTCCAAGAAGTAAGGGCATTTTAAGAGATACAATTATGTGCAATCTCGGCAGGATAAGCTGCTAAAAAGGACATTCTTTTATTTTGCTATCATTGTATACTGGTGTGTTTTAAACATTTTACAATGTTCATTTCTAATGATCTATTAAAGTGTATTTTAGTCATAATCAGAAAGCCATAGGTTTCTTAATTGACAAAACACGTTATCAAACATTGAATAAGCATATAAGTAGTTTTCTGATAGAAGGCGTTTACTCCAATGTAGACAGTCTGCTACTGTCCTGTTATATTATCTTGAAAACATTCCTACAGGAAAGAGGAATGAGACAAATAGTACCAATGGGAGTTCCTGGCTGCTTTGCTTATAATCAAAGAGAATGTTGTGAACTTGTGATTGTCTACATGCCTTTATATTTGACAAATATATCTGTGATTAAAGGGTTGTCTGCCTGAATCATGAAACATATAATGCACACTGGGCTTGGCGCTCATTTAGTTCTCACAACACTCACCCTAAGATTAAAGTGTTTGTACACATGAACCATGTATATTTAGTCAGGCAGTTTCAGGGTTTGGATGTGAGAATAAAATGGCTGTGTCATCCGTCACTGTTGGGGTCTGCCTTCCAAAATTTTACGAGAGGAGAGGCTGGGATGAAAAGCTTTCTTTCAGTGTAAGCACGGCTGTGTGCATGCTCAGTCCCTAATGTGCAGGCACAGATGCCCTCCGTTATTTTTTCTTACAACAATCCGCAAAACATTTAGGGATGTTGCTTACATCCAGCAAGGGCACCTTTCAGTGTGCATTGCAGCTCCACCCAGACAGTGGACCCAGGGTACACACTTTGAAGACATGATTCATCCTCCATGATAGTGGGACACTTTCTCTTCTATTGCCATTATTAAAAGTAGAATTGTGTTTAAGGGGTCGTTGTTGCACAACAAGATGGCCGCTTAAACGTGGAGCTCCTCCCCGGCACGAATCCTTAACAAATATTACTTCATTTCCAGACTCCTCTGAACTGTGGAAATATCAGCGCTGTCCCTAGAGATCATCCTGAGGTTATATGCGAAAGAACAGATGAAAACGGACAGCACACCTAAATACAGTAAGGGACCTGGAGAAAGAAGCCCTGAGCCGCTCCTCGGCTCCACAGCCGCGGCCTCTGAAATTCGCTCGAGCCCTCTCGTGGGTGGAGCCATCCTTGCGGGCGGCGAGCGCGGGGAGGTACGGCGCCAACATCCTAGGCTCGAACTCCGGCATACCTTGGCGGCTCGCTGAAGCCAAACCCTTGTTTACTGAGAGCAGCGCCGGCCCCTCCTGCGCCCCCCCCCGCGGCCCTAGTGCCAATCTGGTCCGTGGGAGGACATACAAAGGATCACCGCCCTCCCCAGGAACAACACAACCCTGGGAACAAGTCGAAAGGTGGGAGGACACAGTCCACTCAGTGGAACGCTGTTGGGACAAGTCAGGCAAACCTCCAACATAGACTAAGCAAGCACTGTCTGTACCCCCTGGAGCACCTCACACTGCAACCTAAACCACTCGGAATTTGCGATCACTCCACCTGACCACAGAAGCCCGGACAGTCGAACATTGAAGGGTAAACAAATGAGAGAGAATCGGAAAGAAACATTGTAGGACAGCTGACCTTGAGACCACATTCCAGTTAATCTGGACCCCGTCTGGCCCCACACCTGGCAGCAGTCATTTTGAATCTCACCTAGCCATTCATCCTCATTGACGGGTATAAGTATCCAATGTCAGGAATTGCCATGAATGTTCATGGGTTCTCTGGAGCTATGAGTCGAGTTCCTTTTACTAATGAATTACCAGTTTCTAGAGGAGAATACAATATGTCTGTTCCTTTTTTATACTCACGACAGACACTGGTTAACATTTTGGGAACAGATTTAATGACAAAACTAAATAGGACAATATTTAAAATTGCTCTGTCTCAGCATTTAGTTAAAATAGCATTGTGAAACCTAGACCTTTCTCCCTCTATTCAGGATTCGCAAATGTAGGTGTGTTTTTTCTCCTGTTATAATATGCACTGTCTCAATACTTAAAATTGCATTGTGAACCCTCGGCCTTTCTCCCTCTATTCTGGATTCTCAAATTTAGGTGCGTATTCTCTCCTGTCTTAACATGTGCATTTTGTAAGCTCTTTAATCCTGAGTGTTGTCATCTTGTCCTATTGCTCAGCTTGCTTGCCTCTCACTGTCTTGTCTGCCTACTCTAGTGTCCTTCTCTAGTATTTCCACCTCTCTTCTCTCCCACCTACTCTATGGTGCTGTCTGACTCTCCTATCTTTTGTAACTGCTTCTCTATTGACTATCCTGCTCTCCTCACTACATCTGGTAGGAAGAATTTTAAAAAGGACATCCTCCTTCCATTCCTCTAAGGTCATCAATAATGTTTACTCAAATGGGACCATCTTAGTCCAAGGCCCTCAGGCCAACCTTCACCTCTTTGATAGACGCTTCCCGCGCCTCATCAATTTCCTTTCTTCTCCTGCTGTCCCCTCTCCCCTTTCTGTGGCTACCTCGTCCCCCCTTCTGCCTCCTCCTTGGCTACCTTGCCTTCTCCTTCCCTCTTGGCCCCCTCTCAGGCTCCTTCTACACCTCCAAAGGGCATACCTCTGATCTGTACCCCTCTCCGGAAGTCCTTCAAGGACGGCAACCTTCTCCATATTGCCACTCTAAACTCTGGCTCTGCTGTCAAACACTGCTGCTTCCTGGAAGAACCTGACCTCGATGTCCTCGGTCTCACCGAGACATGGTTCACGGCCATCTCTGTCACTAGCTTTGACACGCTCCTTCCTGATGGCTACAAGATCCTCTTCACGCCTAGGTCCAACCGCTCTGGAGGGGGTGTAGCCCTGATCTTCCCTGAGTGGATTCCTGCCTCTGTCACTCCCACGCAGGCCTACACCTCTTTTGAATGCCTCGTCTGAAGGCTCTCTCTCTCCCCTAGCCATTCCCTTGCTGTGGCTACTATCTATCGGCCACCTGGTCAGATCTCCTCCTTCCTCTCTGAGTGGGCGGACCTCTCCTCCTCACTCCCGTCCTCTGCCACTCAACTCATCCTTCTTGGAGACTTCAACATCCACCTTGATGCCTCCTGTCCTCCCTTTGGACTCTTTCGCAACCTCTGTGACTCTCTCTCACTCACTATTCTCTCCTCTGGCCCAACTCACTCTGCAGGGCATACTCTGGATGTTATGATCGCCTCAGACCTTCCCCTCTCTGTCCCTCTCTCCACTCCTCTCTCCTGGAGTGATCACTTTCTCCTCTCCTCCCACCTCACCCTCCCTACCCCTCAGGCCAAGCCACTTCCATCACTGCCACCCACCTTCTTGGTCATCCGACCCATGAAGAGTGTGCCACCTTCTGACTCCCCTCCCCTTTGGATGACTCTCACCCTGACACCGCCCTCTGCATGCTCCACTCTGCTATATCTGATACTCTTGATATCCTTGCCCCTGTCATCAGAATCCACCTGAAGCCCAAAGCCAAGTGCAACTTCTGGTACGACTCAGACCTCGTCACCCTCAAAAGCAAGTGCAGGGTGGCCGAGAGGAAATGGCGTGCTTCATGTACATCCTCTGACAAACTGGCCTGCCGCCTGCTCCAAAGGCAATACCGGCTCTCTGTCCTAACCAAAAAGAGAGCTCATATCCAAGCCCGCGTCTCTGCGGCATCTAACAACTCAGCTGAACTCTTTAAAATCTGAAAGGAACTGGCCAACCCTGCCACAGTCTCTACCTCTCCTGTCCCCTACCAGGCCCTCTGCACGGCACTGGCTTCTCACTTCATCTCTAAAACTCAGGACATCCTGTCCTCACTGTCTTATCCCCTCCCTCCCTCTACTCCCTGCTCTTCCTCCCGACCCTCTGCAGCCACCTCTCTGCCCTCCTTCTCGGCCTTTCTCCTGTTCTCTGCAGACGAGGTTTCTAGAAAAGTCTGATCTATGAAAGTCTCGTCAAAACAGGTTCACCCCTGTTCCTCCAAAACCATCAAGGACCACATCGACTCCCTGGCTCCTGCCCTGGCTGATTTCTGCAATCACTCCTTCTCCACTGGAGTCTTCCCATTCCCCCTGAAGCACTCCCTTGTGCACCCTCTTCTTAAGAAACCCTCTGCCGACCCCTTCTGCCCAGCTAACTATTGCCCAATCGCCATCACTCCCTTCCTGAGCAAGCTCCTGGAGAAACTGGTCATCTCCCAGCTTAATCTCCCACTGAATCTATTGGTTGTCTTCATGACCATCTATCTGGCTTCAGAGCTGCCAGAAGCACAGAAACTGCTCTCCTGAACATCCGTGAAGACCGGCTCTCCAACCTTGATGCTAACACTCCTTGCGTCCTCATCCTGCTTGATATCTCTTCTGCCTTTGACACTGTCAACCATGTCATCCTACTCAACCGTCTCCGTGATAACCTGGGTATCACTGGTCAGGCTCTGGCATGGCTGACGTCTTTCCTCTCTGACCGACCCTCCCAGGTCCAACTTTGGTCCTTCCTCTCCACTATCGTTTTCTCTACCTGTGGTGTCCCCCAGGGGTCTAACCTCTCTCCCTGGCTGTTCAATCAATACCTGGCACTCCTTGCCCAGCACATTGCCATTCTCTGCGCCATCTTTCAGTGCTATGCGGATGACACTCAGCTCATTTTCAGGCTACCCTCGGCCTCCTCCTCTCCTTCCCTCATCTCTGATTGTCTGTCTGCTATCCAGGAGTGGTGTGCCGCCAATGACCTCTGCCTTAAAGCTCATCGGCACACCCGCTCCCTCCTTTCCTGTAGCTCTCCGGCCGGCCTCACTTGGCCCTCTTCCTGCTCCCACCTGCAAGGCTAAAAACCTCAGGGTCATCTTCGACTCCACTCTCTCCTTCTCCCCTCACATCTCTGACGTCTCTAAGAAGTCACACTACCAGCTGCACCTCCTCAGAGGTATTCTTTCTTTCCTCCCCTTCCCCCAGAAGCTCACTGTCTCTGGAGCTCTGGTTCTCTCTAGGCTGGACTACTGCAGCAGCCTCTTTCTAAATCTGCCTGTTTCTACTCTCCGCCCTCTGCAACTTATCCAGAATAGGACTGCAAGACCTGTCCTTGGCCTCAAGCCCAGGGATAGTATCTCTCCAGAACTTAAATCTCTGCACTGGCTCCCAGTGGCTGCGAGGATTAAGTTCAAAATCCTCTGCGTCATCCACAAGGCCTTCTGGGGCCTGGGGCCGCAATACCTTCAACTCTCTGTCCCTAAATATCTTCCGCTCATCCACTTCTCCAAGCAAGGAGTTGGTGGTAGATCTCTTTCTTCAGCTGGTGCCTCCCTCTGGAACAGCCTCCCTTGCTCCCTTAAAATTTAGGAGAACCATCTCCGGTTCCGGAAGCAGCTCAAAACCTTTCTCTTTGCTTCTGCTTTTTCTCCTCCTCTCCTCTGCTGACCTCCTGGCTGTAACCGGAACTACACTGGCTACCTGGACAGCCTCTGATCTCGGGCCCAGGTGCCTCCCCCACCAATGTCACACACCTGCACTGCCCACCTGTCAACCCCCAGACTTGGGGACTGTTTCTGTATCCCTACAGTCCCCCTACCAGCCTGACATCTGATGTCTGCACTTACCCATGCACTTGCCACATGCTGGCCATTACTTTACTTATTGGTTATTTATTCCCGTGTACTCCACTGTCCCTGCCCCCTTCCCATGCACTTGCTCAATCTGAATGACACCTGGCCTAGTAGGGTCGTTGTCTGTCTTCCCTTTGTTCCCTTCCCTTGCCTCGTCGCGCCTTGAAGCACTTGTGTATAGGCGCGTTATAAATGCCATTTCATTTCCTATAAATATGACAATTTCATTTACTGATCAAGAAATAATGTGCTCCACTGCAGGAATACACTATTTAAACATGGGAGAATGTATATTGTTGTTCACAGTGCAAGTGGCTCTGCAAGGTGATCCAGAGATTTTTCTATGTGGAGTGATCATTTTACTTACATGGCTACCTGGCTTGGTGGAAAAACACACACCCTGGATGTTGCCGACCAGGAGCCCAAAGCTGCACTCCTTGCGGGATAATATCCCAGGTCAAATATCTCAACTAGAACAGAAGTTAGATAGCTCCAATGAGTCACATATCCATAACAGTTGAGGCTGTAAATTTGTAATTTAGATGGCGAGCAGCATACAACTGTGCTCAATAGTTTAACACAATACGTAATCATTAAAGTGTGTATTTCAATATTTCTGTCCGCCTGCTGGAGTAAGACAAGGAAAAGTACCAAACTGACTCAAAACAGGTTAAAACAGAGAGTAAACAGGTTTTATATAACCAAAAGTCTCTGGGCCTCATTTCGACCCTTGCGGAAATCGGAAAACGATGGCGGAAATGCAATACCGCCATCGAATAGCGCTCGGTGCGACTATGACCCGTCACCGCAAAGTACGAATCCATTAGCGACACCGTAGTGAACGCCAACGCTAACTGCACCAAGTACGCGCGCGCGCGCCATGCCAAACCGTAAATACCACCATGGCGCAAGGGTACGCGAATTCCGACCCTAGCGGACATGTACCTAACGCCATCAAGCATGGCGGAAAGTACCATTCCGCCATGGTGAGAAGTACGGCATCGCGAATCAACCGTATACGGCCCCACTGAGTGCCTGTACACCGCTCCCTGCCCACAAAGTACAACTCCCCGTAGGTGCAATGAAGTCACAATGCAACCAGTGAAATGTACAAGTCACCCATGCATGCCAACGAACCAAAGATTCACAAGAGGGGCCAATGGGAGCTGCAGGGCACAGATGGCACGAATACAGAAGCCATTCCAATGGACATGACCACAGTCCCCCCCCCCAGAAACGCACGCAAACACAGGCACCTGTGACCAGCAATATTCCGAAAAGCACAACATTCCACCAGTCCACCTGGCTGACCGGCATCTGTTACACAAAACCCAATCCCCCGCCCCTGAGCATGACAACATTCAAACAGTCATATTGGCAGCCCCCATCCCTGACCTCACTGGGCTCCGTAGGCAAACGCGCCCAGCACAGTACCACGCAACTAAACTCCGAAGCTGGAACCCAATGCAGATCTCCTCACAATACATCGCTCCCCAAATAGGAATATGCCACATCACTCGCAAAGAAGAACGCTACACGGCCCATATCAGAATAGAAATTTAATGCACAACAAAATCACCAAGCCCATACAGCCATTAGTCCATGAACTCCAAAACACATATCACCATTGTGGGCTGCATCCGCAAGGAATGACCAGCTACTACTTGTGAGACGCCCTGTTCCATCATGGTACACAGAGCCACATTCACGTACGAAAAGGCAACATGGAAGCGCACAGAACCGCAGGGCCGTCCCAATGGGGAGGCACTAGTCCAGCTGAAAGGCCGAAATGTTGCTCCGAGCCACTAGTACTGCGTAAGGGCATGTGGCCCATTGGCGATCGTCCCATAAGATCGTAATGCTGCTCCACTGATTAACACGAAGCAGCAGGTGTCGGGAGTAAAAGCCATCTGCAGGAGTGGCATACAGATGGTAGTGGCAAAAGGGGAGGAGATACCTGTCAACCAAAAGAAAAGAAAAAGAACAGAATGGCCATCAGAACTACATTCGAACAACTCACTTCAATGATCACACTAAATCCACAGCCATATGCATGCTAGCCCACTCCAAAGGATCATCACCACCCCAAAACCACTTGCGACTCATAACCATCTATATCGAGGTGTAAACACCATCACAAACGAGTGTACCTGTGCATGCGTCAGTCAAAACAGATTCCATCAGATGGGAATGTTAACGTGCATGGACACAAGTGTCTGAAGGCGCGTCGAGACAGGGAGGGCTCAACAAGGCCAGATAGACGATGGTCCCACTATGGCAGCCCTGCATCACATAGCGCAGGGGAGGCGGATAGATTCCAACAAGCCCTGTACATGGAAAACCCTGTATCAAATCACCTGCCCATGCATCCATTCATCATTCCCTCATCCAGGTATAAAAACGCCTGAATATTTACTCACATAACATTAGAAATTTCCATTGAGTCTGTGCGTCATGCAGCCTGCAAAATCCACAGTGCCCCAGCCCGTAATTCAAGTGTTGTGAAGTAACATGTATTTGGGAACGTCCGGCCTCATCGCCCACGTCGCTATTGCGCATCCCAAACTATTCATATCATTCATTGCTTCCTCGCCATGGCCCCTGTCTCAAGGACATTGAACAATAGAACGTTATATTTGCAGTCAGACCTGTGGGCATCTCCTCGCCGCTAGCTGAAAACCGAAAGCGCCGCCCTTCGAATTCCTCATTTGCAACATCACGTCGTAAAGGCATCTGTGGCCATTTGAAATCACAAATTAATCCATCTAGTGCGGCTGTGTGTGAAAATGGCAACTGCCTTCACCCACTAATGGGACGCCCCGCCCGTCGTTGCAACTCGGTACAGTGATGCATGAGGGCCCACCGTTACTCGAGTACTACGTTCCACTGACCCATCACAAGTCTGTTCGCGGCTGCAAAGATTGTATGTGAAACAATGGGACCATAGCCGATTGTACATATCAACAAATGTTACACGGCCATCGGGTACAAATACATGATTGCATTTGCAAGATGCCATTCCTCGATTTGCAGCGTTGTGTGCGGGACGTGCTCGCCCAAAGGGGAGAGCTGCTTGCACAGGTGGAATGAATCACCACAGGTGGAGGCCATACAGCCTGAAAACACATGAATTGCACACCCGGTCTCCTCCCACAACCACACCGGAATGCTACCGGCAGGACTCGCGATGTTGGCCCTGGGGGACCTGATAGCACTGCAAGTACTCCAACTACAAGAAGAAGACGAACACCAACTACAACCGGCCGCACGGAGGAGACGCAGGAGGAGGAGGAGGCCAAGGCAGGGCCAGCAAGGGCCGCCAGCACAGCCACTACCACCACGCAGGCAGCCCGCAATCCCACGCCTCCGAGCACATCCGTTCAACCTCACTGATGAGCAGATCCACACCCTCTACCGTTTGGACCGGGACACCATAGCCGCCATTGTGGACATGACACAGGCTGACCTTGTCAGCATGATAGATAGCCCAACCGCCATCCCACCCCTACTGAAGGTGGTGTCTGTACTCCACTTCCTGGCCACAGGCACCTACCAGCACACAGTCGGACAGTTGCATGGCATTTCTCAGCCACAGTTCTCACGGACACTATTGCAAGTGCTCGATGCCCTCCTGCAGCACGCAGACGACTACATCTCTCTACCACGCTCGGAGCAGGAAATTACCAACACAAAAGTGGGATTCCATGCACTTGCCGGCATACCGGGTTGCATTGGTGCCATCGACTGCACCCTTGTGGAATTGGTCGTCCCACATGCCATGGAGGCCCAGTACCGCAACCGAAAACAATTCCATTCCCTGAATGTACAAATGGTGTGTGACTCCAACAGGATCATTACACATTTTTGTGCCAGATTCCCTGGATCAACCCATGATTCTATGGTCTTGAGGAACTCCACTATACCACGCTACATGGAGCGACACGCAGGGAACAGATCCTGGCTACTCGGTGAGTCTCATTTCATGCATGATGATGTGGGGTATGTGATGCGGCAATGACCTGGCAGGAAGGGGGGGGGTGTGCGTACGTAGCAATGGCATTCCACATCATACGTTTATCGTCCACATACAGGTGATGCTGGGTATCCACTGAAGAGATGGCTCCTCACACCAGTCCGGAACCCACGGGACCAGCATGAGGAGGACTACAACCATGCCCACTCACGTACCCGTGTAGTCATTGAACAGGCATTCGGCCTACTGAAGACTCGTTTCCGCTGCCTCAGCAGGTCTGGCGGGGCACTCCTGTACCGCCATGAGAAGGTTGCAAAGATGGTCATGGCATGTGTCATGCTCCACAACATGTGTGTACGTAGACATGTGCCCATGCCCCCTGACGCAGAACTGCTAGCACCTGATGATGGTCATGATGAGGGTGGGGATGTGGCAGCACCTCATGGAGTCTGCGAGGCACCGGAGGGCCGTGACATTCGTCAGCATCTCATTGATGCATGCTTCTAGCACTCACGCCTGGTGGCTGATACATGGACACGGGACTCGTGGCACTGTGTGTGTCTGGTACATGCACAATATGGACTGTACGCCTATGATGGCCTAGTACACAAAGATCATTGTCCACACATCTCATTGGTTGATTGTGCACTGTTTATGGCATATGTGATATCATGTTGAACACCCTATCGACCCGCCACCCAAGTGAGCCCAACACACCCCCTCCACCCTCCTACCTCCCCCCGAACACCAGTGTCCAAAGATGCTCATTGTCAGTGGGCTGTCGCTATTGCAAGCCCCCTCTGCGGGTATCAGGGGCACCCCTGCCTGTGGAGCGCAGGTTCCTCCCAGATCTACGTTGGGGGCTGCCCTGGACGGAACTTGCAACGGATGATGTCTCTGCCTGCTCACGTCCATGCATGTCCCTAAGGGTTTGTGAGAGCTCAGTGAGCACACGGCGCACTGCGGCAAGTTCGGCACATACGTCTTTGGACGTCGCATGCAGTTCCCCCCTCAGGCTCTCGGTGCTTCTCTCCATTTGGACTCTCAGGCTCTCGGTGCTTCTCTCCATTTGGACTCTCAGGCTCTCGGTGCTACTCTCCATTTGTGCCCTTAGTGTCTCTGTACTTCTCTCAATTTCTGCCCTAAGTGTCTCAGTTGATGTTTCTATGTCAGCCTTAGTGCCCCCACATTCATCGGCATGGTCCTTGAGGAGCGTGGCCAGTTGCTGCGATTAACTGGTCGAGGGACTGTTGCCTCTGCTGGGCCATGGCCATTTGCGGGGGTGTCACAGAGGGGCTGTTGTCCTCATGTTGCCTTGCCACAGGCCTTGTGGGGGATGGCCAGTCGTCGTCTTGTGGGTGCCCCTGCGTGGTATCCTCATGTTGTACGGGATGGGACAGACAGGGGGATTGGGACAGGCCATGGATGGATCTGACTTCGACATCCCCGTCTTCTGTGTCGGAGCATGCTGCCATCAATGGGGTGTCACCTATGGTGCTGCTGCCACCAGAGGCAGTGCGTTCTGTGGCATCCGTTGGGGGGACCTGTGGTGGTGGTGTTGTGGGCATGCTGGCTGCTGGGGTGCCTGTTGATGTACCCTCCTCTGTGCTGCCACCTGATTTGTGCTGCTGCCGTGTCTTGATGCGTGCAGCTGAGGTGGAGGGTCTTTGGCCGTTGGTCTTGGCCCTCTTTGCAGGTGTGCTGGTAGGGGTGTCCTGATGCTCGTCGTTTGGATCGGACCCTGTGGTGGAGTAAAGGAGGGCGAGGGTTATTAATGGGTCTGAGGGTATTGGAATGGCATTGTATCACATGCATTGGGGTGGTACCTGAGTGTGATTTGGGTCGGGGCCTTGGAGGTGCTTTCATTTGTGTGTGGAGTGAGGGTGCAGTTGTTTGGCAGCCTGCAGTTAGGGTGTGCCTGCTGCACGTGTAGTGGTTGTTTTAGGTGTTTTTAATTATTTATGTATTTATTGTGAGTTTTAAAGTGCGCTATCAGGGCGATGTGTGTGGACGTTCTCCTGGACATGTGTTTCTGTTGCACTATGTGGACACATGGTACTTCACATGATTGGACATTGTGGATTTAGCATTGTTTTATCTGGCCCACCTACCTGAATCTTCGGATGTCTGCACTCCTTTCTCCATCCCTCCGACTCCCTCTATGCTCTCCATTCCGATGGTGGAGGCACAGATTTCTTCCCAGGGGGTCAACTTGATGGGTGATTCAGGACCTCCCCTGGTGGCTGTGGCTATGTTGCGGTTGGCAGAGAGTATGCTGCGGACGCGTATCCGCAGGTCGTCCCATCGCTTTCTGCATTGCTGTGGGTTGCGGGGTGCGGTCCCCACCGCACTTACCCGCTGTGCCACCAGAGCCCATATGGCCTTCTTGTTCGCAAGTGCCGTCCTGGTCATTTGCGTGGAGAAGACGACGGCAGCATTCTCCTGGAGGGTCTCTGTTAGCACGGTGAGTTCCTCACGGGAGAAGTGGACCTGCCGCTTGCGGTCGCACGCTTTCTTCGCTACTTTTCCCATTTTTCTTGGTTTCGCTAGGGTGGATGACGGGTTGGGGTGTGTCTCGGGGTAGTGTTTTTAGTGCTTGTGTGGTTTTTGTGGTTTTATAGGTGTACGGCGGGATGTTTCCCGTTCCGGGTACATGTTTTTGCTTCCGTTTCCGTATATTTACGATCACCGTACTTTCCGGTAGGCGCACACTGCGGTGTCCGCTGTGATGGGTGGCGGTATTGCACCTAGGGCGCCGTACGGCGGCGGTGTGGGCCGTTTTGGGGTCATTTCCGCCATCGCGGACTTTGCACTTCCGCCATGCCGTGGTGCTCGTGCCCGATGGGTCGGAATGGGCCGCACTTTGCTCCTTCGTGCAATGGCGGAAACGCTATTTACGCTGTGGCGGTCCGGTCAGTCACTTTCCGCCAGGGTCGTAATGAGGCCCTCTGTCTGTTGCACTGTTAGTTTCCACAGTGCACCGTGAAGGGTGTCGTAAAATACAGTAATTCAAAATAAAACAATGGTACGGTTTAAGCTATAAAAAATGCGGGTAAACCAAAAAGAAGGTGAATCGAATGAGTATGACAAGTTGTGTCCCAATTACATCATTGGTGATAACATGTACAGTTTCCAACATAAATCCTTTTGAAATTTTCAACATAAAAAAGCACTCCTAGTTGGTATGAGGTGCCAACGCGTTTCGGATTCCATTAATCCATATTCAGGGCCGGATGTGCTCATATTTCATAATGTATTCAAGTAGAATCTCTTTCGTTGGGTCCTAAGAATAATTCAAATGAACTCGTCAAGGGGTATAGTGTATTGTGTTTCAAAGTAACTAATAGGCTTAGTAAATACACTGACCTAGTGAGTCGAGGGAACTGGACTCAAAAAGGTGTTGTCGGGTCTGGAGAGAGTCGCTCCCATCTAGATCGTTGGTAAATGGTGGCGGGATTCAGGTCTCATGCAGGTAAAAGGGAAAAGCCGCCATCAGAGGTGATGGCAGGTTCATACTAAAGCAATTTAGAAGTCGTACTGACAGACTGTTCTGCCACGCGAATACATCGCCCCCGTGTACTAGCGTGATGAGCTAGTTCGAGCGCATATAGTAATAGGAGTGAGAATCTCTACGTAGGGAGTATCGTATTGGTTTGAAATTCAATTGTACTTACTGGATCTCTGCAGGGAGGATAACCCGAGCGGCCCGTCGCCAAGACGAGTCGCTCGTAAGTGAACCTAAATAAAGTGGTTGTCGCGGACGCCACCCATGCGCGTTGGCGCTTAAGCCGCCATGTTGGTGTGGGCAGTAAGCCGTACAGAGCCGTATTGCGAGTGACGCTGCAATAGTGTCAATCAGGAGAAGAATCAAATTGTACTCGCGCATCTGTATGCGTAGGTAAAAACGTCTGCAAGGGCAGAAAATAGGGTCATCATTAATCTGAGTAGTGGGGCGCAGCAGGGGGGGCGTCACAGTTCCAGTCGGACTGTGGGGCGCCCCCCCTCCTGCTGGTTAGCTGGGACCCAGAGGGAGGAGCTAGCAAGCATACCGGCTCCTATCAAAAACTGGGTCGAACTGAAGAGAAGTGAACAATGGTCAATCTACATGGGTACTTACAGCTTTTCTCTGCATGGAATACCCCTAAAGAGTTTGTCATGCTGACGATCATTTTACTTACATGGCTACCTGGCTTGGTGGGAAACATTGTAAGGATACCTAATGAGTTCTTGTTTAGACCACGAATACCCATGGACAAAGTGGGGGAACAGACTACTCCTATAGAATTAGAAGCAGCCATAGTACGGAAGGAAATGGCAATGCTCAAAGGAGTAGATGATGAGGGCAGACCATGGAGAACAGTAATAGCTCTCGAGGAAGGGTACAGATTGACTGACATAACTGATGATGACATGTTCAGGGAAGATCAAACAGACGATGAAGTGGTGTTCTTTATGAGCATCACATACTGGATGAGGATAGAAAAGAGGGAAGTCCCACAGCAAATGGCGATAATGCAGCAACGTCCAGCATTTTTTCAGGAAGACTTGGAAAAGGTGCCAAGCGTGCTTTGGACCACAGGACCTTATGACACAGGTTTATTAAAGGGAATAGGGGAGGTTAAAATAAAGCTTAAACCAGGAGTGATTTTACCTCGAGCAAAACAGTACCACATGTCTCGAGAAGCTGATGAAGGTATATTTCAGACTATTTCATCAATGATGAAACAGGGGAATCTGGTGCCTTCAGAATCATCATGTAATACTGCTGTGTATCGTATTAAAAAATCTAAAGGAGGATTGTGGAGATTTATACAAGATATGAGAACGCTTAATCAGATTGTACATGCAGAGTTTCTTTTAGTTCCAAAGGTTCTGTGCAGTATCTCGGTGGAACTCGATATTTCATAGTGATCAATTTGAAGAATGCATTTTTCTCAATCCCGTTGCACAAGGACTCACAAGACTTGACTTCTTTTATGTTTCACCCAACCTGACTGAAACATACTAGGCTGCCCCAGGGGTACTGTGAGCAGGGGCGTTGCTAGGGGGGGGGTAGAGGGGCTATAGCCCCTGATCTTTTGGTTGTAGCCCCGGATAGAATCTCAGGAGCTACAGCCAAAAGGCTAGCTAGCCCCCAGTCCCAACAGTTACGACATCAGCCTAGCCCCGGATCTTTTCCAGACCTAGTAACTCCCCTGACTGTGAGTCCCCATCGATCTTTAATGGTGTTTTACAGATGGATTTAGGCAACATTGATCTCAAGAGTGCGGTGATACAGTACGTAGATGACATTTTAATTTGCAGCACCACAGAAGATGAGTGCAGACAAGGTTTTGTTCAGTTAAAGACTATTCTAGCAGACACAGGATATAATGTAGACAAGGAGAAGTTGCAAAATTGTCAAGAAGAGGTGTTGTACATAGGTCAGTTGATTTCACATGAAGGAAAGAAAGTGACACCTGAAAGAGCCGAGGCGATTATGAAAACCTCAAAACCAAATACAGTGAAACATGCAACAGTTTTTGGGGTTATGCAACTATGTTAGAGCTTGGGTGTTTGATTACAGTACGTACAGAAGACCACTTCTGCAACCTTTAAAGAAAGCACAAGTGGCAAAAATAAAAATAGAATGGACTGAAGAAATGAAGAAAGGGTTTGAGGAGCTGAAAAAAACAATTTGCACAGCCCCTGTTTTAGGAATTCCCATTTATGCTGAGGAATTTTATTTGTTTTTGCACATAAATGGGACAGTTATGACAGCAGTGCTTACGCAGAGAACCACATTGGGGTACAAACCATTCGCGCATTACAGTGGAACTTTAGACCCAGTTATGAAAGGACAATGAACACACTCATACATAAGACTGCACCAGCTGACTTTTCACAGATGCATTTAATTTGAAAAGAAACAAATCATAAGATTGCCCTTTATGATGACACCTGTTTCGGCTCTGACCGCCTTTTTCAAATCAGGGCTCATGCTCAATTGTACATTGAACAAAACTTTTTCTATATTTCAAAATTAAAAATAGATTATATTCATATCAAAAAACATTTCAAAGTATGTAATATTAATAAAAGAAAAAGGAAAAATAATTTTTGAAAAGACAGTTGTGCTTCATTATAGATTGTTGCAATAATAATCACAATCACAGAGAGTCAAGGGTGGGTGTAGAGGAGGATTGTTAGGGTTTTGGTTTTAGAGAAAAGAAAGAAAAGTATAGTATTATAGAAGCATCTGATTTTCTGTCAGTCCATCTCACACTGGTAGTCATTGCTCAATATAGATAGTTCATCCAATTTGGTACTATGTATTGGCAGCAAATATTAGATTGGTTTGTCACTTACATGGACTTTTAAAACAAAATATATACAAATGTGTCTAAGTCCTGTTTGCCCATGTAGTGACAACCTATCTCTTACTGACTCATGAGAACCATGGTTTAACGTCACGTAGTCTTACCACTGTTTATCTTTATCTCTTGTTCGATCTTGGTTAGTTTCTTCACAGAAATTTGTATAAATGGATTAGATCCTGGCAAATGAATGATGTGCAATGATAATTTTGTTACATTTTGTTTGGTTTAGATTTAGGTAATGGTATATTACATTAATGTGTACACGGTCGCACAGTGATTCGATTACATTCTTGTCTGCAAAACGTTTTGGATTACTCTGTATATTTCTACCGATTTAACGGGTCTTGCATACATTGCTAAGTGCAGGATTGCATATAAAAATATATATTCAAACAATTGCTACATATTAATCCGCATATCAGCAACTATGTCGGGTCTTGCATACAACGTTAAGTTCAAGATTCCATTTGAAAATAATCACGCTATCATTTACCAAATAATCATTGCGCATCATTCATTTGCAAGGATCCTACCCATTTATACGAATTTCTGTGAAGAAACTGAACAAGATAGAACAAGAGACAGAGATAAACAGTGGTAAGACTACGTGACGTTAAACCATGGTTCTCACGAGTCAGTTGATAAATCCTTGGGTAAACATTGGCACCTCCTAAAGTTGGATGAGAATATCATACCAAACATAGATGCATCGGAACGGAAGTTTCAGTAGTCGCTTTCCTGCATGTGAATGACCAAACTTTGGTCTACTAAAAACGCATGCAATGTAATGCACTTGTTACCAGTAATGTTGACTAAATGTAATGTAAAGTGCTGTGTTGTAGGGCTCTGAACTGGAAACAGTTGCTCTAGGGATGGATTATGTGTAGAAGAGAGTGGGGAGAATAAAAGGCTTCATTAAGGCAACGCAACTGTTTTTTGCAAAGATCACTTGCGTAAATCTGCAGGGCCTGAGCTGTAAACAGAGGGAAAGAAAATCATTTTCCCTGCATCACACAATGTGGCCCAAATGGTGGAACCAGGAGTATGTCACGTGATTCCAACACCTAAGTCACTAAGCAACATCTTAGTCTAGCAATGGATCTACAGGCGACAGTCTTGCAACCAAGGTGCACAGGATCAAGTGTAATGGACACGGCTGAACATAATTGTGAAGTGTAACGTCTTAGATAATGTGTAAACACCACCCCATTACAAATTGCTTCACAACACGCACGGAAATACACACCACATATGCAGTTCTATGCATATGCAGCAATATACACCTACATTTCACCACACATGCTAACATGTAGATTATAAGCTATGGGGAAAAGCGCCTTCAATGGTTTTGGTGCTTAGAAACTTTGAAAGGTCTTATTTTCCACCCGGGTGAGGGGGTGAAGGCGAATGAATATCACTGGAAGTATATTAAAAGTGGCAATCCAATTGAAGCCGAATATTGGTGTGGATTATGAATGTGTTCTGGGGGTTGTAAAGTGTGCTGCTACTGAAGCTAGCACCTAGATGCTTCTAAGGCACAAACCAGCGTAGGCAGTGCGAAATGAAGGAGAGGGGTATAACTTATGCTGGTGGTATCTGGATTTGAAACAAAAATCCATGGCAGACTAGAATAAAACAATTGAGGCGCTTACACTTCAAACGCGCGAGGCCTGATCACTGGATGGCTGTCCAATGTCGACACGCATCAGGAGGCAATGTTGGAAGCCACCTGGAGTTCCTGCCAGCTGGGGGCCAGGGTATCTCAGCGAGGAGACTTCGTTTTTCTTAGCGGATGACTGTGAGGGGGGGCAGAGAGGAGTAGCAAAATGTTACATTGTCTGAGTCGGCAAACTCTCCAGGCTGCAGGAAAGATTACTCGTGTCTGTCACCATGTTTCTCAGTTACACTTACACAATCATTCTGACTTCCTGTCTCCGTTTATTTGCTATATAGGAAGGTGCCTCCTCTTCCTCGCTATCCGCGGATTGCAAGCTTCCTCCTCTGCGTGCTCAGGACCAGACTCCCAGGAGGTCAATCACAGCCGCACCAGTACGCTCACCACCACGGTGCAGCATTAAATGTGGAGTTCTGCCACCAGAAAGTGGAAACCCGTGCATGATGTCACCTGCATATCTAAAAATGTCGCTGCTCACTGCATGACAAAGTATTTTGAGGTGTACAGAAAAGCCATCGTGTTTGGCGGCATCCTGCTCTTTCTTAAAGAGTTGTTTTCACTCTTGGCCTGGAGACAGCATGAGATGGCACAAAATGCATTTGCCAGTTTGTGCAGCAACTTGCAAAATATGTATTGTCACATTTTAGTGGTGTAGTGGTTGGAGTGGGCGGAGCCACAGAAGGGGAAGTGACGAACGAGGAGTGGGATTTACTCAGTTGTATGAATAAAGAGTTGCTGTAAGCATTTACGCTGTGCCCTGTGTGAGGGCATGGCCTTCTTGTTCAATACCCCGCCAGGCGGGTATACCACACTGGCAACGGCACGGGCTGTGAACCCTGTGTGCGGCAAGAGAGGACAGGAGGCTTATTCAGTGTGGCTGGAGCCTGCCTTCCGAGGACGGTGGCGAATGTAAGGCAGTGTGCACTCACCGGCTCGCTGCCAGCGAGCCCACGGTGCAGCAAAGCAGAACGAGCTTCTTAAGGAAGTGCTAGCAGGCAGCAGCCTGCAGGTTGACATAAGAGCAGGACCCACTCCCAGCAGAGGGGTGGCACAAGTTGAAGGTGACCATCTGTGGCCGGATGGAGTCTGCGCTGTGCCTCGGGTCAAGAGGCAAGCTTCTGAGAAAGTGGTTTGTGTTTGGCTCGCCACCTAGAGGTGATCCTGACCACGTGAACATAATTTGAGGACTCCATGGCTGGCAGAGACAGTGTGCATGACGAAAGAAAGCGATCCATACACACGATGCCAGCGCTGGCAGAAGTAGGAAATACAGCAAGGCCATCACGACATGTCCCCACGTCTGCGGGTACAGAAACCACTCTAACAGGAGCAAAACACAGCCAGCAGCACAGAGACACATGGCAACAACCTTGACATGTCAGAAGAAGACATACCTCTCACAGTGTCCACAAGGATACCAGCCAATTTTCAACAATACTCAATGAGCCAATGTCACTGCAATTATCATCCACATTTGAGTAAAAGGACACTAGCAATCTGGGTCCTCGCTGAATAAGATGGCTTTGATACTTCAAGGTGTAAATAGAAGACACAGGCCTGCTAGACAATGAAAGGAAAAAGAACATGCTGTCACTGGCAGTAGGACCAGCGGTAAGAGAGATTCTTTCCAAACTATTTGATAATGACGCTGCAACGTTTAAAGATATGCAAGATGCTCTATCTACGTACTTCGAGCCCCATACCAACGTGGATTATGAAAGACATGTCTTTCACACAACCTAAAAGGAGAAGGGAGAATTGATGGACAACTTTGTGATGAGGTTATGCATATGTATAAAGCACTACAAATTCCACAGATATTCGTCTGACGAGGCTCTGCACTTACAGGTCATCTCCGGTTGAGAGTCTCACGCATTTTGAAAGAAATTAAACTGAACTATTGATCACTCTAAGAGATCCTGGCTATTTCCCGCTCCAAAATCGTGATTGAACGACAGATGGAAACCATGAGCAAAACACACCTACAACCACAACAAATTGACACCAATGTCGAACGATTTTCCACAGAAAGCAGAACAATCGTGTTTTAGTTGCTTATATGAATATCACATGAAGGGACCTGTCCTGCAATAGGACAGAAATGCTCAGCCTGCGGGGGAGAAGGTCATTTCCGGGCGGTCTTCAAGAACGTGCCAACAGGAAGACAAGAGAACACGTCTCCCAGGGAAGTAAGGAGATACACACTATACAAAAGAAGTGGAAGCAAGACGTGAAGCAAGCATAGAAGCAGCAGGTGATGGAACCAAATCGTATAACAGAAGGGAAAGCATATCTTCAGAGAGGCGTGAACACTGACGCCCAAAGAGACATGTGTGCCACGTTGAGGTGCAGTCCCCATCAGGCAGTGAATCCACCTTGTTCAATGAGGACAACTGGAGAAAAGGCTATGTAAGGGTACTAGGAAATGACTCGGCAAAAGAACATAAGACAAAGAATGGAGGATAGCACAGGGGCAATGCGCTGGTCTTGGAAGCAAAACCATGCAGAGCAACAGATCTGCGCTTAGAAACCGAACTCGTGTATGGTATTAGCCGCATTATAAAAAAACAATTAAATTAAATTAGTGCAATCTTACTAATGCAAGTGAACGGATCACTGGCTGACTTCCTCATAGGTACAGGAGCGACAGTAAATGTATTGAGTGAGGACTAGTACAACAGGATGCCACACCCACCAAAGCTAAAAGCGCCCAAGGTTGACATCTATCCATATGGTTTCAACCACTCCGCTACCCTGCTGAGGAGTAATCACAGCTGTCTGCTCCTACAAGACTGAACGTCTTGAAGATGGAAATGACAAATGGCGCATTCTCAGCTTCTGATCAGCAGTGGACATGGGTCTGGTACACGTGCTCTATGAAGTGATGGCGCATAAATACATGGCAGCAGAAGACAACATTGACATGGCATTTCTAGCACTATTCAAGAGTCTGGGTAAACTCTGAGGGTGCAAGGGCAGACTCCACATAAATGCATCAGTAAAACGAGTGGTCCAACATAATCAGGCCATTACATTTAATATTCAGAAACAAGTAGAAAATGAAATCAGAAAATGACTGGACCAGAACATTGTTGAGCCAGCGATGGGCCCACCCATTGGCTATCCCCCATAGTTCCTGTACCTAAGAGGATGGCCGACAGTGCAATACCATTATGCGTGGATGTGGGAAAGGCAAATTAAGCCATACAAAGGGAGATGCACCAGGCACCAAGAATCACGGACATGATACACCTCCTACATGGGGCAACAGTCTTTTCCAAACTGGACATAAACAAGGAGTAACATCAGCTGGAGCTCAGCCCTGACTCCCAATATATCACCACCTTGTGACTCATCTTGGACTTTACAGGTATAAACAACTAAGCTTTGGCGTGTCTTCCATGGTGGAGATCTTCCAGGAGGAAATACACAGAGTCATAAAACATATACCGAATGGTATAAACTACAGCAATGATATTTTAGTTTTCGGCAAGATGACATAGGAACATGATGCCATGCTGCACCGTGTCTGCATGGCACTTGAAGAGGCTCATCTCACAATGAACAAAGTCAAGTGTAAATTCTGCAAGAGAACTCTCAAATATTTCAGGCATATATTCTCGAAAGAAGGAATGCAATGGAGCCTGATATGGTCGCAGCGCTGAACGAGAAATGCTGGGGCCAGCTAATGTTTCTGATCTAAGGTCATTCCTTGGTCTCACAGCAAATGCTCTAGACATCTAACTGACTATGCTACGGTGAGTGCACAATTAAGAGAACAGTATTTCAGATGGATGCCGGCATGCCAAACAGCATTTGAAGGAATCTGCACCAGCATCCTAAAGACTGAAGACATGGCATATTTAATTGCCGACAAAGATACTGAGGTGACCGTGGATGCCATTCCAGTGGGTCTAGGTGCCATGCTGACTCAACATGATCCCAAGACACCCACACCAAGATGGTAGTGGCCTATGCCAGCCATAGTCAGTCCCGTACTGAACAAGCCTATTCATAGGCTGAAAAGGAAAGTATTGTGGTTGTGTGGGCGTGCAAACACTTTCACATATTCTTATACAGCAAGGAATTCATGATAGCCACAGACCATCAGGTCCTCCTTATGATATATGGAAACCCAAAGGCCCAAATTCCTCCCAGGATAGCTATATGGGGACCGCGTCTGCAGGACTACAAATTCAAAATCAAACACAGACCAGACATAGGGCTCAATGGGAATGGGGAGCATGCTAACAACGGGCCTGTTAATGACAGGCCCATTGTTAGCATGCTGGGCGCTCGTGGGTCCTGGGCCGCTCGTGGGACGCAGTTTTACCAGGCGTCCATACCGGGTCCCGCGAGCAGACCTCGTAATGAGGCGGTAGGGTTTTAATGGGGCCGGCAGCTCTACCGGCCCCGTTAAAACCCTACCACCAGGTTCATAATGAGGCCCAATGACTTTCAGGTGGGTGATCTTGTAGTGGTACAACAATGAAGACAAAGGAAAGAAAACTCTACATTCAGGCCAGGACCCCTTGTAATTTCCAGCAGACAAGGCTCGATGGTCACAGCAGAGGATGGTGTCAGGAGTTGAAATGCCTCTCATTTCAAGCAATGTCCCAGCCAGGGAGGACGACAGTGGGAGTAGTCAGACAATGAAAGGACCAAAGACGGCATTGTAGGACATGGTGAGGAGTCCAATGATGAGTGGCGGGATGAGACACCTCAAGGTGCCCCAGCGACTCCTGAGCAGCATAACAAAGCAAGGCAGGTAAGAACACGACTCAAACCTATGAGACTGATAGAAGAGATGGTGTAGACCTGGGGACTTGTTATTTAAGACAGGGGGAGATGTCACATTGTAGCAGTGTACTGGTTGGAATGGGGAGAGCCTTAAAAAGTGAAGTGACAAACGAGGAACAGGATTTCCTCAGTTGTATGAATTTAGTGTTGCTGTAAGCATGTACCCTGTGTCCTGTGTCATGTTTGAGGGCATGGCCCTCTTGTTGAATACCGTGCCAGGCAGAAACACTGCATGTAACTGTTGTTCTGTGGTGTGGTATGGAGATTTTTCTAATTGATGAATTTGCATTGGATGTCAGTGCTGCGGGTTAATGTTTGAGTTAGTTCAACCAATACCTCCCCAGTCAGGTGTACACTGGGAGGACACTGGTAGCCTGGGCAGTAAGGGGCTCCAGCCCTGCCCGAAAAATATTCAACTATTCCTCTCATACACAAAATTGAGAATGCTTCTGCACTCATAAGCACTGCCACAAAAAAGACTTCTACATTCACTGCTAGCATTGTTCTCACCAAAAAATACTTTGTTCTGAAACTGACACCAGAGTGATCGGGTCATGGTGAAAATATACAAAACTGTTGCCCTGTCACAGTCTTTTTGTTAACATTAGCCATTTTAATGGGACTCATTTTTTCAACATCAGAAAAAAACTTATTTGGCCCGTCCTTGGATGGAGCATCATGTTACCTGAAGTGTAAGCGCAGATCTGAACAATGTGTACCAAATGCAGTGAGCTCCCTATCCCGCTCGAGAGCATGATTCATGGAGGTGTGCAGGGCTAGCGTTTACCCAGATAACTTTAGGAGGGGGCTCGATAAAGTCTCACAAGCCCTGTAGTTATGATCTTTAATTGTTGTGTCACTGTTGAAGAGACGAAGGTTTATATGTGTGTAAACTCCTCCTTGGATTCGCTTAAACATATTTCTGATTGTGCTTTGGAAATAAAAAGCTGGATGACGTCTAATACGCTACAGTTGAATTCTTCAAAAACGTAGCTCATTCTCCTTGGCCCCAAGCATCTCTTGGATACTCCTTCTGAACTGCTCCTCTGCTCTGTTCTGTTTGACCTTCCAACACCCTACGTACATCAGGTTAAAAACCTTTGCTGCATCTGGCAATGCATCCTGGACTGCACTTACCAGGTTAGCGAAACAGTGAAGAACTTAGAGGTTGGTGACCAATTCATCCTCTTATTCCAGTGAACGATCGGCCAGCATGTCTTGGCTCACTGATTAATTCTAAACTGGACAACTGCAATGCCATCTACTCAGGGATTCCAGCAAAACAATTGTACCATCTATAAAAAGCCCAAAATGCACCTGTAAGACTTTTGTTTCATGTGCCGTAATTCACATCTGTTTCTTCCCACTGCAAAGCCCTTCATTGGTTTCCGGTCCAACAGAGGATTTTGTTTTTAACATCCCCTGTCTTTATTTTTAAGTGCCTTCATAGCTCTTCTCCTGCATATCTCGCAACTAAACCAGTACTTTACCACCCTGTATGGCCTTTACAATCTTCAGAGAAACACCTTTTAGTTGTACCATCATCCCATTTTGTGCACAGAAGTGACATGTTTTTAGGTGATGGGCCCCGTATCCGGTACTTACTCCCCATTGATCTTTGCAAAATTGATTCATATTTTATCTTTCGTAAAAACGTAAAACCTACCTCTTCTAATTTCTAGATCACTGTTCTTCACCTTGATTATCATCTGTGCCTTGATACAGTGTTCTGTCTGTTTTTTCTCCCTTGCTGGAGGAAATATGCACAATATAAATAACAAAATCCAATCAGGATGGCCCTGTCTTGATAGGGGAGGGTAGTGACCACACACAGTGAGGCAGCTCTGGTGCCTTTGAGGCGGCTAGTCCATTGGGCGCAATGCTTTATTTGTGGGGGTGTTTGCCAGGGTTCAGCCCCAGCACTCATTTCTGAGCCTTGGCACTTATTTCTGAGGCCAGTTTGATTAAGTTGTGGTATTTTGGCAACTTTGTTATTTTAACTGTCCGTCAGTCATAGCAACACAACAAGCAAACAAAAGTGTGGCCTAGGTTGGCAGGTCATGACTAAATATCCATTTTCATGAATAACAATGAGTTGGAAGGAGACAATGCTGGTCACTCATGCTAGCCATACCTGCACACTACTCCACTCAGCCTGTATGATATTGGTGACAATTCACTACCTTAATACCCAGCAGCGCTGCCACAGCAGGGTCGGTTGGCAACAACAGGACAGTCCCAGGCAGCCCCAACTCAAGGTCAGTAAAAAGGCCAATGTTGAAGAGGAGTACCTGTCACAAGTGACACCCTATACAAGAACACCTTACTGCAGTTTTTGACAAGAAATGGCATTAGTCCAGTAATGATTTTGCCTGTATTTGTCCATTCACCATAGCAAAAAAGCATTTTTGCTCTTTTGTCTGTGATTAGATGGTCAATATGTTCCACTTCCAATGATAGAATTAGAGTAACATTTTAATGATTATGGGCCTCATTACACGGTAGTCGGTAAGGGTTTACCGGTACCGGTATTTTACCGGTACCGGTAAACCCTTACCGCCTTACTACGAGGTCCCTTTGCGGGTTGGAGAATTTAACGCCTGCTTTTTGCAGGCGTTAAAAATCAACCCGCAAAGGGCCCAGGGAGCTAATTACGGTACTGCAATTTGCGGTGCCGTAATTAGCACCTTCCCCATTATAATTATGCCCTATGGGGCAAAAATGGGAATGGGGAAGGGCAATGGGGGAAGGGGGAATTACCGCCCCACCAACCTTGGAATAGGGCGGTAATTCCCCTTTCCACCAAGGCGGTGCCGGTATTTTACCGGCATGGACCAAGGTGCTAGTAGCACTTTGGTCCACCGCCGTCCGTGTAATGAGGCCCTATGTGTTTTAAAGAAACACTTAAACTATTTTTTATTGCTATTTTGAGCCACAGCTAATATGTTATGTCGACACTGCCAGAGTCAGATCATTCATCCCCTTCAATGCACCAGTGGGAGTTGCAGCTTTAACCCCAAATATGTTGACACTGTATGGAGCAGACGTGGTTGGTGCCCACCTTGGTGTGTCACAGGTGTGCTAGAAAATATTTGTACCCTGGCACTTACTTTCTTATAAATTAAGCAGTGATTTGAGAATGCCCAATCTGATCAATGGACAGTCCCTCCCCTATAGTCCGGTCCCCCATTTTCCCTGGATTGACACCATGACCATTCCAGGTCCTTCAAGAGGGTGCCGATTTGGTTAGAGGGAGTGAAGTTGAAAAGAAGCCACCCGGATGTATTTTAGTTGTGTGGTACCTTTCAAGATTGTGAAGTTGTGAGCCAATGAAAAGCGTGCCAGAATAACTGAGTCTTGATAGGATTAGAAAGGTCCTAAGCTATCTAGGTGACACTAACATAGCTTGAGTATTGCACACATCATGTGCCAGAAACAGGATTTTGAATCAGGAATTCCCTAAAATACAATTACGTAGAGACCACAACTTCGATCCCAGTATTCAGGGAGACTTGCACAGTAAAGCATTTATATAGCCAGAACAGGAGGATTTAAGCCCGGATGACAACCTAGTTGTGAAGGTTGAAACACGTGTTGGCAAACCATTGGCATATTAGTAAAAAGAACCATTGTACAAACAACTGATTTGGCAGCTTTTTCATAACAAAATGCTGAAGGGGTTGGCGCAAGTGGTCAAGCACATTGATTTGATTTGTAGCTGTAGTGACATTGGATTTGTGTCACAACACCAGACCAGTGCACGCATGTATCTCTTACGTGGGATGAGTGTGGTTTTGGATAAGGTAGAATAAACCATTCTAATTATGCAAAGGTAGGGAGAAGCTCTGTGAAGCTCATGCCCACGTTACTAATTTTAACATAAGGATTGGCTTTGGTCTATGTGCATGCAAGCGCAAAATACACTCAAGAACATAATCACACAGAGTCTATAGAACGCTCGACATTGGCTCAAATGCTACCACTGACCGAAGAGAGGAAAAGAGTCATCACCTTGGGTCTGAGAGGGATATGCCAGCTTTGCCATTGTGAAACACCTTCATGATGCCATGCCGACAATATTTGTTTGACTTTAAACATGTTTGAAAAACTAGGTGAACTGTTTAGTGCAATGGAGGTAGCACACTGTGATCCATTTTTTCTTTAATGTACAAAAATGTAATAGCAAAAGCCATCTCATGACCATGACCTTATTTACCAGGTTGTATATTACTGACCTGGTTACAGTCATATTTCTGATGTTTGAACAGTACAGGTCGCTTTTGCTATTACATTTTTGTAAATTAAAGAAAAAATTGACTTACAGGGTGCTACTAAGAAAAAAACGTTTCTTAATTAGTCCAATAAGTTTGATAAAAATCCATTCATGGTTCCTGCTCCCGAAACTTTGCAGGATTGTCATATTGCTTGGCAGCACGAATGTACCCTTTCGGATAGTCAATTACACTGGCCTTTATCTCTAAAATAACCACGACAGCAAGTCTTCTACAAACTTTATTCTTCTTTCATCACAGAGCTTTCATTACCCCTTTATCTCTTTTCACATGTGGAGTCGCTCAAGATGACAGATGCTGGTGTTGCCTTAATGCTCTGGGCACCTTCAAACAGATGTTTGTTGAATGTGACAGTGTGAAAACATTTTGGAAAAATGCATAGACTACTTTCAAGTGTATTTTTGACTTGAAGCTCGAGTTCTGTTTCGAAATTGTGTTTCTAGGCAGTACTATAGTTCAACATGTCTTGGATAACAATAGTTGTTATTTATTTGATCTCTTTATTTTAGTGGCAATTCCATCTATAACAACCAATTGGAAAAATGTAAATCGCCTCCATTACAGATTGTGGCGAAATGCTATTTGCAATATCCATAGAATGGAAAGATGTAATGCTTCCTCTCCTCCTCTAATACAAACACATGTCAAAGAAGTGGATGTGCTTTCTAAGATTGTAGCCAATGTAGCCTTCAATTAAGAATCTGAATAATGATATGTGCTTAAATTTCTCTCTCTTATCACCTTCCCCCTTCCTTTTGTACATGTTAGTCTTTTTCTGTCTTGTTTGTCTTTGTGTCATTGTCTGTTATTTGTATATCCTTAATCAAAAACCATTTAGTTTTAGAGAGAAATCTGCATCCTCATACATAGCCCTCAATGGTTCAACTTGCATCTCTTTCTACAGAAATCATCTATCACTACTAGTTATTACATTTATTGGTTGTAAGGGTTATTTGCTATGTATGCTATGTAATTTCAATAACACTTTTGCAAACAAAAAAAGAAAGAAAAAAAATGGTCCCATAGGATTCCATTTTCCCTTTAGTATTGATCATTTTCCCCTGGGGTCCAAGGGTTACGGGGACCACCTACATCTGTTTTGTTTTGTTGCCACAATATTTGCCATCATACCGCAGTAAAACATTTTCATGGCATTAGTGACAATATATGTCATATATGCTGTGTTTTGCCAGGAGATCCGTGGCCCCCACCTGCAAACTTGAAGTGTGCCAGTCCGGAATAAATGGCAGAACCGGAATTACGGGCATTGTTTCTGGACCGGCACAATTCCAAAATAGGAAAAGGGGGATAGGAGCCTTCCAATCTCCTGCCAGCAATATCACTGCTAGATTGTAGATGCAAGGTATATGGGAAACCTCTGTATAACCTCTGCTTAACCCTTGCTTGTGTGGGCTGCTGTTAAAATATTGCCTGATACTCACTATGGCTTTAATGAAGGGTGTAGGTACTTCTGAACATACTTTAAACTGGACTTCATTCCTTTCAAAATACTTACAGGTGAAAGGTGATTCAGTTTATTGAGCTTTTATGGCCTCGTTGATGGCACCTGGCAAGATCAACAAGGTGAACCCATGGACCCGTCTTCAGGACATGGGTGACCTTAGCATTTCAGGCAACTACATATGTTCCCCTTGGTCCCACTGGGAAATGCACTCGTCCTTTTTCAGTTTCACTGGGTGTACACAAAGGATGTGTTTTTGCTCCATTACTGTTCAATCTATAGTGAAATTCCCTAGTAGAGACCCTGGATAAAGCTTCCATGGATGTTACCAAAGTTGACAACGGTCAATTTAGTTATTGGTCTAAGGCCAGGTGTCTGCAACCTGCTGCTCTCCAGATGTTTTGGACTACACCTCCCATGATCACTCAACGTTGACTGTGCTGGATAGGGACGATAGGAGTTGTGGTCCAACATATCTGGAGGCACAAAGATTGCAATCAAAGTCTACATGGATGATAATGTCCTTTTTGTTAGGACTCAGGGTGTTACAGTCCCCACTAAGGACATATGTAGCCTACTTGTTGGACAAAGACATCCCTATCAATACTGCTGATATTGCAGTTATTGCATGCTCTCATAAATAGCCCTTGAATACAACTCACAGTTTCTTTTTTCAACTGAGATTCCCCGGCAAGTGGAGGGATTCGATTATCTTGGTTATCCCCTGGCCAAATATATAGCGGAGCATCCCATTTTTTAAAACAATCAATTAGGATCTGGCCAGCAGATGGTACAATGCTAAATGTCTTTAGATGGTTTAGTAAACAACGCATAGATGCATTAGTGCAGTATTTGTCTATACTGCAATATCTCAGGCCATTGTCTCTTATAGGTGGCAGACATGGAAAATTGTCTCGGCATAACAGGTACACATTGCTAAAAAAAGAATGTTAAGCAAGTATAAGAGAGAGAGAGCGAGTATGAGAGAGAGATAGACATAGAGCGAGGGAGAGAGAAAACACTCCGTAGTACACAGGCCCCAGAGGGAAAGACATGGCGACAGAAGGGTATATAGTAAGAGAGAGGAGATAAAGAGAGAGAGAAATGCAAAGATGACTGATAACATGGGCATAGAGGTAGAGAAAGAACGAGGAAGGGAGACAGAGAGAGTGGGAGGGGGTGAGATTGAAAGTTAGTGAGACAAAGGGACCCTGTTCTTAGTTCACAGACTCAAATAGAAGAGGGGGAGACAGAGAGAAAGAGAGAGAGAGAGAAATACACCCTCAATGCAAAGGCTCAAGATGGGAGGGAGACAGACAGAAGATGTGTTAAAATGTACTTTCTTCCTGTCTTGTCTGCCTTGCATGAATGTGATGTCATAAAAGTTCTGAGAGTGGAATTTGGTGTGAGTGCTGCCAGTTTAGTGCTGCTTGGATGACAGATGGAGAGAGGTTGGCTGTGAGAGAGGGTGGCCGGTGAATGTTCCCCATTCTACCTGTGTCTAGTGTCCTGTAACCTGTGGATTTACCTATACTGCACTGCAACCATTAAATAAGCTTTCCTTTTCTACCTACAGCTCTTGGCCATCTTTGGAAAAGGCCACCACACATCAAGAGACCCCTTCACCAATGCACAGGCTCAAGGGGGAGAGGCAAAGGGAGAGAGAGAGATAGAGAGAGAGTTCCTCAACACACAGGTGAGCGAGAGAGGCAGAGATGAAGTGACAGCAGGAGAGAGGGAACAGGAAATGGCTTGTGCACCAGTGACAGCATTGATCCCTAGTGAGGGGACACAGGGAGGCAAAGGAGTGGAAGAAAGGAAAAGGAGAGAGAGAGAGACAGAGGAAGAGATAGAGAAATGCATCTTGTTAACAATCATGTTCTAGAGGGATGTATAGGTGGGGGACAGAGAGGGAGAATGAATGGGGAGACCCTCACCTTAATTCACAAGCTCCAGAAGCAGAGTGAGAGAGAGGCAGACAGGGCGACTACTAGAATATCAATGTTGCCAGTAGTAAGCTCTGAATATGGCAGGTTTTCAGAATTGCCACCAGCGAACCTGGTATTAAGCACTGTCAGAATGTCTACAAAAAAAATGGAAAAACTTGTAATGACTCCCCCTTGTGTTTTGTGAGGAGTCGGGAAAGAGACACAGCGGAACATGTTTGTGGTTACAAACATGTATTAACAAAAAGGGGGGTTGGAAAATACCTCACTGTCCCTAATCAAGGAGGAATTTCCCTACCTTAACCAAACCTAATGAATCTGTCCAGTGACAAGATGTCCAAACAAAAGATCTGCCCTGTGTCCGTAATCCTATTTAGGCCCTCAGACTCTAAATAAACTCCAAGGTGTAAAAGTATTGACTCTTGAGATTTCCAAGTGCTCAAATGTTCAACACACAAGTTCCAATCCAACAAAAAGGTTTCAAATGAACAATGTTCACAGTTCCAGGATCAGCCTCCTTCCTCAGTTTCCTTGTATCAAGTTTCACCAACTCAAAAGAATATTCAGGTTCCAGGAGGTCTACTCTCTCCCCTCTGTGTATTTACTTCTCTTGGGGTATCAGCTTCCTTCCCCAAGCTTTTTCTTCCCCTTTTTACACATTACAAATCCCAAGGGCATGTCTCTTCCTAAGGACTCTCTTTCTCTCTGTACAATATCACACTAGTTCATTATTTTAAGGGCATGGCCCTCCCTAAAGTTCTTTACATTAGGTATTTGGTCTTCACCTGGGATACTCTGTCGCCAGGCCTTGTCACACAAATGCCTAAGTTTCACTTCACCTGGTGCACTTTGCTACCAGGACTATATTAAATAAACATCAATCTTCACCTGGTATACATTCCTGTCCGGGCTTGACTAGACACACATACTCAACTTCACCTGGTGTACTCTCCTGCCAGGACTTTTTTACACATATACTAAACTTCACCTCGTATAATCTCCTGCCAGGACTTGGTTACACAAATACTAAACTTCACCTGGTATACTTTCCTGCCAAGACTTTATTACACAAACACTTTGTTATGCAGACACTTAACTTCACCTTGTGTACTTGTTTGCTAAGACTTAACTATACCAGTCACTCTTTCAGCTTGGGGTTTATTAATCCATGAATAACTTGCTTTGCTAATACTCTCACTTCTTTGGTAACAGTGCAGTTTCCCTCGCCCTGGAAACTCAGGAAGTGATGTACTTTATTTCCTTTTACGTTCACTGGTTGTTTCTGGTGCTTCTGCTGAGCCAAATATATTCGCTGGCAACCCGGTAACCCTTTTTCCTTCCCAGAGCTTACCAGTTGTCTCCAGCGTTCCTCTGCTCTCCCCTGCTTTAGCGTACTGGCTTCACATACGCTCCATCAAGTGCTGCACTCTCTTTGTGTCAGCTTTCACGGTGCACGGTTCCTGCTGTTCTCTCTCTTTCAGCAGCAAACCGCCCGCACCCTGGTTTCTCTGTTTCGGATTCACCTTCAGATCGCCTGCCACGGCGTGCTTGCCTTCAGCAGGGTGCTCAGCTGCATTATGGGTTAGGAGGCAGTTCATTGTCTGCAGCTCTCCTCTCGCCTTCTTAGCTGCATCAAAGCGGTATTTGAACTTCCCGCCTTGCTTTCTCATATGCCAACAACTAGACCGATTCATTGGTCGCCTGGTCTTCATGATCCTCAATACTCCATTGTTCTTTCTCGTGTCAGTCATTTTGGGGTTGCTTTCTGAATGACTTGAAGGACGTGGATATTGAGCCTCCTGGGAAGTGATGCTCACTACTGCCTGCCTCTTCCTTTTCCTAGCTTTCAGCATACTCTCCCTAATGGGAGTTTGGGGATTAATACCGATAGATCTATTAGTAGGTGGGGGATGAGTATAACAATATGCTATCAAGGCATGGGGGTTTGCGGAAACATTCCTGGAAGGGAATGTGGTGCATGTGGTTTTGTCCAAAGATATCATCTGGTCTCCCCAAGTGTCACCTCTCCCAGGTGGTCCTCCCTCATACAGCCACCCCCAGGGTCAGGATCAAGTAGTGGGTGCCATCCCGTGGCCACATAGGGGGAGGTCATCTCAGGAAAAGGAGTGATGATATTGTCAGATTCATCACGGTTGACAATCTCCTAAAATACTGACATGGATTTGTAAAAGCCAATGCAGCATGAAAAGAGATACCTAGTGAGAGCTGAGCAATGCCTAAGTGGCAGATAAACAGGAAATTAATCTGGATCACAGGCCAGACTCACTGGTGTTCCAAGACCCTCTGCAGAATTTTGACTAGCATAGGCATTGAAGCTGGCACACTAGGTCACTGTACCTGCTGTTTCCTTTTTGTTCCTTCACTATGAGTGCCACGAGGCTTCGGCTAGGCCAGCTTGGATATAAACAGCACCAGTGCTGGTTCAAAGATCTCTGCCACCCTATAGATAGGCCCCTACGTGGCCAGCAGGATGCGGGATGGTGCAGATATCTACAGGTCAAAGGCTTTTTATTTAAGGGGAGAGCCTTATGTCCCTTTCTGAACAGAAGGTGCTTTCATCAGCCCGAATCCATAACTAGCCATCCATGTGCATGTTATCAACCAGGCAGCTTTTTTCCCCCCATATCATGCCATGGTCAGTCAGCCATGTGCATCACATACATAAACCATGCCTATCACAAAAATCATGTTGTGAAAAATATTAAATAAATAAACAAAATGAATGGAAACTAAGAAAATATATCAGGGACAGACTTTGAGCTAATGACAGAATGCATGTAAGTGTTATGGTGGATTGCAATTCAGTGAACAATGTGTGAACATTCAGAAACTTTGAGGAAGACTAAGGCAAGAAATAATTGAAGGGAATCCCGACCTACACTGATTCACAGTTACAGTTTTTCGTGAGCCAATATTTTCAGTGCTGTAGCCAGGATTTCTTGCTGGGGTGGGTCTGCAGATTATAAATGCGCGCTCAGCGGCGAGATTTTTCTTTTACATGCTCCTTTGGTCTAGGATAAAGGTTGAACTACTCAAGGACATGTTAACTATTTAAAAGACATATTTCAACCAAATGCCAACTTCCCTTATCATGTAACAAAGTAATGTGAGCTTAAAAAGAATCTCCTCTGAGTTTTACTCGTATACATTCAAGGCACACAACAAATGAAACTGTGTGATAGGGGAACCTTCTTATAGTCATTGCTTGTCAACGATATACAGCTTGTCTCTGTGTGTTACGTGATGCATAATATGAAGTTCCAAAAAACAAAGGAATGGTGTTAACTTTGTGATTCTGTGTTGTTTTGGCGGGTTACATAGCATCATGGCATGTGGGGAGCTTTGACACTGCACCTTTTACCATTTGAATGACTCAAACATTCCCTCCTACCGGAAAGAACTGCCAAGGGAAATGCATACAATTCAGTGCATCATGGGGAGCACCAGTAGTTTCATAACATTACAAATACCATATTTTAATATCAACAATAAACAGTATTCATTTGATCGACTGCATAGAGATAAACGAAAGAGTTGGCTTTGGCAGAATTACAGCATATGCATGTTTTCCCATCTGGTACAGAACTGTTTAATGCAATCAAAGCAATTGATGAATATGAAAAGCCATATGCATGCCAAAGGGTAAAAAATGCAGAAAAAACACAATCCTCTTTTGTCACCCAACAACATTCCTTCATGCACACCCCTGTTTCTTAAAGGTAGGCCAAAACAGATAATGTTCTAAACATATTACATATGTATTGCATGCCATTTTGTATTCCGGTACATATTATTAAGGTTGGACAACATGTTCCAGAATGCAATTTGCAGTGAGCATAAAAGCCAGAACTGGACACATGGCACAAATTGAGATCACTGCAAGCTTCCCTGCATATGACAGTACTTCTTTCAACCGTACACAAAACCCAGGAGAATCTGTGTCATAGTCATTTGCCTGTAGTCATTATTTGACATATACATGTATCTTGGTTCTATGCTTAATAAATAACGTTTGTAAATCAGCAATTAAAGCTGTTAAATCCCACAAAACATGTAGCCAAACGACGACACCTGTTTGTGACGAAGCTGAGAAAATCACGACTATTAATGGGCTTTATCTGAGTTTTATTTAGCCCAAGGGTCCTCTGCCAAGGATCCCATTGCTGGGCAAGACTCCCATTGCTTGCCTTTATGGTTGAAGGCTCCATGTGCGAACAAGCTCTTAAACACCTGTGAATAGGCGCATTATAATTACCTGATAAATAAATACATAACTATGGATATGTAACACCTGTGCACACTTGTACATTGTAGAATGAACATCTAACGTCCTGCAGTCAGAGAAGGGAAATACTTCCCAACAAGATGCATGTTTACTCCTGTGCGCCGTTTCCATTTGCAACGATGGAAATCCCAGAAAATGGGGAAATAATGTTATTTTATCTAATAGTGGGAAACAAAGCGCAGCTACACCCCTCGTGTTGATGGGGCTCTGGTGGGTTATTTCTCTCTTGTACTTCCTCCTGTTCTCTGTGAGATTGTGTCTGACCCTTTTAAGTCTGGTTCATTTTAACGTATTTTGGAGAACGAAGCATAACCAACTTTGGTGACCCCACAACCAAAAAAAAGAAGAGACCCCTATGGAGCATTAGCTTCCCACTATGAAGATACTTGTGTTCTAGCCTAGGTACAGGACACATGTTTACAATAGTAGCCCCAAGGAAGGCATAGCTGCAGAGCAGAGCACAGATCAGCAGCTGTATGACAAAGGTACACAGACCCCAGCACTGGTACAGAATTTAGATTAGTAGCCACACAGAATATACAACTGCTGAGCATGGATGGCAGAGACAGTTTGGGAGCAACAATACATTTACATACCACAGCATAGCTAGAGTACACAGATTAGAAGTTACCAGAAAGGTGGACATATCCGAACATAGGGCCTCATTCTAAGTGTGGCGTTCTGGAAATAAAGTTGCCGGTAGCAGCGTACCAGCACCCTTTCCGGACCGCCAGACTACAACCATGCCTGCAGGGGCCGTTGCTCCTGGCAGGCCTGACCTGCTGGGAGCACTGACCCCTGCAGGCATGGTGTTCACGGAAGCACTGGCACTGTTAGCAACGGTGCCGGTGCCTCTGTGTCTCCATTCCCGTGGAGTCCTCTCGGACTCCACGGGAATGGGGGACTTACACTTTCTGCCGCCTGACATCCCGGCCGCCGGGACTTGTAATGTCCCAGTGGCACTGGGATATCAGGCGGTGAAAATGTGTTACGAGTTTGCCGGCAACCCGCCAGTAATACCATTGGGTTACCGCCGAACTCATAATGAGGCCAACAGACTGAAATTAGAAGAGGCCATGGGTTTTTAAGTGTGTTGCTATAAGTGTTGTGCCAAGTGAGTGTGTGGTGTGTAATATACCAATAGACACTATTATTATATATGACACCATGCAATAGCCACTTACACCATGAGTGTGGATTATTTTTAAGAGCACAACCTGAGAACTAAATTACTTTAAGGGACTGACAAATCATAAATATCAGTAACTAACTGGGGTACCCGGCGTTGCTTGTGTCCTGATCAAGTGGTGTCTCATCTCCCCTGGAGGATGATGCTCTTGTCCTCTTATCGGCAAGTCTTGCTTCAGTTCGCTCTTGCATCTTATTTGCCGTGGAGAAAGTTGCTCTTGTCCTCTGGTCACCAAGTTATGCTGCTATTTGTTGTTGTGTTTCAGAAGCTCTTGATATTGATTTTCGCTTTGCATCAGATGGAGCTTTTCCAAGTGATGTTCGTTTTTTGCGTGGCATCTTTCAGTTACTTAATGGCTTCAGCACATTTGAGAAAGTGTCCAAGAAAGATTGATTGATTGTGCACTCTTCTTGTGAATGAACTTAAGAAAACTGTTACCTTGCCATTTCCCATTTTTAAAGTGGCGTGATAAAAAAAAATTTAAATTCCCTTTGGAAATGCTTTTATAAACACTTTCAAGCTGTATACAGTAGTAATACATTTCAAAGCAATAACCAACACATCGAACATTTTGCTTCAGACACTTTTCCAAATGTTGCCTCCTTCTAGTAACTACTGTAGTGAATCGGGTTGAGCATCAGTAAATGAGGGTGTCTACAGAGTGCATTTTTTGCAACCAAACAGACTACAATCTTTACCCAGACAAATGTGTAATCCTTGCAAACTTTGGTAGCAGTGGGTTCAACGGTGTGGATTTGTATAGCCGGACAAGCATACACACACAAATACATACATTCTGCTTTATATATAAAGATTGGACATATGAGTTGCCTATGATCGCATACGTTGCGCCCATTCTGCAATTGTGGCACTTGACCAGATTGTTTCCCAACTCTTGTCATGCTATTATTTGTGAATAGTTGACATTCATGGACTAATAATAATACTCTGCTTTGTAGACCTGGCTTGAAAAAAAGTACACAAATCACATGATAAACCAACATGAAAATTCTTTAAAAAAATATGTGTAGAAACATATTATGCAAAAGGAGTATAATTGTAGTTTTATGTCATCCATCATACATTGAAGTCTACAAGTATCAGAATACTAATTTATGTCACCCTAAAATATATCACCCAGGTTGTCTATTATATTTTAATGATTTGAATACACCCAGCAAAAATAATGTTTGCGATAAGTTCACCTAGCTTTATTATTCATTTGACACAGACTTGCAGATTGATGTTATTCGTGATGTGGAGAACATGTGAAATTGTACAAAAAAGCGACCAGTTTTTGTGTCCTTAAGATAAGCTTACTAGAGGCCTACGACATTTAGTCGGCGCACCCCAGTCTTTTCGCTCTAAGGGCCTAAATGAAAAAAAGATCATACAATAGGCTAAACAATGCCATAAAAATGTGAGAAGGAAAAAACCCTTTCACCGAATACAGCACAGTAATATGTTTTGAGGTAAAATGATCTGCCCATAATCACGGAATCGTCCGGTGGCATAGTCGCAATATGCCCTTGACACTTTGGCTCCACTGTCTCGAATTTGGCTATCAAATAACCTATCATGACACATTATCCCCTTCATTCCAAGTTTATACAAATCTTGTTTGGAGGCACCAAGCTCTAGACCTGCACTATACTGTTGCAATGTTCATTTTCATAACTAGCATTTTCTAGTGCAGTAATGTAGTGCAGTAGTTTTCCCTATCACCAAAGTTAATATGCTCCAGTTTATCAACCCCTGAGAGAGCTTATTCTGTCAGCTTATTCTGTCTTGCCCGACTTAGTACTGTGATCTGGCATATCAGCACAGATCTCTGCAACACGTGCTTGACACATTTAGTGGTCATTTGAACCATTGTGGCACTTCACTCATCAACAAGTAACTCAAATTTGGTAATTGCAAATGATCAATATATTCCCCAAAGCCTTCTACGCCACTGAATGTTAAGTTATGTTATTGGGTTTCATATAGTGCTACTGCTGCTAGTTTCATCCTGTAGGAAAATTGATTGGGCCTGGTTAGTTAGAGCAGAGGGCACAGTGCACAATCACTTTGCTGTTGTGTTGGTGCATGCAGAGTGTAAGGAAAGGGGCTCTGTGTACCCGTAAGCTTCTAAGCGTTTTAGGGGTACATTGCTTTGGTATATTGCCTGGGTGAACCTTAAGGCGGACACACATATTGCGCATCTGTTTGTTGTCCATGGTGGAAGGTTTGGCCTTATGCTAGTCTCAGGTGGTCTTTGGGCTAGTATTTGGTTTGAGCATGTCTATGCGGTGGTCGACCTGGGTCAAATTATAGGATGTTAGATATGTGCATACTGGTGGTTCTGCTCATTGTGTTTGGTGCTCATTGAATTTACACCCAGTAATTCAGCCGGCCAAAGTGATCAGTGAGTTAAGCGCTCTCCTCTGAGATCTGTGGGTCGTCTCATTACCACCTGCTGACCGTGACCAATTTAGGTCCTGATTAGGAGTTTGCGGCAATTTCTCGTGCATATACAGAGATGGAAGTGTAATATAAATCATTGGTACACTGCATCACTAGTTTGTGTGCTTTTTACAGAGCATACCTTTAGTTCAATGGCTCAAGAAACTCGTCCCTGACGCTTTTTCTTTCTCTTGAGCCAAATATATAATTGGCTAAGGCTGGACATTGAAGCACTGCCAGTTTCCCAAGTCACAGCTCGGCAGACACACACACAGGTTGTTAAGGTGCTCAGGTTGCACACACGTTTATTTTAACAGTGGCAGAGCCTTTCATATGTACGATGGAACATTTCCAACTCAAAGAGCTTGCAAAACACCAGTTACCATGCAAATCTGTGATAGATAAAGTGAGAAACACAAAGCGTCCATTTAAAGATTTGTTGATATTCATGATATCTACTATCTTGACATGCAAAAAAATAAAGTTGCTTTTTACAGTCACTTATCACATTCGAATAACAGCCAGCTGAAGGTTTGTCACAAAGAATGTGCATATCTAGCTTTGTTTATTACACAACTTCTTTTATTACATGTCTTCAATCACTGAAAGTACAGTGGGGTTATCTAGATGTTTGTTTGTTGTTTGTTTATTTATTTATAATGCGCAAAAGTACCCGGGGCTATCAGGGCGCAGCATTTACAAGAAATTTCAAAGCTTGGTTGCAATACATAGAGAATATACAAGGTAAAAAAATAAGGTGCAAAGCGATATATACAAGTAGCAGTTATGTTCAGGGATCATAATGTACAGGTAAGCAAGAAGACACACGTAGTTACAGAGTGTGCAGGTAACGTAGGACATTTTATTGTCTTAGTGGGACCCCAGTTTCAGCCAAGAAATCATCTTGGATCGGAAATTATGATAGGGTAGGTCTGCTCTGAGGTGAGGAGGCAGCGAGTTCCAGAGCTTGGCATCTTTTACCGGGAAGCTATTGCCCCCTAGAGTTGCCCTTTTGTAGTGGGGAACAGATAAGCAGTTGTTGTATATAGTTCTAGTGGGTCTTAAGGAGGGTTGTCTGTGGAATCTGTTGATCAAGTAGATGGGGGCAGCATTGTTAAGTGACTTGTGGGTGAGTGATACCGTTTTTAAGAGAATTTTGTCTCTGGTGGGGAGCCAGTTGTTCTGTTGGCTGAATTCTGTGATGTGTTCTCTTTTGGAAATGCCCAGAGCTGCTCTAAGAGCGATGTTCTGTAGGGTTTGCAATTTGCTGGTAATGGCCTTGGTGGACCCCAGGTATATGGCATTGCAATAGTCGAGACGAGACAGTATGAGGGCTCTGGCAAGTGTCAGGCAGCTGGAATTAGACAGGAAAGGTCTGGCTGTGCGGATTAATTTACATGTGTAAGCCGTGGAGGATACAAGAGAGTTCACTTGTTTTTTAAGGGAGAAAGTAGAGTCTGGGTAGAATCCTAATGTTTTGACCTCCTGTCCGACTTTGATATTGTTACCGTCAATCATGAAAGAACTGTAGGCTGGGCCGAGTTTCTTTATATTTCAGGTTGGCAATATCTTGCATTCTGGGACATGTAGTTTACCATTCAGGATGTGAAAATGAAAGCCACAATGATATCCTTTTGGCATAACATGTTGCTATAAGGATTTGCACATTGTCATATGACTCTATAAGACGTTATTACGGTAGACCTTGAAATTCAACTATTTGAGTGAATGTTTGTGGTCCTGGTCATCCTTGCTCCCACACCATCTCCCCCAATCTGTCCGACCATTCCACTCCCTCCTTTTTAGATGTAGCCAGAGTACCACTCATTTGTTTTTTCCACTTCCACCATTGTGCATATACCACCCACCACACAGAATTACCATTACAGCATGCGGTAAGCACGCGGTAACTTTAAGAGTATGCATGACCCAAGGCCACATAGTCCCTTCTGTTATTCCCCATTCTAGAGTCCCATAGGAAATGGCCATAATATTGCATGGGATATCACTCCAAAAAAAAAGCAGACGGAATTGCAAAGTTTCAGGTTTGAACTCTGATTTTCGCAGAGTGGTAAAACATGCAGTGTTTCCAAATACCAATATGTTTTACTGTTTTTTACTGTTAACACAAAACTTTCAATCAGCCCCTCAAACTTTTATCCTTCGAAAGTGTATAAACTGGGCAATGATAACAGCGCTACTAAGAGCCAAAAACGGAAGTAGTAAATACGTTATCAAATGTAAGTTATTATTATTATTATTCTTTCAGTTGGGCAAAGTTCAGCTCCCTAGTGCTACCCAAACTCTTAAGTGGTGAAGAAAGGCGGTGTACATTTATGAAGAGGTCTAGGCTAACCATCCGCTCAGACGCGTAGTCTGACGGGACGACTCCTTGTTAGCGGCAAATACATTTTTCGAGTCCTTTATTTTTTTTTTACAAAACCGCATTAGAGAATGTCCAATTTCTGCAATTGCACTCACACAAGATCACAACTCCACAATAAATGGGTTTGTTCAGGGTTCGACTTAGAGTTCTCGAGCCCATACCCAGTCTTATCCAAACATGCCAGCATGCCCTTGGTCATTCGGGCACGCTGGTGCAGGCCCTTTTTGCTATTTTATGGCATGTTAGTTGTGGATTTATAAAAGAAAAGGTAAAACTTCAAATCCCAGAATTCAAAGAAATAAACAGGAATGGATCCGCATTTCTGGAATAACAGGGACATGTGTTGGCATGCGTTACCGCCGTCAGTCCCACCAGCTGCCTCGTTTAACGTCTTTTGGGTTTGAGCCCGAGCCTTTGTTCATTTTTGAGTAAAGTCACATAGAGCGGCTGTGAACCGGAAGTGCTTGGGATCTTTTCCAGCAGCGACGCTCTCGCAGCATCAGCTTTCCAACCATCTGCTCCCTTTTCTACTGTGGGAATCTGTTGTTTAATGGATTGGATGGAAGTAGAATTGAGTGATCAGGAAATTGTGTTTGGGAAAAAGGTGATTAGGCAGTCCTGTTGGCCAGGATGGTGCATAAACACACGTCTTCCGATTTGTTCAGCATATAGTAAATAATACACCTGCCCTACATGACGAGTTTTAATACACATGTCCACGTCTATCATTTCCTCTCTCCTTCCTTTCATGAATGAAATTCATGTTTAGTTGTGTTGTATTTTATGACAGTTTTTTGTATAAAGGGCGAACATTGCCAAAGGCATCCGGAGCATTGCACAATTATTTCATGTAGAGTGTTAGGGCCCAATTCATGGAATTACTTGCACAGTAAATAAGGACATTGTGTGCCAAACTGCGAGCAAAATCCCATTAGTCAATTCATGGAATGGACTTCGCAGCACTTTTTTGTACTTTGCGTGGACTTCATGCAGACTCTGCACGTCTCTGCGAGCGGCCCAGTGAGCGGCCCAGTGCCTTGCCCTAGACACTGCGTGGGCGTGGATTGCACAGGGGGCAGGGAAGGGGGCAGAACTCAGAAAATGAGGAAGAACAAGGGAAATGTGGGCATTACGAGGGACAGCTTGCAGGCAGTCCATCGCATTCCAACTATTGCATGGAATGATATGTATTCAGGGATCCAACCACGCAACCTCTCTGCAGTGAAATGGCCATGCAAAGCCCTCATTCGATCCACCACCCGAAGGCAGGCGTACAGACACTTGCACATAGGATTCAACACGCATGGGTAAAATTGGGTGTCAAATTTAGGGGTGCGTGTATGCAGCCGGGGTTCCGATCTAACTTAGGGGTGCAGGAACAGTTTACAGGGGTTCGCATGCAGATTTACTGAGTTTTACCTGAGTTACGATAAATCGTATGCATGTTGTCAGGGTGCCGGTAACAGTTACGGACGACCCAGCGCAGGGTCCCCGAGATGCAGGCCTACTTATGGGGCACCCAATGCACTGTTTTAAGGGTGCATGTATTCGCACCCGGGGAATTCTCAAAGGTAGCTGTTTCTGTCTGTTTTTGCTTTGTATGGGGGCATGTCGGGGGGTTCCAGCCACGACTTGCGCATACGGTTACTTTGCACAAACAATTCCATGAATACGTGGATGGCGCAGATAAAACTTCTGCACGCACAGTCATTCTCGGCACGCAGGAATTGCGGGATCGCTGCGCACTATTCCATAAATCAGGTCCTTAATCAGTTCTCTATCATTTTGTTGAGCATCCTCGGCCTGGGGCTTAGGTTCCTCTAATATATCCATGTAAGTTTGCAGATCTGGCATTTTTTATGTTAGCAGAATCCTTCCATTCATGGGTTGTAAGTTCTTATTGTTTTTTTTCCTGGCTCCTAGCAATCTTCCCTTTGAATTTCTACTGCCCCCGTTTCATTTGTTTACCTCTTGCAAGGATCTTAAGGATGTGCCTTTGAATCCAGCCCTCGGAGACCTTTTCTAAAGTCCTTTTGCTAGTGAGGAAAAACACCAAGCGGAGGTAAGCAACTAACGATGGGCAGGAAAATATTAACACCAATGCCAACACCAATGGGAACATTAGCCTGCCTCGAATGGTTTTGATTGAAGGATAGCATGCCCGCGCCTAAATGAAACTCGAATATTAGCATGTGCCACACTTAGAACTGTGAACACCAGCCTGCGCCACTCCTAGATAACATTATGAATGTTAGCATGCCCACACCTAGATAAAACTGTGAACATTGGCCTGCGTCGCTTCTAGATAGGACTGTGATCACTTAGAGAAAACTGTGAATATTAACATGCTAACTGTGTGGTAACCCACTAACCAATATAACCTCAAACTCTGCATACTTCTCTCACTCAAAACTCACACAACCATCTCTCGCACCACAAGCCGCACGCGCTTCACAACACTGCAACAACACATAAGCCGGAGCAACAGCACACGCGGACTGGCACCGATCCAATACCTGCACCAAAGCTCAGTATCTGGTGTATACCGAGCTTAAGCTGCCTACAGAACACCACTCCTCTCACTATCCTACTCCTTCTTCACCTCACTAACCCATCCCACCTTATCATTTACAGATCCGCCAGAGCGCCTGGGGACCAATTCCGTTGGTGACGGTGCGCGGTACAAATACCTTTTAACATTTAACATTTAACAACCCCTGTGCAAAGGAAACAACACACAGGTCAGTCAGAAGACGTCACATCAGTCAACAATTAGTGTCATTAAAAAACGAACCTAAGAAATACCTATGGTTTTTAGCAATATTCTTCCCAAATTGGCAGGTTCTTTCCACTGCAAGCTCTGAGGCTCAGGCTTCCCTCTTTGCAGCTATCTACATCTACTCTGCAGTAAAGATCCTTAAGTGCAGCTGGACAAGGATGGGCATTCAAGAGTGCCATGAAGACTGCTAGGGATGGCCATTGTGTGCTTAACTCCAGGTTCTCGCACCCTAGGGCTTCGATCACTCATGACAGGGGTTCTATCCCCGCAAGTTTCTCTGGGTGGGAGGAGTTGTTGAAATTGGCTAAGAGAGCGCGTGTCTTCACGGCTGGATGGATCCCCGCTTGTGCTCATGGTTGAAATGGTGTTTCTGCCTCTAGGGGATGAACTGGTTGATAGTGATACTGACAGCTCAGATGATGTAGTGTTTTTAGAAGAAGGGGGTCTCTCATAGATTTACGTGTACATGGGTCTAGTGGGGTGCAGGATTCCTCGGGAAACATTATGTTGGAACTAACTCCAATCCGTTATTCATAAAAATTCTCCTAAATGGTCACGCCCCGCATGTGGTATATTATACTTTTAATCGCATTTCCACTAGCAGCTGCCAGGGGAAGGAAGTGCTGCGTGGGCCTAGATAGACATTAGCTAAGAAATGCGATTCAACCTCCTCTGTAGACCCCAAAATGAATATATTTTTGGCTACATTCTGGAAAGATCCTTTTAAGGGGCATGGGGTCAGTGTAGCATGGTTCACCTGCTCGAACAGGCTTTTAGGCACGCTGGGCCCTTTGTAAAGATTTGGACGTGTCTGAGAGGTTCTATGTGAAAATCCCCAGGAAAATGTAGCCATGTGATAATGTAGTCAGAAAAAAGTTGTTTTAAAAAAATGAAGTTATTCAATGCAAGCAATCCAAAGTGTGAAAATGTTGCTAGCACTAAGGTCCCCAAAAAACTCTTTTTAAATACACAAGGTACTCTAACCCTAAATAACCCTAAATATGACCCAAACCTCTAACAAAACCTCCACAATCACCCTGACTCCATTCCTAAACCTTCCCTAACTACAACCCTTATTCTACCCTGAACTCTTACAAACACTAACACTTCAGCGTGCATTTGCATTTTTGTGCCTGTTACTCAATCCAAAATAAATAGAAATGAACAGTGAACTTATCTTCAACCCCATCAGCAGCTCATCACTCACAAAGCCCTTGCCCTAATCCAAACCCTTGCTCTAATACTAAGCTTAGCCTCACCATAACTGCAACCCTATCACTTACCCTAATGCTTACTTTACCATAACCACTAGGTGTATCCTAACCGCTCTCCTACGCCAACATTGCCAGCCCTCTCCAACCTTCCTATCACCTTCTTTACCCAAAACCATTACTCTATTAGCCCTAGCCTTACAATAACCCCTTCCCTAACATTAACCCTGACACTTTCCCTGCAGATTTATTTTCACCACGACATTTTCACAGACTACATTTTGTTGGCTACATTTTCATTGGATCCTAATACTCAATAGTGAGACCAACAAGCAAAAAGGTTCTTAGGTTGACAATGACGCTCTGAGTGACTGTGCTCAGAGAGAAATATGCTTTGTGGGGAACAATTAGTGCCGTTCGGGTCAAAGAGTTTTCAATGAAAATCAATCCATAATTGGGAGCTCTGACCTCAAGATACAGCGGGCGGATGTTTGGGGATCAGTCTGTGATGGAATTAAGAAGGTATGGCACCACCTTTGATTCCTTAGATAAAGCACAGCCCACACTCTGACCAGTTTCTATCCAACACAGGTTTTCCCACAGCTAGTGGAGGATGGAGCAGCTGGTCTTGCCAAAGGTTTAGACTAAAAGACTTTGCAGCGGTCCCATTGGGTGTCGTTCGTTCTCGCCTGCTCCTGAACCTCAGCAATGGCTTTTTCCCAACCATGGACACATTTATAGGGGAGGCAACCCCACAAGACATATGTGTCTAGGATAATATAGTTGTGAGCATAATCCCCCTTTTTACCCTACCAAACTTTGGAGAGCACATTTGTCACTACTTTACAGGTGGCTTGTCGGTTCTGCAAACCATGCTAGGGTTCCACGGAGAGTTTACCTCGCCTCCTTTTCAGACAAATGACACCAGGTGGATTCAGTTTTCTTTTGTGAAGTCGACAGTCCGAATGGGAGGCAAGGAACAGAAATGTCCTCCTGCCCCAGGGAAACTGACGAAGTAGTCTGGGAGAAATATAGAGACAAGAATGCGTCCTTGAGATCTAGGCATGCCATTGAGTCCCCTGGGTGAAGCACCTCCTGCAATGCATGGATAGTTTCCATCTTGAAATGTCCGCAGAGAAGACATTTGTTGAGATCCCGCAAGTCGAACCCTTTGTCCTTTTCTCTTACAATGAAGACATTGGGCCTCATTACGACTTTGGAGGTAGCCATGGCCTTAATAAGGGCATGGCTGCCTCCAAAATCGTGTCCGGGTTCCCTGAATGGGGAAATACCGGGCCATTCCGACTTTGGAGTGCCCGGTATTTCGTCCTTTAGGGAACCCAGGTCCAGTCCTTCCCCATTCCCATTCGAGCTCCTATAGGGCTCAATGGGAATGGGGAGGGAGCTAACAACGGGCCTGTTAATAACGGGCCCGTTGTTAGCTCCCTGGTCCCCTCGCAGGACCCGCTATTGACGTCTGGAAAAACCAGACGTCCAGAGTGGGTCCCACAAGGGAATCTCATAATAGTGCGGAGTAGGTTTAACGGCGCCGGCCCCATTACCGGCGCCGTTAAACCCATTCCGCACTACTTGTAATGAGGCCCATTATTTTAAGGGCCCAGAGGCAGCAAAATGAGTGGACTCTATGGCACCTTTAAAGAGATCTCTGGCCTTCTTAGAAATGACTCAGACTGAATTGTGAAGGTAGATACATTGCATTTGTAGAAAGGTTGTTTCGCCTTTAAATTATATTTTTCTACATATTAAGTCTTGTCAAAAAATATATGTATGCTTGGGTATCGTTCACTGATGCATTGGAATTTTTCATCTTCTCTAAGAAGAATTGTGTACAAGGGTGACCCAAAAAAAGACATTTTTTTGGACAAAGATATTGCAGGTATCCGGGTGTAACTGTGTTGAATTAAGCCGGTAGGCCGCATTGAGATAGTGTAGTTCTATACAGCATATACATAGTTAGGTCAGTGATAGTCTTTCTTATAGTCTTTCTTTCATATTGGCAAAAAAGAAAGAACAGCTTTTATTGGTTCCATGTAATAATGTCGCCACAAAAATCTCGCCATGCAAAAATATCGCCGAAAAATGGCCGTTTTTTGTGGCAACATTATTGCATGGAACATACGGGGGACACCCCCGCAACCCCCAAACTTTTTTTCTTCTTTTTTTTTTATTTTTTATTTTATTTTTATTTTTTTATTTTTTGGCCCTGTCCCCATATATATGGTCACCCATATAATATCGCTGCGATCTTTTCCGGTGATATTATTTACAGCGACCATATATATGGGGATAATATTACCTGATACCCTTTTATTAACCTTCTGTTTTAGACATAGCAGAATGTACTCTTTCTGCCATATGGATAATTCAGCTTGGCAAATACTAAGTTACCTTGCTACAGTCGGAATTCCCAGGGCCCACTTGTCACTCCATCTCAAGCAAGGGTTTGCATGTTTTTTTTCTTAATACAAAAATACAGGCGAGAACTGTCAGTGGTCGGCCTGGATTTTGGGTGTTGACATTTGTTTTGGCAACCCCCAGCCCCTCCTCCAGCCTCTCTTCCCCTCCCCTTCCTCAACCCTCCCTCTCCACCACCACGTCATCCCCAAAAAAAAACCAGCCACCTCCAACCCACTTATCTGCTGGAACTCCCGGCACCGCTGCTCCTTCCCATTGGGTATTTTCATTTTTTTTTTTCATGGTAGATTGGGCTCACGCAATACACGCAGAGCCCATCTCTCTTGAAAGGAAACAAAAACTATTCGCAACCCAGCCTGCAAATAGCTATTACCCCCTTGTGGGGCTGGCGGGATTGTGTACTGGGCCTGTAACACCCCTCATCCCTCGCCAACGCCTCCTGCTTAGTCTCTGGCTGGTGGGCTCTTACCAGCCCGGTACGCCCCCTGACACTGGAATGATTGCTACAATCTACCCTCATTGTGTTGGGGTAGGGGCCCCAAAATCCCCTGTGGGGTTGTGGTGAGATTTTGGAACCTCATTGGCCCATAAATGTTTACGTATCGTTTCCTGAAAGATTTGTTGAGGTATTCCACACAATGCGCTTTGAAGCCGTATGTACTTGCTGTATAAGCGCTGTATAAGCGCCAAACAAGCGAACAATAAATACATGAAAAGCAAAGGCAGTGATAGCATACTTATTACGAGGCGCACAACGTACATGCATATTGAACAACGGATTCCAATTGGGTGCACGTTTTTCGATGGCCCATATAATCAGGAAACAGAAACAAGACAATTGCATGCATGGTATAAATGTTATTTGTCATTTAGATGTAATTGTTTATTTATAACACGCTTAATACCCAAAGGTTACTAAGGCAGACCGGAGGATCGAACCTGTGCTGCTCTGCGTCCTCTTGCTTCCAGGGCGAGCGTTTTGCCCCTGAGCCATCCTCCTGATTTAGGCAATATTCACTATGATAATAGCCATCAAAAGTACAGCATGAAAACTAAATTAAAAAAATCTTTTGCAGATTATGGTCTATGTAAAAACAACCAACCCACAATAAGTTAGGATATATATTATCTAACTTATTGGACCTTATTTGCTGCACTAAGGCCAAAAAGGAGCGGTCTTAATTCCTGATCTTGTTTATGGTGGGAGGGGGGCAGGGAGGGAGAGCGGGGGGGGGGTGGGTTGGGATAGGGGAAGAGGGGGGCGATAGGCTGCCAAGAGTTTCTCACTGGAAGATTCCTTGGAGCAGGATGGATAGTGCTCTGCGACCATACCCTGTGTAGTCCCGGCGCGAAGGAGGGGGTATGGCATGGGACAGGCCCCCCTGCGCCAACCACCTAGCCGACTTCTAAGCCATAGGTTGGAGGGAGAGTCTGGAAAAAATGAATCAAATTGTGCCGTGACCCGGGGCCTATCCGGCTACTGGCCTACACCTGTGGACCCGCAATATTCCTTATTGGAGATGTATGAATTCATAGAGCCACTTGAAAAATGAAGACATTGTAAAGGAAGCCATTTTGCAAGTCCTGTCCTCGCGAACAGATTTACGAAAGCGAGGCCTATTTTGTAGCCAGTGTAAATATATTTTAGCTGCAAAGCTGAGCATTCTCGTTTTTACATGAGGACATTCCAACCACGGATCTTTGTAGGCAACACAAGAAAAAGGTAGGAGAGCCTTCCTTGCAATTGTGGCTGGTTTTCTAGCACCCTCTGAAAAATGCTTAACGGGTTCTTTCTGGGTTTTTTTGTACCCTTCTCTCTTTTTTTCTGGGGAATACAGTTAAAGTTATTTTGATGCCCACGGGTTTTGTGCGTGTTACACATGTAAAAATAAATAAGTGGTAATGGATATTTCAGGCGGAAAACGAAAACAATGGGCCTGATCGCGAGTTGGGCGGTATTCCAGATGGGATACAGCCGAACTATATTATTGTTAGCGCCCACCAGTCCATTGGTATTACCACCGGATCACGGCTTGGTCGCTTACTCTTTATCCCCATTCCCCTTTTCAGTGTAATTAGTGCACGGACCACCAGCGGTAATTGCAACAAAAATTGGCATTTTCTCAGTGTTTTTCCCCCCAGCTCTGAGCTGGGTGTAAACCCGCCAGACTCGTGATAGTGACAGCCCTTAAATGTGGTGGTAATACCATTGCCGCCGCATTTAATGGCTACCTCCCAACTCGTGATGAGGCCCAGTGATCACTAGCCTGTATAGTTTTGGTTAGTAGGTGGTGCTGTAAGAGACATCTACAAGGAGAAACAGTTGTCTTGGGAAGTGAAGATAGGAGAGCGCTGGCCTGTAAAGAGGCGCATAGAGCCTGTGTGTGCTCATTAACCTTTTAGGCAACCATTAACCCCCATGGCCATACTAGTCAATACCTCCCATGCCACACACTACCTGCCTCTCCGCACCTGCAACAAATGCCCCTGGGATCTCTCTGAGCTTGCTCTTTGGTTTCTGAGCAGCCTTCTGACCGGTAATGGCTTACTTGCCGCTGTAAACTAGCTCCTGGTGGAATTAGAATGTTTTAGAGGGCAGCATGAAAAGGTTTTGAAGCCACTGAGTTAGTGAGTGAAAGTGGGGCACTCTGACTTGTGGGGGGGAGTGGAGGTGGAAATAGGAAGACAGGGATTGGCCACCCACCCCCACTTGGAATGAGAGCTGGCAAGCAGGGCATCGACCAAGTGGCCGGACAACAGGCGCGGAAGGACATAGGGGAGCAGGAAGAGGAACGTAACCCGCACACAATCTGGGGATGAGTTTCCGGGAGACGAATGGCAGAATGGAGGGAGGAAAGGATGAGAAATAAGGAAGAGGATTAAACATCCAACAAAGGAAAGCAAAGGAGACACTTAGGGCTTCACTATGAATACTGCAGTGAGGTAACAAAGTGGCAGTAATTCCATTACAGGTACTTTTTTTGTTGGTAACGGAATTACTAACATGTTTACCAGACTGCCGAATTGTGAGTTTGACCTTTTAGTAAATCCTCCATTTTAAGTCCAAAAATTGGTGGAATTGCTACAGTCGTTTTACCACTCACAGTAATTCTGCCAAAATCACAACGGGGTGCTATGGAGTCCAAAAGTGGGGATTTACACTACCTTGGCACCACTCGTAATCCCATGGTAAATGCATGGGTCTGGCTGGTGGTAACAATAAAGATTCTGGTGGTAATTCAGCAGATTTACCATCGAATTACCGCCAAACTCGCAATGAGGTCCATCGTTTTGCAACACGGGTAATCAGACACATGGCCATGTTACAGAGTAAGGCAGGGTTTGAAAGGGGAATAGTGGGTGACCTGATTTGTAACATGGAGGCGGCAGGCAGTACCTATTTTACCACGCCTGCAGGCAGTCTTTTATACTGAATTTCTTTTAATGTGTTTTCAGAGTTTGAAACTAACTGCAAAGTGGAACATGTCTTCATATCAGTGCAATTTCATCTGCATGTATTTGCAGTAATACATTTACATCTGTGCATTTCCATTGTTTATTATTATTTTTTTATTTGATTTATTGTGCTTATGTTCAATATTTGAACTTTTACACATATAAAATACAAAAGGGAAAGTTAAGACAAAAAAAGAAAATGAATCATAATCCAAATAACATTCATTCATAATTTTTTTTTTAGAGAGCATGGGAAACAGATGTGAAAAGAGTAAGCCATGCAGAAAAATAAAAAGGGAGGGAGTTACTGGGCTATGCCCTAGTTTAAAAAAAAACATGAAAATGCATGCATGCAAAGGCATAAAGATGTAAGTGCATGGCTGTAAAGACATGGAACCCTGGGCAGATTTAACCCATTGTGCAAATGTTTGACTAGTTAGCAAAAATTCAGCAGGGAAAATTGGGGGGTACAAAATCAAAATAATGTTGCATGAATGGACCCTGAGACTTTCTTGTTAAAGTTAGTAAGTTGGAGTGGGAGCGCCCTCAACAATGAGATGCGGCAGCAAGTACTCTCAGTTCCTTGACTTTTAAAACCAGGCAGCCAAATGGGTTGTATTTAATGTAGGTTCAATGTCAGGTCCTGCGTGTGCCAAAGAGACACGTTTTCCCTGGAGAGGCAGAATAGCACGGCAACTGTGCCTCCTTCCTCTAAAAGAGGTGTGTGTGGCTGCATCGCCTTCTGGGTGGAGTGTCCAACCTCAGCAGGCATCATCCTAAGACATGCGTTCTGCTATATAACTCGAGGTCAGAGCTATTTCTCTGATGATTGATGTTTACAAAGCTAAAAGCACTTGCTGTTGCCACATGCAGGTCTGGGTGCAGCTTTCCTATGCAGCTCTGGAAATTGAAGAAGGACACTTTTTAAAAAGAATCTTACATTTATCTAAAAATACGCCTACCATACCAGTTTATATGGAGTAAGGCTTAGGCCCTCTCCCTTTGGAAGCACAATTTAGACCCTATTTCTACAGGTGCCTATTCATTGCGTAGAGGCTCTGATGATCTGTAGGAGAATCTTCTGAGTGAGGGCTTAGAGTGGGAGGGGCTTGCGCAATCCCAAATTATTTTAGGGAAATGAAAGTTGCCTATGATGAGTGCGCAATATGTCGGGTGGGGGGGGGGGGTTGTTGCAAGATTGCCCACAGGTAGTCTTACAGTTGATGATTTGTCCCTAAAGACAATTTTGAGCTTTGAAATGTCTCTTAACTGGATACCCGATTTATTTAAATATTCCTTAATCTTAAAATGTTGCTTAAATCTTTACTTTAGGCGTACAGTGCTTTGAGGTGATATCGGGGCACTTCTTACTTTTGTCCGATATGCCTCAGTGTATCAGAGCCCAATGTCCATTTTGTTCTCTAATGCCCATTCTATAGTCACTGTACATCAAAGTTGATGCTCTCATTATTTTTAAGGAGTGTAGGGATTAGAAAAAACAGCAGTGGCCATGACAATTATTTTAAAGCGTTGATGCCCTATATCAGGTATTATCTGTTGCCAACTTTTAGACTGCGTCTGGTGTCAGCATTGTAGATGTATGAAATTAGCCCCCAATTAACAATGTTTTTATGTGTGACGCTCCCTTTTCATTTATGCTGGTGCTTTCAACATATCTGCAATGCTGTTTTTCATTTCATTTTAATACATCTGTGTTTTTATTCATGTTACTTATATAAAGATGATCACTTTATGCAAATGCAAAATGTCTGAATAAAGATATGATGATGGCAATGATGATGATGAATTTGGTAAAACAGCCAGTCAAATAGGCTGTACTAAAGGGAGGTCCATTGCCAGGTCAGCCTCTTCATGTGTGTGTCCAAATGTCAAATTCTCCCTCGGGAGGCTGGATAACAATGTTGATAACTCTATACCCTGCCTCTAAAAGAGATGTGTGTGACTGCATCTTCTTCTGGATGGGGCAGTGAATCCCAGCAGTCATCCTAAAACATACTTTCTGCAATATAAATGGATCACATTGCTCCGTACCCAGGCCCATGCAAGGTTTGGAGCTGCATTGCTCCGTGCCCAGGTCCATGCAACGATTGGAGCTTCATTGCTCCGTGCCCAGGCCTATGCAAGAATCGGGGCGTCGTTGCTCACACTTTACACTGCTTTACACACTCTGCTTAAGCTTACTGCTAGCATTGTGCAACTAAATCAGGGTGACCTTGGTGTTGCTCCCGGAAGATTTGAGAGGGCAGCCATTGCACCTATAAAATCTCAGGCTACAGCCTCCACATCGCAATTGAAAAGTTGTGGCACTGGCCAGGGTGCTGCACCTAGTCGATTATATGAGGGTAGCCAATTTGATGATTCTAGGCAATTGTCAAACGTGTCTATTACATGGAATGCAGGTGTTGGCAGAATGTAGCCTCTATGGTCATTTGGGGTTTATAATGTAGCAACTTTCCGATAGCTGGATGCATACAGAATGATGCCACCCTAATTTATCTACACAGATGTTTAGAATTATGCTGAATGTACCAATTCTAGGTAGGGGCGTAAAAGACACACACAATGAGGAGTACAGGGGACACCTTTGGGGTTTAGCTACAGACACAACATAACCCAATCCAAAGTGCCAAAACGTATGTGCTCTTATATTTATTTAAAAAAAGAAAAACAGAGAATGACAGTTTTAGAAACACAGTCACACTTCCAATAATTTGCAGATGTCTTATCAATAGCACAATACTTAAAGCTCATTATAAACACATTTTCAGCAAAACAGTGTTAGAAATACAGTATTTGTGAACTATTAAAACTAACTTTCATACATTTGAGATCTTACAGAAAGGACGTTAATGAAACAAAGTACTATTCATCTTTTTGAAGCTCTCAATGTCATTGTTGTAAGAGGGATTTGATATATTGTAATGTATTGTATATTTCTATCCTTTAGAATCCATGGCAATTAGTTTTGCTATTGTTTGTATTTCGTCCAGATCCATGATATTGTTATGTATATCACAGAGCAATATGATTCATTCTTTTCTGAGATGTACTTGAACACACTCAGGTCTTCCGTCGTCTCAAAATACTAATGCTTCACTGAGCCTCACGGGAAGGAACTTGAACAGTGTAGAGGATGTGCAGTACCTTCACCTGTGCAAAGAAATCTCTTTCTCTGGGAAGATGCATTCGAAACATATCTACCAGTTTTTAGACTGAAGAATACTTGTGGATGCTTGATAAGGTTGCCAACTGTGCAGAGAGGAGGACACATTAGATTTCTGGGTGTTTCACAATCATTTCACAGCTTCTGCCTGATGAGTGGAATGGAAGAGGTCAGAAGGGGTAGTTGGGGAGAGTGAAAGAAGGGAGTGGTGGACAGGAGGATAGTTGTTAACAAATTAGTATGAGAGTGGTGGAAAACCTATGATATGGGAGGAGGAGCATTTAAGAGGGAGATAGCGGTATAGATAATGACCCAAAAGAGGTTGATAGATCCAATTGCTAGTTTGCCTATTACTATGCCTGCTGCAACATTTTAGACTCCACTTAGAACAAGCACTGACAAGGCAAATAGTGGTGGCTGACATATAAGCATTTTATGTGCATTGGTGTTAATCTCCAGGTACCTATGCTAATTACCAGCTATTTCAATCATAGGCCCAGAAAGTACAACAATTTGTCAGGTATTGGCTTGATCTTTCTCTGGTACTCACTCGATGCACAATATAGTGCTACCCCATACGAAGTAATACAATCAAAAGCCCAAGTGCTTACAACATTTCAAAGTTTTATTATCAAAATGCAAGGTAGTCATACCATCACCAGGTACCAACATTTGTACATCAGGTTCTCACACAGTTACCATTCAGTGCCCAGGTGCTCAATCAATTATCAAGGCTATGCAAAATTGCATAGTAGAGCCTGTGTCCACGATGACCAGTTAGTGCCAGACTCCATTATGTCCAGTTAGCAAAGACGTGCCTGACTATATTATGCCCATTTAGCATACGAGTGCAAGATTCTGTTTCACTCTATTATGATGTTAATGTAAGGTTCCACCAGGTACCAATATGCCAAGTTATCATATGCAATGGCAGATTCAAATATTCCCAACTTGCACAGTGATGCTACATTCAATTATCTGTAGTTTTCACAGTAGAGCAAGATAGCATTATGAACACCAGCACAATAAGCCCAGACTTCAACATGCTTGGATAGCACTGCACTTACATATTCTGTAGGGTATGTATGTGTGTGGTGCAGTCAGATGTATGTGTGTCATGCTATGGGCAGCAGAAGTGTGCAGTGCAGTGCTGTGGTGCTGTATGCACAGCTGGGTGAAGTGTGGGCATTGCTATGCTGGGGGTAGTGTGTAGTGCTGTGATGGAATGCTGTGTGTGTGTGTGTAGTGTAGTGTCTGTATGCGCAGGGTTGGGTGGAGTGGGGTTGGGGGTATGCACAGTACTGCATTGGGTGTATATACGCAGTGCTGGGTGGTGTGGGTGTCCAGTGTAGTGCAGTGTATGTGCAGTGCTGCAATGGTGTATATGCATTGATGGGCAGTGCTGCCTATGCAGCTCTGGCATGTTTATTGCCAAAGCATACTTGGGCATATGCTGTGCCTGCTTCATACTTTACAATTAAAGGAGTTTCTTGATGTTCAGCACATCTCAGAATGCATGTCCTTTCAATTTACATAATTAATCAAAAAGAACAATGTGCCTTTCTAACACTTTTTAAAGAGGTTCCTATTTGACAACTTTCAGCCAAAATTAAAAACAAGCATTGGCAATGCCGCCATGTTGGGCATTTGTGTGGGCATGGGAAAGGCACTTGCCAGGCACTGGTGTAGTGATATTGACTGGCCATTGATGGCAGCAGGTGAAAAATGGTGCAAATATCTGGGCATCTAATAGCAGTGCTTAACAAATGCCTAATACCTACACAGAAGCCAAAACTTTTGGATTTGCTAGTCCTTGTTTTGCATAGGACGTCACTGAAGGACACGCATAGTGCTTATAAATCGATTGGCCGAAGGCAGATTTGGTTAAACATTTTTTTGACACCAGTTGCGCGTTTACCACCAATTAAGTCATTGGGCCTTATTACGAGGCTGGTGGTAACGGATTACCGGTGCCGGTAAGGGCACCGGTGCCGGTAATCCCTTACCGCCCTACTACAAGTTCCCTTTGCGGGTCCTCCCTTAACGCCTGGTTTTTCCTGGCGTTAAGGATGGGACCCGCAAAGGGACTCTGGAGCTAATAACGGTACTGCAATTTGCGGTACCGTTATTAGCGCCTTCCCCATTCCCATATGGGGGCTCAATGGGAATGGGGAAGGGCCCTGGTGAATGGGGAATTACCGGTCCCACCAACTTTGGGATGGACCGGTAATTGCTCCATTCACCAGGGCGGAGTCGGTAGGGTTTTGTAGGCAGCCATGGAGCTAATAGCTCCATGGCTACCTCCAACCTCGTAATGTGGCCCATTAACTCTCAGATGACTGCTTTGAAAAAACATTGGCAGGCACTTGGAATGCAAAGTTTGACAGTAAGACTTGTTTAAAGTGAGCTCAAAGAGTTTCTATAAGGAGTTGTTCCTTCAGGTGGGGAGGGGCAGGAACTAGAAAGGAATGGCTGTAGGGATTAGCATGGCCGTGGGCAGTCAATGGGTGGGCAAAAAAACAAACAAAATGTACAACCTTTGTGTCCTTCCTCATATGCCATTTCTCCCTAGCTGTACTCTAATGCAATAGTTTTGGTTTATAGGTGGCTTATAGGTGGCGTGAGGCCAAAGGTGGATCATTAGAAAAATTCAATGGGCCAGATTCTCAAAACCTTTTGGCGCAAGGGAGATAGGCTATCGCATCTACTCAAATGAGCCAAAAAAAGTAGAAGCCCAATTCACAAAGGTCATCTCAATAAGCGCAACCTAGATGCATACAATCAGATGCCCCTTTTCCCTCTTTGTGCATTTGCGCAAATAAGGGGCAGTTTCAGGGCATTTAAATGCCCTGAAATGGGGGACGTCCCACTGCGCTGGAGTGGAAACAGGCACAGGAGGGAGGCTCAAGTCATGAAAGGGTAATTTTCTCACTCTGTCATGATCTATTTTTTTTAAGTGTTGACAGTCACTGGAATTCCTCAACAAAGGGACAGATGATCTAGACAAACACACAGAAACAACCAACCCCATCAAAGTGGCAGAAAAACAACCCACACACCCCACCCCCACTGGACCACCAGGAAAAGCATCCAACAACAAGTCATCCAAAACACACATGCTACACTGGAGCCTGCTCAACGTACGATCTGTGGCAAAACACAACACAGAAATGTACGACCTCCTAAGCAAAGGCAGCATTGACACCCTCTTCCTCACAGAAACATGCCTTTCAGACAACTATATAGTAATCGCTCATGAAGCCATACCTGGCAACTATAAACTAATAAAATGGGCCTCTTTATGAGTCTGGTGGTAGCCGTGCCGTTAAAAATGGCACGGCTGCCCCAGAGTCATTTTTTTACCGGCTCCCGGCAATGGGGACTCACCGGGGCATTACAGCTCTGGCGGTCCCGGTAATTCCTCATTGCCGGGTGCCAGTAAATATAACTCCCCATTCCCATTTGAGTCTGATAGGACTCAATGGGAATGGGGAGGACGGATGCACCAGCACCATTCATGAATGGTGCCTGTCATCCATCAAGGTCTGCGAGCAGGTGCTTTTCCACCCGCCAGGTCAAACCTTTACCTTCAACAGACATAGAAAACGACAAATCACTCTTAGTCAACCTCAAACTCAGCGAACCATCCAATCTACCCTTCCTTCATATCTAGAGACTGCCCAGTGACAACCTTAACTTTGCCCCAAAACCCACTGATGCCATAGCAAAAGTAGCCATTAATCATGACAACATCATCATTCTGGGAGATTTCTATGTTTGGTTTAAAAGGGAAAACAAAACCACAACTAGCTCCATCAGTGCACTACTGTTAAATCTCCATTTCAAACAAATGGTGAACGGACCCACCCACGGAGCTTGACACGCCGTAGATGCAATATTCTGCCAGGATGGACTCTCCACGTCTGCTCCATTGGTAACAATTATCTGGAGGGACTATGAAATGATCCCAAACCATACAATACCCACTAACATAAAACAACCAATGACAAATAAAAGAAACAGAAAAAAAGGCTTGATCTAGAAACTTTAACCCAACAACTAAAAATCACCAAACTTGAATCCTCCCAACTACACGAAATAACAACAGACACTGTTGAAAAGAAACTTCACACCTGGCTCACAGATGGGTTGCACGATCTGAAACTCTTGAATGGTTTGCGCCTCCATGCTCTTGGAAAAACTGCAGAATCGTTGTCAGACCTATTTGCTGTTATCTACACTGTTAATTGTATCATACGTACTGACTCTGCCTGCGAAGACTGTTATCGTTCAGAAACTCAAGGGCTGTTGTTTTTCTCCCCTTTTTCCCTCCCCCCTTGAGCGCTTTGAAACACTTGCCTTGTGTATGGGCGCTTTACAAATATACATTACCATATCATTACCATGGGTTAGTACCATTGGAATCCTTAAAAACCTTTAAACAGACACCGAAAAAAAAGTAGTGGCTAGATGGTTCAACGAGAAACTGTGAGAACCCAAGAAAATAAACTGTGAACTAGAAAATACATGAAGAAAAAAACCAACTGAACAAAATGAATCTATACAAATCGTCTGTCTTTAAAGCCAAGACAGCAGACTACGCTGCAAGAATCCAATCAGCAACAAACCCCCAAATGAAAATTGACAGAATTATCAAGGATATAAAAAAAACTCATGCAGCACCAACACTGTACGGTAATGTTATGTTAGAGTATCGCACACCACCTAAGAGCAAAAATACACTCAATCCAGCAAGCTATAGAGGCATCCAGTAGGACCACTAACAACACCCTCCCAGAAACAAGAACCCCAATACCAGCGCAGCATTCACCCAATTCAAACCAATTAGCGAGGAATCCTTCAGCAACCTACTGAAAGAAACCAACAGGGCTGGGTCCCCTAGAGAATCATGCCCACTGTATATCTACAAGCAGCTACTTACCCATAAAACACCAGCTCTTTAAACCCAACTACTAATTAATCTATCTCTGAACACTGGAATAGTACCAAAATGATACAAATCAGCCTATATTAAGCCACTCTTAAAAAAGGAGGCAGGAAAAACAGATGACCCTGTCAACTACAGACCTATTTCAAACCTACCCTATCCGGCGAAACTATTGAAGAACCACCTGTACAAAGAACTGCACAACCATGTTCTTGAGCAATCCCAGGTTGGTTTCATACTATTGAGAGAAACTGAATTAGCACTCCTCTCAATATGGGACAACCTAAAGATGAATGCTGACAGCAACACCCAATCTGCCCTTATACTACTGGACATATCGGATGCCTTTGATACAATCAAACACGCAAAATGAATCAAAAGACTAGTTGAATTCAGCATTCAAAACACAGCACTTCAGTGGCTGAAATCTTTCCTCACCAACAGAACCAAAAGAACCTACCAACCTCTGTTCACATCCAAAACAAAAAACATTACCTGCGGTATAGGACAAGGATAAAGCCTCTCTCTACTTCTCGTCAATATCTACATGGACCCTGTAATGAAGCTCATACAAACTCATGGACTGACATCCTACAACTATGCAGACAACACCCAAATGATTTTCAAGCTGACTACTAATTAGGAACCTAATAATGCCCCCAATAAATGCCTTCTGGTATAAATACCTGGAAGGCAAACAACAACCTTAAACTAAAACCAAACAAAACAGAAATAATGATAACCCACGAGACAACAACCGAAAACAGACATCTCTCACCTGGCCATCGAGTATGGGAACTCAAACTGAATCGTCAACAGTGATACAAAACCTGGGAATACTCGGAGAGTGGTCTCACCTTGGAACCCCAGGCCAAACAGGTAAAAGCAATAGCAAACAAATGTTTGTACCATTTTCGACTAATAATAGGGATTCTCCCTTACACCTTCTTCGCACACTGAACCCTTGTCATCATCTCATTGGTATTATCAAGAGTAGACTATGCAAATAGCCTCTACCTAGGAATGCCCGAACACCTCACCAAAGTACAACACGTCCAAAACACAGTAGTAAGACTACTCCTAAGACTAAATAGAAGAAATCACATCACCGCAGCCCTGAGAATTCTACATTGGCTACCAGTCAGGAATACATCAATTTCAAATATCTCTGCATTGCCAATAGATTGCTACGCAGACAAGGAGCCAAATTCCTCCAAGCAGAAATCACCCAATACCAACCCAGAAGAACCTTAAGTTCTAGCACCGACCTCCAAATAGAAACAAGATACTATAAGAAAACAAAACTACTAAAGGTACTGCCTTCTCCATTCTCATAGCTAAACTATGGAACTTGATCCCGGAGGAATTGAGGATGATGGAAGACCACCTAATCTTCTGGAAACAGTTTAAAACCTGGTTATTCAACTTGCTGAGATAATAACTTATCAACAACTATACAAGAATCACCCTCATGGGCGGGCCATTTCAACCCCATACAATACCCAAATCACAAACACAAAGGCTTTGCAACTCTAGCACTGAGGGACATCACCATGAGGACCCCTACACTGAACACTCCTCTATTCTCTGACTGATGTTTCAAGAAACACACACACAAGTTTGCATAACAGATCAGGAGTACCCAGCAAACCCAATAACCCCTGGACCAGACCCAGCCCCTCTAGATAATTACCTACTCCAGTGACAGCCAACAGCCCTATACACAATAATTTCTACTATATTAATCTATTTCCTTTCTAGTAGTCTTGTCCCACGAATACAATTCTAAACACACGCCAATGCAAAGGTGAATGCCCTACAAAAAGAAAACACTAGCATTGCTGCACAATATCCAGTGACCACCTAACATCCTACTAACCACTTCTTATCTACCACCCTGCCTCCCTCCCTCACCACCCACTTACCACTCATGCCCAGATGGCTAACAAACCACCCTGCTAAACACCCAAACCGTACACCACTCTCAAACGAACTCAGAAACCCCAATAGCCTCCAACACTCAACACCGCAATCACAGGATGCCGCCCATCCGGAAACAAACATCCAGTGTACGAAACAAAGCATATCCAGAATGTTACCTTACAGAGCCACAAGAGTGCCTAGATACCATGGAAATGGCAGCAGAGCGCAGTATAAATCAACTTAACATAACAAACCATTTCCTTTTACCAAACAGGGATGGAAATACTTTTTTACATGGACCGTCTAAGTGAAATGCGCTCCCAGCAATCGTGGTTGCTGGGAGCCTGTTATGCATTAGTGTCGGAAGCACGCTCCCAAAACTAATGTATACAAGGGAGCTTGACAGGGCTTCTTTGTGCCACTGTCCGACCCCTCCAGAAATGATCAAGTCACCTTTGTGAATAAGGTGATCTGAGCAATTTTGAAAGCAACAAAAATGAAATGAGTGCCTTTGCTGCACTACTTTAATTTGCGTCACTTTTTGAGAATCTGGCCAAATGTCCCATGATTTAATATTTCTCCTAGTTAGAGAAGGAAACCTAAATAGTGGACTTCTCTGCTAAACTCTCTGTTTCTTAGAATGTGACATTTTGCATAGTAATAGTAATATTTTATTACAAAAGCTTTAATAAATTACACAATTACATACATGTTATTTGTATATTAATACTTGTACTCTGAACTATACAGTAAATGCTACTTTGTGTACTTACCACTCACATCTTTTCACTGTCTTTGAAAAGACGCTCTGCAGATTATCATTGATGTCTGGGTTTTGCCCTGCAGCCTCTTGCATAAAGGTAGAAGGGGTTGTGACAGCATCCAGCTGTCCATCCACTAATCCCTTACTCTACCGAGACAATGACCTTACTGAGCAATTAATTGGAAGCTAAGCAGCACCTGTATATATTTCAAGCATTTGGAATAAGAAAGACACATTTCTAAAAAGATGCCCTGCTTTGCAATTGGAAAATAAAGTGTTCTTCTTTCCACATCCTCAGATTGTGGGGGATAAATCATACTGTATCCCCCCTGCTTAAACTTGTAAGGGGATTTATCACCCCTGTCCCCCCACATTCACTACGTCCTTGATTCCAGGCATTCATTTGAATATAACCATTGCATGTTTCCCCTCTCACCCGCTTTCATGGAATTAGCCAAAGGCTCAGTTACACTCATGCACGCATCTGATTTCATGCACAACTCGAATGACACTTTGCATAACACTTCTACCATAAGAATGCAGCTACCTCTCACGACAAAAATTTGAACTGTAGCTACATACATAATTGACTATCCTCTTGCACACCCACTCCAGTTCATTTCTCTAGTGTACCTCTGTCCACCCATCCACATGCCGTTTAGATATGGGTGGATAGCAGGGAACTTGGCCACCCCTCAGAACCTTTAATGGTCATAATGCACACATGCATAATAGCACCTCCCAATTTCCCATGCTTTGTACTTAGGTTCCTCCAAGGGCGTTCAACTAACAGCGTGTTGGGACCATGCCCATGGCGAAAGGTGCTATACAAATGACAAATTAAATGAATGAACAACCTTTAAGGAAATCAAGGATGCTCGGTCCTGGTGCACTCCAATATCTGTGGGGAACAAGGGTCTTTTTCGTTAACTTTGTCCCATTGTCTTGATGATTAACCTTGTCCTGAGATATTCGGATATAAAAGGCAAAATCAGAAACACAGCAATTGTATCTAAGCAAAATGATGCAACTGAACACGTGATACAGGAAGTCGAAGAGCTATGCATGGGGTCATCCGTTCTTCCAGACGATGAGTGCAACGGCCGGGGCGATCATACAGATTGGCACAAGGGTCATGGCAATGATGTAGGCAGCCGGTGGATCACTGTATGGATCACTGGGGGGTGCGCAAGCTGAGAAATATTCCAAGTGAATTAGATGATAGATCCGGTCCGACTCAGGGTTGGGCCAATAGCAGGCCAGTTTATCTGAAATGTGCTCGATACAAAAGGTGAGATTGTGGTACGTTCTGCAAGAGGAATGGCGAGAGACAAGGTTGTCAGCACATGCGATGTTGTCACATGGAATGTCGAACGGAACACGTATTCCATCTCTTTACCTACTTACACAATTCAGATCTAGAAGCAAACATTAGAGCCATTGTTCCTGATGAACTTTAGGAATCCAAACCTCTGTAAACAGAGGATAGGAATCCAAACTTCTGTAAACAGAGGATAGGAATCCAAACCTCTGTAAACAGAGAAATATTCGAATGTGGTGGGTCATTCAGATTATCACGTGTAAGGATCATCCACCCAATCTCCCAGTACAAAATAAATATACATTTTACATTTTGTATGTGGTGCTGCTGTCTCTTCCATGTAGTATGTTGCATGACAATCATGGGGAATCTAGAAGCTTGTACCGGGCAGTCCGGAAGATGCTGTGTCTGCTGGCCACCCTGGTCACGGTACCCATAGATGCCCAGTAACGTCTACCAATATCAGGGATGTATGAGGAATAAAGGATGCAGGGCTACTATGCCTTCAGAAGTGCCACACATTGGGAATGTGGATCGGCGTTCACCCCTGAGAGTAAGAGATCTTAAAAGAGCACCAAACAAGGTAATGTGGTTGTTTGGGTTCTATGTTCTTTCATTACAAATGCCTTTTAAAAGTGTACAAAATTACGAAAAATGTCATCTAATTTTTTCATTTTTGGAGGGGTTACTCCCCCTAGTCCCGCCTACCCCACCTATTTTTAGCTATTCCCTACCCCCAACCCCTTATCTGCCCTTTCCCACCCCCCAAACATTTTGTTTACATTTTTCGTAATTTTGTACCCATTTAAAAGCCAGTCATAAAAATGTCTGGCGATGAAACAACGTTGTACCGTTGTTTGACCTTTCCATGTGCAACCAAAGGGTTACCAAATACCCACCGATAACTCTCAACCCTGGGAATTGCGAGTTGACCAATTCCAAGTGGTTTCTCTGAGGTCCAGTTGTTGGTGTATACTAGATATTTCGACATCACGTGACCTGGTGTGGCAAATAAATGAAGTTGATTCTAGCTGTATCTTTGAATTGGATACTGGTGTCTGGCTGTCTCTATTGGTATAACTTGGTAGTTTAATTTGGCCAGTAGACTTCCCCTTGTTTTAAAACGAGACATTACACATCTGTTGTTCAAACATCCACCTGCCACAACTGAATCAATTAGAAGCCATTTGCAATGGATCAAGTGGAATTCCCGCCACCGTCCTATTATTTGTAGCACTGTTGCATTCTGGTTTTGCTCTCCCTGCTTTTCCACTACCCACTCCATTTCCACATCCCTGCATTGTACCCAAAATGGCGCAAATTCCTCCATTAATTATTATAAAAACATTACAATATTTCCACTACACAGTAGTTGCAAAAATCAAAGCAGAAACAAGGACCCCACCGATCTACCAGTTGCTTAGTTATGGGTCCCTTTCAACAAGTTTGGTCGATCCTGGGCAATGCTGCAGGGCCTCCCAAAGCGAGGCAGGGTAACCAGTGCCCCATGGCTGGCTAGGTTGGGGAGAGGGGGAGCAGCAGCCCAACAAATGGGCCAGCACTTTCCCCTCTACCCCCATAATACTACAAAGGCGAGCACAGTCGCTGCATCAGGAAACACAGAGGGAGGGGCAGGGTGTTAATCACCCTGCCCTACCCACACAGGGATGCGAAACATCAGGGCCCACCAAATACAGGAAGTGGGCGGGGGAGCTAGGCTCAGGCACCATAAGGTGCAATTAGCTGTCAGCAGATGCTGGCCGGGGGCTGGCAGTACAGCCCCCACTACACAGAATGACCCAAGAGGCAGCCCCTGGGTCCTATATAATGGCTGCTGCAGCCATAGACAAATCAGTTTGTGGACCCTGCACGGGGACCCAAACCAAAGGGTACTCTGTTCACTCAGAGTCTCTTCTTCTTTTTTGTTTGTGGACTCTGCACGGGACCCAAACAGTCAGGAGGTTCGCTGTTCACTCAGCGTCCTCCACTCTAAGCTGAAATCCAAGCTAAACAACAAGCTGCAATGTTTGCTGCGCACTCAGCATGGGCAGTCTGCTCAGAAGATCCTGCTTTGCATGCGGCGTCACACAGGAAACTCGGCCTGGCAAACGAATTGTGGATAACTTTTAAACGGACTACAGCTTCCCCTCCGCTTTTACTTTAATCCGGCAGTTCCTTCAAAGACATACGAGCGCGTGGGCCGGCCGGAGAAGGTTTGAAGATCCCCAGGGAGCCCAGCGCTCGGAGGAAGAAACCCAGTGCAGTGGCGACTTGCTACATTCTTTCAAGTAAGTTTCTGCCACGGCGCCGGGCATACACAACCCAAAGCCCTGCAAGAGAAGGTTCTCATGGCAACGAAACTGACGTAGTTTTAAAATATACACACAAACATGAAGCAGGCTCTCCGCGAGCTGATATTCACAAATTATAATGAAGCGGGGCTAATGTTTCACAAGCAATTATTAACGTTTGTCGTAGGCCCCACGAAGCAGGCTCTGCGCGAGCTGATATTGACAATTTAGCATGAAGCGTGGCTAATGTTACTCAAGCAATTATTAACTTTTGCCGCAGGCATCATAGAGATGCAGTATTGTGCACGGCAGGGAGTGCCAAACTCTTCACAAAGCGACAGGGCTGTTTGAATGCGACCACAGCTAACGTGGAAGCATCTGTTTACTATTATTATCATAATAATCAGCAGCGCTCAGATACCTGAGGGTTTGTAGCGCTATATAAATGCTAAATTATTATCCCACCCAACAACAGGGGCGGGCCAGGGACAACACGCAAGAAGCCAAATTACCAACAAACAAAACAGTTTCTCGAATTGCCAAAATGTTGCAGCACAGGCAGCGCCAAGACACAAGCCGTCCGCATAACACAGGAGGTTTGAGAGCGGAGCAAGGGACAAGATGATACCTTGGACCTCAGAAAAGAACTGTGAAACCACCTGTACAAAAGCCAACAGAAGCACAAAAAATGCTGTACGCCCAGACAGATCATGCTGGCGCACATTTTTAAAGCCTGGCAGAGACAACACACAAGCCAATGCGTATCAGCATCAGCCTGAAACAAAGATCACAAAAAAGGAGAACCTGCAAAAGGGATCTCCAACTAAATACAGATATCCAAAAAAACGGAGCTGGCAAAACATTTCTGTATGCGCAGAATAAACACAGAACCCTGAAGCAGGGTCAGCCTGAAACAAAGGCCACAAGAAAGAGAACCCGATGAAAGGGATCTCCAACTAAATACGGCTATCCAAAAATGGAGCAAGCCAAATATTTCTTTATACGCAGAATAAAAACAGAACCCTGAAACGGGGTCCAAAAACAACACACAACTAAGGAAAACCTGTACTCAGGGGACAGAGTTGCAACAACACTACTGAAGTAGTGCAACAGATCCAGAACACAGGCACGGAAGGGGGCAACGACAATACGACAAAAGAACACGGAAGCATCCAGAACATCGTGGGCCAGCAGTAAAATGCCAGGTGAAGAAGGGGTGACGACACCAAAGCCACATGGCAAGGTAAGTAAGATAGCACCCACACAGGGCACCATTATGACACAGATCCCGCACACCTTCCAATGGCACAATCAGCCAGGGCCCCAAAGTCACACACATGCAGGCAGAGGAACGTCGAGCCAGCCCCACAAACAGTTCAAATAACTGAAACTAACAGCTAGGACAGGACAGACAACCTAACAGTCAGGTATCACAGCAAGCAGAGCGCCTTGCAGCCACAACTGGCATAGAGGGTTGTCCCGGAGTCCAGTCCAGTTCATACCAAACACAGCCCAACAGACCCCAAGCATCAAAAGATGTACAGTCTAATATGGAAAACCCGCACAGAAAAGCAGAGCCGGGCCAGTTAGCACAACCACCGGCACACCTCAGGGGCAATAATAAATACACAGAGCCATAGTGAGAGCCGAACGATTATGTCAAAACCCAGAAACCAAGGCAACAACAAGCGAGAAGTGTTCCAGACCATCAAGACCCCCCACAACATACAGGTAGTACCCAAGCGGATGACCAGTTTTGCCAGCGGTTCGAGGTGGCTGAGATTGGAACAGAGCAGCATCAACACAGGGGACAGAACAGACAAACACAAATCAGGGGCCAGAATAAAAACCCCAGGCTTGCCGCTAAAGGCAGCCAAAGTAAAGATAGAAGATATATCCCCAAAACAAAGCCGCACCCTCCAACACGGTACAGCGAGTCAGATAGCACAACAAGTAGAGCGTGCACCCTGAGATCAGGGCAGGGCCTGCTGAAACAGGGTCGAACCCCGGCAGGGCCGAACTCAGCCTTTCAATTTTCTCTCAGGTCGAGAAAAGAGCACCACACACTGTGGAAAAGTAGCAGCTGTCAGATACCTGAGGGTCTGTAGGGCCACATAAGTAACAAAAACAAAACATGTGATGCACATGTGTCCAGAACAGAATAGAGAAGGAAATCAAAAGAGGTAGCGGGACATACAAAAAAATATGGTATATTTGGTAAAAGAAAGGCCATTAACACATGGCAAGTCAGGTTGACAGTACACCAAGATGGTTGAGAACTGGGTCAGAGCCTACCAGGCAGCAAAAATAAGTGGAGGAAAATACAAGCAAGAAACAGAAGACAAAAAAAAACCAACAACCGAAGCCGGGGGCCCGAAAAATGCAAGTAGCACTGAACCCAAACACGGGGTCTACAAAAATAATAAACAGTGAGGTTTAAACACTGCACAACACAACCGGCCAACGGCAGAAGGCCGGGGCCAGGGTGTTACAAACAGCACCGAACCTGAAAACAGGTTCAACAAAAAATTAAGATGCAGTGGGGAACAAACACCACATAGCACAACAGGCCAATGAAAGAAGGCTGGGGCCAGGGTGCTACAAACAGCACCGAACCTGAAATAGGTTCAACAAAATTAAGATGCAGTGGGGATAAACATCACATAGCACAACAGGCCAACGCCAGCAAGTCGATGCCAGGGTGCGACAAACAGCACCGAACCTGAAACAGGTTCAACATATTTATAAGCAGTGCAGAATAATCACCACTCAGCACAACAGGCCAACGCCAGAAGGCCGGGGCCAGGGTGTTACAAACAGCACCGAATCCGCTAAGAGGTTCAACATAATTGATAAGCAGTGCGGAATAAACACCGCACAGCACAACGGGCCAAACGCACGGGGCGGGGGCCAGTGTGCTACAATGTAGCACGGAATCGGAAAACAGGTTCAACAAAAATTAATAAACAGTGGGGGGAAAAGGTGCCTGGGTGGACAAACACCACACAGCACAGAGGAGCAGGCCAACCCCGCAAAGGGCCAGGGCCTGCGCTTCTAAAAAGTATAAATAACTCAATAATGTTCTAGATTAGTAATCAGGCCAACGCCACAAAGGGCCGGGGCCACGCTTCTAGAAGCTTCAAACTACAAAGTTTGTTAAAAATAGGCAAACAGGCCAACGTCACAAGGGCCGGGGCCAGAATGTAGCTAAAATAAAGATTAATTTAAACTGTTAGATTTTATGAACAAACACTGGAAAATAGGGCAACCTAGCCTTGATTGTTCCACCAAAAAGAGAAACAAACTTAGAGCAGCCATACAAAGGGAAACCAGAGGCCAGCACGCAATGCCGGCCCACACAAGCCAAAACCCCCACAGCGGTCAGCACCAGGCGCGTGAAAAGAAATAGCCTAAACTAAATGGGAACAGAAAATGCAGCTAGGAAAAAACAGCCAACAACTTTTGGGGGAAACCTGGACAGCCGGTAACCCATCCAGGTTGTGGCGGCACAGGCCAGAGGGGGTAACCTGGTTACTGTAATTATGATTATGTTTTGTTATGACCATAACTCTGCAATAAAATCCCACAGCCTTTTATTTCCAACACCTACCCAATGTCTTGCGTACTAGTACTACCTGGGGGACAGGGAATAAGCATGGGGACCGGGCTCATCGTCACCCAGGACATTTTACCTTCCCGAAGGCATATGGGTCCACTGGTTATTACCATCACGCCCAACGTTCCATGAATGGGCTACCCCTTAAAATGGCAGAACCATGGGACGGAGCAGTCGACGACTCAAAGACGCAGTTGGCTAAAACCAAACCCTGCAGAATCCTCACGTCTAGGGAACAGACCACAATAGTTGCACTCATGATCGTAGCGGGAAAAGTCAGTTGATGGTGGCCCTTTTTGTATGCTATGCTAGGCCATGCTTTGCTTTGCTGTGTTATGTTATGCTAAGCTGAATGAGGTTATGCTATTCTTTGCTATGCTGACGTTACATTACAAGGTATTCATAAGTATGTATGCCAATTGCAGGGCCGCATGGTGCTGATGGGTGTCTGAGGTGTGTGAGATGTCCACAGTCATGCTTCTTGGCAGAGTACGAGCTGCCAATATTGGGGTTCGCTAGGCATGGATTGCTGAAGGAAGATCATTCTCTTTAGACCTTCACCAACATTGTAGGCAACAGCGTGCGGTAGTGTGGTCATTTTTCGGCTAACGGTTTCTGAAAATATTAGGTTGCCCATCAGTCGTCCTATGGTGGTTATTGCCTGTTTAGAACTTGTGTGCAGTTCAGCCATGAGGTGCAGCCCCGTACTCATCGTGAGTTGCGAAAAAAACAGTGACCCAAAATAGGGCACTGGCAGCAGACAGTTGTTCTCTAGCAATCTATCCGCATGAATGTGTATGTACACTACGTAAAATACTGTGTTAAGGTGAGATACACGCTATCTGGACATTATCTCGGTGGGTCATTTTGCGAGACATGTAGACTGAATGCACGAGACCACAAACGTTTGAACACATGCGCGCTTCCTTTTACACCGCGATTTACCACTCTGTTCCCCTAAAAATGATCCTATCTATTTTACAACAAGATGAGCCCACTGAATGGGCTTGATACTAAAGGGGCTTCCTAGTGAAAACAAACAGTTCCAGTATTCTTTACCCATACCTGCAGGGTCAGTATATATTAGCACCCGGCATGGAGGAGGTAGTCAATCTGGAGGCAAGGAACGTGGGCTGAATCTCCCGATGTAAGCTTGTGTTCCAAGCTGCCTATGGCTGCTTCACCCACCAACGATCTTCCCCACACCATCCCTTCCCTTTCTTTCTTTTTCGCCCAACTTTCTGATTGCAGCTGATGCCGCTGCCGCATCTGCTGCTGCTTCAACTCCTGGTCCATTGTGGCTGCCATGAAAATGGAAGAAGGGCTGCATATGGAGTCTGGCCTTTCATATCCATGGCGACCATCTCACTGAAGTATTTTCATTCAATGAACGGGACGCCATGAGGTGTCTCGTTCATTGACGGAAAATACTATGCTCTCAGCACCCCGTGTTACCGGATTGGCAACCCGGGGCGCTAATAGCATTCAAATCTGTTCCGGCCTGCCGGATCCGTTGTTATCGGCCCGGGGAACCCTCATTAAATGACCTGGCTTTCAGTCAGGTCTTTAACTCGGGCCCCCAGGACGATAACACCCTATCAAGCCTGTCAGATTGGGTCTTAACGCTTAATTAAGAATAAGGATGGCAGAACGTCCCTTTGTTGGTGGTTTCGGGCTGTGTATTGTGACATCACTGAATTACTAGTTCCTTCAAAAATGCCAGCGCTTATATATGTCAGTGTCAAAGAAGTCAGAGGTACTGTGTATCTTTTCACCTCTTCAATGTTCACAGGGGGCAGATACCCTCAAATCAATGTAGATTGGACACTAACATACGTTTAATCCCATATACGTACCCAATGATATACGACCAGTCACACCAGTTCTCCTGCTTTACTGACATCATGGCTGCATTAAAGGAGGCCCAACAGTATAGGATCAACATTTCTGGATAGGTTTCAGAGCATCTGTTATCGCTGTCCATGTCTACAAGGAGGTCTGAAGAGAAACATACATTGTTAGCGGGTAGTTTTGATAAGCCATCAAACGTAGGTACTCAGATTATGTTCAGTGGGGTCAATTGACCAAAAACATAAGGGTTGCAGGAATGGTATAACCCGAACTTTGATTTCAATGTCATCACGGGAAGTGACATCACCAAACCTTTGACGACCAACTATACTATATTTTACAAACAATCCGTATTTTAAACCCCAGCATGCATCATGGTAATTAACAATGGCTCACACCAGGCGCAGGCTTCCAAAACTGCCAAAAACCTACCTTGCGTTAATTTGATTGGTTAAATAGCACAAGGCTACCAAACACTCTACAACAGGTGCTATATACCACCACACGAAGTTGCAATTACCACCTGTAGCACTGCCCCCGCCACCAAAATATGTCAACAATGGTGGGTGAAGTCTTACTCTGTGCGTTTCTCACTGGAGGGCTTTGAGATTCTGGCTCACTATTGGAGTTCAGCAATGTGTGGTCGAGTGGTTCATTGGGTTTCTAATGTGATTAGTTGTGCAGCACCCACCTCTTCAAGCATAAGAATCATGGATGAAAGTGCATCAATGCTGCACCCGCTCCTTCCCGCCAGCATTCTAGAGGAGGCGGTCCTGGAAGAGGAATGGCGGATGACTGCAATCCTTTGGCAACTCCCTTCCTCACTTCAATGTTAGCTTCTGAGTCTGTGAATCACAATACACCAGCAGACATGCACCGTGTCTATGCGCCGTCCAACTCCTTCCACTTCCATGACCTCATGGCGCTATCCTCGAGAGGATAGCTCAAGGGCACCGCGCTCCTCTTGAAAGCAAGACGACGCTGAGCAACACAGGTTCGATCCCCGGGTCCGTGCTTAGAGACCACTGGGTATTAAGCGCGTTATAAATAACCCATTACACTTATACATCAGGAACCGTAGCTCATGATGTCAGTGGAAGAACACATGTAGTCTTTGTGGACTATTGATGCAGGGTGGACAGGATAAAAGCATACATGGTGCATGTCTCTGCGAGAGTGTGCGACCTACTAGACAAGGAAGCAAGGGGCGGGGGGGCACATAAGAGACATCAGGCCCTTTCCTCATACTCGTGTTGGCGCTTGCTCTGGAGCATCATATGGCCTGACCATAGAGAAAAAAGATGGCAGCTTTTTTGAAGGAAGTGCTTTATTGAAGACAGTACAGTAGTGTCCCGATGCTCAAACATTGTGCCATTCCAGGCCCCATCTCCAACTGTCCCAGCCTGAATCCCTGCACTTGAACACTCCAAGCCTCCCGCCCTGACCCAGCGACTGTGAGACCCTTGCATCCGCACCACATGTATGATTCAGCACTGCTCATGAATAGAGTGAAAAGGTTTTCCAAACCAAAAAACTAGTTAACGTTGCATAGTTAAATCTACAAAAAGGACATCAAATATGGAGGGCAACATTATGATAAATGGTATTGTCTAAGCTCAAACAATGAACAATGAAGGGTATATTAAAGAATTCTTTAATTTGACCGATTTCCAAGGTATCTTTGGTGCCTTTCTATGTCTTTTTAGGTTTATAGCAACTATTGCAGGAACACTTGGAAAAGTGGAAACATGCTCAGGTAGGTATGGGGCATTTATTCTGCAGAATACTAAGGTGCAGTAATTACGATAAGCCCTGGTGTAAACACTAATGTTGCACTGGGTGTACAGTTATCACTTCCATTCCTTCCTCTCCTTGAACACATCCATTATTTTGTTCCTGTCTACTTCTTATGTTGGGGTGGTCATGAAAGGTCCCAAGGATAAAGAGGAGTTCATGTTGCACGTGCCATATTTGTGACTGGGGATGCAGTGAAATGGGTGCGAGGTTTCAATTTCATATGTATCCACTGTAGTTAAAAGTGAATTGGATAAGTTACTTTAAGTGTTTATTTTGGGCATGATTCATGGAAAAGTGCACATTTATCCCACAAAGCCTGCGCGCACCAAGACCAACTCTGCACGAGCTTGCGCGCAGAAGTATTTCTGCACGTTCCTCGTATTCACCCTGACAACATGCAAACCCCCATAATCCATTCCTGTACCCCGAAACACTGCATACACTCCCCCCTAACTTCGATCTGAACCCCGGCTGTGTACATACACCCCGAAATCCAACATGCAAACCCACCTCTGCGCTGTGATTCCTATGCACAAGTGCCTCTACACCTGCTTACGGGTGGCAGATCAGATGAGGGCTTTACGTGGCATATCGCTGGTGAAAGGTTACATGGTCGGATCCATGAATGCATATTGTTCCTCACAATAGTGGGTGTGTGATGGACTGCCTGTGGGTCGTCCCTCATAACGCCCACATTTTCCCTTGTTGTTCCTCATTTTACGAGGTATGCCCCCTTCCCTGCCCTCTGCACAAGCCATGCCCATGCTCTGCATGGTGTCTCGGTGCAAGGCACCCGCCTCTCGCAGAGACGTACTGAGCCTGCGCGAAGTCCCCACAAGGTACAGAAAAGTGCTGCACAGTCGATTGCATAAATCTACAAACAACAGGATTTTGCACGCAGTTTGGTGCACACATTTTCCATTCACTGCGCAAATAATTCCATGAATCGGACCCTTTGTGTTCAAGTTGATACATATTAGATTTGTAGAAAGACAAATGATAAATGTCAAAACCGCCAAATTAAATATAAAACACGGATTAGGTATGGTTTGCTACATAGTGCCTGGAAACTGGGTGACAGGAAGTTTTGTAATGTGAATGCAGGGAAGGGGACTCGTCATGGAAGGGCCACTGTAAAGGAGAGACAATATTTATTAAACTTGCATGCACACTAAGATAGATACAAAGACAATGTATGCATGTATACATAGTATGCTTTTATGAATACATTTAGACTCTTCAGTTAGCAGTTGCATGGTGAATTTCAGGTGGCTGGGAAAATTTGGTACTGCAGGGTTGAAGGCAGGGGGATGAGTTAAGATGAACTGAGAAGATGGGCAGCTAGCAATGAGCCAAGAATGTATGGCCTGGAAGTGTCGCATACAGCGAATTAAATCTCTTTTAAGCACATGGGAGCTTGTGGAAGGGGTCCGAACATTTGCTTTGACCAGTAATACATTTGGGGTGAGGGGATGCTTGAGGCCAAAGTGACCAATACTATTTGTATTGTATTGTTCGTTAAGTATGACGTTCATTCATTGCAGCATTTTTTGCCGAAAATTATTGGCTGAAAATATAGTTGAAAAATAGGTGCAGGGGCATATAAGGGGTAGGGTGCGGTGGGGAATAGGGAATATATAATAAGGGGGCATTGGGAAGACCCCCCCCCAATAAAAAAAAATATAAAACTTTTGCTGGCTTTTTTCAGGCAAAAATGTTCAGCAAAAAATGCTGTGAAGAAAAAAAACTGGGCATGAATGACCATAGAACCATTCTCAAAGAATGTGACTAGAGGCCATTCATGCTAAATTGGTAGTCGTCTAAATTAGAATGTTCCAGGGACATCAGTAAACCAAGGGCGGATGAGATAGCTATCAATAGTTCAAAAGGAACCTGTTTATTCTGGTCTCTCTCAAGTTGTTAAAGTATCCATGCGAACCATGTGCAATTACGATTAAGGTTAAAGGGCTCAGGCCAGTTGTTACTTGCAATGAATTATGTTTGCATATGAATGTGTAACCATGTCATGATGTCACAACCTACTATGGACTAATCCCAAGAAGGCGTATGCAATGAATATGATCTGAAGATGGTAGTTAAAATAATCAAAGACCAATGAGACTGGAAGAATTGGAGAAAGATGGGATTTCTTTTATAGGTTTTGTCCAACTCACATGTGAGGGTTGATTGGAATAAATTATATTGGAGTTTTTTTTACTGTTGGGAAAATGTATATAATGTGGTTCGCCGAGACTTGGGTTAGTTTGGGTCTGCCGTGTCATCGAGCTCCTCCCGTCACGATTGTACAATAAACTTGCTCTACGTACCAACGTGCACTCATTCCTTAAGTGTTGGGCCTGCTTGGGTTAAGGTGGTTAGGAGCCCATTCATACACTTCTATCCTCCATCGTAGAGTTTCCCTTGTTGGCTTTCTACCCGAGTACCTAACCACATGGCATTTAATCTCCATTTGCTTTTGTTTTGTTGTTGTTGGGAATTCTGTCCTTCTGTCTGCAATACAATCTGCCTATGTTACACAGTCTCTCCATCACAACAGGTTTTTCCCACAGCTGAAACTTGACCTTCAGTCATCCTTCTTTAGGGAAGCGGTCCGATAAGGGTCTAGCTTGAATGTCCGTATCTAAAACTGGGACATTTGAATGTTTTTCAGAAGCTTCTTGGGGTAAGAGGGCATGATGTCAGAAACCAGATCTGTCCCCAGGATATCTGGTCACCATACTCATACATCCACAAAAAAGATAACACAACATACACTCCACTAACTTCACACAAGACAGTGTGACATGTACAACACCACACAAATCTTTCTCTAGCTGCCCATTTCCAGTTTTGATATGGGCCTCGGGACAAAGTGCACATTGAAAGATGATGGAACGTAGAAAGGCACACTAAATAACAAAGTGAGCACTTTCCATGGCATATCTAAATGGAACACAGAACAACAGAAGCCTGTTGTTGTTCCCGTGCACTCTAAATGAGAAAGAAATCCTTCAGCATTTCATTTCATATTTCCGAGGGTCATATTACCATTATTAATATGTGCAATTATTCTCGAGTCAAGAAATGGCAATGCAACAATTTCTCGACTTGAGGAAAAAAAAGCAAAATAAATGGCTGCTGCGATCAGGAGAAGGGACTACATATAGTCCTTTCTCCTTTTCCATGGCGGCCAGTCACGGAAGGAACCCCGGAGCTGCGGTGGTTTCAGAGCCTTCTCGCTAGGGTAAGACCCGGACGAGGGCCAATGAGCCTGCTTGTAACAAGCTCATTGATCGTTGCCGGGTACTAATGCCTGATATGATATCAAGGCAGTGCCAGCAAATCCTGCTTAGGGAAATTGTATGGATTAGAGAGCAGCAGCATTGGACATACAGTATATACAAATAATTTCATGTCAATCATGCAAATAACATGAATATCGATCATAACAACTACAATATTGGTGAAACAATAACTTTTGTCATTGTGTAATTGCCATTAAATTAAAATCTGAACCAAGGCAACATTCATGCGGGCGCCGACTCTGTTAGTTATATCTCCTGTGGGCTTTGAACAATTTTTGGTACTTATATCTCTGTACAAAAATGTGAATTTGACAAGATGCAGTCTAGCTGCAGCAGCATTGACAGTTTATAGGGCGCAAATGCTATAGAACTTCACACTCATAACCACTGACTATTCCTATATAGTACAGTTCAAAAACTCTATTCTCTAAACTATCTAGGAAGACGCCTATCAATATATCCCACTAGGTACATAGTGCAAATGCCTCAGTGCAAAATCTACTTATAACACTGTGCAAAGTATCTATAGCAGCATAACAAAACTACAAAGTGCAAGTGCATTACACGTATTCAAAATCTGCCTGAATACACTGTAACGTGTCTATGCATTCGCCTACTGCTTGAACATTCTGTTGAGACCCAAAGTGTACGATTTTTCCTCTGGCTCTAACTAAGATTTCATAAGGAAAGTGGGTGCTTGAACAGGGATAAAGTGCTGAATTCCAAAAACCATTTCATCATAATAACTGAAAATAAAAGTCTATGGGCCTCATTATGAGTACGGTGGTAGGGGGTTAACAGCACCGTTAAGGATGCCGGTGACATTAACCCCCTACCGCCGCATTCTGAGGTGCCTTAGCGGGTCCCACTAAGGGCAGCTGGTTAGCGGGAGCCGCTAACGGACCAGGGAGCTAATAACGGGCCTGCTATTTGTGAGCCCATTATTAGCTCCTTTCCCATTCCCATTGAGCCCTATGGGGGCGCGAATGGGAATAGGGAATGGTTTTCAGAATGGGGACTTACCAGATCCTTCAAGGTTGGAATGACCCAGGAAATCCCCATTCTGACTACCCGGACCCGAGTTTGGAGGCAGCCATGGCACTAATAGCACCATGGCTACCTCCAAACTCATAATGAGGCCCTATGTGAACATAGAATACATTATGAAATACAGATCATTTGAAAAACACACATTTCTGAGTCAACATTAAGCCCAAATGGTTTCAAAGTATTCAATTCACAAATTAGCTTTGCCTCCCATCGTCGTAGTTTGAATTCTCTGTTTCCTTGCCTGTCATGCTCCCGGATGTGAGCCAGTCCTAAAATCTCATTTCTCTGTCATTACTGCTATGTTTGTCTATGAAATGTTGAGTTAAAGGATATCCCAGATCACCCAGATCAGCATATATATATATATATATATATATACAGGAAAATCCATTGAAGCCAAGTCACACACTCCACAGTGCCCCCAGTAAGCATCGCTTGATGTTCTCCTCCAATTCTCAGCCACAACAGCAAGACATTGTGGGTATGGAAATTAGGCAAAATGCAAACCTTTTTCTCTAAGAAATAGTCTTTAGCAACACCAAGAAAGTTATGGTGGGTTTAAAAAGGTTTTAAAAAAACCTTTCACCTGAAATGTGAAAACAAGAAAATCCATTGGAGCCAAGTCACACACTCCACAGAGCTCATATTAGAGAACTGTATGAACCTCGGTAGGGTAAGCACTGCAAATAGCTTTTCTAATTCAATTTTGAATTGAGAAATATGTATACATACACAAGTGTTTGCTCAAAGGATTTATTGCAGATGGAGAATGACATATAGCCTAACGATATATAAAAACAGCCTTGATATAAATGCAAGCCACTTACTAGACAACAATCTAGATAAGTCCTGATATTTTTAAATATGATTCAGATATGTTAAATAAGTTTGAAATAATTTTCTAAATGTGAACACTATGTTATTGTGATATTTCTAACAACAAATGTGAACAGGCTTTTCATTTAATTGCCCTTTGGGATGTATTGTTATATTAACTCGGGTTAGTAGGCATGATTATATCCATTAAGGATTATTTTTCTTACCTTAGTATATAAACTTTTGCTAAGTTTATATATTCTTTTTGTAGGAAAAGGATTGTCCCCTGGAAGAAGTGTTACAAATCTGAAACGTGTTTGGAAAGAATTAAACAGTCCCAAGTGCTGAAAATAGGTAATTGCTAAAAATGCATTTTAAACAGGTTTCTGTTGGGACTTGACCAACACATTAAATTGTTTATGTATAATAATACAATTTATTAATTTGATGCTTGTGATGAATTACTTTGAAACGCGTAATTATTGAACAAAGAAATACTTGTTGACTAGAAGTTGATAATATATGCACATTAAACATATATTTAAATCAAATGCAGTATACTGAAGGAATTATTTATCATGTATTTATTTTAGCATTTATCTAGCGCTACTAACCCTCAGGCATCTGAGCGCTGCTTATTTCCGAGTGCTCTACTCGTTGTGCCATCTGACCGGCTAGGTGCAAGAGACAACAACCGGGCCTCTGTTGTTCTTTTTTACCTTTAGATTAATTATCTGGTCCATGCTATAGGACCCTTTTTTCTCCTAGCACCAGAAAACGATTTAAACTGACCAATAGTTATTAACCTTGAGTGCTCCTAGATTTCCATCAGCACTATCCATTGCCACATCCCATGTACCTCTCTGTGCAGTAGGCGTAGCTCTAATTTGGGTGGTGGTAAAGTGCCACCCAGAATCCAAAACTAAAAATGATCGAGTTCAGGTGTGTGCTTCTCCTCCTTTAAATCCTACTTAAGAGTTCTGGAGATCACAGTTGATTGTATTTCTAATTGTAACCATCATATTCCACTGCAGTTCTTTGCCTCCAAAATGTGTAAACTACCTAACCAATCACATAAAAGGTGGCATTGTTTCCCAACAGTGATGTCACAGATTCAAATAATAAAGAAAAGTGCTCTGTATAGCACCAAAAGGTCCATCACATTAAAAATATATTGAATTCCCCGTAATTCATTTCAATTTAAACACATTTTAAAATCAGATCATCATTTTTACCAAATTGAAAAAAGAGCAAGGCAAATCAGAACCCGAACGATAAAAAAAAATCAAAATGGCCAAATAATCACTGCACCTCGTTGCAAGGGAAAACAAGATTCATCACATACAAACAGGTCTCAGACGGTCCAGTTGAACCAAACTGACATGTACCTCATCACCTCCCAATAAGTTTTAGGTTTTATAACGGGAAACTGCAAAATCTGAAGACATAGGTTACATAGTTATCCCACCACCCTCATTGGTTAGCACCTATAGAACATACTAATATTGCCCTATAGTCCCTGGACCGACCGGACACACCTTATCTTCTACTTTACTTTTGACTTTACTTTAAGTTATTTATATAGGGCAGCCATGGACCCATAGGTGTTAGGCCGCAGAAGGAACACAAAAACATAATAGCCAAAGGAGACCAACAAGCAGTCCTAGTATGAGATCATCAGTCAGATCTACATCGGAGTTTAAGAAAACAACCAAGTTTTCAGTTTTTTCTTAAAGAGGACTAAGAAAACCTGGCCTCGTAACTTCCGGAGTTCGCAGGTTCCAAGCCTTAGAGGCTGCAGTAAAGAAGACTCCATTTTCTACCTTCTTAGTTGTACATCTAGGAAGAATGAAGGAAATCTGGTTGCTAGCCCTGAGGGTTCTGCTGTTAACTTTATTAATAATACGGTCTTGCAGATAAGAAGGCATAAGGCCCAGTCTATATTTAAAGGTGATAACCAAAACCCATTCCCCTAAAAACATTGTCTAATGCATTGTCACTATTGAATCCAGGTGCGGGATAGGTTGTACGAACATATTGACACATTAATACATCATGGCAGTCACGTAATATACACCCCACCGATCCAGACATGATCAAAGTAAACTGGCGAGGCCAACTCCGCTTTGATAAGACAATAGGCCTTCTCATTATACCCGACGCTGTGGCACACAAGCTGCACCCTGACCTTGTTCTAGATTTATTGGCATCACCTCTGCTCCTCCTATCCCAAATCATGGAACGTTCCAGACACAGCTCCCCCCTTATTTCCTTCAACCCCCAGTTGCCCACTAATGATGTGACTGGGGTGCCGCTCTTTAGTCTGAATTTCAGGGATTTATTTGCTTCAGTTGTGTGTCTACTTGTAATTCAAATGGGATTACTGCTCTTAGGTGAGGGCAGTAGGGCACTCAATGTTCTCCTTGCCCCCTTGGCATCACAAAACCTCACACCCTATTCTCATGAATTTTTCCTTCAAAGGGTGCATCCCTACCAGCTCTCCAAGAAGCTAACATTCCATTTCCACCACGTTCAGGCCCTGCAGCTGGATATAATTAGTGATTATCTGTGCACTGTGGGTGTCTCTGACCTCGGCTTCTATCTTGGGGAATGACAGGAAAGGGGTTTTTTTTGGAACTGAGCTGAAACTGATCCGCAGCTTCACATCTGGGCCTGTGTTCTACTCTGCTCATCGTGTACTAGGCCTTAACATCCAATATGGCAACACTTCCGCCATGTTAACACGCATACCTCAATTCTACCAGAGTACCTTTCTCACTCCATCTTCCACTTGTGTTCAACTCTTTCCACACACCTCACTACAAAACATGATTTTGGGTACAACAACTAAACACAGGGCATATACTACTGCCCTATTTATACCCTATGCAACTGTAACATTAAAATGTTTGTTGCTCCTTCTGTGTTACTATATGTGGGTATGTAATATGTGCAGGGGTGGACTGGGAACCAAAAGAGGTCCTGAAAATAATTTTCAAAGTGGCCCCATATCACACATTTTCAGCAAGACCAACCCTTTCTTTACATTTATATGGGAACATTTGGAAATACAGTAGGTTGACACACAAAAGAGGCCCAGGGTGCAGAGGCATAGCAGAAAATCTCCAGAGTTCCCTATAGGCCAGTCCAGCTCTGAATATGGGTCAAAACGAACTTCAAATTGTGCAGATGACTGCATGTTTTTACACTTTGTAATATCAGAACCTGTCCAATTTAGGGCAAAAATGAGCACTTTCAGTGGTATGTTCTTTTAGAACGGGGGAGGGGGCAGTGGTAATGCTGTTACCACTGGCCGCAGAACTGTGCAGTATTTTACCCATCTGTGGTGGAAATTCTTTTACCGCTGTCAGTAGTGGGCTTTTATCACAAGTGTCCATAATGCTGTTTTTTCAATAATTGGGACTTTGATATGAGAGAGGAGAGTTTCTGGTCAGTGACATGTGAAGGTTATTTTGTGTGAGTTTTAGTTGATGAATAATGCCAATACCTACAGTCAGCTCCATAGTCCTCAGGTGGTGGGGTCTCTCCATCCCCTAGAAGAGCAAAGAGAACATATGAGAAGCCAGCATCTGGTAAAAGTGCAACAAATGCGATTGAAATGCAAGAACGCAGATGTATGATTTATGTTGCATTTTGCCTGTTAGTAAATTCAGTACCGTGCATCACTTCATCATAATACGCTCCAATCCACCACACGTGCCAGGCTTATGCCACCTTATCTCTCTATATGAACCACTTCATCTGCCTGGTCTGTCTCTTATCTTTCCACCTTTACAGGACATGCTGAAATGTTACATGAACACTGACACTGCAGCATGCAGAATGTCACCCACACTCTTAAGAAGGTGCAGTGCGCGGGCGTTGATAGTTGTGTTAAATGCCAATATGGTCACAGCCACCATGACAACTCAGAATAAAATGTATTGCCTCATTTATTCTGAACCAGAATAAATTTCAAGGAAAATATTTAAGTGAAAAACAAAAATGAGGGTAACATTTTTTGGTAGGGTTAAGAGTCAGCATTATGGTTGAGGTCAAAGGTCAGCAACCTTTAGCCCGTCAGATGTTTTGGAACTCAACTCCTATCAGCCCGAGGCAGCCCAGTCAATGGTAAGGAATCATGCCAGTCGTAGTCTAAATCATCTAGAGAGTCCCAAATTATAGACTCATCATTTAGGTTAGGGTAGAGGTTAGATTTATGATTGGGGTATGTAATAGGTTTAGGTTAGGGTCAAAGACACTAGGCATGCCATCTGAGATTGTTCAATATGCTTGCATGCTGCCTATGGCCTTAATAAAGCGATATTTCTTTCTTATCAACACTGGCATGGCCATTTCCTTTGACTGAATGCAATACACGTGTAGCCTGTTTTAAGCAAATTAGACCTTTGTTATAGAAGGCATCCATCAGAATAGTCTGTCATTCTCCACCAGGCCTCCTTATAGCCGCTCATAACATGATCAGCCAACCACAGTGATCTCATCCCCTAGACAACTCTGGCACATCAGATGACATGTTCAGGCAACATGGCATGCCATCCACCTGGAATCTTTACAGTCTCGGATAACATCATCAGTCACTGTAAAAGATTATGGCCACACTGCTAGTTTCTCCTCAAGTAAGTTTATTCATAAAGACAGGCCCACCAGAGCCAACATACAACCGCCAGTAAACTGTTAATACTGCTGCGTTCGAATTTCACAAGCCTGCATGGAACTTTCAGCTTGGCTAGTGAAACTGGAACGCAAAGCAAACATAAACAACTGAACACTAATCACTACAGTCACCTATACCCATATCATTTTAATCTTCCAGGCCTCCTTATCGCACCTGATGCCATGATAAGCCAGCCGTGTCTACGTCACCATCAAGGCATCTCTGCCACCCTTGATGACACGCTCTCCCAGTGTAGCCTTTCTCACCAGCCGGGCATCTCTATCGTATTGGATAGCATCATCTACCAGCCAAGTCTACCTCAACCTCTAGGCATATGTATCGCATCAGATGACATATTTTGCCAGCCATGCCAATCTCATCTGCCTCAGATGAAATTTGTAGAGAAACAGATGTACACATCCACAGGAGATCCTACCCCCCCATCTTCCCCTGTATTGAAGACATGAGACCACGCCCTGTCTAACACCAGCTTTTGTACCAATACCACAACAAGTATTTGGAAGACGGTATCCATTAAGACAACCATATTGAATGTAACCTCGAGTTGATGACAGCCTACAGGAGAAACTCCATGAAGGAATATGAGAAAGAGCTAAGAAAATGCACTGATTACATCATAGGAAAGTGTGCACAAAGTCCTGAAATGCTGGATGAAGGCAATGGGCCTCATTATAAGTTTGCCGTTCTGGAAACAAGGGTGTTAGTAAACTCACTGGCACCCTTGTTTCAGGACCGGCAAACTACATGTCTGCCTGCCCTGGCTACTGCGCCTGACCGGTCTGACCCTACCGGGCACAGCTGTCACAATAGGCCAGCCAGTTCATGAAACTGCCGGCACTGTTAACAACGTTGCCGGCACTTCGGAGTCCCCACTCCCATACAGTCCTATGGGACTCTCTATCGCATTTTCTCCTGTACCTGTGTCACTGTTGCACATTTACTTTACACTTCGCAACACAGCCAGCCTGAGTGATCAGTGAATTAAGTCTCTCTCTTGAGAGCTCTACCCTGCCTGCAGACCTCGACTTTTATCCTATGCAGGTTTTCGATCTGGGTACCATTAACATTGGGCAATGATAACACCTGTCAGCTACAGCACTACTAATTGTCAAAAACTGTGGGAGCAAACGCTTTAAAAGAATCAAGTAATTATTAATAAACATTCAAATTAACAAACTTCCTATCCCTAGTGTTGCCTAAACCCTTAAGGTAATGAGAAAGTTGCAATACAATTATGAATGTGTGTGGGCTAAGAGCACCCTCCTGTAGGGTGACCAGATGACTCCTTGTTAGCAGGACAGCTTGTCCTTAGCGTCTTGTACTTTACTTTTATGAAACATTAGCATGTGCTGCATATGTCAAATTTAGGCAACTGCAGTCAAGCAAGACCACAGCCCCAGAAACAATGAGTGTATTCAGGACTATTAATATATATCCAAATGGCACATAGTCATCCAGCCAAAAAGGACACTTACATTAGCCAATCAGGCCAACATTGCCAGGTCATTCAGGTCATGCTTTTTTTTCTCTGTATTCTGGGACTTGTAGTCCAGGATTTGTAATGGAAAAAGCAATAGTTCAAGTCTAAAAAACAGGATAGAATAATCATGGTATAAGCATCATCCTGTCTCGGCTCATTATGGCATATTCCGGTCCCTTGAGTTTGAACGTGTTTTAGGCCCGAGCCTCCATTCCTGTTTGTGTTAAGTAACAGATAGGGAGCCTGAAACAGAAGTGCGTGTGGCCTTTTCCAGCGGCTACACTCATAGCATGAGCGACACTCATAGCGTGAGCAACACTCATAGGGTGAGCTTGCCACTGATTTGCCCCTTTATGTACTGTGGTAATCTCTTTTTCACTCATTGGCCCGGTGTCCTTTTCACCACACAGACCATGGTCTGGTTGCCACCCCGGGTGTGGTCGCAATCTGCCCATACACAGACAAGGCTCTGCAAGTGAGGTGCCGACCTGTGCAGTATAAAAGACAAATAATATAACATAATGAGCTTGGATGGATGGGTGGTCAGAAAATAGTGTAGTGAAGAGGGGCAGGGTAGTGCTGAAATGTACATGCAATACAATTGTTTACAGTCTCTAGAAGAAAACATACTTGCCTCTGCTGTTAACGTTTCCATACGCAGCATCGCCAGGGTCTGCAAGAGAAAAACATTGAAAGTCAAGGCTTGTAAGTTTCCTATCATTTGACCAACTGTGCAAAGCTGTTTCTCTTAGGCACTTGCATTGATCGAAATCAGCAGATTTCCCTAAAGGATAGCCAGCTTCGGTCAGCATCCTTGCTACTTCTCATAGATCCCAGGTTAGGGCACAAACCCTGCTTTCTGAGCTGAGACTTCTAACCCTCGGACTAGAAAGGGGACTGGGTACAGCAAGAGCCAGGGACTACTTTGTAATATTTCAGGGTCAGGGCAGCTGCAGTGAAATAATTGGCCATAGACAGTGCACTGCAACACGAGAGATTAGTGCCTGCCTTATATAACGCAACCAGGGCCGGCATTAGTGGCAGCAGCGCACTGGGCAAAATGGCACCCCCTCCTCCTTGTGCGCCCCTGGTCAACAAGGGGAAGAGCAGGGAAGAGGGGACAGGAGTGCCACATGTTTTTTTCTAACTCTCACCGCTCTGGCACCTGGCAGTTAATTACTGTAATAAGGTGCTCACGCTAATGCACAAGCGCCCTATTCCAATGAAAACCGCCTGACTCCTTTGTCAGAGTGGGGAGGTAATCATCTCAATAGGGTGCTGATGCTTTTGTTATTAAATGCGCCCTGCTGCCGTGCGCGCATTCGTTAACAAAAGGGCGCCTGCTGCGCCTTCTCCCACTACGCCGGGACTCCTCCGAGCAGGCGTGCAAGGGGGCTAATGGCACCCTGGGAGGGGCATAGCGTCCCTGTCAGACCGCCAGCACACCCTGCTCTAAGGCCAGCCCTGAACACTACCTACACTGCAACATAAACCTTCACTGCGGTCAAGAAGATGGTGTAAAATATCTCAGAATGAGGCACGCACACATTATAGGGCACGGACACAAAAACGTCAATAAGAAGCCAAAATGTTACAAAATTACTTTACCACCAGGCAGTCATTCGGACACATTGTTCAATCACGTGGACCCACATAGCTTACTATTGTACTTCAACCACGGCCTACAACATCCCCATCTCCGGCATGAGGACCCACACACCACGCCATTAAGCTACAGAAAGCTCCATTATGCACTAAAAACTATCCACATGCTGTTGAACCCATGTACTTTATGCCTGCCCTGAGGGCTTTAGGTGGGTCAGGGATAGTGTCCCGCGGTCTCGAAATACTATTGTAAATACTATACCCTACAATTCCTATCCCAGGATATGACAAAATGGCTACTGCACTACAGGAGAAAAGGGATGAGTCATAGGTAAAGTGTCTACTCAGCCCCACGCTACTACTAAACCGGCAGTGATCCCAATCATAAGGAGAAAAAGGCACATCCTGCCAGGTTTTCCTCCCACTCTGTTTGGGGTAGTGCAGACCGAGGGTATGCTATACTCTTCAGGTGAAGTGTGAGCTGATACTGAAGAAACACAAGCAACAATAGTATGGAGGTACCAAAATAAAAGAATGTGCAAGCAAGGTTCTAAACTAATAAAAACACTACTGGCCGAACCCGGGAAGGGAGCATACAGAGAGAGCATATTTTAACATAAAGGGACACTCTGGGTTTGTAGACAGAGGTCTCAGGCTAATGTTTGAGCAGAAAATGGTCAGGGATTATGAAGATCTCTTTTAAAAGGTAGAGAAGGGGGCTTAAAAAGTCACTGGATCGTAAAAGGCAGTTTCAAAACCACTTAAGTGCACGAGTGAGAGGAGCCTACAATTATCCTAATGGGAATCCAGGATGAACATACATGCCCTTAGTACTTAAGGGGTTAAGGTGGACCAAGAGGAACAAGGGCCAATTCAACTGCATTTAGTTATTATCTTTCAGGGTTCATAAGAGTCGAGTCAGACATTTCAGCATCCAACCTGGAGTCTGAGCACTTTTAGTGGTGGGCAGCGGTCGAGTTGGTAAGCAGTGGCACTCGGTTCAAACGATGCAGTGCTGTTCTGCAGCAGCAATGGCATGAGGGTTGAAGATGCTGGGGATGGAAGGCGATGTCGGGCCAGTGGCGATGGAAGACTCAGTGGCTTCTGGTGTGGAGAAGCAGAGATTGACCTTCAGCAGTGAGTGGGCTTGGCTTGAACAACAGACCATCAGGATACTGCAATGGTGATGGCTTGGTGCTCAAGGAAGCTGGTATACTGGAAAGTGGTATCGAGTAGGGGATGATATAAGGCTGTTTGGGTGTCAGATGCAGAGATGGTGGAGCTTTGGCATTGAGCAAATCTTAAAGATGCGAAGGCAGTTGAATGTTGCGGTCGAAGATGGCTCTGGCGGTTCCCTAGCAGCAGCTTGCACAGGATTGAATGTGCCAAAACCGGTGTTGAGGCAGTATATAGATATATTGCGAGCCACAGGCTGCTTCCTTGGTTCTTCGTTCACTAGGAGACCCAGTGCAGGATCTTAGGGGCAGGCAAGTCCTTTTTTCAGCCCTTTTAAACCACAGATGTTTGTAGAGATTACTTGCAGGGTTCTGTCACGTTTATTGAGCAGGATTCTGTGCACCAGGGTCTCAGTTGCAGCAGGCCCTGTGTGAGGAATTTGACCATCTGCACGGTGGGTGTGTGGTCACCTGTTTTTTTTTTAAAATGTTAAATGAAATTGAAATGTTATCAAAGCAGGAGGTGCCAGTTTTCCAGTGCTCGCGGCCAAGACCTGGAACAAGCTATCACCTGCATTGAAGGAATAGTGCGCTCAAAAATATTATTGTCCCGAGGGTTCGGGCATGTGTTTTTAAGCGTATGTTGATCGATCGTACAAACATTTCCTATGCACCTTACCGTAGTTTTCCTCTTTTTTACACATGCGAAATCAGGCAGCAGGGGGTGGCCATCTTGTGATAATCTTCTCCATTGCCGCATCGCCCAAGGTGGACTGCCCTGGCGGCACTAAATCATGAGCCCCGCCCATGAGGCTGAGATCTCTAGATGCGTACCACCCATTTCACAACGCCAATGAACGTCTTGTGTCAACATTCTCTGTGCTTCAGCTAATGACGTGTCTCCATGGAAATGGCAGTACGCCTCTTTCCTCGATAAGTATAAAGAGACCGCTTCTCATCAGACAACATCAGATTTGTTTTTCCAATCGTTTCACTGTCTTTTTTTTTGTATTCTGTCCAGTGTTTCTGTGCTCTGGTCAGCTACCTTTGTTGCTCATAGCCCGTGCGAGCAGATACTAGTACCATTACTATCCATTTTTATTTTGCCCCGAATGGCAACAATACAGCCCTACCAGTATGAGCCAGAGTATTCCGAGGCGGAATTACTCAAAAGAGAAAGATGCTCAAATGATGGTGCTTCAGACGACAGTTGGGAGGACGATTCAACACATCAAGAGCCTGAGCCTAGTCGCATGGATGACATTTCCACCTGGTGTACCTGCAATCGGTGCGCAGTAATTCCAAACTGAAGAGGAGAACTGCTGCTGTCGAGAAAACTCTGGATGCTTGTCCTACATATCGGAAGGCGAGGCACGGCCGCAATGCGTTACCAAGCTGCATGACTTCAGGGAAGCCTGCCTCACACGGTTCGTGTTGAGGATTAGGATGCTGCTTATGCACGAACCTCGAGCAACAGTTCGCCCTCGCAATCCAATTAACGAGTAAGTGTACTCTAGTTGTGATGTCACTTAGGCCACTAACATGTCATGGTTGTCTCCAATACTGTTGTAACCTTGATCTATCATTGCCAACTAATGTAGTCTTGCAATTCTATACATCACTCGCAATTTGGGGAAATCATAGTGGTCTCCTTATGTTTATTTCATGTACAACCATAAAGCAATATTTCTTTGTGTCCCAAATGTAATGGAATGCATAGTCGCTCAATATTGTACAGTGTCTAAGTAACATTTGCACTGGCAACAATGCCATTGGATACAAAATTTGCCATTGTAAACTAAGGTTTAATACACTTATCTTGTTCATTTAAAAACAGTTTGTATCTTTCTCTTTCACAGGTGGTACAGGCTGGTGGCCTATCGTTCGTTTACATGGTGGCTTCATGGGAGGCTTGGACACCGCGTGTTCATCCATACTAAAACAAGTACTGTGTTTCAGGGTGATGCTGGTACTTCTACTACAATTACATCATCCTTCGGAGGTGATACAGAGCCAGAGGTATGCATACTGGCAGTTCCCTTGAATTAAAGAAAGTAGGTCCTAGATCTGATACCATTAGACAGTGACATTATTGTAAATGAGCATCTTTTGCAAATTGCTTTAGTGCAACATTTCAACCAATGGGTTTTGCACAGTCATCTTTGATCGAGTAAACTAGCCATCAATCAACTGAAATTCGAAATGTATATTTTGACTAAGTGATGTACACGGTGTACAAGGGTATCTCTGTAAGCCATGTGTGCGATGGAATAATTTGATTTCAAATACGAATGACTTATTTTTAATGAATACTCTTTTAGAGGGATGCATACAAGATCGGGATATAGAAGAAGAGGCACGTGGATCCGAGTTGGCAGGCCAGCTTGCTGGAATAGTCGTTACAGTGAAGAGGAAGGTTTCACAGAAAACCAAGAAAGCAAGGGTAACTAACAAACAATTTCATTTTCAAACAGTGTTTTGTGCTGGTGCCTTTATAACATGCTTTTAAAAAAAATCTAAAGTGCCATATACTGTATACTGGATTTACATTGAACATGTTTTTCCAACCCGTCTTCTAGAAGTCCGAAGGTATACCAACTATGCAGACACAGACAGCTACAGAAATCAGAGATGCTGCTTGCCAAACTGATTTCACCATGGAGCAACTATTATTTGATGCGCAGCGTGTTCAAATCAGTAAGCAGAATCGAGATGCTTTAGCCCAATGGCCAGAAAATGAATTGTATGTGACCGGCGAAGCCAGCAAAGTGTTGTTGGACCATTGCAACAATGCGAGAGCGCCACCAGATAAAGATGAAACTGAATGTTATGAAGATGCATTTGAATTAGTCACAGACCACTTGACACAATGGACACCTGCCAAAAAAGGGCCTCCCAAAAAGCAATCGACATTGATATTTTCTCCGATTCGTGTTCAAGTAACAAAAGCTGAAATAACACAGACTGAAGCATCAACACAATTGACCGAGGAACTAGCCAAAGATCTCGACTACAGTGTCTCCAGTTCTGCTGATATGTTAACCACAGTTGAGTCAGAAACAACTTTCATGCAGGATGATAGTCTACTAAAGGAGCCCAAATACATTGTATTCGACAGCTGGTTGATGGAGATTATAATGATGCAGAAATATGTGCATCCAGCAAGAGGGGAAGTATGCGGGAAGCCATTGGTGAATGTGACTCGTGTATCACAAGACAATAACCTCAAAATACAAGCCACCTATTAAATTCTCCATGCAAAATGTTCATGGTCCACTCAACCGATGCTGGGGAAACTGCCTGCTGGAAATCTACTGTGTGCAGCTGCTTTACTTTTCAGTACTAGCTCTAGTTTCAGTAAGTTGTCCAGTTCCTGTCAATTTGTGGGACTCAAGTTCCTTTCTAAAACACTATACTACAAATATCAACGTCAATATATATTCCCTGCTATTAGTTAAGCTTGTAAAATTGAATAAATATCTATTCAAAGTACATTCTCCAAAAAACGGTTCAGGCTACCTGGCGATGCACAGCGTGACAGCCGTGGATTTTCAGCAAAGTACTGCACATACCACTTTCAGGACATGGAAAGTAAAAAAAATTGTGAGATCGGTAGTCGTGCACGTGTCTGAATGTAAATCCTCAGTGGCCATGGAGAAACTTGGCTTCATCAAATCCCTGGAAGATCTCCATTCGAGGGGAATGCAAATCGACCTCATAGCCACGGACAGACACATTTCAATAGCCAAGACAATAAGAGCAGTATCCAAATATTCGCCATCAATTTGATGTATGGCACGTTGCCAAATCAATCAATAAAAAAAAATCGCAGCTGCAGGAAAAAAAAGGATCTGAAAATATTTTACAATGGTCCCAGTCGTTCAGCAACCATCTTTGGTGGAGCTCCAAAACTTATGATGGGTCTGTGCAAATTATCCTAGAAAAATGGTGGTCACTAATGCACCACTGTTCCAACATTCACTCTTGGACAGAAAACCAACATTTCCACTAATGTGCACATGGCCCTTTGTCGCCAGAGCAGGAACGGAAGAAGAAGTGGTTGATTCCATCTTCACCTCCACACAAAGCTCTTGAGAAGATTGTGCTTGATAAAACTCTATAAAGGGATCTGAAGGGACTCACAGAATTCTGTCACACGGGAGATTTGGAGGTGTTCCACAATATGTGGCTGAAGTACAGGCCCAAGAGATTGCATTTCGGCATAGACGGGATGCAATATAGGACATTACTAGCGGTATTAGCGCATAACGAGAATGTTGGGAGTGAAAAATCGAGGACTGTGGGAAACTTTGGGATGCTTCGCTACACAGTGGCCTTTACGAAAAGAAGCAAAACATTGGTGAGATTAATGTCAATGGAAAGCGTTGCGTGAGATTAAAGTCAATGGAAAGCGTTGCTTAGAGTGTATTTAAAAAAGGTTGGGGCTGGTTTTCATTCTCAGAATAAGTATAAAAACAGCTCTGACTTCAGGACTGGGGCTGAGTTCCTGTAATTTACATGATGCATCGTGTGTGTCGGTCTGGCCTGAATAAACCTGATGTCCCTGTAAAAAGCCTGCCTCTGTCTCCTTGTTATGCTACCTGAGTATTTCTCTGAGCCCAGGAGAGCCTAGCAGAGCCCGGAAGAGTTGCAGGGGTAGCACAGGGGGGTCCAAGGCCTCCTGAACAATTGGCGAGCCATCCAGGAGGGATAAGATGATGGACGTCCATCTCTTCAAGCCCAAAAGAACCTGGACATTCAAGATTAAGGTAAGCTATACTGTTCTGCCTAAAATGAGAGTGGAGTTGAAGCAAGAAGGAAGATCGAGTGATTGCTGATATTCACTGAACTCCCCGTTTTTTGTATTTGTCATTAAACGGACTCCCTTTGCCAAACTATTGAGTTGTCATTATTGATTTGGTGCAAGAGTACGAATCTGCATCCCCATCCATCTCAAGTGTGCTGCTGCTCATCTTAAAGTGCTGTTTGGAAACCCCCAGTCCTATGGGCCTGGCTGGGGTTCATCCTGCACACTTTGTAGCAGAGGATGGTTCGATTAGAATCGATTAGATAAGACACCCATTGGCCTTCCACGTAAGTAACTCTGGGTCCTCGGCAATATCACAAGTCCTTTGCCATCCGGCTGAGTAGAACGAGAGGCTCCCGTAGATCGTGGTTAGTCTAAGTAAACCCTGTAGGTTAGGTCTGATGGAAACTTTGCTTTCCCCCATAAACCCCTTCCCACTTCTACGAGCAGCTGATCGGATGAAAGGCTCGGAGAGGCGGTAACTAAGGCAGTGATCCATAGTGTCTGGAGAGGAACAAAATGCGAACGGTGAGTGAAAAAGACTGAATGCTTTGGTCAAAAGTGCATGCCTTAGAACAAGTAAAGGGAAGGAAACGGAGGGAGGAGGGATTAAAATAAAGTCAGAGTAAGAGTATAATGCATATATTAGGGGAAAATATTCACTCAAGGGTGGCCGAGCAATAGAGAGAGATACCGGGAGGATACCCGAGAGAGAGATACCGGGAGGATACCTAAGAGCGAGATACCCGGAGGATACCCAAGAGAGAGATACCGGGAGGATACCCAAGAGAGAGATACCGGGAGGATACCCGAGAGAGGAGTATACGCACAGATACCTAGGTTTTAATATAGCGCTAGAAGAAGCCTGCATTTAGGGTCCTGAACTAATAGGACGATACAGGAGACCAGAATCGATTAAAGGTGATCTGAAAGAAATGGGCTTACATTCCATGTTGGAATAACTATAGGGGTAAGATGCATCTGAGAGAGCAGATGACATAGAGGTGTACGTACATGTGGCTAGCCAAGTTTGTCTTTTTGTTTGTGTCATGTTGATTGTGTAAATTCATTTATATGTCATGTTGTTTATCTGCACTGTATGATATTGTTTATGACAAAAAATGCAATTTTTCAAACTGATTTATAATGTGGCTTTTAGCCAAAATTTTAAAATAGTAAAAAATAAAACAATGTTGAGATGACTAGACACTCTAAATTAAAGCAATCAAAATCGTGGTGGTCCTATTTTAAAATAGGCAAGCTTTTCTGAGATAAAAAAAAGAACTGTTCCCTTTTTAAGCCATTATAAATAATTAAAGCCAACAACTACGGAGTTCCTAACACTAGGCAAGATAATTAATGAAGCGCATCATGAATGATAGAGAATCGTATTCAAATAACTGAGATAAAGTGATTTACAGAAGTGGTGTTTTACGTGGGTGCACTGAAAAGGCACGGTGTGGTGTTGAAAGGCAGATTAAGAGGTCAAGACCTTTAGAAGCTTTGTGCGACAGAAGAATCGTGTTGGATTTACAATGATTTATGGACAAGGAATTAACTGTGGAAATGTGAACTGCATGGCGCTAAATACATTTGACGTTAAGCAAGCAATGATTTAATGGCTTGAGATAAGACGCGTGGTACTGTGAAAATCCAGTCTGGTTTTGTTTCTAGAACTAAGCATATTTTTTTAGAGATGAATTTAAGATGTTGACAAGAATGTCTAGTAGATTGAAAAAGCTTGTGTTCTTTGGTTAAAGGAAAATGCAGTGTTTAAAAACTCAGTTGGCATTTTGTTTATAAATTGAAAAACATGTGAATAGAATGTTACAGGAAGCCGCCAAAGAGCGCACATTTGAGAGACATGTGACTGAGATATAAACAGTGTTGCTATGTGCAGAATGTAACTAAGGTAATGTGTTAAGGGATTGTATTTGGACCAAGCACAAGCAAATTGAGTTGTGAGAAGCGAAAGAAATATATGAGACAAAGATGATAAATAACATTGTGATTTTTGAAGTATGCAAACAGGCATACGAATGGCAATCATGTTTTTGTTTTGCCCAGAAACAAGGTTGAGATAAAAGACACGAGGGCCGAGACACATATTTATTAGACAGGAATGCACAATGAAGCAGCTTTTGAGATAACATTGCCAAGTTGAAGAACTGGCCCAGGTTGAAAGAATGCAAAATGCTTGCGCATTGCGAGCCAGCTTTTTTTTAATCGTGTGCAAATATATGAAGTACAGATAGTATTGTATTTGTACTATCAAAGGCATGTGCCAAATGCATAAAAATAAGCACATTTAGCTACAGGAGACAGCAATGGCCTCCAAGCTATGGTACGATGTCCTTTCATCGTGATATGTTTTTTCGCTGGGTTTTTTACCGTGAATTTTTTGCCGAAAAAACTCATCGATTTCTTTTTGGGGGGGGGGGTTAAAAACATTATTTAAATTGGGTGTGGGTGTTCGGGAATATATAAAAAATTAAAGGGGATGGGGGTTTGAGGGGAACCACCCCAAAATAAAAAAATAAAAATGCAATGAGTTTTTTCGAAAACAAAATCCACGATAAAAAAACCAGCAAAAAGAATCCTGCGATGAAATGACATGGAACCCTAGCTATGGGGATACAAACGAATGACAGGTAGTCAAGGAAAAATATTTGCATATTACTGTGCATAATGGAACACTGTGCAAGCACTTGAAAATACAGTAGTCTTGGAAGCATTACCCGAGCCTGCCAGATGGGGGAGGCTTCTGGGATATGCACCAAACAGTCAGGGACATTTTTAGAGTAACCTGGGTGAGTTTAAAATTATACAGAAAGACGATCGAAATGTGCAGTATGGATGAGTAAGGAGCCTGGCTCTTGTGCACCACATTTGGTATGATTAGAAGATATTTGCATACATGTATGAAAGCAAGGGATTCACGCAGAATGAACAATATTTGAGAAAAAATGGGCAGTATGCCCCTAGTGCACAACTGACCCAGCAAGAAAGGGCTGTGCATGAATATACACATGTGGAGACTCATGTTAGGGTGAGCTTCATGTGAACTGAAAGGGGGTACTCCCCTTATGATTAAAGTGGACAGCCGCTGAGTATGCCAGTTTGAGGGCTGACAGCACGATGATAAGATTTGGTTATTTCATTTGATTTGCATTTTTTAAAGTGCTGCACAGCCCAGGCTTCACGGTGCTGAATGATTTTGTGACACAATATATTGAAAATGCAGGATTCTTTCTGTTTGAGAAAAACGGGGGATAAAATGGTTTCTCCAAAGGCTGGCTGCAGCCTTGGAGGAGATTGTGTTTAAACTGGCGAGCAAATAGTCAGACATGAAAGGGAAAATTCTGCCATGGATGCGGCTAAAAGCACTGGCAGACAACGAGCAATGGAAGCACAAGAAATGTTTGCATGTCCTTTAATAGGGGGAAAAGGAGAAAAAGGTACGTACTGGTTCATGCTAAAAGGGTGTGGACACACAGTTAGTAAGAGACACAGGGGCCGATTCATGGAACAAACGTGCGCCAAAAATCTTCGCGCAAGCAGGCGCAAGCAGGTGCAAGCAGGCGCAAGCGGAAAAAAACAGGCGCACGCGCACGCGTGCGCTTCATGGAAGTCCCTGCGCATGTTTACCTCGGGATGTGCGCCAAACCCGTGCATGGCGCACAAGTCACTGCAACATCCCGAAAGGCGTGCGCGACACGCACAGTGAAAGCGCACAACCAAGGCGCATACACCAGAAAGTGGGCGGGACACGGGGCGCAACGCGCGGAATGGGGAACAACGCGCAAAAATAAGGGCGTAACTGGGGATGTACTGCAGGGAAGCAGACGGAACGCCCACACGCACTCGAACCACACGTATTCATGGAATCGAATAGGGCAAAGCCACGCACAGCCAAAGACACGCACAAGCTGAAACACGTCCCCCACACGAAGGCAGGCGGTAGAGTCCCAGAACATCACAAAAGTGGCAACATACAGCAATTGGGCCTGTGTGAGCGGGGCACGTGTATTACGGGGGTGCGTGGGAAGCAACACACGTGATCGAGCGGGGTACATGTATTTCGGGGGTGCGCGGGAAGTTACACACGCGATTGAGCGGGGTACGTGTATTTCGGGGGTGCGCGGGAAGTTACACATGCGATTGAGCGGGGTACGTGTATTTCGGGGGTGCGTGGGAAGTTAAATACGCGATTGAGCGGGGTATGTGTATTTCGGGGGTGCGCGGGAAGTTACACACGCGATTGAGCGAGGTACGTGTATTTCGGGGGTGTGCGGGAAGTTACACACGCGATTGAGCGGGGTACGTGTATTTCTGGGGTGCAGGGGAAGTTACACACGCGATTGAGCGGGGTACGTGTATTTCGGGGGTGCGCGGGAAGTTACACATGCGATAGAGCGGGGTACGTGTATTTCGGGGGTGCGCGGGAAGTTACACACGCGATTGAGCGAGGTACATGTATTTCGGGGATGCGCGGGAAGTTACACACGCGATTGAGCGGGGTACGTGTATTTCGGGGGTGCGCGGGAAGTTACACACGCGATTGAGCGGGGTACATGTATTTTGGGGGTGCGCGGGAAGTTACACACGCGATTGAGCGGGGTACGTGTATTTCGGGGGTGCGCGGGAAGTTACACACGCGATTGAGCGAGGTACGTGTATTTCTGGGGTGCGCGGGAAGTCACACACGCGATCTCATCAGGGTATGTGTATTTCGGGGTGCGGAGGAAGTATCCCACACAACATCAGCATGGTACGTGTATTCCAGGGGTGTGCGGGAAGTTCCACACGCAATTCCATCAGGGTACGTGTATTTCGGGGGTGCGCGGGAAGTTACACACGCGATTGAGCGGGGTACATGTATTTCGGGGGTGCATGGGAAGTTACACACGCGATTGAGCGGGGTATGTGTATTTCGGGGGTGCGCGGGAAGTTACACACGCGATTGAGCGGGGTACGTGTATTTCTGGGGTGCGCGGGAAGTATCCCACGCAACATCAGCAGGGTACGTGTATTCCAGGGGTGCGCGGGAAGTTCCACACGCAATTCCATCAGGGTACGTGTATTACAGGGGTGTGCGGGAAGTTCCACACGCGATATCATCAGGGTACGTGTATTACAGGGGTGCGCGGGGAGCAGCACACGTGAATTGCACGTGTGTGTCCTCCCAGGTGTTCCCTCTACACCCTCCACGGCCGCTGCAGGTGGCTCACACCCCAGGGGCCTACCCAGCACATGTCCTGCAGGCACCCCATCCACCATGGCCATGCCCACCAGCCAACCCACATGTCAACTTGCACTACTGCCCACCAACGCATGTCCCCCTGCACCCCCAGCCACCAGGGGCACCCTCCACCAGGCCCCCACCCATGTCTCCTTCCAACCCCACCCCCCAGCAGTGCAGGGGCACCCACCACCAGGCCCCCACCCATGTCTCCCAGCACCCCCACCCCCAGCCAATAGGGGCAGCCTCCACCAGGCCCCTACCCATGTCTCCCAGCACCCCCACCCCCAGTCACCAGGGGCAGCCTCCACCAGGCCCCCACCCATGTCTCCCACCACCCCCACCCCCCAGCCACCAGGGGCACCCACCAACCAGGCACCACCCATGTCTCCCAGCACCCCCACCCCCCAGCCACCAGGGGCAGCCTCCACCAGGCCCCCACCCATGTCTCCCACCACCCCCACCCCCCAGTCACCAGGGGCAGCCTCCACCAGGCCCCCACCCATGTCTCCCAGCACCCCACCCCCCAGGGGCAGCCTCCACCAGGCCCCCACCCATGTCTCCCACCACCCCCACCCCCCAGTCACCAGGGGCAGCCACCACCAGGCCCCCACCCATGTATCCCACCACCCCCACCCCCCAGCCACCAGGGGCAGCCTCCACCAGGCCCCCACCCATGTCTCCCACCACCCCCACCCCCCATCAGTGCAGGGGCAGCCTCCACCAGGCCCCCACCCATGTCTCCCAGCACCCCCACCCCCGAGCCACCAGGGGCAGCCTCTACCAGGCCCCCACCCATGTCTCCCACCCCCTACCCCCCAGCAGTGCAGGGGCACCCACCACCAGGCCCCCACCCATGTCTCCCAGCACCCCCACCCCCCAGCCACCAGGGGCAGCCTCCACCAGGCCCCCACCCATGTCTCCCACCACCCCCACCCCCCAGCAGTGCAGGAGCAGCCTCCACCAGGCCCCCACCCATGTCTCCCAGCACCCCCACCCCCCAGCCACCAGGGGCAGCCTCCACCAGGCCCCCACCCATGTCTCCCACCACCCCCACCCCCCAGCAGTGCAGGAGCAGCCTCCACCAGGCCCCCACCCATGTCTCCCAGCACCCCCACCCCCCAGCCACCAGGGGCAGCCTCCACCAGGCCCCCACCCATGTCTCCCACCACCCCCACCCCCCAGCAGTGCAGGAGCAGCCTCCACCAGGCCCCCACCCATGTCTCCCAGCACCCCCACCCCCCAGCCACCAGGGGCACCCACCACCAGGCCCCCACCCCTGTCTCCCACCACCCCCACCCCCAGCAGTGCAGGGGCAGCCTCCACCAGGCCCCCACCCATGTCTCCCACCACCCCCACCCCCCACCCCCTAGGGGCAGCCTCCACCAGGCACCCACCCATGTCTCCCACCACCCCCACCCCCCAGCCACCAGGGGCAGCCTCCACCAGGCCCCCACCCATGTCTCCCAGCACCCCCACCCCCCAGCAGTGCAGGGGCAGCCTCCACCAGGCCCCGACCCATGTCTCCCAGCACCCCCACCCCCCAGCAGTGCAGGGGCAGCCTCCACCAGGCCTTCACCCATGTCTCCCAGCACCCCCACCCCCCAGCACTGTGGGGCACCTGCCAGCAGGCCCCCACCTATGTCCAACTCATGTTCCCCACCACCCCCACCCCCCAGCCACCAGGGGCAGCCTCCACCAGGCCCCCACCCATGTCTCCCACCACCCCCACCACCCAGCACTGTGGGGCAGCCTCCACCAGGCCCCCACACATGTCTCCCACCACCCCCACCCCCCAGTCACCAGGGGCAGCCTCCACCAGGCCCTTACCCATGTCTCCCACCACCCCCACCCCCAGCAGTGCAGGAGCAGCCTCCACCAGGCCCCCACCCATGTCTCCCAGCACCCCCACCCCCAGCCACCAGGGGCAGCCTCCACCAGGCCCCCACCCATGTCTCCCACCACCCCCACCCCCCAGCAGTGCAGGAGCAGCCTCCACCAGGCCCCCACCCATGTCTCCCAGCACCCCCACCCCCCATGGGCACCCACCACCAGGCCCCCACCCATGTCTCCCACCACCCCCACCCCCCAGCAGTGCAGGGGCAGCCTCCAGCAGGCCCCCACCCATGTCTAACACCACCCCACCCCCCAGCCACCAGGGGCAGCCTCCACCAGGCCCCCACCCATGTCTCCCAGCACCCGCACCCCCCAGCAGTGCAGGGGCAGCCTCCACCAGGCCCCCACCCATGTCTCCCCCCACCCCCACCCCCCAGCACTGTGGGGCACCTGCCAGTAGCCCCCCACCCATGTCCAACTCATGTTCCCCACCACCCCCACCCCCCAGCCACCAGGGGCAGCCTCCACCAGGCCCCCACCCATGTCTCCCACCACCCCCACCCCCCAGCACTGTGGGGCAGCCTCCACCAGGCCCCCACACATGTCTCCCACCACCCCCACCCCCCAGTCACCAGGGGCAGCCTCCACCAGGCCCCCACCCATGTCTCCCACCACCCCCACCCCCCAGTCACCAGGGGCAGCCTCCACCAGGCCCCCACCCATGTCTCCCACCACCCCCACCCCCCAGCCACCAGGGGCAGCCTCCACCAGGCCCCCACCCATGTCTCCCACCACCCCCACCCCCCAGCCACCAGGGGCAGCTTCCACCAGGCCCCCACCCATGTCCCCCACCACCCCCGCCCCCCAGCAGTGCAGGAGCAGCCTCCACCAGGCCCCCACCCATGTCTCCCAGCACCCCCACCCCCCAGCCACCAGGGGCACCCACCACCAGGCCCCCACCCATGTCTCCCACCACCCCCACCCCCCAGCAGTGCAGGGGCAGCCTCCACCAGGCCCCCACCCATGTCTCCCAGCACCCCCACCCCCCAGGGGCACCCACCACCAGGCCCCCACCCATGTGTCCCACCACCCCCACCCCCAGCAGTGCAGGGGCAGCCTCCAGCAGGCCCCCACCCATGTCTAACACCACCCCACCCCCCAGCCACCAGGGGCAGCCTCCACCAGGCCCCCACCCATGTCTCCCAGCACCCCCACCCCCCAGCAGTGCAGGGGCAGCCTCCACCAGGCCCCCACCCATGTCTCCCACCCCCCCACCCCCCAGCACTGTGGGGCACCTGCCAGTAGCCCCCCACCCATGTCCAACTCATGTTCCCCACCACCACCACCCCCCAGCCACCATGGGCAGCCTCCACCAGGCCCCCACCCATGTCTCCCACCACCCCCACCCCCCAGCACTGTGGGGCAGCCTCCACCAGGCCCCCACACATGTCTCCCACCACCCCCACCCCCCAGTCACCAGGGGCAGCCTCCACCAGGCCCCCACCCATGTCTCCCACCACCCCCACCCCCCAGCCACCAGGGGCAGCCTCCACCAGGCCCCCACCCATGTCTCCCACCACCCCCACCCCCCAGCAGTGCAGGAGCAGCCTCCACCAGGCCCCCACCCATGTATCCCAGCACCCCACCCCCCAGCCACCAGGGGCACCCACCACCAGGCCCCCACCCATGTCTCCCACCACCCCCACCCCCCAGCAGTGCAGGGGCAGCCTCCACCAGGCCCCCACCCATGTCTCCCACCACCCCCACCCCCCAGTCACCAGGGGCAGCCTCCACCAGGCCCCCACCCATGTCTCCCAGCACCCCCACACCCCAGCCACCAGGGGCAGCCTCCACCAGGCCCCCACCCATGTCTCCCACCACCCCCCAGTCACCAGGGTCAGCCTCCACCAGGCCCCCACCCATGTCTCCCACCACCCCCACCCCCCAGCCACCAGGGGCAGCCTCCACCAGGCCCCCACCCATGTCTCCCACCACCCACACCCCCCAGCAGTGCAGGGGCAGCCTCCACCAGGCCCCCACCCATGTCTCCCACCACCCCCACCCCCCAGCCACCAGGGGCAGCCTCCACCAGGCCCCCACCCATGTCTCCCACCCCCTCACACCCCAGCAGTGCAGGGGCACCCACCACCAGGCCCCCACCCATGTCTCCCAGCACCCCCACCCCCCAGCCACCAGGGGCACCCACCACCAGGCCCCCACCCATGTCTCCCACCACCCCCACCCCCCCAGCAGTGCAGGGGCAGCCTCCACCAGGCCCCCACCCATGTCTCCCAGCACCCCCACCCTCCAGCCACCAGGGGCAGCCTCCACCAGGCCCCCACCCATGTCTCCCACCACCCCCACCCCCCAGCACTGTGGGGCACCTGCCAGCAGGCCCCCATCCATGTCCAACTCATGTTCCCCACCACCCCCACCCCCCACACTGTGGGGCACCTGCCAGCAGGCCCCCACCCATGTCCAACTCATGTTCCCCGCCACCCCCACCCCCCAGCACTGTGGGGCACCTGCCAGCAGGCCCCCCCCCATGTGCAACTCATGTTCCCCAGCCAACATGTCATCACAATCTAGATCCCTGGTCCCTATGGTCAGCCTCCAAATGCAAAACACCCACCTGAGTATTGCATCCACCCACTCATAATGTGCAATTACATCACAGAACACCAATTGCAAGTTCCGAAACAAACACATTTGCCTCACATACACCCAATGGGTGTCAGTGAATCTCAAAATACATATCATGAAATGCATGAAACCAATGAGATACCACACATTGAAGTTCACCAAAAAAAATATGTATTAAAGGAAACATAAATAGAATCAAAAATGAAGAAACAGAAATGTGAATGTACAAAAATTAAAAGAAGCATGTCCGTGAAAAGAAGCAAAACCAAAAATAAAATTCCAAAGTAATGTTGTCCAAAGTCAATGTCCACAAAACAAAATCTAATGGGAAATAAAAAAGAAAGCCATTGCTCCATGGTTAAAATGTGAAAAAAAATACAATCCAACAGTGAACTATGTACATGGGAACAAGCCAGGGTCCATTATCCCAACAAAAGAAAGGAAACCTATCTAACTACACTAACTAATAAAATAAACTATATACAAAAATGTGGCCAATGTCCGAAAGGTCCAAATAAAATCAAAACAAAAATAAGACATAACACTACCTACATAACTATGTACAAGGGCAGCGGGCTAGTTTCACGGCTCACTTATGGATGTCCCGGGCCAGGGCATCATCGAACTCCTCCTCAATGTCCCGGAGGCGGTCCTCCTCCATGGCCCCGAGGGTCCGCAGGGCCGTCGACGTGTCCACCTCCAAACCCCTGCGGATTGCCTCGAGGCACTCGGCCCGCCTCAGGGCCCTCCGCATGGAGTTCTCCGCCCTGACCATTGTGAGCCGTGCCTCTTCCGCCCGCTGCAGTTCTGCATCTATGGCGTGGCCCAACCGCTGCCACACGGAAGACACTCTCTGTCCTGGGTCATCCTGCCCTCCGGCCGATGCCTGCCCCTCCGATGTTGAAGGCCCCGAGCCTTCATGGCTCCCACCACGTGCTCCCACCACGTTGCTGCTGCTGCTGTGCCTCTGCCCGTGCACTGCCTCCTGCTGCCTGCACATCCTCCGCCGGCTGGGGTGCAGTCGTAGATGTGGCCACCCCTGCTGGACGTCAGACTCCCGACTGTGGCAGGGATGCCTCCTCCACCAGCCTGCCCGCACCGTCAGAGGCAGCTCCACAGGGCACCCAGGTGACTGATGGGTGGGAAGATGGCACGGAGGACGACTGGCGCATAGGGGGTCCAGTTGAGGAGGGGGTCGTAGCAAGCCCCATCAGACGGAGGAATCCGGCCTGGGTGACCTGTCCCAGCAGGCTGACGTGGTCAACGAGCCATTAGAGATGACGTGCAGTCTCCTCATGAAAAGACTCGCATGGCCTGTTGACGCAACGCCACACCACCCAGGACAGGCTCAACCCGGACCCGGATAGCCACGTCCGCAGGCAGAGGAAGGCCAGTTGACGTGAGCTCATCCCCTGCCTGAAAACGGGTCTGGACGTAGGCACCCCTGCTGGTGCAAGATGATGCAGGGACAGGATCAGGGACAGGATTGCACACAGGCACCTCCGCGGCGGCCTGTGCTGCCTCCTGTCCCTGGTCCTGCACTGCACCACTAGCACCAGTGGAATCCCCACCTCCAGACCCCGTCTCTGGTGCTTGCACGGCCTCCTCCTCCACCAAACCCCCCACCAAACTGTATGACTCTGTGCCATCTTCCCCTGTTGGGCCCTGTGGGGTCCCAGCTGCCCCTTCTGCTGCTGAGGAGTCCAACTCCAACCTCCGCCTCTTGGACCTCCCCCCGGCAGCTGCGGCCTGGGACGCGGCACCGGTCTCCTCACTCCCCGACGAGATCACAACATGGGAGGGGAGCCGGGCCTTGCGTCTCCGGCTGGCGGTGGGATCCCCGCCGCTGTGCTCCACAGCACCTTCTCCGCCCTCTTCATCAGTTGACGCTCCAGACAGGGAGAAACAAAACACAGGCATCAGGGCACTGTACAATGGACACATACACACATGACAGTTGTACATGAGTGGCATTGGCAAACCTCAGACATGTCATCACAATCTCCAACACACAGGTCATTACAACTCGCACACATGAGCCATATCACGGCCATATCGCAACTGCCACCACCATCCTTACACATACAACAGCATGAGCAGCCAAAGGTGAGCCAGACATCACATGCAACACAGGAAGTGCACCACACATGTACACACACCACCACACTTGCATGCATGTGTACACCTCTGCCAAGTGTCGCAGTGTTCAGACGGGCATCCATGTCACATCTGCCAATCAGGCTTCCACGTACCGCTGTCACATGCATCCATGTTGCATCACTGTTGCACCCTTGTCAAATACACACACATGCACATGTACACAGTGCTGATACATGCAGCCGAAAACAACATACATGCGTGACATCACGGACATGTCTACTTACATACACATTCATCCAAACATGTGTGCCCACACAACTGCATTTGGCATGCAAGCCTACACACACAAGCACCATCCATGTCTCACACATTCCAGCGCTCGCATGTGTTAGCCCCACGGCCCTGTACACCCCCACCCATACTCGACCCCATACAAACAGATGTGCAACCTGCACACTGCTGAATAATCACCACACGCACTGCTCACAATAAGGATGCATGTACACTCACCGCTCGACTCCAGACGGGTCTGCCTCTCAAGGACCTGGACGTGGAGCGCTGGGGATATGCGTTCCAGGACCCTCATCTGTTCTTCCGACAAGTGGCCCCGGCGCCCCTTGGCATCCGCTGCCTTCAAGAGGCGCCGGGCCTTGTTCAGGGTCCTGGACCTGAAGTCCTCCCAATGCTTCTTGACATGTTGTAAGTCGCGGACTGCCACCCCCTCCGCGTTGATGGCAGTCATGATGTCAGTCCAGATACGAGTCCGTCCTTCCTTGTCGGCGCGGGAACTTCCGAAGAGGGCATCATACTGCCCCAGGACTTGCTCCACCAGGACACCAACTCCGGTGGCACTGAAGCTGGTGCCCCTCTGCCTCTCTGGCCGGGGGTTGTCAGTGGCCTCAGATGGTGTTTGCCCCGACATGACAACCCCAGAGGCAGGAGTGGGTGGGCAACTGGGTCCTGGGGCTGGGCTGTGGAGCGATGGAATCCCAGTCGGGAGCCTTCGGTTCCAGCAGGGGTGGTCACAGCAACAGCACCCCTGGCTGATGTGCAGGCAGCAAATGGCAGGGCACGTGGGCAGCAGGCAGTCAGGCAGCAGCAGATGGCAGGTGGGAGCGTGCTCGGGGCTCTGGAGGGCAGTAATTCGGGCTTCTGGGCAGGAGCGTGGTCTTCCGTGTGCTTACGCGTGGCCAGCTTGATACGGAGTAATTTGGCACGTGAAAAATCTGCACGTCAGCTGGCAGGTGTCCCACAGTGCTGGGGGGTGGGGTGGTGGGGAACATGAGTTGGACATGGGTGGGGGCCTGGTGGAGGCTGCCCCTGGTGGCCAGGGGGTGGGGGTGCTGGGAGACATAGGTGGGGCCCTGGTGGAGGCTGCCCCTGGTGGCTGGGGGGTGGGGTGCTGGGAGACATGGGTGGGGGCCTGGTGGAGGCTGCCCCTGGTGGGTGGGGGGTGGGGTGCTGGGAGACATGGGTGGGGGCCTGGTGGAGGCTGCCCCTGGTGGCTGGGGGGTGGGGGTGCTGGGAGACATGGGTGGGGGCCTGGTGGAGGCTGCCCCTGGTGACTGGGGGGGGTGGGGGTGGTGTTAGACATAGGTGGGGGCCTGGTGGAGGCTGCCCCTGGTGGCTGGTGGGTGGTGGTGCTGGGAGACATGGGTGGGGGCCTGGTGGAGGCTGCCCCTGGTGGCTGGGGGGTGGGGGTGCTGGGAGACATGGGTGGGGGCCTGGTGGATGCTGCCCCTGGTGACTGGGGGGGTGGGGGTGGTGGGAGACATGGGTGGGGGCCTGGTGGAGGCTGCCCCTTGTGGCTGGGGGGTGGGGGTGGTGGGAGACATGGGTGGGGGCCTGGTGGAGGCTGCCCCTGCACTGCTGGGGGGTGTGGGTGCTGGGAGACATGGGTGGGGGCCTGGTGGAGTCTGCCCCTGGTGGCTGGGGGGTGGGGGTGGGGTGGTGGGAGACATGGGTGGGGGCCTGGTGGAGGCTGCCCCTGCACTAGTGGGGGGTGGGGGTGGTGGGAGACATGGGTGGGGGCCTGGTGGAGGCTGCACCTGGTGGCTGGGGGGTGGGGGTGCTGGGAAACATGGGTGGGGGCCTGGTGGAGGCTGCCCCTGGTGACTGGGGGGGTGGGGGTGGTGGGAGACATGGGTGGGGGCCTGGTGGAGGCTGCCCCTGGTGGCTGGGGGGTGGGGGTGGTGGGAGACATGGGTGGGGGCCTGGTGGAGGCTGCCCCTGCACTGCTGGGGGGTGTGGGTGCTGGGAGACATGGGTGGGGGCCTGGTGGAGGCTGCCCCTGGTGGCTGGGGGGTGGGGGTGCTGGGAGACATGGGTGGGGGCCTGCTGGTGGGTGCCCCTGCCCTGCTGGGGGGTGGGGGTGGGGTGGTGGGAGACATGGGTGGGGGCCTGGTGGAGGGTGCCCCACAGTGCTGGGGGGTGGGGGTGCTGGGAGACATGGGTGGGGGCCTGGTGGAGGCTGCCCCTGGTGACTGGGGGGGTGGGGGTGGTGGGAGACATGGTGGGGGCCTGGTGGAGGCTGCCCCTGGTGGCTGGGGGTGGGGGTGCTGGGAGACATGGGTGGGGGCCTGGTGGAGGCTGCCCCTGGTGACTGGGGGGGTGGGGGTGGTGGGAGACATGGGTGGGGGCCTGGTGGTGGGTGCCCCTGCTGGCTGGGGGGTGGGGGTGCTGGGAGACATGGGTGGGGGCCTGGTGGTGGGTGCCCCTGCACTGCTGGGGGGTGGGGGTGGTGGGGAACATGAGTTGGACATGGGTGGGGGCCTGCTGGCAGGTGCCCCACAGTGCTGGGGGTGGGGGTGGTGGGGAACATGAGTTGGACATGGGTGGGGGCCTGCTGGCAGGTGCCCCACAATGCTGGGGGGTGGGGGTGGTGGGGAACATGAGTTGGACATGGGTGGGGGCCTGCTGGCAGGTGCCCCACAGTGCTGGGGGGTGGGGTGCTGGGAGACATGGTAGGGGGCCTGGTGGAGGCTGCCCCTGCACTGCTAGGGGGTGGGGTGGTGGGAGACATGGGTGGGGCCTGCTGGCAGGTGCCCCACAGTGCTGGGGGGAGGGGGTGGTGGGGAACATGAGTTGGACATGGGTGGGGGCCTGCTGGCAGATGCCCCACAGTGCTGGGGGGTGGGGGTGGTGGGGAACATGAGATGGACATGGGTGGGGGCCTGCTGGCAGGTGCCCCACAGTGCTGGGGGGTGGGGGTGGTGGGGAACATGAGTTGGACATGGGTAGGGGCCTGCTGGCAGGTGCCCCACAGTGCTGGGGGGTGGGGGTGGTGGGAGACATGAGTTTGACATGGGTGGGGGCCTGGTGGAGGCTGCCCTGCACTGCTGGGGGGTGGGGGTGCTGGGAGACATGGGTGGGGGCCTGGTGGTGGGTGCCCCTGGTGGCTGGGGGGTGGAGTTGGTGGGAGACATGGGTGGGGGCCTGGTGGTGGGTGCCCCTGCACTGCTGGGGGGGGGTGCTGGGAGACATGGGTGGGGGCTTGGTGGAGGCTGCCCCTGGTGACTGGGGGGTGGGGGTGGTGGGAGACATGGGTGGGGGCCTGGTGGAGGCTGCCCCTGGTGGCTGGGGGGTGTGGGTGCTGGGAGACATGGGTGGGGGCCTGGTGGAGGCTGCCCCTGCACTGCTGGGGGGTGGGGGTGGTGGGAGGCATGGGTGGGGGCCTGGTGGAGGCTGCCCCTGGTGGCTGGGGGGTGGGGGTGCTGGGAGACATGGGTGGGGGCATGGTGGAGGCTGCCCCTGGTGGCTGGGGGCTGGGGGTGCTGGGAGACATGAGTTGGACATGGGTGGGCGCCTGGTGGAGGCTGCCCCTGCACTGCTGGGGGGTGGGGATGCTGGGAGAGATGGGTGGGGGGCCTGGTGGTGGGTGCCCCGCAGTGCTGGGGGGGTGGGGGTGGTGGGAGACATGGGTGGGGGCCTGGTGGAGGCTGCCCCTGGTGGCTGGGGGTGGGGGTGCTGGGAGACATGGGTGGGGGCCTGGTGGAGGCTGCCCCTGGTGACTGGGGTTGTGGGGGTGGTGGGAGACATGGGTGGGGGCCTGGTGGAGGCTGCCCCTGCACTGCTGGGGGGTGGGGGTGGTGGGAGACATGGGTGGGGCCTGCTGGCAGGTGCCCCACAGTGCTGGGGGGAGGGGGTGGTGGGGAACATGAGTTGGACATGGGTGGGGGCCTGCTGGCAGATGCCCCACAGTGCTGGGGGGTGGGGGTGGTGGGGAACATGAGATGGACATGGGTGGGGGCCTGCTGGCAGGTGCCCCACAGTGCTGGGGGGTGGGGGTGGTGGGGAACATGAGTTGGACATGGGTGGGGGCCTGCTGGCAGGTGCCCCACAGTGCTGGGGGGTGGGGGTGGTGGGAGACATGAGTTGGACATGGGTGGGGGCCTGGTGGAGGCTGCCCCTGCACTGCTGGGGGGTGGGGGTGCTGGGAGACATGGGTGGGGGCCTGGTGGTGGGTGCCCCTGGTGGCTGGGGGGTGGAGGTGGTGGGAGACATGGGTGGGGGCCTGGTGGTGGGTGCCCCTGCACTGCTGGGGGGTGGGGGTGCTGGGAGACATGGGTGGGGGCCTGGTGGAGGCTGCCCCTGGTGACTGGGGGGTGGGGGTGGTGGGAGACATGGGTGGGGGCCTGGTGGAGGCTGCCCCTGGTGGCTGGGGGGTGTGGGTGCTGGGAGACATGGGTGGGGGCCTGGTGGAGGCTGCCCCTGCACTGCTGGGGGGTGGGGGTGGTGGGAGGCATGGGTGGGGGCCTGGTGGAGGCTGCGCCTGGTGGCTGGGGGGTGGGGGTGCTGGGAGACATGGGTGGGGGCATGGTGGAGGCTGCCCCTGGTGGCTGGGGGGTGGGGGTGCTGGGAGACATGAGTTGGACATGGGTGGGGGCCTGGTGGAGGCTGCCCCTGCACTGCTGGGGGGTGGGGGTGCTGGGAGAGATGGGTGGGGGGCCTGGTGGTGGGTGCCCCACAGTGCTGGGGGGGTGGGGGTGGTGGGAGACATGGGCGGGGGCCTGGTGGAGGCTGCCCCTGGTGGCTGGGGGGTGGGGGTGCTGGGAGACATGGGTGGGGGCCTGGTGGAGGCTGCCCCTGGTGACTGGGGATGTGGGGGTGGTGGGAGACATGGGTGGGGGCCTGGTGGAGGCTGCCCCTGCACTGCTGGGGGGTGGGGGTGTTGGGAGACATGGGTGGGGGCCTGGTGGAGGCTGCCCCTGGTGGCTGGGGGGTGGGGGTGCTGGGAAACATGGGTGGGGGCCTGGTGGAGGCTGTCCCTGGTGACTGGGGGGTGGGGGTGGTGGGAGACATGGGTGGGGGCCTGGTGGAGGCTGCCCCTGGTGGCTGGGGGGTGGGGGTGCTGGGAGACATGGGTGGGGGCCTGGTGGAGGCTGCCCCTGGTGGCTGGGGGTGAGGGTGCTGGGAGACATGAGTTGGACATGGGTGGGGGCCTGGTGGAGGCTGCCCCTGCACTGCTGGGGGTGGGGGTGCTGGGAGACATGGGTGGGGGGCCTGGTGGTGGGTGCCCCACAGTGCTGGGGGGTGGGGGTGGTGGGAGACATGGGTGGGGGCCTGGTGGAGGCTGCCCCTGGTGGCTGGGGGTGTGGGTGCTGGGAGACATGGGTGGGGGCCTGGTGGAGGCTGCCCCTGCACTGCTGGGGGGTGGGGGTGGTGGGCGGCATGGGTGGGGGCCTGGTGGAGGCTGCCCCTGGTGTCTGGGGGGTGGGGGTGCTGGGAGACGTGGGTGGGGGCATGGTGGAGGCTGCCCCTGGTGGCTGGGGGTGGGGGTGCTGGGAGACATAAGTTGGACATGGGTGGGGGCCTGGTGGAGGCTGCCCCTGCACTGCTGGGGGGTGGGGGTGCTGGGAGACATGGGTGGGGGCCTAGTGGAGGCTGCCCCTGGTGACTGGGGGTGTGGGGGTGGTGGGAGACATGGGTGGGGGCCTGGTGGAGGCTGCCCCTGCACTGCTGGGGGGTGGGGGTGGTGGGAGACATGGGTGGGGGCCTGGTGGAGGCTGCCCCTGGTGGCTGGGGGGTGGGGGTGCTGGGAAACATGGGTGGGGCCTGGTGGAGGCTGTCCCTGGTGACTGGGGGGTGGGGGTGGTGGGAGACATGGGTGGGGGCCTGGTGGAGGCTGCCCCTGGTGGCTGGGGGGTGGGGGTGCTGGGAGACATGGGTGGGGGCCTGGTGGAGGCTGCCCCTGGTGGCTGGGGGGTGGGGGTGCTGGGAGACATGAGTTGGACATGGGTGGGGGCCTGGTGGAGGCTGCCCCCGCACTGCTGGGGGGTGGGGGTTCCGGGAGACATGGGTGGGGGGCCTGGTGGTGGGTGCCCCACAGTGCTGGGGGGGGTGGGGGTGGTGGGAGACATGGGTGGGGGCCTGGTGGAGGCTGCCCCTGGTGGCTGGGGGGTGCGGGTGCTGGGAGACATGGGTGGGGGCCTGGTGGAGGCTGCCCCTGGTGACTGGGGGGGTGGGGGTGGTGGGAGACATGGGTGGGGGCCTGGTGGAGGCTGCCCCTGCACTGCTGGGGGGTGGGGGTGGTGGGAGACATTGGTGGGGGCCTGGTGGAGGCTGCCCCTGGTGGCTGGGGGGTGGGGGTGCTGGGAAAGATGGGTGGGGGCCTGGTGGAGGCTGCCCCTGGTGACTGGGGGGGTGGGGGTGGTGGGAGACATGGGTGGGGGCCTGGTGGAGGCTGCCCCTGATGGCTGGGGGGTGGGGGTGGTGGGAGACATGGGTGGGGGCCTGGTAGAGGCTGCCCCTGCACTGCTGGGGGGTGTGGGTGCTGGAAGACATGGGTGGGGGCCTGTTGGAGGCTGCCCCTGGTGGCTAGGGGGTGGGGGTGCTGGGAGACATGGGTGGGGGCCTGGAGGTGGGTGCCCCTGCACTGCTGGGGGGTGAGGGTGGTGGGAGACATGGGTGGGGGCCTGGTGGAGGGTGCCCCACAGTGCTGGGGGGTGGGGGTGCTGGGAGACATGGGTGGGGGCCTGGTGGAGGCTGCCCCTGGTGACTGGGGGGGTGGGGGTGGTGGGAGACATGGGTGGGGGCCTAGTGGTGGGTGCCCCTGGTGGCTGGGGGGTGGGGGTGCTGGGAGACATGGGTGGGGGCCTGGTGGTGGGTGCCTCTGCACTGCTGGAGGGTGGGGGTGGTGGGGAACATGAGTTGGACATGGGTGGGGGCCTGCTGGCAGGTGCCCCACAGTGCTGGGGGGTGGGGGTGGTGGGGAACATGAGTTGGACATGGGTGGGGGCCTGCTGGCAGGTGCCCCACAGTGCTGGGGGGTGGGGGTGGTGGGGAACATGAGTTGGACATGGGTGGGGGCCTGCTGGCAGGTGCCCCACAATGCTGGGGGGTGGGGGTGTTGGGAGACATGGGTGGGGGCCTGGTGGAGGCTGCCCCTGCACTGCTGGGGGGTGGGGGTGGTGGGAGACATGGGTGGGGCCCGCTGGCAGGTGCCCAACAGTGCTGGGGGTGGGGGTGGTGGGGAACATGAGTTGGACATGGGTGGGGGCCTGCTGGCAGGTGCTCCACAGTGCTGGGGGGTGGGGGTTGTGGGGAACATGAGTTGGACATGGGTGGGGGCCTGCTGGCAGGTGCCCCACAGTGCTGGGGGGTGGGGGTGGTCGGGAACATGAGTTGGACATGGGTGGGGGCCTGCTGGCAGGTGCCCCACAGTGCTGGGGGGTGGGGGTGGTGGGAGACATGAGTTGGACATGGGTGGGGGCCTGGTGGAGGCTGCCCCTGCACTGCTGGGGGGTGGGGGTGCTGGGAGACATGGGTGGGGGCCTGGTGGTGGGTGCCCCTGGTGGCTGGGGGGTGGGGGTGGTGGGAGACATGGGTGGGGGCCTGGTGGTGGGTGCCCCTGCACTGCTGGGGGGTGCTGGGAGACATGGGTGGGGTACTGGTGGAGGGTGCCCCTGGTGACTGGGGGTGCAGGGGGACATGCGTTGGTGGGCAGTAGTGCAAGTTGACATGTGGGTTGGCTGGGGGTCATGGCCATGGTGGATGGTGTGCCTGCAGGACATGTGCAGGGTAGGCCCCTGTGGTGTGAGCCACCTGCAGGGGCCGTGGAGGGTGTAGAGGGAACACCTGGGAGGACCCACACGTGCAATTCACGTGTGGTGCTCCCCGCGGACCCCTGTAATACACGTACCCTGATGGAATCGCGTGTGGAACTTCCTGCGCACCCCTGAAATGCGCGTACCCTGCTCGTATGGGCCCAATCGCGTGTGGAACTTCCCGCGCACCCCTGGAATACACGTACCCTGATGGAATCGCGTGTGGAACTTCCAGCGCACCCCTGGAATACACGTACCCTGCTAATGTCGCGTGTGAAACTTCCCCCGCACCACGGAATACACGTACCCTGATGAGATCGCGTGTGGAACTTCCCGCGCACCCATGAAATACACGTGCCCTGCTGATGTCGCGTGTGAAACTTCCCCCGCACCCCAAAATACACGTACCATGATGAAATCGCGTGTGGAATTTCCCGTGCACCCCTGAAATACACGTACCCTGCTGAAATCGCATGTGGCACTTCCCGCGCATCCCTGAGATACGCATACCCCCAATCGCGTGTGGAAATTCCCGCGCACCCCTGAAATACACGTACCCTGCTGAAATCGTGTGTGGCACTTCCCGCACACCCCTGAGATACACGTACCCTGGGGAAATCGCGTGTGGAACTTCCCGCGCACCCCTGAAATACGCGTACCCTGCTCGCACGGGGCCAATCGCGTGAGGTACTTCCCGCGCACCCCAGTGATACACGTAGCCCGCTTGCCATGCTGGTACAGGGTTAGCGCAGCCCTTTGTGCTGGATTGGGTATAATGATGGCTTTTCCCTGCGCGAGAGGCGTTCTTGGGGGCGTAACTGGCGCTGCTGCAGGGTCGCTGCGCCACTGTGCGCCACGGCTGGTTTTGGTGGCTGGAATCCATGAATACGCTGTGCGCGGAAATCGATTTTAGCGCACGTGGTTGGCGCAGGGATTCGCACGCGCACACTGTGCTCCAGCCGCGTGCGCCACTTGTGCGCTGAATTCTATGAATTACCCCCACAATGTCTTCGAGTGTGTAGCCGTTTTTCCCAAGATAGGTGCAATGAGGTGTGGAAAGAATAGAAAATAGATGACAGCATGGCCATTTCAGACAACCGCAGAAAACAGAAGTCAAATTGAAGTTGGGTAATTATTTTTGTGTTCATAATGCCAAAGAAGGTTGATTTGGCAGGAGTATACAATTATTTAGGATAGGCAAACACTTGTTTACGATAAAAATGGAGGCACATAGTAAGAATTGGTGCCATAGTAGCGAAAAACGGGGGTAGACTAGACTAACTTAGGCAGGGATGGTGTGCAGCGAAACGCCTCTGTTTTTCTCAACAGGATGAAAGTAAAGCACAGAAGCAGAGACCATGGTTTGACGAAATCAAGAGGAAAAAATGAAGAAATAAAAGCTGGAAGAACGTGCTGCTAAACTGGAAGAACATGCTGCTAAGCTGGAAGGACGTGCTGGTAAGATGAACAGAGAACAAAGTCTAAACATTGAGTATTATCTAGGGTTGTTGAAAAGTAGTTGTTTATGTGCAGTAGACAATGTTCAAGAAAGCGTTTTTTGTTAGCAGAAAAATAAATGAAGGGGTTTAAGTGAGGAAGAAAACTTGACCCCCTTGCCAGTCCCCGAATGACTTTTGTCCCTATTTTGATTTCCTACAGATAACAGGGATCCCCAACAACATCTTTATCTACTACGGATGTGCCTAACTGACAAGAAAAGAAGAAGACATCTTTCTTTAATTGTTATTTTTATTTCCTTAGGGTTGCATGTGTCGCCTTCGGGAGAAAAATGTGACCCATGAAAGACATAGGGCCTCATTAGGACCCTGGCGGTAAGGGGTTTGCGCCAGCGTTAGCTGCGCCGACCCCTTACCGCCAACTACGAGTTCCCAGAGCGCCATGGTCACTTTTCCGCCCGCTTTTTGCGGGCGTAAAAATCCATGGCGCTCTGGGACCTCGGTGTTAATTACGCCACCGTAGTGTACGGTGGCGTAATTAACACCTTCCCCACTCCCATTGAGCCCTATGGGGCCGAAATGGGAATGGGGAAGGGTAAATGGGACAATGGGGACTTACCGCCCCGCCGACCTTGGAATGGGGCGGTAAGTCCGCCATCCGCCATGGCGTAAAGGGACTTTGCGCCATGGCGGAAAAGTCCGCGGATGGCGGAAAAAATCCGCCAGGGTCGTAATGAGGCCCATAGTGTTGTATTATGGTAAAAACACAGTTCCAGCAGGCGGACCACACAGTGCATGATGTTGGGTGTACCTTGTCTAGGAGGCAGGAATGACCCATAAAATGTTTTAAATGAAAAATGGAAAAAACGAGTTTTTTGTAGGAGGCAGGGAAGTTCAAAAGACATGATAGACTGTAGTGTGTTTAGGGGGTAGAGTAAGATTGGTAGAATATGCAACCAAAGGGTTTTTTAAGGGATGGGTTGGGAGGAAATGTGATATTAAAAAAAACATGCTTAATTAGCAAAAGAAACTCATTCAGTTTTATATTGCAGATGGACAATGAGGGACCTATATGGAGCAGAAAAGAATTGCCCATAGGAGCAGAGCGAGGTCATCGAGAAACCCATTCAGTGCCCCAAAGTACAGTCACATTTGCTAAAACCTGCAGGTACTCCCCCATTTGTGTATCTCTTTGTGCAAATGCAAGTGTTCCATGCTTACATGATCATTGTGCGAAAGGTTAACTTTTTGTGAAAAAGAAAAAAGACAATGGACTCCTGACCTATGCATCAAAAAGGACTGGGAGACTGGCTGCGAAACAGCTCAAAAGAAAGTACAAAGACGACAGGACACAGACAGTCCACAGATGCCAAATAGAGATGAGTCGAGTGGAAGATTTATCAACAGCAAGAGAATAAAAAATGAACTCGTAAATGTGGGAAAAAATGCGTGGATAAGCATGATGGGAGCAAAATATGATGTCTTGACCGGGGTGTAGCAGGAAAAAATGTGAGTGGTAAGCCGCGATATGGCTAAAGCGTTTGATGGGACTGTTGGGTTGCCTCAAGTTAATGACTATCTCTCAAAAAATGCATAACGGCTATACATTTTCTGAAACATATATTTAGTTTAAAGTGAATAGAGAAATGGAGGTGGGGTTCAGATAAAATAAGATAAAAGAAGTTTAGGGGCACGCATGTTTTTCATTTTAAGGAGTATAATGTGTTAGTATTGACAATTGTAGGATTGTGATAGATTATATTTTAGATAAGTATCAAGGAGGGTGGACATGGGTATGGTTGAAAGTAATTGTTTAACAACTAAGAACTTTCAAGATGGGGGAATAAAGAGGAGGTACCGACAACTGAATGCAGGGGGGACAGACACCCCTCCCCCCCACTTAAACTAGGTATAGAAATCCATGTGGGGTGATCTAGGGCTTCAAATATGCAAAACATGAACTCATAGTGCTTAAAAAAACATGAGTGCTTTAAATTGTGTTGTGAAGTCAAAAGGCGTTAAATCATGAATGATGTAGTGAGTAGGGCAGGATACAGAATATGTACTATAAAAATTCGAGTAAAAAATGACCAAGTGTTAAAATATGACCAGACATAAAAGAATTCACCATTTTGCATACTGGCCACCCCTTTAATCCAGACATTGGCCCTCATTCCGAGGTTGGTGCTAGTCATGGCGCTATTAGCGCCATGACTAGCACCATTACGAGTACTGTGTCCGCCCTCGTTCAATGGGGACTTACCGGTCTAGTCCGACCTTTGCGGGACAGGTAAGTCCCCATTGAAAATGTCAATCCCCATTCCCATTGAGCCCCCTAGGGCTCAATGGGAATGGGGAGTGTGCTAATAACGGTACCGTAAATTACGGTACCGTTATTAGCTCTGAAGTCCCTTTGCAGATACCGTCCATAACGCCTGGTAAAAGCAGGCGTTAAGGACGGGGCTGCAAAGAGACCTCGTAGTAGGGTGCAAAGGGTTTACCGGCACCGATGTCCTTAACGGTGCCCGGTATCCCTTTGCGCCCTACTCGGAATGACCCCTGTTGCCTTTAACAAGCAATGGAATGTATTTAATAAAGCAAATCTCAGAAGACAGTGTTGAAATGAGTCATCCTCCTGTATGAAAACTTTCCAAGGCCACAGAGCTCTAATCTTGACAATGTTCCTTGTTGAATCAGATAACAGTCAGGGCCCAGACAGCTAACAATGCAGTTGTCTGGGTTTCTTAGCAAAAGGACTCAGCTGCCTGCCCAAATAAGGGTAGCTGGAACCAGAAATCCAGTGGCGAGTGCCAAAATGGATCTCAAAATGAAGGTTAAGCATAGAATGACTAATCACCAGGTGTGAGATTAATGTCAATGGAAAGTGTTGCTTAGAGTGTATTTAAAAAAGGTTGGGGCTGGTTTTCACTCTCAGAATAAGTATAAAAACAGCTCTGACTTCAGGACTGTGGCTGAGTTCCTGTAATTTACATGATACATTGTGTGTGTCGGTCTGGCCTGAATAAACCTGATATCCCTGAAAAAAGCCTGCCTCTGTCTCATGGTATGCTATCTGAGTATTCTTCTGAGCCCATGAGAGCCCAGGAGAGCCCAGGGTATCCCAGGGGAGCCCAGGTGAGCCTAGCAGAGGCCAGCAGAGTTACAGGGAGAGCACAGGGGGGTCCAAGGCCTCCTGAACACTACCGTGACTCCAGGACCCAGCTACCTTATTGTCCACACCCATAGCTTAAGTATGCCCTGCCAACTGGCCACCTATGGCTTATTGCATTACTATTCTAAGCTATGTTATGAACCCTGCACATTCTGTATTTTTCCTCATTTTGTATATTTCTGTATAATACCGTATCTATTACTGTAACTATAACTGTATTTCACATTATTGTCGTGACCATGTTGTACCCCAAGAAAAGCGCCCAGATACCCTTGTGTTTGGTGCCCTATGTAAGCAATTAAAAAAACAAACAATGATGGTAGGTCAACCTCCAGAAAATGTGTGGGGCTTATCCACATGACACACGCATAGACCTGTGTACTGTAGATGGACACAGTCTACAGGCGCAGATCCCCCTGTCATTTAGTTGGGATCTGACAGGCGGAGTACACAATACATCTCCAGAAGGAGGAGGGCCAAACCTTCCCCCTGCCATGGCCAGCCTAATTAGCTAAAAAAAAGTCTCCATGGATCTGCCTTGTCCTTGTTGAGCGATGTAGCTAATGGCAGCATTAGTCTACTAATCAGAGTTTAATTGCAAACAGGCCCACTTGGGCCTGGCTGCAGAGGCTAACAAAGGAGACAGGAAACCCCAACACCCTATCATATGCAACTGTGTCTACTTGATGCCAGCTCCCACCCCCAGTATCGGTTAACAGTGACATGTCATGTCTGGGACTCCGTGTTTACAGTGGTCATCCCCGGAAGCGGACCCCATTCAGAAGGTACGAGTATGTCGTTTGGCAGTACCTGAAAGTCTCTTCTCCCTGCAGCTTCAAGGGAGACCTGCCGCTTTTTTATTTAGGAACCACAGAGAATTCCATTAACCAGAGGGACCCTTTGATCTGCAACAGACAGAAAATGGGTGGGACTTAGTATTACATGTTTTCACCCCTTTACCTTTTCTGTTGCAAAGAACTCTTGTTATGACCTCATGCATACAGTATATTGTTGGTGGGTATGCAGGATTGGTTCATTAAGGTAGGAATGGCCTACACCAATCCCTGTGGCCCATTTGGCTTTAAAAGAGGACCGAACCCTTCTTTTGGCAAATCATTTGAAGGCTTCATCAAAAGCAGGAGGAAGAACTCATCATTGGACCCTGGCTGAATGTACAGTCTGCCTTACATCTCCCGCCAGTGAAGGAAGGCTAGGACCTCGAAGAGGGAAGCAAGATCCCTCCCCTAAACATTTCCATGGGAACAGAGGGAGATACAGAATCCAGAGGACCTTACAGCAGCTCCAAAACCAGTTCCCAGCCAGCATACAGTGTGCCCTTCAAGGCTCGGCAGCAAGCTTCCTAGGTGGGGAGTGCCAGAGAGTCTGTGAACCAAACCAAGGCAGCTGCCCGCAACACTCTCCTTAGCTTTGGCCGTCCACCTTAAAAGGAGGACACAAGACCAGTGAAGATCTTAGGAGGAGTGCATCGACAGCATCTACTGATGTACTCCTGAAAGGACATTTTCGAACTGCACCGCTGACTGTGGTTACGCCGCAATCGTTAAAGCTGTCTGAGATGCCTCAACTAGTGCTTCAGACCCATCAACCAGCACAGAGACAACAATTCCTCACCCCAGGCTGCCATGAAGGCCAGCCTGCAGCTGTCTGTCCTGCTTCCCTCACCGAACTGCCTGTCGCCTGATACCCACAGCTGTCTTCCGTCTTGAACTCTGTTGCAGAAGCTGCAAAGCACCCTGAAACCGACTCTACCCTGTCGAGCACCAAGAACACCTACAGCACAAGGTACATTGTGATTCTGTCCCATCTGGTTCTTTTCCGAAGGCCCCTAGTGACATTTTATGACCCATTGCTCCATTTTTGTTGAAAGCAAGTATCCTTTAACTATTGTGATTAATTACTATACTGACTACCCTCCTGTCCGTATGCAGAGTGCATCCCTTTTCCTTCTTTGAAACTGTCTGTTCTCTGCATTCCTTTATAGGGTGGGTTGTATTTCATAGTGTGATAAAACTGTCTGTTCGTATAATAATGAAGTAGATAAATTTGAGACAACCTTGATTGGACAGTCCCCTTTATCTTTGGGTAATAATTGTATTTTGGCTATGTTGCAAATAACCAACGATCCACAACCTTTTGGAGATAAGCGTGCCATTCCATCCACGTTACCAAAATGGGACAAGGAGGTTTATAATTTGCTTGTGTTTCCAATCTGTTCAGATCCCTTCTGGTGTAGGAGACGTGTGGGGCTGATTGATGGTTCAGAAACTGATATTCATGCCTAGACCACTGGTGCCCTGGAAAAGGATTTGTCACACCTTGTCCAGCCAGCTGGTCTTCCTAAGAGCCGTGAGATCGTTAGGGAGAAGAACTTTCTCTTCCTTGGAGATCCTGATCTTTACCTCTCTGGCAGAGGGTTTTGATGTAGACTGCACTCCCTATCAGGTTGCAGTGAATTCTTCTTCAAGCAGTGTCCAAAGATGAATCATCTATTGGGAGGACCCAATGTAGGAAGATGTGACAGCATATTGGTCCACAGCAAGTCTGTGTTAAGGGTCCAATCCTGGCTGCTGTAACAAGTGTCATTTGGCTGCTGATGTCATACTAAGAGTGTCTTGTCTGAAGGAGGTGGGCAGGGGATAAGAAGTTTGAGAACCCGAGCAAAATCCAAGATGGTGAGATTTCTCTGTGGACTGAAGCTTTCTCCAGGACTATGCTAACTCCACGCCCTTTCTCTGTCCGCCTACATCAACACGGCTCCAGTAATCACCACTGTAATGTGAGATGGCTATTGTAGGACAGTCTCTGAAGCACCCATTCCAAGGGGAGTAAATAAACAAAGCTTTTCAGGGGATCAAAGAGATGGCTTCCTGGACAGCCCCAGCATTGTTGTGGGTACACCTAGCACTAGGAGCGTTATACACACCAGGGCCTTTCATGAATGAGTCACTGTCCACCAAGCTGACAATTACATGATATCAATGCTTGGGGCTGTATAATTGTGCAGTCTCTGTATCCACCATGTTAAAACCAGACATGGTATATATTTATATTTAGATATTAATCATTGCCACCAGACACCTGGAGTACGCAATTATGATATTTTCAACCAGATGTGCGTACAGTTAATACCACTTACAAGGGGAGGAAGCCCGGTATACTACTGTCTAATCAAAATTAACAGTGTATACTTTGTCTATATCCGGGAGGATAGTGGTCAATATATAGGGAGACAAAGTTAGAGAACAGGTGCTAGGGGTGCCAAGCATATACACTCTTAGTAATACAATAGGAGGGACCAAACGTAGTTAAAAAATAGTATCACATTTTAATAACGAAGACTTCGTAAAGTTTAAAACGTCCAATTAAATAGATTGGTCCATAATACAAAATGTGTTAATATCACTTCCAATGTGCAAAACAACAATAGGAAATACGTAACAGGCTTATATGGCCATACGTAGGAAATACGTAACAGGCTTATATGGCCAGTGTACAAAGATGTTACCAGAAAAATACGACCACTGAGGGTACTTGTCAATCAAATGGTGTGGTACCCATCCAAACATGGATCAATGTGTCATAAATTAGAATCCCTGTAACAATTTTTCTGGTAACATCTTTGTACACTGGCCATATAAGCCTGTTACGTATTTCCTATTGTTGTTTTGCACATTGGAAGTGATATTAACAAATTTTGTATTATGGACCAATCTATTTAATTGGACGTTTTAAACTTTACGATGTCTTCGTTATTAAAATTTGATACTATTTTTTAACTACTTCTGGTCCCTCCTATTGTATTACTAAGAGTGTTCTCTAACTTTGTCTCCCTATATATTGACGTACAGTTAATACAACACCTTTGTATGTTGGACCTTTTTGCACCAGCAGCTTTGTTTAGGAATGCACATGTGAAAATTGAACCTGACACCACTGAAGTGCAGCTTCTGGGGATGTCAGGAGACGGTCAAAATAAGGTACATCTGTGCATTATGCTTTTTGGCATGGAACATTATGAAAATACTTTGATTTGCAGATCTCACTTCAGAAATATAATTAGTTGCATCATTGTATTATAAAATATTTAAAAAGTTCCATTTAGGGAAATGACAAGTTGATGTCTGCTAAAGCAGGACAGCCCATCCTGCCAAATCAGTATTTATGGATCATAGTTGGGAGACATTTTACCATTAAGGTGATTGTTGTGACAAGTGAAATGAGCCCCAAGTCCAGAGTGCCTTATTTTCTCAGAGGTGGTTCATGCTTGAATTACCTACTCCGTGGCACACATCTATCATTGCACCTTAGTCCTTAGTTGCAGCACTTTCTGCAACTCCATTTGTAGGACCCACACAAAGCACTGCTAGAAGCAGATGCATTAACAGTACAGGCATCAATTACAAGCAGCTGCAGCAGTGCAAGCTGTACCCAATCCTACCCATACACAGCAAGTACAGGTAACAACATTTGAAGCATCCCTTGCACCCAGAACAGTTACAGCACGTGTAGAAAAAAACACAAATGCACATATACCCTGCTAGTGCAACCAAGGTAGAAGCTTTCTACATGCAAGCATGCGCGCACGCACGTGCACACACACACACACACACACACCAATTACAGTACAGCAGTACAGTCTTCCTTCACAAAGCAGAATCATCCACATGAACAATAAACAATTCACATGCACACACACACACAGATAGAATACAGTATGGGCATCAGCAGTACATGCGTCCCATCGCATACACAGAGGTTCAGCAGAATAAAATGCACACTTGCTCTGGGCACCCATCCTCTTCTCACGCTGTCCTCTTTTGTTTGTCCTCTTTCTCCCTTACTCTCGTAGTCATTTACAATTCTCTACGGATTCATGTGAGTGAGCCGATTCCAGTCTCCTGGATTCCCGGACATGTCAAATCCCACCCACCGAACATTGCACCCAAGGCACCCCCCACATTCAAGCTCACTGGCATTTGACTGTTCTACTTCCCAACCCGTGCCCTATGTTTGTTTTCACACCATGCCCCCGAGTCTCTCCCGGACCACACACCCAATCTACTCCTTTATCCCTGAATGCATCATTCGCACTCTTGCTAACCCTCCAACCTCTCCATTTGCCTCTATGACCTTCAATGAGTGTGTGATAGATTATCATTTGGCAAAGGTGTAAAAGCCATGGCTGTTTGATTTTTAATTTTATAAAAAAGATGCAGGTAATTCCATCTCTGAAAGGGGAATCAGCTGATCAGATTCCTCTTTCCTAAGCTCCACGTCAAAAGCGTAGTGTGTACGTGTCTCCTGCTGCATCAATATCCTGGTTGGCTGTGCCTGCTCTTCCATTGGCACAGAGCAGGTTCAGAGGTCACATGTACCAATTTCACAGCTGCAGTGACAGCCAAGTCTCTGCAGCATAAGGGACGCATCTAAGATAAGCACCCCGGTACCAAATCTATGATGATTGTATGTAGCCCATGCTGGTGGCAGGGTACACTCTAAAAATAAGCCAGGCCTGAGTAAGGGTATGGTGCATGACACTGCTCATAATCATTGCAGCCACATCCAATTTGATATTACACATTCGTCAGCCCTGCAAGACCAGGTAAGCCATGGGAAGTCTATGCATATTCTCCCCAGACAGGCAGCACCTCAACCTACTGGCAGGACTGAAGCCTCAGGGATTCCATCTCTGTGTTCATTTGTAAGGGCAGGAAACACTCATTCGCAGGGACAGCAACTCCAAAGGGAACTGGCCTGGCAACAGGAATCAAAGGGCACACCCATTCACAAAATGTTTGGCCTCACACCAGGGTGCTTCATATCTAAAGACCTTTGATCTTATTGAGAAGGGGGGTGGGGTTAGTGTAGACAGGGAGAGGAGGTCTGTACAGTTGAGGGAGTTTTCCATTAACTTGTTTCCCTCTGCCTCTCCTTCCTGTCCCCTTCACTTCCTCCATCACAAAGCACTTTGAGTCCACGCCTCTACACCCTAGGCACCCATTCTGCTGGCATACACCCCTACTGCACATCAACCACTCTAGGCCAGACACCACAAAGTAGCCCCCCTCACCTAAGACATCAGCCCCAGGCAACCCCCTGACAGAAGACCCCCCTCCCCACACCTCCCTCCTCACCTGTGACACCACCCCCAGGCAGCTCCCTCCAGTCTGGACACCACCCACCAGCCCCCCTCAACTCCAACATCACCCCAGGCAGCCCCGTCCAAACTGGATACCACCCACCAGCCCCCTCACCCCTGACATCACCCCAGGCAGCCCCCTGACAGTACACTCCCCTCCCCACACCTCCCTCACCTGTGACACCACCCCCAGGCAGCCCCCTCTTGTGTGGACACCAGCCCCACTGACCTCCAACATCACCCCAGGCAGCCCCCTCCAGTATGGACATAACCCACCAGCCCCCTCATCTCCAATATCACCACAGGCAGCCCCGTCAGTCTAGACAACACCCACCAGTCCCATTCACCTCCAACATCACCCCGGCCAGCCCACTGACAGTACATCTCCCTCCCCACACCTCCCTCACCTGTGACACCACCCCCAGGCAGCCCCCTCCAGTCTGGACACCACCCACCAGCCCCCCTCACCTCCAACAAATCCCCCAGGCAGCCCACTCCAGTGTGAACACCACCACTTGCCCCCCTCACCTCCAACATGATCCCAGGGTGCCCCCTGACAGTACACTCCCCTCCACCAACCCTCCCTCACCTGTGACACCACCCCCAGGCAGCCCCCTCCAGTCTGGACACCACCCACCAGCCCCCGTTACCTCTGACATCACTCCAGGCATCCCCTGACAGTACACTCCGCTCTCCATACCTGCCTCACCTCCAACACCACTGCAGGCAGCCCACAACAGCCTCCGACGCATGCAGTTCAATGTATGGCTGCAACTCACTTGAACCTCTGTAGTCTGCCAAGTAACATGACCATGGCACATCTCCACAGTGAGCCCACCTCCCTCCACCCCAACCACACTGATGCCATACACACAGTGACCCTGCACATGTAAATGCAAATGAAAACGTACAGTGCAGACCCAGTCATCCGATGGACCCACCATCACATGTCAGGCACATGTGCATCCTTCCAGTGGCAACCATTATAGCAACAACAACAACAACACATACGCAGGCACGCCACAAGAACCATGAGAAATGCACTGGCTGAAAATTTAACTATCAAAGTTGCATACACACAAATGAACTGCATGAAGCGTGGAAGGTAACAAAATGAAAAATGTATTGAATAAAAATATGTACAAGTAAAACAGAGAATTAAGGTCCAAGCAGTCCGGGGGAAAAAATGAAATGACAAGACAACCCTACGCCTAAATAACTATAAACAGGAAAAACAGGGAAGGGATGTCTGTAAAGTCTGGGCCAAATAATAAATAAATAAGGAAACCTACACCTAAATAACTATATACAAAGGCAGTGGGCTAGTCCTCCTCTCCAATCTCATTCAAGACTTCTACCAGGGTTCAACACCATGTCCTCCTCCACTAGGTGGGCCTCTGGTGTTTCCTGAAGGGCTTGCAGCTTGACCAGCATATACGCTTTGAACTGCAGCACCACCCTGCAAGTGGCCTCCAGGATGACAAGCCGTCTCCTTGCCCGACACAGCCCAACCTCAGCCCTGGCCATCATCACTCTCGCTTCCCATGCCCGCTGCCTCTCTGCCACAATCTGCCGTTAATATCACATGAACACGGAAGACATTGAGTGCCTTGTGTCCACTTGTTCCTGCTGCCTCACACTTCCCACCTGCCTCCTTGGGGTGGTCTGCCCTGCAGCATATTGCCTCCTCCTCATTGCCACCTGCAGCCGCAGTGCACAGTGCCTGCTCCATAGCTACGTCCTCCAACCTGATGACAATCATCGGGGTATACTGCACCTGCACTGCTTCTAGGTGCCTGCTCTCCCTCCATTGCCTGTGGCCCTGTCAGTGCCTGGGTACGCTCAGTGACCACCTCAGCTGCTGTGCCGGGGACTCCCACCTCGGGCAGAGATGTGCTTTCCACCAGACAGGGCATTGTGGGTGGGACCGGTGCACAGGGGGCCCTACTGGTATGTGGGCCGGAAGGCATCCTGGAGGACGACTGGTGTACAGAGGAGGAATACGGGCAGGTGGTCGAAGCAGTGAACAGCCCATGGACTCCACCAGGGAATGGGCCTGTTGCAAGCAAGGCCATGAGGTGGTATGCAAGCAGACTATTAGTAGCCTGCCCATCATCACGAATAGCAACTGTGCCTCGTCAACCCAGCCAGCAGGGGCAGCACATGATCCTGGATTGACAAACCAGATGGTAAGGGATGTGTCAGTTTGAGTGGGCACACCAGACAACAAGGGGGTGTCGGTCTGGGTAGAGGCATCCTGGCAGGTGCACACTGCTGCATTCGATGGCCCAGAGACAGGATTTTGAACAGGCACCTCCACAGTGACCTGCACAGCCTTATGCCCTTGGGACAGGACTTCAGCAAGCATGCCCACCTCAACACGCCCACCCGACCCCATGGGCTGGGTGCAACGGGCACCTCCTCCACCTCCCCTTCTGTCAACCTGGATGACTCCAGGGCGTCCTCCACCATGGATGGCCCCTGTGTGGCATCACCTGGCCCCACAGCTGCTGAGGAGTCCCCTCACACCACCTTCCTGGATTCACCCCCAGCAGCCACGGCCAATGTCACTGGTACTGCCACAGCCACATCAGTCCCCAAAGATGAGCTGTCACGGGGGCGTGGCTGGGACCTGCACCTCTGGTGGAGGCATCCCTGCATCCATGCTCCACAGCATTGCTTCAGCCCTCTTCATCAAATGCAACTGTGGAAAAGGGGACACAGAACAGCAACATCAGTATACTGCACCAAAGCTGGTGTGGCATCACCAACATTCACAGGAACATGAACTGTCAAAGGAACAACCATCAACCTCCACACCCACACACATGGACATGCAATACACATCCATGCAGACACCTGCCTGGCCATCACTCCACTCAACCACATCTAACTACATGCAGCTCTCACAACCAATCAATTGTGTATGCCATACACACACGCATCAATTGCACATGCACTCGTGAGCATGCCATAACACCAAGCACATAAACATGAGCATCATGCATGCACATGACATGGGCAACACTATGACAACTGGCACACTTGCCATCCTGGCACGTCTCAGACACAAGTAACATTGCATGTGCATGGTCTGCAAGACAGCACTACAACACACAATGCAGGTAAGCTAACCCCATGGACCTGACGCAGGGAGTCCCACAGGGAGCCTGTCTTTCGCCAATTTTCTATAACATCTTTACGATTCCATTTCTTGATTTTTTGGACAGTAATGACATAGAGTTCACTAATTACGCTGATGATACCCAGTATATCATTCCTCTTACGGGCATCTTCTCGGATGATGAAACTAAAATCAACCAGATATATTCGCTCATCCAGAGTTGGATGTGCGTTAATGGACTGGCCCTTAATACCAACAAGACGGAACTTATGCTTGTGGGTACTGATCCGAAAATTCACTGATTGGAAGATTTATACTCGCAGCTTGTGATTGATAACCGTGTCATAAAGACCAAGAAAAAGGTTAAGACATTGGGGATTTACTTGGACTGTAATCTGAGTATGAAAGCCCAGGTCAGTAATTTTGTTTCCTCGTCCTCATACTACATTAAATTACTTTCTCATGCACGCCCCTTCCTCTCTCAAACTAGTCAAGAGACGCTGGCCCGTGCATTGATTAGCTCTAGGATGGACTATTGCAACAGTCTTCTCATTGGTTTTCCAAAATGTGAAGTGAATAGACTACAGGTAGTGCAGAATAATGCGGTCAGGGTTGTTATGGACAAAAAGAGATCAGACCATATCTCTCTATCTAGAAGGGAACTTCACTGGCTTCCTATTAAGGAACGTATCCTCTTTTGCCTTGTGTCCATCTCCTTCAACTGCTTGACAGGTCTGGTCCCAACTACCTTAAAGAAGAACTTAAACCTAAGACCAGTAACTACAGTCTCAGATCTAATGGCCTCTCTCAACTTGTCGTTCCAAACTGCAGACTATCTCAGACAAAGAGTAGAGCCTTCTATTCTGCGGCTCCCATTGCATGGAGCAACCTTCCACTTAAACTTAGAAATGAAAGCTCTAATATAGTGTTTAGGGAAGGACTTAAGACCTATCTGTTTAATTAATCTCTTTTTCTTTGGTCTGAGATCCTCCCTTCTGGTATAACTTTTATCATTATCTGACCTCTTTCTTTGTGAACGTTTTATTTGTTTTGCTTGTTGTTAGTGCCCTTAAGCCTTAGGGTCAGTGGTTCTGCTAAATTATAAATTAATAAATAAATAAATAAGAGCACATTTCGAAACCACAGATGTCTGAATGCACACATGGGGAGCAATCTCTGGGGCATGCATGCAGACATCTGTCTCAGATACATACTTGCTGCAAGTCTAAGTGGGTCACTGCCAACATGCAGGCGCATGCACAACACACATGCAACTTAGAGTAGTACACCACATGCCTACTCACCAGTCGAATGCAGATGTTGTCGTAATTTGCAGACCTGGGAATAAAGCGCTGGGTAGAACCAGGACCCGCATGTTGTTTCTCAACAGCCTGCACATGTGTGCACAGTGCTCCTCCGCGGTAGCACCGGGCTTGATGTAGTGCAGGGCCTTTCCATGGGTCCTGGATTTCAGATCCTCCCAGCGCTTATGGATGGTCTTGAATTTGTGGACTGCCACCCCCTCTGCGTCGATGGCATCCATGATCTCGTTCCAGATCTGCTGATGTCCTTCCTTGCCGTATTGCATCATTGTGTTGAAGAGGGCGTCATAATGCTCCAGGACCTTCACCACTAGAATGTCAACTTCAGTGGCGCTGAAGTTGACAGCCCTCTACCTCGCTTCCATGGGGTTGGCACTCTGGTCAGATGACAATTGTGCTGACATTGGAACCCCTGAGGCAGGTGTGGGTGGGCAAGGTGGTCTTGGAGGTGGGCTGCGGAGCGGTGGTGGTGGAATGCACGGTGGGAGCCCAACAAAGCAGCTGAGGTGGTCAAAAGGCCGGAGACAGGAGCATAGGTAGCAGGCACTATAAAAACAGTGCAGTTGGGCGGCAGGCACACACACTGTGCAGGCAGCAGCAGATGGCAAAGCTGGAGGCAGCACAGGACAGGAGGAGACAGGTAAAATAGCACAGAAGCAGGAGCGTGGGTCTTCCGTGTCTTGCAACGAAGGCAGTAAGGAAAAGAAGAGTCATCAGCTAACCCTTTTCAACCGTGTAGGGGTGGTAGGCTTAGAGGAGGCAGGTAGCTAGTTTGTACAAATACTAGCAATGGAAGGTCAGAAGATGATTTCAAGAGAATTGTATGGTAAATCAATGTATTCATAAATGCAAACACACATCTAAAAACTGTAGGTTCACAAAGAACAAATGAACCTGTAAAAAATACACATGAGCCTAATTGAGCTCAAAACTGAATTTTTAAACTGTTTTATACATCACAGTTAAGTGAGTGAGGGTTAGCAACATATAGTGCGAATTTCAATACTACTTGTGAACTGGTAGTATTTGTTGTCGACACATAATTATGTTTCTTTTCCTTACTACGTAATAGTGCATTTTTGAGTCAAGGCCCCCTCTAACAAAAAAGAAGGATTTCCTTTGCCCCCCCTTTCTCCTTGTTCTCTGGACAACCCTTTGGTTGTTGGGCTTAAGCAACCTTTTTTCCATCTAATGGAAGACGTAAATATTGTCAGTTTCACTGATGATATATATAAAAAACTACTAGATACACCTTCACTGTTGGGCAATAAAACACCAACAGCTACACCAGTTCAAAACCCATCCACTAATGACCGTGAGACTTTGTTCGCAAAGAAGAAAAAACTTGTAAGAACTGAGTCCCATGGGCACTTGATGCTCGATTATCTCAAAGCAGGAGTAATCCCGGAAGGTCTGCAGGTGAGGAACATTCTGCGAGTTTTTCTAGACAATCCCAGGTTTATGACAAAGTTTAGTGGAGTGGGAAATAAGTGCTCTCGGGACTGGGTTATTCTGGTCATAGAAACCACGGCGGAAGAAACTAAAAGTCAGAAAGAAGAACTTCGAGTCCTTGAAGAAAAAATCAAAACTGAAAACATCATCCCCGACATAAAAGTCCATCTAGAAAAGATTGAAGAAGAAATTAAAAAATTTGAAAAATTCACCATTGACAAAAATCTTTGAAAATTGCAAAAAGACGTCAAAAATTATAAAGAGGAAAGAACATATCCATACCTCGTACCAGGCTTCTACAACCAGGCCAACTGGAACATCCAACAAAACAAACGCAATCCACGCCGACCACATAATAAATTGGTCATTTTCTCCAACAGTTCCAATAGTAGCGGCTCCAACAGCGGTGACTCTAGCTCAACAAATTCTGGAGCATCTACCTCAAACCAACAACAGTCTTTTCAGGGACGTGGACAAAGAGGTCGACCAAGACAATACCAACAACACCCCATGAGAACGTGCCAATGGATGACGCCAGGGAACAAAACATGGTGATAGCCATTTTCAATCTGAGCAATCACATCCTCTCACACGAAGAGACAAGTATTCTCAGCAAAGGCCTTAGTTTCATCCCCACTACACCAGCAAACAGATTCCAAACAGAAGTAGAACTCCATAAATCCTTCCAGACCATCAGACTAAAGTACTTCTTCAGTGAGAAACCAAAAAAAAGACCCGCCCACATCCACAGGACTTAGACCTCCGTCCACTTTCACGCCACTATCACACATGGTGTGCCCAGAAATCCTTGCATACGAGAATCATATTCTTCTAGAAATAAACCAACTCTTTGATAGAAATATCAGATATCTGGATAATTTGAACAAAAACGAATGCTTTAAACAACTTGAAAATAACCACAACTTACTCATCAAACCTGCCGATAAAGGCGGAGGAATTGTCCTGTGGGCAAAAATGCTCTATGACACAGGAGTCCAAAAACATCTGATTAACACCAAGTTCTACCGTCAAATACCCACTGATCCCACAACCAGACTCCTCACTCGCTGAAATTGAGAGCCTGATGTGCCACGCATGGCAAGAAGGTTGGATTGATGATAATGAGAAACTGTTTTTGATAAATCACAACTCTATCCTACCAGCCTTCTATTTATTACCGAAAACTCACAAAGATGCTACTAATCCTCCTGGCCGACCCAGAGTGGCGGGCATAGTTGCGGCCATAGGATCAGTCTTCGAACCTCTCTCTATTTACATTGATTTTTTTCTACGACCATTCATTGTACAGATGCGGTCATATGTCCAGGACACAACGTCCACCATCAAGAAATTAGACACACTCTCTGTGGGCCAAAATGATCTATTAGTCACCCTTGACGTTGAATCCCTGCATACCAGCATCCCCCAACGCGAATGTATCAATGTCCTAGCCACATACCTTGATCAAAGAACCAATAATGGAACCACCAACTGCCTTTCTCCTTGAATGTATCCGGATCGCCCTTACAGAAAACTATTTTATCTTCAAAAAATCTTTTTACCAACAATTTCACGGCACCTCAATGGGAGCTACATTTGCACCAGATATAGCAAATCTCTGTATGGACTCTTTTGAAGCTAAATATATCTACGATACCAACAACCCTTTTAAAGAACAGATAGGTTTTTGGATCCGTTACATCAAGGATGTACAGATGACATGGAAAGGGAATGAAACCGAACTACAAGATTTCTTCGTATGGCTCAACAGTAAAGACACCTGCATTTAGTTTACCATACAGTCAGATAAACTCTCCATCCCTTTTTTAGATTTGACCATCTACAAAACCTCTGTAAACACTTTGGCCACCACCCTATATCGCAAACCCACAGCAAAGAACACCCTCCTAGAGTTCCACAGCTTCCATCCGGCAGCCCTAAAGGAAGATTTACCCTTTGGCCAGTTCTTACGCCTCAGGCACAACTTGTAAGAGGATTCAATTCAACACTACAGCTAAGTCAATGCCTAGTCTGGGATACTGAATGGAAACCCTTATTGATATATCTTTACGTCCAGTTCATGCGTTCTGGATGACTACCCCTATATAACACCCCTCTCTTGGAATCCCCCTGGCCCCATTGAGCCACGAAGTAGTTCTGTTTTGCAAGTTTAAACGGTTTATTTGATAATTTAAACAATATATATATATATATATATATATATATATATATATATATATATATATATATATATATATATATATATATATCACACTTTATAATAAATTAATAATTGAATATCACACTTAATCTGAGCAGTAATCAATAATGGATAGTCCGGCACTAGCACACTTCTTTATAATCAATGATGAGTGGTTATAGGATGGATACGATAGCAACAATACTTTTATGGTTTCAAATGGATGCAATGTGGAATGAAATGCAGTACAGAAATTAACTTGATAGGATTTCAGCAAAAGACAATGTAATCACTTTCTTGGACAATTCACCCCCCTTGTATGCACTGTAAGGAGATGAAGATGACACAGTTGTTAGGAATGCAATCAAATAGAATTCAGTTCAATTCCCCCCCCAGCCGCTTATACAACAGATAGGAGTTTTGAAACACAGGCAAAATGCTTTGAATATGGTGACAATGCAGTGAGAAATATGCTGAAAATGGTTTTAATTCCCTTTAGTAGGTTCAGGGTGAGTGAAATATACTTGGGATGAGTTCAGGCTCACTTTAGCAAGGATCTAGGAGTAACTAGCAGGTTAAACGAATTTTTGGCAAAGGAAAGCAATGAAGCTGCTGTTTTCACACGTGGCTGGATTTTTAACCAAATTGCAAATCGCGGTAAAATTCGCGAGTGCGAGAATCGTGATTACGGCAAAAGTATGAGGAGTAGTCATAGACTTATTGAAAAGCCGAGATTCTAAGCTTTCAGAGGAAAGTTAAATCAAGTTCCTAGCCCAAACGGTTCCAGAGATACGGACGATTAAATAAAGGTAGTTTTTTGGATTTGAAATTTTAAAAGTTCAAAGCGACAGGTTACAGCTTGCAGCTAGAAAATGACAAGTGACAGCTTTGCAAATGACAGGTGACAGTTAGGAGGCAGTTCTGGTTAGATTAAAATAGTTTGAATTATATTATTTTAACTAAGAGATTGGTTCTGCACAGTTCTGCTAGGTACTCACAATATATTTAGAAATAGGCCTCGCCACGGATCTGATCAGGTGTTCGGACTGGACTCCGGTTCTAGTCTCGGCACTTCACAGTGATCTGGGTCAGCTCTCTGGTTATGCTAACAGCGGTCTGGGTCTCTGGTTCTAATCAGGTCTGTGGGTCCGGATACAGCGGTCTCCGGTTCAGCTGGTCTCTCTCTGGATACAACACTGCTCTCTGGCAAATGGCAAGAATTCAAACAGCTCGCCTGACTGTGAATAGTGGCAATGATTTGAGGCCTTCTAAAGAGGGATTTAGCTTGTAGTTGACCTCTCTGCTACAAATTCTGAAGTAAAGTCTTGGTCTCTGAAGGTGGATAGATTGAAGTCTCTATGTTGGCTCTCTGGAGGTTGATGGAGGTAAAGTATGGATTTTCCCGGCAGAGCGTCCCGCAGCAGATGGAATAGAATCTACCTATCTGTCCTGACTTCTGCTTTTATGTGTTTTGAAAGTGGGTGGAGAAGCTAGCTTTCTAGGCCCTACCCCTCTCCACTTGTCATTGGCCACTTCCTCCTCTTCCCCTTGATTGGGGGAATGAAATGAAGTGTCATCATGATGAGGTCTGTTTATGATACAGAGAACCCACCCCTGTCAACTTTACACACAATCTATATTTGACCTAAAGACATATTTCATAGATACACAGTGGTTTGAAATTACATGCACCCATCACATATCGCATGAGGTAGCCCCTGTTCCAATTCTGCTCTTCCTGGGGGCTTGCATTCAGAAATGGCAACCTTTGGTGCTTTTTAGTGGGTTTTGCAACATCGGATTTTTCTCCAGATTTATACAGATGTACACGGCCTGTCCATACATACTCCAGTAAATTACCATGTCTCTAGCTTAAACACAGAGTCTGTAGTATACATAAATAGCAGGGTTTTGCCCCAGAACATCACACAAATTGGAGTTTGGGCTTGAATCGAAGGTACATTTTTTAAATGAAGGCTCTCAAAGTTATACATTCCTGTCATTTGATTACAAAGAGTTATCAGTGTTTCTGTAAAATATATATTTTGCTTTCAATTCAGTTCTCAGAGTGTTGGAGTCCGCCTCCAAGACTTGGATGGGTCAGTGATCACATGTGTCTTCTGGCAGGCAGGCCTTTGTTAACAGGAAACAGTCAAAATCAACATATTCTATTCAAGTGCAATAGCCTATTGTGTGGTCTCCAGGAGGTTGAGGTCAGCAGACCAGGGGGTCACTTTGCATTTGGTTATTATGACCATGTGATATCCTGGGCTGTGGTGTGAATCTCTTGAGGTGAGAGGGTTTCCCAGGCTTCTGGCCTCTGGGAACAGCAGGTGGCTATTTTTTAATTAAAATGCAGCCTTTGAAGTCAGCTGAGTCAAATCCCTTTGTCAGCAACTGCACTTAGTTCTCCTGTCAGAGTTTAGACCGCTAGCGCCGCCTTGAGGATTTTGTTGGTACTGCATCCATTTTTGGGATCTTTCTTGGATTAATGCATTCCAAACATGAATGGTTCTTACATGGTAGTAAATAATCCTTGCTTAACATTGTTTTGATGGGGCTCCTTACAGTAAAATGGTTATGTGGAACCCCACAAAAGGGTTGAATCTTTAAAGTGGTCCGGTGAGCCACGATTTCAGCAACTTTTTGACATCAGTAACAGTGGATTTTGTTAACAAAGATCTTTCTTTACACTGGTGGGTGGCAAGTGAGGTAACCATTTTGGTGTGCGCACAAACTGTGTGGTTCTCCTGGATTCTGGCGCACTTGTGGGCTTTTTGGCCATCTTGGATTTTCTAAGCCCACAGCACCAAATGTTGCAGCATGATAGCTCAAACGTGGGTCAGGACACCCAACAAATCCCCCCACGTGACTGCCCTTTGAATTTGAGTCGATGGGGAGTCGGGTGCACAAGGGTTTTGACCCACGCACTGGTCTGTCCGCATAATCTTCTTCCAATTCTGCAAATGGCCCAGTTCAGCATCTTTTCCTCCATCCGGTACTGATCGATCGGTTCTCCTCGTCGGTCCTGATGGGAATATTGGGCGGTACCCTGGGCCCCTCGCGTCTCTGCTCCCGGTCTCCGGATAATCCTCCCTGGCCAGTCTCAAGGTTTTCTTTCTCCTAGGATGACAAAGGAAGAGCGGCAATACCTATTCATAGACATTTTCCCCCACCATTGATATAGTGGGGTGGCATATATATTTATAGTCAAAACATATGAACATGCACATTTCTTTTTGCATTCAAAAACAAAAACACCCACATTGAGAAACTCAGAATTTGATAGGCGATATGTAGGATATTTTAAGTTAGAACTGAATTAATCTGAGACAGTACCCTCTAGGATTCCAGAGGATTCCTCCAGTTGTTGCAGAGTGTGCCAGGGATGGCAACACTTCAACTGGTTTATGTGGACCCACTTGTCTTCCCCCTCTGCCAAACCGCCTTTGGAGATGCGGATCTTGTAGGCCACAGGGGAGATCTTGTCTATAATCTCATAGGGTCCCTTCCATGTAGGCAAACATTTTCGCTGCTTGGCCTGGTTCCTTAGGAAATTGTATAGATAGACCCGGTCCCCCACCTGATATTCCTTCCTGGAAGTTTTCAGGTCATAGTGGGTCTTCATACTCTCAGCTGATCTTTCTAGATTCCGCTGAGCATAGGCAAAAGCATGCTGCAGGTGTTTCCTTAAATTCTCCACAGACTCATGAGTTGTGGAGGCATTTATCAACGTTTGCTCTTGGGTTCTGTAGAGCAAATGCTGAGGAAGCACCATCTTGTGTCCAGTCATCAACTCAAATGGTGACATTTTGGTTGCAGATGAAGGGGTAGATCTGATGGCCATTAGGACCAGAGGTAATCGGATATCCCAATTTGGCCCAGAATCTGCCACAAACTTCTTTAATATGCTCACAATGGTTCGGTTATATCTCTCTACTGCCCCAGAAGAAGCTGGCCTGTAAGCAATGTGTAGCTTTCTCTTGACCCCCAGTATCTCCCACATCTTTGTCATTACTTCACTGGTGAAGTGGCTACCCCTGTCTGACTCAATCCTTTGAGGTAGACCGAAACGGGAAAAGATGTGGTTAATCATCAGGGCAGCTGCAGTTTCTGCCTTGCAATTTGGGGCTGGGAGACATTCCACCCACTTGGTAAACAAGCATGTAACGGTCAACATGTACTTGTTTCCTCTAGACGAGCGAATTACAGGGCCTACAAAGTCGATTTGTAAATATGACCATGGGAGTGTCATCCCCCTCTTTTGGAGAGGCGCCAGGTGTGTGAGGGATGTTGGCTGAAATTGTGCACACACAAGACAACCCTTCAAGTATTGGTTGAGGTCCTGGCCCATGTGTGGCCAGTATGCAACCTCTCTTAAGATTTCCAGTGTTATGTGAAACCCCCTATGACCGGCGGTGGCCGCATCATGGGCGTGACTTAACATCAGGCTTCGGAATGAGGTAGGAACCACCCACTGATCGTGGCCAGCTTTGGATTTCCTTACCAACAAACCGTCTTGGATCCGGAACATTTTTGGACAGTTCATCAACACTCTAAGGTCCTCTTTCCCGTTGTAATCGGTATCCGTCAGGGGAAAGTTCTCAGGGTCCTCAATGTGTTGGTAAAATGTACCAATTATTGGATCCCCCTTCTGAGCGGTAATCAAATCAGCATCAGGAGTCTCCTTGCTCCATTGTGCAATTGAAAGGTCATTGTGAGCATTTGTCTGGGACCTAGTGATAGCAGTGACCTGGATTTCCCCCAACAGGGACTCAATCTCAATTAGATCCCCTTGGATGGCCCCGGTTTTGGCCAGCTGATCAGCTAAGTCATTTCCAGTTTTGTCTGGTCCCTCTACTTTGGAATGACCCTTGATCTTTTTCCAATAGATGGTCATCTCATTCGAGGTGACCAGATCATCAATGTTTTGGATCAACTTCCCATGTTTCAAGGGTTTGTTATTAGCACATAACATGCCTCTGGTTTTCCAATTAACCAGGTGCTCCACGAACCCGTTCCGGACGTAATCCGAATCTGTCATTATGACCAGTTCGTGGAGTTGATGTTGGACAGCAGTGAGGATGGCTTGATGCACAGCCATCAATTCTGCCACCTGACTACTTCGGGGACCAATTTTGTATCCAGAGGAGGGTTCTGGGAACTCATTCACCCATGCATTCCGTACGCCGGCCACCAGTTCTTTCTCCCCGTTGTTGTCAACATGGTAAGAGCATCCATCCACATAGACAGTGGGCATTCCCTCACACTTGTCCTCTTCAAAGACTTTGTGTGGGGAATTAAGGTATGCCTCCATGTTGTCCTTGATTTTTAGACTTTCGTCCTCGAGACAGTTTTCTCTGGCACAATCATTCAAAGTCAGCCAGACCTTGCGCGAGGGGACTCTTCTTGTTTTGGCCATATCGGACCTCCACAGGAAAGCCTTGCATTGACAGAATCCAGGAAGTAATTCGGGAATTACTCACATTTCCGGCCCGGATTCTGTCACTTTGGAGATATTGCAGAGGCTGGTGTGGAGTCGCCACTATGATGTGTTCCCCCTGGATAAACGGGCGGTAATTCTTCAATGCCCACACCGTTGCCAGGAGTGCCTTCTCACAATCGTTGAATTTTTCCTCCACAGAGGATAAAGTTTTGCTCGCATAGGAGATTACTTTATTGACCCTGTCATGCTTTTGGTACAATACCGCCATCAAGCACGTATTAGAGAACCCCGTCTCCAGGAAGAACTCCTTGTTTCTGACAGGGTAAGCTAGGCAAGGCGCTTGTGAGAGGCTTCTCTTGAGTTGTTTTACCGCCTCGGCTTGTTCTGGACCCCATTCCCACTTGACCCCCCCCTTCAGGAGATGAATCAGGGGTCTGGTGATCTCTGCGTAGCCCTCAATGAACTTTCTACTGTAATTAGTCAGTCCAAGGAGGCTCCTTAGTTCCGGCAGAGTTGTCGGGTCTTTCATTTTCTGAAGTGCTTCCACTTTCTTTTCCTGGGGACAGAGACACTGAGGAGTAATCTCATGCCCCAAGAAATTAACACGGGTTCTACACCACTGTGCTTTCTGAAAGGAAAGTTTTGCTCAGGCGGCCCTCAACTGGGTCAGAACATAACGGATCTCCGCTATGTGTTCCTCCACAGATGAACTTTTGATGAGGACATCATCTACATAAGCCAGGTTACCCCTTGCACCCAGGTCGGGCATGGCCTTGTGTAGGAAAATGTTGAATTCATTGCCGGAGTTGAGGTATCCGAAGGGAGTCCGGGTCCATGTGTACTGCTGGCCCCCAAAGGTAAAAGTCAGCTTGTATTGGTCCTCCCTACTGACAGGCACGGTCCAGTATCCATTGGTCAGGTCTATTGCAGTGAATACCTGTGACCCCTGGATCTGGGCCAGCCCTTGGTCAATGTAGGGCAGAGGCCATCGGAAAGTATGGACCCGTTTGTTGAGCTCCCTAAGGTCGGCGCAGAGTCTCCACTGGCCGTTTGGCTTTAATATTCCTAGCACCGGATTGTTGAAGGTGCTGTGTATTGGACGGATTATTCCCCGGGACTCAAGGTTCTTAATTATTTCAGTAAGGGACTCCATTGATGCGAGAGGCAAGCGATATTGCTTCACAAACACTGGAGTCATGCCAGGGTACGTGGGGATTGTTGTTGTGTGGATGTCAGTGCGACCACAGTCATATGAGTCTAGCGCAAAGAGATCTTGGAAATCCAAGAAAACTTGTTTCAACTTTTGCTTTTGTTCCAGAGTCACACAGGCATCAGCTAGGTTGACTCTCTCTTCCACCATCTGGCTGAAGCCTGGAAAGACTTCTGGTTTGGCTATTTCAGCGGCCTCCTCCAGCTGGGTGGAGAAGTCCCTGGTCAGAGTGCTGATTTGGACTGGAGGCTTCAGGTGGGAAAGGCAGCCCTCATGGACCTGGAAAATCACTTCATCCCTCCTGAAGTCACAAGTCACATCTTCCTTACCATAAGGGCAGGAAGTGTACACCAGGAAGTTCCCCCCATGCCGGGTAAAAATCCGGTCTGGTGTTGTATTGTCATCACTGTCACTGTCAAAACAGTCCTTGGGGATTGGTCCTAACAGTTCATTTCCTAAATCAATGGAAAAATGTCGGTCATCAACCGCCATTCCAATAATGGTGCCTGCGGCTAGAGTAATACTCTTTAAGTCGCTGTTATCCACCTCTATTAGAATGGTGTCATGTTCTATGTTGACTAATGGAGTTGGGTTTACCCCCAACCCTTGCTGTTGGAAAGAACCGTTTAGATGTATGTAAGCATCAGGGTTTTTCAAATGTTGTCCTCTTTTAACTTTCACTTCCAGGGAGAATTGTCGGGTCCTTTCTGGGATGGTGACTTCCTCTTTGATCTGAATTTCAACTGCATAAGGTAGCAATTGAGCTGACCTAAATGCTTTTTCTGGATCATCAAAGCCCATGGGATTATCCGCTAATCGGGACCAAGCTTTGAAGTTTATTAGGTCCAAACTAATGGCAAAGCGATTGAGAATGTCACTGCCTAAGTAAAAAGCGGCAGTGACGTCTCGCACGACCCAACAATTGTGGACTATGCTCTTGTTGCCAATGGAGATTTTGAGCATACACCTGCTTGGCAGGAGATGTTTGGAATTGGGTGCTTCCAGGTCCATTTCCCATTTGTCTATCAGTTTGAATGTGGGAATGGCTGGATCTTTTGGGAGCTGGCGGAACATGGCTTCGCTGATGAAGCTCTTACCATTGTTCACGCACACTCGAGCGAGAAGAGAGTCCTTCCCATCATTTAACTGAACAGGGATGAAGAACTGTTCTCCCATTTGCTGAATATCAGCCAGGCTCTGAGCTGATTTCACATCTTTCTGGACTATAGGAGTGGGAGTTTCTGATTGTGGATTAGTAAAGAATTTCAGGGTGTTTCCTTCCAGTGTGGAATGCCACCTTAAACTGGAAGGAAGGTTGATTTTCAGAAATAGAGAGGACCCCCCATCACCAGTCTGTTGTCCTACTGCTATTACTGTCACGTCTGGAATTTGGTTGTTCTGGAAGTGAAATTCTACTTGGTCAGATTTTTGTTCAACCATGTGGCAGGTGCTGTTTAAACTAACATGGTTGACACTCTGTTTTAATTTTATTGGTCGGCTAGTCTGGGTCCAGAGGACCTTGTTTACACAATCTATTAGGGGTGACAACCTTCTCAGGAGGTCATTCCCTAGTAAACAAGGGGTGCCCTCTGGAGTCACAACTATGACCGGGTGTTTCAACTTGTGTCGCCCAATTTTAATGTCCAAATCTGCCGTCCCCTCGACGGGAATTTCCTTCCCGTCAAAGTTCTGGAGTTGTCCAGGAAGTGAGGTGAGACGAATTTGGTAATTCCCTCCCCTTCCTGCATTCAGTTCATCAAAGGCCCTTCTGGACAGAAGGGTAGCTTGAGATCCTGTGTCCACCAGCGCTGAAATCGTACCCTGCCCCTGTACTTGTACCGGGGCATAATATCTTCCCTCCTGCTCCTCAAGGGGGCACAGATAATGCACATTTTTGGACAACTGGTGGGCTAACTTTCTGGTTTTGGACATTGCTAGAGAAGAGATTTGGGCGGAATTCTGTGGAGAGTCTTGGGAATCTGAAAGAAAAAGTTGGCAACTGGAGATCAGAGCCATTGTGGGTTCCCCTGGTTCCGGTTCTGGGCCGCCCCCCCCTTTTTGGAGGCAGTCACCAGGATGGATTTGAACCAGGGGATTTTGGTATTGTGGGTTCTGGGATGAGATGATGGGCGGCGGTAGCTCAGTCTCCATATCTCCCCAGTCTGGATTGGAATCCCTTGGGACCCATTTTTCTTTGGGAGGAGTTCCCCCATCTCTGAAGGAGAAGATCCTTTTCCCAGGATCCTCTGGGGATCCCTCTCCTTCAAATTGGAAGATCTGTATTTCTTCCACAAAACGGGTCTGTTTGGGTCCTTTGTTTCTCCTACCCCCCCTCTGCTCCTTGGGAGGCAGGCTTTCAGGGGCAGGAGATTTTGTTTCCGGTTCCTGGTTTTCCAGGGGCTGTTTACAAGTTGGGAAGGAAGCTTCCTCCAAGGCTTTACACCCCCCTTCCCCTTGTGCCTCCTCCCTGGGAACCGGTGGGTTGTCGGGGTGCTGCCCCCGTCATTGCTCTGGAGCACCAGGCCCAGAGTTTGGTGCATTCTGTGCCGGCATGGCCATCTGAGGGTTCTGCTGAGCTCTAAGCACGCGACCCAGCTCCTGTGCCATGTTCTGAACCTGGTGCTCTAACTGGGAAACCCGCTCAGGCTGATACGGGGCCCTGTTTTCTACCCTGGGCTGATCCCGGGAAGGGTAGCTATCCCTTCTCTGGTAATATCCCGGATTGGGAAGATTTGGGTACCCCTCCACCCTTGGCCTCCCCTCTCCCGGATTAGGTTGTCTGGGCTCAGGGAATTGGGGAAAGAAGGATGGATGATTTTGGGGTTGGAAGTTGGGTGGATACCTGGGGAAAAAGTTCTGCCCAGGATTTGGAGAATTTCTGCCCTCCGGTGGGAAGTTAGGAGGGAAGTTCCCTGAGTTAGGTGCTTGGCTGGATCCCCCCCCCTTGGGCTGGAGGAGTCCACACATAACCCAGGATGGGTCGATTTCCCTTGTAACAGGGACTTACATAATCAGGAGAGCGAGGGACCCCATTTGTGGGGCTGCCTCCTTGACTCCCTGTCTGTGACTGGCCCGAGGACCTTCTGGGCCTAGCATTATTAGGTGCAGGTAGGTTTTTAGGCCCCCCCATCTCCAAATCCAAAACGGGGGCAACCTTTACCTCTGCCACCTTGGCAGCAGCAGGGGTGCTGTTGGTTTTGGGGTTTTTGGGCTGGTTTTTGTTTTCCACCTGTTTCTGCACCTCATAGATGCGGGTGGCTTGTTCAATGACCCATTCTAAAGATCTTTTCTCATGAAAATCTCTCACGAGCTGGGTCATTATGTATTTGGGCAAGGCATGGAAAAAAGTATTAACAAATTCTCTGCTGTCTGTGCGCACCCTTCTGGTGGTCTGCGCAAAGGCACGTTTCAGTTCTTGCACAAATTCTTGTGGGGCCTGATCCTCCCCACATTGCAAATTGTAGGCTGCCTTGCGAGCCTCTTGAGGATTTCTGTGAACAGAAAAATATTTCAAGATGGCCGCCTTATAGGTGGACCATCTTAAATGATTTTGGTCCTCCAGCCCCGCAAAGAAACTGGAGTATTCTGGTGAGAAGGTCCACTTTACATATTGGATACAGCTTTGGCTGTCCTTCAAATGGAAAGTCTCCATCATTTGCTCATAGAGCTCCAAGTGTTCCTAAACTGAGTACTTGGCGTTCTTATGATAAGGCGTGATGACACTCCTGATTGCCTTAATCTGTTTCAATGGGTCCTTAAGCAAGGCCCTTTTTGCCTTATTGGCCTTTTTGGTTCGGGTAACCCTGGTCCATTCATCCTCTGACTCAGAGGCACTGCTCCCAGAGGTTCCTGTCTGATCTTCCAGGTTTTCCCGGATTCTGCGAGTCTGGGAATGGCTGGCAGAATGTGGGGACCTGGTCTCCTGTGACCTGCGCCGCTCAGAGGAGTCTTCAGATCCCTCCTTGCTGCCAGGATTTGCTGGGTACTCCCCCACTGACCTAACTGGGCAGAGGTTTTCAGGATGCCCTTAATGGGCCTACTCCCCTGGGGTTCCCCACTAAACTGGACTGTACTTGGGTGCCCATACCCGGATGCCCGCCTCTCCATTCCTGGGTGGTACTGGCCTATGAGCCCCATACTTTTGGCTGGATAGTAATCTGCCATCCCTGTGGCCCCGTGCTCATGTGCGCCAGGGAGCATGGGGGTGGCAGAGTCCAGGGACTGGTAGAGATGAAGGCCTCTGGCACAAGGGCTCCTAAGGTTATGCTCAGGAATCTCTCTTTCCCAGCGAATCTCATCTCTATCCGCCCCTGCTCCCTGTTGCCATGCAAGAGCCTGTGCTTTCAGCTCCTCAACTAAGGCCTTACTATACTCTATCAGTCGCTCCTGCATGACTAAATGCTGCTGGAGCCTATCGTTGTGCTGACAGAGAGCCTCATTCTCTCTCTGCGTTTCCTGATTGGTCCTGGAGCACTGGGTCAGTCTTTGCTGCAGGGTGGTTACCTCCTGGGCACCGTCCCTACTGGCCTGCTCCTTTCTTGCCAGAGCATCTTCCACCCTCCTGGTGTGCTCCAGCAAGTTCTGGTGTTATTTTTGGAGGTCACCCAGTCCCTGGAGGGCCAGGTGATTTTCTTCCATTTTCCTTTTTAAGTGGCAGACTTCCTGGCCTAAGGTATCCCTTTCCTGACTAAGAGCCTGCATCTGTGCCGCCATGTCGTCCCTTTGCCTTTGGAAGGCACCAGTTTTCTGGCGCTCCTGGTCAAACTCTGCCTGGGTATCCAGGTCTTTCAAAATCAGTTTATTGCTCACTGCCTTCTCCCTATCTAGGTGACTACCTGCTCAGCACATGCCCTATTGAAGTCTAACTGTTGCTCCAGCTTTTTCTGGCTCTGCAGTAGGGAGTCCAAACCTTCTTGGTACTCCTTCTGCAAGGCCAGAAATCTGGTATCCTGGTCCGCCTTTTCCTGTTGCAGCACATCCATATCCTCCTTTATTTTAGTGATGTACCGTCTGTTGTCATTTTCTGACTCCTGGCTCCTGAGCAGCCTCTGCTCAGAAGAGTCCAGATCAGATTGGGCCTTCTGTAATGCCAGCAGTTGCCTACTCGCCAGATCTTGGCCTTCAGCACATTTGTCCTGCATTGCTCCCATATGTAAATATAAATATGCCACTACCCTAGCAATCTTGTGGTGCTCATCCTTGGCCTTCAGGGCCATGTATAGTTCACTCAGGGCCACATGTAGGGGACCCTGATCTCCCCATATTTCTGACCCTGTTTCAGTGACCTGTTGCGCGATTGCCTGCAACCAGACCGTTTGGTCCTGATGAGTCCACTCACCTCTCACAAATAGCTTATGTGAGAAGTGTTCTTTGGCTATTTTCATATCTACAAAGTCGTCATTCTAGAGATTGGTCTCTGTCCTGATTTACAGAAGTTTGTATTTTATTTTTGCAAAACTGACCATTTCCTTAGAGCGTTCCTTTGAGGAGTGCTTTACAGCGTAACACAGCGTGGTGATCCGACCGGATATGTGTATCTGGTCAGCTGGCATGCTGTATTAATCTGCACAAGTGATAGATCTAACCCAAACGTCCGGCTTGAGCCCCCAATTTGTAAGAGGATTCAATTCAACACTACAGCTAAGTCAATGCCTAGTCTGGGATACTGAATGGAAACCCTTATTGATATATCTTTACGTCCAGTTCATGTGTTCTGGATGACTACCCTTATATAACACCCCCCTCTTGGAATCCCCCTGACCCCACTGAGCCACGAAGTAGTTCTGTTTTGCAAGTTTAAACGGTTTATTTGATAATTTAAACAATATATATATATATATATATCACACTTTATAATGAATTAATAATTGAATATCACACTTAATCTGAGCAGTAATCAATAATGGATAGTCCGGCACTAGCACACTTCTTTATAATCAATGATGAGTGGTTATAGGATGGATACGATAGCAACAATACTTTTATGGTTTCAAATGGATGCAATGTGGAATGAAATGCAGTACAGAAATTAACTTGATAGGATTTCAGCAAAAGACAATGTAATCACTTTCTTGGACAATTCACCCACCCCCTTTTATGCACTGTAAGGAGATGAAGATGACACAGTTCTTAGGAATGCAATCCAATAGAATTCAGTTCAATACCCCCCCAGCCGCTTATACAACAGATAGGAGTTTTGAAACACAGGCAAAATGCTTTGAATATGGTGACAATGCAGTGAGAAATATGCTGAAAATGGTTTTAATTCCCTTTAGTAGGTTCAGGGTGAGTGAAATATACTTGGGATGAGGCTCACTTTAACAAGGATCTAGGAGTAACTAGCAGGTTAAACGAATTTTTGGCAAAGGAAAGCAATGAAGCTGCTGTTTTCACACGTGGCTGGATTTTTAACCAAATTGCAAATTGTGGTAAAATTCGCAAGTGCGAGAATCGTGATTATGGCAAAAGGATGAGTTATAGGCTTGTTGATAAGCTGAGATTCTAAGCTTTCAGATGAAAGTTAAATCAAGTTCCTAGCCCAAACGGTTCCAGAGATACGGACGATTAAATAAAGGTAGTTTTTCGGATTTGAAATTTTAAAAGTTCAAAGCGACAGGTTACAGCTTGCAGCTAGAAAATGACAAGTGACAGCTTTGCAAATGATAGGTGACAGTTAGGAGGCAGTTCTGGTTAGATTAAAATAGATTGAATTATATTATTTTAACTAAGAGATTGGTTCTGCACAGTTCTGCTAGGTACTCACAATTTATTTAGAAATAGGCCTTGCCACGGATCTGGTCAGGTTTTCGGACTGGACTCCGGTTCTGGTCTCGGCACTTCACAGTGATCTGGGTCAGCTCTCTGGTTCTGCTAACAGCGGTCTGGGTCTCTGGTTCTGATCAGGTCTGTGGGTCCGGATACAGCGGTCTCCGGTTCAGCTGGTCTCTCTCTGGATACAACACTGCTCTCTGGCAAATGGCAAGAGTTCTTGCAAAGAATTCAAACAGCTCGCCTGACTGTGAATAGTGGCAATGATTTGAGGCCTGCTAAAGAGGGATTTAGCTTGTAGTTGACCTCTCTGCTACAAATTCTGAAGTAAAGTCTTGGTCTCTGAAGGTGGATAGATTGAAGTCTCTATGTTGGCTCTCTGGAGGTTGATGGAGGTATAGTATGGATTTTCCCGGCAGAGCGTCCCGCTGCAGATGGAATAGAATCTACCTATCTGTCCTGACTGTCTGCTTTTATGTGTTTTGAAAGTGGGTGGAGAGGCTAGCTTTCTAGGCCCTACCCCTCTCCACTTGTCATTGGCCACTTCCTCCTCTTCCCCTTGATTGGGGGAATGAAATGAAGTGTCATCATGATGAGGTCTGTTTATGATACAGAGAACCCACCCCTGTCAACTTTACACACAATCTATATTTGACCTAAAGACATATTTCATAGATACACAGTGGTTTGAAATGACATGCACCCATCACATATCACATGAGGTAGCCCCTGTTCCAATTCTGCTCTTCCTGGGTGCTTGCATTCAGAAATGGCAACCTTTGGTGCTTTTTAGTGGGTTTTGCAACATCGGATTTTTCTCCAGATTTATACACATGTACACGGCCTGTCCATACATACTCCAGTAAATTACCATGTCTCTAGCTTAAACACAGAGTCTGTAGTATACATAAATAGCAGGGTTGTGCCCCAGAACATCACACAAATTGGAGTTTGGGCTTGAATCGAAGGTACATTTTTTAAAAGAAGGCTCTCAAAGTAATACATTCCTGTCATTTGATTACAAAGAGTTATCAGTGTTTCTGTAAAATATATATTTTGCTTTCAATTCAGTTCTCAGAGTGTTGGAGTCCGCCTCCAAGACTTGGGTGTGTCAGTGATCACATGTGTCTTCTGGCAGGCAGGCCTTTGACAGGAAACAGTCAAAATCAACATATTCTATTCAAGTGCAATAGCCTATTGTGTGGTCTCCAGGAGGTTGAGGTCAGCAGACCAGGGGGTCACTATGCATTTGGTTATTATGACCATGTGATATCCTGGGCTGTGGTGTGAATCTCTTGAGGTGAGAGGGTTTCCCAGGCTTCTGGCCTCTGGGAACAGCAGGTGGCTAATTTTTAATTAAAATGCAGCCTTTGAAGTCAGATGAGTCAAATCCCTTTGTCAGCAACTGCACTTAGTTCTCCTGTCAGAGTTTAGACCGCTAGCGCCGCCTTGAGGATTTTGTTGGTACTGCATCCATTTTTGGGATCTTTCTTGGATTATTGCATTGCAAACAGGAATGGTTCTTACATGGTAGTAAATAATCCTTGCTTAACATTGTTTTGATGGAGCTCCTTACAGTAAAATGGTTATGTGGAACCCCACAAAAGGGTTGAATCTTTAAAGTGGTCTGGTGAGCCACAATTTCAGCAACTTTTTGACATCAGTAACAGTGGATTTTGTTAACAAAGATCTTTCTTTACACTGGTGGGTGGCAAGTGAGGTAACCATTTTGGTGTGCGCACAAACTGCATGGTTCTCCTGGATTCTGGCGCACTTGTGGGCTTCTTGGCCATCTTGGATTTTCTAAGCCCACAGCACCAAATGTTACAGCATGATATCTCAAATGTGGGTCAGGACACCCAACAAACTGCACCACTAGAGAAGACTACAACACAACCAGCCGAGACCTCTCAATAAGACTCAAAGAAAGAGGATACCTCAGTCACATCATCCGCCGAGCTAGGAAAAGAGCTAAAAATAGAAGTAGAGAATCATGTCTCTCATCCACCCCAAGGGAAATTTGCAAAGACAAAATCACCTGAGTTACTACCTTCTCTCCCTTGAGCAACCAAATCAAAAAAAGCATCCTACGACACTGGAACATTCTCCACACAGAATCTTTCAAACCAACCCAACCACGTTTTGTCTTCAAACGCAGTAGGAATCTGAGAGACCGCCTAGTCAACACCTACACTGAATCCATCAAACCCCCAGAGCGACAGAACACTCTGTGGAACCTACCACCTATTAAAGGCCACCACAAATGCGGCTCCTGCTCAGTATGTTGTCTGACTAAAGATATGAAATCCATTTAATTGAATGGCAAGACCTGTAACTTGAACACTTTTACCAATTGCAAAAGCAAATGGACAGTATACGCAATTCAGTGCCTGTGTAAGCTACTATATATCGGGAAAAGTAAGAGAGAGATATGGCAGCGCATTTGCGAGCACCGTTCGTGCATCAAAACGGCATCCCAGACAAGCCAATGGTGGCACACTTCCAAGAGAAAAAACATACCCATAACGACATGTTTTGGTTCATCTTGCAAACAGCCAGGAATCCATTCAGAGGAGGTGATAGAGATCTATCACTCTGCAAACTGATGCAACAATGTATTTATCATCTGAACTCAGTCAAAAAAGGTCTTAATGTGGCGATTGAATGGAGCCTTTTCTTTAAATAACCACACACTCCCTATTTCTTACCATGTCCTTTAGCCCCATGAGCGATTTTGATTCACTGTTCTCATATGATTGTCTTTTCCTTTAGTTGTTCTAATGTCTCCAACCTTGTACCCACTAACACAAGTATTCACTTACTAAGATACGAGGCATCTATGAATCAGCCTCCTGCCCTAAAACAATATTGCCTTTTTCATGCATCTTTAGGAAACATTTTCTTTGCTAATGTACCTCTCTGTGGTTTGTTCGCTCTACAACAACCTTACATGTAACCACTTTCATGCTTTTTGGGACTTGACAATGTTACCACTCTGTGTTTTTTTGTCTAGAACTAACAGCATTAGGCATCATGTTTTAATCTCTGATACCAGTGTGTTTTATAATTAAGCTGTATATTACACCAGGCCTCCCTGGCCCCAGTGTTTTTTTTTTTTTTTTGCATTCCTGTACATATTTGCCTCTCCATACGGACCATACAGCGCAAAACCATTCTTGAGTTGCTCCGTATTGCCACACGACCATTATCCTTTCAATGCCTCCTTCAGTACTGATGCCGCCCAGCCACGCATGCATCAACCCCACTCTGTTCAGTGCCTCCGCCTGCATCCCCTCACACATGCGCAGACTTCAGTCAGGTAGTGTCTCCGCTTTTTTCACTCGTGCATGCGCACACATAATGACTCTGCAAAATTATTCCTTCTTTACCGAGCGTAGCCACAGCTCGCATCCTGATCACACAGCTCGCCATAGTTGAATGACCATGCCCTAGGTAAGTGACACAGCATGACCGGCCCTGCTGCTCAAACCGCTGACACTCAAGCGGCTATTGTTTGCACGGCTTTTTCATTTAAACTTGATTCACTCCTTCTCCGTGATCAGCCCTTTGCTTAGTGCCGTAGACACTGCAGATCTCAATCACTCCAGGCGCTTTCTCTGCACTCAATACACTGCCCCGGCCATTCTGCACTATCATCTCCAGCACTCGTCTGTAGTTTGTCAAGCGGCTACAAATTTTCCAAAAATGTTCCATTCAAACTTCACTTTATTCCGTGATCAACCTTTTGTCTCATAAGCACTGCAATACTATTGCACTGTTTGCAGATCTTAATCACTCCAGGCACTTTCACGATTGGATGCTCTCTCTAGCATTTTAAGTCAAAACACCATATTCTACCATAGCCCTCGTGTACTTACCAGTCTAGGCACTTTCACGCTCTCTGCCACCATCAGGAAGTTATACTTAAACTTACCTGGATCATTTATAACCCCATTCAGTGATGAGGATCCGTCATCTATCAACATAACCTCAGTCACTGTTACCACAGCACTCAATCCGTGCACCCTCCAGCCTCAACACTGGACCTGGACATACCCTCATCCTAAGGTATGCCCCCCTCTCTGCTACTCAGTTCATATGAATCACCATAATATCAAGATAACTCATTGATACCCCTTCCCCGTAGACTCCAGCTACGGACGTCCTGCCAGACTACAGCGCAGGTACTCAATAACTTCAAGTTCAACCGCTGATACTACCAAGGTAGGCTTTCAGCACGAGGTTTCAATACAGGAATTTTTCTGTGAGGTCACCCCCTTCGCCAACACACCTTCTTACGTGTCATCTGTCCCTCTAGGCATTCACCTTCTTGAATTACGTCCTGATGACAGTTCGGACCCTTCACCTGCGAACAGTTGACAGCTGACAGCTGACTCCATCCCGAACCAGAAACATAATTATGTGTCGACAACAAATACTACCAGTTCACAAGTAGTATTGAAATTCACACTATATGTTACTAACCCTCACTCACTTAACTGTGATGTATAAAACAGTTTAAAAATTCTGTTTCGAGCTCAATTCGGCTCATATGTATTTGTTACAGGTTCATTAGTTCTTTGTGAACCTACAGTTTTTAGATGTGTGTTTGAATTTATGAATAAATTGATTTACCATACAATTCTCTTGAAATCATCTTGTGACCTTCCATAGCTAGTATTTGTACAAACTAACTATCTGCCTCCTCTAAGCCTACGACCCCTACATGGTTGAAAAGGGGTAGCTAATGACTCTTCTTTTCCTTACTACGTAATAGTCCCTTTTTGAGTCAAGCCCCCCTGAAGTGAAGTGAAGGGACTTTGTGCGTGAAAATATAAAAACTGAGAAAAGTGTGGACATGTGTAAACAGAGGAAAGGCCCTCAGCGCGTAACTTACATGATACGCGCATGTGTTGACACGCCATAGTCGGGAATACAGGTGGGTGCCCATGGAGGGTGTGAGGTGCGGCAGAGAGTGTTCTCCAGAGGCTTCAAGGGATCGGCCACCTCTCTGCATGGGATCTACGAAAATTCTTCACATTTGTTTTGCTGAATGGCAATTTTGCCACATTTTATTTGCGTTATTTTACTGGGGTTTTTTAACCACAAAAGGTGGGGTAGTCCCGTTCAACCCACCTTTCCTATTTACCTCATGCAAATTTACCATCTATGTTTTTGTTGTATAAAAAGTGGCAAAAAATGCAGCAAAAAAATTTCATGGCCTTGCCTCTGCTGGGAGATTGAGAGGTGGCCATTGGTGAATATCCAGGGGAATGTGGACCCTTGACACTTCTACGGGGCCCGTCAGTGCCGCCATCAGCCTCACTGAGAGATGAATCTCATCATTTGGTTGACTGCAGGCCTCCCAAGGCAAGTCGGCCAATCGCAACAGGTAGGAGAGCTTCAACAATTGTTTAATTTGCTTTGCACTCAACCAGTTTCCTAATCATGTGTGCTTGTATTAGGCACACTTTAAGGTGCATTCTATTGCTATGGGAGTGATGGGAAGATGTGAAGGAATGCCTCATTACATGTTCAGCGGTGTGGCCAAAAATGGTGGTAATGCAGTGGCAGAGTTACCACTGTATTACTGAGTCATTACCACACCACCAAACCACAGGTTTGGAGGGAAGGTGGAAGAAAAACCTCCAGCAGAATGCGGGAGGTAATTCCTCTGCTACAGCCAAAAAACAGCCAAAGGGGCAGAATTACCACCAGTGGAATTTCCACCAAAATTTCTCATGGAATCCTATGAACGCCAATAAATGGGGATTAATACCACCTACCACCACTTGTAATCCAGCGGTAATTCTGCTGGACAAAGTCATAGTAACAGTAAATTCATTTGGTGGTATCTCTGTGGATTTACTGCAGAGATACCACCAAACGTGTAATGAGGCCCATTGCATTTTCCCTTTGACTTTTACTACAGTGTGAGATATTTGAAAAGTCTGAGAAAGAATAACACGTTTTGCTCAAGAGCATGAACTTTCATTCTATATAGGAATTGCTGCTGTTAGCTCCACACAATTTGCACATGATTAGTTTTTTTCCTGATTAAAGAGAAAAGGGGTTAGTTACTATACCTGTTGCAGAAAGTAGCAGTGTAATTATTTGGATACATGCACTTGCTGCAGAAATAGGTGACTCACAAGTGCATTACAGGTTTCTATCGGATTGAGATGGATGAGTGAATCATCCCCCCTCCCCTTCTCCCTCTGTATTCATTTATATACCATTTACAATTAGAAAAAAGTGCTAGGTATGTGGGCCCAGGTGGACATTTTGCTGTACACGTTTTGAGATACATTATATATATTTAAGGTTAATCGAACCAAAAATAAAGTGAAAAAAGAGTGGGAATAACAATGTTAAAGTCCAAACACTCACTGTATGCCACTACAAACGCAACCATGAAATTTGAAGTATAAACATGATATGATATGATAAGTCATTTATAACGCGCCTGTACACAAGTGTTTCCATAGCTCCATAGCACTACAAATCGAATCTAACCACTCATTTGGCTGCTTACATCTATGCCATAGTTGAAATGAGTCTTACAGTTCGACTTGTGCTATGAACTTTGCACATGTACTTTGAGTTTCATGGTTGAATTTGGGTGTCTGGACATTTGGTCGAAAAAAAAGGTCGACAGGACAAATGGTCAACACCATTTGGTCGAAAGCCAAATGGTTGAATTTTTTTTTTATTTATATATATGTTTTTTTGGTTTTCGTTTAGGGAAAAAAGGGGTTTTTTAGAAAAAAAAGGGGATTGGAGGGGACCCCCCAAAACCCCCCCAAAACCCTCCCCCAAAAAAAAAAATAAGTGAAAATACAAAAAAAAAAAAATCTAGAAAAACTAGAAAAAAAAATGTCTAGAAGACATGAGTTCAGTTTAGCCACAAACACCTTCCCTCGGGACCAGCCTTCCAAGTGTCCCTTTGCGACCCCCCTTGGAGCCTCTCTCACCTTGTATTTTGATAAGGTGTGCTCTCCATCCTGCCGTTCTGTGCAGGGGCGCGTCGTGGTTGGGCACCTTTCCGCTGAGTTACTTCACTGGCGTGGGCCCGGGAGTCCAGGTTGGCTGCGACTCCCCTCTTGAGGTAAGTCTTTAGTCTTTTTAAGAATAAGTGTCAGCAATAGTTGTTGCCCTGTTGACCTTCTCCTTCTCTCAGAGAGGGCAGTGCGCGAGTAGGTAAGAGAATGCGCGAAGCGCGGCGCTATGAGCGTCTTTGAAATAGGCTGACCTGTGCTATCCTTCCTTGCAGGTTGCTGAGAAGTTCCTGGAAGAAATGTGGCCAGATGGAAGCGGAACGTAGAATGGGAGATGTCCGGTCGGCGATGGAGTTCCAGGGGAGCTTCGGTAAGTAAGCGGAGCCTGGAGGCGATGGAATCGGAATATTTTTTTTTTTGGTTTTTTTTGTTTTATTGGTTAATCAAATTAAACCTTTAACACTCCTTCATGTCAGTTCATCAATATTAGATGGGTGCATGTCCAAAGTTACGTAGATGCAGTGACTTTTCCCAAAGCCAATTCTCTTGGTCTGTCCAGTTTAGTCAGTTTAGCTCACACTTCAGGATCGTCAACCTCCTGGTCCCGTTTTAGTGCTTCGACAAATTTCAATGCATCTAAGGTCTTACCGACCTTTTCGACTGTCATTAGCCGCTCCCAATATTCCTCTTCCGTCTCCTCAGTAATATTGATGGTATAGCTTCCCATGTATACTTGTTGTTTCAGTGCGAGCGTCGGACAAACTAGCATCACATGTCTGATAGATTCTATTTGGGTCCTGTTTTTACAGAACCTGCAGTATGCCATCGATTTGTCAATAAGTCGTCTTCTCCATTTTACCTCTCGGGAATAACATACATTAAGCCTGCAACGCATGAGCAAGTCTTTGTAATGGGCAGATGGAAATTTCAACAAGTATGGTGGGAGCCTATTTAAACCCTTTCTTTCCCAGATGATGTTGTGGCACAGATTCCTTGACAGGCTTTTCTCCTGTGTTTCTTCCCAATCCTTTTCCCGAACAGATCTTTTGGCCTTATCTGGATTACACTTTAAGGTCTCTTCCGAGATGTCTAGCTTTTCCAAAGTCGCTTCACATCTTATCTTCCATTCGTGTAAGATCTTATCTCCATTTTGCATCTCGGTCTGTATTAAGATTTTAAACGGCTGGGCTGGGCTGTCAAGGATGCACTTTCTATAGAGGGACAAGGTTTTCCATATTGCGATTGAAGCCATAGATTGGAGCCTTAATTCTGTCCTTATGATCTCTATCGGGAGAGAGTTCGCGAGGCGTAAGATCTTTCACCAAAAGTAGGCTTTGCATAAATTCCAAACTTCCCATTTTAGGGCTAGAAGTGCCTCTGCTCCATATGTGATTACTGCCACCACCTTTTGTTTATAAAAAGTTGTTACCGGAGCCAGTGAGAATTTGCCATATCTGCGGTGTAGAAGTATTCCTTGGTTGGTCAAGGCTGATAGTTTTTCTCGGATCAGCATGTAATGTGCCTGTTCATTGCTGTTTTTATTAATCCTTATCCCAAGGTATATTGTGGTATCCACCTCCTCCAGTTTTTCCTTGTCTAAGGACCACGTCTGGATTTTTCCTGATGATTTTTTTCCACAGCAGGCCCTCATGGCTAGAATCATCGATTTGTTTACATTGATCTTCATGTCGTTGTTTTTAAATACTTATTAAAGGCCACAATCCGTCGCTGCAGTCCTATCGGCGTTTGATCTGTGAATACCGCGTCATCCACATACATCATCCATGGTACCTCAGTTCCGTTGATCTTCGGAGGGAAAGCCCGGATCTGATCCTGGGTGGTCTTCATGTCTGCCATATATAGGACAAAGAGGAAGGGGGCTAGAGCACATCCTTGTTTTATGCCTCGAAAAGTTTTTTATCTTCCTGGAAAGTCCTCCATTAGCAGTAATTTGGATCTGTATCGGGGTATCGGTGTATAGGGCTTGGATAGCTTCCAGCAGATCCTTTGGCACCCCCAAATCCTCAATTTGACCGCAGGCGCTCTCTATTTATACCATCAAACGCATGTTCGAGGCCAATGAAGGCCAGGTAGGTCGTTTTTTTTCCTTCCAAAGCCTTTGCCTTCAATAAGTTGATCAGAAATAAGTTGAGGGCGGTGCCAACACCGCTTACGAAAGCTGTTTGTCTCTCATCCAGGATGTTAATCTGGGTAGCCCATTTTTTTAGATCCCTTAAGAGGATACACGCGAATAGCTTGCCGATTGAATCTAACAACGCTATCGGTCTGTAATTCCTGAGATTCCCTCGATCCCCCTTTTTGTAGATGGGCACAATATAAGCCTCAGTCCATGTGGTTGGAATTTGCCTTGCTTTTATTATTTGTTCGAAGAGCGCATGTATTAAATCGGCCCAGTCTTCACAGTTGTCTTTCAGCATTTTTTTCGAAATGCCCTCTGGGCCTGCCGCCTGAGAAGTGATACGTTTTTTAATTAGCATAAGGATGTCATCTCTATCGAATATCAAGGCCCATGGGGTAGCAGCCGGGATCTTCTCTATGATTTTTCCTTGGGTTTTCCCTTCATATAATGAGGTATAGTGCTGAAACCACTTTTCTTCCAAGACTTGGTCCACACCTATAGCCGATTGATTCAGGTCCCTGTTGTTAATTAGGTCCCACGTGCTTCTTGTGTTATTTTTCGATAGTGCAGCTAGCATCTTCTCCGCATCTCTTTGTAGTCTCAGATGTCTATTTGAGCGCAGCCAGTTTTTATATCTTTGCCGGCATTTTCTCAGAAGTTCACATTTCTCAATGCTGTTGGTCTGGTGTATGAGTCTGAGGTTTGCTCTATATTGTTTTCGCCTGGCAACTACAAGTTCATCAAAGGCATGCTTTTTTTCAATTTGTTTTACTTTAGTTGGATCGTGCTTCACCACAAAGGCTTCCAATAGCCATTTGTATTCGACCCTCTCGTCTCGTAGCTCTATAGCTTCCTTATATTCCTGTACCAATTTTGGTATGATCTGATTTTTCAGCCTTAGTCGGTTTCTTCCCCACAAAACTTCAGTTTCCATCATTCTTTTGTTCCCTGTGGTCACTCGTTTTTCCCAAGCAAGTTCTGTTGCAAGCAAACTATGATCACTATTTGCTTGTTTGATTATTGTAAACAAATTTATCCAGGCGAGTGTGTTGCCACCCACGAAGCAGTAGTCGAGGCATACTCCAGATTTTCCGCTGTGCCATGTATTAGCGCCCGTTAGGTCTCCTCTTGTTCTCTATTTAACATCCTCATATCTCCAATTTGCATTTCCTTCATCCATATTTTTTCTTTTCCCAGTAGATTTTCTATTTCTTTAATTTTTCCCTCTTTGTCCAACAATTTGATATTTAGATCCCCATTTAGCAATATCAATTGATCTTTTTCCTCGATCATAGATTTGTCAATTTCATTCATGATGGATTTTAAGTAGGTTGCCTGACTCTGCATTTTTTCGCTCCAGTAGGTGTTTATCAGGAGCATTTTTGCCGGCTCCACCTTTTCATCTATTTTATATGCTATTTTTAGTATTTGCACATAGGGATTTGGGATGGAGTGTTCGAGGATTTGCAAGGGGCTATCCAATCTCTTCATTATCATGAGGCCCGCATATGGTCTTCCCTTTGGGTCCTTTTTGGCCGGATTAATGCAGACTTCATAACCTTCACATACAGGTGGCTCACGAAGCCAAGATTCCTGTATGGAAATAAGGTCATATTTGGCCAGGAAGCTGCTATCCTTTGTGAACAAATGTTGGAAGCCTCTGGTGTTCCAAGAGGCACAATGGATGTGTCCAAGTTGGGCCTCCTTATTCTATTGTTTCTTCTTAGCGTTTAAGGGATTCGCCATCCATGACCGATCCTTTTCTTTGTTACCTGCTTTGTTCAGTTTGAGTTTGTCTTTCTTTAGGTTCTCTGAATTGTTGATCGTAAACCTCAAGGTTTTCAGTTTGTTATCGATTTCCTTTGTTGCAGATGACTTTGTATTTTGACCTTCTTTCCCTTTTTTTTCCTTTTCTGTTGAATCCTTTTTTACGACATCCTTATTAGTTGGTCTGTCTTTTTTGCCGATGTTTTTCCCAGTCGCTTTATCTTTAGCGCCTACAGAGATCGGCTCCTTGGGTTCCCCTCCTTCTCTCATTGTTGATTTTGGTTCATCTTGCTTGGAGCCATCATCAAGATCCACGATTCGGAAGCCCTTTTTCCTAAGGATATCGGTTGCCTCTAAAAATTTCTGCTTGATCCTCTTAGAAGTTAAGTGTAGTATAACTTGATCCAACCTCTGTTCCCTTGGGAATTCCACTACTTTTATATCATCCGTTGATATCGAGCGTAGGGCTGAGGTTTGGTTACACAGTGACATTACAAAACTTCTGTTTAACAGTGCCCGTCTGGGGCCATTGGATGCCGTTTCTAGTTTTAAGTAGAATCCTTTTGGTAGACTAGATTTGTTTGGGCTTAGGGCAGACATTCTTTGTCTTTTCTTGGAGACATTAGGTTCTTTGTCTCTGTTATTATTATTTTCTTTTTGCTGGCTTGGTCCGAGGTTTTCCTGATGTGTTTTTGGATTGTTCTTTTTGTTGGCCAGGTATTGCCTTTTTTGTTCAAGAGTTCTAAAGGGGGTAAGCTCTCTTTCATCCTCATTCACCAACTTACTTTCTGTCAAATCAGTTCTTTTTGCTGATTTTCTGGGGGTCTTAAGAAATGCCTCTCTTTGAGAGGTCTTACAATCTCTAGGTTTTGAGGCCAATTCAGCAGTATCCCAGTTATCAATGGTTTGCCACTCCGATATGCTAATACTTTCCCAATCCTCATCTTCACTATTTTCACCCATACATTCAATCAAATTGCTTAGATCAGTTGGGTGTTCCCATTCATCCCAATCGTCATCTACTGATTGAGCAGTATTGCCTAGGGCGAGTTCCCCCTCAACCTCTAAGCTTTCCACATTGCCCATTATCAGTTCTCTTCTGGGCTTCTTTGCGGGCTGTATGGTTTCTCTTCTGGGCGGTGTTCTTAGATTTCTCAGGAATGCTCTTGAGCCATTTACCTTGCCTTTTAAGGCTTCATTTTTTGGTTTCTTCTCATTTTCATGTTTTTTTGTCCCACCTTAGTCTTCTGCTGGATTTGCGGCTTTGGCGTTCCTCCAGCAAAGCTGGCAAAATTGGATTGTTCCGACTGAGGTTTTTGATCATGTTTCAACCCCCTCTCTTTCCTCGGGGAGATCACGATTACTTCCTCGCATGGTAGCTCAGTTTGTTTGGGTTTGATGACATTCCCTTGTTTCAATTTCATTGGACCTTTTCCTCCTTTGTGGTTTTCTCCCACAAGGTCACCTTCGTTGTTTCGTTTATGCTGGGCCCTCATCCATTTGCAGTCCTCAAGAACCGCCTCCATCAATAATGATTTGTCATTGGCATCTCTTCTTGCTAGTTCGCCCAATCGATTTTGCCAAATTTGCAATTTCTCAGCTTCTTTATTCATTCGTGTATTCAAACTCTGCAAAGACAGATCCATTTGCACAGAAGCCTCCTTTATTTGTATGTTAGTGGTAGTCACTTCTTGGATCGAGTCTTTGATCACTTCATAGAGTTTGAGAAAGGGGGCCATTGCAATGTTTAGTGAGGCCATGATCAGAGTTTGTATGTGTTCCATATCCTTCCCTCTTTCTAGTTTACAGGTTTCGCTAATTGTAGATGCAACTTGATCTTTCGACCAGTCATCTGGATGTACAGCTGCATCATTCATGATTGTAGTCTGAGTCATTTTCCTTGCCGTTTGCACCTTACAAGCTGACAATAGCGGGCTTAGCTCCCTCAATGGATTTCCAGATCTTAAGTTTCCCTCATCAAAGGTTAGGGGCATTTTCAATGGTAAATGACCTCCCTGATGGTTTGTTGATATTTTCGGGGGGTCTCCGCCTCAAAAGATCTCCCTGTTGTTTGTTTTTTGTCCAATGCTGCCATCCACTCGTTTATTAGAGAGAAGCTCTTTCTTTTCTCTCTTTCAATTTTTCCCGTTAATAATGTTATGTCTTGCATGATTTTATTTGCTAGACATGAGTTACTTAGACTGGCAGGTGTCGGTACGATCTTTTCATTAGATGCTAGACTCCCCAATGAAGATGCCATCTCCGAATGACCCTTAGGTAGCTTTTCCCCTAGGCTCTTGGCGGCCTTATCCAGATCTTCACTCCTGTATGGCTGGAAGATATCGAAGTTTTCTGGGGCCACCTCCTTAGGGATTAGCTGTTGCAATGTCTTCCCTGTGTCGATAGATGAGTTCTGTAGGGCTTTATCCCATTGAATCAGCTCATTCACATCCCACTGATCTTCCAGATCTTCACTCCTGTATGGCTGGAAGATATCAGAGTTTTCTGGGGCCACCTCCTTAGGGATTAGCTGTTGCAATTTCTTCCCTGTGTCGATAGATGAGTTCTGTGGGGCTTTATCCCATTGAGTCGGCTCATTCACATCCCACTGATCTCCCTGTTCCCAAGAGGTCTCCGGAGCTGGGTGGCATCTTGGGATTTGATTAAGGGGAGCCAACACATGGTTCGAGTCCTTTAGGTGTCTCTTTGGGCTCTCCCTTACTCTGCTTTCTTTTTCCACCACTGGAGGGTAGTCATGGTACTCCGTCATGGACTCACTTATTTCGGGGGTATCGAGATTAGTACTCCCGACTAATTCACATTCCGTCTTGTCCAGTGAGTGCTGTTCTCCACTTCAAGGCATCAAGGGTAGTACAGAATTAATCAAATCATCTCTCACATCAGTTTTATCACTTAATTCTGTCCTCTCGGTATCCAAGTCAGAGTTCTGATTCTCTGGGATTTTCTCAACGGATTCCCCCAAGAGTGTGGTAGTTTGCTCCAGGGTTCTCTCCAGCTCCTTTGAGGGAGCAAGGCAGCTCGTGGGGGTAGTTACATCCAATTCCCCAACCTTTGAGCCAACCACATTTCCCTGTTTAGACAGCTTGGATGGCATAGGGGTTTTGGGTGGCTCATTAAATGGCCCTACTACAACAGGTATTGTACACGGCATGGGTAGTTCAGGGGATTTTGGGGCCAGCCGTACAGTGTCCCTTTTTCCCAAGAATAGTGATTGATTTGTGTCCATTTCCATACTAGCAGTGTTAGCTCCCACTGAAACGCTCTTGCGCTTTTCAGCACAAAAGGGCAAGCGGAACTGTTTATACATTGTTATTTTTGATGCATGATCAGGACTTCCATTTGTCTCTGGAAGTGAGGCGAATCTTTGCCTTACCTGGAGGCGAGTTCTCAAACTTGGTGCCGATGGGTCTTGAGGGGCTGGGACCATCTTCATGGTGTGGTGCAGCTCCTCTGTTTGGTACGTTATTAATTTTGACGGGATCTGGGGACTGACTGGTTAGGTTACTATCACATCCACATCCAAGCAGCCAAACTGCACAACAGTGCAGTAATCCACCGTTCCGATGCCCTTCGCGCGCTCGGGCTTAGCGCCGCAAGGGTGTCTGGGTAGCTGTTAAATAGGACTTCCTGCATGGGGCGGTTGAATCGGGGGGCGGGCAGGGGGTGTGGCCAACCAGCACAACGGCGCGGCTCTCTTCCCTTCGTCCACACCTTCATTATCTTCGTATCTCACAGCTTTCAACCGCTTCCTGATCTTCGAATCTCGCGGCTTTCAACCGAAGGGGTTCACCTCATAATGGCAAGGAGAGTTCAAATAGTTTCCAAATCAGACCTATTAATGGTTTGTTCCAGTCGCTACATGCTTCTTTCTAGGCCCTGTCCAGGAGAAGTGCACCCAAACATCCAATCGGAATATGGAGGCTTACTAACTGTCCTCTTCTTGTCTCTACTCTCTAGGATGTTACTAGCGGAAGAAGATGAGTTCCAGGAATGTTATGGATTGATCAGGGAGCTGGAGGCAGAACAGGTAAGGATGAATAACGGTGTTCTTCTTTACCCCGGAGATGCAGGCCAAAGATGCTGCAAGCAGGTCTCGGTGAACGTCACGCTGTAAGTGCAGAACAACGCAAAGCACGTCCCTCAGCTTGGGCGTGGCTTAAATAGCCAGCAGATATCCCAGGCACCTTCAGGGTGGACCACGCCCTGGATGCTAGACTGCATGGTGCAGTTCCACGTTGATCCTTGTGGGGGCAGCCATGTTGGTCCATTGTCCAATGGAACCTCTACCAGCCGTATGAGCCTGGTGCCAACGGCGCCCTACTGGCTCCAGGACAGCCGAGAGGGGCATGATAGGGCCTTTGGGGCCTTGCAGGAATACTGTGGCGAGGGCCAAAGGCCCTGAGGTCCCAGGCCAGGGGTTAAGGTTGTGACACTTGGGCTCAAGCTTTTCATCTCCAGGGGTGTCTAGTGGCCTGCCTGTTAGCCCTAGAATGTGCCATGTTCAGAGCAGGTGTGCTGCATTTGAACTGCACACCAGGTTTAACAGTGAGCGTTGTATACCAATGCAAACATGGTAAGCAAGAGGAAGGTTTCATTAACTGCATACCTCTCTACAAATTTTCCTGTGACAAGTTAATAATTGTGCCTCATTTAAACGTTTTGTACAGAGTTTCAATAGTGAAACACACCAGCACAAACTGAAGCTTTGCAAGGATTGTTTAACAGGAAATAACCAAGTGGCAAGAACTAACTCTCACCTTATTTTCTTAAGTAATGTCAATGAGCTAGCCGGGGAAATTGACAAGTCCCTTTATCACATTGTTGTCAGTTTGGCTGGACATAACCTGGATTTTTGGTGCACAAGGGTCTAGTATTTCATGGCTCGCCATGCTCCCACACAGGTGCTGTGGAAATACTACGTCCTCTGTCATGGGTGCCGACTTCGGATTTTCAGTATGGGGGTGAGATTTTTATTTATTTTGCACTTACCGAAACCTTAACACTAATGGTGCAAAATAGAGAAAGATTTGCACCAACAAGAACACACCTTAAAATTGTTGGTAAAACATGGGATTCTGTTGTAAGGTGTCTAAAGGAGCATCATTTGTGTTTCATTCAGGAGACTACTACCAACAAACCATTCTCGATGTGAAACACAGTTTTACAGGCAATTTTTCCGCAAACATCTGTTCTCACTTACAGTTGCCGTAAGGTGCACCATATCAGAAGGATGCTATGACCCAAAATCTGCCCAAAAGAGGATCTGAGGTAGGCCCTAATGCATGTCCTTTCCAGCCACGGCCTCACAGCTGAGACAGCAAACAATGAGGTTCTTGACGGCACTAATCTGCTTCGAGTTAATATGAAGCACAGGCATGTCCACAGAGATTGAAAACTTGTCTGACATGTGGAACCATTCTAGAGTTTTGATTGATACCCGAATAAATCAGAGTAAAACCAGCGACCATGGGGTGTAAGGGTCCGAGGGTTTGGAGAAGTGAATACAAAGCAATATGAAACTGGCAGCCCATCAGAAAATGTATCCGGGCAGGTGGGGGCCATTTCAAAAACATGTTTTTGGAGACCCCATAACTACAGCTAGGAAAAACAGTCCAATGCACCCGTGGGGTGCTTCATTTATAAATGAGTCAAAAACAGGCAGTGAGGGGTTAAAACGTGCAGATTTTCATGGACAGGTAACCAGCATGGAGCTGAATCACGACCACTGAAAAGCTACTAATCGCTTGTTGATATTAGGGTAGAAGAAACTGGAGTGAAAATGCAACAAGGTGATAAGAATGTTGCTGGATACTGCAAGAGACTAGAGGGAGGTGATGGCATGAAGGCACTAGCAAACCCAACCAGTAGCATGTGCACTGCCAAGCACACATTTAGTTTCCTGAATTAAAGGACGATGTTGCTGTGTCATAAGACTGCCATTATGGGCCCCACTAAGGCTCAGGGCTCATTTAAACAAAAATGATGAAAGGCCATGCTAGTGTACCTGTGAGATTTAGAAGACTTGCTGGCCATCAGGGTAAAATTCAAGGCGAGGTAAACATCATAATGATTGGTTGGTGTTTTCTCAGCCCTGTTAGAAGGAAGGTGTAAGAGAGGCCTTGCGCTTCAGAAGACCTGAGATTCTGCTGCACCGTTTGATGGGTGGCAAATCTCTTCTTGGATCATTGCGGCCTCTGCAGGGGTATTGATTATTTTTCTGTTGTATACCTTTTGTTTCTCAAGGTTTGTGTCTGTGTGTAAATGTGTGACGACAGATTTCCTGCACCATGACGGGCCACTTGACATATACACAATCCCTGTATCTGCCCCTCTGCACTTGCATTCCCTTACCCCCTCCCATCTCATGCCTCCTTCCAATATCCCTCCATCCTCCCACCACTACCATCTACTCACTCTTCTATCTTTTCGCATCTGTTACTCCCTCTTCTTCCCATTCCTCTCCATTCCTTAAATGCTTAATTGTGTTTCCCTTTGCTCCTTCCAGCTCTCCAACTCACACTCCCTCAGTCCTCCTCCCCCTCATCTCTCTTTCTCTCCCCACACACTTGGCTCGGGAGCATAGCTCAGCTGCGATGTGCTCGCCTTGGAAGCAAGACGACACGGAGCAACACAGGTTAAATACCCAGGTCCGCGCTTAGAAACCTGTGGGTATTAAGCGCGTTATAAATAACCTATCATATCATATCACTACTTCCCAATCCTCCCTCATTCTTTCTTCCTTGCTCCCCCTTGCCAAACCTAGTTACCCATGCTCTTTCTCTCCCCCATCCTGCCCTCCCTCATTTACTATCCGCATTTCTATATCTAGCCAACTACCTGCTTTTCTCTCCCTCGCTCAATATCTTCATCTTCCTTCCTCTCTCTCTTCCATTTCTTCCCCTTCCTTCACTTCATATGTCCCGCTCTTCCATTCCTCTCTGCCAGTCTTGAAGGCAGATGGACCCCCTAGTTGCACACACTATTTCACTGCAGGTGCATTAACATGCTGAGTAATCTTATTGAGTAAGTGGCATCCGGTTTAAAAGAGCCAAGGACATGTGACCCGTGAGTGTGAAGGGGCTGACTCACCAATTAAGAGAGAGGGGGAGACAGAGACAGCAGCACAATCATGGGATGGGGGAAAAGAAAGTTAGGAAAGAAAGAATGCAAACAAAGTTAAATACAAAAATTCAAAGCAAGAAAACTTAAATTAAAGAGAAAAAATAAGAAAAAGAAAAAGAAGTACAACAAGCACAGCATGTCTACTGTCTCCACACTCAAGGCTATGGCGAAGCTGAGGCGGCCTTCCCACTTTGAAGCGAGCAGCACTTGCTAGTTTTGCAAGGTGCAAGCTAGCACTTCGCCAGCATTGAGCACAACAGGAGAGGAACCAGAAGCCCTGCCATGCCCATTGAGGGTGTAGACAGTCACAGCTTGCTTCCCTTTTGAGACTGCCTTCGCTCGATCCAGAGGTTTTGTTATTTTTGTTTTTGGCTGCACTTGCAAAGATGCCCCTTGCAAGTACTTACATACTCTCCAGAGGGGCAAAATGACACTCTTGCCAACGCTGTTCAAGGAGACCGGGGGCAGCTGCCCCTTTGCCCCTGTGTACTCGGCACCTATGCCCACTGAATCCCCTACAGTTGGTATGTAAAAGCTCTGCATCGTTAATTTTGAAAACCCGTTCATGAATAGAAGTTTGAAATCTATTTTTTTGTACCATGCTTTTGGATCAACTACAATGGAATGAATGTATCAAACATTTCCATTTCACCCTGAAGAAGGCCTGGGCACATACAGTGGTGGCTCTATAAGCCGAAACCTAAGTTGACAATATTTCTCATGTGAAATTTAAATGGTCCAAAGTTCTTTATGGGAGTATGCAATGCAGAAAAGTCAAATGCTACAAAAAAAGTAGTAAATGATTGCGTGTGTGTGTGTTTGTGTGCGTGTAGGTGTGTTTTCCTAAAAACGCATTTTATTTTATTAGATTTATGATTTTATGCTGTATGTTCTATTAGGGATCAGGTGTGCTGTAATATGCAATTTCTGTATGTTATTAAGTTATTTTAATACATGATTGTCTTAATGTTTTTAATCAATCGTTCACAGTTGTAGTAAATATTGTTCCTTACAGAATTGTTGATTGATTTGTTGGTAAGTTCTTTGATAAGGTACTTGCCAAATCAATCGTTCACAGTTGTAGTAAATAAGTAAGCCCTGAGGTCTAAGGGCTGAGGTTCTACTGTTGGGCTGTGGCGAGTGACTCATGCTGTGGATACTCTGAAGACTAAGCCTGAAGGAAGGAAGAAGGAGAAGGAGGTGCGTGTGCCTGTGCTGTGCCTGTGGCTTTAACAAAATCTGCCACCTGACAAGTCACCTGACTGGGTCAGCAGGCACATAAGGCCGCCTCCCCCGCCCTTGCGGCGTTAAGCCCTGAGGTCTAAGGGCTGAGGTTCTACTGTTGGGCTGTGGCGAGTGACTCATGCTGTGGATACTCTGAAGACTAAGCCTGAAGGAAGGAAGAAGGAGAAGGAGGTGCGTGTGCCTGTGCTGTGCCTGTGGCTTTAACAAAATCTGCCACCTGACAAGTCACCTGACTGGGTCAGCAGGCACATAAGGCCGCCTCCCCCGCCCTTGCGGCGTTAAGCCCTGAGGTCTAAGGGCTGAGGTTCTACTGTTGGGCTGTGGCGAGTGACTCATGCTGTGGATACTCTGAAGACTAAGCCTGAAGGAAGGAAGAAGGAGAAGGAGGTGCGTGTGCCTGTGATGTGCCTGTGGCTTTAACAAAATCTGCCACCTGACAAGTCACCTGACTGGGTCAGCAGGCACATAAGGCCGCCTCCCCCGCCCTTGCGGCGTTAAGCCCTGAGGTCTAAGGGCTGAGGTTCTACTGTTGGGCTGTGGCGAGTGACTCATGCTGTGGATACTCTGAAGACTAAGCCTGAAGGAAGGAAGAAGGAGAAGGAGGTGCGTGTGCCTGTGCTGTGCCTGTGGCTTTAACAAAATCTGCCACCTGACAAGTCACCTGACTGGGTCAGCAGGCACATAAGGCCGCCTCCCCCGCCCTTGCGGCGTTAAGCCCTGAGGTCTAAGGGCTGAGGTTCTACTGTTGGGCTGTTTGGCGAGTGGCGTAGTGCGTAGAAGATGGATTCATCGAACATATCCTCAGCGTTGAGGACCAGAGCACAGGCTAAACGTATGGCAAATCAAGATGAGTTGCCATCAAAACATACAAAACATGCACGGAACAAATTGGCTAGTCAATACTTTTCCTGTCAGTCGGTGTCGGTGTCAGAAAATACCGACTATATCGTAGACAATGATATATTGATGCAAGATAATGTATTTCAAACTTCAGCACATGAAGATGGTGCAATTGCATTCCATGAGGAAGTCCGTCTCTGCTCAGTCCCTTGTGGACAAGTCCCCAAAGTGGCTGAGTTAAATGGCCCCACTCAGGCGGAAGACAAATGTGTGCAATTGACACAAAATACATCTTGCCAGTCTGATAATGGTTCAGTCAGTATCCTGCACGTCTTACCAGTGGCGGCGGCAGGAGAGCTGTGTCCCTCCGTGGAGGCGGCGGCCGAGTCGCGGGACTCCGGCGGTTTGGGCCAGGCGTTCGGCACGGAGCAGCCGCAGTGCCGGGTCGCGTCATGGCCAGCCGACGCGCTGTGCGTGCCCTTTGACGTCAGCGGGCGGTACTCGTCGCAAGAGGCGATTGCAGTGGGAGGACAGGAGGTAGTGATCGCCGACCTGGAGCTAGCACAGCGTCGGCTGGAGTTGGTGGAGGCGCGTTGTGTCAGTCGATCAGCCCGTGCTGCATTGGAGCTGCTCACAGAGCGAAGTCAGGACGGGCTTGCAGTGAGTCGCCCTGTTGTGCTCGACTCCGCCCTCAAGGTAGGCTCAACATTTGGAAATGAATTTTCGATTTTAAATAAAATGACAAATGCTGATGATCCAATGCCCGCAGGGGCACCCCCATTGCCGCAGAATAAGGTGATAACACCAGCGCTTGTTGATGTTGTACCATGTGAACCTTATGTAGCTAATAAACACATGGACAAACAGCCAGGTCCTCCAACTGGCAACAAAAGGAATTCATTGGAAGTTGTTTCAAATGTGCTTCAAAACTTGATCAACTTAAATAGATCCCAATCTCATAAACAGTCTGGGTTACCAACTCCTGTGCAAGATACAAAATCCAAAGCACCTTTGAAAAGGAATTGTGTGAATATAACTAATGCAAATCGGGACATTTGGGAATCTAACAATTATAAAAGAAGGAAGGTATTGGTTTCGGCATCTTCGGATGAGACAACCTCTCCACATCACACCAAAATAGTAGACTCACAGAAAAGACTGCCCTTGCAGGGTAATCTAGTCTCGACACCTTGGAAGCGACCCCAACACCACGAACATAAGGTTATATCCATGGAAGATTCGTTAACTGACTCCTCCACAAGAGATTCGTCCTTAATTGAACGCCCATTCCCTAAAATTCGTCGAGAAAAGACTTGGCATAGACGTGCACCTCGCTATAATTAAGAACGTGGGAATGAAGGACGTGCAGCACCCTGTGCCCATGTACCAGCAAATGAATTGCTAATAGCCTTAACATCAGCAATGGCTATCTCCTTAACACCCCTCACTAAGCTGTACGAATCTCTAAATGAAAACGTGAAAGATGTCACAACTTTATTAGCAATGATGAATTCAAAGGTGCTACATCTGGAAGCTTCGCATTGTGCTCAAAAGGCCAAACAGAAAGAGCTAACTCAAAATATATTGGTGGGAATAAATTCCCTTAACAATGTGAGGCAGAATGACATATTTGACAAAAAGCTGTTTGCAGAGGTTGCAAAAGAAGCTTTGTCCCTCTTTCGGAAATCTCTGGATGTACAAAAAGGAGAGATGTGTGGCAGTACAAGTATTATAAGCGGGCCAATGACGGCAGATGCGCAAAGTCCCATAAATGTCGGTCAAAATGTCGACCAAGGGATTTCAAAGATGCCCTATCAAACTCAGCCGCCTCAACTGCAACACCTGGTGGTAACATCCTCTGAAAGCTTTTTAACAGAGGATAAAGCATCTGAGCCTCCAAGGTGTAACGATGAACCATCGTCGGCTATAATTGTGCCAGAGATCTCCAGCATCGGTAAGGTGCAAGTGAGTGGAAATACGGGGCTTCCTAATCCATTGGACATATCATTTAACACGGCCTTCCACCAAGCTAAAAATGCTGCTAATCCGGCCTTATTAGACTCTCAAAAAGCAGCTGGTTCCACGCTGCCTGTAAAAGAGGCAGATCAGGTACTAGAGGTCGGAGATGGCCTGACAGCATTAGAGTCGTCTGGTGGGATTTTCCCTATTTTTGGAAATCAAGACGCACAAATCCAGGCCAAAGTGAATAAGGTTACAAAAAAAAATCCCCCACAGACGGAAAAAAAGCAAAAGAACTTACCTGCTCGTAAAAAAACCCAGCAAAAAGGAGCACGGAAATTTTTACGCAATCTGAATATGTTTCATTTGGTGGACAAAGCCATTACTTCAAGTCTGAAATTAGCTGACACAATTAAAGACAAAACAGTGGTCTTACCAGTAACAGCAAAAAATGTGACGAACCCGACAGAAATCCTGCCTTGTGATGAAGACCTGATAATCCATAACGAGCTAATGGATGTATCAACATACGAGGAGGTTGAGTACGTTACTAGTACGAAAGCACCGGGTGTTGATCAAAGCCTACATAAAAGCCCGCAAGTGCAACCAGCCGTAAAAATGAGTAGCGCTTCTAAGAAAGACGAAAAAGAAGCAAAATTTGTAAAAAGCTCTATAATTCATGGCAGCAAGAGCGACGCTTCGTTGGTTTTATTGGACAAGAACGGGAGGAGATGTGAGCTGATTCCTCTGGAAATTGAAACAGAGGAGGCAGACATTATACCCAAGAGTCCGGAATTTATGACACTTCAAGCAAAATGGGAACGGATGATGCTGAACAGTCGGATGAGGAAGCTAGACCTGGAGAAAAGTGACCAACAAGCAGCAAAGGGAGTGCACTTCTTAAAAAAAAACGACGAGCTTGGGATGTCTGCCCCCACTGCATTACAAACATCACACTCGTCAAACGCCAACTATCAAGTCGCATCGGCCAAAAGAATTAATCCGCAGCAAGAGAACCGGCATGAAAAAACCGGTCCAAATGAAGCATCTATTTTGATCAAAATAAGGCTGGAGAGATTGGTATGTAATGACGATTTAGTGTTGAATAGATCTAATGTGCTGAGATTACTTCATCACATACCTCGGCTGCGTTCTCTTACATCGAAAGACCTGCAAACGGTTGAATTTCCGGACGAGCGCCAGATGGATAAGGTGATTTTACACATAAACTCCCATATAATTGCAAATGTGATACTGGAGGCGACAGAAGAGTTGTTATCATTGGGCTTTGATACCTACATAATACAAGATCTGGACACATGTGAAACTGCACTGAAGACCGCAGGAGCGGGAGTCCCTTGGTCATCTCAAAAAGAATCATTGCCATGGTCAGACCAGCCTCAACGTTCTAAGGCAATCGGTCTAGCTCAGACGAACCAGCGGGGGCAAGATGAGATAGACCATAAGAAGGTACGTTCGGCCGTAAGCTGCCAGAGATCGGAGCCTACGGAGCAGGATGGAGAAGTCGGAACCCGGCCGATGGCTAAAATCAAAATAACCATAAGTAATGGAGTGACAGAGACCAACCCGGATGAAACATCACGAAATTGCTCACGAGGTAATGAGGAAACGCAGGACTGGTACTGGTTAGCATCAGCTTTAAACTGTAAACAACTCAGCTAATGCTCAATAACCAACACGGCCCAAGAATGCTTGTTTGCCTCGTGGAATACGCGAGGCTTTACCCATCTGCTAAACAACGCTTGGACCCGAGATTTACACATAATATGTTTGCAAGAAACTTGGTTGTGCGAAATGCCGACGATCAATGAATATGAAGGCGCTTTGAATCCTGCGATTAAAGCGGCCAAAGGGCGCCCGTTAGCAGGATTGTTAACTTTGATCAAACGATCGTCAGGGTACCGTTTGATAACCTCCAAAAACTACACGCCCTACATCCAAGTATGCGAAATAAAAAAGTTGATTGAGCACTCGACACTTTTTGATATAATTTACATAATCAACATATATTGGAATCATCAAGCGGCTGGATCCTATTCATTTATTGACCAAGTATCCTCCATAATTGATAACTTGCGCGAATCTGCAGCTGGTTCTGGTGTGATACTTTGTGGCGACTTAAATGTTGATTTCTTTAATCCCCAGAGTGTCACTAAAGGTCGCCTCGCTGAAACTTGGTCAGAGGAAATGTCTGCAAGAGGTCTGTCCATGCTAAACGGCTGTACCCGGGGCGATATCCCCCCCCAGCCCACGTGGCAGCGTGAACACAGTAGATCAACCATCGACTACATTTTTGTCTCCGATAAGATGCATACGAGAATAAAATCCCTGAAGGTTCGGTCGATGGCAAACAGTGACCACGAAATGCTGGTTGCAGACCTTTATAATACAGAAGAAGTTCAGAGTATAAAATGGGGCGTAAAAATTGCAGCTGAACCAAACCGTCTTCGAATAAGATTGGAAGAGCATGAGGTGGCCAACATGTGCTTCCAATTTAAATTGAAACCATCAGAGATTGAGTACGCCCCGATATTAGCGCAATTTAAAAGCAAGAATAACGGAATGAAAAATCAGTCATTCCGGAAAACACATTGCTTTGATTTATCGGTAATGCAACATAAAAGAGCTATGCGAGCCGAGATTCGGAAAAATAATCAGGGGCCTAAAAACGAAAGAAGAGAAAGAAACAAAGCAACAAAACAGCGTTACAAAAATTGGCTTAAAAGCCATCAATCTGTTCTATATCAAAATGATGCTGAGGCCATGCTAAAGACATTATCAAACAAAAATAGTGGTGAGTTTTGGCGAATAATAAATGAGATGGAAGCACCTCAAGAGGCCTTACTTACAAGTCAGGTGACCGAAGCTGAATGGGTTCAGCACTTTTCTACGCTATATTACAAATCCCTTGTACCATGGGTGCGCTCACCTGTTGCGACAACCTGGAATTTAAACTTCTCGAGAGAAGAAATTCGAGAGGTAATAAGGCATACGAAAAACTCTAGGGCCCCAGGGCCAGATGGTTTATCGAACTTTATGATAAAACAGTTCCCAGACCTGTGGGCAGACTTATGCTTCGATCTCTTCGCAAGAATAAACTCACAGAAACAAGTGCCGACATCTTGGAAGTCAGGGATAATAGTGCCAATATTTAAAAGAGGAGACAGAGCGTCTCCGAAGAACTATAGACCAGTGGCACTCCTTGACGTCCTAGGCAAGCTTTATGCATCATTGTTGCAAAAGAAGCTAATTACTTGGGCACAAACAGCAAAAAAAGTAGATGAAAGACAGGCAGGTTTTGTGAAAATGGTGGGCTGTTCCCTGAACCTGCTAATCTTAAATCTGCTAAAAATGGAAGCCCTGCGTACAAATACAAAGGTGTATGCTGCTTTTGTAGACTTTTCAATGGCCTTCGATATGATAGACCGAGAAGCGCTTTGGGTCAAAATGGAACTCTGGGGGTGTCCGGAAGATCTTCTTGCGGCAATCAAAGAGCTGCATACAGACACCTCCATTTCAATCCGGCTTGATCACTCAGGCTTGCTATCGAAAAAAATCAAGACGCTGAAGGGAGTGAAACAAGGCTGCCCGTTAGCTGCGGCAATCTTCAGCCTGTTTATCTTTGACATCGGAGAGGCAATTGAATCTGTGAGAGCGTTTCCTCCAAAACTTAATTCTGCACTCATAAGTTGGTTGCTGTATGCCGATGATTTGGTAATCCTAGATAAAACTCCGATCGGCCTCCAACGTAAACTTGACGCGGTGCAAAGATATGTGAACATGAATAGCTTGAAGCTAAATCCAGCAAAAACCGAAATTCTGGTGTTTGAGAACTTAAGATCACGCAAAAAGCAGAGGGGGGGCAAAACAGAAGTGGTCTTTGGAGAAAGTGACCATTAGTACATCAGATCCAGTAAAATACTTAGGTATGATTCTGAATTCTAGCATTTGTGACGACCCGTGGGTGATTGAGTCGAAGAGGAAATGTGGCCAGTTGGCATGTCAAGCCCTTATAATTCACAAAAAATACGGGCGATTTTCAATACGACCTCTGAGAAATTTCTATGAACAGAAAGTGGTCCCGATCTTAACATATGGCGCAGAAAATGCTTTTGGTTGCCCGCCTACACATTGGGCATCATTAGAACATATGTTCTGGATGAAGGCCCTAAGTCTTCCAATAGGAATCTCTACGGCATGTATAAGGTACGAACTTGCGCTGATATCATTACATGCAAGAGTCTGTTGGAACCAAATAGCGCTGTTCCGAAAATCTAAAACTGAAGAGGGAATTCTACAATTTAAGATCTTTCATAATGCATGCAGCTCAGGCACTGATATCTTGTCCCAATGGGTGAAACGCGGAGAAGAGCTACTAATGATGAACAACATTAGCTCAGAAATCCTGCACGGAAATCCAACAGCAGCAAAACTAAAGATCTGGCGCACTGATTGGATTAATACAGGCAGTGAACGCCAGGCTGCCAGTGCGATGAAAGACGCGCCCGCTGAAGCGAGAAGATACAATGAGTTGCAACCATATATGAGCCAGTATCCAAACTCGAAGGCACGTAGACTTTTTTTGCTATTCAGGCTGAATTCGTTTAAAACGAAAGATCGTATCAGACATCGACCAGAAGACCCTAACGTAAATTTCACATGTCGCATCTGTCTTAAGGAACCGGAATCTCTTAAACACCTAGTGCTTTTTTGTCATTCTTTAAAAAATGAGAGATCTGTGCATTTGGGACAATGGTACGCAAATCATCAAACAGTGGACGCGGATGAATGGTGGCAGAAAATGTGGAATGGTCTGGAATTGAAATTAATTATGCCCCTGACCTCATTTTTAGCAGTAATAGAAGAGAGGTTAAATACAGTCCAAGAGAAAACTGCTTTGGGGACAGGTTCCCTTGCTTCAGATGTAGGGAAGAAGAAAGGATGACTTCAGGGGCATGATTAAGGAGCATTGACAATGTTGAAAAGCTGTGTTTGTTTTGTCATATTTTAAAGGTTTGATTTTAAACCAATAAAATTAAAAAAAAAAAATATATTGTTCCTTACAATATTGTTGATTGATTTGTTGATAAGGTCTTTGATAAGGTACTTGCCAGTCTTTTAAACAGCAGAATAACAGTTGTAGCAAATGCGGTAGCTGGAGAACCCCCATGGACCTCAACCACTCCTTCCATTCACTAGTTTTTGAGGAAAATGTGAAAAAGGGATTTTCCTGACAGAGAAAAAAATAAACCAACAAATGCAGAGCCGTTTATTTTCTCTAACAGTGGACGTGAGTTCTACTTTTGGAATTTGTGGTCTTTTATGCACTTACCCCATTTCAGCCTTTTGCCGTAGAAACAAGCAGAGGACATTGAGTTTCAACATCTGAGTAAGGAGGCCACACTTGGACACATGGTAAGAGTCGCTTACTGGCAGGATAAACAAGGCAAGCTGGCATGAACCAAGGCGCACATCATTAAAAGCACTTAGGGCCCGATTCATGGAATTATTTGTGCTGTAAATAGGGACTTTGCGTGCCAAACTGCATTAAAAATCCTGTTTGTCGATTCGTGGAATCAACTGTGCAGCACTTTTTCGTACTTTGCAGGGACTTCATGCAAGCTCAGCAGGTCTCTGCGGCTGGCCGAGTGCCTTGCGTGAGACACCAGGCAGAGCATGGTCGTGGCTTGCGCAGAGGGCATGGAAGGGGGTGCAGCAACTCGGAAAATGAGGACGAACAAGGGAGAATGTGGGCATTACGAGGGACAACCAGGAGGCAGTCCATCACACACCCACTATTGTGCAAAACAATACGTATTCATGGATCCGACTGTGCAACCTCTTGGCAGGGGAATGGCCATGCAAAGCCCTCATTCTATCCTCCTCTCGAAGGCAGGCATACAGACACCTGCGCATAAGATTCACAATGCAGAGGTGTCAGATTTAGGGGTGCATGTACGCAGCGGGGTATGATCTTACTTAAGGGTGCGTGTACATGGTGTAACGGGGTGCATGAGTGGGTTACAGAGTTTTACCTGAGTAACAATAAATCGTATGCATGTTGTTGGGATGCCGGTAACAGTTACGAGGGACCCCGCACAGGGTCCCTGAGTTGCAGGCCTGCTTGCGGGGGGACCACACGCACTGTTTAAAGGGTGCATATATTCGCTCCCACGGAGCACACAAAGGTTGCTGTTTCTGGCTGTTTTTGCTTTGCGTGCTGGCATATCGGTGGCGTTCCGGCTCTGACTTGCGTATACGGATACTTTGTGCAAACAATTCCATGAATACGTGGAGCCCGCAGAAAAACGTCTGCGCGCAGGTTCGCGCAGAGTCGTTCTCGGCATGCAGGCTTTGCAGGATCTCTGTGCACTATTTCATGAATCGGGCCCTAAATCCAGTGGCTGAAGTGACCAGGAACGGTCAGGAGCAGCATTACACTGCTTCTATTTTTTACTGTTAACAGTTCCACTACTTTTTGCAACCATTTTCACCAGTCCAGAACTGTTTTTTGTGAAGTTAAAGCACACTTCTCCACTTTACCACCCAATAGCTGTTACAGCTAGACTGAAATCTGTTTCAACTGAACTTGCTGTCAATCAGTGTGGCTACAACCCTTGAAAAATATGTTGCACGTTGCTCCCTTCCTGCCTGCACTGTGCCCCGCTAGGGTCACAGTGCCACTACACTTTTTGGTACACTTAGAACACTTCTAACACTAACTAAATCCACGTGCTGCAGTCAGACGATGGCCCAATGACCTGAAATTAAACATAAAATTTCGTTCCTGGCAGTGTTGGCGCAACCATGGTCTGTTTTAGCGCAAGCGCAACAAAACTAGGTTTCTATGATTAGATGTGTTCTCATCACATGGGCTGAACACCTTGAGCTCACTTCCTGCTTGGCAGCGATCAGCCAGCAGCCTAAATTCAGAGCGAACTGCAACATTAATGTCCATAGAGATAACGCCACAGATTCTGGTGCTTTGACAGCAATACAAAGGCTGCATCCAGTCATAAGATCTAAGCAGCAGGGCTCTATTTGTGATCATGTGGTTGATCATGGCAGAAACACGTGGTATATTAATTTTAAATGTCTCCTATTTTTAAAACACCATCATTATTTTTTATTATTATTTTTTATTATTGAACGTTTTAGTTTATCAACAAACTTTTTCACTCAAAGTTAAACTTTCACATTAATAAAAGGAAACAAAAGACACAAAGAGGACAAAAAAAATCAATCCTGGCAATTTTGGAAAGACACAAATCTGATATTCATATACAGGTATGGGCAATTCCTTTTAGTTCCTTCTAACCATCTCATTAGGAGTTGGGATTGCATGGGATGTTTACTCATCTAGCTGGTATTTTAAAAACAAGTGGTATTTAAAACACTGCCTTTGTACCGTTACCACTGTACCAATACAAATGGAGAAACGCAACAGGACTGCAGAGGGCATCAACCTGACGAGGGGCAACCAACAACACAGAACAGAAGAGGGCATACAGAAAGGCTGCTGAAAGGAGGAGCCAGTAACTACTCCATTTTAGTTTTGGGATCTTTTGGTTTAGAAATGTTTGTGTTCAGTTCTTTGGCTTTTTGGACATTTTTGTTTAGATCACATGTCAGAATCATGGATGCACCCTTCACACACACTAAAAGGCACACACAGACGGGAGACAAAAGTGAAAATAATAAAATACTTTACTCACCCCACAACAGAAGAAGCAAAAGCAAAACACTGGTTAGTTTCTCCGTTTCGTGGGTTGCCATCCTTCTTGCCTGGAGTCAAGTTCCTGTAAGAACTGCCTGATTGCTGCAGCAGGAAAAAAGGAGGGCTGTGGCAACGACCACACAGACAATGTGGTCAAGAGCACAATACACTTAAAAATATAGGATTACAATGTTGATGACACCACACCCTGCTCAGTCCTTTGCTGTAATTGGAGAAAAATAGTAGATGTTTGTTTAAGAAAAGATCTAATCCCAGCATTGCAACATCAACACAGAAAAAAGCAAAAATCAACTTCCGCTCCATTAACCACAAATGAAAAGCGCGTTGATTGACAAAAAGGAAGTTGGCTAATGTGCTTTGGTCAGACCAGCCCCAGAGTGACTTCAATGAAAGGTGAGCCTTAAAACCCACTCTGCATGGGTCAGAAAGAATTCATTTTTCCACAGCCTCACTTAGCATGAACCCGTCCAGATTCATGTGAGAGGGTGTTGTATGATATATATATGTATAACATTTTCAAGGACCAATACTCACTATGGTTCTCAAAATGAGTCATTAGCAGGGCCCTGTTAAACATGGCACGAGACACAAAGACAAATGGTATGTTATCATCTAAAGATGATTGCCTTAGGCATGTGTATTTTCATAATAGTGCTTATGTAATACTGAACGTATACAGCACTTAGCATCATAGTTACCTCTGCTGTCATATATGATATGATATTAGTGGTCGAAGTGGGCAGGAGCGGTCGGGAATGGTGCTACTCTACTTCTTTTAATTAAGTTTTACCGTTCCTATACTTTTATTTTAAAACGAAACAGTTCTGGAATGGTTTCGTTTTAAAATATAAGTGTAGGAAGAAGTTGAAACTTGCAATTTCAGTGCACTGCACTGGACGTTCCCTTAAACAGCAGGCACATGTGTTGTTGGGTTTGTATTGCACCTGGGAGGGGCGTGCCGATGGGGTTTGTGGGGAGCGGGTGCAGGCCATTAGGGAACATAGTTCCACTCATTATTTTCGTACACTTCAACCACTGTATGATATGATAGTTTATTTATATAGCGCCTATACACAATGTGTTTCAAAGCGCTTCAAGGTAAGGGAGGGAATAAGGGAAAATACAATGACATTCTTACAGGCCATGAACAGTAAGGATGTGAAATTGACTATCGTACTCGGCCTGATGACATTTCAGATAGTGCAAGAGCTAAGACATAGATAAGGAAGGGAGGGGGAGAGTGGGAAGGAAATGGAAACAGACAGGCGACTACAGTACTAGGCCTGACGACATTTCTGGTAGAGCCGGAGAAAAACAAAAGGTGAGGGAGAGGGGTGCAGAAAGGGAGGAGAGGAACAAGACAAGTGACTATCGTACTAGGCCTGATGACATTTCAGATAGTTCTGGAGGAGGGGACAAGTAAGGGGGGGGAGACAGACGAGGTTGCTCTCATGCTAGGTCCAGGGACAATTCTGATAGAGTAAATGCATAGAAGAAAGTAAGGGGAGGTGGGGAGGATATAGGAAAAGGGAAAAAGGGAGAGGAGGAGAGAACAGAGAGTAAGCAGTCAACAAGAGTGGAGAAGCAAGAGGGGAGAGCGAATACAATTGAAGAAGTCAGTAGTAACACATAGGGGGTAATTCCGAGGTTGGCGTTAAGGGAAAAACGATGCTGGTAAAGGATCACTGGCATCGCTTACTGCTACGGGATTTTCTGATCAATCAGACCACTATTTACGGCACAGTAAAGTACGATGCCATAAATAGCAGTCTAGGGGCGCGCGCGCGACACTCCATGCCGATATTAGCGGTATGCCGTAAACCGAAGCTGATCCCAAGTAATGCGGACATGCAAATAACAGCCTCCTGAAGCCCAAAAAGTACCTTACCAGCATGGAGTAAATACCGGCATCTCCGAGAAGGTGTTAAGAACCCTGAGCAGTGTTTCCAAGAGCCACAGGTGCACACAATCAGCACAGGTGGAGGTAATGGAGTCTGGCACAGCACAAAAGGAGCACACCCACACACCACACCCCCTCCCACACCAGGATGATACCAATAGTAGTAGCATTACTGGAGCTGGAGGCCCTGCTTGCAAGGCAGCAACAACAAAGTAACAACAACAGCAACAACAACAACCACAGGCCCCACCACAGAGGATACACAGGAAGAGAAGGAGGGTGAGACAGCCCCAGCATGCCCCGCCAGTGCAGCCACCGTTACCACGCCAGTAGCCCCCGATCCCTCGCATCAGAGCCACCCCCTTCAACCTAACACCATAGCAGATCCACAGCCTGTACCGGCTTGACCGTGACACCATCACCACCATAGTGGACCTGATACATGACGACATAGTGAGCCTCATAGAAATAAATACTGCCATCCCCCCTCCACTGAAGGTAGTGTCTGTGCTCCACTTCCATGCCACCAGCACCTACCAGCACACAGTGGAGCACATGCATGGCATATCACAACCCTTATTTTCCCGGATACTGAACCAAGTGCTGGATGCCCTCCTCAAGCACACAAGGGACTACATACCCCTACCACGGACTCCCCAGGAGATATTCGATACAAAAGTTGCCTTCCATGCACTGGCAGGCATGCCAAATTGCATAGGTGCCCTTGACTGCACCCACGTGGAGTTGGTGGTCCCGCATGCCATGGAGGTGGCGTATCGCAACCGCAAGCAATACCACTCCATCAACGTGCAGATGGTATGCAACGCCAGCAAGATCATCACACATTGCTGTGCCTGATAGCCAGGATCAACTCTGTGTCTCTCTCCTGTTATCCCCCACCCCCATCTCATGCCCTGTGTCTCCCTCGTGTTCCCCCCACCCCCGCTCATGCCCTGTGTCTCCCTGCTGTTGCCCCCCACCCCCGCTCATGCCCCGTGTCACCCTGCTGTTGCCCCCATCCTCCACTCATGCCCCGTGTCTCCCTGCTGTTGCCCCCCACCCCCCGCTCATGCCCCGTGTCTCTCTCCTGTTACCCCCCCACACCTCCCTCATGCCCCGTGTCTCTCTCCTGTTACCCCCCACACTCCTCTCATGCCCCGTGTCTCTCTCCTGTTACCCTCCACCCCCCTCTCATGCCCTGTGTCTCTCTCCTGTTGCCCCCCAGCCCCCAGTCATGCCCCATGTCTCCCTGCTGTTGCCCCCTACCCTCCGCTCATGCCCTGTGTCTCCCTCCTGTTCCCCCCACCCCCCACTAATGCCGCGTATCTCCCCTGTTACCCCCACCCCCCTCTCATGCCCGTGTCTCCCCTGTTGCCCCCACCCCACGCTCATGCCGGTGTCTCCCTGCTGTTGGCCGCCAACCCCGGTCATGCCCCGTGTCTCCCTGCTGTTGTCCCTCACCCCCCGCTCATGCCCCGTATCTCCCTGTTACCCCCCACCCCCCGGTCATGCCCTGTGTCTTCCTGCTGTTGCCCCCTCCCCCCGCTCATGCCCTGTGTCTCCCTGCTGTTACCCCCACCCCGCTCTCATGCCCCGAGTCTCCCTCGTGTTCCCCCACCCCCCGCTCATGCCCCGTGTCTCTCTCCTGTTGCCCCCCCACCCACCAGTCCTGCCTCGTGTCTCCCTGCTGTTGCCCCCCACCCCCCGCTCATGTCCCATGTCTATCTCCTGTTTCCCCGACCCCCATCTCATGCCCCGTGTCTCCCTCCTGTTATCCCCCACCCCCTCTCATGCCCGTGTCTCTCTCCTGTTACCCCCACCTCCCGCTCATGCCCCGTGTCTCCCTGCTGTTGCCCCCCGCTCACGCCCTGTGTCTCTCTCCTGTTACCCCCCACACCCCGCTCACACTCCGTGTCTCACTCCTGTTACCCCTCACCACCCGCTCATGCCCCGTGTCTCTCTCCTGTTACCCCCCATCCCTGGTCATGCCCCATGTCTCCCTGCTGTTGCCCCCCACCCCCCGCTCATGCCCTGTGTCTCTCTCCTGTTCCCCCCACCCACCGCTCATGCCTCGTATCTCCCCTGTTCCCCCGCCCCAAGCTCATGCCCCGTGTCTCACTGCTGTTGCCCCCCCGACCCCCGCTCATGCCCTGTGTCTATCTCTTGTTTCCCCCAACCCCCTCTCATGCCTCGTGTCTCTCTCATGTTACCCCCACCCCCCTCTCATGCCCCGTGTCTCTCTCCTGTTACCCCCCACCCCCCTCTCATGCCCGTGTCTCCCCTGTTCCCCCCACCCCACGCTCATGCGCGTATCTCCCTGCTGTTGGCCGCCACCCCCGGTCATGCCCCGTGTCTCCCTGCTGTTGCCCCCCACCCCCCGCTCATGCCCCGTGTCTCCCTGATGTTACCCCCACCCCCCGGTCATGCCCTGTGTCTTCCTGCTGTTGCCCCCACACCCCGCTCATGCCCCGTGTCTCCCTGCTGTTACCCCCCACCCCCCTCTCATGCCCCGAGTCTCCCTCGTGTTCCCCCACCCCCCGCTCATGCCCCGTGTCTCTCTCCTGTTGTCCCCCACCCCCCAGTCTTGCCTTGTGTCTCCCTGCTGTTGCCCCCCACCCCCTGCTCATGCCCCGTGTCTATCTCCTGTTTCCCCGACCCCCATCTCATGCCCCGTGTCTCTCTCCTGTTATCCCCCACCCCCCTCTCATGCCCGTGTTTCTCTCCTGTTACCCCCCACCTCCCGCTCATGCCCCGTGTCTCCCTGCTGTTGCCCCCCGCTCACGCCCTGTGTTTCTCTCCTGTTACCCCCCACCCCCCGCTCACACTCCGTGTCTCACTCCTGTTACCCCCCACCCACAGGTCATGCCCGTGTCTCCCTGCTGTTGCCAGCAAACACCGCTCATGCCCCGTGTCTCTCCCCTGGTCCCCCCCACCTCCGCTCATGCCCTGTGTCTCTCTCCTGTTGCCCCCCACCCCCCGGTCATGACTTGTGTCTCCCTGCTGTTGCCCCCATCCCCCGCTCATGCCCCGTGTCTCTCTCCTGTTACCTCTCACCCCCGGTCATGCCCCATGTCTCCCTGCGGTTGCCCCCCACCCCCTGCTCATGCCCTGTGTCTCTCTCCTGTTGCCCCCACCCCGCAGTCATGCCCCATGTCTCCCTGCTGTTGCCCTCACCACCCGCTCATGCCCCGTGTCTCTCTCCTGTTACCCCCCACCCCCGGTCATGCCCCATGTCTCCCTGCTGTTGCCCCCACCCCCCGCTCATGCCCTGTGTCTCTCTCCTGTTCCCCCCACCCCCCGCTCATGCCTTGTATCTCCCCTGTTCCCCCCGCCCCATGCTCATGCCCCGTGTCTCCCTGCTGTTGCCCCCCCGCTCATGCCCCGTGTCTATCTCTTGTTTCCCCCACCCCCCTCTCATGCCTCGTGTCTCTCTCATGTTACCCCCACCCCCCTCTCATGCCCCGTGTCTCTCTCCTGTTACCCCCCACCTCCCTCTCATGCCCATGTCTCCCCTGTTCCCCCCACCCCACGCTCATGCCCGTGTCTCCCTGCTGTTGGCCACCACTCCCGGTCATGCCCCGTGTCTCCCTGCTGTTGCCCCCCACCCCCCGCTCATGCCCCGTGTCTCCCTGATGTTACCCCCACCCCCCCCGGTCATGCCCTGTGTCTTCCTGCTGTTGCCCCCACACCCCGCTCATGCCCCGTGTCTCCCTGCTGTTACCCCCCACCCCCTCTCATGCCCCGAGTCTCCCTCGTGTTCCCCCACACCCGCTCAGGCCCCGTGTCTCTCTCCTGTTGCCCCCCACACCCCAGTCCTGTCTCGTGACTCCCTGCTGTTGCCCCCATCCCCCGCTCATGCCCCGTGTCTCTCTCCTGTTACCCCTCACCCCCGGTCATGCCCCATGTCTCCCTGCTGTTGCCCCCCACCCCATGCTCATGCCCTGTGTCTCTCTCCTGTTCCCCCCACCCCCCGCTCATGCCTCGTATCGCCCCTGTTCCCCCACCCCACGCTCATGCCCCGTGTCTCCCTGCTGTTGCCCCCCGCTCATGCCCCGTGTCTATCTCCTGTTTCCCCCCACCCCCCTCTCATGCCCCTTGTCTCTCTCCTGTTACCCCCCACCCCCCTCTCAGTGCATTGAACTGAGCCTAATAGGGATACCACAGCGTGTCACTGGTTCTGCACACCCATAGGAGTGCTGCAAGTCACTATGGTACTGATCAGTGCTGAATTACGAATATGCTGCTGACAACAGCCAACACTCCCTACTACCAAATCTCAAAGAACACAACACATCAATGATTTCACTCCAACACTGCTGCATGCATATACGATGCACGTGCAACAAGATGTGAATGCACACCATACCCCATCCTGAGGATGCTACCCTCTCCATCATCCCATTGCACAGGACACATAGCGGGGCCAGAAATGGGGGCAATGCATCCAGGGACATTTGTGTATGGGCAGAAATCACCTGCTGCCATGTAAGACTAGTACAGTTGTTCGCCATGAATGTACGAACACTTACCTTCATTCCCCTCTCATGCAGGTAATGGTGGCTATCCCTTGAAGCCGTGGCTCATGACCCCTGTCCGAAACCCACAGAACAGGCATGAGGAGGACTACAATTGTTCCCATACCCATACACGTGTGGTGATTGAGCAGACCTTTGGCCTGTTGAAGGCACGATTTCGTTGGCTCAGCCGGTCGGTTGGGACACTTATGTACAGCCATGAGAAGGTGTCCAAGAGCCCCATGGCATGTGTAATGCTGCATAAAATGTGCATCCGTCAGAACGTACCCCTGCACCCTGACATGAAACTGCTACCACCTGATGATGATGAAAGGGGAGGAGGAGGAAGAAGTGGCAGGACAGCAGCACGGTGCCGATGCACAGGAGGGATGTGCCGTACGGCAAACATTGATTGGATAATATATTTGATACACAAGTCAGCAGAGGGTGTGAGGATGTTAGGACATTGGGCACTGGGTGTGGGGATACATGTACACCATGCCCTGTGAGACATTAAATGACACCTGCGCAATGATCATTGTCCACTCTGTTGATTTTATTGAATAAGTAGGTTCAAACGTGAACAACAAAACCTCCACCCCCCTCCCACTCCCCCCAACTCCCAAACACACCCTCACCCTCCTCCCCCCAAGTCACAAACACACCCTCACCCCCTCCCCCACAACAACCCCACAATAGTCCCATAAGGGCAACATAGGCCACATGTGTGTGCCGGCATAGTCAAGGTGTGCTCCCAGAGCCAGGGGGATCCATGTTGGGGCGGAGCAATGTACGCATTGAGCGACGGAGCGGGCTGGTCTGGGTGGAAGAGCTTTGTGAAGGTGTGTTCTCTCGCTGGGGCTGTCGTGTGGGAGGTGCAGCCTCCAGGGCATCTGCAATCTGGCCAAGGACCTTGCATAGCCGGTTCGTGCTCACTGTGATTACCTCGCCCAGTGCCCGTAGTTCATTGTGCCACTCCTCCCCAGACTCCCGATTGTCTCGGATAAACTCATCAATGAGGTCTGTGAGCTGGCTGGAGTGCTCTGCATCCATGGCCAATGTGTCAGATGTGCTTGGCCCGCTCGAATTTGGCATGCATGCATTTCCGGTGTTTCAGTAGGGGAAGCGGATAGAGGACTGGCATGTTGCACTCCTTGACCTGTAAACCCTGGGGTATCACTCTCCCCGGAGTCGCCGTATGACACCTGGGGGTATGATTGTGCATCAGGGGTGTGGACGATGTCATCGGTGTCCGCCTCGGTTGCTCCGCATATAGATGGAGAGCTGTCGGGAACATCGAGGGGGCCCGTGGCTGCATTCTCCCCAGTCACACTGGACTCCTCAGAGTGCAGCATGGGGCATGTGTCCTGCGCCAGTGCTGGATGGGGTAGGGGTGGGGGTGGGGGTTGTGCACCCTCCATGGGCCTTGCTGTTGCTGGTGGTGTGGCTTGCGGTGTCTTCCTGCTTGCAGGTAGACGGCGGGCCCTGATTTTGCCCCTGGAGGTACTGGCCCAGTTGCTTGGCTGGTCCTCGCTGTCATGCTCGCTGCCTGTGGGGGTGGAAGAGAGATACGGCATGAGCAATGTGTTGAGAGTCGTCATTTGGACCTGCCTACGATATCAAAATGGGATTCTAGTGGGTTGTGGCCATTTGGGTGGTGAGCGGCACATTGATCTATGCTTGGATGGTAAATGCATGCATATGTCTGGGTCATTCATGTTGGCCGGGTACTGTGATGGCTCACATGCACAGAGTTTACATCAACAGCCCCTAGTGCCTCACGGAATAGGCCTCTTTGTGTGGTATGTGCCATATGGGTTACAGCCTTGCACCTGGCATCAGCCCGGGTCCCACTTGTTTCAGCATGATTCATTTGGGGGGGTGGGGGTTTGGCCAACCATGACGTGACACCTTGCCCAGCCCTTGGCATGGACTTTCATAACTAATGCATTGTCAGTATTGACTTTGGACACTCACCTCCATCGACGAATGACGTTGCCCCGCACTCCATGTCGCCAACACCTTCTATGGCTTCTGGGCCTATGATGGCCGCACACGTCTCCTCCCACAGCATCAGTTTGATGGGGGAACCTGGCCCTCCTCCTGTCTCCTGGGCCTGGCTTCTGTTGGCTGAGAGGATGGCATGCACCCTCAGCTGTAGGTCGTCCCACTATTTTCGGCAGTCCTTGGTGGTGCGGGGGGTGTTGCCCACGGTGCTCACCTTTTGGGCTACCAAGGCCCAGATCTCTTTCTTTTTTATGATTGTCACCCTCCGCATGTCACCACTAAAAATGGTGTCTGCATGTTCGTGTAGAGTGTCCACCATCACCTGGAGCTCATCCTGGCTGAAGCGCTCCTTCCTGATTTGTGCAGCTCCCTTTTTTAGTGCTTTCGGCGTGATGGTGGAGTTGATGGTTGATTTCAGTATTCACTGGATGGCTCCGGGTCCTGTGCGGTGAGGATGGCAATGGATTGTGGTTTTAAAGATGGCCACGGTGCTCCTTCCCGTTCCTGTGCGATGACACTTTTTCCAGTTCCGCTTTTTAATGATGACCGTTAATAGCGGTGACCGCTACTTACAGTCACCGCTATTGCTGCTTTACTCTATGGCGGTAGTGTTATGTACGGTGCGCTTGATGCCAGTAAGGGCATGTTGGGGCCCTTTTGCGGCATGGCGCAAGGTATATTAGCGGCATGGCGCGAAGCTTGTGTCCGCAAAGTCGTAATAGGTCACTTTTAGCGGTCTACTGCCAGCTTGGACCCGGTATTTGCACCATGCCAGTAATTACTGTTCCCTACCCACAAACTCGGAATGAGGCCCATAATGTTGCAAGCCATATACACATAAAATAACTCTGCTTGGAACTCGTGACACTGGACCAATGTTTAGCTTCCACTGGGTTTGTGTTGTCACAATGTCATTAGTTTGGACTAATGTCTTTTGGACTTGACTTCCATAGACTGAGATCTTAATTAACCACATAGCCTTTGACACACTGTGTGTACATTTAACAAGCTAGTGATGCAAGGGAACTCTAATACATGGGTCGGAACTATTTGCACAGCTTGTCATATTTTAACTGGCCCATTCCCATTTGCACAGCACATTGCACTTCATATTATATTTAGATATGAGACCTGGAAAGGGAGTCTAACAAACTAATAGGCTCCTTGCTATACAGTGCAATATCCGTCCAAGCGGTCCTAGCATCAGACAATTCAGAGAACTTAATTAAAGCCAAACAACCACGTTACTACTATCTGCACAGAACGTTGCACTTTACACTGTGTCTCTATATGTGTCATCCATATAGCACCGGTGTTCTACACATGCAGATAATATGAGACAATTATGTCATTATTGCCGCTATTGCACCAAGCACCTTATCATGTTCTATTCTTAATAAGAAGAGTTATGACCAGAACTAATAATTTTAATATATAATAGCACTTTAGGTAAAAGTATGGGTGCTTAATAGACAATTTCCTTCTAAGATGCTGGTTAGTAACGACCATACTAGACATTGCAACGTTATCATCTGCACAGCATGTTGCACTTTATATTGTATATACACACGTGACATTTAAGGCAATGATAAAACCACACAGCATTCGTGTGAATGAGATGGGTTAATAATGATGTTATTATTGTGTCTACTGCATTCAGCACTTTTTCATGTTTCATTACTAATATGTAAAGTTATTATCAAGTGTAACAACTCTGTGTACAAACATGGTGCGCTCTCTTGACAATTATGTTCCAAGATCTCGGGCGATAATGACCATACTAGAAACAGTGTACCATTGTAGACCCGCTATGGGCAACAACTCTGAAAAAGGACTGGCTCGGTCATGCAAATATGACCTGCCTGCATTATATTCACTCAAGCCCGCCTAGAGTGAAATACGTTGTTTGTTCGCTGCCCACAATTGTCCACCAAGTTTTGTGAATAAAGGACTCTATTTTGCAGCTGCTGAGGGAATCAGTCGGATTGTTGGAAAGATTGCGTGTGTGCCGCTGTACTTACGATTGCTTCACAGTCCTATTTTTTCATATATATATATATATATATATATATATATATATATATAGAACAGCAGAGGAGAAGAAACCACACTCCAAATGTGAGGTATACATATATATGTATATATATATTCAATGAAAAATCTTTGTTAAAGGGACATTATGGTTAAGTTGCACTAATAAAAACCTATGAAATTCAGTAAAAAAGTTAAAAGGATGCCATGGTTACAAGTAAAATCGAAAAACCCCTCTTTGATGTCCTGGGTGTTAGTCTTAGCAGTGCACGGTGGTGACGCGAGTTGTGGTTGCTTAGCTTACTATAACTGGCGAATTTCAGGGGGGGTTCGATTTTACTTGTAACCATAATATCCTTTTAACAACGTTTTTTTACTGAATGTCATAGGTTTTTAGTAGTGCAACTTAACCATAATGACCCGTTAACAAAGTTTTTTCAGTGAATTTCATAGGTTTTTATTAGTGCAACTTAACCATAACGTCCCTTTAACAAAGTTTTTTCAGTGAATTTCATGGGTTTTTACCAGTGCATGCTATTTTCCTACAACTTACTAATATCATACTTAGATGTGTATGAACTGTGGGATGTATTGACCCACTTTTGCACTGCTATGCTGCATCACTCTGTTATGATGGTGCCAGAAACAGCAAAATGGCTGCAAAAACCCTTGTGTGCACCACAATCCCTGAAAATTGTGCTTTTCCATGCACAAAAAGATGGCTGCCCAATCTGCCACGCATGTTGTTGGTGGGGGAAAAGAGCTCTCACTACTGAAATGTGTCACTGGGCTCCACAACAATTGAAAGTGGAGTGCAGAAGGAAAAAGCATTGCTTTGCTAAATGAAACTCCAAGATTGCTTTAAATCTCTTTTTCTTTGCTGCTGAAACTTCAGAATGCCGGTACAAAATACCTTTAAAAAATACATTCTTGCTGGGTGCTACAATTCACTTAGTTATGAAATCATTGTGAACTTACAAGGTCCTGAAAGGCTGCAAGCATAGAGAGATTTTCACAGCAAAAGTGGCCTGTCTGTGGATCTGTCAAAATCTCTGTGCGGCAGAGGGCTACTGTAATGACAGCTGTCAGGGGCCTGCCTGATTAAACTTTAACATGTATAAACTGAAAATCAAATGTTTGCAATCTAAGAGGCCTGTTACTGATAGTAACCCATATTGTAATTGTTGGATCCCATGTTTTAAAATCTTGAATGCGAATTCTAGCTATATTTGATACAACAAGTTTGTTTTGTGCTAAGGAAAAGGCCACAGAATTTAAAAATTAGTTTAAACCTGGCTGAAGCTGCAGAACTTGAATAACAGGTTTTTCTCACAGAAGGATTGTCTTTCCCCCAGCAGGAAATCACAGAGAAGTGTTAATTACAGGGTAGGAAAGAACCTGGTCTACAGCGGCAAATGGAACAATGACAAGCTGCAGCTCAGGAAATTCAAAGTGTGAAGACAGTCGTAAATGGCCTCTTCAAGGAACAAACATGGGGGGTGGCTCCTGGGCTTCCAGGGAGAGACCGAGGGGTGGAGCCAAACAACCATTTGTTGCTTAACATGGACAAAGAACATATTTTTAAAAAGACAGATAACTTACTAGTCAAAATTGTGAAAAATATAAAAATAACAGAGTTGTTAATGTAATTTCTGGTTGCACGGATGAAGAGGCGCCAGAACTGAGTGAGACTTTCTGGACAGCAATGGCAAGAAATGTGATTTTACGCAAAATGTATTTCCGATAGAATTGTGAAACTCTATACACTTATTCCCATCTTAAACACGCACACTTGTAGAAAATTGCTCAAAAACTGGACATTGTGTTCCTAGTGAAAAGGGCAAAATTCTGTGAAAAGTGGAGACAAGATCCCACAGCTAGAGGGTTTTGAGGAATAGCTGCTAGGTAAAATATGTAATCTGTATATGTGATTTTTATAGAGGTTGCACATGTCGAAATATGTATTTTGCCAATAGTAGATTTTGTGTTCCAGGGGCTAGGGGTGGATTCTCAGCCTCATAAAATGGTACCATAAAGATGACACTCTGTTTCTCTCCTCCTATCAAGGCAGAGAGTAGACTCTGACCCAATCACCTTTCAAAGGGGCATGCTTAGGCTAAACCGGCCCACACACCCCTTTATGATGTCATTTCATAGCATAAATAGCGACAGCTCACCACTCATAAGGACAGACAGATTCACTCACTATCCTGATGCTGGCAGAGCATCCTGCTGTTGAACTATACATCTTCGGTGCTCCAGACTCCAGAAACTTGGCAAAAGCAAAGGGCCTATTGCTAGCTGAACCATTCTCAGCTAGGCCTCAAATTCCAGAACAGAACCCCACAAGCCTAAGGGGAAGCATCATAATACAGCCAGACTGTGCTGTTAATGCTTGCCTGCTGAAGTGAAATATCCTCAGAACCAAGAAGGGCAGATCCTATCCAGTCCTGTGCCGTGCTGTGACCAGAGCGCCTTGCTGACCCTGTCCAGTCCTGTGCCGTGCTGTAACCAGAATGTCTTGCTGACCCTGCCCAGTCCGATGTGCCAAACTGTCTTTCTTAAACCAGATCTGATTCCCTGACCAGAACTGACGGTCCCATTTAAAAACGTATCCAGTGAGTATAAATAGGAAGATTTGTGTCAATAGCATATGTGCTTTGCATAGTCTTATCCCTATTTTAGACCCATCCTATCTTGGATTCAGAACCTGTATTGTTAGTATCTTAGCATTGTCTGAAACCTCTCTCCAAACCATCCTATTTTTCTCCGAACTAGTATTGTTAAAACTATCTCTATGCTGATCCTTTTCTCATCTGAAGAAGGCGAGTTTCCTTAGCAGGCAGTCACCCTGATCAAGTGACTGTGTTCCTGTGTGGTATTCGTGTTGTTCATAGTCATCCTCTATTGTAAGCAACCCATTTGTCAATTATAAAAGCACATTCCTGTTTTCCATTCTTGAGCCTATCTCAAAAAACGACCTTCACTTAAACGTCTGTAACTCCTCAGTTTTTGTGATAGAAACAAAATGTCAACTTCTGCTTGTCGCTAACGACCACAGCTTTCCATCGCACCCACATCAATGCGATTCTCCTGTTATCACTAATATCACGCAGCGAAAAGTTTGCTGCAGATTTTCATTTTGGGAAATGTTTACACGTGTAAAGCAGCTTTTAATTGCTTCCGACTTGAATTTTAAGATTTCAAATGTTTTCTTGTTTTCTTAGGATTAAATCATTGCTTGTGTTTGTGTGCAACTATCGAAAGCGGCTCCCATAAGAATTTATAACAATTTCAGCAATTTTGACCATATTTTATGTTGTTGCCCAGTCCATCCTAAAGATAACTTTAAAAGCCATTCTGACAGCTTGACAGTCAATTTCGTTTTCTCTTGTGTTTGAAAGGGGGGATGTGGGATTGATATTCTGTTTGAATTCTGCCATTCCTGAATACCTGCTCTCTCCTCCTATCGCTTTACATTGCCTATTGAGGGTTGAGGGGTGTGGAGGGGGAACCTCAGTGCTATCTGATCTGAACCCACGCAAAAGTATTTATGTGCTGAATTGTTTTGCTCACTACTTACTCCTTGTGTATTAAAGAGATTATTCAGTGTTACCTCACCCCATTGGTGATTGTTGTGTACCTCTTAAGACATATTGTGATTAAATTTTAAATACATAAATAAATATTTACCTTTGCAAAACAGCCTGATTCCTGGTTCAGTGTGACCGGGGGGGTTCCAGGAGAAGGGCATGATATGAGTGGTATATCGTTCACAATAAAGAACTTTTAGACAAAAATAAATAAGGATTTCAGTTGTGCACTACATGCTAGGCGTTGACTTGGGTGTGTGCTGGATTGAAATCACTTACTGAACATCTGACTTCATTGCAGATCTTCTGGACAGTGCCACATGACCATACGCTGGTGCGCGGCATGATGACGTGCCCAAGAACCCGTCCGCACTTCACAATAAGATCCGTCCTACGCAGACAGTTCTAACTGCATTTTCTACTGCTCTAGGAACTTTCAACTTCAAAATTTCCCTTGCACACCTCCTACACCTTTTTGTACTCATTATCCATTACCAATCTAGTACACAATACATACTTGCAAGAATTTTATCAAAACTGCTATTTATCTTAAAAATGGCATCAGTTATTGCCATCCTTCCTCCCCAAGAGCCACCACCACCACCAGCTGGAGGACCTTCACAACAAAAAAAGTGCAGTACTTTCAAAGACAATGAAGAGGACCAAGAAGGTGAGGTAGAGGAAGTGCCTACTTCTAGCACCAAGATCGAATCATGGGTGTGCCAGTTCTTTGCTACTGTTGGGAGTGTACCAAAGGCTAAAGCTACCAAAGTGAAATGCACTACCTGGACAGTACTCCTACGGGACCACCTCCAGGAGCCGCCACACCAAATCCAATAACCGCAATGCTCTCAGAAAGGTTGTGCCTTTCTCAGCAAGTAGTAAGCTGTCTTCCTCCACCTCATCTTCTTAAACAAATACTGTAACCACACAGCCTGATGTCTGCGAGTATTGGTGTGTTATAAATAAATAAATAAATAAATAAATTAATTAATAAATAAATAAGGAGGGCTACGGACCATTATCGTCATTGGAGCCCCTGAAATGGGGCATAAAGGCCATTAGCACCCCTGGTTCCCAAAGCAGGAACTCAGGGTGCTAAAACATAGATTCTCCTTCCTATAACGGGACGCCTGCGGCATTCCACTGTAAGAAGGAAGGAAAATCCTTTTCCAAGGCAGCCAACATGGAAAGAGAAGGCAGGGCTCCGTACACAGCCCCTCTTCCCTTGCCATAGCAGCCTGCAAAAACCTATGAACATATTACCACAAGCACTTTTTTTCCCTTTCAAAGCTATCCTACCTTTGAATAACTTTACCACATAGCCGGTCCCAGGTAGACATACCCACTTTAACACAATTTTTTTCGTCCCTAGCCATCATGGCCAGTATTCAGATTGTCCGTGTCATGACCTTATGCCATGACCCAGACAATCTGGCTACTGCCCACGGCCACAGGCTATACCTCAGTCACCAAAGGTATATGACTATTTTTTGTACCTACATTATTACCCTTTTCAAAAAATAAAACACGGGCACATTTGCAAAACCATGCTTTAATGTCCTTGCCAATGCTCCTCATGAGTTTGCTCGAAATCTGCCTGTTTTATTTTTTTTAAAGTGTCAAAAAGTATGTACATACAATAGTCATGTAACTTAGCCCCCACTTGACAAAATCCATTCAGAATTTACAAAAACATTGAAGGTTGGGTCTATACTCTTTCTCAAAACTTTTGTCCACATTCGCCAAATAGCAACAAAGTTATAAGCCATCTAAAAATGTTGAGACCCCGGCTCTAATTTCGGCCCCTCTTGGGAAAATCCCACCAAACTTTAGAAAACCATTTATATCTAGATTCAAAATCGTTTGCCAAATGTTGTGCAGATTTGTCAAATAACACCATGTATATATGCCTTTACAATATTTTGGGACCCAACCTCGAATTTTGACCCCTCTTGACAGAATCCAACAACACTTTGAAAAACCATTCAGGATTAGTCTTAGAATAAAATTACAATATTACATGCAGTTTCGCTGAGTGGCGCAAAAGTTATAAGCCATCCAAAAACTGCTTTTCCCCAATCCTGTAATTTAGAAATAGGTACAGATGTCCCAGGACATCTGAAGTGTCCGCGAACACCACAGGACTGCCCCAGGACATCTGGAGTATTCGCTGACTTTCAGGGGGTGAAACAACCCATTGTCGTGAAGATGTCTAGCCAGCACAGAAGCAGCACAAACTCCTACCTCCCCTTAATGGTTTTGGTGTCTGGAACTAAAAGTGCAAAGACCTCCGCAACCACCACGGGGAAAGAGGGTTAGGGTCCATGGATTGGATGGGTAGAGGGTTGAAGGAAGACCGGAAAGAGGGTTAGGAAGCAGTTATGGATAGGGAAGGGGTAATCAGGGAAAACATGCTCCTTGACTCTTGCTGCCTGTTTTCGGGCCTCTTAGCACACCTTTGTTAGCTTTGACTGTGACCGCCAGAGACCTTTGTTCAGTTACCTCACTGAACAACCATACATGATAATCACATTTATGCACTAAGAACCCTCCACCTGAAAGTCCCTCCACTCAGTTTGCATTCACTGAGTTGCTTCCAGTGTTTGGGTCACTCTGGCCCACTGACACCGATTCAGGAGCTAGAACACTTGTTAATAGACACCTCACCAAGGTGTCACACAAAGGCAGTGAATGTGAACAGGACTGCCAACTATCTGTCTTCACAAAACACAGTATGACACTCAGATTAACCTGTACACCTAAGAGAGTGGAGCTGGACCCCCAGCTATTTTTCACACACTTTATCTTTAGCAGTTCCCTTAACTCCCACACCATGAAATGCCCTTGCGTTCTTGTTCTGGAGTCCAGTGCCCAAATCAGCAGCGACCGGGGAGAAAGGGAGGTACCCAGCATCTGTCAGGGAGCAATGCAATTAGTGCGCGTTCCAAGCGTAACATGCTCAGAAGGTTTAACACACTAGGATTAGTCTCTCCTGCATGCAGTGGTGTTAGTTTCCACACAGTGTTAAGTCCATTAGCTTTCGTGCAAGCGTTTCAGTTCCTGAGCACTTTCAAACAATGCCCCCGAGCTATCTCACAGCCCGGCTGCATTTACTCTGTTTAACATAAGCATGCTTCACTTGCACCAGCTTCGCTTCACACAGACTTTCACTTATCTTTTCAATTGCGGGGCCTGGGATGTTATCTGTAGGTGAGGAGCGGCCCACAAGAGTTTTCTGCCCAACCGGAGCCTGGAGAGATGCGTCCGCCCAGAGGAACATCTGAGCGCAAACAAGCGTCCTGTGCGCGCGCATGTGCAGATGCTAGGGCGTTGACAAGGGCGTTCCCAGGTATGTTTACAGGCCTGTGTGCCTGATCTTTGTGTTCTGGAGGCGCGGGGACTGCAGGGAGTCTCTAGTCTCTGCTTGCTTGTATTCTGGTTTCCTTCGAGCAGATGCCAACTTCCCCCACCTGAGGAACATACAGGAGGGACAGAGGTGGCATCTGCTGGATAAATATGCCCCCATAACCGCACTGGCCACAGTCCCTTTTTGGGTCTGGCATGCTGGAGCTTTACGACACCCATTTATTGCCTTCTTAACGCCATATCCAATCCAATCCTCATCCCCCCAGATCCCCAGAGATTGTTTGTTGAGTTTGACAAGTGAAATGCTGCTTTTTTTTAATGTTTTCACTGCGCTGCCCGTGGACCCCAAAAAAGTCTGCGAATCCAAGATGGTGGGTGTTTCAGGAAAATGGACACAATTCACGTTTTCCCACCAGCTAATCAGCGAGCGCGTCCCGATGTCTGCGGACCACGCAAAAGTCTGCAAATTTTCTGGCCAATCAGAGGCCATTCTGCTGTCAGAATGGCCAGTCTTCAGACAAAAACTACTGGATGAATTTACACCAAAATAACAAAAGCACACTTTCGGGACCAAGCCACCTCTCCTGCCACAAATTTGGTGGAAATCCGTCCAGCGGTTTGGGCTGTAGGCGTGAGCAAAGTTTTTTCCCATTATGTCTATGGGAAAAAAAGAAATTTTTTGGACCCCCCTATAGCTCTGCCCCCACCCCTTGACCAAACCTCACCAAACTTTGTAAACAAATTCAGAGTGGGCAATATACTTTTTTTGCAAAGTTTGGTGAGGATTCGTCCAGGGGGAGCGAGGTTATGAACCAACCTAAAAGTGTTCTTCCTATGGGTTTAGCAACTTAACCATAACTACAAGGCCAAGTAATATATATATATATATATATAACATGGACGCGGTAGCGTCCATGCAGTTATGGTTAAGTTGGTGTTTCCATAGGAAGAGCATTTGGGTGGCTTATAACTTCGCTCCCTCTGGACGAATCCTCACCAAACATTGCAAAAAAAAGTATATGGGCCACTCTGAATTTTTTTGCAAAGTGTGGAGAGGTTTGGTCAAGGGGGGGGGGAAAGTTATAGGTAGGTCCCAAAACTTTTGTTTTTTCCCATAGACATAATGGGAAAAAACTTTGCGCACGCCTACAGCCCAAACCGCTGGACGGATTTACACCAAATTTGCGGCAGGAGTGGGGGCTTGGTCCCGAAAGCGTGCTTTTGCAAATTTGGTGTAAATCCGTCCAGTAGGTTTTTTTTAAATGACCAAAATGTAAGGCAAAAAAATTAGTGATATCTCTGTTCGCTCCGCGGACGGACTTCCCAGTTCGCTCCGCGGACAGTGCCCTGATTGGCCGAGCGGCTTGCGTGATGTCCGTGGACATGCGACGTGTTCGCTGATTGGACGACGTGGTGCGTGAAGCGCGTCAGATTTTCTGTGGCGCCCGCCATCTTGCATTCGCGTAAGACCGCGGACAGCACGGTGAAACTAGGATTAAAGTGTTTTGGTGTGTAAGAGTGTTTGGGGAGGGTGGGGGAGTCTGAGATAGGTTCAATGTTCTGTTTTTTTTTGTGTGCTAGACACTTTTGTTGTGTTCGATTTGTCTGCGGACAACACGGCTATTCTGAAATGTTCTATATAAACTAAATGGTGGGGTGTTCTGAGGACGGAGTATGCGTCCATTTTGTTTGCAAGCAAGCTCAAATTGAGCTAAGAACACTCGCTGTGTCCTTAAATGTTCGTACATAAACAAAATGGGGGTGTCCTGAGGACGCTGTCCGTATTGTACTCTGGCAAGTTGAATGTGTTCTAAGAACACTCGCGGTGTCCTGAAATGCTCTGATTACTTACCGGTAATCTTCATTACTCCTAATCCTACTCTTCCTCGTCACAGTACTGACGACCCTCCTCACCCTCCCTGCGGGGAAGGTCCCATGCTCCGGCTTGGTAATATGAAACTGAGTGATGTGGATGTGGGGGAGGAGTTATAGGAATTTAAAGAAATAGAAGAAGGTCCCGTGTCAGAGGCAGGGGCCTCATGAAGTAAGTACTGGGACGAGGAAGAGTGGACGTGGAGGTAATGTTTGCAATTAAACAAAATGGGGGGGTCTGAGAATGCTGTTCATATTGTTCGTTGTCAGGTTGAAAGTGTTCTAAGAACCCTCCTTATGTCCGTTGACATTACAATTTCCTATGGCCCTTACCCGACTTTTTGTCCACTAAACAAACGATAAATCAAGCTGCTGTGCGCCGACATTATGTGATAATCCTATCACTTGCGCCCTCGACCTGGCTGACCTGCTTTTGCGACACTAAATCATATCTCCCGCCCCTAAGCCTGACATTATCAAAGCATTCATATTCCCCATCTCTCTCCGTGACGTTACAGGGTGCGTAGCCAAACGCGCCCAGTCGTCTCCAGTCCTACGCGACTTTACACAGAATCCGGAAAACAACACAGATCATCTCACAACACAGCGCACCACAATTCAGAATATGAAACTGTGATTTAAACAGCAAGATTGTACATTTCGCAAAGTACTTTTATTTGACATCAAATGTTTAGAGAATATTCAGCGATTTGCATTTGTCTTTGCTGTCGATCCACAAATGTTCATCTTGAGTCACGCGCTGTTCCTTTGCGGTACACAGGGTGTTGGTTTTTGATAAAAGAAGCACTATGGTCGCACTGATAATCGGAAGGCTGATCAAACAACGAGGCATTAGACCGCCATTAAGGTTGGTATGTTGCTTCTAGCCGCTAGTACCGCATAAGGGCATATTGGTACTTGGCGATTGTCCCATAAGATGGTGAGGGTCATGAAGTTGTTTAGAAGTAGCTGCACCTGGCAGTTGAAGAATCCATCAGCCAGGGTCTGAAAATCGTGGCATTGACAGTAGGGAAGGATGGACCTGTTTTAAAAACGTAAATTAGTCTCACAAGCCGATCTTCATTAAAAATATTCATTTTTTTATTAGGGTGTGAAACTATTTGCTAGCGAGGATAGTGCAACGGAGTATGTTAACTTATTCCCACTAAACCACCCTCTCTCCTCTGACTTTTTCAGAGCCGTCTGAGCGCCAGGGGACCACTTCGGTGGTGATAGTGCGCGGTACAAAACAATATGCCACATTGAATGAACAAGTACAACTTAACCGGGCTTTAACGCCACGCTATTGTTATTATATTCTGGTATAAAATAATCTAAAGGGTTACTTACATTATATTGGCATTTTCCATTGTCTACGCGTAATGCAGTCCCTAAATACGACTCTGTCTGTGCCAACGATCTTTCTCATAGTGATATAATATATAAAAGCGGTTTCGTTTCAGAAATTTCATCCTTATCGTCTCTTACGTTTTTGCACCCCTCCTTCAAAAGAAGTCTTTTGGCACGAACCCTGTCTGTCAAGGTCAAAAAACAATAGAACCTTATAGTGCGAGTCGTGGGCCACTTTGGCCCTATGAAATTCAATGAAAAAACTTTTTTAAAAGGGACGTTATGGTTCAGTTGTGCTACTAAAAACCTATGAAATTCAGTGAAAAAAACTTTGTTACAGGGATGTTATGGTTCCAAGTAAAACCGAAAAACCCCTGAAATTCACCAGATATGGTAAGCTAAGCAACCATAACTCGCGCCACCACCGTGCACTGCTAAGCCAAACACCCAGGACATCAAAGATGACATCACAAATGTCATTGATGACATCACTGATGACATCGCATGTCTGACGCGCCCTTTTTTCCTTTCCTGACATATCTAGGCCACACGATTTTCTTCAGCAACAGTCAGAAACTAAAAATTGTAAATGTTCTATATTTGTAGACTTATCCTTCAAGTATGTTCTTACTATAATTTTCTTATGGTCCATTCATATCATATGAAACATATACATAGGGGAAGACACAACCTTGAAACCCCCTTTAACAAAGTTTTTTTACTGAATTTGATAGGTTTTTAGTAGCGCAACTTAACCATAACGTCCCTTTTAACAACGTTTTTTCATTGAATATATATATATGTGTGTGTGTATATATATATATATATATATATATATATATATATATATCACTACCAAAAAAACTTTGTTGAGGGGACGTTATGGTTAGGTTGCCCTAACAAAAACCTGTACACTTCACTAAAAAAAAACTTTCCTCCTCCCCTTCAATTCAAATTAAAACCAAAAAACCCCTGAAATTCGCCAGTTATGGTAACCTGAGCCCCCAACCCTGCCACTGCCCCTGTGCACTGCTGACACTAACACCCAGACCATGAAAGATGTCATCTCAAATGTCAATGATGACATGAATGACGACATCACTTGTTTAGCCCCTTTCTTTTCCTTCCCTGCCATACATATATATGTACAATCAGTAAAAAAATGTCACTAAAGAAATGTTATACTTCATAGTGCAACCAAACACCACTGCACATTCCCCCATCATAGTAAGCTAAGCAACCATAACTCGCGCCATCTACGTGCATTACTAAGACTAACACCCAGGACATCAAAGATGACATCACAAAAATCATTGACTTTCATGAAGGGGGCGGATGTGTTGAGGACGTCATCTTGTGACCTCACCTACGCTGAGCATGGGGACTAGTTTCCGTGGTTTGTGTGCTTCCGCTACACTAAAAATGAACTTGTAAACACAAGGCAAAGTATTGTGGAGTGGAAAAATGTAATTTCACACATCCCAAACAATAGGCCACCTCAGGAGTTGCTATGTAAAAGTGAGTGAATCACTTTGTAAGGATGAAGACAGTCAGTGCTTTAAGTGGGGTAAGAAATTGAGGGGGGGCCCTCGTTTGGGGGCGTGGCTTCCATTGTGGGTGTGGCCTAAAAGTGCACAAATCATAGTAAGGTGCGCAAACAAATATATAAATGTATTTGAGCATTTATATATTTGTTTACGTACTACTATGGTTTGTGACTTTTGAAGCCTTCTTTTATATACATAGCAATGTTACATATTTCTATGTTTATAAAAGGTGGCTTGTAAGTGCACAAAGCATAGTAAATTACGCACACTTGGGTGCTTACCTTACTATGGTCTGTGTACTTTTCAAGCTGCCTTTTATAAACATAGACATTTGTAACATATGTCTATGTTTATAAAAGACGGCTTGAAAAGTAGGCATCTTTTATAAAGCGTTGAGGACGGACAAAACCCAAGGTGGCTTTGTCCGTCGACAAAGCTTTATAAAAGATGCCTTGAATTGTGTACGATTCAAGCAGTCTGTTATAAACATAGAAATATTTCTACGTTTATAAAAGATGGCTTAAACGTACACAGTTGAAGGCATCTTTTATAAAGCCTTGCCAAAGGAGAAAGGCGCCTCGAGCTCAGTGATCTCTGCTCTGAGCAGAGATCACAGACCCTGAGGCGTCTTTCACCCTCTGCGAACCGGCGGGCTCCGTGATCTAATCTGCATATTTGATCATGGAGCCCGCGGGTTCGCTGAGGGTCAGTGACCTGGCGAGGGAAAACTAAAATACTCTAGCTTCCTCTGATGGCCCCTCAGATGAGGGGTCATCAGAGAAAGTTACAGTGACTGACGGAAGTGCCAGCCAGGCACAGCAACGGTGTGCCTGGCTTGCACTTCTGTCAGCTTGCCTGACGTTAAAGTGGTGGGCGCATCTCCCGTCGCGGCTGCGGCCGCGGCGGGTAATGCGTCCTGCCATGGCGTGATGAGGTCGGGGGGCCCCGGCAGGGCCCCGGCTCAGCCCCACTTTTTGGAGACTGCCGGGGCCCGGCCCCGGCAGGCCCCGGCCCACTTAAAGCACTGAAGACAGTCACGAAGCACACCCCTGCACCCCTTCAAAAGGCCACACCCCCGGAGCACATCTTCATTGTCCTTCTAGCTATAGCAGATAGAGGTGCGTTGCCTTTACTGTTGTAGTGACGAAAAGGAAACAAATTACTATGGCTTCCATGGCTGCTGTTGGGTTATTAGCCTCTGTACCTCCCCCAAACCCGCCACCATCACCACCTCACCAAGGGCCTGCAGAGAGGTATTTGGGTGAGGATGTAGAGATTGAGGAAGAAGAGGAGGAAGAGAATGAAGTGGAGGAACTGCGCACTAGGAGCACTCGGCATGAGTCGTGGGTGTGGCGGTTGTTTTCCGTTTATGGGAACGTACCAAAAGCACGTGCAAACCTGGTGAAGTGTAACCCGTGGGATGTGGTGTTGAGTCGCGGGAGATGTGGAGAGTACAGTTTTGGTACGACAACCATGAAGCGCCACCTCACTTTGTTCCACACTGCAGACATTCGCAAGGTGGTGCCATTTGAAGAGCGTAGTCATTTGAGTTCCTCCACAGCATCCTCGGAATCCGATCCTCCCACCACAAGAAACACTCCTGTGGAGGTGTGCCTCCCTCCAGCTGCTTCACAAGCCATTCGCAATGCTGTGGACCCTTACCTTTTGAAGGTGACAGTAGTGTGCACGTATTGTGATGCAGTACTCTGCAGGGGGGAGAGTCTTCAAAGTGCTTTTGAGGCTGCAGTCATCAAGCACCAGAAGATGTGCTCCTTATCTAAATAAAGATCACCCTTAATATTTCTCTGTTCAGTTGCCCTTTCTTATCCCCGTGGCTGGTGTCCCTTCCTTACCCTCCTCTCGCCTCTTCTCCTAGTGTGTGGAGTGCTGTTAAGCAATGAACGTAAAAACAACAAAAATGACAGAAAAGGCTCTTTTCAGAGCCGCCTTTCTCAGTGTAACCATAGAACTATGAAGTGAAGGCCGTAGAGCCCTGCGGAGTTCAACAAAAGTTTGCGGACAGTCGTAGAGGGCAAAAAGGGAGGGTGCAAGCAGAGCAAATGCAATAAAGTGTACTTTGGGAGTAAGTAGCGGCTCTGAAAAGAGCCTTTTGGTGGTGTGTTGTGTGGTTTAAAAAGCAGTGGATTGGGTAAAACGGATTGTCAGATAGGTTAGTGTGATTGCAAAAGAGGGTGCAAGGCATTTTGTATATTGTGAAGAAACATCTGATTGCCTGCATATGTGAGGTGGACTCCATCTCTGCGGAAAATGAAATTGCTACGAAACAAAATGTTTTCATTGTGGAAAGAGGACATACCGACATCTCTTAAAAAGGCACACACAGCCTTATTCACATTGCGTCTCGCTTCCTCCAATTGTGGACCAAATGCAGAAGAACGCAACCATATTTGTCTTTGGGCAATACGGGAAAAAATGATTTGACAATTTGGAAACATGTCCATGAGCTTCGCGAGTCCTTCCTTCATGACAAATTGTAAAGAAATTCCAGATACATGGCCTAAACTGTTTCCGGCACAATGAAGGATGAGTATGTCTGGAGGATGCTCTCTCTGTAAAGTAACACAAAGAGGTACCAAGTCCAGCCATCTCATGGCACGCACGCCATGCCAGTGCACTTCCGCATGTGGAAATCCAAGATTTGTAGATAAACTGCAGCTTTCAGGAAGCACCTTCAACTAGTGGATCCATGAGTCTCCCAAAATCAAGACAATCTGTTTTCAAGCATGGAAAGACATGGCTGTGTGGTGTCCTATGAGGGAAAAGATGGTTTTACCAAAGTATGTCAGTCAGAATACACCTACTGAAATTTGTGGACCAATCCCTAGCTCCGCTCATTCTCATTTACATGCGGCTCCACCCTTCAATCCCCGGTGGTGATATGTGCTGGCAGTTAACTACTGCCATGTTCGCGAACATGTAGAGGAGCAGAGCGTGACGACGGTACATTAAAGTACTAGTCCCCTTTTTCCCCTTTAAGTTAGGCTCTGAGAAGAGCCATTTATTTTTGGCCACATATTGTACAGACATTGGTATTGAATGCATTTTGTTGTAGTTTTTGTCCTTGATTTGCTCTTGCAAACATTACAGAACCTTCTCTAAAGCAAGCCTTATGTTCCAAAAGAACATCGCATTTCCCAAAGAGGATAGTGCAACGCCATCTCCTTCAAAGTAATGCGCATTGCTGGGAGCAATGTTATCGTGGCTACAAAAAAACATACCAACTCGCAGCATGAATGCACGCATGCCGGGATTGATGATGCACCTCCCGATGCTTTGATCTGGACAGAAAACAGAAGTGTTGGTCTATTGTAGTCTGGGGAGTAAAGCAGAAAAAATAACTTTGGATGTTGGGAAGATGGTCATGATTGCTTCAACCAACTGTGCCAAACCTGCCAACAAAGTACGCAAAGTCAGGTATCCCAAGTGGCAAGCACTGTAGTGCAAAATTACCACATGAGGAGTGGTCATTCTGCACAAATCTCTGCAAACTTGCAGAATTGCCGCAGCATTGGCATCAGTGTCAGCGCTCCAGACCACCTCTACTGCTCGCACATCGAAATGGTGTGCCACATGCCTACTCTCGGCATAGTGTTGTAAGCCTTTCACAAAAATGTCTCTGAGCAGCAAAACCCCGACATTCTGCACCTCTGCCATTTTCATTGTGTGCACCTTCTTTCGACGCAAAAGAGTAATGTGAACATCTGATTGGCTAATGGCTAAAGTTGTGTTTCCATGCAGGATTAGCTGTAGAAACCCATATGTGACACGCCCTACCAGCGGACAAGCGTTGCCTACGTGCGGCACGTAACTCTTACCCAGTCCTTCCACCCTTTCTACAGCGGTACCAAAGCAAGTCCATCATTGGACACAATTAAGCGGGCGCAGAATCAGCCACCAATCACATTGAACATCGCGAATTTTAACTCCGTCATCAACATTGCGCACTTCAAAATTACTGTTGATGATTCTTAATTGAAAGCGCATACCATTGCGAAGCACCTACTTCACAAGCTACTGTGCAAGGATTGCGAAATTCTACGTACAGCTCCATGCATGGCCACATGCATCAGTATAGAGTACAGGTATGTTCATTCTAAACAGAGTACATGTGGAAGCCTTATAATTTAAAATAGACAAAATAATGCCAGTAAATTTCCATAGGAAGCACATAACAACACTCCCCCTTGTAAAGTGCAAGATTGCCGATTTGCCATTAACAAATTGCATGACTGCTTACTTTCTTCTGCATAACCTGTACATACGTTGTAAGCTTGCCTATTTAGGGATAGATCTCAACCATTTTTGTGGGAAGTGCGGGTGAAATGAGCTGATTTTGTTTTTGGCGGGTGACACGCCCATTTGAATGAATGGCCGTGCAGGAGGCTTGGCGGGTGGATTTGCCCTTTACAAGGCTGGGGACACCCGCCAAAAGCGTGTGAGTTGAGAAGTATAATTTAGGGCAGACCTTAATTTAGTATGTGAAAATGTTGCAGTTCTGTCCTCTGTACTGCCAACAGTAATGCTACTTGCAATGTGATCGTATGAGAATAGTAATCGCTCCCGATTGTGTGCTAACATGTCCTTCGGAGGGTCTCCCGATTTTTGGACATCGTGCTTTTCATTAAGAAGTACAAAATGTTTGCCCATCTACTACGTTGCCCTATCGCTTACAAACCTCGCTCCTATGCATACTACACTTTGTAAAGAACAAGGCATTTCCAAACCCCTAAAAAAGATAGATATTTTGAAGGACTTTGAAGTACCATAATGAAATAAGTATACAAAGAGTGCGCAGAGAGAAGTGAAATGTGCACGTGGATTGGGTTGAAACATGGCTGCAGTATCATGACGGCTGCAAACGCACAAACTAATTGATATTGTTTTTTTAATTCACAGTGAAGACTACTCTCATGAGAATCAACAACATCTACACTGCAGACGACATATCCGAAGGAACCTTGTCATCTTGCACAAAAACGTAAGTACAGTACAACCTTCATATTGTAACTTCTCCTTAAAGAGGCTGCATGGGTTATTTGTTTATTTTGGGCACCAAAGGAAGCATTCATTTGTAAACCATTCTGCCTACAAATATCCATTTATAGGACAAAGATTAACAGGTGGAATGGCTGACAAATGGCTGTGTGCTTGGTACTGAAATGACATAGGAAATCCGTAGAAGGTTAGATTGTGAAAAGCAGTGGCGGTAGCAAGTTTTTGCCATTTTGGTTATTAATAATGGTTCTCGGCACAAGTAGGGCACTGTGTACTCTCATCTAAAGCACATTGCACTACTATTCAAAAAGTAATGTAGCCTTACCAAATGATAGTTAGAGGTCACTGTGTGTTTACAAAACGTGCCAAAGAGTTTCCCCATCACACTTGTGCACACATGCACACAGCACACATACATTGGACAACAGAAGAAAGAATATTTTTTTTTCTAAACAGACACCAAAGAATGCCTACCAAAAAGCAGCTCTGAAGAAAGGAAAGCAGAATTAGAGCAAATAAAAATAAAGATACCCAATGTAAGCATCCACCTGTTGTAGAGTTAGTGGAGAATCTTGGTACAAACCACCTAATGCAATTGGGTAACATAATAAAAGAAGTCTCAACTGCCGAAACTGTACGTCCTCCATCAAAGAGTATCAAAAAACACAGAAATTATGTCAAAGAAAAGGCTGCCAGTACAGCTAACAATGTTCCTAATAATCCTGATAGTGTAAGAAGAACCCATAGTAAAAAAGGTATTTTAGCAACAATGTTTCATCACAAAGTCCTTCAGAATCTACTAAGAAGAGGACCAAAGTCATCCTCACCCCTTAAAACGTACTGTAGAAAGTTAATTCTGCAAGCATTCGTGGACAGTGCAATCCTTCTCAAAAGGAAGTTGTTCATATTAGTGTTAAAAAGGATGAAAGCGCTAACAAAAGTAAGTACCAAACTACAAATGAAACTTAGCAATAAACGGAATGTGAACAAAAATAATTTTTTGCATGTTTGTGGTGGTGAATGGAGTCACACAACAACCACAGAGCCATATTTCACTGAAGAAGCATACAAACAAAATCAAACAAACACATCCATAGCAGTGGACGTGGGTATGAGAAAATCAATACTACCATCATGGAACAAGAAACACTGCTTACAAAACTGTCTTCTGAAAACTCAAAATTACCTCTCGATTCAGCAGAACCACACTGTCCAGTATACAAATGGCTGTGAACATCGCTGTGTGCCATTCCAAATAAAGCTTTCAAATCTTTACGTGTGTTCCTCAATCAATATGTAAAAGGTAAAGACAAAAGTAAAATCAAAGTGCTGCAAAATATGGATATTTGTGTAGTGCGAAAACACAAAGGACTAAAACGACATTCACTAGCCTGCATTTCTGGGCCTATTTGCAAAAGTACCTTCCATGATATCAAAAGAATATCAGTACATCATTCTAAAGTAAGAAATTTAGTGTATAAAATATATTGTGCAAAAAGTCCAGCTTCAGAATTAGGCAACTTAAATACCACTCTTATGCATGGTACACCCGAATACTTACAAGAAGAAATGGAGCGTATTCAGAAAAAGTATTTTGGAAGTGAGAGCCATGTAGAAAATGCAACAGTTTTAGAGCATAGTATCGACAATTCTGCACATAGCAACCTTCTATTACACACATACAGAAAAGAAATACTAACATTTAAAAGGTCTTCGGCTGAAGTACCAAACCATGTGCGTGTATGTTGCCGCAGAACGTTTTACAAAAGGAACACAAAAAATGTGGACATAGCATACAAAATAGAAAACAATGAAGACTCTTAATGGTTTGAATTAGCTTTGTACCTTTTAGCTGAAAGCAAATATGAAGTCATTGAATGTGTAATATGTTGCATTTACTGTACTGCAAAATTAGACAACAACCACACTCCTTCACGTGCAATTACAAATAATTTGGAATTGTTTCCATTACTAATAATCCTGCAACAGCTCAATTTGTATGAGAGCAAAGTTGTGTACTTGTTGTGTACTTGCCATTAGATCTAACGGAAAATGTGCACACTCTAGGAGTGGAACGTTCAATAGAGCATTCTTTAATAGTCTTGGTAAATGGAGTACCAACAAAGGACAAAAAATTGCAACAATTAGTAGACTTACACAAAGTTACACAAGCATTGCAATATCTGAAAGACAACAATGAGTACTACAAGGAAATAAATATTGATGAAAGCTTAAGACAAACAACTGAAATAATTCAAGAGCCATCAGAAACTGGACAATTCGAAATTCTGGATCCAGCTACAGTATCCACTCTCTTAGACCATTACACAATTCATCCATTGCATTCCAATGAAAGTATAGATGATGCACTAGAAACTTACCAAATGCGACAAACCAAAGGGTCACCAATGGGTATTTGGGAAAAAAGTATAGAAGCACGTGCTTTTCCACTGCTATTTCCTACTGGCAAAGGTGGGAGGTACGATGATAGACTCACTCGGGTGGGGGTACCAGAATACCATTCATTAAGAGTGTATTCCCAAGATCCCAGATTTAGACAAAATGTGGAATACATATCCACCTACTCTACGAAAGTGAATTAGCAACACTATGTTATGGATTTGCACACATTCTTAAATCTGGAATGCACTTTCAAAATATGTCAGCTACGCAGTTAATACAAAAAGTACAAGAAAAATATGAGGTTTTACAATCAAGTAAAACAAATTTGTTTGCAAACATGCGCGGTACAAAGGAATACTGGTTTAGATGCCACAGAGACGTGACCACGAACTTGGTTTGTTACGCTAAGTTGTGCAGAATACGAATGGAAAGATTTGCATGAGTTTCTACGCATAGCAAACAGCAACGAAAACAACATATATATATTAACACCTGGAGAACTTGGCTCTCTAGATCCAGTTAATGTCTCAAGATATTTCCTTCATCGTTTTATTGCAATGCTACACTTTATTTGCAATAAAAGTGTTCCTCACCTTGGAGAAGTGCAACACTTCTTTTGGAGAAAAGAATATCAAGCGAGAGGAGCGCCACATATTCACATGCTGTTATGGATCAAAGGTGCACCGAAATTTGGGCACGACAGTGATAGCACTGTTTTGCAGTTTATCCAAAAATATGTCACATGTGAAATCCCTTCACAACAGAGTCATAGTGAGCTGCTTGGGCAAATTTTACAATTTCAAAGACACAAATGTGGCAAATATTGTCGCCGTAAATACAAAAACAAAGATAATTACTACACCAAATGCTGCTTTGGTTTCCCCAGACCAGTTACAGAAACAGGTGAAGTATACAACTTCATGTCTTCAGTTCGACATAGTGTTAAAGGTAAATCACCTAAAAGCACATATTACATAAAAAGAAGGGAAGAATCAAAATATATCAATGATTATAATGCAATCATTGCCCTATTATGGAATGCAAACATAGATGTGCAGTACATTGCAGACAATTCAACTGCTGTTGCATGATATGTTACAGCCTACTTAACAAAAGCAGAAAAAACAGAGCTTTAAGACCTCTGGGATGACCTAGCATCAGACAAAACATTATCACAGAAATTGTACAGCCTGGGCATAAAAATGTTCTCTCATAGAGAATGTGGGGCCTATGAAGCAGCAGATTGTTTAACCGGCACTGCTTTGCACAGAAAATCAGACAACATAGTATGGCTCAGTCTTGGTCCTGCAAAATCTAGAAAAAGAGTGTTAAAATCATATGAAGACATAGAAACTATTGCCAGAAATGATCCCAAGAGCCAAGACATTCTGAAAAACAATTTACTGGACACATACTATCCGAACAGGAGTACCACTCTGGAAAGCATATGTCTGTATCACATAGCTCAAAACTTTACATATAAAAATAATGTAAAGCCCGATGAAAGTAAACGCAGATATATATAGTGACCGATTGTGAAGGGAGCTTAGTGAAACTTAACAAACAAAGTTTAATTAATCATGTGAAGTTGTCATTAAAAACTCCTCAACAGAAAGAACTATATTACATGTCTCTTTTGCAACTTTTTAAACCATGGAGAAAAGAGGAAGACATAGTACGTAATTATAGGCCTCATTACGAATCAGGCGTTAAGGGGTTAACGGCGCCGTAAACGGCGCCAACCCTTAACGCCTGATTACAAGGTCCCTTAGCGCCATGGTGATATTAACGCCTGCTTTTTTCAGGTGTTAAAATCCATGGCGCTAAGGGACCATGGTGCTAATTACGCCACCGTAATTTACGGTGGCGTAATTAGCGCCTTCCCCACTCCCATTATGCCCTATGGGGCAAAAATGGGAATGGGGAAGGGTAAGATGGGAAATGGGGATTTACCGCCCCACTCACCTTGGAATGGGGCGGTAAATCCGCCATCCACCATGGTGTAAACGTAGTTTACACCATGGTGGTAAGGGTACGACCCAGGCGGTAACTTACCGCCTGGGTCGTAATGAGGCCCTATGAGTGCTATGAAGATGCTTTCAAAGCAAATGAAAGCACTATCACTGATGTTATCTTTACGCAGTACAAAACAATGTTACACAATGAGCAGCAAGAAGAAGAAGAAATTCAGGCCCAACTAGATAAAGACTCTTCCGACAGAAGTCAACCTTCTGTAACAGGAAGTCAAGAGCCATTAGGACAACCACTGATAGCAAATGAGGCTGAAGTTGCTATGGCAGAAGTAGAAAACACCATGTATCAGTATCAAGAAGATACAGAGGACTTAACTGTGCAACAAGGAAAACTTAACAACGATCAGCGCACCATTTTCAAAGAGGTATCAAAACAAATTGTGCATGGCGTACAGCACGAAAATAAAGAATGTACCTGCCAAAATTAAAAACCTATACTGCTGTACGTCAGTGGTGAAGCTGGATCAGGGAAAACATTCTTAATCAAAATTATTAGCAAGTTCCTGCAGCAATTGACAAACAACAAGCTGTCAGCTGTAATAACAGCCCCCACAGGTTTAGCTGCCTACAACATAGGTGGTGTGACTTTACACCGATTACTACTGCTTCCAGTAGAGCATCAAAATAAATTAGACTACTACAAACTTTCTGCAGAAGCTGCAATGGAATTACGGAAGAGTATTGAAGCAAATGAACATGCTACTAATAGATGAAGTGAGCATGGTCTCCAATCTAATGTTGACTTTGATTCATCTCAGATTGCAAGAAGTACTTAAAAGTAATAAGGAAGAACTCTTTGCTGGGAAACACATTATCGTTTTCGGAGATCTTCTACAATTGACACCAGTAAAAGGTGAACCGATTTTTAAAAACTTAGGCCACACACTCTGCCTGAAAACTATTGGTAGCATAGGTAATGTTAACCTTTGGCAACATTTCCAATACAGAGAATTAACTGAGAACATGCGGCAATCTGCAGATCTCACTTATGCCAACATCTTAAAAAGTATTAGAGTTGGTGTATTATCGCAAGAAGCACAAGCTGTATCGAGAAAGCAGCATATACATGCACTTTATGGCGATAATGCATGCGCAACTGATGTTATGGAACAAATTGCGCACACAAATGTCAATTGTATTGCCTTAATGCCAACTCTTGAAAGCTGTTCCCAATTCAATGAAACAATGCTAAAGAAAGAAATGCAAGCAATAGTAGAAATTAGCGCCACAGACAAACTAGACATACATGGTTTTACAGTACCCATGTGTGAGCAAGCCACACCAAGACTAAATAGTTTAGAACATTCAATCTCCAACACAGCTGGGTTGGAAAAAGTATTGAAATTATCATTAAATTGTAGAGTAATGCTTAAACGTAACCTTGACGTAGAGCAAGGGCTAGTTAATGGAGCACTGGGCACAGTTGTTGGCTTTCAATCGTACCCACGTGATAACAGCATTAAGTTTGTAAATATTCGCTTTGATAAAGTTTCAGAAGTAAAACGGATAGGGCACTCAATGGCTCGATTCCTTCTCTTCAAAGACATGTATGTACGTAGAGAGCAATTTTCTCTAACTCTTGCATATGCAGTTACCATTCATAAATCCCAAGGTCTGACCCTAGATAAAGCATTGATAGATATAGGAAAGACAGTGTTTATGGAAGGCATGAGCTACGTAGCATTATCACGCTTACGTACACTTGATTGTCTTTTGTTAATAAACTTTGATTCAAGTAAAGTCAAAGCTGATATTCCTTGGATTCTAGAATACAATAAATTGCATTCACTGTACACCCCACATCTGAAACAATACCCTTTTCCAGATAAAGTGAAACGTGACAAAAGAAAAGTAAATGAAGCAGAAATGCAACAGAATGCAATGGGAAATTCTGCACACAAAAAAGAAAAGAAGCTAAAGTGTCATCAATTGCCACAAACATAGAAGAACCTATTAGGGAATGTAAACCAGGCACGTCAGCAAAGAAGCAACAGAAAAACCGAAAAATGCACTCAGGTACAGAACTTGCTGGCCCATTGAAGTTTACAAATGAAAGTGCTGTAAGTTGCTGTGCAAATGAAGCAATGAATATTCTATTTCAATTGCCACCAATTGTTAACAAAATTTACCTGCACAGCACAGACCAATTGTGTTTGCAATTGTTAGTACTGCATAGAAATGCAACAAGCAATCCTGACAACACATACAGGGGCCGATTCATGGAAGAAACGTGCACCGAAAATCCATGCGCAAGCAGGCGCAAGGTAGCGCAAGCGCGAGAAACGCAGCGCACGCGCACCTGTGCGATTCAAGGAAGACGCTGCGCGTGTTTCCCGCTGTCCGTGCGCCCAATCCAGCCATGGCGCACTCAGGCATACACGGCGTGCGCTACGCGCACAGCAAAAGCGCACATAGCATGGCGCACACAACCAAAGTGGGCAGAACAGTGGGCGTGACACACGGAATGGGGAATAACGCGTGAAAAAGAAGGCGTAACTGGGGAAGTGCTGCAGGAAACTACACGGAACGCCCACATGCACGCGACCAACCCGTATTCATGGATCCGAATACGGGAAACCCATGCACGGCAAAAGACGCACACAGGCGTCAACGCGTCCGCCACACGAAGGCAGGCGGAAGCGTCCCCGCGCACAGTATAAAAGTGCGCGCAAACAACAAACACGTATATACAGCTACGATGAATGCCCCATTTGTCGCAGCACTGATCGTCGGACACCGCAGGAGGAAGAGAATAGCATTTTCACACCACAGACAAGCCTTTTTGGGATGCCTGACGACCAGGTCTATGGCAGGTATAGGTTTCCACCCCACATCATCCTAGACCTGGTCAGGGAGTGGGAAGATGACCTTACATCCCCCACCGTTTGCTCCCAAGCATTGAGCCCCTTGGAGAAGCTGCTCAATGTCCTGGATTTTTTGGCCACTGGGTCATTTCAGCGGACCACTGCCATAGTGGGGGGGGGGGGGGTCTCACAGGCCACGCAGTCACGCTGCCTACACCAGGTACTGGCCATCATAACAGCGCACCCCTCAGTCCGCAGGCACATATACATGCCCAGAACACCCGCAGAAAGGCAGGCCGTTGTCCTGGATATTTTCAGGGTGGCACACTTCCCCAAAGTGCTCGGTGCCATAGATTGCACCCATGTGGCCCTACGTCCACCTAGGGCCACTGAGCACATCTACCGAAACCACAAGCACTGGCATTCCATCAATGTACAGGTGGTATGCGATGCAAAGGGAATCATCACCTCTGTCTATGCAAACTACCCTGGCTCCACCCATGACAGTTTCATATACAGAATGTCTGCACTGAGCCGGGCCCTGGAAGCTGGGCAGCATGGCGACACATGGCTCCTAGGTGAGTAAAAATGCCCTTGCACATGCATGCATGTCACACACACACACACAAATAAACAAACCACAATAATCACAACCATTTACACCTCCCCAGGGGACAGTGCCTACCCTCTGAGCAACCACATGATGACGCCAATCCGGAACCCCACCACACCACCCCAGGTAAGATACAACGCCGCCCATATTGCAACCAGGGCCATAGTGGAGCGCACATTCGGAGTGCTCAAGTCACGTTTCCGCTCCCTTGACCGCTCTGGCAGGCTGCTACTCTATGCACCACCAGTAGTGTGCAGGATCATTGTGGCAGCATGTGTCCTGCACAATGTTGCAACACGACAGGGCGTCCCGGTGGAAATGGTGCTGCCCCCACATCCCCAACCACAGGCACAGGCGCTGCCCATGGGAGGGGACAGGGCATGTGGCGAGGAAGCCCGGACCCAGCTTGTGGCCACATTTTTCACCTAAACTCCCACCCCTGCGGAGTGCACACAGGCCTGGCACATACCAGGTGACAATCGATGATGACAAAGAGACAGTCAACTGTCACAACCCTACCACCCTGAGATAGTTGCCATGGAACTGCCACATTGTCTGCATCCCTAGCTACTTAAACACAAGCTCTCCTGTGTGACCAAAAGGCACACATATGACATGACATGATATGGCCTATACACAAGTATTTCAAGGTGCGATGAGGCAGGGAGGGGGGAACAAAGGAAGACAGACAACGGTACTACTAGGCCAGGTGTCATTTAGATTGTGCAAGTGCAGGGGTAGGGGGAAGGGAAAAGTGCAAGGGGAAGGGGAGGCGGGGAGTGCAGTACAGGGGAAGTAGACCAAAAAACAAATACATAGGCCAGCTGGTGGCAACTGCAAAGGTAAGTGCAGACAAGTGCTGGGAAGAGGGGGCTGTAGGGATAGAGAGACAGTACCGCAGTGCAGGGGTTGCCAGGGAGGCAGTGCAAGTGGAGAGTGGCTGGGCCAGGGACCGAGGTCGGTGAGAGTGGCCCAGTTGCAGATCCAGTGCAGTTCCAGTGAAGAATTTTGCAAGGGAGAGGCAGAGAGAAAGCAGAAGCAAAGAGGAAGGTCTTGAGGTGCTTCCCGAACCGGAGATGGTTCCCCTCAAGTTCCAGTGAGGCAGGAAGGCTGTTCCAGAGGGAGGGCCCTGCCGCGGAGAGAGATCTACCCCCAGCTAGTTGCTCTGAGAAGCGGATGACCCTGACATACAAGGTGTGCATCACACACACCTGCAAAACAGGCCATGGCCATCACTGTTATATCACTCAAACCCTCCCAAACCACAACATGACATGGCAAGCAATACCCATACACCAACACAGTAACAATAAGGTACACATTGCCATGTCCAAAATGTACAGTGGCATCAGATAATGATGCCTGACCTGGAATCAGATGAATTGACAGACCAACAACCTCCCACCCAAAATAAGTCATTTCCAAATGCATTACAAGAGTTGTAGACGTAAAATAACAATGAATGCCTGTCTACATGCACATTGTGCATTGCAAAATCAACACTGCAGCTTCTGTGTGCTGTGTCCTACTCCTGCAACACACTGCTCAGCGCACAGCACAGTGAACAGCCATTGTGTGTGATGCACACTCTGAGCATCTCATCTAAGCGACAGACCACATCAAAAAGCAAATTAGGCATGTACAGGATCCATAATTGGTCACAGAACATGTGCTGCAGGGACACAGTGGGCACCAGAAGGCAAACAGTGTACACATGGATATGCAAGGGTGGGAGTACATGTAGTGCATCAGAGTGCAAGTGTGTGGGTCAGCAAGGACATGCACTCAACATATGCATGTGCAATCGAGTGACCATCAGTGTTCTCTACACATCACATGGGAACATTCACCATGTGTACACCCCAGCATGTCAAACCATAACTATCCCCTCGCACCTGAAAGGTAAACACAACACATGAACGGGCATTGATCAGCAGAACACAACATGTACATAGGATACCACCATTACAATGTCAGGGTTCCCATCACACTGCAGGGCAAGGCAACTATCAACAACAACCCCCCCTCCCTCACAAATGACCATGATCCACTGAACAACTGCACCTGGGTCATGGAGCCTTCAACCCTCAATTCCACCTGGCCACAGGATCACCTTTACCCTTCGTCACCATCTCCCACCTTGTGTGTAAAAAGGTGCCTGCACCCTCAGAATCCACACTCATTTCCAAAATCACAAAATCCAAGGCATAAAAACGAACCAGAACACCCTCCAGTAGATGACTTGACGTAGCAGTACCTCACAAAGGCCAAGTACTACCACAATGATGCAACAACCAAGGTAGCACAGTAAAACAATGTCACAACAGGATGTGAACCATGTGTGGTACATAACATAGGATGATGCACCATGAACGGATGTGTACTGTCACAGGTCCTGTGTACAGGCACGGGAGTGTCAAGAAACAACCACCCCCACTGTGTCCCAGGTGCCTGCAAGGTCAAACTTACACAGGCCCCTGAGACCCTGGTGGGGAAGGAGGTTCAGGGATATGCAGTCGGGACAGGTGTTGGCACACTGGATAACTGGAATGAGTGGCAGGAGAGGGGAGGAGGAATGACACATGAAAGTAGGGAATGCACGAAAATGTACTACCTGCATGAACACATACACAATCCAAACAAACTTGGACATCATTGTCATGGCCTTCTGTAGTCCAGGCTTAGGAGTGGTACGAACCAACCACCCCCTCTAGGGTTTTGGCGCCTGCAAGTTTGGGGCTTACACAGGCATCCGCAACCCCAGCGGGGAAAGAGGGTTAGGGAACGTTGCTTGGATAGGTATGGGAAGCAGGAACACCTGGTAGAGGGTACAGGGTTCAAAATTGCATAGGATTCCGGGTGATTAGGGGGAAAAACATACCAAATTGAATCACACATACATCCATGCATTAGTGCACCCCCCAGCAAGCCTATGCAGAGCAGTTTCAAAGAAGACACTTAGCTCTGGTTTTAAGTGCTGGCCTCCTGCCTGCGCACTCTCAGGTCCGGTTACAGGAGCACTGCAATGCTGCAAAGAGAGCCACAGTCAACAACCTGTATGTGCCAATTACACAAAAACACACCACCAAACATGCCCCATAGCAACAAACTACTCTACAAACAGACAATCTGGTGTAGATGCTTCGTACCCATATATAACATTACCCCTGTGACGGGTCATACACAGTCAATGCAGTAAGTCAGCCGCCGGTGGGTGCGTGGCAAATGGAACACCAATGTGTCACAATTCACACAACATGCAATGTTCCCTGGGTAAGCAGACAGACCCATATAGCAAGCCATGACTTCAGAGCAAGTTGCGTACCACCATGACCGAAACAAAGTTGGCAGTGCATTCATCATAAAGTACATGGAAATGAAATGCACTGCACCCGAGTATGTCCCTTGCTGTATGTCCCTGTGAGCTGCCCCTTTCCATGTCTCGGAAGGCTACATGGTTGATACAAGTGCCTTGATGGGCCTTGGTGTACCGGAGGGTATGTGCCACTGCCCCTGCAGGTGTCCCAGACAACTTTACAATCAACAGCCATCAGTCCACCAACACATCTGAGCTGCATTGTGTGCTTCAACACCAATATTCGTCCAAGCTCACCCTCAGTGCTGTGACTAAGCCTGCATGTGCAACTCGCCTGGTGCAAGCTTTGCTGTGTTGTGGCCCCCCTGTGCTGTTCACCTTGCCTGGAGTTCCTTGGAACACCTCAGCAGTTCTAGGATGTAGGTCTGCAATCCCTGTGCCTCTGCTTGTGCACACATATGCATGTGGGCACCAACAAACGTGTCCAGAATTCCGTCGTCCAATGGGCCATGTCTGCTGGCAAAGGTGTTCTGGAGGCTCATCCCCGTGCAGAAAGGGCATGAAACACATGATTAATGCTTCAAAGTCATCTGTGTGTGTCTCTTCAGGCATCTCATTACTTGACCATGTCTGAGAGTCACATCATAAATCACACCATCAGTCCGTCTTTCACATCCAAAGTGTGGAACACTATCTACAGCATGAATTGCAACAAGCACGTGTACAGGAAAGATAAGAAACATACTACACAATGCATAGCAATTAATGTACACATTAATCATGAAACACCCCATCTAGCAAAAGCTGAACAGTGGACAATAACACCAAAATCATCCCCACTAGGGGTGTAAACACAAGTCACACAGCACCAGACATGCCACAGATATGACAGTCCAAAGCCCTTGTGTAAAAGTTTGTGACACCGAACCATCCTTGCGAGCCCATGGATAAGGGAGGCAGGAGTGGCATATGTGAGTCAAGGACCCCAAGCAGCAAACACATACACAAGACAAGCCTGAAGGGCCCAGCTGGAACAGACAGTGGATGCCTTCAAAAGCCACAAAGCACCGCACCATCACATGAAAGCACAATAGACAAGCAATTTTAAACTATATTAACTAATTACACTAACTATGGAAAACCTACATTACCTAATTAAACTAACTATCAAACAGAAACTTAACTAACTAAACTAAAACAAAAATCAAAAATGGCCACATACGACCCGGCGGGGAGGGGAGGCACCCAGGAGGGGGGAGGTACAGGGTGCTGCTCAACATCCACATGCGATGATGCTGAGCCAAAAAAAAACCTCCATGGGCTCAACGCCTGCACAGCCTGACCTATGTGGGAGATAGATGGTCGTCCGAGTCTGGCTCATCCTGTAAAGGAGGACGTGGCACAGTAGCCTGGCCACGCCTAGCTGCAGCTTGCCCCTCGTCGGCAGCAAGTCTGCCGGATGGGTGAGCCTGGTTCTGTGTGGCGATATGACGTAGGTCTGCATGCAGAACCTCACGTGATACACGTGCTTCCTCTTGCAAGGTAGCATGTGTAACGCAGAGTTCCTCCTGCAAGGCCTGGCTGGACAACCGCTGCACCTCCCGGCAAGCCTGTAGCTCAGCCGAGATGGTACGCTCAAGCTGTGCAAACCTCTCCTCTGCCTGCTGCCTCTGGGACATCATAAGGACACCCAGAGTGGATCTGAGGGAAGCATACTCCTCCCTCAATGCATCCATGTGCGCCTCTGCGTGAGCAGCAATTGCTAGACACAGAGACGACATTTCAGCCTGGCGTGCCCTGTCTGAGGCCGCCATGCCCAGCCTGAGCGAGTGGGCCGTGGACCGTACCGCCTGCTGCTGGAGAAGCACCTGCCTAGCAGGGGGGAGCACAGATCGGGCCACACGCTCCATGCTCTCAGCGATGTTCTCCATTGCTGCCCCCTGCCGTTCTGAATTGGCAGTCATGTCCTGCTCCCACTCAGTATACTGCGGTTGCGCGCGGTGACCACGTTGCTGGGCTTGACCCCTGCGGGACCCAAGGACCGGGGGTCCTCGCTGTGTTGGCACCGCCTGCTGCTGCACGACTACATGCCCCCGTCGACGTGATGTCCCAGGCACATCAGTGACTGGTGTGGAGGGTGACCCTGCGTCCCAATCCACCACGGGCGGAGGAACCAAGACTGTCTGATCCCTCAGTGCAGGTGTCGCAGACAGAGGAGTGTCCACATCAGAATCACTCACCCCTGACACATGGACTTGATGCTCATCCAATTCAACATGGACGTCAGAGTCGTCATCAATGCTGGACTCATAGGCAGCCAGAGACAAGATGGACTGTAGCACTTGGGGGTTTTCGTGGCCTACCACCCCACGACCCCCACTAGTGCCGGGTTGATGTAGTGGTAACAACCCTGTGTCTGGCATGACAACACCATCCTCCGCCTCCATTGCGTCATCACCTGAAAAATAGAGAGAAAAAAGGTCATTACACATGTCAGAAGCACACAACACACACACACACCGACAGCAAACGCATCAGGCAGACATGTGACACACAACATATAACCTGGCATGCATGCTGGGTCAACTTTGAATTGCTTCTGTGATCAGACCTGTTGAAAGGTGGCAGTTTCCATGGAAGTGGGTCTATGCAGTGCAGAAAATGTGTACGCCACTCACTACCTACATGTACAAGGACTCCATGGTGTGTGCCAGGAAATGTGAAGGCAGTGAATTGTCAAATTCAGACATCACGTGCATTGTGCATTCAATGTGTACCATATCTAGAAGCCAAGCACCCCTCCAGCCCAGTACCAAAGCAGGGATGCCTATCATGGTATCAAAAGGCTGACCATACACCTGTGTATTGACAGGCAGTGTTTACTGGCATCAACAGCTTAATGTGATTCAAGTGACAACACTGCAAATGATGCTGGGACAGTAAGCAGGACACATGATGAAAACTCTGGATTCCGCCCATGTGTGAAGAAGACACAACAACAGTTGGACAGAGTCATTGGCCATGGAACAGGCTGAGGCCTGTGAGCCACACAGATTGTCAGACCCTAAACATGTGTGCAACGCAGGACTGAGCCACAGTTGACATGGGGAGGCTGATGAGATGGCAGGCAATGTATGTAACCAAGGACTTGTATTACAGTGATCATCCAGTCAAGGACACATAGGGGCATGCGTGCAATGCACATGGAGCATGAATGGGCACTCATGTCCCTGCGGGACATCTGACCTATACACAGTACAAGTGAGATACCCTGCATCAAGTACTAAGGCTGTACCACACAGCATATGTTTGGCAGATTCTACGCTGGAAGTTAGCATCTACACAGGACGTATGAACAAGAAAGTACACATTGGCAAGATTGAAGAACACCAGTGCAAAGGTGGAACTGGGGTGCAGAGTGGCGGAGGAGGGGCAAGGGAGCATACCTACATGGAGTCCCCGCATGCAGGCAGAGGAGACATGCATGATGGAAGCATTGCATTACTTACACATCAGAACCATGTACACGTCACATGTAGCGGCAATCATGCACAACACATCCCTCAAGTGAAACACACACGTCCTCAACAAACACCCATCAACACTCACTGGACTGGGCATCCAAGTCCAGCATCTCTCCCACTCCTTCGACCAATTCAGGTGGTATGAACTCTGCAACGAGTGCCTCATGCGGAGTGAGCTCTTCCTCCTCTGGTGCAGGCCCACCGCCAGTCACCAGAGTCAAGTTGTAATTAGAGGCACGCTTAGCCTTAGTGCTGCGTTTGATGTCATTCCTACGCTTTTTGCACTCTTGCGCCGTGTGCACCTCATGGCCGAATGAACTGACATGTTCCGCAACATGCTTCCAGTGGGTGTCACGTTTGGCAGCCGTAGTCTGACTATTGGCACCCACTAGCATGTCACGGCTGTGGCCCCGCACGTAGTCCATGAGGAAGTCCAGTTCCTGCTTACAGAAAGGCTTCTTCCTCGACGTGCAGGAGGTCGTGGCTGTGTGTGGGGTCCCAGCCTGTGCTGCAGGTGCAACCTTCCTCCTCTTGGACTGTGGCGCAGACCCTGGCTGGCTAATGCCGCCTTGACCAGTACGGCCAGTGGGTTAGGTGGATTGAGCCAAGGGAGTGGCAGGTGGAGGGATGACCAAAGGCCTGACTTGTGTCAGTGGCAGCTGGGTGCCCACTAATGGACCCTGCGCAGCAACATCAGCTGTGGCAGGGTCATTGACCGCAACGATCCTGGTTGGCAGACTCACAACCGGGGTGCTGTTGGGTGCATCTGCCCCTGCACTTGCCAACACCCGGCTGTTCGGGGCAGCAGATGACATGACTGCCCCAGGGACACGTGTCTTGGTCTGAGCAGCCCGGCCTGCCCCTATGGTTTCCCTCCTGGCCTGTTGGAGATCTACCAAGGGCTCCTCAATTGTCAACGCAGCCTGCGCTGGCAGACCCCGAGCCTGGGTTGCGGTGTCCACAGCTGCACCTGCAGCTACCACTACCCATGGGCCCGTGGCAGTCGATGGAACGGACTGCCGGGTCACACAGGCGCCAGTGCCAGATGCAGAAGGTGCATCCCCTGGAACCACAGGGGGTGGTGGCATGACTGCACCGACACATGGCACAACATTGTGCTCAAGTGGCGTACCCCTGCCTCTTCCCCCTCTGTGGCCGCCCTGGACACCCTGGAGTCTCCCTACTCCCTGGTCACCACAGCCACGTCCCCGACCACGCCCGCCACGAGGAGGACGCCCAGCTGAGGCGCCCCTCACCTTTGGTGGCCTCCCAACCATGGCACAGATGTAGTAGTGCCGGCACAGATGGAGTGGTGCCAACGGGAGGTGTACACCACAATTGACCTGGGCAATTGGGGTGAAGGGGGTCGGAAGCAAGATGTTAACAGCCCCCCTGCACCTGCAAGGCTGTATGTGACCCCGGTGATGTAGTGACGGGTCACGCAACGCTCAGGCACCCCAAAACTGCAGTAAAAAAGTGCACGCAACCCTGCAGCCTACGTGCATGGATTCAACCTCCCGCAGTACGCGGTGGCACCCAGTAACACTAATAACGCGTACGCGTGGGACACGCACGCTACTATGAGATCGAAAATGGGTGCGATACACAGGGGCACCCGCAGTGGGAAAAAGAGCGTGTGCGACTCACCGTCTGACTAGCGCGATGCAGAAAAACACGCGTAGCCAATACCCCCGCCAAAAGAAGAGATACGTCCTTGATAGCTGTGAAGTTGTGATGGCGCGTGAAACAACAGGAAGCAGCAACACACGTCGGTCTCCACGAAAGGCACGTACAGCGAACTGCTGGGCCCGCTCACCTTTAACCCGTGCTGAGGGAAATGCACGCGCGCGTCACGTCACTTACGCGCATGGGCCCTTTCCTCGTATTACACGCAGACGTGCAGTTTTTCACGTGCGCTGAAATGCCCATGCATGCCTGTGCGCGTCACGTCACAGGGGCGCTTACGCTTGAGGGGCCTTCTGTCCAGTGAAATTGCGTATGCGTGCAGATGCGCTTACGCGCTAAGGGCCTTTCCTCGAATTACACGCTGACGTGCAGAATTTTCACGTGCCAAATCACTCCGTATCAAGCTGGCCACGCGTAAGCACACGGAAGACCACGCTCCTGCCCAGAAGGCCGAATTACTGCCCCCCAGAGCCCCGAGTACGCTCCCACCTGCCATCTGCTGCTGCCTGACTGCCTGCTGCCCACGTGCCCTGCCATTTGCTGCCTGCACATCAGCCAGGGGTGCTGTTGCTGTGACCACCCCTGCTGGAACCGAAGACTCCCGACTGGGATTCCATCGCTCCACAGCCCATCCCCAGGACCCAGTTACCCACCCACTCCTGCCTCTGGGGTTGTCATGTTGGGCACTGCAACATCTGGCACCAGTGACAACCCCCGGCCAGAGAGGCAGAGGGGCACCAGCTTCAGTGCCAGGGAAGTTGGTGTCCTGGTGGAGCAAGTCCTGGGGCAGTATGATGCCCTCTTCGGAAGTTCCCGCGCCGACAAGGAAGGATGGACTCGGATCTGGACTGACATCGTGACTGCCATCAACATGGAGGGGGTGGCACTCCGCGACTTACATCATGTCAAGAAGCGCTGGGAGGACTTCAGGTCCAGGACCCTGAACAAGGCCTGGTGCCTCTTGAAGGCAGCGGATGCTAAAGGGCGCCGGGGCCACTTGTCGGAAGATCAGATGAGGGTCCTGGAACGCATATCCCCAGCGCTCCACGTCCAGGTCCTTGAGAGGCAGACCCGTCTGGAGTCGAGCGGTAAGTGTACATGCATCATGATTGTGAGCTGTGCATGTGGTGATGTTTCAGTAGTGTGCAGGTTGCACATCTGTTTGTATGGGGTCGAGTATGGGTGGGGGTGTACAGGGCCGTGAGGCTAACACATGCGAGGGCTGTAATGTGTGAGACATGGATGGTGCTTGTGTGTGTAGGCTTGCATGCCAAATGCAGTTGTGTGGGCACACATGTTTGGATGAATGTGTATGTAAGTAGACATGTTCGTGATGTCACGCATGTATGTTCTTTTTGGCTGCATGTATCAGCACTGTGTACATGTGCATTTGTGTGTATTTGGCAAGGGTGCAACAGTTATGCAACATGGATGCATGTGACAGCGGGATGTGGAAGCCTGATTGGCAGATGTGACATGGATGCCCATCTGAACACTGCGACACTTGGCAGAGGTGTACACATGCATGCAAGTGTGGTGGTGTGTGTACATGTGTAGTGCACTTCCTGTGTTGCATGTGATGTCTGGCTCAGCTTTGCCTGCTCATGCTGTTGTATGTGTATGGATGGTGCTGGCAGTTGCGATATGGCTGCGGTATGGCTCATGTGTGCGAGTTGAAATGACATGTGTGTTGGGGATTGTGATGGCATGTCTGAGGTTTGCCAATGCCACTCATGTACAACTGTCATGTGTGTATGTGTCCATTGTACAGTGCCCTGATGCCTGTGTTTTATTTCTCCCTGTCTGCAGCGTCAACTGATGAAGAGGGCGGAGAAGGTGCTGTGGAGCACAGCGGCGGGGATCCCACCGCCAGCCGGAGACGCAAGGCCCGGCTCCCCTCCCACGTTGTGATCTCGTCGGGGAGTGAGGGATTCCGGTGCCGCATCCCAGGCCGCAGCTGCCGGGGGGAGGTCCAAGAGGCGAAGGTTGGAGTTGGACTCCTCGGCAGCAGAAGGGGCAGCTGGGACCCCAAAGGGCCCAACGGGGGAAGATGGCACGGAGTCATCCAGGTTGGTGGGGGGTTTGGTGGAGGAGGAGGCCGTGCAAGCAACAGAGACGGGGTCTGGAGGTGGGGATCCCACTGGTGCTAGTGGTGCAGTGCAGGACCAGGGACAGGAGGTAACAAAGGCCGCCACGGAGGTGCCTGCGTGCAATCCTGTCCCTGATCCTGTCCCTGAATCATCTTGCACCAGCAGGGATGCCTACGTCCAGACCCATTTTCAGGCAGTGGATGAGCTAACGACAACTTGCCTTCCTCTGCCTGCGGACGTGGCTATCCGGGTCCGGGTTGAGCCTGTCCTGACTGGTGTGGCGTTGCGTCAACGGGCCATGCGAGGTGACCTGCAGTCTTTTCATGAGGAGACTGCACGTCATCTCGAATAGCTCGTTGACCGCGTCGCCCTACTGAGATAGGTCACCCAGGCCGGATTCCTCCGTTTGATGGGGCTTGCTACGACCCCCTCCTCAACTGAACCCCCTATGCGCCAGTCGTCCTCTGTGCCATCTTCCCATCCATCAGTCACCTGGGTGTCCTATGGAGCTGCCTCTGACGGTGCGGCCAGGCTGGTGGAGGAGGCATCCCTTCCACAGTCGGGAGTCGGACGTCCAGCAGAGGTGGCCACATCAACGACTGCACCCCAGCCGGCGGAGGATGTGCAGGCAGCAGGAGGCAGTGCACGGGCAGAGGCACAGCAGCAGCAGCAATGTGTATGGCTCTGGGCCTTCAACATCGGAGGGGCAGGCATCGGCCGGAGGGCTGGAGGACCCAGGACAGAGAGTGTCTTCCGTGTGGCAGCGGTTGGGCCACGCCATAGATGCGGAGCGGCAGCGGGCGGAAGAGGCACGGCTCACAATGGTCAGGGCAGAGAACTCCATGCGGAGGGCCCTGAGGCGGGCCGAGTGCCTCGAGGCAATCCGCAGGGGGTTGGAGGTGGACACGTCGACCGCTCTGCGGACCCTCGGGACCATGGAGGAGGACCGCCTCCGGGACATTGAGCAGGAGTTTGATGATGCCCTGGCCCGGGACATCCAAAAGTGAGCCGTCAGACTAGCCCGCTGCCCTTGTACATAGTTATGTAGTTAGAGTTAGGTTTCCTTTGTTTTTGAATTTATTTTGGACCTTTTGGACAATGGGCAACATTTTTGTATATAGTTTTTTTTTATTAGTTAGTGTTGTTAGATAGGTTTCATTTATTTTGTTGGGATAATGGACCCTGGCTTGTTCGTCTGTACATAGTTCACTGTTGGATTTTCTTTTTCTTTCACAATTTACCCATGGAGCAATGGCTTTCAATTATAATTTTCCATTGGATTTTCTTTTGTGGACTGTGACTTTGGACACCATTCCTTTGGATTTTGATTTTTTTCACGGACATGCTTCTTTTCATTTTTGTACATTCCCATTTCTGTTTCTTTATTTTTGATTCAATTTATGTTTCCTTTAATACATATTTTTTGATCGAACTTCAATATGTAGTATCATCTCATTGGTTTAATGCATATCATGATATGGGTTTTAAGATTCACTGACACCCATTGGGTGTATGTGAGGGACATGAGTTTGTTTCCAAACTTGCAATTGGTGTTCTGTCATGTTATTGCCATTCTGAGTGGGTGGATGCAATACTCGGGTGGGTTTTTGCATTTGGAGGCTGACCATTGGGACCAGGGATCTAGATTGTGATGACATGTTGGCTGGGGAACATGAGTTGGGGCCTGCTGGCAGGTGCCCCACAGTGCTGGGGGGTGGGGGTGCAGGGGATCATGAGTTGGACATGGGTGGGGGCCTGCTGGCATGTGCCCCACAGTGCTGGGGGGTGGGGGTGCAGGGGAACATGAGTTGGACATGAGTGGGGGCCTGCTGGCAGGTGCCCAACAGTGCTGGGGGGTGGGGGTGCAGGGGAACATGAGTTGGACATGGGTGGGGGCCTGGTGGAGGCTGCCCCTGGTGGCTGGGGGGTGGGGGTGATAGGGGTCAGGAGTGGGGGCCTGCTGTCAGGTGCCCCACAGTGCTGGGGGGTGGGGGTGCAGGGGAACATGAGTTGGACATGGGTGGGGGCCTGGCTGGTGGAGGCTGCCCCTGATGGCTGGGGGGTGGGGTGGTGGGAGACATGGGTGGGGGCCTGGTGGAGGCTGCCCCTGGTGGCTGGGGGGTGAGGGTGATAGGGGGCATGAGTGGGGGCCTGGTTGAGGCTGCCCCTGCACTGCTGGGGTGTGGGGGTGCAGGGGAACATGAGTTGGACATGGGTGGGGGCCTGGTGGAGGCTGCCCCTGGTGGATGGGGGTGGGGGTGATAGGGGACATGATTGGGGGCCTGGTGGAGGCTGCCCCTGCACTGCTGGGGGGTGGGGGTGCAGGGGAACATGAGTTGGACATGGGTGGGGGCCTGGTGGAGGCTGCCCCTGGTGGCTGGGGGGTGGGGGTGGTGGGAGACATGGGTGGGGCCTGGTGGAGGCTGCCCCTGGTGGATGGGGGTGGGGGTGATAGGGGACATGAGTGGGGGCCTGGTGGAGGCTGCCCCTGCACTGCTGGGGGGTGGGGGTGCAGGGGAACATGAGTTGGACATGGGTGGGGGCCTGGTGGAGGCTGCCCCTGGTGGCTGGGGGGTGGTGGTGGTGGGAGACATGGGTGGGGCCTGGTGGAGGCTGCCCCTGGTGGCTGGGGGGTGGGGGTGATAGGGGACATGAGTGGGGGACTGATGGAGGCTGCCCCTGGTGGCTGGGGGGTGGGGGTGATAGGGGACATGAGTGGGGGCCTGCTGGCAGGTGCCCCACAGTGCTGGGGGGTGGGGGTGCAGGGGAACATGAGTTGGACATGGGTGGGGGCCTGGTGGAGGCTGCCCCTGGTGGCTGGGGGGTGGGGGTGATAGGGGTCAGGAGTGGGGGCCTGCTGTCAGGTGCCCCACAGTGCTGGGGGGTGGGGGTGCAGGGGAACATGAGTTGGACATGGGTGGCGGCCTGGCTGGTGGAGTCTCCCCTGATGGCTGGGGGGGTGGGGTGGTGGGAGACATGGGTGGGGGCCTGGTGGAGGCTGCCCCTGGTGGCTAGGGGGTGAGGGTGATAGGGGGCATGAGTGGGGGCCTGGTGGAGGCTGCCCCTGCACTGCTGGGGGGTGGGGGTGCAGGGGAACATGAGTTGAACATGGGTGGGGGCCTGGTGGAGGCTGCCCCTGGTGGATGGGGGGTGGGGGTGATAGGGGACATGATTGGGGGCCTGGTGGAGGCTGCCCCTGCACTGCTGGGGGTGCAGGGGAACATGAGTTGGACATGGGTGGGGGCCTGGTGGAGGCTGCCCCTGGTGGCTGGGGGGTGGGGGTGGTGGGAGACATGGGTGGGGCCTGGTGGAGGCTGCCCCTGGTGGCTGGGGGGTGGGGGTGATAGGGGACATGAGTGGGGGCCTGGTGGAGGCTGCCCCTGCACTGCTGGGGGGTGGGGGTGCAGGGGAACATGCGTTGGACATGGGTGGGGGCCTGGTGGAGGCTGCCCCTGGTGGATGGGGAGTGGGGGTGATAGGGGACATGAGTGGGGGCCTGGTGGAGGCTGCCCCTGCACTGCTGGGGGGTGGGGGTGCAGGGGAACATGAGTTGGACATGGGTGGGGGCCTGGTGGAGGCTGCCCCTGGTGGCTGGGGGGTGGGGGTGATAGGGGACATGAGTGGGGGCCTGCTGGCAGGTGCCCCACAGTGCTGGGGGGTGGGGGTGCAGGGGAACATGAGTTGGACATGAGTGGGGGCCTGGTGGAGGCTGCCCCTGGTGGCTGGGGGGTGGGGGTGATAGGGATCAGGAGTGGGGGCCTGCTGTCAGGTGCCCCACAGTGCTGGGGGGTGGGGGTGCAGGGGAACATGAGTTGGACATGGGTGGGGGCCTGGCTGGTGGAGGCTGCCCTGATGGCTGGGGGGTGGGGTGGTGGGAGACATGGGTGGGGGCCTGGTGGAGGCTGCCCCTGGTGGCTAGGGGGTGAGGGTGATAGGGGGCATGAGTGGGGGCCTGGTGGAGGTTGCCCCTGCACTGCTGGGGGGTGGGGGTGCAGGGGAACATGAGTTGGACATGGGTGGGGGCCTGGTGGAGGCTGCCCCTGGTGGATGGGGGGTGGGGGTGATAGGGGACATGATTGGGGGCCTGGTGGAGGCTGCCCCTGCACTGCTGGGGGTGCAGGGGAACATGAGTTGGACATGGGTGGGGGCCTGGTGGAGGCTGCCCCTGGTGGCTGGGGGGTGGGGGTGGTGGGAGACATGGGTGGGGCCTGGTGGAGGCTGCCCCTGGTGGCTGGGGGGTGGGGGTGATAGGGGACATGAGTGGGGGCCTGGTGGAGGCTGCCCCTGCACTGCTGGGAGGTGGGGGTGCAGGGGAACATGAGTTGGACATGGGTGGGGGCCTGGTGGAGGCTGCCCCAGTGGGTGTCACGTTTGGCAGCCGTAGTCTGACTATTGGCACCCACTAGCATGTCATGGCTGTGGCCCCGCACGTAGTCCATGAGGAAGTCCAGTTCCTGCTTACAGAAAGGCTTCTTCCTCGACGTGCAGGAGGTCGTGGCTGTGTGTGGGGTCCCAGCCTGTGCTGCAGGTGCAACCTTCCTCCTCTTGGACTGTGGCGCAGACCCTGGCTGGCTAATGCCGCCCTGACCAGTACGGCCAGTGGGTTAGGTGGATTGAGCCAAGGGAGTGGCAGGTGGAGGGATGACCAAAGGCCTGACTTGTGTCAGTGGCAGCTGGGTGCCCACTAATGGACCCTGCGCAGCAACATCAGCTGTGGCAGGGTCATTGACCGCAACGGTCCTGGTTGGCAGACTCACAACCGGGGTGCTGTTGGGTGCATCTGCCCCTGCACTTGCCAACACCCGGCTGTTCGGGGCAGCAGATGACATGACTGCCCCAGGGACACGTGTCTTGGTCTGAGCAGCCCGGCCTGCCCCTATGGTTTCCCTCCTGGCCTGTTGGAGATCTACCAAGGGCTCCTCAATTGTCAACGCAGCCTGCGCTGGCAGACCCCGAGCCTGGGTTGCGGTGTCCACAGCTGCACCTGCAGCTACCACTACCCTTGGGCCCGTGGCAGTCGATGGAACGGACTGCCGGGTCACACAGGCGCCAGTGCCAGATGCAGAAGGTGCATCCCCTGGAACCACAGGGGGTGGTGGCATGACTGCACCGACACATGGCACAACATTGTGCTCAAGTGGCGTACCCCTGCCTCTTCCCCCTCTGTGGCCGCCCTGGACACCCTGGAGTCTCCCTACTCCCTGGTCACCACAGCCACGTCCCCGACCACGCCCGCCACGAGGAGGACGCCCAGCTGAGGCGCCCCTCACCTTTGGTGGCCTCCCAACCATGGCACAGATGTAGTAGTGCCGGCACAGATGGAGTGGTGCCAACGGGAGGTGTACACCACAATTGACCTGGGCAATTGGGGTGAAGGGGGTCGGAAGCAAGATGTTAACAGCCCCCCTGCACCTGCAAGGCTGTATGTGACCCCGGTGATGTAGTGACGGGTCACGCAACGCTCAGGCACCCCAAAACTGCAGTAAAAAAGTGCACGCAACCCTGCAGCCTACGTGCATGGATTCAACCTCCCGCAGTACGCGGTGGCACCCAGTAACACTAATAACGCGTACGCGTGGGACACGCACGCTACTATGAGATCGAAAATGGGTGCGATACACAGGGGCACCCGCAGTGGGAAAAAGAGCGTGTGCGACTCACCGTCTGACTAGCGCGATGCAGAAAAACACGCGTAGCCAATACCCCCGCCAAAAGAAGAGATACGTCCTTGATAGCTGTGAAGTTGTGATGGCGCGCGAAACAACAGGAAGCAGCAACACACGTCGGTCTCCACGAAAGGCACGTACAGCGAACTGCTGGGCCCGCTCACCTTTAACCCGTGCTGAGGGAAATGCACGCGCGCGTCACGTCACTTACGCGCATGGGCCCTTTCCTCGTATTACACGCAGACGTGCAGTTTTTCACGTGCGCTGAAATGCCCATGCATGCCTGTGCGCGTCACGTCACAGGGGCGCTTACGCTTGAGGGGCCTTCTGTCCAGTGAAATTGCGTATGCGTGCAGATGCGCTTACGCGCTAAGAGCCTTTCCTCGAATTACACGCTGACGTGCAGAATTTTCACGTGCCAAATCACTCCGTATCAAGCTGGCCACGCGTAAGCACACGGAAGACCACGCTCCTGCCCAGAAGGCCGAATTACTGCCCCCCAGAGCCCCGAGTACGCTCCCACCTGCCATCTGCTGCTGCCTGACTGCCTGCTGCCCACGTGCCCTGCCATTTGCTGCCTGCACATCAGCCAGGGGTGCTGTTGCTGTGACCACCCCTGCTGGAACCGAAGACTCCCGACTGGGATTCCATCGCTCCACAGCCCATCCCCAGGACCCAGTTACCCACCCACTCCTGCCTCTGGGGTTGTCATGTTGGGCACTGCAACATCTGGCACCAGTGACAACCCCCGGCCAGAGAGGCAGAGGGGCACCAGCTTCAGTGCCAGGGAAGTTGGTGTCCTGGTGGAGCAAGTCCTGGGGCAGTGTGATGCCCTCTTCGGAAGTTCCCGCGCCGACAAGGAAGGATGGACTCGGATCTGGACTGACATCGTGACTGCCATCAACATGGAGGGGGTGGCACTCCGCGACTTACATCATGTCAAGAAGCGCTGGGAGGACTTCAGGTCCAGGACCCTGAACAAGGCCTGGTGCCTCTTGAAGGCAGCGGATGCTAAAGGGCGCCGGGGCCACTTGTCGGAAGATCAGATGAGGGTCCTGGAACGCATATCCCCAGCGCTCCACGTCCAGGTCCTTGAGAGGCAGACCCGTCTGGAGTCGAGCGGTAAGTGTACATGCATCATGATTGTGAGCTGTGCATGTGGTGATGTTTCAGTAGTGTGCAGGTTGCACATCTGTTTGTATGGGGTTGAGTATGGGTGGGGGTGTACAGGGCCGTGAGGCTAACACATGCGAGGGCTGTAATGTGTGAGACATGGATGGTGCTTGTGTGTGTAGGCTTGCATGCCAAATGCAGTTGTGTGGGCACACATGTTTGGATGAATGTGTATGTAAGTAGACATGTTCGTGATGTCACGCATGTATGTTCTTTTTGGCTGCATGTATCAGCACTGTGTACATGTGCATTTGTGTGTATTTGGCAAGGGTGCAACAGTTATGCAACATGGATGCATGTGACAGCGGGATGTGGAAGCCTGATTGGCAGATGTGACATGGATGCCCATCTGAACACTGCGACACTTGGCAGAGGTGTACACATGCATGCAAGTGTGGTGGTGTGTGTACATGTGTAGTGCACTTCCTGTGTTGCAAGTGATGTCTGGCTCAGCTTTGCCTGCTCATGCTGTTGTATGTGTATGGATGGTGCTGGCAGTTGCGATATGGCTGTGGTATGGCTCATGTGTGCGAGTTGAAATGACATGTGTGTTGGGGATTGTGATGGCATGTCTGAGGTTTGTCAATGCCACTCATGTACAACTGTCATGTGTGTATGTGTCCATTGTACAGTGCCCTGATGCCTGTGTTTTATTTCTCCCTGTCTGCAGCGTCAACTGATGAAGAGGGCGGAGAAGGTGCTGTGGAGCACAGCGGCGGGGATCCCACCGCCAGCCGGAGACGCAAGGCCCGGCTCCCCTCCCACGTTGTGATCTCGTCGGGGAGTGAGGGGTCCGGTGCCGCATCCCAGGCCGCAGCTGCCGGGGGGAGGTCCAAGAGGCGAAGGTTGGAGTTGGACTCCTCGGCAGCAGAAGGGGCAGCTGGGACCCCAAAGGGCCCAACGGGGGAAGATGGCACGGAGTCATCCAGGTTGGTGGGGGGTCTGGTGGAGGAGGAGGCCGTGCAAGCAACAGAGACGGGGTCTGGAGGTGGGGATCCCACTGGTGCTAGTGGTGCAGTGCAGGACCAGGGACAGGAGGTAACAAAGGCCGCCACGGAGGTGCCTGCGTGCAATCCTGTCCCTGATCCTGTCCCTGAATCATCTTGCACCAGCAGGGATGCCTACGTCCAGACCCATTTTCAGGCAGTGGATGAGCTAACGACAACTTGCCTTCCTCTGCCTGCGGACGTGGCTATCCGGGTCCGGGTTGAGCCTGTCCTGACTGGTGTGGCGTTGCGTCAACGGGCCATGCGAGGTGACCTGCAGTCTTTTCATGAGGAGACTGCACGTCATCTCGAATAGCTCGTTGACCGCGTCGCCCTACTGAGATAGGTCACCCAGGCCGGATTCCTCCGTTTGATGGGGCTTGCTACGACCCCCTCCTCAACTGAACCCCCTATGCGCCAGTCGTCCTCTGTGCCATCTTCCCATCCATCAGTCACCTGGGTGCCCTATGGAGCTGCCTCTGACGGTGCGGCCAGGCTGGTGGAGGAGGCATCCCTTCCACAGTCGGGAGTCGGACGTCCAGCAGGGGTGGCCACATCAACGACTGCACCCCAGCCGGCGGAGGATGTGCAGGCAGCAGGAGGCAGTGCACGGGCAGAGGCACAGCAGCAGCAGCAATGTGTATGGCTCTGGGCCTTCAACATCGGAGGGGCAGGCATCGGCCGGAGGGCTGGAGGACCCAGGACAGAGAGTGTCTTCCGTGTGGCAGCGGTTGGGCCACGCCATAGATGCGGAGCGGCAGCGGGCGGAAGAGGCACGGCTCACAATGGTCAGGGCAGAGAACTCCATGCGGAGGGCCCTGAGGCGGGCCGAGTGCCTCGAGGCAATCCGCAGGGGGTTGGAGGTGGACACGTCGACCGCTCTGCGGACCCTCGGGACCATGGAGGAGGACCGCCTCCGGGACATTGAGCAGGAGTTTGATGATGCCCTGGCCCGGGACATCCAAAAGTGAGCCGTCAGACTAGCCCGCTGCCCTTGTACATAGTTATGTAGTTAGAGTTAGGTTTCCTTTGTTTTTGAATTTATTTTGGACCTTTTGGACAATGGGCAACATTTTTGTATATAGTTTTTTTTTATTAGTTAGTGTTGTTAGATAGGTTTCATTTATTTTGTTGGGATAATGGACCCTGGCTTGTTCGTCTGTACATAGTTCACTGTTGGATTTTCTTTTTCTTTCACAATTTACCCATGGAGCAATGGCTTTCAATTATAATTTTCCATTGGATTTTCTTTTGTGGACTGTGACTTTGGACACCATTCCTTTGGATTTTGATTTTTTTCACGGACATGCTTCTTTTCATTTTTGTACATTCCCATTTCTGTTTCTTTATTTTTGATTCAATTTATGTTTCCTTTAATACATATTTTTTGATCGAACTTCAATATGTAGTATCATCTCATTGGTTTAATGCATATCATGATATGGGTTTTAAGATTCACTGACACCCATTGGGTGTATGTGAGGGACATGAGTTTGTTTCCAAACTTGCAATTGGTGTTCTGTCATGTTATTGCCATTCTGAGTGGGTGGATGCAATACTCGGGTGGGTTTTTGCATTTGGAGGCTGACCATTGGGACCAGGGATCTAGATTGTGATGACATGTTGGCTGGGGAACATGAGTTGGGGCCTGCTGGCAGGTGCCCCACAGTGCTGGGGGGTGGGGGTGCAGGGGATCATGAGTTGGACATGGGTGGGGGCCTGCTGGCATGTGCCCCACAGTGCTGGGGGGTGGGGGTGCAGGGGAACATGAGTTGGACATGAGTGGGGGCCTGCTGGCAGGTGCCCAACAGTGCTGGGGGGTGGGGGTGCAGGGGAACATGAGTTGGACATGGGTGGGGGCCTGGTGGAGGCTGCCCCTGGTGGCTGGGGGGTGGGGGTGATAGGGGTCAGGAGTGGGGGCCTGCTGTCAGGTGCCCCACAGTGCTGGGGGGTGGGGGTGCAGGGGAACATGAGTTGGACATGGGTGGGGGCCTGGCTGGTGGAGGCTGCCCCTGATGGCTGGGGGGTGGGGTGGTGGGAGACATGGGTGGGGGCCTGGTGGAGGCTGCCCCTGGTGGCTGGGGGGTGAGGGTGATAGGGGGCATGAGTGGGGGCCTGGTTGAGGCTGCCCCTGCACTGCTGGGGTGTGGGGGTGCAGGGGAACATGAGTTGGACATGGGTGGGGGCCTGGTGGAGGCTGCCCCTGGTGGATGGGGGTGGGGGTGATAGGGGACATGATTGGGGGCCTGGTGGAGGCTGCCCCTGCACTGCTGGGGGGTGGGGGTGCAGGGGAACATGAGTTGGACATGGGTGGGGGCCTGGTGGAGGCTGCCCCTGGTGGCTGGGGGGTGGGGGTGGTGGGAGACATGGGTGGGGCCTGGTGGAGGCTGCCCCTGGTGGATGGGGGTGGGGGTGATAGGGGACATGATTGGGGGCCTGGTGGAGGCTGCCCCTGCACTGCTGGGGGGTGGGGGTGCAGGGGAACATGAGTTGGACATGGGTGGGGGCCTGGTGGAGGCTGCCCCTGGTGGCTGGGGGGTGGGGGTGGTGGGAGACATGGGTGGGGCCTGGTGGAGGCTGCCCCTGGTGGCTGGGGGGTGGGGGTGATAGGGGACATGGGTGGGGGACTGGTGGAGGCTGCCCCTGGTGGCTGGGGGGTGGGGGTGATAGGGGACATGAGTGGGGGCCTGCTGGCAGGTGCCCCACAGTGCTGGGGGGTGGGGGTGCAGGGGAACATGAGTTGGACATGGGTGGGGGCCTGGTGGAGGCTGCCCCTGGTGGCTGGGGGGTGGGGGTGATAGGGGTCAGGAGTGGGGGCCTGCTGTCAGGTGCCCCACAGTGCTGGGGGGTGGGGGTGCAGGGCAACATGAGTTGGACATGGGTGGCGGCCTGGCTGGTGGAGTCTCCCCTGATGGCTGGGGGGGTGGGGTGGTGGGAGACATGGGTGGGGGCCTGGTGGAGGCTGCCCCTGGTGGCTAGGGGGTGAGGGTGATAGGGGGCATGAGTGGGGGCCTGGTGGAGGCTGCCCCTGCACTGCTGGGGGGTGGGGGTGCAGGGGAACATGAGTTGAACATGGGTGGCGGCCTGGTGGAGGCTGCCCCTGGTGGATGGGGGGTGGGGGTGATAGGGGACATGATTGGGGGCCTGGTGGAGGCTGCCCCTGCACTGCTGGGGGTGCAGGGGAACATGAGTTGGACATGGGTGGGGGCCTGGTGGAGGCTGCCCCTGGTGGCTGGGGGGTGGGGGTGGTGGGAGACATGGGTGGGGCCTGGTGGAGGCTGCCCCTGGTGGCTGGGGGGTGGGGGTGATAGGGGACATGAGTGGGGGCCTGGTGGAGGCTGCCCCTGCACTGCTGGGGGGTGGGGGTGCAGGGGAACATGCGTTGGACATGGGTGGGGGCCTGGTGGAGGCTGCCCCTGGTGGATGGGGGGTGGGGGTGATAGGGGACATGATTGGGGGCCTGGTGGAGGCTGCCCCTGCACTGCTGGGGGGTGGGGGTGCAGGGGAACATGAGTTGGACATGGGTGGGGGCCTGGTGGAGGCTGCCCCTGGTGGCTGGGGGGTGGGGGTGGTGGGAGACATGGGTGGGGCCTGGTGGAGGCTGCCCCTGGGGGGTGGGGGTGATAGGGGACATGAGTGGGGGCCTGGTGGAGGCTGCCCCTGCACTGCTGGGGGGTGGGGGTGCAGGGGAACATGAGTTGGACATGGGTGGGGGCCTGGTGGAGGCTGCCCCTGGTGGCTGGGGGGTGGGGGTGATAGGGGACATGAGTGGGGGCCTGCTGGCAGGTGCCCCACAGTGCTGGGGGGTGGGGGTGCAGGGGAACATGAGTTGGACATGAGTGGGGGCCTGGTGGAGGCTGCCCCTGGTGGCTGGGGGGTGGGGGTGATAGGGATCAGGAGTGGGGGCCTGCTGTCAGGTGCCCCACAGTGCTGGGGGGTGGGGGTGCAGGGGAACATGAGTTGGACATGGGTGGGGGCCTGGCTAGTGGAGGCTGCACCTGATGGCTGGGGGGTGGGGTGGTGGGAGACATGGGTGGGGGCCTGGTGGAGGCTGCCCCTGGTGGCTAGGGGGTGAGGGTGATAGGGGGCATGAGTGGGGGCCTGGTGGAGGCTGCCCCTGCACTGCTGGGGGTGCAGGGGAACATGAGTTGGACATGGGTGGGGGCCTGGTGGAGGCTGCCCCTGGTGGCTGGGGGGTGGGGGTGGTGGGAGACATGGGTGGGGCCTGGTGGAGGCTGCCCCTGGTGGCTGGGGGGTGGGGGTGATAGGGGACATGAGTGGGGGCCTGGTGGAGGCTGCCCCTGCACTGCTGGGAGGTGGGGGTGCAGGGGAACATGAGTTGGACATGGGTGGGGGCCTGGTGGAGGCTGCCCCTGGTGGCTGGGGGGTGGGGGTGATAGGGGACATGAGTGGGGGCCTGCTGGCCGGTGCCCCACAGAGCTGGGCGGTGGGGCTGCAGGGGAACATGAGTTGGACATGGGTGGGGGCCTGGTCGAGGCTGCCCCTGGTGGCTGGGGGGTGGAGGTGGTGGGAGACATGGGTGGGAGCCTGGTGGAGGCTGCCCTGGTGTCTGGGGGTGATAGGAGACATGAGTGGGGGCCTGGTGGAGGCTGTCCCTGGTGGCTGGGGGGTGGGGGTGCAGGGGAACATGAGTTGGACATGAGTGGGGGCCTGCTGGCAGGTGCCCCACAGTGCTGGGGGTGGGGGTGCAGGGGAACATGAGTTGGACATGAGTGGGGGCCTGCTGGCAGGTGCCCCACAGTGCTGGGGGGTGGCGGTGCAGGGGAACATGAGTTGGACATGAGTGGGGGCCTGCTGGCAGGTGCCCCACAGTGCTGGGGGGTGGGGGTGCAGGGGAACATGAGTTGGACATGGGTGGGGCCTGGTGGAGGCTGCCCCTGGTGGCTGGGGGGTGGGGGTGGTGGGAGACATGGGTGGGGGCCTGGTGGAGGCTGCCCCTGGTGGCTGTGGGGTGGGGGTGATAGGGGACATGAGTGGGGGCTTGGTGGAGGCTGCCCCTGGTGGCTGGGGGGTGGGGGTGCAGGGGAACATGAGTTGGACATGAGCGGGGGCCTGCTGGCAGGTGCCCCACAGTGCTGGGGGGTGGGGGTGCAGGGGAACATGAGTTGGACATGGGTGGGGGCCTGGTGGGAGGCTGCCCCTGGTGGCTGGGGGGTGGGGGTGATAGGGGACATGAGTGGGGGCCTGGTGGAGGCTGCCCCTGGTGGCTGGGGGGTGGGGGTGATAGGTGACAGGAGTGGGGGGCCTGCTGGCAGGTGCCCCACAGTGCTGGGGGGTTGGGGTGCAGGGGAACATGAGTTGGACATGAGTGGGGGCCTGCTGGCAGGTGCCCCACAGTGCTGGGGGGTGGGGGTGCAGGGGAACATGAGTTGGACATGGGTGGGGGCCTGGTGGAGGCTGCCCCTGTTGGCTGGGGGGTGGGGGTGGTGGGAAACATGGGTGGGGGCCTGGGGAGGCTGCCCCGGGTGGCTGGGGGGTGGGGGTGATAGGGGACATGAGTGGGGGCCTGCTGGCAGGTGCCCCACAGTGCTGGGGGGTGTGGGTGCAGGGGAACATGAGTTGGACATGGGTGGGGGCCTGGTGGAGGCTGTCCCTAGTGGCTGGGGGGTGGGGTGATAGGGGACATGAGTGGGGGCCTGGTGGAGGCTGCCCCTGGTGGCTGGGGGGTGGGGGGATAGGGGACAGGAGTGGGGGCCTGCTGGCAGGTGCCCCACAGTAATGGGGGGTGGGGGTGCAGGGGAACATGAGTTGGACATGAGTGGGGGCCTACTGGCAGGTGCCCCACAGTGCTGGGGGGTGGGGGTGCAGGGGACCATGAGTTGGACATGGGTGGGGGCCTGGTGGAGGCTGCCCCTGGTGGCTGGGGGTGGGGGTGATAGGGGACAGGAGTGGGGGCCTGCTGGCAGGTGTCCCACAGTGCTGGGGGGTGGGGGTGCAGGGGAACATGAGTTGGACATGAGTGGGGGCCTGCTGGCAGGTGCCCCACAGTGCTGGGGGTGGGGGTGCAGGGGAACATGAGTTGGACATGAGTGGGGGCCTGCTGGCAGGTGCCCCACAGTGCTGGGGGGTGGGGGTGCAGGGGAACATGAGTTGGACATGGGCGGGGGCCTGGTGGAGGCTGCCCCTGGTGGCTGGGGGTTGGGGGTGATAGGGGACAGGAGTGGGGGCCTGCTGGCAGGTGCCCCACAGTGCTGGGGGGTGGGGGTGCAGGAGAACATGAGTTGGACATGGGTGGGGGCCTGGTGGAGGCTGCCCCTGGTGGCTGGGGGGTGGGGGTGGTGGGAGACATTGGTGGGGGCCTGGTGGAGGCTGCCCCTGGTGGCTGGAGGGTGGGGGTGATAGGGGACATGAGTGGGGGCCTGGTGGAGGCTGCGCCTGCACTGCTGGGGGGTGGGGTGCAGGGGAACATGAGTTGGACATGGGTGGGGGCCTGGTGGAAGCTGCCCCAGGTGGCTGGGGGGTGGGGGTGATAGAGGACAGGAGTGGGGGCCTGCTGGCAGGTTCCCCACAGTGCTGGGGGGTGCAGGGGAACATGAGTTGGACATGGGTGGGGGCCTGGTGGAGGCTGCCCCACAGTGCTGGGGGGTGGGGGTGCAGGGGAACATGAGTTGGACATGGGTGGGGCCTGGTGGAGGCTGCCCCTGGTGGCTGGGGGGTGGGGGTGGTGGGAGACATGGGTGGGGGCCTGGTGGAGGCTGCCCCTGGTGGCTGTGGGGTGGGGGTGATAGGGGACATGAGTGGGGGCCTGGTGGAGGCTGCCCCTGGTGGCTGGGGGGTGGGGGTGCAGGGGAACATGAGTTAGACATGAGTGGGGGCCTGCTGGCAGGTGCCCCACAGTGATGGGGGGTGGGGGTGCAGGGGAACATGAGTTGGACATGGGTGGGGGCCTGGTGGGAGGCTGCCCCTGGTGGCTGGGGGTGGGGGTGATAGGGGACATGAGTGGGGGCCTGGTGGAGGCTGCCCCTGGTGGCTGGGGGGTGGGGGTGATAGGTGACAGGAGTGGGGGCCTGCTGGCAGGTGCCCCACAGTGCTGGGGGGTTGGGGTGCAGGGGAACATGAGTTGGACATGAGTGGGGGCCTGCTGGCAGGTGCCCCACAGTGCTGGGGGGTGGGGGTGCAGGGGAACATGAGTTGGACATGGGTGGGGGCCTGGTGGAGGCTGCCCCTGTTGGCTGGGGGGTGGTTGGAAACATGGGTGGGGGCCTGCTCGCAGGTGCCCCACAGTGCTGAGGGGTGGGGGTGCAGGGGAACATGAGTTGGACATGGGTGGGGGCCTGGTGGAGGCTGCCCCGGGTGGCTGGGGGGTGGGGGTGATAGGGGACATGAGTGGGGGCCTGCTGGCAGGTGCCCCACAGTGCTGGGGGGTGGGGGTGCAGGGGAACATGAGTTGGACATGGGTGGGGGCCTGGTGGAGGCTGCCCCTGGTGGCTGGGGGGTGGGGGTGATAGGGGACATGAGTGGGGGCCTGGTGGAGGCTGCCCCTGGTGGCTGGGGGGTGGGGGTGATAGGGGACAGGAGTAGGGGCCTGCTGGCAGGTGCCCCACAGTAATTGGGGGTGGGGGTGCAGGGGAACATGAGTTGGACATGAGTGGGGGCCTACTGGCAGGTGCCCCACAGTGCTGGGGGGTGGGGTTGCAGGGGAACATGAGTTGGACATGGGTGGGGGCCTGGTGGAGGCTGCCCCTGGTGGCTGGGGGTGGGGGTGATAGGGGACAGGAGTAGGGGCCTGCTGGCAGGTGTCCCACAGTGCTGGGGGGTGGGGGTGCAGGGGAACATGAGTTGGACATGAGTGGGGGCCTGGTGGAGGCTGCCCCTGTTGGCTGGGGGGTGGGGGTGGTGGGAAACATGGGTGGGGGCCTGGTGGAGGCTGCCCCGGGTGGCTGGGGGGTGGGGGTGATAGGGGACATGAGTGGGGGCCTGCTGGCAGGTGCCCCACAGTGCTGGGGGGTGGGGGTGCAGGGGAACATGAGTTTGACATGGGTGGGGGCCTGGTGGAGGCTGCCCCTGGTGGCTGGGGGGGTGGGGATGATAGGGGACATGAGTGGGGGCCTGGTGGAGGCTGCCCCTTGTGGCTGGGGGGTGGGGGTGATAGGGGACAGGAGTGGGGGCCTGCTGGCAGGTGCCCCACAGTAATTGGGGGTGGGGGTGCAGGGGAACATGAGTTGGACATGAGTGGGGGCCTACTGGCAGGTGCCCCACAGTGCTTGGGGGTGGGGGTGCAGGGGAACATGAGTTGGACATGGGTGGGGGCCTGGTGGAGGCTGCCCCTGGTGGCTGGGGGTGGGGGTGATAGGGGACAGGAGTGGGGGCCTGCTGGCAGGTGTCCCACAGTGCTGGAGGGTGGGGGTGCAGGGGAACATGAGTTGGACATGAGTGGGGGCCTGCTGGCAGGTGCCCCACAGTGCTGGGGGTGGGGGTGCAGGGGAACATGAGTTGGACATGAGTGGGGGCCTGCTGGCAGGTGCCCCACAGTGCTGGGGGGTGGGGGTGCAGGGGAACATGAGTTGGACATGGGTGGGGGCCTGGTGGAGGCTGCCCCTGGTGGCTGGGGGTTGGGGGTGATAGGGGACAGGAGTGGGGCCTGCTGGCAGGTGCCCCACAGTGCTGGGGGGTGGGGGTGCAGGAGAACATGAGTTGGACATGGGTGGGGGCCTGGTGGAGGCTGCCCCTGGTGGCTGGGGGGTGGGGGTGGTGGGAGACATGGGTGGGGGCCTGGTGGAGGCTGCCCCTGGTGGCTGGGGGGTGGGGGTGATAGGGGACATGAGTGGGGGCCTGGTGGAGGCTGCGCCTGCACTGCTGGGGGGTGGGGTGCAGGGGAACATGAGTTGGACATGGGTGGGGGCCTGGTGGAAGATGCCCCTGGTGGCTGGGGGGTGGGGGTGATAGGGGACAGGAGTGGGGGCCTGCTGGCAGGTTCCCCACAGTGCTGGGGGTGGGGGTGCAGGGGAACATGAGTTGGACATGGGTGGGGGCCTGGTGGAGGCTGCCCCTGGTGGCTGGGGGGTGGGGGTGGTGGGAGACATGGGTGGGGGCCTGGTGGAGGCTGCCCCTGGTGGCTGGGGGGTGGGGTGAGAGGGGACATGAGTGGGGGCCTGGTGGAGGCTGCCCCTGCACTGCTGGGGGTGGGGGTGCAGGGGAACATGAGTTGGACATGGGTGGAGGCCTGGCGGAGGCTGCCCCTGGTGGCTGGGGGGTGGAGGTGATAGGGGACATGAGTGGGGGCCTGCTGGCAGGTGCCCCACAGTGCTGGGGGGTGGGGGTGCAGGGGAACATGAGTTGGATATGGGTGGGGGCCTGGTGGAGGCTGCCCCTGGTGGCTGGGGGGTGGGGGTGCAGGGGAACATGAGTTGGACATGGGTGGGGGCCTGGTGGAGGCTGTCCCTGGTGGCTGGGGGTGGGGTTGATAGGGGACATGAGTGGGGGCCTGGTGGAGGCTGCCCCTGGTGGCTGGGGGTGGGGGTGCAGGGGAACATGAGTTGGACATGAGTGGGGGCTTGCTGGCAGGTGCCCCACAGTGCTGGGGGGTGGGGGTGCAGGGGAACATGAGTTGGACATGGGTGGGGGCCTGGTGGAGGCTGCCCCTGGTGGCTGGGGAGTGGGGTGATAGGGGACATGAGTGGGGGCCTGGTGGAGGCTGCCCCTGGTGGCTGGGGGGTGGCGGTGATAGGGGACAGGAGTGGGGGCCTGCTGGCAGGTGCCCCACAGTGCTTGGGGGTGGGGGTGCAGGGGAACATGAGTTGGACATGAGTGGAGGCCTGCTGGCAGGTGCCCCACAGTGCTGGGGGGTGGGGGTGCAGGGGAACATGAGTTGAACATGGGTGGGGGCCTGGTGGAGGCTGCCCCTGGTGGCTGGAGGGTGGGGTGATAGGGGACAGGAGTGGGAGCCTGCTGGCAGGAGCCCCACAGTGCTGGGAGGTGGGGGTGCAGGGGAACATGCGTTGGACATGAGTGGGGGCCTGCTGGCAGGTGCCCCACAGTGCTGGGGGGTGGGGGTGCAGGGAAACATGAGTTGGACATGAGTGGGGGCCTGCTGGCAGGTGCCCCACAGTGCTGGGGGGTGGGGGTGCAGGGGAACATGAGTTGGACATGGGTGGGGGCCTGGTGGAGGCTGCCCCTGGTGGCTGGGGGGTGGGGGTGATAGGGGACAGGAGTGGGGGCCTGCTGGCAGGTGCCCCACAGTGCTGGGGGTGGGGGTGCAGGGGAACATGAGTTGGACATGAGTGGGGGCCTGCTGGCAGGTGCCCCACAGTGCTGGGGGGTGGGGGTGCAGGGGAACATGAGTTGGACATGGGTGGGGGCCTGGTGGAGGCTGCCCCTGGTGGCTGGGGGGTGGGGGTGATAGGGGACAGGAGTGGGGGCCTGGTGGAGGCTGCCCCTGCACTGCTAGGGGTGGGGGTGGTGGGAGACATGGGTGGGAGCCTGGTGGAGGCTGCCCCTGGTGGCTGGGGGTGCAGGGGGACATGCGTTGGTGGGCAGTAGTGCAAGTTGACATGTGGGTTGGCTGGGGGGCATGGCCATGGTGGATGGGTGCCTGCAGGACATGTGCAGGGTAAGCCCCTGTGGTGTGGGCCACCTGCAGGGGCCGTGGAGGGTGTAGAGGGAACACCTGGGAGGACCCACACATGCAATTCACGTGTGGTGCTCCCCGCGCACCCCTGTAATACACGTACCCTGATGGAATCGCGTGTGATACTTTCCACGCACCCCTGAAATACACGTACCCTGCTGATATCGCGTGTGAAACTTCCCGCGCACCCCAAGATACACGTAGCCAGGACATTCGCGTGTGGAACTTCCCGCGCACCCCTGGAATACACCTACCCTGCTGATATCGCATGTGAAACTTCCCGCGTACCCCGAAATACACGTAGCCAGGACATTCGCGTGTGGAACTTCCCGCGCACCCCTGATATACATGTACCCTGCTGATTTCGCGTGTGAAACTTCCCGCGCACCCCGAAATACACGTAGCCAGGACATTCGCGTGTGTAACTTCCCGCGCACCCCTGATATATATGTACCCTGCTGATATCGCATGTGAAACTTCCCGTGCACCCCAAGATACACGTAGCCAGGACATTCGCGTGTGGAACTTCCAGCGCACCCCTGGAATACACGTACCCTGCTGATATCGCGTGTGGAACTTCCCGCACACCTTGAAATACACGTAGCCAGGACATTCGCGTGTTGAACTTCCCGTGCACCCCTGATATACACGTACCCTGCTGAATTCACGTGTGAAAATTCCCGCGCAGCCCTGATGTATACGTACCCTGATGGAATCGCGTGTGGAACTTCAAGCGCACCCCTGAAATACACGTACCCAGCTGAAATGACGTGAGGTACTTCCCGCGCACCCCAGTGATACACGTAGCCCGCTTGCCGTGCTGGTACAGGGTTAGCGCAGCCCTTTGCACTGGATTGGGGATTTTGATGGCTTTTCCCTGCGCGAGAGGCGTTCTTGGGGGCGTAACTGGCGCTGCTGCAGGGTCGCTGCGCCACTGTGTGCTACGGCTGGTTTTGGTAGCTGGAATCCATGAATACGCTGTGCGCAGAAATGGGTTTTGGTGCACGCAGCTGGCGCAGGGATTCGCACGCGCACACTGTGCGCCAGCCGCATGCGCCACTTGTGCGCTAAATTCTATGAATTACCCCCACAGTGTTTATGGAGTAAGGCAACAATTGGACGACTGTGCTGGAATGGTGAGAGTCACTATGAACTCACAAGAAGATCCACAAGAATTTCTAATGTACATACTATTAGTATTGGAAAACAAAAGTATACCTGTGAATGAAATCTTCGAAATTTCGTACATGTGGAAACATGCATGCACTCTCTGTAACAAAGTGATACAGGAAGAAATCCCAAATGATTGATTTGTGTATATTTCCATACCAAATTGTGAGAGCATTCCTTTTCAGCACCTTGTACAAAATGCAAACCATGGCAGATTATGTAGTATTTGCAATTCAGACAATCGCTCTACCTTACTGATACAATCACATAGTGCCTACATAATACTCATGCTTCTACGTTATAATGCAGATGGCACCAAAAACAACTGCAAACTAACTGGATTTACACACGGTCAAGTGTCACTTGGAAAGAAAACCTTTACAACAGTAGGAATAATCTACCATGCAGGAGCTACAACCAATGCAGGTCACTATACTGCATACATTAAAAGGAATTGTGGATGGTTTGAATGTAATGATAGCACCATTACTCTAAAGCAGAGGTTGCCAGCTAACCAAACAAATGCGTATTTAATGTTCTTGAAGCCAAAATTTACGAAATAATGTGCACTTCAAAATTGTGAACAAAGTAAGTGAAAGACTACAAACAGTTAGAATATGCCCACAGGTATCTAACTACCCACCAGGATGGAAGAACAACACAAATAAATGATTATTACTGATTGTTGGAAACCAATGTACAGGCAGAATACGCCTATACGTATCCAATTGTAGTTGAAAATGGGCAGGAAGCCAACAAAGAAAACATTAATGGGAAAGATACGGGAAACAGGATATGTCAACGACACAAATTAATGAGTATCACAAATCTGTAGGAACACATGCACAGTTAGAATATGCCCACAGGTATCTAACTACCCAACAGGATGGAAGAATGACACAAATAAATTATTATCACAGATCGTTGGAAACAAATTCACAGGTAGAATATGCCTATAGGTATCTAAGTGTTGTTAAAAATCGGCAGGAAGGCAACATAGAAAACATTAATGGGAAAGATGAAGGAAACAGGATGTAAAAACAACACAAATGAATGAATATCGAAAATCTGTAGAAACAAATGCACAGTTTGAATACGCCTACAGGTATCTAACTGTTGATAAAAATGGGCAGGAAGGCAACAAACATAACATCGATCAGAAAAATGAGGAAAACACTGAAAGGAAAAAATGAAGTACTTAGTTGCATAAGAAATGAAGGTTTCTTTTTATCTGACAAGGATTGTTTTCCCCAGACCCAAGGATTAGAAAAGCAAACACAGACACTGAGCGTAATGCACAGTACACTGGATTGTAAAGTAAAAATGAGGGTCTCAAAAAAAAATTAACTGTCTATTAAGCAATGTGGTAAATGTGGAAAATCTGCAAACATTAACACACCTTTTTCTTTCATCACAGAAGTGGAAAAAGTGGTACTTCCGCCAAGTACGAAAAACAAACATAAAAAAAGTTTCTGGATTGTGAACAAAGTAAGGAGTAGGTATATTGGCAGGCATTTTCTACACATGGGAATGTACTCGCCTAATGTGTGGTAGTAATATGCTGCAGTGCCTGTAGGCTGGCCTTTCATCTGCGGTGAGTAACCTACCACCTACGCCTTACAACCAAGTTTCAAGGAGTACAGTTCCTATCCACAACCATCACTGCATATGTGAAACATGGTCCTTGTAAATTAGCTGCTTATAAATTTACTTTCGAACCATCGTCTGCAGCCATGAAATGAAGAAACTAGGGCATCAAAACAATGACCTGAATCCACCACACCCACATTAACTTGTAACTGCACTGCTTATGACTTCTGTATTGCATGCATGGGCTTTAGCCATGCACCCAAGACTGCAGGGTCTCCCCACAACCACCTCGGTGATGTGTGGTAGTGGGGGTTATTCTATAGGTGTGTTATCCTGCTGTACCTCTGCCCAGAGGCTTCCCTCCTAGGTGTATGTCTGAAGATCTTACATGGGATGGGTGTGCAGTGTCTTCCAAGTGTAGTACCTACCACTTTCTTGTTGGGGGCATGGCCTTCGCCCATGGACCCAACACTGCACGCACTCCCCACAACTTGCCAATGAAAATGCAACACAAGGGGTGTATGCATGGTTGGCACATGCGGCGGTGGTTGTGGCCAGGGCCTAGAGTCTTGGAAGTAAGGCCTTTGGCCGTCGGCCGAGGGCCATGCATAATTTACTAATACCCATTGGAAACAGTAATGCACGTGTCCCTACAAATCTAACAACTCCCCCATGTACTGCACGGGCTGAAATACTGGCCCTATTGGACCCCTCATTTTCTGTGCGTACAAGGAGGCCACAGAACATACGTTGTAAAGTATGTATAAGTGTATTATTGGGTGCATGGCCTTCGGCCTTGCACCCAAGAGAGCAGGATGTTCCCACAACCACCTCTTTGTTTTTGGCCTTCGGCCATGCACCCAACACTGCACGCACTCTCCACAACTTGCCAATGAAAATGCAACACAAGGGGTGTATGCACGGTTGGCACATGCTACGGTGGTTGTGGCCAGGGCCTAGAGACTTGGAAGTAAGGCCTTTGGCCTTCAGCCAACGGCCATGCATCCAAGACTCTAGGCCCTGGCCACAACCACCGTAGCATGTGCCAACCATAGCAGCGTACTAATGAATATAATAATAGGCATTGGAAACAGTACTGTATTCACAGCATTTAGGCAACTTCCATGTTCCCTAACACCAGACGTGTCTGTACAAATGTAACAACTCCCCCGTGCAATACACAGCCTCAAATACTGCCCTTAAATACTGGCCCTATTGGACCCCTCATTTTCTGTGCGCACAAGGAGGCCACAGAACATACGTAGTAAAGTATGTATAAGTGTATTATTGGGTGCATGTCCTTCGGCCTTGCACCCAAGAGAGCAGGATGTTCCCACAACCACCTCTTTGTTTTTGGGTGCATGACCTTTGGCCATGCACCCAACACTGCACGCACTCTCCACAACTTGCCAATGAAAATGCAACACAAGGGGTGTATGCATGGTTGGCACATGCTACAGTGGTTGTGGCCAGGGCCTAGAGTCTTGGAAGTAATGCCTTCGGCCAACAGCCATGCATCCAAGACTCTAGGCCCTGGCCACAACCACTGTAGCATGTGCCAACCATGGCAGCGTACTAATGAATATAATAATAGGTATTGGAAACAGTACTGTATTCACAGCATGTAGGCAACTTCAATGTTCCCTAACACCAGACGTGTCCGTACAAATGTAACAACTCCCCCGTGCAATACACGGCCTCAAATACTGCCCTTATTGGACCCCTCCTTTTCTGTGTGTACAAGGAGGCCATAGAACATAAGTCATTAAGTAGGTATAAGTGCACTGTGCATACAAGATGTCCATACACATTAGATCATGATGACCGACCCCCAGAACAAGTGCATTAATCACGCATATGTGAAGACTGTAGCTCCTGGCCACTACCACCGTAGCATGTGCCACCCATGGCGGCGTACTAATGATTGTAATAATAGGCATTATGAAAAATATTACGGTCACGGCATGTTGTCAATTTCAATGTTGCCTACCTATACCCGTGTGCTTTCAAGAGTAACAAATTTCCTATCCACTACATGCAGTCAAGTGTTACAAATTTCCTGCCCACTATATGCACTGAAGTGCTATCGTTATTATCCCACACATTTACTGTACGTACAAGGTGTCCATAGAAATTACATCATGACGGCCGAGGAACAAATGCATAGATCACCCATTTCTTACTGTGTGAACCTTTCCTAATGCTCTGTGCCACAGCAAAATAGGGTAATGGAAAAAGAATGTGTACGCTGTTTGTTACTCCGCTTTCCGCGGATCCAAGATGTCAGGTGCATCCAAACCATCTGACGCAGAAGACGTCTCGCAGCAGCCAAATTGACAGAGTCGTCACGTGTACGCGGTCATGACGCAGCCCCTTAGCCAATCGGTTTCTTGTTCGTCGACCAAACAGGGAAGTGTGACCGAGGAGCGAACATAGATATCACTAATTATTTTTGACCTACTTTTTCATAATTATAAATGAACGTACTGCACGTATGGTGACAAAATTTACAAAAGCACGCTTTCTGGACCAAGCCCCTGTACCTGCCGCAGATTTCGTCAAATGCCGTCTAGCGGTTTTACATGTAGCCATGCGCAAAGTATTTCCCCCATTCAGACTATGGGAAAAAAAGACGTTTTTGGGCCCCCCCTATAACTCCACTCCCCTAGACGATTTCTCACCAAACTGTACAGAAGTATTCGGAGTGGGCCATATACTTTTTTGCAAAGTTTGGTGAGGATTCGTCCACGGGGAGCGGAGTTATAAACCGCCCAAAAAGTGCTCTTCCTATGGAAACAGCAACTTAACCATAACTACATGGCCGCTACTGCGGCCATGTAATATTGCCATCTTGCATTTACGGACGTTCTCGGACAGCGCAGTGAAAGTTTGTTCAAAATGTGTATTTAGTAGAGTGTGTTGGTGTTTAGAAGTCTTTGGGGAGGATGGGGGAGTATGAGATAGGTTCAAAGTTGTATTTTATTTATGTGCTAGATGTTTTTGTTGCGTTCGATTTGTCCGCGGAGAACACGGCTGTTCTGACATTTTGTAAATAAACTAAATGGTGGGGTGTTTAGAGGACGGAGTATGTGTCATTTTTGTTCGCAAGGAAGGTAAAAATGAGCTATGAACACTCGCGGTGTACTTAATTGTCTGTAAATACACAAACCTGGGGTGTCCTCAGGACGCTGTCCGTATTGTAATCTCTCTAGTTGAATGTGTTCTAAGAACACTCGCGGTGTCCCAAAATGGTTGCAGTTACACAAAATGGGGGTGTTCTGAGAACGTTGTTTGTATTGTTCGTTGTCAGGGTGAAAGTGTTTTAAGACCACTCCTTTTGTCCACTAATAGTACAATTTCCTAAGGGCGTCAACCGACTTTTTGTCCACTAAAGAAATGATAAATCTGGCTGGTGTTCGCCGACATTATGTGATAATCCTATGACTGGCGCTATTGACCTGGCTGACTTGCTTTTGCGACACTAAATCATATCTCCTGCCCCTAAGCCTGATATTATCAAAGCATTCATATTCCCCGCCTCTCTCCGTGACGTTACAGGGTGCGTCATCAAACGCGCCCAGTCCTCTCCAGTCCTAAGTGACTTTACACAGAACCCGGAAGACAACACATATTATGTCACAACACAGCGCGCCACAATTCGGAATATGAAACAGTGATTTAAAAGCAAACAGCAGGATTGTAAATTTTGTAAAGTACATTTATTTGACATCAAATGTTTAGAGAATATTCAGCAATTTGCATTTGTCTTTGTTGTCGATCCGCAAAAGTTCATGTTGAGGCACGCGATGTTCCTTTGCGGTACAGAGGGTGTTAGATCAGCTTACAACTCAGTGCGCCACAATTCGGAATATGAAACTGTGGTTTAAAAGTAAACAGCAGGATTGTACATTTGGTAAAGTACATTTATTTCACATGAAATGTTTAGTGAATATTCAGCGATTTGCTATTGTCTCTGCTGTCGATCAGCAAAAGTTTATTTGGAGCCACGCGTTGTTCCTTTGCGGTAGATAGGCTGTTGGTTTATGATAAAAGCAGTAAATGGTCGCTCTGATAATCGGAAGGTCGCTGCAAAAACGAGCCATTAGACCACCCTACTGGTTCGTATGTAGTTTGTAGCCGGTAGTACTGCGTAAGGGTATATTGGTCCTTGGCGATTGTCCCATAAAATGGTGAGGGTCATGAAGTTGCATATTTGGACGTGCACCTGGCAGTTGAAGACCCCATCCTCTGGAGTCTGTAAATCGTGACATAGGCAAAATTGGGCCACATACCTGTTTTAAAAAACATAAATTAGTCTCACCAGCCGATCTTCATTAAAAATCATCATTTTATTTATTAGGGCATGAAACTATTGCTATTGCTATTTTCCCATTCATATAGCGCTAAGAACCGTGAGGTATCTAAGCGGTGCTTATTATTAACCACGGTGTGTGGTGCTCATTTATCGACCACGGAAGGATGAAAGGCTGAGTTTGGCCTTGCCAGGATTCAAACTTGCGTTAGCAAGCTGTGCACGGATGTTAAAGCGAGCGTTGTACTCGCTGTGCCATTTGACAGGCTACAGTGAAGTGGCACAGCGAGTAGAGCGCTTGACCGCCTATAGACCGGTTAAATTATTTGTATTAACCCACCCTGTGTCGTCTGCCTTTTTCAGAACCCTCTAAACAACAGGGGATCAATTCGGCGGTGATAGCGCGCGGTAGAAAACATTATGCCACTTTCAACAAACAAGTTCAACTTGAGCGGTCTTTAATGCTACGCTATTGTAATTTTATTTGGTATAAAATAATCTAAATGGTTACTTACAGTACAATTGCAATTTCCATTGTCTACAAGTGGTGCAGTCCCAAAATACGAGTCTGCGTGTGCCAACAATCTTTCGCATAGTGATATAATATATAAAAGTGGTTTCGTTTCATAAATTTCATCCTTATCTTCTCTTACGTTTTAGCAACACTCCTTCAAGAGAAGTCTTTCATCACAATCTCTGTCTGTCACGGTCAAAACACAATACAACCTTATAGTCCGCTTCGTGAGCCTCTCCGGGGCCCGAGAAAAAAATCGAAGCAGCTGACCTTCACTGTGAACAAGCATAAATTCTTACTTTGCAACATTCTGTGTAAAGCCATCTGTGAGAAGTTGGTTTTTGCACGCCATGTTTGTATATTTTTTGCGTGAAATTAAAAAAAGTTTGTTTAAAGGACGTTATGGTTTTAAGTACAGCCGAAAGACCCCTGAAAATCGCAAGTTATGGTAAGCTATGAAAAATAACTTGCGCCACCACCGTGCATTGCTAAGACTAACACCCAGGACAGCAAAGATGACATCGCAAATGTCATTGATGAAATCACTGATGACATCACATGTGTATGTACTTTTCATGGAATTTGTGTACTAGGGATTTTTATTATAATGTTGTGAAAAAAGTGTCAAGGATATTGCAATAAATATCATACCGTTATTAGTGCTTTGAACGATGCATTGATATAAATAGCATTGTATTATGGGATTCTATCTAGTATACTGAGCTACTAATGTAGAAACATAGCATTGTGTGCAGAGTACAAGATGAAAGTATAATATTTGTAATGTTAATATGTTGAATAATTAAATGATAATTGTCCTGAAATGTTTGAAAATTCACAAAATGGGGGTGTTCTGAGGACGTTATTCGTATTGTGTGATTGCTTAGCTGTATGCAATGAGGGAATGGCACAGAGAGTAAAGTGGACGCCGTCCGCTGACACCACGGCTGTTCGTGGACAGGGTGTGCTACATCTGGGTTTTTCCAGGGAATCCAACATGGAAAGAAGACTGTACGGATCAGCCAATCAGATGTCGAGGTTGTGGATTTGTGTTGAAAGAGACTGTGTGTGGTGAAGATGGCAGAAGTGGAGAAAGTCAGGGTGTTGGTGCTCGGAGATATGTTTGTGCATGGTTTACAGCAGTACGCTGAATGCAGGCATGTTGCAAAGAACTTTGATGTGAAAGGAGTGGAGGTGGTGTGGAGCACTGTGCCTGACTGCAATGTACCGGGAATTGTACAAGTTTGTGAGGATATGGCCACGATGAACAGTCCGCATGTGGTAGTTTTGCACTATGTTGCTTTCCATTTGGGCAACGTCAGTGCCCCTACTTTGTTGGCTGATTTGGAACACTTGGTTCAAGCCGTAATGAAGATCCTTCCAAATGCGGAAGTATTTTTTTCTGGATTACTACCTAGGGCAATATGGGACAATAGTTCAGTTTTTTGTCCTCAGCAAAACATTGCTAGGTGTGTCATCAACCGAGGCATGTGTGCCTTCATGCTTAGAGCTGGTATGTTCTTCTGTAACAATGAGAATATTGATGCCAGTAATGCTGTTAATTTTAAAGAAGATGGCATTTCTTTATCTTTTACGGGAAATGCCTTTCTATTTTGGAATGTAAGGGTTGCTTTGGAGAAGGTTATGTAAAGATTTTAGGAGTAAAGTAAGAAAAAAAAACAAGGAAAAAAATACAAAATAACAGGTGTCTGTCAAGCATCTGTAAAAAAAAAAAACAACGGCTCTTTTCAGAGCCAACTTCAAAGGGGAAATGGGGCACAATATTTAAATTTACATTCACCACGCTCAGATTTTCGATGTGTCCGCGGACACCACGGCTGTTCGTGGACAGGGCGTGCTACATCCGGGTTTTTCCAGGAAATCCAACATGGAAAGAAGACTGTACGGATCAGCCAATCAGATGTCGAGGTTGTGGATTTGTGTTGAAAGAGACTGTGTGTGGTGAAGATGGCAGAAGTGGAGAAAGTCAAGGTGTTGGTGCTCGGAGATATGTTTGTGCATGGTTTACAGCAGTACGCTGAATGCAGGCATGTTGCAAAGAACTTTGATGTGAAAGGAGTGGAGGTGGTGTGGAGCACTGTGCCTGATTGCAATGTACAGGGAATTGTACAAGTTTGTGAGGATATGGCCACGATGAACAGTCCGCATGTGGTAGTTTTGCACTATGGTGCTTTCCATTTGAGCAACGTCAGTGCCCCTACTTTGTTGGCTGATTTGGAACGCTTGGTTCAAGCCGTAATGAAGATCCTTCCAAATGCGAAAGTAATTTTTTCTGGATTACTACCTAGGGCAATATGGGACAATAGTTCAGTTTTTTGTCCTCAGCAAAACATTGCTAGGTGTGTCATCAACTGAGGCATGTGTGCCTTCATGCTTAGAGCTGGTATGTTCTTCTGTAACAATGAGAATATTGATGCCAGTAATGCTGTTAATTTTAAAGAAGATGGCATTTCTTTATCTTTTACGGGAAATGCCTTTCTATTTTGGAATGTAAGGGTTGCTTTGGAGAAGGTTATGTAAAGATTTTAGGAGTAAAGTAAGAAATAAAAACAAGGAAAAAATACAAAATAACATGTGTCTGTCAAGCATCTGTAAAAAAAAAAAAAACGGCTCTTTTCAGAGCCAACTTCAAAGGGGAAATGGGGCACAATATTTAAATTTACATTCACCACGCTCAGATTTTCGATGTGTCCGCGGACACCGCGGCTGTTCGTGGACAGGGCGTGCTACATCTGGGTTTTTCCAGGAAATCCAACATGGAAAGAAGACTGTACGGATCAGCCAATCAGATGTCGAGGTTGTGGATTTGTGTTGAAAGAGACTGTGTGTGGTGAAGATGGCAGAAGTGGAGAAAGTCAGGGTGTTGGTGCTCGGAGATATGTTTGTGCATGGTTTACAGCAGTACGCTGAATGCAGGCATGTTGCAAAGAACTTTGATGTGAAAGGAGTGGAGGTGGTGTGGAGCACTGTGCCTGATTGCAATGTACAGGGAATTGTACAAGTTTGTGAGGAAATGGCCACGATGAACAGTCCGCATGTGGTAGTTTTGCACTATGGTGCTTTCCATTTGAGCAACGTCAGTGCCCCTACTTTGTTGGCTGATTTGGAACGCTTGGTTCAAGCCGTAATGAAGATCCTTCCAAATGCGAAAGTAATTTTTTCTGGATTACTACCTAGGGCAATATGGGACAATAGTTCAGTTTTTTGTCCTCAGCAAAACATTGCTAGGTGTGTCATCAACTGAGGCATGTGTGCCTTCATGCTTAGAGCTGGTATGTTCTTCTGTAACAATGAGAATATTGATGCCAGTAATGCTGTTAATTTTAAAGAAGATGGCATTTCTTCATCTTTTACGGGAAATGCCTTTCTATTTTGGAATGTAAGGGTTGCTTTGGAGAAGGTTATGTAAAGATTTTAGGAGTAAAGTAAGAAAACAAAACAAGAAAAAAAATACAAAATAACAGGTGTCTGTCAAGCATCTGTAAAAAAAAAAAAAACAACAGCTTTTTTCAGAGCCAACTTCAAAGGGGAAATGGGGCACAATATTTAAATTTACATTCACCACGCTCAGATTTTCGATGTGTCCGCGGACATGGCGGTTGTCCGCGGACATGAAAATCACTACGAGGGGGTTAGTATGTTCTATGTTACATGTATATGAAGTCAGGGATATTATGGTTAAGTTGTGCTACTAAAAACCTATGAAATTCAATGAAAAAACTTTGTTAAAGGGACTTTATGGTTAAGTTGCGCTACTAAAAAGCTATGAAATTCAGTAAAAAAAACTTTGTTAAAGGGACGTTATTGTTAAGTTGCGCTACTAAAAACCTATGAAATTCAGTGAAAAAACTTTGTTAAAGGGACGTTATGGTTCAAAGTAAAACCGAAAAACCCATGAAATTCGGCAGTTATGGTAAGATAAGCAACCATAACTCGCGCCGCCACCGTGCACTGCTAAGACTAACACCCAGGACATCAAAGATGACATCACAAATGTCATTGATGATATCACTGATGACATCACATGTCTGGCTCCCTCTTTTTTCCTTTACTTATATATATAGGCCAGTTACAATCAGGAACTAAAAATTCACTATACTATAATACAAAGTACTATGTTTGTAGACTTATACTACAAATATGTTCTTACAGTAATTCACTTAGGGTCCACTCAAAGTATATGAACCATATACAAGGGAGAAAACACAGACTTGGAAGACAACAATGCTTTCTATGTATGAAGATGATTAGTACGGTTATCAACACTCTGTTATAGTTCTGTTGTTTTTTTATTACTGTACTTTCCCTGAATATGCTCATATTTGTACACATTGCACGTACACTACTTTCATTAGGGTCTAGTCACAATATGTGATAGTTATACATAGGGAAGTAGTAGCTTTGAAGCAGAGCAATCATTTCTGTACATGAAGATAATCAGTTACATTATGAAAATTGTCGGGTAATACTGCTGTTTTTTTGTTTACTTCACTTTCCCTGTATATGCTCTATTTGTATGTGTTATTGTCTGTTTGTGTTTGCTGTGCAGTAATGCAATAATGTAGTAATTGGGTTTTATTAGCTATCTATTACATGTTTCACATTATGCAAAACTCTAATAAAAAAGCAGTTATCATTTCAGTATTCAACATGGCAAGATTATGAATATTGCACCTTCATCATTTATGCTGCACACACTGCTTATGTTTCTGCATGAATAGCTTAGTATACTGGATAGAACTTCATAATAGAATGCTATGTATATCAACACATTCCTTAATGCACTAATTAGCTCATGATATTTATTCCAATGATCCTTGACACTTTTTTGTCAATATTACAATAAGAATCCCTTCTACAGAGTTTTCATGAAAAGTAAATGCACATGTGATGTCATCAGTGATGTCATCAATGACATTTGTGATGTCATCTTTGATGCCCTGGGTGTTAGTCTTAGCAGTGCACGGTGGCGGTGTGAGTTATGGTTGCTTATCTTACCATAACTGCCGAATTTCAGGGTTTTTTTCGGTTTTACTTTGAACCATAACGTCCCTTTAACAAAGTTTTTCACTGAATTTCATAGGTTTTTAGTAGCGCAACTTAAACATAACGTCCCTTTAACAAAGTTTTTTTTACTGAATTTCATAGCTTTTTAGTAGCGCAACTTAACCATAACGTCCCTTTAACTAAGTTTTTTCACTGATATATATATATATATATATATATATATATATATATATATATATATATATATATATATTATTCTTTAGTTAAGAAACAGTTAAACAGTTTAGGTGAAACAATGCACAATTAATCGCAACAAAACCCATGAAGTTTGCCTGATGTTTAATGTGAGAACAGCCTTATCTCAGAGTCCCCTCGAATGATGGTTTTGCTATACTATGAGTTACTCCACACATCATAGTAAACGACCAAGGTGACTTTACAACTGCAATAAAAGGCAGTCGCTCAATGGCAATGGGCATTGGTCTTTATTAGTAACTATCCATGTCCTACTGGTCATGACCTTCGTCTGTGGCCTCTTCCCCCTTCAACCTATTAGGGTCAAAGGCCGTGATCCACTGCCCATGTCCTTCGGCTATGTCAGCTCAGCTGATCACTTTGAACCAATCATGGTAAAAGACTGTGGCCCAGTTGCCTCTATCACATTTAATACTAAATAATCATATCCTGCCCTTACTTGATCACTGTCTTCAGCTGTGCTCCCTGCTATCTTGCAGCTATAATGATGCAACTCTCCCCTGTTACAAGCCAGAAGGACTCGGACCAGAGGACATGTTGTCAAGTTGTTTTATTTAACTTAAAAAGAAAACACCTTTTTAGTCTGATTGCTAAAAGAGATATCCCCTCCTTTTAACACTTTAACCGAGGTGCTCATCATTAGTCAAAATAAAAAATAGTCCTCGGTCCAAACCTGTCTGCTAAACTAGCCCTACCACTTCAAAGAATCTAAAAGAAAAACTAGACAGAGTGCCCTGCACTGAGAATGATTTCACCCCAATCTTCCTTTGGCTTCTATGTAGCCTCTTCTAGTCTTGGGTTCAATAAGTGTCTGTACAAAACACAATGTACGGTTCTTTTTCACAAGTCTTAGCAGTGTCTCAAAGTACCAAAGTTTCCTCATATTCCGTAAAGAAACTCCTAAATCCCTGAAGAAAAAAACATCTCAATTTCTTTAGATGGAGGGATATTTTCCTGATCCCACTCAACTTATAATGACCTTTTCCCACTTGCTCGATGTCTTGGGAGTCTCTGTGCTCCCCTTTTATTTGTTCTTAACTGCGTTTATTGGGCCTCTCTAACCCCCCTTGGGTTCCTCTGTCCTGATTTCTCTTTTATATCTCTAGAGTATTGGTAACCGCTCCCGTTATGTGTCTCTCTTATCTCTTGGGAGTTTCTTTAAGACGTCTGGTGGATTACAATCTTAAAATCTCCCGTAACCCCATTGTTCCTTCTCCCTTTCCGTGTTGCTCTGACCCATGTAGGGGTTTATGGCAACTCTTCTGTCCTCCCCTTTCAGTCTCTCCTTTCTCTTTCTCCCTCTGCCCTGGACAACCCAGATACCTTCTGTACCATTGGGTTTGTTCCAGCGAGTCAGCATTTCTTGGATAGCATTCCCCACGGCTTGCTGGTTTTCGAGTCTAGATATGAGCGATTTTCCTCTTTCACACGTTTTAGCATTTCTCCACTCTTAGGATCTCTCATTGACAGCGTAAGATTTGTGCGTCTCTGTATCCCTGGTTTTGGCGGCGGTTCGCGGGCACCTGCCCACCACATCCTCCACGTGGTCCCATTTCCAGGTAAAGCTTGCCTTGAGCTGGCTGCCTTTGCCTCTCCGACATGACACTCTACCATGTCAGGTTGGTGGTGTCTCGCCTTCACAACGACCTCTGCCCTCACCACATCTGGCTCGGCTCCGCTGTGCAGCACAGCCCTGCCTCTCAGTGATGTGCTCAAGTCAAAGGCCTGCCTCTGTGTATTGCTTCTCCTCCTCCATTCAAGTGAGCATATGGCCCTTGGAACGTGCATCTGTTACTGGATGGGATTACACCAGAATAATTGTGGGTCCAAATAACTAGACAAACTCAAGAAGATGGCAAGTTACTGTTTTATTAACAATTATCTAAAACAGGTAGGTTACAATGAACAATCTATATACTTAATTAGGCGTCAGAGTGATGTCATATTACATAGCAATAGTAAAAAACCTATCAAGGGTCAAGATTGGTTAAGGGAGACATCTAGATATACAATCATACAGGAGCTAGGAATGTTATTGGCTGTCCTTTATCAGGTGGCCAATTTATGCCTACCTCTTCAAACATGTCATTTCAGAAAAATCAGTTACATAGTGTTTCATTGGTCTCTCAAGCTATAAGGTTCTTGTTTATATGGACTAATACAATTGATTTTCAATGCTTGTGCCATGTCTGGAACATTTGGTTCATTTAGCAACAGAGAAGCCAAGACCCAGGTGCAGGGAAATTGGACATGAAGCTACCTCACCACCCAATTAGCCCAACATCACTCATCACCCATTCCTTCTGCCATTAAATTGTCTTTGTACATGGCCTTGCAGAATATTCCCACTCTAGGAATTTAGCGGGAGTGAGGGCACTCGCTATCGTATCTGGAACTCCAACTTCAAACTCTGTTTCCATCCTTGACTCACGTGACAAGAGACCATGATTTGGTTCATTCTGAGCTTTTAAATGCTTTATATGAATTAAAACTTGGCATCCTTTGTGTTCTTTCTTCCACCTTAACGTGAGAGAATTCATCCTCCCCAAACATGTTGTTCTTCGGCATAGATAGCAGACCTCAATTTCTATGATCTGGACTTCAGGCCAGACAGCCTTGCCACGCAGCTTCAGAAACCTGTTATTCTACTGTGACACAGCTTTTCAATCCCCTTTCATAGTTTCTGGCTTATTTATTTCATGATACTGATGTCCAGCTTCTATACAATGGTGGTTTCACCTGCTTTATATTCATTACTTGTAGCTAGCCTATACGATGACTTGATCTACCTTGCGTTTCAAAGTCTATACATCCTTCATGTTTCTAATTTCTTCTGCATTTTCTACTGTGTACTTTTCTTCTTCATACATTTAGGTTCACTTCATTCTTTACATCGTTATTTCTTCTCTGGGATCCATACATTGGGGGTCACTACGAGGTTAGAGGTAAGTAACAGTCCTTACCGGCATGGAGCAAATACCATGTCTGTGTAGTAAAGCGCCCGCTAATAGAGGGATATTACGAGTTCGCGTGCACAAGCTTTGCGCCATGCCGGTAACTAAATTACCGGCATGCCGCTAAAGTACCGAAAATGGCCCTTAACGGCATCATGGAAAGATCAGATAGCACTACTGGCATCAATGGAAACGGCATTAGCGGATCCGGAAGTAACGTCATTGTGCCGGAATGGGAAACCGCACATCGGCCATCTTTAAAATCTCAATCCATTGCAATCCCATGGCTACAGGACTGAAATCCAAAACTGAGATCCCAGCCTGCCAGAAAATGACACAGTCCACCCTCAAAGGCACACCTTGTCTGTGCAAACAACATTTCTGCAACAAGGAGCTAAACATGCTGGCTGACACCCTGGCCCAGCATGCAGATGTGGTGTTCAGCAAAGACCTGCTCCGTGGAACACAAATGAAGAAAAACAGATCTGGGAAAAGGTGGCCCAGAAGGTGTCCGCTGTGGGGACAACCACACACAATACAAAAGAATGCTGGAAAAGGTGGGACGACCTGCAGCTGTGTGTCTGCAACATACTGACTATTTATTTATTTATTTATTTGCATTTGTTGAGCGCACAGCAGACCGAAGGCCCAACCGTCAGCAGACCCAGGCAACAGGAAGCGAACCATCCACGCCCATCAAGCTAGCATGATACACATGGAGGCCATTTAAGGGGTGAGACGTGCTGAGACAGGAGTAACATCATCAGCTGATGAAGGTGAGTGAGTGTTGGCACTACACAAAAGTGAACACACACAACCAACACAAATCCAGTGGCTCAGTCCAAATGGCGAGTTGATAACAGCAAGTACATTGCCCATCACCACCCACCTAATGACTGCCCAACAGAAATGCCACACCCCTGTCACTGACACACGCAACCAACCCCACTGACACAAACCACCAGCGTCCAATTCCGAACACAAGCAACACCAGCATGCAGACACACACATGCAGCACTGCAGAGAAGCAGGCCCCACCAGTGTCACATCCCACTGCATGGTGCAGACAGCTCCACCACCAAGTGTACACCAGAGCCCTAGAGACACATCACATGGCACGCACCCCCTAAGGCATGTACAACGCACACAATCCATTACACACCCGTAATCCACCAAGCAAAATGCATGCACAACATGGATGCGTAAGAAGGATGCACAGACACTGCACCACACACTCAACACCTGTAAGCACCATGTCTGCCCCTCCAGCATGCAGACAGCAATGCACAGGACCCAAAATGTACTTAGATCAATATATGTCGGATGTCCCTACACCCATGACTCATGCCCTGCCTCTCCATCCCAAACAGGCACAGTATCAGACAGCTATGACAGGCCCACCGCAGAAACAAAGCCAACAGCACCAGACAGAAGCAGAGGGGAAGATGATGGCACCAGGCTATCCACGTCAAGGGCTGGGTGGATGAAAACAACCACCCACATGCCGCAGCGATCTGGTAAACAGAGGTCACAGGCCATAGGACCTGAGGAGCATTCACCCCCGACACATGGGAATGTGCACCGGCCGGGGAAATTGGGTGCCATCACTGCACACCTACCACAAGGCACACCGGCTGCCTAGCCCACAGACCAAACGACCCCTGCACCACTGCAGCCAGCACATGTGGACGAGGAGGGTACACCAACGGCCAGCAATGGTGATGCTCCTCAGTCACTGGCCACCAGTTACTTAGTGAAGGTGGCCCAATCCGCAACAAATACTGCAGAGGATGATGTCCTACAGGACAAGGCTCACAAGGCAGGGCAATGAATGTCGGAGGACACTGAGAGGACACCATCCATGGAACACACACCACAGCACTCCCTGGGACATGGGTTGTGTGGTGGTAGCTCCGGGGAGGAGACGGCTGGACCCGTATTCAGCCCTCAAATCAGTCCAACTCCAGCTCCCATGCAACCACCAGCCATCAAGGACATGCGTGAACTAGAGGCCTGCATCACCCGCATGGAGGAGCGTCAGCAGTCCATGAACGAGATGTTGCGACAATTCATCGCAGTAGGGGAAGCCACACGCCAGGCCCACTGTGACAGCACACAGGCACTCACCCATGCTGTGAACCGCATTGCTAGGCGGGTGCGCCAGGGCATGGAATCAGTCACCCAGGCACTCACACATTTGGCTGCCACCATGGCACAATGCCCTGCAGCACCTGCCGAGTCACGACCCCCGCCATCGATGAGCAGTACCCATGTAAGCTGAGCTCAGACCAGCCCAGTGCATAGGTCGCTACGCACCATGCGCCGGCCAGGAGAGCCAAAGCCTCCATGCAAAAGAGGCCGACTGTAGCCGGACAGACATGCAGGATGGAGGCTGTTAGAACTCATAATGTGTGCTGGGACCTGGGTGTGTGGGGGAGTTGAGGGATGGGGGGTGTTTGGGGGCAGTGGGGGGGTTAGAGGGATGAGTGGTGGAGGGTAATAATTACATCTCATTTTGAAACAAATAACGTGACTGGACATTGCTTATTGAGTGTGTCAGTATTCAATGCCAAACAGTGTACACTTCCCAGAGTCCCCCGAACCCAGTGCACAGCTAGTGTGAATTGATGCACTCTCTTCATCACAGTGCATCAAACGTAAATGTCCATCACTGATTGGCGCAAAGCACGTCCCTCATGGGCATTGGCACATAGCTGATGTACTACTCTTATCCTTCATCATCCCCATCTTCACCCGGTGGTTGCTGGTAAATGTCAGGTGGCAGGGGTAATTTCCACCGGATGCACATGTTGATCAGTATAGCACAGACCATGGTGATCTTGTCCACCTTCTCAGGTTCATAAAGGAGTGCTCCACCATACCTGCTGAGGCAGCGGAAATATGCCTGCAACAGGCCAAAGGGCTGCTCAATCACAACACGGGTACGGATATGAATCCGATTGTACTCCTCTTCGTGCCAGGTCTGCGGGATCCAAACAGGGGTGAGGAGCCATGGATTCAAGGTATAGCCACCATCACCTGCATCGGGGCACAATGAGGTATGTGTGACTCAGTTTGTGGCATTACACCTGTAGTAATCACTGTCATGGCTGCAGCTATTTGGTGTTCACATGCACAGGTCCCTGGATGTATGCATACAGGTACATATGTCGCAATGTGTGCTGGACAATGGTCCACAGGTGTGGATTGCGTAGTCCAGATGTTCAGAGTGTTCACTTGCATGCTCTTGCAGATATCCTGTATTGTGCTTTGCTGCATTCATGTGGTTAGGCATACTCACTGCATGTTGCTGGATTGTGTTGCAGAGGGTATACTCAGTTGATGTGCAGTGGACGCGTTGAGGGATGTGGCCTGCTTCTACGTATGGCGTATCGTCATTGGTGTGAACCATTGGTCTGATGTAAGGCATTGTTGGGTCTCGTTCAGGTTGGATAATGTAGGGCCACAGTGTTATGCTGTATATGCTGTCTCCACTCACCCCCCAATCACACCCAGGTGGAGTATTCATCCCCCCCAACTGCACTGCCATGGGCCTGTCAGGCAATTTACCGAGCAGCCAGGCACATCATCCAGCATGTCGCTCCATGTGGAGGGGTAGCAAGGAATTCCGCAGCACCATGGCATCATGTGTGGATCTGGGATATCGGGCACAACAATGTGTGGTGATCTTGCTGGAGTCCAATAGCATCTGCACATCGATGGAGTGGTATTGCTTGCGATTGCTATACGCCACCTCCATGGCATGCGGGACCACCAACTCCACATGGGTGCCGTCGAGGGCACCAATACAATTTGGCATGCCTGCCAGTGCATGGAAGCCAAATTTTGTATCTAAAATCTCCTGGGGAGTCTTTGTTAGGGATATGTAGTCACTTGTGTGCTTCAGGAGGGCATCCAGAACTTGGCTCTGCATGCGAGAGAATAAGGGTTGTGATATGCCATGCATGTGCCCCACTGTGTGCTGGTAGGTGCCTGTGGCAAGGAAGTGGAGCACCGACACTACCTTCAGTAGAGGGTGGATGGCAGTGCATATTTCAATGAGGCTGACAGTGTCGTCATGCATCATGTCCACAATGGTGGTGATGGTGTCCCGGCCCAGATGGTACAGGGTGTGGATCTGCTCAGGGGTTAGGTTGAATGGACTGGCTCTGATGTGAGGGATTGGGGGCTGCCTGCGCTGCACTGGTGGGGCATGCTGGACCTGTCTCACCCTCCTTCTCCTCCTGCATCTCCTCTGTGGTGCCTGCTGTTGTTGTTGCTGGTGTAGCAATTCAATCATGTCCTCCAGCCCCAGTATTGCTACTACTAGTGGAATCATTTTGGTGTACAAAGGGGTGTAGTGTGTGGGTGTGCTCCTTTTGTGCTAGCCCAAACTCCATTGAATCCACCTGTGCTGTTTGTGTGCACCTGTGGCAGTTGGGAACACTGCACATAGCAGTTTACGGGTGCTTCACGATGCCGTTATTGCTGGCATGCCGGTATCCGGTATTAGCGCCTTCATGATTCCGGTATTTGCATGTCCGCCTGACTTGTGATGTCCTCCTGTTAGCGGCATCCCGGTTTTGCCGGCCTGAAGGGCTGCATGCCCGCGCCCTCTGCCGCAGCATCGTCATTAGCGGTGCCTCTAATACCAGGTTCTTGGGTCAGAAGCGGTATGCGATGCCGGTAATCCTTTACCGGCATCGTTTTTCCATTACCTCCAACCTCGTAATGACCCCCATTGTCTCCATTCAATATCTCGGGACGTCATGCATACTCGCTTATGATGTCATTCGTTCATTTTCTTAGCTCTTTCTCATATTCCTTCAAGGAGTTTCTCCTGCAGGTTCTCATCAACTCAAGGGTACATTGGATATGGTTGTTTTAATAGATACCGCCTCCCATATGCTTGCTGTATTATTGGTACAGTAGCTGAGGTTAGATAGGGCAGGGTCTCATGGCTCCAATACAGGGGAGGTAGGAGGTAGGATCTCTTGTGAATGTACAAGTCTGCTACTCTGCATAAGGGTGATCATGCCTTTATCCTGGCTCTGTGACAATAAAGGGGCATGTTTATGTTCAACTGTCAAGCCCACAGAAAGACCCGCATTGTCTTGAGCCAAACACTAAAAGGCACTTACAGTATTATCTTGAGTTCCACAGTGAAATGTACCATCAGTTTCTTGCATTACCATGTATGCAGATAATGCTTTAGTTGTAGGGAATTCCCCATGGGAATGGGAGTCCTTGTCCTCTTGAGGGGAGTCACTACCAGTTATGTCCCGCTTGCCCAAACCTGTATGGAGAGTTTTGCTTAGCAGGCTCACCTCCATAGCCTCAACGGGGGTGGGCTCCCTCGAGGACAAGAGGGCAGAACCTCCAGATTCAACACAACACCTATTAAACTAAAACACTGTGGCCCACATGTTTCTCTACCTCTTACAATCCCTTGAAATTGTCCACTGAGAATTTCCGACGGGACAATAAACATGAAAACAATTATGCTGACTTCTGTTCCTGTGATAAGGGTTTCTGTAGGAATACAATATGTCTTTATTACCACAGTACAACAAAAACGGCTTCAAATTAAAATCTCTTCCACATTCCTCTTCTACTCTACCTGTGCCCCCCTCCTACCTTTTTGGTCTCCCTACCACTCTCACTATTGCTAACATGCACAGACCCTCCCCTATCTGTTCCCCCCTATTCTTCCAGTGACACACTTCAGTTCCCACAATAATCTTAGTATTACCCATGGTAATCAATATTCTCACAGTAAAATGAAAACAATCGGCTTGAAAAGCATCTCTCTAGCCCTCCCGAAATCGAAAACTCAACATTTGGCCCACTTTAGCCCCCCTTCTCACATACTCCCTGATGTCAATCTTCCCCTCTCCCTCTTCCAAATATCTTTTTGAGTACTTGTATTTTTTCCCGGTCTCATGGTATTATCATGGGTATGGTTTGCGTCGAGCAAAAATACATGGCAAAATTAATTTCTGAAAAGCCTCAGTTTTGCAATTCACCATGGGAGATATATCAGAGAAACTGGACTGGGGCACCCCCTTCTTTGTCAAATATTTAAAAAACCACTGCATCTATTTACTCCAAACCACCAGAAGGCACATCTGCATGCTTTGTGCCCCCACTCGTTTCTTATTTGGAACAAATCCATCGAGCGTTTTTTGCTGAATGTATCTTTTTCCACACATAATAACTTTTAAGCCATTTTATGAATTTGCCCTATAATTTCCGATTTGGGAGCTTGAGGGGCCGTGACAGCCAATTCCAGCCACATAAGTCCAATGCGTTCAAGGTTATAAGCATTGGAATATTCACAAAAGTCAATGGATCTGTGGGATATATTGACCCACTCAGCTGTGCTTTACCCCATCACTTTGCTGCATTGGTGCAAGAAACAGCAAAATGGCTGCGCTGGCTCGTGTGCACGCCAGGATCTCAAAATTGCATTTTTACAACAACAACAAAAAGGCTGCATCACCTTCCACACACATTTCAGACGGGGTGGAACAGAGTACACACTGCAGGAATGTGCCAGTGTGCTCTGCAACATTTAACATGGAATTAAATAAATTAGGCAGCATTGCCTTGCTGAAAACCCCAAAATTCCTTTTCAGAACGAACCTTTTTTTCACCCTTTAAAAATGCTGATTTCAGGTTAAATCCATCCATTTACTATGAAACTGCGGTTATTGAAAAGGTCCTGCCATGCCCAGGAGAAGTCATTGTGCATTAGCAAAACTTGGCCTAGTTCCTGAATGACAGGCCCAGTCATCTTAACTTGGAAAGAAATCAACAAGGATCTTTATTTTACTTGCACAGGAAAGCGTGTGTATTTCTCCACAATATATCAAACACCAGCTATCTTCAAAAGAACTCCAACTATCTGAGCCTGGTCAGTGTCATGTTTGTTTCTTTGTTTGTTTGTTTTATTTAGTATAGCGCTCCAGACCCAGGGGTAAATGGGCGCTTAAGGACAAGTTACAAAGTTACAGTATACAAGCAGTTATACAATTGTGGCGGGAATATGCCATATATGGTATGTGCAGGCAGGTAGAAGAAGCATTTCAGATTATTTACAATATATACAACAATAACTACGCTTATTCTATCTAAGGGTTTCCTTCTCCAGTAGCCAGCTAATGACTAATTTTCTGAACAATTTGAAGGATTTGACCAGTTTAATATTCAGTGGCAAGGTGTTCCAAAGTTGAGGCGCGAGGACAGTGAAGCTCGAGCCTCCCGCTCTTTTGGCGGTGAATCTGGGCACAATGAGGCTGAGGGTATTAGATGATCTGGTGACTCTTGTGTTAGGTTTAAGAGTGAGTTTGTTAGTCAAGTATTGGGGGGGCTGGGTGGTTTAAGGCTTTGTAGGTGAGGCAAAGGGTTTTTAGGTCAATTTTCTGCTGAATGGATAACCATTTGCAAGATAGTCTTGTGTGGGAAATGTGCTCCCTCTTGGGAATATTTAGTGCTGCTCTCAGCGCATTATTTTGGAGGATCTGAAGTTTCTTGATTATAGCTTGGTTGGCACCAAGGTAGAGGCTATTACAGTAGTCAAGTTTTGATTGTGTAAGGGCTCTCGCCAGAATGAGGCAATTGTTTGTAGATAGGAACGGTCTACAGGCCCTGATTAGTTTTCCCGTGTAGGCGGTGGCTGAGGCAGTCATATTAACTTGTTTGGCGAGGTTGGTACTGGCGCCCAGGTAGAAGCCTAATGTTTTCACGTTCTTCACAACTGGGATGATGTTGCCATCTATGGTGAAGTTCGAATAATCGGGGCTGAGTTCTGTGTGTGGCCATCCATGCCTGAATGATGGCGAAGATTTCGTTAATCCTAGTGGCGTCAGAGTTGTAGTTACCAGAGATGGTGAGGAGTATCTGCGTGTCATCTGCGTAGTTGGTGTAGGTGAAACCCAGGTGGTCCAGTTTGTCAAAGAGGAGCTTCGTAAAGATGTTATAGAGGGTAGGGGAGACACAGGAACCTTGTGGGACACCACAGGTGATGGGGATGGGATCAGCTGCAGCCACAGAAGAAAAGACCCTCATGTATCAGTGTTCAGATAAAACTCATGCTTCCAGGAAAATGACTTTGGCTGCAAGGCAGTATTGCAAAGGCAGATAGGACTGCCAAACCGAATTTAATGAATAAGAAATGCTAGCAGTTTTCAACACATGTAAAATGGGCTTTTGCAACAATGAAGGAGGAAAATTGCCATTTTAAAAGTAAACTGTTAAAGAAAAGCCTGCTATTACCCAGCAATGTTGAAGAGGTTTGTGGCTGGTGATAAATACACACATAGGCTATTTCTATTCCACAGGTTTTAATTCAAGACTCAGAATGAGAAAATAAAGATTAAAACACATAGACTGAGTTTGCAAGCTACCAAGAAAAAACAGTTATTCAAGTGCCTGCCCTGTAACTTCCCCAAGGAAGGGAGCACACTATAAACTTCTAGGACAAAGAAAATTCACAAGTTTGTCAGACAATCGTCTGTGCTCCAGGCTGGGACAATGCTGTTCCCAGGGAAGGAAGCCAGAGGTGTGAGAAACCATATAACTTCTATCAGGCTAAGGAAACCCCCCATCCTGCTTGAAAGGAGATGCCAGTTGGTGGCAGCTAGAAAGAAAAAAATGACAAACAATGACTCCCATTTGTTCTAAAGACTATTTTATAAATAACTTTAAAAAGACTTATATCTCAGTTGCCAAAATTGGTAAAAATATGGCATTTTTACAGTGTAAAAATGAAAGTGGGGGCTGTATTTTGAAACTTTGTAGAATGTATTGACACACTCTGGACAGAAACAGTGATTTATGCTGAATTAGAAGAAAAGCATTAATATCGCAGAATTTTGAGTAATATGAATCCCATTGAAAAGTGTGAAGCACTGTCAGAGGGGCAAAACCAAGCCTTACGGACTGGGGGTTTGAATTGAAATGTGAGGAAAGAAATATGTAACCTGTGTATTTACTGAAAGGTTGCCATTGTGTAAATATGTGTTTGTGGCAAAATTAGATTTTAGTTCCAGTAACTCTGGAAGGTTTCTGGACACTGTAAAAATCACCCCATAAACATGATATCATTTTTCTGAGATCCAACCGGCAAAGAGATAGGAAAAGACTTCTACCCTTGCCCAATTCTATTGTTAGAGGCGTGTTTAGTAAAGCCTGCACCTGTCATATAATGTGATGATGTCACCTGACATTATAAAAAAAGCCCCTGACAACGTACAGGACACACTTATTCCTGACTGATTCCAGATTTCCTGCCTGGCGTACTGTCCTGTTCCTATCTTTATCTTGCATTTATCCATCTAGACTCCAGATCCCAACCACAAGGCCAAAACCTTGCTGATCCTGCTTCAGCTCGGCCTCAAATTCTAAAAATCCCAATGAGCAAGGAAAGCTGTGGTGTTTTGGGAAGCATCCTGAATTAACCTGGCTTGCTGCTCACTAAATGCATGCCTGTTGCAAACCTGCCATCCAGCTGTTTCTCAGCATCCAGTGACCAGAGGTGCCAGTCTAATGCCAGTCCAGTGTCAGTCCAGTGCCAATCCAGTGCCCTCTGGTGACCGAACTTCCCAGCTGTCTTGCCAGGTGCTTTGTCGTGTAGTGACCAGAACCATTGATGGTCCAAAATCCTAAAATAAAGTGGACTATAAGTATCATCACCACCCCATGGAAATCCATAGTCTGCATATATTGCTTTGTCTCTACCCCATCTCTAAGTTATTCTATACTTATCCTGATAACTTGTAATATTGTTAAAATCATTCTTGCCACCCTGTCATTGGTTTTTTGTGATAGCGCCAACATCTTTAATAGTTTTGTCTTGTAAAATCCTAAGATATTCATCCTGTTTTGAATGATCGGACTGGTTCTGCCAGGGCGGGCACTGAGGAACTAGGGTTCATTCTGTGGATCAACCCTGGAATTTACTGTGTCTCAATCTGGTAGTCTATCCTGAATGCTCCATTATAGAGTAAAACTGTTCCTTGTCAAAACTGATTTCTACAGTGTGGAGTAATACTGTTCCTTTCAAAACTGATGTCTGGCACCTTCATTTTCTCGAAAACGCACCTCACTAGATCTTGCATAACTCCCTCAATTTACCAGCTACAGACCTCATTTCACTTCCAGACTGTACCTAAGATCTATAGCTACACCCACTAAAAAGATGCAATGCAAATCAGTGAATTTCACCCGTTTTAATCAAAAACTGTCAGGTTAATTTCAGGCGGGAATTGACATTTTTGAAAGGTTTTACACTTGTGATTTCGATTATAAATTATTTTAAACCTTCTATTCAATTTCGAATTGTATGCTTTTGCTCAATCTATTGCTTATGATTGCTAGTATCTTTCCAGTGTTGCTCCAGTAAAGAATTGTACTTATTTAAGGATTTCTGCACACATTCATTGTTTTGTTCAGCCATTTCCGAGTGTCACTTTAACATTGCAAGGGTTTCAAAGCCGTTTTTCACTCTGATTTGAGGAGGGAAGGTTGGATTTGAATCGTGTTTCCTATTCCTTATTACTGATTACCTGCTGCTTCTATATATCCATTCAGATTTGATTATTTGTGGGTTGAGGGTACATTGCAGGGGGAAGTCCTAACTTGAGTGCTATCTTTCTGAAAATCCAAAAGTGTTTCTATTCCCTGGTGTTTTCTATCTGTGTTGCTTAAGGGTTGAATTAAGTGCATTGCCTACCTTCCTATTTGTTGTTGTCACCACATTGGTGATTGCTGCTCCATATTAAAAAGTATATGATTGATTTGAATTTTAAATAAATAAATAAAAATCTTACCTTTACCAACCAGCCTGGTTCCTGGTCCATCGTGACCCTGGTTATTTGAAAAGGGGGTGTGATATGAATAGTATATCTCTCAAATATTGAACCTATATGTCAAACAAAATAAGCATTTCAGTTGTGCGCTGCATACTAGGCTGAGACCAGGGTGTATCGTCTGATTGAAATCCTTAAAAGATCATAGGTGTTTTACCTCAACCATAGGTTGGCAACCATGCCCCCGAACATGCTGTCGAACATGTCCCAATGCACCAGCCATAAGGATTCAGACTGTTATCCACTGATGATCCATAACAAGGGTGAAACGTGTGCATTTGACTGGATCCTTGAGAGCTGTCTGTCTTGGGATGAAAAATACTATGTATAAATTAGCACCTGCATATAGACAAATACATTTCCTGGAGCAAAGGTTGGAAATTTGAGATCATTTGTATACACACAACTAATTGCTCATCTGGCCTTCAACTAGAGGTGAACTTCGAGAGATGACTACTGGATGGCGCTGCGATGTGTGGGACCTGGCTGAAATGGCTAATTTTCTATATATATATATGATATATTAGCAAATGGAGATCATTATTGAGCTCTTCTCAGTCAATCAGACTGTTAGAGTGCAATCACTAACTACTGGCATTCACTGCATTCTGAACATTTGTCTTCAGGAGAAGTGAGGGAAACAACAATGCAATTCCCAGGCATGATTTCTTTTAACAGGAGGCTTCCTCTCTGGCAGGACATCTTTATGCTGCAACATGCTATTCAACACACACAAGAGAGTGTTAAAACATGGGAAAACACATTTTCTTATAGGGAAACCCAGGGCCGGTCTTAGACCAGATTTCACCCCAGGCGGGAAGGATTGTTGGCGCCCCTACCCCAAAAATGACAATAACAAAAATGATATGTTACAAATGATGTAAATAGGGCACTCAATAAATAACTAAATGGAAACACAAATGCAATAGAAAATGCATACTTTAGATACTAGTTGACAGTCTTAGAATGTTACCTGTATTATGGGCCTCATCACGAGTTGGGCGGTATTCCAGTGGTAAATCACACCAGAATACCACCCAACAGAATTACTGTTACTGCCACTTGGTCTGGTGAATTACAAGTGGCGGTGGGAGAGTTAATCCCCATTTTTTAGGGTCCTTTGGACTCTATGGGAGCATTTTTGGTCGAATTACCACTGGCAGATTTACCACTGCAGTAATTCCACTGCTGTTGCCACTTTTCAGCAGAAAGTGGGAGGATTTACCACCGGCATGATGCTGGAGGTATATCCCCCACTCCAGGGCCATACTCGAAGTATGGCGGTGCGGGAAAAGTTGTGGTAATTCTGTTACTGACAGCTTTTTACCACTCCGCCATACTTGTAATGAGCCCTACGTGTTCAAAAAGTAACTTTTCTTGACTTTGCCCGTCAGGGAGCTTAAACACAAAATGCCCACTGAGGAGCTCTAAATCCTTCTTTGTCTGCAAGTGACTGATGTGGAGGAACCAGTGTTAGAAGGCAATGATGTGATAACACTTCTGTATATCCTTTGGGAAGAGAAAATGCAGCTTGTAATGAGAGTGCTGCAAGGTGCACATTGTAAGCCCTAGAGCAAAAACAGAGAAATATATATATTTCCATGTTACAAGACTGGTGACTGGAAATATTGGGGGGCAGTTGCTGGGGGACCCCGTAAGGCTCGAGGCCCATTTCATTTGAAAAAGTTGAAAGGCCTTCACACTGTCCCTGCTTAAGGTATTGTGATTGTGCCAGGCATGCGATGGCATTATGGTAGCATGTGAAAAGCACTTGGCATGTGATAGAAAAAATACATTGGCTTTGCCAATGCTTGTTTACATTGTGATCCGAGTTTTCACAGAGGCCATGAAGATAACTGGAAGGGAATGTTTTGGGTACCATGGTGCTGCTGACAGAATTTCTCAACTGTTTAAAAACACATAAAAGTAAATTTGTTTTTTCTATGAACTAAACATCAAATGCATGGTGAGCGCAACATGCATCCTACCTGTTTTGCAAGCTCCTGGGCTGTGGCTTCACTGCGCAAGCTGCAGCTGCAACTGCCAGGTCTGACAGGCACGTGAGGTCCTCCGGCTTTAGTGAAACGATTCCTCTTTCCACGCCACAGCATTCAGTACGTTTACAAAAAAAGCCACCGCGAACATGTGCCCAGGCCCGGCATCCGAGGTCTATTTCGACTCCATTCAGAAGTTCTAAGCGTGTAGATGGCCTTGATAATTCCGTGAAGGAATCCAGACTTATCAAACAAATTGCCTTTATTAGGAACGAATTAGAAAAAGTCATTGCAAGGGCGGTTCGCCAATTTAGTCTAGGCCACACCAGCCTGGGAAAACACTGTGAATCATGCATTTTATACCGCCCGTGGTTAAACATGAAGCGTTTACGGTGTTCTTAGCAGTGTCCTCACAGTTTCAGACAAGACGACCGCATCACCTTGGGGTCTGTGACGCCTGCCAAGACCTTTTATTGGCACATGTTCTTTTCTCATTAGTATTGCTTTGCTTGTCATGGCCGACTCGAGCACTCATCTGTTTGGAGTCGCTATGCTGGGTGTGTTGTCACAGGTTGCAATTGCATCACTCAATGCCCTGTTGCTGTGGCATGCCTGAGGTGGAACCTTGCAGCTTGCCACACAGCCCGGCCGGCATGGGAAGGACCTCGCCTCCACTTCGGGAGGCACTAACTCGAAGGACTCTGGTAAAATTATGTGAAAGTATTGATGCAGACGCCCATGGCATCCTAGTAACGAATTAATCACCGTTATAGGTACCATAGCATGCCACTAACTGGGGCATCCAGCAAGAAGACATTTTACGAAACACAACACACCCTATGTAAGGATGCCTTATGCCTTGGGAGAATCCCATGAAAAGAGCAGGGTAAGAAGCTCTAACCCACATTTCCTCCCAGTTGCTTGTGCCTGAGTGGTGTGGCCATCTAAGTGATGCATAGAGACCTTATTGAGACATGTATCTATGATCACTCCCCTTACTCCTTTTATTGTTCCATCACAGGTGGGGTACCTTCAATACAGCAGGTATACACAGCTGAAAAGAATATAAGCAGCAACACGAACCAGTGCTGCCCAATACCCCTGAAGAAAGTGGCACAATTGTCTCAGTCCACTGAAACCGGTAGGCTCTGTCCGGTCTTTTTTTTAAAAATGTACCAATGAGTTGGGGGAAAAAAATGTACACAGATGCTTCCATCAAACTAAGGAAAGCATCAGATTACACCATAGTCTGAGCACAAGAAAGTACAACCAGACTATGGATCTCACGGGGTTGTGGCAATATTGACAAATTACAATCCTGTCAGTAATTACCTGACAGGGGACCAGCTCAGTCACATATCCCTTATTACATATAGGGATTTAAACTGAGCAGTTTCATTTTTGTAAACTAAGGGAAAGAATACCCAGTGTTTTTACATGTAAAGAAGACCGCTTTGTGTAAATCAATCGGTCAGACTTTTGAACATATCTGCCAAACAAAGATAACCAATAAATGAAAAATTATTTTGATTTTCAAGGCAGATGACACATGTATAGAAGGTTGGCATGCGCCTATTAACAATTTGTTTTGAACAAATAGATTGTTCCTTTTTGAGTGTGTTGGAAGGTTAGGAATAGGGCAAGTTTCCTTCTTGACTATCCCTAACCCTTGATAAGTGGAGCAACTAGCGCAAACTAGGGCTAGTAATTCATAAGGGTATAGTTTAGCATGGTGGAAAGGCAAGTTAGACTAGGGCTTCATTGTGTGCCAATAGAAATGTTGACATTTAATAAAAACTGAAGATCCGTAAGTGTGTTACAATAGTGTATAAGGAGGTCTTCAGACCGATTCCCCTGACAGTCCCACACGTGTATTTTTTTTAAAAAGTTCTCCATGGGCATCCCTCGGCCAGGTTCACTTTTATCAACACACTGTTTCTTGAGACTTAAGACTTCGCCCCTCTTTATTGGCAACCATCCGCCGGGTTCACTCCTGCCACTTTGCAATTCCTTTTCCTGTCAATGATTGCGTGATTCACTTCCCTTGCTTTCTCATGAGCGGTATTCACTTCCCTTGCTTTGTTAACAGTTTGTCAGTCAAAGACTTTCAACTGTACAGGGGTTTTGCTAGACCTCCTTTATAGCCTCTTTGATCTGTCTTGGCAGCTCTCCTACAGCCTTCTGGTATCAGAAGTTTCAATCAATATGGGATCAATTAGAGTTTCTCAAGACAGCACCCACGTGGTGCCGGTCCCCTCTGCAGCTGGTCTTCCCTTAACAGTTTTACAGTTCTTTGAACTTTTCTCAATATGCCACTTTGCGACTTTGATTCAACACAGCTTGTATGATTATCGGCACGTCCCTCGACTCACTGGCTGTGATGAACCTCTTGGCTTCTTTTGTATCTGGAGTCACGGAAGGTACTGCGGTAGCAGTCGTCTCTCTCGTTCCTGCTTATCGGCGTAGGCATGCCCGTGTACCATTGACATCTGCTCCAAGACTATATAGCTATTGTTCTCTCGCTTACATTTTCTTCCTTGAAGGTTTTGCGGGCTTGGGCCGGAAAGGACAAGGTCGATTCTCTCCTTGTCACCCTCTCAATTCTCGATGCCTTTCTCTTTTTCTTTCTCTTGAATTGCCAGGCTTGATTAGCTGTCTTGTTGTGCGGTCTGCCTTGCTCGTCCTATGCTCTTGTGCTCCAACTTTTATCCCTGTGGGAAAAGGAAAGAGGCGTCAGGTGTATGTGATTCAGGTCAATTGTCTGACTTTGCCTGACCCTTGTATTGGGACATGTCAAGTAAACGGCTCGGGTATTTGTCCGTTCTCTTTTATGTTGTTATGTTGTGCAAAAGTGTTTGTGTCGGAAAAGGGCGGTGCGTGTTTTTGAATGTCCTACGTGGTAGGGTGGGAAAAAGCTGTTGAAAGAATGGGGGATACCGCGTCCCACCCATCAGTGTCCCACTCCCACTCCCCGAGGAACCCCCATCCAAGTGATCCTCCCTCACTGGTCCAGCCCCAGGAACTGGATCCAATGGCGATGGCCGTGTCCTGGCCACCTGGATGACAGATGCCCCGGGACTAGCTAAGGAGAGACCTTCAGGATTCTCACACTACACATTTTTTATTAAAACAAATGGAGGTTGGAAAATGCCTCACTATCCATAATCTAGGAGGAACTTCACTTCCTCAACCAAAAACGAATGTGTCTGTCAGTGTTAAGATGTCCAAACAAAAAGTCAAGTCAATCCTGTGTCCTTAATCCTACTCTGTTCCTCACACTCTAAAGTAACTCCAAGGTGAAATGGGTACTGAGGATCATTACAGGGTTGCCAGTAAAACCTTCCGGTAGGTGCCGGGTTACCGGCAACCACACAACACCCTTACTGCCTCCTGATATCCCATTGCCACCGGGATATCACAAGTGGCAGCGGTAACGTTTACTCCCCATTTCCATGGTGTCCCATAGGACTCTATGGAAATGGGGTCACTGAAGCACCAGCACCGTTGTTAACGGTGCTGGTACTTCAGTGAGAGAAATGCCGGTAGGAGCCTGAGAACCTAGCAGGGCAGGCTTGTCGGGAGATCCATGGCCCCTACTAGCATTCTCGTAGTATGGCGGACCGGAAAGCGTGCCGGTACGTTGCTACTGGCACCCTTATTCCTAGACCGCCGTACTTGGGATGAGAGCCATTGTCTCTTTTTTCTTAAAGTGTTCAAATAATCAAAGTTCAACATAAAAGTTCCAATCCAACAAAGGTTTTCACATGGACAGAATATTAAATTCCAAATCACTCCTTTCCCCAAGCTTTCTCTTCACCTCCAAATCCTTAAGGTGTACTTCTTCGTAAGGAAGTTTTCTTTCCTTTATGTGCAATACATTGTGCAATTATATTGTCTTTCTTGAGATCATTTTCTTACAGTTCATAATTCTCAAGTGCAGGAACTTTCCTTGAGATACATCATAATTTGTATCAACATTTATCTTCACCTTATATACTCTCCTGCCAATACTTTATTGCATAACAACTTAACTGAACCTGATATACTCTCCTGCCAGGACTTTGTTACATAATAATGTAACTTAACTTCACCTGGTATACTCTCCTGCCAGGATTTTGTTACATAACACATTAACTTGACTTCTTTAGGTAGGACTTTAATAGCCTGTTGACACCTCGGCTGACAAATGCTTTTGTTTAATGGCGTCCAACTTTCTTTCTTGCTGTGTTTCTATGAAGCGGCATAGCCTGCTCGACCATCCAGTATTCCCCTTTTGCGATTCAGGCTCTTCAGTAGTCTCTGGCTTCCCTTTGCTTTCATAACTTTCTTTAGTGTATTTGGATAATGGCTTCTGTACGCAGGCAACCCAGTAACCCTTTTACTTTCCTTGGTCTTACCGGTTGCCTTTGGCATTGCTTCATCTGCGTCAGCTTCTCGGATTTGGCTTGGTGTGCATCCCAATGGGTGCAGTCCTGATACTCTGCCTCCTTCTTCCGGGCGCGGTTTCTGTCATTCTGGCCATTTTCCTCTTTCTCTGGGTGAACTGCCGGCAGCTGTTTCTCACCTTCCTGATGCCAGGTTCACTTCCCCATCGTCTGCTGCAGTGTACCATCCCTCAGCGAGGCACTCAGCTTCGGCTACGGGCCATCTGGCAGACCCACATCTCCAGCTCTCTCCTCTCCTTCTCACTATCAGCTGTGGCTGACTTGCTTTTAAAGTTCCCGGTACAGTTATTCTTTTTCCAACAACTAGCCTGTAGCATTGGACGCCCGGTCCAAGTAATCAAGATTACTCTGTTATTCTTTCTCATTTCAGTGGATGTGGTTCCTCCTCTTGAATGGAATTGAAGAAGTGGATACCAAGCTCCATTAGGAGTGATCCTCACTGCTCTTACTGCTCATGACCTCTTGCTCGTCTCAGTTGTCAGTATATGGTCCCTAAAGGGATTTTGGGAGGAAATCAAAGTAAATCTACAAGGGAGTTGGGGAGGAGTATGACAATAAGTCATTAAAGTCTGGGGAATAGAGGAAGCATCCCAAAAATGGAAAGGGGAATATGTGGTTTCCTCCAACTATGTCATCCTATCTTCCCGAGAGTCACCTCCTCCCAGGTGGTCCTCCATCATATAACCACCCCCATGGTCAGGATCATGTGGCGGCTGCCGTTCTGTGGCCAAATGGGGAGGAGGTTAACTCAGGGAAATGAGTGATAGCATCATTAGATTCATCACAGATGAATACATTGGCCTTTGGGAAACTCGGATGGCACCCCACTTCACTGTATGATTCTAGAGAATGAATTGCTATGCTTTCAAGTCTTCAAGTTGGCTAGTGTTAAGTACTTTATGAAAATAAAAATGAAAACCCTAAAGGCATATTCAACTCTATGGAAAGTTTGTGAATGTCCCCATGCAGCATAGCAATACTGTATGACGGGTAATTATGATTTTCCAGGAATAGTCTCCAAATTTAAAATCACCCAATTGGAAAAGGAGGCCTTAGTGAGATTAGGGCCATGTTGGCAAGAAGAGACAGAGGGCCCCTGTACATTGTTTCGCCTTCTACAAATCAGATACTTTGTTATTAGGAAAGAAGCCCCTCCTTAACCCGTGGGATGCAGCTTTTAAATTACTTTTCTTGGTGGAGTCAGAGAGCGGGAACAATTTTGTATTTCTATAAAATGTTTAAATGGAATAAGGCATTTCAGCTAAGTTACACATACCACAGTGTGACCCAGGAGCCATCAGTGGAGGTTCACTTCCAGTTCAGAATCATGTCAACAATGCATTGTGGATATGCAAAGTAGCTCAAAAGAAAGCTTTTTGTTGCAGAACATCTCATCAGTTGTATCAAAAAACAGTTTTGAGAATCTGGCACTTGTATTATTTGTTTGGTATATGTTGCAGTTGCATCAATTTATTTTGAAATAAATTAAGAAGAAAATAATTTTGATTCAGTATTCCTCCTGTTCAGTTGTGTAATCTTCTTGTTGGAATAATCGACTCAGCTGTATCTAATAGATTCTGATGCTTTTTAATTGTCTCCTTACTCCATTGAATTTTAAATAAGCCACAATGTCCTTGTTGGCCCACTTAGGCCATTACCTGCACCTTTCTAAAGGGTTTTCAGTACCCTTCATTTTTGCTTCATTGTCATTTGTTTTGTTTTGTATCCCTTATGCACTTATGAGGCCTGCTTTTTAGTAATGGCTGCTAATTGTCACTTAAGCGACACCTATAAGCCCAAGCTTCTGCATTGCACCGGAGTACAGTTAGAAGGGAGATGAGCTGTGAGGAGGGACATGCACTTTGTGAGTGTTATTTGGTTATTTACCTGTCCATAGTCTGCCATCAGACATGCTAATCCCAATAGCCATCCACACCCTTGACGTGCTCTGCCCTGCCCAAAACACATCTTCCTGGGATCTCTCCGAGCTACCTCTATCAAAAGGGAACATCAAACTGCGTGCTGCAGAGGACCTGCGAGTGTTACTTCTAAACAGTATTCTGAAAGTTAATATTGTAACTGCAGCTGTAGTAATAAAAATGTCTTTACCGAGTGTGCCTTCAGCCACTTGATTTGTAAGTCCTTACATCTGTTTAGTACAATTAAGTCCTGTTAAACACAAGCATTGACAAAGCCAACACTGTTGGGTTTTGTGTTGATATTAAATAGGCATTTGCCAGGCACTGCTATCATATGCCCAGGTACTCAATGCATTTTCCAGGAGCTTCCATTTTATGGCCGGGTAGAACCATTATGGTAGTGTCATGCAAACACAACTGCCAAAACGTTTTCTTCTTGGTGCTACATTTTCCTTTTTACTTTCACGCTCCTTACCTTTTACTATTACCTTCCATCCTTGCCTAGCTTCTTTTCTATGGGGTGGGGGCTAGATATGTGACAGCAAAGTCTCTGTGCTGATCGGGGAAGCATGCCTCGCTGACCCGTTTATGGCAATTGTGTAAATGCACAGAGCCACAACCCCTTCTACCAGTGATAGAAGTGTACCAAAAACTAGTGGAAGTGAAACTGTGACTCCGGCAGGGAACAAAGTAGGAAGGAACGGAGCAACGTGCAACACATTTTTCAAGGGTTGCAGTCATGCTGGTTGATAGTCAATTGAGTTGAAATAGATTTCAGTTCAGCTATAACTGATATCAGGAGGTAAAGTAGAGAAGTGTGTTTTAACTTCACTAAGAACAGTTCTGCAATGGTGAAAATGGTTGCAGAGAGTAGTAGAGCTGTTAAATGTAAAAGATCAAAGTAGTGGAACACCGCTCCCGACCGTTCCCGCTCAATTCGACCACCACCTTCTACCCCACAATGCTGAAATGGCTACTTTCTGGTACCGGCCAATAATCCTGCAAGCACTGGTATAATCCAGTGGGCCATAATCTGCCCAGGACTGTGTCGCCACCCTGAGCCCTCGGGCCGCTTACAAGCCCTACAGAAGTCCCGGAGTCTATACTCTTCTCTCAGGTCCTCGCCCCTGGGTTCCACCAATACCATGGTGCTCACAGTTACCTTCCTATTTCTGCAGTCATTTATTTCCTACTCACTACCTCTTATAAGAACATTTTCAGTGGTCCTCAATATTTTCCTCTCCATTGGGTTTGCCCTTTTCCAGTCGTTGCACCAGGCCTGTCAGGGGAGTGATGTTGCATTCTGCTGTTTACAACATGGTTGGATTCTTTCGAATCACACAAAAGATAAAATCCTTTGAAATGGTCTACATCTGGGGCTCTTGGCCATGCCTGTTCTCGGATGTGGGTATGTGGGGTAAAAGGTACGAGGATAGGAGGTACGCAAAATGGAGTCTGAAACCGGTGGCTGTCCAGATCTTTTGGACTACGAGTCCCTTCAGCACTCTCCAGCAAAATCAATAGTGAAGAATTATGGGAGCTGTAGCCCAAAACATCTGGAGAGTCACAGGTTGCAGACCTCGTGGGTCTGCTCTTTCTGGATTGGAGTACATAGTTTGCGAGAGCTATAACCCACACCAAAAGAATATTGCATTTTTGCCCAGTTCTGCTCAAATTCATCTTGTCAGTACTTCAGATTTAGCGTATGAAAGCGAGTAATAGGAGATGCGAAACTTCAAAAAAGGAACCAAAGGCAAAAATAAAAAGCCAACATTTTTTACACGTAGGGTCATGAAGTCTAATTCTTCCCAAAAAAGTGTCAGCGATAGTGCGTCCTAATCAGGTTTATTCATCTACTGTAACATTCCCGCGCAGGCCCAACTTGACTGCACCGCCAAAATAAACCAAGGATTGGATTTCCCAAAACGAATAATTTATTTAGCCAGGCCTTAGAAGTTTTAACGGCGATATGTTTATATTTCCGAGAGGTTTCATGGAAGCGTTGCTTTCCTTTGTCTAGACCGGCACCCTCTGGTTGTGGAATTCCAATGAAAGGGGGGAGAGGAAGTGATTGGGCCACGCAGGGGCATAGGTCAGATGTGAAAGGGAGTTTAAAGAAAGGTGCAGGTCATGAGATGGGGGATCCCGAGGGAGATTACAAACAAGACCTCTTTTTATTATTAAAGGCATACAGTATTAGGGTGCAGGAAGTTCTGCTTTAAACCAAATACACAAGAGGTTCATGAGTTTTAAGGACCTAATCTAGCAAATTTTGGAGAGTAGATAAAACTTTTTAAACTTTTTTGACACACATATTTACGTCTATTAAAGATGCACCCTATTCTAAAGGTGCATTTGAATGTGCGCATCATAGATGCACAAATTCAAATGTTCTCTATTCCCCCTTTACTCAATTGTACAAATCCGGGTGTTTCTGTACATTTTGAATCACATCCTGTATGCAAACGCATGCCTTTTAAAACATGTGCAGAAAATAAAGACATACTCCTGCGCCCCCTTGGAATATTTGCAGGGGGGTGTGCAGTGCATGATCATTCCTGACCCTGCCGTGCATTTTTTAAAAGTGGAATAGCAGCAGAGCGAACCCCTGCTGCCCTACTTGACTCTCTATCCCACAAATAGGGATAGAAATGTCTTGTGATGTTGCCAGAAATTAGCATATCAAGGTGAAATATGCACATTTCATTTAATTGGCTTTGCATAACCACCCAAATTGCACAGGATGAATGGCATTTCCCTTTCATAAAATCAAAACACACACAAAACCCAGAGAGGATATGTTCTTCTAATTCGTTAAAAGGTGCGCATGTTTTAAACTCCAAGAACCAATACAAATGTGTTCCCTGGAACTTGCAGTACCGAAATGGGACAAAACCTGACTACCGGGGTCCGGTTTAATTCATAAATTGAAAGAGGACATTCCATTTTTTTTAATTTTAGCTGTGGGGGGACTGAGTCCATCCTCTGAAAAAAGGGGGTGACTCCGTCCACCTACATGTACCCTCGGACTTGAGCCCTGCTCCTAGCACCCACGTGGGTCCTATATTGTTGTTGGGAGCGAGCTTCTGACACTAATGAACGCAAGGGGGCTGACCACCAGGGCCGGCCTTAGTGGCAGCAGCGCACTGGGCGAATTGGCCGCCCCAATACCTGCACGCCCCTGGTCAACAGGGGGCGGGCGGGAGGGTAGGATGCGCCATATTTTTTGTAAGACCTCCTCGCTCCAGCACCTCGCAGAAAGCTAATCACAGCAATAGGACGCACAAGCTAATACATGAGTCCCCCATTTCAATGTAAACCGCCTCGCTCCCGCGTTGTAGCAGGGAGATAATAATTTCAATAGACAACCCTGAGCTGGCGTGGTGGTGGACTAATGGCGCCCTGGGAGGCATGGCGTCCCAGGTGGTCGCCCAGACTGTCCTGCCCTAAGGCCGGCCCTCCTGAACACCACATCTTTTGTGCTGCTGAAATGCACAGGTCGCCTCTGAGAATATGATGACAGTCTCATTTCTAAAAGTAACGCAAATGAACAATGTGCATTATCTGTGCTTTTTACATTGATGTTAGTTTTTAATCTGCCCCAGTGAGTGGACAGGAGTCACAAAGAGTTTGTCCTCCTTGCCCTGGTTAAATGATAATTCAGGCAGGAAACACGAACACATTTGGATTAGGAAGGATTTTGAAAAAGGGTTTACTGTCTCTCCAAACAGCATTGGGGGTTAACACAAGCTGGGAGGTATCCTGGTGGAAAGTCCACTGGGATACCGCCCAACGCAAATAGCGTTAACGTAGCTCGGTCTGGCGCTATTAGAGCAGGATCCTGATTTGCGGCTAGGCTGTAACTCCCCATTTTATTCGAGTCCATAGGACTCTATGGGGCATTTTCGGCGCATTTACCGCAACGCAATTGCACCACGGTGAATGCGCCGAAAATGGGTGGAAAGTCTTCAGATTTACCTCCAGCTCAAAGCTGGAGGTGAATCTCCTAACTTTCTGCCCAAACGCGCAATTGGGCAGAGCGGTCATGAGGCCCATTGAGCGTGCATGTAGGCGTGTTTTTGACGATACGTGTGGGGGAGACAGTGAGAGTGTTTTTGTGGAGGGTGTATGCACGCTGGGTGTTTTTATTTTTACCCCATGCGTTAGCCTCGCACACTGCTGACTAGGCATAAAGCTCAAGCAGACAAGTATCTCATTAAACCCCAGCTTCTCCAGTACTGCCCGGAAAATAAATACTCCTGCGCAGATAGACAGTTTCAATTCAGGTTTGGACACCTTAATTACAGCATTTCTCAAAAATATATCTGCTACACAACAGTAGCGGGCCATGGGAATAAGACCCCACGTCCGGGCCCTGCTGCAGGCTCATTAGAAGGAGGCACAATGCGAGTGTTACAATCGCAGCACAATGTTGATGCAGTCTCCCATCTTGGCAAAGCTCGCGCCTCAGGAGCTGACTGGGAAGTCGCGCGTTGGCGCCATTACATGACTGACTCGCCAATCCCGATAAATATCTTATCGCATTCGCTTTTCATAAATAGGAGTTTTTGTTCCCAGATCACACGCCGTTCTGTCGTGTTTTTAACCCAAATCAATTGCACGGGGCGGTTCCTGCAAAATGAGAGATTAGCCGCCGATCCCATGTGAGTGGTTCGTATGGAATGATTCCAGACGCACGCTCCAGCAGTGGCAAGGGCGCCCCTAGGCTAAACATTCGGGGTGGAGGGAGGGGGCTAACACTTCAAATGTTGCGAGAGGGGCTAAGTGACTGCGGGGGAGGGGCAAACTTACTTGTGTGGGGATATCTAACTTCTTTACCCAACATATTCTAATGAGACTGTTCTAGTCATTCTTCAATGTTATGAGCAATTAACTCTCCCCTTCACACCTGACACCACGCACTTAAGGACCAACGTGAGAATGAGCAGTCTCCTGTCCCCTCTCTACCCTTGCAATCATTCCCCTGGCATGCAAGTACTAACCTCACATCACGATTTCAATTGCCTAAAAATGTATGCATATGAATGCAGGTGTCTATGGTACCAGAAAGTTAAGCACGAGGCGAGGGTGAGATGGCCTGACTGGCCAGAGGAACCAGCCCCGACCCCACTAGTGACAGAGATGTACAATCTTGGTGACGGGTGGAGGCCAGTGTCGAGAATCTACGCGCAGCTGAATGACAGGCCCAACCCCCGCGGGGCCGTACTGAGGGCCAAATGGGAATTGGACACCGGAGGGGAGATCTCAGACAATGACTGGGGAAAGGCACTGCAATACCCAAAGGCAGTGTCCAGAAATGCCAGGTTCAGGCTAATTCAAATAAACGTCCTATATAGAACATATATGACTCCGAAAAGGGTGGCAAGCTTCAAACGGCTTGCGGAGGCGCACTGCCCATGGTGCTCTAATGATGAAGCAGGCCTGATACACATGTTCTGGGGGTGTGCAAAGGTAGGCACCCTATGGGCCAACATCAAACAGACATGCAAGAAGTGCGGAGTAAGTAGTTATGAGTGGACGATGAAGGAATGCCTGCTGGGCATGTATCCCAGGTTGAGCCAATCAAAGCACATCGTACGGGTGATGGACATGGCATGCATACTGGCAAAGAGAGAGATAGCGATATCGTGGAAGTCAAAAAAAGGCCCACAATATACGAGATGGAGGAGGGAAATGGAGCGATGGACTTCCGCAGAAACAGAAGCATGGGGGATGGGGATCGCCGGGGATGAGGGTGGTACTAATGCCAACTTTGATGCATGGATGGCTGTGGTGAGAGATATGTTCCTACCCTCCGATGACATGCCCCCGTGAACCAACAGGCGGGACGAGTGGTGCAAGGTTGCACGGACTGCGAAGCTCATATTGCAGTAAAGTAGGAGACGCCACATGATAGGCCGGATAGTCTACCCCACCCGCCTCCTCACCGAATGGACATGGACAGGCCATCAAGGGGATCCAAGATAATGTAATCGCCACACTCGTCCAACATGAAGACAATTCAAGCTTTTTCAAAAACTGTTTTGTTCAAGTTTGTTGTTGTTTTTTGAGAATCAGTTAAATATGTTTTAAAGTTGTAAAATGGCACAAGGAATCTGAGGGGGAGGGAGTTTGACGATGATGTAATGATAATTCCAAAATGCCAATAAAAACATTTTAAAATAAAAATATGAATGCAGGTGCCAACAGTGAAATGCTTAATTGCAGGCCTTTGGTTAACAGGGAAGCCCAGGCACCTTGTAACGCCTGTGTCCAGCTGCTGTGCTCTAGGTCAACCAGATTGAGCCAAACATAGCTAAAAATTTCGGGTTGGTGAGGGGTGGGGTGCTTGAGCCCAATAGTGGTGCGCCACTGAGCAGCGGGCAGGAGAGAAGCTTACCTATGTCGCTAATATAGGGTGACCAGATTTAAAAAAGAAACAACCGGGACAGGGCAACTAACATTAAAATAGGACTAACTCTTGAAATTGGCTGTCAAGGCACTCTGCTTCACTAGAAGTTGGAGGAGAAGGGGTTTAAGTGTTACTGTACAAATAAACACATAATTAATTTATCACAAAGTAACACTATCTTAAGTTGTAAAATGCAGCATTTCTTCTATGTGAGATTGTGCATTCATTTCTGTCAGCTATAAAGATCGACTACCAAAAACCGGGGCCACTGCAGTTTCCAAAGGAAACATAGGGCCTCATTACACGGTAGGGGGAGGACGCACCTTGGTCCATGCTGGTAAAATACCGGCACTGCCTTGGTGGAAAGGGGAATTACCGCCCTATTCCAAGGTTGGCGGGCGGTAATTCCTCCTTCCCCCATTGCCCTTCCCCATTCCCATTTTTGCCCCATAGGGCATAATGGGAATGGGGAAGGCGCTAATTACGGTGCCGCAAATTGCGATACCGTAATTAGCACCCTGGTCCCTTTGCGGGTTGGTTTTTAACACCTGCTAAACAGCAGGCGCTAAAGTACCTACCCGCAAAGGGACCTCGTAGTAAGGCGGTAAGGGTTTACCGGTGCCCTTACCAGTACCGGTAAACCCTTACCGCCGTCCGTGTAATGAGGCCCATAATCTTGAGAAAGCGGGACAGCGCACCAAAAACTGGGACACTCCTGGCAAAACCGGAACCTCTGGTCACCCTACGCTAATACTGTCCATTTTGTAGAACCTCGGAAGAGGTTTCGTTATTTTTCGTTCACAGATTTGCATTAGCATTTGCAAGTAAAAAATCGGAACGAAGCAGAATGATATATAATCACACAGTCGGCAATTTTTTAGGAGAAGCGGTTTGGTCTGGACTAGAGATACCTCATGGACTGCCCAATACCGTGTGAAAGAAGCGCTCGCTGTGTGTCGCCTCCAGACCACGTGAATGAGCACGCGCCAGACAGCAACAACGTGGGAGATCTGGGTGAGAAATGAAAAGACAACATCTTCTCGCACAGGCTGGCATTGCGAGACTTGCCAGGTCAGGGGTCTGCAACCTTTGGCTCTCCAACTGCAGCCAGCCTTAGCCAGCATTGTCAATGGTGAGGGATCATGGGAGTGGCATGACCATCTGTTGAGCCAAAGGTCGCAGAACCACCCCCACACCCAGGCTAAGGTCTCAATAAAGCACACATTATCCGACTACCATAATCTGTCACCATAATTGATTGGAAAATCAGGCCGTTGTAGATCATTTGGGAGGTTTAAGAGAAGAACTTTCATCACGCCCATTGAATGGAGGCAGTTTTAGACGCCATCTTAGCCTTTCTGTATGGAACGTATTACAGCACAGTTCTTGCCTAGCATATATACTGTCATCTAATTACAGAAGTTCTCCTTCATCCCAGCACTCACTTCATGCGGATTCAGCTCCTCAACTAAAACATTTAAAGAAAATAAAGCTACCCGCTTCACCATCTCACCTAGGCAACACCCCTCATTTGGCCCATAAGAGTGATGGACTGACCTCCTCCCAAATTACACAACCAAAGGAAGCAACCATCCAGGTGGGTAGGGAGGGTAGTGAGCAGTAGAAGGAGGGAGGAGCCCCTGAAAATGTAAGGAGTATAAAAAAATGCAATCTAGACCCACACAGCCTCAGCTTAACAATGATAGCAACACATGAGTATTATCATACGCCATCTAGGTAATACACAGAGTCCCAATCCTCACTTCACGAGGACATACCCACAACATAACAATGGCCACAACACATGGTCGCAAGGACCACAACACCAGGATTTAACGCAAAACCCATCCTGCCTCTTGAAGAAAAGAGGTGTCCAAGTCCAGTTTGCCACCATAAAGATATTGACCAATGATACCCCCAAGACCTCAGCTTGCATAGCCTGAACCCCTAAGGTCGATCTACCCTGCCCAAGAGGGGAAAGGGGAACATCGGGCATCTGATACACCTAAGCAATTGTGATGCGGTTCCACCTATTGAGAGTGGTAAGAGAAGACTTTAACCACAAACAGGCTTTTCCATGGGCCACAAAAAGATGATTACAATTGCCGGAGACGCTCTATCGCTATAGGTTAGAAACTCCCAGCGTACATCCAAATCAGACACACCAGAGGAATCGATCGTAGGGGTCTTGATGGACAATGTTGGAAGTAGAACATCCAGAGCCAGAGTAAAATCCAAACAAATCTTAGGTAATAACCTTGGGCCGGGGCAAAAGACCATGAATCGGGCAATACCTGAAGGTAAGAGAAATTGCATACTCGCGCCCCAGTATCTCCCAACCTTCAAAAGGAAATTAACCCCACCAGAAAAAAACATCTTGCTGTACCATAAGCAAAGTAGCTCAATTACTGAGTGCTTGAGAACCATAGAAAGTAGATAGAATACATGAAATGTGTCACTTCTCTCCAAAACGTACTTTTTCACAAACCAGGATTCTATAATAGTGGTGGGCAGCTGGCAGCCCTGCAGATGTTTTGGACTACCTTGCCCAGGATTCCTCACCAATAACTGTACTAACTAGGGCTGATGGCAGTTCTATGTCAAAACATCTGGGGGTTTGCAGGTTGCCCACCGCTGTTCTACTAAATGGCAGTTTCAGGTATTCGTCTTGATGCTGAGGTACTGAGAAGTACTTTTATTATTATGTGCTTTAGTGAATCACCTTGTACTTGATATTACACAGTATACAGGTCTCCCAGAACTTTGCAAAACTGAACTCAGAGAACACATGACTAGATACAATGGTGCAATTAACGATTAGCCAAACTGATCAATGGCTGAATGAATGAATGAATGAATGAATGAATGAATGAATGAATGAATGAATGAATGTGTAAAGTGTGATGGTGCACGGTGCCTGAGCAGGGGTTTTGCAGATCTAGTAGAACATTTCTACATACATTCTACAGGAGGCTCCTGATAATGAGGATGTGAGTAGTATGAGTGAGAGAGAGATTGTAGGGTGTGTAACATTTCTTAAACCTACCTGCCCAATGCATGTTTCCTCATTCCTCTCTCTGGTGTTTCCTAATGTTGCCATAGCTATCCAATTGACGAGGCCCCTGTCCTCCTTCCCACCTTGACCCCGTGATCCACACAGATGTGGACTGGCCACATGAAATACATAAGTGAGTAGGGGACTCCAGATGTGGAGCCCATGCATTCTGCCAATAGAGAGACATCTGCACATCAGTCTCGCCTCACTGTTGAGTAATGAGGGCCGAGGAGGCAGAAACACATGGCGGAGGTCACTCTTGGTCCTGTTTCTGAGAGCAGGAGGCCTGCTTGTTATTTCAGGCACGACGGCCCTCTCGGAAGTAATCAGACTAATATGCAAATGATGAAAAGGGACTTAGGTCTTCCCAGAAATGCTTTAATGCAGTAGAAGTGGAAGATGTTTAATGTCGGGACAGTTACACTGGATACTTGTAAGAGGCCTTGCTCAGTTGGTGTAACATTGCGCTGGTTTCACAGAATGTTTCAGGGTGGCCATTTGTTGTACTGTTCTACCCTGGAACCAAGGGTTGATAAAGGGGACAGCGCGGTACTTGCTGTCTTTGGATGGGAACTTGGATACCTCATGACGGTACTATGTCCTTCCATCACCAGGGTTTTTTTTGCTGAGTTTTTTGCCCAGATATTTGGCCGAAAAAACTCACCAAATGCTTTCTTTTTTTAATTTGGGGGTGCCCATAAACCCCCTCTTCTCAGTTATTTACTACCTAGTCCCCACATACCCTACAATTTATATCCCTCTATCCCCCCCCACATATCTTTTGATGTTTTTTGGCAAAATATCAGCAGCATAAAAACTCCACGAAATAAACCGTGGCGATGAATGAACGTCGTACCCTCATGACCAGGGACGTCATTTAGGGGTCACCAGAGGTCGCAACTGCGACCTCTGAGGTCTCCCGTACGACTTCTATCTTAAAAAAAGCAGAAAACTTTTTTTTTTTGGTAATGCAAACTCCTGGGCTATGGCCAGCACCATGTGGCTCTTTACTTCTGGATTGACTGGCTTTCTTGTTCGGGCCCCTTTAAAAAAAAAGAAGAAAAATAAGAACAGGAGTGCCACAAGTCTAACACTTTCAGCACTGACCCTAAATAAGAAAGAATAGGAATACCAAATAATGTGTCTTTCTGGAATTCTATACAATAATTGCTAGACTCATTAAAGGTTTATTTCAGGCGCAATTCAGGGGGCGAGTCACTGATTTAGTCTGTTCTTAAATGCCTCAACTCAGCCTGTCATCCTTCTGAGGTCGATAAATGAGTACCAACACAGGTTGGGTGATATTGGGTGTATATTTTTTCTATATAAAGCGCTTAAGCATAAGTGCTATATAATAACACATCATTATCATTTGGTCATGGAGATTGCTTGCTTTCACAGTAATTCAGTAATATGGGCCTATATACACTGATCTTAATGATGCATATGGCGATCCATTCTTTTATGAAATGTACATCACAATATAGTGATATTGTAACCATATTTTTCGTAGTGTACAATGATATGTGATGCCACTTCCTGTTTTGTCAATGGGTGAAAGGTCATGTTCCAACGCTTCCCGCGATATCACTTTGGGGTGGGGTCAAATGACATCACTTCCTGTGATGTCGTCACGGGTCAAGGATCGTGTGATGTCACTTCCACTACCCCTGGCATTTTGGTGAAATGACGTCCCTGCTCATGACATGTAGGAGTAGAGCTCCTTTTTAGATGCAGGGTCAGCCTAAGGGGTGGACTGAGGGGGTGGCTTGGAAAAGAGAACAGGAGAGGCCCTCAGAGAAAAGGGGAGCTTAGAAAACCATATAGAAGACATTTTCTTGTGCAAGAAGACCTGTGATGCTGCTGCTGGCTACCTTGACTGAAGGTGTTCACCACTGGCCCCTGACTTGTCCAGCATAGGCATTGCTTTGAACACCTCCTTTCAGCTCCACCTTCAGAAAGTGCACATTTTCTTCAGCAACAGCAAGACAACGACACACATGCACAGCAAGATCACTTAATACATTCACAGCAGAGCTCTCTGCTTTTCAAATCTGCTGCCACTGGCCGCTCTCACTGTGACAAATCAAATTCCGGGGTATCAGTGGTCCAGCGGTGAATATCGGTTTCTAAACCATCAATCGACCCCACACCTCACCTCTAATACACCAGAATGGATCTGAACAGATTGGATTAAACAAGCAAACAATTAAAATTATAAACCTCCTTGTCCAATTTTGGTAACATGGACGGAATGGCAGGCTTATCTCCTCTAAAGGCTGTGGATCGTAGGTATTACCAAATGATTAAAGGAGTGTCCAGTCAAGGTTGTATAAAAATATCTACTTGATTGTTATCACAACAATCTAATAATACTTCTAAATACATCCCACTCTGTAAACGAATGCAGATAAAAGACAGTTTCTGAAAAGGAAAAAGGATGCACGCTGGATCCTGACAGGACGGTAGTTGGTATGGTTAATAACCACAATCATTATTTAAAATGCTTCTTGGCTTCAGCAAAAAAGGGAGAAATTGTCTGAAAATGTCTCCAGGGGCCCTCTGGGAAGGAGCAGGGGGACAGAACCACAATGTACCTCTTGCTGTGGTTGTTCTTGGTGCTCAACAGCGCTGAGTCGGCTTCAGGGCATTTTTCAGGCTTCAGCGACAGAGGACGAGACGGAAGTCAGTGGCGGGTATCAGGCGGCAAGACGGTTCTGCAAGCAAAGCGAATGCAGCTTGACGGCAGTAGCACGAGGCTAGACAGCAGTTATCAGGACCTCGACTGGCTGGAGAATGACCTTTAAAGCGGACAGCGGCAGGTACTTGTCGTTGCACTTCTCCCCGCCTCTTCAATGGGCTTGCGCTGTCATTTAAGCGGATGGCCCAGAGCTAAGGAGTGTGTTGCAGGCAGCTGCCTTGTCCTTGGCATTGGGTTCAGAGACCTTCTGGCACTCCCTGTCCAGGGAGCCTGCTGCAGAGCCTAGCAGGGGATGCTGTGTGATGGCCGCACCAGTTCTGAAGCAGCTGAAGGGTTTTTGGAGTGCCTTTTCTCCCTCTGTTCCCTGGTAGAAGTTAAGGGGTGGGATTGTGCTTCCCTCTTTGGATGTTCCTTGCCTTCCTTCAATGGCAGAAGCTGTAAGGCAGACTGTACCTACAGCCCGTGTCCAAGGATGAGTTCTTCTTTGTGCTTTGAGTGAAGTCTTCTGATGATCTGCATTAAAGAGGGGCTCCAGTTGTCTCTTAAAGCCAAGTGTGCCACAGTGATTGGTGCAGACTGAGCCTACCTCAGTGAGCTACTCCTGGGGTCCCTACCAACAGTTAACTGTATGTCTGAGGTCATAACCAGAGTGCTTTGCAACGGGAAAAGGTAAGAGTGTCCTACAAAAACAAAGAGTGTCCCAGAACCAATATGGCTGAACCCTTTCTCTCAGCAGAAAGAGTTCTGGGCTCACTCCCTTGTGAGACTAGGTCCCAGCCACCTTCTTGTCTGTTGTAATCAAAGAGTCTCTCTCGTTATTTTTTCTCCCTGTGTGGTTCCTTTTTAAAGCGGCAGATCTCCCTTGACAATACTCAGAGACCAGAATCTCTGGCTTCTGCTAACCACGTTCTTGTATCTCACAAATGGGGTCCCCCTAGCAGGGGTTGTCTACTGCAAGACACGTCAGTTCACTGTCATTGATAATGAGGGGCGGGAGCTGTCTTCAGGTTGACACAATTATATATCAAAGGTGTGTTGGGTTTCCTGTCTCCTTTGTTATCATCTGCAGCAAGGACCCATTGGACATGTTTGAAGTACCGTCTACTGGTATGTTAATTGTTGCCACTAGCTGCAGGGTTAACAAAAGAGCAGAGTGGTTCTATGGAGCCCTTGTCAGTTAATCAGGCTGTCCATGTCAGGGGGAAGCTCCCCCTACTTGAGATGACATTGTGCTCTCCTCTCCTGTCATATTCCAACTAAATATGACATGGGCAGACTGTACTTGTAGGCTGTGTCTATGCCACAGCACACAGTTCTATGCATTTGGTGTGGTGTGAGCATAGGAAAATGTGTGTGGATTAGCCTCACACATTTTCCTGAGCAGATCTACCATCATCCATTTACTTAAACATTTCAGAAAAAAAACCCACGCGAGCCCACATCCACATCACACTCACCATAGAGCAGAAGCTCTGGCAGACTCTGCAACTCATTCCCTCCACTACATCAGGTCTCACTGAACATTCATCTCCTTCAAAAAGTGTGATTCTCCATCAAAGAATTCCAATAACCCCTTGCATCTTGCCCCGCCACCCTGCATTGAGACCTGACGCTTGCCTAAACATCTCCAAACCACTACACAAAGAACTCTTCCAACGCAAGGTCTTCCTTCAGGACTGTTTAACTCGGAGGTCTGTAACCTTTGGCTCCCCAGATGTTTTTGGCTGCAACAATCATGATCCCTTACAACTCACTATGCTGGCTAGGGCTAATGGGTATCACAGTCCAAAACACTTGAAAATCAAAAGTGCACAGGCCCATGGTATAATTGCTCCTTGTCAGTCTCTGCAGGTATGATTGTAAAGAAATGTATATAAAAAAAGGAGAAAATGAAAATTCCCCATTGAAAAATGAATATAGAACATTCTGTGCAAAACATTTCAAAGAAACACATTTAAGGAAATGTGATGTCAGCAGACATCTACAAAAAAGTGTATTTGTCCACAGTAAAGGAAAAGGCCCAAACTGCATATTTTTAGTTACGTGAAAGTATAAAGCAAACCAATGGAGAATGGTGTCCAACTCTGCTACTATTTCAGCTTGCTTGGATGCAAAGAGTGCCAGGGGGTATGAATCCTATCTGGATATCATGAGGCCTAGACAGATGCACACTCTGTACCTGAATTTACGGTGTGGAAATTTGCCGGTGGCGGCAACACATAACGCATGGAATGCGCAGGTAACCAGTTCATATTGCTTGAACAGGGTCGGAACAATTGAGCATTTTCTCTTGTCATGTCCCCTGTATATTTTCTACAGAAGACTGTATTTGAAACCAAATTCTTATCCCTAGGTGTTAGATGTGCCAGAGAAGCTTTTATATTTAGCAGGAGGACTGATGACCCGGTTACCTGTGTTTGCTGTCACAAAATATGTTCGTAGAGCCTGGTTAAAAAGAATGACATTGTTGAAAAAACTCCCCTGAGGTACTTTGTGGGGGGCAGGGTGTCGAAATGCTTATTTCCATCCTATGGCCATGGTATTTATGCTTGCTCTGATTCTTTTCATTGACCCATTATGACGATGAATGCTTAGATCTATGTGCTCTTCTGTGTCTACCTCATATGTACTTTAGGGATTCTTGATTGTGGAACTTTGTCTATCTTATTCATTAGTGTTTTGACCAGCCTTGTATTTATATTGTATTTGTTATGCACTGTTGTATGGTATTGTTCTGTGATGTGGTTAATGGCTTTCATGGCTCGCTGCCGAAATAAAGTATTTTGTCTGACTGATTGAAAATCTGTATTAAATGGAGAACAGTTAATCTGGGATGAAAACAGCAGAGTATTTTATAGAAAAGTCAAAATCGAATTGAGTCCTTCATTATTTCTCCTTTTTTTCTTTACAGGACTGAGAATCCGCCTTACATAATGAAACCTGCAGAGACTTTTTAAAGAACAAATTATAATGTGGAAATGTGGAACAGAGAAGTGACTTTAATATGTTACAGTTGTACATGAAACCAGCAACACTGGCTAAAAAGCAAAAATGTATTTTATCGGTCCCAGCTACAGTGCTTAGACGATACCCTTTACCCCCTGCCCCTGTAAAGAAACAGAACCAAGGTCTGGAGGCTGGCTATACACTTTATGTCAGAGTCCTTGCACCAAAGTATCAAATGGTCTCTTTGTTCCAAAAATCAGGCTTCGGTAATAAAACAAATGAGGTCTATGAAGAGTTTCATTTGTCACTGGGCCCATCTAAGAATTCTTTAATATATTCTGAAACCTGGGCCCACAGTGGCTTGCCCAGATTATTAGGAGCTCTTGCCAAACCAGCTTTCCATTAAAGGATGCCATTCACACTTTCAGAAACATGAAGTCTGGCATTTGTGACAGCTAGCCGTTATAACCACTTAAGAGGCCGAGAACTGTGTCAACATTTGGCTCTGGGCAGCCTAATTTAAAAAAAACCTTCTCACAACAGTACCATGACAACCAAGTCTCGCAAGAGTCAAACATTTCCCTGCTCCATACATCAGGGATTCATATATCCTAGCATCCATAACAGCTAGGATGACATTTTGAGATTTGGATAGAATATTTGAGTGAAAGTATAAAAAGCAGACATCTGTCAAATGCACATCACATGACGTGTCCAGATGAGACTAGGATAGTTTGATTCACCCGCGCGAGAGCAATCTGGCAAACTAATTATTAACTTAATCACATGTATGGAACATCATGTTTTAGAAAATCACAATTGTTTAATGTAAACTATCCAAAACGCCATCTCATCAAATGGGAGTAAAACTGGGTTAGACTCTTACTTCCATTGGCCTGCCCTCTTAATTTATATGCCCAATGAGTACACAAGGGATGGCCTAGTGTGATGTCCCTTTTGGAACACTGTTGCATCACGTAGAGTGACCAATTGAAATAGAGAAATCATACACATCTCTAAAGGGAGTGGTTTCTAATCTGTAAACATCCCAACCCATAGATTTAAGGTGACAATCTAATTGGAAGAAGTGATAAAAAGAAGAATTGACAACAACAGAGAGGGGAATAGGGCAACCACAGGCCATCCTCCTCAGTGGAAAATGAAGCAGCCAGCCTCAATGCAGAAAGAGAGAAACAAGCTTGTAAAGGGAAGCTGACCAATCTTGCTGACTGATGCCAATCTATTAAATAAGGGGAGAATTGAACCTGTCCTTGAGAGTGTACACAGCTGTCTGTGAGTCATCCAAAAGAAATCACTATGTTAGTATAATGCCATGGGGAAATATAATTCTGAGAACTGATTTAATCTGAAGGGGAAGAGATGAAATCCCAGTTCTCCTTCTTTGTGAAAGTAGTGAGGGGTATATATCAGGCAATCATACCCTCACTTTGCTTCACGGATGCAGCGACAGCAGCTACAGCTCCCAAACATCTTGGCAAAGCGCATGCAACAGGGTCTAACATGGAGGAAAAATAACCGCACAGTCTGCTCTTGCCCCCATGTTCCTGTGTCAAAACAGCCAAAGCGCATCCATCACATTCATGCACATACAACACAAAGATCTTTTCGTAATTTTGTGTGCCCAAAACCGGTGCTGAACACAACGCAGCCTTGAGCAGATCAAAAGTGTTCAGGCAATCCACGTTCCACGTTAAAGGCAAAGAAATGCTCTTCTTTGTCAATGCCAACATAGGTTTTATCATTAATGAAAAATTTGGGATCTACTGTCTACAATATGAAGCCATGCCTTTTAAAGCTCTGACCTCTTTCTGTGTATTTGGGACAGACATATTAGAGATGCTTTGGATTCGTTCAGGTGTTAGTCTTCTTCCCTCCTTTGACAGGAGATAGCCTAAATAAGCAACCTCCTGTTGACAATACTGAAACTTTTTCAATGAAGCCTTATGCCCATGGTCTGCTAGATAAATAAGCAGCAACACAGTACCTTCTTTACAAGCAACTTCGGAATCAGCAGCTAGAAGTAGATTGTTAATGTACTGCAACAACGTGCAAGTAGAAGGTAACTCATGTGTATCAAGCTGTTCTTTCAACGCTCTACTATAGATGTTTGGACACTCAGTGTACCCTTGTGGCACACAAGTGAATGTAAATGAGTGAACCCCTGCTGTGAACGTGAACAAATATCTGATTTCAACATGTACAGAAATACTGAAAAAAGTGTTTTTCAAATCCACAAAACTAAAATGCGTAGCTGAGGCTGAAATCATAGTCAATATTGTAGCAACATAAGGTACAATCATAAACTGTGGAGCAACAACCTTATTAATGGCACGCAAGTCAATAATGAAATGAAAAGGAATCGTATTATCCCCTTTCTTATAAACTGGTAGAATCAGACTATTAGACATGCTCCCTGCAATTTCCTCAATCACACATGTGTACAAAATCAGAATTAATACTCTTCAAAGCCTTTTCACCTTCGACCAAAATCTTATATTGCGGAATACGCTGCAATTTAACACCTGGTTTCAACTTTCAACACAATTTTAACTGGTTCAATGTATAAAATGCCAACATCATAATCATTAAGTGCCCATAGACATGTCGGAATCTTATTCAATTCAGTTGGTAAAGGCCAAGACGAAAATTGTGGAAGTTTGTTGAGGCGAAATCGTTAAATGCACTCCATCAGGAGAACAGTAAATCACAGCATTCAACTTCTTCAATAAATTTAATCCCAACAAATGTTTGCCACAATTTGTCATCAAAAGAAAGGGACAAGAATCAGTGAATGGTCCCAGTGAAATCAGTAGCAGTCTCCCCTCTTCTTTTACACCTTCTCCCTCTCTGTATTAACCCTATTCTAATAGTACTGAGCCATATGTAATACTTCAGATTGTGATTTTGCTTGTCAAGCACTCTAAGAAGTCATAATCTGTGATTGGATTTCAGGCAACAATCCATGCACAAACCTGTCTACAAACAACCTTTCTCTGACTCTGTACTTAAGTCTTCACCACTAAAATATGAAAACACTTGCTCAAACCTATTAAAATACTCAGTTCTACTCTCTGACTTCAATTGTATGCAAGCCGTACATTTTTCCCATATGATTCTTTTCTCAGGAACCAGAGTTTTTAATTTAGTCAGTATTCTGTCTGGCAACACAAGTATCACTTGTGGGGGTTTCTTACCAGCATTCCTATCCCCATCTATTCGTACTAAACCATCCCTGTCTGATCATCTACAGTTCTAATCTGCTTCCATAAATCAGCAGGAAGGATCACGGGAAACAACAAATCTATATCACCCAGAGATGAATGCAAAACAGATTCAATTTCTTTATAAAATCCTGTGGGATTCTTCCTAATATCTGGAATTGTTTGTGTAATAGTATTCACTTCTTGTGTAGAAAATGGGACATGAGCAAACTGTGAGACATAATGTGCTTCAATAGTAGTGGCAGATGTTCCTGCTGTGGCATAAGCTGGAATTTCTACGTTCGGAACAAATGTCAGAGGAACCTCCCTCATGGGCAATTGTAAAGTTGGCAAATCTGAACGTCTATTAAGCAACAAGGCTAAATCAAGTGACAAAATAGTCAAAGCAGTATCGGGCGAAAATGCACTCCTATGAATAACCATCAGATCTGCGGGACAACAAACCTTTGCCTTCATAAATTAATCTTGTAGATACTCTACCATCACCTGTAACACTTTCCTTTCCATTGCCGGAGTATACTGACTAAACGTGTCATGCACTTCAATGGGAGAAATTGAAACATCCAAAATCCATCTAAGAGCGTCTCTTGTGCAAATGTGCATTTCTTCACTCGTTGGTTTCAATGGAGGAAGAAATTGTTTCTGCACATATGAAACTTCCCATCCATTACCATCCTTTTCACCTTTCTGTAACCAATCTAGCTCCCTCGTAAACTGAAATACCTTCTCTGCATGATCATGTACTTTCTCTGCAGTGTTCCTTGAGTGGGCACGGACATTCAAATACCTCAACCAGTGTGGGACATTCATGTCTGTCAAATCACTCCATATATCAGCTAAATGCGTTACCATCTGTTCGATCAAAATAGTCTGTTCGGGAATATTCCCTTGGCCAGAAATCTCAACTAAAACAGCCATTCATCACCCTACTCTATGCACTTTTTAGCCCACTTATATAATTCTCTTTTTCTAGCTTTAGATACTTACCACTGTTCTTGAATCAGCTCCCGCCCCTTCAACCACTACAGGTGGAGCAGAACCACTTGGTAAATAGAGGTCAGACAAATCTTGTTCAATGGGTAGTGGAGACAATACTGCTGGCGGTGCATACGGAATCAAAGGGATGGCAACCGTCTGTAAGGGTGGAGGTGCAGGAGGAGGAACAACAACAGGAAGAGGAACAACAAGGGGAAGAGGAGGAACTACAACAGCAGGAGGCACAACAACTGGAAGAGGCACATAAGGAAGTGGTGCAGTGGAAACAGTTCTTCGTTCATTTAACATTTTATTAATTAACTCATCTGATGTATGAAAATCCTGAGACGGATATATCTTTTGCACATCAAGTTGGAAAGCCCTATCCATACCGCTAATAGATTCTGACTGTCTCTGCTGATCATGCAAAGATCAAAAGAAATATCGAGGCTTTACACCACCAAAAAATGAAATATGCAGGTCACGATTTCAAAAGTACATGTACAGTTTATTGGTCTGATAGCTATCTGGCTCCCAACGCCTCGCAGTGTGTACCAACAGACATTGTGAGGGGAGAAAATGCTGGACATCTCAAAAACATCAGTATTTATACATTTTCTCATAATCACGGACACATCATCCAGCCCCTCTTTGTGTTACACATTCACTAGGGTTCGTAGCCAGTTCACATAGCTAATAGCGGTTTAAACAACTATACATTGTTCAATGTTTTCCTCAAACACTAGACATGTTTTTATGAACATAAGAAACAATGGTAACATTTGTTTCAAGCTTAAAGGCTTTTTGCATAAACGCAGAGAGCATTTTGGGAAAATAAGAAATTGTTATGTGACCAAAAGGCCATTTTCTTTTATACAAAATGCCAAGTATGGCACAAAGTCGAACTCGCTCTCCTCCTACCGCAAAGAGAAGGGGAAGCACAGAGTATTTCATTTGTGTGCAGCTGCACCCTTTTTCAGTGAAAAGCTACCTTCTCCAACACCGGATCTGGGAGCTTTTCACTAAACAGGGCACCACCACCACACCACCTCAGGGATGTCTTTCAAAGGTTGCCCCATGCTGGTGTGGCAGCGGACCCCAATTAAAGTGAAAATCTTCCCCTCCAGTGCTCGAGAAGAGGAGATTTTCACTTGAATAGGGGTCGGCTTCAGACAAGCTCGGGGCAGCCTTTGAAAGGCTGTCCTGAGCTGGGGTGGTGGCGGCACCATATTTAAGTGAAAAGCTTTCCTTCCAGCACTGGAGGGGGGAGCTTTTCACTTAAATAGGGTGACACCACCATGCCAGTTCAGGGAAGCCTTTCAAAGGCTGCCCCGTGCCGGCATGGCGTGTTGCCACATTCAAATGAAAAGCTCCCTGTTCCTGTGCTTAGGAGCCCGGCGCCAACACGGGAGTGGGGCACTTTTAATTTAAATAGGGTGCCTCCACCACGCAAGCTCTGGGAGACCCTTAAAAGGCTCCCCTGAGATGGCATGGCAGCAGTGCCCTTTGTAATAGAAAAGGTTCCCTCCTGCCCCCATTCTGGCATGGCAATGGCACCCATAGTAAGTGAAAAGCTCCTCCTGCGTGGGGGAGAGTTTTTTACCAACATGCAGTGCCACAATGGGGATCCTTTTATTTTGCATAGGTCGCCATGGCTGCTGCCACACCAGCACAAATTAGCTTTTCAATAGCCCGTCCATGCTGGAAAGGTGGAGGCTATGGAACCCTCGGTGCCCACGTGAAAGCAGGGCCTGTTTTCTTTACCCTTCATGGACAGTAACTGTGCATCATGGTTAAAGCAAAGATAAGTGTCATTACGTGGATGGACTGGCCTACATTCAATGTAGGACAGCCTGTTACGTGTGCATCCAGGTTAAAGCAAAATAAATGCCATGCCCAAAGCAGCCCCCACCCCTACATGTATGGACACTGCCGAGTTGGACTAGGGGTGGGGACTGACACACACACACACATGCAACACACAGAAACCCTTTGACCCTCACATTCGCACACCATTCATACACAACAAACACCAAATACATGCATACATGCCTTGAATCATACATACACATGAAACATAAAAAAAATACACTTAACTAGCTTGCATGCATCCACACGCACCATTGCAGCTACAGGGTTGTGTGGGCGAGGGCGGGGATGGCCCTTCCCTCCTCTGGGGACGTAGACACGTTGCCTGACAGGAGAGCAGCCTCTCCAGTCAGTCAGCATGTTCACGAAGCAGGTCTTTGAAACTTGAACAAGCTGACTGACAGGAGAGGCTCCTTTCCTGTCAGGCAGCGTGTCTACACTGATGGTGTACTAATGAGAGCCAGCTTCCGACACACCGCCAGTTCCTATTATTAGCTGCTATGTTTGTCGCAGAGCCCAAAAGCTCCTAAAAAAAACAAACAAAAAAATTGCATCTCAGGGGACATGCCCCTGCACAGAGGCAGGCAGCACAGTCCCCGGTGAAAATAAAGGACACAAGAGATTGTGCTGCCTGTCACTAAGGCGAGGTGGTGGCCTGCCACTTCTCCTGGGCAAACGAGTCGGCAAACTTCCAGGATTGCCCAAGCACCCTCTCGTGCCCCTCATGCATCCAACATTCCATTGTGTACTAACTTACAATTTGTCGAATCTTCCTTGGAAACATAACCAAACTACCACAAAACTTTAGGACATATCTTTCTGCTCCCTTTTGCAGAAGCACCGTCCACCTCACAGGACTGACGCACATCCATGCTCCCCCACTGCATCCTTCCATCCCTGTGTTCGTCGTAGCATCTACTTACCCTTATCTTCTCCTCGCTCATTTTCTTTCTTTCAGCAGACTGAGGTCTGGATACCCGTGGTGGGGTCACAGAGCTCCACTGCTCGGTCAAGACTAGGTCCTCTGATACTAACACAGTATACACGCATATCAATGTAACATAACATGCATGGAATGGGTATCCTGGAGAGCTCTGCCTAAGGCACCCACTACAGGCCCCTGCTCCCGCGTAGACAGCGCGGCAGAGGTAATGTTGCCGAATTTAAAATACGGTTGAGCACATCAAATTCCTAGAGGGCGTTATACAAGAAACGAGAATCAAATAATAAGGTGCAGTGTCCCACATTTCCACACCCTAGATCCATCATGTGTTTTGGTCCCGCATGAAGTATTCCTTTTCTCGCAGGCAGTTGTTTGGGCCTTACACAACCTTTTGACTTCAGCCTGACCAGGGTGAAACTCTGTCCTGCCAAGGCAGCTGCTGGGATTTGCTGAGGACTTGCTCTAATTAGCCAATGAAATCTTTATCTGCAGCCCTCGCGCCCGCTTGACCTTGCCGTGGGTGGGATCCCCCTTTTCCTTGCAAAGAATGCCAGTCGCCCATTCAATGATTGCAGGGTGGGACCGGCTTTTCATTAACCTTCGTGTGTTTGTACTGGTCAGCAGCCAGCGTGTCGGATTTTTTTTTTTTTTTTTTTTGCTTCATATCCTGAAACACCCTCCTGCAAAGCCAAGAATGTAGAGGTTCCCACTGAGCAAAAAATAAAGACAAAAGACAGCGAATAATGTTTGCACTGAGCTCTGGATTAGGGGAGGTCTGCGGTAGTAAAGAGATTGAATGATGAGAAATTATGATAAGCTTTCAACGTTTTGCTTTCAACCATACACGGGTTCCCAGGGCTGGCAGGGGGCATGGGCAGTCTGTACTGTAGCTTCTGGCCCTGCTGCTTACTGCTAATGTGTTTACCAGAACTAACACTGAGCTCATGCGCCAAGTCTACGTAAATTGCATGGAGGGCACAGCCTATGCTTGACCTTACATGCAAGCAGGGCCCCCTCATGCAATGTCTGTTATTTGCACTACGAACTTCAAAAGGAAGGTCTACAATGCTGGTGAAATCACCTTTACCTCTCGCGTTTTCCCTTCACAGTGTGAACTGAGTAAACGCTGCCTGCCATTCACGCATTGACACCGGATTGGTCGCTACCTAGTCTGCAGTATGACCGTAGTTAGGTCAAACATACAACTCATACATTCGTTTATTTTCGGCTATGCTTGTATGCCATAAATAATTGATTTGTAGTCTTACGCTAGGATTGTCTCAAGAGGATAGCTCACTGGCAAAGTGCTCGCCTTTCTAAGCGAGACGTCACGTACAACACAGGTTCGATCCCTGGGTCCGTGCTTAGAAACCTCTGGGTATTAAGCGTGTTATAAATACCTATCATATCATATTCATCAGCCATGATGTGCAAATACATGCATGTGTGGTCGATACCCATGTGTTTTGTTGCCCAGTATTGTCTCACATTTGTGTTACTATGTTTTAAATGCACAATTATAAAAAAATAAATGCAAAAAAGCTTGATTTGTTTTAAAAAAGCAAGCAGCGGTACATGTTTAAACTGTCCGTGATAAATGCATGAAAGCTACCTACTAATGCATGAGTACAAGGCAATGCCAACACCAGTGTCCCTTAACCTCCAAGTGCTTTTTTTATTTTGCTATATTGATCAATCGTGCAAGGACCATACCTTGTACTTAGACATTTCTGCACCCACCCTAAACGAGGATCTTTGAACGGTTGCTTCCGGGCTGACTTATTCCAGCCAATATTGAGTAAAATTGATCCATACAGGATTAAAAAAGAATGTCAAGTTGTTAAGTGGAAGGACTGTTTTTGCTCCACATTCACGCATTGGCGGGCAGCTTTGGCAGTGGATTCCAGTGGAATCTCTGTGCTTTGTGCTGGTGTAAAAAGTAGGCGGATTCTATAGGAAGACTCAGTGTTTTACGCCAGCGTGAAAGTGTCATGCTGGCATCAGCGCTGGTGAATTTGTACAGCTGAGAGGATGGCGGTGGTCGCAACAGAAATTCCAATATGCGTCCTCTTTTTTTCAATGCAAATGAATGAACACGTGTTGTGGTGTAAAATGCATCCGTACATGAGAGCCATTGCATTCTAGGGAGGCAGCACTGCTCTCAGGTATGAGGCTCATTTTTAGTTTTGGCTATTTGGTGGCTCTGTTGAAACTAGTGCATTGGAGTACAGCTAGGAGGGAGATGTGCTGCGAAGAGAGACACACAGTTTGTGGGCCTTTGGTTATTTATCCAACCCCACTGCCATGCTAATCCCTTAAGTCATTTCCACCTGCTACATGCCCCTGCCCACGCAAAAATACATCCCTTTAGGATCTCTTGGATCTAGGGCTAGCAAGCAGTCACATCAACCTTTGACCTTCCACTCTAAATTCACACCAGTCTGCTGAGAGTTAATGGCTTAATTGCATCTTTACATGCGCTACGGGTGTCATGAAAATGTTTTCACCAAGGCTGTCTAGAGCCACTTGATAATATATCTGTTGCTTGCGCTGAAGTCGTGTTAAAAATAAGCATTAACAAAGCCAACAGTTTTGGCTTCTGCGCAGGCATTAGATAAGCATTTGCCTACCACTGCTATCGTATGCCCAGCAAATCACACCATTTCCCAGCTATTGCCATGTTATGGCCAGTTAGCACCATTATGCCAGTGCCCGGCAAATGCGTATCCCATGCCAAAGGGTAAAGCGGTTGGCTTTGCCAATACTTGCTTCTACTAGTCCTCACAAGGCAGTACGGTTACCTCCCATCCCCCGGTGACGCTCTAGCGACAAACACCCGCCACTGGGGCCTCATGCACACTTGATTGCTTATCCGTCCCCTTGTTTTGGCAGATCATGTCAAGTGGAGGCTATTTAGAAGGGATGGTTCATATAAATAGCGCCCATTGTGTGGACAAGATGTCCTTAACGTTTCAGGATTAAGAACTGCGTAAGGGTCATTTTTATTCCGATAGCACACACACACACGTCATCATTTGCCGAAATCTATGCCTTTTTCCAAGACAAAATGTGTCACACAAAAAAGTTTTGAACTATCTCCCTTATTCTCATGTGTTCTAATTTAACACACCAAATGGTGCTTATTTTTCGTAGAATGTCAAATTTTCCTCACATCATATATGACACGTGCCTTTGTCAAACAATTAAAAATCATCAGTTTTCTGCATTTGCAGAACCCACAGGACTTTTTTTAAGGTTTCTGCCGAATTGCATTCTGCTATTTGTAGTCTTTGGCTCCAGAGGGGGGAAATAATGGTACAGACGTTTTGTTTAACACCCTTCTATAAAGATTTGCATTTTTGTAATTTTTCTATTGATTTTTATAAAGAAGAGTATTTTTTTTTTCATAAGACATTTCATTGGTTTTATATTATGACCCTAACAATAAAAGTGCAAGAATAAAATAAACGTAAACATAAAAATAACGGGCCACATTTGAGTCATGTAGGTGTGCACAAGACAATACACTCCCCAACTTCCTGCTCCCAATGTTCTCCAACCAGTGGCAGTTCAGGATACACTTTCCGATCAACTTCACACCCCCAACAACCCCTGACTTTGCCTGCCTTTTCTCTGTTTGCATATATACGCATATATACGCCGCTCCATTGACTCACAAATAGTAACATCCCAACCGAGGAGCCTTCCCAATGCAAACATGGCGGTGGGTGAGGAGGGGCAAGGAGGAGAGGTTAAGTGACTCATGATCATTTGCCATGGATTTTTAAAAAACATTTATTTGCTTTTTTAAAGCGCTCACACAGCCCACAGGCATCGAGGCGCTGTTACAAGAATTGTTTGTTTTTAGTTGTGTAGTTGTTTGTCTTAGTTGCGTATTTTTAACGTGCTTAAATACCCAGAGGTTTGAGGGATCGAACCTGTTGCATCTTAGCTATCTGTGTGTGGAAGTGACTGTACTCTGGCCCTGTGATGACTTTGTTAATATTTGCAGAACTGAAAATTGCTTACTCACTGCCTCAAGACCTCCCAGTATGTATTTATTTAATCGTTTTTTTTTTTATAACAAACCTCATACAACACCTGAGTTCAGTTTCTAAGCGCAGATCTGGGATTCGGACCTCTGTTGCTCTGCTTGATCTTGCTTCCCAGACCAGCGCATTGCCCCAGTGCTGTCCTCCGTTCACTATGCAGTATCTAGACTTTACTTCGATCACATGATAAATCAATCCTGCAGTAGAGGCACTTTGCCCTGCCTGACCCAAGCCCAATCCATGTCCTGATGTCCTTGGAACCTGCGGTCATATCAGGACACATAGGTGTGTAGCTCGCCTTACGTTTTGGAAATAACAAAAGGGTTGATTTATTTCTTTGACTGGCAAAATAATCCTCATCTATGGCTTCTGAATTAAAAGTATATCGTTAGTTTGGACAAAATGGCTAATTTCGTATACCATCAAAATATAAGCAACCACGAAATTGCTGCAATAGCATCACTTTATTTCGGTATTACCCAAATTGTTCGTTTACAATTGTTCGAATGAACAATTGACCGAATTTAAAGGGTCACAATTGACCTTTTCACAATTGACTATATATATATATATATATATATATATATATAAAAATCTATATATATATACATATATAGGGGGTTTTGGGGGGTTTGGCATTGAGTGGGGAGTTGTGGGGGGTTTCCCCCCCACATATATGTTACAATTGACCTTCACAATTCGGTCAATTGCGAAAAGGTCAATTGTAATTCGAACAGTTGTAAAACGAACAATTCGTATACAACCCTTTATTTCAGCTGGCAAAAAGCAATCAAATGTCTTTCCATGCAGAGGCAGGTGTTGTTTTCAAACCAAAACTGCACGAAGACCTGTCACAAGCAAAGTCTCAGCCAGCTAGAGCTGAGAAGATAGCTCCTCAAGTGCTTAAATTGCAGACAACTCCCAAATCTCGGCTTCACTTGGTAACCAAGTATGTGTGCTCCTGGGCAAATCGTTTTATCTCACTGAGGCTTACCTGCCAAAATGTGAAGTCCCTAAAACTGATTCTGATAACAATGTCTGCTATTCCAAAAATAACTCACTCACGATCTTGTCAGATATGTAATAATAACAGTGACCTCCATAAACTGCACATCTCACATTCTGCGTCTCGCGGCTCCCACCTGGCAACTTCTTTAAATGCAACTTTCCCATGTTCCCTTCGAGTATTAAAGTTTTATTCTGTGATTTTCTTTTCTGTGATGTCACTGATATTACTATACATGCAAATTAAGAGCCCCATGTATCTTTTGCCACACAGGACCCTGCAAATCCTACGACTGGACCTGTACATTTTCTGAATATTACCTGCTCATAGTCTTGAAATTTCACCTTTTTCAACTGAAATGGCCCACACGCATTAGTTCCTCCCATAACTCTGATAATAGCTTTTCTGAAGTGCACATTAAGGCTTCGACTCCTGCTCTCGGATCCCTTCTTTGTTCTGCTGCGCAGAGGATAAAACACATGGTATGCATATATTCCCTAAGCAAGTGTCAGTCTTCAGAAATTGAAGGCTGTGTCAGTTTAAATGTCCATTTGCTCACCAAAGACAGAGCGCTTGAAAAGGTATTTATCACAGGCGTGTTTTGCCCTGCCTTCAGCTCTTTGTTGTGGGCCAATGAATATGCTTGGGGTTTAATGAAGTTTAATTTGTATTTATTTCATTTGTATAGCGCACCTAACCCTCCCGTATCTGGGCGCTTTTCGGAAAATTGTGCAAGATAATTGTCAAAAAGTACAATCCAAGGCCGGTTACAGTAGTTGCCTAGACACATTGGAAAAAGGAGGAGCTCATGTTATGCTTCCTCAATGATTAAATCAGGGTAATCACACATGGCGGTTTGCTTTAGGAAACATTTTCTCCATTACAATCAATGCCCCACACAGCTGCCTCGCTCAAAGAAATAATTGACCAATGCAGCACTGAATTCATGCTTCTGATTCCTCGCACTAGATTGATCATGTGACCCAGAGCTCTCAAGTTTATTAGTTCCATACCTGAGAAAGCCATCCAGTCCCGCTGTTTCTTGGATGTATGGGATTTGTAGTCCTAAAAGACTACAAGTCCCAGAATTCCAAGAACAGAATTTGCAGGCTTTCTCGCGCATTGGACTGGGAAGCTCTCTGTATGACCTGATATGTGCTTAGGGTATATGAAACTGCACCCAATAAAACTGCTTTGCCATTAAAAAACATCCTGTTTTCTCCTAACGGTTTGCATTTGAAACCTTTAAACCACACCACATCAATGAATTGTTTGGTTTTAAAGTTATGCAGGTGGGTTTTCCAAGCTGCAGGCAAGGGAGCCCCCCCCAGCATCATTTTGAAATGGGCACCTGCTCATCTTCAGCCAGCCCTGCAGGTCCGAGAACGCGCTCCGTGTAAATGCAGCCCCGTGGGATCATAGGACCCCAAACCCACACGTCCTGTACTGTCCCTCTATCCCCCCACCATGGCTCCCTCTCTGGGATTGCAATGTGTCACTAGCTACAGAGGCCCCGACTGGAGCGCATGTCCCAGAATGCACCCTGACTCACCCAGGACGGGTGACATCACTGGACTATTCCAGGGAACGCAAACAACCTCCCTCAATACAGAGTCCATCCCCTGCATGCCCCAGAACAGGTGACTGCAACCTTTGGCATGTGTTGGACTTCAACTCCCATCAGCCCTAGCCAGCATAGTCAATTGGATCAAGGGAGTCATTGTAGTCCAAAACATCTGGAAATCTACAGGTTGCTGACCCCTGTCCAAGAAAAGATATTGACTCACTCAGGACAGAAGCCCAAGAGCACTACATTTCCCATGATCTACTTTGCATTTTTCAATATAGATATACCCACATGACTATACATCCCACAATACCATTGGCTCAGAGAGAAGGTCTCAAATCACTCATTGCCAATGGAGAAAGACCTTCAGATCTTCAAACCTGCCACCCCAGACTCTATCAATGGATGTATATCAACAGCGATGGGTTTGTTGGGCCGAGGTCTTGGCCGCACTCACTACTTCACTGAAGCAGATACGTAGAACTTACAATGAAGCCTTAGAGTCCACTGCAAAGCAAAGTAAGCGATCAAGCAATACCGTCATGGGCCGGTGCAGCTTCTTATTGCATGCACTACAAGCGTGGGCCTAAACCCTCACATTCAAGCACAGGTTAATTTGCCCAGGAACAGCCACGTTATGCCTGGTGCAGCCACCATATGCCAAAGTACAACCCCTTTGCTAGATGCACCTCATATGCCAAGTTTAGTTTCACATGACAGATTGCATGGCCCTTCTCTTAGTATAGAGCCCCCATAATGGTACATTTCTCAAGGTGCACTTAGCCTCATGCAAACACATAAGAATACAATTGCACACACAGAGCGCTCAGGTGGTCCCTTATTAATGGGGGTAGTTCTGGATTTTCTCTTTGCATACTGAAAAAATTAAAGTGGAAAAACACAGAAGCAATATATTTATTTAATTTATTTATTTGAACATTTGTATAGCGCTAAAAACCCATAGGTATCTAGTTGCTTAATCTTACGAAATTAGTTACAGGCATGAATTTCAGCTCAGTCATTGTATGGTTACCAGGCAAGGTACAGTGCGAACATGAGAGTTACCAACTTATTTTACATTCTTATCATACAGTATACAGTGTCAGACATAATCATACATTGTTTAACAGTTTTGCACTATTTACACCATTTTCACGGATTGCATAGATGGTCAAACTCTGAATGTGTTTCAGGGCTAACAAGCATCTTGGGTGAACAACAGAGTTTTAAGGCTTTTATATAAAGACCATAAGGATGTGTCCATTCTTAGAGATGATGGCAGGGTGTTCCAGAGTTTGGCAGTAATCACTGGGAAGCTGGATCCACCCACTTTCTGCCTTCTAAATCTCGGTGCAGAGATTGGGCTAGTGTAGGAAGACAGAGTAGGCCTGTTGGATTGGGTTTTCGTACTTTGATTACTGAGGTATGCTGGGGCATTGTTCGATAGACATTTGTGAGTCAGCAAGAGGACTTTAAATTTAATTCTGTCTCGTACTGGGAGCCGGTCGATGTTGCGTCTTGTCGAAGAGACATGTTCGTGTTTGGGTATGTCAAGTGCAGCTCTGATTGCATTATTTTGCACGATTTGAAGTTTACTAATATTTCTGGATTCTGCAAAGAGTGAGTTACAGTAATCAATCCTGGAGAGGATCAATGCTCTTGCCAAGGTAATGCAGTTGTCAGATGAAAGCAAGGGTCTGCTGGCTCTAATTAGTTTAGAGGTGTATGCTGACGAGGAATCAATGGCATTGACCTGTCTTGTTAAGGTCAGTGTTGAGTCCATGTAGACACCTAATGTTTTTATCTCTTTGGCAACATTAATAGTATTACCATCAATGTTGAAGGATTTATATTGTTGTGGTAGATTGTTTAGTTTAGATTTGCTACCTATGATGAGTAATTTAAGTTTTATCATTGAGACATACTTCTTATTGTGCCATCGGGGCTTGGATGATAAGGTTGATTTTATTGATAGTGTCTGAGTCAGTGTCATAAGAGCCTCTGATAGTTAGGAGTATTTGGGTGTCGTCCGCATAATTTGTGTATGTGACACCCAATTTGTCTAGTTTGTCGAAGAGATGTTTGGTAAAGGAATTGTATAATGTAGGAGACACACAAGAGCCTTGTGGTGTGCCACAAGAGACTGGGGCTGGGGTGGCTGCTGAAGAGGCAGAGAAAACCCTCATAGTACGATAAGAGAGAAATTATTCAATCCACTTTATAGCTTCAGGGGAGAATTGAACAACTGTTGCTAGTTGGTAACAAAGGATTTTGTGGTTGACCAGATCGAATGCTGCGGACGGGTCAAGCAGGAAGAGGATGCACAGGTCCCTTTGTCCTTAATCTGATCAATTTGTGTTTTTAGATCTAGGAGTGCTGTTTCTGTTCAATGGCCTGTGCAGAAGCCAGACTGTCTGAGGCCAAGGAGATTATTTGATTGAAGAAAGTTTTGAATCTGTAGGTAGGACACTGTGTCTAAGATATTAAATAGAAATGGCGCGGTGGTGATAGGTCGGAAATTAGTTGGGATGTTAGAATCCAACATTGTTTTTTTTTAGCAACGGTAGTACCCAAGCTTCTTTTAGGTCATCAAGTACTTTGTAAGAGGCAAATGAACTGTTGATAAGTGAAGTAATGAAGGGGGCCAACTCATTAGCACAGTCTTTAATGAAGGTGGCAGGGCATATGTCCCCTTTACATCTTGAAGGTATAAGTCCTTTTATAATTTTGATAGTTTCTGGTATGGTCTGAGGGGTGATGGCAAATTTGGGTGTGGTTTGCTGCCATATGGTGGGGTCATCTTCATGGGTCATGTCATGGTTATGTATCATTTTCTTGGCTTCAATTTTGTTTTGACGATGGGTAACTTTGTCCGCCAATGCATTTTAGACGTTGGAGCACCATTGCTGGTACTTAATGCAATGGTCCGGGGTAGGGGTAGATTCCAACTCGCAAAGTATGGTGAAGAGTTCTCTAGAGCTAGATTGGGCATTCTCAACACTCTGATTATAAGAATTTCCTTTAGCTTTAATGGTTGCTACCTTGTATTCATTGGCTAGGGCAAGTTTAGAGGAGGAGCTAAGTACCCCCACCTCAACCACTTCGACCATATTGCCTATATGTTGGGAACCAGAGTGTGAGACACGTGCGGTACCAGTGAAAATACCGATACGAAGGAGAATCCTGGAAGCAAGGTTGTCATTGAGAAAGCCATACCTGCATACGAGATAGTATGATGGCCATTTCAATGAAATCCCAGAAGAAGCAGGACAAATGAATGCAAGACCAGGTTGGTGACATCACCACCACCGCCACAGGAAGCAAGCTGACGTACATGGAAGAGATGCAGAGACAAGAGAATGCAGATATTCTATAAGGCATCAAGAAAATATCAAAGATGAGTGACATCCTGGGATCAAAATGAAGAAACTTATGCTTCAAAAATGATGAATATGCTAATTGGTGGGAAGCTATGGTGAAGATTAACTCACCAGCACCTGGAAGACCAGCCTGCGTGCTGCTAACGTAGCTGGAAAAGTACTGACAAAGGTTAGAGTGCCAACCATTTATAGGGGGCCACGTGATTAAGGGTCCTATAGTGTGTGTAACCAATGGGACGATGTGTATTTAGTGATGTTCATAGTGACCTGTTTAAGGGAAGGGTTTAGTTGCCCCACCTGATGTTAAGAAACCAATCGGTTTTAGACTAGTATGGATCGTATGCTAGATGTTCCTTAAGAACCTATCACAATAGCCACTAGCCACTAGGTTTTTGTAGTTTGACACGCAGGATGACGTTAGAAAATACGTAGGTTGAAGTCATCAATGATGATTTTTTGCTATAAAAGAATTCTTTATTTTAAGATGCATTGAGAGACTTTACACTGAGACATCCGTTGATGTCCGTTGTACTCCCTGTTTTAGATAATTGATATAAAAACAGTTACCTTTTTGCCAACTACCATTTCGATTATTGATGTTTGAGTAACTTCTGCATTCCCATCCATCTCATGGGTATTGCTACCTCGTCTTAAAGGGCTGGGGTCTCCCATTTCACGTGGCAGTGTAGAGACAGCGGAGAGGATGGTTAAAAATCCATCGAGATAGTAGGATTTGGGATCCCGGAAGTATCGCACTACCTCTGCCATTCGGCTGAAAGGACGTGAAGCTCCCTGTAGATAGCGGAAATAGTTTTAAATGATCAGACTTGCAAGCTAGGTAAGATGGGTCCCTTGGTTTCAAACAGAATCCCCTCCCGGCGTCTACAGAAAGTTGAACAAACGGAAAGTTGAAGAGGCTGGTAAAGAGGCAGATGATCCAGAGAGTTGTAAGTCGAAAAAGCGAATCATGAGAAAAACTTGGTGAGGTGGCAAAAATTGTGAATGGGCAGTGAGTGAAAAAAGTGATAAGGGAAAAAACGAGTAACAGAGGGGGGTTGGCGTAAAGTAACTTGAGAATGTTGAGCGTTGAAAATATTAGGTAATTGACTTGAGAAGAGGCCAAGCAATTAAAAGGTATCCTGAAGGAAGGTGCCACGGTAAAGAGTATGCCCAGTTTCCTGTGTTGTAAAGTCATAACAGAAGGAATCATTTCTAGAGCCCTATTAATGGGGGACGTAGGCGACGAACTTGATTAAAGACGAGTTTAAAGAGAACGATTCACATCCCAATCGGGGTATTTTTTAGGGGTAGGAAAAAGGTCGGTCTTGAGGAGAGGACTGAAACATATGTTGCCGGTCGAGTATGTCTGTTTGTCTGTTTGTTTTATGTACCTGTATATGGTGAAAAAACAATAGAGGAATTGATAGAAGTGAAAAGAAAAGACAAGATTTTGAGAATTAATTATTTATTTAGTGGAAACTTAACTGATGGTGTTTAGTGAAAAAGTAGATTAAAGAAAAAACGTGATTTCGAGAGTTTGGAGCCTGCGACAATTGGTGCACGCTCATATTGTTTTGTTTTTCTGAAACATATTTTTGAAATCTGCAAAGAGTAGAGTGAGTATTGACTGTCAAGTGTGATGAGTCAGAATGGAGGATATTACTCCACTTATACACCTCTGCAAACAGTTGCCGATTACGCACCTAAACTTAAGCAGTCGAGTGCAGAATGGGTCAAAGGAACGGCAGATAAAATGTTCATGCTATGGCCACAAGGGGGATCTTTATCGAAGGCAGTTTTGCAGCACATGACAACATATTTGGATGCAACATATACGGGAAAAAGTTAGATAAACGATTAGCGAGCTTAGAGCTCTGGAAAATGTACCAGTAGGAAAGAGACGAGCCACCTCCGAAAGACTGGATACTTAATCTATGCACAGAGTGGGGTGAGGAGCCTTCTGCTCCACCCGCCGCGCCTGAAGCAGACGGCGATAGTAAGAAAGAGGATGGGTTATAACCATTAAGAGAGCTTAAGGCAGCAACAGGGTACAGCAATCCGGCATATGAGTTTCCTGCTCAAAGCAGCGACGAGGACCCAGAGAAGTTACCCGAGAGAGAACTAATCTCTAAGGTCCTGAGGGACAAGAAGAGACGCGACAAGGAGAGAAGTGATCAATCAAGTACATCCTTAGATATAGGACAAGAAATAAAAAGATGGAAAAGAGAAAAAAGATAAGACTGATGAGTTAGCACTTCTACAGAACGAATGGATGGGTGGTCAGATTTTGCTCAAACTCGATGGTAAGAGCATCAAGGACGTAAGACACAGGGAAGATCGAGACGAACAGGACAAAAAGGATAGAGAGAGAGAGGAGAGACTGAAAGGAGATGGGGCAAAAAGGAAGAATAGACAAAGAGCAACTGAAAAAGCAGGAAAGATCAGAGGAGCAAAGAAAGTATGATACCAGACTGAGGGCAATTGAAGAACGAGAAAGACAAGAAAGAAAGAGCAGAAGAAGAGGAGCAGAAATTAAGGGATAAAAGAATACAAAGACAAAAAGACGAAGAGATACAAAGGGAAAATGAGAGGGGAGATATGAAAAGAAAGGAGGACCCAAGAGTAAGAGAAGAAGTGAGGAAGAGAAGATAATTTTATGATGAATTAGAAGAAAAGAGGAGGCAGAGAGCACACGAATATTGAGCGTGTAGAAAAGGAACTAATGGATCCTAATCCAATAGTGGCATGGGAAGATATAGAAGAGTTCTACCCAGCACATGAGCCAATAGCAGGTCCGTCTAGAGCAAATCTAGAGGATGAGTTTGACTCTGGAAGCATTGGGGATGCTATCGATAAAGTCTATCATGATATGACGAATAAGAAAGTGCTGCAAGGGAAAGGTCAAAATGATCGACTCAGAGTACGCAGTTGTACGACAAAGAAGGATCCTCAGTTTTGCAGTCTTTAGCCAAAGGAGCTGTCTTTAGATAGACTGACTCTGAATAGAGATGAAGAGGAGAGAAGTCACACGAGTTGGGGACAGGGAAACCTTCCATGGGGAGGAGGAAGGCAATGTATGTGACCTTGAAGCTTGTTTTTCAATGGATAAGGAAGTAAGATGGTTGGAACTAGATCTACCAAAATCTCGGGCATCAGAATCATCGACACAGTTAGGTCCACCTAGAAGTCAATCCTATGGTGAGAGGGGGGACTCGCCAATTTATGTGAGCAGGTTAAGGTCACTGCCAGGTAGAAGGCGGAGCAGAACCTTTGTCCCTGCTATGTAAGACAGGAAATGGGGGACGAGTGTGAATTTGGGGTTTCACAGTTTCCCTTGTTAGAGAAAGGAGGGGCCAGGCCACAGTATATACCTTGGCCACAGATGGATAAGGGGATAATTTAAGGTGTAAACTCCTGACTTTAACTTCTGGCACTGGGAAATTGACACATGAGTTAGAAGAAATGACAGGAGGAAACATGTTAGCTATAGGGGACATTAAAGGTCTCCTGATCGCCATCCTTGGGGAAAGGGCTGATGACGTTTGGTCAGGAGCAGGGTATTCTAGTGTTACCATGGTAAACACTGCTCATGATGGAGAACCGTTAAATAATTGTAGGGCCGCAGTCTGGAAAGCGCTTAAGAGTACTGTATCCGGACACGTCCGACATGGGAGCTATGATGGCAAAGAAGATGGAGGAAGGGGATGATCCTCTTGTTTATATTCAGATTTATTTCCAAGAACAGTGGGCTTTGGAGACACGCGAGGCTTGGGGGAAATACATACCTGTATTTGCCAGAAGCAGTACAAAAACAGCTCAAGAAATTAGTGGGCATGGAAGCAAAGCCATGGTCAGAGATTAAGCTGACCATCACGCATTATTGCAGGTTGTTGCAAGAGAAAAATCGAAAGAAAGATGATGCTAAGAAAAGTGAAGAGGCAAAGTTAGTGCAGAAAAAACTATCATAGTTTTCACAGCAAGCAGGAAGCATGCAGCAGGTGAATAAGCAAAGGCAGTTCGATCAAGGTAATAATGGATTTGCATCACGGGGAAGTGGAGGCTTTTGAGGTGGAGGCTTTCAGAATAATCAGGAAATCTTCCAGAATAACCAAAGTGGGTTTCAAAAGATGCAGAATAATAGTCAAGTCCTGCAGGTGGGGCGCATTTGGATATCTCCTCCTATATGTTAGACGTGTGGTATGTCAGGGCATTATGTTCACACATGTAGAAGTCCAAGATTCGTGCAGAATGGCAATTCTCAGGAGGGGGGACCGCAAACCCACCTCCATATTCGCAGCAGAATGGAGATGGGTTTTCTCAGAATCAGACAGTGCAGCAAATACAAGCGCTGAGAATGCAACAAGATTTACAAACACAGCAGGCAATAATGAATCCACCACAAGGGCAGACACAGCAGTCACCTATGCAGATACAGCAAAGCACAAGCAGAGGACAGTTAATCACTCCTACAATAGGGGGTGTTACTGTTGAGGGAGGGAATCCTTTCACAGGTACGGGGATGAGAATGTACCAATAGGACAGCTCACTGGGAGACTTGATGTGTTCGATACTATCTGTGACGCCCAATCCTCAAGAGGAACCGGGGGTTGACATCAATATAGGAGGCAAATCTTTTTCTTTTTAGTAGACATAGGTGCAACACGCTCATGTATACTACAGGGGACATTTTTGATGTCTGGAAATGCCATGAATGCCCAAGGTTTCACATGAGCTACAAGTAGAGTTCCTTTTACTAAAGAATTGCCAGTCTCTATAGGATAATGTGACATGACTGTGCCATTGTTATATTCAAGGCAGACACCTTTCAATATATTAGGTCGTGATTTAATGACCAAGTTGAACATGACGATTTGGTTCATTGATAAAGGCATAGTATGTTCCACACCAGGAGTGCATTATTTAAACATGAGTGAATTTATTATGGCAAGTGCAGGACAAATGGCCATATGAGGACTACCTTTAGAACCAGAAGTTTTTTAATATGGGGTACGTATTCTGTTAACATGGCTGCCAGGTTTAGTGGGCAGATCTATGCAAATACCTGATGAATTCTTATTCAGGCCAAAAGATACCTATGGATGAAGAAGAAGGGCAAATCTTCACTTTAGAATTACAAGCAGCCATATTGCGAGGAGAAATGGCTTTGCTTGATGGAAATGATTATGACGGCAGACTATGGTGCACAGGGATTGCCATTGGGGAAGGTTACAGATTGACTGACATCACTGGTGAGGATATGTTTGGAGACCATCCGTTAGATGACGAAGTAGTATTTGAGATGAGCATTACTTATTGGGTAAGAGCAATTAAACGTGAGGTTCCCCAGAAAATGATATTATCACAGAAACTCCAAGTATTTCGATGAAGACATGGCGAAACTGCCAGCTTCTTTATGGGCAACAGGCCCCTATGACGTAGGCCTATATAAGGGGGTTGGAGAAGTGAAGATTAAATTGAAACCAGGAGCAATTTTACCTCACGCACAACAGTATCCCATGTCTCAAGAGGCAAATTAAGGTATTTTTAAGACAATGGGCCTCATTATGACCCAGGCGCTAAGTGTTTAATAGCGCTGTAAAAGGCTACGGTGCAATTAAACACCTAGCGCCTAATTACGAGGTCCCTTTACGGGACCCGACCTTAACGGCTGGTTTTACCAGCAGTTAAAGTACGGACCCGCAAAGGGACGTGGGGGCTAATTACAGTACCGCAATTTGCGGTACCATAATTAGCGCCTTCCCCATTCCCATTGAGCCCTATGGGGCAAAAATGGGAATGGGGAAAGGCCATGGCGGCATGGGGAATTACCGCCCCACCAACCTCGGAATGGGGTGCAACACGCTCATGTATACTACAGGGGACATTTTTGATGTCTGGAAATGCCATGAATGCCCAAGGTTTCACATGAGCTACAAGTAGAGTTCCTTTTACTAAAGAATTGCCAGTCTCTATAGGATAATGTGACATGACTGTGCCATTGTTATATTCAAGGCAGACACCTGTCAATATATTAGGTCGTGATTTAATGACCAAGTTGAACATGACGATTTGGTTCATTGATAAAGGCATAGTATGTTCCACACCAGGAGTGCATTATTTAAACATGAGTGAATTTATTATGGCAAGTGCAGGACAAATGGCCATATGAGGACTACCTTTAGAACCAGAAGTTTTTTAATATGGGGTACGTATTCTGTTAACATGGCTGCCAGGTTTAGTGGGCAGATCTATGCAAATACCTGATGAATTCTTATTCCGGCCAAAAGATACCTATGGATGAAGAAGAAGGGCAAATCTTCACTTTAGAATTACAAGCAGCCATATTGCGAGGAGAAATGGCTTTGCTTGATGGAAATGATTATGACGGCAGACTATGGTGCACAGGGATTGCCATTGGGGAAGGTTACAGATTGACTGACATCACTGGTGAGGATATGTTTGGAGACCATCCGTTAGATGACGAAGTAGTATTTGAGATGAGCATTACTTATTGGGTAAGAGCAATTAAACGTGAGGTTCCCCAGAAAATGATATTATCACAGAAACTCCAAGTATTTCGATGAAGACATGGCGAAAGTGCCAGCTTCATTATGGGAAACAGGCCCCTATGACGTAGGCCTATTGAAGGGGGTTGGAGAAGTGAAGATTAAATTGAAACCAGGAGCAATTTTACCTCACGCACAACAGTATCCCATGTCTCAAGAGGCAAATTAAGGTATTTTTAAGACAATGGGCCTCATTATGACCCAGGCGCTAAGTGTTTAATAGCGCTGTAAAAGGCTACGGTGCAGTTAAACACCTAGCGCCTAATTACGAGGTCCCTTTGCGGGACCCGACCTTAACGGCTGGTTTTACCAGCCGTTAAAGTACGGACCCGCAAAGGGACGTGGGGGCTAATTACAGTACCGCAATTTGCGGTACCATAATTAGCGCCTTCCCCATTCCCATTGAGCCCTATGAGGCAAAAATGGGAATGGGGAAAGGCCATGGCGGCATGGGGAATTACCGCCCCACCAACCTCGGAATGGGGTGCAACACGCTCATGTATACTACAGGGGACATTTTTGATGTCTGGAAATGCCATGAATGCCCAAGGTTTCACATGAGCTACAAGTAGAGTTCCTTTTACTAAAGAATTGCCAGTCTCTATAGGATAATGTGACATGACTGTGCCATTGTTATATTCAAGGCAGACACCTGTCAATATATTAGGTCGTGATTTAATGACCAAGTTGAACATGACGATTTGGTTCATTGATAAAGGCATAGTATGTTCCACACCAGGAGTGCATTATTTAAACATGAGTGAATTTATTATGGCAAGTGTAGGTCAAATGGCCATATGAGGACTACCTTTAGAACCAGAAGTTTTTTAATATGGGGTACGTATTCTGTTAACATGGCTGCCAGGTTTAGTGGGCAGATCTATGCAAATACCTGATGAATTCTTATTCAGGCCAAAAGATACCTATGGATGAAGAAGAAGGGCAAATCTTCACTTTAGAATTACAAGCAGCCATATTGCGAGGAGAAATGGCTTTGCTTGATGGAAATGATTATGACGGCAGACTATGGTGCACAGGGATTGCCATTGGGGAAGGTTACAGATTGACTGACATCACTGGTTAGGATATGTTTGGAGACCATCCGTTAGATGACGAAGTAGTATTTGAGATGAGCATTACTTATTGGGTAAGAGCAATTAAACGTGAGGTTCCCCAGAAAATGATATTATCACAGAAACTCCAAGTATTTCGATGAAGACATGGCGAAAGTGCCAGCTTCATTATGGGCAACAGGCCCCTATGACGTAGGCCTATTGAAGGGGGTTGGAGAAGTGAAGATTAAATTGAAACCAGGAGCAATTTTACCTCACGCACAACAGTATCCCATGTCTCAAGAGGCAAATTAAGGTATTTTTAAGACAATGGGCCTCATTATGACCCAGGCGCTAAGTGTTTAATAGCGCTGAAAAAGGCTACGGTGCAGTTAAACACTTAGCGCCTAATTACGAGGTCCCTTTGCGGGACCCGACCTTAACGGCTGGTTTTACCAGCCGTTAAAGTACGGACCCGCAAAGGGACGTGGGGGCTAATTACAGTACCGCAATTTGCGGTACCATAATTAGCGCCTTCCCCATTCCCATTGAGCCCTGTGGGGCAAAAATGGGAATGGGGAAAGGCCATGGCGGCATGGGGAATTACCGCCCCACCAACCTCGGAATGGGGTGGTAATTCCCCATTCCGCCATGGCGGACTCCGGCATGGACCATGGTGCTAATAGCACCATGGTTTAGCGCCAGAGTCCTAATGAGGCCCAATATCTGCTATGATGGAACAGGGCATCCTAGTGACGTCAGAGTCACCATGTAATACCGCAATGTATCCTGTGGAGAAAGGGAAAGGGGGGGTTGTGGCGTTTAATTCAAGATTTACTCCCGATTAACCAGATTGTAGAGGTCGAGTTCCCTCTATTTCCTAATCCGGTGAAAATCTTATGTAATATCCCTGTTAAGGCACGATATTTCACTGTGATTGACTTGAAAAATGCATTTTTCTCAATCCCATTGCATAAAGACTCACAAGATCTGACATCATTTATGTTCAGACAAACTCGTCTGAAAAGTATTCACCTGCCCCAGGGGGACTGTGAGTCTCTGTCGATATTCAATAGAGTCCTGCAGATGGACTTAAGCAATATTGATTTGGAAAGTGTTGTGTTGCAATATGTGGAGGACATATTGGTCTGTAGCACATCAGAGGAAGAGTGCAGACGCGATTCAGTTCAACCGATGATTATTCTTGCAAACAAAGGATATAAAGTAGACAAGGATAAATTGCAATGTTGTCAAAAAGAAGTACTGTACATAGGCCAGTTAATTTTGCATGAGGGAAAGAAAGTTAGCCTGAGAGGGTTGAGGCTCTTTTGAAAACAGTAAAGCCACTCATGATAAAGCACATGCAGAGAATTTTTGGACTGTAACTATGTAAGAGCATGGGTCTTTGATTACAGTTCATATGTAAGGCCCTTGTTGCAAGCCCTGAAGAAAGCACAGGCAAATCAGGAAAGAGTTGAAAAGGGACATTTGCACAGCTCCAGTTTTAGGGATTCCCAATTATGCTGAGGAATTATTTGTGTTCTCGCACACAAATGACAATGTTATGACAGCTGTACTCATGCAGGGAACCACGTTAGGGTACAAGCCTCTTGCATATTACAGTAGGATCCTAAACCCAGTAACTAGGAGTCATTTTCTTTGCGAACAATCTTTGGCAACTGCCGCATTCGCCATTGAGAAGCCTGCCATTATAGTGATGGGGTGTTCCATGGCGTTATTTGTTGAACATGCATTGTTGCTATTTTGGAAAAACCTAAAGGCACGTTGACTTTTCAAAGGGCTTCTGCCTATGAGGTAGTCATATCCAATCCGGTGATTAAAATAGTCCAATGCAAAATAGTGAATTCTGCCATGTTTGTAGCAGAACCACTGGCAGAGGACGAGCATGGACATGATTGCTCGAACTATGAGGAATTCTATGATGAACTCCAGAGGGTGAAGGAAAATGCATTGACAGCTGGGGAGATTCTCTTTATTGATGGTTCTTCTAGAATCAATCAGAATGATGGACAAAGATATACAGGTGCTGCTGTGGTAAAGCACATGGCCAATGGAGGGTTTGAAGCATTGGTAAGTGCACAACTACTGTCTCAATTTTTGGCACAGGCTGCAGGATTAGTGGTGTGGAATATCGTGCTTGAGAGACACGCAGACCAGGAAGTAACAGTCTACAGTGACTCCGCCTATGTGACGTTGATGGTACATGCAGGGCTAGCACATTGGAAAAGGAGGGGCTACCCCCGAGTGGACAGCACTCCAGTGCAGCATGCAGCCTTACTGGACAGACTTATTAAAGCACTACAACTCGCAGTAGCCAACGCAGTAGTTGAATGCACAGCACACACTAAAAGAGCAGACTATCTCACGTGGAAATCAAAAGGCAGATGAGGAAGCAAAACGAGTTGTATGTTCAGATATTATTATGCTGTTTGACACGCCTGATTTGAATGAAAGAATGGTGGTAATGATGAGTGTGCCTCAGTGTTATAATAATTTGTCTAAGACTCAGTTGGTAGAGATTCAAGGGGAAGCACCTCAAGATGAGAAAAACTTGTGGACGTGGAGAGGGTGTTCTTTAAACCCCTCTGAAGCATTGTGGCGACAAGACAGAACTAGTAAACCGGTGATCCCTGCAGCCTTATTAAGGGTGGCATTGGAACATCTACACTACCCTGTGCACGCAACTAGAGAGAGCCTCGCCGCAACTATTGTGGAGGATTGGTTCATTCCAAATATAGTAGAACACGTTGCATTTTATGTAGTAAATTGTATCATTTGTCAAAAGTTTACTGCTGGGCACACACTGTGCACAATTAGAGGAGTTATTCCAAGATCTAATGGTCCCTGTCAGCATTTGAATATTGACTATGTCAACATGCTGCAAGTATGTAATGGATACAGATATATGATTGTAGTGGTATTTCCCTTTTTGAGGTGGATTGAGGCTGGTCCATGTACCTACCCGACTCCACCTGTGCAGCAACATTTTTAGTGTCAGATACCAGATTTGCCCTCGTAGTGTAGCCGATGAATTCTTCTTCCCAATGTACCCCTCTGGTTTTGACTAGAAAGAACCAGAGCGATCTATTGGAGAAAAGAATGGATGCCGATGGAAATCCTGGAGTCTCCGTGGAACAACTCGGGTCGAAATGCGGGATGTCAAGGAGACTTGGATAAGGGTATCATGCAGCAATTCGGAACCAAACCTGCATAGGTGAGATAACAACACACCACAACCACAAGTTTGTAAAATGTGATACCGAAGATATACCATGCAATGCAAAAAGGAAGGTTGTGTAATAACAACTGCCAATAACAATAAGACAAAGACCACCCCCCTCCTTCTATCCAGTCTTATCAGTAAAAGGTTAACCGCTTACCGGTGTTTGTGTCCCAGGAGAAGGATAGTATTCGCAGGCGGAATCCAAGCAATCCACAAGAAGCAGTCCAAGACTATCCCGACGGCACGAGGACGCCTAATAACACTCTGACCCGACGGCACGAGGACGCTAGTACACACAGGAAGTCTCTAGTCCGTGTACCACTACTACAGTTCAAAGTTCCAGAAATCCCAAGGACAGAATACTGAAGAGGATGAGGTCTGACCTGAAGAAAACGAGGTATCCAAGGAGCAGGGAAGAGAGGTCCAATAGCAATCCGAGATCAAGAAACCAGACGAGGCAATTCCAGGCAAGGCGACAAGAAAAAGGCAATCCAATAAACAGTCCGCGTCGAGGAGCCAAGGTGATCAATCACTGTGGAGGAAAGAACAGGGTAACAAGGACAGGAACGGGGAGAACAAGAACCAGATATGGGTAAACAGAATTCCAAACGCCACTAATCTGTGATCAGAAGCACCGAACCAGTAGGAGGAGGCGCTAATAAGGAAGCAATTCACGTGACAAACCGGCGCACTACTCGACGTGGTCCGAGGGAGGAGTAGAGTGGACGCCAGCGTTGCCATGCCAATTTCCAGGTACCAGGTTTCGCCTTCCTTAAAGGGAAACGAGCCCGTGGTTTAGCGAGGAACGAGTGCCCATACATAACAGTATCCTCCCGCAAAGGGGACTTCACCCCCCGAGAGGACCAGAAACGGGCCATAAGGGCAGGGGCATGAATGTTTTCAGTTGGTTCCCATGTGCGGTCCTCTGGACCATAGCCCTTCCAATCGACCAAGTACAAACGCCGTCCCCTGCACACTTTGGTATCCAGGATAGCAGCCACCTCGTATTCGTCGAACCCCTGTACTCTGACAGGAGACGGGCGTAAAGGCAGTTTGGTCAATGGGTGACAAGGTTTCACCAAGGATACATGAAACACCGGATGTATCCTCCAGGTAGGAGGTAGAGCTAGACGGAGCACTGCAGGATTTATGACTTGCAGAACCTTATAGGGACCCACAAAGCGTGGTAACAAGGTCCGTCGACCTGACAATCGTAGGTTCTTCGTAGACAACCAGACCTTCATGCCAGGAGTATACAAAGGAGCCGAGGAGCGTCGTGCATCCGCATATTTCTTTGAACGCTTCTGGGCCAGAACCAGTTGATTCTTTACTAAGGCATGAGTGTCTGAGAGTCTCTTGAAACAATTTAAGGCAGCGGGATTGTGCAAGGGTGGCTCAGCATCAAGAGGCAGGGACCGTGGATGTCGACCATACATAGCGTAAAATGGGGACATGTGGGTCGCGGAGTGGAGGGAATTATTGTAGGCAAATTCCGCCAACGGCAATACGGAGACCCAGGTACCTTGACGCTGAAGAGTGAGGCAACGGAGGTACTGCTCCATGGTGGCATTAAGCCTCTCCGTTTGGCCATCTGTTTGAGGGTGATAGGCGCTGGAGTATCTGCCATCGATACCTAAGGTTGTGGTCAAAGACCTCCAAAAGCGAGAAGTAAACTGCGGTCCCCGATCCGTAATGATCATAGTGGGTAGGCCGAACCTTTTAAACACATTTTTCAGGAATAGATCCGCCAGTACCGGAGCAGTAGGGACACCATGGCACGGTACAAACATAGCCATCTTGGTAAAGTAGTCAATCACTACCCAGATAGTGTTGTAACCTTCCACCAAAGGAAGCTCCACGACAAAATCCATGGAAAGCATCTTCCACGGGGCTTCAGGTATAGGCATGGGTTGTAGTAGACCCACAGGTTTACCACGTTGATGTTTGCACTGGGCGCAAACGGCACAAACAGCTATGTATTCCCTCACATCCTTGTTCATAGAAGGCCACCAGCACCACCTTCCTAAGAGGTCCAAGGTCTTACCAACCCCCGGATGGGCCGCTATAGCAGCATCATGACACCATTGCATGGCGGTACGCCGAGTATCAACATCTGGCAGAAATATCTTGCCCTGTTTATAGGGTAGTGAATGAACCAGCTTCAGACCAAGGCTTACCAACTCGGAGGGATGGTTATTCACCCAGTCTTTGATTGCCAAGTTTAATGGAGGACGTAACGTGCAACCACACACTACTTGAGTAGGCAGTAACATAGAGCCGTGAAGGTTAGAGGGAGTCGGAGGTCCATGAAGCCGCGAAAGGGCATCTGCTTTAGAATTCAAGGAACCGGGACGGTAGGTGATGGTGAAATTGAACATTGAAAAGAATTCATGCCACCTAGCATGGCGAGCCGTGGTGCATTTCACCGACTGCAGGGCTAAGAGATTCCTGTGATCCGTAAAGACTTGTACCGGTTCGGGAGAACCCAACAGATGGTGTCTCCATACCAAGAATGCGTCTCTGACAGCCAATAACTCACGCTCCGTGATAGTGTAATTTCTTTCATAGGGCGTAAGTTTCCTGGAGTGATAAGCCACTGGATGGAGAGTCTTTGTATCTGGACAATGTTGGGATAAAACAGCGCCCAAGGCTATATCCGAGGCATCGGCTTCAACAACAAATGGTGTGTTCATATCTGGATGCTGAAGAACAGGAGCGGAAGTGAAAGCGGATTTCAGGGCTTCAAATGCGGTTTGTGCCTGTGCATTCCACTTAAACGGATGTTTCGTGCTGGTGAGAGCCGTTAGTGGAGAAGCTAGGGCAGAATAATCTTGAATAAACCGCCGATAAAAATTTGCGAAACCAAGGAAAGACTGCAAGGCTTTCAATGTGTTGGGACGCGGCCAGTCCAAAATAGCAGCGACCTTGGAACGGCTCATTTGTACACCCTGATTAGTAATGCTATAGCCCAGAAACTCCACCTCAGTGACATGAAACATGCACTTCTCCAGTTTGGCGTATAGACGGTTTTCCCTCAATCGTTGCAATATGTTGGAAACATGAATGACATGAGAGGCAATCGAAGGAGAATAGATCAAGATGTCATCCAAGTATATGACAACGTAATGGTCTAACATGTCATGGAATACCTCATTGATGAAAAACTGAAAGGTAGCTGGAGCGTTACACAGGCCAAAAGGCATAACACAATACTCGAAGAGACCATACTTTGTTTTGAAAGCAGTTTTCCATTCGTCGCCTTCGCGGATCCGTACAAGATTGTATGCACCCCTTAAGTCCAGTTTAGTAAACACCTTGGCCGACCCCAATTGATCCAGTAAAACCGAAATCAGAGGGATCGGATATTGGTTCTTGATTGTGACTGCGTTCAATGCCCGATAGTCGATGCAAGGACGAAGGTCTCCCTCCTTCTTCGGAACGAAAAATAATGGGGAGGCAGCGGGTGAACGTGAAGGGCGTATAAATCCGGAGTCCAAGGAACTCTGAATATAGTCCTTCAAAATCAGGTCTTCCCTTGGGGTCAAGGAGTAGATGCGTCCTGAAGGTACCTTGGCCCCAGGGACCAAGTCAATAGGACAGTCGTAAGGTCTATGGGGTGGAAGTACCTCCGCCCCCTGAGCATCGAAAACATCCTTGTACTTTTGGTAAGCCACAGGAAGCGTAGTATTGATAACTGCCCCTACGGTACCAGCTAGTTCAGAGAGAACGCGGCCTGGATTGACCATGGCAGGGGTTTTTAGACAATGAGTATCACAGTAATCAGAGAGAAAACACACGTCCCCTGAATACCAGTCCACTGATGGGTTATGCAGTCTGAACCAGGGCAGACCTAATATAAATCTGAACTGTGGGGCGGCAATAAGATCAAAGGATATACTTTCCTGATGCCCACAATCCGTGGTCATTACCAAGTCAATAGTGCGTTCTGTCACTAGCCCAGACACCAGAGAAGAACCGTCCACAGCATTCACCATTTCCGGACATGGTTTAAGGACAATCGGGAGACCCAATGCCCTCGCATGGGAGGCATCCACGTAATTCCCTGTGGCTCCAGAGTCCAATACCATGCTAACCTGCTTTCTCTCAATACCGGAGGCCATGAGTGACACGTTCAGACAATAAGGGCTACACAAAGAAGGATCTGTAGATGAAATACCCGGCGTCTGGATCCCTTCAGTCACCGGGTTTTGGCGTTTCCCTGTTTTTTGGTAGGTCTTTTGGAGCAATCCCTGAGCAAGTGATCGGAAGCTCCACAATAAAAACATAGACCGTTCTTTTTACGGTGTTCCCTGATTTCTGCTGTTAAAGGACTTCTCAGAGCCCCTATTTGCATAGGTTCAGAGGATCCCGAAGCAGGAACAGGAACAGCAAGAGAAACCGGGGGAGCTGTTCTTTTCTCTCCTTTCCTCGCTGCCTGTCTGGAATCGATCTGAAGAACCAAATCCAAAAGTTCGGGGAATGTCTTGGGTATCACTGGGACAGTTGCTAGTGTGTCCTTCAAGGAATCAGACAAGCCCTTATAGAAGAGGGAGGCCTTCTTTTCTTCAGGCCAACCGGTCTCTGCCACCAACTGGTTAAACTTGGCCACGTAGGCTAGCAGAGAGAGACCTCCTTGTTGCAGATTGAGCAGTTCTAAGTCAGTAGCTTGTGTCGCATAACGTGTGTCAAAGACGCGACTCATGGCATCTATTAATGCGTCACAATTATATAGAAGATGACTCCCTTCTTCCAATAGTGGATTCGCCCAGGCGGCAGCAGTGCCCCCTAAATGGGACAACAGAAACGCTGCCTTGGTAGTTGCATCAGGAAAAGAGGCAGGACGACAAAGAAAGTGCAGTCTACACTGATTCAGGAAGGTCCTGAATGTTTTGGGGTCTCCATGGAACCGTTCAGGAGGAGCCAAGGGGAACTGTGCCGTCATATATACAGGACCCTGTTGAGATGGGAGAGGAGCTGCATCAGGAATACCCGCAAAAGGAGCCGCCTCGGCCCCCCGAGGCGACAACCCTGCTTGCAAATCATCTATGCGCCGCTGCGTAGCAGTATGGGCAGCGGTCATATCATTGCGGAGATCGGCCACCAATTGCAAGATGGTGGCCAATGTTTCATTGGCATCCATTAAGGCTTCTGATTCTGTCAGATACCAGATTTGCCCTCGTAGTGTAGCCGATGAATTCTTCTTCCCAATGTACCCCTCTGGTTTTGACTAGAAAGAACCAGAGCGATCTATTGGAGAAAAGAATGGATGCCGATGGAAATCCTGGAGTCTCCGTGGAACAACTCGGGTCGAAATGCGGGATGTCAAGGAGACTTGGATAAGGGTATCATGCAGCAATTCGGAACCAAACCTGCATAGGTGAGATAACAACACACCACAACCACAAGTTTGTAAAATGTGATACCGAAGATATACCATGCAATGCAAAAAGGAAGGTTGTGTAATAACAACTGCCAATAACAATAAGACAAAGACCACCCCCCTCTATCCAGTCTTATCAGTAAAAGGTTAACCGCTTACCGGTGTTTGTGTCCCAGGAGAAGGATAGTATTCGCAGGCGGAATCCAAGCAATCCACAAGAAGCAGTCCAAGACTATCCTGACGGCACGAGGACGCCTAATAACACTCTGACCCGACGGCACGAGGACGCTAGTACACACAGGAAGTCTCTAGTCCGTGTACCACTACTACAGTTCAAAGTTCCAGAAATCCCAAGGACAGAATACTGAAGAGGATGAGGTCTGACCTGAAGAAAACGAGGTATCCAAGGAGCAGGCAAGAGAGGTCCAATAGCAATCCGAGATCAAGAAACCAGACGAGGCAATTCCAGGCAAGGCGACAAGAAAAAGGCAAAGGCAATCCAATAAACAGTCCGCGTCGAGGAGCCAAGGTGATCAATCACTGTGGAGGAAAGAACAGGGTAACAAGGACAGGAACGGGGAGAACAAGAACCAGATATGGGTAAACAGAATTCCAAACGCCACTAATCTGTGATCAGAAGCACCGAACCAGTAGGAGGAGGCGCTAATAAGGAAGCAATTCACGTGACAAACCGGCGCACTACTCGACGTGGTCCGAGGGAGGAGTAGAGTGGACGCCAGCGTTGCCATGCCAATTTCCAGGTACCAGGTTTCGCCTTCCTTAAAGGGAAACGAGCCCGTGGTTTAGCGAGGAACGAGTGCCCATACATAACATTTAGTATGAGAAGTATTTCCTAGATGGGGGATATGTGAAGTATTAAGATCAGATAATGGCCCTCATTTTGTTAATTAAGTCTTTGAGCAAATAAGCTTGTTGCTTAGCATAAAGCACAAGTTTTCATATGCTTATCACCTGAAACCGAATGGATTCTGTGAGATACTCAACGGCTGCTTAAAGAGATAATAGCCAAATTGAAGCTTACCTTGAAGAAAGGATGGTTGCATTGTCTACCACTGGCATTGTATGTGTTGAGAAATCAACCAGGTTCAGACCACCATCTCACGCCCCATGAAATAGTGACAGGGAGGCAATTGAGGACACCTCTCACATCTCTGTTTAGAACTAGAAGTGATGCCCAGTCAACAGCAGAATTGTTAGGAAAGGAGTTACGTGATTTCTTAACATGCATGACCTCAAATATCTCTGTCATTTCAGATCAGCTCAAGCGGAAGGTGGGTGGGGCAGCTCAGAACACAGGAGATGCTACAACCAGAGTTGAAAAATGATGTCTTCCCAAACTTTTCCCTGGTGATTTGATCCTAATTCATAATTTCACAAGGAAGTGGCATGAGCCGCGTTCCAACTGCCCCTTCGTAGTGGAAGATGTGACACTGTCTGCAGTCAAGGTGCAAGGCAGATGCGCTTGGATATTTCTCAGAGATGTGAAAATCTATGCTGGAGAACCCCCTTGACCCCCAACCCTGTCGGAAGCAAGCATCAGGGAAGAGCCACAGCACATGCAGACTAGGTCTATGATGAAGAAGAAGGAAGCAGAAGCTGTTGAATAAACAGACAAAGAATATATTGGACTGTGTCTTATTGTTGGGACACTCTATTTCAGTCACAAAAAAGGAGTTAAGGGAAGCTATTTGTTATTGAGCCACAGGTGTTTGTTGGCATTGGACTGAGATAAGTTTAAGTCTTGATCATAAAGTAGAGCATGCCATATTTGGAGTTTGTTTTCGACGACTGGAAGAGGAAAGAGGGAACAGTTCCCTGATTCCTTTCTCACTGAACTTCTTTTCGGATGTGCCCATGGTGGTGCCCAATGACAATGTTTCACAGATCGTTCTTGCAGTTTTCTTATTTGTTCTGCACGCATACCCTGCGCTTGTAGGGAGAACTACTAGCGTTGATCGGTTCCTGCAAGATCCTTAGAATGGTCCCATCATGAGGAGATTGATTGCAGCTATCATTGAGCAAATCCTTCAGCTTCCTGACTACAGTGGGGAAAACACAAATGCCCCTATCAGCAGATAATGCACATAGATTGGTCAGCTTAGTATTCTACTATCTGATGGAGGAGTGCCCGCATCTTATTGGGAGACAAACGGATGTCCCCACGTTCCTGAGGGATCCGAGGAATAATGCAGCACTTAATGAAATACTGAGAGACATAATCACGCAGGTGAACCTTTACTCTGAGAGAATACTGAGAAATGAATGAGGCTTTTGAAGGTGAAGATTCAAAAATCTACTGGTTGAAGTACTTTGTTTCATTCTAAAGGCGAATCTTCATGTCTTCCGGTAAAAGGCCAATTTTTGGTCTTCACTGGGAACTTTTGTTCATTGTCGTATAATCAGCCAACTGAAGTTGATTGAGGAAACTTGTGGAGCAGACTCAGCAGCTTTCAGTGTATTACATAATGTTGCCCGATTAAAGTTTCTTTTTTCCTTCCTTGAAAAAAGAGTAAAAATAGGCAGCATCAATAGTAATATCATTATGGCAGATCATGAGAGACGTCCACAATGTGCAAGAAGCTATTGTTTTAAATAGACATACTTATACATAATTTACAAAAAAAGGTAGCAGGCGCTCCTCTCTAGAACATGTCATGATAACCTGCTCTGTGGTTTTTTTTCCCACTTTGAGAGTCTGCATATCGCTTTTTGCTCACTGTACTTTTCAAAAAAGGTGGAATATCCATTTGCATATCAGTCTTTGTCCCGCCTGCAAGGGCAGTCCAGCACCGAAATGCCAGGCAAACCTCCTTTGAACAAGAGTACCAACAGCAACCCCATTCACATGTTTCAGCCTTGTTTGGCCTCATCAGTGAGGTGGAGATGTGCCTCTCTGAGTACAGTGAGCAAGGGGTCCACATCCGAGTTCCCCCAGGTAACTTAGGGTGACCAACCCCGAGTTCCTTTAAAAAATACAAAAAAGGTAACAGGCGCCCCTCTCTAGATAGAACATGGCATGATAACCTGTTCTGTGTTTTTTTCCCACTTTGAGAGTCCGCAGCCATCGCTTTTTGCTTGTTGTACTTTTCACAAAGGAGGAATAACCAATTGCATATCAGTCTTTGTCCCGCCCCCAAGGGCAGTATATGGGGTTGCTGTTGGTACTCTTGTTCGAAGGAGGTTTGCCTGGCATTTCGGTGCTGGACTGCCCTTGTGGGTGGGACAAAGACTGATATGCAAATGGATATTCCTCCTTTGTGACAGTGCAGTGATCTAAAAGCGATGGCTGCGGACTCTCGCAGTGGGTAAAACCACAGAACAGGTTATCATGCCATGTTCCTTCGAGAGTGGGGCGTCTGCTACTTTTTTTTCAATCATACGTAATTTACAATTGCACTTTGTTCATAGTGATACTGCTCTCACTTACAGTATGCACTGCTTACTACATACACGCAAATGGAGCAAAGAGTTCTGTGAATCTTCCTATACAGAAGGGGGGTACAGACGTGGCACCTATAAGACAGCCGAGACCTTAAGTAATTGTCCCTACTCTAGAGATACACACAAGGGCACCTGGTCCTGTGATGGACAAGCCTGGGTTACCTTTTAGAGGGAGGTCAGGTATGGAGGTTATGCGAGACATCTTTATGCCTGCATATTATGTGAATATTTTGAAGCTTCTGGAACTCTCTCCCACACTGGTAGACATGTAAAAACACCCAGTCCACTGACAAATGTTTCTATGATTGGTCCAGTAAGAAAGAACTATGCTGATATATTGTATGAGATGGTTAGAGAAGCTTGTAAGAAAAGAAACAGACCTAAGAGAAGTTCTAGGGAGGAGGATCATGAATTGAATGATTACCTGAACAGTACAACACAATTGGGGAATAACATATGATATCGGCATATGAAAGAAGTGGGAAGAAGGACCTCAAAGGAGGAATGCTTTGTGTGTACACTCCTGCCGTATAGCCTGGGGAAGTCTAAGATCTTCATAGCTATTGAAATAGACGTCCAGACAGCACATTGTCTTTCACACCCAGCACTCTGCCATACAAGAGGTCAGTTTGTGGGCCGAGATGCCTATCTCAAATGGGCCACTGAATGGACAGATCCGGATGAAGATGACTATATTCAAGATACGAAAACAAGGTTAAAAGCTCATACTTAGAATCACGTGATCAGGTACGGAAAGCCTGGAGTGAAAGGAGCTGAAATCAGATGGGAAGTAAACAGAAGATTGGAAAGTCCAGGAAAACCTGCATAAGAAATCCGTAGATGGAAGAACAGAGGTCAGATGCAGATTTGGGGATCAGTGCGATCACTAGATGAATGGGAAGAAAGAGTGGTGATCTGCAGAGCCTGGGTGGTCATTGGTTATCAACCCGCCATTGACATAGTGCAGAATGGGTGCAAGCCACTATGGCCAAGACTTGCTAAGCTACTGACCTGGGTTGAAGATAGAGGAGGACCCTTGCAGATAGGGCCCTTGGAGAGTGCAAAGCTGTGCTTCAGGAACAATGGCACGAGAAAAGTTGGAGAGAACCAGAACTGTGGTCAAATCATTGATGTACCAGGAATGAAACTTGGAACAGCAGTGATCATGGATCTCTATTGGACTTGTGGATCCAGAGCATATATGAAGCTACCCAAGGATTGGGGAGGACGATGCTCACTAGTGAATGTTCATGTTCCAGCGTTGGTGATTCCTAAAAGTGATTTGAACCTTGACAGTTTCCCGAAAACAGGTGCTCACCGGAGGAAGATGAGATCTGTGGGGATGATTAATCGAATGAAGAGGGAGAACTATTTCTCTACCAAGTCAATAGAAGCTTTGGACTCCATTCCGTATGAACACAGACTGTTCAGTCAGACTTTGTTGGCATTCACATTGATCTTTATGCCGAGAATCCAGGTTGGGACAAATACCAAATGGCTGCAGATTTCCAGATGGGAATTGATGCTGACAATCAACACTATCATGAAGGGATTCAATGCTATCAGAGAACAGATGAGAGCCATACGACTGATGACTCTCCAGAATAGATACGTCCTGAATATGATTACAGCTATGGATGGAGGTGTTTGTGCAAAAATCGGAGAATCATGTTGCACGTTTATACCTTCTCATGATGACGAGAATGGCATCTTGACATAGGCCATAGAGATGTTGACGAAACCACACGTCCAGATGATAGATGAAGTAGAACACATTGCTGATGACAGCTGGTTTGGATCGCTCTTTTCTTAGGTTCCACAATGGATGACAGACATGTTCAAGTTCCTTGGAGCCCTGATCATGTTGGTGTTGCTTGGAATTTGTGCGATCAAGATACTAATCACACAATGTGAGAAGACAGCAAAGAAAGCCATAGGGATGAAAATTATGATCAATGTTGAATCAGGATGGAAGGCCAGAGACTTGACATATGAAGAAGTCAGCGACTTTGTGAAGGCCAGCATCCATGCACCTGAGGGAACAAAGTTCCTGTATCCAAAGAACCACAAGACGTATGTGGGAAAGTGGATCTATTGCAGCCCAAGTGGACAGTGCATGCCTATGACTTGGAACAAGGATGAGCATGTGAAATCAGCTGGATGCCTGAAGGGAGTCATAAAGATATGAAACCCAAAGAAGCATTTCTTCAGACTAGGATGTCTAGATGTGAAGGATGATGGGAGAGTGGTCGACGAATCGGCCAGAGGGGGAGTGTAGAGGAGGAGCTAAGTACCCCCAACTTAACCACTTTGCCCATATTGCCTATATGTTGGGAACCGGAGTGTGAGACACATTGCGGTATCAGTGCAAATACTGATACCGAGGAGAATCCTAGAAACAAGGTTTCCTTTCAGAAAGTCATACCTGCATACGAGACAGTATGATGGCCATTTGAATGAAATCCCAGAAGAAGCAGGACCAATGAATGGAAGATAAGATTGGTGAAGTCACCACCACCGCCACAGGAAACAAGATGACAGACATGGAAGAGATGCAGAGACAAGATAATGCAGATATTCTATGAGGCATCAAGAAAGTATCAAAGATAAGTGACATCTTGGGATCAAGATGAAGAAACTTATGCTTCAGAAATGATGAAGATATCAAGTCATTTTACACGTGTACAGATGCAAAGAAACGCAAGCAGACAAAGTATTCTTGAGGCTAGCTTTATAGTGAATAGATTGTGGCATGTGCCAATATATATATTACACAGCCAAGGTAGTGGCTGTGTAGTTATGGTTAAATTGCTAATCCCACAGGAAGAGCACTTTTTGGGCGGCTTATAACTTCGCTCTCCCGGGACAAATCCTCACCAAACTTCGCAAAATAAGTATATGGCCCACTCTGAATTTCTCTGCAGTTTGGTGAGGTTTGGTCCAGGGGGGGCAAAGTTATAGGGGGGTCCCAAAATCTATTTTTTTCCCATAGAGTGAATGGGGAAAAAAGTTTGCTCACGCCTACAGCCCAAACCGCTGGATGGATTTTCACCAAATTAGAGGCAGGAGCAGCGGCTTGGTTCCGAAAGCTTGTTTTTGTAAATTTGGTGAAAATCCATCCAGTATTTTTTTTTTTTAAAATGACCAAAAAGTAGGTCACAAAAAATGAGTGATATCAATGTCCGGTCTGCGGACACACTTCCGTGTTCGCTCCGCGGACAGGTCACTGATTGGTTGATCGGCTTGCGTCATGTCCGCGGACATGCAACGTGTTTGCTGATTGGATGGTGAAGAGCATGAAGTGCGTCAGATTTTTGGAAACGCCCACCATCTTGGATTCGCAGACAGCAGCCGGTGCCCATGGACATCGCGTAAAAACATATTAAAAAATACAACATTGATTCCAAGATGGCCGCCGGGGTGTTGAGTCGCGTCTAAACCGCACTCTCCCTGGGCCGCCGAAATAAGCACAATATCGCAGCATAACACGCGTGGTCAGAGAGCGGATCGCCCCCCCTACGCCTCCCGAGATCTCCGGCCCAGCAGAACGACCTTCGGGAGGTCCCCGCCGCCCAGCCAGCAACAACACCGGAGTGGATCAAGGCGGGAACGGCGCGCACAAAAGGGAAAAAAAAAATATTAGAGTCAGAAGGGCAGGGGCAAATCCCCCCCCCCCCGGCGCCCCACCAAGGCATAAGTATCTAAAGGAATCGGACCGGGAACGGCGGCGGCTAGAAGGCGGTGGAGCTGGCCTACCGGCCCTCCCCCCCCATAGAAGACGCCTGGAGCTGGGGCATTTGGGGGGCGGCGGTAGCGGCAGGGCACCCAGCACCCTGCAAGGTGGTGCAACCAATAAGAAGCACAAGGAACGAAGGGCCAGGGACTACTACGCTCTCACCGAGGGAAGTGCGCAGTCGGCGCCGAAGGTTGGCGAGTGGCTCCCGCACTGCGCGGGCCCCACGGATTGCACTGGGGAGACGGAGAGACGGACACCCGGATAGAGTTCCCCCCAGAGGTGAGCGGAGCGGAGCAGAGAGGGAAAACAGGGTCCGAGCCAAGTGAAGACCCCTGGCACTCCCACATTGCACTACTGGGGCAATTTACATACCAAAGGGAAGAGACACAGAGATGACAGTCTGCAGAGGGGCACAGAGGAAAGAGTCCCCCGGCTACAGCACAGGTGCCCAAGGGGATACACCTAGCGGGCAGAGTGGACACCGCAATAGGGAGAAGGGAGAACCCACTGTAACGACGAGACCCGCGTGGGGGGGGCCCTCTGCCGAGATAGTAAACCCTGACAAGGAAGTGAAACTCACTCAAACAAGAAAGGGGCCACTCAAGAAGGCTCTAACAGTCACGGGCTCAATGTACGGGTGCAACATTCGGCGATCCACGATGGCTTCTCCAAGAGAACCCTAGGGGGCACACCACTCAGCTCACAAGGGTACTCAGAAGCCCACACGCATCCCAGGAAATCAAACGGAACATGTCAAGGGCAAAAAGCAAAAATAACGCTACCCAACAGACCCCGCAGACCTCAAGGCACAACGCAAATATCCTGCAATTGTGGTCAACGGACACCACGTTGCAAGCTAAAGGGAAGCCCCAGGACAACCAACAAGGCAAAGGCATGACTCAAACGAACCCCCCATCACCCACCATCTAGGGATGACATGCAATCTTGGTTCCAGGAAAAAATTCATGTCTTCAGTACAGGAGCAGTTCACGATGATGAAAAACGACATGAAACAGGCGGTACAGGACCTCAGGGTTGACGGGGCCAAACTGGAGGAGAGAACAGACATATTGGAAAGAACGGTCCAGGTGGTCGAGGAGTAAACCCAACAGGCTAGCGAAACACAGGAACACTTGGTGAGACTCACCCATAACCTGGAAATACAATGTGAGGATTTGGAGAACCGCTCCAGACGATCTAACACACACATCAAAAACATGGCGTAAACACTACTGGACAAAGCCCTTATGACGGCAGTGAAGGAGGTGTTCAGAGATATTCTAGATGCATCAGAGACAGATACAATCGGAGTGGACAGGGTCCACTGGGTTGGACCAAAAAGATCTGGAGCACCGGGGGAAAGACCACGGGACATTCTGGTGGCGCTCTCCTCATACCCACAAAAAGAGCAGATCCTGAGGAAGGCCAGAGAAATGGATCACATCAGAATGAACGGACAGGAAATTCAACTCTACCAAGACTTGACCCTGGTCACATTGCAAAAAAGAAGAGCGATGGCCCCACTAGTCAAGGTTCTGGTGGCAAAAGAAATCCGATACAAGCGGACCTTCCCATTCGGGCTGACCTTCACATGGGAGGGGAAACAGAGAAGAGCGACCACATGGGAAGAGGGCTTCAATATAATGGGGCTCCAGGACGATGGGGAGGAAGCGGATCACGCAACATCAAGAGGGGAGCAAAGGAGAAAACCAAAAGGCTCGGAAACGATCAAACAAAAAAGGCCAAACACGGAAAGAGAAAGCCGTAGGAAGCTGCCATGAACTGATAAAGAGAAAAGGAACACCGTGGGCATCCTCGGCAGCAGCCACACAAGGCACCCATGAGGGGGGACAGAGAAAAAATGAACCATTGCAAGAAAGGCAGAGACGGCGGCCCGGCAGGGACCCATCGGCTTGGAATGCGGTAAGGACAGACGGCAATGTGGGGTTTAGGATCCCCTACAAAAATTCCCCCCGAGAGGATGGAGGGTAGGGAGCTGTGGGCACAACGCCTTGGCATCAGTAGGAACCCTCGCCCTGCTCGGGGGCAACTCTTTTGGTTTATGGTTATTGGTTGGGTGGGCAAGTTCAGGGGGAGGGGAAACGGGGAAGGGGACACGAAAACTAGAGCAGCGGCAAAGAAAGGGGCTCCAATGACAAGCAACACGTGCCTTACCAAATGGGGAAGATACGCATTGTAACATATAATATCAGGGGGATGAATCATCCCACGAAACGGGTGAAGCTGGAGAAACTACTCAAAAGGGAAGGTGCGGACCTGCTGCTCCTCCAAGAAACTCATATCAGAGCAAGGGACAAACAGAAAACCCGTGTAAGGGGATATAACATTTGGGCCCAGGCGAATACAACAGAAAAGAGATCGGGGGTCCTGATAGCAGTGAGGGATGGAAGGGACGCCATGCTGGAGGACGCAATCACAGATAAGGAGGGAAGTTATGCTTTCGCAAACGTGGTGCTAGAAGGGCAGCGGATCACTCTCGCGTCAGTATATGCGCCCAATGTGGGACAGGATGGCTTTCTTAGAGATACCCTGGGAAAACTAGAAACCTTCACAAGGGGGGAGGAGATTATGGGGGGGAGACCTGAATATGGCATGGAACCCACAACTGGACAGAAGCACAGGGAGTGTACATGGCCAAGGGGCACCGTCAAAACGCCTCAAACAGCAGATGGACCAACTAGCCCTAAACGATGTGTGTAGGGATGTTCTCCCAAAGCTAATCCATCTAGATCAGGGGTGCACAACTGATTTTGACAGAGGGCCGAAAGTACCCTACATGATGGCTATAGTGGGCCGAAAAGTAAATGTGGGTGGGGCGGTTGGCGTGGCGTGGCAGGAGGCTTTTTCAACCCCTAATATTTATTAAACACTATGCCCCATGGCTCCCACCCCTCATGCAAACACTATGCCCCAAGGCCCCCACCCCTCAAGCAAACACTATGCCCCATGGCCCCCACTTCCCAACCAAACACTATCCCCCATGGCCCCCACCCCTCATGCAAACACTATGCCCCAAGACACCCCCCCTCAAGCAAACACTTTGCCTCATGACACCCCCCTCAAGCAAACACTATGCCCAATGACACCCACCCCTCATGCAAACACTATGCCCCATGGCCCCCACTCCCCAACCAAACACTATGCCCCATGGCCCCCACCCCTCATGCAAACATTAGGCCCCAAGACACCCACCCCTCATGCAAACACTATGTCCCATGGCCCCCACTCCCCAGCCAAACACTATGCCCCATGACACCCACCCCTCATGCAAACACTATGCCCCAAGACACCCACCCCTCAAGCAAAAACTATGCCCCATAGCCCCCACTCCCCGACCAAACACTATGCCCCAAGACACCCACCCCTCATGCAAACACTATGCCCCAAGACACCCACCCCTCATGCAAACACTATGTCCCATGACACCCACCTCTCATGCAAACACTATGCCCCATGACACCCACCCCTCATGCAAATACTATGTCCCATGGCCCCCACTCCCCAACCAAACACTATGCCCCATGACACCCACCCCTCATGCAAACACTATTCCCCAAGACTCCCACCCCTCAAGCAAACACTATGCCCCATAGCCCCCACTCCCCGACCAAACACTATGCCCCATGACACCCACCCCTCATGCAAACACTATGCCCCAAGACACCCACCCCTCATGCAAACACAATGCCCCATGACACCCTCATGCAAACACTATGCCCCAAGACACCCAGCCCTCATGCAAACACTATGCCCCATGCCACCACGCATGCACCATGCATACATACCCATACAGACCCTAACGCCCCCACTCCTGCATACAAACTAACAAGCATACACCATGCACCCATACAGACCCAAACCCCCACCCCCAACTCAGCACACAAACCCACAAGCATACACCATGCACCCATACAGACCCGAACCCCCCACCCCCAACTCAGCACACAAACCCACAAGCATACACCATGCACCCATACAGACCCGAACCCCCCACCCCCAACTCAGCACACAAACCCACAAGCATACACCATGCACCCATACAGACCTGAGCCCCCACCCCCAACTCAGCACACAAACCCACAAGCATACACCATGCACCCATACAGACCCAAACCCCCACCCCCAACTCAGCACACAAACCCACAAGCATACACCATGCACCCATACAGACCCAAACCCCCACCCCCAACTCAGCACACAAACCCACAAGCATACACCATGCACCCATACAGACCCGAACCCCCCACCCCAACTCAGCACACAAACCCACAAGCATACACCATGCACCCATACAGACCTGAACCCCCCACCCCCAACTCGGCACACAAACCCACAAGCATACACCATGCTCCCATACAGACCTGAACCCCCCACCCCCAACTCAGCACACAAACCCACAAGCATACACCATGCACCCATACAGACCCAAACCCCCACCCCCAACTCAGCACACAAACCCACAAGCATACACCATGCACCCATACAGACCCGAACCAGCCACCCCCAACTCAGCACTCAAACCCACAAGCATACACCATGCACCCATACAGACCCGAACCCCCCACCCCCAACTCAGCACACAAACCCACAAGCATACACCATGCACCCATACAGACCCAAACCCCCACCCCCAACTCAGCACACAAACCCACAAGCATACACCATGCACCCATACAGACCCGAACCCCCCACCCCCAACTCAGCACACAAACCCACAAGCATACACCATGCACCCATACAGACCTGAACCCCCCACCCCCAACTCAGCATACAAACTCACAAGCATACACCATGCACCCATACAGACCCCACCCCCAACTCACCATACAAACTCACAAGTATACACCATGCACCCATACAGACCCAAACCCCCCACCCCCAACTCAGCACACAAACCCACAAGCATACACCATGCACCCATACAGACCCGAACCCCCACCCCCAACTCAGCACACAAACCCACAAGCATACACCATGCACCCATACAGACCCAAACCCCCCACCCCAGTACACAAACTCACAAGCATACACCATGCACCCATACAGACCCCACCCCCAACTCACCATACAAACTCACAAGTATACACCATGCACCCATACAGGCCCGAACCCCCCACCCCCAACTCAGCACACAAACCCAGAAGCATACACCATGCACCCATACAGACCCGAACCCCCCACCCCCCCCACCCCCAACTCAGCACACAAACTCACAAGCATACACCATGCACCCATACAGACCCCACCCCCAACTCACGATACAAACTCACATGCATACACCATGCATCCATACAGACCTGAACCCCCCACCCCCCAACTCACCAAACAAACTTACAAGCATGCATGCATACAGACCCGGACCCCCCACCCCCACATCTCAACATACACTGAACGTGCACACAACAACAATAAACATTCAGGCAGACCCGACCCCTCCAACCCCCCCCCCCCAGCATCTCAACATACACTTCACTTGCACACAAACACATTCAGGCAGACCCGACACACACCCCACCCCCGCATCTCAACACACACTGCACTTGCACACCAACACATTCAAGCAGACCCGCCACACACCCCACCCCCGCATCTCAACATACACTGAACTTGAACACAAACACATTCAGGCAGACCCAACCCCCACACCCCCTCCGCATCTCAACACACACTGCACTTGCACACAAACACATTCAAGCAGACCCGACACACACCCCACCCCCGCATCTCAACATACACTGAACTTGCACACAAACACATTCAGGCAGGCCCCCCCAACCCCCCTCCGTATCTCAACACACAATCCACTTGCACACAAACACATTCAGGCAGACCCGACACACACCCCACCCCCGCATCTCAACATACACTGAACTTGCACACAAACACATTCAAGCAGACCCGACCCCCACACCCCGTCCGCATCTCAACACACACTGCACTTGCACACAAACACATTCAAGCAGACCCGACACACACCCCACCCCCGCATCTCAACATACACTGAACTTGCACACAAACACATTCAGGCAGACCCCCCTCCCCCCTCCGCATCTCAACACACAATCCACTTGCACACAAACACATTCAGGCAGACCCGACACACACCCCACCCCCGCATCTCAACATACACTGAACTTGCACACAAACACATTCAGGTAGACCTGACCCCCACACCCCCTCCGCATCTCAACACACACTGCACTTGCACACAAACACATTCAAGCAGACCCGACACACACCCCACCCCCGCATCTCAACATACACTGCAGACATACAAATACAAACACACCCATACACACCCAACACACACCCCCACCTCCGCATCTCAACATACATACAAAAACAAAAAACACAGTCAGGACGGACCCGAGACAGACACACACACAAACATACAGCCCCCCCCCCATGTACTTACCCAGACGTGCTGGAACGCTGGCGAGGCTTCTGGCACTACGGCTGGCGTGGCAAGCAAGGCTGAAATGCCTTCCGGCATCAAGCCTTACTGGCCACGCCAGCCGTAGTGCTGGCACTCCATTGGTGCAGCACACACGCACTACGTGGCTCATAGGAGCTGCGTTGTTCGTGTGCACTGAACCAATGAGGGCCAGTGTTTTGTCCGGCCCGAAAGACAACAAAGACTTTCCTAATGGAGGGCGGCCGATGCTGCTTGCGGGCCGCCCTCCATTAGGAAAGTCTTTGTGCCTCGCGGGCCGGACAAAACGGCATGGCGGGCCGCAACTGGCCCGCGGGCCGTATGTTGTGCACCCATGATCTAGATCAATCGGGCTTTATCCGAGGAAGGCAAACCCACGACAACCTTAGAAGGATCATTCACTTGGTGGAAAAAATAGGCATAATGCAAACCCCGGCAATTCTACTTGCAGTAGATGCAGCGAAAGCCTTTGACCGGGTAGAATGGTCCATGCTATTTAAGACCCTGCAATTCATGGGATTTGGGGAACACTTTATCGCAAGAATAAGAGCGAACTATAACGCCCCAACCTGCAGAGTGGCCATCAATGGGGAGGTTACTGAAAAGGTATTTATATCCCGTGGAACTAAACAGGGATGTCCGCTCTCCCCATTATTATACACTATCTTTCTAGAACCCCTACTAATGAAATTAAGAGAAGCCACACATATTAAAGGGATAGACATGGCAGGCATACAACATAAGGTAACCGCATACGAGGATGATATGTTAATAGCACTAGAGGAGCCGGACCGAACATTGGCGGCAGTGGTTGGGGAGCTGGAAGACTTCGGGGCCATCTCAGGACTAAAAATTAACAGGAACAAATCGGAAATCTTAATTCTGGCGGGAGACCGGGGAGAGATAGAAAGAGAAGCAAAAGCATTGAACCTCAAGATAGCAGCGGAAGGCATTAAATACCTGGGAATAACATTAACACACAGGGTAGGGCAGCTTTATGGTAAAAAGTACCCGCAGCTTTTTACAAGGGTTCGCAGAGATTTGGAAAGATGGAATCCCCTATTGATCTCTTGGTGGGGCAGGATTCAATCGGTAAAGATGACCATCCTCCCAAAGCTACTATTCTATTTCCAGGCCCTACCGGTGGGGGTACCCAGATCATTCTTTAAAACACTATCGAAGGTAATCACATCCTTTGTGTGGAAGGGGAAAACACAGAGACTGGCCAGAGCTATCTTAACCGCTCCAACCAGGGAGGGTGGGCTGGCGCTCCCTCACTTCCAGAAATACTACCAAGCGGGCCAGTTAAAGGTTCTACGGGAGTGACTGGGCGACGATACGCAACCGATCTGGGCAGCACAGGACAGAGCAGTAGCAAGAACTCCGCTAGTGGAGTTACTCTGGAAACAGAAACAACACAGACACCCCAACATAGGGATTAGTGAAATAATGAAAACAACTATGGAGGCGTGGGACATCCAAACGCGAAAAGGTTTAATGAACACCAAGCTAGGCCCATTCACCCCCATATGTAGGAACCCGCAGTTTCCACCAGGGATCGAGCAGGGGGCATATGAAAGCTGGGAGGAGGTAGGAATAACGAAAATTGGTGAAATGTTCATTAACAATGAAATTAGATCATACGAATCCTGCCACCCATCCTCATCACTATCCAAACGGGATAATTATAGACACAAACAACTCAAACACTGGCTAAAAGCCCCAGAAATTGCAAAGGAAGCAACGAGAACCCTCACTCCGTTTGAGAAATACGTTACAACCAACTCAGGGGCAAAGAAATGGGTATCAACTCTATATTCCTTTATAAACACACAGGAGGAGGAAATTAAGTGGTCATACATGATCAAATGGAGCAGAACTTTGGGGAAGGAACCGACAACAAAACAGTGGGTGGACTTATGGACTTTGATCCCCAAAACGACCAGATCTGCACAAATAAGAGAAGTGTGGATTAAAATAGTTACACAGTGGCACTACACCCCCGAGAGACTTCACACAATGTTCCCAAAAACGTCAAACCTATGCTGGAGGGAATGCGGAGAGGTGGGGACGTGGAAACACACCTGGTGGGCCTGCAAAGGAATAGTGCCGTTTTGGGAAGAAGTTAAGGGAGAAATGGGCAAAATATTTCCAGATGTGGGACAATTGGGAGAGGGTGTTTGGTTGTGTGGAATAAGAGATGAAACAGCAAGAAGATACAAAAAAGCACAATGGAAAAAGTCACTCACACAATCCAAGGAACGAGGGACAGGTTTGCAAAGGAATGGGGAGGAGTCCTAGAGTATCTCCAGTCAGACTTTATGGAACAATGGGGCCCACACAACATTAAAGTTATGGACATTTTTTTAATGCATAATGTAATCCCCGAATCAAAAAACGTGTGTCCCCGGGGGTGGCGGGGGAGGGGAGTTGGGGGGGGGGAGTTGTTACAAGGTTTATTGAATTTTGATATCTGAAAACTAATAAAAAGACAAGTTAAAAATGTTTTTTTAAAAAAAAAAAACATTTCACTTGTCAAACTTATCAAATAATCTCTGGGGAGGTGAGGTGTGATGAGGATGGGATGGGATGTGACTGCAAGAAGCAAAAAAACGGGTGTTTTTTGCCGCGAAAGTCTGCGAACAGTTCGGATGTTCGCGAACAGTCCTGTGCAAGTCTGTAGACACCTCAGCATTACAGGGTTGGTGAAATGCAGTTCTTGGATGGCTTATAACTTTGGTGCCACTTAATGGAACTGCATGAAATTTTGCATGTATACTTCTGACCCGCTTCCAAGTGAATATGCACAGTTTGGTGGGATTCTGTCATGAGGGGGCAAAATTAGAGGGGGGTCCCAAAATAATGTAAAGGCTTATAAATGAGGTGCCATTTGACGAATCTACACTTCATTTGGCAAACTGATAACAGATCTAGATATACATGTTTTTGCGAGGTTTGGTGGGATTCCGTCAAGAGGGAGCAAAATTAGAGTGGTGTCCCACAATATTGTAAAGGCTTATAAATGTGGTGCCATTTCACAAATCTACACAAAGGTTTGTAAAAAGATTATATATCTAGATATAGATGTTTTCGTAAAGTCTGAATAGATTTTGTCAAGTGGGGGTAGGTTATATGACAATTGTATGTGCATACATTTGACACTTTAAAAAAAATAAAACATGGGTGGATTTCCAACAAACTGGCTTTGTGGTAACGTTATTCAAAATTAGGACAGATTTGAAAGGGAAGAAAAATATGCTTGTGGTAATATGGTCATAAGGTTCTCTTTTTGCCTTCTGCAGGTTGCCATGGAAAGCAAAGAGGGGCCCTGTATGGAACCCTCGCCTTCCCTTTCCATGGTGGCCATCTTGGAAAAGGATTTTCCTTCCTACACCGGGACGCCTCACCTCGTAATCAGGTGTTAAGGGTTTAACGGCGCCGACACCTTTTACGGCGCCGTTAAACCCTTAACGCCAGGGTCGTAATGAGGCCCATTGCCTATGTTTATATATGATTAGGTTTCTTTATTAATGACAACACTCCAATACAATGATATTAGATGAGTATATTCTTTAATAGATTAAGTAGTTCATGATAGGTCTCCTGATCACCCCTGCCATCTTGTTACCAACAATATAAACACAACTCCTTGTAGTGACTTTTCATCAAAATTTATTTCACATGTGATGTCATCAGTGATGTCATCAATGACATTTGTGATGTCATCTTTGATGTCCTGGGTGTTAGTCTTAGCAGTGCATGCTGGTGGCGCGAGTTGTGGTTGTTTAGCTTACCATAACTGGCGAATTTCTGGGGTTTTTCGATTTTACTTGAAACCATAACATCCCTTTAACAAAGTTTTTCTTTGAATTTCATAGGTTTTTATTAGTCCAACATAACCATAGCGTCCCTTTAACAAATTTTTTTCAGTGAATATAATATATATATATATATATATATATATATACATATATATATATCCCAAAAACTGCCTACACCGATGCATCAGTGTAGTCCTGAGCCGCACTCACGAAGTAAAGAATAAATGTTCCGGTTCGCCAGGAAGACAGCACCTCAGTCCAGTGAGTTAAAATTTCCTTTAATGTTGCAAATGTTATTGCTTGAAGCCTGCGCCCAACCAACGAACAACAGAGAGCCAGCAATGTATGACGCGTTTCGCTACAACTCGTAGCTTGGTCACATGATCTTGTTCACGCAATAGACACATTTTTTTCCTTAAGTCTGATGCCCATGGAAATGGAAACAGGACTTCATCTATTTCCCATTAACTTTATGTGGGGACAGAATTACGGCCATCTATGGATGTAAATACTCCATATTGTTCTGCCCCAACATACTCAAAAGAAATTGTCCACCAACGATAATTGGTTAATACCATCTATGCATATTATTTCAAAACATGTTTAAAATTCCTAATTTGATGATATCATAAAGTGCAATCTGATGTGCGCATTACATCCATATTTTACGTGGGCATAATAAAGTGCACTGTGCAATCCTCAGTGCCTATATCAGTATCCAAGTCATATCATAACATCATAAAGTGCATAATGCAATTACATGTGCAAAGTTCAATATCTGTCTCCTGCAATCCTATTTCAATGTGTGCAGTTGTATGTGGAAGGTATCAAATTACATTGTTTCATTTATGTTATTCAGCTATAAAAATTGCATGAGCATTTGGAACCAATGCGGATATCAGTTTCTTAGGTTACCCTACTAGTAGACTTATAGAATATTGTGCCAATATTGCCCTCTCCTATGACTTTCATTGACAGAATGTACAATAAAGTGCTTAATGCAAGTAACAACCCCACAAGGACCGTCATGTGTAGTATACATTTCCAACCATTGAAAAGTGCTTAGTTCATCACCATATTTGCATGCTTAACCTATGGATTTGATAATATGATAAATGCCTAATTCAAATAAAAAAACCCTCAAGGATCATCATATGTATCCAGAATTTCTTTTTTGTCATAGTGCATCTCTATGGCTTCATGCTTTATCTTTGGATTCAAAGTATAGTATTGTATACTATCCTGATCTTAATGTATGCTGCATGTTGCACAGCAACACTTTGATAGGTTATTCTCTTATATATATTCTATTCAATGGTGTCATCAATAACATCTTGCTTTGCATAGAACATTTTGGACTATCACTTTCAATTATCGAGTTTCGGGCAACAGAGTCCTGTATGTTGAATTTTATCAGGAGGACCAAAATAGTGCCGTATGCTGAGTCTAAAACGCTCCCATCAATTAAACTTCAATGATGGGAGCTATTAAAATATCACAAGAAGAAGAGAAAAAGAAATGCTTCATAGGTATTGACAACAAAGGCCTTTCATACAAGTCACCTAAAAACATATACTAGTTGAAAAAATGTCATCAAGATGATCGGAAAGCAATGTGAATTTAAATGTAGAATCACCATAAATGGACTCAAGATCACGTGTATGGATGTCACAATCTATTGGACTGATGTATTATTGTTCACCCAGAAAGGTATAAAGTTCCTCATCAATGTTATGTCCCGACTGGGTTTTACTCTCAAAATCAATGATGTAACGGGTCTCCTGTTGCCTCAAAAATTTCTCCCTATTACCTCCCCTTGGTCTAATGTTGATTTGTTTTAATCCGGAAAAGGAGAAGTCACATAACTTGCCCTCATGTTTCTCCCGAAAATGCTTGGCTATGGGGTATGCAAAATCTTTGTTTTTAATTCCTCTGATATGTTGTTGAATCCGTATTTTTAGTTTGCATTTTGTACTCCCTATGTACCATTTATTGCATGTGCATAGACAATGTACTCTGAATCACAAGTAATTCTTTCCATGATGGTAATAGGCTTATGGAGTACAGGATGTTGGTAAAGGGAGCATTTGCCTGCAAATTCACACATCTTGCACTTTGCACATTTAAAAAAAAAACGACTTCTTTGCTTGAGCCAAGACTGTTGATTGGGAATCACTTGGGGTGCCATAAAGCTGCTCACTAGCTTGTCTTTGATGGGCTGCCATTTCCGAAATGAGAAATTAGGATAAGTGTCTAGTAGTTTAAGATCATTGTCAACCATGAATGAGTTCCAATGTCTTAGAATGATGTTTTTAACTGCCTTAGCTGATTGTCCATAAGTTAATACCAGGAATGTTATTTCTTTATTTCCTCCACTCGTTTTTGTTCTTTTGGTCGAGTAGTAATGACAATCTGTCGCATTGGCGTGCCTTCGGATACGCCTGTTCTATAATTTGTTTGGGGTAGCATTGTTTCTTAAAACCTGAGGCTGATATTTTACTTTCTTTGTCATACATCTCAATCTCGGAGCAATTCCTAGGTAGGTGAATAAATTCGCCATATGGAATGCTCCAAATCAGGTTGTTGCAATGATCGCTCTTAGCATGTAATGGAGCATTGAATCCCATGGGTTTACGAAACAGTTGGGTTTTGATTTTACCATCTTCCATGAGGACTGTCACATTCAAGAAAACCACCTCTTATGGACTATGTGTCTCTGTGAATTTTAGATTGTAATTATTGATGTTCAAATGTTTCACAAAGTCCGTCCATTCCCAGGGGGTCACTTTCAATGTGAAGAATAAGTCGTCAATGTAACGATGCCACATTACGACTTTGTTAGTGAACCTTTTGTTCTTTCCAGGCCTCATACTTTTCCCAGTACCCCATTGTGAGGTTGGCATAGGCGGGGCGAATGTTGTGCCCATCGCGTACCTTGTTTTTGTTTGAAGTATTTTTGATTGAATAAGAATACGTTGTTTGTCAAACAAAGATGGCTCATAGCCAAAATCATTTCCAGTGGGTCGGGTATAATTCAATGATCTGGTGTTCAGATAGTGTGCGCATGCCTTCATACCCTGCTCATGTGTTATTGAAGTATATAGTGACACTACTACCATCGTAGCCAAAATATGATTAGGATCACATGGTAATTCATTGATTTTTTACAAGAAATCCTTAGTGTCCCTTAGGTACGAAGGCAATGTGAGTACAAAGGGAAAAAGTGATTTTTTGATATATACATTCTCTAAAAGAGATCCTGTAAGAGTAACAATGGGTCTTCCTGGAGGTCTGGAAATACATTTGTGGACTTTTGGTAGGAAATATATATCGTTGGCACTGTTGAGTGTGGTTTATAAAGGAACTTAATGTCCTGATCTTCCAACATTCCCTTTTCTGTCCATTCATTAAGAAAAGCTTGAACTTTAAGCTCTAGATATTTCATCAGGTTCTCAATCAGCTTCTCATAACAGGCCCTCTCATTTAGTTGTCTGTTTGCCTCATGAATGTACTGATCTCTATCCATAATTACAATATTTCGGCCTTTATCAGATGCCTTGATAATGCATTTGGGCAAGAGACTTAATTCCTTAAGAGCTTTAGTATATTCATTTGCCACATTCGGTTTGTATTTTATTTTTAGCTCTTTAGGTATCTTCTATGACAAGGCTTTGAAAGGTCTCGATCGAACTCCCTGTTACGATGTATGGACTGAATTTAGATTTTGCCTTGAGTTTGCTAGGTTTGTAGCATTCCATATTTATTTCCAAGTCTTCCGGATCAATCTTGATGTCATCAAAGGTGGCTTCTCCACCGTCTTGAAGGAACATAAGGGTAGATAGTGCACCCAGATCTTCCTTGGTCATTTCTGTCCATCCTCCTTGTTTCATTTTAGGTTTTTCTCTGGTGGCATTTGTGGCAAAGAATTTGGTTAATTTGATTTTACGAACATATTGGTCCAAATCTATACTGGTTTGTGGATAATCAAATTGCAGAGCTGGGCAAAAATGAAGGCCTAAACTTAATAGTTGATGTTGCGCATCAGTGAGGGTGTTTTTCGATAGGTTGATAATCGACATATTCAAACTGGCTTGTAAAGTCTCACCATTTACTTCCCAGAGCGCAGCGATCTCCCTGAGATGTTCTTTGCTTAGTTGTTTGCCCCTCTGCCCCCACCTCATTTGTCTTCCTCCACGACCTCGTTCACATGAGTTTTCTCCTCTGGTCTGCTTGCTCGTCCTTCCGTCTTGACAAAGCAAGCGCATTTCTTCTAAAAGAATTAGCCGAATAGTAGGTCCTTCACTTTCGTTTTCAGTGACATCGGATTCGGAGACTGAAGATTCTTCATTGGGGGTTTCAGCAGTTGTGCCAATAAGGGGTATTTTACACGTTTTGGTTTAGATCCTCATTTGATCAAATCGTCACGCAAAGGTGTGAACTTGGCCATTTCTCATAGTCCTCTTTATCCCTCAAGAATTTCCATTGCTTTCTCTGTTTTATTTCTTCTACGAAGGTTTTTAGATGGCTTTGGATGTTATATATAGATATAGAAGTGAGTAAAGAATGCATATTTCCACTATGTATTATAGCAGAGCTGGAGCAGAGAAGAAAGGCCTCTTTTCCAGTGTATCAAAAGCAGTTGAGTTACAGAAGCAGATCTCAGAAAGGCAAGGCTGGACGAGCCCCAAGAAGCCAAGGTCTTATCAGGCTGTGGTGAGCAGACGTTGGTTGCAAATCATGTGAAGAACGAAACTCCTGTTCAGAAGACATGGACGAAAACAAGGAAGACGTCAGAGGTCTGTTAGAAAATAGTATTTTAAATGCACTAGAGCTCGATTTTGTGGTCTTCAGTCACGTGGAAGGATGAGTTTGGACGAACATGATTGTCACACCTCTGCTTGAGGGCAGAGCGTGCCTTCACTCCCCTGAATTCTCCAGAGCAAAAGAACACTTCCAAGGACAAGTTGAAAGCCTTAATTGACAGCAGACCACTGAGGTGATGAGATGAATATGCTAATTGGTGGGAAGCTATGGTTAAGACTAGCTCACCAGCACCTGGAAGACCAGCCTGCATGCTGCTAATGTACCTGTAAAGTACTGACGAAGGTAAGAGTGCCAACCAATTGTAGGGGGCCGCGTGATTAAGGGTCCTATGGTGTGTGTAACCAATGGGACGTCATGTATTTAGGGACGTTGTGTATTTAGTGACATTCATAGTGACCTGTTTAAGGGGAGGGTTTAGTTGCCCCACCTTAGGTTAAGAAACCTATCACTTTTCTTCACTCTTTTAGACTAGTATGGATCATATGCTAGATGTTCCTTAAGGACCTATCACAATAGCCACTAGGTTTTTGTAGTTTGTCACGTAGGATGACGTTAGTAAGTATGTAGGTTGACGCCATCAATGATGATTTTTTTGCTATGAAAGAATGTGATTTTTAAGATGCATTGAGAAACCTTACACTGAGACATCTGTTGATGTCAGTTGTACTCCCTGTTTTAAATAATTGATATTGGAACAGTTACCTTTTTTCCAACTACCTGAGTAGCTTTGATTATTCATGTTTGAGTAACCTCTGCATCCCCATCCATCTCAAAGGTATTGCTACCTCGTCTTAGAGGGCTGGGGACTCCCAGTTCACAAGGAGGTGGGCCTTATTTGCCAATGACAGTGTTTTATTTTCCAGTTACATTCGGATTACTTTTTGGCTGCCCGTAAGGTTTGTAGGTCTGCTGAGAACCAGGAGTTGGTGTGTGCTATTGGTTTCACTTTCTGGACACTTAGCAAAGCTACTTTGTCAATAGCTGCTAGGATAGTTTTGGTGTAGAGGGTAACTAGGGATGTGGGATCCAATTAGGGGTTGGGAGTGTTGATTATTGGGAGCAGGAGGGGTAACATATTGTCTCAATTGAAGTTTGTCTGACTTCTTGATGGCAATGATGAGGTGAGGAGGGATGGTTTGGCTGGTTTGGTAGTTATAGCAGCAGAGAAGAGGATGGTATTGTGGTCGGAACACGCACAGGGGGTGTTAGCTAGAATGTCATTGACACATTTGATGTCTGCAAGCCAATCTAAGGTGCGTCCTTTTTCATGGGTCGGGAAGGATATGCAATGTCTGAAGCCTGGCGTTACCATTGAGTTGGCACGGTGGTGTGTGTGTGTGAGTCGAGGGTCATTCAGTCCTAGATTAAAATCACCCAAAATGATTTTTTTCGATAGTGGTTTTGTATTGTAGGCTAAGAGTGAGGTGATGTCACCTTCAAAGGAGAATATTGGGCGTGGAGGTCTGTACACAATGTGGAGAGTAAGGGTGCAAGAGTGGGGGAGGGCCATTTTCAGAGTAATTACTTCCGCTTATGGGAAGATGTGTTCTGCAGATATCCAAAGGTCGAAGGATTTTTTTTGCAAGGAGAGCTCCTCCTCCTCCTTTAGCTGTAGTTCTGTCTTTCCTATAGATAGTATAACCTTCTTGCATGGCTAGAGAGATGGGTGGTTCTGAGGCTGCATGGAGCCATGTTTCTGTGATTGCAAGGATGTCTAAATGGTTGGATGTGATGAAATCTGCAATGTCTAAGGTGTGGGCTGGGAGCTATCTGGCGTTGATAAGAGCTCATTTTAAATGTATCAGATTATTGTTACAGTCAGTGCCCTTGGTGTCTTTTGAATGTGAATGTTGGACTAGCAATATTTCAGTGGCCTCTGAAGTATTGCCAAGATTCGCTTGTTGGTAGATTGAAGAGGGGGGTGTCTGGTGACTATGTGGAGGTGGGGACTTGCTGTCCTTGGTAGGTATGGAACATAGTGGAGCCATTTTGAAGTACGGTGAGTGCAAGATGCTAGACGTTTGTTCCTCAGAGAGATAGTACATGGGGCTAAATGGGTCATTTAGATTTGCAGTGATGTTGAAAGAGGTCTGGGGTGATCCTTCGAGGGAGCACAGTGGCAATCAAGGGGGTGTCTTTGGTAGGAAGTGGGTAAGAGGAATATTCTGTGGATTAGGGAGTGCAATGGCCATTTGCAGTCTATGTTGACTGTGTTGGGGGACAGGGCTACCTGACTGGGTAATGCTCATCTTCTTGGTTATGGACTAGGTCAGGTATATTGTATATAGGATCTTACACTCAGGTTTACTTATATTCTTTAATCAGGCTCAGTATTTAGGTATGGGCACAGTATCTGGGAAAGGGGTGCGCAGGTCTGGCAGAGGCGCGATATCTAGGTACAGAGGCCAGGTGGAGGCACAGGGTGCCCAAATTAGGCAAAGGCACAGTGTCTAGATGCAAAAATCAGGCAAAAATTGGGCAAGGCACAATATCTAGATGCAAGAATAAGGCTAGGCACAATATTTAGAAGCAAAGATCAGGCAAAGGCACAATAACTAGATGCAAGAATCAGTCAAGGCACGATATCTGGATGCAAAATTCAGGAAGGGGCGCAATATCTAAGTGTGGAGCATGCATGTTAGACTTGGGTGCGAGAGGTACCGAAGGCAAGGCATAGCACATTCGGTATATGAATCACATTGTGTGATGCAACAAGGCGCCATTACAACGTGGTGTACAAAACAATGACAGTGGTGGCTCATTTTGTAGAGGCATAATGAGACAGCATTTTAGTATACAGATATTAGGATGCAGTAGGGGGACAGTATGCCAATAGAGTGAGCCGGGTAGGATGAAGCAGCTGGTGGCAATCTGATGAAGACGATCCTTACAGCAGTCAGACAGGTTGACAGTGCAGTGTAACGCAAAGTAGATCATTGATTTCTTTGCGTGTTGTATTGGAGGGTTGAATAACAAATGGCTTTTACACGGCCGTATGGGACAAATCGCAAAGCAAGTTCAGTATGCTTAACTCGTGAAGCAATAAAGGTAATGTGCATGTGTGAGGGATCGCTAATCATGGTTGACCTAGCAGCAGTGTCTTAACTGCTGAGGTTTAATCAAGTCTATGCAAAAAGGACGAGAATACTTGTCCTTAGCACACAAGGTTAAGAGGGATTGTAAATTGAGCTGGGGCTCAGATGCGGTGTGGCTTGCAAGGGTGGCATGGCATAATTGTGGGGCTGCCTGCCTATAGCGGCCACCTCTGCTGGGGCTACTGGGGGAATTTAGGGAGCCCCGGCAGCACCCTGTCTCTGCAACATTTTTTTGGAGACTGCATGGGCTCCGCCACTGGCTATCCCTGGCCCATTTAAAGCGCTGCCTAGAAGCGACAGCAAGGAACTTACCCAAAACTATGAAAAGCGCTGCAAGCACTGCTTGATAGACTACATGCGTAGCTTGGAATGTTTATGTTGTTTATGTTTATGTTTATTATTTGATAATGCACACAAAACCCAGCGGTAGCCGGGCGCAGCAGGTACAAGGATACTTAAGCTTAGGTTGCATACAGAGGATAAGAAACATGTCAGTACAGTGCATACATGTCAATACAAGCAATTGAAATGAAAGCTGACATGTTACAGTATTGCAAAGTATATACAAAAAGGTAAAAAGGGTAAAAGCAGAATAGTCTTAGACTAGGTTTCCGGAGTATCACGGCCGTTAGGTACCACAAAAATGAGTTGTCGTTGGACCAGAGCCAGCTTTTTACCTTACATCTAAAGCTGGAGTAGGGTAGGTTAGCTCTCAATGCAGTAGGCAATGCGTTCCAAGCCTGGGCAGCTCTGACAGGGAAGCTTGCTCCACCCGCTTTGGATCGTCTAAATCTAGGGGTTTCTAGCAGGAAGTGGTTAGTAGCCCTAGTGTGGTGGCTGGACGATTTTCTGGTCAGTCTGGCCGAGATGTAGGGGGGTGCTGTGTTGTTGAGCCCTTTGTGGGTGAGAGATAGTGTCTTGAGTAGGACTCTGTCGCTGATTTTTAGCCAGTGGTGGTCTTTCCTGATGTTGGAAATATGTGCTCTACGGGGTATGTCAAGGGCTGCTCTAAGAGCGTTATTTTGAAGGATTTGCATTTTATTTATGATAGTTTTATTGGCTCCTGCATAGAGGGCATTACAATAGACCAGCTTCGACATTACTAATGCGTTAGCTAGCGTGATGCAGTTAGTTTTGGAGAGGTAAGGTCTACAGGTCCTGATTAATTTACAGGTGTACGCTCTGGAGGATGCCAAGGTATTAACTTGTTTTTTGAGAGATAGAGTGGAATCAAGGTAAAAGCCTAGAGTTTTTACCTCGGTTGCCTCCTTGATTGTGTTACCATCTATGTTGAAATTGCGATAGTTGGGACTCTGTTTTTTTAGGTTGGAGTCGGAGCCCAAGATCAGTATCTCTGTTTTGTCGTCATTTAGGAAGAGGCCGTGGGAGGCCATCCATGCCTGAATGAGGAGGTAAGTTTTGTTTACTAGAGCTGTGTCTTGGACAAAGTTGCCAGATAGTGGTATGAGAATCTGCGTATCGTCCGCATAATTAGTATAGGTTACCCCTAATCTGTCAAGTTTGTCGAAGAGTGGCTTAGTAAAGATATTATACATTGTCGGGGAGACACATGAGCCTTGTGGGACACCACAAGTGATATGGATTGGGCCCGCTGCAGCTACAGGGGAGAATACTCTCATCGTACGGTTAGCTAGGAAGGATTGCACCCATGCTATAGCTTCACTTGAGAAATGGGCGGCAGACGCTAAATGGTTGCATAATACTGCATGATCCACCAGGTCAAAGGCCGCTGATAGGTCAAGGAGGAGGAGCATAGCTGTACTACCTTTATCCTTCAACTCGTTGATTTGTGTCTTGAGGTCGATTAGGACCGTTTCAGTACCGTGAAGTGGTCTGAAGCCAGATTGCTGTAAACCTAATAGTTGGTGTGTCTCCAGATAGTTTTGAATCTGGAGGTAGGCTACTCTATCAATGATTTTAAGGAGAAATGGGACCATAGTAATGGGCCTGTAGTTAGTGGGGATTGCTGGGTCAAGTGTCTGTTTTTTGAGTAGGGGCAGTACCCACGATTCTTTGAGGTTTGTGGGTACAATACTCGTATTGAAAGAGGCGTTGATTAGTTTCAAGATGAAGGGTGCTAAATCTCTGGCTGCATCCTTGAAGATTTGCGCAGGGCAGCTGTTGCCTTGGCAGTTCGATGGTTTAAGGGATAGAATGACCTTTTCAGTTTCCAGTATAGAGATGTTGGTAAACCTAAAGGGTTTACAGTTGTTTTGGGTGGATGTGCTCGGTATTTCTTTCCGTGGGGTGGTGTGAGTTCCACTAGGGCTCAAGGAAGCTTTATTCTTAGCAATTTTAGATTGAAGGGTTATGATTTTATTTGCTAGGGCATTTTGGATGCTGGTGCACCAAGATTTGTCCTTGGGGACATTGTCTGTAGGGGCAATTGGGTTTTCCAATTCTCAGAGAATAGTGAAGAGTTCTTTGGAGTTCGAGTTGGCTTTACTGATTCTTTCGTTGAATTAATCTTTTTTAGTTTGAATTATTTCCTTCTTGTATCTTTTGGCAAAGTTGGCAAGTGTGGTTTTATTGTCAGCAGAAGGAGTGTGCCTCCAGATAGCTTGGAGTTTGCGTTTTTGGATGCGCATTTCTTTGAGTTGGGGAGTGAACCAAGAATTAAGGTGAGCTTCACGTTTACTTTTATGGAATTTGATAGGGGCAATCAAGTCTAGAGCTTTGGCCATGGAGTTGTTGAATGACTCAACTAACTCGCTAGGGTTAGATTCACTGGAGCTGGCAGTGAGAGCTGGTAGGAGTAGTGGGAGTAGTTTTTCAGCCGTGATTTCTTTTTTGCTTCTCGTTGGCATGGGGGGTGCTATTTTATTCTTGTTAGGTTTGGGAGGCTCTATGCTGGCTGTAAAGCATATAAGCATATAAGATAGTGGTCCGTCCATATTTGAGGTAGAATACTAGAGATGGTGATGTCACAGTTATGGTTAGCTATCCAGTCTAGTGTGCGTCCTTTTATGTGTGTAGGTGCTAGGACTTTTTGAGTAATGTCATGATTGACTAAAATGGATTGGATAGATTGGGCTTGTTTGTCCTCAGCGTCATTAAAGCCCAGGTTAAAGTCACCTAGTAAAAGGAGCTGGGTGGAGTCTTTAATGCTATTAGTGAGGAGACTGGATAGGTCTTCCTCAAAGTTGCCTAGTGGGCCTGGTGGTCTTTACACTAGAAGTATCGTTAGTGTGCTATTGTTGGAGATCGGTATTTTAGCTGAGAGAAGTTTGCACGATGTGATTGCTGGGTGTGGGGTAAGTCTAGCAGCTAGCTGCGTTTTGGTTATGATGGCCAGGCCGCCTCCTCTAGTGTTGGGCCGGTCGACTCTTAGGATATTGTAATTGTCCGGTATGGCAGTCATGAGGGCAGGGCCAGCTGCATCATGGAGCCAGGTTTCAGAAACAGCAAGGATATCTAAGTTGTCCATAGCCAGTATATCAGCTATTTCAGTATTGTGTGTTATAAGGGACCTAGCATTAATAAGGGCTCCTGATAATGTAGGAGTTGTAGTGGTATCTTTGGAAAATCTGGGACTAGGGTGGTTGGGTCTCCTCTGTTTGTGATATGGGTCACCTTGTGGTTCGGGACGATTTACCATCGCTGAGGCTAGGGAGTTAGGATTAATGGCAGTAGAGGTAAGTGTAGGTACTAGTGGACTGGTTCTTTTATTTTTGATGTCATAAAGTCGTGGCAACCTAGCTCTAAGTCGCAGGTTTCTCTCTTGCAGATTGCAGGGGGTGAGGTTGGTGAGGGCCATTATTGTGGTGATGGTTAGAATGGTCCAGGCTAAGGACCAGGATGTATATAGAAGGCAGGTCTGGAGGGTGCGCATGTTGGGCGAAAAGGACTCAGTGGCAGATATATTAGGCTGTCCCAGTAGGGCCTGAGATACAATTATGCTGATGCTTTAGCACCAAAGTTTGGCAGTCTTAGTCAGGGCTAGCGTGCCTATATACTTCAGTGGGGCATCACAAGGCAACACAGTTAAGCTAAAATGCACAGTGCAGCATCTAGATTTGGGCATCAGAGGTAGGCTACAATACACATGGCAGCACCTAGATTAGAGGCAACACAGGGCATCACAGTTAAGCTAAAATGCACAGGGCAACAGAGGCATGTCCTAAGCATAGACTTTATCTATCTGTAGGCATATCTAGATTGGGATTACAGTATATAGGCATAAATACAATAGCATCTAAGTTCGAATTTCAATATACCGGCATGAAAGTGTTACGAGCATGCAATAAAGTAAGGTACAGAACGTTTGTCAGGGCTGCATAATATAAAGGCAGGCAATAAGTATGGTGGCTCAGACGCAAAGCTTGCCGTCAGAAGGGGCACAGGTCAGATTTGACAGGCTTACACAGGCACATAAGGCATGCAGTGAATAAGGTGCACATACATAGGAAAAGGCAGTTTTGGCATAGAGGGCAGGCAGAAATAGTTACTACCAAGCTGACACAGTAGCGGACCAAAAGACATTGCCAGACTGGCACAGAAACAGGTTATGCCCTAACGACAAAGAGAAAAGGAGGAGCCAAGTAGCACATAACAGTTAGAAATAAAGAATACCCTTTTGGCATACAGAAAGCAAAGTGCCCGAAGGACATAGAGAACAGGCAGAGCCGGGCTGTCACATGGATAGAGAAACTGTTGCTACCTGCCAGGGTAGCTACAGAGTGCTCAGAAAATGCTACTCAAGAAAGCACAGGAATGATTAACTTTGCTGAAAATGTTGGGGGGGGCATGACATCTAAAGGAAAGGAGACCCTGCCATATGAGGGGGCAAAATGGTATGCCATGATAGTTGGGGTGGACAAACACCCGTGTTGCCCCCTAGACAGGAATGACGACCTGTAGAGAAACGGTACCGATGCTCAGCCAAAGAACTGGCGCTTCAGCACAACAACCAAGCATTGATAGCAGACGAGTGCCCCGGGATGGGGTCAATGAGCAGCCAGCACTGCTCGGCCTCAAGTCTGGTGCCTCAACCAATGGCTCAGGAGCAGAGATAGCCAGACAGATGCTGCTATCAGCCTCATTCAGAGTCTGGCGGAGCGGTAACAAAGTGGGTGTAAGGGAATTACCGCCCCTATTTCAGCACTGCAAAATTTAGACTTTCTAAATTAAACTGAAATTTCACCTGCTTTTATGTCTAGTAGATTTATCGCATGAGGTATTTACCACATTGCCAGTCACGACTGAGTCCTATGGGACTCAAAAATGGGGAGTACCTAAAGGGTCCGCATGACTCTGCATCATACAGACCCTTGCTGTTACCACATGCGGTAACAGTATTCAAGTTTGGCGGTATTGCAAAAGAAAAAAACAGGCCTGGATGTGCTTCTCACAAATGGCAAGGGAAAACTTTAGGGATGTGTGTTAATTGGCATTTTTATAACCTATATGTGTCTTGTCTGTCCGCAGAACTCTAAGCGAGTCCAAAACGAGCGGGGGCACAGGATTGTAATCAATGCTGTATTTCCAGTAAGCCCCCAGACAACAATGCCCCTACATGACTTCACAACATAATGCACTTGGCTTCCCATATACAAATTCCACCAAAGGGGAAACTGTCCCAGAATGAACACTGTCTCATTCAGTATAAACTCTGAAAGACCAAAGAAATATTGAGGCTGAGTACCACGAATGAAATACACCAATCACAGGCTGAAAAGATACAAGTATCTTTTATTACTGTACAGTTTACAAAGAAAAACAGATAGCTATCTGGCTCCCAACTCCTCACAGTGTGTACCAGCCGACACAGTGAGGAGAGAGAGTCCTGGACAGCTAAACACAGGCATATTTATACAATGTCTACAATATTGTCCAGCCTCTCTTCAGGTTAATATTTCATGGGCTAGATTTTGTGCCTAGTTCACAGGATGGATGTTGCAATATTATACAAAGGATTAAAACAAATGTACATGTCCATGAAAATACAATGATACTGTTGGTTCTCGAATCTGCGGTAAGTCTTATTCCAAGAGTCACTACAATGCAGTTCAGCTAAAGCATACGATTGACGTTTACTCTTCATTGTTCTGGTGTTTATACAAGGAAGAAGCTTGTGGGTGCAGACAACACTTGAATGGCAGTTCGTATTAAGCGCAAGGTTTCTTTGCATACGTTAAACAGTCGGCTCTCGGTCAACCTAAACATTAAATGAACTCAAAGGTTGTTCGGCTCGACTGCAAGTCGAAAACACAGCCCACCATTCTAAAACATAGAACATGAGTTGAAATCAAAATGGCGGATGAGTCTCAAAATGACGGTGAAGGTAACCCAAAATCTGAACTTTGCTATGCGGTTTTCTGCGTAATGCGGCTGGGCTTAGGCCAATATTCATAATAAGGAGGCACTATATGATTACGGTTTAACAAACCCTCCTTTTGACCTAAGCCATGAGCTTTTACTCAACCATCTGCTTTATTCAAAACCCCATGTCTCAATGTCCGTACATCCTGAATCACATTCCTCAGATATATCAATCGCCATTAGATCTTTGACAGTGATATCCTGCATTACAAAAACATTAGTCATTTCTCAGGTGCAGGTATCTTAGGTCCCAATGTACCTACAGTTTGTGCACAACATCCCCCTAACAACGAACATATGGCAGGAAGACATTGTATGCAACAACAGAACAATAGAATACCAAGGGTTACCACTAAGACTGAAAAGAGCTTCCATCCCCCACACTGTAGAAAGAACCAGAACCAAGCACTAGGACCCAATTTCCCTCAGGAACATGTACTTCTGTACTTAGGATGTGCAGATGTTGTATTGCTTTGAATATGGTAGGGGAGCAGTCAGGCACAAAAACACAACAAGCAGATCCCACCAATTTACATACTCCACCACGCTCAGCTAGGATGACGTCTAACACCATCCTGTTCTGTAGAGCCACTATTCTAATTGCTTTCTGTTCCAATGTCATATTGTATAGTATATCGGTGGTTCTGTTGATGGTTCTCTCCAATACCCTTGCCAGTCTCCGAATATCCTCAGAGTTCATGATCTGTCCCCAAAATGGCACAAAGGATTTTGCTACATCACCCATGACCTGTGAAGGAGTATCACTGTTCTCATCCCGCCTTGGACGAGCTCTAGAGATCTCAGAGGTGCTGGCTACATATACCCCTGGAAGCAAGATACCCAAATAACAAGTACCCTGCCAATCGCTAGATACCCAAGGATAAGCTTCATCACCACAGACAAAATAAACGGGATCACCTACATACAAAGGTCTGTCCTCACTAGTCAGATTCGCAGTGTTGGTACAACCCTCAACAGTACCCATTGACTGAGAACCATCTCTTTGTATGCAGAAGGAAACAGAGTTGCGGCTATGATTGATAGTATAAGAAGGAGGCATGGCATCCCAGTTGCCTACGGGAGCCATCTTAATCAATGATTGTAAAGGTCTAGAAAGTCTATCGGAAGGCATAAGAGAAGCAACATTGAGTTTGCTCCTATTTGCAAAAGGGAACATCCCAGAGGCGTCAGGACACGTCTTTCAAACTCATTCAAATTAGTCCCATCAAAACTCCCAGAAATGCTATCATTCCAACGACCAAAGAATAGTGCCCTTAGAGAGGCATAGCATGCATGAGTCAAAGGTAGAGAATGAATATACCAGCCCAACCCTTTTTCCCCATGCTGTGGCAAATGCGAACATATCCAGCAATTCGTTCTGTTTATAATCGCATGGGTCGCATTCATAATTAATAGAAGAGTATTATTGTGGTAACTCTGTGTTGGGAATCCCTAGAAGGTAGAGTGTGCAGATGCATGAACGGTGAACACTTTCGGTAGGTAACAAAGTCTCAAGTGGACGCACCCCCTCAATGTACCAAAACCCAAATGCAAATACAACTGTTAGACCAGCTAACATTATTACAAGGAAGCAGTAAATCCTCAAGGATCATGATTGTTGATGCTCAATGTCTTTGTCAGCCACAAGACCGATAGCTTGCTTTGTACGAGTAGAGTTAGCCAAGGGCATTGTTCCTCAAAATTCTGTTTGAAAAGACTGTGCGAAAAACTCCTTAAGTTCGTTCGTTGGTGATCTCTCGACTATATGATTTATCTTGATTGAAGGTAACTTTGCCGGTCCTGGCCACTTACTTATGTTTCAGTGAGAGAGTGGCAAGGGACTAGCTCAACAGTCGTTTCCTGTGGGCACAGCCATGCTGTGCTGTAAGTCTAGTGCCGTGGACGCAGATCATACCTCAAGGCTCCAGGTACGTTATGATCTGCGAACAGAGTGTTGTTGCTTCCTGATGGAAGTGGTGAAACAGAAGCAAGATTGCCCAAGGGTGCAGAAAGATCCGAGGAAGAATTCAAAGACAAAGCAGCAATCTACCCAGGCCCTACGGGCTCAGGAAGAATCTCCGAAACACCCTTGGTGTTGTCCAAGGCAGGTTTATCTAGCGAAGCAATACAAACAGTTTCCTTCTTTTCTTCGTTGTCGAGTGGCAAAGGGAAAGGTGTTTTCTTGACGTGCGTCGCGTGTATCCAGTGTCGCTTTCCGGCTACTTGTGCAGCGGTCTGTGTGGCCAACAGGACCTGGAAAGGTCCTCTCCAACGCGGTGTGAGGCTAGATGCTCTTTTGAAATTTTTGGTTAGCACCCAGTCCCCAGGTCGAAGTCGATGACCAGGCCCCTCATATTTAATTGAGAGGGCTTCTTGCACCTGTTGATAAATCAAATACAAGTTTTGAGTTAACTGGTCACAGTATTCAGCAAGAAGCAAATGCTCCACGTCTTTCAGCTTCTTGGGCTTAGACAAATTCCAAATATTAGCTGGTCTCCTCATTACAAATTCATAGGGGGAGAGTTCAGTTCTAGTCTGTGGGGTCATCCGCATGGACAGTAAAACTACTGGTAAGGCATCTGGCCATTTCAGGTTACTGTTAGCGCAAACCTTTGCTAGCTTGTTCTTTAGGATACCATTATGGCGTTCTACAAGTCCGGCACTCTGGGCGTGTCTAGCCAAATGTAACCGTTTATCGATCTGCAATCCTGTGCATACTTGCAGGATAACAGCAGCGATAAAATGTGGCCCATTGTTCCACCAGATGACCCTCGGCAAACCAAACCTGGGAAAATATTCCTTAAGCATGGTTTTCACCGTTCTCATTGCTGTCGCATCTTTCACTGGCAAGGCTTCAACCCACTTGCTAAAGGCACAAATGACTACCAGAACATACTTATAGTTTTAGCAGTGTTCCATTTCGATGAAGTCAAAATGTATTACCTCGAAGGGCACAGAGGGGGGACCAAAACTACCCCTCAGTTGCGCTGTACCCTTCCCCACATTATGCTGTAAGTATACCAGACAGTTTTGGACCAAACGCTCAGCAGTCTTTGAGATATTTACATTTACCCAAACAGGTTCTAGTAATTTACAAATTTTCCTAGCACATATATGAGTAGGACCATGAGCCATTGTAACCATGGCTGTGACATAAGCTAGGGTAGCATCCATCTTTTCCTTATATTGTCTACGCAACAACCTTCTTCATCCAAACTTGCTAAACACTCAGCCCAGTGCTTATGTTCTTCTGGAGTGGCATCAGCTTGAATATTTTTTATCAAATCAATTCCTTCATATATTGTACAGGTATTCGTAGCTTCTTTTGTTATATACATTTCTGAACATAAATCAGTGGCAGTCTGTTTAGCTATTCTGTCAGCAAAAGCGTTTCCTCTCCCTACATCGTCTGTTACTTTCTGATGTGCGGTGCACTTCATGATTGCTAGTTGAATAGGAAGCACAAGTGCTGAGAGTAGCTGAACTATTACGGTACCATGTTGGATTTTAGTTCTGTGTGAGGTCAAGAAACCTCATTCTGCCCATAGTCTACCGAAGTTGTGAACCACCCCAAATACATACTGACTATCTGTAAATATATTTACTCTAAGCGCTTTAGAAAGTTCACAAGCTCGAGTCAGTGTGATAATCTCTGCGGCCTGCGCGGAGTTGTGCGAGATTCTCTTGGTTTCCACAATCGTGCTTAATGTATTGATGGCATAAGCAGCAGTGCATGTACCATCCGGAAGTTTGAAGCAGGAGCCATCGCAAAACAGCTCCCCTTGTGGATCTTTCAATGGTGTATCATTTAAGTCAATTCTGCCTTTGGTTTCTTGCTCTGTAGTATAGAGGCAATCATGTGACATTTTGTCACTGCAAGCAATGTCTTGCGGAAGAGGCAATAATTCAGCCGGATTCAATACACAACACCTCTTAATTTGAATATGCGGTGCAAATAGGATCAGTTTGTATCTTGTTAACCGTGCAGAAGTAAGGTGTTGCATTTGCATTCTGTTTAATAGAATGTCTGCGGAGTGGGGTACCATCACAGTTAAAGAGTGACCTAAAGCCATACCCTCACATTGTTTTACGGATGCAGTAGCAGCAGCGACAGCTCTCAAACATCTCGGCAAAGCACATGCAACAGGATCAAGTGTGGAGGAAAAATAACTGCACAATCTATACTCCCCCCCCCATGTTCCTGCGTTAACACAGCCAAAGCACATCCATCACATTCATGCACATACAACACGAAGGCCTTTTCATAATTTGGTGTGCCCAAAACTGGTGCTGAACACAGTGCAGTCTTGAGCAGATAAAAAGCTTCCTGGTGTTCCAAGTTCCACAGTAATGGCAAAGAAATGCCCTTCTTTGTCAATTGCAACATTGGTTTTATCACTAGTGAAAAATTATGGATCCACTGTGTACAGTAATAATCCATTCCTATCAAGGCTCTGACCTCTTTCTGTGTATTTGTGACAGACATGCTAGAGATGCTTTTTATCCGTTTAGGTGTCAGTCTTCTTCCCTCCTTTGACAGGAGATAGCCTAAATAGGCGACCTCCTGTTGACAATATTGAAACTTTTTCAATGAAGCCTTATGCCCATGCTCTGCTAGGTGGATGAGCAGCAATACGGTGCCCTCCTTGCAAGCAACTTCTGAGTCTGCAGCTAAAAGAAGATTGTCAACATATTGCAATAATGTGCAAGTGGGAGGCAACTCAAGTGTATGGATCTGCTCCTTCAAAGCTCTACTGTAAATACTCGGACTCTCAATGTACCCTTGTGGCACACGAGTGAATGTAAATGCGCGTCCCCCTAGGATGAACGTATCTACTATCAACTTGTACAAGAATGCTAAAGAAAACATTCTTAAGATCCACAACACTGAAGTGACTAGCAGAAGCTGGAATCATTGTTAATATTGTAGTCACATCAAGCACAGTTGGAAATTGTGGAGCAACAATCTTATTGATGGCACGTTAATCAGTAATGAAACGGAAAGGAATCACATTATCCCCTTTCTTGTACACTGGTAAAATCAGGCTATTGCACAAACTTCCTGCAATTTCCTCAATCACTCGGCGATGAACAAAATCAGAAACTATACTTTTTTAAAGCTTGCTCACCATCACCTGAAATCTTATATTATGGAATATGTGGCAATTTAACACCTGGTTTCAAGAGAATCTTAACAGCTTCAATTTGCAAAATACCAATATCATTATCGTTAATTGCCCATAAACATGACGGAACTTTATCCAATTCAGTCGGCAAAGGCCTAGTCAGGAATTGTGAAGCAAAAAATTGCTGAGGTGAAATCATCAAATGTACTCCATCCGAAGAACAATGAATTACCGCATTTAATTCCTTTAACAGATTCAACACCAACAAATTCTCGCCACAATTCATCATCAGAAGAAATGGACATTGATCTGTGAATGACCCCAGTGAAATCGGTACCGGCTGAGAAACCGGACTAACCACAGGTGTGCCAGAAAACCCTACGGAAATGTTATTCTGACCTGACAGTGGAATATCTAGAACCCGTGAATGATCTATGGAACACCTCTTTGCTCCCGTATCTATCAAAAATAGATGTTTCCTATTCCCCACCTTCATTTCTACATAGGGCCCTTTCTGATCGACTGGAATAGGCACCGGTTCTAGATTCTGCTTCGGGCTGTCCTAATGGAACAATATATCATCAAAGACAAGATCTTCAGAAAGATACACAGTTGAAGGATTATCAAAAATATTTCTATCTATACTAGGTTGCTGATTATCTTGCGAGAAAGACTGTGGATTTTGAGCGAACTGGCTTCTACCAGGACCCCCTACCCCGTGGCGGCCTCTGGATAGTCCACCCATGACACCATATGTGTTATTTGATCTCTGCTGAAGGATCGGGCTTTGGGCTCGCCAACGACACTCCTGTCTGCAATAAGCACATTGGTTCATGTGTACAGGACCCAACTGTGTATTACTTTGCGGGGAAAACTGGCCTCTAAACTGTGTACTCCCACCTCTGGTTTCTCTAACTATCTGTTGCAACAATACTTTGGTTTTCAGGTCTCCCTTCTTCTTTTCAATCCTCTCTTTCTCATTATTGACTCTATTTTCATAATACTGAGCCATGTGCAATACTTCGGACTGTGATTTAGCTTGCCAGACATATTCGGAAGTCATGATTTGTGATTGGATATCAGGCAACAATCCACGCACAAATGTATCCACAAACAACCTTTTCCCTGTCTCAGTGCTTAAATCCTGTCCGCTAAAGTCTGAAAATACTTGTTCGAACCGATTAAAGAATTCAGCAGCGCCTTCAGATTTTCCTTAGGTACAAGCAGTGAGTTTGTCCCAAGCAATCCTTCTCTCGGTAACCAGAGTTTTTAATTTCATTACTATCCTGTCTGGCAAAGTAACTATCATTTGCGGTGGTCTCTCACCAGCTTTTCTTTCTCCATCTAACCGCACCAAGTTAACCCACCTGTCGCCTAGTCCTACTTGATCGTCTACAGTCCTAATCTGTTTCCATAAATCAGCAGGTAGGATCACAGGGAACAACAAGTCTATATCACCTAAGGTGAAAACTGATGAATGCAAGACAGATTCTATTTCTTTATAAAACCCTGTTGGATTTTTCCTAATGTCTGGGATCGACTGCCTAATAGTGTTCACTTCCTGTCTGGAGAACAAATTGTGATACATAGTGAGCTTTAATAGTAGCAGCTGCAGTACCTGCTACAACATTAGCTGGAATCTCAACTTTAGGAACAAATGTCGGAGGAACCTCTCTCATAGGCAACTGAGTAGTAGGCAACTCCGAATGTTTATTAAGCAAAAAAGCCAGAACGAGCGCTGAAGTGGTGGAAGCAGTATCGGGCGCAAAGGCTCTCTTATAAATAATCATCAATTCTGCGGGACAACAAATCTTTTTCTTCATACGCTCATCCTGCAGGTATTCTACCATTATCTGTAACACTTTCTTCTGCATTTCTGAAGTATACTGACTAAACGTATCATATACTTCTATGGGAGATATTGACACATCCGAAATCCAACTAAGCGCATCCCTTGTGCAAATTCGATTATCTTCACTCATTTATTTATGTTATGTTATGTTACTTTGCATTTGTATTGCGCCTTATGTACCATTGGTATGATCTCAAGGTGCTGGTAGGTTGAACGCCCTCGGGAACCGAAGTAGAGCAAATAGAGAGAGTCAAAAGGTGCGTGTGAGCACTGGATATGTGTGCAGCTGGTGTGGTTTTCGTGTGATGGCTGCTTCTTAGCGGTAGGTGTGGTGGTTGAGAGCTCAAGAGTATGTGTTCATTCTGGCAGGTTGTTATCCAGACCAATTCTGGCTGCGTTAGGCCTGAGGAGAACGCCTAGGCTGGAGGGTGTGTAACCAGCAGTGTTTAGTTAGGGTGATGGGGAGTATGAGGCAGATGATGGTATGAGAACAGCTATACTGAATGGTGTCATAGTATTGCTGTGTTCTAGTTGAGTGGTGGTGTAAAAAAGAGAGTAATCGTGGAGATGTGATATGGTGGTTTACCTTAGGTGCTTGAGATCGAGCCCACTCCAATAGTTCCATGTGGTCCATCTGTTCCATGTACTCCAACTGTTTTATGCATACAACCGTTTCAAGCACTCAAAACCATTCGTTTCAATGCTCTCTCAAACGTTCCATGCACTCCAAACCAATTCCATGTAAGCCACGCCGTTCCATGCACTCCAATCCGTCACCATGCACTCCAATCCATTCCATGCACTCCAAGCCAATTTTATGCCCTCCAACCATTGTATGCACTGCTCCTATCATTCGTTCTACCCACGTTATCCTTTCTCCATCCACATACGTTATCTTCACACGTTCCATCCACTTCACTGGGTCCATCCATTTCACACGTTCCCTCCACTTCATCCGTACCACCCACTTCATCGTTTCCACCCACTTCACCGCTTCCAAACACATCACCAGTTTATCTACTTCATCCGTTTTACCATTTTACCCATTCCACTCACTTCACCCGTTCAACCCACTTCACCCATTCTACACCAGTTCATCCTTTCCATCCACATACTTCACCCGTTCCATCCACATACATCACCCTTTCCATCCACATACTTTACCCTTTCCGCCCACATGTTTCACCCGTTCCACCCAGTTCATCCGTTCCACCCAGTTCATCCGTTCCACCCAGTTCATCCATTCCACTCACATGCTTTGTCCGTTTCAACCCCGTACTTCCTCTGCTCCAACCACATTTTTCACTTGATCCATCGCCTTCACCCGTTCCATCCACATACTTCAATCGTTCTATTTAATATATTTGGCCCATTTTGTCTACATGCTTCACCCGTTCCTTCCTCATCCTTTACCCATCTCGTCTATATACATTACCCGTTCCAGGTCCATCCTCCATTCATACCCCCCATTTCACCCGTTTCTTCCCCTTACTACACCCGTTCCTTCCAACTACTTCACCCGTTCCTTCCAACCACTTCACCCGTTCCATCGACATACATCACTCGTTCCATCGGCATACATCACCCGTTTGCTCCACGCTCGACACCCGCTCTGCACTCTACACCTGCTCCTCACTCCGCATTCTACACCTTCTTCGCACTCTACACCCGCTCCCCACTCTACACCCGCTCCGCATCCGCATCATATCCTACAACCGCGCAACACCCTACATCGGCACAATACCACCGCACCTTACATCTGCTAATCAGCCTAAAACTGCTCAGCACCCTACATCCGCTCAACACTGTCACGCCCTACATCTGCTCAACACCCTAAATCTGCTCAACACCCTAAATCTGCTCAACATCCTACATCCGCTCCACTCTATTATCCACTCACACCCTACATCCGCACCACAACCTACATCCGCACCACACTCTTATCTGCTCTACGTTCTCATCTGCTCCATGTCCTCATTCATTCTGCACACTCCTCCACTCTACGCACTCATCCGCTCTACACGCTTCATCCACTCAGCAACTTCATCCGCTCCACTCACTTCGTTCGTTCATCCTGCATTATTGGTTCAGCCCATGTCACTTGCCGTACGCACTCGATCCGTTACGTGCTCTCCATCTTTCCCATGTACTACACCTGTCTCATGTACTTGAATCGTCTATACTGTTCCTTCTATTTATACCATGCACTCATACATTCCGTGCCATCTGTCCGTGCACTCATCTGTCTCCTGTATTCGTCTTTCCAACCTCTTCACTTTATTCCTTTTGTCTATTTTGTTCCTTTCGTTCATTGCAATCATTTCATCCATTTCATGAATCTAAACTGCTTTACTGCTTTGATCTACTTTACTCATTCTGTTCTGTTTGTCCTTTTTAGTTTACATTAGAGGTTATTAGTTTTCGATTTCTCACTTGGATCTTGATGTTGTATTGTTATTTGTTTTATTGTTTTATTGTTGTTTAAGATCTAGTGGTTTGGGTTAGTTGAATTGTTGTTATCCATTTTATTCCTCACATCAACATTGATTCTCTTGTCCATTACATTTATTTCATCCATTTCATTAATTTCAGTCACTTTACTGCTCTCCTAGAACTTATTCTTCTATCTACTTCACAGGTTTGATCCTTTTTACTCATTCTATTTTGTTTGTCCTTTTTAGATTTCCAATTGAGGTTATTAGTTTTCGATTTCTCGCTCGGATCATGATGCTGTGTTGCTATTTATGATCTAGCATTTGGTAAAGTCATTGGGATGCTGTTATCCAGTTTCAGTTAGTTTGAGTTCAGGGTAGGTTTTAGGGGAAGAGCCAAGTTTTCAGTAATTTGCGGAAAGACATGAGGTCTTCAGTAAGTCGGATGTGGGGTGGGAGTGTGTTCCACAGCATGGGGGCCAAGGCCGAGAATGATGATCCGCCTAATCTGACTGAGTTTGTTTTTGGTATGACTAGGAGGCCGTCTGAGCTTGATCTTAGAGTATGTGCAGGGTGATAGGGTTTTAGTTTGTCTTGAAGATATTGAGGTCCGGTTTTATGCAGTGCTCGGTGAAAGATGCATAAGGTTTTGAACGTCACCCTTCGGGCAACCGGAAGCCAGTGCAGAGTTTTGAGAGCTGGGGAGATCTGGTCTCTCGGGCCAAGCGCTAGTAGCAGTTTGGCTGCTGTGTTTTGTGCTCTTTGTAGTTTAGTCAGTTGGTATGCGTGGACTTCGAGGTAGAGGGGGTTAGCGTAGTCCAGTCTTGATATAACAATTGATTGGACCGCAGAGAGTCTGTTGGGAAAGAAGAGGCATGGAAAAATGCGCCTAAGAGTTTTAAGGTGGTAGTGGCAGGACTTTGGGATGTTGTTGACTTGGCGCGAGAGTGTTAGGTCAGAGTCTAGGGTGCATCCAAGGTTTTTTACTGAAGTAGAGGGAGTCGGTGAGTTGCCCATGGCAGATGGCCAGGGTAGTGGGTGTGGAAGAAGTTTGGTGTTGCCACATACCATGATTTTGGTTTTGGAGGGGTTTAGCAAGAGGTGGTTTGTGGTCATCCAGCGCTCTATGTCGAGGAGGCAGGAAGCAAGGTCAGGTCAGCAGTTGGGTTTAGACTTCAGGAGTTTTAGAATTAGTTGAGTGTCATCAGCGTAGTTGTAGCACAGGATGTTGTGTGAGCGAATTATTCCTGGGAGGGTGGCCATGTAGAGATTGAACAGGAGGGCTGATAGGCATGCTCCTTGTGGACTTCCGTGTCGTCTGGTTGGGCTTGGGAGGGATAGGTGAAGAGTAAGGTTATATGGTTCCTATTTTTGAGGAATGATGCTATCCATTTGAGAGCGGTTCCACGAATTCCTAGAGAGTGGAGGCAGTCAAGGAGGATTAAGTGGTTGATTGTGTCGAAGGCAGCGGATAGGTGAAGAAGGATTAATGCGGCGCATCCCGCAGAGTCTGCCGTGTTTTTAAGGTCATCTAAGATTGAGGTTAGGGTCGTTTCGGTTCCACGTCGGGCTCTGAACCCTGATTGAGCGGGGTCTAGGAGATTGTTGGCTTCGACAAAGGCATTTAGTTGGGAGTAGGTTGTTCGGTCAATGAATTTGGCAAGGAACCTTGTGTTTGAGATGGGGTGGTAGTTTTTGGGCTCGAGAGGGTCGAGAGAAGTTTTTTTTATTAGAGGTTTGACATGAACCGTTTTGAATGCGTCGTGAAAAATTAGCGAGGAAAGGGAGTCATTTAAGATGGTTCTTGCGTGTTCTCCTACGCAGGTAGATGTGAACATTTCTTTGAGGGTTGTGGCCGGGCAAGGGTCCCGCGGAGAGCCGGATGGTTTGCGGGCAGAGAGAAGTTTGAGAAATCGGTCATCTGATATTGGACTAAAGGAGTCAAACGTTGGTTGGGTAGTGGTTGCAGGCGGTGGGTTGGCCGGTATGGCGGGTGGGTTGCCTGGTGGGTGTAGGAGAGCTAGTTTGTTGGTTAGAGCTTTTGTTCTTTCAAGAGCTGTGGTGTAAAAGTGGAGAGAGAGTGAGTCGCACAGAGATTGTGAGGGGGTCGGGACGGTGGTGGTGCATGATGGTTTGGTGAATTCGGTGATGATTTAGTAAAGTTCTTTGCTGGGGTTTTTACAGTTTAGGATTCGGGAGTTGTAATGGGCTTTTTTTGCTTTCCGGATTTCGCCCTTGTACTGATGAAGGCGCCGGGCCAAGGTGGATCTGCTCAGGGGAGTTTTGTCTTTCCGCCATTTGCATTCAAAGTATTTATAAAGTCATTTACTGGTCTTCAATTCAGGTGTGAACCATCTAGGGAAAAAGCCACGGCAGGCTGATGGTTTGCAAGAGGGTGTGAGCCGCATTAGTGAGGTGTTGAGCCATGAGTCAAAGGCATCAGGCGTTAGCTGATTATTGAGTAGGCAGGTAGGCAGAGGAGACTGGAGGAGTGCGTCGGCTAGGTCAGGAAGGATTATTCATTTTTTTCCAGCATTGGCATAGATTTGGGGGTTCAGGTTCGGGGACGGGAAGCGGGTTGGGTGAGTGAATGGTGAAAGAAACAATGAAGTGATCGGACCAGATGATAGGGGTGGGGGGTTTAGGTGTATCCGGATGTGGGAGCAGAAGATGGCATCCAGAGTGTGTCCTTTATAGTGAGCTGGGCCGTTTATGTGGGGTTGGAGATTAATCGCGTCTAGGCCGTCAACCAGAGAGTGTGTCATAGGATTGGGGGGAATGTCGAGCCATATGTTGAAATCTCCTAGATGGGTGAGGTTGGGATGGTTTAGTTGGAGGGTGGCAATAGAGTCACAGAGGTTGTTTGAGAATTGTCTATCGTAGTTAGGGGGTCTGTAGATTATTAGGAAGCTGTGGGAGAACGAAGGGGGAAGGGATAGTTTAACGAGGAGTGATTCGCATGAAGGAATGAAAGGTTGGTTGACGATGATTGAGGCGTGGAAGTGAGACTTGAAGGCGAATGCTATTCCTCCTCCTCTAGAGGGATGGTTCAGAGGGATGAGGGAGTAGTCGGGGAGGAAGGCTTCATTGGCGATAGGGGCGAAGTCGTCAGAGAACCAGATTTCCGTGATGAAGACCAGGTCTGGTTTGTCAGAGGCGAGGAGGTCAAAGATGCTGTGTCTGTTTTTTGCTATGGATCGGGCATTAAATAGGATGCAATTCATTTCGGTAGATGAGGTTGATGTCGGAGCTGCAGAGATGGGGGGGAGATAGTGGAAAATGGAGAGTGAGAGGGGTGGGGTGGTTGATGGTCGATGGGAAGAGTGGGCGAGCAGAAAAATTGGTGGGTTTCGGGTGGGAATGGTTGGACGCGTGTGTTGGGAGGATTGGGTTTGGCATGGGGGATTTGAAGGTGGGGTGTGGGGGGTTGGAGTTTCAGTTGCAGTCGGTGAGAAATCGAGGGATAGGGATTTCAGGGGGGGTGAGGCATGGGGGGAGGGTGGCGATTGGGGGATGAGGTGGTGGGTCGAGACAGGGGAGACGATGAGTGCTGAGAGATTGAGGGGGACCAGGTACGTTTCTTCTTTAGTGTCTTTGTTTTGCGATTGGAGTGTGCGAGAGGGTAGGGAGGTCAGAGGGGGAGAGGGATGAGGCTTCTGTTCTTGCTAGGGCTTGGCGTGCAGTTTTTAGGGAGGGGAAGGGTTGTGGTCGGGGGGATGATGGTGGGGTTGATGGGATAAGCGGGGGGTGTATGATTGCTGGGCGGGTTGTGCCTGGGAGGCTAGTGAGGGGAGCACGTATGATCATAGTAGGCTGATTGGTGGAGGGGTTCAGAGGAGCAGTGGTTTTAGGGCGGTTGGCTTGCCATTGTGCCCCTCTGGCTTGGTGTTTGAAAAGGGGATGTGTAGGGGATGTGGTGGAGGGTGGGATGATTTGGGGAGGGGCAGACGGGAGGTAGGGCTGGCAGGAGGGGGGCGATGCACGGGAGTCGTTTCCGGCAGACCTTGGTGGATTGGGTGACCTCATGGTTAGTAACTGTGATGTAGCTGGGTTGGAAGATTTTGTTCACACCATCCAACTTTAGCTAAAACACTGGATGTTAATTGTTCACTCTTTCTATGGTTAACAGAACCACTGCAGTACCTGCTATTAGGGACAGTTTCAGATGCAAATTACACTTTATATTTGGGCTTTATAAATTAAGGTATACCACTGGGTGAGATTATTCACGTATTCTAAGTTTTAATGTTCTAATTGAAAGCTAGGCTGCAGATATGCCTTTAGGCTGTTAGGTGGACTTCCTTCTAGCAAGTTGGGATACAGGTATGCTATTGGGCAGCGTTTCGAATGTAACAACACCACAGATATGCTTTTAGGTGGACGTTTAAGTACAATTTAGGTGGATTTTCTAAATGCAGTTTATGACAGATATGCTATAGGGTAAACTTTTAAAATGCAACTTTCAAATGCAATTATGACACAGATGTGCTATAGGGCAGCGTTTCTGATTGCAATTATGACATAGATAAGCCACGGGGCATATTAGGCAACTAAATTCAACTTTGCACAGAGGGGATATAGGCAGCCAAATTCAATTTTGCACAGAGGATATTAGGCACACATCTAAAGTCTAGAATTTAGGAGGACTTTCTAAGTGCAGTTTATGACACAGATATGCTATAGGGTAAACTTTTTAAATGCAACTTTCAGATGCAATTACGACAAAGATATGCTAAAGGGCAGAGTTTCTGATTGCAATTATGACATAGATAAGATATGGGGCATATTAGGCAACTAAATTCAACTTTGCACAGAGGGGATATTAGGCAGCCAAATTCAATTTTGCACAGAGAGGATATTAGGCACACATCTAAAGTCAACGAGAGCGCGCTATTAGGCACACTTCTAAATTCAACTTTGCACAGAGAGGATATTTGGTACTCTTCTGAATTCAACTTTGCACAGAGAGGATATTAGACACACTTCCAACTTCAATTTTGCACAGAGAGGATATTAAGCACACTTCTAAATTCAACCAAGGCACGCTAATTGGCACACTTCTAAATTCAACTTTGCACAGAGAGGATATTAGGCACACTTCTAAATTCAACTTTGTACAGAGAGGATATCAGGCACACTTCTAAATTCAACCAAGGCACGCTAATGGGCACACTTCTAAATTCAACTTTACACAGAGAGGGTATCAAGCACACTTCTAAAATCAACCAAGGCATGCTAATAGGCACACTTCTAAATTCAACTTTGCACAGAGAGGATATTAGGCAGCCAAATTCAATTTTGCACAGAGAGGATATTAGGCACACTTCTAAATTCTACTTTGCACAGAGAGGATATTAGGTACACTTCTAACTTCAATTTTGCATATAGAGGATATTAGGCATACTTCTAAAGTTAACCAGGGCACGCTATTAGACACACTTCTAAATTCAACTATGCACAGAGAGGATATTAGGCACACTTCTAAAGTCAACCAAGGCACACTTCTAAATCCAACTTTGCACAGAGAGGGTATTGGGCACACATCTAAAGTCAACCAAGGCACGCTAATAGGCACATTTCTAAATTCAACTTTGCACAGAGAGGGTATTAGGGACGCTTCTGATTCCACTGTGAATTCCCCTTACAAGGAGGAAGGAACCGTTTCTGCACATACAAAGCGTCCAATCTATCACCATCTACTTCATCATTCTGTAACCATTCTAACTCCCTTCTTAACTCACAAATCCTCTCGCCATGCTCATTTAATTTCTCTGCAGTATCCCTTGAATAAGCTAAAACATTCAAATCCTTCAACCCTTGTGGGACATCCATGTCTGTCAAATTATTCCACATTACAGCCAAATGTATTCCCATCCCCAAATCCAAATGTATTCCAAGCATTGTGTTTGGAATACTTTCTAGATCAAGAAGTGTAGCTGAGACAGCTATTTTTTCACCTTTCTCTATACATTGCTTAGCCCATACATACAAATCTCTCGTCTTATCTGTAGAAATTGTACTACGAGTTACTACTTTTGATTCAGCACTCGCCCCTTCATCGGCTACAAGCGAAGCAGAACCAATTGGGAAAGAGAGAATAGACAAATCCTGTATAACAGGTAGTGGAGACACTGCCGCTGGCAACAAAGATGGAATCACAGGAACAGTAATAGTCAGTAAAGGTGGAGATACAAAAGGAGAAGCAACAATAGGAAGAGGAGCAACAGCTGGCGGCAGTGGAACAACAGGAAGAACAGGGATTGCTACGGGAGGAGGTGCAACAGCGGGAAGAGGTAAAACAGCAGGAAGCGGTACATACGGAGGGGGTGCAGTGGCACCAGGCCTACGTACATTTAACATTTTTATCAATTAGCTCATCTGAGACATGAAAATCTTTAGACGGATATATTTTCTGTACACAAAGTTGAAAAGCCCTATCCGTGTTTCTAACAGACTCGGACTGTTTATGTTGATCATACAATAATGCCTTTTCTGAATTTGACATATGACGACGTGCATGCTTTTCTTTACTCTTAACTTGCTGCATAGCTTCTTTTTTCCAATTCTGAATTACATCAAATGCTGCAGGTCTAGCTTTTTTCTTTAACAATATGGACTCTAAATACTCTATTCGGGCAATCTCAAAACTACCATTGGCTGGCCACTGAAATTCGGAAGCATGTCTAGATTGTCTGTGCCAAATATCGTTGAATACTATACTACCAATGCCGTACTTACAGTACATAGTACATGCCAGCGACCTCTCCTGTGGCTCCGGTCGGCCAAATTCCAAAGATTGTCTGTCTCTGCGGAATAATACCCTGAAACAGGCAGACAATTTCCCAGGCATATCAGATCACTGGTTTTACCTGGCGTCGTGTGTGCTCGCGAGTACAAATCTGCAACCAAATATCAGGATACTTAGGAATCGGGGCATGACTCACCTGATTACATAGGACTCAGGAGGTCCAATCAGATTACAAAGGACAAAGGACCCTCATGGTTGGTGACTTCGGCAAAACTGCCCACCTCAATATGGGGACCCTCATCAAGATGCCCTCTAGAACCGCATGCTCACCGTTCAGGGATCAGAAGGTGCAGTATTGTCAAGGTGTCGTGTCTCATACAAAGGGGCCCCCTTTTTCTCACTCTCCAATCCCAATCCGATGGCCGCGTCTTCTCTTCAACGAGGTGGCCTCAATCCTCAGGGTCCCTATTAGGGCGCCATCTGAAAGACCAAAGAAATATCGAGGCTGAGTACCACAAATGAAATACACCAATCAATGGGCTGAAAAGATACAAGTATCTTTTATTACTGTACAGTTTACAAAGCAAAACCGATAGCTATCTGGCTCCCAACACCTCACAGTGTGTACCAGCCGACACAGTGAAGAGAGAGAGTCCTGGACATCTAAAAACAGGCATATTTATACAATTTCTACAATATTGTCCAGCCTCTCTTCAGGTTAATATTTCACGGGCTAGAGTTTGTGCCTAGTTCACATGACGGATGTTGCAATATTATCAAAGGATTAAAACAAATGTACATGTCCATGAAAATAAAATGATACTGTTGGTTCTCGAATCTGCGGTAAGCCTTATTCCAAGAGTCCCTACAATGCAGTTCAGCTAAAGCATACGATCAACGTTTACTCTTCATTGTTCCGGTGTTTATACGAGGATGAGGCTTTTGCGTGCAGGCAACACTTGAATGGCAGTTCATATGAAGCGCAAGTTTTCTTTGCATAGGTTAAACAGTCGGCTCTTGGTCAACCTAAACATTAACAGAACTCAAAGGTTGTTCAGCTCGACTGCAAGTCGAAAACACAGTCCACCATTTTAGAACATGAGTTGAAATCAAAATGGTGGATGAGTCTCAAAATGACGGTGAAGTTAACCCAAAATTGGACCTTTTCTTAGGTGGTTTTCTGGGTAACGCGACTGGGTTTAGGCCAATATTCATAATAAGGAGGCACTATATGATTACGGTTTAACAACACCACTTCAACACATAGACTGCATGTCCCAGGGTGCACCTGGTCTCAGTTAATACTGATAATGCGACAGGAATGCCTAACCTATAATGCACTCTGTCTCATTCAGTAACACGGCCTTCACAGGAGTGCATGTCGCTGAATGTGCAATTTAGTACAGTGACCCAAAGAGAATTACGTCACCCAAATTGGACACCCACTTTCTCAGGAAAGAGGGTCCACAGACCTACATTTCCCAGAAGGCATTCTGTCTCTCTCGGTAATGACATGCCATAGGACTGCATGCCCATGAATGCATTCCTCTTCACTGAATGTGAAGGTCTTCACCGGAGTACATGCCCTAGAATGCACTGTGTCCTTCTCAATAAAGACCTCCACAGAATTGTTTGCCCTAGAACACGCTCTGCCACACTCAATGACGATACTGCCATAAGACTATATTTCCCAGAATGCATTCTGAATTACTGCAGAAGCCCCACAGGGCTGCATAAGCAGAATGCACCCCAGCATACCTACTATAGTACGCGGCAAGTTGTGAAGAAAAGTGGTCTGCAGTGGGGGTACTGTGGCTACTGTGAAGGACAGAGTATTTTTCTACTTTTACCCTTTGTTGGAGGTGGTCCTTATTGGAGCTTGAGCCTGGTCAAGAAAATTGAAACACCATTTCTGTGTGGCAGCGCAGCAAGTGGTGAGGAAAGGTGGTCTGCAGTGGGGTTACTGCAGCTACTATGATGGACAGAGTATTTTTTCTACTTTTACCCTTTGTTGGTGGTGGTCCTTATTGGAGCTTGCACCTGGCTAAGAAAATTGATACACCATTTCTGTGTGGCAGCGCAGTAAGTGGTGAGGAAATGTGGAGCTACTGTGAAGCACAAACAAAGTATTTTTTCCACTTTTACTCTTTGTTGGAGGCGGTCCTTATTGGAACTTGACCCTGGCTAAGAAGATTTAAAACACCATTTCTGCATGGCAGCGCAGCAACGTTTGAGGAAAAGTGGTCTGCACTGGGGCTATTGTGGCTATTGTGAAGCACAGATTATTTTTTCCACTTTTACCCCTTGTTGGAGGGTGTCCTTATTGTGGCAATAAGCCCAGAGACAGTGGGCCATTACCGCCTAAGGTAATGCCCCCGTGGCCCATAGTTAACGAAGGCTGCAGGGGCATTACTGTAGGTGGTAATGGGCCACAGTCGAGGTGTTTATTGCCATTAGTACCCCAGCCCATTAGACTGGGGTACTCACGTTTTTTTTTCTTTCTCACAGCTGCGAGATGCATTGCGTTTCACAGCTGGAAAAAAAAAGTTTTAAAAAGTTTTAATAAAGGCCTACCGCGGACAGAAAACAGTCAGTTTTCTCTTTCCACGGCGGCCATAGTAAACAAAGAAAATGGCCACCATGGAAGGGGAGAAGGGACTACACCTAGTCCCTTCTCCCTTTCCATGACAGCCTGTCACAGATCGGGAGCTGTCACACTGGGCACTGAAGAGTTCCCAGCGTGTCTGCTCTCGAAATGAAAAAATAAAAAGGTAAGTGGAGGTGGGAATTTGGGGGGGGGAGAAGGTGAATGGGAAAAAGATTTACCTGATTCCCCGGCGAGGGGAGATGGTGGACGCTGGCTGTGAGGAGGCTCAGGGCAGCGGGATTACCATGTGGTAATGCCCACATTCTAAGCCTCCCCATTGTCTGGGACGCCACCACACACCCTTTGCCAGGCACTAATGGAGCTTGAGCCTGGCTAAGAAGATTTAAACACCATTTCTGCACAGAAGTAGAGCTGGTCAATGGGCTGGCTCTACCCGGGTCCGAGCATGATCTGGCATCAGATTTCTTGCTATATCTCGGGACCAAACCTGCCTCAGCCCTAACCAGGCTTTACCGAGTCCCCAGCTTCGCCGAGGGAAGCTGGGAGCTTGGTGACCTAATCTGTGCTGTGCTCCTTTCACAGGCCGTCATTTGCACGTCTGCAGATTTTGTTCACTTAGCCTGTTTCTTTCTTCTTGTCTGAATGGGGCACCACAGGAATCATTGGGCCATGAGTATAACTGGGAGGGGGCATCACTGTTGAAAGTGGGCTTTCTACATGCTGGGCACACTATTGTTTTCCAAATGTGCATTTCTCACTTCCATAGAAAAACAAAAGTAATTTCCAAACTGAAAAATACTGCTTGCATTCACTAGTTTTCTTTGATTTTTTTGTTTTTCTTTTGTTGGACACACATACTCTGTAATTGGTATGCCCCTTCCTTTGTTTTTTTTTAATCACAGGTTATAATTATAAAGATGTTATATGCTTGTCAAACTGCTTAACCACAAATACATGCTCCTGTTTGGCTGACAGCAGTTTTTAGGAAATTAAACTGTGTGTTAATGGGTGCCAACTTTCGATTTTCACTACAGGGGCAGAAATACCCCGACCCCTGCCCTGAATATTAGCAAGCTACCAGCCCAAACCATCCCCTGGTCAACCACATTTTAGAGCACTTGTTTTTTTTTTTATAAGGAATTGCAAAAGGTCATACATTTAACAACCAGTTTTGAATATATAACATCTCATCAACGGTCTCCCAACCTGCTGAGCTACCCGGGTAGCCTTCTACTTTAGAGCGTGTCTATGGATCCCTTAATGTACTAAAAACACTACATTACCAACAGTACTTTGGGTGCACCACTGCCATGGAAGTGATTTATAGTGGAATTGATGTACAGTGTGGAATTTGGAAAGAAGCAGCATGAAAGAAATTACACCATTTTTTAAACATTATTTTGAACATTTCCTTTGAGTAGAGTCCAACTGCTAGCTCCACCTCCTCAGAACTCTGCCCCCTCGGCACTTCGCCCTTACCTCCAAACTCCAACCCCATCGCGGCCCTTATAGGATCCCCCTTTAAATTGATTCCATTTCCACCACTGCACAGCAGCATCTCGTGACAAGTGTTGAGGAAAAGTGGTCTGCAGTGGTCAGCAGCTGGGAGGCAGTGGAGGGGCAGGCATTCAAGAATAGTATAAGATTATGTTTTCCTTGATTATTAACTGTTTAATATGCCTGCTCCAGCCACAAATATCAATTAAGAAGCTCTGTGCCCGCTGTATGTAACCACGCTTTGGCACGACAGATATCCCTTAAAAAACCCTTAAAAAAGGAAAATTGCAGAATCTGCAACCCAACGCCACTGCGGTTGGGATTGTTCAAACTCTATGTGAGAAGCGTGGTTATGAAGACACAATAAATGGTAAAATGACAACACCCCTTAAGCCAGTTGGTCAAGTCAAGGCTTTGACTTGCCTTGAGGCTCCCCTTCCCAAGTCCACTCTTTCTACGTCGCATGCTGTTGAGGAGTCCTCTATGCAGGATCCAATTGATAATAACTCATTATTCTACAGACTCTTCGGATGATGATAAACCGGTAGATTCAGATTTGTTGATTATTATCAAAGCATTTTTGCTTTATGCAAAAACATGCATAAGGAACAGCAGGTAATTAACCGTGTACTAGCCAACTTCACTGATGTTGTGTTGGCTAATCCAGCAGCAATTGGTGAGCCCTCGCTGGAAAACTATGTTATAGGTAGGGTACCTTCTGTTTCTGAGATGCATGTTGCACCTATTGTTATAGGAAGATAGCACAGGGGCAATGCGCTGGTCTTGGAAGCAAGACCACGCAGAGCAACAGAGGTTCGAATCCCAGATCCACATTTAGAAACCGAACTCAGGTATGCTATTAGGCACGTTATAAAAAAATAATTAAGTAAATAAATACATTTCTGACTCAATTCCTGAGAATAATGACCAAGGAATTCCCTCCGAGGATATAGGGGCTAATATATTAATTTTTTAACGAACGAATAATAGCAACAGAAAACTAGGAAATGGCTATGTCAGCGTAGGAAAAAACGAGTAAATAAGGAAACAAATATTCGTGGTACCTTGGTTGGATTGGCTCCCTTTGGCCTCACTCAAGCGCTGGCAGCAGAATATCTGAAAACATAAGAATGCTACAAAAAACTCATGACAAGTGCATATTGACTCCTGCTAGTGCTGTAGATGGGGAAGGTACTAGGAAAACTATTATAACAAGTTCGGACAGATTGGATAACTGAATGGTAAAGAAAGAATCTGTGCCCTACGCGCCTACAAAGGTACACATGGAGACTTACCCTGAAACTACTCGCTTACCACTTCCCCCTGTATACTTAGAAGAGGATTTTAGTGAGACTAATTTTCCTATGTCGGGAGCTCCAATACAGTTTAATACATTTTCAAGAGCTAATAAAGAAAACAGTCATTCAACCAAGAAAATTAAGATATTGGACATGTATGCTTCAAATAATAGTCAATTTTTAAATCGTTCAAATCTCTTAGAACTATGGCACCAGCAACCATATCTTAAGATTCTTTCACCAAGGGATGTAACCCTAGTGGAAATCCCCAGCTCATTAAATTAATTAACTGGGCATATATCCATTTGGTTTCACATATCATTACTAACTTAGTCATGTCTCACAATTTCTTAGAATTGGGTTATGACTTGCAGTGTTGTCATGTAACTGTGAAGGGTAAAACGGCTGGATTAAAGGAAAATGTCAAAAAAACAAAATATAAGGGTCCCGGTCTTTCACCCTCAGACGTTGACATCCTTGTTAGGCAGATATCATCAGTGCTAATTACAGGGGTGCACTAGAGGATTCAACTCTTTCACTACTAACCTTTGTGGCGCCTCTCTACTTTTATCAGCGGGTCCTTACCTATGGGCCCCGGGGCATTACCAGAGTCGGTAATGCCCCCGTCATGAGGGTTCTATTGCTATTAGTACCCCGGCCCGCAAAAATTGTGTGACCGGGGCATTAAAAGCTTTTTTTTTGTCCCAAAACGCTGCAGCGTTTTGGGAGAAAAACAAAAAAAAAAAAGAAAATGGCAGCTGCCATGGAAAGGGAAAACAGAGTCCGTTTTCCCTTTCCATGGCGGCCATCGGGAGCGGACAAGTGTTCCCAGCGCGTCCGCTCCCGAAAAAGGATCAAAAAGAAGGTAAGTGGGGTTGGGAGGGCGGGAGTGGGACGGAGGAAGAGGGGGAAAAAAACAAAAACGTACCTGCGTCCCCGGCGGGGGACGAGGGAAGCCCCCAGCCATGTGGAGGCGCAGAGCCGGGATGGCCCCGCTCCGAGTCTCCACTGAGGGGTTGCCACGCCCCCCACCAGGGACAAAGGCCGTGGAATCCCAACAGAGGTATTCCTGGCCGGGTAGGGACCTGGCGAGAGCCAATCAGAATGCTTGTTGCATTCAGATTGTCTCTCGCCGGGTACTAATACAGAGAATGGCTAGTCATAATCCGATTGGCCATCCTTCAGAAGGTTTAATTACTGGAGCCAAGAATCATGTTAATTTGATTGACTTTAAATTTTCTAGCAAAAGCCAATCTGTTTTAGTTTCTATTTTAAAATGTAAAGGGCCCAACAGTATACAAACATTTTTAATCATTAATGTTTATAATCCTCGGGCCAATTCTCAAGTCTCTGTTATTATTGAATTCAAAAGGAGTGTGGAAGCCCCTCTACTGAGAACAAAGATGGGTCAAATACCCTGTTCTATGGAATTTCTTCCACTCAGAAGGGTCTACAATCACGTTTTAGCTCGCTGCACCCTTCACAGAGGAGAAATATCCATTTGAAGATCAGTTTGGTCCCACCCAGATGGGCAGTCTACCACCAAAATTGTAGGCTTCTCCTCTGAACAAGAGTACCCTCAGCAACCACCAGCATGTATTTCAGCCTTGTTGGGCCTCCTCAATGAGGTTAAACTGAGCTTCTATAAGGCACAGGGAGCAAGGATTACCCGAGCTTGCTTAGAGTGAAACACAAAGTTTTACACAAATCAAAAGGAGTGTGGGAGCCCCTCTACTGAGAGCAAACATGGGTCAAAACCCCTCTTCTATGGAATTTCTTCCAATCAGGAGGGTCTACAACCACGTTGTAGCTCGCTGCACTCTATTATTATCAATGTGATAACCGAAAATGATCATGGATTGGACACATCATTTTTTGGACCACCCTTTTATTATCATAGGTAATCTAAATTACCAATGCTTTTCCTATAGAATGAGGATGAATATTTCCAATCTGAGTTTTCCATTGATTGATAATAACAAAGATATTGTTGCCATCAACCATGACCCTGATCATTTGGATGAGTTCCTTGAGTCTTGGTTGAATTTTATATCATTACATTGTCTGCTAAAATGATATCTTCGACGAGAAATTGATGCTTTAACGTGTTTTACTTAGACTAACCATGTCTCTCATTCCTGGATTGATTTTGTCTTAATCCCAGAGAATGTGTTTGAAAACATTGTTGATTTCCAGTTAATGGAGGAGCGTCCCAGTGACCATTGTGCAATAAAGATCAAACTTAACCAACAGATTAAAAGGAAAACTGAGACACTATCAGGCATGATTGAGGTCAGCCTGTGCCATAATAGAATCAGATGGTCTGAGTCTAACCTATTAAACTTTAATGAGATGTTTTTAAATAAAATTTCTGATATTACCTTGACCCATGCCAGGGATGTTAGGGAGTTTGGATGGTGTATTGACTCAATAGAGCAGATGGCAGTTTTACAAAAAAAGGTTAATTATGTACGAAAGGCTAATAATGGTGTTTCTGACACAGTCATTGACAGAGTCATTGACACTAGAAAAAGACCTTGAGAAGATACCTTTGGGATGGGGGGTAGGGGCGAGAACAAGCATACATGATAATGTCCAAAAATCTATCCTAGCTAAAAACTGAAAAGACAGATATAAAAATGCCATTATAGCTCATAAGGCCTGCATCATTACTGCTCAATGGCAAACTTTGCTCAGAGTTATACAGGAAATACATTCCAGTAAATTTGGAATGTATATAGGTCTTGGAATGGTTATGATGATTCAAAGAGAGATATTTATACCAAATGTGAAGTGAGATGGAGTGCACATATTTATTCTATTTATTATTGTATCCCTCTTAAATATAAAGAAAGTATGAATTTTAAAGAGATTCATAGAAAAGGGATTCTGATCTTTTCCTTGGACAATTAAGAATCTTTATCCCTCTAGGGCTCCCGGTCCTGATGGTCTTGCAAATATTGGGACTAAAAGGGACACCCTTAGATGGGCTAACCACTTATATGGCCTTTTAATGTTGGTAAAAGAAACAGGCAGAATTTCTGATAGTTGGAGAAAATCAATTCCTATTCCCGTACAGAACAAGGGAGCACGGAACATCCCATCTAATTATCGCATTTTTGCGATGATTGATTCTTGCTCAACATTTGTTGGAAAAAATGGAATCGATGGATAAAAACCAAGCCCTCCTAAAAAAAAATCAGCAAACGGGTTTTAGAAAGGGGTGGGTAGCCTTTCGATCCTTTGGTCTCTCTCCTATCTCATTTGCAGGACTCTGGTAGACACAGATGGAGCCCTTTACATCTGTTATATTGGTCAGGCAGGAGCGTTCAATACTGTGAATCGCATACTGCTTTGGAAAAAGTTAGAACGGATGGGGCTAGATCATTGTTTATTATATTTTGTTAAAACGCTTTATAACAAGACTATGGTCAAAGTTAGATTGAACATAGGACCAATCATTGAAGCAAGGATGCACACTAGCACCCAGCCTATACAACCTTTATGTTGCTGATATAGATGAAGCCCTTACAATTTGTAGGAACTTTCCCCCCCAAGATAGGCCAGCAACTTATTGCATGGCTTACCTATGCTGATGATACCATAATTCTAGTTAGGACAAAAATTGGCCTACAGCAGAGCTTGGATGCTCTCTCCAAGTATTCATTGGACAATCATTTGATCATGCATTTTAGGAAAACTAAGATTATGATAATCCTGTCTATTAAAAAGGAGACCACCTTGTTTAATTAGGAAATTAATAATCAAATTATGGAGGTGGTCAATTACTATGTTTATGCGGGGGTTATCACAAATTCATTGAATGCTGATAAATTGGCAAAGACAGTAAAGCATAAGGTTAAGAACAGGTTCCATACTAATAGGAAGCTGATCAGTTAGAATGGCAGGTATTCAATTGAAGGACTTCTTTAAATCTTTAAGATGGGTCTTGATACTTGTGTACTTTATGGTTTAGAGATTTTCTCTTTTGAAGAGATAGGACGGCTTAGAACCTTGGAGGGTAATATCAGGCGTTGTTCCAGTGGAAGCCATAAAATGTGAGCTGGGTCTTACCTCTCTATATACCCCAAAAAGATAGCTGGCAGATCTAAGGATGTGAGGAGAAAGGGATAATGTGCAATCTTTGTATCATAACTTTGAGGAAATTCTTTTAATGGATCCACTGTAGGGAGTTTACAAATGTGGATAATCGATATTAGAGCCTTCTTTAAAGATATATAGTATAATGCAGGTTTTATGAATAATCTAGAATTGACTAGACATGAAATAAAAAAGGCTTTTATCTGGGATTAGAGATTGCAATTTACAGAAATTGGTGAGTAGATCTAGCTTTGCTTCATAGTTACAACAAGGTTTTCCTATTAGAGGGCCTTTTGAATACATTGTTAAATTGAGTAGTCTAAAGTAGGTCGGAAGATTTATGCTGAAATTGTGTTTTGACCTCCTTCCAACACATTCCAGTATAGTAGCATGGTTGAACATGCCATATTGAGGAATGCACATGCCGTTTATGTGAAGTCTAAGTAGAAATGGCAAGACATTTATTAACACATTTTCAAACTTAGAAAATGGTTTACATGAAAAGATATAACAAATGTAACCATGAATTTACTAATTACAATACAGATCAAAGTTAGGCCTTTTTATACTCTGGGAATAATCTTAAATTAGCTTTTAACTTATATTATATGTGGCAGAAAATTATGGAAAGACTTCAGACAGTAGATGTTTACAGACCTTGGTATATGTTAATGTCACGGTAGTGGCCATGTAGTTATGGTTAAGTTGCTGTTTCCATAGGAAGAGCACTTTTTGGGTGGCTTATAACTTCGCTCTCCCTGGACGGATCCTCACCAAACTTTGCAAGAAAAGTATTTGGGTCTCTCTGAATTTTTTTGCTCCCCCGTCCAGGGGGGCAAAGTTATAGGGGGGTCCCAAAACTTTTTTTTTCCCCATAGACTGAATGGGAAAAATTTTTGCTCGCGCCTACAGCCCAAACCGCTGGATGGATTTCCACCAAATTTGGACCAGGAGCAGCGGCTTGGTCCCGAAAGCGTGCTTTTGCAAATTTGGTGAAAATCCGTCCAATAGTTTTTTTTAAAATGACCAAAAAGTAGGTAAAAAAAATTAGTGATATGTGTGTTCGGTTCGCGGACACACTTCCCTGTTCGCTCCGCGGACAGTGTCCTGATTGGTGCGGACATGCAACGTGTTCGCTGATTGGACGGCATGGAGCGTGAAGCGCGTCAGATTTTTCGCCATCTTGGATTCGCGGACGTCCGCGGACAGTGCGGTGAAACTTTGTTCAAAATGTGTATTTAGAAGAGTGTGTTGGTGTGTAGGAGTGTTTGGGGAGGGTGGGAGTGTATGAGATAGGATGAAAGTTGTGTTTTTTATGTGTTAGACGTTCTTTTTGTGTTCGATTTGTTTGCGGACATCACGGGTGTTCTGAAATGTTCTAAATAAACTGACTGGGGGGTGTTCTAAGGACTCAATATGTGTCCGTTTTGTTCGCAAGCAAAGTGAAACTGTTCTAAGAACACTTGCGGTGTCCGGGGAGTGTTCGTAGGGGGTGTCCTGATGACGCTGTCCGTATTGTTCTCTGTCAAGTTGAATGTGTTCTAAGAACACCCGCGGTGTCCTGAAATGTTCGCAAATAAACAAAATGGGGGTGTTCTGAAGACGCTTCTAAGAACACTCGCGGTGTCCGGGGAGTGTTCGTAGGGGGTGTCCTGAGGACGCTGTCCGTATTGTTATCTGTCAAGTTGAATGTGTCCTAAGAACACTCACGGTGTCCTGAAATGTTCGCAAATAAACAAAATGGGGGTGTTCTGAAGACGCTTCTAAGAACACTCGCGGTGTCCGGGGAGTGTTCGTAGGGGGTGTCCTGAGGACGCTGTCCGTATTGTTCTCTGTCAAGTTGAATGTGTCCTAAGAACACTCGCGGTGTCCTGAAATGTTCGCAAATAAACAAGATGGTGGTGTTCTGAAGACGCTTCTAAGAACACTCCCGGTGTCCTGGAATGTTTGTAGGGGGTGTCCTGAGGACGGTGTCCGTATTGTTCTCTGTCAAGTTGAATGTGTCCTAAGAACACTCGCAGTGTCCTGAAATGTTCGCAAATAAACAAGATGGTGGTGTTCTGAAGACGCTTCTAAGAACACTCGCGGTGTCCGGGGAGTGTTCGTAGGGGGTGTCCTGAGGACGCTGTCCGTATTGTTCTCTGTCAAGTTGAATGTGTTCTAAGAAGACCCGTGGTGTCCTGAAATGTTCGCAAATAAACAAAATGGGGGTGTTCTGAAGACGTTTTTGAGAACACTCCCGGTGTCCTGGAATGTTCGTAGGGGGTGTCCTTAGGACACTGTCCGTATTGTTCGTTGTTAAGTTGAAAGTGTTCTAAGAACTATCGCGTTGTTCTGAAATGTTCGTAGGGGGTGTCCTGAAAACGGTGTCCGTATTGTTCGCTGGCAAGTTCAAAGTGTTCTAAGACACTCACATTGTTCACGGACATTAAAAGTTTCCCATAGATCATAGTTGAAATGTTTGACTCTATGGATGTGATATGCTGCGGTGGTTGTTGCCAGGGCATAGAGTCTTGGGTGCATGGCCATTTGGCCATGCACCCAAGACTCTATGCCCTGGCAACAACCACCGCAGCAGATCACATTCATATTTGCTTATAACTTTGGGTGAAAAACAAATGTATAAGGAACAAAGGTATTAGATACTATGGATGTGATATGCTGCTATGGTTGTCCTTATTATTGTATACTTACTGTTTGGTCTAGTAATGGGAGTCCATGTTTTTCTTCTTCATTGCTGTGATAAAAGAAAATAGCATGTTAGTATTAGTATTTTGTAATGACTTATTGCATTGTATAAACAATATACTTTTATTTTTTTTCGACCCTCATATTTAGTAGAGTACAAATCAGAGTACTGTGCAATTTGCTCAGTTTCTGTATTTGTTGCTAAAATCATTGGGTCTGTGGGAGAAAAAAAAATCCATGTTGGATTAAAAAAAACCCTTTTCTGTTATGCTACAGTTTATTTGTTTGTTTGTTTTCAGTGTTCACTTGTTGTTTCTGGCTAATGCTTTATACTTTGCTTTGTTGTATTTTTTTTTGGAGCAGTAACAGATTCTTCATTTGTTTTGATATTATAAAATTTTGGAGCAGTTAGATACCAATTGACGTATTCTGTCTATTTTTTTAATATATTTTAGTGGTTTTGATTTATCTATTTGGATATTGTTAAATTTTGGGACAGTTAGATACCAATTGGCGTATTCTAACTGTATTTTCGGGCCTAATTTAGTGGTATTCATTTATCTGATTAGTTGTTGTAGAATCTTTGAGCTGTTAGATAGCTTTTGGAGTATTCTAACAGTTTATATTTTTTTAACACAAATTTACTTAAAGGTTTAAATACAGTTTATTTATCAAATTTTGGTTTTAAGAACATCAAATAAGCGTTTGTAAGATTTGCTGGTAATCTCTGCTTTAGAGTAATGGTACTATCATTACATTCAAACCATCCACATTTCTTTTTTATATATGCCGTCTAGTGCCCTGAATTGGTTGTGGCTCCTGCGTGGTAGATTATACCTATTGTTGTGAAGGTTTTCTTACCAAGTGATATTTGACTATGTGTGAATCCAGTCAGCTTGCAGTTGCTTTTGGTACCATCTGCATTGTAACGTAGAAGCATTAGTATTACGTATTTACTATGTGTTTGTATTACTAACGTGGAGTGATTATCTGAATTGCAGGTAGAGCATAATCTACCATGGTTTGCATTTTGTACAAGTTGCTGAAATGGAATGGATTCACAATTTAGTATTGATATATATATGAAGCGTTCATTGGGAATTTCTTCTTGTGTCACATTGTTGCACAGAGTGCATGTATGTTTCCACATGTATGAAATCTGGAAGATTTCCTTTATAGGTATGTTTTTGTTTTCCAGTACTTGTAGTAAGTACATTAAAAGTTCTTGTGGATCTTCCTGTGAGTTTATAGTGAATTTCACCATTCCAGCACAGTAGTCCAATTCTTGTCTTATTCCATAAACACTATCAGGGTAATTCATAGAATCCAGCGCACAAGTAGCGCACGCGGCTGGCGCACAGCGTGCGCCTGCGATAGTCTGCGCCAGGCACGTGCGCTGAAACTGATTTCCGCGCACAGCGTATTCATGGATTTCATGCTCCCAAACCAGCCGTGGCGCAGAGAATCGCAGCGAGCCTGCAGCAGCGCCAGTAACGCCCCCAAGAACGCCCTCGCGCAAGGAAAAGCCATCAAAATCGCTAAATCATCGCTAAGGGCTGCGCTAACCCTGGACCACTTCACAGGGCAGGCAAACAAGGAAAGCAAAGCGGGCAATCTTCAAATCAGGAGTACGCGGGAAGTTCTACACGCGACTAGGCAGGGAACGTGAATTACAGGGGTACGCGGGAATTATCACACGCGAACAGCCAGGGAACGCGTATTACAGGGGTACGCGTGAAGTAGAACACGCAATAGGCCAGGGAACGTGTATTACAGGGGTACGCGTGAAGTAGAACACGCGATAGGCCTGGGAACGTGTATTACAGGGGTACGCGGGAATCATCACACGCGAACAGCCAGGGTGCGTGTATTACAGGGGTAGCGGGAAGTTCAACACGCGATTGGCCAGGGTACGTGTATTACAGGGGTATGCGTGAAGTAGAACACGCGATAGGCCAGGGAACGTGTATTACAGGGGTACGCGGGAATTATCACACGCGAACAGCCAGGGTGCGTGTATTACAGGGGTAGCGGGAAGTTCAACACGCGATTGGCCAGGGAACGTGTATTACAGGGGTACGCGTGAAGTAGAACACGCGATAGGCCAGGGAACGTGTATCACAGGGGTACGCGGGAATTATCACACGCGAACAGCCAGGGTGCGTGTATTACAGGGGTAGCGGGAAGTTCAACACGCGATTGGCCAGGGTACGTGTATTACAGGGGTGCGTGGGAATTATCACACGCGAATAGGCTGGGTGGGCCCTCACAGGTGTACCCTGTACACCCTCCACGGCCCCTGCAGGCAGCCCACAAAACAGGGGACTACCCTGCACACCTGATCATGTCCCCCTGCACCCCCATCCACCAGGGGCACCCTCCACCAGGCCCCCACCCATGTCTCCCACCACCCCCACCCCCCAGCAGTGCAGGGGCACCTGCCAGCAGGCCCCCACCCATGTCTACCACCACCCCCACCCCCCATCCACCAGGGGCACCCTCCACCAGGCCCCCACCCATGTCTCCCACCACCCCCACCCACCAGCACTGTGGGGCACGTGGCCAGCAGGCAGTCAGGCAGCAGCAGATGGCAGGTGGGAGCGTGCTCAGGGCTCTGGGGGACTGTAATTTGGCCTCCTGGCCAGGAGCGTGGTCTTTCGTGTTTGAACGCGTGGACAGCCTGATAGGGAGTGATTTTGCACGTGAAAACCCCACACTCAGCGAATCGCGCGAAAACCCGTCACCAGCATATGTGCGTCTATAGTTACCTGCACGGGCAGTGTCAAAGCGTGTGATTGGTGAAAATGGATCTACACGCAGGAGTCACAAAGCGTGTGATTGGTGAAAATGGATCTACACGCAGGAGTGACAAAGCGTGTGATTGGTGAAAAGTGAGCTACACGCAGGAGTGTCAAAGCGTGTGATTGGTGAAAAAGGATCCACACGCAGAAGTGACAAAGCGTGTGATTGGTGAACATGGGCCAAGCACGTACACGCCGTAAGTGACGCTGTACGTGTGGGCCTGTATATAAGGTAGTGTAGAACACCATTTCCCTGTACGTGCTTTTCGTGGAGAGCGAGTGGGTGAATTCTGTACTTCTTGTCGTTTCACACGCGATTTACTTCACGGCGTTTCCAGTTCGTACTCCCTGTTACCTCTGACAGCTTTTTCTCTTTTTCCTCTTGTACTGGTTTACCTGGGCCTGTTCCCTCAAACAGTGTCCCCTTCTACTGTTGTCCTGTCTCCTCAGACAGCGTACACATCTTCTTTTGGCGGGGGTGTTGCCAACCAAACGCGCTCATTTTTCACGCTCTTTTACCTGGCAGACGGTGAGTCACGCACGTATCTAACTTCTGTGCTTGCCCCGTGTGTAGCCTACCCCTTCAGAGGTCATTCTAGGCTGCGTGTGACACGCATACGTTCATTGTGTTACTGGATGCCACAGCGTAGTGCAGGGTTTTCCATCAGCACACGTGGTCTAGGAGGGGTATTGTGCACGTTCCTTAACTTTTCTGGGGTGCCTGTGCGTTGCGTGACCCGTCATCTTTCCCCAGGGGTGTCATATAGCCTTGCCACTGCACTAGGGTACGAATACCATCTGGTACCCAACCCCTTTGACACCCAATTGCCCAGGACAATTGTGCACACCGACTCCCATACGCACAATAACATCAGTGCCATGGTTGGGAGGCGTGCAAGCCGTAAGGGTGGCAAAGGTGGCCGAGCCACACGTGGTGGCCGTGGAGGATCCACTAGGGGACGTGGTTGTGACTTGCAGGGTGCCCCTGTCCCCCCCAGTCTGGAGGACCAGTCAGGGACACCCATGCCCCCCCCCCAGTTGAGGGTCATGTGGCTGATACCAACCCTGATCAGCCCTTGTCGGACCAGCCCATTGTGGCACCAGACCTGTCCGAGGGTGATCCCATCGCTGACATCCAGGTCAGCAGGTCCACTGCACGTGCACCGGTGCACATTGGTGTCATCAGGGCACGCGCATCTATGCCAGATAGGTCATCTGCTGGCCCCCGTAGCCAGGGTGTGGCTCCATCCACCCCACCTCTCATACACCCTGCCAAGACTGTGTCGGTCCTAGTTCATGCACCTCAGATCAGGCCTGACCCCATCCCACTACCCCCAATGCCTGCACCTACTCCCATGCTGAGTGTGCAATCCCACACACCCAGTACTGAGTCCACCACGGCTCCTGCCCCTAGTGTCCACAGCGGCGTAGGACACTCTGGATCCCCACCCCCTTCCAAGCGCAAGAGGAAGAGTGCACGTCCGGCACAGGCTGATGCCCCAGGCACGGCTGCACAGTCCGGCCCATCAAGGAAGCCAAGCTTCACAGACGCCGAACTGAATGCACTTGTTCAGTATGTGTCAGATCATGATAGGGAAATGGTCATCGTTGCAGGGTCCAAGACCACACATGCCAGACGCCAGGCACACTGGCAGACCATTGCTGACAAAATAAGTGCCCTTGGAGTAGTGAGGCGCACAGCTAGTGATTGCCAGAAGCGCTGGAATGACCTTAAGCGCAGGGCAAAGGATAAGCTGGCCTCAAGTCATGCCGCAACCTTGGTGACTGGAGGTGGGTCCCCAGCACAGGAAATAGAACTCACACCACACGAGTCCATAGCTGGATCCTACGTCACCGAGGGACAACTCCAAGGTGTGGGAGATCTCCCTGATTACGAGGCATCATCCGGTGAGTGCACATGCATGTGTGTATTATCCATGTGCATGGTGTGTGTGTGAAGCATTCATGTTGGGTGCCTGTCAAGGGGGTGTGTGGCAGAGTTGATAGTGGCACCCATGTGCCTCATCCAGTATGTTCAGTGCAACACCATCTGCCCACAGCACTATCCCAACTGGCAACAGTGCACATATGGCCCTACACCATGGAAGTTGCCCTTGAATTGTCATTTTGTCACTACATTGTTGCTCATACTCCCCTGTCTATTCATCTGATGTCTTACATACCATTCCTATACTTTCCCCCAGCCAATCAAGTTTCATCTTCACATGCCTGACATGCAATGATACCACATGCTAATGCGTCCTCTGTATATAAATGCCAACCAACATGCTGTCATACTGTGGATGTTGCCTTGACATCCACCTCCTACCTGTGTGCTTTGGTACCGTCTGGTTTCGAGCCCCATTCCCTCACACTCCATGCTGCTCTTCATGGTCTATCTTCCCTGACTTCTACAGTTCAGACCATCGTGCCCTACTCACGACACCTGCTTGCTAACAGTCAAATGAGGGCACCCTGCCCTCCAATGCGACCCACCCTATTGCTGACAAGTGCATCTGAGCCTACTCAAAGCTAACTCTCACTGACATCTGCTCATACATGCCTTTGCCTGTCCCATAGACCCTTCACATGGTCCCTGTCCTCTCTCCTTGCTCCTCTTCCACCATCAATGGTGGGACCCGTTGGGGTGTACTCCTGGCCTCCTTCCAATCCTCAGAGGCCACAATTGATGTGCATGGTAATGGGAGCATCTCAGTCCAAGGCCCTTAGGCCAACCTCATTCTCCTTGAGAAATGCTACCCACATCTCATCAACTTCCTTTCCTCTCCTGCTGTCCCCCCTCCTCTCTCCTCATCAATCCTGCACTGCCTCCCTGCACCCTCCCATGATCCTTCTCCGCCTCCCACTCCAACTCCTACACATGCTGCACCTCTGATCTCTAGCACTCCCCGTAAGTCCTCCAAGGCTGTCAACCTCCTCCACAATTACACTCCTTTCACTGCGGCTGCATCAGGCATTCCTCCGATATCTGTCACTTACATGAGGTTATGCACCTTGACATCCTTGGTCTCATGGAAACATGTCTGACGGCCAGCTCTGTCTGCATCCTTCACACACTCCTACCTGATGTTCAGGAGACCCTCTCCCTGGCCCGCCACTACTGTGCAGGGGGGGTGTGCCGTTGGCTTCCCTGAGGGTATTCCTGCCACTGTCACTCCTACTTAGACCTACTCCACTCTGGAATGGCTTGTGTGACGTCTCTCTCTACCACACCTTGACATTCACAAACTGTGCGTACTGTGTCTGGGAAAACTGGTCAAATGTACTACTTCCTTTCTGAGTGTCCTCACCTCTCCTCCTCACTCATGTCCCCAGACACAGAAATCCTCTTCCTTGGTGCTGTACGCATCCACCTGCATGCTTGTTGACCCCCCCACGTGACCTTTCTGTGACCTCAGCAACTCCCTCTCACCCTCTAGACTCCCGTCTGTCCCTACTCATTCTGCAGGGCACACTCTTGATGCTCTGATCTCATCTGACTTTCCCCTCTCCGTCCATCTCTGCACTCCTCTCTCCTGGAGTGATCACATTCTCCTCTCCTCCCAGCTCACCCTCACCACCCCACAGGCAAAGCCACCCTCACCACTGTCACACACCTTCTTGGTATTCCAACCCATGAAGTGTGTGTCAGTCGAGGCTCATGCTGCCAAGATCTCCCCCCCATCCAGCTCCCCCTTAGGCTCACTCCCATCCTGACAGGGCCCACTCCATGCTCCACTCTATGTCAGGTACACTGGATGTCTTTGCCACGGTCATGACCACCTGTCTGAAGCCCCATGCCAATGCAGAGTCCTGGCATGACTCGGATCTTGTGAACCCAGACCACAGGTGCCGGGTGGCAGAGAGGGAATGTCCTGCATCATGCTCATCCTCTGGCAAACTGGCCTGCCACATGCTCCAAAGGCAATAGCGCCTCACCCTTTTCACCAAGATGAGATCCCCAATCCAAGGGCACATATCTGCGGCATGTGACAACTCTGCAGGACACATAGAAATCTGCAAGGACCTTGCCGAGCCAGATGCAGTGTGTACCTCCCCTGTCCCCTCCGAGCCCACAGCACTGCATGATTGTATCTGTACCCCTATAGGCCACCCCCCCCAGCACTTGTCTGCGCCTAACACCATCTGCCCTTGACGTTAAGTCCTACTTACCTTGTACAGCACTTCCAGCCGCCACTTCCCCTTGCACTTCATTGTGCCACCCACCCCTGCACTTGCGTGACATGAATGACACCAGCACCAGTAGGATTGTTGACTGGCATCCCCTTCTGCCCCACCACCCCTCAGTGCTCCGCTGTACCTTCATACATTTCTGGACCGGTGCTTCACGAATGCTATATGATTCCTTTACAGGTGATGGGGAGGTGGAATCTCATTGTTTACTGCATTTTGTTGATGTAGACAAGGCACTGTGCATCGTGGCCAATTTGGACTAGCAGATCCATGTACAACATGTTAACTTATTGATGTGATGATGCAATGTCAGGACCAGAGTGGTTGAAATCCAAAAAAGTTGCCCTCCTCTCCCTCTTCACTTGGTGGCTATGTCACATGCCATGTGTGTGATGGCATGTGCCTTTGACATGGCAATCACCGGCCAATGTGTGATGGCAGTGCTAGGCAGCATGGTGAGCAGGCGTTGCTCTCCAATCTGTACATTGTATGCCCTGAGCCTCCCCTACAGACCCAGTGATGGTGAATGCATAGGAGGTCTCCCAGTCATGTGGGACATGTGTCGTAGAACTACTGCCTCTGTTGTTCATCAGCCCTTGTTGCATGCCATGGTGCTAATGCCTGTTTCCATTTTTCTCTTTCATGTCTTTGCAGGGGACGAAGCACTTGTTGATGCTGGGGATGTGGTGGTTGAGCCGTCCCAGGAGGGCAACCCGGGCCGACCTTCCACAAGTGAGGGACGTGGTGTGTTTGTGGGTGAAAACCCACAAGTGCTGCAGGTCGTGCTGTCGAGGGGTGTCTCTGGGGGTTCCTCCCCCGAGCAGTATTCAGGTGTAGACTCGGAGGATGACACCTATGTGCAGTCGCAGGTGAGTGTTCTTGGGAGAGAATCTCCTCTGTCCGACCCACCTGCAGCCGGGCCATTGCCCTCAATGGGGATGTCAGTGTCGGCAGCTCAGCCTCCGGTGGTTACGGATGCAGGGCCACACCACACAATCTCTGATCCTGTTCCTGGGGCTGCAGATCAGAGAGGGAATGCAGTCCTGCAGCCTGAGGCCTTGCCGGCACAGCAAGGCGCAGTCCGCCTTGCCCCAGGCAGGTGTGGTGCCCGTCAACGTGGTGGCCGTATGCCACCTGGCAATACCGCTTGGGAGCAATCCATCTACGGTATGGCCAACCAACAGGCAGCATCATCCGAGATGATTGCACAGGCCATGGATAGGGTGGCCACTTCCATTGTCCCCCCAGAAAGGCTGATGGAGCGACTGGAGCAGGCTACAGAGTCCATCTGCCAGGCACACAGGGAGGATATGTTGGCGTCCAACATGGACAGGCGGGCGGCACTGGCGACTCTGCGGGAATCACTTTCCATGGAGTCCCAGCGCCACAGGGAAGGCCTGAGGGAAGAATTCCATCACCTCAGGTCGACCCTGTTAGAGCTTGAGGCTTCATCCCATAGAAGGACAGAGGAGCAGCTGGAGCGTCTGACACGGACGCTCTCGGCCGAGATGCAGGCAACTCGTGCGGAGGTCAGGTCATCCCGGAAGTTACTGCATGGGGACCTCCGCATGATTACAACCCAGAACCAGAACTACCAGACCCGCCTGCTTGCAGCCATGGAGGAGCAAACTCGTGCTTTGCGTGGGCTGCCTCCCATTGTCACACCATCTTCTGAGGCAGCTCCCCCACCTCCTGAGTCAGCTGCAGGGTCTGGCCAGAGCGATAGCGACTCATCTCCCACAACAGAGTAGCCGTGTGGGCCACGAGCCTATGGGGTGTTTTAGTTTCCCATGATCCACACAGGTGGATTGTGGCGTGCATCCTGTCCTCGGACCTCATAGGTGCCCCCCCCCCCCCCCGCCGGCCCTTTCATGGCCATTTTTTCTCAATATTTTTTTTTCTTTTCCAAGAGTGTTGCCTTGTGTGGGTACCTGGGCATACACTGTATTGTGGCTGGGCACATGCAGGCTTGTCCTGAGTTTGGTTTCGATGCTTGGGTAGCAGACATCCACACCCCTCCTGCTTCCGTTTCCATGGGCTTGCAAAGGGTGTGCCCAAGTGACAGCAAATTACACGGTGACATTGGACTCCCATGAGCTGTTGGCCAGTCCATAGTCAATACTGTGTAGACATTCATAGTGTACATTGTTGTTGCACCTAACTATGCATGATGGTTTGATATGTGCCTCTACTTACATATGTTGCTCATGTTTTGCAGGTATTTCACACAGTTCTTCACACGGGCATACTCTCTGGAGTCAGACTACATGTCGGTAGATGTGCACTGACACTTTTGCGTGGCGCCATCACTGTACATCTGGACGGTGAGGACATACCAGCAGAATCAGGTAATGAGACTACCATTGATTACATGCATTGTGTCTTGTTTGGGTGGGCTTCAGGGTGGGTTGGTGTGTAATTTGATTGAAATTACTCTTACACAGGTGTGTAGTAGTGGCTCCAGCGCGGTTAGCTGTTCAAGTGCGGCTATGTACCATTTGGGGCACTGCTATTTGTGACACCGGTGTCATGTTGTGATGGCCAGTTTGTTTGCTCTCACATACCATGACATGGTGTCCTCAGTGGCGGGACTGTGAAGGGAATGGGTGACATGGCAATGTTGTCATGTAGTGAATCGCCTGTGGCAATGCATATTTGATTGATGGAGTTGTGTCTTTTCGTTGTGATGCATTGCTGGTGTATGTGTAGGTAGGGGTGCACACATAGTGACACTTCCATGTTAACAATCTCAGGCTGAAGTGTATCTGACAGTTTATTGTCAAGTAATTTTGTGACATTGTCAGGTAGTGTCATCATTGATTGTCAGATGGTATGTGCCAGAGCAGTGTGCACTAGCCAGCACTGTGATTCCTAGGTGAAGAAGTTGGCCACCAGTTGCGTACGGGCTGCCTCCCCCCGTGCCCTTTCCCCTCCCATGCGCAGCGGGCGTGCATGTGGTTGTGGATGTGGGGGCACCACCATGTCCACGGGCAGGCCCCGGCGTGTTGCAACGTTGTGCAGGACACATGCTGCCACTATGATCCTGCACACTATTCGGGGAGCATATAACAGCTGCCCGCCAGAACGGTCAAGGGAGCGAAAGCGTGACTTCAGCACTCCGAATGTGCGCTCCACTATGCCCCGTGTTGCAATGTGGGCTGTGTTGTACCTTACCTCGGGTGGCGTGGTGGGGTTCCGGATTGGGGTCATCATGTGGGGGCTGATAGGGTAGGCACTGTCCCCTGCGGAGGTGGTGATGGGTATCATTAGTGGTGTTGTGTCATGACCCAGTATCTGACATGCATGCATGTGCAGTGGCATTCATGCTCACCAAGCAGCCATGTATCTCCATGCTGGCCAGCCTCTAGGTCCCGGCATAGGGTAGACATTCTGTAGATGAAGCTGTCGTGGGTGGACCCGGGATAGTTGGCATATACTGATGTGATTATTCCCTTGGCATTGCATACAACTTGCACGTTGATGGAATGCCAGTGCTTGCGGTTTCTATAGATGTGCTCTGTTGCCCTGGGTGGACGCAGAGCCACATGTGTGCAGTCAATTGCACCAAGCACTTTGGGGAATTGAGCCACACCATAGAATTCCTGGATGCACGTCCGCCTTTCTGCATGAGTCCTGGGGAGATATATGTGCCTGCGGACTGATGGCCGTGCAGTGATGATGTTCAAGACCTGGTGTAGGCAGCGTGACTGCGTGGCCTGTGACACACCACCCACTATGGCACTTGTCCGCTGAAAGGATCCAGTGGCCAAGAAGTGCAGTACATTCAGGACCTTCTGCAGGGGGCTGAGTGCTTGGGAGCACAGGGTGGGTGATGTGAGGTCATCCTCCCACTCACTGACCAGGTCCAGTATGATGTGTGCTGGAAACCTGTACCTCCCATACACCTGGTCATCAGGCATCCCGAATAGGCTGGTTCTGGGTGTGAATATTCTGGCCCTGACTCTCCTCCTCCTCCTCCTTTGGTAGCCCACTGCCACTGCTGCTAGGAACGGTATGTTCATCCTGGCATCTGGCTTGTTTATTGATAAGTGCGCAAATTAATGCCTTGCGCGTGTTCTAGGCGAGCGTGTGACCCTCGCACCCCTGGAATCTAGTTCCCACTCCAATAGCGTGTGGAAATTCCCACGCAGCAGGCATACAGGTGCGCTGACGTACTTGCGTGTGTAAGTGCCCGCGCACCCCTGAAATACACGTAAATAGGCCAATGGCGTGTACGCGCACTTTTGGCCAATTACACGCGATGTAATACACGTACATTGGCCAATGGCGTGTACGCGCACTTTTGGCCAATTACACGCGATGTAATACACGTACATTGGCCAATTGCGTGTACGCGCACTTTTGGCCAATTACACGCGATGTAATACACGTACATTGGCCAATCGCGTGTACGCGCACTTTTGGCCAATTACACGCGATGACACTGACGTGCAGTATTTCCACGTGTGCTCCGTCATCACGTGCTGAGTGGGGAACGCCCGTGCGGATCACGTCAGACGCGCTTACGCGGTGAGGGACTCTGGTCCAATAGAATCGCGTATGCGTGCTGACGCACTTACGCGCTAAGGCCCTTCCCTCGGATTTCACGCTGACGTGCAGGAATTTCACGTGCCAAATCACTCCGTATCAAGCTGGCCACCCGAAAACACACGGAACACCACGCTCCTGCCCAGAAGGCCGAGTTACTGCCCCCCCAGTGCCCTGAGCAGCCTCCCACGTGCTATCTGCTGCTGCCTGCCTGCCTGCCTGCTGCCACCGTGCCCTGCCATTTGGTGCCTGCACATCAGCCATCTGCAGGGGTCCAGTTGCTGTGTCCACCCCTGCTGGAACTGAAGACTCCCAACTGGGATTACATCGCTCCACAGCCCAGCCCCAGGACCCAGTTGCCCACCCACACCTGCCTCTGGGGTTGCCATGTCGGGCACTTCGACATCTGGCACCAGTGGCAACCCCAGGCCAGAGGGGCAGAGGGGCACCAGCTTCACTGCCACCGAAGTTGGTGTCCTGGTGGAGCATGTCCTGGGGCAGTATGATGCCCTCTTTGGATCGTCCCGCGCCAGCAAGGAAGGACGGGAGAGGATCTGGGCCGACTGTGTGGTTGCCATCAACGCGGAGGGGGTGGCAACCCGCAACGTCCAGAAGATCAAGAAGCGCTGGGAGGACTTGAGGTCCAGGACCCTTGTGAAGGCCCGGCGCCTCGTGGAGGGGGGCCGGGGCCGCATGAGTTCCATCCAGAAGAGGGTCCTGGAACGCGTACGCCCAGCGCTCCACGCCCAGGTCCTTGAGAGGGAGGCCCGTCTGGAGTTGAGCGGTAAGTGTGCAAGCATTACTGTGTGAGACAGGGCATGTTGCGGTGTGCTGGTTCTATGATACTTGCCTGTATGTGTGCCATGGGCCATGTATGCATGTATGTGTGCAGGGACATCATGGTAATGCATGTGCGACCAGTGATGTGTGACCCACATGGTTGTTGCATGTGTTGAAATGTGGCATGGGGAGCCCTATGCAGATTTAGGACATGAGAGCATGCCAGTCTCTGTACCTGGACATGGATGGGGGTGAAGGATGGGTGCTGATGCCAGGTACATATATGGTAGCCATGTCTGTGTGCCTGACCTGCGTGTCTGTGACTTGTGCATGCCATGGATGCATGACACATGTGTGTGACAATGCACAGATTCTGTGATGCACCCAACTTACCCTTGTTTCGCCTGTGTTCGTTGTGTTTGGGGCCAGATGGATGTGACTGAGGTGAAGTGTGTGCATGTGATATGCATGAGCCATGATGCATGTGAGTTACATATCATTGAATGTTTCAAGAGTCAATTGGACATGCATGGAAATGTGCATGGCATGCACCATGCCTGTTACTGTGTGTGTTTTGCCTGGACTGACCCATGTGTTGTGGAGGGACATGATGGAAGTGTACTTTGACAGGGGTGCTCATCTGCTATTGCTTCCTGTCTAGGGGACCATTTTACAGTAGCCTGATGCTTGTGTCCTTTGTCTCCCTCTACGCAGCGGCTAGTGAAGAAGAGGGCGGAGACGGCGCTGTGGAGCAAGGCGGCGGGGATGCCCCCACGGCTGCAGCGGAAGGGGTGGGTGAGCCCCCACAGGGGCCTGCTACGGCGGGAGACGGTGAGGAGCCATCCAGGTTGGTGGTTTGCACAGAGGAGGAGGAGGCCGACACTGGTGCACACATGGGGCCTGGTGGGAGCATCCCTGCTGGTGCAAGTGGTGCAGTCCAGGGCCAGGGGCAGGAGGCAGCACAGGTCACAGTGGAGGTGCCTGTGCATGTCGCTGTCCCTGACCCTGTGAGTGCACCACCATGCACCAGCAGGGATGCCCCGTCCCAGGCCCGTCCGCAGGTAGTGGGGATGTCCATGTCAACTGACTCCCCTCCACCTGCGGCCGTGGGAACCCCTGGCCGCGTGGAGCAGGTCCTGATTGGGGTCGCGATGCGCACGGCTGTGATTCGTGATGACGTGCGTGCTTCCCGGGAGGAGCACGCACGTCATCACGAAGTGCACCGTGCCGACGTGGCCCAATTGGGATCGGCCATGTTCGGGGGGTTCCTGCATGTGTTGGCCAATCTGACGGCCCTCTCCTCCTCTGTGCAGGCTATCCACCGGTCGTTCTCCTTGCCGTCTTCCGGCCCAGATGCCACCATGGCCCCCTGTGGACCTGCCCCGACCAATGCAGCCAGCTCGGTGGGGATCCCATCCCTGCCACAGTTGGGAGTCGGAGGTCCAGCAGGGGTGGACGACACAGCAAGTGGACCCCAGCAGATGGAAGATGTGCCGGCATCATCGGGCAGGGCACGTGCACGACGGCGTCGGTGGTTACCATCAGCCTGGATGCCGTCGTGCTGGCAGAGGCAGTGGCGTCGGAGGCAGCAGCGGGCTCGACGTGGGAGGCATCATGGCTCAGGGCCATCAAGATCAGAGGGGCAGGCATCGGCCGGAGGGCAGGGCAACCCTGGCATGGCGGTGTGTTCCGTGTGGGAGGAGTTTGGCCAGCGGATAGGTGCGGAGCGGCAGCGGGCGGAAGAGGAGTGGCTCGCCATGGCCAGGGCGGAGATCTCCCTGCGTCGGGCATTGAGGCGGGCTGAGTGCCTCGAGGAGGCTCGCAGGGATTTTGGTGAGCACATGGGGTTGTCCCTGCGAGACCTCGGGGCCAGGACAGAGTCCCGCCTCCAGGACATTGACATGGAGTTCGAGGATGCCCTGGCCAGCATCACCAAGTGAGCCGCAGGACTAGCCCGCTGCCTTTGTATATAGTTTTTTAGTTAGTTAGTGCTAGGTTTCCTTTATTTATTTTTATTATTTTGGACCGCTCGGACAATGGCCACTTTTTTGTACATATTTATTTTATTAGTTAGTATTAGGTTTCATTTGTGGTGTTGGGCTCATGGACCCTGGAACATTCCTGTATATATTGTTATATTTTGGGAGATACATTTTTTAATTTTTTTATTGTTTACACCATGACGTAATGGTTTTTCTTTGATTTCCTACTACATGGTTTTGCTTTGGACAAATTCTATTGATTTTTTAATCCTTTGTTTTTTGGTTTATCATTTTTGTTCTCGGACATGGACCTTTTATTTACTTTGCCACATAGTTGTATGTTTTATTGGTTTACTTGATTTTTGTTTTTAATACATTTTTATATTATCTTACACTTGTGTTATTTTCTCTTTGGTTTCTTACATGTCATGATATGGGTTTTGACATTCACTTGCACCCATTGTGTATGTGTGTGTGACGGACATGTGTTCTTTTGCATACTTGCCTTTGGGGTTGTGTCATGTGATTGCATTCACTATGTGGGTGCATGCAATCCTTGCCTGGGTGTTTGTGCTGGGTATGCTGGCCATTACTGCCATGATTGTGTATCGTCAGGACCTGGGGCCAGGGGGACATGGGTGGGGGCCTGCTGGCAGGTTCCCCACAGTGCTGGGGGTGGGGGTGGTGGGAGACATGGGTGGGGGCCTGGTGGAGGGTGCCCCTGGGGGGTGGGGGGTGGGGGTGGTGGGAGACATGGGTGGGGGCCTGGTGGAGGGTGTCCCTGGTGGATGGGGGGTGGGGGTGGTGGGAGACATGGGTTGGACATGGGTGGGGGCCTGCTGGCAGGTTCCCCACAGTGCTGGGGGTGGTGGGAGACATGGGTGGGGGCCTGGTGGAGGGTGTCCCTGGTGGATGGGGGGTGGGGGTGGTGGGAGACATGGGTGGGGGCCTGGTGGAGGGTGTCCCTGGTGGATGGGGGGTGGGGGTGGTGGGAGACATGGGTGGGGGCCTGGTGGAGGGTGTCCCTGGTGGATTGGGGGTGGGGGTGGTGGGAGACATGGGTGGGGGCCTGGTGGGGGGTGGGGGTGGTGGGAGACATGGGTGGGGGCCTGGTGGAGGGTGTCCCTGGTGGATGGGGGGTGGGGGTGGTGGGAGACATGGGTTGGACATGGGTGGGGGCCTGCTGGCAGGTTCCCCACAGTGCTGGGGGTGGTGGGAGACATGGGTGGGGGCCTGGTGGAGGGTGTCCCTGGTGGATGGGGGGTGGGGGTGGTGGGAGACATGGGTGGGGGCCTGGTGGAGGGTGTCCCTGGTGGATGGGGGGTGGGGGTGGTGGGAGACATGGGTGGGGGCCTGGTGGAGGGTGCCCCTGGTGGATGGGGGGTGGGGGTGGTGGGAGACATGGGTTGGACATGGGTGGGGGCCTGCTGGCAGGTTCCCCACAGTGCTGGGGGTGGGGGTGGTGGGAGACATGGGTGGGGGCCTGGTGGAGGGTGCCCCTGGGGGGTGGGGGGTGGGGGTGGTGGGAGACATGGGTGGGGGCCTGGTGGAGGGTGTCCCTGGTGGATGGGGGGTGGGGGTGGTGGGAGACATGGGTGGGGGCCTGGTGGAGGGTGTCCCTGGTGGATGGGGGGTGGGGGTGGTGGGAGACATGAGCAGGTGTGCAGGGTAGTTCCCTGTGGTGTGTGCTGCCTGCAGGGGCCGTGGAGGGTGTACAGGTAATGCCTGGGAGCACACAGCCAATTCGCGTGTGGGACTTCCCGCGCACCCCTGAAATCCACGTACCCGGCCATATCGCGTGTGGAACTTCCCGCGCACCCATGAAATCCACGTACCCTGACTAATCGCGTGTGGAACTTCCCGCGCACCCCTGCAATCCACGTACCCTGACTAATCGCGTGTGGGACTTCCCGCGCACCCCTGAAATCCACGTACCCGGCCATATTGCGTGTGGAACTTCCCGCGCACCCCTGAAATCCACGTACCCGGCCATATCGCGTGTGGGACTTCCCGCGCACCCCTGAAATCCACGTACCCTGCCATATCGCGTGTGGAACTTCCCGCGCACTCCTGAAATCCACGTACCCGGCCATATCGCGTGTGGAACTTCCCGCGCACCCCTGAAATCCACGTACCCGGCCATATCGCGTGTGGAACTTCCCGCGCACCCCTGCAATCCACGTACCCTGACTAATCGCGTGTGGAACTTCCCGCGCACCCCTGAAATCCACGTACCCGGCCATATCGCGTGTGGAACTTCCCGCGCACCCCTGAAATCCACGTACCCGGCCATATCGCGTGTGGGACTTCCCGCGTACCCCTGAAATCCACGTACCCGGCCATATCGCGTGTGGAACTTCCCGCGCACCCCTGAAATCCACGTACCCGGCCATATCGCGTGTGGAACTTCCCGCGCACCCCTGAAATCCACGTACCCGGCCATATCGCGTGTGGAACTTCCCGCGCACCCCTGAAATCCACGTACCCGGCCATATCGCGTGTGGAACTTCCCGCGCACCCCTGAAATCCACGTACCCTGCCATATCGCGTGTGGAACTTCCCGCGCACCCCTGAAATCCACGTACCCGGCCATATCGCGTGTGGAACTTCCCGCGCACCCCTGAAATCCACGTACCCGGCCATATCGCGTGTGGAACTTCCCGCGCACCCCTGCAATCCACGTACCCTGACTAATCGCGTGTGGAACTTCCCGCGCACCCCTGAAATCCACGTACCCGGCCATATCGCGTGTGGAACTTCCCGCGCACCCCTGAAATCCACGTACCCGGCCATATCGCGTGTGGAACTTCCCGCGCACCCCTGCAATCCACGTACCCTGACTAATCGCGTGTGGAACTTCCCGTGCACCCCTGAAATCCACGTACCCGGCCATATCGCGTGTGCAACTTCCCGCGCACCCCTGCAATCCACGTACCCTGACTAATCGCGTGTGGAACTTCCCGCGCACCCCTGTAATCCACGTACCCGGCCATATCGCGTGTGCAACTTCCCGCGCACCCCGGTATGCACGCACACGTTTATTTTTTCTCTCAGCGCGTGTCTGTGTTTGTGGGTACCCCTTTGTACGTCATTTGTCCTGGAGGGCCACAGTATTGGACATTGATCATGTCTGTATATAGGTGCTATTTGTTGGCGCACCTTTTAGCGCACATTTCTTGCAGGCGCAGAGACGCTACCGCCTGCTTTCTTGTGGCGGTCGTGTTTGTGCCTGTTTGTGCCTGTGCGCTGCTTTGAGCGTGCGCTTTTTTGCCCTATTCTATTCCATGAATATGTGTTGTATGCGAGCGTGTGGGCGTTCCGCGCACTTGCCTCCTATACTTTCCCCGTGCCGCCCACATTCTTCCCCATTCCGAGTGTTGTGCCCCATTTTATTCCCCATTCCGAGTGTCCCGCCCTGTGTTCCGCCTACTTTAGAGCTGTGCGCTGCGCTCGGAGTGATAGCGCAGTGGCCGTGGCGCACGACGTTGGTTGACCTGTGCGCCGGCCTGCGCCGCACGCTTTTTCAGCACACGTCCTCTGCTTTTCTTGCGCACGGACTTCCATGAATCGACGTGCGCTGGTTTCCCTGCGCTTTTCGCTAATTTTCGGCGCAGCGCACGTATTGGCCCCTCTGCGCCGGGATTTTCGGCGCACATTTATTCCATGAATCGGCCTTTATATGTGTTGTCAGGATTGTTTTTTGCGTTTCTATGAAGTACTAACATTTGCATACACAATGGGTCTCTAAAGTGTAAGTAAATGTTGTCAACAATTGGTAGTAATTGAAATAGAATATTCATTGCTACATTTGCATAGCAACTTACACCAACTATATTTGAGAATTTAAATGGTCCAGGTAGTTCTGTATCTAACTGCTTTTTTTGGAGTTTGTCTTCCGTCTTTAAAGAAGTACCTGGTTTACTTTCTCTAATTGATTCTTTTTTGTTTGTGGTACTTGATGAAATATTAGTTTCTTTTACTCTCTTTGGAGGATTTGCAGTGACGTCCTGTTGCATTTCTGTTTGATTTAGTTTTCTTTTACAAAGTTTTAGTTTTTGTGGAACAGAATATGTGTTTAGATGGGGAGTGTATAGTGAGCGAAGTCTATTATATTCTAAAATGCAAGGAATATCAGCATTTACTTTACTTGCATCAAAGTTGATTAGAAATAGACCGTCAAGTGTACGTAAGCGTGATAGTGCTACGTAGCTCATGCCTTCTTTAAAGACTGTGTTACCAATATCTATCATTGCTTTGTCTAGGGTAAGACCTTGTGATTTATGAATCGTGACTGCGTATGCAAGAGTTAGAGAAAATTGTTCTCTGCGTACATACATATCTTTGAAGAGAAGGAATCTAGCTGTTGAGCGTCCTATCCGTTTTACTTCTGAAAGTTTGTCAAAGAGTATATTGACAAACTGAATTTTGTTGTCACGTGGGTATGTTTGAAAGCCAACAACTGTACCCAGTGCTCCATTAACTAGTCCTTGGTCCACATCAAGGTTACGTTTAAGCATTACTCTGCAATTTAAGGATCATTTTAACATCTTTTCTAAGCCTGCTGTGTTTGAGATTGATTTTTCTAAATTATTTAGTCTTGTGGCTTGGTCACACATGGGTAGTGTCATACCATGTACATCTAGTTTGTCTGTGGCGCTAATTTCCATTATTGGTTGCATTTCTTTACTTAACATTATTTCATTTAATTTGAGACAGCTTGCAAGAGTTGGCATTAAGGCCATACAATTGACATTTTTGTGGGCTAATTGTTCCATAACTTCTGTAGCACATGCATTATCGCCATAAAGTGCATTAATGTGCCGGGTTTTTAATGTTGCTTCTGCTTCTTTAGAAAGTATACCAACTCTCAAACTTTTTAAAATGTTGGCATAAGTTAGATCTGCAGATTGGCGCATGTTTTCTGTTAATTCTCTGTATTAGAAATGTTGCCAAAGGTTGACATTTCCAATGCTGCCAACAGTTATACGGCAGAGTTTGTGCCCTAATGTTTTAAAAATAGGTTCACCTTTTACTGGTGTTAATTGAAGCAGATCTCCAAAAACAATAATGTGTTTTCCTGCAAAGAGCTCTTCATAGTCTGTTTTGAGTACTTCTTGTAATCTGAGGTGAATCAAAGCTAACATCAGGTTGGAGACCATGCTCACTTCATCTATTAGTAGCATTTTCATTTGTTTCAATACTCTGCGTAATTCCATTGCAGCTTCTGCAGAAAGTTTGTAATAGTCTAATTTGTTCTGGTGTTCTACTGGTAATAGTAGTAATCGGTGTAATGTAACACCACCTATGTTGTAGGCAGCTAAACCTGTGGGGGCAGTGACAACAGCTGACAGTTTGTTGTTTGTCAATTGTTGAAGGAACTTACTAATGATTTTGATTAGGAATGTTTTGCCAGAACCAGCTTCACCACTGACGTACACTAGTATAGGTTTATAATTATGGCAGGAACATTCTTTATTTTCATGTTTTACACCATGTGCAATTTGTTTTGTTACTTCTTGAAAAATGCTACTTTGCTCATAGTTTAGTTTTGATTGTAGTATAGTTAAGTCTTCTTTATCTTCATACTGACACATGGTGTTTTCTACTTCTATCATAGCTTATTCTGCCTCATTTGTTATTAGTGGATCTCCCAGTGGTTCTTGGCTTCCTGTTACAGAAGGTTGACTACTGTCAGGAGTATCCCTATCTAGTTGGGCTTGAAGTTCTTCTTCATGTTGCTGTTCATTGTGCAACATTGTTTTGTACTGTGTAAAGTTTACATCAGTTATAGTGCTTTCATTTGCTTTGAAAGCATCCTCATATGAGTCATAGTTATCTAGTAATTGTTCTTCTTTTCTCCATGGTTTGAAGAGTTGTAGCAGGGACATGTAATATACTTCTTTATGTTGAGGAGTCTTCAATGACAATTTGATATGATTAATTAAATTTGGTTTAGTGAGTTTAACTAAGCTGCCTTCACAGTCTGTCACTCTATATTTACCTTTTTTTTCATCAGGTTTCATATTATTTTTGTATGTGTAGTTTTGGGCTATTTGGTATAGACACATGTTTTCCAAAGTATTACTTCTGTTTGGGTAGTATGTGTCCAATAAATTGTTTTTTAAAATGTCTTGGCTGTTGGGATCATGTTTGGCTATTGTTTCTATATCTTCATATGATTTTAGAACTCTTTTTCTAGATTTAGCCATACTATATTTTCAGATTTACCATACAATGAAGTACCAGTTAAACGATCAGCTGCTTCATAAGATCCACATTCTCTATGGGTGAACATTTTTATGCCCAAGCTGTATAATTTCTGAGATACTGTTTTATCTGATGACATGTCATTCCAGAGGTCTTGGAGCTCTGTCTTTTCTGCTTTAGTTAAGTATGCTGTGACATATCGTGCAACTGCAGTAGAATTGTCTGCAATGTACTGCACATCTATGTTTGCATTCCATAAGTGGGCAATGATTGCATTATAATCATTGATATATTTTTCTTCTTCTTTTCTTTTTATGTAATATGTATTTTTAGGTGACTTACCTTTAACACTATGTCTAACTGAAGACATGAGGTTGCTTACTTGACCTGTATTTGTAACTGGTCTAGGGAAACCAAATCAGCATTTGGTGTAGTATTTGCCTTTGTTTTTGTATTTGCGACGACAATATTTTCCACATTTGTGTCTTTGAAATTGTAAAATTTGTGCATGAAGATCACTATTTGTGGCTTCTGATGGAATTTCACAAGTGACATATTTTTCAATAAACTGTAAAACAGTGGCATCACTGTCTTGACCAAATTTAGGAGCATCTTTAATTCATAAAAGCATGTGGATATGTGGTGCTCCTCTGGCTTGGTATTCTTTTCTCCAAAAGAAGTGTTGCACTTCTCCAAGGGGAGGAACAGTTTTATTACAAATAAAATGTAGCATAGCAATGAAGCGATGGTGAAAATATCTTGAAACATTAAAAGGATCCAAAAAACAAAGTTCTCCAGGTGTTAGAATATCTATGTTTGTTTTGTTTTTATTTGATATGCGTAGGAAATCATGTAAATCTTCCCATGCATATTCTGCACAACTTAATGTAACAAACCAAGTGGGTGGGCCAAGGTTTCTGATCATACAACGTACATCTCCATGACGTCGAAACCAGTACTCTTTAGTACCACGCATATTTGCTAATAGATTTGTAATATTTGATTGTAAAACCTCATCCTTTTGTTGCACTTTCTCTAATAATTGTGTAGCTGTCATATTTTGAAAGTGTGATCCTGATTTTAATATGTGTGCAACTCCGTAACATAAAGTTGCTAGTTCACTTTCAAAGAGTAGGTGGAATATGTATTCCACATTTTGTCTAAATCTGGGATCTTCAGAATACATCCGTAATGAGCGGTATTCTGAAGCTGATATTTGAATAGGTCTATCATCATACCTTCCTCCTTTGCCAGTAGGAAAGAGTAGAGGAAAAGCACATGCTTCTATACTTTTTTCCCATATACTGATTGGCGATCCTTTTGTTTGACGCATTTGGTAAGTTTCCAGTACATCTTGTACGGTGTCATTACAGTGCAAAGGATGAATTGTATAATGGTCTAAAGTATTTGATATTGTAGCAGGATCTAGTAGCTCAAATTGACCAGCTTCTTGTGTTTCTTGAATTATTTCAGTTGTATCTTTCAAGTTTTCTTCAATATTAATTTCTTTGTAATATTCATTATTATCTTTAAGATATTGGAAGGCTTGTCTAACTTTATATAAATCTACCAGCTGTTGCCATATTTTTTTGTCTTTTGTAGGTACTCCATTTACTAATATAATTAAAGATTGCTGCATTGGACGTTGCACTCCTAGAGTATGCACATTTTCTTTTAGATTTAATGGTAAATAAACTACTTTTCCACGAATGCCTTTTACCAATTCAGAGGGAGGTAATTTTGCTGTTTTTGGTTGAAGACGTATTATTGCTTGAAATGGGTGTACTGTTTGAATTATGATGCTCTCATATAAATTAAGTAGTTGTAGAGGTTTTGGTACTGGGTATAATTCCAAATTATTTGTGATAGAACGTGAAGGAGTTTGCTTGTTGTCAAGTTTTGTAGTGCAATAACTACAAAGTATTAAGGGCTCAGTTATTTCATATTTGTTTTCTGCTACAAGGTAGCGAGCTAATTCAAACCATTTAGAATCTTCATTGTCTTCTATTTTGTATGATAGGTCCACAGTTTTTGTGTTACTTTTATAAAAATTCTACGGCAACATACACATACATGGTTTGGTACTTCAGCTGATGTACTTTTAAATTTTAGTATTTCTTTTTTGTATGTGTTTAGCAAAAGGTTGCCATGTGTAGAATTGTTGCTTAATTGGTTTAAAGCTATTTCATTCTGTAAATGGCTTTCACTTCCAAAATATTTTTTCTGGATATAGTGAATTTCTTCAAGTAGGTCTTTTGCTGTACCATGTAGAAGGATGTTATTTAACTTTGCTAGTGCTAAAGCAGGACTTTTAGCATAGTACAGTTTATAGACTAGATTTCTTATAGTTGAATGATGTGTTGATATCCTTTTGATATCATGGAAAGTGGTTTTACAAGTAGGTCCTGTAATGCAGGCCAATGAATGTCCTTGTAGTCCTGTGTACTTGCGCACTGGACAGGTATCTATATTTTGCAGTAATTTAATTTTGATTTTGTCTTTGCTTTTTACATATTTATTGAGGAATTGGCGTAAAGATTTGAAACATTGTTTGGGAATGTTACACATTGACGTGCATGGCCATTTGTACACTAGACGTTCTGATTCAGTTGAATGGAGGGGTAATTCTAAGTTTTCAGGGCATATTTTTGTAAGAAGTACTTCTTGTTCCATTATGGTATTATTCACTTTTTCATAACCTCGACCACTGCTATGTATTGCAATTGTATTTGTTTGCTTTTGTTTGTACGCTTCTTCATTAAAATATGGTTCTGTGCTTGTAGTGTGATTCCATTCACCTCCGCTGATACTTAAGAAGTTCTTTCTGTTGATATTTCGCTTATTGAGAAGTCTTTTTTGTAATTTAGTTATTAGTTTTGTTAGTGGTTTCATTTTGTTTAACAGTAAAATAAACAAATTTCTTTTGAGAAGAATTGCACTGTCCATCAATGCTTCTAAGATTAATTTCCTACGATAGGTTTTAAGCTTTGAACCTGATTTCTCTCCTGTTTTTATAAGATTTTGAAGGACTTTGTGACGGTATATTTTGGCTAAAATACTTTTCTTGGTATGCTTACTTTGACCTATATTAAAATATGAAGAAGTAGTTTTATCTGTACTGATAGCTGATTTTCTGTTAATTGTTTTTTGGTTTGTTTTACATTTTGATAGAGGAAGCGAAGTTGTTGTACTTGAAACTTCTTGTGTTTCACTAAATGATTGTATTAGCTGTTTTGTTTCAACTTTTTTTACAAATTCTGCTAGAGATGGATGCTTATGTTGGACACCTTTATTTTCATTTGCTCTACTTTTGCGTTGCTTTCTACGGACTTGACTTTTGGTAGGCATTCTTTAGGGTCTGTTGAAAAAAATAAAGAAGATATGGGTTGGGGTGTTCTGGAATGTATGTGTGCTGTGTGCATGAGTGTTTGAGTAAGATGATAAAGATGTATGTAATGGTGTGTGATTGTGCATTGGGAACTAAAACTAGTAGGGATAGGTATTCTTGAATTTATGTGTTACTAAACTGGGGTTCAGATGACAGAAAAAAAGTAAGCTAGTGGTGTGGAAAAGTACAAATAGTAAATCTAATGTATACAATTAAAACAGTTGTTTGTTCTATAATATGAAAATTGTAGTGGTTCAGTTGGGTAATTTGTGTGTCCAAAAATAGAAATTTGTGGGCCATTCTGGCTGTAAATCGCTGTTTAAGACATGGACATTTTTGGACAAAATGGTACAAAATCTCTATTTTTAGAAACCGAAATAGCTTGTTTTAACGTTATAGTATATTTGATTAATAATACAAATATTATGGTGATATTTTACTTACTTTTTTTTTAAATTAACAGGTAACTTCTTAGTTTTTCTTTCTTCTTCGAATTCGGCTGCTTCTTTTCAGGAAACTGGTCTTCACTGCAATTGTAAAAGCTTCAAATTAGTAACTTTGTTTGTATATAGACTGTTTTTAATTTAGATATTGATTTTTTTAATTGAAATCCTCAGTGCCTTCTTTAAAACCATTAAACTAATTTATTTGCATAAGATACATTGCATCAATTCAGTACATATGATATGTTCTTAATGAACAAATTGTATTGAATGACTAACTGTAGCAAAAAAAAATATCTTTACTATGTCTTGTGAAATTTATAATATATTAGTGAATACCACTATTTCTGTAAGTAAACTATTCTAGGTAATAGCGCCTCAATGTCATGTCTAATTTAAAGTAATTAAGTAAATAAATAAATAAAAACAAAAAATATGAAATTGTATAAGTATTTTTTATAAAGGTTTAAACATAGATTGTGTTTGCATGCAATTTTGTTTGAATATATGTAGTCTATATATTTCATTTAAAAAATGTTAGTTTAACATGATTTGAGTGTGTGTGTATAAAGAAAGTAAATAGTATAAAGGTTTATAAGTGATAGTTGATTTTAGGAAATTGAAAAAAGTACAGTAAATTCATTTTACAGATTTTACAAGGTAAAAGTCTGTTTGAAAATGTGTTCATCTACTATACAGAAAATATGCATACCTGAAGTTTGTGTTCATGCATATGGATATGCATGGAGCTGCAAGTAGAAATCTTGAAGACTTGTACAGTATTTCTGGTAGATGCTGCTTGCCAATGATATGACACTTGTACTCAGGGAGATTCAGAGTACATTTGCAGTGCTGATCTATGATGATGCAGTTAGATGTAGAGGTCTTGAATGTGATTGGTGCATGGTCATGTGATTTTTGAGGTACATCCAATGAGGGAATGGCAGAGAGAGTGTAGTGGAAATGGTAGAAGGGCTTTTCATGTTACGATATGTCCGCGGACATGGCGGTAGTTCGCGGACATCGGGAGTTACATCCGGGGATTTTTGGGTTCAGAAGTCATGCAAATGAGAATAAGCACTAAAAGGGATTGGTCAGGAAAGTTTGGTGGGTGTGTTGTGCCAGGAGAGATTTTCTCAGATACTCTTTTTGCTGAGAGAACAAAAGATAGCTATGGCTGTGTGTTTCAGAAAACAGATTGTTTGGATTTTAGGAGATTCGTGGATACGTTGGTTGAAGGTGCATGCAGAAAGCTGTGGAGTAGCTGTAGATCTTGGATTCCCACATGTGGAAGTACACTGCATGGAGTACGTGGAATGAAGTGGTTGGACTTGCTACCTCTCTGTGCTACTTTGGAGACAGAGCAACATCCAGACATAATTGTAATTCATTGTGGAGGGAACAGTTTAGGACATGTGACTGGAATATTTTTGCAATTTGCTATGAAAGAAGGACTTAGGAAGGTTATGGACATGTTTCCTAATTCTCAAGTGATATTTTCACGGATTGCGCAGAGACAAATGTGGCTTCGTTCTTCTTCATTTGGTCCACACATGGAAAAAGCAAGGCGCAATGTCAATAAGGCTGTTTGTGCCTTTCTAAGAGATTTTGGCATATCTTCTTTTCACAATGAAAATATTATGTTTTATAGTACATACATTTTTCGTAGAGATGGAGTCCAGCTTACTTATGCTGGCAATCAGATTTTTCTGAGAAATGTACAAAATGCATTGCGACCTTTTTTGGAATTACAACAATGATTTTGAAGTAGATGTTAAGCATTTACAATTTTTGACTTACAAACCCCACCAAAGGCTCTTTTCAGAGCCACCACTTCTTTCCAGAGAAAATTACAATGTTTGTGATGGAGTAGCAACCCAATTTTTGTAGTGTTCGCGAACTGTCCGCAGACTTCTAAAAAATACAAAGAGCCCTGCTTCATTTATTTTCACTTCTATTTTTTAACTGGGAAAGGCGGCTCTGAAAAGAGCCTTATTTTTTTTGGATTTTTGTAATTTTGTATTTTTTTTGGTTTTTCAGACACGACACACTAGGAGAGGAGGGTAAAGGAGGGTAAAGGGGGGGACACCAACCACAGGGATAAGAAAGGGCGAGCTGAGAGAGGAAGATGTAGAGTGGGTTTTATTTGGGTAGTGAGCAGGTCTTCTCGTGCTCTGAGACGATAGTCTCAAAAGCACTCCGAAGTCGCTCCCCCCTGCAAAGTACTGTGTCACAGTACATACATACAACTGTGACCCTCGAAAGGTAAGGATCATCAGCATTCTGTATGGCCTGTGAGGCAGCTTGAGGAAGACGCTGTCCCACAGAGGTGTTCCTTGTGGTGACAGGATCAGAAACAGAGGATGAAGTAGAGGAAATCAACCTGCTATGTTCTTCGCAAGGTACAACCCTGCGAATAGCCCCAGAGTGAAATTACCTCAGGTGTCGCTTCATAGTAGTGGTCCCAAAGCTGTACTTACCGTGCTTCCCGCGACTGAGTATCATTTTGCACTCATTGCAGGTAACACAGTTTGCACGAGCCTTAGGAACATTACCATGAATGGTAAATAACCGCCACACCCAAGACTCACGCCTAGTGCGGGTAGTAGGGTTTTCCTCTACCTCATTCTCATCATCCTCTTCTTCCTCCTCCGCATCCTCACTCCTGTTCCCCTCTTCAGGCCCTTGGGGAGGTGGTGGAGGGGGTGGGGGTGGTGCTGAAGCAGGTGCAGCACCAAGTGGCAGTTCAGCAGCCAAGGATGTCATCTCGATGATGGTGTAGTCTGCAGGTGGCAGCAAAAATCACTGTGTTCTGAAGAATAGCCAGAAACACAATGGGAATAAGCTCTTGGGCGTGGTCTTTTATAGGGGTGCTTGTGCGCGGTTCGCGGACATGCGCACTGTCCGCGGACAGATCGAACACAAAAAAAGGATCGGAAAGTTTCAAAGGGTATATAGAAACTCAAGATTGCTATGTGGGACTTGTGCCATGGTGAGATTTTATTGAAAAATATTATGGATTAACTGAAAATGTACTTTTAAATTGTTCGGGGACACGAACAGTGTCCGCATTTCAGGACACACGATGAGCGTGGGCGCGGTCATATGATCCGTTCACGAACTAGTCCGCGAAGGAAATGCCTGTCCGCAGGACACAGAGATTGGTTAGCGCATGCGCATTGATGTTCTACGGACACTGTTCGGGTTCTGAAGTAATTAAAAGTGCGTCACACGTGAAACGAACATTTCAGGACACCGCGTGTGTTCTTAGAACAGTTTAAACTTGGTAGCGAACAGTAAGGACAGATATAGTGTTCTTTAGGACACGTGTAATTTCGTTTATGTACGAACATTTCAGGACACCAATTGTGTTCTTAGAACAGTTTCAATTGGGTAGCGAACACTACGAACAGGTATAGTGTTCTTCAGGACACCTCCATTTTCGTTTACGCACGAACATTTCAGGACACCAATAGCGTTCTTAGAACAGTTTGAACTTGCTAGCGAACAGTACCGGACAGGTATAGTGTTCTTTAGGACACTTTAATTTTTGTTTGTTTACGAACAATTCAGGACACCGCGTGTGTTCTTAGTACAGTTTCATGTTGCTAGCGAACACTACGAACAGTTGTACTGTTGTTCAGGACACATCATTTTCGTTTATTTACGAACATTTCAGGACACCACGTGTGTTCTTAGAACAGTTTCAACTTGCTAGCGAACAGTACGAACAGGTGTGGTGTTCTTCAGGACACCTCCATTTTCGTTTATGTACGAACATTTCAGAACACTCGCACTGTCCGCGGACACTTTTACTGTTTTTTAAAAAAAAAACTGAAACTATTCACAATACAATATAAAAATTAAACTTTATTTAACATATATTAATAATTTATGACAGAGAAGGTGAGGCAGAAACAGAAACAAAAACAGGAGAATTTGGGGTTTCAACATGATTGGTATTAGGTGAAGAAGGGATGGAAGTCTCATCAAAACGTTTTGGATTATGGAGAGGGTTTGGGGATAATTGACTGGGATATAGTGAGGAGGGACAAGTACATGTGGGGCAATGGTATGAGGTTTTTGGTTTAAAATGATTTTCTACAAAAGTTTTTAAATTATTAAAATTAGCCAACAATACATCCATTTTTTCTTCTATATTGTGAAGACTGTTATCCATAACAGGGTTTTCTGAAGTTTTTTCTATTTTGGTATGCTCTGTACAAAAAAATAATATATATGTTAAATGTATATAAAAAAAAAAAAGGTTTATATTATAAAGTGTTTACCATTAGTTTCACTATCTTGTGACATTTCTTCATGTGGGAAATTGTCCTCTAGCCATTCCAGAGTACTAGACATTTCTGTGAGAAAAAAAAAAAGATAATATACATCTTTGATGTCCTGGGTGTGATGTCATCTTTGATGTCCTGGGTGTTAGTCTTAGCAGTGCACGGTGGTGGTGCGAGTTATGGTTGCTTAGCTTACCATAACTGGCGGATTTCAAGGGTTTTTCGGTTTTACTTGGAACCATAACGTCCCTTTAACAAAGTTTTTTCACTGAATTTCATAGGTTTTTAGTAGCGCAACTTAACCATAACGTCCCTTTAACAAAGTTTTTTTCACAGAATATATATATATATATATATATATATATATATATATATATACATACACACACCTCCAAGGAGGACTACCTATCGCAGAATTAATTCTACCTCACTCATCAAAGATGGTCCTCAGAACCACATACCACAGCATTCCCTCTGTCTATCTGACATACTATGGATAACCCACATGTATACATAACTCAAAGAGAAGGGGGGTCTGCTACACCCTTGCTGTTTCCTCCTTCCTTTCCACCAACCACACACACTTTCAAGCCAGGAGAGACAAACTGAACCACTAACAAAACTGTGCAATGCACTGAACTTCACAATGAATACTGATGCATCGTTCGCTGATGATATGTGACATTTTATGCAAGCTGGAACCATTTATGGCAGTGGCGGTCATTATGACCCGGGCGCAAAGGGATACCGGGCACTGGTAATGACACCGTTGCCGGTAATTCCTTTGCGCCCTATTCCGAGGTCCCTTTACGGGTCCTTTCTTAATGCCTGGTTTTAGCAGGCGTTAAGGACGGGACCGGCAAAGGGATACCGGGGTCGATAACGGTACCGCAATTTGCGGTACCGTTATTGCCGCCTTCCCCCTTCCCATTGAGCCCTATGGGAATGGGGAATGGCATTTCAAATGGGTATTTACTGGTCCTGCAAAGGGCGGAATGGACTATTAAGTCCCCATACCATCACATCGGTGGTGGTACCGGTACCGGTATTGGTGCTAGTCATGGCGCTAATGGCGCCATGACTAGCACCAACCTCGGAATGAGGGCCAGCGTTTTTATTCTTTTTATCAGATAAAATGGCTCCCACAGAAGACCAAAGCTCACTTCAGCCAGGCTTTAAAATGTAGTAAACAGTTTCTGAAAATCACTTTGCTTTTGTCCCATCAATGGGTCCATTTGTTAAATGAGTATATCTGCCCAATTGAGACTATTTTGCTCAATCCCCCGGACGACGGCTCTCTTTATTCCCTGTTGCCCCAAAAAAGGTTTGACGGGGTTTAAAGAAAGGTTTTGGAGAATTCTTGCCCCAAATGATACCTTCACACTTCAGTATTATGACCAAAACAACTGGTCAGGGAAGGAGATCGAACTCCCCCAAAAAATACCTGGAAATCTCTGGCCATTTTCATTGGTCCCTAACCTGGTGGACCTTTACAGAGTTGCCGAGAACTAATTGTGCCAGCAGTAAATATTTGTAGTGCTAATTCTTCCTAATAAAGGGACTTTGGACCTCATTACAACTTTGGTGGTATTTCAGTGGTAAATCTGCCTAAATACCACCAAACGGAAATACTGTTACTGCCACTTGGTCCCACTGATTTACAGCAGGATTACAATTGTTGGTAGGTGGTTTAAGTCACCTTTTTATGGAGTCAATGGGACACCATGGGTATTTCAGCAGAATTAACCCCGATGGTATTTACGCTGCCAGTATTTCAGCTGATTTTGACATTTTTATGGCAGTAAGGAGGAGGATTTACCTCTAGCATTTTGCTGAAGGAAAATCCTCGTCCTTACCATCAGTTGCGTTTTCAAAGCCATACTATAAGAGGCTTTAGCTTAATGTATCCTAATGTTGGTAGAATAGGTCTGCAGGTTGAGTTCCTGCTGCAGAGATTCGCAGGTCATAGGTTTGTTTGCTGGAAAGGCAGAGTAACCTTTCTATCCTTCACAGGTCATTTGTAATGACAACTGCTGTGGGGTCTGCGAAATGTAAACACACCTTGCAATTGCAACTCTTTTTCAATTTAAAGTTCTACCAATTTGGTAAACATTTTTGCAAGAAAGCAATCACGCCAAAATAGATTCCCAGGTTCCCCCGAAATCAATCTCTCTAAATTAGTTCACAAAATGTGCACAATCAATAGTGGGCATTTCAGTGCAAAAAAAAGATCCACAATCAGTTTATGGGAGCCAGTCCCCTGTGATGAAGCCATACTGGAGAGACCAGTGGGGAGGATTGGGATGGTGTCCAGTCATAATGTCGAATACAATAATGTCGAAAGTCAAAATGTCGAAAATATTTAGTCGAAAATAGAAATGTCGAATTACAAAAATGTCGAATTTTTTTCGATTTTTTTCGAATTAATGTTTAAATAAATAATTAATTAATTATATTTTATAAAACATAATTTTTTTAAATGGTTAAAGGTATATCCTTGGTGAGTGGGGGGGATGGGGAGGAGGGGGGGTTTGGGGTAGGGGTTTGGGATGGTTTTTTTTAATAATTAATTATTTAATTAATGTTTTATTAAATACTTTTTTAAAAAAATTAAAGGTATATCCATGGGGGGTGTTGGGGGGGATGGGGAGGAGTGGAGGGTTGGGGTAGGGGTTTGGGATGGGGGGTTTGGGGGGGGCCCCCCCAATAAAAAACGTTAGTATGTGTGACATTTTACATAGTTATTTTAACATTGGTTTTTCGATTTTTTTTTCGACATTTTATTTTCGAATTAATGACTTTTTCTATTATATGTATGTGTTTTCGACATTTTTGAATTCGACATTTTTGTAATTCGACATTATTTTTTCGACTTTTTGACTATAAACCGATTGGGATGCATGCGAAGCCGCCTGCTACGCTATGCAACCCCTGGAGCCAGCACCCAGGGAATTCTACAGGTTCTGCCCACAGATCCCATGGTCTGGTCGAAATGGAGGGCAGCCGAGCCCTTCTCCACCCCCCCCCCCCAGATCCCACCAAAATATGCTCTTTTACTTCTAAGGGAAAACCCATATTTGGTTTTGGGGTACCAGGAGATGAGGAAAACCCCCAGGAGGACACCAAGACCTTTGATGCCGTGTTGCCACAAGACCATCTAAAATCCGGAAGTTTAGCACTACCTCTGCCGTAATGCATTATATAGGATCAACCTAAAACAAAACAGAGTGGATCTGAAATGTGCCAAGCAAGATTGGGGGGAGGGAAAGGTATATACCGGATACTAGAACCAAAGGGAAAGCCTGTTAACTCACTGGTGGAACCCCAAAAAGGGACCTACACAACTCTCCTAATACTACAACAGCACCTACAGAGGGGTGTGAATGTCTTCCCCACAACCAGTGGAAAGACACCCCCTCTCCGCTCAGCAGCAGGGCTAGCCCCTGAAAAACAAAGTGTCCCCAGGGATTCAAAACTACCTCTGCTTAACCCCTCAGCTGTAAGGAGGGCAGTTACTATAAATATATACAGTCAGACAGAAACAGACTGCCCCCCAAAAACGTGCTAGGTGGTCAGGAATATACATAGGAAACAGACATTAGACTTTTGCCTGACCTTAACACGTGAGGGTGGCCGACCAGAAATGGTGAAAAACATCCCTCATGAAGAGAAAATTAGAGGGTGGCCTTACCCACAAAGGAAGGAGGCAGACAAAGGGACCCAGAGCACATAGGAGCTACTGAATAACAGGACTGATCAGGCCATCCAGCTAGGGCGCCTATTTCCACAATCACCCTATTACTCCCAATATAAAAGAGGCTTTCCTTCCACAGTGAGGGTGAGAGCAGCTGATGTGCAGACAGACCTGACAGAGCTGGGCCACAGGAAGGAGGGGATGAGAAAAGAGAGATTTCAAGGCACGGTTTGATGCAGTAAGAGGGAAAGATGGGAGGATGAGGAAAGAAAGATTACAAGGGTAAAGCTACAGTGGTGGGAGGGAGAGAGAAGGGAGACAGAGAGAAAAGGGTTAAAAGTGAGGAAGGAACCAGTCGTTTTAGGAGGTACAAAAGAGGAGGAAGAAGAAGTAAAGGTGACACTGAGCAGGTTGGAGACACAGAAGGGTCAGAGAGAGGGCGGAAGGGGACAGTAGTATTAAGTAAAGAATTGGCCTAGACAAGGGGTGCAAACACTAGAGGGGATGCTGAGAGGCAGATGGTGAAAATAATTGGGCCTGAGCTGTCGTGTAGCCGAAGTGCTATACAGAGAAAGAACCTTGTTGACTGGGAATCAGATTAGTAGGGCTGGACCCTAAAGGCCCAATTGATGGAATGGTAGAGGCTAACCATAGTCTGGTCTATGGTGGAAATGGCAACCCCAACATGGAAACAAAATAACCTTTTACTGAGAGACTGAGCCAGGAGGGCGCACTGAGCATCTGAACCAGGAAGGCTCTTTGAAAAGCTACGGCAGGAGGACTAACTCTGACTGCATTGCTTAAAGGTGAGAGAGTATCAAGGGCAGCTCCAATGGGTCTTTGCAGCAGCTCAGAGTTTTGAGCATTAGAACCAGATCAAAGCAGTTTAGGCTGTCCTGTGTAGCCGTTCACTGGGTCTCTGGATCTCCTTTCCTTCAGAGCCAGGAAGGTTGCCAGGGACACTTGCAGAGCTTGCCACTTCAGCAGTCAGAGCCGTGGATACCAGTGTCCGGCAGGAGTCAGGGTTGTTGTCCAGCAGGTTGCTGGAAGTTAACTTGTTCCCCAGAAGCACTTAGGAAGTGGGCCTGCACCCTCCTTGGAGGTCCTTGTCTTCATCGAATGTATAGACACTTCGGGCAGCCTTTATTCCAACATGGTCCCAGTGAAGTCCTCTTCAATTTGGTCCAAGATGTTTCTTCAAGATGGTGCATGAATGTGGTTCCCCAAAGGGATCCTAGACATTAAGAATATTCAAATAAAGGGGGAAGGAGGGTCACTCCTCCTTATAATCGACACCTCGATAAAGCGGATTGGTCCATTCCAAGCTTTCTGTAAGGGACCAATCCTTTCATTTGTAACAAGGGTTATTTCTTATCATGTCAGCTCCCAGAGTATTATTGGTAGGAGGTTAGGGAGGAGTCCCCAGGATGGAAGTGGTGACCTGGCAAATTCAAGATGGCTGGCCCCTTCCCCGGTGTGACAGTGCCCTTCCAGTTACACTGTCCTTTCCCCATCACCTGTCTGCTTCATATCTAAAGGACACCAGTAATTATCTCCCTGGTGTGCCCGCCCCATTATGTTACAGAGGCCCCTTTGAAGCTCTGAGTTCTCGCCCCGCTCCTAGAGGAGCTTTGTCCTGTTCTCTTAGAAAGGTGTCAAAGCTTCCCAGCAGAGAACAAAGGGATTCCTGTGCAAGCCACCATATGTTGTGGGTTGTACTCCCAGGCCCAGGCACAATACACACATTGCTCTGGAGTTGCAGATCACATTGGATACCATGTGGATGATATAAATGACAAAAGATTAAGATTTAGACATTTTAAATGTGTTTCCTCATATGCCACCATATCGATCAGCTACATCTTAAATTTAACCAAAGAACTGCCACCAGGCAATGAGGAGATTCAGTTAAAGGTATTTTAAACATGTCCACGGAAGAATGTTGAAGAAAGGTTGAAGTCACAGCAGAGAGGGACCTGGCATAGAAGAAGGCCTAGGAGAATTTGATGGTACGGTAACAAAAACAGCAAAAACCCCTGGAGCTTCCCAGATGGTTGAGTTGTAACCAGGGAGCTTGCCTGATATCCAGGGATGAATTTGGTTCAGCACAGTAGTCTTAGGACTCTTGTCAGCGAAGGGCGCCTGCTTTGAAATCCGATGATGCAAACAAAGTCAGGAGCCAGGATCTTCAGAGTGATGAGGCCTTCGAGCAGGAGCTGTGATCCACCTATCGCCAGAGGATCAAGGAGAAGGAATGCCAGAGAGGGTCCTTTCTGGTTGCTTGGAAAGGCAGTGCTTTGCCATCTGATTCTTATGTGTTTCAAAGGGTGATTGTGCGAAGAGCTTTGGGCCTTCCCCAAGCAGCATGCCTTTGAGGAATGCATGGACAGAGTTCCAGCAGTAGATCAGGCAAGTGGGTAAAGGCGAGTGTCTTTTCATACTCTGTGGGAGGCAGTGAGTGAACATAGTATGCATATTTTACACCAGGAATCATTGAAACAGAGGGGTGGTCAGCAAATGGCAGACCATGCCTACAAGCACACACCTGCATTCCAGAAGGGTATCTCACAAAGAAATTGGCTGCAAGATGGTTTACTCCCCACTTCTGAGCTTTGAAGAAAGCAAACTGGAAATTGCAACAAGCCCGGAAGAAACAAACAGCAGAGCAGAATTGTGTACCAAAGACAGGGACAGTTCTATAAAGCTGAAATCCTAAAAGAAAAGACAATGCACTATGACAAACAAATCTCAAAACCAGTCAATAGAGAGAAAGAGATAGATGTTCAACATCATAAACTAGATAAGAAACCCAATTTCATGCAAATAACGTCCCGTCTCCCTTGCAGAAACTCTGTGACAACCTCGAAGACCACTTTAAAAACAAAATCACAAACATCCAGCAAGTCATTAGTGCTATGCCCAAGGACATAATCAGTGATATCACCACCAACGCATTCCCAGAAGCAATCACAATGCTGATTGAAATGTGAGTGTTCTCCACAGAAGTCTTTACAGGAAAGCAATAAAGTTGGCTCCCCAGCAGACCCCTGTCCACCTGACATCTACAAGACTATCCTCAACAAAGGTACACAATACTTCTGCAAGTGTATGAACCACTCGCTGGAAACAGGAACTATCCCCAGAAGCTTCAAATCCGCTGACTGCTGGCAAATATGAAACATCCCTAACCCTTACAAGATCCCAGAAAGTTGCGTACATGCACAATCCTAATACACGTGGAAACTAACCATCTACTGGACCAGGCATAAGTCTGTTTCAGACCTATGAGAGGGACTGAATCAACACGGCACTCCATCTGGAGCAACCTAAAAATGAACTCAGACTCCAACACCACCTCTGCAATTATACTAGAGGCTTCTGACATCGTGAACCATGCAACCCTCATCAAAAGAATAGAAGAAACCGGTGACATCAACACCGTACTGCAATGGATGATATCCTTCCTGAGAGAAACAATGGAAAACACCTGGCTGCCCCCTTTCAGCTCCACCCCTCACATACTCACATGCGATGTTCCACAAGGCTGATCCCATTCACCACTAGCCTTCAACATCTACAAGGCTCCTCTCATTAAATGCATCAAATGACACTGGGTTATATGCTACAACTATGTCACTCAAATCATCTACAAAATCACCACCAGCAAGGACATAGGGCAAACCCTCATCAATTGCCTCTCACAAATCAATGCACGTCTGAGCAACAACAGCCTTAAACTCAACCCATAAAAATATGAAATCATGATCACGCTCAACAACCCTTCGATCCAACTGCCCATACCATGGCCTATGGAAATGAGAACCAGACCAGAAGCCTCCAAGGTGGTTACAAATCTTAGAATCCTAATGGACAATGAGCCAGCACTGGAACCTCATGTTAACAGAGTAGTAAATGTGTCTTCCAACTACGAAACATCAGACGGATATGACCCTTTCCCACTTTTACTCACAGAACACATCCATGATCTCACTTGTTTTGTCAGGAATAGACTATGCCAACAGCATCTACATTGGCGCTGGACTACATCGTTAAAATATCCAGAACACAGCAGCAAGACTCTTTCTAAGACTCAGCAAGCGAGAACAGATCTTGCCAGCGCTAAGATCAGTACACTGGCTTCCAGCCATAAAAAGGGTCTGTTTCAAAACACTCTGCCTTCTCCATAGAGCAATTCACTGCCAAAAAGCAGAATTCTTGGAGGAAATAATCTCCATCTACAGACAAAACAGAACCCTGCGGCCCACCGATCACATACGCCTTGAACCCAAAAGCTATTTGAAAATTAAACATGGTGGATTAGCATTGTCAAGTATCTCAACAAACCTCAAACTCCCTCCCCATGGGAACACGCACAAGAGGAAAACCTGACCTTCAGGAAACAGTAGAAACATGGCTGTTTAATATGCCGAGCTAACTCGGAAGCCATGGGCCATTATCAGAGAGATCAATCATAGTCTCAGATGAATGTCTCACCTGAGTAGTTTGTCAGGGCTGTTCTGGGAAGAGATAAGGTATGTCTTTTCGGGAAGCCACCTCAACCCCTGGTGGTATAGGGCAATAAAGAGGCTTATCAAAAAAGACCAGAGCAGGTCTTGGGGAAAACCTTTTAAAAAGGGGGGAAAAAAAACTTAATTGAAGTCCTAGCTGAGGTATATACTTTGCCTCTATTAGCAGATATCCAGAATTGTAGATGTTGCAGTATGGAATCCAGGCTCCAAGAAGAAATGCTTGCAGAGTATAGATCATGTATGGTTAGAGGATACAGAGGTTGCACTCTGTGGATGCCAGGAAGATCAAGAACGAGAGCAAAGGAGGAGAGGCAGAGGAACGAGAGGAAACAGAATAGAAACTTGGATGGTAGCAACAGAAGAAAGGACAGTTACAAAGTGAGGCTCACTGGTATTTCGGCTCTATCAGTATTGCCTGTTCCGGGGGTAGGACATCATTGTGCGTCTGCATTGTATATTTGTTGATTTACTTAGGCAGTGGCCATCTCGGGAAGGTAATGGCTGAGCAACGCGGTCGCCATCTTGGAATGGGTGATGTTCGCCATTGTGCTCATAATGATAGCCTAGGCTGCAATCTGACATCATGCCCCCCCCATATGAAGAAGGAATAGGTTTCAAAGCATAACAGGCATGAACAAGTTTAACCAACAGAGAAGCATGTACATCGTACACCTTTCCCCAGGTACGTTCACATAGAGCATAACCTTTCAAATTAATCATATATTGGAGACATCCGTTGTGATGTCTAGAGTCACAAACTGGTGGAACTTCATACTGCAGTTGTTGATCTTGAAGTACTGGAAGTGGAGCCCTGGAAAGGGTATGCAAGGAACTGTCAGATTTAAATGGTTTTAACAGAGAAGTATGAAAAACCCGATGAAAGTGTTTTCATGATGTAGACATAGGCAAAAGGCTACAGGGTTGATGACTATTTCAACGACAAAAAGTCCAAAGTATTTAGTTGCAAATTTGCCAGGAGTTAAATGGGAAAGCTAAGGTAAGAGTGGATAGTCATTCCTTGTCACCAATTTCATATTCAATGGCATCTTTCCATTTCGTATCTGCATATTTTGTATGTCTTTTTTTGCCTTTAGCCACGTTACTCATTGCATGTTGTTGCGTTTTGTGAAGGCTCTCAAGGAAGGACTCAAGGGAAGGAACAGTGGTGTAGGCGAGAAGGTTTCCAGGAATCCATTTAGGATTGAAGCCATAAGAACATTGCAATGGGCACATTCCTAGTGACGAATAAAATGAATTGTTGTTGGAAAATTCTGCGGTAGCTAGTAATGTAACCCAGTTGTCTTGAGTAGCTGTGACGAAGCATCAACGATATTGCTCTAGGCTATTGTTGACCCATTCAGTCTGTCCATTGGATTCTAGATGGTAACCTGAAGATAGATTTCTGTTTATACCTAATCTTTTGCAGACCTCAGTGCAGAACCTCGAAGTATATTAATGACCTCTATCCGAAACAATCCATTCAGGCAAACAAACAAGTCGAAAAATCTCTTTAAGAAAGATGCAGCTTATTTGCGAGGTGGAAAGGTAGTTTCTCTAACGGCGCAATATTAGCCATTTCGTAAAGGAATCTATGGACACCATTATTACTGTGTGCCCCCCCAGAGACAGAAAGATTGACAAAGTTCATGGAAATTAACTGTTATGGTCTTGTACGGGACTCTGCTTGAAAAGTTTGCCCACAGAGTTCTGTCTGGGAACTTTCATTTAGGCACAAACTGAAAAAGTGGTAACAAACTCTTTAACGTTGTTATAGGTCAAGGCAACCAGAATTGATGTGACAAACTTTCAAAGTTAGTGACTACTCCTTTATGTCTGGCAATGGGAGTATCATGGTACAAGGAAAGAAGAGATAGTGGGATCTCCTGAAGGGGCACATAAAGACGAGAGGTTCTGGATAGTAGGCCATCTTTGTACTTAAGGTCCCATTTTTCACAGAAAGCGCAAGTCAGGGACTTCTTCACAAAATACAAATGAAAATGATGTAAAGCTGTTGCGATGGACATTATAAAGGTCGAGGAAGGGAACATTCTTTTGCCTTGGTGTATAGCATGATCCCCAATGAGACAACTTATCAGCCACCAGGTTCTTAGTCCCTGGGATTTATGTCAGCACAAATTGAAAATGGGAAAAGAAATGTGCCCTGGTCGGACAGTCAAAGGATTCTAACATGTGAAGATCCTATGATCGGTTCTGATTTCGATGATTTCTGGGGAACCCAATTGCAGATGACGGCATTCCTTGCAGGCTAGCTTAATGATGAGTGTGATGATTCACTAGGTGTCTTCACTTATCACCTGTGAATCAAGGGTGAAGTAAAGATAAATGTTATTACATGGCTAAACTGGCCTACATTCACTGCAGGACAATCTAGCTAGATACTAGCATTTCACTTACCCATGTTGTTTTACCCTCGATGCACAGTACTGTGCATAGAGGGTAAAGCAAATAAGAATGCCATGCCCCCAGCAGCTCTCACCCCTAGGTTTAGTGGCCCTGCTGAACAAGGCCCCTAAATTTAGGTGTGGGGGCTAACAGGGGCACACAAATACTTAACCTGCACATTCACACATCACTCATGCACCTTGCATGCACGCATTCATAAAAATAGGGACCTACATACATATGACATACAAAAACACTTACCTTAGCTGCATGCACCCCCGGGCAGGACTGGGTGGCCCTTCCTTCTTCCCTGCAACGTAAACAAGCTGACTGACAGGTTCATCTACGCTGCAAGCGCAATAATGAAAGGCGGCAGGGCCAGTCTTCCCACGCCTCCCATTATTATGCGCTACATTTGTTGCAAAGCTATAAGGGCTCTGCAACAAACAAACAGAAATGCGTATTAGGGGACATGCCTCTGCTCAGAGGAAAACAGCACAGTCCCCCGCTCCCACCCCCATGCAAATAAAACATACAGGGGACTGTGCCGCATGCCACTCGTGTGAGGGGGTGGTGCCCACTGCACCCCCTGCCCCCCAGTGGTGGGTCGAAACTGGTTAAGAATGGATACAGCCATTGCAATTGGCGTGTCTTTTTAACAACTTATTCACCTACTCAACATAATGAAAAAAACACGCTTGCTTGGGTTTATAAAAAGAAAACCAAGTACGTTTACGTTTGAGACATCGTAAATTTCACCAGGATCAAACAAATATAAGCATTTTAAGTTGGAACAATATAAAGTGCTTCTGGAAAAAAAACTAGACTCGGGTTGCCAAATGCAGAAATGTAGCATTTTCTGCTACAGCACAAAGGCAGAGCAGGAAACACATGGAAGCACTCGAGTGTTCTATAGGCCTTTATGGGTCCGCAGGGGGCAAGTCTCACCGTGGCACTGCACGAGCAGAAGACTTCTGAGAGCACAGCCGAGTCCTTCTGGCACTTGCCCAAGTGCTGCACGCAGCCTCCTTATCTTAATTCTTATACATAATGAGCTTTCAATAAAGCCCATATGAGTTGTGAACCCACAGATGCTTAATCTCATTTAGAGCTTAGGAAACCATTGCAAAAGAGCTCTGTAAAATGAAATGAGGCACTCGCAGGCTCCCAGATGAAATCCTTGCAAAGAAAAACAATTATCTCACTGGTTCCGACAGGCTGAACGCATTTTCGGAGTGTATATCGAACTTGAGCGCGAAAACGTCCCATTTTGCACGTGAACATTACATGGCATTTGCAAAAGAGGAAAAACGCAATTTACATTTTTTCATGTAAATTTACATTACAGGCATAATGTATACTCCGACTGTGCATCTTGTGCACACGTACCTTCTAAGTATGCCTGCGCCTCGAGGCTTTCATACATCCACACATTACACAGCGTACTTTATTTTATGTTGCGTTCCTGGGATTTATACAGCGCGCCACTGCCATTTGCATGGTCTCCAGGTGCTCTTCCAGAAGTAAAAGGGTGGTGCTATCCCCCAAATCTGCCTGGTCTCGCATACCAATGAATCCCATACATAAACCCATCTTTCCCGCGCCACAACCCCCCATGGTCCACCTAATAGGGCAGACATGCACCCTCACTATCAATGGGTTCATCTTGCCTAGCACTCTGAACAGGGATTCAAAGCTATGGTGCTCTGCGCTGTCTTGCTTCCTCCAAGACAAGTGCATTGCCCCTGAGCTATCCTCTCCGCACTGTCGCAAAACCAGTGCACTAACTTTTCTGAAAATGTTGGGGTGGGGGGACATGACATCTGAAGAAAAGGTGCCCCAGACAAATGAATGGGGACAAAATGGTGTGCCATGAAAGTTGGGGGGGGGGGGGGGCAACCACCCCTGTCTCCCCTAAAATTACGCCCATGCACAAAACACTCTTCCCCTCCACTTCATTACTCCCTCCATTTGTCTGTGGCACTTGCCCTCCCTTTCTCCCCCCCTTATCTTTTCCCTGCTCCTTTTATTTTCACAGACTGAGGTCTGATACCCCGGGCCAGGGCACAATATACACCAACTCTTGGACTGGCCTAAAGGCTCAGAAACGACTGCGTCTGCGGTGGCGATTTGGTGCATTATAAAAAAACTATTCACATAATATATGTTTGTGCTCCAGTGTGTGTGGCACTGAGGGCACGGGCAGCATGCAGTGCAAGCAAGAGGAACTCACACACAGTTGTAATGTGATAGGTAGCCACAAAACTATTGCAACGCATTCCCTGCACGCGTTTGCACACCCTCCCGACATCTGCATCATTTAGGCACAAGAGGGGGTAGGGGGAGCAGAAAGTATGGCACAATGCATTCAAATGTTCCATTGGCACAGGGCGAAGGTACAGGAGCAAACATTCACTACAAATATGTTTTTTTTAATATGCAATACATTTCCAAATCCTGAACATGCATAGGTTATGCATGGACAGGGCCAGATAAATGTGCATAAGTCATGAATCATCATCAATGTACATGAAGGGGTTTGTGCATTGGGTATGGCATAGTTGCACCTGTTTCTGAATTAGGACACACCAGACCTTATCAGAACCACATTTCCAAATCCAGATCATGCATAGGTCATGCATGGACAGGCCAGATGAATGTGCATAAGTCATGAATCATCATCAATGTATATGAAGGGGTTTGTGCATTGGGTAAGGCATAGTTGCACCTGTTTCTGAATTAGGACACACCAGACCTTATCAGAACCACATTTCCAAATCCAGATCATGCATAGGTCATGCATGGACAGGCCAGATGAATGTGCATAAGTCATGAATCATCATCAATGTACAAAACCCTGCGAGGATTAAGTTCAAAACCCTCTGCATTGTCCACAAGGCCTTCTGGGGCTGGGGCCTAAATACCTTCAACTCTCTCTTCCTAAATATCTTCCTTCCCGAGCCCTACGCTCATCCGTCTCCAACTCCCTCAGGGTCAGTCGCTTCTCGAAGCAACCAGCTGGGGGTAGATCTCTCTCCGCAGCAGGGGCCTCCCTCTGGAACAGCCTTCCTGCCTCCCTGAAACTTGAGGAGAACCATCTCCGGTTCCGGAAGCACCTCAAAACCTTCCTCTTCACTTCTGCTTTCTCTCTCCCTCTCCCCTGCTAAATTCTTCACCTAAACTGCACTGATTCTGCAACTGGGCCTCTCTCACCGACCTCGGTCCTGGGCCCAGTCACTCTTCACTTGCACTGCCTCCCTGGCAACCCCTGCACTGCGGGACTGTCTCTGTATCCCTACAGCCCCCCCCCCCCCAGCACTTGTCTGCACTTACCTTGCACTTGCCACCAGCTGGCCCTATTTATTTATTATTTTATTTCTGTTCTACTTATTTGTACTGCACTCCCCCCCCTTCCCCTTGCACTTTTTCCCTTCCCCCTACCCCTGCACTTGCGCGGTCTGAATGACACCTGGCCTAGTAGGATCGTTGTCTGTCTCCCCTTGTTCCCCCCTCCCTGCCTCGTCGCGCCTTGAAAAACACTTGTGTATAGGCGCGTTACAAATGCCATATCATATCATCATATGAAGGGGTTTGTGCATTGGGTATGGCATAGTTGCACCTGTTTTTGAATTAGGACACACCAGACCTTATCAGAACCACATTCCCAAATCCAGATCATGCATAGGTTATGCCTGGACAGGCCAGATGAATGTGCATAAGTCACAAATCGTCATCAATGTGTATGAAGGGGTTTCTGCATTGGGTATGGCATAGTTGCACCTGTTTCTGAATTAGGACACACCAGACCTTATCAGAACCACATTTCCAAATCCAGATCATGCATAGGTCATGCATGGACAGGCCAGATGAATGTGCATAAGTCACAAATCGTCATCAATGTGTGTGAAGGGGTTTGTGCATTGGGTATGGCATAGTTGCACCTGTTTCTGAATTAGGACACACCAGACCTTATCAGAACCACATTCCCAAATCCAGATCATGCATAGGTTATGCCTGGACAGGCCAGATGAATGTGCATAAGTCACAAATCGTCATCAATGTGTATGAAGGGGTTTCTGCATTGGGTATGGCATAGTTGCACCTGTTTCTGAATTAGGACACACCAGACCTTATCAGAACCACATTTCCAAATCCAGATCATGCATAGGTCATGCATGGACAGGCCAGATGAATGTGCATAAGTCACAAATCGTCATCAATGTGTGTGAAGGGGTTTGTGCATTGGGTATGGCATAGTTTGAACCCGGTTCTGAAATACGACACGCCATGCCTTGGGCGTCTTTCATTGACGCCATCAGGACCACAAAGAATTTCCATTAACTCACAGATCCTAATTTACTGGTTGTGACTTTGATTTACACTTCACATACTCTTGGACAGAGACTATTTCATTCACAAACCTACTAGGAGCATCTCTGGCGTACTCCTGGCTTACTCCTTGAAAGAGAAGAGCAAGTCCGGAATGATTCAGAGTTACTCCGAGAGACTTAATTACTTAATTTCTGTATCGAATAGTCTTGCTGCAGGAGTAAGTCAAAGTTGTTCCTGGTAACATCTTACTGTTAATCAATTGATAACTATTAAATAAACTCAGAAAAACAACACAAAAAAAGAGAAAGCTGCTCCATGGCAAAGAGGCCACATTATCATATGGAATAGTTCTTCTCTGGTTCTTTCAGAATGGGGCATTCCTATTTAACTAGCCACGCCCAGCGTAAGCAGGGCTCATGTTGAGGTACACGCTGGTGGGCGAAGACCCCTGAGCATAACATATTCTATCTAGTGCAGCCAAAAGGTTGAAGCTGGAATAATCATGGGTTCTTTTACTCACCAAATTCTCTGTGTGAAAATAATGGTAAATCATAGAGTCAGCGTTCTTATTTACACATGATATGAATGTGTGCGCATCAATTCCAGGATACGTGCAAATGTCCTGTTCCACAGGCGTTCATTATTGTTTCCGACAAATATTGTTGCAACGTCGGTCTTGGATGTTGGGGCATAATGTCTTCTTTGGTCTTGGTTGGATTACTTCGAGTAATGTGGCAGATGGATTAGTTGTTTGCAACATTGTGTCTACTTGACCATTAGACCTTCGCTATATTCCCTGTTTGTTTCCAGCACTATCACAAATGTGCAATCGCCCACATGCCTGTTTACTTATTGTTTTTGTGTATAATGGAGATACCATGAAGCTCATGTTATAAAAATTCAGAATTTGATGGCGGGGAGCCGTTACGTTTGCACTGCAACGTAAATGGCCCTGCATCGTCAAATGTTCATCATTTGCAGGTCAGAGGCAAACGTGCAGTGCAAAAGGTGGCGTACATGGGTGTAAGTCGCTTTTTGGTCTGAAAATTTGCACACCCTCATGCAAAGTGAGTAAATGCTGCCTGGCATGCAGCGTTTACTTTTAAATGTGCCAGCCGCTTGCCATGCTTGCATGGAAAGCAGCGCTCACAATTACAATTAAATCCTCCCCACCAAGGATTTAATTTAAATTGTGAGCACTGCTTGCCATGCGTGCATGGCAATCATTGTTCACAATTACAATTAAACCCTCCGCAACATACTCGCAGGTCAGGGGCGGTTTAATTGTAATTGTACACACTCCCTGCATGGCAGACACTATGTACAATCAATCCCTATGGGGTCTGCCTGCTTTGTGCTGCTGCATAATGCTGTCAGACCCCCATGGGGATCTCCAGAATTTGCACTGGCATAAAAATCTATGCCGGCGTAAGGTAGGGCAGAGAGAAAGGGAGGCGGCATGAGCGGAACATGAGCTAGCACGTGACCAATGTTTCACAGTATTCACTAAAGTAAGGTCCATGTCCAGGGGGCGGCTTTATTTACGGTCCCGTTGAGCAGATTTATACAGTATAATATTACCGTGGTGCTTCTGGTGTTACTAGTGTCAAAGGGTAGTAAGTTATCGCAATGTAAAGTGGTTTTATATAGGGAAACCTCTGCCGTCACTCAGGCCATGGCTCTATCTGAAGGAGTTTCCATCATAAAAGCACTTTCAGTATTTTTTTGATGTGTTGAGTTTAGAGGGCTATAACATGGCTGACAAAAGATACATCAACTGATAGGATGTCAATGGTATGTTCATCTACTTATATGCATAGATCTCAATTGCCAGCATTAGGCATGGCAGTTTTGAATCTCCTTTTGGCTTGCTTTTTCACGTAGTGTAATTGCTGAATTTGCATCTGGTGAAGGGTGCTCAGCCAATCAGGTGGCTGGAAATGCCGGCAAGAACACAATGTGCTGCCCGCATTTTCTAGCCAAACGAGCCCCTTCCCTGGGTGACACCATCTTGATTGTGGGGAGGTGACAGTGAGTTTCTCGGCTCTAGGGTCGGGCTGGCGGCCCGTTACCGGCCACATGCGACTCCGGATGAGGGGGGACAGTCATATTTTTCTTCTGCTGTTATTGTTGCTCATCTTTGCACGTTTTATTCAGTCACTGTTTAATCTTCTGTTGCCTCATGTGTTTAGAGTTGAAGGCACTGCAACATATTTGTGTGCTTTAATCAGTGTCAAGGACGAGTATGGTTGTTCCTTTTGCATAGACCTGCATAATAGCCTGGCAGTTAAGGGGTTAATCTCCTGTGTAGTACAGTTGGGCTTTGCGGTTTTAATGGAGGGAAGGGAGTGCAGCAACAAATGTGCGTGCTTTGAGCTTTACCCTCTTGGTGAGGTGCATAAGTGCTCTCTCCGCAGCAGCAGATCCTGCGCTGCATCTTCAGGCTGTGTGGTAATTTGGCTGTACTGACTCCTTTCTCTGGGTTCTGACTCTCTATCCAAAAGCTTTGTCTCTCTGCTCCATAAACGCACACAGATGTTACTCTGTATCATGCTGCCTCACTTGAGTTTGGTTGTTCTCTCATTCTCTGTCTCTCTCGGTCTCTCTCGAAAGTTGAAAGTGTTGCTTCAAAAGCTGCATCACTGGCGTGTTTGCACTTCTTGCAAGTGGTTAGGCATTGCTTTGCTGCCATCCAGTGGTGAACTCATGAATTCATTTTACGTAGACATCCTATATGTTTTATACATAGGATAGAATTGCTTCCGCTCATCCAGCATCACTCCTCTTAAGCATATCTTTTAAGCACATGTCTAATGGCAAACCCATAGGTGAGTTGATGCTCCTCTTCCATGTGTCAGTCCTTCTGGATCGAAATGATTGGCCTTTGTTGTGTTTAAGGGCGGGCTGACTGCCACAATGGTAGTGGAAGAGGGAGAGAGAGAGGAAGAGGTGAAGAGAGAGGCAGGGAGAGGGAGACAGAAGGAGAGAGGAGAGAGGGGGAGAGAGTGGGGGAGAAGGGGACAGGGAGAGAGGGGGACAGAGGGAGAACAGGAGAGGCTTTTTCCCTAGTCGATGGAGGCTTAGTTGCATAGTCAAAAAGGTATGCAAGTCTTACTGCCCCCCTGGCCTTTCCTTGACCCGTGCCTTGTTCTGTGCCTCCATCGCCTCCAGTGCTGTCCACCTCCCTAGTGCTCCCGACACCCCTGGCTACTCATTCCATCTCTACCAGCCTCTCGCTTCTCCTCCTCTTGAGGTCCTAGTCACTGAGGCAGTGATCTCCTTCCTGCTTTTTTCTACTGTTCCATTTCCTGCACTGACGAGTCTGTTCCTTTTTCTAGATCTCCCCGACGTCCTTGCCCTCCTTTCTCATTCCGATCTGCACCTTCTTAGTCTATTTGCCTAAGCGAGCGCCACCCAACAGATGCAACACTGCCCAGCCTCGGGGGCTCTGTCCCCTTCATTGTCTTGCTCACTTCCCAATACTACTCTACCATCTCTCACTGGCATCACCTCAGTGAGTTGCATCCCTTTAACGCTGCTTCTATGTGGACCGTCCCTTTCTGAAAATTCTGGCACTGCCTTACCTCTGCCTTTTTCAATGCTCCCCTCCCCTCTCCATGTGCCTATTGACCTCTGGTACGGCTAGATGGCCTTTATTGTTCTGTTTGCTCTCTTCCCTCATTCCAATTCTATGAGCTGTCATGGCTATTCCTAGTGATGCCTCCTCTAGGGTGGTGGTGTTGGTCAAGTACCATTACCACCCTAGCACTGGGTTTCCTCAACTTCCCCACCCAGTGTCCCCTTCTATCCCCCCATCTCCTATGCCTGTCCCTATCCCTCCTCCTTGGTAGGATGATTGTCGGACACTGTAGCCGTTTGCTAAAAACAGGGCTGTCACAAGGTGTGGTGAGGCCCGGGGCAAAATATTTGGTGAGGCCCCATTACGAGTTTTTGCACTGTGTCAGCGGTGGCACTCCTGCAAACAGGAGACGCTAGAAATCTCTTCTTGAGTTTACATGTGGAGGAAACCAAATTTGTTTGGTTACTACAACTGCAAATCAACTACAGCAAAGTTAGATTTCTCTACTGAAGAAAGGTTTATGCCAGACTAACTTTTGTATAATATGCATAAATATATATAGGATGGCATGATGGCATGTGGTGCGTGACGCCAGTATTACGGAGCACCCACTGCCCCCATGAGCACATTAAAACACGCATAGATGATGTACAGTGGAGGCTGGTGAATTCTTGAACAGAAGAGACTTCAATGTTTGCGCCAATTATACAGGATCGCAGAACCCAAACCAAACAAGTGGTGGTTGAGAGGATTTCTTCCTCCCGAGAAAATGTTTGAAACATTGGGTTAAAATGGTGCATTTTACAGCATTTTCTTTGAAAAATTGGGTAGAAAGCCATGCAGTTTGCAATTGGTTTTGTATGGTAGCACATGGAAAAACCCAATAGTTGCAAATCACAGCCGTGCACAAGAACATTTTCCAATGCATTTCATACTGCCTTTTCCCACAACATATGCCAGTATAAAAATATATTCATGCTGGTTGTTCCCATGTATATCCAAAAGAAGTTCAATTATCTAAAAAGTGTCTATAGATAGGGTATCTCATCTAACAATTACAACGATACTGAAATATATTTGTATCTTGTTCACAAAGTATAGCAAATGTTATTAATCACACAACATCATGTTTCATAAAAACAATCATAAAAATGATCATATAGCATAAAACAAATTACAAAAACTTAAAACAACACAACAATGATTTTGGTTATTTCTTGTTCTTATTGGTACATTTATAGATAGCAATCTATAAATGTACCAATAAGAACAAGAAATAGCCAAAATCATTAAGGCGTAGGGCTGGAAGTGTGAATGAGTTACACGTGTTGACCCTTCAACAACTACATTATTAGGACGCACTTAAGTTGGTTTCACTTGTGTTGTTTTAAGTTTTGGTAATTTGTTTTATGCTATATGATCATTTTTATGACTGTTTTTCATGAAACATGATGTTGTGTGATTAATAAAATTTGCTATACTTTGTGAACAAGACACATATATATTTTAGCATCATTGTAATTGTTAGATGAGATACCCTATCTATAGACACTTTTTAGATAATTGAACTTCTTTTGGTATATAACAAACAATCTCCCGCAGACTAAGAAGTTTGTTTTATCCCCTTCTGTGGCTAAAGCCGTTTTGAGAACAGCCCCATGTATATCCATGCAGGCTGCAACAATATATGACAGTATTACCGTAGAAGGACTCCCAGCCAGTAAAAGTGCCATGCCACAGAAAGTATACCCAGGCTGTCTGTGCACCATAAGTGTTATTACTGGCTGGACTGGCCTACATTCAATGTGGTCCAGATAAGTCATGTAGTAACACTTATGTTTGCTTTACCCTTGATGCATGGTCCTGTACATCATGGGTAAAGCAAAACAAGGGTTCACAATGCCAACAGTTTGGGCTTTCGTGTAGGCACGGGAAAGGCACTGCTGTATTGGTATTAACTGGCCTTGATGATTGCAGGTGCAAAATGGTTTGTGTACCCGAGAGCATGTAATAGCAGTGGCTGGCAATATTTATGCACTAGTCAAAATTGTTGGCTTTGCCAAAGCGTGTTGTTAACAGGACTTCAATGAAGGATACGCATAGAGCTTTCTTGTCTGGATGCAAAGGGATGAGGGAGGCTAATCACAGAAGTAATCCCTGGAGGTGGATTCAAAGGAGCCAGAGTGTGCCTGTCTGAGGATAGGGGCGAGTGGTGGAGCAGCTGTAATGGCGATAGGTAGTGGTTGGTGAAGGCCAATAAGGGTGATGGTGATAGTGCCTCGATGGGGTAGGGGAACATGGGAGTCAAGGCGGGCCTGAGGTAATAGAAGGTCAAACAGTGTCAGGGTGTAAATCAGCAGGTTGAGCAGGGCAACAGACATGGTGGTAGGTGGAATCATGGTGGGGTTAACCTCAGGGTGGCGATGGCGCTGGGGGCGCTGGCGAGGTAACACTCAGTTATCTAAGCTGTGCTTAGGAGCAGATGAGAAAAATGCAGTGCAGGGTGTTGGGTACACTTGCCCATTAGAACACTGTGGGCAGCAGTATGTTAAAACACTGGGCAGCAATATACTAAACAACGAGGGCAGTAATATGCTAAAAACACTGTGGACAACAGTATGCAAAACAAAGTGGGCAGCAATATGCAAACACTGGGCAGCAATATGCTAAAACGCTGTGGGCAGCAATAGGCTGAAACAGAGTGGGCAGCAATATGCAAAACAATGTGGGCAGCAATATGCAAACAATGTGGGCAGCAATATGCTGAAACACTGTGCAGCAATATGCAAAAACACTGGACAGTAATATGCTGAAACACAGTGGGCAGCAATATGCAAAACAATGTGGGCAGCAATATCCAAAACAATGTGGGCAGCAATATGCAAACAATGTGGGCAGCAATATGCAAACAATTTGGGCAGCAATATGCTGAAACACTGGGGAGCAATATGCAAAACAATGTGGGCAGCAATATGCAAAACAATGTGGGCAACAATATGCTGAAACACTGGGCAGCAATATGCAAAACAATGTGGGCAGCAATATGCAAACAATGTGGGCAGCAATATGCAAAACAATGTGGGCAGCAATATGCAAAACAATGTGGGTAGCAATATACAAGGTACACTACAGGTAGCAACAAGGAGGGACCCGCTAGATACAATATTCAGTTTGCCGCTAACATACCAAGGTCAGCCCAGTGCATAGTCGATGCAAGCAGCAGACTGATCCGGTGGTGCAGAGGGGATGGCATAGTTGCACATGTGATTTATTGCTTTTCTGACAATTCATTCCTTTTGTGACAGACTGTTTGAATAGTACTCAAGGGGGAGGTTTTTGATAAAATGTGATGCAAATTGTGCAATTTAAAGAATATTTATTCAGCAACACTGGTCAAAACTACTAGCTGCATAGTCAAGTATCTCATCAAACGGGCCGACATAAGACCAAAGAAGTGGCCCACTTTGATACAAAAAACTGGCACACACTAGCATTTTGCGTTTCTGGTTCGGGCATTGCTCTATTGCCCTATAGGCCAGTCCAAGCCGGACTTCAGCTACCAGACTGCAGAGCATTTTGATTGTGTAATATCCAATGTTTCCAGTTGGAGTTTTGTGTGAGCCTGTCTTTCCGCGCATAGATGTTCCTAGATTGCATATACACATATTTTCTGTGGTTGTTTTGTACTAGAACTCCCATACGATACATTAGCTAGCATAACCAATGGTGATGTATCATGGGAATTGTAGTCCAAAACGGAGGCAATCTAAAACTGACTTGAATACCACAACTAGCATTGCCTCTACTCCAGCTGATTACAATTGAGCTCGCATCCAGCAAAGCTGTGCTCCATGTTCTTCCAAGTACCTGTTCCAAGCAGGGGTAACCCAGTCTGCTCATTAATCACTGGGAGTGCCTAGTCCAGATTTTGCTGTCAATGTATTTCGTGTGTTCTTTCTGCTGCTTAACGGATCTCCCAGCTCGAAGTCACACCTGGAATACCTTGAAAAAGTGGGGTGGGGTACTAGGGGAAGGGATTGGCGTCTCCTGCATGCTATTGGAGTGGGGGAAATTAAGAAATCATTTGCAAAAGAAAGCTGGAATAAAGGTCTAGCAAGCCAACTGTTAAGCCTGGCATGATGGAATGTGAGTTTCAGGCTATAATATTGAAAAGCTTTAAATCAGAGTAAATAAGAAAGAGACCTGGGATTTATTGCACCTGATGACATCTGCTTGTAAACAATTTGCCTAGGCCCTGGGGAGAGCAGAAGAGTGTGTTGCGCATAGAGAGAAGTACAACCAGCAGGCGTCACTGGCATTACAGGCCTGTATAAGGAAGCGAGTATTACATGCATTGAGCATGGATTGATTTAACAAGGCACAGGTCAGAATCCATTCATCTCAGAATCCCGGATTGAGAGCTGCAAATGTGATAGACCACTGGCCAGCAAAAGAAAAAGTACATACAGTTAACCAAGGTGTTCACGACTCGGGGGAGGTTGCAGCGAGGCGCCTCACAAGCGCGAGGCCCGGGGCAGTTTGCCCCTCCTGCACCCCCCTCGTGACGGCCCTGGCTAAAAAGCATGCTCAGCTCACGGCCCATGAATAGGCATGTTCACAGCATCTATGATCTCCTCATAGAGCATGACGCTGATTTTCCTTGGCCTTACTGAGACCTGGATTTCCAGCCTCTTGTCTGGCTCAGTTGACGTCCTGCTCCCTGAGGACGCCAAGGCTCTCCTCAAGGATAGGCCTAACAGGGTAGGGGGCAGAGTCGACCCCATACACCACTCGTCCACTATCCCATCGGTGATAGAGACGGCAAAGTGCTCTTCCTTTGAGGATCTGACCTGCAAGTGTCTACTGGATTTGAATAACTGCCTCGCCATCATTCCCATATCTTAGCCTCCTGGTGACATTGATCTATTCACCAAATAATGTCCAGAGCTCATCACAGGCACTCAAGCCCCCTCTAAAAACATTCTCATGATGGGTGACCTTAACATCTGATAAGAGTCTCCTAACAAATGCACTGGACCCTCACTTGCTACTTGCAAGGCATTGGATCGCAAGGTTGCCTGCCTCCTGCCACCAATGCAGTGAAGGGAGTCGCACAGTGGAGGTTTTCCTCTCCTCCCACCTCTCTCCTGAACATCTCTCCTAATAGTTTAAATGGACTGGCCACACCCTCCTGTCAGTGTAACTGACCAGACCAACTTAGATGCTGCCTCCTCTGACGTGGAATGTCTCACCTTGAGAAATATGAGAAGAGTGTTTGCTGTGGTCTTTGCCTCCACCTTCCCTCTCTTGACCCTGGTTCCAATGTTTTTGCAGGCGACACCTTACTTTCCAACCTTACTGCTGCCTTGGATAACACCATGGGCATCCTGCCCCCCAGGATTAGAAATAAGAAAAAGACACTTTTGAAAAGCAATGGTTTGTTTGCCTCCGACCCTTCCAACATGAAAAGAATAAACGTAATATTGGAATGTTGATGTTGAAAATCAACAACCCTTGATGACAAGTCCACCTGCCTTTGTCACTTGAAAGGCTACCATGCCTGCATTAAATGTAACAGGAAGACTGTCCTGCATAGCCACATTCAATATACAAGTACTAGATCGGTGGAAATCTACAGAATGTATAAAGAAATGAGTGCACCTGTCGTACAGGCTGACATCCAGTTGTCTTCCTAATGGTTTGTGGGCAGTCCATCTAACTTCTTCACTAACAAGCTTGAGCTGATCTAGTCTGAGCATGTGCTTGCTGTGGGTGTCCCAAATGGCTCCACTCTGATAGCTGTGTGTACCTTGCACTGAATACTGTGACTGTGTTTCACGGAGGGTGTCTTATAAATCTACAATAAATAACGTATTGTTTCCCGCAATCTGCAAATGTTAATTATGGAGGAGAACACACGTGGGCCAACTAGAACACTGATAAGCACCGTGCAGGCGGGAGCCAACCAATCAGGAGGCTGGGAACGTGGGCTGTAACTGGCGACCTCTGCCCACATTCCAAGCTGGCTGGTTTCACCCGCCTGCCATCTTCCCCCCAACTTCAGTTCCCTTTTTTTAAATGTATTCCAAAGTTACCTGTTGCGGGCCTGCCGTGTGCCGCAGCTGTAGCTGCTGCCACGCCTTCTGCTCCGGTGTGGCCACCATGGAAATGGAAGAGGGGCTCCATACGGTGCCCCACCTTCCCTTTCCATGGCGGCCAACTTTGAACTGTTTTTGTTCCGAGAACAGGACACCATGAGGCGACCCGTTCACAGAACGATAATACTTCAAATTAGCCCTTTTCCAGCCATTGGAACAGGTGCTTGACACTATTAGCACCCATCCCACGGGCTGGGACGGACTTCGCTCGGGCCTTTAACTCGGGCTGGAGCGCTGTTACCACCCATTCCAGCCCTTGGAATGGGTGCTTAACACCATATTGTGCCCTTATAATAATGTGTGTTCTTAAATATCACATTATGCCAAATTACTATCACTTCTAAGCACTGTATTAATTGGTGTTATCCCAGTGTATGGTACTCCATTTATTGACCTTGGAAAGATGAAGACTGTAGGCCTGCCACATGATTAAAAATGCAAAATGCATGCTGCACTCATATCAGGGACCAGCCCTTTAACTGTGCACAAACCATCCAGTCAACACTAACGTCTGGGCCTATACAACCACCATAGCGATTTAGTCAAGGCTTTGTAGAGGAGGAGCCAAGTACCCCCACCTCACCCACCTTACCCATATTGCCTATATGTTGAGAGTCCAGATGCAAAAGCCCTGCATTACCAGTGGGAATACCGATATCAAAGACAATCCTGGAGGCAAGGTTCCCATTGAGAAAACCGTACCTGCATACAATAAAATATGATGGCCGTTTGAATGAAATTCTGGAAGAAGCGGAGCAAATGAAGGGCAAGGTCGAATGGTGACGTCATACAGAGTCGAGCTGACGTACATAGAAGAGATACAGAGACAAGAGAATGCAGATATTCTATAAGGCATCAAGAAGTATCAAGGATAAGTGGCATCTTGGGATCAAGGTGAAGATGCTTATGCCACAGAACTGATGAAGATATCAAGTCAGGTTACATGTGTACAGATGCAAAAGAAACACAAGCAGACAAAGTAATCCTGAGGCTAGCTTAGTAGTGAATAAATTGCGGCAAGCGCCAATATATATATGTATCTATATATATATATATATATATATATATATATATATATATAAAATCAGTAAAAAAAACTTTGTTAAAGGGACGTTATGGTTAAGTTGCGCAACTAAAAACCTATGAAATTCACATAAAAAAACTTTTTTAACGGGACGTTATGGTTCCAAGTAAAACCGAAAAACCCTTGAAATTCGCCAGTTATGGTAAGCTAAGCAACCATAACTCCCGCCATCACCGTCCACTGCTAAAACTAACACCCAGGACATCAAAGATGACATCACAAATATCATTGATGATATCACTGATGATGTCACATGTGCATTTACTTTTCATACAAGGGGTTGTGAATGTAATGTTGGCAAAAAAGTATCAGGGATTATCGGGAGATGTGTAATAAACTAAATACTTCATCACGCAATGTAGTGTTCTAAAGAAAATTCTATTGCAGTGTTCTTTCTAGTACAGGAACCTACTCATACAGAAATATAGGTATTGGCTGCAGCACACACCACAGAGGTGCTATATTTGTAATTTTCCAAAGTTATATAATAAAATGGTGAATGCTTCAGACTTTTCCGGTCTGTGAACCTTATACTAAGTAGCGAATAATGCATCACTTACTAAATATTTCTACTAATACACACAACACATAAATAGACTACAATGCATACAATTATGGGGCTTATGTATGGAGAGTAAAGTAAGCAAACAAGAGGTAGTATCATTAGCAACTGTGTATAATCTACATGATTGTATTCACGCACAAAAATGATTGCTGTGTGTCAGGCCTGCTTCTTCCCCCATATATGTACATCATAAGATGCGATTAAATTCTAAGGAAAGTAGTGTAAGAAAATGTGAGAATAGCAATATCTATAAATGTAATATCTTTTGAAAATTAAGTTTCTGACTGTCAGCAAATAAACCCACCTGGCCTAGATATGGCAGTGACAAAAAAGAAAGGGCTAGACATGTGATGTCATCAATGATATTTGTGATGTCATCTTTGATGTCCTGGGTGTTAGTCTTAGCAGTGGGCGGTGGTGGCGGGAGTTATGGTGGCTTAGCTTACCATAACTGGCGAATTTCAAGGGTTGTTCGGTTTTACTTGGAACCATAACTTCCCGTTAACAACATTTTTTTAGTGAATTTCATAGGTTTTTAGTAGCGCAACTTAACCATAACGTCCCTTTAACAAAGTTTTTTTACTGAATTTCATAGGTTTTTAGTAGCGCAACTTAACCATAACATCCCTTTAACAAAGTTTTTTTACTCAATATACACTTTCATCGTGTGAATTTGGGAGAGGTTTATTAGGATTCCCTTACTTTATATACATGTAACACGGAACATAAACAACCCCCTTGCTAATGATTTTTGAAGGCCACATGCTGTGCGTATGTCCGCGGACGACATCAACACTACCCAAACACTGAGGGGGTATTTGAAATTGTTCTATCATACCACACAAAAATTGCACACGTTTAAAAAGCATCACATAAACACATTATAAGTAATAATAAATAAGCAGTGGAACCTACACATCAACCATCCATTTAAATACCATATATAATTAAATGGATTATACCATAACAAACTAGAAATGCCTCCAACATAATTACCTCACAGAAACTGCAGAGCTAGGAGCGACAGTACACAAACTCAACACAACAAATACAAATTTCCAGAAACTAGTAAATAAACTTAATTTGTCGACTTTTTGTATGAGCTACAGAACAATTAATGTATTGGTGTGTTTCACACAGAAATGTGCAGTACTTTGGAGTGGCTCAAGGAGAATTTTCCGTGTGACGAAATGTCGGAATAAAGCGATAATAATGGTACACACTTCTCTGCATAAGCAAATAGTCAGTACTTTATGTGTAAGTAACATATATATATATTTATTTTTAACAGATCATGCAAAGATTGAAGAAATTCCACCAAAGGAGACAATGCAAGACACCTTGCAACGCATAGAACAGAAAGTGGACATGCTGAAAGACAATTTTAATGGTTTAAGGCAATTTGTGGAGGAGTACGTCAAAGGAAAAATTAGAAACCACTGTCCTACCTGTACCTGTCCCGCCTCTCCATGTCCCAGTGAAGTTTCCCCAAACCCTCACGAAGAACATAAACGTTTTGACAAAACTTCCATCCCTTCATCTCCTCACAATAATCCTCTACAAAACCCTAATTCCCCTATATTTGTTTCAGTTTCTGTTTCCACCTCTCTTTCTTAATTGCTGTATATGTGTGTAATAAGATGAATGTTATGTTAGTTTTAATGAAATAGTTTGTGTCTATTTTTTTTTTAAACAGTTCAAATGTCCGTGGACAGTGCACCTGTCCGGCCTGTCTGTATTTAACAAAATATGGATGTCCTAAAGACACTACACCTATCCGTACCATTCGCAACCAAGATGAAACTGTTCTTACAACACACTAGCTGTCTGGGATGTCCATAAATCAACAAAATTGGGGTGTCCTAAGGACACTATACCTCTCTGTAGCGTTCGCAACCAAGATGGAACTGTAAGTAGAACAGGCGCGGTGGGCGCAATGTTCGTAGTGAAACAAAATGGAGGTGTCCTTAGGACACTAGACCTGGCCGTACAGTCCGCAGAACATCTACGCACATGTGCACCATACCCATAAGTCCTGCGAACATCGTGCCTGTCCGTAACTGGCCGTCTCACTTTTAATTAGTTTCAGGACCCGAACACTGTCCGTAGAACACCGCGCGCCTGCGCACAACTGTTCCTGTGCATTTGGTGTCTTGCGGACACCCATTCCCTTCGCGGGCGTGTTCACAACATCATTATGTGACCGCACCCACGCTGAGCGTGTGTCCTAATTTGCGCACTTTGTCCACTTCCCCAACATTTTAAAAGAATTTATGCAGACAATCCAAATTATTGTACAGTAAAAAATTACCATTTCACATGTCCCAGACAATGGCCCTAGCTTTCCACATGTTTTTTGGAACTTTTTCATCCCTTTTAAGTAATTGATATGGTCATGAGGCGCACCCCTCCACCGCTATAAAAGGCCACACCCCAGAGCTCATCTTCATTGTACTTCTGGCTTGGAGATTGATTTTTGCTGTCTTAAGTGCTCTATCAGAGATTACCTCACCAACCCTAATGGCATCCATGGCTGCTGTTGCTACATCAGCCTCAGCACCACCCCCAAACCTTCCACCACCACCACGTCCCCAAGGGCCTGCAGAGAGGAATATGTGTGAGGATGTAGAGAATGAGGATGAAGAGGATGAAGAGAATGAGGTCGAGGATCACCCTACTACCAACACTCGCCGGGAGTCGTGGGTGTGGCGGTTGTTTACCGTTCATGGTAACGTAACAAAAGCACGTGCGAACAAGGTCACCTGTAACCAGTGCAATTTGGTGCTGAGTCATGGGAGACATGGTTCGTACAGCTTTGGTACGACGTCCATGAAGCGACACCTAACTTCGTTCCACGGTGCGGACATTCGCAAGGTTGTACCATGTAAAGAACGTAGTAGGTTGAGTTCCTCCACAGCATCCTCCGTTTTCGATCCTCCCACCACAAGAGACACTCCTGTGGGAGAGCACATCCCTCCTGCCATTTAACAGGCCATTCACGATGCTGTTGACCCTTACCTTTCGAGGGTCACAATATTGTGTATGTACTGCGACGCAGTACTCTGCAGGGGGAAGAGTCTTAGAAGTGCTTTCGAGACAACGGTCAAGGAGCACCAGAAGAGCTGCTGCCGACCTAAATAAGGCCCACCCTACATCTTCCTCTCTCCACCTTCCCTTTCTTAACCCCTTGGTTGGTGTCCTTTCCTTATCCTCCTTTCCCCTCCTCTCCTAGTGTGTCGGGTGTAGAAAAAGGCACAGAAAATATGTAAAACAACAAAAAGTTTTAAGAAAAGGCTCTTTTCAGAGCCGCCTTTCTCAGTTTAAAAATAGAACTATCAAGTAAACGGTGCAGGCCCCCACGCATTTTTTAAAAGTCTGCGGACAGTCCTAGGACAGATAACATTTTGAGGGGCGACCCTAGTAAAATCAATACACTTTTCTTTGGGAGTAACTGGTGGCTCTGAAAAGAGCCTTTTGGTGGTGTTTTGTGTGGTAAAAAACTGGGATTCGCCCTATGGTCGCCCCAGACTACATTTGAACTGTGTTGTGCCTTATGGTCGCCCCAGACCATATCTGAACTGTGTTGTGCCCTATGGTCGCCCCAGACTACATTTGAACTGTGTTGTGCCTTATGGTCGCCCCAGACCATATCTAAACTGTGTTGTGCCCTATGTGTTGTGCCCTATGGTCGCCCCAGACTACATTTGAACTGTGTTGTGCCTTATGGTCGCCCCAGACCATATCTGAACTGTGTTATGCCCTAGGGTCGCCCCAGACCACACTCGAACTGTGTTGTGCCTTATGGTCGCCCTAGACCACAGTGCACTTAGCCTGTCCCTGACGGCATTTAACCTGTCTTTGATTGCATCTAGCCTACATATGATTGCTCCGTCTAGCCTAGAGGTACCTTGCAAACCAACTGCTCGAGCCTAAAACCAGGCCACAATGATACTAACCTTTATTTACCTGTCAGCCTTTTGGACCACAATGCCTAAAGTAAACTACTATCCGAGGCCCACACTACAGGGCTTACCGCCTGTGGATGAAGGACTCTTAACTCCCCCCCTAGAACCCAGCCATCAACTTTCACACTCACTTATTACCCACCAATCACTAACATACCTTCCCTGTGACATTGCAAATAGAAACGCAAAACTACGCTCAAGACTACCTAAAATTTACGAACCATTAGCTAGACTCAATACCTCTTGCAATAGAAGTAACGCTAACATCCGAAACACTCCTCCTGTAAAAATTGACCTCCATCGCAACAACCGCCTAAATAAGCAGCCCAACGCTAATAATAGCATACCAAAAAAGAAAAGTAATACCACCCAGGCCACAGCAAAGCCGAACATCCAACTGAAGTGCGCCCTTATTAATGCCAGATCACTAATAGCACACGCTACCGAAATCGCGGATCTCATTCAAATAGGAGACTACGACATCTTCGCCATAACAGAAACTTGGCTGCACCAATCTGCAGGACCTGCCCTAATGCTTGCCTTACCCCATAATTACACCATACTTAGAGTAGACAGAGTCAACTCTCGAGGAGGTGGCCTAGCTATTATTGCTAAAAATAATCTCACCCTAAAAATTGAATCAAGTTCAACGACTAACTCCTGCGAATCATTAACTGCTAAACTCCTCGCATCTCCCTCTCAAACTATTACTATTCACCTTATCTATAGACCACCAGGCCCTATTGGCACATTCGAGGAGGACATTTCCACAATCCTCTCAAACAACCTAAAAACTTCATCCCAAGCTATCCTTCTGGGAGACCTAAATCTAGGCTACAATGACCCTAAAGACCTGCAAGCAACCAATATCACTAATGTCATCTCAGAACTAGGCTTCTCCCAAAAAATCCTACAACCCACACACGAAAAAGGCTGTATACTTGACTGGGTTGCTGACTATAACTGCAATACAACGATTGTCGATATCACCTCACAATTCTGGACTGATCATGCACTGATAACTTTTCTCCTAAATGTTAACCAGACCCTACCTATTGAAAATGCTCTGGCTCCCCCCTTGCCAACCAGAAACAAAAAACTTATAACTACAGAAAAACTGCTACCACTCATCCTCCCCAGATTAAACTCTCTACCTGACTTATTGGACACCTCATCACTAGTAAATTAATTCAACTCTTCCATGGCTACAGCTCTAGATACTATTGCCCCACTGAAACTGAGAAAGAGCAAGCCCAGAGCCCACCTAAACACCTGGTTTACTCCTCACCTCAAATCTCTAAGACTTGAAAAACGTAAATGCGAATCTGCTTGGCGACTAACCCCAACAGAGACAAATAAAATTACACTCATCAATGCCTCCAAGATTTACAAAAATGAAATAAAGAAAGCAAAAAGAGATAATTTCAACAACAGAATACTGCAGGCCAAATCTGGAACGAAAGAACTATTCCTTATACTAAAGGAACTAGAAAACCCTATTCCTGTCCAAGATAACTGTGACAAAAATAAAATATGGTGCTCAAACATCCAAAAAGCACTAAATGACAAAATTGCCACACTCCAAACAAAAATTGAGACAAAGAAACAGAATATTCCACCCTCAACTAACCCAAGAGGCAAACCACCAATCAGCACTAAACTAGACCATAAATTTAACTTCTCGAAAGTAACTATACTCGAAACTGAAAAGATAATACTTTCACTCAAGCCATCCAATTGCCGAGGCGACCTATGCCCAGCCCAACTAATAAAGGACGCGGCCAGAGACCTCTCCCCATTCATCTCTAAGCTTATTAATGCCTCCTTTGCTTCAGGCACTATACCAGATAACCTCAAGCAATCCTGGGTCCTCCCCCTCCTAAAAAAACAAACACTGGACCCGTCCATCCCGACTAACTACAGGCCTATCACAACGGTACCCTTCCTGTTAAAAATCCTTGACAGGGTAGCCTACCTGCAGATCCAAAAACATCTGGAGCTGCACCACCTTTTAGGCACAAGACAATCAGGCTTCAGACCTCAGCACGGAACTGAAACCGCGCTCATCGATCTTAAAACTCAGGTTGATGAGCTGAGAGACTCGGGAAAGATGGCCCTACTCCTCTTACTGGACCTCTCTGCAGCCTTCGACATAGTGGATCATGATGTGCTCTGCACCCACCTAGAAACAGCTGCCCATTTCTCCACACATGCCATCACATGGATCAAATCATTCCTAACCGGTAGAACTATGAGAGTCTTCTCTACTTCTGCTGCTGCTGACCCTGTATCCATCACATGTGGAGTCCCACAAGGTTCTTGTGTCTCCCCCACTATGTACAACATCTTCACGAAGCCCTTGTTCGATGATCTAGATGATCTGGGTGTTACCTACACTAACTATGCGGATGACACTCAGATTCTCATACCACTTTCAGGGGATTATGAACAAGATTTGGCATTGGTGAACAAGACCTATCTCATCATTCAGGCATGGATGGCCACCCACGGGCTATGCCTGAATGATGACAAAACGGAACTTATCATACTGGGGAACAAACAAAACATCAACAGACTAAAAGAAGAATACTCCTCCTTCGTCATAGACGGCAACACTATCAAGGTGGCTAAAGAGGTAAAAACACTAGGGTTTTACCTTGATTCCCACCTCTCCCTAACCAAACAGGTGAGCGCAATGGCATCCAGCACCGCATATACCTGCAAGCTGATTAGAGCCGCAAAACCATACCTATCCACTGCCAATTGCCTAACCCTTGCTCGAGCATTAGTGCTGTCGAAATTGGACTATTGCAACACACTATACTTAGGGGCCAATAAACATACGTTGCAAAAGATTCAAACACTACAGAACAATGCTCTTAGAGCTGCCTTAGGAATTCCAAGAAGGGAGCATATCTCAGAGGCTAGAAGACAATCCAACTGGCTCTCCACAGCGGACAAAATCAAACTCAAGACAGCTTCTCTAACTTTCAAAAGTATCAACCACCTAGCACCCAAATACCTAACTGCTAAATTCAACAGAAAAATCTCCACTAGACCCACCAGAGAAGTATACTCCAACCAGTTAGTGATACCCCCATTTAAAATAAGTACGGCCGGAGGAAACAGCTTCCCGGTCAAAGCGGCCCAGCTTTGGAACTCCCTCCCGCCCGGCCTGAGATCTACCCAATCCTACGCTCTCTTCAGATCTAACTGTATCAACTGGATCAAAGAAAATGACCGATAGTCCCGCCCTACACTAACATAACTACTGTCCTACAGACGTACTATGCACATAATTATATACTCTCTATCTTCCTACTGCATATTTCCTGTACATATTATGTTATATGTTTATTTTATGCACAATGTATATTCTCCCTATTGTCCTGCATTATGTAATTTCTACGATGTATAACCAACACTTGTAAGCATGCGTAACCTGTAAAGTTTAAAGTATCCTTGAACAACGCGCCCGGTTACCCTCGGGTTTGGTGCGCGCTATAAATAATAAACAAACAAACAAACATGTAATGCAAAATAGATTACTATACTTCCAAAAAAGGCCGCAATGCATTTTGGACATTTCGAATAAAAATCTGATTGCCAGCATACGTAAAATGGACTCCATCTCTGCGAAAAATGGTTGTACTGCGAAACATAATATTTTCATTGTGCAAAGACGACATGCCAACATCTCTTAGAAAGGCACAAACAGCCTTATTGACATTGCACCTCGCTTTCTCCATTTGTGGACCAAATGAAGAAGAACGCAGCCACATTTTTCTGTGCGCAATACGTCAAAAAATTACATGGCAATTTGGAAACATGTCCATGACCTTCTCAAGTCCTTCCTTCATTGCAAATTGCAATGAAATTTCAGACACATGTCCTAAACTGTTCCCTCCACAATGAATTATAATTATGTCAGGATGACGCTCTGTCTGTAAAGTAGCACAGAGAGGTACCAAGTCCAGCCGCTTCATTCCATGCACTCCATGCCAGTGCACTTCCACATTAGGGAATCCAAGATTTGCAGATATACCGCAACATTCTGCATGCACCTTCAACCAATGTATCCAGGAGTCTCCCAAAATCCAGATAATCTGTTTTCAAGCACACACAGCCTCTCAGGAAAAAGACGTCCTCACTAAATCTCTCCGTACACAACAGACCCACTGAACTTTACTGACCAATCCCTAGCTCTGCTCATTCTCATTTGCATGCCTCTCCACCGCAGAATCCCCATATGTAATATGCGCTGTCCGCAGACTACCGCCATGTTCGCGGACATGTAGAAGATCTGAGCGTGGCGAATGTACATTTAAATAGTTTTCCCCATTTCCCCTTTAAGGTGGGCTCTGAAAAGAGACATTTTTTTTGTTTTTTTTTGCAGATGCCTGACAGACACCTGTTATTTTATTAAATATATATTTTTTTTTTATTCTTAGTTGACTCCGAAAATCTTCACATAACCTGTTCCAAAGCAACCCTTACATTCCAAAAAAACATGGCATTTCCCAAAAAAGATAAAGAAATACCATCTGCTTCAAAATAAGCCGCATTACTCGAAACAATGTTTTCGTGGCTACAGAAAAATATACCAGCTCTAAGCATGAAAGCACGCATGCCGCGATTGATTGCATACCTAGCAATGCTTTGATCAGGACAAAAAACAGAACTGTTGTCCCATTTTGCTCTAGGTAGTAACGCAGAAAAAATGACTTTCGTAGTTGGAAAGATGTTGATTACTGCTTGAACCAACTGTTCCAAATCTCCAAACAAAGTAGGGGAATTCACGTAGCCCAAATGGAAAGCACCATAGTGCAAAACAACCACATGGGGACTGTTCATCCTACGCATATCTCTGCAAACTTGCAGAATTGCCTCTACATTGCAGTCAGTCAGAGCGCTCCACACCACCTCCACTCCTCTAACATTGAAATGGTTTGCCACATGCCTGCATTGAGAATAGTGCTGTAAACCATGGACAAACATATCTCCGAGCACCAACACCCTGACTGTCTCCACCTCTGCCATCTTCACTACACACACTCTCTACTCAAATTAACAACGTCAACATCTGATTGGCTGATGCCTACAGTCCCCTTTCCATGCTGGATTTTCTGTAAAACCCTGTATCTGGCACGCCCTACCCGCGGACAAGCGCGGTGTCCATGTGGCACGTAACTCCTAGCAAGCCCTTCTACCCTTTCCACATCACCGGCAAATCCATTCCCTCATTGGACACAGCTAAGCAGTCACACAACCATCCGCCACTCACAGCCAAGACCTCTATATCTAACTCCATCATCAGAGTTCCGCACTTCAAAAGTACTGTTGATCACTCTGAATACAAGTGTCATATCATTGGAAAGCACCTACTACAAAAACTACTGTGCAAGTCTCGAAGATTTCTACTTACAGCTCCATTCATATCCACATGCATGATTACAAAGTACAGGTATGCATATTGTATTCAGAGTACATGTACAACTCTTATTATTCCATATAAACAAAGTAATGCCACTAAATCTGCATAGCCACGACATGCATGCCAACACTCTTGCTTTAAGCGCGAGACTCCCGATTTTTCAGTGATAAATCGCACTATTTTTTTACTATCTTCCCCCATAACCTATACATACATGCCAACCTTCCCGATTTACGCGCGAAACTCGATTTTTCATTAAAAATGTCACAATTTTTTACTGTCTCCCACCTAAATTAATGCTAATCCCAATGCAAGCGTATGAGAAAAATAAACGCTCCCAATTGCTGTGGGTAAATCTCCCTCTCAGGTGCTACCGATTGTTCGCATTTCTAGTTATATTATGAAATTATTCAAATTTTTCCCCCATCTACTATAATGAACTATCACTTCCAAACCTCTCTGCTATCTACAACACAGCTGCAAAACAACAAGGGAATTTCATGAACTTAAAATTCTACTCATTTGCCAAGCAGGTTGAACTAACATACTGCAAATAACATATAAAGGCTGCACATAGTCAAGTGAAATACATGCATATGCTATGTTGAGACATGAAACGAGAAAACTACCACGAACGCATAAAAATCAACGTGTACATTAACATCAGTGCTATAAACAAACAAAATTACTAACTTCTTCCTTTCACAATTGCAGTGAAGACCACTCTCCTGAAAATCAACAGCATTTAAACTGCAAACAACATATCCGAAGAAACCTGCTAATTCCACACAAAAAAGTAAGTACATTACTACTTTTATATTCTTACTGTTCCTCAAAGAGACTGTGTGGTTCATTCATGTAATTTGCGCACCAAAAAAAACATTGATTTCTGAATCATTCTGCCCACAAATCCCCATTTATTAAACAAAGATTAACAGGCAGAATGGCACACAAATCCCTGTTTTATTGGAACACAAATAACATACTCAAGCCTTAGAATGTTAGTATTACAAAACAAATAACTGTTTTAATTTTATACCATTAGGTTTACTATTAATGCTTCTCCTCGCTACTAGCTCACTTTCTAATCTTTTTCTGAAGCACTGTGTAGTAACAAACAGGAAAATAGCCTTCCCAACTCATTGTAACTGCCCAATGCACATTCACACACCACCACAAACATCTTCCCCATCAAAATCATACACGCATGCACACAGCACACATACATTGTAAAACAGACCAACCCATACCTTCTTTTTTTTCCAACAGACCCCAAAGAATGCCTACCAAAAAGCAAGCCTGTAGGAAGCAATGCAGAAATAGAGCAAATGAAAATAAAAGTGTCCAAAGTAAGCATCCATCTCTACCAGAGTGTGTACAAAACATTCAAACAAAACAAGTAATGCAGTTATTTAGCGAAACAAAAGAAGCTTCAACTACAGAAACTTTGTCTCCTCTATCAAAATATGGCACGAAACAGAAAATGCTTAACAAGAATTTGGCTACCACTACTGGTAACATTGCTCCTATAAATCCTCATATACTAGCAAGTAACCATAGTAAAAAAAAAGTATTTTAGCGAAAATGTTCCGCCACAGAGCCCTTCAGAATCTAATAAGAAGAGGAGCGAAATCATCCACAACCCTTAAAACCTACTGTAGAAAAGTAACCCTAGAAGCTCTCATAGACAGTGCAATCCTTTTCACAAGGAAGTTATTTATTTTAGTTTTAAACAGGATGAAACCACTAACAAAACTAAGTACTAAACTACAAAAGAAACTTCTCAATAAATGGAATGTCAACAAAAATAACTTCTTAAATATCTGTGGAGGTGAATGGAGTGACACGACGACCACAGAACCATATTTTAATGAAGAAGCATACAAACAAAACCAAACAAACACAATTGCCATCCATAGCAGTGGACGAGGATATGAAAAACATCAATAATACCATCATGGAACAAGAAACACTGCTTACAAAAGTATCCTCAGAAAACTCAGAATTACCTCTCCATTCGACTGAACCAGAACGTCCAGCATACAAATGGCCGTGCACGTCAATGTGTAACATTCCCAACAAATCTTTCAAATCTTTATGCCAGTTCCTCAATCAGTATGTGAAAGGTAAAGACCAAATCAAAATGAAAGTGGTGCAAATTATGGATACATGTCCAGTGTGCAAATACACAGGACTACAAGGACATTCATTAGCCTGCATTTCAGGACCTATTTGCAAAAGCACCTTCCATAATATCAAAATGATATCAACACATCATTCACATGTAAGAAATCTAGTGTATAAACTGTAGTATGCTAAAGGTCCAGCTTTAGAACTAGCCAATTTTAATAACACTCTTCTTCATGGTACATCCAAATACCTACAAGAAGAAATTGACCGTATCCAGAGAAAATATTTTGGAAGTGAAAACCACTTACAAAATGCAATAGCTTTAGAACAGACTAGCAACAATTCTGCACATGGCAACCTTCTATCACACACATACAAAAAAGAAATTCTAAAATGTAAAAGTACATCCGCTGAAGTACCAAACCATGTGTGTGTATGTTGCCGTAGAACGTTTTACAAAAGTAATACAAAACCTATAGACGTAACATACAAAATGAACAATGAAGAATCCAAATGGTTTGAACTAGCTCTCTACCTTTTAGCAGAAAACAAATACGAAATAAGTGAACCCTTAATATGTTGCAGTTACTGCACTACAAAACTTGACAACCACCGAACTCCTTCACGTGCTATCAAAAATAACTTGGAATTATTCCCACTACCAAAACCCCTGCCACAACTCAATGTGTATGAGAGCATCATAATTCAAACAGTACACCCATTTCAAGCAATAATACGCCTTCAACCAAAAACAGCAAAATTACCTCCCTCTGAATTGGTGAAAGGCATTTGTAGCAAAATAGTTTATTTACCATTAGATCTGCCAGAAAATGTGCACACTCTAGGAGTGCAACGTCCAATAGAGAAATCTTTAATTGTCTTAGTAAATGGTGTACCAACAAAATACAAAACAATTTGGCAACAACTCGTGGACTAACAAAGTTAGACAAGCCTTGCAATATCTGAAAGACAATAATCAATACTACAAAGACATAAATATTGAAGAAAACTTAAGGGAAGCAACTGAAATAATTCAAGAGTCATCAGAAACTGGTGAATTTGAACGTCTGGATCCTGCTGCAGTATCCACTCTTTTGGACCATTATACAATTCATCCATTGCACTCTAATGACAGCATAGATGATGCACTAGAAACTTACCAAATGTGACAAAACAAAGGTTCACCAATGAGCATATGGGAAAAAAGTATAGAAGCACATGCTTTTCCGGTACTATTTCCTCCTGGCAAAGGAGGAAGGTACGATGATAGACCCACTCAGATAACAGCATCAGAATACCGCTCATTACGAATGTATTCTGAAGATCCCAGATTTAGACAAAATGTGGAATACATATTCCACCTACTCTTTGAAAGTGAGTAGCAACCCTATGTTACGGAGTTGCACACATATTGAAATCGGGAACCCACTTTCAAAATATGTCAGCTACGCAATTAATACAAAAAGTGCAAAAATAAGATGAGGTTTTACAATCAAGCATAACAAATCTGTTTGCAAACATGCGTGGTACGAAAGAGTATTGGTTCCGACATCACGGAGATGTACGTTGTATGATCAGAAATGCAGAATATGCATGGGAAGATTTACATAATTTCCTGCGCATATCAAACATAAACAAAACCAATATAGATATACTAACACCTAGAGAACTTTGCTCTCTAGATCCTGTTAATGTTTCAAGATATTTCCACCATCGTTTCATTGCTATGCTACACTTTATTTGTAATAAAACTGTTCCTCCCCTCGGAGAAGTGCAACACTTCTTTTGGAGAAAAGAATACCAAGCCAGAGGAGCACCACATATTCACATGCTTTTATGGATTAAATATGCTTCTAATTTTGGTCAGGACAGTGATGCCACTGTTTTGCAGTTCATCCAAAAATATGTCACTTGTGAAATCCCTTCCCAAACGACACATAGTGACCTTCATGGACAAATTGTACAATTTCAAAGACACAAATGTGGCAAATATTGTCGTCGCAAATACAAAAACAAAGGGAAATACTACACCAAATGCCAGTTTGGTTTCCCTAGACCAGTTACAGAAACAGGTGAAGTGAACAACTTCATGTCTTCAGTTCGACATAGTGTTAAAAGTAACTCACCTAAGAACACGTATTACATAAAAGGAACAAAAGAATCAAAATATATCAATGATTACATTGCAATCATTGCCCTCTTATGGAATGCAAACATAGATGTGCAGTACATTGCAGATAATTCCACTCCAGTTGCACGATATGTTACAGCCTACTTAACAAAAGCCGAAAAAACAGAGCTTCAAGACCTCTGAATTGACCTATCATCAGACAAAACTCTATCTCAGAAATTGTACAGCCTAGGCATAAAAATTCTCTCTCATAGAGAATGTGGCACCTATGAAGCTGCAGATCGTTTAACCGGTACTCCTTTGTATGGAAAATCTGATAATATAGTATGGCTAAGTCTTGGTCCTTCTAAATCTAGAAAACGAGTTCTCAAATCATATGAGGACATAGAAACAATAGCAAGAAATGATCCCAAAAGCCAAGACATTTTGAAAAACAATTTACTAGACACATACTACCCGAACAGGAGTACCACTTTGGAAACCACGTGTCTATACCACATAGCCCAAAACTTTGCATATAAAAATAATATAAAACCGGATGAAAACAAAGGTAGATATAGAGTGACAGATTGTGAAGGCAGCTTAGTGAAACTTACCAAACGCAGCTTAATTAATCATGTCAAATTGTCAATAAAAACTCCTCAACAGAAAGAACTATATTACATGTCCCTGCTACAACTTTTTAATCCATTGAGAAAAGAAGAAGAGATACTAGATAACTATGACTGCTATGAAGATACTTTCAAAGCAAATGAAAGCACTATCACCGATGTGAACTTTACGCAGTACAAAACAATGTTGCACAATGAACAGCAACATGAAGAAGAACTCTAGGCCCAACTAGATAAGGACACTTGCGACAGTAGTCAACCTTCTGTAACAGGAAGCCAAGAACCACTAGGACAGCCACTAATAGCAAATGCGGAAGAATTGGCTATGACAGAAGTAGAAAACACCATGTCTCACTATGAAGAAGATACAGAAGACTTAACTGTACTACAATCAAAACTTAACAAAGACCAGCGCACCATTTTTGAAGAAGTAACAAGAGAAATTGCACATGGTGTACAACACGAAAATAAAGAATGTACCTGCCAAAATTACAAACCTATACTGCTATAAGTCAGTGGTGAAACTGGTTCAGGCAAAACATTCTTAATCAAAATCATCAGCAAGTTCCTTCAACAATTGACAAGCAACATACTGTCAGCAGTTGTAACTGCCCCCACAGGTTTAGCTGCCTACAACAAAGGCGGTGTCACTTTGCACTGATTACTACTCCCTCCAGTAGAACACCAAAACAAATTAGACTATTACAAACTTTCTACAGAAGCTGCAATGGAACTACGCAGAGTATTAAAACAAATGAAAATGCTACTAATAGATGAAGTGAGCATGGTCTCCAACCTAATGTTGGCTTTGATTCACCGCAGATTGCAAGAAGTACTCAAAACAAACTATGAAGAACTCTTTGGAGGAAAACACATTATTGTTTTCGGAGCTCTTCTGCAATTGACACCAGTGAAAGGTGAACCTATTTTTAAAACCTTAGGACACAAACTGTGCCATAAAACTGTTGGCAGCATACGAAATATCAACCTTTGGAAACATTTCCAATACAGAGAATTAACAGAAAACATGCGTCAATCTGCAGACCTCACTTACGCCAACATTTTAAAAAGTATTAGAGTTGGTTTACTATCTCAAGAAGCACAAGCAATATTGAAAACCCGGCATATCCATTCACTTTATGGCGATAACGCATGTGCTACTGATGTTATGGAACAATTAGCGCACACAAATGTCAATTGTATGGCTTTAATGGCAACTCTTGCAACAGTTCCAAATTCAATGAAACAATGTTAAAAAAAGAAATGCAACCAATAATTAAAATTTGCTCCACAGACAAACTGGACGTACATGGTATGACACTACCCATGTGTCAACAAGCCACAAAAAGACTAAGGGGCCGATTCATGGAACAAACGTGCGCCGAAAATCTTTGCACAAGCAGACGCAAGCAGGCGCAAGCGCAAAAAAACAGGCGCACGCGCACACGTGCGATTCATGGAAGTCCCTGCGCGTGTTTACCACGGGATGTGCGCCAAACCCGTGCATGGCGCAAAAGTCACTGCAACATCCCGAAAGGCGTGCGCGACTCGCACAGTGAAAGCGCACAACCTCGGCGCATACACCAGAAAGTGGGCGGGACACGGGGCATAACGTGCGGAATGGGGAACAACGCACGAAAATAAGGGCGTAACTGGGGATGTACTGCAGGAAAGCAGACGGAACGCCCACACGCACTCGAACCACACGTATTCATGGAATCGAATAGGGCAAAGCCACGCACAGCCAAAGACACGCACAAGCTGAAACACGTCCGCCACACGAAGGCAGGTGGTAGAGTCCCAGCACATCACAAAAGTGGCAACATACAGCAATTGGGCCTGTGCGAGCGGGGCACGTGTATTGCGGGGGTGCGTGGGAAGTAACACACGCGATTGAGCGGGGTACGTGTATTTCGGGGGTGCGCGGGAAGTTACACACGCGATAGAGTGGGGTACGTGTACATCGGGGGTGCGCGGGAAGTTACACACACGATTGAGCGGGGTACGTGTATTTCGGGGGCGCGCGGGAAGTTACACACGCGATTGAGCGGGGTACGTGTATTTCGGGGGTACGCGGGAAGTTACACACGCGATTGAGCGGGGTACGTGTATTTCGGGGGTGCGCGGGAAGTTACACACGCGATTGAGCGGGGTACATGTATTTCGGGGGTGCGCGGGAAGTCACACACGCGATTGAGCGGGGTACGTGTATTTCGGGGGTGCGCGGGAAGTTACACACGCGATTGAGCGGGGTATGTGTATTTCGGGGGTGCGCGGGAAGTTACACACGCGATCACATCAGGGTACGTGTATCTCGGGGGTGCGCGGGAAGTTACACACGCAATCTCATCAGGGTACGTGTATTTTGGGGGTTTGCGGGAAGTTACACACGCAATCTCATCAGGGTACGTGTATTTCGGGGTGCGGGGGAAGTATCACATGCAACATCAGCAGGGTACGTGTATTCCAGGGGTGCGCGGGAAGTTCCACACGCAATTCCATCAGGGTACGTGTATTACAGGGGTGCGCGGGAAGTTCCACACGCGATCTCATCAGGGTATGTGTATTACAGGGGTGCGCGGGGAGCACCACACGTGAATTGCACGTGTGGGTCCTCCCAGGTGTTCCCTCTACTCCCTCCACGGCCCCTGCAGGTGGCTCACACCACAGGGGCCTACCCTGCACATGTCCTGCAGGCGCCCCATCCACCATGGCCATGCCCCCCAGCCAACCCACATGTCAACTTGCACTACTGCCCACCAACGCATGTCCCCCTGCACCCCCAGCCACCAGGGGCACCCTCCACCAGGCCCCACCCATGTCTCCCACCACCCCCACCCCCCAGCCACCAGGGGCAGCCTCCACCAGGCCCCCACCCATGTCTCCCACCACCTCCACCCCCCAGCCACCAGGGGCAGCCTCCACCAGGCCCCCACCCATGTCTCCCAGCACCCCCACCCCCCAGCCACCAGGGGCAGCCTCCACCAGGCCCCCACCCATGTCTCCCACCGCCCCCACCCCCCAGCACTGTGGGGCACCTGCCAGCAGTCCCACACCCATGTCCAACTCATGTCTCCCAGCACCCCCACCCCCCAGCACTGTGGGGAACCCTCCACCAGGCCCCCACCCATGTCTCCCACCACCCCCACCCCCCAGCACTGTGGGGCACCTGCCAGCAGGCCCCCACTCATGTCCAACTCATGTCGGCACCCTCCCACCCCCCAGCACTGTGGGGCACCTGCCAGCAGGCCACCACCCATGTCTCCCACCACCCCACCCCCCAGCACTGTGGGGCACCCTCCACCAGGCCCCCACCCATGTCTCCCACCACCCCCACCCCCCAGCACTGTGGGGCACCTGCCAGCAGGCCCCCACCCATATCCAACTCATGTCTCCCACCCCCCCACCCCTCAGCACTGTGGGGCACCTGCCAGCAGGCCCCCACCCATGTCTCCCACCACCCCCACCCCCCCAGCAGTGCAGGGGCAGCCTCCACCAGGCCCCCACCCATGTCTACCACCACCCCCAACACCCAGCACTGTGGGGCACCTGCCAGCAGGCCCACACCCATGTCCAACTCATGTCTCCCACCACCCCCACCCCCCAGCACTGTGGTGCACCTGCCAGCAGGCCCCCACCCATGTGCAACTCATGTTCCCCAGCCAACATGTCATCACAATCTAGATCCCTGGTGCCTATGGTCAGCCTCCAAATGCAAAACACCCACCCGAGTATTGCATCCACCCACTCATAAATTGCAATTACATCACAGAACACCAATTGCAAGTTCCGAAACAAACACATTTCCCTCACATACACCCAATGGGTGTCAGTGAATCTCAAAACCCATATCATGAAATGCATGAAACCAATGAGATACCACACATTGAAGTTCACAAAAAAAAATATGTATTAAAGGAAACATAAATAGAATCAAAAATAAAGAAACAGAAATGTGAATGTACAAAAATTAAAAGAAGCATGTCCGTGAAAAAAAGCAAAACCAAAAATAAAATTCCAAAGTAATGGTGTCCAAAGTCAATGTCCACAAAACAAAATCCAATGGGAAATAAAAAAGAAAGCCATTGCTCCATGGTTAAAATGTGAAAAGAAAATACAATCCAACAGTGAACTATGTACATGGGAACAAGCCAGGGTCCATTATCCCAACAAAAGAAAGGAAACCTATCTAACTACACTAACTAATAAAATAAACTATATACAAAAATGTGGCCAATGTCCGAAAGGTCCAAATAAAATCAAAACAAAAATGAAACCTAACACTACCTACATAACTATGTACAAGGGCAGCGGGCTAGTTTGACGGCTCACTTGTGGATGTCCCGGGCCAGGGCATCATCGAACTCCTGCTCAATGTCCCGGAGGCGGTCCTCCTCCATGGCCCCGAGGGTCCGCAGGGCCGTCGACGTGTCCACCTCCAAACCCCTGCTGATTGCCTCGAGGCACTCGGCCCGCCTCAGGGCCCTCCGCATGGAGTTCTCCGCCCTGACCATTGTGAGCCATGCCTCTTCCGCCCGCTGCCGCTCCGCATCTATGGCGTGGCCCAACCGCTGCCACACGGAAGACACTCTCTGTCCTGGGTCCTCCTGCCCTCCGGCCGATGCCTGCCCCTCCGATGTTGAAGGCCCCGAGCCTTCATGGCTCCCACCATGTTGCTGCTGCTGCTGTGCCTCTGCCCGTGCACTGCCTCCTGCTGCCTGCACATCCTCCGCCGGCTGGGGTGCAGTCGTTGATGTGGCCACCCCTGCTGGACGTCCGACTCCAGACTGTGGCAGGGATGCCTCCTCCACCAGCCTGGCCGCACCGTCAGAGGCAGCTCCACAGGGCACCCAGGTGACTGATGGGTGGGAAGATGGCATGGAGGACGACTGGCGCGTAGGGGGTCCAGTTGAGGAGGGGGTCGCAGCAAGCCCCATCATACGGAGGAATCCGGCCTGGGTGACCTGTCCCAGCAGGCTGACGTGGTCAACAAGCCATTCGAGATGACGTGCAGTCTCCTCATGAAAAGACTGCAGGTCACCTCGCATGGCCCGTTGACGCAACGCCACACCAGTCAGGACAGGCTCAACCCGGACCCGGATAGCCACGTCCGCAGGCAGAGGAAGGCCAGTTGACGTGAGCTCATCCCCTGCCTGAAAACGGGTCTGGACGTAGGCATCCCTGCTGGTGCAAGATGATGCAGGGACAGGATCAGGGACAGGATTGCACACAGGCACCTCCGCGGCGGCCTGTGCTGCCTCCTGTCCCTGGTCCTGCACTGCACCACTAGCACCAGTGGGATCCCCACCTCCAGACCGGTCTCTGGTGCTTGCACGGCCTCCTCCTCCACCAAACCCCACACCAACCTGGATGACTCCATGCCATCTTCCCCTGTTGGGCCCTGTGGGGTCCCAGCTGCCCCTTCTGCTGCCGAGGAGTCCAACTCCAACCTTCGCCTCTTGGACCTCCCCCCGGCAGCTGCGGCCTGGGACGCGGCACCGGACTCCTCACTCCCCGACGAGATGACAACATGGGAGGGGAGCCGGGCCTTGCGTCTCCGGCTGGCGGTGGGATCCCTGCCGCTGTGCTCCATAGCACCTTCTCCGCCCTCTTCATCAGTTGACGCTGCAGACAGGGAGAAACAAAACACAGGCATCAGGGCACTGTACCATGGACTGATACACACATCACAGTTGCACATGAGTGGCAGTGTCAAACATCAGACATGGCATCACACTCCACGACATCACATGTCATTTCAACTCACACACATGAGCATTTCCACAGCAATATTGCACCAGGCAGCACCATCCATACACATACAACAGCATGAACAGCCGAAGGTGAGCCTGACATCACATGAAACACAGGGAGTGCACTAGACATGCACACATGCCACCACACTTACATGCATGTCTATATCTCCTACAACTGTCACAGTGATGCGATCGCCATACATGTCACATCTGGCATTCAGCCTTCTACATATCAGTGTCACGTGCACCCATGTTGCATCACAGTTGCACACTTGTCAAATACACACACATGCACATGTACACAGTGCAGATACATGCAGCAGGATCCACCATCCATGTGTGACACCACAACCATGCCAACGAACATACACAGAAATTCAAATATGTGTGCTCCCACACCTGCATTTGGCATGCAAGCCTACACACACAAGCACCATCCATGTCTCACACATTCCAGCCCTCTCATGTGTTAGCCCCACGGCCCTGTACACCCCCACCCATACTCGACCCCATACAAACAGATGTGCAACCTGCACACTACTGAAAAATCACCACACGCACTGCTCACAATCAGGATGCATGTACACTTACCGCTCGACTCCAGACGGGTCTGCCTCTCAAGGACCTGGACGTGGAGCGCTGGGGATATGCGTTCCAGGACCCTCATCTGTTCTTCCGACAAGTGGCCCCGGCGCCCCTTGGCATCCGCTGCCTTCAAGAGGCGCCGGGCCTTGTTCAGGGTCCTGGACCTGAAGTCCTCCCAGCGCTTCTTGACATGTTGTAAGTCGCGGACTGCCACCCCCTCCACGTTGATGGCAGTCACGATGTCAGTCCAGATCCGAGTCCGTCCTTCCTTGTCGGCGCGGGAATTTCCGAAGAGGGCATCATACTGCCCCAGGACTTGCTCCACCAGGACACCAACTTCGGTGGCACTGAAACTGGTGCCCCTCTGCCTCTCTGGCCGGGGGTTTTCAGTGGTCTCAGATGGTGTTTGCCCCGACATGACAACCCCAGAGGCAGGAGTGGGTAGGCAACTGGGTCCTGAGGCTGGGCTGTGGAGCGATGGAATCCCAGTCGGGAGTCTTCGGTTCCAGCAGGGGTGGTCACAGCAACAGCACCCCTGGCTGATGTGCAGGCAGCAAATGGCAGGGCACGTGGGCAGCAGGCAGTCAGGCAGCAGCAGATGGCAGATGGGAGCGTGCTCGAGGCTCTGGGGGGCAGTAGTTCGGCCTTGTGGGCAGGAGCGTGGTCTTCCGTGTGCTTACGCGTGGCCAGCTTGATACGGAGTGATTTGGCACGTGAAAAATCTGCACGTCAGCGTGTAATTCGAGGAAAGGCCCTTAGCGCGTATGCACGGCAGCACGCATATGCGATTTCATTGGACCAAAGGCCCTTAGCGCGTGAGCGCGTCTGTGACGTGACGCGCGCGGGTGTTTCCCTCATTGCACGTGATGACAGAACACACGTGGATTTCCACCAATCGCGTGTGAAAGTTCCCGCGCACCCCGGAACACACGTACCCAGGCTAATCGAGTGTCGAACTTCCCACGCACCCCGAAACACACGTACCCAGGCCAATCGCGTGTACGCTCACTCCCCTCCGATCACACGCGATGCCACTCGGACGTACAGTCTTACCACGTATCCGAATACGGGAAACCCGCGCACGGCAAAAGTCGTGCACAGGCGTCAACGCGTACGCCCACACGAAGGCAGGCGGAGGCGTCCCCGCGCACAGCATAAAAGTGCGCGCAAACAACAAACGCGTATATACAGCTACGATGAATGCCCCATTTGTCGCTGCACTGATCGTGGGACACCGCAGGAGGAGGAGAATAGCCAGGGCACGCATTTTCGCACCACGGACAAGCCTTTTTGGGATGCCTGACGACCAGGTCTACGGCAGGTATAGGTTTCCACCCCATATCATCCTAGACCTGGTCAGGGAGTGGGAAGATGACCTCACATCCCCCACCCTTTGCTCCCAAGCATTGAGTCCCTTGGAGAAGCTGCTCAATGTCCTGCATTTTTTGGCCACTGGGTCATTTCAGCGGACCACTGCCATAGTGGGGGGGTCTCACAGGCCACGCAGTCACGCTGCCTACACCAGGTACTGGCAATCATGACAGCGCGCCCCTCAGTCCGCAGGCACATATACATGCCCAGAACACCAGCAGAAAGGCAGGCCGTTGTCCTGGATTTTTTCAGGGTGTCACACTTCCCCAAGGTGCTCGGTGCCATAGATTGCACCCATGTGGCCCTACGTCCACCTAGGGCCACTGAGCACATCTACCGAAACCGCAAGCACTGGCATTCCATCAATGTACAGGTGGTATGTGATGCAAAGGGAATCATCACCTCTGTCTATGCAAACTACCCTGGCTCCACCCATGACAGTTTCATATACAGAATGTCCGCCCTGAGCCGGGCCCTGGAAGCTGTGCAGCATGGTGACACATGGCTCCTAGGTCAGTACAAATGCCCTTGCACATGCATGCAAGTCACACACAGACAATTATCCAAACCCTAATAATCTCAACTATTATCATCTCCCCAGGGGACAGTGCCTACCCTCTGAGCAACCACATGATGACGCCAATCCGGAACCCCACCACACCACCCCAGGTAAGATACAACGCCGCCCATATTGCAACCAGGGGCATAGTGGAGCGCACATTCGGAGTGCTCAAGTCACGTTTCCACTCCCTTGACCGCTCTGGTGGGCAACTACTCTATGCACCACCAGTAGTGTGCAGGATCATTGTGGCAGCATGTGTCCTGCACAATGTTGCAACACGGCAGGGCGTCCCGGTGGACATGGTGGTGCCCCCACATCCCCAACCACAGGCACAGGCGCTGCCCATGGGAGGGGACAGGGCATGTGGCGAGGAAGCCCGGAACCAGCTTGTGGCCACATTTTTCACCTAAACTCCCACCCCTGCGGAGTGCACACAGGCCTGGCACATACCAGGTGACAATCGATGATGACAAAGAGACAGTCAACTGTCACAACCCTACCACCCTGAGATAGTTGCCATGGAAGTGCCACATCGTCTGCATCCCTAGCTACTTAAACACAAGCTATCCTGTGTGACCAAAAGGCACACATATGACATATGACATGATATGGCCCATACACAAGTATTTCAAGGCGCAATGAGGCAGGGAGGGGGCAACAAGGGAAGACAGACAACGGTACTACTAGGCCAGGTGTCATTGAGATCGTGCAAGTGCAGGGGTAGGGGGAAGGGAAAAGTGCAAGGGGAAGGGTGGGGGGGAGTCCAGTACAGGGGAAGTAGCCCAAAAAAATAATACATAGGTTGGCTGGTGGCAACTGCAACGGTAAGTGCAGACAAGTGCTGGGAAGGGAGGGCTGTAGGGATAGAGAGACAGTACTGCAGTGCAGGGGTTGCCAGGGAGGCAGTGCAAGTGGAGAGTGGCTGGGCCAGGGACCGAGGTCGGTGAGAGTGGCCCAGTTGCAGCTCCTGTGCAGTTCCAGTGAAGAATTCTGCAAGGGAGAGGCAGAGAGTAAGCAGAAGCAAAGAGGAAGGTCTTGAGGTGCTTTCAGAACTGGAGATGGTTCCCCTCAAGTTCAAGTCAGGCAGGAAGTCTGTCCAAGGGGGAGGGCCCTGCTGCGGAGAGAAATCTACCCCCAGCTAGTTGCTCTGAGAAGCGGATGACCCTGACATGCAAGGTGTGCATCACACACACCTGCAAAACAGGCCATGGCCATCACTGTCATGTCACTCAAACCCTCCCAAACATCAACATGACATGGCAAGCAATACCCATTACACCAACACAGTAACGATAAGGTACACATTGCCATGTCCTAAATGTACAGTGGCATCAGACAATGATGCCTGACCCGGAATCAGATGAAATGACAGACCAACAAAATCTCCCACCCAAAATAAGTCATTTCCAAATGCATTACAACAGTCGTAGACGTAACATAACAATGAATGCCTGTCTACATGCACATTATGCATTGCAAAATCAACACTGCAGCTCATGTGTGCAGTGTCCTACTCCTGCAACACACTGCTCAGCGCACAGCACAGTGAACAGCCATTGTGTGCTGCTTTGGTACTGGGGTACCCTGCTTTGGTACTGGGGTGGAGGGGTGCTTGGCTTCTTGGTAGGTTGAACGCCCTTGGGAACCGCAGTTCAGATCAGTAGAGAGAGTAGGGAGAGTCAAAAAGGTGTGTGTGAGCACCGGATATGTGTGCAGCTCGTGCGGCACTTGTGTAATAGCTGCTTCTTATCGGTAGGTGTGGTGGTTGAGAGATCAGGAGAATGTGTTCGTTCTGGCAGGATTTATCCGGAACGGATGTGGCTGCGTTAGGCCTGAGGAAAACGCCTGGCTGGGGGTGTGAGACCAGCAGTGTTTACATAGAATGATGTGGAGTAAGCGGCGGATGTTCGTATGAGAACAGTTATACCGAATGGTGTCATAGTATCTCTGTGTTCTAGTTGAGTGGTGATGTAAAGGAGAGAGTAAGCGTGGTGGTGTGATATGATGGGTTATATGCTTTTTCAATGTGCAAACTTCTAAATGCAACTTTCCCAGAGAGGCTACTGGGCGAAACTTCTAAGTACAATTTTCCACACAGAGGCTATTGGGTACACTTCTAAATTCAATTTATCAGAGAGGCTATTTGGCACACTTCTAAATGTAACTCTCACAGAGGCTATTGGGTACACTTCTAAATGCAATTTTCACAGAGCATCTACTGGGCACACTTCTAAATTCATGTTTCCAGAGAGGCTATTGGGCAAACTTCTAAATGCAACTTTCCAGAGTGTCTATTGGATACACTTCTATAATCAACTTTCACAGATGCTATTGGTAGTACTTCTAAATACAACTTTCAAAGCGTGGCTATTGGGCATACTTCTAAATGCAGCTTTCACAGAGGATATTGGGCCCATATCTAAATTCAATTTTCCACAGAGAGGCTATTGGGCGCACTATTAAAATCAATTTTCCAGCGAGGCTATTGGGAACATTTCTAAATTCAATTTACCAGAGGGGCTATTGGGCACACTTCTAAATGTAACTCTCACAGAGGTTATTGGGTAATTGGGTACACTTCTAAATTTCACAGAGGGGGTATTGGGCACCCTTCTAAGTGCAACTTTCACAGAGTGGTTATTGGGGACACTATTAAATTCACAGCGAGCTTATTGGGCATACTTCAAAATGCAACTTTCCAGAGTGTCTATTGGGCACATTTCTAAATGCAACTTTCCAGAGTGTCTATTGGGCACACTTCTTAATGCAGTTTCACAGAGTGAGTATTGGGTACACTTCTAAATGCAACTTTCACAGAGTGGCTATTGGGCACACTTCTAAATGCAACTTTCACAGAGGATCTTGGGCACACTTCTAAATTCCATTTACCAGAGAGGCTATTGGGCACATTTCTAAAATTCAAGGAGAGGCTATAGGGCACACTTTCTAAATGCAACTTTCACATGCTAACATTCACAATTCCATCTAGATGCGGCGCAGGCCAATATTCACAATTCCATCTAGGAGTGGACATGCTAACTTTCACAATTCCATCTAGGTGCGGACATGCTAACATTCACAACTCCATCTAAGAGTGGACATGCTAACATTTCTCAATTCCATCTAGGTGCGGACATGCTAACTTTCACAATTCCATCTAAGAGTGGACATGTTAACTTTCACAATTCCATCTAAGAGTGGACATGCTAACATTTCTCAATTCCATCTAGGTACGGACATGCTAACATTCACAATTCCATCTAAGAGTGGACATGCTAACATTTCTCAATTCCATCTAGGTGCGGACATGCTAACATTCACAATTCCATCTAAGAGTGGACATGCTAATATTTCACATTTCTATCTAGGTGAGGACATGCTAACATTTCACAATTCCATCTAGGTGCGGACATGCTAACATTCACAATTCCATCTAAGAGTGGACATGCTAACTTTCACAATTCCATCTAGGTGCGGACATGCTAATATTTCACATTTCTATCTAGGTGAGGACATGCTAACATTTCACAATTCCATCTAAGAGTGGACATGCTAATATTTCACAATTCCATCTAAGAGTGGCCATGCTAATATTTCACATTTCTATCTAGGTGCGGACATGCTAACTTTCACAATTCCATCTAAGAGTGGACATGCTAACATTCACAATTCCATCTAAGAGTGGACATGCTAACATTCACAATTCCATCTAAGAGTGGACATGCTAATATTTCACATTTCTATCTAGGTGCGGACATGCTAACTTTCACAATTCCAACTAGGTGCGGACTTGCTAATATTATGGCAGTCTATGTTATTTGGGGGTAAGATAGAGTGGCATGGGCTTTCTGGAGTGAAGTGATTGCTCTCCTCCCTACCCATCCCACACTCACGGTTTTGGTGGTGTCTGTTAGCTGCTGGCTTCCTTGGCGTCCCCTGCGGACACCTGCAGACACATCTTGGAGCCGCCAATAATGGAGCCGCCCTTGGCCTTGGGGCCCTTCGCCGCTGGGGGCTGCCGGGCAGAGGGCTGCCCTGGGAGGAGCAGTGATGAAGGGCGGGATGGGCGGGTTGGGAGGCAGGAGGGGGCGGGACCAGGAAGGGGTGGGAGGTGGGTGGGCGGGTGAGGGAGAACCAGGAAGGGGAGGCCGGGAGACACGGGGCAACGCGGGGCCTGGGCACACGATATTTTAGTAATTACAAGGGAAAGGGGCGTGGATGGGTAGGCACACTCACCTGCTCCTTGGGTGAAATCAGGGCAGGGGGCAGGGGGCGGGAACGTGTACCAGGAAGAGGAGCTGGGAAGAGAAACGCTGCACACGGGGCCTGGGGGGGATACATTTGGACAAGGGTGGCCCAAAATGGGTCGCGGGACAATGGGGGTCTTACCTTGGGCAGAGATGGGAAATGAGGAGGCAGCAGGGGAAGCGGGTCGCCAGTAACCTTGCGAGGGAGGGATAGCCAATCAGGGCAGGGGACGGGAACGTGTACCAGGAAGAGGAGCGGGGAAGAGAAGCGCTGCACACGGGGCCTGGGGGGGATACATTTGGACAAGGGTGGCCCAAAATGGGTCACGGGACAATGGGGGTCTTACCTTGGGCGCGAATGGGAAATGCGTGGGAGCAAGACATGACTGCCAATTCCGAACGGCAGGGGGCAGCAATGGAGAACATCGCTGAGAGCATGGAGCGTGTGGCATGCCGGCCTATGTCACATCGCCACACAGAACCAGGCTCACCCGTCCGGCAGACTTGCTGCCGACGAGGGGCAAGCTGCGGCTAGGCGTGGCCAGGCTACTGTGCCACGTCCTCCTTTACAGGATGAGCCAGACTCGGACGACCATCTATCTCCCACATAGGTCGGGCTGTGCAGGCGTTGAGCCCATGGAGGGTTTTTTTTTGGCTCAACATCATCGCATGTGGATGTTGAGCAGCACCCTGTACCTCCCCCCTCCTGGGTGCCTCCCCTCCCCCCCGGGTTGTATGTGGCCATTTTTTATTTTTATTTCAGTTTAGTTAGTTAAGTTTCTGTTTGATAGTTAGTTTAAATAGGTAATGTAGGTTTTCCATTGTTAGTGCAATTAGTTAATAGTTGATTTAGTTTAAAATTGCTAGTCTATTGTGCTTTCATGTGACGGTGCGGTGCTTTGTGGCTTTTGAAGGCATCCACTGTCTGTTCCAGCTGGGCCCTTCATGGTTGTCTTGTGTATGTGTTTGCTGCTTGGGGTCCTTGACTCACATATGCCACTCCTGCCTCCCTTATCCATGGGCTCGCAAGGATGGTTTGGTGTTACAGAATATTACACAAGGGCTTTGGACTGTCATATCTGTGGCATGTCTGGTGCTGTGTGACTTGTGTTGACACCCCTAGTGGGGATGATTTTGGTGTCATTGTCCACTGTTCGGCTTTTGCTAGATGGGGTGTGTCATGAATAATGTGTACATTGATTGCTATGCATTGTGTAGTATGTTTCATATCTTTCCTGTACACGTGCTTGTTGCAATTCATGCTGTAGATAGTGTACCACACTTTGGATGTGAAAGACGGACTGATGGTGTGATTTGTGATGTGACTCTCTGACATGGTCAAGTAATGAGATCCCTGATGAGACACACACAGATGACTTTGAAGCATTAATCATGTGTTTCATGCCCTTTCTGCAGGGGGATGAGCCTCCAGAGCACCTTTGCCAGCAGACATGGCCCATTGGACAACGGAAATCTGGACCCATTTGTTGGTGCCCACATGCACATGTGTGCACAAGCAGAGGCACAGTGATTGCAGACCCACATCCTAGAACTGCTGACATGTTCCAAGGAACTCCAGGCAAGGTGAGCATCACAGGGGGGCCACGACACAGCAAAGCTTGCACCAGGCGAGTTGCACATGCAGGCTTAGTCACAGCACTGAGGGTGAGCTTAGACGAATATTGGTGTTGAAGCACACAATGCAGCTCAGATGTGTTTGTGGACTGATGGCTGTTGATAGTAGGGTTGTCTGGGACACATGCAGGGGCAGTGGCACATACCCTCCGGTACACCAAGGTCCATTGAGGCACTTGTATCAACCATGTAGCCTTCCGAGACATGGAAAGGGGCAGCTCACAGGGACATACAGCAAGGGACATACTCGGGTGCAGTGCATTTCATTTACATGTACTTTATGATAAATGCACTGCCAACTTTGTTTCGGTCATGATGGTACGCAACTTGCAGTGAAGTCATGGCTTGCTATATGGGTCTGTCTGCTTACCCAGGGAACATTGCATGTTGTGTGAATTGTGACACATTGGTGTTCCATTTGCCACGCACCCACCGGCGGCTGACTTACTGCATTGACTGTGTATGACCCGTCACAGGGGTACTGATATATATGGGTACGAAGCATCTACACCAGATTGTCTGTTTGTAGAGTACTTTGTTGCTATGGGGCATGTTTGGTAGTGTGTTTTTGTGTAATTGGCACGTACTGGTTGTTGACTGTGGATCTCTTTGCAGCATTGCAGTGCTCCTGTAACCGGACCTGAGAGTGCGCAGGCAGGAGGCCAGCACTCAAAACCAGAGCTAAGTGTCTTGTTGTTTTTCTTTCAAACTGCTCTGCATAGGCTTCCTGGGGGGGTGCACTAATGCATGGATGTATGTGTGATTCAATTTGGTATGTTTTTTTCCCCCTAATCACCCGGAATCCTATGCAATTTTGAACCCTGTACCCTCTACCCAGTGTTCCTGCTTCCCGTACCTATCCAAGCAACGTTCCCTAACCCTCTTTCCCCGCTGGGGTTGCGGATGCCTGTGTAAGCCCCGAACTTGCAGGCGCCAAAACCCTAGAGGGGGTGGTTGGTTCGTACCACTCCTAAGCCTGGACTACAGAAGGCCATAACAATGATGTCCAAGTTTGTTTGGATTGTGTATGTGTTCATGCAGGTAGTACATTTTCGTTCATTCCCTACTTTCATGTGTCATTGCTTCTCCCCTCTCCTGCCACTCATTCCAGTTATCCAGTGTGCCAACACCTGTCCCGACTGCATATCCCTGAACCTCCTTCCCCACCAGGGTCTCAGGGGCCTGTGTGAGTTTGACCTTGCAGGCACCCGGGACACGGTGGGGGTGGTTGTTTCGTGACACTCCCGCGCCTGTACACGGGACCTGTGACAATACACATCCGTTCATGATGCATCATCCTATGTTATGTACCACACATAGTTCACATCCTGTTGTGACATTGTTTTACTGTGCTACCTTGGTTGTTGCATCATTGTGGTAGTACTTGGCCTTTGTGAGGTACTGCTACGTCAAGTCATCTACTGGAGGGTGTTCGGGTTCGTTTTTATGCCTTGGATTTTGTGATTTTGGAAATGAGTGTGGATTCTGAGGGTTCAGGCATCTTTTTACACACAAGGTGGGAGATGGTGACGAAGGGTAAAGGTGATCCTGTGGCCAGGTGGAATTGAGGGTTGGAGGCTCCATGACCCAGGTGCAGTTGTTCAGTGGGTCATGGTCATTTGTGAGGGAGGGGGGGGTTGTTGTTGATAGTTGCCTTGCCCTGCAGTGTGATGGGAACTCTGACATTGTAATGGTGGTATCCTATGTACATGTTGTGTTCTGCTGATCAATGCCTGTTCATGTGTTGTGTTTTCCTTTCAGGTGCGAGGGGATAGTTGTGGTTTGACATGCTGGGGTGTACACATGGTGAATGTTCACATGTGATGTGTAGGGAACACCGATGGTCACTTGAGTGCATATGTGGAGTGCCTAGCATGGTATCAAAAGGCTGACCATACACCTGTGTATTGACAGGCAGTGTTGACTGGCATCAACAGCTTAATGTGATTCAAATTACAACACTGCAAATGATGCTGGGACAGTAGGCAGGACACATGATGAAAACTCCGGAGGCCGCCCACGTGTGGAGTTGGGCAGAGTCATTGGCCATTGAACAGGCTGAGGCATGTGAGCCACACAGATTGGCAGAGCCTAAACATGTGTGCAACGCAGGACTGAGCCACAGTTGACATGGGGAGGCTGATGAGATGGCAGGCAATGTATGTAACCAAGGACTCATATTACAGTGATCATCCAGTCAAGGACACATAGGGGCATGCGTGCAATGCACATGGAGCATGAATGGGCACTCATGTCCCTGCGGGACATCTGACCCATGCACAGTACAAGTGAGATACCCTGCATCGAGTACTAAGGCTGTACCTCACGGCATATGTCTGGCAGTTTCTACGCTGGAAGTTAGCATCTACACAGGACACATGAACAAGAAACTACACATTGGCAAGATTGAAGCAGACCAGTGCAAAGGTGGAGCTGGGGTGCAGAGTGGCGGAGGAGGGGCAAGGGAGCATGCCCACATGGAGACCCGCATGCAGGCAGAGGAGACATGCATGACGGAAGCATTGCAGTACTTACACATCAGAACCATGTACACGTCACATGTAGCAGCAATCATGCACAACACATCCCACAAGTGAAACACACACGTCCTCAACAATCACGCATCAACACTCACTGGACTGGGCATCAAAGTCCAGCATCTCTCCCACTCCTTCGACCAATTCAGGTGGTATGAACTCCGCAACGAGAGCCTCATGCGGAGTGAGTTCTTCCTCCTCTGGTGCAGGCCCACCGCCAGTCACCAGAGTCAAGTTGTAATTTGAGGCACGCTTAGCCTTAGTGCTGCGCTTGATGTCATTCCAACGCTTTTTGCACTCCTGCGCCGTGCGCACCTCATGGCCAAATGAACTGACATGTTCCGCAACATGCTTCCAGTGGGTGTCACGTTGGGCAGCCGTAGTCTGACTATTGGCACCCACTAGCATGTCACAGCTGTGGCCCCGCACGTAGTCCACGAGGAAGTCCAGTTCCTGCTTACAGAAAGGCTTCTTCCTCGACGTGCAGGAGGTCGTGGCTGTGTGTGGGGTCCCAGCCTGTGCTGCAGGTGCAACCTTCCTCCTCTTGGACTGTGGCGCAGACCCTGGCTGGCTAATGCCGCCCTGACCAGTATGGCCAGTGGGTTTGGTGGATTGAGCCAAGGGAGTGGCAGGTGGAGGGATGACCAAAGGCCTGACTTGTGTCAGTGGCAGCTGGGTGCCCACTAATGGACCCTGCGCAGCAACATCAGCTGTGGCAGGGTCATTGACCGCAACGGTCCTGGTTGGCAGACTCACAACCGGGGTGCTGTTGGGTGCATCTGCCCCTGCACTTGCCAACACCCGGCTGTTCGGGCAGCAGATGACATGACTGCCCCAGGGACACGTGTCTTGGTCTGAGCAGCCCGGCGTGCCCCTATGGTTTCCCCCCTGGCCTGTTGTAGATCTACCAAGGGCTCTTCAAGTGCCAACGCAGCCTGCGCTGGCAGACCCTGAGCCTGGGTGGCGGTGTCCACAGCTGCACCTGCAGCTACCACTACCCTTGGGCCCGTGGCAGTCGATGGAACGGACTGCCGGGTCGTACGGGTGCCAGTGCCAGATGCAGGAGCTGCATCCCCCGGAACCACAGGGGGTGGTGGCATGGCTGCACCGACACATGGCACAACATTGTGCTCAAGTGGCGTACCCCTGCCTCTTCCCCCTCTGTGGCTGCCCTGGACACCCTGGAGTCCCCCTACTCCCTGGTCACCACGGCCACGTCCCCGACCACGCCCGCCACGAGGAGGACGCCCAGCTGAGGCGCCCCTCACCTTTGGTGCCCTCCCAACCATGGCACAGATGTAGTAGTGCTGGCACAGATGGAGTGGTGCCAATGGGAGGTGTACACCACAATTGACCTTGGCAATTGGGGTGAAGGGGGTGGGAAGCAAGATGTTAACAGCCCCCCTGCACCTGCAAGGCTGTATGTGACCCCGGTGATGTGGTGACGGGTCATGCAACTCTCAGGCACCCCAAAACTGCAGTAAAACCGTTCACGCAACCCTGCAGCCTACGTGTGTGGATTCAACCTCCCGCAGTACGCGGTGGCACCCAGTAACACGAATAACGCGTACGCGTGAGACACGCAGGCTACTATGACATCGAAAATGGGTGCGCTACACAGGGGCACCCGCAGTGGGAAAAAGAGCGTGTGCGACTCACCGTCTGACTAGCGCGATGCAGAAAAACACGCATAGCCAATACCCCCGCCAAAAGAAGAGATACGTCCTTGATAGCTGTGAAGTTGTGATGGCGCGCGAAACAACAGGAAGCAGCAACACACGTCGGTCTCCACGAAAGGCACGTACAGCGAACTGCTGGGCCCGCTCACCTTTAACCCGTGCAGAGGGAAACGCACGCACGCGTGCGTCACGTCACTTACGTGCATGGGCCCCTTCCTCGTATTACACGCGGACGTGCAGTTTTCCACGCGTGCTTACGCGCATGGGCCCTTTCCTCGTATTGCACGCGGACGTGCTGTTTTTCAAGCGCACTGAAATGCCCATGCACGTCTGTACGCGTCACGTCACAGGGGCGCTTGCGCTTGAGGGGCCTTCTGTCCAATGAAAATGCGTATGCATGCAGACACTTTACGCGCTAAGGGCCTTTCCTCGAATTACACGCTGACGTGCAGATTTTTCACGTGCCAAATCACTCCGTATCAAGCTGGCCACACGTAAGCACACGGAAGACCACGCTCCTGCCCAGAAGGCCGAACTACTGCCCCCCAGAGCCCCGAGCACGCTCCCACCTGCCATCTGCTGCTGCCTGACTGCCTGCTGCCCACGTGCCCTGCCATTTGCTGCCTGCACATCAGCCAGGGGTGCTGTTGCTGTGACCACCCCTGCTGGAACCGAAGACTCCCGACTGGGATTCCATCGCTCCACAGCCCAGCCCCAGGACCCAGTTGCCCACCCACTCCTGCCTCTGGGGTTGTCATGTCGGGGCAAACACCATCTGAGACCACTGACAACCCCCGGCCAGAGAGGCAGAGGGGCACCAGCTTCAGTGCCACCGAAGTTGGTGTCCTGGTGGAGCAAGTCCTGGGGCAGTATGATGCCCTCTTCGGAAGTTCCCGCGCCGACAAGGAAGGACGGATTCGGATCTGGACTGACATCGTGACTGCCATCAACGCGGAGGGGGTGGCAGTCCGCGACTTACAACATGCCAAGAAGCGCTGGGAGGACTTCAGGTCCAGGACCCTGAACAAGGCCGGTGCCTCTTGAAGGCAGCGGATTCCAAGGGGCGCCGGGGCCACTTGTCGGAAGAACAGATGAGGGTCCTGGAACGCATATCCCCAGCGCTCCACGTCCAGGTCCTTGAGAGGCAGACCCGTCTGGAGTCGAGCAGTAAGTGTACATGCATCCTGATTGTGAGCAGTGCGTGTGGTGATTTTTCAGTAGTGTGCAGGTTGCACTTCTGTTTGTATGGGGTCGAGTATGGGTGGGGGTGTACAGGGCTGTGAGGCTAACACATGTGAGGGCTGGAATGTGTGAGACATGGATGGTGCTTCTGTGTGTAGGCTTGCATGCCAAATGCAGTTGTGTGGGCACACATGTTTGGATGAATGTGTATGTAAGTAGACATGTCCGTGATGTCACGCATGTATGTTGTTTTCGGCTGCATGTATCAGCACTGTGTACATGTGCATGTGTGTGTATTTGACAAGGGTGCAACAGTGATGCAACATGGATGCATGTGACAGCGGTATGTGGAAGCCTGATTGGCAGATGTGACATGGATGCCCGTCTGAACACTGCGACACTTGGCAGGGGTGTACACATGCATGCAAGTGTGGTGGTGTGTGTACATGTGTGGTGCACTTCCTGTGTTGCATGTGATGTCTGGCTCACCTTTGCCTGCTCATGCTGTTGTATGTGTATGGATGGTGCTGGCAGTTGGGATATGGCTGTGGTATGGCTCATGTGTGCAAGTTGAAATGACATGTGTGTTGCCGATTGTGATGCCATGTGTGAGGTTTGCCAATGCCACTCATGTGCAACTGTCATGTGTGTATGTGTCCATTGTACAGTGCCCTGATGCCTGTGTTTAATTTCTCCCTGTCTGCAGCGTCAACTGATGAAGAGGGCGGAGAAGGTGCTGTGGAGCACAGCGGCGGGGATCCCACCGCCAGCCGGAGACGCAAGGCCCGGCTCCCCTCCCATGTTGTCATCTCGTCGGGGAGTGAGGAGTCCGGTGCCGCGTCCCAGGCCGCAGCTGCCGGGGGGAGGTCCAAGAGGCAGAGGTTGGAGTTGGACTCCTCGGCAGCAGAAGGGGCAGCTGGGACCCCACAGGCCCCAACAGGGGAAGATGGCACGGAGTCATCCAGGTTGGTGGGGGGTTTGGTGGAGGAGGAGGCCGTGCAAGCAGTCTGGAGGTGGGGATCCCACTGGTGCTAGTGGTGCAGTGCAGGACCAGGGACAGGAGGCAGCACAGGCCGCCGTGGAGGTGCCTGTGTGCAATCCTGTCCCTGCATCATCTTGCAACAGCAGGGATGCCTACGTCCAGACCCGTTTTCAGGCAGGGGATGAGCTCACGTCAACTGGCCTTCCTCTGCCTGTGGATGTGGCTATCCGGGTCCGGGTTGAGCCTGTCCTGACTGGTGTGGCGCTGCGTCAACGGGCCATGCGAGGTGACCTGCAGTCTTTTCATGAGGAGACTGCACGTCATCTCGAATGGCTCGTTGACCACGTCAGCCTGCTGGGACAGGTCACCCAGGCCGGATTCCTCCGTATGATGGGGCTTGCTACGACCCCCTCCTCAACTGGACCCCCTACGCGCCAGTCGTCCTCCGTGCCATCTTCCCACCCATCAGTCACCTGGGTGCCCTGTGGAGCTGCCTCTGACGGTGCGGCCAGGCTGGTGGAGGAGGCATCCCTGCCACAGTCGGGAGTCGGACGTCCAGCAGGGGTGGCCACATCAACGACTGCACTCCAGCCGGCGGAGGATGTGCAGGCAGCAGGAGGCAGTGCACGGGCAGAGGCACAGCAGCAGCAGCAGCAACGTGGTGGGAGCCATGAAGGCTCGGGGCCTTCAACATCGGAGGGGCAGGCATCGGCCGGAGGGCAGGAGGACCCAGGACAGAGAGTGTTTTCCGTGTGGCAGCGGTTGGGCCACGCCATAGATGCGGAGCGTCAGCGGGCGGAAGAGGCATGGCTCACAATGGTCAGGGCGGAGAACTCCATGCGGAGGGCCCTGAGGCGGGCCGAGTGCCTCGAGGCAATCAGCAGGGGTTTGGAGGTGGACACGTCGACGGCCCTGCGGACCCTCGGGGCCATGGAGGAGGACCGCCTCTGGGACATTGAGCAGGAGTTCGATGATGCCCTGGCCCGGGACATCCACAAGTGAGCCGTCAAACTAGCCCGCTGCCCTTGTACATAGTTATGTAGGTAGTGTTAGGTTTCATTTTTGTTTTGATTTTATTTGGACCTTTCGGACATTGGCCACATTTTTGTATATAGTTTATTTTATTAGTTAGTGTAGTTAGATAGGTTTCCTTTCTTTTGTTGGGATAATGGACCCTGGCTTGTTCCCATGTACATAGTTCACTGTTGGATTGTATTTTTTTTTCACATTTTAACCATGGAGCAATGGCTTTCTTTTTTATTTCCCATTGGATTTTGTTTTGTGGACATTGACTTTGGACACCATTACTTTGGAATTTTATTTTTGGTTTTGCTTTTTTTCACGGACATGCTTCTTTTAATTTTTGTACATTCACATTTCTGTTTCTTTATTTTTGATTCTATTTATGTTTCCTTTAATACATATTTTTTTTGGTGAACTTCAATGTGTGGTATCTCATTGGTTTCATGCATTTCATGATATGGGTTTTGAGATTCACTGACACCCATTGGGTGTATGTGAGGGAGATGTGTTTGTTTCGGAACTTGCAATTGGTGTTCTGTGATGTAATTGCAATTTATGAGTGGGTGGATGCCATACTCGGGTGGGTGTTTTGCATTTGGAGGCTGACCATAGGGACCAGGGATCTAGATTGTGATGACATGTTGGCTGGGGAACATGAGTTGCACATGGGTGGGGGCCTGCTGGCAGGTGCCCCACAGTGCTGGGGGGTGGGGGTGGTGGGAGACATGGGTGGGGGCCTGGTGGAGGGTGCCCCTGGTGGCTGGGGGGTGGGGGTGCTGGGAGACATGGGTGGGGGTCTGGTGGAGGGTGCCCCTGCACTGCTGGGGGGTGGGGGTGGTGGGAGACATGGGTGGGGGCCTGCTGGCAGGTGCCCCACAGTGCTGGGGGGTGGGGGTGGTGGGAGACATGGGTGGGGACCTGGTGGAGGGTGCCCCACAGTGCTGGGGGGGTGGGGGTGGTGGGAGACATGAGTTGGACATGGGTGGGGGCCTGCTGGCAGGTGCCCCACAGTGCTGGGGGGTGGGGGTGGTGGGAGACATGAGTTGGACATGGGTGGGGGCCTGCTCGCAGGTGCCCCACAGTGCTGGGGCGTGGGGGTGGTGGGAGACATGAGTTGGACATAGGTAGGGGCCTGCTGGCAGGTGCCCCACAGTGCTGGGGGGTGGGGGGTGGGAGACATGAGTTGGACATGGGTGGGGGCCTGCTGGCAGGTGCCCCACAGTGCTGGGGGGTGGGGGGGTGGGAGACATGGGTGGGGGCCTGGTGGAGGGTGCCCCTGGTGGCTGGGGGGTGGGGGTGCTGGGAGACATGGGTGGGGGCCTGGTGGAGGGTGCCCCTGCACTGCTGGGGGGTGGGGGTGGTAGGAGACATGGGTGGGGGCCTGCTGGCAGGTGCCCCACAGTGCTGGGGGGTGGGGGGGTGGGAGACATGGGTGGGGGCCTGGTGGAGGGTGCCCCACAGTGCTGGGGGGTGGGGGTGGTGGGAGACATGGGTGGGGGCCTGGTGGAGGGTGCCCCTGCACTGCTGGGAGGTGGGGGTGGTGGGAGACATGGGTGGGGGCTTGGTGGAGGCTGCCCCTGGTGGCTGGGGGGTGGGGGTGGGGGTGGGCGGAGACATGGGTGGGGGCCTGGTGGAGGGTGCCCCACAGTGCTGGGGGTGGGGGTGGTGGGAGACATGGGTGGGGGCCTGCTGGCAGGTGCCCCACAGTGCTGGGGGGTGGGGGTGGTGGGGACATGGGTGTGGGCCTGCTGGCAGGTGCCCCACAGTGCTGGGGGGTGGGGGTGGTGGTAGACATGGGTGGGGGCCTGGTGGAGGCTGCCCCTGCACTGCTGGGGGGTGGGGGTGGTGGGAGACATGAGTTGGACATGGGTGGGGGCCTGCTGGCAGGTGCCCCACAGTGCTGGGGGGTGGGGTGGTGGGAGACATGGGTGGGGGCCTGGTGGAGGGTGCCCCTGGTGGCTGGGGGGTGGGGGTGCTGGGAGACATGGGTGGGGGCCTGGTGGAGGGTGCCCCTGCACTGCTGGGGGGTGGGGGTGGTGGGAGCCATGGGTGGGGGCCTGCTGGCAGGTGCCCCACAGTGCTGGGAGGTGGGGGGGTGGGAGACCTGGGTGGGGGCCTGGTGGAGGGTGCCCATGCACTGCTGGGGTGTGGGGGTGGTGGGAGACATGGGTGGGGGCCTGCTGGCAAGTGCCCCACAGTGTCGGGGGGTGGGGGGGGTGGGAGACATGGGTGGGGGCCTGGTGGAGGGTGCCCCTGCACTGCTGGGGGTGGGGGTGGTGGGAGACAAGGGTGGGGGCCTGCTGGCAGGTGCCCCACAGTGCTGGGGGGTGGGGGGGCGGGAGACATGGGTGGGGGCCTGCTGGAGGGTGCCCCTGCACTGCTGGGGGGTGGGGGTGGTGGGAGACATGGGTGGGGGCCTGCTGGCAGGTGCCCCACAGTGCTGGGGGTGGGGGGTGGGAGACATGGGTGGGGGTCTGGTGGAGGGTGCCCCTGCATTGCTGGGGGGTGGGGGTGGTGGGAGACATGGGTGGGGGCCTGCTGGCAGGTGCCCCACAGTGCTGGGGGGTGGGGGTGGTGGGAGACATGGGTGGGGGCCTGGTGGAGGGTGCCCCTGCACTGCTGGGGGGTGGGGGTGGTGGGAGACATGGGTGGGGGCCTGCTGGCAGGTGCCCCACAGTGCTGGGGGGTGGGGTGGTGGGAGACATGAGTTGCACATGGGTGGGGGCCTGCTCGCAGGTGCCCCACAGTGCTGGGGGGTGGGGGTGATGGGAGACATGGGTGGGGGCCTGGTGGAGGGTGCCCCTGCACTGCTGGGGGGTGGGGGTGGTGGGAGACATGGGTGGGGGCCTGGTGGAGGGTGCCCCTGGTGGCTGGGGGTGCAGGGGGACATGCGTTGGTGGGCAGTAGTGCAAGTTGACATGTGGGTTGGCTGGGGGGCATGGCCATGGTGGATGGTGTGCCTGCAGGACATGTGCAGGGTAGGCCCCTGTGGTGTGAGCCACCTGCTGGGGCCGTGGAGGGTGTAGAGGGAACACCTGGGAGGACCCACACGTGCAATTCACGTGTGGTGCTCCCCGCGCACCCCTGTAATACACGTACCCTGATGGAATCAAGTGTGGAACTTCCTGCGCACCCCTGAAATGCGCGTACCCTGCTCGCACGGGCCCAATCGCATGTGGAACTTCCCGCGCACCCCTGTAATACACGTACCCTGATGGAATCGCGTGTGGAACCTCCCGCGCACCCCTGGAATACACGTACCCTGCTGATGTCACGTGTGAAACTTCCCCCGCACCACGAAATACACGTACCCTGGTGAAATCGCCTGTGGAACTTCCCGCGCACCCCTGAAATACACGTGCCCTGCTGATGTCGCGTGTGAAACTTCCCCCGCACCCCAAAATACACGTAACATGATGTAATCGCGTGTGGAAATTCCCGCGCACCCCTGAAATACACGTACCCTGCTGCAATCGCGTGTGGCACTTCCCGCGCACCCCTGAGATACGCGTACCGTGCTCGCACGGGCCCAATCGCGTGTGGAATTTCCCACGCACCCCTGAAATACACGTACCCTGCTGAAATCGCGTGTGGCACTTCCCGCGCACCCCTGAGATACGCATACCCTGCTCGCACGGGCCCAATCACGTGTGGAAATTCCCGCGCACCCCTGAAATACACGTACCCTGCTGAAATCGCGTGTGAAACTTGCCCCACACCCCGAAATACACGTACCCTGCTGAAATCGCATGTGGCACTTCCCGCGCACCCCTGAGATATGCGTACCCTGCGGAAATCACGTGTGGAACTTCCCGCGCACCCCTGAAATACGCGTACCCTGCTCGCACGGGGCCAATCGCGTGAGGTACTTCCCGCGCACCCCAGTGATACACGTAGCCCGCTTGCCGTGCTGGTACAGGGTTAGCGCAGCCCTTTGCGCTGGATTGGGTATATTGATGGCTTTTCCCTGCGCGAGAGGCGTTCTTGGGGGCATAACTGGCGCTGCTGCAGGGTCGCTGGCCACTGTGCGCCACGGCTGGTTTTGGTGGCTGGAATCCATGAATACGCTGTGCGCGGAAATGGATTTTAGCGCACGCTGCTGGCGCAGGGATTCGCACGCGCACACTGTGCTCCAGCCGCGTGCGCCACTTGTGCGCTGAATTCTATGAATTACCCCCGAAATACCTTAGAAAATTCAATCTCTAACACAGCTGGGTTGGAAAAAATATTATAATTATCCTTAAATTGTAGAGAAATGCTTAAAAGAAAGCCTTGACGTGGAGCAAGGACTAGTTAATGGAGCACTGGGTACAGTTGTTGGCGTTCAAACATGCCCACCTGACAACAACATTCAGTTTGTCAAAATTCTCTTTGACAAACTTTCAGAAGTAAAAAGGATAGGGCGCTCAACAGCTTGAATCCTTCTCTTCAAAGACATATATGTACGTAGAGAACAATTTTCTCTAACTCTTGCATACGCAGTCACCATTCATAAATCCCAAGGTCTTGCCCTAGACAAAGCATTGATAGATATTGGGAACACTGTCTTTAAAGAAAGCATGAGCTACATAGCACTATCCCGCTTAACGGTCGACGGTCTATTTCTAATCAACACTGATGCAAGTAAAGTAAACGCTGATATTCCTTGCATTTTAGAATACAATAGACTACGTTCACTGTACATCCCCCATCTCAAATCATATCCTGTTCCACAAAAAGGAAAATGTTGTAAAAGAAAACTAATTCAAACAGAAATGCAACAGGATCTGACTGTAAATCCTTCAAAGAGAGTAAAAGAAGCTAATACTTCATCTATTACTGCAACCAAAGAAGAACCTACTATTGAAAGTAACTCAGGTACTTCTTCAAAGAAGCAACACAAACTGCGAAAAAATGACTCGGACACAGAACTATCTGGTCCATTCAAATTTTCAAATGTAACTGGTGTAAGTTGCTACGCAAACGTAGCAATGAATATTCTATTTCAAATTCCACCAATTGTTAACAACATTAGCTTACACAGTAGAGACCAATTGTGTTTCCAAATGTTAGTCCTTCATAGAAACGCAACAAACAATCCTGACAACACGTATAGTGTTCACGGAATAAGACAAGAATTGGACTACTGTGCTGGAATGGTGAGGTTCACTATAAACTCACAAGAAGAGTCACAATAATTTCTAATGTACTGACTACAAGTACTGGAAAACAAAAACATACCTATAAATGAAATCTTTCAGATTTCATACATGTGGAAACATGCATGCACTCTCTGCAACAATGTGACACAGGAACAAATCCCTAATGAACGCTTTGTGTATGTATCCATACCTAATTGTGAATCCATTTCAACAACTTGTACAAAATGCAAAACATGGCAAATTATGTACTATCTGCAATCCAGATAATCACTCCACCTTACTAATACAAACACATAGTAACTAAGTAATACTAATGCTTCAACGTTGCAATGCAGATGGTACCAAAAACAACTGCAAGCTGACTGGATTCACACACGGTCAAGTGTCACTTGGTAAGAAAACCATCACAAAAATAGGTATAATCTACCATGCAGGAGACACAACCAATGCAGGTCATTACACTGCATATATTAAAAAGAAATGTGATGGTTCGAATGGAATGATAGTACCATTACTCTAAAGCAGAGATTACCAGCAAGTCTTACAAATGCTTATTTAATCTACTTAAAGCCAAAATTTAATAACTAATCTGTACTTCAACATTAACAAAAATGCAATGAAAAGACTATAAACAGTTAGAATACGCCAACAGGTATCTAACTGCCCGGGATTGTATAACAACCACATAGATAAATGAATACCACTGAATTGTAACAACAAATACAGAGTTAGAATACGCCAACAGGTATCCAACTGTTTAAAAAATCTGCAACAAGCCAACATATAGAACATTAACCAAACACTCAAAGGAAACAAAGAAATAGTTTGTAGCATAGCAAAGAAAGGGTTTTTTTTTAATCCTACAAGGATTTTTTTCCCCCAGACCCAATGATTTGAACAAACACACACAGAAACGGGGGAAAATGCACAGTACACTGGTTTGTAAACTAAATATGAGGGCCAAAAAAAGCTAAAATGTCCATTATGCAATGTAATAAGTCTTTATAAAATACAAACACTAACATGCTCTTTTCTTTTATCACAGAAATTGAAAAAGAATATTTCCTCCAAGTACTAAAGTCATGTAAAAAATATATCGAATCTCAACAAATGAAACAGTAAGTATAATTTCACACATTTCATACATATTCGAATCTATACGTGTGATCTATGGCTGTAATATGGTGCAGTGGCTGTGGCCAGGGCCTAGAGTCTTGGATGTATAACCTACGGCCTACGGCCTGTAGCCATGCAACCAAGACTGTAGGTCCTACCCACAACCACCGTAGCATATCAAACCCATGGTGACTTATAACTTCACTGCTTATAACTTTGGCCTTCGGCCATGCACCCAAGACTCTATGTCCTGGACACAACCACCGCAGCATATCACACCCATTGTGGCTTGTAACTTCACTACTTATAAATTTGGTCTTGGGTGTATGGCCTTTGGCATGGCCTTTGGCCATGCACCCAAGACTCTAGGACCTCCCCACAACTACCTGATAGATATTCGATACTACAGGTGTATCTATTGCTGTGATATGCTGTGGTGGTTGTGGCCAGGTCCTAGAGACTTGGGTGTATGGCCGTAGATATTCGAATCTATGGTTGTGCAGTATATAAAACCCATGGTGGGTTATAACGTCAGTGCTTCTAACTTTGTTCTTATCATTTGTGATGTCATCTTTGATGTCCTGGGTGTTAGTCTTAGCAGTGCACGGTGGTGACGTGAGTTATGGTTGTTTAGCTTACCATAACTGGCGAATTTCTGGGATTTTACTTGAAACCATAACATCCCTTTAACAAAGTTTTTTCTTTGAATTCCATAGGTTTATATTAGTGCAACTTAACCATAACGCCCCTTTAACAAAGGTTTTTCAGGGAATTTCATAGGTTTTTACCAGTCCATGCTATTTTCCTACAATTTACTAATATCATACTTACCCAATATAGCAATGTTTGTGTCCAATTTACAAAGTGTCACCTTACAACTCTGCCATTTCCCACCTTCTGGAATCATTTTTAACACTTCCATACACTTTTTGCAACTATTTCAAATAGTTTTGCATCCGTAGACGTCTACGAACATCTGACTTCATAGCGGACTTTCAGGACAGTGCCACATGACCATACGCTGCCGCGTGGCATGATGACGTGTCCGAGAACCCGTCCACACTTCAAGATAAGATCTCTGCTTCGCAGACAGTTCAGAACTGCATTTGCTACTGATCTAGGAACTTTCAACTTCAAAATTTCCCTTGCACAGCTCCAACACCTATTCCTACTCATTATCCATTAACAATCTAGTACACAGTACATACTTGTAGCAAAACTTCTATTTATCTTAAAATGGCATCAGCTAATGCCATTCGTCCTCCCCAAGAGCCACCACCACTGCTGAAATCAAGGAGCATAAGAAACACTGCCCCCTACCTTAGAAATAACACTCGCACAACATTTTCCCTTGTCCACCTACCCCTTCATATTAGTGTTTGGTTCCTCTTCCCTCCCCACCTTTCGTTCTCAGCTCTCCTGCCAAAAAAGAAATACATCCAAAAACAACAAAATACATATTCCTTAAGGAACCACCTTTCACAGTTAAAAAATAGAACTAAAAAAATGTATAGACTCCATCTACTTTATATTTCTCAGTAAAGTACATAGACTCAATAAGATTTTCCAACATTTCCATTTGCATTTTGTGTTATGCTAATGGGAATATTGTGGCCTTCATCCTCCATTCCAGGGACTGGAACGGTGGATACTGGCCCAGCAGCCCAAGTTATCAGCCCAAGTGAAGCGAGAGTGGATAACGAGGTCTCTGGACCATTATCCCCCCCTTCCAGCCCCTGAAATGGGGGGATCAAGGCCATTAGCACCCTAGGTTCCCAAAGTGGGAACCCGGGGTGCTAAAAAACAGGATTTTTCTTCCTACACTTGACAAAATCCATTCAGACTTTACAAAAACATCTATATCTAATTCTATAATCTGTTTGCAAACCTTTGTGTAGATTTTTCAAATGGCACCACATTTATAAGCCTTTATAATATTTTGGGACCCCCCCTCTAATTTTGCTACCTCTTGACAGAATCCCACCAAACTTCGCAAAATGATGTATATCTAGATCTATTATCAGTTTGCCAAATGAAGTGTAGATTCGACAAATGGCACCTCATTTATAAGCCTTTACATTATTTTGGCATCCCCCCCTCTAATTTTGCCCCCTCATTACAAAATCCCACCAATCTTTGCATACTCACTCTGAATCAGATCAGAAATAAACATGCAAAATTTCATGTGGCTCCATTAAATGGTGCCAAAGTTATAAGCCATCCAAGAACTGCATTTCACCAACACTGTAATGCTGAGGTGTCCGCGAACCTTTCAGGACTGTTCACGAACATCGAACTGTTCGCGGACTTTCACAGCACAAAAAACACCTATTTTTTTGCTTCTTGCAGCCATATCCCATCCCATCCTCATCACCCCTCTCCTCCTCAGAGATTATTTGATAAGTTTCACAAGTGCAATGTTGTGTTTTTTAGTATGTTTTTACTGCGATGTCCGCGGACACCGGCAGCTGTCCGCGAATCCAAGATAGCGGGCGTTTCCAAAAATCTGACGCACTTCACGCTCTTCAACATCCAATTAGCGAACACGTTGCATGTCTGCAGACATGACGCAAGCCGATTAACCAATCAGTGTCCTGTCCGCGGAGCGAAAAGGGAAGTGTGTCTGCGGACCGGACATAGATATCACTAATTTTTTGTGACCTACTTGTTGGTCGTTTTAAAAAACACTACTGGATGGATTTTCACCAAATTTACAAAAGCACGATTTTGGGACCAAGCCGCTGCTCCTGCCGCAAATTTGGTAAAAATCCGTCCAGCGGTTTGGGCTGTAGGCATTGAGCAAAGCTTTTTCCCCATTCAGTCTATGAGAGAAAAATAAATGTTGGGACCCCCCTATAACTTTGCCCCCCCTGGACCAAACCTCACCAAACTTTGTAAAAGAATTCAGAGTGGGCCATATACTTTTATTATTTGCAAAGTTTGATGTGGATTCGTACAGAGGGAGCGAAGTTATAAACCACCCAAAAGGTGTTCTTCCTATGGGTTTAGCAACTAACCATAACTACACGGCCACTACGGTGGCCGTGTAATATATATATATATATATATATATATATGCATAAGTGAGTAAAGATTGAATGTTTCCACTACCTATTGTAGCAGTGCTGGACTCTAGAAAGAAGGTCTCATTTCTAGTGTGTCGCAGCTAACAAACATTGAAATAACAAAGTGAATCTCAAAAAGGTGAAGTTGGATGTGCCATGAAGCCAAGTCAAGTAGTCAAGATCTTATCAGGCTGGAGTTAACTAACATTGGATACAAATCGTGGGAAAGAACAAAACTCCTGTTCAAAAGACATGAACAAACAAGGAAGGCATCAAAGGTCTATTAAAAAACTGTATTTTAAAGACAGTAAAAGCTCGAAATCATTGTCTTCAGTCACGTGGAAGGATGAAGTTGGATGAGCAAGATGCTCACACCTACGCATGAGGGCAGAGCATGCTTTCCCTCCCCTGAATTCTCCACAGTACAGAACAAACTCAAGGCCAAGCTTCAAAGCCTAAATGTCAGCAGACCACTGAGGTGATGATGGACCGATATGCTAATTGGTGGGAAGCTATGGATAAGACGAGCTCACTAGCACCTGAAAGGCAAGCCTGTGTGCTGCTAGACATGGGTGGAAAAGTACTGATGAAGGTTAGAATGCCAACCAATTGTAGGGGACTGCGTAAGTAAGGGCCCTATAGTTTGTATAGTCAATAGGATGCTGTGTATTTAGTGACATTCATAGTGGTCATTTTAGGGGGAGGGCTTAGTTGCCTCACCTGATGATAAGTAACCAATCACATATTCATACTTTTTAGGGTAGTATAGATCGTATACTTAGATGTTCACTGAGAGCCTATCACAGTTACTCATAGGTTTTTGTAGTTTGCCACATAGGATGACGTTGGTAGTAACGTAGGTCAATGGCAATGATGACAAGTTTTTGATATATACGTTTTTTATGAAATTACTTGAGTAAGAGGATCGAACAAATTTGTTGATGCTCGTTGTACTCCCTGTTTTAGAAAATTGATAATAAAACAGTTATCCTTTTTGCCAACTACCTGAGTCATTTCGATTACTAATGTATGAATAGAATCTGCATTCCCTTGCATCTCCAGGGTAATGGATACTCATCTTAAAGGGCTGATCTTACTCAGTTCAGCTTTGCCCAGACTCACCTTGGAGTATTTGAAACTATCTCCAACCCACACTTAGGCCCCAGTAACCATAACTGCAGTCCCTGATTTCTGTGTTCTAAAGGGAAACAGGAAAATTACCATGATTACACAAGCAAGTTAAGCTATAATTAGATAAGGAAGCATGACAAGATAATTGAAGAAATGCCCATCCAAATAACACAGGCATTCCTCAAGATATTTATGATTTTCACACTGCAATTCAAGGTAGATTTAGTCATTAAGAATTAGCTACATTCAGAACCGCCTCACTTTTAAAGACTCAACGTTAAGCTCCTCTGTGATGTTCCATGGTCAAGGACAACACCACATTTCTGTTTAACTGGGTGGTTGCAGTTAAAATTGTACTTACTGCAAGGTTATTATGGGGTTGTCCTAGGCTGCATTAAAAACACATGATGCAATACTATGTTGATTAAATTTCAGCATGGTCCATTCTGTCACTTGATGTCTGTTAGCTTCAAAGGACTGTCACTCTCCTGTTTATAGAGTCTTTGCTACCTGCATAACTCTTGCTGCCCTCTTCTTTTCATCAGCATACATACACGACTTTGTACTGTCCCTCAAGGTCTTTTTGATGTCACAAGTGTCTTTATGCAGTGCTGTAAACACACCCCAAGCTGTTTTAACAGTCCCTTAAATTATTTGGCGGACAAAGATATTTCATCTCCCCGGTGATAGAGGATATCGCCCTGATTTTTCAAAAGGTTAGGAGCTCTAGAAAGGGATTCTGGAATGAAAGTCAGATGTGTTAAACAATCTCACTTTCAAACAGCGCTCTAACAAACTGTTGTGGAGAGGTTTGTACCGAGATGGGCCTTCTGGCCTTTTTAGTGCATTATTGAACTTACCAACATCCACACTTAAGGCACCACCCCTAACCCCAGTTATACTTCTGGCAATGGGGATTCACCTTTTGCAATGTGCCAAGACAATGTGTTCACTAAAAGGTCTAAACATGATTTTGGTTGCCCATTCTACTACAAAAGTGGTAGCTCTCTAAAACATTCACAACTAACTCAGTAAAATTCCCTCCAAAGAATTTCTAGATAGCATATATACAACTCAAGATTTTCTAATTTCGGCATGAGCTTTTTGAGCAATAAAAAGGGAATACCTTTGAAAGTGAACAAGAAGTTTTAAATTGTGAGAGACCTGGCGTCTGGTGCCATTTTAATGACTAAGCCATGACTGTTTTGTTTTGTTTTTTGTTTAGATATTTTATTTGCATTAGATAATGTCAAAATTACAACCAATGTTAACACGTTTTCAAGAGATTACATAACTTGGTACATTCAAAGTTGTACATATGAAATAAATGAATCAATTATAGAAGCAGTTATTAATTGCCATGATAATGAAAAAATTTTAGTAACAATAAAATTAGGGAGAATTTAGATAGTACAACAAGAGAAGGGGACGAGTGAATAATTAGAAGAAACTTATCTATTGTACATTAGTGTTCAAGTATTTTATGAATCCAGTCATTACAACCCCGGCGTTAAGGGTTAACGACGGCGTTAACCCTTAACGCCGGATTCCCACTTTAACGCCTGCTTTTGGCAGGCGTTAAAGTCCATGGCGCTAACCCGCCATGGTGCTAATTACGCCGCCGTAATTTACGGCGGCGTAAATAGCGCCTTCCCCACTCCCATTATGCCCTATGGGGCAAAAATGGGAATAGGGAAGGGAAAATGGAAAATGGGGATTTACTGCCCCACTCACCTTGGAATGGGGCGGTAAATCCGCCATCCACCATGGTGTAAACGTAGTTTACACCATGGTGGTAAAGTTGGTGCGCTTAGCACCAAGGTTGTAATGACCGCCCATTTCTTATTGAATTTATGTAAATAATCAAATGATGACGCATAACATTGTTCTATTCGATGAGTCGAACATATTGAATTGCACCAAAGATTAAATGAAAGATTGGTGGCATTTTTCCAGTTGTGTGAATTATTATAAAAAGCAATGTTAATAAAAAGATGAAACAATGATGGAGAGTCAACTTGATTAATAACCGGATTGACCAAAGGTCAGATCATTAAATTAGTTAATGTCAATGGTTCTGTAAAGAGAAAAATTAATTGCATCTGAGACCAAACTTTAACCCAAAAAGCATGAACATATGAAGACTAAATGTGTAAAATCAGCATTGGGTTCATTACAGGACCAACATTTATTGGATGCACCAACTATACTTTTAGCAACATGGGAGGGAGTGAGAAAAGCTCTGTGAAAAATAAAGAAATACGTTTGGATGAGGTTAGCAGCAGATGATGTGGAGTGCCATATTTTGCATATTTTAGTCCAGATTTCTGGGGAATACTGAAGGTTCCAATCAGTTTCCCAATGCCTGATAGTAGTGATATTAAGTGCATTAGGAGAGGGAGGGTCATTAGATATCAGCTTTAATTAGGGGATTATTAATAAGAAGATGCAAAAAAGGAGACAAGGATTTTTGTTTAAAGGTAGATAGATACATATCATGACATTCAAAGTGCCATATTTCCATATTAGGGCCTTACATGGCGGCATTAAGAGCTAAAACCAATAGCTTATTCAAAGTATGTGCTAAATGCTGAAAGTAATGTAGTAGCGCCTCCATTAGGCATTAGTGAGCTACAAGGAATATGCAGGCCCAGTAGGGGTGGAAGGTTACATTATGCCTTGTGCATAGACAGGCAGGGTGGAGGCCCCAGTTCAGTAGCTAATAGAGACTTGTATTGGAGTGTTTGCAGCATTATAGCACCTATATAGCACTAAGATAGCCAATCTTTGAAGCGCTAGAGACACTAAGCTATGAGTGCCAGCCTGGTAGAGCTTGCTCACTAGGGGTTAATTGATTTCAGCTTCTCCTGGAATATTCTGTCTTTGCAACTGTAGCCCTGCATGGCTTCGTAAACAAATCCTCTTTCCCTGAGAAGGCCTGGTACGGCCTTCCACACGCTGATAAGACATTCCAGTGCTTTCGCTGAGAGGGCTCCAAGGGAGGGGTAGGAGCAGGGAGCATCTCAGAGAGAGTTTGGTTTTTCCATCGGCAAACATATCTTGCACAGGGAAGGTTCTGGCACTGTGCGTCACGTTGACTGACAGCACAAGGTTCCAAAAATGCATGCCCACATGACCCAGGTGGGAGATCGATCCGCAGACTTGGTTCAAGCTAGAGAGTGTTCCCGGAACCTGATGCTCTTTGCGGAACCTTGCAGCGCTGTTATCTGAGCGGGGCTGGCAGCAGTTAGCTTAAGATGACCAGAGTCTCCTTGCGCTGATGACACCATCTCAAGGGGCGTAAAACTGTGTTTCTCTAAGTTTTGTGATTTCTCTAATGAGTTTTGTACTCTTCTCTAACTTGAATACCACATTACTGCTAAATTTACTGTTCTGTTATATTATGCTTTTTGTCTAATAAATGCTACATTTATACTGACACTGTCATTTCACTAGCATGAGTTCATTGCTTGGCATGAGCGGACCTGTAATTTGGGCTGAATTGGGTAATTTATGCTCTCAAGGGCTGGTCCCTGGGAAGAAACACCCCTTTTCAAGACAATACATATTTAGTAATAGGTAGACACATATTTAGTAATAGATTTGATTAATGAAGTGTGAAAAGAAAGATCAGATTAAGGAACGTTGTATTGTATACAAATTATCGGTAAGGGGATTATTGTTTCATTCTGAATTAATTGTCTGATAAATTTAATCCCTGATATATACCATCTCTGTATGGTTAATAGGTTACATTTGCTGGAGTTTTGTTTATTAAACCATAAAAGCCAATCTGCAGGATCAATTTCATTAAAGGAATTAGCCAGGAGTTTATTCCAAGCGATTTCAAAAAATGAAGTGATGGGTCAGGAGGATGTCCTTACAAAATGAGAAAGTGAAAGTGGGGAAAGAATGCTAGCTTCAATGGTGAACCAGAGAGGAGCTTTGTCTAGGTGGGATTTGTAATAATTAAAGGAGGTGAGTTGTTTTAAAGCGAAGGCTTTGTGATAGAGTTGAAAGTTTGGGAATTTAACTCCACCTGAAGTGGCTCAATGGGAATGGTGCCGGAGCATCCGACATGGTCTGCTCGCAGGTACCGGTCGGCGAAAAGGCGCCCACGAGCAGACCTTGTAGTTTGCTGGTCTGGTAACAATGGTACTGGCAAGCTTATCGGTACCATTGTACCCGACCGGCAAACTTATAATGAGGCCCATTGTCTTTAAAATGTGTTTAAAAGTTAATGTTTGATATAAGAATTCCAAGTGAATTATTTCACATATTTAATAGGACTGCTTTAATAAGGATAACAGCAGTACCTTGTAGTGTAGAATGTTAGTATCTCGAGCTAAACGGCATCCCCTCAGCGCGTCGTCCCAATCAGCTGACTGGATGATTCGGGTTGCCGTGAGCTCGACATCGCTGCATCAGGCCTCTACAGCGTTCTCCTTTATGTTTATGTAGCTCATGAAAAGCCGGAACCTGAAGAGGAGAGACCTTGGTAACTCGAAGCTGAAGCCTGCTGGGTTATGAGAAGTTGCTGAATCTTCAAATATGTAGCAATGTCAAAATGAAGCGAACTTATCCTTGAGGTAAGAAGTCTTCATGCAGTGCAACATCCATAGCGGTCGGATCCCAATGAAGGCAATTTAACTAAAAATCATTTTGCTGGACAATGTGTTGTTCTGGAGTTAAAAGCCAGCAATAATGATGATAAAAGATCGTAATTAAGTGTGTTTTAGTCAAATATACCCTTCATGCTCCTGAGCTCCGCAGCTACGCATCCATTTTCGACACTGCTCGGCCACACCCCCGCCATACCTGGTTTTGACATGGTGACTGCTGGAATTACACAATTATAAAGCCACAAGCAATATTATTGTCAGCTGGGTGAACAGTGACCCATTTGTGACAGGGCCTGGACCCACTAGGGTGCTGATTACTGGATTCCTTCTGAAGAAGGCAGAGGAAAGGGCTAAGTTAAAAAAAAAACAGGAGTGGGCTTCAGTCAAGAGAGGGGTCTCCCCATCTTGGTTTTTGCTAGGACTCCTAAACTTCCTGTCCCCCTCCCCACTTCCTGCTGACAAGGCACTCTGGAAATGACATCAGCAGGCAAAGGACACTTGTAACATCAGCCAGGATTGGACACTCAAGAACAGGCTTGCTGCAGATCCATCCGCCGTCACAGTTTTCCTATATAGGGGTGGTGCGGGGGCTTGGGAGAGACCCTCCCTTTAATGGATTCATCTTTGAACTACTGAAGAAGAAGGTTTCACAGGAACCTGTTTGGGAGTACAGTCTGCCATAAAGGTGAAGCTCAGAGACTTCCAATTGGGGGACAAGCTCTTGTGCCCAATCGTCTCAGTGGCATATTTGGTGTGAAGCTACTGTGTGGGTCAAGTCCTTAACTGCTGCCTGAACATTGGAACCTGGATTCTGCTCATCAGAATTTGAAGTTCCTGCAGTTTATCTGCGGTAATTCCGGGTGTGGAAGTGCAGAAGGACTACCTTTGCCCCTGTAAACCCTGGACTGGGACTCCCAGCAAACCAGAAATCACGGAACAGCTCTGGGTTCTGGCTCCTGTCTCAACCCTCTTATCAGGCAGATTTGGACTGGTCGATAGGCCACTGCCCAATGTTCAGGCCCAATATGCCGGTAGGGGACAGTTTCTTTTTTTCTCAAAATAGGCCCGTTTTGTGGGACAAATTTGGCCAGTTTTAGGAGTTAATGCAATTTGAAGCTGGCAGCTTTGACCAGTGTTACTAAATAAATGTTCTTTAAATTATCTACTTCAAACATACTTTTACCCCAAAAACTCTGCTTTTTGTCATACTTTAACAGTCTGTCATGAAAGGAACAAAAAGCAACTCCTGACTGTGGGACACTTTTCATCAGTGCCCAACCAATTGTTTGCCCCAGTCTGACCCCATTGTCAGTTACACAGACCCTAGCTTCTATTCTTCATGCCATGCGCTGTTGCTGCTTGAGTCCCAGTGAAGCAGCTCACCAACCCACACTGAATCACTGCCTCAGAAAGCTGAAGCCTGGCTCCATTCTGTTGAGCCCAGGACAAGAAGCGGAGGTGCTTGAAGTGGTCCCGTCGCCCTCCCCTGCCTTAAATGGCCCAAGTGACTTGTAAGAAAAAGACATCTTAAACATTTGCTGCTGTAATTCTTGCCGCTCTGCTCCTTGTCTTCAAAACTAGAGTGACCCTTTATTTTATAGTCTGAATTATCTGTGTTTTCCTTTACAAGGATGGGTTATTAGGGTTTTGGTTAGTTGTGTGCATTTTTAGTTTAATTATTGGGTTGTTTTTTATAGGCACTTGAATGGACATTTCTTTGATTTTGGTATCACAGTGTCATTGCTGTTTTCAATATTTCTGTGCTAGTTCACATCCCGTCTGAAGAGTAAAGCCTGCGCTGCCCTTAGAGTGGAAGGAGGGAATACCATTCATGTGTGCCTTGTTTCACCTTTACAATTGGGATCCCTGCTGATTTGGTAGTAGTGTGGGGCTGAGTATGAGCTTTAGTGACTAACCACTGTACTCCTGTATAGTGTAGCCATTTTGTCACACAAACCTCCTTTTTCTATCCACCTTGTGTATCTTGTCACTTCTAAGTCTCCCTGTAACGGGCGATGACAGGGTGACTGTACATTTAGATTTAATGAACTCTTTAAGTTTGTATAATGTTTTGCAATATACACCTGTTTGAGAAACGTGCTCTGCTCTGTAAATCAATAAAAATGTAATGAATAAATTACAGAGAGACAGACATTGATATTTATGTAAAGAACTTATTAATGTTAATACTTATATAGCGCCACACGCATGTAGGCCTCAGGGCGCACATATGTTGCATGTACTTGTGTAACTCAAGGCATAAAGTTATGTTGTGCCTTTTACGGGTTTAACCATTTTTCGGAAAACTATTATAATTTGGTGCAGGACTGTTGAGGATTCTTCCTGAGCACTAAGCAGTGCTCCAGATAAAAAGGAAGGGAAACGGGGGCCCGGAAGGCCTGTCCGGAAGTTCTGCACATGTGCACCAGAAAGGAATCATGGCTTCAGTCGGCTGTGCTCTCTTTCTGTTCCTGACATTGCCCTTGCAACATCTGACCCAGGAATCTCAGTGGCAGCACCAAAACAGGAGCCATGGGTCGCAGTTACTACCCCTTGCCAACCCCTCAATGATGCCCCGGTCATCCAGTTCTGTGTTGTTCTTTGAATTCTGGGGATCGTAGTTTTACCTTTTTCATTGGTAATGCAGGACTACAATTGCCCGAATGTAAAATGGGTTAAGTGGACTCTGGAGTTTCATAAGAGAAAGTTATAGCAGAAGTAAGGTTTGTATGCGGCCAAGGCATGTAGCCTGTATGCTGTGCTTCTCTGTACTGCACAAGTAGTACACTGGTGCTCTCAGCAGGTCTGGATTACCAAATAGGCAAAGTAGGCACTGGCCTACAGGGGCCCCGCAACAATGGATCAAAATAATATTGATGGGATCTTGAAAGAAAATTACAATCAAGCTTTCTTAAATTGTATCCAAAAGAGAGAAACAAAATGAAATCGACTCTAAGAAAAGAAAACCTTGCATTAAAGTCTCTTTAGAAAAAATATTGCATTAATTTAATGTGCACATTAACAACTTAAAGTACATAAACCAAAGACATCAGATTCACATAAGAGTTTGTCTCCTAAAAACTTATCTTCTGGCAGCTGTCGGTTTGTGAAATAAATGTGGTGCAAACTACGTACGTGTAATGTACAGTAGTGATGGTCATCTCCATCTAGCAGCCGACGTAAACACTACTTAGTTCAACGTTATCCCACTAAAGTCTATAGCACGTGCGCATGCACGAGAAACCTCCAGAAACAAAGCTTTCTGTGAGTTAACGTGTCGCGAGACTCCCATCGACTCCAGACCCTAGTAGAATATTCGCAAGTAGAAGCTTCAAGAACACAGACGAGTACATATACGGTACCAACATTTGCGTTACTTAGTTAGCTTTTCTGAGTTATAATGAAGTTTGATTAGGCACTTGTACTCATTTTTTGCTGAGACTTAAGAATTCTTTCATTTTCTTGAACAAAGCGTAAATATTGTTTATTTTCGTGTAATAAAATTGATTAAACTGGTCAAATTAAACACGTATTAGGAGATAATTTGCGAGGGGGCCCCTGAAATTTCGACTGCCTAGGGGCCACCACAGGGTTGAATCCGGCACTGGTTCTCAGCAGGAGCCAGAACATTTATTTCACAGTTGCTGGCGGTAGAGCACAGCAAGTATCCCTTGGCTGTGTGTCTTTACTGTATGGTCTTAAGAGCCTCTTAGAGACATGCCTAAATTAGAAAAAGAAATGGGAAGGAACTGGATTTGATTCGCAAAAGAAAAGAGAAGTTCTGGCATTCAAGCAAAACGGCCAGTATTTACGGAAGAGTGCAATTGCCCTGGAGTAAAAGGTGCAGGAGCAAAATACTCATTACATTGTCATACTTTATTTTGGGATCAGCCCCAAAAAAGCCCTAACCCAAATAATAAAATATAGATCATAAAAAGTTAACATTGCAGTGCAGTTAATCAAAGTATAGTCCATAGCAGGCATATGGCGCAGACACGTGTTATTGTTTGCGTTGTAAATACAAATCAGGAGGGTGCACTAGGGAAATAAGGCCATTAACATCTGCAGAATATGAGTAAATGGGTATATTCTATCTTTAATCATTCTCTGACGAGAGAGCCTATAGCCAGGATTGAGACTGCCCTATAACCCCCCCACCCCAAAAACATGTCTGCACTACTACTTCCCCCTGTTCCATTTGGGTTAGGTAATAATGGACCCTGCTATTAACCCCTTAAGTGCCAAGGACGAGTATGCTCGTCCTTTTTGCAAAGACTTGCATAATTGCCTGGCACTTTGTTGTGGGTGGAAAATAATATTGGACCTCATTACACGGAAGGCGGTAAGGGTTAATGGTCACCGGTAATTCTACCAGTGACCGTTAACCCTTACCGCCTTATTACGAGGTCCCTTTGCGGGTTGGTACTTTAATGCCTGCTTTTAGCAGGCATTAAAAAACAAACCCACAAAGGGACCTTGGTGCTAATTACGGTACCGCAATTTGCGGTACCGTAATTAGCACCTTCCCCATTCCCATTATGCCCTATGGGAGCAAAAATGGGAATGGGGAAGGGCCTTGGTGAATGGTAAATTACCGCCCCCGCTCACCTTGGAGTAGGGCGCTATTCCGCCATCCAGCAAGGCGGACACGGTAAAATACTGGCGGCAACCATGGCACTAATAGCGCCATGGTTACCGCCTTCCGTGTAATGAGGCCGATTGACATTAGTACGTGTATGTTTCTTTGCACTTCTTTTTTTTAACAATGCCTGCAATTCAAATATTTTTCCCTTTTCTGATTGTGAAAGTTTAGCGTGTACTATCCACTATGTACAAATAGAAATTCTACAATCCTGCCCTAGATACCCGATTCGCTGGCTTCCCACCAGAGGGGCTACCTTCTAGTTATCATGGAAGGCAGCCCTTTCATAAGGCATTTGTGCGGCTAGGCAGTGCAGTGGTTGAAGGACATTCCTGTTCTCTGAACGGGACTACATGTAAACCTTGGCAAATGATCAAAGGGATGTCATCATGAGCTTGGCAATATTTCTTTACCCTGCGCGGCACCCGGAACAGTGCGCCCAAATACGGATTAAAGGACGGGGCAGCTCGAACAGGAAAACAGAAAGATGGAGGCGAAGTAAAAAAACTAAGTGTAGCGGAAAGTCAGATGGAGAGGCAGGGACAAAGGCCAAACAAGGAGGGGCGAGAGGAGAAGCCCTCTATTTCGAGTGACAGGACGAGTTCTGACCAACCCAACCCCTCCAGAAATTAAATATTTCAAGTGTATTGTGTTGGAATGTTGTGGGTGTATGGAACTTATGCCTACAGCGCTTCGGGGTACTATACCGCGGAGCAGCCTGGAGTGTAGGCAGTGGTCGAAGTGTACAACAAAAAAAGTAGTGGAACGATGTTCTCGTCCCACCCCTGTTATGCCCCACCCCTTTTTCTGTTCCCTTCAATCCCCCATACAGTCATTCCCATCTCTGCCCTCAATTCAAACCCCCTAGCTGGGTCCTTCCTTCCCGCCACCCCAAAAAGCTGTCATTTACAAAAGTTCTCACAAGACTAAAGAAAACGCGGTGAAAGAACGTACATTTAAAGACCACCATTGGGGTGCGATTGCCCCTCTCGGCATTCAGCTTTATGGAGCCGACCCTTCCCTTCACTTCAGACCTCTTACGGGACATGTACATGATTGTAGCCACTGATACCCCCTCCCCATCACCTGCAAACACCTCTATGCCTACACAAGCCCTTGTGCCTACTTCAATTCCCAGATTGCTGCGCGACTGCCTGGGAGGGAATAGGCTGCACATTCACAAGCAGTCCATTAAAGTAAACAAAGCTTAGCGAGCACTTGTGAGACAGCACAATGTGATTTAACACAGGATCCTTAACATGTAGCATAGGGTCCAATCCTCAGCAGAAGAACTGTTATTTTTTTTATTTTTTTAAGTGGCCTTTTCTACCGTCCTGGAACGGTACTCCAGGTCACATAAAGTAAGGGAACTATGACCGATTTGCCTGAGAAGTAAGGGAACGTCGTACCCTTTAGTTCCTTTCCACTTTGACCTCTGGGCGTGGGAACAAAAGAAGTCTGGAAAAGACTCGTCATGGCAAGAAAAATTGGGTAAACAAAAAAAATTGACAATGCACAAAAATTACAAAAGAAAAACTCGCCTATGCAAGTATAGGGATGTAGTGTAACTGGCTGGTTCTAGAGACATTACACTAATGTGTAAAAACTTCAACATTCGAGTGCCGCTTACAGGAAATCTCGATTCCTTTCCGGGGTGGGGGTGGGGGGGTAATGTCAAATACCAGCTCAGCGTATATCCTGCAGGTGAGTAGTCACATGCGGATTACCTGTCAACTACCTCTAACCAAAAAAGCAACCTTGGCATTCAGCGGCCCAGTAAACAGATGTTAAATGTCAATTACAGAAGTTACAGGGAGGGGAGGAATGGTGAAAAGATGTGTTTAGGGGGCTGGGGGTTGACAACAGGGACATGTTACCTAAAAAGTTCTAAGAGTGGCTGAATGTGGGCTGGCACGTTTAAGCCAGGCGTGATGCGATGCCCGCGGCCTTGGAAGCTAGCACACCTAGTGCGGAAGGGAAAAGAGGAATAGGAGGGGGGCGGAGTGGGAAGGGTACAGGTGCCAGGGATAGCCAGATAGGATAGAAGGGGTGGGGTCAGGGGCAAAAGCAAGAGAATACTTCTTGGTGTCATGTGACGGTCAGGGGTTGACCCACCCAGGGGTGTTGCTAGATCTGGAAAAGATCAGGGCCTAAGCTAATGTCAGGACTGGGGGGACTCAGGGCTAGGTAGCATTTTGGTTGTAGCACCTGAGCTTCAATCCGGGGCTATAACCAAAAGACCCGGGGCTATAGCCCCCTCAGCCCCCCCACTAGCAACGCCTCTGGACCCACCCGTCCCCATCAGAAAAAAACATATTTGACGTGTATATCGTCATTAAAATGTTGTTGTAGATGAATATGTTTTTTTTTCTTACAGTGACGTCATAACAGAGTTACTAGATGTATCCAAGGAGTAAGGCACTGTCGGGGCCAAAAGGGTCCAGCGCTCGCAGAGAGATTTATGTGTATGGATCCCCGATACAAGGACTAAGGGGAGTCTGGGCCCTGGGAACCAGAGGCCAGCAAAAGACGAGTAGGAATTGGAAAGATTTGCTGTTGGCAAGAACATCTGATCAGAGAAAGTTCCCATTGCACGAGCCTATGGCCGCAGCCCTCTGAAAGAAGGCAAGCCCCCCACACGCCTCCTTCTCCTTAGGAAAAGAAACAGGAAACAGAGGTCACAGCTAGGGTGACCCGGAGGAAGGGGAAATAGAGGCACAAAAGGGGGCTGTCGGACAGGAAGGGGAGGAAGCCCCCTCTCCTGTGGAATGACCTGATTGGAGGGCGAAGGCATCTTCAATAGGGGATGCACAGGGGGAGGATAGCTCAGCGGCAACGTGCTTGTCTTTGAATCTTTGAAGCAGGCTGGGATGGAGCAACACAGGTTCGATCCCCAGGGTCTGTGCTTAGAAACCTCTGGGTATTAAGCGTGTTATAAATAACCATACATACCAGTCTCTTCCACTGCGTAACCCCCCTGCTGCAAGGAGAACCAATTGTCTGTGTTATTTAAGCAATAAGCCCCGAGCTCTGCTCGGGCCTGTATCTATGGGACCCAGGGCATTAACTGAAGCTGTATCAGCCCCCGTGAGGGGCTTATTGCTATTAGTACCCCAACCCGTAAGTCCGGGAAACTAAAAGCAATTTTTTTATTTTGCGGGACGCTCCAGCAGGGGGCAAGGGGAGTTTGGGTGGCAAACATTACCCAGCTGCCCATGTTAATTAATGAGAGAAACTTGTCATGGCAAGAAACTGGAAAACGTGCTGTTAAACGTAAACAGTTTTAAGGTAACTTTCCATTGCCAGAAAAAAAGAGATGACTGTACAAATGATCAAATTCCTGTGCCACTCCTAAGAAATCGGGAACTTCTGTATTGGGGTGCGGGGGGGGGGCTGGCACATCACAGTCGTATGCCAGTTTAGCATAATTCCTTCGGCTGGACACAAAAATACAGATTACATAAAAATTCACTCTTGCAGCTGCTAAATTCTTTTAGCCCCTAAACTGGTTTGGTTGTCAATTCTGGGGATTATGGGAAGGCGAGGAACTGGCTGGATATGGGCGTGCAGGGGCAGCACGGAAACGTAATCTAAAAGGTCAGAGAGTGGCTAAGTGTGGCTGTCACCGCCCAGGTTTTTTAGTTCTCTTGGTGGGGCCAAAAATACCACTTTTCTGACATTATGATGTGATGCGAGGCAGTCGGCCAGGGTCCAGCTTTCCTAATGTCACTCCCCCGCCTGCAGTCGCCTCTCATCAGCTTTTGTTTGTGGCCCCGCCCGTTCGCAGCGAAGACTGTTGGCTGTTTTAAGTGCTGGTTCATCATTCCTGGGCCGGGGACAGGCTGGGGAGCGGAGGAGGGGGGGCGTCTTCCTTTTCGTGTTCCTGCAAGCTCCAAGCAGAGACTTTCCATCCATCCGATCACCCTGACTTGACACCCTACTTCCGGTTGTCGGTCCAGTCTCCATGGCACCGTGTGTAACCACAGTGGAAAGACTAATCTGAAGACCAAGCAGGTATTTCCTCTCTCGAGCCGAGCCATCAATTAGTGTAATCTGCAGCAGGATATAAACAGGATTTTCCTTCGGATCGGACACTAAGTCATCGGGGAGAGAGAGCGGGAGAGCAGTAACCCCAAGACACCAGATCCTTGGGACTGCAGACAGAGAAACACACTATGCATGTTTTCATGCCTCTGCTTGCTCAATATGGGAACAGTCCCACCCAGGATCAGGTGATGCCATGTCAACAAGGTACCAACCACCCAGTCCTGGACCTTCGTTCAGTACACTCATGCATTCTGGAAGTTGTAGTCTTCCTTTACCTGAATTTAGCTAATTGGTCATAAGCACCTTCTACCAATTATGCAGAATGGGAGAGGGCAGCATTTGTAGCGCCAACATGCCCCACCTAATTCCGGAAATGGGCCTCCAGTACTGATTTTTTTCTTTGGATTCTGGAACTTTCTTTTTTGCTACTCCTTGGTAAATCAATGACTATGAGCTGCAGTAAGCAAAGAAAATCCAAGGACTGAATGAACATCTCCCGAAAGGCATGATGGCACCGAGGCTGAAGTTTAAAAGTGGCGCTACTGTTACATGGCGATGTCATGGACTTCTGATCTCATGGCCAGCAGCCCGGCACATATGTGAACATTATCTATTCCGTTCCTGGATTTATAATGTGAAAATCCCAAACTACAAGTCCCAGAATGCAAAGTTAAAACTAGGATTGGACTACTGTTTCCCAAATGGAAAGGATAATATTGTCATGAATTACTTTTCTGCCCTCTATCAGCCTTGCCCCCGCCACCCCCACTTAATGTATAGAAACACATGTGCTCTTTTTGGACCCCTGCAACAGTTTGTGCCGCCCCCTACATTTGCTATCGGCTCACCATAGCAACCCTAAGCATGATGAGTCCTCTTAAACTTGTGCAAGTCTCCCAATGACTTTCCTATCTCCCCTTAAATCTCTGTGAAGTTGAAAAAATATCCCAGAAGTTTACATACATTTACCCATATATTCTTGTTTTTAAAATTCATAAAGAGCTTTCAAGATTCTTGTAGTCATGCATGTGAAGGCCATCTAGTTCAGGTTTTGCTTGGAATTCTGGGACTTGTAGTTTTACTGAATTTCAAATGGGAAAGAAAAAATACAAGTCCCAGAATACAAAGGGAAAGAACAGGACTGGGTGACCTTCTGACGCATGGCCACGGGGAACGTGAGAGCTCTTCAGATATATTGTCCATTTGCATTGCTGACACATTTTCCCATATCTTGAAGGCCACTGTTAATCCTGGCGTTTTGGTCCAATCACTTTTCCTTGTGGGAATTTCAGTTCCATTTTTCATTATTAGAATGTGGCGTCCTGTCACTCACGGCGCTGCAAGCTTATGCCAGGCCTGGATGAAGGTGGTCCCCAGGACATGGGGCCACCAGTTAATGCTTTGAGCATTTGAACGGGTCGGGTGCTAGCTCTTGACCAATAACTGATGCACACGGCTCTGCATTCATATAAATGTTCTGTATTTTGTATTTATTTTATTTATAGAGGGCACCAGGCCCGAGGGCATCCGGGCGCGTATTTTAGTTACAACATTTTGAGGCAGATATGACAGAACAATTACAGTTAAGTTACAAGTTGAATATTACAAAAACAATATAAACATATACACATAAAGAAGTAACGGGTGAGCGCAAGGACAAAACCTATGTGAGGATAGGCGACAAGCGCAGGGGCGGTGATTGGTGGGAGGGTGATGGGTCTTGGGCGATTAGCCAGTCTTTAGCCATATTTTGAAAACTGTGGTAGGATGGTTCGGATCTTATCAAATTGGGAAGCGAGCTCCAAAGTTTCGCCACCATAACAGGGAAGCTGGCTCTGCCAGATCTTTGTAGGTTGAAACGTGGAATAGAGAGGCAGTTAGTCTGAGCAGTTCTGCAAGGTCTGTTGGTGTTGTGTAGAGTACATCTATTGGCTAAGTATAGTGGTGCTTGCTTGGAGAGGCATTTATGAGTGAGGGCGAGTGTTTTCGGTGAAATTCGTTGAGTGACGGAAAGCCAGCGTAAGTTACGTCTGGTGTCAGAGATGTGTTGGTTGCTAGGGATGTTGAGGGCGGCTCTAATAGAGTTATTTTGGATGATTTGTAGCTTGTTTAAATTGCATTTGTTAGTGCCTAAGTAGAGGGCATTACAGTAGTCAGTTTTTGACAACACCAGGGTCCTTGCAAGTGTGACACAATTGGCTGGTGATAGGAAAGGGCGGCTGGCTGCAATAAGCTTACAAGTGTAAGCCGCTGCAGAGGAAACTGTGTTAGTTTGTCTGGCCAAGGATAGGGTAGAGTTGAGGTAGATCCCTAGCGTTTTGCTGTCCTTGGAGGTTTTGAAAGTGTTGCCATTGATAATGAAGGAATTGAACTCAGGGGTCAGTTTGTATAATTTTTGCAGGGAGCCGAGAATGAGGAGCTCTGTCTTCTCATTATTTAAACAGAGTCCATGTTGTGCCATCCAAGCTTGGATGACTAGGTAGATGGCATTTACAGAGAGGGAGTCGGCTGTGTGGTCTCCCGAGATAGGGATGAGTATCTGGGTATCGTCAGCATAATTGGTATATGTGAAACCCAGATAGTCCAAAATATTGAATAGAGGTTTTGTGAACACGTTATACAACGTGGGAGAAACACAGGAACCTTGTGGTACCCCGCAAGTGCCGCTGATGCTGCTGCTAGTGGAGAGAAGACACGCATCTATCTATTGTCCAAGAAAGAAGTGATCCAGGCTTTGGCTTTGTCAGAAAAATGGACGGCTAGTTTGAGGTGGCGACACAGAGTATGATGGTTGACGAGATCAAAAGCCGCAGAAAGATCTAGAAGGAGTAGTAGGGCAAGTTTGCCCTTGTCTCTTAGATCTTCAATTTGAGTTTTGAGGTCGATAAGGGCAGTTTCAGTTCGGTGACATGGTCGGAATCCAGATTGCCTTAGGCGCAAGAGTTTATTAGATTCAAGATAGTCTTGAATCTGTAAGTATGCTGCTCGGTCAATGATTTTGAGTAGGAACGGCACCGTGGTGATGGGCCTGTAATTTGTGGGTATATGGGCATCAAGGTGTTTTTTTTTAGGAGCGGGATAACCCAGGCATCCTTCAAATTGTCAGGTACGGCCCCAGTGCTGATTGAGGAATTGATGAAAGTAGTGATGAAGGGAGCTAGCTCGTGGGCAGCTTCCTTGATAATGGGCGCTGGACAGAGCTCCCCTTGGCAGTTAGACGGTTTGAGGCTCTTGGTGATATTTTTTACTTCAGGGATAGTTAAGGGGGAGAAGCTGAACGGAGTCAGTGAGTCTAGTATGGGGTTGTCGAAGGTAGGGAGAGGAATGGGTTGCACGCTGGATTGTAGGCTAGTCTGTTTGTCATTGATTTTAACTTGGAGAGTGGCTATCTTACCAAGGAGAGCGTTCTGGATATTGGAGCACCAGGCGCTGTCTTTGATGGAGGTATCAGGTGCGGTGACAGGGGTTTCCAATTCTTTCAGGATTTTGAAGAGTTCTTTGGCATTGGATTTAGCTTGCCCAATGCGTTTATTGTAAATGACTTTTGTTGCCTGGAATATAGCTTCCTTATAGTTTAAAGTAGCTAGTGTGATACAAGATTTATTAGCTTCTGTGGGGTTACTTTTCCAATGTGATTCAGCGATTCGTTTTTCTTTGCGAAGAGTTGTTAGTTGGGGTGTAAACCAAGAGTTGATATGAGCTCTTGGTTTGGGTTTTCTCAGTTTGGATGGGGCAATGAGGTTGAGGGTTTTGAACATAGCAAGGTTGAAGGTGTCAACCAGGACAGTAGGGTCTGTGCATAATAGCGCATGTTCATTCAGGACTGGAAGGATAAATGGGAGGAGTTTGTCACAAGTTATATCGCGCTTATTTCGTGTGGGGATGGCAGGTGCGATATCTGAGGAGGGGCTGTTGGTTTTGGTGGGGATGTTGAATGTGATTAAGTGGTGGTCGGTCCAGACACAGGGTTGGTTGGTTACTATATTGAGTCCGCACTTAAGGTCAGCTATCCAATCAAGGATTCTACCTTTGGAATGGGTAGAGGTGTTGATGTGCTGGGCAAAGCCTGCATTAGTAAGCAAGTTGTCAATCGACAGGGCAGCTGTGTCATTGGGGTCAGTGAGTCCCAGGTTAAAATCGCTTAATACAATAATTTGGGAATTAGTTTTGGTATTGTCTGTCAAGATGCTTGACAAGTCTTCCGCAAAGGTGTATAATGGCCCAGGGGGCCTATAGAGTAAGTGGAGTAAGATGGTGCGGTTGGGAGTGTTGGGTGTCCTGACCCACGTTTGAGCTATCATGCTGCAACATTTGTTTCTGTGGGCTTAGAAAATCCAAGATGGCCAAAAAGCCCACATGTGCGCCCGAATCCAGGAGAACCACGCAGTTTGCGCACACCAAAATGGTTGCCTAACTTGCCACCCACCAGTGCGAGCAGGATGGGCCGGGGTGCCATGAGTGAAATGTGTGCCAAAGGAAAAACCGCACTTTAAAATCACCTTTTGTTTCCCTGAATGCCAGCTCAAAATGCCTATTTCAAACATTGCAACATATCCACAAATCTCACTGAACACCAGCAGACATCTGGCAGAATGAAGTATGTGTGCATACAAAATCTGGGAAGTTGAAGAGCCCCAAAACAATGTTCATAACAAGACTGGCTGAGCTCTGCAGGTCTGCAGCAGCCTAACTGAAACTGGATTTAAAACTACCAAAAATCGAAAATGTTTAAATTAACTGAGTGACCTACTTTTGAGTGTCACATAGTTTGTCACTGTTGAAATGTCATAGTTTAGAACTTAGAATCAGTGTTTTAGCTGCATGTGTGAAAATGGTATGTTTGATTTAAACTGGGAACAAAAAGTGACATGTTAGCTAAATTCTGGCTTAAAGGAATTGAATTCTGCCTGACATCTACCCCCACAGGAGTTAAAACCTGCCCAGCCACTCTTCCCCTTGCCAAAAGGAGTTGTCACCTCTCTGATTAGATTAGGGGTGGAGCAGCTACAGGAAGTTGAACAAAGGCCTGTCCTGGGCCCAGGCAGATGGTTTATTAGGGTGGTCGTAAATGGCTTCCTTTTGAACAAAGCCCTTCCTTGACTCAGGCAGATGGTTTATAGGGGAGGCCGTAAAATAGCTTCCTCTTGGCAGAAGCTGGGAGGGGCAGGGTCTCTGAGCTTGGCAGAAACTGGATGAACTGGTTTCTCCACCATGTGACCTGGGAAGACACACCCCTGTTGGCCAGAATATGATTTTAAGAAAGATGTATAACTCATGGTGCAGACTTGTCAAAATTATCTAAATGATACCATAATTCTTGTGATTTTTCTGCCCACATTTTAAGAGGTTTTAGGACCTGGTGGTATGATCTGGGGGGTTGCTAGCGGAAAATAGGGTTTCACTCCAAATGTCTGCATGTTAAAAATCTGACACTTCATCAATTAATGTCCATACTCCTTGCGCACATGTGTGTAAATTTGGGTTAATGTCCGATATTGCAAAACCAGTTAAAAAGTGCAAATGCTGCCATTTCTGAATGCAAGCCCCCAGGAAGAGCAGAGTTTGAACAGAGTATACCTCATGTGATATGTGATGGGTGCATGTAATTGTAAACAACTGTATATCTGTGCAATATGTATGTGAATCAAATATAGATTTGTGGACAAACTGACCAGGGTAGGATCCTCTGACCCATAAAACCTACAGCATCACTCTGACTCACATTTCCTTCCCCCAATCATGGGAGAGGGGAGAATTGGGCCAATGACAAGTAGAAAGGTGCAGGCTTAGCTAGGCTCAGGCACACACCCACTTTCAAAACACATAAAAAGAGACTGCTGGGACAGGTAGAGACATTCAATTCCATTTGCTGCGGAGCATGCTGACCGACGACTTCACATCCAGAGATCCAGACTTCAAATCCATCAATCTCCAGAACTTGTAGCAGTACCCAGAAAACAGTGTTACATCCAGAATCCAGAGAGGCTAGACCAGCAGAGCAGAGCTGACCCAGATCACTGTGAAGTGCCGAGGCCAGAACCGGAGTCCAGTCCAAAACCTGACCAGATCCGTGGCGAGGCCTATTTCAAAAATATATTGTGAGTACCTAGCAGAACTGTGCAGAACCAATCTCTTTATTAAAATAATCTAATCCAAACTATTTTAATCTAACCAGAACTGCCTCCTAGAAGATGTCACTTGTTATTTTGCAAAGCTGTCACCTGTCATTTTCTAGCTGCAAGCTGTAACCTGTCGCTTTGAACTTTTAAAATTTCAAATCTGAAAAACAACCTTCACAAAATCGTTCATAACTCTGTAACCGTTGGGCTAGGAACTTGGTTTAACTTTCCTCTGAAAGCTTAGAATCTTACGTTTCCAACAAGCCTAGAACCGACTTCCTAGTCCTTATGCTTTCTCCGCAATCACGATTCACGCATTCGCGAATTTTGCCGCGATTTGCGATTTGGCCCGATTTCTTTACTTGTAAAAAGATAGCTGCTTTTGCCTGAACTGCTAAATTTTGTTTGCCTCTTAAGAACCATCCCGAAATCATTGCTAGAGTGAGCCTGAACTAATATTAACTAGCTATCACTCACCCTGAACCTCCTAAAGGGAATTAAAAGCATTTTCAGCATATTTCTCACTGCATTGTCACCATATTCAAAGCATTTTGCCTGTGTTTCAAAACTCCTATCTGTTGTATAAGCTGCGGGGGGGGGGGGAATTGAACTGAATTCTATTTGATTGCATTCCTAAGAACTGTGTACTCTCATCTTCATCTCCTTACATTGCATAAAGGGGGGGTGAATCGTCCAAGAAAGTGATTACATTGTCTTTTGCTGAAATCCTATCAAGTTATTTTCGGTACTGCATTTTCATTCCATATTGCATCTATTTGAAACCATAAAAGTATTGTTGCTATCTTATCCATCCTATACCCTCTCATCATTGATTATAAAGAAGTGTGCTAGTGCCAGACTATCCATTATTGATTACTGCTCAGATTAAGTGTGATATTCAATTATTAATTCATTATAAAAGTGTGATATATATATATTGTTTAAATTCTCAAATAAACCTTTTAAACTTGCAAAACAGAACTGCTTCTTGGCTCAGTGGGGTCAGGGGGATTCCAAGAGAGGGGTGTTATATAGTGGTAGTCATCCAGAACTCATGAACTGGACATAAAGATATATCAATAAGGGTTTCCATTCAGTATCCCAGACTAGGCATTGACTTAGCTGTAGTGTTGAATTGAATCTTCTTACAAATTGGGGGCTCGAGCCGGACGTCTGGGTTAGATCTATCACTTGTGCAGATTAATACAGTGTGCTAACTGACAGGAGACATACATCCGGTCGGATCACCATGCTGTGTTACGCTGTAAAGCACTCCTCAAAGGAACGCTCTAAGGAAAAGGTCTGTTTTGCAAAAATAAAATACTAAATTCTGTAAGTCAGGACAATGACGACCTTAGTAGACATAAAAATAGCGAGGGAGCACCTCTTGCATAAGCTATTTGTGAGAGGTGAGTGGACTCACCAGGACCAAACGGTCTGGTGGCAGGCCATCGCGCAACAGGTCACTGAAACAGGGTCAGACACATGGAGAGATCAGGGTCCATTACATGTGGCCCTGAGTGAACTATATATGGCTCCTAAGGCCAAGGATGAGCACAACAAGATTGCCAGGGTAGCGGCATATTTATATTTACATATGGGAGCCATGCAGGACAAATGTGCTGAAGGCCAAGATCTGGCGAGTAGGCAACTGCTGGCATTACAGAAGGCCCAATCTGATCTGGACTCTTCTGAGCAGAGGCTGCACAGAAGCCAGGAGTCCGAAAATGAGAGCAGACAGTACATCACTAAAATAAAGGAGGACATGGATGTGCTGCAACAGAAAAAGGCTGACCAGGATACCAGAATTCTGGCCTTGCAGAAGGAACGCCAAGACAGTTTGGTCTCCCTACTGCAGAGCCAGATAAAGCTGGAGCAACAGATCAATTTCAACAGGGCATGTACAGAGCAGGTAGCCACCCTGCAAATCCAACTAGACAGAGAGAAAGAGGAGAGCAATAAACTGATCCTGAAAGACCTGGACACCCAGGCAGAGTTTGATCAGGAGCGCCAGAAAGCTGGTGCCTTCCAAAGGCAAAGGGACGACCTGACGGCACAGATGCAGACTCTTAGTCAGGAAAGGGACACCTTAGGCCAGGAAGTCTGCCACTTAAAAAGAAAAATGGAAGAAAATCACCTGGCCCACCAGGGACTGGGTGACCTCCAAAAAGAACACCAGGACTAGCTAGAGCACACCAGGAGGGGGGAGGAGGCTCTGGCAAGACACGAGCAGGCCAGTAGGGATGGGACTCAGGAGGTAACCCTCCTGCAGCAAAGACTGGCCCAGTGCTCCAGGACCAATCAGGAAACGCAGAGAGAGAATGAGGCTCTCTGTCAGCACAATGATTGGCTCCAACAACAGGTAGCGATGCAGGAGAGACTGATAGAGTCTAGTAAGGCCTTAACTGAGGAACTGAAAGCGCAGGCTCTTGCATTGCAACAGGGAGCAGGGGTGGATAGAGACCAGGTTCGCTGGGAAAGGGAAACTCCTGAGCATAACCTCAGGAGCCCTAGTACCAGAGGCCTTTATCTCTCTCAGTCCCTGGACTCTGCCACCCCCATGTCCCCTGGCGCACATGAGCACCGGGCTCCAGGGATGGCAGATTACTATCCAGCCAGAAGCATGGGGCTCATAGGCCAGTACCTCCCAGGAATGGATGGGCGGGCATCCAGGTATGGGCACCCAAGCACAGTGCAATTTAGTGGGGATCCCCAGGAGAGTAGGCCCATTAAGGGCATCCTGAAAACTTCTGCCCAGTTAGGTCAGTTGGGGGGGGTACCCATCAAATCCTGGCAGCAAGGAGGAATCTGAAGACTCCTCTGAACGGCGCAGGACACAGGAGACCAGGTCCCCACATTCTGCCAGCCATTCCCAGGCTCGCAGAATCCGGGAAAACCTGGAAGATCAGACAGGAACCTCTGGGAGCAGTGCCTCTGAGTCAGAGGATGAATGGACCAGGGTTACCCGAACCAAAAAGGCCAATAAGGCAAAAAGGGCCTTGCTCAAGGACCCATTGAAGCAAATAAAGGCAATAAGGAGTGTCATCACGCCTTATCATAAGAACGCCAAGTATTCCATTTGGGAGCACTTGGAGCTCTATGAGCAAATGATGGAGACTTTCCATTTGAAGGACAGCAGTAGCTGCATCCAGTACGTCAAATGGACATTCTCCCCAGAATACTCCAGTTTCTTTGCGGGGCTGGAAGACCAAAATCATTTAAGATGGTCCACCTATAAGGCGGCCATCTTGAAACATTTTTCTGTGCACAGAAATCCCCAAGAGGCTCGCAAGGCAGCCTACAATTTGCAATGTGGGGAGGATCAGGCCCCGCAAGAATTTGTGCAAGAACTGAAACGTGCCTTTGCGCAGACCACCAGAAGGGTGCGCACAGACAGCAGAGAATTTGTCAATACATTTTTCCATGCCTTGCCCAAATACATAATGACCCAGCTCGTGAGAGATTTTCATGAGAAAAGATCTTTAGACTGGGTCATTGAACAGGCTACCCGGATCTATGAGGTGCAGAAGCCTATCGAAAATAAAAATAACGCGCCGAAAAACCCCAAAACCAACAGCACCCCTGCTGCTGCCAAGGTGGCAGAGGTAAAGGTCGCCCCGTTTTAGATTTGGAGATGGGGGGGGCCTAAAAACCTGCCTGCACCAAATAATTCACAGCCCAAAAGGCCCTCGGGCCAGTCACAGACAGGGAGTCGAGGAGGTAGTCCCACAAATGGGGTCCCCCGCTCCCCTGACTATGTAAGTCCCCGCTACAAGGGAAACCGACCAATCCTGGGTTATGTGTGGACTCCTCCAGCCCAAGGGGGGGATCCAGCCAAGCACCTGACCCGGGGAACTTCCCTCCTAACTTCCCCCAGGAGGGCAGAAATTCTCCAAATCCTGGGCAGAACTTTTTCCCCAGGTATCCACCCAATTTCCAGCCCCAAAATCATCCATCCTTCTTTCCCCAATTCCCTGAGCCCAGACAACCTAATCCGAGAGAGGGGAGGCCAAGGGTGGAGGGGTACCAAAATCTTCCCAACCAGGGGTACTACCAGAGAAGAGATAGCTACCCTTCCCGGGATCAGCCCAGGGGAGAAAATAGAGCCCCGTATCAGCCTGAGCGGGTTTCCTAGTTAGAGCGCCAGGTCCAAAATATGGCACGGGATCTGGGTCACATACTGAGGGCTCAACAGAACCCTCAGATGAGCATGCCACCGCTGAATGCCCCAAACTCTGGACCTGGTGCTCCAGAACAATGACGGGGGCAGCACCCCGATAACACACCGGTTCCCAGGGAGGAGGCACAAGGGGAAGGGGGGTGTAAAGCCTTGGAGGAAGCTTCCTTCCCAACTTGTAAACAGCCCCTGGAAAACCAGGAACCAGAAACAAAATCTCCTACCCCTGAAAGCCTGCCTCCCAATGAGCAGAGGGGGGGTAGGAGAAACAAAGGACCCAAACAGACCAACTTTGTGGAGGAGGTACAGATCTTCCAATTTGAGGGAGAGGGATCCTCAGAGGATCTTGGGAAAGGATCTTCTCCTTTAGAGATGGGGGAACTCCTCCCAAAGAAAAATGGGTCCCAAGGGATTCCAATCCAGACTGGGGAGATATGGAGTCTGAGCTACCGCCGCCCATCATCTCATCCCAGAACCCACAACACCGAAATCCCCTGGTTCAAACCCATCCTGGTGACTGCCTCCAAAAAGGGGGGGGGGGCGGCCCAGAACCGGAACCAGGGGAACCCACAATGGCTCTGATCTCCAGTTGCCAACTTTTTCTTTCAGATTCCCAAGACTCTCCACAGAATTCTGCCCAAATCTCTTCTCTAGCAATGTCCAAAACCAGAAAGTTATCCCACCAGTTGTCCAAAAATGTGCATTATCTGTGCCCCCTTGAGGAGAAGGAGGGAAGATACTATGCCCCGGTACAAGTACAGGGGCAGGGTACAATTTTGGCACTGGTGGACACTGGATCCCAAGCTACCCTTCTGACCAAAAGGGCCTTTGAGGAACTAAATGCAGGAAGGGGGGAGAATTACTGAATTCCTCTCACCTCTCTTCCCGGACAACTGCAGAACTTTGACGGGAAGGAAATTCCCGTTGAGGGGACTGCAGACTTGGACATTAAAATTGGGCGACACAAGGTGAAACACCCGGTCACAGTAGTGACTCCAGAGGGCACCCCTTGTTTACTAGGGAATGACCTCCTGAGAAGGTTGTCACCCCTAATAGATTGTGTAAACAAGGTCCTCTGGACCCAGACTAGCCGACCAATAAAATTAAAACAGAGTGTCAACCATGTTAGTTTAAACGGCACCTGCCACATGGTTGAACAAAAATCTGACCAAGTAGAATTTCACTTCCAGAACAACCAAATTCCAGACGTGACAGTAATAGCAGCAGGACAACAGACTGGTGATGGGGGGTCCTCTCTATTTCTGAAAATCAACCTTCCTTCCAGTTTAAGGTGATATTCCACACTGGAAGGAAACACCCTGAAATTCTTCACTAATCCACAATCAGAAACTCCCACTCCTATAGTCCAGAAAGATGTGAAATCAGCTCAGAGCCTGGCTGATATTCAGCAAACTGGAGAGCGGTTGTTCATCCCTGTTCAGTTAAATGATGGGAAGGACTCTGTTCTCGCTCGAGTGTGTGTGAACAACGGTAAGAGCTTCATCAGCGAAGCCATGTTCCGCCAACTCCCAAAAGATCCAGCCATTCCCACATTCAAACTGATAGACAAATGGGAAATGGACCTGGAAGCACCTAATTCCAAACATCTCCTGCCAAGCAGGTGTATGCTCAAAATCTCCATTGGCAACAAGAGCATAGTCCATAATTGTTGGGTCGTGCGAGACGTCCCTGCCGCCTTTTACTTAGGCAGTGACATTCTCAATCGCTTTGCCATTAGTTTGGACCTAATAAACTTAAAAGCTTGGTCCCGATTAGCAGATAATCCCATGGGCTTTGATGATCCAGAAAAAGCATTTAGGTCAGCTCAATTGCCACCTTATGCAGTTGAAATTCAGATCAAAGAGGAAGTCCCATCCCAGAAAGGACCCGACAATTCTCCCTGGAAGTGAAAGTTAAAAGAGGACAACATTTGAAAAACCCTGATGCTTACATACATCTAAACGCTTCTCTCCAACAGCAAGGGTTGGGGGTAAACCCAACTCCATTAGTCAACATAGAACATGACACCATTCTAATAGAGGTGGATAACAGCGACTTAAAGAGTATTACTCTAGCCGCAGGCACCATTATTGGAATGGCGGTTGATGACCGACATTTTTCCATTGATTTAGGAAATTAACTGTTAGGACCAATCCCCAAGGACTGTTTTGACAGTGACAGTGATGATGACACAACACCAGACAGGATCTTCACCCGGCATTGGGGGAACTTCCTGGTGTACACTTCTTGCCCTTATGGTAAGGAAGATGTGACTTGTGACTTCAGGAGGGATGAGGTGATTTTCCAGGTCCATGAGGGCTGCATTTCCCACCTGAAGCCTCCAGTCCAAATCAGCACTCTGACCAGGGACTTCTCCACCCAGCTGGAGGAGGCCGCTGAGATAGCCAAACCAGAAGTCTTTCCAGGCTTCAGGCAGATGGTGGAAGAGAGAGTCAACCTAGCTGATGCCTGTGTGACTCTGGAACAAAAGCAAAAGTTGAAACAAGATTTCTTGGATTTCCAAGATCTCTTTGCGGTAGACTCATATGACTGTGGCCGCACCGACATCCACACAACAACAATCCCCACGGACCCTGGCATGACTCCAGTGTTTGTGAAGCAATATCGCTTGCCTCTCGCATCAATGGAGTCCCTTACTGAAATAATTAAGAACCTGGAGTCCCGGGGAATAATCCGTCCAGTTCACAGCACCTTCAATAACCCGGTGCTGGGAATATTGAAGCCAAACGGCCAGTGGAGACTCTGTGCTGACCTTAGGGAGCTCAACAAACGGGTCCATACTTCCCGATGGCCTCTGCCCTACATTGACCAAGGGCTGGCCCAGATTCAGGGGTCACAGGTATTCACAGCAATAGACCTGACCAATGGATACTGGACCATGCCTGTCAGTAGGGAGGACCAATACAAACTGGCTTTTACCTTTGGGGGCCAGCAGTACACATGGACCCGGACTCCCTTCGGATTCCTCAACTCCAGCAATGAATTCAACATTTTCCTACACAAGGCCATGCCCGACCTGGGTGCAAGGGTTAACCTGGCTTATGTAGATGATGTCCTCATCAAAAGTTCATCTGTGGAGGAACACATAGCGGAGATCCGTTATGTTCTGACCCAGTTGAGGGCCGCCGGAGCAAAACTTTCCTTTCAGAAAGCACAGTGGTGTAGAACCCGTGTTAATTTCTTGGGGCATGAGATTACTCCTCAGGGTCTCTGTCCCCAGGAAAAGAAAGTAGAAGCACTTCAGAAACTGAAAGACCCCACAACTCTGCGGGAACTAAGGAGCCTCCTTGGACTGACTAATTACAGCAGAAAGTTCATTGAGGGCTACGCAGAGATCACTAGACCCCTGATTCATCTCTTGAAGGGGGGGTTAAGTCGGAATGGGGTCCAGAACAATCCGAGGCGGTAAGACAACTCAAAAGAAGCCTCTCACAAGCGTCTTGCCTAGCTTACCCTGTCAGAAACAAGGAGTTCTTCCTGGAGACGGGGTTCTCTAATACGTGCTTGACGGCAGTATTATACCAAAAGCATGACAAGGTCAATAAAGTAATCTCCTATGCGAGCAAAACTTTATCCTCTGTGGAGGAAAAATTCAACGATTGTGAGAAGGCACTCCTGGCAACGGTGTGGGCATTGAAGAATTACCGCCCGTTTATCCAGGGGGAACACATCATAGTGGAGACTCCACACCAGCCTCTGCAATATCTCCAAAGTGACAGAATCCGGGCCGGAAATGTGAGTAATTCACGAATTACTTCCTGGATTCTGTCAATGCAAGGCTTTCCTGTGGAGGTCAGATATGGCCAAAACAAGAAGAGTCCCCTCGCGCAAGGTCTGGCTGACTTGCATGATTGTGCCAGGGAAAACTGTCTCGAGGACGAAAGCCTAAAAATCAAGGACAACACAGAGGCATACCTTAATTCCCCACACAAAGTCTTTGAAGAGGACAAGTGTGAGGGAATGCCCACTGTCTATGTGGATGGATGCTCTTACCATGTTGACAACGACGGGGAGAAAGAACTGGTGGCTGGTGTAGGGAATGCATGGGTGAAGGAGTTTCCAGAACCCTCCGCTGGATACAAAATTAGTTCCCGAAGTAGTCAGGTGGCAGAATTGATGGCTGTGCATCAGGCCATCCTCACTGCTGTCCAACATCAACTCCACGAACTGGTCATAATCACAGATTCGGATTATGTACGGAACGGGTTCGTGGAGCACCTGGTTAATTGGAAAACCAGAGGCATGTCATGTGCTAACAACAAACCCTTGAAACATGGGAAGTTGATCCAAAACATTGATGATCTGGTCACCTCCAATGAGATGACCATCTATTGGAAAAAGATCAAGGGTCATTCCAAAGTAGAGGGACCAGACAAAACTGGAAATGACTTAGCTGATCAGCTGGCCAAAACCGGGGCCACCCAAGGGGATCTAATTGAGATTGAGTCCCTGTTGGGGGAAATCCAGGTCACTGCTATCACTAAGTCCCAGATAAATGCTCACAATGATCTTTCAATTGCACAATGGAGTAAGGAGACCCCTGATGCTGATTTGATTACCGCTCAGAAGGGGGATCCAATAATTGGTAAATTTTACCAACACATTGAGGACCCTGAGAACTTTCTACTGACAGATACCGATTACAACGGGAAAGAGGACCTTAGAGTGTTGATGAAATGTCCAAAAATGTTCCGGATCCAAGACGGTTTGTTAGTAAGGAAATCCCAAGCTGGCCATGATCAGTGGGTGGTTCCTACCTCCTTCCGAAGCCTGATGTTAAGTCACGCCCATGATGCGGCTACCGCCGGTCATAGGGGGTTTCATACAACACTTGAGATCTTAAGAGAGGTTGCCTACTGGCTACACATGGGCCAGGACCTCAACCAATATTTGAAGGGTTTTCTTGTGTGTGCACAATTTCATCTAACATCCCTCACACACCGGGCGCCTCTCCAAAAGAGGGGAATGACACTCCCATGGTCAGATTTACAAATCGACTTTTTAGGCCCTGTGATTCGCTCCGCTAGGGGGAATAAGTACATGTTGACTGTGACATGCTTGTTTACCAAGTGGGTGGAATGTCTCCCAGCCCCAAACTGCAAGGCAGAAATGGCAGCTGCCTTGATGATTAACCACATCTTTTCCCGTTTTGGTCTACCTCAAAGGATTGAGTCAGGCAGAGGTAGCCACTTCACCAGTGAAGTGATGACAAAGATGTGGGAGATACTGGGGGTCAAGAGAAAGTTACATATTGCTTACCGGCCAGCTTCTTCTGGGGCAGTAGAGAGATATAACCGAACCATTGTGAGCATATTAAAGAAGTTTGTGGCAGATTCTGGGCCAAGTTGGGATATCCGATTACCTCTGGTCCTAATGGCCATCAGATCTACCCCTTCATCTGCAACCAAAATGTCACCATTTGAGTTGATGACTGGACGCAAGATGGTGCTTCCCCAGCATTTGCTCTACAGAACCCAAGAGCAAACGTTGATAAATGCCTCCACAACTCATGAGTATGTGGAGAATTTAAGGAAACACCTTCAACATGCTTTTGCCTATGCTCAGCGGAATCTAGAAAGATCAGCCGAGAGTATGAAGACCCACTATGACCTGAAAACGTCCAGGAAGGAATATCAGGTGGGGGATCGGGTCTATTTATACAACTTCCAAAGAAACCAGGCAAAACAGCGAAAATTCTTGCCTACATGGAAGGGACCCTTTCAGATTATAGACAAGATCTCCCCTGTGGCCTACAAGATCCGCATCCCCAAAGGCGGTTTGGCAGAGGGGGAAGACAAGTGGGTCCACATAAACCAGTTGAAGTGTTGCCATCCCAGGCACACTCTGCAACAATTCGAGGAATCCACTGGAATCCCAGAGGGTACCGCTCCAGAGTAATTCAATTCCTAACTTAAAATATCCTACATATAGCCTATCAAATTCTGTGCTTCTCAAGTTTATGTGTTCCTGTCGCTTAATTTAAAAAAATGTGCATGTTCATATCTGTTGAGTTCTAAAATAGATATGCCACCCCACTATATCAATGGTGGGGGAGAAATGTCCATGAATAGGTATTGCCGCTTTTCCTTTGTCGTCCTAGGAGAAAGAAAACCTGGAGACTGGCCAGGGAGGACGATCCAGAGACCAGGAGCAGAGACCCAAGGGGCCCGGGGTACCGCCCAATATTCCCATCAGGACCGGCGAGGAGAACCGATCGATCAGTACCGGATGGAGGAAAAGATGCTGAACTGTGCCATTTGCAGAATTGGAAGAAGATTATGCGGACATACCAGTGAGTGGGTCATCACCTTCTGTGCACCCGACTCCCCATCGACTCAAATTCAAAGTGCAGTCGCGTGGGGGGCTTTGTTGGGTGTCCTGACCCACGTTTGAGCTATCATGCTGCAACATTTGGTGCTGTGGGCTTAGAAAATCCAAGATGGCCAAAAAGCCCACATGTGAGCCCGAATCCAGGAGAACCACGCAGTTTGCGCACACCAAAATGGTTGCCTAACTTGCCACCCACCAGTGCGAGCAGAATGGGCCGGGGTGCCATGAGTGAAATGTGTGCCAAAGGAAAAACCGCACTTTAAAATCACCTTTTGTTTCCCTGAATGCCAGCTCAAAATGCCTATTTCAAACATTGCAACATATCCAAAAATCTCACTGAACACCAGCAGACATCTGGCAGAATGAAGTATGTGTGCATACAAAATCTGGGAAGTTGAAGAGCCCCAAAACAATGTTCATAACAAGACTGGCTGAGCTCTGCAGGTCTGCAGCAGCCTAACTGAAACTGGATTTAAAACTACCAAAAATCGAAAATGTTTAAATTAACTGAGTGACCTACTTTTGAGTGTCACATAGTTTGTCACTGTTGAAATGTCATAGTTTAGAATTTAGAATCAGTGTTTTAACTGCATGTGTGAAAATGGTATGTTTGATTTAAACTGGGAACAAAAAGTGACATGTTAGCTAAATTCTGGCTTAAAGGAACTGAATTCTGCCTGACATCTACCCCCACAGGAGTTAAAACCTGCTCAGCCACTCTTCCTCTTGCCAAAAGGAGTTGTCACCTCTCTGATTAGATTAGGGGTGGAGCAGCTACAGGGAGTTGAACAAAGGCCTGTCCTGGGCCCAGGCAGATGGTTTATTAGGGTGGTCGTAAATGGCTTCCTTTTGAACAAAGCCCTTCCTTGACTCAAGCAGATGGTTTATCGGGGAGCCCGTAAAATAGCTTCCTCTTGGCAGAAGCTGGGAGGGGCAGGGTCTCTGAGCTTGGCAGAAACTGGATAAACTGGTTTCTCCACCATGTGACCTGGGAAGACACACCCCTGTTGGCCAGAATATGATTTTAAGAAAGATGTATAACTCATGGTGCGGACTTGTCAAAATTATCTAAATGATACCATAATTCTTGTGATTATTCTGCCCACATTTTAAGAGGTTTTAGGACCTGGTGGTATGATCTGGGGGGTTGCTAGCGGAAAATAGGGTTTCACTCCAAATGTCTGCATGTTAAAAATCTGACACTTCATCAATTAATGTCCATACTCCTTGCGCACATGTGTGTAAATTTGGGTTAATGTCCGATATTGCAAAACCAGTTAAAAAGTGCAAAATGCTGCCATTTCTGAATGCAAGCCCCCAGGAAGAGCAGAGTTTGAACAGAGTATACCTCATGTGATATGTGATGGGTGCATGTAATTTTAAACAACTGTATATCTGTGCAATATGTATGTGAATCAAATATAGATTTGTGGGCAAACTGACCAGGGGAGGATCCTCTGACCCATAAAACCTACAGCATCACTCTGACTCACATTTCCTTCCCCCAATCATGGGAGAGGGGAGAATTGGGCCAATGACAAGTAGAAAGGGGCAGGCTTAGCTAGGTCCAGGCACACACCCACTTTCAAAACACATAAAAAGAGACTGCTGGGACAGGTAGAGACATTCAATTCCATTTGCTGCGGAGAATGCTGACCGACGACTTCACATCCAGAGATCCAGACTTCAAATCCATCAATCTCCAGAACCTGTAGCAGTACCCAGAAAGCAGTGTTACATCCAGAATCCAGAGAGGCTAGACCAGCAGAGCAGAGCTGACCCAGATCACTGTGAAGTGCCGAGGCCAGAACCGGAGTCCAGTCCAAAACCTGACCAGATCCGTGGCGAGGCCTATTTCAAAAATATATTGTGAGTACCTAGCAGAACTGTGCAGAACCAATCTCTTAATTAAAATAATCTAATCCAAACTATTTTAATCTAACCAGAACTGCCTCCTAGAAGTTGTCACTTGTTATTTTGCAAATCTGTCACCTGTCATTTTCTAGCTGCAAGCTGTAACCTGTCGCTTTGAACTTTTAAAATTTCAAATCCGAAAAACAACCGTCACAAAATCGTTCATAACTCTGTAACCGTTTGGGCCTTATACTTTCCCCGCAATCACGATTCATGCATTCGCGAATTTTGCCGCGATTTGCGATTTGGCCCGATTTCTTTACTTGTAAAAAGATAGCTGCTTTTGCCTGAACTGCTAAAGACTCTTAAGAACCATCCCGGAATCATTGCTAGAGTGAGCCTGAACTAATATTAACTAGATATCACTCACCCTGAAACTCCTAAAGGGAATTAAAAGCATTTTCAGCATATTTCTCACTGCATTGTCACCATATTCAAAGCATTTTGCCTGTGTTTCAAAACTCCTATCTGTTGTATAAGCTGCGGGGGGGGGGGGAATTGAACTGAATTCTATTTGATTGCATTCCTAAGAACTGTGTGCTCTCATCTTCATCTCCTTACATTGCATAAAGGGGGGGTGAATCGTCCAAGAAAGTGATTACATTGTCTTTTGCTGAAATCCTATCAAGTTATTTTCTGTACTGCATTTTCATTCCATATTGCATCTATTTGAAACCATAAAAGTATTGTTGCTATCTTATCCTACCTATACCCACTCATCATTGATTATAAAGAAGTGTGCTAGTGCCAGACTATCCATTATTGATTACTGCTCAGATTAAGTGTGATATTCAATTATTAAGTCATTATAAAAGGGTGATATATATATATATTGTTTAAATTCTCAAATAAACCTTTTAAACTTGCAAAACAGAACTGCTTCTTGGCTCAGTGGGGTCAGGGGGATTCCAAGAGAGGGGTGTTATATAGGGATAGTCATCCAGAACTCATGAACTGGACATAAAGATATATCAATAAGGTTTTCCATTCAGTATCCCAGACTAGGCATTGACTTAGCTGTAGTGTTGAATTGAATCGTCTTACAGGAGTGAGGGTGAATTTGGCTGTTAGAGCTTCCATAGATGAGATTTGATGAACAGCAGCGAGGCAGATGTTGAGGGAGTTTTTATGGATGAAGGCAATGCCGCCACCTTTAGATCTCGCTCTACTTTAGAGTGGATTTAGTTTGTAAATATTTACACAGTCCTAAAATACTCATGGGGTGCTTTTCCAGTGGGCATGTCCTGTTTTAAGATTTCTTTCAATGTGAAAAAATATACTGTTGTTACTTTTGCCATTTGTTCACCCTCCTTGTCTACAAATATTCTCCATGTCGGTAAACATACAGGTTAAGGTTGACCAGAGCTCTCATTTTCCCCAATTCAATGCTAAGAACGTCATCAAGACCAGTTTTCGTCTCTTGGAATTCTTGGACTTGTTGTGATCTTTCCATTTGACATGACTTCAAATACTAGACTTTCAAGGGAATTAAACGGAAGTGGATGGCTCTCTCACCAGTGAACTGGTACACTTCAGTGCTCTGGTTGTGTACCAACCAGCACTACCTGTAAATATCCCGTAAATGAGCATTGTTGTCCCTGCTTCCCAATATACTTTTCCCCAGCTAGATTTACCATCTGCACAGATACATTCTGGGATGAATAGTCAAGCTCTATTTGAATGCAGCCTCTGTGTCCTGTAATAGTATATAGTATGCGCGGGACCAGGGAAAGAGCATCCTTTAATGTGAGGTCAACCCTCAATGGCACCTCAGAGTGACATTTGGAGGGTGGGAGGTTTGGGAGGGGGCATTAGGCAGATAAGAGTGGTGTGTCGGCTGCAAGTCTGTAACATCCAAGTGGGGCAGACAGTACTTTAAGTGTGGTAAGAAATCAAGGGTGACCACTAACGGCCATGAAACATTATTTGGGGGGTAGGGCTTGTGAAGTGTCAGGCACGGTCTAAGAATCGCAAGTAGCTAAGGAACCGTTAAAAGTAGTATTGCCCGATGCTCTCAAGTATCCAGTGGCCATTGGCGAGAAGGACATCCAGTTCAACCTTTTTGCCTTTGGAAGTCCCAGAATTCCAAGCAAAAACAGGACTGGGTGGCCTTCTCTGACATGGCCATGGGGAACGGGTGAGCGCTGTACATTCTGGCTTAACAAATGCGGTTCAGTTTCCGTATTTGGTTTGAAAGGAAGCAAAGTCTTTTTAAAAATGTGTGTTAAATATAATTAAAAAGAAGTAAAAAAATCGATGAAAATATATTCAAATTACATTTTTTTAATATGAAATTAAGATCGGCCAGTGCAGGTTACCACACATTGCTAACATACCTGCTGCAGAGACACTCTTGCATCAGAATTTCCCAACCCAGTAGGATATCTCAAGCTGTTACTGTGCAGCTGGAGGCAAACATCACTCCATCAAAAAAGAAGCATTGGCAATGCGAACAGTTTTGCCTTTTGTGTAGGCGTTTTACAGGCACTGCTATAGTGGTAATAACTCACCATTGATGGTAGCAGATGGAAAATGGTGCAGGTTCCTGGGCATGTAATAGCAGTGCCTGGCAAATGCCTAATAATTACACACAAGCCAAAACTGTTGGCTTTGCCAATGCTTGTTTTAACCGGTCTTCGGTGAAAGACACACATGGTGCTTATAAATCTAGTGGCTGAAGGCAGCCCTGGTTAAGACATTTTTATTACACCAGTAGCACCTTTACAGCTCCAATTAGTTCATTAACTTTCAGAAGACTTCTTTAAATAAAACACTAGCAGGCACTGACACAGAAAGAAACACTGGCTGCTTTTTTTTCTTTTTCTTCTCCTTTCCTTTTCTTCTATTCTAATTTTTTTTTAGATGATAAATATATATTTTAAGAATTATAGATGAATTGATCTTTTATGTATTGTGAAAAGTCAAATGATGACTCAACACTAATACAAATAAAAAAGAATAAATAAATAAATAAAACACTGGCAGACACTTCGAGATCAAAGTTTGATCAAAATGCGTGTTAAACCCAGATCAAAGAGTTCCTAGGAGGATGCGTTTTGGGAGGAAGGGGTACTAAGTGGGTGGGAATGGCCATATGGGTTAGCATGCCACGTGCAGTCAATAGGTAATTAAATCGCCAATCAACACCTACAAACTTCGTGTCCCTCCTCAGATGCCATTTCTCCCCATCTGTACTCTAATGCAGTAGTTTCGGCTTATTGGTGGCGCTAAAGTGCCACCTAATAGCCAACACTAAAAAGAACTGTGGGCCCACTCTCCTCATCCCAACCCAGCTCCTGCGCTCAGTCTCTCAAAACTGAAACATAAACTCTCTAAGGTTCTGCTCGTAAAGGAAAACGTCTTGACTTAGAAAGCTGGAATGCGTAGTTTAACAAAAAAAATAGTCTCCTTGTTGAAGCTCAGCTGTGATTAGTGAGAGGCAGGTGTTAAGGTGACAAAACGGCTCCTTAGTTTGTTTCAATGTTAACAGCAGAGGCGTTGCTAGGGGGGGGGGCTAAGGGGGCTACTGGATAGAATCTCAGGAGCTACAACCAAAAGGCTGGGTAGCCCCCAGTCCCAACAGTTCTGACATCAGACCTAGCAACACCCCTGGTTAACAGGCATGGGAGGTTCAGCACAGCAGCTGCTTAGGCAGCAGCATGTCAGAGGAGTGGGGGTGAGTCTGACTGTGGTTGGGCAAGGACTGCAAATCTTTCTGTGGTCGTGGACCCAAGAGGGCCCCTTCTGGAGATCGAATTTAAGTCCTTGCCAGTGCCCGGCCCTGGATGGCTCTGACACAGCCAACGATCTCAGACAGGCAGCAGAATAACGCAGTTCTATGACTATGGGTCCAACTGTGGCCTCACCATGGGTGAGGCCATAGTTGGACACGTTGGCCTACAAAGTTGTGCCATGTTCCTATTGGCCTAACACATTGAATCTGGTTTCTATGTAAAGGCACGATTTCCAAAATTGCACTTCTCATGCGGCTACATATAACTTTGCACTAGGTATGCAGCCACCCTATCTTCGGTCCAGAAAAGGGTAAACATGGCCGACTTGAAAGGGGAGCAGGGCATATTATTTCTGCTGCAAGAGTGGTATTTAGCTGCCTTCTGACCCTGTACCAGAATCAACACCCCACACCACAATATGAAATGTCGAAAACCACTTTTAAATTTGAGGTTTTGCAAACAGGAAGAAAAGGGAAATCCACGTACCGCAGTTTTGTTTGGTGGTTTAGCCTCTATCACAGGTAGGCAGGCTGGACAAGTAAAAGTAGACTGGGGCAACATATGGCGCCATGTACTTAAAAAAATAACTTGTCTGACCATTTTGAATGGCAATTAATGCTCTGATTAATTACCAATAATCTTCATTAATCCCAATCCTACTCTTCCTCGTCACAGTACTTACCTCATGAGGCCCCTGCCTCTGACACAGGACCTTCTTTTATTTATGTTTATCCCTATAACTCCTCCCCCATGGCCATGTCACTCAGTTTCCTATTACCAAGCCGGAGCATGGGACCTTCCCCGCAGGGAGGGTGAGGAGTGTCATCAGTACTGTGACGAGGAAGATTATGACTAGGAGTAATGAAGATTACAGGTAAGTAATCAGAGCATTACCTCTACATCCACTCTTCCTCGTCCCAGTACTTACCTCATGAGGTATACCAAAGCAGCAATGGGGAAAAAGGTCCGAAGGAGACACAGAGCCAAAAACAGTGCAGAAAAACACACACAACTCCAATTTCATATCCCCACAGACAAAACTCCAACCCCTGTGTTGGAGATAATCAACCTATAGTGGTTGATGAAAATGTATTGATCAGCCCAGGTGGCAGCCCTACAAATCTCCTGCAGAGAAACCCCCCGTGTATCGGCCCAGGAGGCCACCAAACCCCTGGTGGACCGTCCCTGAATGTGTGCAGGCACAGGCAGACCAGAAGCCACATAGTCCATGGAGACCACAACACGGATCCATCGGCTAACGGACACCACTGATGCCTCACGCCCAGCACCAGCTTGGCCAAAAGTAATCAGAAGGCCATCGGAGTGGCGGAAAGGGGCTGTCCTAGCCAAATACTCAAACACCGCCCGCCGAACATCAATGTTATGCCAAGCCACCTCCTCTGGCATTTGCGGATCCTGAAAAAAGGCAGGAAGAACCAGATCCTGCGAGGTGTGAAACCGAGAAACAACCATAGGGAGAAACTTCGGATCACAACTCAGCACCACCGAGTCCGACAGCGACCTCAGGAAAGGGGGCGGTGACATAACAGAGCCCCATTCTCCTCAAGTCTACGGGCAGAAGTGATGGCAATAAGAAAGACAGTCTTTAGTGTCCAATGTTTTATATCAGTCTCGGAAATGGGCTAAAAGGGACGCCAATGAAGGAACCGTAAGACAAGAGGGAGAACCCAAGGGGGAAGCCCCTTATAAGTACAAGGACGGGAAGAAGAAAAGAAGCCCGGAGCAACTTGCCCTCCAACACCTCCGCATCCAAGTGACCATCAGAGTCCCCCAAAAGGAATTTAATGGAGGTCCATTGAGAGCGAAGCGTGGAAACCGCCAGGACCTTGTCAAACCCCTCCTGGAGGAATTAAAGGATAGCGGGAGGCCAGAACGTAGGGAAGGGATCCCAGGCTGCCCATACCAGTCCCAGAAAAAGGCTCCAATGCCTGCTGTATGCCTACAAAGTGGAGGAACTAGGAGCATTGATTATGGCCTCAACTACAGGACCAAAGAACCCCTGAGATATCAGCCTACCCCGTGAAATAGCCATACTTCCCATTGCATCCAGCGGATCCCCAACCGCAGATACCCTTGAAGGGGACAAGGCCACTTCGGGACCAGCCAAGGCTCCTCGGCCGAAGCACCAACAGAGAGGGGAACCAACTCCGGGGGGTGGCGGGGAGTGGCCAGTACGGAGCCAACAACAATACAGCGACCCTGGATACTCTGATGCTCTGAACCACCCAGGGCAGAAGGGGAATAGGTGGAAAAGCGTAAAGGAGACCCCGAGGCCACAGCAAGATCTTGCTGAACATTGGCCACTCGCCCTGATATGTGAGGCCACCAGTGACACCAGATGCAATTCCCCCCCAGGCGCATATCTGAGCAGCCAAGGCATTCAAGGAGCAGCCGGAACCCCCTTGGTGGTTGACATATGCCAAGGCCGTCGTATCGTCTGTCCGGACAAAAAATGCCCGGCCGACCAGCAACCTCTTAAAGTACACCAGAGCTCAGAGAATGGCACACAACTCTCACCAATGGGATGATCGACGGCTCTCCTCCAGATCCCACAACCCCTGAGCAGAGAGGACCCCTAAATTAGCACCCCCAAACCCTTCCGCAGGAGTTGGTAGTTAGAGTGGTCACAGGAGGAAGGACCAGGGACACCCCAGCCCGAAGATTCAGAACCCCAAACCACTACAGCTGGCAGACCCGCAGATCTTGTGACACCAGAATCAAAGTCTCAAAAGCTTGAGATGTCGGTAGCCAGTGGAAGCGAAGATAAGACACCAGGGGACGTAGATGAAGACGGGCGCAGGGAACTCATAACACGCAAGAAGCCAAGTGCCCAAGCAATTTCAGCAATAGCCGAGCTGTGACATACTGCCTCCTGAACCCTGCCAAGAACAGCCAGCCAGCAAGCGACTGACCCTTTCTAGGGACAGGAACACCCTCCCCATCCGGGTGCAACTTGTGCCCCAATGAAAACTAGATCCTGAGAAGGCTCCAGGTGAGACTTCTGCCAGTACACCAGGAAACCGCAGTCCTTCAACGCCTAGCATAGCAATCGGAGCTGAGCCGTGACAGCCTGCCGGCAGGACGCTTCCAACTGTCCAGGTAGGGAAAAAATCTGAATGCCCTGCAGATGTAAATGCGTCACCAGGGGAGCCACCAGCTTGGTGAACACATTGGGGGCCGATCGCAGTCAGAACGGGAGCACTCTGAACTGAAAAAGTCGGAATCCCACAGCAAATTGGAAGAACTTCATGTGCCAGGGACAGAGATGCAAAACTAAACACCAACCAGCCGTTAGAGATGCCTGCCCCCTAAATAAAGGCCAGCCAACCAATAGGAACACATCACTCCCAATGGCAACCCCACTCACAGCACCAGAGGCAGAGCCCACCCGCCTCCGGAGCAACGTGGAGAGAGAGACCAACACGAGCTGTAAAGCCGCTCGAAGCATTTAGGAGGAAAACATCACAAATAGAGAGAGGAGCAGGCCAACTCCCGCTTCAGCCGCCAGAGTGCCCTCCCCAAAACTTCTTCCCTGCACCCGGGCCTGCTTCTCCAGGACCCGGGCCGGAAAACCCTGCGCTGGCCATAGCCCCGCTGAAGCCAGGTGAGGCATCCAACTCTACCGGGTCCCAAGCCCCGCAGGGAACCTTGGAGTATCGCCGCACCTGAGGAAGCAAAAGGCCCCGCCACACAGCCCCACCAGGGGGCCAGCAATCGTCGCTTCCCAGCGCCCTGTGCCGGGAAAAAAAAGCCCAATCTGCTTTAGGCAGAAAAAATGTAACTGAGTGACATGGCTATGGGGGAGGAGTTATAGGGATAAAAAGAAATAAAAGAACGTCCTGTGTCGGAGGCAGGGGCCTCATGAGGTAAGTACTGGGACGAGGAAGAGTGGACGTGGAGTTAATGACTACTCTTAACAAACTATGTGAGTGGTGCAACGGCAGATTTTTGGGGCAATGTGTAGTACATGGTGCATTTGAAATCACATTGGGCTAGGAACATTGGTCAAAACTTCCAGCTGATCAGTGCGACTGGGCATCAAAGTGGGTCACAGTGATCTACACAATGAGCCCAGAATGACCTTTTGAGTTGGCTCATGGGGCATTGCCCTAATGCTCTACATGCCAGTGGGATCATGAACCTTAATAATTCCCAAGGGCCAGTGGCCCGAGTTTCAGTGGTGGGCGTTGGGCCCCACGTGACAGTGCTTTACCTTAAGGAGCCCTGAGTGGTGGCAGAGCTGGCCGAAAAGTAATTAATTGGCGTCTGTTAGGGGGCTTGAGTCATTGGGGGGGAGGGGGGGTGAACAATGGTGGCTCTTACACACCCACCACCCGATCAATTTCAAGGCAGGAAGGTGGTCCCATACATGGGACGGCAGGACTTACGTGGCTCACTAATATGATGAACCTGAGAATCTTTATACTCCGAAATATTGGCGCTCTATATCATGGATGCTTTGTAGAGATCAAGTTCACCCAGTGCCATTATGTAGCAAGTATTCAGTAAAAAAGAGACTTTGCAAAGCCAATCAAGACAAAATCAATTTAATGTGTTCAGGCAAGTGTAATTAATCATATCCATGCAACATGCATTTATATAACTCCCCTTACAAGCAATCCCGTGATACTGCAGTGGGGAGGACTGTGAAGAAGTGCACTTTGTTGCTATTGGGGTTAGAGGTGTTGTGACCAAGAGGGTTTGGTGCTTTGCTTGTTACATGATGCATGTTGGCCGGGGGGGGTGGGGGGATTGGGCAGCTTGGGGAGCATACCATTGTCAGCTCCACCCCTGCCTGTGAGCTTGGAAGGGAATTGTCACAAGAGCATCATAGCCAGCAATGTCCCTACAAGAAGATCATTTTAGTTTTACAAGGAAGTGTTCAATATCCTCAGTGATAGAAGCCACACAAGGACTCACCCTTTTGGCAGCACTTTGTGAGCCCTGCCCCTGAATCAACTTATTTGCAGGGGCAGACACACACAAACTCAAAAGTCTGATCGCCCATATATTACCGCGTCGCTCCAGACACTCCGTCCATCTACATGTGCGGTCTAAAAATTCAAGATGGCGGACAGCAAATCTGAAACCTCCATCTATGGTGAGGAAAGGAGCAGGGCTAGAAAGGCAAACATTCGTGAAATGCCACCCAGGTGGAAACCTGGCCAAATCACAAACTCAGGAACCCAATTAGGCACTCCAGCAACACAGAGAACCAAGATAAGAATAGAAGTATTCCAGTTGAAGTGAGCAGAGTGAAAGAGAAGGAGCATAGTAGAGGTGAGGAACAGTGTGCTTTGGAGATATCTGGAGGCGAGGAAAGGGGATGACTGGGAGAGAGGAGGTGGCCAGGAGGAGAACATAAAGAATGACTTAGGTGCAGGAAGGTGGCAGGGAAGAACATCAGATTATGTTTAAGGCAATAAATACCCCAGAAGTTGGGGGTGAGCTTCGTAAGAGGTGTGGGATAAAAATACCCCAGGGGTTGGAGAAAGAGATTCCCCAGAGGTTGAGAAAAGAGATTTCACAGATTTTGTGGAGATAGCCCTTCAATAGGTTGGTGAAGTAGGCACTCCAGATGTTGGGAGCAGGGGGAGATAACCCAGAGATAGAGGTGAGTTAAACCCCAGGGATTGGTGGGAGAAGGAAGCCAGAGGTTGGAAGGAAGGAAACCAGACAGCTGGTATAAGGAACTGAGAGGGAAGAAACCCAGGAGAAGGAGTAGGTGGGAGATAACGTCTGTGGAGTGAAAATGGAAATATATGCAAATGGATGTTTAAAAAAAGAATGTTAATGGCAAATGTAATGTATGTGAATTTAAATGTAAGTGCAAAGACCATATTGAGTAAATAAATAAATATGCTTAGGCTGTGGTTATTAGTCAAATAACTTTATTCGGAAGTCAGGCCATCAAAGTACATCCTAACGCAACACAGACAATTACTTACATTTTAACAATACAGCATAGCAGAAAAAGAAGGGGGAAAAAGAATAGGTAGAAACCCCACTGGCATAATAAGGCACATTAGTTAGTTCAGGAAAAAAGAAATCCCCTGTTTTGTTAACATGTCTCAATTCTGGTCTCCTTGGGCCTAGAACCACAGTGGTTCCCATTTAACCTTCTCCCAAAGGTTATAAGGTTTGCACCAGATAAAACAGGATTCAATAAAATGTTTTCAAATGGGCCCGCGTTTTTCTGAGATAAGAATATGCACTGATTTTAATCCTGCTCGTTACGACCGACCATAACACCTTGTCTGCCAAGAGCACCTTTGGCCACTCTTTGGTCCCAGAATTCCAGCTTTACAGAGTCACAGGGAGTGTTGCCCTCACTACACACTCTGTGACAGATTGCTATGGCTTTCCTGGTAACAAATGCGCACCCCTTATGGTGCGGAGCCAGTGCAAGCATTTGTTTAAAAGTGCATCCCAGGTTCTGGCTTATTGGTGGGCAATTTGGATACCCTAAGAAGAAACACTGTGTCCCTCTTAGGCACCCCATGATTGTAGCAGCTGGTTGTGTTTCCTCTATGTGCTCTATTTCCCATCACGCCGAGGTCTTGAGTTCCCACTGTACTTATCTGCTTCTCTTCCTGTGCAGTGCGCGCCATGTAATGCGTGGGGGCCGTTGGAGTTTCCGAGGGCGTGATCTGCTCGGTTAGTTACCCATCATTTAGTGGTGTCACAAGGATGAGCACATAAGACTCATCCCTGGCTATCTTTATGGGCTCACAATGGGTGTGGGACAACCAGCGGTTGTCCCACAGAATCGGGATGTCGACCAAACACTTTCTCTTCAGAGGTCAATGGACCAGGTGGGGCTAGCTTCATGGGACAGTCCAAGTGTGAGTGTTGTGGGCCCTTTGCAAGTAGTTGGTCAGGGGGGCTTCCCCCATATTTCCCCCTGCCCCTCTCCCATGAGCGTCTATTAAGACCAACAGCAGTTTTTTCAAGTCCAGAAGTTGAAGGAGCAGCTGCTTGTAGTTACATCGCTGGGCAGTATGATCCCACTTGAAAGATGGAGCAGGATTAAGTTGAATGCCTTGAGTGATTGTCTTAGAGGCCCTGCGTGGAGTTAGGTGAAGAACTGAGCTGTTCCCTGGACGCATACTCATCATATTCCCGCTCCAGGTGCTACTAGCTAGGCTAGGGGAGAGCTTATCTCCAAACACAGCGTCAGTCTCCAGGTCCATTAAGTCCAAGGAGCCCATTACAAGAGTGGATTGTATATGCTCCTTGATGGATCCAGGCTTGGATAAAAGGTCAGAGACCAAGCAGTTACTCATGTGCATAGGCATATGTGGGAAACTCCCCCCTTGAGCCATAAGGGGCACACCGCTTGTGGAAGAAACTGAATCAATGTTTTCCACCTCTGGTATACTCCTCATCCAGACAATTCTGGTGAAAATTGGGAAGCGGTCACAGTAGAAGCCAAGGGGCAGACGGAGGGATTATAATATAGGGACTTCTCCACTAGGCTTTGAAACAAAAAAACATTTCCCTTGTTGATAGCTTTCACAATGTTATTATCCTGGCAGGCTCGATTGTCTACAGTAGTAAGCAAGCCTACGACCAAATCTTTCTGATTTTTGGCAGTAGGATTTTCTTCAAGGCGTACAGCAATTGGTCCACCCGAAGTGCTACTTGACTCTGCTCCATGGTGGGCACCTAGATCAGTTGTTGCTCCCCCCAAGGAAGTTTGAGTGGACACCAAGAACTGAAGGATTTCTTTTATCAGTGAGTATGCCCCCCCCCGTTATTTTAATGGGACCGTGGGATTTTTCTGTATACGCAGTATCAACATTGGTGACACACACACCGCTGTATCTGGGTGGGCAGGCACCCCGTTTTCTACTCTCAAAAAGGATCTTGCACTTGGACTTGGGCTCTGCATGGGCTGTCATAGTAGGCTGGGAGTTGAACTGCATGCAGTGTGGTGATAAGGGGTATAGAGGAGTGTAAACGGGCTGCAGCACCTCCATAAATAGATTTCAATATTGCCCACACACTAGGTTTCAAGGGAAATAGTCACTGCTTCTGCATTCTCCCAGCCAAGCCCAGATTTTGCCGCTCTAACCTTAGAGGGACTTCTCTTGTAGTTGTAGTCCTTGATTGCAGTGCAGTCCGGCCCAATAATTTGGGCTCGGGGGTGTGCAGTCTCTTCGGCTCCAACCTCTTTCACACCCCACTGTTGCGAAACACCCTACAGGAGTGCAACACCTGTGCCCTTGATCCCTGTGGGCATTCGGCCCTGAGGGTGTTAACAGGCAGTTAAGAAGAGGAGGGGGCCTGACCTAGCCCCAACAAACTAACAGTGACCCTCCTGGGCAAAACACAGCTGGGAGATGGGCCGTAACCCTGCGCCCTTCATCCCTGCGTTATTAAGTCAGATAGATAAAGTTATTAAAACAAATGCAACAAGAGGAGTAAAAGGCTTAATTTTGTTAGAGGGACACATCTGCTTCAGGCATCTCCTGAAGCCTGGACAATTACCCTGGTGTCTGAGTTTGCCTGGCTCTAGAGAGTCAGCCATTGTGTTAAATGGCAGAGACTGAAAGCCTCCCTAGTGAAGTCATGCCATCTTCCACTCAAGCTATTGAAGTCAATGTACTGAAAAGGTGTAAAGACTAGTCGAAAAAGGGGCAGGGTAACATAATCTTGCATTGCATGTGGATTGTCTGTTTTTCTTGCCTGTGTACACCCTATAGGTCTACTATTAAAGATTTGCCAAAATAGCCTCACCTAAGGTTTGAGTTCATGTGACTGTTTCCCACAACAATTTTGGTACCTTCAGCCTTGGAATTCATTGGCCTCAGGGTGCCTCAGGGGAGTTTCATGAAACCCCTTCAGTCACATCCCAGGCCCACCAGAGAAGCATAGACATTAGGGCTAATTACGAGGTTGGCAGTAACCCGCCACCAACCCCGTAACACTTATTCCGCTGCCTGATATCCCAGTGGAGATCTCCTGAGGAGGTTATCACCTCTGATCGACTGTGTAAACAAGGTCCTCTGGACTTAGACTAACCGCCCTATTAAGATTAAAAATGAGTACCAATTATGTAAACCTGAATGGTACCTGTCATGTAATTACATCAACGATCTGAGAATATAGAGTTCCATTTCAAGGTTAACCAAGTCCCAAAACGAAAGGAACCCGAAAACAGCTGAGACATGCCAAGGAACAGATAGACCCAAACAGGGGCCAGCTGCGGACAACAATAGGAAACTGATTTTTACTAGGCATGGGGGGAATTTCATGCTGTACTCTTCCTCCCCCTACGGTGTGGAAGAGGCGACCTGTGCCATTAGGAGGGACGATAGGAACCCGAGCCCCTGCAAACGTGGAAACAATTTAAGGAACATTAGCCTTGATAAAGACCCACAGGGGTTTAAATCACGTTTCGTCTGACAAAATTTGACCATGACATACAAAAATAAAACAAAGTATCATAAACCTCAAAATATCAAGTGTCTTTAATGATTCTAAGCTCAAGGTAAACTGGCCAAATACAATATTAGGTCCCAGACATCACTGTCATCTCTGTATGAGAACAAACTGGTGATGGGAAACCGTCTCCATTCCTGAAAATCAACCTTTCTCCCAGTTTGAAGTGGAATCCACACTGGAAGAGAACACCGTCAAATTGTACACCAGAATCAAAATCAGAAAAAAACATTGAGTCCCGTGGAACCAGGCAAGGAAGAACCCGCTCAAAGTTTCATGGACATTCAGAAAAAGGGCGAGCAGTTGTTTTTCCCCATTCAGTTAAATGACGGGGAGGAGCCGGTGCGCCAGACTATGCCTGAATAGTTAAAGGAGCTTCAACAGCGAAGAATTATTCAGGAAACTCCCAGAAGATCAGACTACTCCCACATTTAAATTGATTGACAAATGGGAAGTAGGTCTGGAAAGCCCAAATTCCAAACATCTCCTGCCTAAAAATGTCCATTAGCAACAAAAGTATAGAACATAATTGTTGGGTTGTGAGAGATATCCCTTCTACCTTTTATCTGGGACGTGACATTGCCAACTGATTCTCAATCAATTTGGAGCTAATTAGTAATAAAGCATGGTCCTGACTGGGGGTAACCCCATGGGCTTTGAAAGCATTCTGGTCGGCTCAATTGCTGCCTTATGCCATTGAAGTTCAAGCGCGAGAAGAGGTTATCATCCCAGGGCAGGTGCGACAATTGAGCGAGGATAGAACCTCAAACATCAGGATGCATATATAAATCTAAATTCCCAGCTCAAACAACAAAGTTTGTATTTAAATCTGACACCTATTGTAGACCTAGAACATGACACCATTCGAATATTGGTGGATAACAGCGACCCTCGAAGTATCACTTTGGGCGCAGACACCTTTATTGGAATGGCAGTTGATGCCCAGCATTATTCTATTGATTTTGGTAATGGAATCATGGGACCAATCTCAAACGACTGTTTTGACATCAGCGAAGGTATTCCTCCAGAAAATATTTTTACTAGGCATGGGGGAATTTCATGCTGTACTCTATCTCCTCCTAGGGTGTGGAAGAGGTGACCTGTGACATTAGGAGGGAGGAGGTAGTGTTCAGAGTCAAGGACCACTACCTTGAATCCCCTGTCCAGGTCAACACCATCAAAAGAGATCTATCCACCCAACTGGAGGATACTAGTGAAATTGCCATGCCCAAGGTCTTTCCAGGTTCAAGCAGATGGTCGAGGAAAGAATCAATCTTGCTGATGCCTGTGAGACAGAGGAGCAAAGACAAAAGCTAAAACAGGTCTTCCTGGAATTCCAAGATATCTTTTCAGTGGACTCATACAACTGTGGAAGCACATCCATTCATTCAACCACCATTCCCAGAAACCCTGAGATGGCTCCAGTATTTGTGAAACAATACCAGTTACCTCTCGCATCCATGGAGTCATTCATGGAGATTATTAATATGTCTGATCCATAGTACCTTCAACAACCCGGAACTGGGGATACTCAAACCAAACGGCCAATGGAGGCTTGAGGGAGTCGAACAAACAGGTCCACATGTCAAGATTGCCCCTTCCTTACATCGATCAGGGACTGGCCCAGATACAAGGGTCAAAGGTGTACACCACCATCAACCTGACCAACAGTTACTGGACAGTACCCGTGAGTAGGTAAGACCAGTACAAGCTTGCCTTTACCTTTAGGGGCAACAGAACATGTGGACCCGAGCCACCTTTGGATACATAAACTCCGGCAATGGGTTCAACATCTTCCTACAGAGGTCCATGCCTGATTTGGGGCGAAAGGGGAAACTTGGCCTATGTGGATGATGTTTTTATCAAGAGCTCAACTATGGAGGAACATGTGTCAGAAATCTGCTATGCTCTAACCCAGTAAGGAAAGCCGGAGCAAAACTATCCTTTCAGAAGGCAAAGTGGTGTAAGACCCAACTGAACTTCTTCTGAAAGTCTTAATCCACAGGCGAAGAAGGTGGAAGCCTTATTGAAATTAAAATACCCTACTACTCTGTGAGAATTAAGAAGCCTTCTTGGACTCACTAATTATAGTCAGAAGTTAATTGAAGACATTCATTACAGGCCGGAGTCTCCTGTGGGAATGGGGTCCAGAACAATCCGAGGCAGTTAAACAACTGAAAAGAAGCCTCTCCCAGGCCCGTTGTTTGGCTTCCACCATAAGGAACAAGGAGTTCTTCTTCGAGACACGGTTCTCTGATACTTGCCTAAAAGCGGTGTTGTATCAAAAGCTCAACAAGGTCAACAAAGTTATCTCATACGCGAGCAAGACTTTGTCCTCTGTGGAGGAAAAATTCAATGACTGTGAGAAGGCACTACTGGCAACGGTGTGGGTGCTATAAAATTACTGTCCATTCATACAGGGGGAGCACCTCATTGTCGAGACTCCTCACCAACCCTTGCAATATCTCCAAAGTGAACAAATCCGGGTAGGGAATGTTAGTAATTCCAGAATTGCTTCCTGGATTCTGTCCATGTAAGCCTTTCCTGTGGTGGTCAGATATGGCCAAAACAAGAAGAATACCCGTTGGCAGACTTGCATGATTGTGCTGAAGAAAACTGTCTTGAGGATGAAAGTCTAATGAACAACAACCTGGAGGCGTACTTAACTTCCCCGCACAAGGTCAATGAAGAAGACACGTGTCAGGGTATACCTACAGTTCATGTGGATGGGTGCTCCTAACCATGTTGATAACAACGGGGAAAAATAACTGGTGTCTGTCATTGGGAATGCCTGGGTGAATGATACCCCAGAACCCTCTGCTGGTTATAAAATAGGACCCCAAAGTAGTCAGGTTGCAGAATTGATGGCTGTGTGTCAAGCCATCCTCACTGAAGTGCACCAGCAACTCAATGAACTGGTCATAATTACTGACTCTGATTATGTCAGGAATGGGTTTGTGGAGCACTGGGTTAACTGGAAGAATAGAGGCATGCGTTGTGCCAACAACAAAGCCCTAAAGCATGCCAAACTGATCCAGTCAATCGATGATCTGGTAACCTCCAATGACATCACCATCTATTGGAAGAAAATAAGGGTTAATTCCAAAATAGAGTGGTTAGATTAGATTGTGGATGACCTGGCTGACCAACCGGCTACAACTGGAGCCCTGCAGGGGGATTTCATAGAAACAGAATCCCTACTGGGGCAAATCCAAGTTGCTACTGTCACCAGGTCACAAACACATACTAACAGTGAACTCCCGACAACCCAGTGGAGTAAAGTTACCCCAGATGCAGATTTGATCACTGAACAGAAAGAGGACCCGATCATTGGGAAATTGTATCAACACATTGAAGATCCCGTGAGCTTTCCTCTAACAGAGTCAGATTATACTCGTAAGGAGGATCTCTGGGTGTTGATGAAGTTTTCCAAGATGTTCCGCATCCAAGACATTTTGTTGGTAAGGAGAGCCCTATATGGCTATGACCAGTGGGTGGTACCTACCTCATTCCGAAGCCTGATGTTAAATCATGCCCATGACGCGGCCACAGCCGTTCATAGGGGATTTCACACAACATTAGAAATCTTGCATGAGGATGCCTACTGGCCACACATGGCTAGGACCTCAACACTTACTTACCTAAAGGGGTGTCTTGTGTGTCCTCAATTTCAACTCACACACAGAGCTCCCATACAAAAAAGAGGAATGGCACTGCCTTGGTCAGATTTGCAAGTCGACTACATCAGTCCAGTGATTCGCTCCTCTAAAGGAAACAAGTACATGTTGACTGTAACATGCTTGTTCACAAAGTGGTTAGAATGTCTTCAGCTCCGAATTGTAAGGTGGATACAACTGCTGCACTAATGATCAACCACATCTTCTCTCATTTCGACCTCTCTCAAAGGATTGAGTTGGACTGAGGAAGCCATTTTACCAGTGAGGATGATGGCGAACATGTGGCAGATTCTAGGGGTAAAAAGAAAACACTGCATTGCCTACCACCTGGTCTCAAGTGAGGGGGGTATAGAGATACAACAAAACAATTGTGAGTATCTTAAAGAAGTTTGTGGCAGACTCTGGACCCAGTTGGGACATCTGATTACTGCTTGTCCTGATGGCTATTAGCTTTACACCATCTTTGCCAACTAAGATGTCTTCATTTGTGCTGATGACCAGACGAAAAAATGGTGTTACTCTAGTATATGCTCTATAGGACTCAGGATCAGACACTGATAAATGCATCCACGACTACTGAGTACATTGAAAATTTAAGGAAGCACCTCCAGCATGCGTTTGCTTATGCTCAGCGCAATTTAAACAATTTGGCTGAAGGAAAGAAGACCTATTATGACCTTAAGACCACCAAGAAGGTATACGAGCTAGGGAACAAAGTTGACCTGTACAATTTTCAAAGGAACCAGGCCAAGGAGCCGAAATTCCTCCTATCTTGGCGTGGTGCCTTTGAAATTGTAGATACAATATCATCTGTTGCCTACAAGATCCACATCCCAAAAGGAGAACAGACAGGAAAAAAATGGGTCAACATCAATCAGCTGAAAAGCTGTCACTCCAGACATGCTTTACGAGTGATTGAAGAGCTAAATGAAAGTCGAGCAGAGGAACCATCTGAAGAATGACAAGAAGGGATGGAAAATCATATGGAAACTAAGACGAACACATATATATATATATATTACATGGCCACGGTAGTGGCCATGTAGTTATGGTTAAGTTGCTGTTTCCATAGGAAGAGCACTTTTTGGGCGGCTTATAACTTCGCTCTCCCTGGACGGATCCTCACCAAACTTTGCAAAAAAAGTATTTGAGACACTCTGAATTTATTTGCAAAGTTTGGTGAGGATTCGTCCAGGGGGGGCAAAGTTATAGGGGGGGTCCCAAAACTTTTTTTTCCCCCATAGACTGAATGGGAAAAAAAAATGTGCTTGCGTCTACAGCCCAAACCGCTGGACGGATTTTCACCAAATTTGGACCAGGAGCAGCGGCTTGGTTCCGAAAGCGTGCTTTTGCACATTTGGTGAAAATCCGTCCAGTAGTTTTTTTTAAAATGACCAAAAAGTAGGTCAAAAAAAATTAGTGATATCTGTGTTCGGTCCGCGGACGGACTTCCCTGTTCGCTCCGCGGACAGTGTCCTGATTGCCCAATCGGCTTGCGTGATGTTCGCGGACATGCAACGTGTTCGCTGATTGGACGGCGTGGAGCATGAAGCGCGTCAGATTTTCGGTAGCGCCCGCCATCTTGGATTCGGGATCGTCCGCGGACAGCGCGGTGAAACTTTGTTCAAAATTTGTATTTAGTAGAGTGTGTTGGTGTGTAGGAGTGTTTGGGGAGGGTGGGAGTGTATGAGATAGGATGAAAGTTGTGTTTTTTATTTGTTAGATGTTCTTTTTGTGTTCGATTTGTCTGTGGACATCACGGGTGTTCTGAAATGTTCTAAATAAACTGAATGGGGGGTGTTCTGAGGACTCAATATGTGTCCGTTTTGTTCGCAAGCAAACTGAAACTGTTCTAAGAACACTCGCAGTGTCCTGAAATGTTTGCAAATAAACAAAATGGGGGTGTCCTGAGGACGCTGTCCGTATTGTTCGTTGTCAAATTGAATATGTTCTAAGAACACTCGCGGTGTCCTGAATTGTTCACAAATACACAAAATGGGGGTGTTCTGAAGACGTTGTCGAACACTCGCTGTGTCCTGAAATGTTTGCAAATATGAATGGGGTTGTGGCTGACAAGTTGAATGTGTTCTAAGAACACTCGCGGTGTCCTGAAATGTTCACAAATAAACAAAATGGGGGTGTCCTGAGGACGCTGTCCGTATTGTTCTCTGTCAAGTTGAATGTGTTCTAAGAACACTTGCGGTGTCCTGAATTGTTCGCAAATAAACAAAATGGGGGTGTCCTCAGGACGCTGTCCGTATTGTTCGTTGTCAAGTTGAATGTGTTCTAAGAACACTCGCGGTGTCCGGAAATGTTCGCAGATAAACAAGATGGTGGTGTTCTGAAGACGCTTCTAAGAACAATCACGGTGTCTGGGGAATGTTCGTAGGGGGTGTCCTGAGGATGCTGTCCGTATTGTTCTCTGTCAAGTTGAATGTGTTCTAAGAACACTTGCGGTGTCCTGAAATGTTCGCAAATAAACAAAATTGGGGTGTTCTGAAGACGTTTCTAAGAACACTCGCGGTGTCCTAGAATGTTCGTAGGGGGTGTCCTGAAGGCGTAGTCCGTATTGTTCGCTGGCAAGTTGAATGTGTTCTAAGAACACTCGCAGTGTCCTGAAATGTTCGCAAATAAACAAAATGGGGGTGTCCTGAGGACACTGTCCGTATTGTTTGTTGTCAAGTTGAAAGTGTTCTAAGAACTATTGCGTTGTTCTGAAATGTTCGTAGGGGGTGTCCTGAAAACGCTGTCCATATTGTTCGCTGGCAAGATGAAAGTGTTCTAAGAACACTCATAATGTCCGCGGACATTAAAAGTTTCCATAGACCATAGTTGAAATGTTTGACTCTATGGATGTGATATGCTGCAGTGGTTGTTGCCAGGGCATAGAGTCTTGGGTGCATGGCCATTTGGCCATGCACCCAACACTGTATGCCCTGGCAACAACCACCGCAGCATATCACATTCAAATTTTCTTATAATTTTGGGTGAAAAACAAATGTATAAGGAACAACGGTATTAGATACTATGGATGTGATATGCTGCTATGGTTCTCCTTATTATTGTATACTTACTGTTTGGTCTAGTAACGGGAGTCCATGTTTTTCTTGTTAATTTCTGTGATAAAAGAAAATAGCATGTTAGTATTAGTATTTTTTAATGACTTATTACATTGTATAATCAATATACTTTTTTTTTGGACCCTCATATTTAGTAGATTGCAAATCAGAGTACTGTGCAATTTGCTCAGTTTCTGTATTTGTTGCTAAAATCATTGGGTCTCTGGGAGAAAAAAAAATCCATGTTGGATTTAAAAAAACCTTTTTCTGTTATGCTACAGTTTATTTGTTTGTTTGTTTTCAGTGTTCACTTGTTTCTGGCTGTTTCTGGCTAATGCTTAATACTTTTGCTTGTTGTATTTTTTTTGGAGCAGTAACATATTATTTATTTGTTTTGATATTATAAAATTTCTAACTGTCTATTTTTTTGATATATTTCAGTGGTATTGATTTATCTATTTGGATATTGTTAAATTTTGGGACAGTTAGATACCAATTGGCGTATTCTAACTGTGTATGTTTTGGTCTAATTTAGTGGTATTCATTTATCTGATTAGTTGTTGTAGAATCTTTGAGCAGTTAGATAGCTTTTGGAGTATTCTAACAGTTTATATTTTTTTAACACAAGTTTACTTAGGGTTTAAATACAGTTTAGTTATCAAATTTTGGTTTTAAGAACATCAAATAAGCGTTTGTAAGATTTCATGGTAATCTCTGCTTTAGAGTAATGGTACTAAATGGTCCAGGTAGTTCTGTATCTAACTGCTTTTTTTGGAGTTTGTCTTCCTTCTTTAAAGAAGTACTTGGTTTACTTTCCCTAATTGATTCTTTTTTGCTTGTAGTACTTGATGAAGTATTAGTTTCTTTTACTCTCTTTGGAGGATTTGCAGTGACATCCTGTTGCATTTCTGTTTGATTTATTTTTCTTTTATAACGTTTTACTTTTTGTGGAACAGAATATGTGTTTAGGTGGGGGGTGTATAGTGAGCGAAGTCTATTGTATTCTAAAATGCAAGGAATATCAGCGTTTATTTTACTTGCATCAAAGTTGATTAGAAATAGACCGTCAAGTGTACGTAAGCGTGATAGTGTTACATAGCTCATGCCTTCTTTAAAGACTGTGTTACCAATATCTATCATTGCTTTGTCTAGGGTAAGACCTTGTGATTTATGAATCATGACTGCGTATGCAAGAGTTAGAGAAAATTGTTCTCTGCGTACATACATATCTTTGAAGAGAAGGAATCTAGCTGTTGAGCGTCCTATCCTTTTTACTTCTGAAAGTTTGTCAAAGAGTATATTGACAAACTGAATTTTGTTGTCGCGTCGGTTGTTTGAAAGCCAACAACTGTACCCAGTGCTCCATTAACTATTCCTTGGTCCACGTCAAGGTTACGTTTAAGCCTTACTCTGCAATTTAAGGATAATTTTAATATATTTTCTAAGCCTGCTGTGTTTGAGATTGATTTTTCTAAACTATTTAGTCTTGTTGTGGCTTGGTCACACATGGGTAGTGTCATACCATGTACATCTAGTTTGTCTGTGGCGCTAATTTCCATGATTGGTTGCATTTCTTTACTTAGCATGATTTCATTGAATTTGAAACAGCTTGCAAGAGTTGGCATTAAGGCCATACAATTGACATTTTTGTGGGCTAATTGTTCCACAACATCTGTAGCACATGCATTATCGCCATAAATTGCATTAATGTGTCGGGTTTTCAATATTCCTTCTGCTTCTTTAGAAAGTATACCAACTCTGATACTTTTTAAAATGTTGGCTTAAGTGAGATCTGCAGATTGCCGCATGTTTTCTGTTAATTCTCTGTATTGGAAATGTTGCCAAAGGTTGACATTTCCAATGCTGCCAACAGTTTTACGGCAGAGTTTGTGTCCTAATGTTTTAAAAATAGGCTCACCTTTTACTGGTGTTCATTGAAGCAGATCTCCAAAAACAATAATGTGTTTTCCTGCAAAGAGCTCTTCATAGTCTGTTTTGAGTACTTCTTGTAATCTGAGGTGAATCAAAGCTAACATCAGGTTGGAGACCATGCTCACTTCATCTATTAGTAGCATTTTCATTTGTTTCAATACTCTGCGTAATTCCATTGCAGCTTCTGCAGAAAGTTTGTAATAGTCTAATTTGTTCTGGTGTTCTACTGGTAATAGTAGTAATCAGTGTAATGTAACACCACCTATGTTGTAGGCAGCTAAACCTGAGGGGGCAGTGACAACAGCTGACAGTTTGTTGTTTGTCAATTGTTGAAAGAACTTACTAATGATTTTGATTAGGAATGTTTTGCCAGAACCAGCTTCACCACTGACGTACAGTAGTATAGGTTTATAATATATGGCAGGAACATTCTTTATTTTCATGTTTTACACCATGTGCAATTTGTTTTGTTACTTCTTGAAAAATGCTACTTTCTCATTGTTTAGTTTTGATTGTAGTATAGTTAAGTCTTCCTTATCTTCATACTGACACATGGTGTTTTCTACTTCTATCATAGCTAATTCTGCCTCATTTATTATTAGTGGTTCTCCCAGTGGTTCTTGGCTTCCTGTTACAGAAGGTTGACTACTGTCAGGAGTGTCCTTATCTAGTTGGGCTTGGAGTTCTTCTTCGTGTTGCTGTTCATTGTGCAACATTGTTTTGTACTGTGTAAAGTTTACATCAGTTATAGTGCTTTCATTTGCTTTGAAAGCATCCTCGTATGAGTCATAGTTATCTAGTAATTGTTCTTCTTTTCTCCATGGTTTGAAGAGTTGTAGCAGGGACATGTAATATACTTCTTAATGTTGAGGAGTCTTTAATGACAATTTGATTTGATTAATTAAATTTGGTTTAGTGAGTTTAACTAAGCTGCCTTCACAGTTTTTTACTCTATATTTACCTTTTCTTTCATCAGGTTTCATATTATTTTTGTATGTGTAGTTTTGGGCTATGTGGTATAGACACATGTTTTCCAAAGTATTACTTCTGTTTGGGTAGTATGTGTCCAATAAATTGTTTTTAAAAATGTCTTGGCTGTTGGTATCATGTTTGGCTATTGTTTCTATATCTTCATATGATTTTAGAACTCTTTTTCTAGATTTAGCTGGACCAAGACTTAGCCATACTATATTTTCAGATTTACCATACAATGCAGTACGAGTTAAACGATCAGCTGCTTCATATGATCCTCATTCTCTATGGGTGAGCATTTTTATTCCCAAGCTGTATCATTTCTGAGATACTGTTTTATCTGATGACAGATCATTCCAGAGGTCTTGGAGCTCTGTCTTTTCTGCTTTAGTTAAGTATGCTGTGACATATCATGCAACTGCAGTAGAATTGTCTGCAATGTACTGCACATCTATGTTTGCATTCCATAAGTGGGCAATGATTGCATTATAATCATTGATATATTTTTCTTCTTCTTTTCTTTTTATGTAATATGTATTTTTAGGTGACTTACCTTTAACACTGTGTCTAACTGAAGACATGAGGTTGTTCACTTGACCTGCATTTGTAATTGGTCTAGGGAAACCAAATCGGCATTTGGTGTAGTATTTCCCTTTGTTTTTGTATTTGCGACGACAATATTTTCCACATTTGTGTCTTTGAAATTGTAAAATTTGTGCATGAAGATCACTATTTGTGGCTTCTGATGGAATTTCACAAGTGACATATTTTTCAATAAACTGTAAAACAGTGGCATCACTGTCCTAACCAAATTTAGGAGCATCTTTAATCCATAAAAGCATGTGGATATGTGGTGCTCCTCTGGCTTGGTATTCTTTTCTCCAAAAGAAGTGTTGCACTTCTCCAAGGGGAGGAACAGTTTTATTACAAATAAAATGTAGCATAGCAATGAAGCGATGGTGAAAATATCTTGAAACATTAACAGGATCCAAAGAACAAAGTTCTCCAGGTGTTAGTATATCTATGTTTGTTTTATTTTTATTTGATATGCGTAGGAAATCATGTAAATCTTCCCATGCATATTCTGCACAACTTAATGTAACAAACCAAGAGGGTGGGCCAAGGTTTCTGATCATACAACGTACATCTCCATGACGTTGAAACCAGTACTCTTTAGTACCACGCATATTTGCTAATAGATTTGTAATATTTGATTGTAAAACCTCATCCTTTTGTTGCACTTTTTCTAATAATTGTGTAGCTGTCATATTTTGAAAGTGTGATCCTGATTTTAATATGTGTGCAACTCCGTAACATAAAGTTGCTAGTTCACTTTCAAAGAGTAGGTGGAATATGTATTCCACATTTTGTCTAAATCTGGGATCTTCAGAATACATCCGTAATGAGCGGTATTCTGAAGCTGATATTTGAATAGGTCTATCATCATACCTTCCTCCTTTGCCAGTAGGAAAGAGTAGAGGAAAAGCACGTGCTTTTATACTTTTTTCCCATATGCTGATTGGCGATCCTTTTGTTTGACGCATTTGGTAAGTTTCCAGTGCATCTTCTACGGTGTCATTACAGTGCAAAGGATGAATTGTATAATGGTCTAAAGTATTTGATATTGTAGCAGGATCTAGTAGCTCAAATTGATCAGCTTCTTGTGTTTCTTGAATTATTTCAGTTGTATCTTTCAAGTTTTCTTTAATATTAATTTCTTTGTAATATTCATTATTCTCTTTAAGATATTGGAAGGCTTGTCTAACTTTATATAAATCTACCAGCTGTTGCCATATTTTTTTGTCTTTTGTAGGTACTCCATTTACTAAGATAATTAAAGATTGCTGCATTGGACGTTGCACTCCTAGAGTATGCACATTTTCTTTTAGATCTAATGCTAAATAAACTACTTTTCCACAAATGCCTTTTACCAATTCAGAAGGAGGTAATTTTGCTGTTTTTGGTTGAAGGCGTATTATTGCTTGAAATGGGTGTACTGTTTGAATTATGATGCTCTCATATAAATTAAGGGGTCGATTCATGGAAATAATGTGCGCCGAAAATTCCCGCGCAGAGGTGCCAAAACGTGCGAAAATCGCAGTGCAAGTGCGAAAATCGCAGGGAAACCAGCGCACAGAGATTCATGGAAGTCCGTGCGCGAGAAAAACATTGGATGTGCGCTAAAAATGTGCGCCGCGCACGCCGGCGCACAGGTCATTCAACAGCGTGCGCCACGGCCACCGCGAAATCGCACATAGCGCGGCGCACATCACAAAAGTAGGCGGAACACGGGGCGTAACACTCGTAATGGGGAACAACGCGTGAAAATATGGGCGTCACGGGGGAAGTACAGGAGGCAAGTGCGCGGAACGCCCACACCCTCGCCTACAACCCGTATTCATGGAATCGAATAGGGCAAACCGCGCACGGTCAAAGACGTGCACAGGGCCAAACAAGTACGCCACAAGAAAGCAGGCGGTAGCGCCCCTGCGACTTAAAAAAATGTGTGCCAAAATGTGCGCTAACAAAAAGCACCCATATACAGCCATGATGAATGGGCCATACAGTGGCCCTCTAGGACAAATGAGGTGCGAAGGGGCACCGACAAACACGGACACCCGCTGTGTGAAAAATAGCATGTGCGCGTGTTCGTGGGTGCGCAGGAAGTTCCACACGCGATTGGCCTGGGTACGTGTACTACGGGGTGCGCTGGAAGTTCCACACGCGATTGGCCTGGGTAGGTGGGGGTGCGCGGGAAGTTCCACATGCGATTAGCCTGGGTATGTGTACTACGGGGTGCGCGGGAAGTTCCACACGCGATTGGCCTGGGTAGGTGGGGGTGCGCGGGAAGTTCCACACGCGATTGGCCTGGGTACGTGTACTTTGGGGTGCGCGGGAAGTTCCACACGCGATTGGCCTGGGTACGTGTACTTCAGGGTGCGCGGGAAGTTCCACACGCGATTAGCCTGGGTACATGTACTACGGGGTGCGCGGGAAGTTCCACACGCGATTGGCCTGGGTAGGTGGGGGTGCGCGGGAAGTCCCACACGCGATTGGCCTGGGTACGTGTACTTCGGGGTGCGTGGGAAGTTCCACACGCGATTGGCCTGGGTAGGAGGGGGTGCGCGGGAAGTTCCACACGCGATTGGCCTGGGTACGTGTACTTCGGGGTGCGCGGGAAGTTCCACACGCGATTGGCCTGGGTACCTGTACTACGGGGTGCGCGGGAAGTTCCACACGCGATTGGCCTGGGTAGGTGGGGGTGTGCGGGAAGTTCCACACGCGATTGGCCTGGGTACGTGTATTTCGGGGTGCGCGGGAAGTTCCACACGCGATTGGCGTGGGTACGTGTATTCCGAGGTGCGCGGGAAGATTCACACGCGATTTCAGCAGGGTACGTGTATTTCGGTGGTGCCGGGGAATGCTACACTTGATTTGGCCATGTGGGTCCTCCCAGGTCTTCCCTCTACACCCTCCACGGCCCCTGCAGGCAGCCCACACCACAGGGTACTACCCTGCACCCCTGCTCATGTCCCACAGGCAACCCATCCACCATGGCCATGCCCACCAGCCAACCCACATGTCACCTTGCACTACTGATCACCAACACATGTCTCCCATCACAACCACCCCCCAGCCACCAGGGGCAGCATCCACCAGGCCCCCACTCATGTCCCCTATCACCCCCACCCCCCAGCAGTGCAGGGGCAGCCTCCACCAGGCCCCCACTCATGTCTACCACCACCCCCACCCCCCAGCAGTGCAGGGGCAGCTTCCACCAGGCCCCCACTCATGTCTCCCATCACCCCCACCCCCCAGCAGTGCAGGGGCAGCCTCCACCAGGCCCCCACTCATGTCTCCCATCACCCCCACCCCCCAGCAGTGCAGGGGCAGCCTCCACCAGGCCCCCACTCATGTCTCCCATCACCCCCACCCCCCAGCAGTGCAGGGGCAGCCTCCACCAGGCCCCCACCCATGTCTACCACCATCCCCACCCCCCAGCAGTGCAGGGGCAGCCTCCACCAGGCCCCCACTCATGTCTACCACTACCCCCACCTCCCAGAAGTGCAGGGGCAGCCTCCACCAGACTCCCATACATGTCCCCCTGCACCCCCAATCCCCAGCCACCAGGGGCAGCCTCCACCAGGCTCCCACACATGTCCCCCGGCACCCCCACCCCCCAGCCACCAGGGGCAGCCTCCACCAGGCCCCCACTCATGTCTACCACCACCCCCACCCCCCAGCAGTGCAGGGGCAGCCTCCACCAGGCCCCTCCCATGTCTACCACCACCCCCACCCCCCAGCAGTGCAGGGGCAGCCTCCACCAGGCCCCCACCCATGTCTACCACCACCGCCACCCCCCAGCCACCAGGGGCAGCCACCACCAGGCCCCCACTCATGTCCCCTATCACCCCCACCCCCCAGCAGTGCAGGGGCAGCCTCCACCAGGCCCCCACCCATGTCTACCACCACCCTCACCCCCAGCCACCAGGGACAGCCTCCACCAGGCCCCCACTCATGTCTACCACCCCCCCACCCCCCAGCAGTGCAGGGGCAGCCTCCACCAGGCTCCCACACATGTCCCCCTGCACCCCCACCCCCCAGCCACCAGGGGAAGCCTCCACCAGGCCCCCACTCATGTCTACCACCACCCCCACCCCCCAGCAGTGCAGGGGCAGCCTCCACCAGGCTCCCACACATGTCCCCCTGCACCCCCAGCCCCCAGCCACCAGGGTCAGCCTCCACCAGGCCCCCACTCATGTCTACCGCCACCCCCACCCCCAGCAGTGCAGGGTCAGCCTCCACCAGGCTCCCACACATGTCCCCCTGCACCCCCACCCTCCAGCCACCAGGGGCAGCCTCCACCAGGCCCCCACCCATGTCTACCACCACCCCCACCCCCCAGCCACCAGGGGCAGTCTCCACCAGGCCCCCACTCATGTCCCCCATCACCCCCACCCCCCAGCAGTGCAGGGGCAGCCTCCACCAGGCTCCCACACATGTCCCCCTGCACCCCCACCACCCAGCCACCAGGGGCAGCCTCCACCAGGCCCCCACCCATGTCTACCACCACCCCCACCCCCCAGCCACCAGGGGCAGCCTCCACCAGGCCCCCACTCATGTCTACCACGACCCCCAGCAGTGCAGGGGCAGCCTCCACCAGGCCCCTACCCATGTCTACCACCACCCCCACCCCCCAGCAGTGCATGGGCAGCCTCCACCAGGCCCCCACCCATGTCTACGACCACCTCCAACCCCCAGCCACCAGGGGCAGCCTCCACCAGGCCCCCACTCATGTCCCCTATCACCCCCAACCCCCAGCAGTGCAGGGGCAGCCTCCACCAGGCCCCCACCCATGTCTACCACCACCCCCACCCCCCAGCCACCAGGGGCAGCCTCCACCAGGCCCCCACTCATGTCCCCTATCACCCCCACCCCCCAGCAGTGCAGGGGCAGCCTCCACCAGGCCCCCACCCATGTCTACCACCACCCCCACCCCCCAGCCACCAGGGGCAGCCTCCACCAGGCCCCCACTCATGTCTACCACCACCCCCACCCCCAGCAGTGCAGGGGCAGCCTCCACCAGGCTCCCACACATGTCCCCCTGCACCCCCACCCCCCAGCCACCAGGGACAGCCTCCACCAGGCCCCCACTCATGTCTACCACCACCCCCACCCCCCAGCAGTGCAGGGGCAGCCTCCACCAGGCTCCCACACATGTCCCCCTGCACCTCCACCCCCAAGCCACCAGGGTCAGCCTCCACCAGGCCCCCACTCATGTCTACCACCACCCCCACCCCCAGCAGTGCAGGGGCAGCCTCCACCAGGCTCCCACACATGTCCCCCTGCACCCCCACCCCCCAGCCACCAGGGGCAGCCTCCACCAGGCCCCCACCCATGTCTACCACTACCCCCACCCCCCAGTCACCAGGGGCAGCCTCCACCAGGCCCCCACCCATGTCTACCACCACCCCCACCCCCCCAGCCACCAGGGGCAGCCCGCACCAGGCCCCCACCCATGTCTACCACCACCCCCACCCCCCAGCACCCAGGGGCAGCCTCCACCAGGCCCCCACTCATGTCCCCTATCACCCCCACCCCCCAGCAGTGTAGGGGCAGCCTCCACCAGGCTCCCACACATGTCCCCCTGCACCCCCACCCCCCAGCCACCAGGGGCAGCTTCCACCAGGCCCCCACCCATGTCTACCACCACCCCCACCCCCCAGCCACCAGAGGCAGCCTCCACCAGGCCCCCACTCATGTCCCCCTGCACCCCCACCCCCCAGCCACCAGGGGCAGCCTCCACCAGGCCCCCACCCATGTCTACCACCACCCCCACCCCCCAGCCACCAGGGGCAGCCTCCACCAGGCCCCCACTCATGTCTACCACGACCCCCACCCCCAGCAGTGCAGGGGCAGCCTCCACCAGGCCCCTACCCATGTCTACCACCACCCCCACCCCCCAGCAGTGCATGGGCAGCCTCCACCAGGCCCCCACCCATGTCTACGACCACCGCCACCCCCCAGCCACCAGGGGCAGCCTCCACCAGGCCCCCACTCATGTCCCCTTTCACCCCCACCCCCCAGCAGTGCAGGGGCAGCCTCCACCAGGCCCCCACCCATGTCTAGCACCACCCCCACCCCCCAGCCACCAGGGGCAGCCTCCACCAGGCCCCCACTCATGTCCCCTATCACCCCCACCCCCCAGCAGTGCAGGGGCAGCCTCCACCAGGCCCCCACCCATGTCTACCACCACCCCCACCCCCCAGCCACCGGGGCAGCCTCCACCAGGCCCCCACTCATGTCTACCACCACCCCCACCCCCCAGCAGTGCAGGGGCAGCCTCCACCAGGCTCCCACACATGTCCCCCTGCACCCCCACCCCCCAGCCACCAGGGACAGCCTCCACCAGGCCCCCACTCATGTCTACCACCACCCCCACCCTCCAGCAGTGCAGGGGCAGCCTCCACCAGGCCCCCACTCATGTCTACCACCATCCCCACCCCCCAGCAGTGCAGGGGCAGCCTCCACCAGGCTCCCACACATGTCCCCCTGCACCCCCACCCCCAGCCACCAGGGACAGCCTCCACCAGGCCCCCACTCATGTCTACCACCACCCCCACCCCCCAGCAGTGCAGGGGCAGCCTCCACCAGGCCCCCACCCATGTCTACCACCACCCCCACCCCCCAGCCACCAGGGGCAGCCTCCACCAGGCCCCCACTCATGTCTACCACCACCCCCACCCCCCAGCAGTGCAGGGGCAGCCTCACCAGGCCCCCACTCATGTCCCCTATCACCCCCACCCCCCAGCAGTGCAGGGGCAGCCTCCACCAGGCCCCCACCCATGTCTACCACCACCCCCACCCCCCAGCCACCAGGGGCAGCCTCCACCAGGCCCCCACTCATGTCTACCACCACCCCCACCCCCCAGCAGTGCAGGGGCAGCCTCCACCAGGCTCCCACACATGTCCCCCTACACCCCCACCCCCCAGCCACCAGGGACAGCCTCCACCAGGCCCCCACTCATGTCTACCACCACCCCCACCCCCCAGCAGTGCAGGGGCAGCCTCCACCAGGCTCCCACACATGTCCCCCTGCACCTCCACCCCCCAGCCACCAGGGTCAGCCTCCACCAGGCCCCCACTCATGTCTACCACCACCCCCACCCCCAGCAGTGCAGGGGCAGCCTACACCAGGCCACCACCCATGTCTACCACCACCCCCAGCCACCAGGGGCAGCCTCCACCAGGCTCCCACACATGTCCCCCTGCACCTCCACCCCCCAGCCGTGTGATTTTCCTGGGTACGTGTACTTCGGGGTGCGCGGGAAGTTCCACACGCGATTGGCCTGGGTACATGTACTTAGGGGTGCGAGGGAAGTCCCACACGCGATTGGCCTGGGTATGTGTACTTCGGGGTGCGCGGGAAGTCCCACACGCGATTGGCCTGGGTACGTGTACTACGGGGTGCGCGGGAAGTCCCACACGCGATTGGCCTGGGTACGTGTACTTCGGGGTGCGCGGGAAGTTCCACACGCAATTGGCCTGGGTACGTGTACTACGGGGTGCGCAGGAAGTCCCACACGCGATTGGCCTGGGTACGTGTACTTCGGGGTGCGCGTGAACTTCCACACGCGATTGGCCTGGGTACATGTACTTCGGGGTGCGCGGGAAGTCCCACACGCGATTGGCCTGGATACGTGTACTACGGGGTGTGCGTGAACTTCCACATGCGACTGGGCCTGTGAGAGTGGGGTACATGTATTCCAGGGGTGGGCGGGAATATTTACCCGCGACTGGGCCTGGGAGAGCGTGCTACGTGTATTCCTGGGGTGGGCGGGAAGATTCACACTTTCGCCTACGACGTGCCAAAAAATAAATGGTCCAATCCTGAGACACGTACGCCAGCATGAAGCAGGCGTACGTCGACCCGCACAGCATAAAAGTGCGCGCAAACAACAAACAAGCTCATACGCCAGGATGAATATACCATTCCTAGCAGCAGTGGCCGTGGGTTACCAAAGGAGGAGGAGGAGGATAGTGAGGGCCCGAATGTTCACTCCCAGAACCAGCCTTTTTGGGATGCCTGATGACCAGGTGTATGGGAGGTACAGGTTTCCCCCACACATAATACTGGACCTGGTCAGTGAGTGGGAGGATGACCTCACATCACCCACCCTGTGCTCCCAAGCACTCAGCCCCCTGGAGAAGGTCCTCAATGTACTGCACTTCTTGGCCACAGGATCATTTCAGCGGACAAGTGCCATAGTGGGTGGGGTGTCACAGGCCACGCAGTCACGCTGCCTACACCAGGTCTTGAACATCATCACTGCACGCCCATCAGTCCGTAGGCACATATACCTGCCCAGGACACCTGCAGAAAGGCAGGCTGCCACCCTCGATTTCTACAGTGTGGCACAATTCCCAAAAGTGCTAGGTGCCATTGACTGCACCCATGTGGCACTACGTCCCCCCAGGGCATCTGAGCACATCTATAGGAACCGCAAGCACTGGCATTCCATCAACGTGCAGGTAGTATGTAATGCTAAGGGAATCATCACCTCAGTATATGCCAACTATCCAGGGTCCACCCACGACAGCTTCATTTACCGAATGTCTACCCTAAGCCGGGACCTAGAAGCTGGGCGGCATGGCGATACATGGCTGCTTGGTGTGTATGAATGCCACTGCACATGCATGCATGTCGGATGCAGAGTTATGTCACTACCCCACTAATGATACCCATCACCTCCTCACCAGGGGACAGTGCCTACCCTCTGAGCACCCACATGATGACGCCAATTTGGAACCCCATCACGCCTCCAGAGGTAAGATACAACACAGCCCATATTGCAACCCGGGGCATAGTGGAGCGCACATTCGGAGTGCTCAAGTCACGCTTTCGCTCCCTTGACCGTTCTGGCGGGCAGCTGTTATATGCGCCCCCAGTAGTGTGCAGGATCATAGTGGCAGCATGTGTCCTGCACAATGTTGCAACACGCCGGGGCCTGGCTGTGGACATGGTGGTGCCCCCACATCCCCAACCACATGCACGCCCGCTACGCATGGGAGGGGAGAGGGCACGGGGTGAGGCAGCCCATACGCAGCTGGTGGCTAATTACTTCACATAGAAATCACACCCCAGTGGAGTCCACACAGGCCTGGCACATACCATCTGATAAGCAATGATGACTCGACCTGACAATTAAGACGAACAAAGGGACTGTCAACTGTCAGAACCATAGCAGCCTGAGATTGTTCATGTGGAAGTGTCACAATGTGTGCATCCCTACCTACACAAACACCACCAATGCAGTGTCATGAAAAGACACTTCCATGCTGCAGAAATGAATACCCACTCGCAAAATACTACATGAAAACAGTGCCATGTCACCCAACCCCTCCCCGGCACGGCCACACAACACACCATGGCATGTCCTGCAATGTGAGAGGAAAGAAATTAATCCCCACAACATGCCCCAAGTGTCACCAGCTACAGTGTCCCTAATGGAAACATGTCCACACATGAAATTCTCACAGCAATGCAGGACCCACAACCCACATTACCAAATACTTACCAAGAATACCAATCACCTACACAACCTCCAACCTACCTTAAACATGACATTACAGACTTAAAAATTAGCTAGCTCACCACCTGATGATGACAGCCCTCCGAAAACTTCCAAGTATACAGTGTTAGCGCCACGCAAGAGTGTAGGTGCACTGCTTACAACATGGACTCCAGTTCCAAGGTGGACCGCATTGTGAAGACATGAGGAATGGACCTGCAAATATGGAGGATGAGATGGATGCAGAGGCACATATCAATACACCATGCAGTGTACAATACAACAACAATATGCACTATGAATGTATACACAGTATTGACTACAGACTGCCCACACAGCTCATGGGAGTCCAATGTCACCATGTACGTCAATGTCACTTGGGCACACCCTTTGCAAGCCAATGGAAACGGGAAGCAGGAGGGGTGTGTGTGACAAAAACCCAAGCATCTGAACCAAATCCATGACAAGCCTGCATGTGCCCAGCCACAATGCAGCGTATGCCCACGGGAGCCACACAAGGCAACACACATGTCCCCCTGCACCCCCACCCCCCAGCCACCAGGGGCAGCCTCCACCAGGCCCCCACTCATGTCTACCACCACCCCCACCCCCCAGCAGTGCAGGGGCAGCCTCCACCAGGCCCCTACCCATGTCTACCACCACCCCCACCCCCCAGCAGTGCAGGGGAAGCCTCCACCAGGCCCCCACCCATGTCTACCACCACCGCCACCCCCCAGCCACCAGGGGCAGCCACCACCATGCCCCCACTCATGTCCCCTATCACCCCCACCCCCCAGCAGTGCAGGGGCAGCCTCCACCAGGCCCCCACCCATGTCTACCACCACCCTCACCCCCAGCCACCAGGGACAGCCTCCACCAGGCCCCCACTCATGTCTCCCACCCCCCAGCAGTGCAGGGGCAGCCTCCACCAGGCTCCCACACATGTCCCCCTGCACCCCCACCCCCCAGCCACCAGGGGAAGCCTCCACCAGACCCCCACTCATGTCTACCACCACCCCCACCCCCCAGCAGTGCAGGGGCAGCCTCCACCAGGCTCCCACACATGTCCCCCTGCACCCCCACCCCCCAGCCACCAGGGACAGCCTCCACCAGGCCCCCACTCATGTCTACCACCACCCCCACCCTCCAGCAGTGCAGGGGCAGCCTCCACCAGGCCCCCACTCATGTCTACCACCATCCCCACCCCCCAGCAGTGCAGGGGCAGCCTCCACCAGGCTCCCACACATGTCCCCCTGCACCCCCACCCCCCAGCCACCAGGGACAGCCTCCACCAGGCCCCCACTCATGTCTACCACCACCCCCACCCCCCAGCAGTGCAGGGGCAGCCTCCACCAGGCCCCCACCCATGTCTACCACCACCCCCACCCCCCAGCCACCAGGGGCAGCCTCCACCAGGCCCCCACTCATGTCTACCACCACCCCCACCCCCCAGCAGTGCAGGGGCAGCCTCCACCAGGCCCCCACTCATGTCCCCTATCACCCCCACCCCCCAGCAGTGCAGGGGCAGCCTCCACCAGGCCCCCACCCATGTCTACCACCACCCCCACCCCCCAGCCACCAGGGGCAGCCTCCACCAGGCCCCCACTCATGTCTACCACCACCCCCACCCCCCAGCAGTGCAGGGGCAGCCTCCACCAGGCTCCCACACATGTCCCCCTGCACCCCCACCCCCCAGCCACCAGGGACAGCCTCCACCAGGCCCCCACTCATGTCTACCACCACCCCCACCCCCCAGCAGTGCAGGGGCAGCCTCCACCAGGCTCCCACACATGTCCCCCTGCACCTCCACCCCCCAGCCACCAGGGTCAGCCTCCACCAGGCCCCCACTCATGTCTACCACCACCCCCACCCCCAGCAGTGCAGGGGCAGCCTACACCAGGCCACCACCCATGTCTACCACCACCCCCAGCCACCAGGGGCAGCCTCCACCAGGCTCCCACACATGTCCCCCTGCACCTCCACCCCCCAGCCGTGCGATTTGCCTGGGTACGTATACTTCGGGGTGCGCGGGAAGTTCCACACGCGATTGGCCTGGGTACATGTACTTAGGGGTGCGCGGGAAGTCCCACATGCGATTGGCCTGGGTACGTGTACTTCGGGGTGCGCGGGAAGTCCCACACGCGATTGTCCTGGGTACGTGTACTACGGGGTGCGCGGGAAGTCCCACACGCGATTGCCCTGGGTACGTGTACTTCGGGGTGCGCGGGAAGTTCCACACGCAATTGGCCTGGGTACGTGTACTACGGGGTGCGCAGGAAGTCCCACACGCGATTGCCCTGGGTACGTGTACTTCGGGGTGCGCGTGAACTTCCACACGCGATTGGCCTGGGTACATGTACTTCGGGGTGCGCGGGAAGTCCCACACGCGATTGGCCTGGATACGTGTACTACGGGGTGTGCGTGAACTTCCACATGCGACTGGGCCTGTGAGAGTGGGGTACATGTATTCCAGGGGTGGGCGGGAATATTTACCCGCGACTGGGCCTGGGAGAGCGTGCTACGTGTATTCCTGGGGTGGGCGGGAAGATTCACACTTTCGCCTACGACGTGCCAAAAAATAAATGGTCCAATCCTGAGACACGTACGCCAGCATGAAGCAGGCGTACGTCGACCCGCGCAGCATAAAAGTGCGCGCAAACAACAAACAAGCTCATACGCCAGGATGAATATACCATTCCTAGCAGCAGTGGCCGTGGGTTACCAAAGGAGGAGGAGGAGGATAGTGAGGGCCCGAATGTTCACTCCCAGAACCAGCCTTTTTGGGATGCCTGATGACCAGGTGTATGGGAGGTACAGGTTTCCCCCACACATAATACTGGACCTGGTCAGTGAGTGGGAGGATGACCTCACATCACCCACCCTGTGCTCCCAAGCACTCAGCCCCCTGGAGAAGGTCCTCAATGTACTGCACTTCTTGGCCACAGGATCATTTCAGCGGACAAGTGCCATAGTGGGTGGGGTGTCACAGGCCACGCAGTCACGCTGCCTACACCAGGTCTTGAACATCATCACTGCACGCCCATCAGTCCGTAGGCACATATACCTGCCCAGGACACCTGCAGAAAGGCAGGCTGCCACCCTCGATTTCTACAGTGTGGCACAATTCCCAAAAGTGCTAGGTGCCATTGACTGCACCCATGTGGCACTACGTCCCCCCAGGGCATCTGAGCACATCTATAGGAACCGCAAGCACTGGCATTCCATCAACGTGCAGGTAGTATGTAATGCTAAGGGAATCATCACCTCAGTATATGCCAACTATCCAGGGTCCACCCACGACAGCTTCATTTACCGAATGTCTACCCTAAGCCGGGACCTAGAAGCTGGGCGGCATGGCGATACATGGCTGCTTGGTGTGTATGAATGCCACTGCACATGCATGCATGTCGGATGCAGAGTTATGTCACTACCCCACTAATGATACCTATCACCTCCTCACCAGGGGACAGTGCCTACCCTCTGAGCACCCACATGATGACGCCAATTCGGAACCCCATCACGCCTCCAGAGGTAAGATACAACACAGCCCATATTGCAACCCGGGGCATAGTGGAGCGCACATTCGGAGTGCTCAAGTCACGCTTTCGCTCCCTTGACCGTTCTGGCGGGCAGCTGTTATATGCGCCCCCAGTAGTGTGCAGGATCATAGTGGCAGCATGTGTCCTGCACAATGTTGCAACACGCCGGGGCCTGGCTGTGGACATGGTGGTGCCCCCACATCCCCAACCACATGCACGCCCGCTACGCATGGGAGGGGAGAGGGCACGGGGTGAGGCAGCCCATACGCAGCTGGTGGCTAATTACTTCACATAGAAATCACACCCCAGTGGAGTCCACACAGGCCTGGCACATACCATCTGATAAGCAATGATGACTCGACCTGACAATTAAGACGAACAAAGGGACTGTCAACTGTCAGAACCATAGCAGCCTGAGATTGTTCATGTGGAAGTGTCACAATGTGTGCATCCCTACCTACACAAACACCACCAATGCAGTGTCATGAAAAGACACTTCCATGCTGCAGAAATGAATACCCACTCGCAAAATACTACATGAAAACAGTGCCATGTCACCCAACCCCTCCCCGGCACGGCCACACAACACACCATGGCATGTCCTGCAATGTGAGAGGAAAGAAATTAATCCCCACAACATGCCCCAAGTGTCACCAGCTACAGTGTCCCTAATGGAAACATGTCCACACATGAAATGCTCACAGCAATGCAGGACCCACAACCCACATTACCAAATACTTACCAAGAATACCAATCACCTACACAACCTCCAACCTACCTTAAACATGACATTACAGACTTAAAAATTAGCTAGCTCACCACCTGATGATGACAGCCCTCCGAAAACTTCCAATTATACAGTGTTAGCGCCACGCAAGAGTGTAGGTGCACTGCTTACAACATGGACTCCAGTTCCAAGGTGGACCGCATTGTGAAGACATGAGGAATGGACCTGCAAATATGGAGGATGAGATGGATGCAGAGGCACATATCAATACACCATGCAGTGTACAATACAACAACAATATGCACTATGAATGTATACACAGTATTGACTACAGACTGCCCACACAGCTCATGGGAGTCCAATGTCACCATGTACGTCAATGTCACTTGGGCACACCCTTTGCAAGCCAATGGAAACGGGAAGCAGGAGGGGTGTGTGTGACAAAAACCCAAGCATCTGAACCAAATCCATGACAAGCCTGCATGTGCCCAGCCACAATGCAGCGTATGCCCACGGGAGCCACACAAGGCAACACACATGTCCCCCTGCACCCCCACCCCCCAGCCACCAGGGGCAGCCTCCACCAGGCCCCCACTCATGTCTACCACCACCCCCACCCCCCAGCAGTGCAGGGGCAGCCTCCACCAGGCCCCTACCCATGTCTACCACCACCCCCACCCCCCAGCAGTGCAGGGGAAGCCTCCACCAGGCCCCCACCCATGTCTACCACCACCGCCACCCCCCAGCCACCAGGGGCAGCCACCACCATGCCCCCACTCATGTCCCCTATCACCCCCACCCCCCAGCAGTGCAGGGGCAGCCTCCACCAGGCCCCCACCCATGTCTACCACCACCCTCACCCCCAGCCACCAGGGACAGCCTCCACCAGGCCCCCACTCATGTCTCCCACCCCCCAGCAGTGCAGGGGCAGCCTCCACCAGGCTCCCACACATGTCCCCCTGCACCCCCACCCCCCAGCCACCAGGGGAAGCCTCCACCAGACCCCCACTCATGTCTACCACCACCCCCACCCCCCAGCAGTGCAGGGGCAGCCTCCACCAGGCTCCCACACATGTCCCCCTGCACCCCCAGCCCCCAGCCACCAGGGTCAGCCTCCACCAGGCCCCCACTCATGTCTACCGCCACCCACACCCCCAGCAGTGCAGGGTCAGCCTCCACCAGGCTCCCACACATGTCCCCCTGCACCCCCACCCTCCAGCCACCAGGGGCAGCCTCCACCAGGCCCCCACCCATGTCTACCACCACCCCCACCCCCCAGCCACCAGGGGCAGTCTCCACCAGGCCCCCACTCATGTCCCCCATCACCCCCACCCCCCAGCAGTGCAGGGGCAGCCTCCACCAGGCTCCCACACATGTCCCCCTGCACCCCCACCACCCAGCCACCAGGGGCAGCCTCCACCAGGCCCCCACCCATGTCTACCACCACCCCCACCCCCCAGCCACCAGGGGCAGCCTCCACCAGGCCCCCACTCATGTCTACCACGACCCCCAGCAGTGCAGGGGCAGCCTCCACCAGCCCCCTACCCATGTCTACCACCACCCCCACCCCCCAGCAGTGCATGGGCAGCCTCCACCAGGCCCCCACCCATGTCTACGACCACCTCCAACCCCCAGCCACCAGGGGCAGCCTCCACCAGGCCCCCACTCATGTCCCCTATCACCCCCACCCCCCAGCAGTGCAGGGGCAGCCTCCACCAGGCCCCCACCCATGTCTACCACCACCCCCACCCCCCAGCCACCAGGGGCAGCCTCCACCAGGCCCCCACTCATGTCCCCTATCACCCCCACCCCCCAGCAGTGCAGGGGCAGCCTCCACCAGGCCCCCACCCATGTCTACCACCACCCCCACCCCCCAGCCACCAGGGGCAGCCTCCACCAGGCCCCCACTCATGTCTACCACCACCCCCACCCCCCAGCAGTGCAGGGGCAGCCTCCACCAGGCTCCCACACATGTCCCCCTGCACCCCCACCCCCCAGCCACCAGGGACAGCCTCCACCAGGCCCCCACTCATGTCTACCACCACCCCCACCCCCCAGCAGTGCAGGGGCAGCCTCCACCAGGCTCCCACACATGTCCCCCTGCACCTCCACCCCCAAGCCACCAGGGTCAGCCTCCACCAGGCCCCCACTCATGTCTACCACCACCCCCACCCCCAGCAGTGCAGGGGCAGCCTCCACCAGGCTCCCACACATGTCCCCCTGCACCCCCACCCCCCAGCCACCAGGGGAAGCCTCCACCAGGCCCCCACCCATGTCTACCACTACCCCCACCCCCCAGTCACCAGGGGCAGCCTCCACCAGGCCCCCACCCATGTCTACCACCACCCCCACCCCCCCAGCCACCAGGGGCAGCCTCCACCAGGCCCCCACCCATGTCTACCACCACCCCCACCCCCCAGCACCCAGGGGCAGCCTCCACCAGGCCCCCACTCATGTCCCCTATCACCCCCACCCCCCAGCAGTGTAGGGGCAGCCTCCACCAGGCTCCCACACATGTCCCCCTGCACCCCCACCCCCCAGCCACCAGGGGCAGCTTCCACCAGGCCCCCACCCATGTCTACCACCACCCCCACCCCCCAGCCACCAGAGGCAGCCTCCACCAGGCCCCCACTCATGTCCCCCTGCACCCCCACCCCCCAGCCACCAGGGGCAGCCTCCACCAGGCCCCCACCCATGTCTACCACCACCCCCACCCCCCAGCCACCAGGGGCAGCCTCCACCAGGCCCCCACTCATGTCTACCACGACCCCCACCCCCAGCAGTGCAGGGGCAGCCTCCACCAGGCCCCTACCCATGTCTACCACCACCCCCACCCCCCAGCAGTGCATGGGCAGCCTCCACCAGGCCCCCACCCATGTCTACGACCACCGCCACCCCCCAGCCACCAGGGGCAGCCTCCACCAGGCCCCCACTCATGTTCCCTTTCACCCCCACACCCCAGCAGTGCAGGGGCAGCCTCCACCAGGCCCCCACCCATGTCTAGCACCACCCCCACCCCCCAGCCAACAGGGGCAGCCTCCACCAGGCACCCACTCATGTCCCCTATCACCCCCACCCCCCAGCAGTGCAGGGGCAGCCTCCACCAGGCCCCCACCCATGTCTACCACCACCCCCACCCCCCAGCCACCGGGGCAGCCTCCACCAGGCCCCCACTCATGTCTACCACCACCCCCACCCCCCAGCAGTGCAGGGGCAGCCTCCACCAGGCTCCCACACATGTCCCCCTGCACCCCCACCCCCCAGCCACCAGGGACAGCCTCCACCAGGCCCCCACTCATGTCTACCACCACCCCCACCCTCCAGCAGTGCAGGGGCAGCCTCCACCAGGCCCCCACTCATGTCTACCACCATCCCCACCCCCCAGCAGTGCAGGGGCAGCCTCCACCAGGCTCCCACACATGTCCCCCTGCACCCCCACCCCCCAGCCACCAGGGACAGCCTCCACCAGGCCCCCACTCATGTCTACCACCACCCCCACCCCCCAGCAGTGCAGGGGCAGCCTCCACCAGGCCCCCACCCATGTCTACCACCACCCCCACCCCCCAGCCACCAGGGGCAGCCTCCACCAGGCCCCCACTCATGTCTACCACCACCCCCACCCCCCAGCAGTGCAGGGGCAGCCTCCACCAGGCCCCCACTCATGTCCCCTATCACCCCCACCCCCCAGCAGTGCAGGGGCAGCCTCCACCAGGCCCCCACCCATGTCTACCACCACCCCCACCCCCCAGCCACCAGGGGCAGCCTCCACCAGGCCCCCACTCATGTCTACCACCACCCCCACCCCCCAGCAGTGCAGGGGCAGCCTCCACCAGGCTCCCACACATGTCCCCCTGCACCCCCACCCCCCAGCCACCAGGGACAGCCTCCACCAGGCCCCCACTCATGTCTACCACCACCCCCACCCCCCAGCAGTGCAGGGGCAGCCTCCACCAGGCTCCCACACATGTCCCCCTGCACCTCCACCCCCCAGCCACCAGGGTCAGCCTCCACCAGGCCCCCACTCATGTCTACCACCACCCCCACCCCCAGCAGTGCAGGGGCAGCCTACACCAGGCCACCACCCATGTCTACCACCACCCCCAGCCACCAGGGGCAGCCTCCACCAGGCTCCCACACATGTCCCCCTGCACCTCCACCCCCCAGCCGTGCGATTTGCCTGGGTACGTATACTTCGGGGTGCGCGGGAAGTTCCACACGCGATTGGCCTGGGTACATGTACTTAGGGGTGCGCGGGAAGTCCCACATGCGATTGGCCTGGGTACGTGTACTTCGGGGTGCGCGGGAAGTCCCACACGCGATTGTCCTGGGTACGTGTACTACGGGGTGCGCGGGAAGTCCCACACGCGATTGCCCTGGGTACGTGTACTTCGGGGTGCGCGGGAAGTTCCACACGCAATTGGCCTGGGTACGTGTACTACGGGGTGCGCAGGAAGTCCCACACGCGATTGCCCTGGGTACGTGTACTTCGGGGTGCGCGTGAACTTCCACACGCGATTGGCCTGGGTACATGTACTTCGGGGTGCGCGGGAAGTCCCACACGCGATTGGCCTGGATACGTGTACTACGGGGTGTGCGTGAACTTCCACATGCGACTGGGCCTGTGAGAGTGGGGTACATGTATTCCAGGGGTGGGCGGGAATATTTACCCGCGACTGGGCCTGGGAGAGCGTGCTACGTGTATTCCTGGGGTGGGCGGGAAGATTCACACTTTCGCCTACGACGTGCCAAAAAATAAATGGTCCAATCCTGAGACACGTACGCCAGCATGAAGCAGGCGTACGTCGACCCACGCAGCATAAAAGTGCGCGCAAACAACAAACAAGCTCATACGCCAGGATGAATATACCATTCCTAGCAGCAGTGGCCGTGGGTTACCAAAGGAGGAGGAGGAGGATAGTGAGGGCCCGAATGTTCACTCCCAGAACCAGCCTTTTTGGGATGCCTGATGACCAGGTGTATGGGAGGTACAGGTTTCCCCCACACATAATACTGGACCTGGTCAGTGAGTGGGAGGATGACCTCACATCACCCACCCTGTGCTCCCAAGCACTCAGCCCCCTGGAGAAGGTCCTCAATGTACTGCACTTCTTGGCCACAGGATCATTTCAGCGGACAAGTGCCATAGTGGGTGGGGTGTCACAGGCCACGCAGTCACGCTGCCTACACCAGGTCTTGAACATCATCACTGCACGCCCATCAGTCCGTAGGCACATATACCTGCCCAGGACACCTGCAGAAAGGCAGGCTGCCACCCTCGATTTCTACAGTGTGGCACAATTCCCAAAAGTGCTAGGTGCCATTGACTGCACCCATGTGGCACTACGTCCCCCCAGGGCATCTGAGCACATCTATAGGAACCGCAAGCACTGGCATTCCATCAACGTGCAGGTAGTATGTAATGCTAAGGGAATCATCACCTCAGTATATGCCAACTATCCAGGGTCCACCCACGACAGCTTCATTTACCGAATGTCTACCCTAAGCCGGGACCTAGAAGCTGGGCGGCATGGCGATACATGGCTGCTTGGTGTGTATGAATGCCACTGCACATGCATGCATGTCGGATGCAGAGTTATGTCACTACCCCACTAATGATACCCATCACCTCCTCACCAGGGGACAGTGCCTACCCTCTGAGCACCCACATGATGACGCCAATTTGGAACCCCATCACGCCTCCAGAGGTAAGATACAACACAGCCCATATTGCAACCCGGGGCATAGTGGAGCGCACATTCGGAGTGCTCGAGTCAAGCTTTCGCTCCCTTGACCGTTCTGGCGGGCAGCTGTTATATGCGCCCCCAGTAGTGTGCAGGATCATAGTGGCAGCATGTGTCCTGCACAATGTTGCAACACGCCGGGGCCTGGCTGTGGACATGGTGGTGCCCCCACATCCCCAACCACATGCACGCCCGCTACGCATGGGAGGGGAGAGGGCACGGGGTGAGGCAGCCCATACGCAGCTGGTGGCTAATTACTTCACATAGAAATCACACCCCAGTGGAGTCCACACAGGCCTGGCACATACCATCTGATAAGCAATGATGACTCGACCTGACAATTAAGACGAACAAAGGGACTGTCAACTATCAGAACCATAGCAGCCTGAGATTGTTCATGTGGAAGTGTCACAATGTGTGCATCCCTACCTACACAAACACCACCAATGCAGTGTCATGAAAAGACACTTCCATGCTGCCGAAATGAATACCCACTCGCAAAATACTACATGAAAACAGTGCCATGTCACCCAACCCCTCCCCGGCACGGCCACACAACACACCATGGCATGTCCTGCAATGTGAGAGGAAAGAAATTAATCCCCACAACATGCCCCAAGTGTCACCAGCTACAGTGTCCCTAATGGAAACATGTCCACACATGAAATGCTCACAGTAATGCAGGACCCACAACCCACATTACCAAATGCTTACCAAGAATACCAATCACCTACACAACCTCCAACCTACCTTAAACATGACATTACAGACTTAAAAATTAGCTAGCTCACCACCTGATGATGACAGCCCTCCGAAAACTTCCAAGTATACAGTGTTAGCGCCACGCAAGAGTGTAGGTGCACTGCTTACAACATGGACTCCAGTTCCAAGGTGGACCGCATTGTGAAGACATGAGGAATGGACCTGCAAATATGGAGGATGAGATGGATGCAGAGGCACATATCAATACACCATGCAGTGTACAATACAACAACAATATGCACTATGAATGTATACACAGTATTGACTACAGACTGCCCGCACAGCTCATGGGAGTCCAATGTCACCATGTACGTCAATGTCACTTGGGCACACCCTTTGCAAGCCAATGGAAACGGGAAGCAGGAGGGGTGTGTGTGACAAAAACCCAAGCATCTGAACCAAATCCATGACAAGCCTGCATGTGCCCAGCCACAATGCAGCGTATGCCCACGGGAGCCACACAAGGCAACACACTGTCCCAAAGAAAAAAAAAATAAGAAAAAAAAATCAAAAATGGCCATTAATGGGCCCGGGGGGTGGGGGAGGCCACCCAGGAGGTCCGAGGACAGGGTGCACACCAAAACCCACCTGTGTGGATCTTGCGGGAAAAAAACACCTCCATGGGCTCATGGCCTACACGGCTACCCTATTGTGGGAGTATCACTGCTGTCGCTATCCTCACCCTCTGCAGCTGCATCAGGAGGTGGTGGCACTATGGGAGGCAGCCCACGCAAAGCCCTAGTCTGTTCCTCCATGGCTGCAAGCATGCGGGTGTGGTAGGTCTCGTTCTGGAGGATAAGTGTGCGGAGGTCCCCATGCAACAACTCACGGGATGCCCGGACCTCCGCACTAGTTGCCTGCATCTCAGCTGAGAGCGTACGGGTGAGACGCTCCAGCTGCTGTTCTGTCCTTCGGTTTGTTGAAGCCTCAAGCTCAACAAGAGTCGTCCTGAGGTGAAGAAGTTCCAGCCTCAGAGCTTCCCTGTGGCCCTGGGACTCTATGGAGATGGCTTCCTGCAGAGTCGCCAGTGCCGCCCGCCTGTCCCTGTCGGACGCCAACATGTCCTCCCTGTGTGACTGGCAGATGGAGTCGGTTGCCTGCTGTAGTCGCTCCATCAGCCTTTTTCGGGGGGGGACAATGGAAGTGGCCACCCTATCCATGGCCTGAGCCATCATCTCTGATGATGCTGCCTGTTGGGTTGCCATACCGTAAATGGATTGCTCCCATGTGGTATTGCCAGATGGCGTACGGCCACCACGTTGGCGGGCACCACACCTTTCTGGGGCAAGGCGAACTGCGCCTTGCTGTGCCGGCACTGCCTGAGGCTGCAGGACTGCATTCCCCCTCTGATCTGCTGGCCCATGAACTGGATCAGATGTTGCGGAGTGTGACCCTGCATCCGTAACCACCAAAGGCGTACCTGTCAACACTGACATCCCCATTGAGGGTTCTAACCCTGGTGCAGGTGGGTCGGACAGAACAGAATCCCTCCCAGGAACACTCACCTGCGACGGCATGTAGGTCTCATCATCCAAATCGACACCTGAATACAGCTCGGGGGAGGTGCAACCAGAGACACCCCTTGAGAGCACGACCTGCAGCAGTTGTGGGTTCTCACCCACCACCACACCACGTCCCTCACTGGTAGTCGGTCGGCCCTCAGACCCCTCCTGGGTCTGCACCATCTCCACAACCCCAGCAGTATCAAGTGCGTCTTCCCCTGCAAAGACATTAAAGAAAACAAATGGAAACAGGCATTAGCACTATGGCACACAATTAGGGCTGAGAGGCTACAGAAACAGTACTTGATTGACACATGTCCTACATGACTAAAACACTCCCATGCATGCACCGTCACTGCGTGTGATGGGGAGGCAGATGGCACACATTGATGACACCAAGATGGAAGATGAACACATTTGCTGCATGCTGCCTAGCAGTGGCATCACACATTGGCCAGTGATTGGCAGGTCAAATACACATGCCATCACACAGATGGCATGTACCCTAGCCATGAAGTGAAGAGGGAGAGGAGGTCACCAATTGTTCATTCAGTCCAGTTTGCTCATATAATTGATTATTTTCATTGTAATGGTTCAAATGTTTAACCTGCAGCTGCCAGTCAAAAATGGTCCTATAGCACAGGGACATGTCTAAACTAATCATGTCCAGGAAAATGAGCCAGTCCACTGTACCATAGCCATGTCAGACATGTGACAATAGGAGTGAGAAATCCCGAGTAAAAGTGGTGGTATGCAAACAATCTGCCTGAATAAACAGAGGTAAATAAGCAAAAGTGTTGTGGCAAGATGACACTCCAAGGGCAACTGGCGTGGTGTTGGGCTGGATGTCTAATGTTGGCATAAGGGATGCTACTATACCCAAATGCTGGTGCGCAGAATGTATAGGAAGAGGCACATGGGTGACCCAAACCACTCAGGCACACACACCCTCACCTGGCACCCAAACAGAAGCCCTTCCACACACACCATGCACATGGATGACACACACATGCATGTGCACTCACCGGACAATGCCTCGTAATCTGCCAGTTCTCCCACGCCTTGGATCTGTTCCTCTGTGACGTAGGTCCCAGCAACCTGCTCATGTGGAGTGAGTTCTATGTCGTCTGCTGGAGACCCACCTCCAGTCACTAGAGTTGCGGCATGACTTGAGGCCAGCTTATTCTTTGCCCTGCGCTTCAGGTCATTCCAACGCTTGTAGCATTCATTAGCTGTGCGCCTCACAATTCCAAGGGCACTTATGATGTCCGCAATGGTCTGCCAGTGTGCCTGACGTTGTGCAGGTGTGGTCTTGGATCCTGCAACAATCACCATTTCGCGGTCATGTGCGGACACATACTCTACAAGTGCATTCAGTTCGGCCTCATTGAAGCTGGGCTTCCTTGACGGGTCGGACTGTGTAGCCGTGTCTGGGGCATCAGCCTCTACTGGACGAGCACTCTTCCTCTTCCGCTTGGAAGGTGGTGGGGATCCTGAGTGTCCTACGCCACTCTGGACACTAGGGGCAGGAGCGTGGGATTGCACACTCAGCATGGGAGTTGGTGCAGGCATTAGCTCAAGTGTGATGGTGTCAGGGGGAATGTCAGCATGATGGACTTGGACCGACACTGTCCTGGATGGGTGTGTGAGAGGTGGGGTGGATGGAGCCGCAGCTGCCCCTGCAGCCTCCCCAGCCTGCCTACGCGGGACAGCAGATGACCTAGCTGCCCCTGATCCACGTGGCCTGATGACACCAACGTTCACCGGCGCACGTGGCCTAGACCTGCTGACCTGGAAGTCAGCCATGGAGTCGCCCTGTGCCAGGTCTGGTTCCACAGTGGGCTGGTCCAACAAGGGCTGAGCATGAATGGTGTCAGCCACGGTAACCTCAACCAGGGGGGGGGGCATGGGTGTCCCTGAATGCTCCTCCACACATGGGGGGCTAGGGGCACCCTGCAAGTCACGGCCACGTCCCCTACTGGATCCACCACAGCCACCACTTGGGGCTCGGCCACCTTTGCCACCCTTACGGCTTGGTCGCCTCCCAGCCATGGCACTGATGTTATTGTGCGTATGGGAGTCGATGTGAACTATTGTCCTGGGCAATTGGGGGTCAAAGGGGTTGGGTCCCAGATGGTAATCGTACCCTAGTGCTCTAGCAAGGCTGTATGTCACCCCTGGGGAAAGATGACGGGTCACGCAACGCACAGGCACCCCAAAAAAGCGAAGTAAGGTGCAAGCAACCCCTCCTAGACCACGTGCGTGGAAAAATAAACCTGCACTACGCTGTGGCACCCAGAAACACAAGAATGAACGTATGCGTGTCACACGCAGCCTAGAATGACCTCTGAAGGGGTACGCGACACACGGGGCAAGCACAGATGTTAAATACGTGCGCGACTCACCGTCTGCCATGAACAAAAGCATGAAAAATATGCGCGTGTGCGCGTTGGCAACACCCCCGCCAAAAGAAGAATTGTACGCTGTCTGAGGAGAAAGGACAACAGTAGAAGGGAACGCTGTTTGAGGAAACAAGCCCAGGAAAAAGAGGAAAAGAGAAAAAGCTGTCAGAGGTAACAGGGAGTACGAACTGGAAACGCTGTGAAGTAAATCGCGTGTGAACCGACAAGAAGTACAGAATTCACCCACTCGCTCTCCACGAAAAGCACGTACAAGGAAATGGCGTTCTACACGTACCTTTTATACACACGTCACAGATGCGCATACGCGATGAGGAAATTTCCACCAATTACGCGCTTTGACACTCGGACGTGTATCTCTTCATTTTTACATGCGCCATTCTCTACGGCCATGCGCGTGACATCACAGCTGCGCATGGTGGCCTTTGGCCCAATGAAATCGCATATGCGAGCACACGTGGTAAAACTGCACGTCCGAGTGTCATCGCGTGTAATCGGAGGGAAGTGAGCATACACGCGATTGGCCTGGGTACGTGTATTTCTGGGGTGCGCAGGAAGTTCCACACGCGATTGGTGGAAATCCACGTGTGCTCTGTCATCACGTGTAATGAGGGAAACGCCCGCACGCGTCACGTCACAGACGCGCTTACGCGCTAAGGGCCTTTGGTCCAATGAAATCGCATATGCGTGCTGACGTGCATACGCGCTAAGGGCCTTTCCTCGATTCACACGCAGACGTGCAGGATTTTCACGTGCCAAATCACTCCGTATCAAGCTGGCCACGCGTAAGCACACGGAAGACCACGCTCCTGCCCAGAAGGCCGAATTACTGCCCCCTAGAGCCCCGAGCACGCTCCCACCTGCCATCTGCTGCTGCCTGACTGCCTGCTGCCCACGTGCCCTGCCATTTGCTGCCTGCACATCAGCCAGGGGTGCTGTTGCTGTGACCACCCCTGCTGCAACCGAAGACTCCCGACTGGGATTCCATCGCTCCACAGCCCAGCCCCAGGACCCAGTTGCCCACCCACTCCTGCCTCTGGGGTTGTCATGTCGGGCACTGCAACATCTGGCACCACTGACAACCCCCAGCCAGAGAGGCAGAGGGGCACCAGCTTCAGTGCCAGGGAAGTTGGTGTCCTGGTGGAGCAAGTCCTGGGGCAGTATGATGCCCTCTGCGGAAGTGTGCGCGCCGATAAGGAAGGACGGACTCGGATCTGGACAGACATCATGACTGCCATCAACGCGGAGGGGGTGGCAGTCCGCGACTTCCAACATGTCAAGAAGCGCTGGGAGGACTTCAGGTCCAGGACCCTGAACAAGGCCCGGCGCCTCTTGAAGGCAGCGGATGCTAAGGGGCGCCGGGGCCACTTGGCGGAAGATCAGATGAGGGTCCTGGAACGCATAACCCCAGCGCTCCACGTCCAGGTCCTTGAGAGGCAGACCCGTCTGGAGTCAAGCGGTAAGTGTACATGCATCATGATTGTAAGCTGTGCGTGTGGTGATGTGCCAGTAGTGTGCCGGTTGCACATCTGTTTGTATGGGGCCGAGTATGGGTGGGGGTGTACAGGGCTGTGAGGCTAACACATGCGAGGGCTGTCATGTGTGAGACATGGATGTTGCTTGTGTGTGTAGGCTTGCATGCCAAATGCAGTTGTGTGGGCACACATGTTTGGATGAATGTGTATGTAAGTGGGCATGTTCGTGATGTCACGCATGTATGTTGTTTTCAGCTGCATGTATCAGCACTGTGTACATGTGCATGTGTGTGTATTTGACAAGGGTGCAACAGTGATGCAACATGGATGCATGTGACAGCGGGATGTGGAAGCCTGATTGGTAGATGTGTCATGGATGCCCATCGGAACACTGCGACAGTTGGCTGAGGTGTACACATGCATGCAAGTGTGGTGGTGTGCGTGCATGTGTAGTGCACTCCCTGTGTTGCATGTGATGTCTGGCTCACCTTTGCCTGCTCATGCCCTTGTATGTGTATGGATGGTGCTGGCAGTTGGGATATGGCTGTGGTATGGCTCATGTGTGCAAGTTGAAATGACATGTGTGTTGCCGATTGTGATGCCATGTGTGAGGTTTGCCAATGCCACTCATGTGCAACTGTCATGTGTGTATGTGTCCATTGTACAGTGCCCTGATGCCTGTGTTTAATTTCTCCCTGTCTGCAGCGTCAACTGATGAAGAGGGCGGAGAAGGTGCGGTGGAGCACAGCGGCGGGGATCGCACCGCCAGCCGGAGACGCAAGGCCGGGCTCCCCTCCCAGGTTGTGATCTCGTCGGGGAGTGAGGAGTCCGGTGCCGTGACCCAGGCCGCAGCTGCCGGGGGGAGGTCCAAGAGGCGGAGGTCGGAATTGGACTCCTCGGCAGCAGAAGGGGCAGCTGGGACTCCACAGGGCCCAAGGGGGAAGATGGCACGGAGTCATCCAGGTTGGTGGGGGGTTTGGTGGAGGAGGAGGCTGTGCAAGCAACAGAGACGGGGTCTGGAGGTGGGGATTCCACTGGTGCTAGTGGTGCAGTGCAGGACCAGGGACAGGAGGCAGCACAGTTCGCCGCGGAGGTGCCTGTGTGCAATCCTGACCCTGATCCTGTCACTGCATCATCTTGCACCAGCAGGGATGCCTACGTCCAGACCCGTTTTCAGGCAGGGGATGAGCTCATGACAACTGGCCTTCCTCTGCCTGCGGACGTGGCTATCCGTGTCCGGGTTGAGCCTGTCCTGACTGGTGCGGCGTTGCATCAACGGGCCATGCGAGGTGACCTGCAGTGTTTTCATGAGGAGACTGCACGTCATCTCGAATGGCTCGTTAACCGCGTCGGCCTACTGGGACAGGTCACCCAGGCCGGATTCCTCCGTTTGATGGGGCTTGCTGCGACCCCCTCCTCAACTGAACCCCCTATGCGCCAGTCGTCCTCCGTGCCATCTTCCCACCCATCAGTCACCTGGGTGCCCTGTGGAGCTGCCTCTGACGGTGCGGCCAGGCTGGTGGAGGAGGCATCCATGCCACAGTCGGGAGTCGGACGTCCAGCAGGGGTGGCCACATCAACAACTGCACCCCAGCCAGCGGAGGATGTGCAGGCAGCAGGAGGCAGTGCACGGGCAATGGCACAGCAGCAGCAGCAACGTGGTGGGAGCCATGAAGGCTCGGGGCCTCAACATCAGAGGGGCAGGCATCGGCCGGAGGGCAGGAGGACCCAGGACAGAGAGTGTCTTCCGTGTGGCAGCGGTTGGGCCACGCCATAGATGGGGAGCGGCAGCGGGTGGAAGAGGCACGGCTCACGATGGTCAGGGCGGAGAACTCCATGCGGAGGGCCCTGAGGCGGGCCGAGTGCCTCGAGGCAATCCGCAGGGGGTTGGAGGTGGACACGTCGATGGCCCTGCGGACCCTCGGGGCCATGGAGGAGGACGGCCTCCGGGACATTGAGCAGGAGTTTGATGATGCCCTGGCCCGGGACATCCAAAAGTGAGCCGTCAGACTAGCCCGCTGCCCTTGTACATAGTTATGTAGTTAGTGTTAGGTTTCCTTTGTTTTTGAATTTGTTTTGGACCTTTTGGACAATGGGCCACATTTTTGTATATAGTTTTTTTTATTAGTTAGTGTTGTTAGATAGGTTTCATTTCTTTTGTTGGGATAATGGACCCTGGCTTGTTCATCTGTACATAGTTCACTGTTGGATTTTCTTTTTCTTTTACAATTTACCCATGGAGCAATGGCTTTCTGTTAGGCGGAAACCTGTGCAGTTCCCTCTGGGACCACTGCAAAAGATTTAGGACTACAGGCGTTGGTGGTGAACCCACTTGGTAGCAGTCTGTACCACACAGATTCACTTGGTAGCTGTGGCTGAGCAGTCAGACTTCTCTCAAGAAAAGTTGAGCAGTATGTGGAGTATACAAAATAGGGCAATTCTTCACAGCAAGAAAAGCAAACACGCAACGAGGCTTAGTGTAAAGATATTAAGGTATTTATTTATAACAAAATGTCTATGAAAAACACTAAGGCAAATCACGGCAAACAATTCAAACACAATTAATCTACGAAGTAGAAACGATCAATCCCCCTAGAAAAATATCGACAACTCTAGGTTCTACCGGTACCACTTATTTTCAGACAGAGGTGTATACCTCAACCTAGATGACACTCGAATATTAGTTAGGACGGGAGAGAAAAAGATAGGCAGGTTATGAAGTCAACACAGTTCAATCCTATGCGGATAAAATGCAAGGCAGGAAGGCAAGAATCACAATAGATCGTAAAGTTCAGAGGCCAGGCCCACTCGGAGAGAGGCAAGGCGCGATGTCCCAAAAAGTCTCTAGTGGAGATGCATTCAAGTCTTTATAGCAAATTGTTATCGGCAGGTTGAACCAGTTCAGAACAAAGAATGAGCAAAGCTTGGAGGCGACCCAGTGGAACGGAGAGGATTAAGACACCTCACTCGAACCGAACGAAAGGGTAGCCAGGCGGACACGGTACCTTGTTGTGGAGGGCAGCTCCGGCGGAGGCAGTTGTTCCTGGTGGTGGATGCACGTTGGGTCTTTGCCAAGAGTAGAGATGATCTCGTCGTCGAAGGAAAGTGAAGTCCGGTGCACCAACAGGGAAGAGACGAGCCGCGGAGTGCTCCGTCACAAGGCACCACCTTTTGGTCGCGGTACAGGGGTAGTGGCTATTCGGTTGCCGAGGTGCTCTGCACGGGCAATTAGACCACTGCGTCCTGAGGCAAATAAAAAGCAAAGGGGACTGGTTGTTCCCACCAGTCAGGGGAAGAGACTCTCCGGCAGGGAGATCTCCTCTGTCGTCGGGAAGTGGTGAGTCGGTTCCGCAGGGCTCCACCGGAGGTGTCGTCGTTGCAGGTCGGCTCAGCGTTACCCTCGTCGGATTCTTAGGTCCTGTGGCGACTTCTGAAGATCCAGTCCCAAAAGCCCTGCTTTTATGCAGACGACCCCCATTCATTCAGCCTAGCTGTCAATCAACACATGCTAAGTGGTGAGTGGGAAGGCTCACCACCTGGGCCAATCACTCCAGAGTGCGACCTGAGTTGGCAAGGCAACTCGGTACAGGGTGCCTAAACCCCCTCCCACACCCCTGAGGTAACCCAGACAGAATGGCACCACTTTGGAGGGTCTCTGTACAGAGGTCCGCCAAAAGTGGAACAAAGGGCTCAACCTTTGGTTTAGGAGTCACAGAGACGAACACAGACGCCATTTTAAAACCGAGTTCTGGCAGAAAATACCACTCGATAAACTTATTTAAGATAAGTAGATCGGTGGTACGTCAGAGATAAATGAGAAAAAGTATCAATCTCCAACAATGGGACGAATCCCATAGGGTTATGTTCGGGGTCGAACATAACAAGTAGTTTCCACTGCCACCAGCCAAAACTCGACGAGGGGGGACGGGACAGTGCCCCCTCGAGTAACAGATCCAGGAGTAATCGAATTACCCCTACTAGTACGTCCACAATAAGATGGTTGGTACTAGTTCTGTTAGTAAATTTAGGTCTAGTAAAGCCAATGGTGACTTTACATGCCCGGGGAGACAGTAGTCAGTCCCCGGGTATGGAGTCTATGGTGGGGGACCCGCTAGGGCGCCCCCGTGTTACGACACGTAGGGTGCGGTGTAACACACATAGAAAAACATATGAGACCCTATGGAGTAAAAGACCCCATAGCCCATCGAGCACATTGACATTTCAAAGGAATTACACACATACATGTCCAAGAGTGGGAGAAAAGAGTCTCACTCTTGGCAGGATGGAAAAAAACAAACTCCAGAAATCCAGCAAAGCTGCTGGGGGACTCACTAGGTTAGGAAATTCAGCCTAAACAGAGAATTCTCCCTAACACTTTCAATTATAATTTTCCATTGGATTTTCTTTTGTGGACTGTGACTTTGGACACCATTCCTTTGGATTATGATTTTTGGTTTTGCTTTTTTTCACGGACATGCTTCTTTTCATTTTTTTACATTCCCATTTCTGTTTGTTTATTTTGTAATCAATTTATGTTTCCTTTAATACATATTTTTTGATCAAACTTCAATGTGTAGTATCATCTCATTGGTTTCATGCATATCATGATATGGGTTTTGAGATTCACTGACACCCATTGGGTGTATGTGAGGGACATGTGTTTGTTTCCAAACTTGCATTTGGTGTTCTATCATGTTATTGCCATTTCTAAGTGGGTGGATGCAATACTCGGGTGGGTGTTTTGCATTTGGAGGCTGACCATAGGGACCAGGGTTCTAGATTGTGATGACATGTTGGCTGGGGAACATGAGTTGGGGCCTGCTGGCAGGTGCCCCACAGTGCTGGGGGGTGGGAGTGCAGGGGAACATGAGTTGGACATGAGTGGGGGCCTGCTGGCAGGTGCCCCACAGTGCTGGGGGGTGGGGGTGCAGGGGAACATGAGTTGGACATGAGTGGGGGCCTGCTGGCAGGTGCCCCACAGTGCTCGGGGGTGGGGGTGCAGGGGAACATGAGTTGGACATGAGTGGGGGCCTGCTGGCAGGTGCCCCACAGTGCTGGGTCGGTGGGGGTGCAGGGGAACATGAGTTGGACATGAGTGGGGGCCTGCTGGCAGGTGCCCCACAGTGCTGGGGGATGGGGGTGCAGGGGAACATGAGTTGGACATGAGTGGGGGCCTGCTGGCAGGGGCGTGGGGTGATGGGAGACATGAGTGGGGGCATGGTGGAGGCTGCCCCTGGTGGGTGGGGGTGATAGGGGACATGAGTGGGGGCCTGGTGGAGGCTGCCCCTGCACTGCTGGGGGGTGGGGGTGATGGGAGACATGAGTGGGGGCCTGGTGGAGGCTGCCCCTGCACTGCTGGGTGGTGGCGGTGGTGTTAGACATGGGTGGGGGCCTGGTGGAGGCTGCCCCTGGTGGCTGGGGGGTGGGGGTGATGGGAGACATGAGTGGGGGCCTGGTGGAGGCTGCCCCTGGTGGCTGGGGGGTGGAGGTGCAGGGAGACATGAGTTGGACATGAGTAGGGGCCTGGTGGAGGCTGCCCCTGCACTGCTGGGGGGTGGCGGTAGTGGTAGACATGGGTGGGGGCCTGGTGGAGGCTGCCCCTGGTGGCTGGGGGGTGGGGGTGATAGGGGACATGAGTGGGGGCCTGGTGGAGGCTGCCGCTGGTGGCTGGGGGGTGGAGGTGCAGGGAGACATGAGTTGGACATGAGTGGGGGCCTGGTGGAGGCTGCCCCCGGTGGCTGGGGGGTGGGGGTGCAGGGAGACATGAGTTGGACATGAGTGGGGGCCTGGTGGAGGCTGCCCCTGCACTGCTGGGGGGTGGGGGTAATAGGGGACATGAGTGGGGGCCTGGTGGAGGCTGCCCCTGGTGGCTGGGGGGTGGGGGTGGGGGTGATGGGAGACATGAGTGGGGGCCTGGTGGAGGCTGCCCCTGCACTGCTGGGGGGTGGGGGTGATGGGAGACATGAGTGGGGGCCTGGTGGAGGCTGCCCCTGCACTGCTGGGGGGAGGGGGTGATGGGAGACATGGGTGGGGGCCTGGTGGAGGCTGCCTCTGCACTGCTGGGGGGTGGGGGTTATGGGAGACATGAGTGGGGACCTGGTGGAGGCTGCCCCTGCACTGCTGGGTGGTGGCGGTGGTGGTAGACATGGGTGGGGGCCTGGTGGGGGCTGCCCCTGGTGGCTGGGGGGTGGGGGTGATAGGGGACATGAGTGGGGGCCTGGTGGAGGCTGCCCCTGGTGGCTGGGGGGTGGGGGTGATGGGAGACATGAGTGGGGGCCTGGTGGAGGCTGCCCCTGGTGGCTGGGGGGTGGAGGTGCAGGGAGACATGAGTTGGACATGAGTGGGGGCCTAGTGGAGGCTGCCCCTGCACTCCTGGGGGTTGGCGGTGGTGGTAGACATGGGTGGGGGCCTGGTGGAGGCTGCCCCTGCACTGCTGGGGGGTGGGGGTGATGGGAGACATGAGTGGGGGCCTGGTGGAGGCTGCCCCTGCACTGCTGGGGGGGTTGCGGTGGTGGTAGACATGGGTGGGGGTCTGGTGGAGGCTGCCCCTGGTGGCTGGGGGGTGGGGGTGATAGGGGACATGAGTGGGGGCCTGGTGGAGGCTGCCCCTGGTGGCTGGGGGGTGGGGGTGATGGGAGACATGAGTCGGGGCCTGGTGGAGGCTTCCCCTGGTGGCTGGGGGGTGGAGGTGCAGGGAGACATGAGTTGGACATGAGTGGGGGCCTGGTGGAGGCTGCCCCTGCACTGCTGGGGGGTGGCGGTGGTGGTATACATGGGTGGGGGCCTGGTGGAGGCTGCCCCTGCACTGCTGGGGAACTGGTCCAGGGTTGGCGCAGCCCTTTGCGATTATTTGGGGATTTTGAAGGCTTTTCCTTGCGTGAGGGCGTTCTTGGGGGCGTAACGGGCGCTGCTGCAGGGTCGCTGCGCCACGCTGCGCCACGGCTGGTTTTGGATGCGAAAATCCATGAATACGCTGTGCGCGGAAATCGATTTTAGCGCACGCGGCTGGCACAGACATTCGCCCGGGCACGCTGTGCGCCAGCCGCGTGCGCCACTTTTGTGGGAATTTCTATGAATTACCCTGCAAGTTGTTGTAGGGGTTTTGGTACTGGGTATAATTCCAAATTGTTTGTGATAGCACGTGAAGGAGTTTGGTTGTTGTCAAGTTTTGTAGTGCAGTAACTGCAAAGTATTAAGGGCTCAGTTATTTCGTATTTGTTTTCTGCTAAAAGGTAGAGAGCTAATTCAAACCATTTAGAATCTTCATTGTCTTCTATTTTGTATGATAGGTATACAGTTTTTGTGTTACTTTTATAAAAAGTTCTACGGCAACATACACATACATGGTTTGGTACTTCAGCTGATGTACTTTTAAATTTGAGTATTTCTTTTTTGTATGTGTTTAGCAAAAAGTTGCCATGTGTAGAATTGTTGCTTAATTGGTTTAAAGCTATTTCATTCTGTAAATGGCTTTCACTTCCAAAATATTTTTTCGGGATATAATGAATTTCTTCAAGTAGGTGTTTTGCTGTACCATGTAGAAGGATGTTATTTAACTTTGCTAGTGCTAAAGCAGGACTTTTAGCATAGTACAGTTTATAGACTAGATTTCTTATAGTTGAATGATGTGTTGATATCCTTTTGATATCATGGAAAGTGGTTTTACAAGTATGTCCTGTAATGCAGGCCAATGAATGTCCTTGTAGTCCTGTGTACTTGCGCACTGGACAGGTATCCAAATTTTGCAGTAAATTAATTTTGATTTTGTCTTTGCTTTTTACATATTTATTGAGGAAATGGCGTAAAGATTTGAAACATTGTTTGGGAATATTACACATTGATGTGCATGGCCATTTGTACACAAGACGTTCTGATTCAGTTGAATGGAGGGGTAACTCTAGGTTTTCAGGGCATATTTTTGTAAGGAGTACTTCTTGTTCCATTATGGTATTATTCACTTTTTCATAACCGCGACCACTGCTATGTATGGCAATTGTATGTGTTTGCTTTTGTTTGTACGCTTCTTCATTAAAATATGGTTCAGTGCTCGTAGTGTGATTCCATTCACCTGAACAGATACTTAAGAAGTTCTTTCTGTTGACATTTTGCTTATTGAGAAGTCTTTTTTGTAATTTAGTTATTAGTTTTGTTAGTGGTTTCATTTTGTTTAACAATAAAATAAATAACTTTCTTTTCAGAAGAATTGCACTGTCCATCAACGCTTCTAAGATTAATTTCCTACGATAGGTTTTAAGCATTGAACCTGACTTCTCTCCAGTTTTTATAAGATTTTGAAGGACTTTGTGACGGTACATTTTGGCTAAAATACTTTTCTTGGTATGCTTACTTTGCACTATATTAAAATTTGAAGAAGTAGTTTTATCTGTAGTGATAGCTGATTTTCTGTTAATTGTTTTTTGGTTTGTTTTACATTTTGATAGAGGAGGCAAAGTTTTTGTACTTGAAACTTCTTGTGTTTCACTAAATGACTGTATTAGCTGTTTTGTCTCAACTTTTTTTTTTACAAATTCTGCTAGAGATGGATGCTTATGTTGGACACTTTTATTTTCATTTGCTCTACTTTTGCGTTGCTTTCTACAGACTTGACTTTTGGTAGGCATTCTTTAGGGTCTGTTGAAAAAAATAAAGAAGATATCGGTTGGGGTGTTCTGGAATGTATGTGTGCTGTGTGCATGAGTGTTTGAGTAAGATGATAAAGATGTATGTAATGGTGTGTGATTGTGCATTGGGAACTACAACTAGTAGGGATAGGTATTCTTGAATTTATGTGTTACTAAACTGGGGTTCAGATGACAAAAAAAAGTAAGCTAGTGGTGTGGAAAAGTACAAATAGTAAATCTAATGTATACAATTAAAACAGTTGTTTGTTCTATAATATGAAAATTGTAGTGGTTCTGTTGGGTAATTTGTGTGTCCAAAAATAGGTATTTGTGGGCCATTCTGGCTGTAAATCGCTGTTTAAGACATGGAGATTTTTGGACAAAATGGTACACAATCTCTATTTTTAGGCACCAAAATAGCTTGTATTAATGTTATAGTATGTTTGATTAATTATACAAATATTATGGTGATATTCTACTTATTTCTTTTCTTAAATTAACAGGTAACTTCTTAGTTCTTTGTTCTTCGAATTCGGCTGCTTCTTTTCAGTAGACTGGTCTTCACTGCAATTGTAAAAGCTTCAAATTAGTAACTTTGTTTGTATATAGTGCTGTTTTTAATTTAGATATTGATTTTTTTAATTGAAATCCTCAGTGCCTTCTTTAAAACCATTAAACTAATTTATTTACATAAGATACATTGCATCAGTTCAATACATATGATATGTTCTTAATGAACAAATTGTATTGAATGACTAACTGTAGCAAAAAAAAATATCTTTACTATGTCTTGTGAAATTTATAATATACCAGTGAATACTACTATTTCTGTAAGTAAGCTGTTCTAGGTAATAGCGCCTCAATGTCAAGTCTAAATTAAAGTAATTAAGTAAATAAATAAATAAAAACAAAAAAATATGAAATTGTATAAGTATTTTTTTAAAGATTTAAACATAGATTGTGCTTGCATGCAATTTTGTTTGAATATATGTAGTCTATATAATTCATTTAAAAATGTTAGTTTAACATGATTTGAGTGTGTGTGTAAAGAAAGTAAATAGTATAAAGGTTTATAAGTGATAGTTGATTTTAGGATATTGAAAAAAATACAGTAAATTCATTTTACAGATTATACAAGCTAAAAGTCTGTTTGAAAATGTGTTCATCTACTGTACAGAAAATATGCATACCTGAAGTTTGTGTTCATGCATATGGATATGTATGGAGCTGCAAGTAGAAATCTTGGAGACCTGTACAGTATTTCTGGTAGATGGTGCTTGCCATTGATATGACACTTGTACTCAGAGAGATTTACAGTACATTTGCAGTGCTGATCTATAATGATGCAGTTAGATCTAGAGGTCTTGAATGTGATTGGTGAATGGTCATGTGATTTTTTAGCTACACCCAATGAGGGAATGGCAGAGAGAGTGAAGTGGAAATGGTAGAAGGGCTGTTCATGTTACGATATGTCAGCGGACATGGCGGTAGTTCGCGGACATCGGGAGTTACATCCGGGGATTTTTGGGTTCAGAAGTCATGCAAATGAGAATAAGCACTGAAAGGGATTGGTCAGGAAAGTTTAGTTGGTGTGTTGTGCCAGGAGAGAGTTTCTCAGATACTCTTTTTGCTGAGAGAACAAAAGATAGCTATGGATGTGTGTTTCAGAAAACGGATTGTTTGGATTTTAGGAGATTTGTGGATACATTGGTTGAAGGTGCATGCAGAAAGCTGTGGAGTAGCTGTAGATCTTGGATTCCCACATGTGGAAGCACACTGGCATGGAGTATGTGGAATGAAGTGGTTGGACTTGCTACCTCTCTGTGCTACTTTGGAGACAGAGCAACATCCAGACATAATTGCAGTTCATCGTGGAGGGAACAGTTTAGGACATGTGACTGGAATTTTTTTTGCAATTTGCTATGAAAGAAGGACTTGGGAAGGTTATGGACATGTTTCCTAATTCTCAAGTTATATTTTCACAGATTGCGCAGAGACAAATGTGGCTTCGTTCTTCTTCATTTGGTCCACAAATGGAAAAAGCAAGGCGCAATGTTAATAAGGCTGTTTGTGCCTTTCTAAGAGATTTTGGCATGTCCTCTTTTCACAATGAAAATATTATGTTTCGTAGTACATACATTTTTCACAGAGATGGAGTCCATCTTACTTATGCTGGCAATCAGATTTTTCTGAGAAATGTACAAAATGCATTGCAACCTTTTTGGAATTACAACAACCATTTTGAAGTAGGTGTTAAGCATTTATAATTTTTGACTTACAAACACCACCCAAAGGCTCTTTTCAGAGCCACCACTTCTTCCCAGAGAAAATTGCAATGTTTGTGATGGGGTAGCAACCCAATTTTTTAAATGTTCGCGAACTGTCCACGGACTTCTAAAAAATACAAAGGGCCCTGCTTCATTTATTTTCACTTCTATTTTTTAACTGTGAAAGGCGGCTCTGAAAAGAGCCTTATTTTTTTTTTTATTTTTGATATTTTGTATTCTTTTTGGTTTTTTATACAAGACACACTAGGAGAGGAGGGGAAAGGAAGGAAAAGGGGGAGACACCAACCACAGGGATAAGAAAGGGCGAGCTAAGAGAGGAAGATGTAGAGTAGGTTTTATTTGGGTAGTGAGCAGATCTTCTCGTGCTCTGAGACGATAGTCTCAAAAGCACTACAAAGTCACTCCCCCCTGCAGAGTACTGTGTCACAGTACATACATACAACTGTGAACCTCGAAAGGTAAGGGTCATCAGCATTCTATATGGCCTGTGAGGCAGCTTGAGGAAGACGCTGTCCCACAGAGGTGGTCCTTGTGGTGACAGGATCAGAAACAGAGGATGAAGTAGAGGAAATCAACCTGCTACGTTCTTCGCAAGGTACAACCCTGCGAATAGTCCCAGAGTGAAATGACCTCAGGTGTCGCTTCCTAGTAGTGGTCCCAAAGCTGTACTTACCGTGCTTCCTACGACTGAGTATCATTTTGCACTCATGGCAGGTAACACAGTTCGCACGAGCATTAGGAACATTACCATGAATGGTAAATAACCACCACACCCAAGACTCACGCCTAGTGCGGGTAGTAGGGTTTTCCTCTACCTCATTCTCATCATCCTCTTCTTCCTCCTCCGCATCCTCACTCCTGTTCCCCTCTTCAGGCCCTTGGGGAGGTGGTGGTGGTGGAGGGGGTGGGGTGGTGCTGAAGCAGGAGCAGCACCAGGTGGCAGTTCTGCTGCCAGGGATGCCATCTTGGTGGTGTAATCAGCAAGTTGCTGGAGAAATAGCTGTGCCCTGAAGAATAGCCAGAAACACAATGAGAATAAGCTCTAGGACGTGGTCTTTTATAGGGGTGCTTGTGCGCGGTTCGCGGACATGCGCGCTGTCCGCGGACAGATCGAACACAAAAAAAAGTTTGAAAAGTTTCAAAAGGTATGTAGAAACTCAGGATTACTATGTGGGACTTGTGCCATGGTGAGATTTTATTGAAAAATATTATGGATTAATTGAAAATGTACTTTTAATTTGTTCGGGGACCCGAACAGTGTCCTCATTCAGACCACGCGATCAGCGTGGGCGCGGTCATATTATCAGTTCGCGAACAAGTCCGCGAAGGAAGCGCATGTCCGCAGGACACCAAATGCACGGAGATTGGCTAGCGCATGCGCGTTGATGTTCTACGGACACTGTTCGGGTCCTGAACTAATTAAAATTGCGTCACAAGTGAAACGAACATTTCAGGACACTGCGTGTGTTCTTAGAACAGTTTAAATTTGCTAGCGAACAGTAAGGACAGATATACTGTTCTTCAGGACACGTTCAATTTCGTTTATGTACGAACATTTCAGGACACCAATTGTGTTCTTAGAACATTTTCAAGTTGCTAGCGAGCAGTACGGACAGGTATAGTGTTCCTTAAGACACCTCCATTTTCGTTTAATTACGAACAATTCAGGACACCGCGTGTGTTCTTAGAACAGTTTGAACTTGCTAGCGAACACTATGGACAGATATAGTGTAGTTTAGGACACTTTAATTTTTTTTTTTACGAACATTTCAGGACACCGCGTGTGTTCTTAGAATAGTTTCATCTTACTAGCGAACATAACGAACAGGTATAGTGTTCTTCAGGACACCTCCATTTTCGTTTATTTACGAACATTTTAGAACACCTGCACTGTCCGCGGACACCTACATTGTTTTTTAAAAAAAAAAAACTAAACTATTTACAACACAATATTAATATATGTTAAATAAAGTTTAATTTTTATAATTTATGACAGAGAAGGTGAGGCAGAAACAGAAACAAAAACAGGAGAATTAGGGGTTTCATCATGATTGTTATTAGGTGAAGAAGGGATGGAAGTCTCATCAAAACGTTTTGGGTAATGGAGAGGGTTTGGGGATAATTGACTGGGATATGGTGAGGGGGGACAAGTACATGTGGGGCAATGGTATGACGTTTTTGTTTTAAAATGATCTTCAACAAAAGTTTTCAAATGATTAAAATTGGTCAACAATAAATCGATGTTTTATTTTATGCTGTCAAGCGTGTTTTCCATAACAGCTTCTTCAGAGGTAGTTTCTATTTTGTTATGCTCTGTACAAAAAAAATATATATATGTTAAATGTATACAAAATAATAATAATTAAATGGTTTATATTATAAAGTGTTTACCATTAGTTTCACTATCTTGTGACATTTCTTCATGTGGGAAATGTTCCTCTAGCCATTCCAGAGTACTAGACATTTCTGTGAGAGAAAAAAAAAAGATAATATATTTTTTTATCTATATCTAATACAGAAAGTTTATAAATATATGAATAAAATTAAGTACACTTACTATTTCAGGTAAGATATGTCCTATGTACTCAGTGGGTCTGCTCTTGTTCTCAGTTCTGTTGTGTTTGTGAGGTAATTATGTTGGAAGCCAATTTATTTTCTTGTGGTATATTCCATTTTAGAACATAGTGCATTTAAATGAATGGTTAGTGTGTTGTATATATGGGTTACATTTCTTATGTATTAGTACATATAATGTGTTTGTGTGCTTTTTTTTTAATTTGTTAAATGTTCCTATGTTATGATATAACAATCAAACATACCCCCCCAGAGTTTTTTAGGTAGTGGTACTGTTCTTCGAACATGTCCGCGAACATTAAATGAGTTCGCGGACATCAAGTACAGTAGAAGAGATTCAGTCAGTTCCATATGATATGTATATAAAGTGAAAGTCATTATTGTTAAGTTGCACTACTAAAAACCTACGAAATTCAATGAAAAAACTTTGTTAAAGGGACGTTATGGTTAAGTTGCGCTACTAAAAACCTATGAAGTTCAGTGAAAAAACTTTGTTAAAGGGACGTTATGGTTAAGTTGCGCTACTAAAAACCTATGAAATTCAGTGAAAAAACTTTGTCAAAGGGACGTTATGGTTAAGTTGCGCTACTAAAAACCTATGAAATTCATTGAAAAAACTTTGTTAAAGGGACGTTATGGTTAAGTTGCGCTACTAAAAACCTATGAAATTCAGTGAAAAAACTTTGTCAAAGGGAGGTTATGGTTCCAAGTAAAACCGAAAAACCCTTGAAATTCGCCAGTTATGGTAAGCTAAGCAACCATAACTCGCGCCACCAACGTGCACTGCTAAGACTAACACCCAGGACATCAAAGATGACATCACAAATGTCATTGATGTCATCACTGATGACATCACATGTCTGGCTCGCTCTTTTTTCTTTTGCTGACATGTCTAGGCCACGTGGTTTTCTTCAGTAACAGTCAGAAATTAAAAATGTTATTTTATTTGTAGACGTATCCTTCAAGTAGGTTCTTACAGTAATTCCCTTAGAGTCCAGTCACATCATATGAAACATATACATACGGGAAGACACAAGCTTGAAAGACAGCAATCCTTTTTGTGCATAAAGATAATCAATAGACTTATGAGCACTTCCTGATAGTTCTTTTTTTTTTATGGCTGTACTTTCCCTGTGGGTCCAATCACATCAAGTGATACATATACATAGGGTAAATAGCAGCTTTGAAACAGAGCAATCATTTATTTGCATGAAAATAATCAGTTAAGTTATGAATTGTTTCTGCTACTACTTGTGCTTTTTTGCTAACTTCACTTTCCCTGTATATACCCATATTGGTATGTGTTCTTGTGTTTTTGTGTTTTGTCTATAGTAATGCAATTATGTAATACATGTGTTTTATTAGCTACGTATTACATATTTCACAATACACAAAAATCTATTAAGAAAACAATTATCATTTCATTATTCATATTAACATTACGAATATTATACCTTCATCTTGTACGCTGCACACAATGTTATGTTTCTGTATGAGTAGCTTAGTATACCAGATAGAACCCTGTAATAGAATGCTATTTATATCAATGATATAATTAGGGTATGATATTTATTGCAATGATCCTTGACACTTGTTTCGCAACATTATAATAAGAATCCCTTGTACACATATTTCATGAAAAGTACACACACATATGATGTCATCAGTGATGTCATCAATGACATTTGTGATGTCATCTTTGATGTCCTGGGTGTTAGTCTTAGCAGTGCACGGTGGTGGCGCTAGTTATGGTTGCTTAGCTTACCATAACTGGCGAATTTCAAGGGTTTTTCAGTTTTACTTGGAACCATAACGTCCCTTTGACAAAGTTTTTTCACTGAATTTCATAGGTTTTTAGTAGCGCAACTTAACCATAACGTCCCTTTAATCAAGTTTTTTCACTGAATCTATATATATATATATACATATATATATATATATATATATATATATATTTATATATATATATATATATATATATATATATACAGCAAGTAATTTACTTGGTGCTCATGGTGAACAATTCAAAAATGTAAAAATAAAATGTGTTTTGCGAAATGGTGAAAATGTCTTTTTTGTACTTGCATGCTGTTGTTGTTGTTGTCCATTCTAAGTAAATCTTCTGGGAAAATATGTGTGTAAAAAGTACATAACCTTTCTATCTTTCTATTATTACAGAACTAACTTCCTTCATTTCCAGCTTGGAGGTAAGAGGGGAATCCGGTGAGAGCCCCTAGCACCCCAGAAAAGAAGGAAGAAAAGGGAGCGCCATGCCACACCCTCTAACCCAAAGAGGGAAGGGGAGGCTGGAGTGCTCAATCCCTAAAGAAGGAAATTGCCCCTAATGAAACCCCACTCTACCTTGCTCTTCCCCACCAAGGAGTCATGGAAGAACAGAGGGGGGCATGGGGGGTGCATTCAAAGCCCCCAAACTGAAGTCCATTTCACTTGAAAAGCAGGTTTTTCCAGCACTGGCACAAAAACAGTTTTGTATGGCAATTGTATGTGTTTGCTTTTGTTTGTACGCTTCTTCATTAAAATATGGTTCAGTGCTCGTAGTGTGATTCCATTCACCTGAACAGATACTTAAGAAGTTCTTTCTGTTGACATTTTGCTTATTGAGAAGTCTTTTTTGTAATTTAGTTATTAGTTTTGTTAGTGGTTTCATTTTGTTTAACAATAAAATAAATAACTTTCTTTTCAGAAGAATTGCACTGTCCATCAACGCTTCTAAGATTAATTTCCTACGATAGGTTTTAAGCATTGAACCTGACTTCTCTCCAGTTTTTATAAGATTTTGAAGGACTTTGTGACGGTACATTTTGGCTAAAATACTTTTCTTGGTATGCTTACTTTGCACTATATTAAAATTTGAAGAAGTAGTTTTATCTGTAGTGATAGCTGATTTTCTGTTAATTGTTTTTTGGTTTGTTTTACATTTTGATAGAGGAGGCAAAGTTTTTGTACTTGAAACTTCTTGTGTTTCACTAAATGACTGTATTAGCTGTTTTGTCTCAACTTTTCTTTTTACAAATTCTGCTAGAGATGGATGCTTATGTTGGACACTTTTATTTTCATTTGCTCTACTTTTGCGTTGCTTTCTACAGACTTGACTTTTGGTAGGCATTCTTTAGGGTCTGTTGAAAAAAATAAAGAAGATATCGGTTGGGGTGTTCTGGAATGTATGTGTGCTGTGTGCATGAGTGTTTGAGTAAGATGATAAAGATGTATGTAATGGTGTGTGATTGTGCATTGGGAACTACAACTAGTAGGGATAGGTATTCTTGAATTTATGTGTTACTAAACTGGGGTTCAGATGACAAAAAAAAGTAAGCTAGTGGTGTGGAAAAGTACAAATAGTAAATCTAATGTATACAATTAAAACAGTTGTTTGTTCTATAATATGAAAATTGTAGTGGTTCTGTTGGGTAATTTGTGTGTCCAAAAATAGGTATTTGTGGGCCATTCTGGCTGTAAATCGCTGTTTAAGACATGGAGATTTTTGGACAAAATGGTACACAATCTCTATTTTTAGGCACCAAAATAGCTTGTATTAATGTTATAGTATGTTTGATTAATTATACAAATATTATGGTGATATTCTACTTATTTCTTTTCTTAAATTAACAGGTAACTTCTTAGTTCTTTGTTCTTCGAATTCGGCTGCTTCTTTTCAGTAGACTGGTCTTCACTGCAATTGTAAAAGCTTCAAATTAGTAACTTTGTTTGTATATAGCGCTGTTTTTAATTTAGATATTGATTTTTTTAATTGAAATCCTCAGTGCCTTCTTTAAAACCATTAAACTAATTTATTTACATAAGATACATTGCATCAGTTCAATACATATGATATGTTCTTAATGAACAAATTGTATTGAATGACTAACTGTAGCAAAAAAAAATATCTTTACTATGTCTTGTGAAATTTATAATATACCAGTGAATACTACTATTTCTGTAAGTAAGCTGTTCTAGGTAATAGCGCCTCAATGTCAAGTCTAAATTAAAGTAATTAAGTAAATAAATAAATAAAAACAAAAAAATATGAAATTGTATAAGTATTTTTTTAAAGATTTAAACATAGATTGTGCTTGCATGCAATTTTGTTTGAATATATGTAGTCTATATAATTCATTTAAAAATGTTAGTTTAACATGATTTGAGTGTGTGTGTAAAGAAAGTAAATAGTATAAAGGTTTATAAGTGATAGTTGATTTTAGGATATTGAAAAAAATACAGTAAATTCATTTTACAGATTATACAAGCTAAAAGTCTGTTTGAAAATGTGTTCATCTACTGTACAGAAAATATGCATACCTGAAGTTTGTGTTCATGCATATGGATATGTATGGAGCTGCAAGTAGAAAACTTGGAGACCTGTACAGTATTTCTGGTAGATGGTGCTTGCCATTGATATGACACTTGTACTCAGAGAGATTTACAGTACATTTGCAGTGCTGATCTATAATGATGCAGTTAGATCTAGAGGTCTTGAATGTGATTGGTGAATGGTCATGTGATTTTTTAGCTACACCCAATGAGGGAATGGCAGAGAGAGTGAAGTGGAAATGGTAGAAGGGCTGTTCATGTTACGATATGTCAGCGGACATGGCGGTAGTTCGCGGACATCGGGAGTTACATCCGGGGATTTTTGGGTTCAGAAGTCATGCAAATGAGAATAAGCACTGAAAGGGATTGGTCAGGAAAGTTTAGTCGGTGTGTTGTGCCAGGAGAGAGTTTCTCAGATACTCTTTTTGCTGAGAGAACAAAAGATAGCTATGGATGTGTGTTTCAGAAAACGGATTGTTTGGATTTTAGGAGATTTGTGGATACATTGGTTGAAGGTGCATGCAGAAAGCTGTGGAGTAGCTGTAGATCTTGGATTCCCACATGTGGAAGCACACTGGCATGGAGTATGTGGAATGAAGTGGTTGGACTTGCTACCTCTCTGTGCTACTTTGGAGACAGAGCAACATCCAGACATAATTGCAATTCATCGTGGAGGGAACAGTTTAGGACATGTGACTGGAATTTTTTTTGCAATTTGCTATGAAAGAAGGACTTGGGAAGGTTATGGACATGTTTCCTAATTCTCAAGTTATATTTTCACAGATTGCGCAGAGACAAATGTGGCTTCGTTCTTCTTCATTTGGTCCACAAATGGAAAAAGCAAGGCGCAATGTTAATAAGGCTGTTTGTGCCTTTCTAAGAGATTTTGGCATGTCCTCTTTTCACAATGAAAATATTATGTTTCGTAGTACATACATTTTTCACAGAGATGGAGTCCATCTTACTTATGCTGGCAATCAGATTTTTCTGAGAAATGTACAAAATGCATTGCAACCTTTTTGGAATTACAACAACCATTTTGAAGTAGGTGTTAAGCATTTATAATTTTTGACTTACAAACACCACCCAAAGGCTCTTTTCAGAGCCACCACTTCTTCCCAGAGAAAATTGCAATGTTTGTGATGGGGTAGCAACCCAATTTTTTAAATGTTCGCGAACTGTCCACGGACTTCTAAAAAATACAAAGGGCCCTGCTTCATTTATTTTCACTTCTATTTTTTAACTGTGAAAGGCGGCTCTGAAAAGAGCCTTATTTTTTTTTTTATTTTTGATATTTTGTATTTTTTTTGGTTTTTTATACAAGATACACTAGGAGAGGAGGGGAAAGGAAGGAAAAGGGGGAGACACCAACCACAGGGATAAGAAAGGGCGAGCTAAGAGAGGAAGATGTAGAGTAGGTTTTATTTGGGTAGTGAGCAGATCTTCTCGTGCTCTGAGACGATAGTCTCAAAAGCACTACAAAGTCGCTCCCCCCTGCAGAGTACTGTGTCACAGTACATACATACAACTGTGAACCTCGAAAGGTAAGGGTCATCAGCATTCTATATGGCCTGTGAGGCAGCTTGAGGAAGACGCTGTCCCACAGAGGTGGTCCTTGTGGTGACAGGATCAGAAACAGAGGATGAAGTAGAGGAAATCAACCTGCTACGTTCTTCGCAAGGTACAACCCTGCGAATAGTCCCAGAGTGAAATGACCTCTGGTGTCGCTTCCTAGTAGTGGTCCCAAAGCTGTACTTACCGTGCTTCCTACGACTGAGTATCATTTTGCACTCATGGCAGGTAACACAGTTCGCACGAGCATTAGGAACATTACCATGAATGGTAAATAACCACCACACCCAAGACTCACGCCTAGTGCGGGTAGTAGGGTTTTCCTCTACCTCATTCTCATCATCCTCTTCTTCCTCCTCCGCATCCTCACTCCTGTTCCCCTCTTCAGGCCCTTGGGGAGGTGGTGGTGGTGGAGGGGGTGGGGTGGTGCTGAAGCAGGAGCAGCACCAGGTGGCAGTTCTGCAGCCAGGGATGCCATCTCGGTGGTGTAATCAGCAAGTTGCTGGAGAAATAGCTGTGCCCTGAAGAATAGCCAGAAACACAATGAGAATAAGCTCTAGGACGTGGTCTTTTATAGGGGTGCTTGTGCGCGGTTCGCGGACATGCGCGCTGTCCGCGGACAGATCGAACACAAAAAAAAGTTTGAAAAGTTTCAAAAGGTATGTAGAAACTCAGGATTACTATGTGGGACTTGTGCCATGGTGAGATTTTATTGAAAAATATTATGGATTAATTGAAAATGTACTTTTAATTTGTTCGGGGACCCGAACAGTGTCCTCATTCAGACCACGCGATCAGCGTGGGCGCGGTCATATTATCAGTTCGCGAACAAGTCCGCGAAGGAAGCGCATGTCCGCAGGACACCAAATGCACGGAGATTGGCTAGCGCATGCGCGTTGATGTTCTACGGACACTGTTCGGGTCCTGAACTAATTAAAATTGCGTCACAAGTGAAACGAACATTTCAGGACACTGTGTGTGTTCTTAGAACAGTTTAAATTTGCTAGCGAACAGTAAGGACAGATATACTGTTCTTCAGGACACGTTCAATTTCGTTTATGTACGAACATTTCAGGACACCAATTGTGTTCTTAGAACATTTTCAAGTTGCTAGCGAGCAGTACGGACAGGTATAGTGTTCCTTAAGACACCTCCATTTTTGTTTAATTACGAACAATTCAGGACACCGCGTGTGTTCTTAGAACAGTTTGAACTTGCTAGCGAACACTATGGACAGATATAGTGTAGTTTAGGACACTTTAATTTTTTTTTTTACGAACATTTCAGGACACCGCGTGTGTTCTTAGAATAGTTTCATCTTACTAGCGAACATAACGAACAGGTATAGTGTTCTTCAGGACACCTCCATTTTCGTTTATTTACGAACATTTTAGAACACCTGCACTGTCCGCGGACACCTACATTGTTTTTTAAAAAAAAAAAACTAAACTATTTACAACACAATATTAATATATGTTAAATAAAGTTTAATTTTTATAATTTATGACAGAGAAGGTGAGGCAGAAACAGAAACAAAAACAGGAGAATTAGGGGTTTCATCATGATTGTTATTAGGTGAAGAAGGGATGGAAGTCTCATCAAAACGTTTTGGGTAATGGAGAGGGTTTGGGGATAATTGACTGGGATATGGTGAGGGGGGACAAGTACATGTGGGGCAATGGTATGACGTTTTTGTTTTAAAATGATCTTCAACAAAAGTTTTCAAATGATTAAAATTGGTCAACAATAAATCGATGTTTTATTTTATGCTGTCAAGCGTGTTTTCCATAACAGCTTCTTCAGAGGTAGTTTCTATTTTGTTATGCTCTGTACAAAAAAAATATATATATGTTAAATGTATACAAAATAATAATAATTAAATGGTTTATATTATAAAGTGTTTACCATTAGTTTCACTATCTTGTGACATTTCTTCATGTGGGAAATGTTCCTCTAGCCATTCCAGAGTACTAGACATTTCTGTGAGAGAAAAAAAAAAGATAATATATTTTTTTATCTATATCTAATACAGAAAGTTTATAAATATATGAATAAAATTAAGTACACTTACTATTTCAGGTAAGATATGTCCTATGTACTCAGTGGGTCTGCTCTTGTTCTCAGTTCTGTTGTGTTTGTGAGGTAATTATGTTGGAAGCCAATTTATTTTCTTGTGGTATATTCCATTTTAGAACATAGTGCATTTAAATGAATGGTTAGTGTGTTGTATATATGGGTTACATTTCTTATGTATTAGTACATATAATGTGTTTGTGTGCTTTTTTTTTAATTTGTTAAATGTTCCTATGTTATGATATAACAATCAAACATACCCCCCCAGAGTTTTTTAGGTAGTGGTACTGTTCTTCGAACATGTCCGCGAACATTAAATGAGTTCGCTGACATCAAGTACAGTAGAAGAGATTCAGTCAGTTCCATATGATATGTATATAAAGTGAAAGTCATTATTGTTAAGTTGCACTACTAAAAACCTACGAAATTCAATGAAAAAACTTTGTTAAAGGGACGTTATGGTTAAGTTGCGCTACTAAAAACCTATGAAGTTCAGTGAAAAAACTTTGGGAAAGGGACGTTATGGTTAAGTTGCGCTACTAAAAACCTATGAAATTCAGTGAAAAAACTTTGTCAAAGGGACGTTATGGTTAAGTTGCGCTACTAAAAACCTATGAAATTCATTGAAAAAACTTTGTTAAAGGGACGTTATGGTTAAGTTGCGCTACTAAAAACCTATGAAATTCAGTGAAAAAACTTTGTCAAAGGGAGGTTATGGTTCCAAGTAAAACCGAAAAACCCTTGAAATTCGCCAGTTATGGTAAGCTAAGCAACCATAACTCGCGCCACCAACGTGCACTGCTAAGACTAACACCCAGGACATCAAAGATGACATCACAAATGTCATTGATGTCATCACTGATGACATCACATGTCTGGCTCGCTCTTTTTTCTTTTGCTGACATGTCTAGGCCACGTGGTTTTCTTCAGTAACAGTCAGAAATTAAAAATGTTATTTTATTTGTAGACGTATCCTTCAAGTAGGTTCTTACAGTAATTCCCTTAGAGTCCAGTCACATCATATGAAACATATACATACGGGAAGATACAAGCTTGAAAGACAGCAATCCTTTTTGTGCATAAAGATAATCAATAGACTTATGAGCACTTCCTGATAGTTCTTTTTTTTTTATGGCTGTACTTTCCCTGTGGGTCCAATCACATCAAGTGATACATATACATAGGGTAAATAGCAGCTTTGAAACAGAGCAATCATTTATTTGCATGAAAATAATCAGTTAAGTTATGAATTGTTTCTGCTACTACTTGTGCTTTTTTGCTAACTTCACTTTCCCTGTATATACCCATATTGGTATGTGTTCTTGTGTTTTTGTGTTTTGTCTATAGTAATGCAATTATGTAATACATGTGTTTTATTAGCTACGTATTACATATTTCACAATACACAAAAATCTATTAAGAAAACAATTATCATTTCATTATTCATATTAACATTACGAATATTATACCTTCATCTTGTACGCTGCACACAATGTTATGTTTCTGTATGAGTAGCTTAGTATACCAGATAGAACCCTGTAATAGAATGCTATTTATATCAATGATATAATTAGGGTATGATATTTATTGCAATGATCCTTGACACTTGTTTCGCAACATTATAATAAGAATCCCTTGTACACATATTTCATGAAAAGTACATACACATATGATGTCATCAGTGATGTCATCAATGACATTTGTGATGTCATCTTTGATGTCCTGGGTGTTAGTCTTAGCAGTGCACGGTGGTGGCGCTAGTTATGGTTGCTTAGCTTACCATAACTGGCGAATTTCAAGGGTTTTTCGGTTTTACTTGGAACCATAACGTCCCTTTGACAAAGTTTTTTCACTGAATTTCATAGGTTTTTAGTAGCGCAACTTAACCATAACGTCCCTTTAATCAAGTTTTTTCACTGAATCTATATATATATATATACATATATATATACAGCAAGTAATTTACTTGGTGCTCATGGTGAACAATTCAAAAATGTAAAAATAAAATGTGTTTTGCGAAATGGTGAAAATGTCTTTTTTGTACTTGCATGCTGTTGTTGTTGTTGTCCATTCTAAGTAAATCTTCTGGGAAAATATGTGTGTAAAAAGTACATAACCTTTCTATCTTTCTATTATTACAGAACTAACTTCCTTCATTTCCAGCTTGGAGGTAAGAGGGGAATCCGGTGAGAGCCCCTAGCACCCCAGAAAAGAAGGAAGAAAAGGGAGCGCCATGCCACACCCTCTAACCCAAAGAGGGAAGGGGAGGCTGGAGTGCTCAATCCCTAAAGAAGGAAATTGCCCCTAATGAAACCCCACTCTACCTTGCTCTTCCCCACCAAGGAGTCATGGAAGAACAGAGGGGGGCATGGGGGGTGCATTCAAAGCCCCCAAACTGAAGTCCATTTCACTTGAAAAGCAGGTTTTTCCAGCACTGGCACAAAAACAGTTTTGCTTTTTTCCAGCACTGGCACAAAAACAGCAATGTTGCAAGTGAACATTGAACGTTCCTTTCATATGAAAAGCAGGATTTTTCATCACTGACGCAAAAACGGCAGGACAATTGTACCACTGCTAAAAAGAAAATGTCCGGGAAAAAGACATGGTGCGTGTTGACAAAAAGTTATGTATATTATGTTTTGCATACACAATACCAGTGACATTTGAAGAGCCGCTTTGTTTTCCATGGAAAAATGTCAGCCCAAGGCAAACCCTTTTGGCTTGTGGGTGGGCAAACTTCACAAGGAAATCCCCCACTGCCAGACTGGATGTTACATCCCCCATCTAATTACAACTACAATGAAGTGTGTCCTGCTAAAGGTGTGGAAACCCAGTGTTCCCCAAACTTGCTGGCTCTGAAGGCAGTTACTGCAGGAGAAGTTTCCCATGGCTGGATCATGACTAAAAGGTGTGAAGATTGGGGGCTACAACTTCACACAGGCAACCAACTTCAAAGAACAAACTGCAAACCCAAAGAGAATAATACAAACTCTGGTTACAGGCTCATCCAGTGAGAGCATATGTCCTGAAGACAGGAGAGTTGCCATTTGTCCGAAATTAAGATTTACTATTAATTTAAAAGGATGATTATCTTTTAGGCCTTTTTCCCAGCAACCGTAAGGTGGATTTTCTTCATTTATGTACAATTTTTTAAGTAATTTCCAGGCCATTTTGGCGATATACAATTCATCCACCTGCGACTCAGGGAACTGTAATGACCATCTAAGATGTGTTTCTTGCTGATCTGAAAATGTTCCAAATATGAGAGTTGGCGAACCGGTGGAGGATAAAATTCAGAATATGGAAAATAAGGTACATATTCATAACTGTTATAGTTTTTGTGAAGAGTGCAGAAAAGTGCCACTTGGCCGTGCAAAATGGTGCAGACTTGGCTGTCGTCTTATTTAATTCCTCATGATTAGCGGAAATCAGAAAATATTAATACTATGGCAGTTATTAGTAAAATTATAAAGTTTCCCCACATAACTAGATTTTTGTAAAAACTTGACATGAGAACAAATGGGACTTGTACATTAAGATGCCATATGTCTGCTCCAGACCCCTAAACCAATCCTGACCGGGAAGATGAGTTTGGGAGAAGGGAGAAGGGTAACTGTCCAATCCTATTTGGGTGATCTCTTGGAGGGTACTTCCCCAAGATTGTAAATTTGGTGGTGTCATCGCTGCTATTTAAGGGGGACAGCACTAGAAGGAGGGGACAGAGCTGCTGCAATTTACCATCGAAGAGCTCTGATGAAACTTAACATCTGACAGCTGCAAAGAAACACCATAGGAGATTGCTGAGAGTGCATCAGGGTGGATCTGTCTATTTCTAGGAAGGCCTAAGAGGTGACTGGGTCCTATGGCGGAGAGCGGGGGCCATCCTTGATAGTGGAGTGACCAGATTCATGCCCTATCTTTCCAGATGGTCCTGACATGCAGCTGGCTGTTCTGAACTTTAAACAGCATCTTTCTATGTAAGTAGAACTGAGTCATGGGAAACCAAAAGGTGGGGCGTCTGCTTGCCTAAATCTTGTCCTTTTATAGTCGGTTGAGGTTGCAGGGGGCAATACTGTGTAGATCCATAGCCTTTTTACCTAATAAGATACATTTAATTAATTCCCCATTTGAATGGAACACTACAGTGTCATTTTGTTAAAATTCAAAATTAACAAAGCTCACTTCCCAGTGTGCGCTGAAAAACTATAGCCTATAATTTAATTGGGTAATCCATTTTGTCCTGTTGGCCCTGACTTCTTTAAGGAAGAGGGGTGTCTTTGTTCTTAAATCAGTCCAATATTTTTGTCCAACTTTCCCCTAACACAGGCCTTTCTGTGGAGGGGGTCCGAAATCCAAAATTCCCCAAATCATTCCAATTTTCTGGTCCGACTTCCACAACACAGACCAAAGTAGCAGGGAGGAGGTCTGAAAACAAACTGCTAAATCACCCTGTATTTATTTTAAACCAAAAGTTTGAGTGGAATCATAATTGCCATATGTATTTGTACCAATCTTGAAATCCTACTGCTAGCCTTTTAACCCCACAATAAAATCAAAATTGCACAGCACTACATTTATAAGTGTTTAGTTATTGATTAGTTTAATTATTTCTTGAAGTGAAATTAGTAGAAAGTAAAGAATGGTGATCTTTGTTTTCTTGTTACTAATTTGTGTAATTGATTTGTGTGACGAGAAGTTAATGGTGAGCCACAACACAGGTGGCACGTGTAGTTCAGTGTGATTTCTATTACTTTTAATTTAAATAAATAAAAATATATTTCCTGTACTCCAGCCTGGTTCTTGGCTCATTTGTAGCTCAGGTGAAGGGATCCCAGGGGCATGATATGTGTATGAAGTAGGGCTAAATAAAAGAATCTGTTGACCAGTTTATTGCGTCACACTTTGAGTGGGGAAGGAAATAACTCTCTGTGTTAAGGTTGGCCTCTAAATAAGCGGTTACACTGCATACCTATTGTAAAAGTCCCACTGGGCTTTATAACCAGGCACAGGTTATCATATAGGGCCGGTGGCAGAGAATACTTTAGGGTGCCAAAAAGTGACCTTTTGAAAGAGTATCTTGTTTGACCAGGAACCTGATTCATTTGTGAAGCCTTAGACCAGATTGTTCGGCATATGCAGCTTTGGTGAAGACTTTGTTTTTTTCAATCATGTCGCCTCAGTTCTGGTGTTCTCAGGCAGAAGTGCCAACGACAGGGACGCTCATTTGAGTCAACACAGTTCTAACAGCTTTTGAAAAATGAGACACTAGTGACAGGGACACTCATCTAGTCCCCTTTCTATGTCAATATTATATTTCTGTTCTTCCTATCCTAGCAATGAGATTTGAATATGCTCAAATATTTGGTGTGTGTGTGTCTGAAAATAGACTGTGCCTCGACCAATAGCCTGGGGCATGGTAATTGAGTGGCAGTCATGAACAGTTGTTGGGTTTAGCGGTGGCCCGACACTGGGTACGAGGCATTGGGAAGTGTCACAGACTTCCTCATAGGCCAGACTGTGTCTTGTCCCTGTTAGATTGGGAACAGGTCAGTTGAAGAACGTGCCAATCCCTTCTCAAGGGTGTCCAACTTATTTTATTTACAAAATGTGTTTGCACAAGACATGTACATTTTTTGGCTTAATACCTTTATTTTTAAAGAGGTGACATCACAAAGCAATTCCCCAAGGAAGGTGTATTTAATCCTGATAAGATTGTCTATCTAAGAGGAGCTCTAGTGTCCCTGGGATCGAAAGTTCATCAAAGACAATGGGGTGCTTTCATTGAATTGACAGGTAGGTGGAGGCTACCAAAAGGTGCTTCATATCTAAGACAAGAGCTCTGAAAGATGCCTGAGTGAAGCTTAAAATGCAGTTGAAGGAGCTGAAAGAACGAACAAATTTGACTGTACCTAAAAACAGAAAAGGCAATAGTATACTTTATCCATCAGTCCATGGAGTATACCCCCCCCCCCCAATACGATCCCTAGAAGATGTTCTTGGTTTGTATAATCCTCCTATATTGAACCATATACCTGCTCAGGCACAAAATCAATCTACAGAAACTGCACATTCTCTTCTATCTCCATGTGCATGTAGTCAATCTACCCCTAGATGTTTTCTGGGAGGCTCTACTTTGCCATCACTTTCAGCTATCACATCAAAAATTGTGAATCACTCATCATACACCTAACCTCAGACCCTCCAACCAATATAAAGTGTGTACACGTCCACAGGCTGCCAACCTATGACTCAACATTCATCTACAACTTCATAGAAGCCATCACTAGCATGGTCACTAAGGGCAACCACCTGATCATCCTTGGAGACTTCAACATCTGGTTCGAAGAAGAGAACATCAGCTCTCCCAAAACTCTAAGCAATCAACTATCGACAATGCATCTAAGACAAATGGTGAAAGGAGCGACACACACAGCAGGCCACACACCAGATGCAATCTTGGGCAACAAAAGTTTGGGATCCAACCACCATCAAGAATGCCTTATACTTTCTCTAATAACTCACCGGTCCTGAAAAGTAATTGGAGAACCATCAACAGTGTAGACCTAAACATGAAACTGGAAGCCACAAAACCACCTATCACCGACCTAAATGCAACTAGCATAGAAGAAAGGGAGATAAAGCCTTAAAATGTATCACGAAAACAATAGATGACATCACACAGGAAAAAAACGTTCTACTGTAAGGTTGCAGAAGTACGAGTCTGACACATTGTTGGTATGGTTGTTGACAAAGACTTTTATTTGTATATAAAAGTAAATAAAAAGAAAACCTATCTTGCCCAATTTCTAAGAGGGTTGGGCGACCTCAACAAAAAGACTAAAGAATCTGTCAGGCTGGCCAATAAAGTAAATTGGCCACAGTCCTGTGTCCAAACCTATTTTCATCCCTAAGAATCTAGATTAACTAAGGAAAACCTGTCTGTCTTCTTGATACAGAAGGATGCTTCTCTCGATCTGGATGCCAATTCAATGTTCAGTTCTTGATGAGGAAGCACAAGTGGTTCTCCTATTTAACTTAAAAATCCTTAAAGTTAGATGTTCCTCCAAATGTATACAAAAACAACAGGATGGATGAGGAATTGTCTTCCCTCCTTTTTTCTTTCACAATCTGTTTTATTTCACAAAACACAGTTCGCAAGTTTCAGCGGACAGTCTCTTCACCTATTTTTTTCTCCAGTTCACAAATGTAACATCAAGTCTGGTTTACTATCCTGCCAGATTTCACTGTAGATCTAAGTGTTCCAGAAAATGTCTCTTTTAGCAATGGGTCCGGACCCCTTATCTTTATTTCACACGCCTCTCTCTCTTGCTTTTGGGGGTCTGGGACCCCTCTGTGTTGTCTGAGCACTACCCCGACTTGCTTTGGGCCCCAGCATCTTCTTTGCATGCTTCTTTGGACTGAGGTGAGTCCTTGACCGCTGTGTGCTGTTCTTGACGGACTTCCCTAACTTCCTATGGGTTCCAGCGCCTAGTGTGCTGCTCTTTTGCTGGGCGTCCCCAACTTTGTATGGGTCGCAGACCCTGGTGTGCTGCTCTTGCAGGGCTTTTCTGACTTCATGTGGGTCCCAGTCACCAGTGTGCTGCTCTAGCAGGGCATTCCCAACTTTGTATGGGTCCCAGACCCCGGTGTGCTGCTCTTGTGTGGTTTCCCTGACTTTGCATGGGAACAAGACCCTTCCATCAGGTTTAAAGCATGTTGTACCCAGGTCTGGTTCACTAACCTGTCGGGCACTGTTTCTCATATGTCTTTCTCTCTTGGCTCTTTCTAATTACTGGTAAGAGGAAGAGGAGGTTCTTCATTCTTCTCCAACCAGCTCATTTGTTCTCCTTTGTCTCTACCACCCACTACGGTAACCCAAGTACCTTTTTGTAGCATTACCAGCTTGATCAGGCGGCTTCGCAGAGCTGCTTCTTCCTGCTGCATGCTACTGCACGCCTTCCAGTGGCCTCAGCTTGTCCTCGCAGCCTTCCTAAGTGTGGTCCCTCTTGAAGTGTGCTTCTCGGTCAGACCACATGGTCCAAATCTAGGTCCCTCCCGGGCCTCCGATTCTCCAACCTGGACAACTGGGAACACTGTGTGTGTTTGGCAAGGCTCTGTCAGGCTTTCCTGTTCTCGGCTGCGAGACTACAGCTGGCTCTCGGTTCCTCCAGTGAGGATCTGAACAAGTACACAGTCCTTCTTCCCTTTTAATTTCGCTCTGGCTCTAGTTGACTGTACCGCATATGTTGGATCTGTGGTAGGCTTTTGTCTCCTTGCATGTTCTTCATGTCAGTGGTTGTAGGAAATCCATATCTGGGCAGCCCTCACTCTTCCTCATCCCAGTATGGTCTGTGTGGATGGCGGTTTTCTATCCCACATAAGTGCATAGGTGTGTGGGGGACCACAGAGGACTGAGTGGGATAAGAGGAAAGAGGGGACAGAAATGGAGGGCGTGCATACTGCATTCTCCCAAGATAATCCTCACTGGTCTCATAGAGGGTTTCCCTCCTCATGAGATCCACCTGATGAGTAGCACCCCCAGGGGGACTATCGGGTAGCGGCCTCACCTCCCTATGGGAGCAGTGACAATAACCTGGGATTCATCACACTACCCATCACGAATGAAAACAATGGCAAGATGGTTGGCACCCCATGTCAAAGCACTGGAAAAACAAACAGGAAACTAGAAAAAGAATGGAGAAAAAACGATGACCAATATATAAAAACTGCATACAGATTAGACTGTACAAAGCTGAAATGTGTAAAGCCAAAAAGACATACTACAATGAACGGATTGTAAAATCAGGCAACACCCAGAAAGAAATATTCAAGATCATACACGAGATGAGAAATCAATCTGTGTGCAACAACACACCAATCCCTACACAAAACCTATGCAAAATCATTGCTGACTACTTTAAGAACAAAATCACTAGCATTCATGTAATCATATAAAGCAAGCCAAAACGTCCCACCTCAAACAGCCAACACCAGAGAACGACCAGACTAAACCGCTTCCCGCCAATCTCAACAGATAAATTCAGCAACCTGGTGAGCAAAAGGAACAGAGTGGGTTGCCCAGCAGATCCATGCCCACCAAACATCTACAATGACATCCTCGCCCAGTGAACACCGACAGAATGCTACCTCAACCTCTTCAACCTCTCACTAGCAACAGGATCAGTGCAACAAGCCTTCAAATTGGCCTACATCAAACCACTCCTTAAAGGTACCTTGAGAAACATGGAATATCTTACCAACTACTACCCAATTTCAAATATACCATAACCGGCAAAGCTACTAGAAAGATACGTCTAGGAGCAAATCTTGGAATACGTGGAAAACTGTCATGATCCCAAAGCAGACACCTGCTGACACCATGGTCCTAGCTCAGGCACACACAGCAGGCAGGATTTGGACCCACCAAATGGCTGGCTGGTGAAGGGAACAGTGTATGAGCACTGCATCCCACACCAAGATGGCCCCCAGATCAGGATGCCAGGGTGGACCCAAGATGGCCCCCAGATATCCATGCTCCAAGATCTATGGTGGACTAATTGTGCTGGGCGGAGCCCAGGGCTAGTTAAGCCCTGCCCTGGGCCACACCCAGCATTTTGCGTTCTCCCTGGCTGTTAAACAGGCAGCGGCCTGTGACGCAACTGGATCCGGATGCCAATCTTTAGCCCTCGTGTCTAACTCAACTGCAAGGTGTGCCTGAGCCAGACCACAGCTAGCCGACTAGTGCACCCTGGGAACCACGAGGAGGTGGGGGGAAAGCTTACCCAGTGTACACTCACGTCCTCCTCTTGTTCCTTGAAGACCCACTCGTAGATGGTCACCCAGCAGACCACCACCACATTGAGGCTCTCACCAAATCACTTCCAAACATACTGCACGCTGGGCAACTGCCTTTCAGCATCGCAGACGGGAGGGAGTGTTTTGGGTCCAGCGTCCACCTCAGAGGGTACACATCCAGCTCCCAGGGACACGCTTCCGACAATCCAGACCAGGCACTCCTGCAGGGCACCAGAGGTAAGCATTACAAAAACAACTGGCTGCTGGATCAAGCACAAGTAGGCTTCAGACCAATGAGAGGAATGGAAACTGTGCTACCTTTTATCTGGGATGACCTAAAGTCCAACGCAGACGCCAACACTAACTCTGTACTAATACTACTCTATCTCTCAGCAGACTTCGACAAACACAACACTCTCATCAAAAGACTAGGACATATTGGAATCAACAACACAGCTCTCCTCTAGCCTTCCTGACAGAAAGAACAAGCAATCTCGCTAAAGCCATTCCAATCATCACCTTGGAAAACAATATGTTGAGTCCCACAGGGCTCATCACTTTCACTGTTACTCTTTAACATCTACATGACTCCAATGATCAACTTCATAAAAAATTGACTCACCTGCTGCATCTATGCAGATGACAGCCAAATCATCGATAAAATCAATGCCTGTAAAGAGCAAAAGCCACCACTGACCAACTGCCTCATTTAACTAAATCAATGAATGAGGACCAACAGCGTTAAACTCAACCCGAGCAAAACCGAATGATTACATCCAACGACCTGGCAAACAACCATCACATTTCATGGCCCGACAAACTAAGCAACGTGCCAGAACTGTCCAAGGTGGTCAAAAATATTGGAATCCTCATGGACAACGCGCTAACACTAGCACCACTAACATAAATGCAGTGGTTAATAATTGCTGCTTCCACCTACACAAGATAAAGAAAATACTTCACTTCTTCTCCTTCACACACAGAATACTCACCATCATCTCTATCATCATATCAAGAATAGACTATGCCAACAGAATCAACATTGGAATGTCAGAAGATCTATTGAGGAATCTACAATGAATACAGAACGCAGCTGCAAGACTACTGCGTAAACTCACAAGAAGAGAACACCTAACACCAGAACTGAGAACCTTGCATTGCTGCTAATCAAAAAACAAATCTTGTTCAAAATGCTCTGCATAACACACAGAGCGATACATGGCCAAGTAGTGGAATGAATACAGATGAAAATCCCCATCTACAAACCAACCCGAAACTATGATCCTGGGACGACATCAGGCTCGAACATAAACAATACTCAAAACAAACATTTGGCGGATCAGCATTTTCTTGCATAGCAGTGAAACTCTGGAACTTGCTCCCAAAGGAAATACGAACAACAGAGGATCACCTCAAGTTAAGGAATCTATTAAAAACTTGGCTCTTAAACACTCAGAGCTGAAGAAAACTTTGGAGTGACACAAATCCACCCACCACAATGAAAGAGAACTCCACGAGAATGGACCACTCAAATGTCAACCACAAGCACAGCAAGACTAAGCGAAAGGTCCAAACCAACGCAACAAACCCATACAGCCCCAGCCAACCCTACTAATAACTCTTTAACTCTCTAACACTCAGCATGTCCTTCACCCATTGCATAACAGACTTGACACAAACCTCAATCACGAAACACTGAAACTACAAACAATCTACTATCTCCACAACACCCAACACACACAGGAAACACCTGCATACAACATACAAATGTCAATCTACCAAAATCATACCAGCACACAGTGACCAATTTTTTCCAAACTGAAGCTACCAACACCACATCAAAGCTCTCTTGGTCTTTTCCCTCTCAACCCCACTAACCTTCCCAAAACCCTTCCTTTGCAGATCCATCAGAGCATCTGGACACCATGAAAAATGGCAGCAGAGCGTGGTATACGTCCCTATAACATAATGTAACATATTAAAGAACGTTTTCTTGGAAGGGTAATTCAATAGTGACTGTGAACGAGCCATGGAGCTTCAATGATTTGTTTAATATTGTGCAAAGATTTCCTAAAATACGCGAGGTTCCTGTTAAGTTTCAAGAAGAGTTATAAGTCATTATAGACAGTTACAAACCTCTTGCGCTGATGCTAGCCAGCTGTTATGAGCCGCTCTAGCCCCCAACAGGTTTACTTTATTGTGACAGAAGGGCAATTGGCCTTTAAATGAACCCCTGAGAGCCAATCTAAAAGTGTTTACTGGCCGATTACTCTGCACCATTATAACAATCTGCCCCAAAAAGACCAATTGGAAGAAGATAAATTCATGCAAGCACGATAATGAGAAAACCACAGATTATCTTCAAAGGCTTAAATTGTGTTTTTATCAGTACTTGGTTATCCCTAATTTGGCAGCAATTGCACCAAAATGTTTTCCACATCTGTAATCGTGCTGCAGCCCAAAATCACAGAGCACTTATTAGTTGGGAAGGCAAGATTTGACTGAGGTGTTGTTAGATGAGCAGCATTTTCATGATAAGGCAGAAAGAGACTAGCAAGTCTTAACTTTCGCACAAAAGTGTGGGACAGAAGATCGATCTATGTGCTTACTGCAGAGTAATCACAGCGACTCCGAAAAAGTCGAATCAGTTGCAACTAATTTAAGTGACATTAAATGTGGTGGGAGATCCCCCCGCAGCCCAAACACTACAACCCCCCACTTTATTGTATACCCCAGCCCCACCATCTATAATGTCACCTAAATTTGTTGTAACCGCTTCGACATTTTCGGAGTCCAGTGCCATTCTGCGCAGTAATGGGGCGATACCACAGTGGACAGGACCCGATTGCCAGCGAAGAGGGAGGAGCAGAGCCAGAGGACTCCCTGTCAACGTGGAGCAAGGCAGAGCTCAAAATGGATGTCGAATCCATACAATGATCAGTGTAATTATTGCAAAGAAGTTATGATATGATAAGTCATTTATAACGCACCTGTAAACAAGTGTTTCTAGGCGCAACAAGACAAGGGAGTGAATACAGAGGGAGGACAAGACAAACAATCTTACTAGGCCTTGAGTCTTTCAGATCGTGTAAGTGCGAGAACGAGAATTGCAAGGGGAAGGGGAGGGCGGAAGTGCAAGGGGAGGAGAAAACAGGGCAGCAATGCTCTGAGTAAGAGCAGCCAGGGCAGCACAGCTCTGGGTACTGCAAGGCAAACAAGGGACTGAAGGGTTACAGTTACAGCCCCTAACTGTGTGGTAGGCCCAGAGGCAGTGCAAAGGTGACTGATCAAGAAAGAGCCTGGTACCCAGTCAGACTCTGAGCGTAGCCAAGCAACCTGTCGGTTCAGCAGACAGGTAGGTCAGCAGAGGAGTGAGAGAGAAAAAGCAGAGGAGAATAGGAGTGTTTTGAGCTGCTTCTGGAACTTCAGGTAGTCCGGCTCAAGTTTGAAAGGGGCAGGGAAGTAATTCCAGAGAGAGGAACCTGCAGAGGAGAGAGATCTAACCCCACTCTCCTCCTGGCGAAGCGTCTAACCCCTAGAGAGTTGGAGGTAACTGAGGAAAGGGCTCGAGAAGGAAGGTATTTTGGAAGGGAGTGTTGGATGTAGTGCGGGCCATGGCCCAGAATGTCAATGCAAAGGGTCTTGAACTTGATCCTTGAAGCCACCAGGAGCAAGTGAAGAGAGTTTGAGGCTAGAGAGATACGTCCATGGGCTTGCGGCCAAGGATATGTCTCACAGTCCTGTTCTGGATTAGTTGCAGAGGGTGGAGAGTAGAGGAAGGCAGATTGAGAAAGAGACTGTGGCAGTAGTCCAGCCTAGAGAGGACCAGGGCTCTGGAGACAGTGAGCATCTTGGGGAAAGTGAGAAAGGGAAGAGTCCCTTTGAGGAGGTGCAGCTGGTAGTGGGACCTCTTGGTGACGTCTGAGATGTGAGGAGAGAAAGAGAGAGTGGAGTTGAAGATGACACCAAGGTTTTTGCCTCGCAGGAAGGTGAAGGAAGAGGAACCAAGGCGGGGGGCCAGGGTGAGAGAGGGAAAGCAGGGGCAGAGGTCCCAATGAGAAGGATCTCTGTCTTACTGGCATTAAGGCAGAGATCGTTGGAGGCGCACCAATCCTGATTCATGGATAGACAGTCAGGAATGAGCGAGCGAGGAGAGGAGGCTGAGGGGAGCCTGAAGCAAACCTGAGTGTCATCCGCCAAACACCGAAAGTTAGAGGAGAAGGTAGAGATCATGTGTATCAAAGGGGCCAAGTAGAGGTTGAAAAACCAGGGTGAGAGGATAGAGCCCTGTGGAATGCCACAGGCAAATAGAGAGGTGGCAGAGAGAAAGGGACCAAGTTGGACCTGGGAGGGGCAGTCCAAGAGGAAGGAGGTCAGCCACTCCAGGGCCTGATCTGTGATGCCCAGGTTCTCACGGAGTCGATTGATCAGGATGTCGTGGTTGACTGTGTCAAAAGCAGAGGAAAGATGAAGGAGGATGAGGACAGAATGAATGCTGGAATCAAGGTTAGAGAGCAGATCTTCACAGGTGTTCAGGAGAGCAGTTTCCGTGCCTCTGGCAGCTCTGAAGTCAGAATGATGGTCATGGAGACAACCAACAGATTCAGTGTGGAGAGGAAGCTGGCAGATAGGCAGCCTTTCCAAGAGTTTGCCCAGGAAAAGGGTGATGGAGATTGGGTGATAGTTTGCCGGGCAGGTACGATTGGCAGACAGCTTCTTGAAGAGGTGGTGCACAAGGGAGTGCTTAAGGGGAGAGGGGAAAGTTCCAGTGGCGAGAGAGTGATTACAGAAATCGGCCAGGGCTGGAGTGAGGGTGTCAATATGGTCATTGATGGTTCTGGAGGAGCAGGGAAGCACCTGTTTGGATGATGTGATGCTGGAAATGCATTGGAGGGACAGGGCCTCCGTATCCTTGTCCTTTACTGCTCTTTATCGTGTATTCTGTCGTGTTTTCTGCAAAGGAGTTAATGTGGGACTCCTGGCGGTGCAGCTCTCTTTCTTTTTGGTTTGGTGAACGGACCCGTGGGATACCCTTATGGCACCCATGGGTGGGGGGGTACAAGCCTGTGCCCCTAGTGTATGTTTATGGGCGCCTGTGGGTGGCCCGCAGAGCAGGGTATGGGCTGGTGGCAGCTCCAAGCTGAATTTGACAGGTGCGCGGAGTAGCCTCCATTTTGGGATATCCCGGCCCTGCCCTGGGGGTCAGTTGATCCCTGATGGAAAACAAGATGGCCCCTGTGGCCTCTTGCTTTCTATTACCCATTACCTTGTTTTCCCAAAGTCCTGGGAAGCCCTGACTCTGTCCCTTCCCCCTGACTGGCTATTGGGTGGAAGTGCCATATATGGTGTTGTTGTGAAGGCCAGACTAGCTGGAGCCTTCCCGGTGATGTATGTTGTGGGTACCTCCTGTGGGTGGGACCTGGGGGAATAGAGTGTGTGACGAATATGCATTCTGTGTTGTGGGTGTCTAGTATCTGGTGGTTGACACAATGACTGAAACCGGTATGAATGCGGCTTGGAGTGTTGAATGGCTCGGTACTTGTCCCAATACACATAACTTGTTGTGAGTGTCTGGAGAGAAGTGAATGGCCTGAATACCTTGTGTGCCTGATTGGCTGCCTGACTGCATGAATGCCCATAGTCGTGATTGGATGCTTGAGTGTGACCCAGCGGAATGAATGGGAGATCAACAGTATATCTGGGGACCTCTCACTGCTAGGAATCGTGTTCAGAAGCTGAAGTCCACTACGACGAGTAACTGGAGTAACTGACGCTTGACCTTGAAACCCCCGCTGGATGAGAAGGAGGGCTGTGGTTCTCCCTCGCTATCTGAAGGCCACTGTGTTTCCAAGGACTGACCCAGAGAGGACCTGGTAAGGCACCCTCTTCCCGAGCTACGAGGGACCATCGTGCACAGCTGATCTTTGCCAACGCTCCCTGGTGGACAGACCTTCGACAGGCTGCTGACCTGGTACGGGGACTGCTGCGGAACTCCAAGGAGAAGCACCCGGACTGTTGTCCACCACTGTCGACGACCGCCGTCGCTGACCGGAGCCGCCGTGCTCCCATTTGCCTAAGAACTTCAATTGATCATCGGACGCTCACGCCTGCATCGTCATCCGCTTGTCTCCCGCTGGAGAAGGCCCGACCGTCGACGCGCCGAGGAGCATCCACCGGTGGGTTTCCCACCACCTAAAGACCACAGAGATGCCAACGACTCGACGCCCTTGCTGGGCCACAGTTCTTCATCATCTCTTTGCGGTCCAGAACTATCGTCACCGAGGTGCCCCGCACGCCTCTTCCTTGCAGGACACCAATTCTCTGTGGTCGACGAGCACCGCTAGGAACGAAACTGCCACTTCCCTGCCGTAGTTCACCCTGTTCACCGTCGGACGTTCAATGACGCATGACTCCCGCCTTAAAGGGAGGGCACTCAAGAAGGGCCGTCGATTCCCCGACATCGAACGCCAAGTTCCACGACACCTCTCGACGATCCGTGGATCCCGCCTGAAAGGGAGGCACTCAAGAAGGATCGGTCGGCGCATCGTCGGAGAACTCTACTCCACCAGGTACATTGGGGGGGCAAAACCTTAATAGGAAGAAGTAAGACTATCGGACATTATATGGACTGGGCTTGTGCTATATATCTTTATTTACAGGTTGCCCAGGTGGGGGGATCTCCACTCAGAACTGCGCCTAGCGGTAGGGGTCAGTGTTCTGCCTATTGTTCCAACCATTTTACGTTCCTGCCTATCTCTATTGCTGGTTTCCTCGTTATTAATCTGTGTGACATTTTAACCGTACAGTTGATGCACTTTAATGAGATTCGATAACATTAGTGGTATCACTTTAGACTTGTATATATTTATCATTATTGACTTCCGAGTACAAAGTGCGTTATTGTGATCGTGTACATACCTTTGAATATTAATTATATAAAGACTGTGTTTTCAGTAATACAGAGTGTGGACATTCCTTTGTGGGGGTTCGGGGACTACACTGTACTTAAGAACCAGCCCGCATCACCTCCTGAGAAGCTAGGCCTTGATTGCTCATCCATTGCTACCTTATAGAGAATCTTGGCTGGGGTCCGCTGTGCCTCTCCTCTACCATATAAAGCGCGGAAGTACAGACACCCCCTACCAGTCTTTACACTGGTGGCAGCGGTGGGATGCTTATGGTTTTAAGAATCAGTGTATAACCGTGCCACTTACAAAATATCTGCACTTTATTCGATTAAGGTTTGGGTGTGTACAAAATAACTGCATAACAAGCAATGGAGTCTATTGCGAATGGTAAATTGACTCAGATGAGCTTAGAGGCTCTCCAGAGTGCTTGTGAAGCCAGGGAGTTAGACTTTGTGGATAAGTCTAGGGCTGAGCTGATAGCTGCCCTGGTGGACTACCAGACCAATGGTGAAACTGTTGATGAGGGGGGGAATGCAACCAATGAGGACTCTGCCCCTGGGGTTTCTACTGAATCTGTTTCTGGGAATGCCGCCATTCCTGCTGCCTCTGTTCCGAATCCCAGCAATACCTTGGAGCTTGAGTTATTAAGGATGAAATTGGCCTTTGAATATCGCAAGTTGGAGATAGATGCTGAGCTTAAGAAGGAGGAGTTGGCTCAACAAGTGTAGCTCAAGAATAGGGATCTTGAACTCAAGAATAGGGATCTTGAACTCAAAGACAAGGACACTGAATGTCAGAGAATCCAGCTAGAGAAAGCTCGAGTGGAGACTTCAGCGAAACCCAGTGAGAGTGTCAGGTCCCCAGCAACTAAATTTATGAAGGATTTGGTTGGTGTGTTTTCGGAGGGTTCTGATATCCTCCAATGGATGGAAGCGTTTGAAATGGCTTGTGCAATTCATGATGTTGACAAAAGAGATTGGGCTAAGTGTTTGCTAAGCAGAGTGCCTCAAACTGGATATGACTGTATTCTGAAGCTGAGTGTGGAAGAAAGGGGTCAGTATGAGTGTATGAAATCTGCTTTTATTGCCAAGTTTGGCAAGACGCCTACCCAATACCTTAAAAGGTTCAGGGATTTTAAGAAAAGAGAGAATGTGTCTTGGGTTGACTGGGTGAGTGCTGCGCACATGAATATGATGGGGCGGATTGATGGTTACAAGGTGAAAACTTTTGTTGAATTGTCCCACCTGTTGTTTTTTGAGCATTTTTCTGAAGCCTGTTCACCAGAGCTGTGTCAGTATGTTGCTGACCAGAACATTTTGGATCCCTTTAAGCTGGCTAGGTTGGCTGACAAGTGGGTCTCCCACCGGGTGTCCCCTAAGGACTCCAGTGGGAAGGACAAGGACAAAGAAAAGGGGGCCTCTCAGAAAGCTGAGGAGTCCCAAAAGCAGTCACAGTCGAAATAAACCTAAACCCTCTCTCGTAAGACCCAGAAATCTAGTGGGGATAAGTCATCTGTGGGTGGGAATAAGAGTAGTGGTCCACCCGCTGCAAAGCATGCTCCCGGTGGTTCCAGTACCGTACCCCGCACTCCCGGCACTTGTTGGGACTGTGGGGCTCTGGATCACAAAAGGGGTGACTCCAAGTGTAAAGGTAAGGCACTCGGAGTACAGGCTGTCAGCCTGACCTACCCTTACCCCATGTCTGAGGTGGAGGCCACTGTCCTCCCCTCCTCTACCGGAATCACTTTTGGTGCTCCCGTAGAGATTTCCTTAGTGTCCCTTGGGGCTTGGGACCAGTACGCGGAAGTACTGGCGACTATCCCACAGAGCACCCGTAGATTTTTGAGAAGTGTCCTCCTGAATGGCCAGCCTTCTACTGTTTTGAGAGACACTGGGGCAAGCATGACAGTGGTGGACAGGACCCTGCTCAAGCCAGAGGACTATGTAGATGCTCCTCTGAGAACCACCAGGTTAGCTGGTGGGCCTCCCAAATTATCGCCTGTAGCCCGAGTCACACTCGTAATTGGAGACAAGACAGCAAAGCTTCCTGTCCTGGTTCAGGACAACGTCCCTGCTAACATTCTGTTAGGTAACGATCTAGTCGAGTTGGGATTGATCGCGGATGGTCTTCCCATGACTGCTGCTGCGGTCACTAGGTCACAGGTGACACCGGGTCTGGCTGTGAGTCAGGTACCCGAGCCGAAGGCGCGGCCTAAGGCACGACGAAGGAAGAGCAAGAAGGCCACCTCTGTGGAGGGAGCTCCTTCTCTTCCTGCTGTTCCTACAGCACCCATTGGGATCCATGCTCCGGACGGGCTGGGTCCAGTGGTAAACCCCGTCTCAACTCCTGTGGGAGAAGAACCAGAAGACTCTCCTGTGGGAGAGGTTCTCAACCCGGAGGATCATCCCGATCTTCAATGCTTGTTAGCTGAAGGGGGACACTCCCGGGCGGACTTCTGTAAAGGACAGAGAGAGTGTCCCTCACTCGAGGGTCTAAGGAAACAGGCCCTGTCCCAGGCACAAGGAGAAGTGCCTAGGACTTTCGGGATTTATTGGGAGGGTGAGCTTGTTGTTAGTGAGCCCACTAAGCCTGAACCTGGTGCCCTCAAGAGGTTGGTGGTACCCCAGGTTTACAGGCCCTTCCTACTGCAGTTGGCGCATTAGGTGCCCTTTAACAAGGGGGTCCTGGGAGTCCCTCTGCCAGACATTAGTCCTGGTTACAAGAGACTTACCAAGAGTCTTTAGCTCACTATCTTTCACAGAGAAGAAATATCCCAAACATATCAGTCTTTGTCCTGCCTGGGGCAGTCCAGCACCGAAATGCTAGGCAATTCTCCTCTGAACAAGAGTACCAACAGAAACCCCAGACACGTGTTTCAGTCTGGTTGGACCTCATCAGTAGGGTGGATCTGTGCCTCTCTAAGAATAGTGAGCAAGGGGTCCACGTCTGGATTCCCCTAGTAACTTAGAGTGAGACCCAAAGTTACTTAAATATGCAAATTAACAAGGGGGTCCTGGGAGTCCCTCTGCCAGACATTAGTCCTGGTTACAAGAGACTTACCCAGAGTCTTTAGCTCACTATCTTTCACAGAGAAGAAATATCCCAAACATATCAGTCTTTGTCCTGCCCTGGGGCAGTCCAGCACCGAAATGCTAGGCAATTCTCCTCTGAACAAGAGTACCAACAGAAACCCCAGACACGTGTTTCAGTCTGGTTGGACCTGATCAGTAGGGTGGATCTGTGCCTCTCTAAGAATAGTGAGCAAGGGGTCCACGTCTGGATTCCCCTAGTAACTTAGAGTGAGACCCAAAGTTACTTAAATATGCAAATTAACAAGGGGGTCCTGGGAGTCCCTCTGCCAGACATTAGTCCTGGTTACAAGAGACTTACCCAGAGTCTTTAGCTCACTATCTTTCACAGAGAAGAAATATCCCAAACATATCAGTCTTTGTCCTGCCCTGGGGCAGTCCAGCACCGAAATGCTAGGCAATTCTCCTCTGAACAAGAGTACCAACAGAAACCCCAGACACGTGTTTCAGTCTGGTTGGACCTCATCAGTAGCGTGGATCTGTGCCTCTCTAAGAATAGTGAGCAAGGGGTCCACGTCTGGATTCCCCTATTAACTTAGAGTGAGACCCAAAGTTACTTAAATATGCAAATTAACAAGGGGGTCCTGGGAGTCCCTCTGCCAGACATTAGTCCTGGTTACAAGAGACTTACCCAGAGTCTTTAGCTCACTATCTTTCACAGAGAAGAAATATCCCAAACATATCAGTCTTTGTCCTGCCCTGGGGCAGTCCAGCACCGAAATGCTAGGCAATTCTCCTCTGAACAAGAGTACCAACAGAAACCCCAGACACGTGTTTCAGTCTGGTTGGACCTCATCAGTAGGGTGGATCTGTGCCTCTCTAAGAATAGTGAGCAAGGGGTCCACGTCTAGATTCCCCTAGTAACTTAGAGTGAGACCCAAAGTTACTTAAATATGCAAATTAACAAGGGGGTCCTGGGAGTCCCTCTGCCAGACATTAGTCCTGGTTACAAGAGACTTACCCAGAGTCTTTAGCTCACTATCTTTCACAGAGAAGAAATATCCCAAACATATCAGTCTTTGTCCTGCCCTGGGGCAGTCCAGCACCGAAATGCTAGGCAATTCTCCTCTGAACAAGAGTACCAACAGAAACCCCAGACACGTGTTTCAGTCTGGTTGGACCTCATCAGTAGGGTGGATCTGTGCCTCTCTAGGAATAGTGAGCAAGGGGTCCACGTCTGGATTCCCCTAGTAACTTAGAGTGAGACCCAAAGTTACTTAAATATGCAAATTAACAAGGGGGTCCTGGGAGTCCCTCTGCCAGACATTAGTCCTGGTTACAAGAGACTTACCCAGAGTCTTTAGCTCACTATCTTTCACAGAGAAGAAATATCCCAAACATATCAGTCTTTGTCCTGCCCTGGGGCAGTCCAGCACCGAAATGCTAGGCAATTCTCCTCTGAACAAGAGTACCAACAGAAACCCCAGACACGTGTTTCAGTCTGGTTGGACCTCATCAGTAGGGTGGATCTGTGCCTCTCTAAGAATAGTGAGCAAGGGGTCCACGTCTGGATTCCCCTAGTAACTTAGAGTGAGACCCAAAGTTACTTAAATATGCAAATTAACAAGGGGGTCCTGGGAGTCCCTCTGCCAGACATTAGTCCTGGTTACAAGAGACTTACCCAGAGTCTTTAGCTCACTATCTTTCACAGAGAAGAAATATCCCAAACATATCAGTCTTTGTCCTGCCATGGGGCAGTCCAGCACCGAAATGCTAGGCAATTCTCCTCTGAACAAGAGTACCAACAGAAACCCCAGACACGTGTTTCAGTCTGGTTGGACCTCATCAGTAGGGTGGATCTGTGCCTCTCTAGGAATAGTGAGCAAGGGGTCCACGTCTGGATTCCCCTAGTAACTTAGAGTGAGACCCAAAGTTACTTAAATATGCAAATTAACAAGGGGGTCCTGGGAGTCCCTCTGCCAGACATTAGTCCTGGTTACAAGAGACTTACCCAGAGTCTTTAGCTCACTATCTTTCACAGAGAAGAAATATCCCAAACATATCAGTCTTTGTCCTGCCCTGGGGCAGTCCAGCACTGAAATGCTAGGCAATTCTCCTCTGAACAAGAGTACCAACAGTATCCCCAGACACGTGTTTCGGTCTGGTTGGACCTCATCAGTAGGGAGGAGCTGTGCCTCTCTAAGAATAGTGAGCAAGGGGTCCATGTCTGGATTCCCCTAGTAACTTAGGGTGAGACCCAAAGTTACTTGCATATGCAAATTAACAAGGGGGGACCTGGAAGTCCCTCTGCCAGACATTAGTCCTGGTTGCGAGAGACTTACCCAGAGTCTTTAGCTCACTATCTTTCACAGAGAAGAAATATCCCAAACATATCAGTCTTTGTCCTGCCCTGGGGCAGTCCAGCACCGAAATGCTAGGCAATTCTCCTCCGAACAAGATTACCAACAGAAACCCCAGACACGTGTTTCAGTCTGGTTGGACCTCATCAGTAGGGTGGATCTGTGCCTCTCTAAGAATAGTGAGCAAGGGGTCCACGTCTGGATTCCCCTAGTAACTTAGAGTGAGACCCAAAGTTACTTAAATATGCAAATTAACAAGGGGGTCCTCGGAGTCCCTCTGCCAGATATTAGTCCTGGTTACAAGAGACTTACCCAGAGTCTTTAGCTCACTATCTTTCACAGAGAAGAAATATCCCAAACATATCAGTCTTTGTCCTGCCCTGGGGCAGTCCAGCACCGAAATGCTAGGCAATTCTCCTCTGAACAAGAGTACCAACAGAAACCCCAGACACGTGTTTCAGTCTGGTTGGACCTCATCAGTAGGGTGGATCTGTGCCTCTCTAAGAATAGTGAGCAAGGGGTCCACGTCTGGATTCCCCTAGTAACTTAGAGTGAGACCCAAAGTTACTTAAATATGCAAATTAACAAGGGGGTCCTGGGAGTCCCTCTGCCAGACATTAGTCCTGGTTACAAGAGACTTACCCAGAGTCTTTAGCTCACTATCTTTCACAGAGAAGAAATATCCCAAACATATCAGTCTTTGTCCTGCCCTGGGGCAGTCCAGCACCGAAATGCTAGGCAATTCTCCTCTGAACAAGAGTACCAACAGAAACCCCAGACACGTGTTTCAGTCTGGTTGGACCTCATCAGTAGCGTGGATCTGTGCCTCTCTAAGAATAGTGAGCAAGGGGTCCACGTCTGGATTCCCCTAGTAACTTAGAGTGAGACCCAAAGTTACTTAAATATGCAAATTAACAAGGGGGTCCTGGGAGTCCCTCTGCCAGATATTAGTCCTGGTTACAAGAGACTTACCCAGAGTCTTTAGCTCACTATCTTTCACAGAGAAGAAATATCCCAAACATATCAGTCTTTGTCCTGCCCTGGGGCAGTCCAGCACTGAAATGCTAGGCAATTCTCCTCTGAACAAGAGTACCAACAGCATCCCCAGACACGTGTTTCGGTCTAGTTGGACCTCATCAGTAGGGAGGAGCTGTGCCTCTCTAAGAATAGTGAGCAAGGGGTCCATGTCTGGATTCCCCTAGTAACTTAGGGTGAGACCCAAAGTTACTTGCATATGCAAATTAACAAGGGGGGACCTGGAAGTCCCTCTGCCAGACATTAGTCCTGGTTGCGAGAGACTTACCCAGAGTCTTTAGCTCACTATCTTTCACAGAGAAGAAATATCCTAAACATATCAGTATTTGTCCTGCCCTGGGGCAGTCCAGCACCGAAATGCTAGGCAATTCTCCTCTGAACAAGAGTACCAACAGCATCCCCAGACACGTGTTTCGGTCTGGTTGGACCTCATCAGTAGGGAGGAGCTGTGCCTCTCTAAGAATAGTGAGCAAGCTCCTCCCTACTGATGAGGTCCAACCAGACCGAAACACGTGTCTGGGGATGCTGTTGGTACTCTTGTTCAGAGGAGAATTGCCTAGCATTTCGGTGCTGGACTGCCCCAGGGCAGGACAAATACTGATATGTTTAGGATATTTCTTCTCTGTGAAAGATAGTGAGCTAAAGACTCTGGGTAAGTCTCTCGCAACCAGGACTAATGTCTGGCAGAGGGACTCCCAGGACCCCCCTTGTTAATTTGCATTAGGTGCCCTTGGCTGGTCAACTTGGTAGCAAAAAGACTAAGCAGAGGCTCTCTGCCCATTTCTACTGGCCTCGAATGGGAGTAGAAGTGGAGTCCCACTGCAGGACCTGCCCAACTTGTCAGTTGTCTGGCAAGACTGGAGGCAGTGTCATTGCCCCACTGCAGCCATTGCCAGTGGTTGGCACACCGTTTTAGAGGGTGGGCATCGACATCGTCGGTCCCCTTGACCCTCCCACGTCAGGTGGACATCAGTTCATCCTGGTTTTGGTAGATCATGCCACCAGGTACCATGAGGCTATACGCCTTCGGATTGTTACTGCCAAGGTGGTTGCCCGGGCCCTCCTGGGCATTTTCACCTGTGTTGGATTCCCTAAGGAGGTTGTCTCTGACCGAGGATCCAACTTAATGTCTAGTTACATGAAAACCAAGTGGAAAGAGTGCGCGGTAACCTACAAGTTCTCCACTTCTTACCACTCCAGACCAACGGTCTGGTTGAGAGATTTAATAAAACTCTCAAGGGCATTCTAGGTGCTTTGGAAGAGCCCCTAAGGAGGAAATGGGATCTCCTCCTGCCATGCCTGCTGTTTGCTTACAGAGAGGTACCTCAAGAGGGTGTTGGTTTCAGCCCCTTTGAGTTGCTCTTTGGACATCCTGTGAGGGGGCCCCTCGCCTTGATCAGAGAAGGCTTGGAAGCCACCTCTCCCGGTCCCGCCAAGCAAGTGGGGGACTATGTGTTAGGCCTCAGGCGGAGGATGACACAGATGATGGGTCAAGCAACGGCGAATCTCAAGGCCAGCCAGGAATTGAACAAATACTGGCATGACCTTAAAGCATCGCAAGTGGATTTGACTCCGGGACAAGAGGTCCTCGTGATGGAGCCTACCAAGCCTCGAGCATTGGCAGATAAATGGACTGGACCCTTCAGGATAATCTCCAAGATGGGTGAGGTCAATTATCTGGTTGACATGGGAATCCCAGGGGTGGCCCCTCAGGTATTCCATGTTAATAGGCTCAAGCCTTTCCACAGGCGAGCAGAAGTCTCATGTCTCTTGCTAGCTTCAGAGCAAGAAGAGGATGATAGTGAGCCCCTTCCTGATTTGCTGAATAACAACCCTCAGGATGGCTCAGTGGAGGGAGTGCAGCTCTCTACAGATTTGACAACCGAGCAGCAGAGGGCGTGCCGGACTTTGCTCCAGCAGTATGCCTCTCTGTTTTCGCTGATGCCAGGCCTTACACCGTGGTGTAAGCACAAGATTGACACTGGTGACAGCGTGCCTGTCAAGAGCAGGAGCTACCGAATGTCAGATACGGTTAAGAACCACATCCAGGCTGAGGTCGCCAAGATGTTGGATCTGGGTGTTATTGAACCCTCAACCAGTCCCTGGTCCAGTCCAGTGGTCCTTGTCCCCAAAGCAAGTTACTAAGCCGGATTGGAGGTTCTGTGTGGACTACCGAGGAGTCAATGCCGTCACCAAAACTGACGCGCACCCATTGCCCAGGGCTGATGAGCCCGTGGACACCATAGGTACTGCCAAATTTGTGAGCACCTTTGACCTCAAACACCAGAGGGACTCTACCAGTTTAGGGTCATGCCTTTTGGGTTGAAGAATGCCCCTGCCACCTTCCAGAGATTGGTCAATCATGCTCTCAGTGGGCTGGAAGCCTTTTGTGTGGCTTATTTAGACGACATTGCCGTCTACAGTTCCACTAGGGAAGAGCACTTGACACATCTGGGTAGAGTGTTGCAGGCCTTAAAGAGGGCTAACCTCACCATCAAGGCCACCAAGTGCCAGATAGCTCAGGGGAAAGTCACGTATCTTGGTCATGAGGTAGGAGGGGGTCAAATCCAACCTCTCCCCAGTAAGGTACAGGATGTACAGGACTGGGAGACTCCCACTACTCAAACCCAGGTGAGAGCCTTTTTGGGCCTCACTGAGTATTATCGCAATTTCATGGTGGACTATGGAACCATAGATGCACCACTGACAGCTCTGACTTCACCCAAGCAGCCTAGGAAGGTCAATTGGCCTGAAGACTGTCAGAGGGCCTTTGATGGCTTGAAAGAAAGTCTGTGTCGGGCACCCGTGTTGTGTGCGCCTGACTACAGCCGACCCTTTATCGTCCAGACGGATGCCTGCGACACCGGAATTGGAGCTGTCTTGTCCCAGTTAGATGACAAAGGGAGAGAACATCCTATCATATTCATCAGTAGACAACTCAAGGGTAGAGAACTTAGGTGGGCTACCGTTGAAAAGGAATGTTTTAGTATAGTTTGGAGCCTCAGGCGTTTTAGGCCCTACCTTACGGGGTCTACCTTCAAGGTCCAAACAGATCATAAGCCCCTGAAGTGGCTTATGCCGATGAAGGGTGAGAACCCGAAACTGCTCAGGTGGTCCATTAGCCTGCAAGGGCTAGACTTCACCATAGAGCACAGACCAGGGAAGAGTCACGATAATGCAGATGGCCTTTCCAGAAGGTATGTTGACCGTCTGGATGAGGGTGTCTATCCCGTGGGAGATTAGGCACCCTCCACCTCAGTCTGTGGGGGGGGGGGCGACTGTGATGCTGGAAATGCATCGGAGGGACAGGGCCTCCGTATCCTTGTCCTTTACTGCTCTTTATCGTGTATTCTGTCTTGTTTTCTGCAAAGGAGTTCATGTGGGACTCCTGGCGGTGCAGCTCTCTTTCTTTTTGGTTTGGTGAACGGACCCGTGGGATACCCTTATGGCACCCATGGGTGGGGGGTACAACCCTGTGCCCCTAGTGTATGTTTTTGGGCGCCTGTGGGTGGCCCGCAGAGCAGGGTATGGGCTGGTGGTAGCTCCATGCTGAATTTGACAGGTGCGAGGAGTATCCTCCATTTTGGGATATCCCGGCCCTGCCATGGGGGTCAGTTGATCCCTGATGGAAAACAAGATGGCCCCTGTGGCCTCTTGCTTTCTATTACCCATTACCTTGTTTTCCCAAAGTCCTGGGAAGCCCTGACTCTGTCCCTTCCCCCTGACAGGCTGTTGGGTGGAAGTGCCATATATGGTGTTGTTGTGAAGGCCCAGCCAGACTAGCTGGAGCCTTCCCGGTGATGTATGTTGTGGGTACCTCCTGTGGGTGGGACCTGGGTGAATAGAGTGTGTGACGAATATGCATTCTGTGTTGTGGGTGTCTAGTATCTGGTGGTTGACACAATGACTGAGACAACCCTGCCCGAAACCGGTATGAATGCGGCTTGGAGTGTTGAATGGCTCGGTACTTGTCCCAATACACATAACTTGTTAGGAGTGTCTGGAGAGAAGTGAATGGCCTGAATACCTTGTGTGCCTGATTGGCTGCCTGACTGCATGAATGCCCGTAGTCGTGATTGGATGCTTGAGTGTGACCCAGCGGAATGAATAGAAGATCAACAGTATATCTGGATACCTCTCACTGCTAGGAATCGTGTTCAGAAGCTGAAGTGCACTACGACGGGTAACTGGAGTAACTGACGCTTGACCTTGAAACCCCCGCTGGATGAGAAGGAGGGCTGTGGCTCTCCCTCGCTATCTGAAGGCCGCTGTGTTTACAAGGACTGACCCAGAGAGGACCTGGTAAGGCGCCCTCTTCCCGAGCTACGAGGGACCATCGTTCACAGCTGATCTTTGCCAACGCTCCCTGGTAGACAGACCTCCGACAGGCTGCCGACCCGGTACGGGGACTGCTGCGGAACTCCAAGGAGAAGCACCCGGACTGTTGCCCGCCACTGTCGACGACCGCGATCGCCGACCGGAGCCGCCATGCTCCCGTTTGCCTAAGAACTTCAATTGATCATCGGACGCTCTCGCCTGCATCGTCATCCGCTTGTCTCCCGCTGGAGAAGGCCCGACTGTCGACGCGCCGAGGAGCATCCACAGGTGGGTTTCCTGCCACCTAAAGACCACAGAGACACCGACGACTCGACGCCCTTGCTGGGCGACAGTTCTTCATCATCTCTTTGCGGTCCAGAACTATCGTCACCGAGGTGCCCCGCACGCCTCTTCCTTGCAGGACGCCAACGCTCTGTCGTCGATGAGCACCGCTAGGAACGAAGCTGCCACTTCCCTGCCGTAGTTCACCCTGTTCACCGTCAGACGTTCGACGACCCGTGACTCCCGCCTGAAAGGGAGGCACTCAAGAAGGATCGGTCGGTGCATCGTCGGAGAACTCTACTCCACCAGTACATTGGGGGGGGTATAACCTTAATAGGAAGAAGTAAGACTATCGAACATTATATGGACTGGGCTTGTGCTATATATCTTTATTTCCAGGTTGCCCAGGTGGGGGGATCTCCACTCAGAACTGCGCCTAGCGGTAGGGGTCAGTGTTCTGCCTATTGTTCCAACCATCTTACGTTCCTGCCTATCTCTATTGCTGGTTTCCTCGTTATTAATCTGTGTGACATTTTAACCGTACAGTTGATGCACTTTAATGAGATTCGATAACATTAGTGGTACCACTTTAGACTTGTATATATTTATCATTATTGACTTCCGAGTACAAAGTGCGTTATTGTGATCATGTACATACCTTTGAATATTAATTATATAAAGACTGTGTTTTCAGTAATACAGTGTGTGGACATTCCTTTGTGGGGGTTCGGGGACTACAATGTACTTAAGAACCAGCCCGCATCACCTCCTGAGAAGCTAGGCCTTGATTGCTCGTCCATTGCTACCTTATAGAGAATCTTGGCTGGGGTCCGCTGTGCCTCTCCTCTACCATATAGAGAGCGGAAGTACAGACACCCCCTACCAGTCTTTACAGATGACACTTTCATATGTCAGACTTGTCTAGAAACCTCATCAGGTGTTGTCAGAGAGAAAGAGGAGAAAGGAGGAGGAGAGGGAGATATGGCCAAAGGGGGGGCCAAGAGAGGAAGAGGGAGAGTAAGCGGAGATAGTGGACAGGATGTCCTGAATTATAGCAGAGAAGTGATAGGCCAGAGCCATACAGAGGGCCTAGGAGGGAACATGAGAGGTAGGGACTGCAACAGGATTGGCCATTTCCTTGCAGATTTTAAACAGTTTGACCAGGTTTATTGAAGCCGCAGAGACGCGGGCTTCAATGTGTGCTCTCTTCTTGGACAGGACAGGGAGTCTGTATTGCTTTTGGAGCAGGCCAGTTTCTCAGAGGATGCGCCCGAAGCCCTGCACTTCCTCTCAGCCACCCTGCACTGGTGTTTCAGAACGGCGAGGTCGGAATCATACCAAGAGTTGCACTTGGAGGTAGGATTCAGCCGATTTCTCATGACAGGGCCACGGATGTCCAGGGTGTTCAAAATAGAAAGATGTTAGATATTTGAAGTCTGAATGCCCGAATCCACCAGCTCAGCCGATGACATAGCAGCTCCCACCTTCTTCTTTACAGTCATTTCCACCATATCCACCATCTGCTTCATTTTAAACAGAATAGGACAGCCAGAGGGCCAGTAATATTGTTGCATCTCTGATTATGCTTGCTCTTTCTACTCCTTATATACATTGCGCTGTTGGTGGTAAGAGTGTGTCTAATTGATACTGGAGTATCACACTTCCACTTTAGGAGCTTTCGAACTTCCACGTACTTCACATTCTCGATGTCCGACGAAGCTGTAAATGTGGTGGGTATTGGAGGTCGACCAATACTCCACCCAGTTACAAGACCTACGACTGTCTCCTTGAGGCCCATTATTTCTCAGCATCATGCCTTTTTACTGGGCCCTTCTGCACCAGTGAAACTGATAGGAATTAATCTATTATGTTAAAGGGATTACACCATTTAATGTTCCCCTGATGGAATGTAATTGGATATTCATGTACATAGAGTTTTGAATTTTTGGGTGTGTTACAAAGCCCTCTAAATTTGGTAAAGGAACTATGGAACAACATTCCTTTGTTGCAAAAGGGAAAGTTTGACAAAGTTCCTCTGCAATTATGGTTGTTTAATTGCTGCTTTGTTGGAAGGTTTGTGCTTGCCTTTTTTTACTGCCTATAGTGCAGTGAAGTGCACGTCACAAAGATCATTGGGCCTCATTACAAGTTGGTCAGTATTCCCGGTGTAAATCTGCCAGAATACCACCCAATGGAATTACTGCTATCACCACTTGGTCCAACAAATGTACTCATGCATTACAAGTGGTAGTGGTGGTGTTAGTCCCCATTCATATGAAGTCCATAGGACTCCATTGGGGATTTTGGCAGAATTACCACCAGGATAATTCTGCCAATTTTGCAGAGTTATCAGTGGAAAGTGTGAGGATTTACCCCCAGCATGATACTAGAGGTAAATCCCCCACTCCGGGGCTCTAATTGTAGTTTGGTGTAACGAGAAAAGTGGCAATAATTCTGTTACCGCCACTTTTTTCCCCACACTGCCATACTCGTAATGACCTGCATTATCTGATCATTGAGCTCGAACTGCGGCCATATAAGGCCCCCTGACTTCCAACTCTGTCCTTGTCCCAGTGTCCCAGGTCTCCCCTCCCCCCTGCCAGTGTCCCCATGTGTCCCCTGCCCCACGCCAGTGTCTTCATGTCTCACCTACCCCCGCCATTGTCCCCATGTCTCCCCTGCCCCCTGCCAGTGTCCCCATGTCTCCCCTGCCCCCACCAGTGTCTTCATGTCTCCCCTGCCCCCCGCCAGTATCCCCATGTCTCCTCTGCCCCCCGGCCAGTGTCTTCATGTCTCCCCTGCCCCCGCCAGTGTCCCCATGTCTCCTCTGCCCCCGCCAGTGTCTTCATGTCTCCCCTGCCCACCAGTTTCCCCATGTCTCCCCTGCCCCACCACCAGTGTCTTCATGTCTCCCCTACCCCACGCCAGTGTCCCATGTCTCCCCTGCCCCCCACAGTGTCCCCTGCCCCCGCCAGTGTCTTCATGTCTCACCTACCCCCCCCAGTGTCCACATGGCTCCCCTGCCCCCACCAGTGTCCCATGTCTCCCCTGCCCCGCCAGTGTCCCGATGTCTCCCCTGCCCCCGCCAGTGTCTTCATGTCTCCCCTGCCCCCGCCAATGTCCCCATGTCTCCCCCGTCCCCTGCCAGTGTCCCCAAGTCTCCCCTGCCCCCACCAGTGTCTTCATGTCTTCCCTGCCCCCGCCAGTATCCCCATGTCTCCCCTGCCCCCCCTCCAGTGTCTTCATGTCTCCTCTGCCCCCTGCCAGTGTCCCCATGTCTCCACTGCCCCGTCAGTGTCATTCAGCTCGAACTGCGGCCATATAAGGCCCCCTGGCAGGGGCAGGGGAGATATGCAGGGGAGACTTGCATATCTCCCCTGCCCCTGCCAGTGTCCCCATGTCTCCCCTGCCCCCAGCAGTGTCCCCATGTCTCCCCTGCCACCTGGCAGTGTCTTCATGTCTCTGCTGCCTCCCATTACCTAGTCCCACCTCCCCTTACTGCCCCCTCTATAATTTCCCTTTGCCCCCTGTGATTGTTCTCTTGCCCCCCTCTCCTCTGCCTGCCTTTATACCCTGTGCCCCCTCTTTATCTCCTCCCTCTCCACCATCCAATCCTCCCCTCCTTCCCTCCTTTCCCTCCATCTGTCATTTTCCGGCACTACCCCAATTGCCGTCAGGCATAGTAATTCGTAGCGCCTGTCTTTGCAGACATCTTTACACCTGTCTTTCCACCCCCCTTACACCTCTAAACTTTTCTTAGCACTTACTCTTATCATCAGCCCCTTGACCACTCATAACAGTTTGTCTGTCCCTCCTTTTCCCTTCTGTTTTCTCCTCTCCCTCCCGCCCCAGCATTAACTTGAACAGTCTTCGACCTGCAATGGTAAGTCACTTGTTTTGTTCCTCTCCTCACCCCTTCTCTCCACTCCCCACACCCCCCATCCTTCCCCCTCCTATTGTCACTCTTGCACTGCAACAATTGTCATCAGGCATAGTAATGTTACTGCTAGTTTTGTCTACCTCTTTCCTCCCTCTCCTCTCCCTTATTGTTCCATGCACTTGTACTATCTGTTATGATTTGATAGTTATTTTTCACATTCTGAACTGTTTTAAGGACTTATAAGAATGTACTTGTTTTCTCCCATGTTCCCTCCCTCCTTGAAGCGCTTTGAAACACATTGGGCCTCATTACGAGTCGGGCGGTAGGGGATACCGGGCACCAGTAAGGAGACCGGTGGCGGTAATCCCGTACCGCCTGATTCCGAGGTCCCCTAACGGGAACCGCTAGGGACGTGTGGTCGGACCACACGTCCCTTACGGGTCCTGTTAGGGGACCAGGCCGCTAATTAAGGGCCTGCCATTAGCAGGCCCGTAAATAGAGCCTTCCCCATTCCCCCCTATGGGGGCTCAAATGGGAATGGGGAATGGTTGGTGCAATTGGGACTTACCGGTCCCGCTAGGGTCGGACTAGACCGGTAAGTCCCCATTGCACCACACTGGACTCGGTCCCGTTATTGGTGGCAGTCATGGCGAAAATAGCGCCATGACTACCACCAATCTCGGAATGAGGTCCATTGTGTATAGGCGCTATACAAATGATCAATCAATCTGTATTGCAGTGGATCAGACCGCCAATTGCAATGTTTTGTAGACTGGCATTGCTGCAAGATTTGGCATGCAAGCAAGAGAATGAACAACGGTCCCAGAAGAACTATCATTCTGATCCATTCTGGCGTTGTCCAGATGGCTAACTTGTTTTGTCTACATTGCTTCTAGCTCATCTTGCCAGATTGGCCATTGTAGTGGCGCATTGCAGTAAAAGCACAATGATCTGTGTTGTTAAGAGAGAGTGGTTTGCACCATATGTTCCACCCTTGCACAGAACTACTGCAGCATGTCTTCAATATGTCTGCCCAGTAACGTGCAACAACCTGGAAAGTGTTTACTCTTTGCACGCCCATCTCCAGAAGGTTCATTTTTGAACATCCAAAATAACCTTACACAACCACGATGTCTTTCCTTTGGATTTTGTTTAGTTGTTAGTGAGATATTTTCTGGGTGTGTAGAAGCTTATCCATGTCGAAAGACTGACCGTCTCCGTGGCAAAGAAACTGATTATGGAAGTTTGACTTTCTGCGGTTATAGAGACTGACAGGCACACATTTCACATGTCAAGTGGTCAGAGCTATTTGCAAGGCTTTGAATGGTTCCCAACATTTTTATTGTGCTTATCATCACCAATCTAGTGGAGCAGAAGAAGAGCAGAATGGTGATAAAACACTAGATTCTATATAGTCTGCAAGGATGCTGGCCTTAAGTGGCCTGAGGCTCTAGCGCTAGACTTGCTGCATATTCAAAATAATCCTAATAGTGTGCAACGACTGTGGAAACCATGACATCCCGACTGGGCGCCTTAGGCACATGACTATGGCCCATCCTCTGCAAGGAAGCAGTCTGAATCTCCGTTTAGAAGGTGATGCAATTATGAACATTCCCCGATGAAGGCTATCAGATCTTTCTACACACAGAGATTGGACTTATCTGTAAGGGCGCTAGAGGCAATCATCATTGCAACTGCACTGGAAGGGGCGCTATCTGATCCTGCTTACAACTCAGATGTGGACATCCAACGTGAGCCCCCGCCTCCAACTGCAGGATGGTGCAGCCTCTTTCTGAAACAGCATCCCCAGAGACCCTTCCTTCTCTCTCTGTTGGAGAGATTGTGGAATCAGGATTATCAACACCCAAATCTCCTCCTATATTCAGTTCTTTGGTGATGAGAGCCACTAACTTCGATGGCTGTTCAGAGTGGTAACTCTACTTCAACACAGGCATCATCGTCAGCTTCAGCCAACAGTACAGTCTCATCATCAGTGAGTGCTGATAGATAAGCAGAGGTAGAGCACTACCATGCTTCTGCTCTCCAGGGTTCTGACTCTTCAATGCTCTGCCAATATTGTTTCGTCCACGCACTGGGTGGTGTGATTATGTGATTCATTGAAAATATTTAATTGCTGACTGCACTGCATGAGGCCGAAACATGTCTAGGGATGTTTGTGGTCTCGTGCAGTAGGCATGTGACCAACCAGATTGTGCCGGACTGCCCCTTTTTAGGGTGGGTCCAAACCTGATTTGCATATGGTCTTTCAGGTTTTGTAATGGCTTGGCAGGCAAAGGACGATGGTCTGGAGGGTTGCCGAGAGCAATGACAGAGGTTAAGATTTATTCAAAACCTTCCAGCCATCACCTCTTTTTTTGCACTGTATGATAGACTACACCTACAGCTATATACTATAATACCTTTGGAGCAGGCTCAGCGTGAGAGAAACAGAAGACAGAGATGCAAGGAACTATTTTGCACAAGAACCGCCTGCCTTCCTCTCTACAGTTGTATGACTGAGGTATTCTTGTTCACAGTTGGCATCTTGCTTTTGGTGCACATGTGTGGTTATTCCTAATAATGCTAGACATTGCAACTCCCCTGGCACATCCTGGTGACAATCTCTATATATAGGCCCTCATTACGACCCTGGCGGAGTGGGTTTACGCCAGCGGTATTCGCGGCGGACCCGTCCGCCCTACTACGAGTTCCCGTAGCGCCATGGAGCGGTTTCCGCCTGGTTTTTCCGGGCGGAGAAATCCATGGCGCTACGGGACCTTGTTGTTAATTACGCCACCGTATTTTACGGTGGCGTAATTAACGCCTTCCCCACTCCCATTATACCCTATGGGGCAAAAATGGGAATGGGGAAGGGTAAAATGGGGAATGGGGATTTACCGCCCCGCCAAGGTCGGAATGGGGCGGTAAATCCGCCAACCCCCATGGCGGTATCGGCAGCTTTCCGCCGTGCTCCATGGTGCATATTGCACCACGATTTCCGCCAGGGTCGTAATGAGGGCCATAGTCAGCATTGTTGTTATTTCTGCTCAAATGCTTGCATGCAGCATGTCAATGGGCCTCATTAAGACCCTGACGTTAAGGGTTTAACGGCGCCGTAAAAGGTGTCGGCGCCGTTAAACCCTTAACGCCTCATTACGAGTTCCCTTTGCGGGACTCGACCTTAACGCCTGCTTTTAGCAGGCAGTAAAGTAGGGTGCCGCAAAGGGACCTTGGTGCTAAGTACGGTGCTGCAATTTGCGGCACCGTACTTAGCGCCTTCCCCATTCCCATTGAGCCCTATGGGGCAAAAATGGGAATGGGGAAGGGCCCATGGTGAATGGGGAATTACCGCCCCGCCAACCTTGGAATGGGGCGGTAATTCCGCCATTCACCATGGCGGACCCCGGCATGGACCGCACCATGGTTTAGCGCTGGGTCGTAATGAGGCCCATTGTGTTTCGTTCCCTTGTGAAAGGGATTTTCTGTCATTGAATCTGGTTATACCACATACCACGGCACTTACATTATATGTAGAGTTTCAGCCTGCAGCTGAGTGCCCATGGAGTGGGGTGGACGCTTATATATGGGAAATGTGCTACATGCCATTAGACGCTTTACTAAACTGCCATCCCCCGCAAGGTCATAGCGATTCTGGCAGGGAAACCTTTAATGAAGGCATAGGTTACTTAATCCCAGGAGTGCCAATTAAACTCATGCAGGACACAATTTTTAAATTGTCACAGTTGTGTCGTCTCTGTTCTCACAGAAAGTGGCAAATGACACATCAGATTATCTCGCATTAAGTACTCATGAGCAAATGGCTTTGTGTACTATGATGCTGCAAAATCGAATTGCCTTCGACACTATTCTGGATTCAGAAGGGGGTGTTTGTGCCCCACTGGCGTTACAGGGGCCCCGCAGCCCCCATGGTGCGGGGGGCCTCGCCAGCACATGTCCTAGGAGGGGGCCCCACTGGAGAAAAAAGATTATTTTTGTTTCCAATTTTTTTTTTTTCTTTTTGAATTCAGTCTTCATTCATAAAGAAATTATTTCTGTAACAGAAATAATTTCTTTATGAAGGCAGAGTGACTACAAAAAGAAAATTTATTTTGAAGTCTGAGGGCTCCACCCTCCCAATGGCATGGAAGACGCTAGGCTCGAGGCCCCCATGTCATGGGGTGGGGGGAGCCCTATGACTTCAAAAAGAAATTGTTTATTTTTGAAGTCACTCTGCCTTCACAAAGAAATTATTTCCGTTATGGTTTGGTCCTTAACGGAAATCATTTCTTTATGAAGTCAGAGGGCCTCATTACGGGTTTGGCGGTAACTGTGCCGGTGCTACAGGCAGGTTGCTGCTGGACCCGTAATGATTTACTGGTGCCCAACTTCCCAGTAACACCAGGGGATTACTATCCCGGCAGTCCGGGAAGTCAGGCGCCGGCAAATGGTAAGTCCCAATTCCCATCGAGTCCTATTGGACTCAATGGGAATGGGTACCACGGAAGCACCGGCACCGTTAACAACGGTGCCGGTGCTTCCATGAAAACTCTGCGGGTGGGTGCCATTCTGTCCAGCAGGTCTGACTAGCCGGGTGGGACAGCAACCGCCCACAGAGCTGTAATATGCCTGTCCGGAAACAACAGTAAGTTTACCAGCACCATTGTTTCCAGACGGACATATTTCTAATGAGGCCCAATTTCATTTTGAAGTATTAGGGCTCCCCTTAACCCCATGATGTGTGCATGTGTGAGTGTATGGTGAATGGGTGCACACTTAAATGTACGGATGGCTGCCTAGGTGTGAATGTATGGTGAAAGGGTGCACACTTAAATGTATGGATGGCTGGGTGTGCGTGTGTGTATATGGTGATTGGTGTGTGTGTTTGCGTTCAGGGGCGCAACAAAACCTACATTTCGGGTGGGCTAACCCTTCAAATGTTGGGAGAGGCACCAACTTCATAGGCGGTGCGGGAGGGGCAAACTTATTTGTTTAGGGGCATCTAATTTCTTTACTCATTTTAATTAGACTATTCTAGTGTATCTTCAATGTTGCAAGCAGTTAACTCTCTCCTTTAAGGTTGAAAGCACCCACTTATGAACTGCTGTGAGAATGAGTGGTCTCCTGTCCCCTCTCTACCCTTCCAATCACTCCCCTGGCATGCAAGCATTAAACCCACATCACAATTTCAATTGCATAAAACATTTGGCATTTGAAAGCAGGTACTAACAGTGAAATGCTTTATGTTAGTATTAGCTGGGCTCTTGTAAACAGGGAAACCCAGGTGCCATGCAACATCTGTGCCCTGTTCTGTCTGGCAACTGCTCTTAAGGTCAGCCAGGTTGAATCAACAAACATAGCCCAAAGTTTCAGGGGGAGTTCTGAATCCCAGTCAACTCAATGGTGTTGCACCAATACTTGTGTTTAATGTCTTGATTGTTCATTACTCCTAACCCTATTCTTCCTCGTCCCAGTGGTGTGTATGAGAAAGGTCTTGTGTATAAGGCACTCTGCCTCATGCACAAGTACTGGGATGAGGTAGAGGTACACAGAGGTAATGCCTGACTTAGCTACCTGTACTCCTCATTACTCCTAGTCCCACTCTTCCTCATCCCAGTACTTACCTATGAGGCAAAGAGCCTCATACGTAAGCTCTGGGACAAAGAAGAGTGACATGGAGGTCATTCTGGGCCAAGGAGCTGATTTTGGAGGTTGTGGTAGGCGTGGTAGCGAGAGCGGATGTGTGGGGGGGGGGCAGGATTGTGTACCAAATCATAATGCTGTCCATGTCCAGGTTAAGCAGGCATGAAATGTGGTATTAGTGGCTAGAGAGGCATGTTGGTGCAGCCAGTCTAGTAATTCCTCAGTTTGTTATGACTTTTTTTTAACTGGGCATTTCTGATAAAGCAGTCCTGCTAAGTGAATTACCTGTCTACACTGCCATTTGGGTGCTGCCAGTCTAGCCGTTTCTTACTGCGGCATTGTATATTTTTCTGGGCATCTGTGATCAAATGATATGATATAAATCATTTATAACGCGACGGTACACAAGTGTTTCTAGGCGCGACAAGAAAAGGGAGGGAAGATAGAGGGAGGACAAGACAAACGATCTTACTAAGCCTTGTGTCATTCAGATCATGCAAGTGCGGGAATGAGAAGTGCAAGAGGAAAGGGAGGAGGGAAGTGCAAGGGAGAGGGGAGGGAAAAACAGGGCAACAATGCTCGGAGTAAGTGCAGCCAGGGCAGCGTGGCTCTGGGTATTGCAAGGCGAACAAGGGAATGTAGGGTTACAGTTACAGCCCCTAAGTGCTTGGTAGGCCCAGAGGCAGTGCAAGGGTGACTGATCAAGAAAGAGTCTGGACTCAGTGAGACTCTGAGGGTAGCCAAGCAACCAGTCAGTACAGCGGACAGGTAGGTCAGGTAGGCCAGCAGGGGAGGGAGAGAGAGAAAGCAGAGGAGAAGAGGAAAGTTTTGAGCTGCTTCCGGAACTTCATGTGGTCCAGCTCAAGTTTGAGAGGGGCAGGGAGGCTATTCCAGAGGGAGGCACCTGCAGAGGAGAGAGATCTACCCCCACTCTCTGCCTGAAGAAATGTCTAACCCTTAGAGAGTTGTAGGTAGCTGAGCGAAAGGCTTGAGAAGGAAGATATTTTAGAAGAGAGCGTTGGATGTAATGCAGACCCCAGGCCCAGAAAGCCTTGTGGACAATGCAAAGAGTGTTGAACTTGATCCTTGAAGCAACTGGGAGCCAGTGGAGAGATTTCAGGGCTGGAGAGATACAATCCCTGGGCTTGAGGCCAAGGATAAGTCTTGCAGTCCTGTTCTGGATTAGTTGCAGAGGGTGGAGAGTAGAGGAAGGCAGATTGAGAAAGAGGCTGTTGCACTAGGCCAGCCTAGAGAGAACCAGGGCTCTGGAGACCGTGAGCTTCTGGGAGAAAGTGAGAAAGGGAAGAGTTCCTTTGAGGAGGAGCAGCTGGTAGTGGGACTTCTCGGCGACGTCCGAGATGTGAGCAGAGAAAGAGAAAGAGAGAGAGGATTCAAAGATGACACCAAGGTTGTTTGTCTCACAGGAAGGGCCCAAGGTGGGCAGCCAGAGAGAAAGGGAAATCAGGGGCAGGAGTCCAAATGAGAAGGATCGGCATCTTACTGACATTAAGGCAGAGATCGTTGGAGGCACACCAATCCTGAATCGTGGATAGACAGTCAGGAACGAGCAAGAGAGTAGAGGAGTCTGAGGGGAGCCTGAAGGAAAGCAGAGTGTCAGCCGCATATCACTGAAAGTTAGAGGAGAAGGTAGAGTTCAGGTGGGCCAAAGGGGCCAAGTAGAGGTTGAAAAACCATGGTGAGAGGATGGAACGGAGAGAAAGGGACCAAGTTGGTCCTGGGAGGGGCTGTCCAAGAGGATGGAGGTCACCCACTCAAGGGCCTGATCCGTGATGTCCAGGTTCTCATGGAGTCGATTGATCAGGATTGATCAGGATGGCGTGGTTGACCGTGTCGAAAGCAGAGGAAAGATCAAGGAGGATAAGGACAGAAGGAATGCTGGAATCAAGGTTAGAGAGCAGATCTTTACAGGTGTTCAGGAGAGCAGTTTCCATGCCTCTGGCAGCTCTGAAGCCAGACTGAAGGTCATGGAGACAACCAACAGATTCTGTGTGGAGAGTAAGCTAGGAGATGGCCAGCTTTTCCAACAGTTTGGCCAGGAAAGGGGTGATGGAGATTGGGCAATAGTTTGCCGGGCAGGCAGGATCAGCAGATGGCTTCTTGAGGAGTGGGTGCATAAGGGAGTGGTTAAGGGGAGAGGGGAACATTTCAGTGGCAAAAGAGTGATTACAGAAATCAGCCAAGGCTAGAACGAGGTTGTCAATATGGTCCTTGTTGGTTTTGGAGGAGCAGGGGAGCACCTGTTTGGATGACACTTTCATAGATCGGACTTGTCTAAAAACCTCTCTCAGGTGTTGTCAGAGAGAAAGAGGAGAAAGGAGGAAGAGAGGTAGAGATGGCCAAAGGGGGGCCGAGAGAGGAAGAGGGAGAGGAAGAGGAGACGAAGGACAGGAGTTTTAGCAGGGAAGTGAGATGACAGAGGGCCTGGGAGGGAACAGGAGAGGTAAAGACCGCAACAGGATTGATCAGTTCCTTGCAGATTTTAAAGAGTTTGGCAGTGTTGTTAGAGGCCACAGGCTTAAATGTGTGTTCTCTTCTTGATGAGTGTTAATGCTTCCACTGACATTTTGGCGCAACCAGTCTAGGTATGTCTAAATGTGGCCTGGCATGCTTTACTGTAACAATATTACGTGTCTACACTGGTCTACATTGTGTAGCCAGTTGGACATGTTTTCATTGTGGCATGGCATTTTTAATAGCAAAGTATTAATGTTCCTGTGCACTGTTGGTGACTTGCATCTATTGGATTGGTGTTACCCTACAAAACAATTGCAAACACTCTGGCTTTTTAGGCAATTTTTCTCAGAACGTGTGCTGTATACTGCATTAAAACACATATTTATATCTTTCTCCTAGTGCAGTGTGTGGCATATCCCTTCAGCAGCATGTTCGTGCGTATTTCGCAAGCGTGATAATCTATGCCGGCCCAGAGTTTGGCACGACCAGTGATTTGTTGCTGAGTTGGGGGGCCCCATCAGCATGGCTCGCAGGGGGGCCCCCACATTTTGTGTTACGCCACTGTTGTGCCCGTGGGGGGAAAAGGGCGTGGGTGTTTGTGCCACAGGGGAGCTGAGCCCTGCATTATCCATGCTACGTAGCCATACTGTTGACCCCCGCCCCCTTCCAGGATGCACAGCTAATGCACCAATGACCAACCCCTGCGAGGGCAAACCCTGGGGAAGGGGGAGGGCGCAGATGTTTACGCTGAGGGGGAGCTGAGCCCTGCATTGTCCCTGCTGTTCCACCATAGTGAGGAGCCCCGTCCCCTTCCAGGATAAAAAAATATTGTAGCAGCCCCCCCTGTGGGCGAAGCCCACGGGGGGAATAGACACAGATGTTTGCCCACAATGGAGCTGGGCCCTGAGTTGTCCACGCTGTGCCGCTGTACAGAGGAACCCTGCACCCTTCCCATAAAATACTGCAGCAACCCCACACAAAGGAGAAGCCCACGTGGGGAAAGGGTGCAGATGTTTGCGCTACAGGGTGTTCGTGCCTAGCAGGAAACTAGGAGTTCTCCACCTGTCCGAAAAACATAACACCCAATGATAACCAAGACTGAAGCCAGGAAGGAGTAGCTCCAGGGACCTGTGAGTGCGCACACTAAAACTCAGAGCAGGTGAGAGCCATCGACAGGGGCGGGGGTGTTGTTATAAGGTCCCCAAAGACAGTCACTGCAGACACGACTTTGGCCCCTTTTGGTCCCATTTGGAAAGGGACCTGCGCAGTGGCTCCAAAAAGTAACTCATACTCATAAGAGCACCTCCCTAATCCCTGGCTAACTCGGTAAAATAACTCCTGTCATGTCCTTATCACTTACACCTGCATCAACACCCGGATCCACACCTATATCTTGTGAGGAAGGCATGGTATCGAGCAGTAGACACAGACACAATGGATACAAGTTTCGAAAACCTTTATTTACACTTTTGAATGGGAAGGTAGAATTCCTAATGGGTCCTAACTCTAAAATGGGACTAATCTCAACCATTAAAAAATAACAAATACATCCAAGTCAGTCTGGTCAAAATAAAAAGCATGATACTAAGAAAACCTAAATTTGCCCTCCTTCTTAGAATAACAAATGTGTTAAGGGAATAGAAACATAAAACTACTGTCTCTAAAGGAAATGTCACAATGGCTTCAGCACCAACTCCCTTCCCCAGGTTCAACCCCATGATGTCTAGAGAGTCTCTAAAATAACAAAGAATGGGTGGATGGCACAGTTCTGTCAGTCTTGCACACTTTGGCTCACTGGTACAATTCAACAGTTCAATTTTAGTCTTTTAACTGCTGGTAGTTCAATCACTTTCTTAGGCTTGGCCCGTCTTGCCATCAGTGCTCAGTTCATGTATTCTCAATTTCTCACAGTTCTGCACAGGCTTGCCTCTGCCGGGCTCGAGCCTGTCTTGTTTCACTTTATTACACAATTTCTCACAGATCTGCACAGGCTTCCCTCTTCCGGGCTCAAGCCTGTCTTGTTTAGCTTTATTATGCAATTTCTCACAGATCTGTACAGGCTTCACTCAGCCGGGCTCGAGCCTGTCTTGTTTAACTTTATCACACAAGTTTTTAAAGTTCTGCACAGGCTTCCCTCTGGTGGGCTCGAGCCTATCTCTACTTCGTGGGGGTTCCCTTCCCCATGTTTTAACTTGTATATCTTTTCACTGTCCAAGACTTTCGAGACTGCAAGGATTTTTCACAGACCTCTGCATGAACACTTCGACCTCTCTTTCAACAATCCTTCGACTCTCAATTATTATTATTATAATTATTATTGACACAGGTAGTACAGCTCAGTGGCAATGCGCTCATCTTGGAAGCAAGATGATGCAGAGCAGCACAGGTTCGAATCCTGGGGCTATGCTTAGAAGCCTCTTTGGTATTAAGCAATAAATAACCAATTATAATAATGTAGTAAAGGGGCATATTCAACACCAATTGCCTCTTGGTACTTGTAGTTCCTATCCGTCGTTCTTATTCTCTTTCACAATCCTTCTTGGCCATTTTCCAAAGTTCTTATATTTTACTTTTGCCCTATTGGCATATTTCACAGTTGACAGACGTCAGTTTCTTCTTATTCAACTTTCTTTCCTTATCAGGTTTCCCTTGATCTATGCTTGTAATATCTTTCAAAATGCACATTTCACGAGAAACCTTCGAAGGTGCAACTTCATCTTGCAGTACCACTCTTCTACTTTGTATCCTTGTCTTTCAACAACTGTTTTCTTCACGTGCATTTTATCGGCACACGCACAACCTTCAACTTTCAAATTACAGTGACTTTCCCTTTAACATCAACCAGACTTTTGTTTCCCTCGATAACTCACTGCTTATATTAATTGTATTTCTTTCATCTTTTTCCTGCAGCTCAAGGGTGTTACCAACGCCTCTTCTGCTCCTCTCCAACTCCGCCGTTCACGCGGGAGGGTTGCAGGGCGCTTTCTGGCAACTTGAAGGTTTCTTTCCTACGCTCCCTCGGCTTTGCTGTTTCAATGCTCACGGCCTCCAAAAAGCATGGAAATCTCGCCTGGCTTTCTCTTGATCCTCTCAACTGTCAGTCAGCCTATTGGTCTTCCACCTTCCACAGCCTGGTTCGCATCAGCCTGGGAAGAGCTGTTCCTTCTCAAATCCAGCCTCGCTCAAAGTGTGCCTGTGCGCACCACCTTTTATCTTCACAGGAAATTTTAGTAAGTGGCAGGTGTGCATTGTTAGAACTACGCGCCTGACTCTGCCTGTACTCATTACAGGGACAGAGCCAATGCAAGTCAGTGGAGAAAATCCTTTTAACCTCATTCCTCATCTTCCTCAATGCAGTCCTTTTGTCACGACAAAGTGGTGTGGAATTATGGGAGTTGTAGTTTCCCACATAATATGCAGGGATAGGGGTTAAATGGGTTGTGGAAAAAGGGGGATACTATGTCTCACCATTGGGTGCTTCTCCCCCACTGCCAGAGGGCCCCCTACCTAGGTGATCCTCCCTTGCTTGTCCACCCCCCAACAGCGATGGTCTTTCCCTGCCCACCTAAGTACGGGATCCCCTGAGACTAGATTGTAAAACACCCTCTGGTTTTTCACCATCTAAACCCACAACCAAACAGAAAATGCTGAGTGTAAAAAAAAAATGCTACCAATAAATACGTCGTCACCAACGCCCTCATCATGTGTCACCAAGACCAACTATGGCATCTCTGCAAGGCTCCTGCAGGGAGCCCATTCTCTCATTAGCGAAAGTCATCACTGTCTTGGATCATTTAATGTTCCTGGTAGCTTAGACCCCTGGGGGGGGGGCATTGCACAAAACATCAACGCCTCCATCACAGCTGATGAGTCTATACCCTTATCCAATGAAGAAACGTGCACTGTGTGTCAATCAGGGCATTGGCCCATCGATGATTGGCCCAAGACCCCTCCTGATCAGCTACGTCCTGGAAGAGTTCTTAGTAGTCCATCAATGACCCCGACCATTGTTGGACTTGTCCTGAGTGCGGTCACGGGGGAAGTCCATGATCATGACATTGATACTTCCTCGGCAAATACACAATGAGCAATTTATAGTATGTCCTCGTTTTTGATTAGGTGCTCGTTGGGTGAGGACTGTAAGAGATTCACAAAAAGAGGGGGTCCACAACAAGCTACCTATTAGAGTAGCACTGAAGGAGATGGGTAAAGATAGATGAACAGCTTTTTCAACTCATATAAAAAGATGGGGAGTTCGGAGTTACAAAAATATATCATGTTTTATTCAATAACATTTCATAAAAGACTTTTTGACACCTGGTCACATTTGCAAATCATGACAACATAAAACACAAATATGCCTATGGTTTCTTTTTTTCTAAGCATATATAACTGAACATTATGGGGACCTTTTGTCTAAAACTAAATGTGAATTGCACTGATTAAATTGTCACCCATAGGCTACTAACACCACCTTAGCTGTTTTGTACACAGATTTCAGTTATATATGCTTGGAAAAAAAGAAACCTTTGGCATATTTTCTGTCTCTCTTTTTCCTAACAAACTGTTTTTTATGTTGTCATGATTTGCAAATGTGACCAGGTGTCAAAAAGTCTTTTATGAAATGTTATTGAATAAAACATGATATATTTTTGTAATTGCGACCTCCCCATCTTTTTATATGAGTTGAAAAAGATGTTCATCTAGCTTTACCCATAGTGTGACGCAGTCCCAACTCCTTCAGTGCTACTCCAATAGGTAGCTTGTTGTGGACCCCCTCTTTATGTGATTAATACTTCCTCTACTGAGACCCCCACAGGCCCCGCTGCACCATCTTCTATCCATGACATGATACACGTTGCCCCGCACACGGGTAGCACGAGCCTCTCGCCCCACTACGGTTTTGGGGCCTGTGGTTATTAATACACACAGACCTCCGCAACCCTAGCAGGGAAGTAGGGTTAGGGTTTGTTGGTTGGATGGGAAAGGGGAGTTAAGGAAACCGGGGTACAGGGTTAGGGAGAGGTTGTGGATAGGTAGGGGGCAGTTAGGCTAAGTACTGCTCCTCGGCTTCTGCATTCCTGTTGAGGCCCTTGCCTCTCCTCACACATACATGCTTGCCATAACCCCCTCCCACACATTCATGCTTTCACACATTCTACACTATTAACATCCATAACCTGTTGCTTCACAGCTAGTGCTCTAATATCCCCAAAATGTTGTTTGAAAACCAGCAACCTGCAGTAGCTGACTTCCTTTATGCATGAACTGCCAATGTCAAACAGAACAGATATGGCATAAGCAATACAAGGAAATGAAACTTAGCTTTGTGGAGTGTCCTTTGTTGTCTCCATCACGCTGTCTAGGTCCTCTGGATGTGAAGAAGTGGCTTCAAGAAAGAGCCTGACTGTAGAAACCTTCAAGATATTACATAAACACAGAAGGCTTTGCTGGCATTAGCGGATGTGACTTTACATATGAGCTGTTTGCATAGTTGGTAGTGCTCTGGGCTATGAGCTAGTGCTCCGAGCTGTGAGCTTCGATGGGAACCATTGTCATGCGGTACGGTCCCCACATTAGGTTTGGTGCGCTTGCCGTAGCGCTAAATGAGCTCTAGTTCCAAACGCTGATCATTGCGCAAGTTAGTGAGGGCTTTGGATTAGTGAATGCAGTTACGGGAACGATCAGCGATTGGCCGTGCACTCAGATCAGGGGCCGGAAGTATCTGGTGGGGGCTTGGCCCCTGCACGTTCTGGTGCTAGCAGACGGGTGCGGTCAGCACCGAGGTTGCGCAGCTTATCTGCACTCAGAGCAGGGGCCACAGGTTTCCAGTGTGGGCTTGGCCCTTTTGCGTGTTCCCCGCTCTGGTGCCCGTGGCTCTGCAGTGTTTTGCTTTTCTCTCCCCCAGCTCCCCAGTACTTATCTGTAGCGTGGCAAGGGGCCGGTGAGGCATTCCAGTGGGTGTGGCCCCTCGCACGTGCTCCGTTACACAGAGCTCTTCCTAGCACCTCTTTCCTGGACGGATTCTCAAGCACAAGCCCCGGGCTAGGGCCATGCATGTCAATTGAACGGTGAGTGCCCAAGATGGCCCTGTGATGCCATTTCACCAAAATGACAGGGGTAGCGGAAGGGACGTCACACAACCCTTGAACCAACCCCCTGATGACATCAATCACAGGAAGTGATGGCAAACAACCGTCAGATTTTGTAGCTGCATCTAGCACATGTGTTTCCAGGTGCTCTCATTTCAGCCAGATATAAGAACCGAGGCACAGAGGGAGGCATGATTTGTCCACGAATACACATTTGGGGAATGCCATTTTCCAGATTCGATGTGGGATCTATATGTAAAACATACATAATGCATTATTTGTAACAAAGTAACCACAATCTGTAACGCAGGCTACAGCTAGTGTATGAAACATCTATAGATCAATGGACACAGAAGTACGTGTTATCTGTGGTATTGCTGTGTTAAACAAGCCAGAAAACCACTGACCTGGTGAGGGGTGCACTGCTGTTTAACCAGGAGTAAAATGCTGCATGAGCAAGGCCTGAAAATTAAATCTTTGACTAGGATACAATATCAACAAAATTCCCTGGTTATAAATCTAATCATGAGTCAGCTACCACTATGATAGAAGAAACCTATTAGACTGGTCTCCGCGCACACAGGGGAGTGCACCTGATTATGTTATCTTTGCTGGAGTATACTACCTGGGAAAGGTTCTTTCAATATACCCAAGACCCCCCATAGTTTTTATTATCGAAGCGTAATACTGGGTGCCAGAGGACTTTAAAAAACACAATGTAATGCAATATCATGGCTGCACACATAAATCCATAGCACCAGACAGTTATTTAAAATTGAAAACACCCACAAGTTGCTTCTCACCCGGGGACTCACTGGCAGACTTCAAGGCGCGCACTGCACACTATGCCTTTGTTAGACCCAGTGGTGCCCAATGGCATAGTACAAAATTTGGCAGCTCCCCTGCGAGCCATGCTGTGGGGGCCCACCCAAGCTCCTTAACAAAACACAGGGCATGACACACCCCAGGCCGGATCAGACCACCATGTGTGCGCAATGTCGATGATGATTATGCCGCTGCAGGGCCATGCACTACTGCAAGTGAAAGAAGTAAATATGTTTTCAAAGCTTAAATCTTTAATGTAACATATTCAAAAGGGGGCGGTGCCTGGTCCACAAACATAACAGCCACCAGTGGTGGCTGGAGAGTTGTTTTTTGGAGGGTGTAAATATTTGCCACAAGTATGTGATTGTGACTGAGCGTAGCGAGGGAGCCCAAACGAATGAAAATGGGTTGGGGGAAGGGGGGATTCTTCTCCCCTCCCAGAGTAAATGTTTTGAATAATGGGTTAAAATGTTGCATTACACAGCACACTTTTTTGGGAAAATTTGGGTAAAAGCTCAACAATTGGGTTTGTAGAGTGTAGGGTAAATCATGAAAAAAGTACAATAGATGCAAGTCACCAAAAGTGCACAGGGCATTTCCCAATGCATTATCATGCCGGTCCCTGCAATATATGCCAGTATAAAAAACATTTGTATGCTGGCTGTGCCCATACATTTCCATGCTGGCTCCACCAACATATGCTAGTATTCCCATATAAAACCATACTTATGTTCGCTTTAAGATGTTTTTCTATAGTATCCCTACTGGCACTGGGCACAAAACTGGCTCTGCCAATATATGGCAATACTCCTATGTAAGTACATACTCCTGCTGGTTTGGCCATTTAAAGTGACAATGCACAATATGAAACCTGTCCAAACTGGTTCCAATGTAAGACAGTCTAGACCCATAAAAACATTTTTCTTGCTTGATTCATCATAGATGCTCAGTTAATAAAAATTCATGCTACAGTGAAGAATATACAGTCTGCTGCACCAAAGCATCAGTCTAGCGAGGTAACACTACTTATCATGCTTGTTTTTTTAAAGATGCTGAGCAATAAATGTCATGCCACAGTAAGCAACGGCTAGACTGATTGCACCAAAATGCCAGTCTAACCAGGGAATGACACACATTAACTTCCCTTTGCTCAAAAATACCAGTAAAACATATACAGTCAATAAAGGATGTGGCAAAAATGATTCTCCAGTGATCTCCAGTCTCCCAGCGCCGCACACACACATGCATTCCCTTTCACCCGCAGGTCACTTACGCATACATCTCCTCTCACATTCACTCACACTGGACTCACCTCACAGGCACACACCAACTCCCACCCAGAACATTCAAACACACAATACCGCATGTATGCTCATTCAGCCACCACTCACTCACTCACAACTTCTCTTACATGCACTCATTGCATTCTCTACACAGGCACCCGTGCACCCACCCAGAACATTCAAAAATACACCATCACATTCATACGCATTCACCCACCAGTCACTCACATACACATTCTCTTACATCCACTCATTGCATTCTCTACACAGGCACACACCCACCCACTGAGAACATCCAAAAATACACATCACATCATTTCTCATTCACACACCAGTCCCCCACACCTTCTCATACTTCCACTCATTGCATTCTCTACAGAGGCACACACCCACCCAGAACATTCAAAAACACACATCACTTCACACTCACCCACCATTCACATAAATACTTCTGACACGCACATCACACATGCAAAACACACATCATATTACAACAAAAAAGCCTTCTTACCTTTTTCTTGCAGCTTCGGTCCATCCTTCCAGCCCCCCTCGGGTCCTCCCTGCTGCTCAAAAACAGGAGCCAGGAAGCTGCCAGAGCTTCCTGGTTCCTGTTAATGAGCTGCAAGGGAGCCGAGGCAGAAGGGGTTGGAGCATAACGTGGCCTGTGACATGTGCCACATGTCGCGGTCAGCTCCAACCCCTACCGAGTGCCTCCCTGGGCCAGCCTTCACCCTGATGGGTGAGGACTGGGCCGGGGATCCATCAGTCCTGGTGTGGTGGGCCCCCCGCACCGCGGGAGAGCCCGCTACACCAGGAGCACCCATTTTATTTTTCAAAAAATGTATTTCTTTTTTTTCATGTTGACGTCACAAGGAGTCCCCAGGGGTTGCAACGGTGGCCCCATGGGTCGTAGTTGCGACCCCTGGTAACCCCCAAATGACGTCCCTGAGATTTCCGCCGTTTTTGGTGTCCTAGGTTTCCTGGGGCTTGTAGTTCCGATGGTGATTCCAATGCTTATGACTGCACGAGCAGCAATGCCATAGTCTGTAGAGGTGCCTTAGTCTCAATGCATTACAAGTCCCACATGTTTAGTAACACTTTTCTGCTGCTTAAGCAGTAAATGTGCTTGCTGTGCCTGCCTCCCGTGCGCCTTATTCCTGACAATCCCGTACGAAGTGGGGGGAAGCACAACTCTACACAAGATGGACAGCACCGATGGGCCCCCATGGCCCATTAAGCTAATCCCCTGCTAACAGAGCCCTTACAACAGGGCACTGATGGGTGGAGAAAATAAACATATTGCAAACAGGAGTAATGTGGCCGAGAGGATGCAGGACTTGTCAACAGGGGCAAGCAGTGAAACCTTGGCTGACAGCAGAATATCTCTCCTGCTATCCGTCTGCGAGCAAGTGGCAAAGAACACTCTTGAACAAGTTGGTGAGGGGGGCCAGTGATTACAGGGTGTCAATGCACTACTGTTCAATCTAAACTCCTAATATTAAAGAACCTGGTTGTATCCCTGTTTGAAGCAGCCAGGATGGAAGTGGATAAGAGGGCCTCATTACATATCCCAGAAGACAGAAAAAGGGCTGAAAATACGACGGTGAAATCTGGATTAACTCCGCCTGAAATTTGCATTAATAGCGCTAAAGTCATCCAGGACTGGAGGGGGCTCACCAATGGAAATAAAACAAGTGCGAATATCACAAGTGCCTTAGCTGGTAAAGGGCTACCGCCCGTAACAGCTTCAAGGGATTGCGATTCCCTTAAGAGTATGCAACACTTCGTCCCTTCTCCATTGACGCAGTCCTTTAAGCAGATGGAAAAACGCGCACCCAGCGCAAATGCCCCACCAAAGTAGCAAGTAGGATGGGCTGCGCCCCATCTGCCCCCATCACCAAATCAAGCAGGCCAACAGCATCTCGGGTAGGGGGGGTTAATATATTTACATAGGGTCCCCAAACTGGACCCAAATCATCACTACGAATCCATGGAAGCCTTCTTAAAGAAATGCTTACTTTGGATTCGAGCAGTACTGGGATGCCTATTTGTTACCCGGGGGCAAACAGCAGGCTGCACCAGGATTTGCCAACCAGGGGGGAAATGACTTTGACTGTCAGAATCGACTTTAGGTACTCAACGGCGACCAAGGGCATATTAAGTTTCGACGGAAGATGCCAGCCCTGGCAAACAGTGCAATAGAACTTAGTGTACCTTCTGTGTAAAACAGGCCACTTTGGCCTGTGCTCTCAGGAGCAAATGCTGTCCTATTGGGGAAAAGGACACTGATTGAACCCCATAGATCCAGTCCTTTGTGGCAAGCAGTATATTTATGTCCTAGTGATTTCCTTCTAACCCATGCCGAGAAGGCACCATCATTAAACTGACCCACCTACGATATACAACTGTGCCCTGGGGTTACTGCACTTGACCTGATTCCATTTCAATACGAATGAAATGCTTCTGTCCAAACTATGTGTGATGTTTCATGTTGTTGTGTAATACTTTTATGGCACAACGCTAAAATAAAGTGATTGACTGACTAAACTGCCATCCCCCGAGAGGTAAAAGCGATTCTGGCTGGGAAACCTTTGCAGAAGGCATGGGTTACTTAATTTCAGGAGTGGCAATTCAACTCATGCAGGACACAATTTTTAAGTTGTCACAGTGGTGTCGTCTCTGTTCTCACAGAAAGTGGCAAATGACACATCAGATTATCTCTCATTAAGTACTCATGGGCAAATGGCTGTGTGTACTATGATGCTGCAAAATCGGATTGCCTTAGACACTATTCTGGACTCAGAAAGGGACGTTTGTACCCTTGTAAAATCAGAATGTTGTGCATTTTTCCATAACTATGCACATAACCTTTCAGGCATTATTGCTCATGTTAGACGATCTGTAACTACATTACTCAGATAGAATACTTACACAGGGTAATCCCTTCAGGGAGGTCATTTCACCAAAATGCTAGGGGTAGCCAAGTGACATCATATGACACTTGACCTCTGACAACATCACAGGAAATTATGTCAATTGACCCCATACCGAAGTGATATCACGTGAAGCGATGGAACATGACCTTTCACCCCTTGACAAAACAGGAAGTTGCATAGCATTGTTCCTAAGTACAGTATGAGAATTTTGGTAACGATATCACTATAACATGATATACATTTCAAACAATAATGGATCGCCATATGTATCGTTAAGATCAATGTGTATAGGCCCATATTACCAATGCAAGCAGACGTCCATGGCCAAATGATAATGATGTGTTATTATATAGCACTTACGCTTAAGCGCTTTATATAGAACAAATATACATACACTATCACCCAACCTGTGTTGGTACTCATTTATCAACCTCAGAAAGATGAAAGGCTGAGTTGAGGTGTTTAAGAACAGACTAAAGTGGTGACTCACCCCCTGAAGTGTGACTGAGAGAAATCTTTAAATAGTCTAGCAATTATTGTAGAGAAAGCCAGTAAGACAAATGATTTGGTATTCCTATTCTTTCTTATTTAGGGTCACTGCTGAAAGTGTTGGAACCCCTGTTCTTTTTTTGTCTTTTATTTTTTTAAGAGGCTTGAACAAGAAAGCCAGTGACTTCGGAAGCAAAAAGCAACATGGCGCTGAACAAAACCCAGGAGCTTGCATTTTTTAAAAAAACATTATTTTTTCCGTGTTTTTTTAGGGGTAGCAAGGTAGACCACAGGGGTTGCAAGGGAGACCTCAGGGTCGCAGTTGTGACCCCTGGGACCCCTAAATGACTCCCCTGATTCCCTTTGGTTCTGGCTCACCTCAGGTTCTGGTTCTATTGGTTCATTAAGAGCTTCTGTAATCCATTGGACCCTGTTGCTGTTTCCTATTATTTTAGGAATGTACACCTGGGAGCCAGTGTTATTGACCTGGACTATAAAGGGTGATTCAAGTCTCCCGTTTAAGCCATGGCAATGAGAGGTTACTGGTATTGGAAGGTGATCCTATCGCTCAGTTGTTTCGTGAACAGTATACCCCCACTAATGCGAAGGACCTGGATAAGACTCAAAGGGGTGGAGCAGGGTTTCGCCCCTTCTATTTTCCGCCAGGTGACATAGACGCCCATAAGGAGGACTAGTTACCCACTTCTCACCCTATCCCTTATCAGCAAGGGCCAGATTCCTGCTCGACCAGTGAAGAGATCTCCACAGTCCAGCATAGCTATCATGCCTTGAAGTCAGCCTTTGATGCTGCTGTCTCTAACAAGGAGGGCAGAACACAAGGGGAGGCTTTCTTTGTGGAGACAAAGGGTTTGTTCTATTGGGTCACTAATAAAGTGAAGAGGCTACTTCATGACCATATATAACCTTGTAGCGCCTGCCCAATTTTCAAGGGTTGTCCTAAATTATACTCATTCCTACCACTCCTCGAGACACCAGGGTGTCACCAAAACTCAGGAACATGTGCTTAGTGGCTTGTATTTCCCTGGGGTTCATCAGCAAATCCGGAAATATGCCAGTAAACCACCCAGACATTTGTCGGGAGTGTCGGCTTCCAGCTCCTGCCTATTACTGATGAATATAGTTGCACATTTGGTATTGATGTCATGATGCCTGTTAGACATTCATAGGAAGTGAACCATTAAATCCTGGTCATTTTAGATTATGCTACTCAGTACCCAGAAGCATTACCCATAATGAGTAGCACCACACAGAGCATGGTGAAACACCTGATAGATATTTTTCCTCTGTGGGGTTCCAAAAAGAGATACCTGTGGATCAGGAAACTCCCTTCATGGCCCGAATTATGACAGAGATAAAATGATTATTCAAAATATAGACATTCCGCACTGCCATTTACCAAGAGCAACAGCCTAATTGAGTTCTTCAACCAGACTTCAAGGAATGTTTTCAGGAAATTGGTATCACGGGATGCCAGAAACTGGGATACGCTGCTACACTGGCTCTTGTTTGCAATCAAGACAGCACAGGTTTTTCTCCCTTCCGCCGTCCTATGGGATACAGCCGTATGATAGCCTGGATATTACAAAGGAAGAAAATGAAATGACAAGAACAAAAAAGGGGATTGGAGAGTCCATTTAAGCCCCCCAAGAAGGGCTAATGATCATCTGATACTTGGTTCAACAACAGCTGCAAAACAGCCAAGAGAAACAGAGGGGTTGTAGAAACGGGTAACCTATTTAATAAGGTTTAAGGTGAAAGACATGGTGCTTGTTTATTATTAGCAACCTCGGAAAATGTGACCGGTGAGCACAAGCATAATTTTATAGGGTCTATGCACTGAGCCATCAGCCTAACTACCAGGTTCAGCAGCTGAAGAACCAGCTGAGTGCACCACATCAATTGGCTCGAGGCATGAGACAACCAAAGGAACCCTCCGTGATGACGCCATTTGTAACTTCTGCTAATGCTCCAGGCCTGGAGATTCTGATCTCCAATAACCTCCCCAGTGACCTGGCACAAGACTGACAGGCTTGTCCACCATATTGTTCTGATGATTCCTGTGAGCGACCTTGGTTGACCCATGGCTTTGTCCATCAGATTAAACGCTGTACCCCATCACCTTCCAGAAGCACAACAGAAGGCGATAGAAGAAGAGGTCAAGAAAATGCTGGAACTCCATGCCAAAAAGCCTTCACAAGGGCACTCCTTGTTGCCCATTGCACTAGTGTCTAAACAAGACAGTAGTTGGTGGTTTGGCATCTCGAAATTCATTGCTTACCCAATGCCAAGAATCAACATAATAGTTGAACGGATTGGGTTTGGTAAATTGTCCTCTACCATCAATCTTTCATCCTAATTTTTGATTGCTTCTTGAAGCTTGCCACTGCCACTGTTTGTATTTTGCCTCACTTGCATTTTGACTGATTAGGTTTCCCAGTTGGATTGCTGTTCTGAAACTGACCACTGACTGTATTTTGCCACACCTGCATTCGGCCTGACTAGGGCTCCTAAATTAGATTGCTATTTGCATGCAGTTTGTGTTTTGCCACACTTGTTTTTTTTTTCACAGAGTGTGTCTAGGGTAGGTTTGCCGCTGTGAATCTCCCCACTGCCGTATTTTGTTGACACTCATGGGCTGCATCCCTCGGAATGCAGTTGAATACCACGGGGTGTGGGGGGGTTGTTCCAGCTGTTCACATAGCTGCACAGATTTGACATGCACACTATTTGACTACACCCTACACTAAATATACATCACCCTCGGCCCGAGCGTCACTACCCATAGAATCAAGAGAGTCCCATGCAAAATTTGGTCCAGCTTATAGCATATCTTGACTCTCTTGACAATTTGCCACAGCACCCCTCGCACACCTGATAAAATGAGCTGCTGTTAGGGACCTAGCCAATCCCTACCTACCTTCAATCAGGCTATAAGTGCACATATGCATTTTACCACTCCTCTCACAACTCAGACTACGGTCTTCTAAAGGGCATTCATCCTCACAGCACTTCAAGGTCATACCAATTGCAGAAGGTGCTATACAAATACCAAATAACATGACATAGCATAATGCTATTTGGCAGATTACATTGGCCACTGAGGATGAAGGATAAATACCCTTCCCTTTCCCCATGCGCCTATATCACTTCACGCTAGTTCCTTATGCTTCCATGGCAAGTCGGCTGGTTTCCAGAGGGGAATGGGTGTGCTGCTCCAGCCCCATCAGGCCTTCTTAGGAGCCTACATATGGTCTACAACAAGAGAGGAGCAGATCATATAAAGCACCTATATCTAGTGGCCCTAAGTCTCTGGAAGGCCAGACTCACTGCCAATCCAGCTAGATGCTCTCTTGCCGTGGCATTGGTTAAGTACCTTATTTTTCCATTCAGTAAATAAACCATATAGCCTCAAGTGTCTAAGACATCCCAATATCCAAGACCAAGGGTTTGTGGACCGTTTCAGCTATTATCAATGGTTTATAATAAACATTTAATCATCACTGGGCCGTTCACAGAACTCAAACTAGCAAAATTCAACAGGATCCAGTGGTCCAAAAGTACCGAAAAAGCCTTTAATCTATTGAAGTGCTCACTGTGTCACCTGCCCCTCATGATTAGGATAAACTTCGCCAAACTGTGTTACCTTCAAACAGATGCTTTATGAGCTCGGTTATTCAATGGGCAATAGAGGCACGCAAACATTATCTCACTGAGAGACAATTTATCTTGGTCACTGACCATGGCACTTTTACACGGTTGTTCTGGGTGAGATAGACTAACCAAGGGGTGGTGATATGGTTTCTCAGGCTACAGCCATATACCTCTTCCTTGGAATACCGTATTATGTATCTAATGAACAACCTACAAGAAGGCCAAGGGGAAGAGGGGGGTAAGGTCCCATGCCTGGTAATGTGGACCAAAGGGGTGACACAAGGGGCTGATTGCCTCCTCAAGCCAGTCGATGATGGACCTGGGAGGGATGGGGAATATCTGTATATCACCCGCTCTTGATCCCTGCTGCATGACAGGTGAGTCACATGGCCCCCTGCTGTGCTGCCCTCCTCAACTGAGAGAGCCTGAAGGCTCTCTAAGCGGACCCAAAGTCCTAGAGGGCAAAAACAACCACTTTCTTTCATCCAGTGTCAATGTTATTTACCTGATGCTAGTACCATTTGTCCTGATGTACTGCTCTGAGTTTGTGATTTTCCACCCACAGGTTTCTCTGCATTATCTGAAGAATCACTTTAAATGCCGAGCAGGCCACGCTGCGTGCTCTGGCGACCCAGACTTGATACAATCTTGCAAGCTTGCATCTTTCTGACCAAGACGTTCTCTGCCTACGATAAAAGCTTACCAATTAATTGTCTCCTGGCAGAGCCTTCCCTCACTGAGGAAACAACATCGTATTCCCTGTGAGCCAGCTTTTTCTACGTATTCAATGAATGTAAAAATCTTCCCACATGTGTATTCAATATACAATCTACATGTTGAAAAAACAGGAGATCCGAGTCCTGCACAGGCAGCACTAGAGTTGGGGCAAGTGCAATCAAATATGACAGACAGGCAGATGAAGGTTTGGTGCAACCAAGCCCAATCCTTCCCCAATTACAGGAAACAAGTGCAGCCTGTGAGGGGTCCGAAATGAAAGCCGGACACAACGTTATCATCTTTATGGTTGAAGACCTTTATTCAACTTAAAAACACTTGCACTCACACAAAAGTGTCTGGCGAATCAGGCCCCTCCTACCTGGCTAATCGACTTACACCTCACACTGCCACCCGTCTGCTGAGAGCTGTCCAAACCAACATCCTCTCTCTTCCGTAATTCAAGCTCCAGAAAGCATGGGGGGTAAGATTCCCAGTCTTAGCCACGAAATTATGGAACACCCTGCCCAACACCATCAGAGCTGAGTCATCCTTTCAGTCCTTTAAGAGTAAAACCAAACTCTGGCTCTTAGCTCAAGTCCTCTGAGTCACCACACCATGGCACTCCTTACAACACAGTGCGACTGCACCTTGTACATGTCCTATAGTTAATACTGGAACAATACTGTTTGTTGACCTGACCACAACTGTGCATATTACTGCTATGTAACTCTGCAACACGATTGTATATTGACCATACCTTTGTACATTATTTGTATGTCACCCTGATGCAACACGGTTTACTGACCATACACATTCAGCCTGTAATATCTATTATCCTTGTACATACTGTTAAATATTTTATCTTACTGTGCCATTGCTTATTCTATGTCTATAAAAATGTACCTGTGTGTAAACTTAAGATATGCGCCCAGATGTCCTTGGGCAAGGCGCACTATATAAATAAACAAAATACAAATACAAATGGGTTGGGAAAATGCCTCTCTGGCCTTATTCAAAAGATCAGTATCCCAACCTACAAGCCAAAAACTAAGGATCTGTCTTTATCAAGATGTCATAAATCAAAAGCTGTCCTTGTTTCCAAACATTCTATCCTGACCCTCAAACTAAAACAAAATAATAAAGTGACAAGTTAGATGTCTTTAACCTGGTATTTTCAAAAAGTTTTCTTAAATAAAAATGGAATAGCTCCAACGTAAATGTTCTCCAAAAACGGAAAAGACCTTAGTTCGAGAGGGTGATTCCCTTCCCCTGGATTCTTCACTGGTTTCACAAATATCTCTGGGTCTAACAGTTCTCTGTGTCTTTCTTGGCCCACAACAACCCTGTTAGATAAAACTGTTCAACCTTTTAATTTCTTCTTTAACAAACGTTCCTTCTTTAAACACTACTTTCTTCTTTAAATACAAATTCCTTCTTTGTTTAACAAACACTGTTTCTGCTTGACACTCCTTGTAGGTTTGCAATTTGACAAGTATACTCCTCTGACCAGACTCTTTATGCACTTCCAACTGCCTAGTGTATTCTCCTGCTAGGACGTCTCTTGCATTCACAACTGCTGGGTGTACTCTCCTGCCAGGAATTCTCTTGGACTTTCAAGTGCCTAGTGTACAGTCCTGCCAGGACTTCTCTGGCATTCACAACTGCCTTGGTATATGCCCCTGTCAGGACTTATCTTCTTGTACTTTAACTGCCCAGTGTGTGCTTGCCAGGACTTCTTATATTTTATAGTTCCTCTTTATTTACAAGTAGCATATACCTTTCTTAGCTTGGTATATCAACTTGTTTCACATTCTTTTAAGCTTTCCCTCACATCTGTATTAACTTTTAATTGGAGTTCGGGTTGGCACTCTGACCTTTCAATTCTCAAATAATCGTATTATTTCACTTTCCGTAACTTTCATAGGGCCTCATTAGGACCCTGGCGGAGAGGGTTTTACGCCAGCGTAGTGCATGGCGTACCTCTCCGCCATACTACGAGTTCCCGTAGCGCCATGGCGGCCTTTTCCGGCTGGTTTTACCAGGCGGAGAAAACCATGGCGCTACGGGACCTCGTTGTTAATTACGCCACCGTATTTTACGGTGGCGTAATTAACTCCTTCCCCACTCCCATTATACCCTATGGGGCAAAAATGGGAATGGGGAAGGGCAGAATGGGGATTGGGGATTTACCGCCCCGCCAAGGTCGGAATGGGGCGGTAAATCCGCCAACCCCCATGGCGCTATCGGCGGCTTTCCGCCATGCTTCGCGGTGCATTTAGCACCGCGAAATCCGCCTGGGTCCTAATGAGGCCCATAATGTTCTAATTCTCTTTGACGTGGTTGCAGATATGACCTGGGGCCCCACTCTGCTCGGGCAGACTCACCGGCTCTGTGTAGCTGCTTCAGTCTTGCTCACACTTATGCAGCGTACCTTTGCTGTTTGCTTCCCACTGCTACCTTTGCTGCTTGCTCCTGCATGCTAGCTTCCTCTAATCTCCCGGTAAGGACAATGCTGCTTCTCCCAGCTCTCTGATCCTGGTGTCTTCACGGCATGCCTTGCTTGGACCACGTTACTTTCCTTCTTGGCTGCCAAGCTTATGTGCTCCACCACACTGGCTCTCGCCTCCAGCTTCTGCATATCGACGCATGCCTCTGGCTTCTGCTGTGCACTGGCTTGTGCCTCCAGCTTCTGCACACCGGCTCGTGCCTCCAGCTTCTGTCCGCCTTCAATTGAGATGTCACATCTTCTCCTGAGCTCTTTCTCACAGTTTGATTACCATTTTTAAAGGTCCAGCGCACAGGTGTTTTCATCCAACAGCTGGCATGTTCATTAAGCTTGACACTCCTGAAGCTCTGCTTCATCCTACTCATCTCAGTACTTAGGTAGTTGTGGGAATTGAAGTCCACTGATATTAACTGATGACTTAGGTGGTTGTGGGAATTGAAGTCTATTGATGGTTTCTGATGCATAAGTCTTTCTCAATGATTCCAGTTGGAGGATCAGATCTACACAAAGGAAAACTAGAACTGAAAAGCAGGTTATGGATGGGCATTTGTCCTACAGGGTATTGTGAAATGGTCTGCTTATTTTCCCTATGGGGAACAGATGCATGGCAACAAGGCTATTAGGGTTTTGGGTAACAGGGGGTCTTCCTCCTGGGAAAATGCAGGATAGCGTGCCTCATCCCATTAAGTCATGGCATCTCGCCAGTGGGTGTCTCCTCCCATGTAATCCTCCCACATATAGCCACTCCCAGGGTCAGGATCAGGTAACGGCTGCCAGTCACTGGCCACATGGGAGGAGGTTATCGCTGGGGGAATCTGTGATGACTCCATTGGAGTCATCACAAGCCACTCTCTCAAAGTCTAACCCTGGGGGCGAGAGAGATTATTGTACAATCCAGAGAACCCAATCAGTTAGTGTGGGCTGTTGGAGAAAGTTGTGCAGGTGGATTGAGGTGTGTATTCAAGTGCCGATGCAAGTAGCATTGAAGTGGCTTTGGGGGCAAGATTGTGGAAAGGGACAGACAGGGGAAGTGGTAATATCAGTAGGGGATAGAGGTACAGAAGAGTAAGAGGTACTAATATCAGGAGGTGGAGGTGATAGGAGAAAAGGGTGATAATATCAATAGGGGAAACTGGTACATAGGAGGAGGAAGAGGTGGTAGTAGGAGGCTGAGGTGGTGAAGAGGAGGAGGCGGTAACAACAGGTGGTGGAAGTGATACAGAGGCAAAGGAGGTGATAGGAGGAGGATGTCATAGCATCAGGTGCTATAGGTGGTACAGTGAAGGAGGAGGGGATAGCAGGTGGTGAGAGGACAATTGAGGTGGAAGGGAAGGGCAGAGAGAACAGGAAGGGTCTGCTGGGCTAGGTTGACACTAAGCAGCACCAGAGCGACTGAGAGGAACCAAGCAAGGAGGACAGAGAGAACCAGAGAAACTGAAGAGGAACCAGGCAAGGAGGGCAGAGGACGAGTGGTGAGGGAAACTGAGGATTCTTAGCCTCAAGCTTGATGGAAGGAGGAGGAGGACTAGTGGCTCCATCTCACCTTGATGGAGAAGGTGTAGCTATACCATCAGTTCATCAAGACAAAGCGACTTTCCTGCAGGATTCTGGCAGAACCAAGTCTGGTAAATGGGTTCAGGAACCAGTGGGAAATCCACAACCGAGTAAGAGAGTTTCTAGGGTACGAGGAACCCTGTGGACGCCCCCAACAGCACTGAGAGGCAAGATGGTATTGCACCCAGTGTGAGAGACTGGACTTTGGTTTCATAATTATTCTGTTGTTCTCACCCCTTTGCTTAACTTTTTGTGTAAATAAAACCTTGGAAATCCTAGTTTTGGAATCCATTCTTTCTGTGCATCGTGTGGGGGCCTCCTGAGGGCACGTATTCCAGACAATATTTATCCTTTTCTCTTGTCTAACATTTCAGCCTGAGGAGACTCTGTGTCAATTGAATTGATGTAATATGTCAGGTGTATGAGGGGATTTGTGGAATTGATGTAATATGTCAGGTGTATGAGGGGATTTGTGGAATTGATGTAATATGTCAGGTGTATGAGGGGATTTGTGGAATTGATGTAATATGTCAGGTGTATGAGGGGATTTGTGGAATTGATGTAATATGTCAGGTGTATGAGGGGATTTGTGGAATTGATGTAATATGTCAGGTGTATGAGGGGATTTGTGGAATTGATGTAATATGTCAGGTGTATGAGGGGATTTGTGGAATTGATGTAATATGTCAGGTGTATGAGGGGATTTGTGGTTGTAACAGGTCCTAAGCAACCCTTGTTTGGAAAGGCCCATCTTTTAAGTAAGTAGATCCTCCAAAGCAGAGCCAGGTAACATTTTGCATGATTAGTGTGATCAAGGGTTGAAATTCGACCCTCGTGAAAATTTGGGTCACAGGTAAAGTGGTGGACTTTGCATTAAGTGTGAGCATTAAATATGTTCTCTGTGAATGTCATTTCTTCTCTTATTAATTCACTTTTATTGACATTTATTTTTATCAAGAGTCAAATGAATTTCTGGAATGCAGACATTTCCGAAGTTTGCGAGATATGTTCTGTTGAACTCCACTGTTCAATTAAGAAGAGGATGGGCTAGATGATCAAAACACGTTTTGGTGCAAGCGCGCATCTCATCATTGTGCCAAAAAAGGAGCAGCCCTCCCACCCCACCCCATTTGCGCATTTGCAAAAATAAGGAGGCATTTCTACACATAGGGCAGCCCTAATTCATAAACGGGATGCATTTTTAAATGCGCGCAAATGAGGGTTATTCTCTTGCGCCTGCGGGGTGAGGAAAATCAAGACATGGGCCTCATTCCGAGTTGTCGGTAAGGGTTTACCGGCACCGGTAAGGATGCCGGTGCTGGTAAACCCTTAGCGCCCTATTCCGAGGTCCCTTAGCGGGACCCGCAAAGGACGTGTGGTCTGACCACACGCCTTTACGGGTCACGCTAAGGGACCAGGGCACTAATTACGGGCCCGCTATTTGCGGGCCTGTAATTAGTGCCTTCCCCATTCCCATTGAGCCCTATGGGGACTCAAATGGGAATGTGGCATGGTTTACTGAATGGGGACTTACCCGGTCCTCCAAGGTCGGAATGACCCGGTAAGTCCCCATTCAGCCAGACTGGACCCGGACCCGGGGTTGGAGGCAGCAATGGTGTATTAGCACCATGGCTACCTCCAAACTCGGAATGAGGCCCATGGTAATTTCTGGCATGTCATGATTTTTTTCAAGTGTGTCAGCTGCGGTTTGAACCGCAACTGTCACACTTGCATTTTCATCCCCCAAACAGAGATGGAAATGTTTTTTTTCCCCAAGCATTTCACTGAGACGGGCCCCTAGCTTGCTCCCTACACTAATGTATTCAAGGGGCTGGACAGGTCATGTATCTTTACCTCATCCAAACCCTGATAGATCCAGCCCAAGACGCGACAAACATGCAAAGAAATCGAAAAGACAGTAGAATCAGAGTGGAAAAAAGGAGACAGATATTATTCAAAGACGCCTACACCCTCCTGTTAGATCAGTGGACGGGAAATGCCAGAGGCAACGCAGTGTCACACCTCCAAAGACTGACTACTGCCAACTACATATTCAGATAGCTTCACCAACACTCACCAGAGCCAAGGTACTTCGACCAGACCTCCAAATTCTAGGTAGAAACAAGTCACAAGCGTATCCTAACACGACTAATCAAAAACACCCCTCCAACCAACCTGATTAGACACAAGACAACAACCAGAAGGACGTTCCTTTATTTGCACCTTTCAGCACAAGAACAGTGGAAAGAGAGTCAACCAGCCCTTGAGGATGAGGTGCAGATCCCAGGAAGAATGTATTCACCCTCGCCCTTTTAAAAATAAAAACTGTGACCAAGAAACCTGGGAAGCCACTGAAAACAACAACATACAGCCCATGCACACTGCAAACACTACCAAGACCCACAAGGAAATGGTTGCCACCAGATGATTTTTGATCAATACTCACTCAAACGCTAAGCAAGCCTCCAAAATGTATTAACTCCTCTTGGAACACCAAATAGATCTACACTGTTATCACTGAGACCTGGATCTCTCTTCTGGTCAATCACCAGTTATGCACAAAAGCATCCCGCCAGGGTATAAGATCACATGTGCAAATTGTGCCAATAGCAGAGGAGGAGGGACAGCACTAGTCCACAGAGATTTGATCCAAGTCTTAAACCTAATATCGACAATATCCCAGACTGTGAATCACTCCCTCTTATCTACCTAATCTCCAAGACCACCTCCCTAAGCCTGCTTTTCATCTACAGACCACCATTCTACAGCCAACCTTTGCTGACAACTTGCAGATGTGGTTGCAAACCTACATCTGGCTCGAACAATAACACAATCCTATAACAAGGTCATTTACAGCAAACATTGCCTCTTTACATCTCAGGCAAATGCTTATGGGTTCCACCTATATAGCTGGTCACACATTCAATGGAATGTTTTGTAATGAGAACATCGTAATGGTCTACTCCCCAGTACACTTTCCCTGGGGAGATCATCAAGTTCTCCTACTTTCAATTTCCCCCAAAGTTTCCCCCACTCTCAAAACCAACTGAAGAACCCACCGCCTTGGAAAGATATTCAACATAACAGCCTAATGGATGGACCTGAAATGGGCAAACCGAGTGTTGCAGTGGACCCACAAATTACAACACCAGAAGAGCTACTCCACAACCTTCACCAATGTATAAACTCAGGCTTGGACGTCAAAGCACCAAAGAAAGCCATTTAAGAACTCGCAGAAGAAGAAACTCGCTAAATGTTTAACTCCAAAATTAAACCACATGAAAAAAGAAAATGGAATATAGGAAAACATCGGGAGTCCGAAACTCATTTGATCAGACAGGCTTTCCTACCACCAGCAGTTATGTTAAACCATCAAAGACAAGAATGCACACCACTCTGTGCAGTTTAAGATCCACCAAAAATTCAAAGACTCGGCAGCCTGTAACACAACTCCAACACTGACTCAGGAACTCTGCGACCAAATTGCTGTGCATTTCAGAATACAGATCATAAAAGTCCAAGAGCACCTGGAAAACAAGGCAACACCATGACCCCCACCATACCAAGGAACCCACTCTCACTGCACAGAGCAGTAAGCACCCCTTCTGTGACATTGTTCCACCTCTTCTCTATACAAGAGCATCTCTCTAGTTTAGACTCATTCACCCAGCAGGATCCTCAGAAGACCATGCACCCCCCCCCCCACAACTTATACAGAATGAATATGAAACAGCAAGATCTGACACCTTTTTTCTTAGCCTTCGTCAATGTTTCGATCACTGCTGTGTGTGTCCCGCTGGGTTACGATTCCGCTTTTTTACGCCACTGACCGCCCACAACACAGCCAGCTACCGTCCCATCTCAAACAGTCCTTTAATTGGATATGTTCTTGAAAGTTCACATACTGCCAGCTCTGGGAGTATGTAGAAACAAAAAAACCCTCTTCATGAGTCTCAGTATTGTTTTAGTCTGATGTACAGAATCATTCCTCTGCTCTACCTGAGCAAAACAGATGACAACTCCAACATAACTCTCATCCTACTGGACATCTCGGCAGCGGTTGACACCATCATCCATGAAATTCTTCTAAGGAGACCAGAAGACATTGAAATAAAAAGAGCTGGACTACAATGGATCGCCTCTTTTCTCATAGGTAGAAATGAAACCAACATCATGGCTCACGGCTAGCTAAAAATCCCAACCATTCCTACTAACCTGTGGAGTACCCTATGGATTCACCGTTTCACCTCTCCAATTTAACATTTCCACGAGTCCAGTCCTGGACCCCATTAGCCTGGCTGGTCGCACCTGTCACAATTACGAAAATGATACACAGACAATCTTCAAATTCAAAACCAACGCCTCAACAGAGCCACTGGATCAAGAAATGTGCCTTGCACACAATAGAAGTGGTGATCTGCAGTGTGGCTGCATTAACTTCAACTCAATCCCTTGGCCCGGCGAGGTTTGACCATGCCCAGTAGCGGGTCTTTTGGTTTACCCCAACTGCTTACTGCAGGAAATGCCCGTCATTAATTGGTCGACAGGTTGGAGTGGTAGATCCTTTACAAATGTGAACCTCTCCAACAGATCGACCACTTAATGATGCGCAGGGACCAAAACATAGAAGGTGAGGAGGTGGATGTAATGGGAGGGAGTAGGTGGTTTGCATGGTGCGTGTATGAATGTGAGGTGGGGAGAGGGCAGGTTTGGGAGGGCAGCAGGAGAGGATGGGGTAACATGGGGGCAAGGGTTATCCACAAGGAGGAATGCAAACATACAGGTGAGTAGGGGACTGAGATGGAGGGGAGAGAGGGGTTTATACTGTATGAGTAGCTAACATGTTGAGGTGGGCAGGGGTGGAATGCGGTGGTGCAACACAAAGGTAGTGGATGGGGTATTGTAGGGTGAGCAATAAGAGTAGAAAATGGGGGCTCAGAAGGAGCCCAATGAACAATAGTGAACATGGAGGTTATTTGGGAGAGGGAAAAGGGCAGAAGCGGAGGCGGAGGGATTAGTTTAAAGGGGGAGGAAGAGCAAGCAGTTGCATATGTCGACCACCTGGGGCCAACCAATATGCAACTGCTGGTAAGGAAAAATAGGAGACGACCAGTTGGATGGGGTGACCAGTTGGAGTCAAGCAAAAGACCCATTGACTATGTTGTGACTGATGAAAAGGACACAGAAGCCCAGTACATTCATCCTCAGACATTTTGGAAAAATCACATTGAACGGTGGCCTCATGCTTGAACCACAGGTGAGAGCCATTGTTAGAAGCTGTTTTTATCAACTTCTCTCTCTATGATACATCATGACTTATCGGTCCTTACCCATTGAACTCTGGCATTGATATCACTAGTTCTGTCGGTATGCAGTAATAAAATCACGGCACAAATGTCGCCTGTGCAAAATATCGCAGCAAAAATGCTGTGGTTTGACCCGGTAAAGGTGTACCCCATTATACCATTTAAGGGGAGCGGAGGATGCAGGGGTGTCCTCTGCGTACCCTTAAATGGTATAATGGGTCTGGGGGTTGCAGGGATGTCCCCCGCATTCTCTACATGGATTGCGGCAGCAAAACCACTGCCTTTTTGCAACAATGTTTTGTGTAAACGGCCATTTTTGCCCCGATTTTCTCACATGGAACCATTCTGTGAAGACTGGACAACACAAAGAGCCTCCATCTTGGCTTCCCAGAATACTTCATGCAAACTTCAGAGTTACAAATTGCAGCATATGGACTGTTGCTTAGAATGCAAAGGTTCCAACATTACCTGCATCTTCTCTATTGACTCCTGGTCAAGAAAAGATTACACTTCCAAACCCTTTGCACAACTAACAGCGCTTACCATGGACATGACTCAGATTCCTTTATGAGGAATGTCCAGCGCTACACGCCATTGATGGGTGTAAGGTCTAGTAACGCCACTTTGGTACTAGTTCCTAGCTTCAGCAGGCAATGCAGAGAGGGTCCTCATTCTCGCTACTTGCCACCAAACTCTGGAATTCAACTCCCAAGCAACTTTGCATTGAACGGGACCTCCAGGCTTTCAGAAAAAGCTCAAGCGATGGCTCCACAACTAACTGCAATAACCACCTATTGAAAACTGAACACGGAGTTGGTCTACTGTCCATCCAATTGGCAGACCACAGAACCACATGACTTAGTCTGAAAGCCTATCTGCTATCGACAATCTTCAAACAGGACTACAACCCCTGTAGCCAAAGCAAGTCCCCCCCCCCCCCGCAACACCCCCCGCACCTGAGGATGTTGTTTTCCTTGGCCTTTGCTACCTTTTCTCCTTTTCCCTATGCTCCCTACCTCACTAACACCCTCGCTATAATCGTGCATGTTTACATTAGGGATTGCTGAACCGGCTCGAAAAAGATTCAAGCATATCTAAACAAAACTGGGTCGACTCTGATCAAAATATTCCAACCATTTGGAGCCGAAGTGCGAAAATGCCTCAAAACATTCAAACCCGAATTCGATCCTCTGATATACTTTAGAATACAGGACCATTATCCTGGAAGTATTCAGTATTGCTGGTGGCCAAGGAAATGATACAATAGGAACATAAAAATGAAAGTACTTATGAAAAAGGTGCATGTGACCATATCTACATGGGTGACCGGCGCATTTCAAGGAACGGTGCGCCAGCGCAAATGATGTGCAGGCTAGCCTCCTTGCTTTCACATGCTTCAGACATTAAGGTATGATAGGCCCCCAGCACACACATGGGTGGGTGCCAGAAATGCATTTCATAATGGCAGGCCCTGAAGGTCTCATCATGTTGAAAAAAACCTAGATCCCTGTTTTAGGGGTAGAAATTCTCAAGTGGGAGAGCAGCGGTTTATGTTGGTGCTGTTCCATGTAAGAAAATCATGCATTGTGCATCCCCTTATGCCTATTGAAATTAGGTAGAAGTGAACACGACTATTTTTTGTACATTTCAACTAGCATTCTGTTTATGGATTCCGGATGCATTTTAAAATGCGCATAATATATAGTCTAGATAGAGAACAATACATGGTGAATGAACAGTGGGCTGTACTTTGAATTCTGGGCTATAACAGATGAAAAACCTGCCTATTGGATGTCGTTTCCTGACAGTCAAAGTATACGGAGATATTTACTGTTTAAATTTAACATGTGTGATGTGCTGGAAGTCTTAGGTTCAAAAATAGGTGTGCCGAAGTTAGAGAGATTTTGTAGATTATGTGGTCTGAAAACATATTATCTGTAATTGTGAAAGTTTGATGTTTCTGAGACTCAAATATTTACATGAGTATTACAACTCGAAGAATGGTAATAATATAGATGAAATTTGGGAAAAGTTGCTGATGGGAAGTGATGAGAATTTGATTTACCACATGATGACATTTTATGATGTTATTTTATTAATTTTAGAAAAATGGTCTCATGGAATTTGGAATTTGAAAAGTTTTTAAGTATTGAATGGCTATGTAATTTGTCTGATGTTTTTAATGCATGAGACTTAGATGTTATATAGTATTTTTATGTGTCATATGTGTTTATATGTAAAGCCTTGGTGATGAATGCATATTTATAAATAAATAAATAAATAAATAAATAAATAAATAAATACATACATAAATGCACAACCATTCCCCTTTCAGTAAATGAGCACAGGGAGTGAAAAAGTGCATAGGAATGTGCCTACCTTCTGATGCACACATTTGGACTTCCTTAGGGTTCAAGCGTTTTTGGTGTAAGTGATGAGATGCAGAAGGGCATCTCGTCACTTGTGCTATGAAAACGATCCCCTTAACCTTAAAGGTGGCCTGCATGTTTCCGGGGGTCTGCGTGGCAGCACAAATGATGCTCTGGCCGACCTCTTTGCATACATTACTGTTGGAAGCCTAATCCCTGTGTTAATGTATGACTGGCTCCCAGCACCGACGTGGGGATGATATGAAAAGGAAAAAAACTTTAGTACTACTGATGGTGTGAAATATACCATAACAAAATCATTGAAAAAACTTTAGCTCGTGAGTTTTAAGTTGAAACAAATGCCACAAAACCCTTGAAATGAAATTCAGTGAAAAAACATTTAGTTGCAGTAACGTTAAATTGAGGGTTCAACACAACAACACCCTTAAAATTCGGCTAATTTTGAAAGCTATGCCACCTTCACTATGAGCCTCCTGTTATTACTGATGACATCACTTAAGACATAATTGATGGCATCACTGAAAACCAGTGCATACTGATGACATCCCAGATGGCATCAAAGCATACGTCAAAGGAAACCACAGATAACAAACTTCTTTTGGTCTGTTTTAAGACACATGACAAACATATATCATAGACGTACATGTAGTGCAGCTAATGGACATGTAATATCCCGCAGATGGGGTAAAGTGGCCACTGGGCTTCCAGCTACATTGGGTGGCCTGACAGGGAGTGGGGCATGGCCAAAGGCAATTCCCAAGCAGTATGGCCATTTGCCAGGTCCACAGGCTCTGGCTAGTGGTCCATGGACGCTTTATGAGGCTAAAGTGTCCACAGCCAGGCCCAGTAGCTACTTTGGATGGCTAGGCAGTTCCCGGGGGAGTGTGACCAGTGTGGACATCACTAAAGACCACGGACCCACGAAATGTGTCAACAGGTCGTTGATGGTGTAACAAATGAAGGAATGTCCTCAGTAAGCTCATGGGCTGCGCAACAGGCCTCAAAACTAAGGTGGTGTAGATTCCAACTCTGGCCGAATTTCAAGGCTTCTGTTGCCTTAAACCATTGCCTTAATGTCACTTCAATTCAATATATGTATTTATTTAAACTATATAATGTTATAGTCTACATTGAGGAACAGCATGTGTTGGGGTCGGGGTTACATTATTTTTTTTTTGCGTTGGTGGATGAGCTAAAGACGAGCCATCAGCGGCCGTCCTTCTGAAGCGCTCCAGCTGCTCATCGTAGACATGTAGTAAGTAAGGGACAAAAGAGCAGCAAATCAAAGGAAAAGGGCAGCAACGCTGCAGCTGAGCAGGGAGAGTTTATCAACATATTGATCCCATTCAGTCACTTTCTTGGCAAGAGCGAGACTTGCAACTCAACAGCCACTGCTTTAGTAATGTGAGGTCCACTCAGCTTCAGAGCAGATGGGAACAGAGAGGAGAGTGTGAACAGGGATGAAAGCAGAGGGGTTGTTTACTCCTGCTGAAAGATGTTGTAAAGAGGCAGATCTTTACTGGCAAAGGGTACTTTTTAAGTACCTTAAAAAACAACGTTCCAGATTCCCCAGCAGATGTAGGAGCTGAATGCAACAAGCAAAACACTCATTGCATTCTGCTCCTGCGTCTTCTCCATGAAAGTCCCCTGATGCACTGGGGGTTTGATTGCAGGCGTGTGATGAAAAGACGATGGGCCTCATTACAGTTTTGCCGGTATACGGCCGGTATTACCGGCAAAACCTCTCTACCATCTCCGCCACCCGATATCCCGGTATCACAGGGATATTAAGGGCAGCGGAGACAATGCTAAGTTCCCTTTCCATGGTATCTCACAAGACTCCCTTACCGGTGCCAGTGATTCAGGTATTTCTTTGCCAGTAGGGGCCTGATCAGTGGTAGAGCCATGTTTTGATGCCAGAGGGGGCGATGTGCCGCTCAGGAGGACACTGTGCCAATCGGGTCAGAGTGGGGTTGGGCCAAGGGCCACTACCATTTCCTTCATTTTGCTGGATTATTAGGCTCACATGTTTATTGACCAAAAACTGCAAAAAGCCAGTGTGGGCCAGTTTCTGGATGAAAGTGGGGCACTTATTTGTGCTCAATTTTGCTAAGTTACTTCACCATGCTGCCTGCGGCTAGTAGTTTTGACAAGTAATTTGAATCACGTTTTATCAAAAACCTTCCCCTTGGCCTTGGGTACAACAGAAACAGTCTTTCACAAAACACATGAATTCCCATTCGCACCCAGAGGGACAGACCGCCACAGATTGCATCGGTTTAGTGCAGTGCATTGAACTGGATGGAACCCAGACCTGTTTGTTTTCTTGGCATTCTGGCAGTTTGTTTTGCTCTTCAGAGGGCAGTTGCAGTTTACGAGTATCAGGATACAAGACATGCTCCCAGAAGCCAGAACAATATATAGGTCCGCATATGAGCAGGTGCTCCAAGCATATCCACTCAACTCTAGGTAGATCCATAGGGGTCTGCAGAGAGCCTGGTTCACACTGGTGCTCTGGTGGGACTCAGAGATTGTGACCGCGAACAACAGACTGAGCACAGCACTGACAGGAAAATGTTATCTCAATTTCCTGTCATTTTCACATTTTTAAGGCTAGAGGCCTGCATGCCAAAAATCTTTAAAATCAAAAAGGAGTCACTTTCGCCATCATAGTCCTCAAACAGTGTTAAGGCTCCATGAAAAATCCAATGCCAAAAAAACGAACCTGTTTCTCAACATGAAAATATTCATCACATTTCTTCATGTTTGGCAGGTGCGCACGGCAGAAGGCCAGACTTTCTTAATATTTTCAACAAATTTGCCAAACTTGAATGTACAGGTTAAAAAGTTAACACAGGAACACGTTTCTATTCCCCTTTTCCTATGAGTGACAGTGTCATGTCTAACTTTAACTATGGTGTGTTGTTTCTATAGCAAAACCAAAACGCGCACGCGCACATACACACGTGCATGTGGTATAGCCAAACCTACTCTGCCGTTATCAAATGTTCATGAACTACTGGAAGCAAAAACCCCACCTTGTAAGCACGGAGTGCAATCACCTATCATTCAGTACCTTTACCACAGCAAAACCCAAATGGCTATGACCGGCAGGTGTTTTATCATTCATAACCACAACCACTGGCACAGTTGCTCTGGCAACACTACCATTGGTGCCGCGTCAGGGCTGGTATGCATTTTACGTGGAAATCAGAAGTGAGACTGTTGTCTCATCAATGCATTATTCCTCCAACATACCAGTAACAGAATGCCTTTACCGCATTTTGTAACGCACCAAGCCGCCAACTCGAAATTACCATAGGCGCGGTGCGGGACGGAATTAACATGCATTGGATCATGGGATGCATTTGTAAGAAGCAGTGTACAACGGCATCGAATAGGGCCTCCTCCTTTTCAGCCCTTTGCATATCTGGTCGCTTGGGTTGGGCGGAGGGTAGGCCTTTGCCATTTTGCAACACAGCGACAGCTCCTTAGTCGATTCACACAATTATTTTACTTAGAATTTATTTTTGCACTCAATGACACTTCTGTTTCATGGTCTGAGGGTCCATGTTGAATAATTATAGATCCAAAATCGACTCCTTTGAAACTTGCAGGGTGCTAACACAACAAAACACCACAATAAAAAAATATGCCATTGGCATTGTGCTCTGCACGGCTAGTTTGAAGTGAAACTAGCACTGCCTAGCAGCACATGCACATCACACATCATCATCACATGCCTGTGGTGGTTAGCAGGCAGCACACAATAATCAACAGCACACCACAGACAGACTGGCAGCAGCAGCACAGAGTACTTACTTTCTAGTTAGTAGTTGACTCTGGGTCTCTCCGGCATCACTCACTACACTCACTCCGACAGACGATGGCATCACTCACTACACTCACTCCGACAGACGATGAGATGGCCTCGCTCTTCTAGATGGGGCCTGGCAATGGGTGGCGCAGCTGCGTGGCTGATGGGGCTGTGGGCTACCGGCCTGGTTCAAGTCAAGACACACTTGATTCTAATAGTCGTCCATGAGTCTGACTCAGACTCCACAGGGTGGCCACATGCCAGTGTTACCATGGACCACCTGGGCAGGGGGGGCGGCAGTGCAGGCCAGAAGTCAGTCAGTGCATTGACTGTAGGAGGGAGGCTGCCGGGAGCTACTTGCAGACAAACTCCAACTGAGTGTGCGTGCAGCGTGCCAGTGAAAAGCTCTTGTCCAATGGCAAGTGCAGCAGTGTTGTTTCTGCTACCTGCTGGGAAGGATATTTGCTACATTTATAGCAAATGTCTGTGCCTGGGAACCAACTAATGGTTGCGCGCATCGCAGCAGCGGCTCCAGATAGTCAGGAGGCTCTGGCTTGCAGGCAGGCCTGGGTCATGACTGCAGGCCCCGGGGATGGGGGAAATGGAAACTGCTAATTGCAGTCAGTGGCAGCCTGTTATATCACTACATTGTGTGATTTTAATTCATTCAATGAGGCTGCAGGCATCATCACATGCACCCAGACAGGCCTGGCACCCTAACATCACTCTCCAAACCCCTTGGCACCTGCATGATAATGAAATGATTCCATTTCCCCGACCCGTTTTGCAAATGGATGGGTCCCACCGGATTATGTTCATCCTCCCATACTCAGGCTCGCAGCTGAAGGATTGGTAGAGGGGTGGGGTGGTAGGTAATTGTGGAGGCAACATTAAGGAACTGTAACGTGCAGTAACTGACACGGTCTCTCTGTTCCAGGACTTCAATCAGCAGCACGCTGCCACCTCCAGCCTGAGTGAGCAGCTCCCATGACAGACCTGCCCCTGGGCCCGCCACGCTGCTGTGCGCTCACTGTGCTGTGCCCCACGACCCGACCCAATTGTGTGTGGGTGTGCGTGTGCGGCACAGCCGGCGCATTGAAATGAATGGCCTCATTGCATGAATTGAAATTATGTGGCCCAGCGGGAGCCAAGTGAGGGGGTGCATCGGGCACCAAGGTGAAGCCAGGGGGGCGCCCGCCCACTTTGCCACCCCCCTAGGCTCTGCAACTGGGCATGATCTACCAACAGGTCAGGCCTGGTGGAAGATCTGTGGCCCCCACTGTTAAACTTGTGTTTTGCCGGGAGAACAGGGATGGGTAGTGGCTAAAAGACCTACACAGCCCCACACTACTATCAAACTGACAGTTATCCCAATCATAAAGGGAAAACAGGCACAGCCCAAAGAGTATACCCCCTTTGCCTTTTGTGGTAACATGGGCTGAGGGCAGGCTATACTCTCAGCAGAGGTGTGCAGAGATAACTCAAACAACTTAAGCACAATAGTCCAAAATAAAAGAATGCCCAATCAAGGTTCTATAACAATATAGCATTTAATTAAACAGCAATAATACAAATCACTATCTAGAAAATTCAAGCAAAATCCCAAACCCGTAAGAAAGGACACAGAAGATGGGGATAGTATCGTACGGCCCTCTAGTTACTTGGGAAGGGGTGTTCAAGCAAGTAATTGTAGCATTCTCACTGTTCAAAGGATATGATATAAGAAGAGGATTGAAAAACAGACTTATAAGTTGCTATGGTGTCATAGGGCCTCATTACACGGTAGGCAGTAACCATGGTGCTATTAGCGCCATGGTTGCTGCCGGTATTTTACCGTGTCCGCCTTGGTGGATGGCAGAATTACCGCCCTACTCTAAGGTGAGTGGGGGCGGTAATTCCCCATTCACCAAGGCACTTCCCCATTCCCATTTTTGCCCCCATAGGGCTCAATGGGAATGGGGAAGGCGCTAATTACGGTATCGCAAATTGCGGCACTGTAATTAGCACCAAGGTCCCTTAGCGGGCTGGTTCCTTAACGGCTGGTAAAACCAGCCGTTAAAGTCGGGTCCCCCAAAGGGACCTCGCAGTAAGGCGGTAAGGGTTTACCAGTACCGGTGCCCTTACCGGTACCGGTAAACCCTTACCGCCTACCGTGTAATGAGGCCCATAGTCTCTTGATGGTACCTTTTCCTTAGTTTTAGGTGGTTCAGCAGTGTCAGTATTGGCTTCTCTGCTTTTTCCTTTCCAGGTTCGAGATGGAACGATGCACATTGCTCCGGCAGCGAGTTTGCATTTAAAGCAGGGCTTTGTGTGGTTCAAGTAGGCATTCAAGGCAATGGGCCTCATTACACGGTAGGCAGTAACCATGGTGCTATTAGCGCCATGGTTGCTGCCGGTATTTTACCGTGTCCGCCTTGGTGGATGGCAGAATTACCGCCCTACTCTAAGGTGAGTGGGGGCGGTAATTCCCCATTCACCAAGGCACTTCCCCATTCCCATTTTTGCCCCCATAGGGCTCAATGGGAATGGGGAAGGCGCTAATTACGGTATCGCAAATTGCGGCACTGTAATTAGCACCAAGGTCCCTTAGCGGGCTGGTTCCTTAACGGCTGGTAAAACCAGCCGTTAAAGTCGGGTCCCCCAAAGGGACCTCGCAGTAAGGCGGTAAGGGTTTACCAGTACCGGTGCCCTTACCGGTACCGGTAAACCCTTACCGCCTACCGTGTAATGAGGCCCATAGTCTCTTGATGGTACCTTTTCCTTAGTTTTAGGTGGTTCAGCAGTGTCAGTATTGGCTTCTCTGCTTTTTCCTTTCCAGGTTCGAGATGGAACGATGCACGTTGCTCCGGCAGCGAGTTTGCATTTAAAGCAGGGCTTTGTGTGGTTCAAGTAGGCATTCAAGGCAATGGGCCTCATTACACGTTGTGCGGTAAAAATCGGAATTTAACGGCATGGCGCTATCAGAGTGTCCGCCCTCGCAAGAGGCCGCTAATAGCGTCCCATCACGAGTACGCGGACACGAGCATAGCGCCATGCCGTAAATGACCGTACCGCCCTGCCGCTAAATTCCCCAAAACGCCCCTTACCGGCATCGTCCAAACCGTCGATAGCGCCTCTGCCCTCCCGCCACCTGTCACCGCTATTACCGGTCACCGTTAAAAAGCGGAACCGGAAATTACGCCATCGCACAGGAACGGGAAAGAGCACGGCGGCCATCTTTAAAAACACAATCCATTGCCATCCTCTGCATCCAGGACATATATCCAGGGAACTCCGACCAGGAACCATACCGGATAGCCCGAAGATGCCGAAGGCCCTAAAAAAAACAGCTGATCGCCAGCGCAAAGAAACATTTTCCAATGAGGAGCTTGTGATGCTGACCACCACACTTCCTGCCAATGCAGAAGTAGTGTTTGTGAATGACATGCGGAGGGAGGCCCTCCTTAAGAAAAAGGGCATCTGGGCCGAAGTCGCACAAAAAGTCAGTGCGGTGGGCACTACCACCCGGAGTGTCAAGGACTGCCGCAAGAGGTGGGAAGACCTCCGGGTCCGTGTGCGGAATATATTATCAGTGAACCGCAACATGGCAATGGGCACAGGAGGTGGCGCAGAGTCCCCATTGAAGTTGAAGGAGTGGGAGGAGATATGTGCCTCCACGATTGGAGTCGAATCGATCGAAGGGGTCGGAGATATGGAGCTTGGCGTGGCCATGTCATCCGATGGAGGTGAGTGTATACACCAAACAATGCGCAGTGAAGGGTGAGGGGTCCCCCAATCATGTGTCCATATGAATGCCGTGGATCCAGCCACAAACAGACATGCATGCATCACCACATACCCGTCCAAAACAGGGCCAATCATGCATGAGCCAGCCAACATCCCCATTACCTGCCTCCACACTGAAGAGCCCCAAATGCATTGGACGGCATGACGTATGCATCCTGCATAAGGCAGCTCGACCCATAGATGATGATTTACCCCTTTTCTCACCCCTGCAGGATCACACACGGAAACTGAGGAGCCACACACTTCAACACCTGCTCCCGCACCCAGGAAAAAAGCCAGGAGGTATGCCACGGGGGACACCGCCACATCCTCTAGGGGACCCAGGAGGAGTGACCATGATCACAGGGACAAAGGCAGCAGGAGCAGCATTTCCACGCAGCCAGAGGCCATGCCTTCTGCCGTCGTGGCACCCACGGGAGTGTGTCTCCCAGCAAGTGAAGGCAGCATTGAGGGAGTGCACTCTGCTGCCACCAGCTCAACGGGTGAGGCAGCAGCCACTGCCCCACTTTCGGATGCGGAGGTAGCACCTGGCATTGAGGATCTGAGTCAGAGCCCCATACCGACACGCCCCTTACTGTCAAGCCCGATGTTCTCACCAGGTCCGTTTAGCCAAGGCGGATCACCCACCCACTACCAAGATGTGTCATGGAGCCCCCAGGTATCCTCACCTGATGCCAGTGCAATGGATCCAGGCGCATCAGCCATCCCACCGGCAGCCACCATGCAACATGACCTCCCCGCCATCTTTCAGAGGCAGACCGAAATGACTGGTCTAGTAGGGCAACATGTGGCTGAGACAGGGCGCCTGAGGGAGGACATTGGTGTATTTGCACAGCAGACAAGGGAGTGTATGGAGGCATGCACCAACCGGATCTGCGATGAAATGGCCCAACTAAGGCAGGCCATGAACCGCATTGCTGACGCAATTGAGCGCAGATGCCCACTCCCAACCCAGGATGAACAGGGCCCCGCCTCCTCAGGGAGTTCACGGCAAACTAGCCCCCTACGCCGGTCTATGCGCAACCTGAGGCGCACCAAATCGCAACCACCTGAAGACGGAGCAGGCACTGACAAATAGGGCCATCAAGGACTATCTGCCACATGTGGAGAGGGACACATTCACGCCTTGAGGCTCACGTGGGAGTGTTGGGGGCGTAGGGGGGTAAGGGTGTATTTGGGGGTGTTGTGGGGGGAGGGGGTAAGGGTGTATTCGGGGGTGTTGTGGGGGGAGGGGGGTAAGATGTATTCAGGGGTGTTGTGGGGGGAGGGGGGTAAGGGTGTATTCGGGGGTGTTGTGGGGCAAGGGGGGTAAGGGTGCATTCGGGGTGTTGTGGGGGGAGGGGGGTAAGGGCGTTTGCACAGTTGGGGTCATGCACTTTCTGTTCACATTATGTTCGAAATACACTGTTCTGAGGTTGAAACACAGGCATGGTCTCCATCATTGTGTATGTGTGATTTTCTTTGGGACAGGGGCCTTTGTGGGCCTCAAAATGGGCACAAGGGCAACAATGCACATCTCTCCATCCATGATATCCCACCTTTGTACATGATGCTATTCCTGATTCAGATGCTGACGCAGATCCTGTCCCGCCGTGCCATCGCCTCTTGCATGTCCTGGCGGAGCATTTCACCCATACTCATCCACATCCACATCATGCTCATCTGGTGGTTGCATAGTGGCATGGGCACATTCTATCAGATGCACATTTAGTTGTGCCTTACACATGCCATGGTCATCTTCGCCTTGAATCCGGGGGTTTGTTGGCTGCCCTTGTGTTATTTCTGGGTGCCCTGGTGGTGATTACTGTGCCAGTCTTGCCCTCCTCCTCCTCCTCCTTCGTCTCATCTGTGCTGCCTGTTGTTGTTGGTGCTGCACTGAAATCATGTACACAGGCCCATGTCATGCTGCTGGTATTGGGACCATCTTGCTGCGGGAAGGGGTGTGGGAAGGGGTGTGGGAAGGGGTGTGGTGTGCTCTTTAGTGCTGCCTGTCTCCATTGCCTCCACCTGTGCTGATTGTGTCCACCTGTGGCAGATGGGAACACTGCTCAGGTCTGTTAACGTGTGGTTTTCGTTGCTGTTATTAGCGCCATGCCGGTAACTGCTTTTTGGGTCTTTGGGATGCCGGTATTGCCATGTACGCATGGGTTGTGATTGCGTGCTATTAGCGCCATGGCGCTATTTACGGTGTGGGGGTCGCGCACACGCGGCCCCGCTGCTATTAGTGACACCGTACTTTACGGGTCCACTAATAGCGGTGGGTCCGGGTCGTGATCGGCTTGGGAGAATAACGTTGCCGGTATTTCGTTACCGGTAACGGTATTCCCTTACTGGACAACGTGTAATGAGGCCCAATGTGTTTCGAAGGGTTCAACAGTTTTAGGTCAGCGATAGAGTTGGTATGAGACGATCTCACAGCTGGGTCGAATCAACACGTGACACAAGGGCTTATATTAGTTTGAAACAGTTTATGAGTCAGGTCGAGACAAAGTCCTGTTGGCTCAATGCACTGCTCAAAGATGCAAACAGTCGAAGGCTTCCACAGCATTGAGCTGGTGTTTGAGTCGAGGTAGAGATTAGGGCTACTGGTGCAATCAAGCAGTTTGAAGTCGTGAAAAGTGCCAAAAGCAACACTACGGGTCCAGTTTCTGTCCGAAAAGTGTTGAACGCAGTTGAAGAAGCAGTTCAAATCAGCTAAACAGGATTCCTGCTGCTTGTAGGCTTCCTCAGTGATGAAAGTCCCAATCAAGGGGCTCTAGGACAAGATGAGACTTACTTGCTCTGCGCTCGCAGTCCAAGGAGCTTGGCTGGTACTTGCAGGAGTTTTTCACCTCCAATGAGGAGCCTGATTCCAGCGCAGTTAGCAGAGTGGCAGGCCTTGGTCCACAGGAATTCACCCCAATGTACCATGGGGATGGTCAGGGGCAGAGCTCTCCTCTGCCTTGGGTGCCTTCTGTCTTCCCCTCTTTGACAGTGGAATTCGGAATGGACTGCACACTCAGCACCGGTCCAGTGAATTCTTGAAAGTCCAAAGATGAATTAAGAAAGGAGTGGAAAATCCTTATGAATCCTTATGAAAGCAAATTGTCACTGGCAATTGGACAAATTAAAGGCTGCTGTGAGGAGTAAAATCCCTGTTGCTTTAACAAGTGACCCGTGCCTTGTTACATCACACCCAATAATCCTTGGCCAGCAGGAAATGGAGGGGATGGGAAGGAAGCGAGCACCAAAAAAAAGGTAGGATGGTAGAACCCCTTTTCAGGTCCTCCTATCCCTTTCTTGCTACTCTTAGTTTACCCCTTTACCATGATGGCTGAATTCAATGGGCCCTCTGTTGTGCAGCACCCTGGTGTGAGGCTGACATTTATGTGACTGTGCCTTTGAAGTATGGTTCCTAGGAGATCTCCTGGTGAGAGCTCCTCTGTTCTGAGGGTAGGTGTTACCCCCCGTCCCAGGGTATCAACCGTCGGCAGCATCCTGGCTATTGTCTCCCTTGGAACAGTTGAGACAGCCAGGTTATCCATCGATATATGTATAGCATTGACATCACTGACTTAGCTAACAGGGTTGACATTTTCATGATATTTAATTGGGGTGGCTTTAATAATTGTGTGCTCTTCTCAGTCACCGTACCGTAGCCAGGCATTATTTATTCTTAGAGATTAACCTGTCACCACTTTGATAAGGCAACAATGATTACATTTTAGTTCAGAGGTTCAGAAGTTAAAATGCTACCTCTGGCTGCAATGACTTTGCGTCACAGCAGTCATCACGAATGCATATGTGACCCTTGAACCTGCCCTGCACCACTAGGGAGGAGGGACTGAAGATGTCAGGGGGCTGATGCAGCAAAGGAACATAGATGCACTGTGCTTTTGGCAAGGATCTTTTATTAAAGAGGGTTCTTGAATTCCTTCCTAAAATGTTGACACTCCCCTTCAAGGAATGGGTCCTCCTTAACGCCTCCCTCCATACACCCTCCACTCACCACCCTACCAGAGACTGGATAATCGGCTTCCCACTGTTTCCTCTCTTGGTTGCTTGTAGATCCCTTTTAGTTCCTGCCAAATTTCCCGCTCGCTCGGGCCTGTAACTATGGCCCCGGGGCATTACCAGATGGAGCTGTGTGGGTGAATGAAGGGGCAGATGGTTCTATGTGTCTGTTTTTTTGTTGGGAGTATTTGCCTACTTTTAGAGAGTAAAAGTGGCCAATAGACCCCTTACCTGTAGGGTGTACAGGAGGGCAGAGCATTCTCTGACGGGCCCATAGGTCAGAACTCACCCTCTAGTACCTCTAAGACAAGATAGCTGCACCTTGAGGAGGTTAGAGTGCAGGATTAATTTACTTCGACACACTTCAATAAGGACAACTCAATGGTTTGGCAAAGGGAAGTCTGTTTAATGACAAGTACAAAAAACGGGGAAACAAATGGTAATCATCAATGGTGTGATCGCCTGTCTCGCTTTAACTCCCCCCTTCTTCATTCAGACAGCAACTTTTATAGGCATAATTCGACATCATTTGACGTGCAAAACTCATAAGTTTGTCATGCAAATTCTATTGGTCGGAAAGGTAACTTAAGTATAGTTGCTATATCTGTATATGGTAACAGAGCATGGGGATTGGATAATTCTTATCGGGTGGGCGTCTACGCCCATCCCACTACATCACTCGTGATAGACGTCACTACAACTACGATGTCTTATTGGTTCTACAAGCTATAGGACCCTAGATTATTTGGTACATTGTGATTGGGTGGATTACACCCCTAGACATAAATCTCCACTTTTATTAGCAGCATGCAGAATAGACACCCAGTTGCGGAGTGCCCCAAGATTCACCCTGCCTCCCTTCCATCAATCAGTACCTTTAGGGATATGTGTCAATTAGTTGGCTGAGGATGGCCTCGAAACTATAGTTCTTATCAAGAAAATTTATGGCATCCTCGGGTTCTGGGTGACATCAGACGTTGGTACCTCTGTGCCCTTGGCTGGTCACGTGTCTGTTCACAGTGAATCTGCTTCATTTTCCTGTTATTCGCGTATTTCATTCTTCCTTAGTATCGCCACCTGCCTGGGGCCTCTTTATCTCGACCTTCACTGGCTGGCTGGTATGCTCTGACGTTTTGAGTCTTCAGAGTAGCCTCTCTCCTCCCTTCCTGGAGTTGACCTCGAATTCCCAAGCATGAGCTACTTCTTGCTGAGTTTTGATTCCGCTCTTCCCTTCTGGCTTTAGCTGGAATATGAATCTCGGCCTCAGCGGCCCCCTTGCAGCCTGGGCTTAGTTCTGCTTTACAAAATGGAGTCGCACTCATATAGCGTGCTTCTTTGAGGTAGAGATATAATTGGTGCATGCCGATCTATTCTTCTACTAAGCATTGCAAGCAGTGTCATTTACTTAGCTTCTTGCCTTCCAAGCCTATTTGCATGCATTCAGTCAGTTGCACGATTCGATCCTGGGTACGTTATTTGTGCTGCAAAATGGAATCTTCTTATACGTTTGTCACATCATTATTCTTTTACAGTTCGTCCTTGTGTACTTTCTTTTGCTTGTCGTTTTATGGTTGTCTGTACGTCACACCTAGGCTCTTATGTCATCACCAATTGCCTTCCATTAAGGCTCTGTGGGCCTCTTCGGGGACAGTCTGTAAGTAGTCTTCGTATCGTGTCATCGGTTGGTATGGTTGTCTCAGTGGATACCTTGCCGCCCACGGATGTCTGGTTATTGGTGCTTCAATAGGTATACATGTCCCTCTGATGGGTACTGACCGAGCCCCACCGTGTCTCTCTGTTGATTCATTTGCTCCTTATATGTCACATATCTTAGCGAGTATGCTTCTGGCATTTCGACATGAGTGGCTGGAGTGCTGGCCATATTTGGGACCTCCTCTACAAGGGCTGGGCTAGACCAGAGAACAATGCAATCCTTGTCATCTTGAAGGTGTGTTTCTGGTACCCCAAACATTGCGGGATACAAGAGCTCTAACTTTGTAAGCAGTCTCTTTATAGATCACAGAAAATGAGTACCGGGCCATCGAGAAGGTAATTTGAGGAAAGGAAACGAGCAAAGGCATGGAAATCTAAAGCAGGGCTGTGTGTTAATGCACTGCAGCCACAGGGTGTGCATGACTGGCAGAACAGTAGTTGCATCACTTTCATGACATGTTGGCAACAAGCTAGAATTCTGCAAACTGGGAGTATACTGGCATAAGTACGCTACCAGGTGGACTGTAAAGTCGTGATATATGCACTGGAATTTTGTAGAGTGGAAATATACTGGGATTGTAAAAGTAGGAATATTCTGGGATTGTGCAAACAGTGGAGTGTTGGTGTTATTATACTCTGAATATACTTAGGTTGTCAACATTGGAGTTTGCTGAAATTTTGAAAGTGGCAATGAGTCAAAATGTCCTATGTCGGGAGTAGATAAGGGTTGTAAAAAGAAGGAAGTGTTTTGGGTTTTCCAAACAGGGAGTGTACTGAGATTGGCAAACTGTGGTGCAGTTTTAGGAATGTTTTGCCCACCTCTGTGTTCAATAATGCAAAGTTGTCTGACAAGCTTCTTTTTCATATTAAGGATATTCTTAGACCTTGCATACATTTTTGACATAACTACAGTTGGGTCTCTTTTTTATTTATATGTTATTTAGGTTTTTAGCGCCAAATTACAAAATACATTGTTTCATTGCGAAAGCAGGGGAAACCCCCCTTACTCAGAGAGTAGGGAAGGGGAGTGGGTACAAGGTAATCAGGATGGCAAACAAGGTGGAGGGAATACACACAATTGAAGTGCACTACATACAAAAGTACATTCCAGTTTGAATATCACGGGTAAAGAAAACAAGTCAAAAACACAAACAGTATTGGGTAAGTGCAAAGGTAGGACAACAGGGGGTGCTAAGGTAAGAAGAACAGGAAATCCTAACCCCCTCACCTCTAGGACAGGCTCTAATTGGTCCAGTATGTGGTGCAGTGAGCTGACCTTTGACCTATGTAGACAAGCAGCTAGGCTGATAAGCGGTGTGAAAGTACCAGCCTGAACAGTGCTTTCCTGAGGGCCTTCTCCATCTGAGTGATTAGGGTCAGTTGTGAGTATTTTTGGGAGGTGGTGCCAGTACTCAAAGGCCATAACTTCAAAGGCGTTGCCTCCTTGTCTCTGTTTTTAAATTGAGGGAAGGAGAGGATGTTCCCACTCTCTCTCCCCCAGTTGTCTAGTGGGGGTTATGGAGTGAGGTGGGCTCTGAGGTATTTCGAGCCCCTGGACGCTGAGCTGAAGGATAATTAATTGTGGGCCCCAATGGGCGGGGTGATGGGGTCTTTAACGTTAAGCCCTAGGACCTGTCTAGCAGCGTGATGTTTATTGAGATCGGGTTGGTGGTTTGGGAATTGCTAAGTGATGGAATTGCAATAGTCGGGGTTGGAAAGGGACAGAGCCCTAGACAGGTCATTGGGCCTCATTACACGGTAGACGGAGAACCATGGCGCTATTAGCGCCATGGTTCATGCCGGTAACATACCGGCACCGCCTTGGTGGAAAGGGGAATTACCGCCCTATTCCAAGGTTGGCGGGGTGGTAATTCCCCCTTCCACCATTGCCCTTCCCCATTCCCATTTTTGCCCCATAGGGCTCTATGGGAATGGGGAAGGCGCTAATTACTGTACCGCAAATTGCGGTACCGTAATTAGCTCCACTGGTCCCTTTGCGGGTTGGTTTTTAACGCCTGCAAAAAGCAAGCGTTAAATTCCCCAACCCGCAAAGGGACCTCGGAGTAAGGCGGTAAGGATTTACCGGTACCGGTAAAATACCGGTACCGGTAAACCCTTACCGCCTACCGTGTAATGAGGCCCATTGGCTCTTGATTCATTGCCAGGCAGAATCTTACGCAGGAGATGCAGCATAACATGTGATTTGCCCGTCAGTTTATGTCTGAGGGGTGATAGATAGATCCTCATCCGGGATAGGATCCAGGATTTTAGGGAACTGACAGGAGCAGGAATCCATTCATGGGTAACAAGAAGATTGTTTTTCCCTCCTCCTCTTCGGTGACCACGTTCGGCTTTGCTTATGGAAAAACGAGGGTGATGAGGGCACCTGGCAAAGCCTGCGTTGTAAGGTGGGAAGTCTACTTGTTGGTCAAGGTATAGATGCTCAGAACCATTTTTGACGCATCTCCTCAATTACGCCAAAAAAATAGCAGCAGTCAAAGTCACAAAGGGCATCTGAATGAGCGCCCTTGGATGCACTCGTTCATATCCCCTTTTCCCCTCTTTGTGCATTTGCGTGGATTCTCGGAGCCTTGCATACATCAGCGTCCCCTGACACTAATGTATGCAAGGGGGCTGGACAGATCACCTTGGCGCTAATATCCAGCCCCCCCCCTGAATGGCTCAGTTCACCTTTGAGAATAAGGTGACCTGAGCATTACAGAAGGTAGCGCAAATGAAACAAGCGCATGCTCTGCCCTCCTTTCAGTTGTGCTGCTTTATAAGAATCCTCCCACTCTACACCCTTTGCTAGTTTACACTCATTGATAATGCAACATTTAATCTGTTCCAGGTTCTACAAACCTACTTCAGCTTCACCTCCGCCTTTGTTGTGTTTGATCTTCTCTGGTATTGAATCATTTCCACGCATGTTTTCCGCCACTTTTTAAATCATTGATAAGCCCTCTGACAAAAACATCAGCCATTCTTATTTTGCTAGTGAAATCATTGTATTCGATCTTTGCTGCCATCTCGTGGTTAGCTTTAGAATACATCACTGACTTCGCACACAAAAACAGACTATGGTTTTCACACCTGCCGTGGGCACACCTGCCGTGGGGGGGGGGGGGGGTCGGCCATGGCTAGTAATGGCACACCAGTCTGCCAACACGAGCCAAGGTGAGGGCTGTAGTCTGTTACTGGCCTAGCCACCTCCCAGAGCGGGGGTGAAAGGCATTCGCACCCCAGGGTTAATGCAGGGTGCAAATGTTTTCTTCTTTCTCTGGAAAAAAAATGAAACTAAGATGACTGCCACCACAGGGAAACCGTGTTATTTCCAGTCCTGCAGGTACGTGGGGAAGGGAAGAGGTTCAGTGTGGTTTGGAGGGTTGGGGAGGGTGTGGAGGCAACAGGGAGAGGCTCCCTGTTGCCTCCCTGCATCCAAAAAGAAAAAGAAAATGGTGCTGCCCATGGAAGGACCTTGGATGGCTGGAAACATTGGGCGGATAAAGTGTGTTCTTCCCTGCTGTTTCAGCCGACTTATTGACACATAGCCCAGCCCCGTGTGCCAATGCGCTTCAATGGTTTAGAATTAGTGGTAACGATATTGCAATGTGCCTGCAAGTTAGACCTGATTCTAATTCTGACATAAAGGTGGGATTTGCATTCATAAATGTGCATAAAGCATTGCCCCAGTTCAGGGCTTCTGTGTTGCCCCCGATTCTGATAAGGATGTTGACGCATGATGTCAAGCTGCTGATGACCCAAAAAATTCTTAATGTACTGTTAGGCAGAATCACATGCAGTACCCCATGGGAACACTGCATGCAATTAAGTGTAAGTACAAATTCACCTTTGGCACAAGCTTGTACTGCACAGTAAAGTGGTAGCGATGGCTGAGCAGCCTGACTTATCTCAAGAGTTGAGTGAGCAGTAGAACAAGTCACACATAGGACCAACAAATACAGTAATTCAAACAAACACTTTACTCAAGGTTTCTTGGTAAAAGAACATACATATATTTACACAGTCAGTTTGAAAACATTACACTAGCAAGAGCAGCTCAATATCACACACTAATATACTACAAATACACAACCAATAAGTTACTGAACACGTTCTGCTCCCCTGAAGTGGGAGCAAAATGGCACTTCAGATACTTTAAAAAGGGGTAGAAAGACAAGGTTATAAGAATAGACAGCTCAAATACTTTCATACGCAGGGCAAAGGGTTTCAGTAAACTACAACCAGCAATTCATTCATAGGCCTGGGCCAAAGTCAATGGTTCAGAGTCTTTGCATAGGATAGCACAGTTCTGGTAATAAACGGTTAAGTCTTTGCCACGGATTTCAGAAGAATTTGGCTAGGTGAAAAGTTTGACGAATGTTTAGGGAAGGGCAAGCCTTCGAAGTCGGGGAAGTTTCACAAACTTTCTCCGCGGCCGAAAATATTTCCGAACCGCGTTTGCACATTACCTTAAAACTGAAGAAGAGCTGTTGCTGAGACAGTTGTTCCTGGCAGTTCAAGCAGCTCTCGCTGTTCCTGAGCTTCAGTCGTGTGGACAAGAAGGAGGACATCGGGAGGTTCCTGCACTGCCCAGGGATGAGGCCACAAGCTTGGCAAAATGTTGGTTTAAGGTGTGAGTGCCTTAAAGACCACAAACTGGTATCCTTCCCGCAGGCTATCCAGTTTTCCACAGCACTCTGCAGAAAATTCGACCAGGAAGGGATGGTGTCTAGGTGGTTTATGAGTTGGTTGTTCCCACCAAACTGAAGGGAAGAAGTTAACCTTGAAGGGCTTCTCTGTCGATGGAGTTTCAAGCAATTTGGACCTGCAGCAGGTCTTCACTGGTCGTCCAGGAGTTGCAGCAGTCCTCTTCCTTCAGCTCATCTTCAGTTCTTTTGTTCCAGTGGTCGACTCTCCTTTCCAAGTCCCAGAGGCCTGCTTTTAAACAGTTCTCCCCCATTCATTCCAGCCTGGCTGTCACTCACACAGCATGGTGGCTGTCCTTGCCGGACAGTCAGCCAGCCAATCATGCCAGAGTGCATTCAGGTCTCCTAGGAGACTAAGCACAGGGAGTTTCGGGCACCTCCCTCTCATCATGTCCATCCCAGACACTCAGGCGCCAGAGGAGGGCTTCAGCACTGAAGCCCGCCAAAGGCCAACGAACAAAGGGACCAAACCTGGTTTGGCGCGCAGAGACAAATACAAGAAGGACCTTTCCTAAAAGAAATGGCGGAAAAAGATGACCGGAGTCTGTTTTTACAGATATGTCTTGGGCACCATATTGAAAAACATGGCTGACCTGATTTTTAGCTACCGTTGTTAGCGGTCGGGAAAAATCACAGTAGTTTGATCTAAACCACTGCCACCAGCCATTTAAAGTAGGAAAGGGTAACATTTGACTGTTACATGAGTGTATTGACTCGGGGGAAGCTAGGCAACCCCTCCAGCACTCTATAGGAAGATAGTGTGTGCTAGGTCTGTAAATTTAAAGAGGCTAGTAAAGTCAATTTAACTTTACATGCTCTGGGAGAAAGTAGTCAGTCCCATAGAAGGTATTTAAACCTTGGGAACTCGGAAAGACATCCCTGTGCCACTGCACTGAAGGTGCTGTGTGACACACAGAAAAAGATTATGCCTATGTAGTTGTTTTAAAACTCCATATCCAAAGAACACAAAAGTAAAACACATTGAAGATGAAAAGTTCAAACTCCCAAAATATAGCAAACGAGCTGGAGGGCTCTAAAGTAGAGGGAATTTAGCACTTGGGTGAAAATTCTCCCTCACATGTGCTTTGAGGGTAAACTTTTAAGGCTTTCTTTTTTATCAGTATTGTCAGCAACACTGTCAGTTTGTCATTTCTGACAAATCAGCAATTGTATGCAGGGAACCGGCAATGCTTGCAGTTACATGCTGCTGGGTGCCCCGCATGCAATTATCATCACTCTCAACGTGGGGAGTAAAAGGAGGTGGAACTGCCTTTGCTCTTCAGCTTTACTCTCTTCTGCGAGAGATTTAAAACACCACCTGCAAATATGCTTTGCATGCAGTGTTTTATGATACCAGTGGAATTAGCCTAGTTATTATCAGGTGCTAAACCAAGGCGTATTCTACTGGAATCTTTGGTTATACGCTGCCATGAAAATCTCATGCAGGTGTAAAAACAAGGACTCCCTCCGGAATGGAGGAGGAGGAAAGCAAAGCAGAGATGCTATCTCCGCTTTGCTGCCTTCCTATGCCTCAGAACGGCGGGATAATTAGCTGGAGTAGAAAATGGAAGTGTAAAAGCAATGTGAAGCTTTCATTTTCCTCTCTGCTCACTAGAAAATTACCTCCTCAGTATTTTTTTACTAACAAAAACCTGGCAAATTCCAAAAATGTTGCCTACGTCCTGATCGCACTTTTGGTGTACTTGGGTCCACTCTCTGATGTTTATGGAAGGGGGAAACTGATCTGGCAGGTGTGCTCAAGTGGTATGCTGAGAAGAAAGCAGATATAGGTGCCATGCAACGTAGCCACGCTAGTTCCCGCCACTGCCAGAGGCACTGTGTTTCTAACTCTGTTACATGGCCCCGGAAATGTGTCGGAAGCACGTGAGACTGCATGCATTTCCAACACCTTTCTGAATTCGGTGGTTTTCATGATGGTTTCAGACCACAAAGGAAACCGTCATCTCAAAACCAAAAGTGCTTTTTGTATCAATTGAAAGCTAGGACCAGATCCCAACTAATCAATGTGCTCCTCGATACCAGGGTCCAGAGTGGATGCAGTGAGAGAAATAAGAGGGAAACAGATTGAGAGACAGTCACTGAATGGCAGAGAGATAGGGAAAGAGGAGGACATAGAGCGATACAGAGAGAGACATAAATAGAGAGATGCAGAGAGAGCAAGACAGTGAGGCAGAGACAAAGAGACGGCGGTGACAGAGAGATAGAAAGAAAGGTATATCAACAGAGACCAATATACAGAGAGAGAAAGACAGAGAGTTAGAGAAAGAGAAAGAGACACACAAAATCACAGAGCCCAAGAGAGAGGCAAAGAGATAGGTGGAGATAGAGACATGCAGCGCCAGAGAAAGACACAGAGAAAGGGAAATAGAAACATAGGGGCAAAGACATAACAGGCCTAGAAAGTGACACGCCCATAGGTTCACAAAATACAATATTTTTGTATTCAAAATCTTTTCCATGTGCTGAATGGGCATTTGTTCTGCCAAGTACAGTTATATGAGTTTTTTAGCGTGCTCAGACTACTGCAAGGCTGTTGCAAAGTGCAAAGGAAGTGTCTGTGTCAAAAGTGTTTGCTAGGGACACGCAGTGCCTCTCCAGCAGGATATGTAACAGGTGCATCTTCAAAGCTCAGTGGCTTTTAGGCTGCTTTGATTCCTATTTACTTTTGGCTTTTAGATGGGGCATGTGCACCACCTATAAGCAGAAACTATTGCATTGGTGAACAGCTACACGGGAAAGGATGTGAGGTGGGACAAACAGTTTGTAAATCTTGTTTGGTTATTTGCCCACACATTGATTGCCCATAGCCTTGCTAATCCCTTTAGCCATTCGGACCAACTACCTGCCCCTCCCTGCTCAAAACACATCCTCCTGGGATCTCTCAGAGCTAGATCTGTCAAGCTTTAACATCAATATAAACAAAAGAGGGACTCCAAAACGTACAGGCACTCAAATGGAGCAAACAGACATCTATAAACACAAGGATGTGCCCGAACATACAAAGTCAAAAAATATCATTTGTGGAGCTAACAGTATTATTCTCCTGGTAGCCTAAACAATAGATTAAATCAAATTCAATATTTTCATTTACTGGTCTCTCACCAGTCAAAGTAACCTTTATGAGAAAAAAAGGGGAAAAAAGTACATTGGCATAAAAAAATTATAAACTTGCTTTAATTGTTAGTTTATAACTAGACAATGTGTCAATTTAATAAGTACATACAACATGAAAAACATACAAAAACAATCCAATTTACAAAGAGAAAAAAAACAGGACTATTTAGTCCCTACAATCAATGCGAGCAGAATTTATGAAAAAGGTTCACAGAAGTAGGGGTACAACCCCACTAGGAAATACACATGGGAACCCAATATATGGGAACTGACAAAAAATGATTTGGTGTTAGCAAAACAGTGAATACATTTTAAATCATAAGAGTTTTCCGAGATAGCTAATAAAACTTAAACTATCCCTAGCTGACCCTTACTTGTCTAAAAGCTCAGATTAAACAATTTCGTGAAAATGGCACAGTACATGCGCCAACCAGAGCCTGATTATGGCTACAACAAAATATATATATATATATCACACAGAATATTGTTTGCTAAGCCTAATTTTGGCTAACCATGTAAACAATGTCACACAGTGCTGTGTGTTAAGTCAGATTTTGGCTGAAAAAAAATTTCGACATATACAATGTCACCCAAACAGTCATTTATCTGCTGTGTTGTCACAGGCTGAAAGGGGGTGTAAGCTTTAACATCAAACCTGTGTTATTTCTGATCGGTCTGCTGAGAGTTAATGGCTTAATGGCAGCTGTAATTCAGCTACTAGATTTGAAAATAAATGTCTTATCAAGTGTGCCTTCAGCCACTTGATTTATGTCTAGTCCCTGCACTGAAGTTCTGTTAAAAACTAGCATTTCAAAGAAGACAGTTTTGGCTTGTGTGTAGGTATGAGGTGGGTATTTGCCGGGCACTGCTATCACATATCCGGGTACTTTGCGGAAGGCTAGGTGAGAATCTGTTCTCCTGAGGTGCGTGGGTAGGGCGTTCCAGTGTGTGGCAGCGATGGCTGGGAGGCTGGAGACACCTGCACGCGCTGTATGGGTTTTGGGCATGGAGATCAAGTTGGTGTAAGCCAATCTGGACGGCCTAGAGGATGTTGGCATGGTTATGCGCTGGGCTAAATAGGGGGGTGCAAGCTCATGGGGGCATTTGTGAGTGAGGGAGAGGATTTTGAAGATGATTCTCTCCTTAACGGGTAGCCAGTGGACCTGTCTTCTCAGGTCGGAGATGTGATCCTTTTTTGAGAAACATGTGGCCACTCTTAGTGCGTTGTTCTATACTAGTTGGAGTTTAGCAATGTTTTTGTTAGAAGTCCCACAAGGAGAGCATTGCAGTAATCTATTCTTGAACCAATCGTAGCCCTATCAATGGTAAGGCAGTTCTGTGTGGTTAGGAAGGGTCTTGCTGCATTGAGCAGTTTGGAGTAGTAGGCAGAGGAAGAGGCAATGGCATTGATCTGCTTGTTCATTGTGAGATTAGAGTCGAGGTAGACTCCCAAGGTCTTGACTGTTTGGGATACTGTGATGGATATATTATCAATGGTGAAGGAGCAGTAGATTTTATCCAGGTTACCCAGAATAGTTGGTGAGCCAATAAGTAGAAGCTCGGTTTTCTCACTGTTAAGGCACAGCCAATTTTCTGCCATCCAGGCTTGGATGGTGCAGTAAATGGAGTTAAGGGTGATCCGGTCTGCCTCATAGTCACCTGTAAGCGGGATGAGCACCTGGGTGTCATCAGCATAGTTGGTGTATGAGATGCCCAGGGTATCGAGCAGGTTGAAGAGAGGCCTTGTGAAGAGGTTATAGAGTGCAGGTGCATTGCAAGAGCCCTGAGGCACCCCACATTTGATGAGACTGGGAGTGGCAGACACTGAGTCGGAAAAGACTTTCATAGCTCTTTCCTGAAGAAATGATGTGATCCATGCACAAGCTCTGGGGGAGAAGTTAGCTGCAATGGAGAGGTGATGGCATAGGGTGTTATGGACGACGAGGTCCAACGCGGCCGATAACTCGAGGAGCAGAAGGAGCGCAGGTTTGCCAGCGTCTCTAATGTCATCCATTTGAATTTTTAGATCGAGGAGGGCCGTTTCGGTCCCATGTCGTGGTCTAAAGCCAGACTGCCGAAGGCCCAGAAGACGGTGGTCCTCAAGGAATTTTTGGACTTGCAGGTAGGTTGCTTTGTCCAGTATTTTCAACAGGAAAAGGCACAGTGGCTATGGGCCTGTAATTCCCCGGTACCGATGGGTCGAGGAAGGGTTTCTTGAGGATCGGACGTACCGAGGCTTCCTTAAGGTCAGATGGGACTTAAGGTCAGATGGGACATGTCCAGACTGGAAGGAAGCATTAATGAAGGCTGTTAAGAAGGGTGCAAGGGTCGGGCCGCAGTCTTTGATGAGCTGAGCAGGACAGACGTCCTCCTTGCAGTTAGAAGGCTTCATGGTTTTTAGGAGAAAGATGACTTCCAACTCAGTCATATCCTTGAAGTTGAATAATGGGGATGAGTTAATTTTAGACTTCTTATTCTGGTTACTGTTCTGATTCACAATTTGGAGGGTCAGGGCTTTTTGGTGTGCTAGGATTTTGGTTTGCAGGGTATTTAGTTTGTCAAGCATGGCCAATTGGATATTATTGCACTAATTTTCAATTTTCATCCTTGAGGAGTGTTGGTGATGGGGTGGATGGAGATTCCAGCTCCCTGAGGATGGTGAAGATTTCTTTGGTGCCTGATTTTGCATTAGCTATCCTAGAGTTGAATGAGTTTGCTTTAGCTTGGATTCTGGCCATTTTATAGTCTTTGGATATAGCCTTGAAGGCAAATGTGGTTGTATCATTAGGTTTGTTTTTCCAAGCCGCAGGGGCAGCTCGTTCCTGAGTGAACCATGCATTTGTGTGCCTAGTTTTCTTGGCTTTTCTGAGGGTGAGAGGCGCAATAGAGTCAACAGCTTGGGTGATAACCCGTTTAAAGGTGCTAGCCAGAGTTTCAGGGTCCTTTGAGAAGGGGGCCTGGAGGGCAGGCACCTTGAGGAGTGGAGTGAACTTTTCCGCCGTGAGTTGACGTGAACTTCTAGAGAGGGCTAGAGGGAATGGGATGGTGGGCTTGGGTAGCCCTTTAAAGGTGTCTAGGCCAAATTGGATGTGGTGATGATCCGACCATGGGATAGGTGAATTCTCTGTGATAAGCACTGAACAGTTGTGTTGGGAGACCCAGTCTAGTAGGCGGCGTTTAGAATGAGTTGGATTGGAAATGGTTTGTGAGAACCCTAAAGTGGATAGGGCTTTGTTCAAGGTGGCCGGGTGAGCGTCATTAGGATCACTGAGGCCTAAATTGAAATCCCCTGTGAGAAGGACCTTGGAGGTCTTTTTCAAGTTGCTTGAGAGGGAGTGGATGAGGGAATCGTAGAAAACAGAGATCGAGCCCGGGGGTTGATAGACAATGTGAAGAGCCAGAGTGAGGTTGGGGGAGAGATTAATTTTTAGTGGAAGGTAGTCACAGCTGTGGCCAAGGTCACCTTCCGTCCTCCTAATAGCAAGGGTGTCTTTAGCGATGAGGGCTACTCCACCGCCCCATGACAGGGTGTGGTCTTGCCTGTAGATAGTATACCCATCTGGTATGGCATGTGAGAGGTTGGGCCAGAGGTTTCATTGAGCCACGTTTCCGTAATAATGAGGATGTCAAATTTATTCTTTATGATGAGATCATGAATGTCCAAGGCATGAGCTGGGACAGACCGTGCATTGACAAAACCACATTTAAGGTTGGTGGTGGGTGTTGTTCCGAGGGCAGCTTTAGAGGCTTTGGGGGGCATTGTGGGGTCGTGAGCTACAGGCAATAATTTAGTCATTAATATGGGGTCAGTGGGCACAGGCATAGTAATAACAATGGGGTCTGCAGGCATAAGCATGGTGGGAACACAAGGGGCTGCAGGCATAGGCATAGTCATGACAGGCATAGTAATTGCATTAGGGGCTGCAGGTATAGGTATAGTCATGGAGGGCACAGGCATAGTAATTGCATTAGGGACTGCAGGCATATGCATAGTCATGGCAGGCACAGGCATAGTGATGGCAGGCACAGGCATAGTAATTGCATTAAGGGCTGCAGGCATAGGCATAGTCATGGCAGGCACAGGCATAGTAATAGCATTAGGGGCTGCAGGCATAGGCATAGTCATGGCAGGCACAGGCATAGTAATTGCATTAGGGGCTGCAAGCATAGGCATAGTCATGGCAGGCACAGACAGTGTAGTGGCATTAGGGGCTGCAGGCATAGGCAAAGGCATGGCAGGCACAGGCATAGTAATTGCATTAGGAGCTGCAGGCATAGGCATGGTCATGGCAGGCACAGGCATAATAATTCCATTAGGGGCTGCAGGCATAGGCATGGTCATGGCAGGCACAGGCATAGTAATTGCATTAGGGACTGCAGGCATAGGCATAGACATGGCAGGCACAGGCATAGTAATTGCATTAAAGGCTGCAGGCATAGGCATAGTCATGGCAGGCACGGGCAGTGTAGTGGCATTAGAGGCTGCAGGCATTTGCCTAATACCCACTTGAGATCTGTGTGGCAGCATGGGGTGGGCATGGGCCGCAGGCACCGGGTTGTTGATATCTGTGAGGCCAGGGGGCAACAATGGAGTTTTGGGGCCAAGACCATTGATGGTATGCTGCCTAGGGAACTCTGCTGAAAGTAGCTTCCCTGATGGGTGTTCGGATGTAGTGGGAAGGGGCTTAAAGCAATTTAGCTCCTCCTTAGTGCTGCAAGCCGGTGGGATTACCTACTTTCCAGCCGATTGTTCCTTGCATGAAGGAGTGGTGCGTTCGAAGGAAGGGGGAGCGGGCTGGTACGCGCTCGGAGCTGCACATTCCTTGCAGCAGGTGGAAGTTGCAGTGAGTGGGTTGGCGGTAGGTCGCGGCAGTGTGTCGCGAGTGTGTTAACAAGGCTCATATTGGCAGCCTTACCTTCGGAACCACAGTGCAGTCCGGCGTCCAGTGACGTCAAGCAGCGGAGAGCTGCAGAGAGGGATCCAGCCTTTTCCTCCAGCCTTTCCCTCGCGGCTTTGCCTGCCGGTCTCCTCCTCCTCCATTTATGCCAGGAGGGTAGGGGCTGGCAGGGTGCAGGGTGCAGGGGCCAATGAAAGCACTTTCCATGTGCGGCTGTTTTCACAGGCGTTTTCCCGCTTGCTGAGTTGTTGTGTCGGGTAGGCATGGCAACTCCAGCGTCGGCGGGCAGCAATGTGGATTGGGCGGACGGCGGTATTGTGGAAAAGCCTTCTTTTCTACGTGCAGTGCAGATGTCTTCATGCAGCAAAGTCCCTCGCAGCGGAGCTGCAGAGAGGGATCCAGACCTTTACCTTCTGCCTTCCCCTCGTAGCTTCTATTGTATTGGAAATGTGTGAAAATGGAACTCATAGGGTTGAAAGACATTAGTACTTTAATGGTGTTATGTTTATAAAGACAAAAATGCTTTTTATCATGGTTTAGCAGGTAGGCAAGGTACAGAATGCATATTATAAAAAATTGAATAGGAAAATGATTAAGTGTTTAATTATACCCAGACATAAAAGAACTCTACCATTTGTGTAACTGACAAATGCCTTACATTCGAACAAATGCCTTTAATGAGTAAATAAATGGAATGCATCACATGAAGAAGCTCTCTGCAGACAGTGGTAGCATGAGTCAGCCCGGCACAGGAAAGTTTCAAGGCCACAGTTCCCTGCAGAAACTAGATAAGCAGTATGAAACCAGACGGATAATGAGGCCATGTCTGAGTTTCTAGCCAAGGAACGCAGCTGCATGCCAAATAAGGCTTGCTAAGCTGGTAAAATCCAGTAACTGGTGCCAAATTGTATTTCAATTTGAAGGTTTAAGCAGATAACAAATAATTGCCAAGTGTGCAAGCAAAGTCAATGGAGAGCTTTGCCTGGGCATGCACTAGAAAAGGGTGGGGGTTTGACTCTCTCAGAAAGATATAAAAAGAAGCTCCATTTTCAGCAGAGCCCAGAATCTGTGTACTTAACAACAATGCTGTTTGTGTCAGTCTGACATGAATACAACCTGATGAACCTGACTCCATCTCCTGTCTGCTGTCTGAGTACTTTTTCTGAAATGCCGACAGCTCCAGAGAGCCCCAGAGAGTCCAGCAGAGCCTGTTGCAGCTGAGGAGGTGCTAACGAGCAAGATTGGGTCCTAGGACTTCAAGAAAACTTGGCGAGCCAACCCAGGACAGATAGGATGATGAACAGATTACATCTCTTCAAGCCAAAAAGAGCCTGGACAGTAAAGACTAAGAGACTAAGGTGAGCTATACTTTTCTGCCCAAGATAAGAGTAGAGTAAAGGGAATAGAAAATAAGATAGGGATGGGGCAGACTGCAGCTGCCCTAGCCAATAGAAAAGAAGAGACAGGGAGGCAGAACAGTATGGCAGAAGGGGACTATATATTTTTGGCAACTTTTTCAGAGCAAAATAATGTCAGCGTCCAGATCAAAAAAATGAGAAAAAACTCTGAGGGTCTTGCAGGCCTGATAGCATGATAGAGGGCCTTGCCATCTGGGGATAGGGGAGAAAATTATTGGGTACCCCCATGCAAAATGTTGGGCTACCCCACAAGAAATGTTTGGCAGGCCATTTTTGGGGGGGCATTTTTGGGGGGCCACTTTCAGAAATCATTAGGATACCACTTTTAGAAAAGCTTTTCAGAACAACTATAAAACATTCATGGGGAACCCCAGCAAAAGGTAACAGAGGGAGGTGGGATATGAACAAAAATAATGTTAGAGTAAGAATATAATGTATATATATAAGAGGAAAAATATTGACTCGAGGTACCCGAGCAATAGAGAAAGATACCAGGAGGATACCTGAGGAGATATACAGAAGGAGAGAAGAGAGAGGATTCGCCTAATTCCTATACTTTAATATAGCAGCTAGAAGAAACTTGCATCCAAAGTCCTGAATAAAAGAGGAACAAATAGGTCACCACAGTGGTTAAAGACGCTTGTGAAAGGGATGAGTTTAAACCCCATGTCGGGGTAAGTTTTAGGGGCAGATATTCATGTAGCCGGCCAGAGTCTGTCTGAGTTTGTCACATGTTATGTTGGTTTTTGATTTTGTTATATTTTATGTTGCTGGTTGAGTTCGTTTTTTATGTGTCATATTGTCTGTGTGCATTGTAAAATATTACAAAAATATAAAATGATATTTTCAAGCTAATTTAAAAACTTTGCTTTCAGCCAAGTTTTTGAAAATGCCAAAACATAACAAAAATGGAGATGATCAGATGCTATTACTTAAGGCACACAAATTCGTGGTGATTTCACCTAAAAAAAGTCAAACAGTTCTGAGATAAGTGAAAAATGCTGTTGCATTTGTAGACATTACAAAAAATTCAAACCAGCAGCTATGGAGTTAAATTTGTGATTTCCTAGTACCAGACAAGATAATTAATTAATCACGCGAAGAACGATAGAGTTTTGCATTTAAATAACTAAGTTACAGTGATTTAAAGAGCGTGGTTGTATGTGAGCATTGAAGCTTTACAGAGTTGAAAGACAGAATGAGCAGTCGGGCCCTTTAGGAACTTTGTATGAACAGAGAATCGCATTGGATTTACAGTGATTAAAGGACAAAGAAGTGTGGAAATGTGAAGAAATGTTTTAATGAGGTTCAGATATGAAGCGTGGTATTGTGGAATTCCAGTCTGTTTGTGTGTTTGAAACTAAGCGTATCTTTAGCAAAGAGAGAAAAATTATGTTCTGTTTAGACTGTGGTTTTGTTAAAAAGAAATGCAGTGTTAAAAAAACTCAGTTGGTATTTTGTTTCACATGGATTTGTTTTGCTTAAAAGCAAGGCATGAGAGCTCAGACAAAAGGGCATTGGGCAGGAATGCACAGTGTTGGCCAAGTTCAGAAAATTGGCCCATGTTGAAGGAGTGTAGAATGTCCATGGCGAGTCACAGTTACAGAAAGGCTTTAATTATCGAAAGCATGTGCCAAAAGCAGATTACAGATAAGAAGCATTGTGTTTGTCGAACAGTGTCGCGCATTTTTGAAACACTTGCCAAAACATTTGAAAAGTTTGAGGGCATTCTTTTGATGAAGGACATTTCTTGTGCGCACCAGGCGAGTGCAACTGTTGAAGTGAAAAAGAGAGTTGATGTGGCCGTGTTTGCATGGCCCACTTCTGGTGGGCGCAGGGCTCGGATTTGGTTGAGTCATTGCATTCTGAATTTATGTTTCATTGTGACTCATGATGGTCATTTATTAGCAGGGCGGTAAACTAGATACATTATTTTAAAATATGTAGTAAAAAAAAGACACATTAATAAGAGCAAGGATGTCATGTCATGTTATTTGCAGTCATATAGCGCCTTACATATCAGTGCTATTACTTTAAAGCACTGATAGGTTGCACACCCTTGAGAACCATAGGTCAAGTCAGTCGAGAGAGATAGCCTTGTATTATGGGTGTATCAGCTAAGTGTGCAGCTGGTGTAATTGTTAGATGAAAGTTATTTTTTAGCAATCTGCAAAATGCTCAAGCTAGCTGTGTTTTATATGTTGCATTTATTGTGAAAATAAAGTACATTACATGCAAAATGAATTTGTTGCAGAGGACGAGTAAGTGAGCTTAAATGTAGGCCCAGCAATACGTAAACACAGGATACACAGAGACACTTGGGAATAAAAGGTGTCAACCTAAAAATAAGGAATATTTTTGCAAAACAGAAAAATGAATGTGTTTTACAGTAGAACAGCCTCAGAGGTTGACCGAATGTGTTTAGAAGAGTTAAGTGGCACTAGGGTTTTAGAATCCAAGGAGAAATATGGTAAGAAAAAACAATTTGTTGGTCTAGTAATAGACATTGGGACTTTGTATCCATGGAGCAAAGACGGCTTTTAAGATTACAGATATGGCATTGGTTTGTCAGTCTTTGAGGAGAATGTGTTAGCTGTGGTGTAATTTCAATAGGCACCTTTCAGTGGCAGTTATTCAAATATAAAGGCGAACATCAGCCCAGGGGCATTGTGGCACGAGTACATAGAGTTCAATGGTACAAGTACAGGAATACATTGAACAAGAGAAGAATTAGCCCATGATGGCATTGTCAAAGCCAGTTTATCTATTCAACATGATGAGATCACGAAGAGGCTTGGTTGAACATGAATGTTTTTAGCATTTTGAGGAAAGCAATGTAAGATTCTTTAATTTCCTAGGGCTGGTGGGAGGGCATTCCAGTTTTTTAGGAGCCAGATGGCTAGAGCTGGGCCCCCAGTTGTGGATTTTTTAAAAGCAGGCACATATATTGGTCTGACCACAAGGGTCTGATGGACTAATAAGAGTGATTCACTCTGATAATTATGATGGGACGTGGACAAAAAGGCATCTTTGTGTGATGGCCATGAGTTTAAAAAAGAATGCATTTGTTTACTGATAGCCAGTGCGCTTTTTTCATGGCCTATGAAAGGCTTCCTTATGGGAATATTCAGTATTGCCTAGAGGCATTCTTCTGTGTGATGTATATTTTATTGAGGAGTTGTCCATGAGTGCCCAGGGAAGGGGCATTGTAGTGATCCAGTGCTGGGGCCTACTGGAGTTTCGGCAAGGAATAAGCAATTCCTATTAGAAAGCAAAGGCTTAAATTCATGAAAAGCATTTTTGTTTATTTATTTATTAGAATGTATAGAGCAAACAGAAGCCCTTAGGCAGTGTGGTGCTGTTACAAAGAAGAGGCTTGCAGATTACAAAGGATAATGGCATACATAGTGTTTGCATGCCACAGCTTTGCCTGTAGTTATAGGATAAACAAATACACAGTGAAGTTACATTGGATACAGTAGAAATTGAGTAAACACATGGCATAGTGGTTAATTAAGCAGCAGGGGAAATATGTACAGACACTGCTGGGGGAACTAATAGGGTTAGTCAAACAGGGTAGTTTTGAGGGTTTTGGCAAAAAATGAGTAGGGATGGTTCTGCTCTAAGTTCGCTAGGGAAAGCATTCTGTGGTTTGAGGGCAATGTGGGGGAGGCCTAGACCTCCGGCATTAGCTCTTTTGATTAGTGGGACTTTCAGTTGAGTGACATGGTGGCTTCTTTTTTTGGGTCAGGCTGAACTGACACTATTGACAGCATCAGTTACATATACTGGTGTTCTGTGAGACATGCATTTGTGCATGATGGTTAGGATTTTAAATGAACCATTCCTTCACTGGTAGCCAGTGAGCAGCTCGCCTGGCGTGAGTAATGTATACTCTTTTGAGAATGCTGAGAGCTGCACACAGCATCACTTTGCACTATTTAGAGCCTTTGGATATTTTTTGTTAGGATGCCTGCAAGGATGGCAGTGTAGTAGTCCGACTTAACTCTGATAATGACACAGGAAATGAATGAGCAGTTTTGTGGGGAAAGAAAAGGGCTGGTGGCATTAATGAACGTGGCAGTGAAGCTCAGGCAATGGCACTCAATGATAAGTGCAACAGAACAGATTGTAGCCTTTAACCTGGCACGACATGGACAAGGGTCAGTCAACGAAAATCTCTAAGGGTTGCTTTACAGCTCAGACAGTGTTGGGATTGAAGGAGGCAGTGGTGAACATCATGAGATGCGGAGTAAGTGATTCTAGACAGTTTTTCAAACTAATGTGCAGGCGGGGGCAGGCATCGCCTTTGCAGCTGAATAGGCTAATGTTATTCATGTTCTCTATTAATTTTTACTTAGAAAGCCCTCTGAAGTTGAAGGGGGTTATTGGGTTCTCTGTGACCTGTTTTTTGGGGAGTTTTGAGGATAGCATAATGTACTGAATGGGGGTTTTGGGGTGCTCCTAAAAGTCCTTTTTCAGGAGCTCCACCTTGTGTGATGGGACAGCCTGAATGGTGTTATACCAGGGTTAGTATTTTATAATTTTTTGAGGCCTTGGTGGCTGGCATGGAGACAATTCAGATGGCTGAGGAAAGGATTGAATGACAAAGTCTGAAAGCATAATGATATTGTTTAGGTTATCAAGGAAAGCAGGTTTTGTTTGTTTGGGACATGCACCATTTAGACACGAGCATAATTTTGAAGACATGAAAAAATGGCAGAAGGCCAATGAGATTGTTTGGGTAAAAACTAAAGGATTTAGTATTGTGGCAAAGAATGGTAATATAGCCAGCTGTGTGACCTGGTAGAGAAATGATGAAAATATTTAATAAATTCAGGTGCATGCCATGAACATTTATGAACAAGAGGAAGAGACAGATGACCTCCGGGTAATTAGAGGCAACCATAATGTAGGGAAACATGGCAAATGATTAAAAAAGAGCGTAGGGCAATAAAAAGCATCAGTGACCATGAAGACAGAGAAAATGAGGATGGTTGACAACAAATTGTATCAACCAAACAAGGGAAATTGTACACAAAGCCACTTTAAGAAAATATAGTGAGGTAAGTAAAACATTTTTTTTTGTGAGAATCTGTAACAATTTTGATTTATGTTACAGATAAAACTCGTGGACCTTGCGTGTAAGCATGAGAAATGTCTGCATGGCCTTAATTAGGGAGATAAAGAAAAAGGTAAGTACTAGTTCATGCTAAAAGGGTGTGGACACACAATTGATCAACACTAAAAGTAAGCGGATCCATGTGAGTAACAGGAAAAGAGTTAGTAAGAGACACAATGTCTTCAAGTGTTAGCTGTTTTTTCCCAAGATAGGTACAAACAGGTGTGGAAAGAGTAGCAAATAGATGACAACATGGCCATTTCAGACAACCACAGAAAACAGAAGTCAAATTGAAGGTAGTAATTATTTTTGTGTTCATAATACAAGAAAAGGTTGATGTGATAGGGGTATACAATTGTTAGAAGAGGCAAACATTATTGTGTACGATAAAAAATAGCAGCACATAGTAAGAGTTGGTTCCATAGTCCCAAAAAACAGGGGTAGACTAGATTAAGTTAGGCAGGGACGGTGTGGAGCGAAATACCTCTGTTTGTCTCCATAGGATGAATGCAAAGCACAAGCAAAGGCCATGGTCCAACAAAGACAAGAAGAAAAAAGGAAGAATGGCTGCTAAGGAGCAAGTATTTACTGCTGAGCTGAGGAAGCACTTGCAGCTAACCAGGAAGCACTTGCAACTAACCAGGAAGCACTTTCAGATAACCAGGAAGCACGTGCAGCTAAGCTGAGCAAATAACCAAGCCTAAACTAAGTATCCTGCAGGGTGGTTAGAAAATAGTTTTTTATGTGTGCCAATGAGTAGGGGAGAATGATCCAGAAAGTATTTTTGATATCAGAAAAGGAGAAAGGGGTTGAAGTTACAAAGAAAACCTGACCCCTTGCCAGTACCCGAATGACTTTTGTTCCTATTTTGACCTTCTACAGACAATGGGGATCCCCAGGGACGTCTCTGTCATCTGCTACGAATGTGCCTAGAAGACCAGAAAAGAAGAAGACGTCTTTCTTTAATAGTTATTTTTATTTCCTTAGGGTTGCATGCGTCACCCTCAGGAGAAAAATGTGTCCCATGAAGAACAATTTATGTATTGCATGTTATTGAAAACAAACTCAGGTTCTAGCCGGCTGACACAGAGCGAAAGATGGGGGTGTAGTTTGTTTAGGAGGAAGGAATGACCCATAAAATGAAATGTTTGAATGAAAATGTCTTGTAGTTTCTCTAAGAGGCAGGGATGTTCAATAAGCGGGAATGTCTTGCAGTTTTTCTACGAGGCAGGGCATGAGAGCTAGAATGTTCGTCCATATGGTTTTTAATGAGATGGGTTGGTAGGAAATGTGTTAAATAAAAGAGACATGTTTATTTTACAAAAGAAACTCATTCAGTTTTATATTACAGGTATACATCGAGGGACCTGTATGCCTCAGGAAATTAACGTCGAACCGTGTGAGGAAAGAGGGAGGTCGTAGAGAAACCCAGTGAAAGCCCAGCCAAAGATGAATGTCTGAATTGTGTCTGCGAAAGACTCCCCCAACCTTGTGTCCCCATGCTGAAACGTCCCCTCTTTTGGAACTTATTTAAACAATGTATTTATTGAAAGAGAGACACTCGAGAAGAAAAAATTGAACTTTTTGTGAAAAAGGAAAAGAAGACAATGGACCCCTGGTCTAAGTATCAAAGGACCTGGGAGATTGACTGTGAAACAGCTCAAAAGGAAGGACAAAGGCGACAGGACACAGACGGTCCACTGATGCCAAACTAAGATGAGTGGAGTGCAAGATACGGAAGAAGAAAATGTGTGGAACAAGAGGGAAAAATACAGTTTTAAAACATTGTATATATGTGCATGGGCAGAAGAAGAAGATCAAGGAGAGATTGTATTTCATTGGGGTGGGACTTGCATACAAGATATGACATATGAAAAGACAATGGGCTAATGGGTTATCTCAGAGCATAACCAAACTCTCAAGTCTCACAATGGCTGTGAAATTATCTGAGGCATACAGTTAGTTTAAAGTAAATTGCGAAAGGAATTTGGGGCTCAAATGATAGAAGGTAAAAGAAGTTTAGAGACACACACATGTTTTGTTTTAAGAATAATAATGTGTTAGTATTTGACAAATTGTAGGATTGTGATAGAATATTTTTTAGATAAGTTTCAAGGAGGGTGGACATGGATATGGTTGAAAGTCATTGTTTTAGCAACCAAGAACTTTCAAGATGGGAGAGTGTAACGGAGGTACCAATATGAAGATGAGGTACCAGGAACTGAATGCAGTTGGGGGAAGCCCCCCCACTTAAAGCTAGGCATAGAAATTTGTGTGGATTGATTTAGTATTGGAAATGTGTGAAAATAGAACTAATAGGGTTGAAAGACATTAGTAATTTAATGGTGTCATGTTTATAAAGTAAAAAATGCTTTTTTATCATAGTTTAGTAGGCAGGCAAGGTACAGAATGCATATTATAAAAAATTGAGTAGGAAAATGATTAAGTGTTTAATTATACCCAGACAGAAAAGAACTCTACCATTTGTGGAAATGGCAAATGCCTTTAATTCGAACAAATGCCTTTAATGAGTAAATTGAATGTATCAAATGAAGAAGCTCTCTGCAGACAGTGGTAGCAGAAGTCAGCCCGGAGCAGGAAAGTTTCAAGGCCACAGTGCCCTGCAGAAACTAAATAAGCAGTCTGAAACCAGACAGATAATGAGGCCATGTCTGAGTTTCTAGCCAAGGAATGCAGCTGCATGACCAAATAAGTCTTGCTAAGCTGGGAAAATCCAGTAACTGGTGCCAAATTGTATTTCAATTTGAAGGTTTAAGCAGATAATGAATAAGTGCCAAGTGCACAAGCAAAGTCAATGGAGCGCTTTGCCTGGGCATGCACTAGAAAAGGGTGGGGGTTCGACTCTTTCTCTCAGAAAGATATAAAAAGAAGCTCAGTCTTCAGAAGAATCCATGTACTTGACAACGCTGGTGTTTGTGTCAGTCTGGCGTGAATAAAACCTGATGAACCTGACTCTGTCTCCTGTCTGCTGTCTGAGTACTTGTCATGACTCTTAACCCTGGCCCTCACTGGCAAGTCAGCCTTCCAGTTAGGGCCAGATCAAAGGCCTTAAAACCTTATCCAAGACTCTCTAAGAGTCAGTCCTGGCGCCTTTGGCGCCAGGCTCATAACCATCATGAAGACCAACATTAGAATGGGACTATTTACTTGGGACTATTTAACTTGGGGGGTTCAGCCAACATGGAGGCAGACACATAGCTCAGTTACAAGGAACTGAGCTATGCGGTCTAGTCTTTTGGGTGTGGCAGGCCTGGGACTACTTTACCTGGACTACTTTGGGTGTGGCAGGCCTGGGACTATTTTACTTGGACTACTTTACCTGAGACTATTTAAACCACACCCAAACAGCAGAACACGCTTTGTGTTATTCTTCTGTGGGCAGCGTAACGCTCACTGTGTCCAGTTCTCTGATGCCAGTTTACCTGAAACCAAGGACCTGCAGAGAGGGAAAGAACACTACGAAACTTACTTGGAATAGTATCCTGTCTTCAACCATCGCCGACTTCAATTCCACTCACCTGAAGGTACGAACTCCATCATCCGGCACTGCATGCATCCAGGAATACCATAACCTGGAAAGAGGAGGAAGAAAGACAGCATTAATAAGCGTTTACTCATGTTTCCTCCCAAACGAGGAAAGCCACACAATTCTTACCTGGGTAGTCATCTCCTGGTCAGTATCATTGCTGGAACATCACGGCGCTCGGCGAGGAACATCGTGACCTGCAAGGAGAGAAAAGACACAGGTTAGCAATATAAAAGGCGAAACAGCACTGCGCATCGCACATCACTCGCCGGACAGCATCGCGCACACCACGCTTTCACCTACCGGCCCATGCTCATCTTCAAACTTCATGACAACACCAAAATACCTTTCCATACCTAAAAGGGAAGAAGCAAGATATTATTATTCGAACTAAGAGGAACATAAGAACTGCATATAAAGACTGTAAAGCAGCAAACCTACGGAGTCGCAGCAGGCCTGGATTCCCATAGGGGGCTTGCACCAGTGAAGTAACTTGGCCGCTGCTCGCCCCCCACATCTACACGCCCCTGCCATGAGGAGCAGGATGGAGAATCCACCTTTTACAATATTAAGGTGAGGAGAAGGCCCAAGGGGGAGGAAGGAGTTGAGGCCAAGGGAGGTGGAAAAACATAAAGACAATCTGGTATTGAATCCTGCTCTCCTATATTGCAGACCCAGCTTTAACCAGAGGCCTTACCAAGGGACCGTAAGAGGGTTCGAGAGTGCAAATCATCAACCAGGGCTGGGTGGCGTCCCAGTGGATACCAGGTGAGCGTAACAGTACTTTTTCTGAAATGCTGTTAGCCCCAGAGAGCCCCTGAGAATCCAGGAGAGCCTGTTGCAGTTTAGGAGGTGCTAACAAGCAAGATCGGGGTCCCAGGACCTCGAGAACAGGGTTCTTAATTGAGAAAGTTGAAATACAAATGTATGTGTTTGTTTTTATTTTCATTAGATTTGTAATGATTCTTAGAGCTTGGCAACTGGGGAAAATAAAAGATGACATTGATGAAGTCGTTTATAATCTACAAGACTAACAGAATGGTACAAGGAAACAAAAGTTTTCTTGGCAAAAAACAGAATGTTAGAAACGATGGTGAGCTGAGTAATGTAAAGGGGCAAGTGGGAGGTCAAGACGAGTGGATTCTTGTCATGACTCGAAGGGGACGCTATATGCTTCCAAGCCAGCTCAGTGCAGATACAATAGCGCAATGGAGGAGGATTCACAGCTCGGCCTTCAGATATGCGAATGTCCAGTGCAGGGGTCTACATCCTTCTGCTCTCCTGATGTGTCAGACTACAACTCCCATCAACCCTACCCAGCATAGTCAGTGGTGAGGCATCATGGGAGTCGTAGTCCAAGACATCTGGAGAGCAGAAGTGTGCAGACTCCTGGTGTAGAAGAAGGGTAATTCAGAGCCCAATAATGAACACATGAAAATGGAAGAGGGCATTTTGGCATGTATGGTTGCAGGAGGTGGCCAGCAGGTGTTGACACGGCCTGGTTTAAAAAATATATGTATTATTAGGACTGAGGCCGAGTAGGGAGATTTGCACAACAGAGTAGATTGAGGACACAGCAATTTAAACATATGACAGGAAAAGCTCTTGAGTCAATAAATCGTTTTTTTAGAGAAAACGATTTTTAAAAAGATCGATTTAGAAAGACTGTTCTGTGACTGCACAGAGCAGTCTTTCCAAATTGAAAAGTCATGCCCCTGCCACACACACGGGATCGCAGGGTATGACAAGCACGTCACGACCCGGAAGCGCCGTTGTAGGAGAACGGGTAAGTGTTTGTGTGCCTAAAATCGTCCGAAAGAAATCGTTCTTTTTGTAAGGTGACCTACAAGCAGAGAAAAAAGACAATGAACCCAGGAAAATCAAAGTAATTTCCTTTGTAGTCTTCATTCAGTGTATAAATCATCGATTAAAGTGCACCCCTTTTAGTATTAAAAGCACCCATGTGCCTTTTCAAAGTATATATATATATATATATATATATATATATACTAGCTGTACCTGTCCTCTCATACACTGATCTTGCTTTCTCTCTCCCTCTCTCTCTCTCTCTCTTCCTCTCTCTTTCCCTCTCTCCCTGCATTTTCTTTCTCCCGCTCTCTCTCCCTCTCTGCCTTTCTGCATTCCTCTCTTGAGGAAGTTGGGTCTCACAGCCATTGCAACCTGAGCAGAGAAAAACACAGATATCTTGAAGGGAGGACAGGGTGCCCTTTTTATGGTTAAAAGTAGAATGAGAGGGCCAGCATGAGGTGCCCTGTGCCCGCACTGAGGTGGGCACGGGCCTGGTTTTTGTAGATCTACCTTGTCATCAGGTGTGTACTGCAGGAATGTTGCATTCACAGTGAGGGTGTATGTCAGTATGAGAGAGGGTGAGGAGGATGCCTGCAGACTCTGCAAGGAATGCAGGAGTCCTGGGAGATCTTGTAAGAGACCAGAACACCATCTGCAGGATCTTCAATTGCCTTTATTTTCTGTTTTGTGTTTATCAGCGTTGCTGTGCGCAGTGAAATAGGCAGATTCGGGAGCATTAGACATCTTTTGGGGGTCAGCAGTCACAATTAAACATTAACCTCGTCATCACTGGTTTATATCTGAGCATGAAAGATGCACATTTTGAAAGACAAATGGTGTGCATACTTAGCAAAACAAACTTTAAAAAAGGAAATTATGTATGTGTACAAACATTGTAAGCTGGCTATTTTATATAATAATAAAAATGTTACACCTCTCTTTGTGTGCAAAGCAAACTTGTTAATCATAGAATAACCATATAAATGATTGCTAATTGATGGTTATCATTCCAAGATGAAAAGTGCGTTGCAGTTTTATGGTGCTCTTTTTAAATCCTTTGATGGTAAATGGGACAAATAACACTAATATGGATTCCTGCCTATTTTTCATAAAATAAAAAAGCATATTGGAACATCAGAATGGCCAAAGATCTTTTTGTTTTACATAAATGTTCATAAGAGGGTTGTGGGGTTGAATCCCTAATTACATAATACAAATTGGGCTCTGTCCTCATTTAATTTTTCAGAGCACTCAGCAAAACATTAAAGTGGTTGTAAACACGAACCATACATACCCATTTGGACAGTTTTAGAATTTGTATGTGAGGATAAAATGACTGTAAAATCTGTCACTCTATTGGGGTCCGAGGGCCAGAGGCGTTGCTAGGGAGGGGGATAAGGGGGCTATGGCCCCTGGTCTTTTGGTTGTAGCCCCGGATAGATTCTCAGGAGCTACAACCAAAGGGCTAGCTAGCCCCTAGTCCCAACAGTTCTGACATTAGCGTAGCCCCAGGTCTTTTCCAGACCCATCAACACCCCTGCCGAGGGCCAAGTCCTGCTTCTGTTTCCTCTGCCATATGAAGGCAGTCTCGTAGAAGAGCAGAAAAGGACGAGCTTGCGCTCAGGGTAAGAATGTCTGTGAATTTGGGTCTGTGTGCATGGCGAGTTTCCAATTCATAGACATCCTTAGCGATTCAGAATTTTGGGAATTTTATTCCAGATACGAACAACAGACCAATAGTTAGGGTGACCAGACATCCCGGTTTTGCCGGGACTGTCTCGGTATTTGGTGCTCTGTCCCCCTTTGTCAAGATTATGTTTCCATTGGAAACAGCAGTGGGTCCCAGATTTTGGTAGTAGGTCTCCAGCTCGCACAGAAGAAATGCTGCATTTTACAAACTAAGATAGTGTTAGTTTGTGATAAATTAGTGATACATTAATTATATGTTTATTTGAACAGTAACACTTAAACCACCTTCTCCTCCAACTGCTACTGAAGTGTAGTACCTTGCCAGCCACTTTCAAGAGTTAGTCCTACTTTTATGTTAGTTGCCCTGTCCCGTTTATTCACTTTTTGAATCTGGTCACCTTACTAATAGTTCGGTTGTAAGTGTGTATTTTGCATGTTTTTCTCTGCACGTCTGTTATTGCACGGATTCCTTTGCAAAGATTCCCGCACACACAAATAAGCAAAGGAAGCCATGCGAAAAGCACCCATCGATCCCTCGTACTGGGGTCGCCCCAGAACACCTCCCCAGGCCCCGCAACGCCAAAACAGACTAAAAATGCCTTGCCTGGGGGTACACCCCTGAATCCCTGGTACTTCGGGCAGTCCTTTGTCACCCCCACCCCTCCCCTCTCCAAGTCTACCGGCTCCCACACAGACCCATTTTCCAGTCTCGCATCATCTCCTCGGCTGCTGCTACCCGCTCCACTTTCTCAGGCCCAGCGCATCCGCAGTGTTTCATGTCGCACTAGCACTCCAGTCTGTGCAACGTCAGGTTTTGCATTAATCACTAAGGATGTGTAATTCATTCCATCTATTTTGTATTCACAGAAGTTGTGGTTTATCCGATTGCCTGGAGGTAAGCAATGCTGTGTGGTTTACTTGGCATGAGGTTAAAATGTTTCAATGCCTTTGTGGTTGTTTTTTTGTGTGTTTGTGAACAAGCCCACATTTCTATAATGTTTCACTCAATCTTGATATAACATTTTTTCACTAGCTCTTTCCCCCTTTGTATCTGATTTGAGATCCTGTTTCATGCAGATTTTGTATAATTCAAGTTGTTTTGTGTGACTTTGCAGGCCTTAAGTATGCTTTCTTCTCCTTTAGTGCAGAGCAAAGCCTGTCATTTGTCCACCAGCTTCCTCCACATGCCGGCTACAAATTCTAGTGTTTTGTTGTAACATGCTCGTGTTTTGAGGCAGCCGTTTCCATGCCAACCTTTTCGGAGATCTTTTGTATTTCAGCATCTTTAGCTATGAATATGTGCATTTCCTCTGCAAACCCTGCAACCAAACATTCAATCAGTGGTCTGGAGTACTGCAGTGACCAGTTATTTCAGCTAGGTGAATGGTGCTTCATGAGCCGGTCACTACCAATGTCAAGAGCACATGTGATAACCAATAGATGCCCCGAGCTCCTGAGTTGGAGATCCACTCACCCTCTACCAATGCAGATGTGCGATCGCACATGACCTCAAATGCTGGCTTACACCAGGGAGCTGGGCCTTTTCACCACCAGCACTCTGGTTCACTATTGCCTCGACCCACCCGCTGTCCCGCCACTAGCTGCCTCTTTTTATACCTGTCGCCAGTGAACATCATTAAGCCCAAAAAAGCCCTCATCATAAGCACTCTGTACCCCAGATCTGCAACAAATGCTGCACCAATATTCCTGATCTACTGGAGAACCTTGACCTGGATCTCCTGAAAGTCGCAGAAACGCGTCCCTGTGCCAACCGCACCACCTTCTTGGATGTTCCTCTCACAAATGTCTTAAAAATGATCCCCAAGAAGAGCCCTTCCATGCTCAGGAGGTGGCAAGATCCTCCCCTATCCAACAGTTTGCATTGTAGAAGTTCTCTCAACCTTAAATCTATTCACAGCAGTGATCTGCAGATCCCCAGGGATGCCAATGCCCTCTTGAAAGAATGGTCAGAGTCTGTCTCCTGCACCTAGTCCATTACTGATAAAATAATTATTATGGAAGATCGGAATATCTGACTTCTCTTTCCCTCAAACACCATCACTGCATCCTTCTTTTAGTATGTGGTCAAACTGAACCATTTGCTCGGGTTTATCCCAGCCACCCACACTGCTGGGCACACTCTGGATGTCATCCTCTCATCTAAACTCTTCCTCTCTTGTGGGAATGTTACCCCCTCTAATCTCTGCTAAACTGCCCCTCCAACGGGTAACGCCATCTATCTTCAAAGAGACCTGTGCCTCTTCACCAGGCACCACATATCACCCCTGCAGCATTTTACAAACACCCTGGTTAAGGACATCATAAAAGCACTCGCATGTGGGCACCCATTATCCTGAAACCTCTTAAATCGCCTCCTAGACCTACCAACAGGTGGTTCGACAGTGAGCTAGCTCTCCTCAAAAGAGAGAATCAGAAATGTGCAAGAAAATGTCATAAAACGAAAGCTTCGAAGGACGACATTGCCCACCTGCAACACAACACCACACAGGACGCATGCATGCCATTACCAGGAGGAAAAAAGCCTTTCTCCAAATACACGTCACAAAGGCTAGCAATACACCCTCAGAAATAGTCAAGATCCCTGAAGAACTGCGCACTCCTGCAGCCTGCTGCCCTTCCACCCACACCTCATCTCGGGAGGATAGATCAGCGGCAACATGCTCGCCTTGCAAACAAGACGACACGGAGCAACACGGTTTCGAGCCCCGGGTCCACGCTTAGAAACTTCTGTGTATTAAACGTGTTACAAATAACCAATCGTATCATACCTAACAGACTGTGCACGTTAACCTCCCACACTCTTTCAAGACAAAATAAAAGGAACTGACAACCTCATTGCATCCCAACCTCGATCTACCTGTAGAGGAAGGCACTGTTGAGGTCTGTCGTAGCGCTTTCAGGCAGCTCTGCTATGACGAGCTCTTCAAGACGGTTGCTAAAAGGAATGCCTCCGCATACCAGTCTCCCCCATTCCATGCTACCACAATCAAAGAACACATCCCCACATGGGCCCTGCTCTCACCTCACTGCTTACTATCTCCTTGGCTCATGGGGAAATTCTTGCCTCACTCAAGACTTCCACATCCCTCAGCTCCAAAAAAAAGAAGACGTTTGGCAGATCCAAATGTGTCTGAGAGCGTCTTACAAGCTCCAAAAACTCATTCATTTGGAGATCACTGGAGAAAATAGGAGAACCGCAATTCATGAAGTACACATAATCCACCAATCTCAGACAAACGCACAGCACAGAAACCACACTGCCCCATATGAAAGAGGTATTCTAGTCCACGATGGATGAAAACTGCCCAAGCGTTCTGTTACTATTAGAACTCTTTGCAGCATTTGACACTGTCCACCACCAAATCTTATTGCAGAGACTCTAGTACTCATTTGGAGTCAAAAACACACCGCTGCAATGGAGCACATGCTTTCCTCAGGACAGAACTGCTGCCATCAGATTGGGCACCTTGCACTCTCACCCCCTCAGCTTCAGGCATGGAGCCCCTCAGGGCTCAGTCATATCCAGATGGCTGCTTAGCTATAACATGAAACATCTGGTGGAGATCCTACAGACCTTGTCCACCCCTCTCCAGATGTGCAACAACGATACTCAAATGAGCTTAAAAATGACTAACTACACTGAAAATGCCCAAAAGATCTTCTCTTCTCTGGTCTTCACTAGAATGGATGATTGATAACTACCGCAGCATCTATGCATCGATAATTAAAGTTATCTTCATTGCTCAAAATGGCCCTACTTCACCAATTCACCTGGTGCCTATGTGAGAAACCAGGAGGCGTCTCACCCGCTAGTCCCTAGGAATCTGTCATCCAGGTGGCCAGGACACAGCCATCGCCTTTGGAAACAGTTCCTGAGGGAGGAGCAGTGTGGGAGAATCACCTGGGTGATGGGTCTTCGGGGAGCGGGATGCCTGATGGTGAGACGTGGTACCCCTCTCTTCCCGGTAATATCTTTACCCCATCCTGCCAGGTAGGATATATGGAAACTATACCGCCCCCCACCCCTTTTACTTGCATGAACACTTTCACACGGACAGCCCGCTCTGGGAGAAAACAGACTCACACCCAAGCCATGTAACTGGCATGTCCCACTACTATGGTAAGGCAATTACTAACAATCACTCACACCTGACTGACATTAAACTTCCTCACACAGATAAAAGGTGGAGCACGAGAGCACACACTGAGCGAGGCAAAGCACACAAAGATACTGCAGTTTCGAGTTGGCAGCTGAACGAGAGGAGAAGGATGGCAAACCAAGGAGGGATCGTAAGAAGGGACGCACCCCTGACCTTTACGGCAAGACGCTGTAACTGACCAAGTTGCGGAGGAGCAGCAGACGCTGTGATATCGTCCTTGGCTCCACAAACAAAGAAGAGACAGAGAAATCAAAACAGCCGGTGAGTTAGGGAGACCGATGCAAGGCCTGTCTCTGTTGATGTCAAGGTTGCAAGCAGCAACATTGTATAATGAGTACAGGAACTAACATTGTTAAACGCGTGTGATGAAAAATGTGAGTAAAGCTAAACTGCTGATGAATGTTTGAACTTGAAAAGGAAAGATACAATACCAATGACAGAGTGGTCCGGCACCATGAATGTGCTCAATCAAAAGTCTCTATAAGGTATCCCGCCAAGAGAAACGAAAGTAGAAGATTGATGAGAGCAATTGTGTGAAGTGAATCAAAGTGGTCATGCAACGGTTTAAGCAAAACACATCGCACATTCGAAGGTCTTCGATTCTGATATCAAGAGGATCTGAGCCCGAGCGAGGGGGATCCGTAGTATGAGCCCAAACGAGGGAGACCAATTGTGAACATTCTGGAAAAGGGGTCTGAGCCCGAACGAGTGGGACCTGTGGTACGAGCCTGAATGAGGGAGACCAGTTGTGAACCTGTGAAAGGGAAAGCCCTGACAAAGGAAAGGAACTTTTGTTTTTTGTTTGTTACATCAGACCCTCTGCAATAAGAGACTGGGCCTCATTACAAATTTGCTGGTCCGGGAACTACGGTACCGGTAAGCTTGCCGGTACGGTAGTTTCCAGACCGGCAAACTATGAGTGTTGCTCGCGGGTGCCTTTTCTCCCGCCAGGTCTGAGCTGGTGGGTGGAACGGCACCCGCAAGCAGACTATGTTGGCTGCACCGGCGCCATTCTGAATGGTGCCGGTGCATCCGACTTCCCAATTAGGGCTCAATGGGAATGGGGAGCATTTAATTCCAGCCCATTTAATTCCAGCCCCCGCGAATGGGCAATTACCAGGTCCGGCTGGGCCATAATGACCCGGTAATTGCAAGTTTGGCGGCAGCCTGCCGGTTTTACCGGCAAGGCTACCGCCAAACTTGTAATGAGGGCCACTGTAATTGGGAGAGACACTGTGGCAAAAGGCCCTGATGCCTATATTTTGAACTGTTACCTCGTGGCCAAGAAGACAGAGTGTGTGCGAAGCAGGCATTTGCCGCCTTGCCTGTGCGGAAAATGTGGGGAAGGGGAGCCAATTTCTCAACCATCCTAACATATTCTTTCTTGAACGCTTTCCTTTTGCATACATTGTTATCCCACGCCATTCGTATTTACAAATAAGAATTGGCAATAGTTCTATTAGTATAGGCCTTTTATTTTGACAGAGACTCCACTAGGACTGCGTTATTTTTTATTTGATGGTCGTAGCTTGCTCCGATCCTAAGATTTAGGTTTAGATAAGCGTTCAACCAACCCATTCGAAATTTAATAAATACCCTTGAACTGTGATGACTTGTGTCTGTCTTCACTGTTTTATAGCATGCTTTTGTTACACATACCACTGTGATAGTGTAGAGTAACCCTTCAACGCTCAAACCAGAAACAATGCAACCCACTTGGGAAAAAAGCCCAGCACACCTCTTGCAAGGGGAACAAGGTTTAATCTCACAAAAACACAAGTATGTATCAACAAAGGACTATGCTGTCATGGATCGCTTGGGTGAAAGCAGCATGAACTATAGCTTTTAAGGGTACACAGCGTCACAGATGATGTACATTACATAGGTTACAAATCCATGTAGCATGTTGGTTTGACCCTATACACATTTAGCCTGCTCCATATGGCATACCAGGCGATTGGTCCCAGCATTTTCTACCCATCTTCATCCATGTGGGGATCTTCTTTCTTCATCATCCAGTGTGAAAAGAGTAATTGGCAAATAGTTACACAAATCATTAGTTCATAACCCTGCAGTGGGTCTGGTATCAAGGACATGAGCGTGGAGGCTACTTTTCAGGTTGCCATAACTTCTCAGAATTCCATGTAGCCCCGCTCTGTTCCCAGACACGCCAGTAGCTCCATGCCTTTACCACCCGCAGCATACATTTGTTACTCTCTCCCTTGGCACCTCACAGTACATATCACATGACCTAAAGGTGGGGGTAGTCCGTCCCTATTCTCGGATCTTTCTGATCAATCAGTTACTTTACAGCTTTATGGCTAGGGGTCTCGGGTTGGTCAGTGTACTCAAATGTTTATGTCTTAGGGATGGGGGTCTCGGGCCGCTATAACTTAACAATCTGGACTGGTGAAGGTCTAAGGCCCTTGTCCCCCTTATCATGGGATAGCTTCTTCAAAGATCCATTCCGGCCCTCTCTTGGCCTTGAAGGGCACATTCCTTCTGGGTTGCATGCACTACTGATAAGGTACAATAAAGGACTATGTGTGTTCAAGGAATTAACTTTCTGCGATGCTGCCAGGGCTGCGAGTAAAAGGCACTCGCCCACCCTTCTAACCCTCTGGACTAACTGCAAGCGTACGAGCATAGCCATGGCACTAGGCCTCGATTTCAAAATGGTGTCTACCTTCTAAAATGGAGTTTAATTACACATGTGATTATAATGTTACAATTCACTACGTTTCCTTTACAATCTATCTTCTATGAGTGGGTGGTAGGAAAGATTTCTTTTAGGTGCAATTTTCCCTCCATTTGTGAACCGCCCAAACTTTTTGCTTTGGTTTGGGTAACCTAACCTTACTTTTTCTAGTGGAGCACAGCTGCAGCTGCACTCCTCTGGGCTTTCGCTCATTTCTTATGGGGAAACTGACATGTCCTTCAGGCTGTCAGTTCTGGGAAACTATGTTTCCCATCGTCTTCAACTATGTGACCGTTTCGTGGTAACTCTTTATCTACGTGCCATGAACCTTACAGTACCGTGAAGAGGGGTCCTTTTGTTTCATGGCCCTAGCCATCCTCTAAGGATTTTTTGGTGTTTGTACAAGTGTCTATAGAACGAACTAACGGCAGCAGTTTACTTTGAAAGTATTTTTACTTTTTTTTTGGACCATACCACGTTTACCGCTTTTGGCCTAAAACTGTGGCTAGTGCCGAAAATGGCCGTGCCACAAAGTCTTTTGTTCTGTCCTTTGGCCATTTTGTCCCTTTGCCTTCCCCCAGGTTGAGAGACCCGGGTATTCCTTATTTGGGCATGCAGCATCCCGCGGAAACCACATCTTTCGCATGCTCCTGCATGTCACGTGTGCTAGTGCCCAGGAAGTGGGATGGGACTTTCTGGTCCCACTGCACACTTCTGATGCCAGTATGTCTGGTAGGCCTGAATGTCTGGAATCACTGTGAGCCACAATTGGCCCATGCCTGGCATGCATGCAAGAGAGCAGATCTTCCATTGGCTATCTGAAATTTGAGCGTGAACCGAATCTTGGATAAGAGAAGGGGCTCTGCATCCATTCCAGGTCGATCAACGGAAATTGACACCGAACTACAGAACGAGCCAAGTATCTTTAACAAAAGAGAAGACTTGAGGAACTGCTGGTGACATGCTAGGAAGGTTTGGCACCCTGACTCTGCTGTTGTCCCGTCGGACCCCTGCTTTTGCATCATACCAAGAAGGCTTGCAAGTGCGCTTTGTCCATTTGGAGCAGTGGGAACAACTACTCTCGGCACCCCCTTCTTCCCGTCACAAAGAGCCCCTTCGGCAGTGTTCCTGGGTCATCCAGTGAACTGTCGAGCTCGAACCCATGGTATCGCACAGGAATGCCGCCATCCCGAGTTGAGGCTCAAGAATTAGAGAATCGCCTTCTTGTGATCCTGGGCCCACTCCTGCTAAAACTGACCTAGCTCTACTGGGTCACGGTTTATGAGAGTGCACCATGCTGCGAGCATTTGCAGTCCCTGTGTTGCCCCGCTGTGGTGACTGTCACTGTAAGTGCCTGCAGACCTGCCCCACCATGTGTCACCGGACCTATCCTTCTCCTTTCTTCAAGAACTGAGAAAAGGCTACTGTACGCCAAAGATGATCATCCTGCATATGCAGGGTGGAAACCTACGAGCGAAATGGATTAGACTCCCAAAGTTTGGTTCAGACTGTGTCGAGGGTCGGTGAGTACTTTCATCACTTACCGGTGGCACCCTGGCACATCCATCTATTTTTACGCACAAGAATTCCTTAAAAGATACTCAACTTGGCAGGGCTAGCCTGCACTCCCCAGCTATTCCCAAACTCTGAAAGTCGCTCTCTCTGCAGGGAGAGACCCTCCTCTAGGAATAGGATTTTATTCCTCATCACCTCAGGCCCCTTCCTGACAGCTACAGCCCCCTGAAGAGAACCCGCTTTTCACTTACCCTTGAACGCTCATTGTTAACGCACTACTGCATTTTGAGCGCAAGGCTCCTGACTTCTTAGGGCTGGACTACATAAATTAGGGATTGACTACCAAGAACTTCCTAAATTGATATCTGTGTTGAACTTACCCCTTTCTGTTGAAGGTTGTAGTTATTTTGTCCGCTTTCATCAGCATTAGGCTAAACGCATTCTTGTTACATACTGAATAAGCGTGTGTGGTAACTGTTTTCTTGCCACTGTTGTTTAATCCTGTTTTGTTATAAAGGCATTTAATAAATGTATTATTGATATGCATCTGTATATGGGCAATCTGTTGAGTTTTACTGTGTGTGCTCATTGTGGGCTTCCGATCACTCTCACCCGTCTTGATCGCCTGCCAAGCTACCTTAGATTGGTCTGGTTTCTCCAGAAGTTTCCCCTGTTCCACTAAACTAGGGTGACCTCCTAAACTTCTGCCCGTCAGGTCAGAGTTTAGAAATCCATCTTAACAAATTGGTGGCCTTGGTTGGTTAAGATCGGAGGTACCGAGGGTTGCACACTGGTGAAATACCTAGGTTGTGCTTAAACAGAAAGCACAGTGACCTTAGTTTAAAATTAACTGTAAGCCACCTGAATTACCTGTATATGTCGCCCCACCACCCTCATGAGACATCAAAAGGCGTTCTGTGCAATGGTGCTACTGCCTTTACAAATATACAATACCCGGTCAATGTCCATGGCCCCTTAGTTTGGAACGCTCTCCCACCCAATCTAAGAAAGATAACAACCTTGGCTGACTTCAAAAAAGGGATCAAGACCCATTTTCTTAACCTTGCACTGTAACTGATTACCTGTTTTCCCCTTCTGTGCCATGATTCACGTTGTTAGTCTTGTTTTGTCTTGTGTGCGCCCTGAAACCTATGGGTGAGTGGCGCTTTGGAAAATTAAAATAAATAAATGGTTCATTCATGAATGGAAAATGTGTTCTAGTAAAATAGCGCACACCCAATGTCTGCAAGCAGTGAGCATGAAAAAAACTACAATGAATGGCTAAATCTATAAAGATTACATGAACTCATGCGTGTGAACCATTTCTGAACATTTCTCGTTATGTGGGCCTATTTTGACCTGCCACCAGGCACAGTTTTGTTGTGGGGGTGCGTGTTTTATTTTGCAGGCACAGCTACTGGAAGGATCTAGACCCCAAAACCTGCAGCTTTGGCCACAGGCCTTCCAGTCCGTGTATTTGAGCCCATGCAAAATATTTTCTAAGTCCACAGGACAGCCAGTCAGCCTTTGGTGTAAGAATCCTCAGGGATTCAAAAGCAATGATTGGTTCTTAAACATTTTCAAATTCCACCCACATTTACTGCCAAAATCTCTCAGTTAGGAATGATCCAGAGCAGACAGATTTCTCTGTCGATGCCGCAGACTGTGGAACCTCCTCCCACTTAATATCAGACTTGTTTCGTCGATTGAACAGTTCAGGAAGGAGCCCAAGACCCTACCCTACAAGGAATGGCTCCTTCCTAACACCTATGTCCACACACCCTCCTGTGCCCACCCTGAGAATGGGTGAGCTGCTCTGCACTGTTTCCTCACCTGGTTGCATGTAGATCCCTTTCTGCTAAATTCCCTCCTTCCCCTCCCCTGTTGGTAGCTCCCTGTTCCATTGTTCATCTGCTTCCCTCAGTGGGTTCTTCCCCCTATGATTGTAATGTACTTTGTTGCTTCCCAGAGCTACTTCTGCACTCAATAAGTAGCATAATAATGATACTCCCAATAGCATTCATAACTCTGAACATGTTATGAAGACTACCAAATCACCCTACACTCTACATTCAGAGAACTCACCATAAGGTTCGACCAGGACTTGTGTGCAAGGTTGATTTGAATGTTTACTTTTCAGACACCAACATTTCAGCTCAGTTGTATATTTGCTGACATTTTGACAGAAGACATTTGGGGGCAAGGGGGAAGAAATGTGAGTGAGTTTTCCGGGACTAAAATTGCCATCAAGCCCCCTTTAGATACAAACGCTGGGGTCACTGGTAGAAATTGCCTATGCCATTGTAAATAAATGAAATGAAGGAGATTACTTTCCAGATTCTTGGATTCTTGCTGAATCTAAACAGTGGTCCTATAGAACATGGGATGAGTTTGGAAGACTTTCTAATTGGATACACTTTCTTGAGTACTGAAACAAGGTTCTCTGATCAGATTTTTGATCCCAAGAGATGATTCAGACAGTTTTAACGTTTCTAATGTGCTGGTTGGCAATTAAAGGTTGATGGGTAAGCCTAGGCCTTAATCTAATGTAGGAAGTCTCTATCTATGTGCCCAAACTGAGGTTAGTCAGTCATTTGATTTTTTTGAACCTAAGTCACATTGCAAATTCATGTAAACAATCTCTAGGTTCTCTGTCACACTTTCGGCATGAGGCAGTGTGGCTCAGACGCCAGGATCGCCCTTTCCCCACCAGATCAAATGTGATGATATGGGGGCAAGCTGGTGCCAGCCCAAAAGCCATCTGCGGTCATGCTGCATGTGCAAGGGCGGGTCCAGCGTCAGACATCAGTGTATTTTTACACTTGATTAAACAAGGGTTTGCTGCCAATGGAACTTTCTACACAGGAAACAAGCCAGGCTTCTATTTGTCTCTAAAATATAGGTTTCAGAGGTTGGGTGATAAATGAAAAACTACCGATTTATCACACAGGTTGCATGCTTCAAAGGCCCTAAAAGCGCTACAAGTTTCACAACATAGACACACTGTGTCAGAAAGGAGTAGCGCCAGCAGAAGGCTTTATCTGATGGTGGAAAACCACGCGTGAGATAACTGGCTGCTGATGCTGCCAGCATCAGATTTTATTTAGCTGGTGAAGCAAATCAGATGTGTCTTGGGAGGATAGCTCAGGGGCAACGTGCTCGCCTTGGAAGTAAGACGACAGGATCACCTCAGGTTCGATCCCGGTCCGCGCTTAGAAACCTCTGGGTATTAAGCACTTTATAAATAGCCTATCATATCAGATAACTCTGAGTAGTGGACAGCAAGTTTTTCTCGGCAATGATTGCCCTCCTTCAATGCATTCTGATTGGTCACTCATCTTAGCACTTGCTCTAATTAGGGTTATTGACCATGCGCGCAGGCAACAGGACTGTGTGAAAGCCTTAGCGTGGACAATGGCTGTAGGTCACCTTTCTAGCCTCGCAAATTGCGCGAGTGAATCTCCCACTTTCAGGCTTGGTGTAAACCTTTCTGAGTCCAGACGGTCAACCCCAAAGTCGATAGGGCACCTCTGCCAGGCTAAATTGGGGATAGGCATTGGGCATAATTTACCTCCTGGAGCCCTCCTGCTATTTTTTTGCGCCAGCACATACCTTACACGACTTAACGTCTATTTGTACCCACATTTTCAGACACCAGGACGCGGGTAACACTAATTCAATTGTTTGTTTAATGCCTGGATGTCTCACTAATGGATTGTCATTGCAGCCGATTCTTTAGATGCTGTCCCCGACAGGATAATGTCTTGCTTCCATATCTAGATACCATCGACCAAGGTCTACATAAGAGTTAGGTGTGTAACCATCGTTCCTTCTGTATGGACTGTGTTTCTCCTTTCACGTCATCAGTCCCTTAATTTACTGGGCCGCTATCACCAGCACCGTCCCAAACTTTGGTATTCTATATATATAGCTCTGTTCCGTGTTTCTTCTCCTCTGTCTCTGGTAGACGGGGCTAAGCATCAGCTTTTCCTTGACTATTCCGGGCGGATAAACGATCTCAAAGTAAAACCTAGAAAAGAAGAGCGTCCATCTTGAATTCTGGGGATTAACACATGTTAGCGTTCTCAAGAATCCCAAATCCTCATGATCAGTCCACGATCTGTATTACTTAGGCAATATAACCCCTGGACAGGCAGGCTTTAACGTAGTCCCAGCTGCATTACCCGACTGGTAATGCCCCCCTTTGAGGGTTATATTGCCATTAGTACCCAGTACGTCGTACCAGGGTACTAATAGCAATTTTTCTCGAGTTGAGAAACGGTGCTGCGATCATTTCTCGACTCGAAAAAAAAAGTTTTAAAAAATGCCCACCATGAATCTGTACCCGGCGAGGATCAGTGAGCTTGTAAATAGCAAGCTCATTGGCCCTTGCCCGGGCCTTACCCGCCCGACAAGGCTGGGTGCACCATCGCATCGCAGAGTTCTTTCTGTGAGTGGCGACCATGGAAAGGGAGAAGGGACTTCTTCCTTTACAAGGCGTCCATTAAAACCCATGAAAAAAGTAAACAAAAAAAATTGCCGCCATGGAAGGGTGAAGGGACTACACGTAGTCCCTTCTCCCTTTCCATGGCGACCACTCACAAAAAGAACTCTGGGATGCGGTGGTGTACCGAGCCTTGTTGGGCAGGTATGGCCCGGGTACTAATGCACCAGAAGGATGGAGCGAAAATGGGAAAGCCTCTGGAAAGGGACAAAATGTGCTTATGCCGCCAAGGAGCATCCTCTGGAAATGCTGAATAGTGTAATGCTGGTTTATATGGTGCTGATGCAATACTGATGTCCTAGTCAAACTACAAGTGGCCATGCTGTGGTAGGCGCCAAATTAAGAGATATTGCATACAATCTGGGTACCATATGAGGCGCAAGGACACTTCAGAGGCACCAGTACAAGAGCAAATGGCTGAGGCTCTGCCAATGAGTGCTTGCCATGGAGATCAGCCCCTGGATCCTGTTTCCTCTTTTGATTCACATCTGGCAACGTCTGCCATTTATATTGACTTGTGGTCTTAGAGACCAAACCAGTTGAAGACTTGGATTCAGATTTTCCCTTTTTAGGTCTGGGGCCTTTGAAGAACTAGTTACCAGTGGCATTAAAGTGGTGCCATTTTGGGGGTAGACCTCTGTTAGGTAGGTGAATTGCAAAAAATGGGAGTCTGGGTGGGCACCACGACTTTTAAATGTTGTTACGAATGGGAATGTGTACTTCAAGGCATCCTCCAAAAAACAGAATGGCACTTCATGGCGTCCTCCAGAAACCTGAATGGCACTGCATCAGGGAATATAAGACTGGAAAGTATCTGATGATTACATCATCAGAACTGGGAACACCGCTATGTAGTAAAAACTACTGCATAGTACACATGATTAACATCAAAATCAATCCAGGATATATTCAGGCAGGTTAAATAAATCTTCATCAGGCGCTTTCTTTATTGGTGCAACTGTAGTATTCTCATGGCTGGCGCAGCAGAAACCATAGCCGATGCATTTTTCTCCCATCTTTTTTATTGTGATTTTGGTTGCCAAAGCAACCTTACACAAAAGAGACATAGTTATACAGAAACACACAAAAGAAAATAGCACATGCACAATTCTCACCATATAAAAACAGAAGCAATTCTCACTGTATAGGGGCGGAAACACATAATAAAAATGGATACAAAGACAAAATAAGTGAAACATTATGGCCCCACATTAGCAGAGACCAGAATAGAGAAATCATATACACTCGGAGCATTGTGTTTGAAACATATTTCTTTATTTTCACGAAAGTAAGGACAGACAGTGACCCAATGCTTGAGGGTTTCCTGGTCATACGTACTATCTCAGAACCTGCAGTGGATGTCATCAAGTCGGGGCTGTTGACCTTTCCAATGTGAGATACGTTCCTTAGAGTGAAGCTGGTTGAGGCGAGAGCAGAAAAACCTCACAAACTCTATTGCAGGGCAACCTCTGTAGATATCGAGGGGATACATTCAATTTTGTGTACAAGTTCAGTAAATGTAATATACAAATAAATTGCATCGACTGGTTCCACCCAGCCTAATTTGTACAATGTAGCCTTTAAATATCCATGTCCATGTACTAATTCCTCTTCCATTCCACCAATGTGAATCAGAATATCCTGCATTCTTTTAATAAAGGAATTGACAGAGGGAACTGTGGCTTCTTTGGTAATATTAGACAGATCCATATATAGACTATTGGCGGTGGAAGGAGGATCTTAGAATACGAAGCCAACATACACCAAGTATAACGGGCCTTGAGCGAGATAAGGCAGAGTTCATGCCTAATGATGCTGTTAGGAATAGCAGTAGAAAGACCTAAGACCTGTTTCCAGAGTTTACCTTCTACAACATTAAGATAATCCCCCATGTCTAGCAGGCAGACTTCTATTCCATACAATATCATGGGTTCAACCTTTGCAAAGTAAAAGTGCAGAATTAGTAAGACAGAAAACGTACACACCTTTCTGTAAGGACGTTTGATTTGGGAGGTCAAAGGGGAACTCCTGCTCTGTAAGCCTGCCTTCCAAATAGCACAGGAGGACCGATTGCTCAGATTGTAAACCAACTACCTTAGGGAGTTCACATGTTTCAGTCTCTACCCTCCTAGATTCCATGAAAAGTGTTTCATTATCGTTCATCCCTTGGAGAAGATGACAATTTTAGATTTACCCCCATTAGGGTATACATGATTGTAGGTACAATACTGGGCAAATAGATTTAATTTGTATTGAAGTCCCTGGGTGTCCGATCGAAAAGGATAAAGTCATCAGTGAAGGCTACAATCAACCCTGAGGCCACCCAATGTAGCCGATGACATCATCTCACCCCTCCACAGATATTCCACTGCCTGTTCAAATAACATTGAAGAGGACAGGGGCAACAGTATAGCCCTGCTTCAAACCCACCCAAGTACGAATATGTGTAGCCAAAGAACCATAACGTGTAAGGCGCACCCTCAGAGAAGTGCCTGAATGGAGCCGCGCCAAGAGCTGGACCAACTTTTTGGGTACATCCCAGCTGAGGAGTTTGTTGCACAATTGGGATTTTATCCCACGACCAAAGGCTCTAGATAGATCTAGGGATGCCATAGAGACCACCCCCACATCTTTATTGTGTACATTACATAAAGATGCGCAAGTATGGTGGCATTGAGTGGAGTGCCCATGTCTTTCCTAAACCCAACCTTGAATTTTGAAAAAATACCCAGTTGCCTAATATGATGGTCAAGGTCCCTAAGGAGAAGAATAGAAAACACCTTACAGGTAGCGTCAATGAAGGCAATCGGTCTATAATTACCAGGGTCAGCAGGATCTCCCTTCTTGTAGGTCGGTATGATGATCAACTGAACCCATGACAGCGGGATAAGATGGTGCGCACATATTGCATCAAAGAGGGGCTTTAAAAGGGTTGCCCACAATGAAGGAGAGCTCTTTGGTACAAAGGGCAAAATACCGTCTGGGCCAGGGGCCCTCGATGGTTTGAGGCTTTAATGGCCCAAATAATATCAGACACTTCCCATTGGCACTCCCCCCCCACTCCATTGGTCCCAAATTAATGTCTGCACAGGAAACCCTGTCCTCCAGAGAGAAAATTTAGCCTCAAAGAAAGCCACCTAGGTGGCCTCAGAAATGACAGAATCCGTAGCTGGGGTTCGCTCCCCACAAACAGAGTTGAGGTTCTCCCAGAAGTCTGCCTCCTTGCCCACACAAAGGATTTAACCTGATTTGTGTGCATATGCGCAGCTTTCTTCCTGGCTAGTTGGTACTCCACAGTATTTAATCACTGTCTCTTAATCCCATGGATAGCTTGTTGTTTGTTTCACTTAGAAGCAAGAATCCTATGATCGAAGATATGGTGGTTTCTCCCTACAGTCAAAATCCCCTGGTTATGCCCCTGGTCATCAAGCCCTTCACTAGCGATACAGTGGACAAAATGAACCTGCTCAGCTGGACTCCCCAAAGACAGCAACCCCCTAGTCATGTCAGCAAACCTTGTGCTAATGTACTGAGTAAACTTGGATACTGTCTTGTAGTTCCATATAACTGTTTGTCTGCCATTAGCGGGCTGGTATAGAGCAAGATCGACCCTGGCATGAAATAGAGAGAAGGGAATGTCCAGCAAGAGTGTCCACAGTAATTGGTCTCCCCCCTGGGGTCCACACGCATCAACAACCACATCTACCTCCTAAAGTGGTAGTAACATAGACATAGTCAAGCGTTGATCGAGAATTCCCCCTATGCCATGGATATGCTAGTCGACTTGTGGACAAATCCTCCAGTAGCATCATACCCTAATTGCTTAGGAACGAATCCCATTCAAAACTTCTCTTCACATTCAAGGACTGGAGGTGTGCACTTCTATTTGACTAGTTCAGCAACACACTCTCCACACAATTCGAATTGAAATCCCCAGCTAGAATAATATAGGCCCCATGCCTCTTGGCATACCAATCCTCAAGGAATTGCCCTAAGCAGTTGGCTACTTCCCCAAGAGATGATGCATTTCGGACCATAGGTCCATCGTCAAATCTAGTTCTGTCGACCACACAGGTAGAGAGGTTCCGACTGCCAGTGGTGGAACCTGGTCAGTGAGAAAGCTCTACATATGGCATCACACAGTCTCTGGCATCATCCTTGTGCACACTCACTGACATGCATGCAGGAAGGGCAAGGAAAGCATCCCACAACATGTCTTACTGTTTTCTCTCTGAACCCCTCTTTAGAGGCAGAGATTGTTTTCCACATTCTGGATGTGAAAAGGGCTATGTGATTCATTTGAGGGATCTGCATGCAACCTTTGTCTCTCTGGGTGTTTTGGACAACAACTCCCATCAGCCCTTGCCAGCATGCTCAGTGGTGTGGGATCATGGGAGTCATAGTGCAAAACATCTGGAGAGATTAGGATAGCAGCTTCCTTGTGGAAAAGGCAGGCTCTTCAACACCGACGGAGATCAGTTACCTCTATTACCTGATAAGCATGCCCTGAAACACTGCATTGCACAGCTATGGCCTTCCGTGCATGTTAGAGTCTTACGAGTGAAATGGTGGTCATATTCCACCAGGAATTCCCAGCGGGCAGTGCACTAAGGGCCTCTTCTGTTGTATTTCAATGTCCTCTACCTCTCATCTTGAGCTGACTTGTAAAGCAGACAGCTGGGTTGCTTTGCATGCCGGTTGTAAAATGGCTGCCATAGATATTAGCTCATGTAGAGATGCCAAGTTTTTCCAAGCCACGACTCTGGAGAAAATTGGACTGGAATGGGATGCTGCCCCAGGATGCTGCAAACTGTGCATGTTATTTCCCATGATGACCTTTGTGAGCTTTGGTCAGGCGTGCATGGCTTTAACGTTTCACCAGCTGAAGAAAACAAAAGGTCCACTTTCAGCGGCATACAGAGCGGGTGTGGTAAGCAGCCCCCCTCCCTCCACAGGCTCTCTTGAGAACCTGACCAGGACTTTTGTCAGTGGGACACCTCTCCCGTTCCGCACCTCAATCAGGGTGCCCAACGGGAAAGGTGTCCCACTGGCAGGACAATGTGTGCTTAGCAATTCCTGCTCAGCACGATCATTGTCCTGGCAGCAGGACACCTTACCCTTTCCAAATGGGAGAGGGGACTATTAGCAGGGACTTCTGTCCATTTAGAAATGCGCATTGGGAGGGAGGGGTCAACAGTGAGAACGGTGCATAATGCTGCAGGCTTTATGAAATAATTACTATGGCTTTACCCAAGGGGGATTTGTTAGGCTCAAGTTAATCTGCATGATGCTATTGTGACTTTGCATTCAGGATGGCGAGAATACAACTAAAGACATTCTCTTATTGCTCAACATATTTCTATGATGATGTATATAATGCAAAGCTAATTATGAAAGGATAGTTTATTATGCAATGCGCTTTGCTTCAAAGGCATTGCTACAAATGAAGTATTATTTAAGCACATGAAATGCAAAGGGGAACCTTAATAAATATCTATATCAACTAAACCTGTGAAGATGTGCTCAGTTGCTTAAATTGTCCACATACCTGTCACAGTTTTATAACACGGCACACTCCAGCCAGTTACTCCTTCCCCTGACAACGAATGTGGTGCCCAAAATAAAAACGATGTTCATCTTTAATAAACTACAGGTTCTTTATTTGAGTAGGACCCCAAACCGTCTTGCACCCACCTTTAGAAACACCCTGTGTCACAACGGACTAGGAACAAGACCGGTGCGTATCAATAAGATATTTATTAATTTATGAGTTATGAGTTATGAGTTATGAGTTATGATATGGTATTTGTAACGCGCCTATACACAAGTGTTTCAAGGCGCGACGAGGCAGGGAGGGAGGGAAACAAGGGGAAAACAGACAAACGATCCTACTAGGCCAGGTGTCATTCAGATCGCGCAAGTGCAGAGGTAAGGGGAAAAGGAGGAAGTGCAGGGGGGAGGAGGTGGGGGGGGAAGTGCAGTACAAGGTAAGTAGCGTAGAAAATAATAATAAATAATAAATAGAAAGGGCCAGCTGGTGGCAAGTGCGAGGTAAGTGCAGAGCAAGTGCTGGGAAAGGGGCTGTAGGGATACAGTGACAGTCCCACAGTGCAGGGGGAGCCGGGGAGGCAGTGCAAGTGGAGAGTGGCTGGGCCCTGGACCGAGGTTGCTGAGAGTGGCCCAGATGCAGGTTTAGTGCTGAATTCAGTGGGGAGTTAAGCAGGATTAGCAGGGGAGAGGGAGAGAGAAGGCAGAAGCGAAGAGGAAGGTTTTGAGGTGCTTCCGGAACCGGAGATGGTTCTCCTCAAGTTTCAGGGAGGCAGGAAGGCTGTTCCAGAGGGAGGCCCCAGCTGCGGAGAGAGATCTACCCCCAGCTCGTTGCTTCGAGAAGCGGCTGACCATGAGGGAGTTGGAGACGGATGAGCGAAGGGCTCGTGAAGGAAGATATTTAGGAAGAGAGAGTTGGAGGTATTTAGGTCCCAGGCCCCAGAAGGCCTTGTGGACAATGCAGAGGGTTTTGAACTTAATCCTCGCAGCCACTGGGAGCCAGTGAAGAGATTTCAGTCCTGGAGAGATACGGTCCCTGGGCTTGAGGCCAAGGACAAGTCTCGCAGTTCTGTTCTGGATAAGTTGCAGAGGGCGGAGAGTGGAGGCAGGCAGATTAAGATAGAGGCTGTTACAGTAGTCCAGCCTTGAGAGAACCAGGGCTCGAGAGACAGTGAGCTTCTGGGGGAAGGAGAGGAAGGGAAGAATACCTCTGAGGAGGTGCAGCTGGTAGTGTGACTTCTTAGAGACGTCAGATATATGAGGAGAGAAGGAGAGTGTGGAGTCGAAGATGACCCCGAGGTTTTTAGCCTTGCAGGTAGGGGCAGGAAGGGGGCCAAGGGAGGCCGGCCAGAGAGCTGCAGGGAAGGAGGGAGTGGGTGTGCCGATGAGTAGAATCTCAGTCTTACTGGCGTTGAGGCAGAGGTCATTGGCGGCGCACCATTCATGGATAGCAGACAGACAGTCGGAGATGAGGGAAGGAGAGGAGGAGGCTGAGGGTAGCCTGAAAATGAGCTGGGTATCGTCTGCATAGCACTGGAAGTGGGGGCAGAGAGCGGCGATGCGGTGGGCAAGGAGTGCCAGATACTGGTTGAAAAGCCAGGGAGAGAGGTTGGATCCCTGGGGGACACCACAGGTGGAGAAAAAGATGTCAGAGAGGAAGGAGCCCATTTGGACCTGGGAGGGTCGATCGGAGAGGAAAGAAGTCAGCCAGGCCAGAGCCTGACCAGTGATACCCAGGTTATCACGGAGACAGTTGAGCAGGATGGCATGGTTGACAGTGTCAAAGGCAGAGGAGAGATCGAGCAGAATGAGAACACAGGGAGTGTTGGTATCGAGGTTCAGGAGCAGGTCCTCACGGATGTTCAGGAGAGCAGTTTCCGTGCTTCTGGCAGCTCTGAAGCCAGATTGATGGTCATGAAGATTACCAACAGAGTCAGCATGGGTGTTAAGCTGGGAGATGGCCAGTTTCTCCAGGAGCTTACCCAGGAAGGGAGTAATGGAGATTGGGCGATAATTGGCCGGGCAGGAGGGGTCGGCAGAGGGTTTCTTGAGGAGGGGGTGCACAAGGGAGTGCTTGAGGGGGGATGGGAAGACTCCAGAGGCGAATGAGTGGTTGCAGAAGTCAGCCAGGACAGGAGCCAGGGAGTCGATGTGGTCCTTGATGGTTTTGGAGGAACAGGGGTGAACCTGTTTAGACGAGGCTTTCATAGAACGGACTTGTCTGGAGACCTCATCAGCAGAAAAAGGTGGGAAAGCAGAGAAGGAGGGTGGAGGGGTGGCTGCAAGAGAGCAAGAGGAAGAGCTGGGAAGAGAGGGAGGGAGGAGAGAGGAGGAGAGCGAGGACAGGATGTCCTGAGTTTTTGAGGTGAAGTGCGAGGCCAGTGCAGTGCAGAGGGCCTGGGAGGGGACAGGAGAGGTAGAGACTGCAGCAGGCTTGGCCAGCTCCTTGCAGATTTTAAAGAGTTCGGCCGAGTTGTTTGATGCCTCAGAGATGCGGGCTTGGATAAGGGCTCTCTTCTTGGTGAGAACGGAGAGCCGGTATTGCCTTTGGAGCAGGCGACAGGCCAGTTTGTCAGAGGATGAACATGAAGCACGCCATTTCCTCTCTGCCACCCTACACTTGCGTTTTAGGGTGACGAGATCCGAGTCATACCAGGAGTTACATTTGGCTTTGGGCTTCAGGCGGATTCTCATGACAGGGGCATGATTAAATGAAAAAGGAAAATATTCAAAATACAATTTTTCAACAGCCACCAATGTTGGGGCAAGACAAATGCAATAATTCCAACAGAACAATGGGTTCAAAATCCTACAGAGTTCACACAGATCTTTAATGACAAAACAGGAAAAACGGTTTTAAAGCAACTGACAGCACCAAGGTTAAGCACTCCCCCTGCAACACTCACCCCAAACATCAGCTAACTTAATTCCCTTTGGATGGAAGGCAGTGGCAAGTAGTAAGGATAAAGAGAGAAAAATCGGACTTGGAATACAGCCCACCACCCCAGGATGGGAAGTCAGAAAAGAAAACGAAAACCCGATTTTAGAGCAAAACGGTAGAATCGGGTTTGGATAATTACTTGCAGAGCAGCTCACAACTGCGGTGGCACAGCTAGAAAGGAAATTCGTGTTGCTACACTTGACGAGATAGGGAAGCTTAGCGACTACTAATTAGCACACCAGTGCAACGTGAAAACAAGGTAGGAAAATCGATTTTGGGTAAGAAGCAAATGCAGAAGAAAAATACACATGGGAAAATGGAAACTCGTTCTACACAGGATTTGTAAAGACAGGTAGCTAAGAAAAGGGATGAGCTGTCAAAATCGAAAATCGTTTTTTTTAAGGACAAGTACGGAGGCACATAACAGATAGGATTCTAACAGAAAGGGATTGCTCTCAATGGGACTGCGTTTTGGGTTTTTCAATGGGACAGATGCAAATTAGGAACTTGTAGGAATGCACACAATACATTCAGTGACAAGTAGACTAACTCTGTTAAGGCTATACTTTAATGACTATAGTTATTAAAGAAAGACACTAGGCACAAGGGTTAATTTCGAATTTTAACTAACTTACACCCTGAATTTCCTTATAGGGGAATTAATTGGTTTACTTGAAAATAATGCTAAGGATTTATACAGACAACTAAGAGATTTATTGAAGGAATGTGCTAACATACACAGGCTAATACAGATTCTTCTATGGAAAGGTGAATGCTGGCAATTTGGGACTTTCAATGGGATTTTCTATGGGATATATGTTACAAAAGAGAGAGGTAAGCAATTTGGGACTGGGGTTATTTGCTACTTACAAAGTAAGCCTTGATTTGGGACTCTGGAAAGTCAGCTGGATCTCAGGACCCTCTGGACAGCTAGGCAAGGGGTCTGGTCTCTGCACTGTCTTGGATGGGATAAGCTGCTTCCATCCTCTTTCTCCTGTCTCCCTGAACTCTTTTCTCTCTGTGATTTCTGTGTCCAGTACGGTCCCTCTTATATAGCCCCAAATGACATCATTTATTTTACAATCTGGGGGAAGGACCCTAGAATTACTCCTACCCTAGGATAGTACAGCTGACCATTCTTCCCTCTGCCCCTGGCGTCATTGGTTCAAAGGGAGAGAGCATCATCAGTCTGTTTGGCATGTATGACAGTTCTTTGTTGTCTTGGACAACTTTTTATCAAAACTGAGTTATGTATCATAACTCCCAACTAATACTAGACACCGCCAGAAGAAATAGATAGGCGGTTTCAGGCGGTCATTGGGAAGTAGACAATCCAATCGTCAACTCTGGGCGAGGTAGCATGGCCCCTCGGCACCTTTTTGTCCTTTTCATGAAATGCATAATAGTATTCACTCTGTAAATGATTAAGCATGTTCACAATGTTCATCTCCATCTTTCCACCAACTGTCATATTTGTCCCATTTAAAAATCCGCCTGAAACAAGTCTTGACTGGCCATTTCAGTTCACAAAGTCCTAAAAACATGCACTTAGTCTAAAAAAATCTGCCTGGAAGTCACATGGAAAAATGTCATAAAACTAAATTATTTCTTATTCTGAGTGCTGGGGAAAAATGCCTAAAATGCATAAATCCTTTAATGCCAATTTGCAGGATCTGTCACATATGAGATGGGCGGTGCTTCAACCCAAATAGCCAAATGTCTCTGCCTGGCTCAGCTTGCAACAAAGGACTTTTATTGTACCCTTTGAAGTTTGTCGGTTTGTCCTTGGGAGTGGGTGCAAAAGGAACTCACACCTCTTGGTCAAGCACTAGCCACACTTGCTTTCTTGGTCTTTCCTGTGAGTACTGCCTTCTAGTCTGTCAGAGCAGAGGATCATCACGCCCTCCGCCACATCACATGTCATTGCGGAATGGTTCACTTATTAATGCAACTTCCAGTGGGAAGCAAGGCTTTAAATTGAGCCCAAAACTAGTTTTACTGGTATTCTCAGTCTCAAGGTGATTGATGTTTTGTGGGGGAGAACATACAGTACATGTGTAGCCAATCCCCCACCCACAGTGACATTTCTGTGCAAGCAAAAGCTACCGTCTCACATTGGCTTTCAAACGTCTTTTTCCTTATGGTCTTTCACACGTGTGCAAGCCGTATTTCATTTAATGTTTGAAATGCCGTTCTGTAGGTCATTGGATTTTCTTTTAGTTTGACCTTTTGAATGGGTTTGCAATTATTGTTGTTCATGGACACGGATGGGTACAGCACAGGGTTCTTTGATGTGACATGAAATAAAAAGGAAGAACCAAGCCATTTTTTTCATTTGCAGTGTTTTGAGCACTGCGGTTTACATGAAAGAGAAAATAAAAGCTGTGTTGAGTTGCATTTTAATGAAAACCTTGCCCCTCATGTCAATTAATAGTCGGATAAGGCCGCCTTCTTGATAGAGTGCATACTTTTTGACATTCAATGCATGGTACAAATGTTTGCCACCCATGTGCCAGGGAACAAAGCACAGCCGTTTTTTGGTGGCAATGTTTAATGTAGTTTTCAGGCGACAGGGACTTCTGTTAGGGCCTCTAAATGTACCCCACATAACGGTTTCACCATTTAACCAAAGTGTGTGATCCTGGCCAGATCATTTAATCACACTGTGTCTTATCTGGAGCTCTGTAAGTGATTCACTTCAGAGCTTATGTTAATATATCATGCTGTTATTAAAAAAAAAAAAAAAACAGCCTGACTATAGAGTTGCTCCATATATTACAATAGAGCAATTTAGGTATTTTGCTCTACAAAGTTATTTGCCGCCGCTTGGCTTACTTATGGCAACTTATTCTAAAGTCACTTCCATGGTGCTTCCAAGTATCAAAGACTGATGATGCTGCTTGCAATGTGCTTTTCTGTAAAGTCACTTGTGTTGGTGCAACCAATATGCAAATTAGGAGGTTTTTATGTATGTTGTCCCAGAGCGCCTGGACAGAGCTCTAATAGATGTGTTTCTTGCATCTGTAAAGATTTGCAGTTTTATTTAATTTTTGTTATGTGTTAAAATGACATCAGCCACTAATGTTGCCAAAAAAGTAGATTGGGGCAGGGGTGGGCGGTTTGTGGGCTGGAATGAGACCATCTAGAATTGCGTGCACTCCATTTGGGGGGAAAGCAGCAGAACCTTTTTCGTGGCTCACACCACCCACACCTGCAATCCTGGATACTCCCCTGCCCACTTTGCATTGTATTGTTTGTTTTTTGTTTTGTGGTACACCACTGATGCATCATAGTGAAAGGTTGTGACGTCCATAGCAACCCCTCTCGGGCGCTTTCCAGCAGTATCCACTTTGTCTGGGGCTGCCGCACAGCAACAGCGCTGAAATGAAGACATGCGCGTGCACCTGTGTACGGAAGGAAGGTCCTTTTAATTATCTGCCGACTGTCGTAAATGACACTGATTTAGAAAATGGGCCTGGAGAGCTGCATCGGCCCTGACGAGACCCGAATCAGACCTTTTGCTGGAAATAGATATCTCATGAGCGCTTAACGTCTGGGCTATCATATCGGCATAACCAGAGCTCAATAAATGCAAGTGGGGAGCCAATACTTTAGGAAAACTCGAATATTTACATTTGCAGATGAGAATCACTTCTTTTTTAAGTACAAAAAAGACACCACTATTTTACATTTTCATAATGACACGTATTCCTTTGATAAACAATGATCGATTAATTTACCGTATAAATATATACCACACAGGGACGGTATCTCACAGTGGATTAATGACAGCAACAAAGTGAACAGATTTCGGGGTCTAGTTGTGGCAAAGTTTCTCTGCCACGTGTCCGTCAATGCTCCGATGTTAATTAGGCAATTCTGACCTCTACTGGAATCACTTATATTGCAATTATGTGATGTGTATCATCTCATGGTGAGAATAAGAGACAGGGAGTTCTTCCATATGGCCAGGGGGAATGAGATTTGACGTTTGACCAGCGGCCATAATACAGAGAGTCAGACACTTTGCACCAGCGCAGGTGCACAATGTTGAACAGTTTCAGCGGTAGAGCAAAAATTGCACCAAAAAAACACAGGTCTTCATTTTAGTAATAGCACCGGGAGCACCCACTACATTTGCACTTTTATGCAAAATGGTCCTCCCCATCAAATGTTCATCTTTTGCAGTACACATCGCAAAAACAGGCAAAAGAAATCACCTTTACAGAGTTTTTTAAACCTTATAGTTCAAATGTACTGGAGGAATTTAAAATAGATTCCGATGGAATCCGTCTGCTTTTATCAGGTTCTAAAAACAGGTGGATACCAGAGGTGCAATCCATAGGAGTCATTTGGATTAATGTCAGCATGCCAATGTCGTGCTGGGCGTTAAACCGAGAGGTTTTTGAAGACGGTGCCGGAATGAAAGGAGGAAACCGGACATCCATTCTATGGCCCAACTCCTTCTCTAAGAACCAAGACATTGCTGCATAACGCGGGCAGAGGTGCAGAACCTGGCATAACACTTATGCAGCAGAATTTAACACCTTTAGGGGGGCGCTGTTGTGCACATCTAAGATGGCCGCCTAGGTGGAGAGCTCCGGTTCGATCGAAATCCTTTCATCTATAAATCCTTCCAGTTCTGAATTGGTTGACGTACAGGTTTGTAGAAGACACCCTGTGAAAATGGAGCGCGTGGACCCTGGGTCGAGGGAGTTATCCGCAGGTGCAGCTGCAGCGGCTGAAGAGCTGCAGAGTAACTGCCCGTGGGTTCCAGGCGACTTCCACTCGAGCCCGGGGCTCGCAACGGCGGGCCGGCCAGGTGGGGGAGGGGCAGCCCGCCAACACACAAGCGCTGCCGGAGGGCGGCGGCGCTCTGCTTTCTCTTCTCGCCTGTGCGAAGACAAGTACTCGGACCTTCCTCCACCAGGCTCTGGGTGAAAATATCCTGCCAAGTGCTTGACGGTACGCCGCAACGGCAACGTGTTCCCCCTCGGATCCGGATCCCCCCCGCAGCTAAGTCCAGCTGGAATGTTGCTGGTGAAGTAAGTGGGCCGCTGGGGAGGGGGGACGCCAGGGACCAGTGCCTCCATGCACGATACATCTGGATCCTCACGAGAGTGGGGGAGAACGTTACAAAATTGATATAGAAGAAGCTTGCCGTCACAGCACCATCGAAGGTGGGGGTGACGCTGCAGGAGGGAGCGCAGCCTGGTGCCGATGATCATTTTTTGAAGCGATACCCCCTGCCCCCGGGTTCTCCCGGGGATAAAGATTACTTGCCGCTGTGGACGAATACTGCGGGAGTCTAACAAAAGCACCCCTGGGGGTGAGAGTGTACATCTGGGGTGAGGCTGAACCTATCCCCAGACCAGCATTGCGGTACGCCCCGAGCCTGGATGCAGGACACATACTGTGCTGCCACCATACACCATAATCTGACACTGGTCGCCAGCACATACATACATGGGAGAGCACAGTCCACCTCAAAAGTGACAACGTCGCCTAATGGGCCACACTGAGAAGAAAGCTGTAGGGGGAAGAAAGACCGGCCCAATGGATTCCTTTACCAGCTCCCAGCCACAGGAGGCATCAGGAGGGGCGCCACAAACATCCAAAAATCGAGACGCATACCCTTTGGACCGCTTGGCAACAATTGTACAAAATGGGTTCCTGGCTGTCAACGTCAAGTTGGACGATATAGTGACGATGATTGGGTCCCTGAAGGCCCGGGTGGAAAAGCAAAGCGCACACATTTCGGATCGGAAAACAGAATAAGCTCAAATGAAGATGTGATTTCTCTGCATGGCCGAGATACAGCCCTGCTTCAGACCGAACTGCGCAAAACCCAGAACAAGTGCGAAGATCTTGAATCTAGGTCCCGCAGAAATAACATTTGCATTGTTGGGGTCTCGGAATCGTTTGGCAAGGGCTCCATGGAAAGACAGGTGGAAGAACTACTGAAATCGGTACTGGGAGCGGAATCCCTTTCGAACCACTTCCTCGTCGAGAGAGCTCACTGCACGCTTGCACCTCCTCCGAAGCCGGGAGCACCACCCCGCACCATCATTGCACGCCTTCTAAACTACAGGGATAGGGACACAATACTCCATCTATCCAGAGAAAAAGGAACACTACATTTCGAAGAGAACAGAATTCATATATATCCTGACTTTTCCGCGACGATACAAGCGCAGCGCAGGTCCTATGAAATGGTTAAGAAACAACTATGGCTCCGTTGTGTCCCTTATGCTTTAATTTTCCCGGCGAAGATGAGAATTCAACACAGAGGGAGAGCCCACTTCTTTAAAAACCCTTCCGAGGCCATGGCATATGTGGAGGCCTCCATCCCGCTGCCCCCTAGAGACCGAATGAGGGATCAAAATGCGAGACCCAATCCTGGCGAGGACTGAATTGATTCGGCGGGCAGATGAGTCTGTGCCTTCCCTGCAGTGACTCTATGTCTTTATACGTCAGCACAACTGAACTGGAACAAGATCCGTTGTTGTCGGGCTGTGGAGCCTCCTCCATGGGTGCCCAGATGGCAACATTAGCCGACCCTATGGAAAGGTCCACAAGCTCAGTTAAAAAGCCCATCAGGCAGGTTTTCAGTGTCAATGGACAGCATCGTCAAGTTTGGGGAGATGATGCGGGTGGGGGGCCAAGATACCAGGTAACAGTTAGCTATGCTGAGCTATCAGCAAAGTGGGGGAGAGGGCAAAGTTGCACTGTTCTTAAGTTTGGTTTGAAGAGTATATGGTCTTGCAGTTGCGATTGCTGCTCCCGTAATGTGAATATTGGGAATGGTGGATGACATGGCAGGTACTAATACATATGGAAATAACAGTACAGGGGGGCTGAAAATATTTCTGTCTTGGAATGTAAGGGGATTGAACAACCCAATGAAGGCCAGGAAGGTTGGCACTTATGTTTCTAGACATCACCCTCAAGTCGTGATGCTGCAAGAAACTCATGCAACAGGTTCAGTGAACAAAAATGTGATGCCCAAATGGAGGAAGACACAGTATTATACAAATTACTCGTCTCAGTTCAGGGGGGTTATCACTCTCATACATCCCTCGTTGGGGTTCCGGGTAGCAGGACACAAGGTGGACGTGCAGGGCAGATATGTTCTGGTATGGGGGGAAATGGCTGGGAAACATGTTACATTGGTGAATACATATGACCCAAACATAGACGACCCAGACTTCTACTTAAATTTATATGAAACCCTTAACAAACTTGACGCTTCTTCCATAATATGGGGGTGTGGACTTTAACATGGCCCTGGACTCTACAACAGATAGATCTAGTGTGAAAATGAGGACACCCAGTAGAATGGCGCTGACGCTGGGGCAACTTCTTTCACAAATGGCACTAATAGATGTATGGCGCACATTACACCCAGACGTTAGACGGTACACCTACTATTCATCCGTCCACGACAGTGAGTCGCGAATAGACTATTTCTTTGCATCACAGGGCCTTTCCGAGATGCTGCACAACTGTGAAATCTTACCTCGTACACTGTCTGACCACTCCCCAGTCACACTGGAGCTTTGGTTGAGGGATGTTCCCAGACCAGCTAGGTGACCCTGGGGTAGTAGAATCCCTATGCAAGGAAGTAGCAGAATTCTTTACAAATAACCTTGGGTCGGTGACGCGGGTCTCCACTGTCTGGGAGACTTTCAAGGTCTGGGCTAGAGGAGCACTCCTGTCAAAATCTACTGGCCTCCTGAGGGGAGTAAGGAGGGAGCTGGAGGAGGTGGAAAACACCCTAAACAACCTTGAAGAAATCTATAGTCGCACACACGATAGGAACACCCTAGCCGAAATCCATGAACACATCCGTGATTTCCATGACCTGGCCACCAGAGAAACACAGTATATGGCAGCCCCGTCCAGAGCACGCAGGTATGGTGAGGGCAATAAGGCGGGTAGAACACTGGCTAATCTGATTAAGCAGGAGCGACAGCCACAACCTATTACTAGTATTCAAGATGCGAATGGCGAGGTCAAAACAAGCAAGGTGGGTATAAATGGTGAATTTGCCCAATTTTATCAAACACTGTATTCCAACAGGGATAGCAAAACGACCACTGAGATTATGGCATACTTAACATCGTTAGGGCTCCCACAACTCCCACTTGAAAACAAATTGGCCCTAGATCAACCAATCACTGTGGAGGAAATGGAAGAGGCAATCATGGGGCTGGCATCAGGCAAAGCACCGGGTTCCGATGGGCTGGGGGCTGAATTTTATAAGGAGTTCCGCAAGGAGCTAACTCCCGTGCTACTGGGGACCTGGGAGGAAGCCCTAGAGGGAGGCATACTACCCCCAACAATGAGGGAAGCCATCATAACTGTATTACCTAAACCCTGACGCCCACCTAGCGACATGTCATCATACAGGCCCTTATCACTTATCAATGTCGATGCCAAGATATTTGCCAAGGTTCTGGCGAACCGGATGGCACCATTGGTCTCGACATTGGTCCATCCTGATCAGAATGGGTTCATTCCCCTGCGATCCACTGCATTGAACCTCCGTAGATTATTTGGTATAATGGCCCAGATTGATCCCGGGAGGAGTGCAGCTGCCGTTGCCCTTGATGCCGAAAAAGCGTTCGACTCTGTGTCCTGGAAATATCTCTTTAGTGTATTGGAAACATTTGGGTTGGGACCTACTTTCATTGGGTATGTACGGCTGCTCTATGCCGCTCCAGGAGCCAGAGTATGCACCAACAGAACCATCTCCGAGATGTTTCAATTAGGGAGGGGCACAAGACAGGGATGCCCCTTCTCGCCCATTTTGTTTGCCTTAACTATCGAGCCAATGGCAGCTGCTGTTAGACTAAGGCATAGGGACAGGGGAACAAACATGAAAGGCACAATCCAACTGATTTCGCTCTATGCGGATGATACGCTCCTATACGTCCGCGAACCAGAGAAAAACATAGAGCCCATTATGACAGACATACATGAGTTTGCGGAGTATTCGGGGTATGTCATCAACTTAGCCAAGTCGGAAGTATTTCCGCTCACGCCTTCCACTGAATTCCCTACAAATATGTGTGGCCTGAAATGGTCAGAACAGCATATCAGATACCTTGGGGTGCTAGTGTCCAGAGATAGGCAAACCCTTTACGCGAATAACCACGAGAAGGCGCTGCAGACGTTGAGCACTAAGCTACAGATCTGGGGACGCCTCCCCATATCCTTATATGGCCGAATCGCCTTGCTCAAAATGATAGTCCTCCCCAAACTATTATATTTTTTTGTAAACATACCAATATGGCCGGGCAGAGACTTTTTTTACTATGCTACAATCGTTAATAGTAACCTTCATATGGAATGGTAAGGCGGCGAGAATTGGGTGGGAAAAAATGACAGAGCCCTATGACACCAGAGGTATGGCTGCTCCAGACTTTGAGCTTTATTACCTGGTTTCCCAGGCACAATTTGCAAAGTATTGGTATGAGGTCTCTGGGGAAACACCACATACGTGGGTGGAGGCGCACACTATATCTCCGGTGGACATTAGGTCAGTCATATTCAATACAAGACACAGGGACACTTGCGATTATGACCCAGTCAGCTGCCCGGTCCGTGCTTGGGGCACATTGTTTAAGAGGCTAAAGCTGGAGACATCATATAACTCGGAGATCCCCCTGTGGAACTTTCCGGGTATTCCCCCCACGTTTGATGTGAGTATTCAGGGGGTCTGGGACCCCCACATGGAAATGAAGGTGGGCGATATGTTTATAGATGGTACATTTGCTACTAAGGAGGATTTCGTCAGAGCGATGGGGGGTGGACCACTCAAAATATTGCAATACTATAGAGTAAGGGCCGCGTTTCAGAAGAGTTGGCCAATGTTCCCAGATGAACCTCCCCAACACCCCTGCACACAGCGCATCACCATGAATGCCGGGCTGGGTATCTCTAAATTGTATGCAGCAGTGCAAACCCACACCTCTACAATAAACCAGGTCAAAGACAAATGGGAAACAGACCTGCAAATACCCATCCCGGAAGATAAGTTGAGCAGATATTGTACACTGATGAAAAAAGTTTCATTAAATGCGGGTCTACGCTTGGTACAATTTAAACTCTTAAACAGGTTGCATTACACACCGGATAAGCTGGCAAGATTTGGTGCAGAGCATGGGGGGGAGTGCCCCAAATGCGGGGCTCAGTCTGCTGGCTCCTTTCACATGTACTGGGAGTGCCCTGCCCTTCTGAAATTCTGGGGGGAGGTGGCTGAGCTATTGGCTGAAATCACGCAGATACCCCTGCAATTAACCCCCCCACAAATACTTGTTTGGAGACATTGGCAAGTGCTCGGAGAAAACCAGGAGACTATTCAATGTGGCATGCGCAGCGGCGAAGAAATGTATCCTACAAACCTGGAAAATGTCCACACCGCCAAGCATGACCACTTTCCTTCGCGAACTGACATATGTGAACGAGTGTGAGGAACAATATGTTTTGACTCTCTCGAGTGCAAGCCGGCCTCAGGACATATGGGGTCCCTTCCGTATTTATCTATGTGATTTGCTCTCAGATGATGATGAATCTGTATATTGTCAATTGTAGATGTCTTTTTCTTTTTCTGCTTGTCAATTTGTGTGAATTGGTGGGAGAGAGTTGCTGTAGCTGTCGAGACCACTGTAGTTGAACAACAAAAAGAGTTTAAAAAAAAAAAAAAGAATTTAACACCTTTATTCAACCTCTGGAAAATTAGGCCCATATCCTTTTAATGCATTTTTTTGTCAGCAGGACAATGAATGCTGCATACCCACTCAGTCATGCATCACCCCCGTTCCATGTACGACTAGTAAAGGTACGTATGCGCATCTGCACCTTGCCTGTGCATCAGCATTGCCATGCAATGTTAGTTAGAAGATGCAACTGCTTCAACACAAGAGAAACATTCCGAAGAACCCCTCACCCCTGTCCCCCCTCCCCTATCATTGGCAAATAATAGAATAACATTAATAAATTAATTTGGTTACCCCTTCTCAAATTGATGACCTGAAGGGAGGAAGGGGGTTCTTTTGTTCTTTTGTATCTCATTAACAGAGCTAGTGTGGTGCATGATCGGCAACTTAGCCGAGGAACAAATGATGACTAAGGCAGGTGATGAACTATGTTTTGTCTCATGGAACATGAATAGTATTAATAACCCATTAAAGAGGAAAAAAATACCTAACGACTTCAATGATCTAAAGATAGATATATGTTTATAACAGGAAACACACTTTTTACAAGGGGAGGTGAACAGGTTGAAAAAAGGTTGGGTAGTGTATTTGACTCGTCTTATAACTCAATGTCATGTGGAGTGGCAATTTTGATTTGCAAAAATTCTCCAGTCCAAATACTGAAGCATTATTCAGACAAGGAAGGCAGAATGATTACATTGCTAATGAGTGTACAGGGTGAAATTGTAGCTTTATGTAACATATATGACCAAACGGTGGATGATGGTACATTTTATAGATACATTTCCCAGACATTACTGGACAGGAATACTCCGAATATAATACTTGGAGGAGATTTCAACGAGGTGTTGGACCCATTGATGGACAGAAGTAAATGTACTATGACTTGATCAAAGAGTAACCATTTTATGTCCCTACACACCTTAATGGATGAACATAATTTGGTAGATGCATGGAGACTAGAACACCCATCGACCAAAAATTACAGTTTCTTCTCCAATGCACATAATACATACTCCAGATTGGACATTATACTAGTGTCAGGTAAAGCAGCAGAAAATTATACAGAAATGGTGTGATATGGAATATACATCTATCTGACCATGCTCCAGTGGAAAGGAGTTTCGGCCTACACTTTAACATATGTAGGGATTGCTCTCGGAAGATGAATACATTACTATTGGAAGAGGAGGAACTTGTTGAGAAAATTATCAATGAAGCAAATTATTTCATTGAGAAAAACCATGCAGTGGAAATAGACGGAAGAATAGTATGGGAGGCCTTCAAAATGCACCATGAGAGGTTTATTGATCAGTCTGTTGTGTGGTAGGAAGAAAAAATGAAAAACTGAGGTTCTGGCCCTGGACAAGAAGATCAAGGATCTGACAGAAGAAGTGTTACGTGACCCAACTGAAGAGAAAGTTAAGGACCTACGCAACATGAAGAGTAGTTATAATACGAAAACGTCAGAAAAAGCTGAACAAATGTTATTTCGTATGGAATGCACATATTTTGAAAATGGTGAGAAGTGTGATCGTTGGCTAGCCCACCGCTTAAGGAATCAAGAGGCAGACAGGGCTATTACATCAATTGCTAAATTTGATGGATCCATTAGTTTTAATCCAAAGGAGATTAATACAGTTTTTAAAGAGTTTTGTGAACATCTGTACGCCAACGAGAATATAATAACTGGTGACTTAAGAAGTTTTAGAATAGACCTGGTGATGCCGAAATTAACAACAGAGGAGAGAATAAATCTGGAAGAATTAACTGTGGAACAATTACGAAAATCGATTACATCTTTGAATTCAGGGAAGTCGCCTGGACAAGATGGGTTGCCTACATGATTCTACAAGATCATGCCAGACTCAGTACTTTAATATGTATGTGAGCTCTCTATCTGAAGGGATGTTAGTCCAAACCACTCACCATGCAACAATTACGCTGATCAAAAAGAAAGATAAAGACTTAACATTATCATCAAATTATCGTCCAATAAGTCTATTAAATGCAGACAATAAAATGTTGTCCAAAACATTGGCACGAATATTAGAAGTATTACTACCGAGGCTGGTTCATAGAAACAAGTCTGGATTTATCAAAGGTAGATATGCAGCTAACAATATGAGAAGACTCTTGCAAACCATATCACAGACAACAGACAAGTGTGATGATACGGCAGTATTGTCATAAGACGCTGAGAAGGCCTTTGACCAGGTGAATTGGAACTACTTATATGACGTACTAAGGGAAATGAGTCTTGGGGAATATTTTATAAATTGGATAAAGTTACGTTACTCTGGTCCGACAGCAGACGCTGGAACTAATGGCATGAGATTGGAACACTTTGAACTGGAATGGGGTATGAGGCACGGGTGCCCTTTATCCCCGCTTTTATTTGTGATTGCAATTGAACTGCTTGCGGCAGCAATTCGACAAGGAGAAGAATACAAGGAATAGGATATGGAGAAGTGGGACAGAAACTGTGGCTCTATGCAAATGACCTATTGCTGGTGCTGAGGGACATGAGAACTTCTTTACCAACACTTATGAGGCTTATATCAGATTTTAATATGAGCTTTGGTTACAAGATCAACTGGGCGAAATCAGAGGCAATGCCACTGACAAGGAGTTGTAAGACGCTAATGATTACCTCTCTAGGTTTAAAATGGTGCACAGAGAAACTAAAATACTTGGGGGTCTGGTTGACAAATAAACTGGAAGGAATGGCACACAAGAACATGAAAGTCCTAAACACGGGATTTAGAGAGATGGAAATTACTAAATCGCTCTTTATGGGCTAAAGTCAGTGCAGTTAAAATGATTTTGACACCAAAAATAACTTACGTATTGAGCATGCTTCCTTTGGATGTTGGAAAGAGATTTTGGAAAGAATTAGATGCCCTTGTACAGAACTTCTTATGGGACAACAAAACTTCGAGATTGAAATTATGGAAATTGTAATTGCAACGGGAGAGAGGTGTACCAGGGGTTCCAAACCTTTATGCATATCACCTGGTGTTTATGGGCAGATACTACACACCATTAATGGAAAATGAGCCAGATGGGTGGTCCAAGGCCGAAGCAAGTCTATTAAGGCCTTTAACCCCGAGAGCTATACTGACAACCACATCCGGACGAGGAACTAAGGTGGAATCCACTATGCAATGTTTGAGACACTCCTGGAAGGAGCTTGTGAAACTCTTGGGAGAAAACTCCTTCATGAGCCTTTCATCACCCATATGGCACAATCCTAAAATAAAAGAGAAGGGGAAAACACTTTTTTGGCTAGATTGGTTTCTAGGTGGCACACAGTGGATTGGAGATCTGAGATGCAACAGTAAATGGCTGACACTGATTCAGGTGAAGGAGAAATGACAAATACCAAATTGTTCACAATATGATTACCAGACTTAAAAAGGCAATTGGGGACATTGAATCTGAGGAGGGGGTTGATTTCAGCCCCCTTAACTGCCAATTGCAAGATGGAAGGGGGGCTACCAAGTAAATATTACACATTGATTGTGTCTAGATCAATGGACAATAGTTCACTATTGGAGGAATGGACAAGGAGCTTGTCATGTGAGATGACTATGGAATGATGGATGGTGGTCTGTAAGAATGTTTGCCTTTCTTCTGTGAGCCTGGGTGAGAGATCACGTCAGAATAAAATCCTAAATAGGATGTAGTGGACACCTCAGAGATTGTACAAGAGAGGTCTATCTGATACAAACGATTATTGGGGTTGCGTTCCGTTCACAGAGTGGGCACCCTCGAACACATGCTATGGGAGTGTGCAAGAGTGAGTGATTCTGGAGGAGACTGCATCATTTTTAGCAATGTGCTAGGGCAGACCTTAGATTACGATTTCAATACATTCATTCTTGGGGATGATGAATTACTGAATAGCGTTAGTACCTCACAACAGAAATGGTTATTTAGAGGTGCTTTAGTGGTAAAAAACAGATATTAATAGATGGAAATCGAGACTATTGGCCTCATTACAAGTTTGCTGGTCCGGAAACAACGGTGCTGGTAAGCTTACCAGCACTGTTGTTTCCGGACCGGTAACCTAGTAGTCTGCCTGCCGGAGCCTCTTTGCCCTACAGGTCGGTTTCTGCCAGACACAGCGGCCATGGTAGTCAGACTGTCACGGAAGCACTGACACTGTTATTAACGGTGCCGGTGCGTCCGTGGTCCCCACTCCCATGGAGTCCATGGGAATGGGGAATTACAATTTACCAGCGCCTGACTTTCCGGAACGCCGGGGTTGTAATCCCCCGGTGTCACCGGCAAGCCAGGCGCCAGTACATTTTTCAAGTCCGGCGGATGAGGCCCAATCTCCAGAAACAGATGTTTGCATGGACTAAATGTTAGAACTGGCTGAGATGGGAAGATTGATTTATTGTCCGAAGAAATCTTTGATTTTCTTTGAGAAGATATGGAACATGTACTAGCTCTGTGTATACTTTGTTATGGGGTGGGATGGGGTTACAGTAGATATTGATTGTATATTGTATATATAGAATATTGTAAAAGCAAAAATGCAACAAAAAAAGCATTGCCATGCAACATTGTTGCGCTCTGCTCGCTCTGTCCTTGTGCAAAACACTCCTTTACCCCCCTGTACATTCCTCTCCCACTCCACCCAAAGTTTACTCAATCTCCATGAGCACCCTCTTCCCTTGCATTACATTCTGCCTGTGGTGTGCCACCCCTCTTAGAGAACGGGTCCCTCCCAGGGCTCATGCTAATGTCACATGGCTGCGACTATGTGACTTACTGAATAAAAGCGACGAGCCATTTCCGGCTCGCCAGTCGATGACAACTGACTTCTACGTGCTATGTGTTATTGCTGTAGTGCGATGCTGGCGCTGTGTAGCAGGCACAGGGCCTGCTGATGCAGGACCCTCTAACCAGACAGTGCCCCTGCTGGGCAACGCTGTCCCTGATGCTCCCTCCCCTCGCCCCTGCCAGGTAACTCTGCATGCGTATACTGGTGCCCCTGCTGGACAACTCCGGTTGCATTGGTGGCGATGGCCTGGGTGCCCCCGGCCATGGAAGAGCTTGTATGTGTACGGGCTGACAGGGTGCTCCTTGTCCTTCTGTGTCAGCTGAGTGCCCCCAGCAAAATTGATCCTGGACCCCGGTGCCCTGTGGGTTCAGGACTTAACAATGGTGACGAAGGAAAGCAGACCTGTGCTGTGCTGCAAGTGCAGCTGGCTGCTGCTCTCGGCGTGGTGACGTGCGCTAAATGGAGGAGGAGTGCTCTGTGCCCACAGAGCGAAGATCGTCAAGCGGCCCCTGCCACTTTGGTGAGGGAGATTATGATCGTGGCAGCGCCGCTGAAGAAAAAAAAAAGTCTCCCATGAGATCGGAAGCAGCAGACCGTTACCCGCGCACCAAGTGAGGTTGGCTCCCACCGGAGAAGAGGGTGGTGAAGCGGCTTCCACCGTCAGAAAGGTGGTGAGTGGGCAACCCACAAGAGCCCCTGGAAAGATCCTGGGCCACCAGGCCGTGAAGGCAGTCGAGCGCTACAGTGCTGGAGAGAGGCCCTGCGGTGTCAAAGATCGATCCCGGGCCCAGTGGGGTGAACATTTACATGCTCCATGTCGGAGCTGCACATAAAGAAGGAGGAGGGTGGGCAGGCTCCTGCACATCTTGATACCAGGCTGCCCGGCAGTGAATGCTACTGTGCTCCGCGTCGGAGCAAAAATGAAAATTAAAGAGACCCATCCCGGGCCCTTGGCGGTGAAATGAAGAAGAACTCCATTATGTCGCAGTGAAGGGAGAATGTGGAGGCCCCTGCAGAGCCTGGGCCGCTGCGGTGAACAGTGGGCTCTGGCTTGCTGCAAAGAAAGGATGATTCCGGCCCGGTTGTCAGATAATTTTGGCATGCTCCACGTGGGAGCATGGAGACAATTTCAAATGTGCACCAGGAAAGTGCGTGACTTCCCGCGCTCACAATTTAGGAGCAGGCCCCATGCCAGAGCGCATGTATGCGTGCACTTACCACGTCATTGCTACCCCTGCATCCCCAGGCCTAGCGGCAGTGGCTGCGGATGGAAAAGAAAAAAAGGAGTGAGGCTGCCTGTGCACACGGATGCAAAAGGGCAGTGCCTGCCAGCACTCTGCCACGATGGCAGCCCCTCCTGCAATGATCCCGGTCCATAAGGGCGGTGATCCTCTCATATGCCCGTAATTGGAGTGTAGGACAAAGACAAGGGACATGTGGTGTCACGTGCCCAGTTAGTTCCGGGTTACGTGACACACCGGAAATAAAGGAATCACCGGAACTGGCGTTAGAACGCCAGTCCGGGTTCATGCAGCGCAGCTGGTGGTCGCGTCTTTCTTTTATGCGCAGCGGCACATCAAGACAGGCCCGAGCCGGGCCTACCCCCAAGGTCGAGCCCCACACACACCACCATGGGCCCGACTTCACACTGGCGACGAAGGGAAAGGAGAAGAGCCCGTGAGCGGAGCTGCATATCAACACGTGCAGCATCCGAGCCTCGTTTTCACACCCCCAACATTCCAAACCTACACGCAGGCCCGACGGAAACTTTGGAAGCCTCGTTCTCAGCCCCCCAACGTTCTAGGAGCATCGCGCTCGACACAAAGTGGCTGCAGCAAGTCCTGCCTCACCCAAGAACAATTTAGGTTTTTTTTTTCAAAAAACAAAAAAAAACATTTTTTTTCTCCTATTGAACAATTAAAATATCAGGAGGCACAACCAAGCTATCAAAGTCAACGGAAACCATCACTCAAGCACGCAGGCACCTGCATCACGACACGGGTGAGTGAAGCCCTACAGGCCTGCAAATCTTGGCTGCGCCATCACCCCAGTAACGCAACATGTCCAGCAGAGAGTCAAGCCCCTCGAGGGTCAACACTAGCTCGTCATCCAGAAGGAGCATCTCCACAGATCACCCCGACCCAGCGCTCACCACGCTCATGCCTCCGTTTGACCCATTCACCACTGGAGCAGCCATTCGCTGGGAAATCTGGCTACAACAGTTTGAAATGCACCTCGACGCAAGAGATATCACAGTACCAAAGAGGAAACGCACCTTCCTTTTGCTCAACATCGGGGCTGCCGCCTTACGCCTGTTTAACGCCATCCCAAACCGCGGAGACGGAAACAACTACGACGCTGCGAAGACTGCGCTCACTAAAATGTTCAAACCTGACCTCAACCTGGACTATGAACGTTTTCATTTCTGCATGGCCAGGCAGCGAGACACCGAGACAGTTGACAAATTTCATGCACGCCTGCGCGAGATGGCGGTCGGCTGCGAGTTCCCTGACGAGGAGTTCGCCATCCGCCTCCAAATAATCAACGGCACATCCTCAGAAAAACTGAGGAGAGCTATCCTCTCAGAGAGGAACGTACGCCTATCCCGCATCCTGGAAATGGCGCGCCTTCGTGAGCAGACGGAAGACCAGGTAGCGGTGATCGAGGCGGCGATCCAGAGACTTCCACTCGACAGCCCAAGACCAACAGAAGACATTGCAGCCATATCCAGACACCGGAACACTTGTGTGAAGCCTGAGCAAAAGGCCCACATGCCGCAAGGGAAGGAAAAAGCCTGCAAATGGTGCGGCGGCCCGTGGCACAAAGGTGAATCCTGTCCTGCATGGGGGTCAACATGCCAAAAATGCAACCGCCTTAATCATTATGCTGCAGTCTGTCTAAACCCGCCAAACCGAAACGACAGAGAACCAACTCCGCGACCAGAGCAGGAGCGCCGGAAAAAGTTTGCACCCAGAGAAAATCCATTCCAGCCTAACAAGAAAGGAAAGGCCAGAGCCGTTGATCACTCCCAAAGATCCCCGGACACAAGCGAGAGTGATGACAGCGATGACAGCGAATACCCTGATAGGAGAGACAAAGACAGACGGAAAAGAGGGAACAAGCGGATATACCGGGTGCACCTCATCTCGGCCGTTGAACCATATTGATCCCGACAACGGAAGAGACCCTCATGTACAGTCATCACCAACGGAGAACCACTAAAAGTAGTCATCGACACTGGCGCAACAGTGAATGTAATGCCAACGACAGCATTCGGCAAGCTCAGCCCAAAGCCCAAACTCCATGAGAAGAAGGTCCGACTATATGCCTACGGATGCAAGAAGCCCCTACCAGTGCAAGGATCCTTTAAATCAGACTTTTCTCATAATAACACCAGTTGCCGGGCACGCATATATGTCGTGGATGCTGGCTGTGAAACGCTGCTAAGCTGCAAGACAGCGGAAAAACTGAAATTAATAAATTTCACCTTCAGCCTTCAAAACAAAGAATTTTATGGCCTACTAGAACAATACCAGAAGATATTCCAAGGCATCGGATGCCTGAAAGGCCGAACCATCAAGCTCCACACAGACCCTACCATTGAGCCGAAAGCCGTCTGACACCGACGGATACCGTTTCACTTGAGAGAGGCAGTGGAGAAGGAATTGGCCAAGCTCGAAGAAGCAGGAATAATAGAAAAGACGTCAGGCCCAACCCCGTGGGCATCCCCCATGGTGGTTGCCCAAAAACCCAAACAACCCAACGCAGTACGAATCTGTATAGACATGAGGCTTCCCAATGCAGCCATCGGAAGAGAACGCCACATAACTCCAACGATAGATGAGTTCATTGTGGACCTCACAGGAGCAACAATATTCAGCAAACTGGACCTCAGATCCGGCTATCACCAGCTCTGACTAGCCAGAGAGTCGAGATATATTACCACATTCTCCTCTCACCTCGGTCTAAGACGGTACAAATGGCTTAACTTCGGGATATCGTCAGCTGCGGAGGTATTCCAACACGAAATCCGAAAAGTCCTCGCTGGCCTAGAGGGCACCACAAACATCAGAAACGACATCCTTGTGTACGCGTCAAACGAGAGAGAACACCACAAACGCCTGGCAGCAGACCTGGGTAGACTGGAAGAAGCAGGCCTGACGCTAAACGCAGAAAAATGCGAATTCACAAAGGAAGAACTATGTTTCTTTGGGTACATCTTCAACGCAAAAGGCGTATCACCTGACCCCTCCAAGGTGGAGGACATAAAGAACACCAAGGCACCTCAATCTGCCACTGAGGTAAGGAGCTTCATGGGAATGGCGACGTACTGCGCGCGGTTCATTCCAGACCTCGCCAGTATTGCAAGCCCACTCCGAAAACTAACGAAGAAAGACCAGAAGTGGGAATGGACATTGATCCACCAACAAACATTTCAACAGATTAAGGACTCACTGTCAGCCTCCACAACCATGGCATTCTTCAACATAGAAAGGCATACCGAACTCCTTGTAGATGCCAGCCCGGTTGGCCTTGGAGCGGTACTAACCCAGACAGACAATGAAGGCAACGTGTTCCCCATCGCATTTGCCAGTCGGGCACTCACCAAACCTGAGCAGAACTATGCACACATAGAGAAAGAAGCACTCGCTATCCTGTGGGGATGCCGTCACTTCAAAGTGTACCTGCTGGGCAAGCAAGCAAAGGTATTTTCGGACCACAAACCCCTGATCCCGATATTCTGAGGGTCGGCTCCTCACCCACCAGCATGCATCGAGAAATGGATGCTGCAACTGCAACCCTACAATATCGAAGTCGAATATCGCCCAGGGACAGACAACCCAGCCGATTACCTGTCCCGTCACCCGAGGCCTGCCACGGAAGGAGAACAACGCCATGCGAAAGAAACTGACGAACATGTGTGCCACGTAGTCGCCTGCGCCCAACCACGAGCCCTGACCTTGCAAGAAGAAGCATGTGAAACGGAAGCGGATCCCATCCCGCAACATACCAACACCGCCATCCAGTCAGGTAATTGGAAGAACTACCTCACGTCCATGGCCCAACGCACCACCTCAGCTCAAGCCAAACTCCGAGCAATATTCGGGATCCGACATGAGCTCTCTGTTGCCCCCGAAGGGGTACTCCTCAAAGGCCACCGAATCATACTACCAGCATCACTAGAGGAGAGAGCCCTCCGGCTAGCTCACAGCGGACACCAGGGCATTGTCAAAACCACGGCATACCTAAAGTCCCGAATGTGGATGCCCAACATACAACAACGGGTAGTGGAGCTGGTAGAATCCTGCGCAGCCTGCCAAGCCTCCAGAAGGCCTGAGAACCCGGAGCCCATCAGCAGTGCCCCAAGAAGCAGCAAGCGGTGGGATGCAGTCAGCATGGACCACTGTACAATTGCCGGCGAAGGATATCTACTCGTGGTAATTGACGAGTTCAGCAGGTATCCTGAAGTAGAACACGTGGCGTCCACCAACGCAGAGACCACAATCCTCATGCTAGAAAAGATCTTCGCAACACACGGAATACCAAGGAAGATAAAGAGCGACAACGGACCATCATTTACCAGCCAAGAGCTGCGCGACTTCTTTAAGGACATAAATGTAAAACACAAGATGGCCCCAAGCGAACGGCGACGCCGAGAGATTCATGGGGTCACTCAATAAGGTCATTCGCATCGCCAAAGAACGATGGCTTAGAGCGGTATATCGTTTCCTGAGGACCCACAGGCAAACCCCACACTCTTCCACAGGCGTCAGCCCTGCTGCTCTCATGCTCGGGGTGCCCATACAGACAGAGCTTCCCATACACCCTCAGTGGGTAGCCCCCGAACCTGACATCCCGGCCATAGATGCCATGCGACTGAGGCGAAATTAACGAGAAAGCATTACCAGGCGAGCCAGTCACAGAGAGTTGACGCCAGGCGACACTGTCATCGTCAAAAACCGGGCTACGCCCAAGAAGATGTCCCTCAATTTTGAATTCCAACCGTGGACAGTCAGTGCGGCAAACCACAGCATGGTTACCGCCACCCGAGGGAGCGAAACAGTGACAAGAAATGTGTCACACTTCAGGAAAGTACCACCCGAACTGTGGGAAGAGTGCCCAGCGTCCCCAAGAAGAGAGACGATGGCACCTTGCACGCCCCGAGACCAAGTATCACCCCGAACCTATGCCACGCCAAGAGACCCTGAGACGACACACCAGCAAGGAGGTAGGACTGAACCTGAGCTCCCAAGAGCGGACACGCCAGAGAGAGGTAACACCCGATACCTCCTGAGAGAGAGGCCGAGACCGTCCTCTCGTCTCCAGGGATACGTGGTGGACGGAGTTTACCTACAGAAAACCCGGCCAAGATGAACTCAGAGTCAATTTTGAACGCACGGTACCGTTCTAATGTTTTGTTGTTAATAGTAGTGTAAACACCTCCAAGTTGGGGAGGAATGTGGTGTCACATGCCCAGTTAGTTCCGGGTCACGTGACACACCGGAAATAAAGGAATCACCGGAACTGGCGTTAGAACGCCAGTCCGGGTTTATGCAGCGCAGCTGGTGTTCGCGTCTTTCTTTTATGCGCAGCAGCACATCAAGCCAGGCCCGAGCCGGGCCTACCCCCAAGGTCGAGCCCCACACACACCACCAGGGGCCCGACTTCACAGGACAGTGCCCGAGGGACGCTCTGGGCACAGAAAAGAAGTGAAGCAATTCAGGAGACACAAACTTTGGGAAATAGGAGAGATGTCCTTTATACAAAGAAACTCCTGCCTGGGGGAGGGGAGATGCCATGTTGAGTGCTCTGGGATCAGGGCCGACGAGAGAAGAAGAGAAGAACTGGACCGGCACGTTCCCCAATGCAGAAGCACATGAGGGTTGCAGCTCTTCAGAGTGCTTGTGCGCCCTCCTATGCCAACGTTGCCCCGCCTGGAAAGGGGTGTGAAATGAGTCACCTGTCACCCGCCCGCCAGTGTTGCTGCCCGCCCCCACCATCCATGGACCAGGCCGATGTGGCACCTGGGGCCCCCAGGTGTGGCTTTGCTGGCCCCCAACTGTGAACTGAACTGTCCTGAACCGATACTAATGTAAGTTGGGCTGGTCTCCTGCAGCCCTGCAAGCGCTCAACATGGACTCAGTATCCATCCATATAAATGGTGGGAGCCTGCAGACCATGGACATGCTTAAAGTGGCCCCAGTTAATATGTCATGTGAAGCTGCTGTGCCCCTGCATATTGAGGGCATGATTTAAATGGTGACAGGCGCTAACGATGGTGTCATCCAGTGGCTAAGTTCCACTCACCCAGTTGAATAAAGGGTCCTTTTTAAAGTGGAATTTCCAACGTGTCACCAGCAGTCCACCAACCCTGACTGTCACCCTAAAATGTGTACCAACGCTCAGTATATATTTTATGTTTGAAACGACTAAAGTATGCGTGTAGGTAGTGATTACCACAACCTAAGTTCCGATGTACGTGACTATTGTTTGTACCCATATTCCAAGTGTTACTGTTTGTGAATGTTAATTGATTTGATGTCCAGTGATGCTTGCCATTTGTTTGTTATGGAAAAGGAGGAGTATGGTGTGCCACCTCTCTTAGAGAAAGAGTGCCTCCCAGGACTTGTGCTAACGTCACATGGCTGTGACCATGTGACTTACTGAATAAAAGGGACGAGCCATTTCCGGCTCGTCGGTCGATGCCAACTGACTCCTGCCTGCTGTGGTTTATTGCTGTAGCACGATGCTGGCGCTGTGTAGCAGGCAGAAGGTCTGCTGCTGCAGGGCTCTCTATCCGGACAGTGCTCCTGCTGGGCAACGCTGTCCCTGATGTCCCCCCCCCCCCCCCACTGCCTTGGCCGAGCCCCTTCTGGGAAACTCTGCACACGTATGCTGGTGCCCCTGCTGGGCAACTCCGGCTGCATTGGCGGTGATGGCTTGGGTGCCCCATGCCATGGAAGAGCCTGTATGTCTATGGGCTGACAGGGTGCTCGCTGTCCTTGTGTGTGCTCCCGACAGCCCTTCTTCTGCACGGTGCCGCGCGCACCCGAAGTGTGCAGGCAGTGTAACAGCTGTTTGGCTGTTCGGGTGCGAGGGGAGGGGGGTGAGGCAAGCCAGCGTTTGCAGGTATTCAGGAAATTATTTAAGCTTTACTTTTAGTTATTAATACTTGAACGTTGTCCTATGCAATGCTCACATTTTGTGGGTAAAATCGAGTCAAACGAGGAGCACTGACCGTGAGTTTGGTGTTCTCATGGTACACAAATAATTTGATATTTGGTGCCGATTGTGCTCAAACGGGACATTTGTTGATATACACATAGGCTGTCTTGAAATATATAGATATTGCAACGGGAAATTACGGAATTGCACTGTGTTTACATTGTGAGTGAACTTCTAGTAACTTACGATGTCTTCTAAGTTGAGAAGAGGGCGAATTGTTAAAATGCCTGTACAAAAACAACCAGCATTACCGAGTAACACTATGATAAACAAGGAGGATTCCAAATTAACAAAAAAGTCCATATGTAATATTGCGGTTACCTGGGATAATAGCAAAGTTCCTGGGACATTAAACACATCACACTTAACAGATACTATGGAGGTAATTCATAGAATCCAGCGCAGAAGTAGCACACGCGGCTGGCGCAGAGAGGGAGCGTGAGCCAGCGTGCGGCAGCCGCTTGCGTTAAATACCATTTCCACGCACCGCGTATTCATGGATTTCCCAAGCCATTTGTAGCCATGGCGCAGCGAACATCCAGCAGTGCCAGTTACGCCCCCAAGAATGCCCCTTGCACCAGGAAAAGCCATAGAAACTCCCAATACGGCGCAAAAGGCAGCGTTAACCCTGGACCAGCTTACAGGCCCCCTACACTGTAATTACGTGAAAAACTACACCTACCCTGCTCGCGCAGCCAAAACGCATGAAAATCTACTCGCACACCCCTTTGAATACGCGTACCCCGCTCACAGCAGCCAAAACACATGAAAATGTCCCTGCGCAACCCCTTCAATAGCGTGCCCCGCTCGTAGCAGCCAAAACGTGTGATAATGTACTTGCTCACCCCCTTGAATACGTGTACCCCACTCGCGCCTACAATATCACATGGAAAAGGTCTACCGCAACCCTGCGAATATGTGTACCATGCAGAGGCAGCCAAATCACATGAAAATCTCCTCACGCACCCCCTGCAATACAATACCCCACCTTCGTCAGGCAAATCGCGTGAAAAAAGTCCCCCCCATGGTGTGGGCTGCCTGCGGGCCATGTTCAGGGGTGATGGGCTGCCTGCTCGGCATGGTCAGGGGTAATGGGGTATCCCCTGTGGTGTGTGCTGCCTGTGGGGCATGGTCAGGGGTGATGAGCTGTCTGCAGGGCATGGACAGGGTAGTAGGGGGATCCCCTGTGGTGTGGGCTGCCTGCGGGGCATGGTCAGGGGTGATGGGCTGCCCGTGGGACATGGTCAGGGGTAATGGGGTGTCCCCAATGTGTGGGCTGCCTGCGGGGCATGGTCAGGGGTGACGGGCTGTCTGTGGGGCATGGACAAGGTTGTAGAGGGTCCCCTGTGGTGTGGGCTGCCTGCAGGGCATGATCAGGTGTGATGGGGTGTCCCCTGTGGTATGGGCTGCCTGCGGGGTATGGTCAATGGTGATGGGCTGCCTGCCGGGCATGGTCAGGTGTGATGGGAAGTCCTTTGTGGTGTGGGCTGCCTGCGGGGCATGGTCAGGAGTGATGGGGTGTCCCCTGTGGTGTGGGCTGCCTGCGGGGCATGGTCAGGGGTGATGGGATGCCTGTGAGGCATGGTCAGGGGTGATGGGGTGTCCCCTGTGGTGTGGACTGCCTGCGGGACATGGTTAGGGGTGATGGGGTGTCTCCTGTGCACTTAAGAGGGTGTAGGATTTATGTAAACCCCTTTTTCAGGCCTCCAAAGTTTTCAAGATTTTTGAAGTCCTAAAATGTGTTTTAAGGCCATTTTTGGCCTGCCAACATTATCCGGATCTTCAGGGGTGTAGGATGCATTTTTCGTGCCAAAAATACTTTTGAGCATTTTAGGGGTCTAGGATGCAGATTAAGGCTCTTTACAGGCAGCCAATATGTTTGGGACATTTGGAGCTCTGTGACACATTCTTTGGGCCACCAAGTTTTCTGGACTTTAGGGTGTCTAAGATGTATGTAAACCTCCTTTTCAGGTCTCCAAAGTTTTCAAGATTTTTGAAGTCCTAAGATGTGTTTTAGGGCCCTGTTTGGCCTGCCAAAATTTTCTGGACCTTCAAAAGTGTAGGATGCATTTTTACGTGCCAAAAATATTTGTGGGAATTTCAGGGGTCTAGGATGCAGAGTAAGGCTCTTTACAGGCTGCCAATATTTTTGGGACATTTGGAGCTCTGTGACACATTCTTTGGACCATCAAATGTTTCTGGACTTTAGGGGGTCTAAGATTGATGTAACTCCTTTTCAGGCCTCCAAAGTTTTCTAGATTTTTGTAGGCCTAAAATGTATTTTAAGGCCCTTTTTGGCCTTCCAACATTATCTGGATCTTCAGGGGTGTAGGATACATTTTCCGGGCCAAAAATATTTGTTAGAATTTCAGGGGTCTAGGATGTGGATTAAGGCTCTTTACAGGCTGCTGATATTTTTGGACCTCCAAAGTTTTATAGATTTTCTGAATCCTAACATGTTTTTTAAGGCCATTTTTGGCCTGCCAACATTATCTGGATCTTCAGGCGTGTAGGATGCATTTTTCGGGCCAAAAATACTTTTGAGCATTTCAGGGGTCTAGGATGCAGATTAAGGCTCTTTACAGGCTGCCGATATTTTTGGGACATTTGGAGCTCTGTGACACATCCTTTGGGCCACAAACTTTTTCTGGACTTTAGGGGGTTTAGGATGCATGTAAACCCCTTTTTCAGGTCTACAAAGTTTTCAAGATTTTTGAAGTCCTAAAATGTGTTTTAGGGCCATTTTAGGCCTGCCAACATTTTCTGGACCTTCAGGGGTGTAGGATGCATTTTTACGGGCCAAAAATATTTGTTGTCATTTCAAGGGTTTAGGATGTGGATTAAGGCTCTTTACAGGCTGCTGATATTTTTGGGACACTTGGAGCTCTGTGACACATTTTTCAGGCCCCCAAGTTTTTCTGGACTTTATGGGGTCTAGGATTTATGTTAACCCCTTTTTCTGGCCTCCAAAGTTTTCTAGATTTTTTGAGTCCTAGGATGTGTTTTAAGGCCCTTTTTGGTCTGCCAACATGTTCTGGACCTCAGGGTTGTAGGATGTATTTTTTTGCCAAAAATGTTTTTGGGAATTCCAGGGGTTTAGGATGTGGATTAAGGCCCTTTACAGGGTGATGATATTTTTGGGACATTCAAAGCTCTGTGACACATTTTCTGGGCCACCAACTGTTTCTAGACTTTATGGGGTCTAGGATTTATGTAAACCCCCTTTTCTGGCCTCCAAAATTTTCTAGATTTTTTGAGTCCTAGGATGTGTTTTAAGGCCCTTTTTGGTCTGCCAACATTCCCTGGACCTCCAGGGGTGTAGGATGCATTTGTCGGGCCAAAAATATTTGAGGGAATTTCAGGGGGTCTAGGATGCAGTGAAGGCTCTCTACAGGCTGGCAATATTTTTGGGACATTCGCAGCTCTGTGACACATTTTCTGGGCCACCAACTTTTTCTGGACTTTAGGGTGTCTAGGCTATTTTTAAACCCCTTTTTTGGGCCTCCAAAGTTTTCTAGATTTTTGGAGGCCTAAGATGTGTTTTAAAGCTCTTTTTGGCCTGGCAACATTTCTGTACCTCAGGGGTGTAGGATGCATTTTTTGGGCCAAAAATGTTTTTGGGAATTTCAGGAGTCTAGGATGCGGATTAAGGCCCTTTACATGCTGCTGATATTTTTGGGACATTCAGAGCTCTGTGACACATTTTTACGGACCACCAACTTGTTCTGGACTTGAGGGGGTCTAGGCTATTTGTAACCCCCTTTTTTGGGCCTCCAAAGTTTTCTCGATTTTTGGAGGCCTAAGTTGTGTTTTAAGGCTCTTTTTGGTCTGTCAACATTTGACCCTGGATCTCAGGGTTCTAGGACGTATTTATTGGGCAAAAATGTTTTTGGGAATTTCAGGGGTCTAGGATATGGATTACGGCCCTTTATAGGCTGATGATATTTTTGGGACATTCGGAGCTCTGTGACACATTTTTTTGGCCTCCAATGTTTTCTAGATTTTTGGAGGCTTAAGGTGTGTTTTAAGGCTCTTTTTGGCCTGCCAAAATTTTCGAGACCTCAGGGGTGTAGGGCATTTTTCAGTCCAAAAATGTTTTGGGGAATTTTAGGGGTGTAGGATGCGGATTAAGGCCCTGTAGAGGGAGCCGATATTTTTGGGACATTCAGAGCTCTGTGACACATTTTTCGTACCACCAACATTTTCTGGACTTTAGGGGGTCTATGCTATCTGTAAACCTCTTTTTCGGGCCTTCAAAATTTCTAGATTTTTGGAGGCCCAAGATGTGTTTTAAGGCTCTTTTTGGCCTGCTAACATTTCCTGGACCTCAGGGGTGTAGGATACATTTTTTGGGCCAAAAATGTTTTTGGGAATTTCAGGAATCTAGGATGTGGATTAAGGCCCTTTACAGGCTGATGATATTTGTGGGACATTCGGAGCTCTGTGACACATTTTCTGGGTCACCAACATTTTCTGGACTTTAGGGTATCTAGGCTGTTTGTAATCCCCTTTATTAGGCCTCCAAAGTTTTCTAGATTTTTCGAGGCCTAGGATGTGTTTTAAGGCTCTTTTTGGCCTGCCAACATTTTCTGGACCTCAGGGTTGTAGGATGCATTTTTTGGGCCAAAAATGTTTTTGGGAATTTCAGGGATCTAGGATGCAGATTAAGGCCCTTTACAGGCTGGCAATATTTTTGGGACATTCAGAGATATTGACACATTTTCTGGGCCACCAACTATTTCTGGACTTTAGGGGGTCTAAGCTATTTGTAAACCCTTTTTTCAGGCCTCCCAAGTTTTCGAGATTTTTGGAGGGCTAAGATGTGTTTTAAGGCTCTTTTTGGCCTGCCACCACTTTCTGGACCTCAGGGGTATACGATGTACTTTTTGGGCAAAAATGTTTTTGGGAATTTCAGGGGTCTAGGATGCGGATCAAGGCTCTTTACAGGCTGATGATATTTTTGGGAAATTCAGAGCTCTGTGACACATTTTCTGGGCCACCAACGTTTTCTAGACTTTAGGGTGTATAGGCTATTTATAAACCCTTTTTCGGTCCTCCAACATTTCTAGATTTTTGGCTCTTTTGGCCTGCCAACATTTTCTGGACCTCAGGGGTGTAGGGCATTTTTCAGTCCAAAATTTTTTGGGGAATTTTAGGGGTGTAGGATGCGGATTAAGGCCCTGTAGAGGGAGCCGATATTTTTGGGACATTCAGAGCTCTGTGACACATTTTTCGTACCACCAACTTTTTCTGGACTTTAGGGGGTCTATGCTATCTGTAAACCTCTTTTTCGGGCCTTCAAAATTTCTACATTTTTGGAGGCCCAAGATGTGTTTTAAGGCTCTTTTTGGCCTGCCAACATTTTCTGGACCTCAGGGGTGTAGGATACATTTTTTGGGACAAAAATGTTTTTAAGAATTTCAGGGGTCTAGGCTGCGGATTAAGGCCCTTTACAGGCTTGCAATATTTTTGGGACATTCGGAGCTCTCAGACACATTTTTCGGACCACCAACCTTTTCTGGACTTTAGGGGGTCTAGGCTATTTTGAAACCCCTTTTTCGGGCCTCCAACATTTCTAGATTTTTGGATGCCTAAGATGTGTTTTAAGGCTCTTTTGGCCTGCAAACATTTTCTAGACCTCAGGGGTGTAGGATGTATTTTTTGGGCAAACATTTTTTGGGGAATTTCAGGAGTCTAGGATTCGGATTAAGGCACTTTTACAGGCTGTGATACTTTTGGGACATTCAGAGCTCTGTGGCACATTTTCTGGGCCACCAACTTTTTCTGGACTTTAGGGTGTATAGGCTATTTGTACCCCCTTTTTCGGTCCTCCAAAGTTGTCTACATTTTTGGAGGCCTATGATGTGTTTTAAGGCTCTTTTTTGCCTGCCAAAATATTCTGGACCTCAGGGGTGTAGGCGTTTTTCAGGCCCAAAATTCTTTGGGGAATTTCAGGGGTCTAGGATGCGGATTAAGGCCCTTTACAGGCTGGTGATATTTTTAGGACATTCAGAGCTCTGTGACACATTTTTTGGACCACCAACCTTTTCTGTACTCTAGGGTGTCTAGGCTATTTCGAAACCCCTTTTTCAGGCCTCCAACAGTTCTAGATTTTTGGAGGCCTAAGATGTGTTTTAAGGCTCTTTTGGCCTGCCAACATTTTCTGGACTGCAGGAGTGTAGGATGCATTTTTTGGGCCAAAAAAGTTTTGGGGAATTTCAGGGGTCTAGGATGGGGATTAAGGCCCTTTACAGGCTGATGATATTTTTGGGACATTCATGGCTCTGTGACACATTTTCTGGGCCACCAACTTTTTCTGGGCTTTAGGGGGTCTAGGCTATTTGTAAACCCCTCTTTTGGGCCTCCAAAGTGTTTGAGATTTTTAGAGGCAAAATAAGTGTTTTAAGGCCCTTTTGGCCTGCCAACATTATAAGGACCTCAGGGGTGTAGGATGCATTTTTTGGGCCAAAAATGTTTTTGGGGAATTTCAGGGTCTAGGATGCGGATTAAGGCGCTTTACATGCTGCTGATATTTTTGGTACATTCAGAGCTCTGTGACACATTTTTTCAGACCACCAAACTTTTCTGGACTTTAGGGGGTCTAGGCTATTTGTAAACCCCTTTTTCGGGCCTCCAACATTTCTATATTTTTCGAGGCCTAAGATGTGTTTTAAGGTTCTTTTGGCCTGCCAACATTTTCTGGACCTCAGGGGTGTAGGGCATTTTTCAGGCCAAAAATGTTATTTGGAATTTCAGGGGTCTGGGATGCGGATTAAGGCCCTTTACACGCTGGCGATATTTTTTGGGACATTCAGAGCTCTATGACACATTTTTCGGACAACCAACCTTTTTTGGAGGGTCTAGGCTGTTTGTAAACCACTTTCTTGGGCCTCCAACATTTCTAGATTTTTGGAGGCCTAAGATGTGTTTTAAGGCTCTTTTGGCCTGCCAACATTTTCTGGACATCAGGGGTCTAGGATGTGGATTAAGCTGCCAATATTTTTGGGACATTTGAAGCTACGTGACACATTCTTTGGACCATCAAATGTTTCTGGACTTTAGGGGGTCTAAGATTTATGTAACCCCTTTTCAGGCCTCCAAAGTTTTCTAGATTTCTGTAGGCCGAACATGTGTTTCAAGGCCCTTTTTGGCCTGCCAACACTATCTGGATCTTCAGGGGTGTAGAATACATTTTTCGGGCCAAAAATACTTTTGAGAATTTTAGGGGTCTAGGATGCGGATTAAGGCTCTTTACAGGCTGCTGATATTTTTGGGACATTTGGAGCTCTGTGACACATTCTTTGGGCCACCAACCTTTTCTGGACTTTAGGGTTTCTGGGATGCATATAATCCCCTTTTCAGGTCTCCAAAGTTTTAAAGATTTTTGAAGTCCTAAAATGTGTCTTAGGGCCCTTTTAGGCGTGCCAACATTTTCTGGATCTTCAGGGGTGTAGGATGCATTTTTACGGGCCAAAAATATTTGTTGTAATTTCAGGGGTCTAGGATGTGGATTAAGGCTCTTTACAGGTTGCTGATATTTTTGGGACACTTGGAGCTCTGTGACACATTTTTCGGTCCCCCAACCTTTTCTGGACTTTATGGGTTCTAGGATTTATGTGAACCCCTTTTTCGGGCCTCCAAAGTTTTCTAGATTTTTTGAGTCCTAGGATGTGTTTTAAGGCCCTTTTTGGTCTGCCAACATTTTCTGGACCTTCAGGGGTGTAGGATGCATTTTTCGGGCCAAAAATACTTTTGAGTATTTCAGGAGTCTAAGATGCGGCGCCCCCCCCGTAAGCGAGGAGGGGGAGGAGGTTGGCTGGGCAATCCCCACTAAGGGGCGGCACCCGCCATGCCTCCTACGTCGGTGCGTTCGTCCGCCATAGCGTGGGCATCCCATTGCCGCGTCTCCCCTCCTCCCTTCCCCCGTCCGGCCTGCCCTGCTCGGGCCGGCCTCCCCCCCTCCCAACCCTGCCACTGCCGGCCTGCATCAGCCAGTGATTCGAAAAACCTGAAATAACACTCCAGACAATTTTGTAAAGGTTGGACGTGTTAATGCCACAGCAGCTTTATTTGTATAAAGTCTTGGAGTTATCTTACAGGCGATCCGTCAATTCACCACACCACAGGTTCTTCTACGCTGTGTGAGGCTACCTAGGTATGCATCCCTTGTCCACCCCCCCCCAACGTTCGCGTCCGGTGGACGCCTCGGGTTGAGCCCGGCCCTTGCTACCAACCTCTCTCTACCCATGGGCATTCGAAATGTTGCCTTGTATCGCATTTCTTGACATTTTCCCCCCTTTGCCCTAAGGTACCTGTTAGTAACCACCCCGACACTCTTCACCATGTCCTATGTCTGGTTCTAGCTAAAACAGGCAGCCACTCGGTGCCTCACTATTACGTAGGTTCCTATACAGACACCACTGTTCAGTGCCCCAAAACATCACTTACCCCACATCACATATTCATTCTATGCTGACACCACCTTTCGGTGCCGACTAACACGTTACTACCTGCCTATACAGTCATCACTTTGCGATGTCCCACTATCCTAGCGCACCTTTCTACTCTGCTCTGGCCTCCCGTCCCCAACAGTGCCGCTTCTACTCTAAACCCCAACCCTAATGTATCAGGCCCCAGGTGTCCCCATTCCGCCTTGCGGTCCCCAGGGCAGGGCTTTGCCGTGTTTCCCACACTCCCTGTGCCCTCTCCCCCAGGCCTTCCTCCGAGATCTTGCCCAGCGCCCCCACCCCGTCAAGTTCCATGGTCCCTAGCCCTAACCATCCCTTTCTCCGGCTTGCTCCTCCCCTCTCCTGGTGCCAGGTTCCTTTGCGTCAGGCCAACCCCCCCGACTTTCTTCCCCTGCAGATCCTTAGGCTCCCTTCTACCCCAAAGACAGACTCCCCAGCCCTGTTCTCTCGTACCCCCATCTCTTACCCCCCAGCCTTGGTCATTGCCCCCCCTTCTTTGCTTCCTTGGACCTTGTGTCCCCCCCCCTGTTCCCTCTTGTCGCCTTCCAGCCCTGTCTTAGGCTCCCCACCTCCCCCTCTGTGTCTCCCTCCTTCCGTAAAGACTTCCCCCTGCTGTTTTGTTTGACAATGTTACCTGAGCCCCCGTACTCTCCTCTTGCTCCCCCCGACTTCCCTTGAAGACCATTGTTGTGAGTTTGTGTTTTATTCTCTTCCCCCCACATCCCACAATTTTGGGTTTGAAATGGCTTCCAAGTGCCCTAAATCCCTCCCCTCTTTCCCCAGGGCCTCCCCTGTGTCTGGTACTCTTGGAGCGCCGTAAGATCTAATCTGTTGGCTGAGCATTCCCCTATGGGCCTGCCAGTGCTTTGCTAAAGGGATGGACCTGTGACTCCTCGAAGACTCTCTGCTGGCTGCCGGTGGTGGAGAGTTCCCCCCAGCCTGCGCAGGTCGCTCCCTTTCCAGCACTTCTATTCGCTGCTTGTCTTCCGGTCCTCCACTCCTGGTGCGTGGGGGAGGATGGGGGGTGGGGTGATGGGGGGGCGGAGTCCCCTCCGGCCCGCAGTACCCCCAGCGGGTCCTTATGTGCAACCTGCATTTTTTAGGGCCTCCCTCCATTCCAAGGACATGAGTGCGGTGCCCACCTTGGACAGGTGCGTTCTGTCCCCCCCGAAATAACCGGGTACCTTTAACGTGATGAGTGGGTGGCGGACCCATACCATTCCTCTGCTTTTCAAGAAACCCCTCATCCTGGAATTGGTCTTTCTCCTTGCCTCCTCTATTGCCCCGTGGTGTAGCGCCCCTCTCCACTCTTGCCTTGGTATTATTTCAGAACACATGACCTCGGAGCCCTGGGAACCCCCCCCAATCCTCGTGAGGAGCGATCTCAGGAGCTCCGTCAAATCCCTTCTGCCTTTTGCTACCAAGTCGTTGCCCCCAATGTGTAGCAGCAAAATGTCGGGTGAAGGGTGTTGCTGCGCTGCTTGTTCCAATGTGGCCCATCGTTGGTTGCTTTGCAGGCCCGCCTTAGCAATCCACCTAATCTGTGTGTTTTGGAGGCCCAGGTTGCCGTCCCTAAATGCCGTCCTTGCTCTTACTGCTGCCTTGGACACGTAGGAATGTCCCACGAGCCATACCTGGGTGGTTTCTGTGGAGACATGAGAGGTCGATTTAGCATTAGGCAAGGTAGTGCCAAGGGTACCGCTGCAACCCACCGTCCCACCCCCGACGAGACCCGCATCGTCCGATTTAACGAACGTAAAGTTAAAATTTGTCCGAGTCCCATCTCCCAATCTTTTTGACCATGTCCTCTCCTAAACCCTCCCTGCTCGCCGTTGTTGCTGCGGCTATACGGAATGAATGAGTGGAATATTGTGCCGGGTTGACGCTTGATCTTGCCAGGGTTGCGGCTAAGACCCTTCTGAATTGGAACTGCGTGAACAGGTAGCCCGGTCCCCCGCCCCTAGCCACTAGGTACGCTGCCATGTTTCACACTGGGCAGAAAGCTTCCTGCCCCAGTTTGGCCAAAGCCAGTTCGCAGCCCTTTGCCCCCTGGTCTGTCTTGGATAGCCTTACTGTGACGTATAGCGTCTCGTCCGTTAATGATACATCAGCAACTAGCAGGGCCCTGTGGTCGTGGTCTCCTTTCGCTTTAGCCACCAGTTCGCTGACCCGTAGTGCCCCGAAGAAGGCCAAAGCAAAGCATGCTTTGAAAATGGTGCTTTCGTGCCATGAGTAGCAGACCCCTGCAATTGCAGTCATGACTTTCTTTAGTAGTTCAAAATCGATGGGTCTCCTCTCTGTCGTTGGTTGTGGTGACCCCCTGTCCCAACCTTTCAGTGCTGCCCTCACCAGGAAACCTTTGGTTGGATGGTGACAACCTGCTAATTGGCTGTGAAATGCCACCGCACTGAGGTGGGCGGCAAGCCATGACCTTGATTTGCCCGCCCCTTTGGCCCAAAGCACAAAACAGTCCACCTTCTTTTCCTCGCTAGCTTCCCCAATGCATTTAGTGTTCTCTAAGAAAGTGTTGAAGTTGGCCCTGTATCAGGCTCTTGTGCTTCCGGCCAGTGACCTTGTGGCTAGCTGTCGCATTCCTACACCCAACTCACTAGCTGCCACAGTTGGTTGTTGAACAGAGTTTTGGTGGGCAGTGCTTGAGGATGTGGTTTCCGGAACCGTGTCATCTGCGAACGAGAAAGTGTGTCGCCCGCTGTGTTAACAACCCCGGGTATGTGGCGTACTTTCACAGCTGCATTCAGGGTGGCGGGGCATCGTGCTGAATTGGTGTTTACCGCCTGTACTACTGCCATGTTGTCTGACCAAACCACCAGGCATTTGTTAGTTAATTTGCACGTCCAAATATGCAGTGCTGCGACCACCGAGAATAATTCGAGCACAGTGATGGTCTTGCTCAAGCCATTCCTGTTCCATGCATTTGGCCAATCACCCCTGCACCACTCCCTACCCAAGATGGCCCCAAAGCCCACCCGGCCTGCAGCGTCGGTGAACAGCTGTAGCTGTGCACACGCCGTCCATGGTGACAGCCATAAGTATACCCCGTTGAACTCCCTCAAAAATGTGCGCCAAACCTTTAGATCCTCCTTCAAGCCTGTCTCCATGCGTATTTTGTGCTAGCCCTTTGCAGCCAGCCGCCTTGCGAAAACTCTCCCTGCCAGGATGACCCTGAGGCAAAGTTGAATTTACCTACCAGGGATTGGATGGTCTTTACGGTGGTTCTGTCGCTTGATAATGCCGTATTGATGTCAGCAATTAATTCCTCTATCTTATTGCTGGGTAAGCGGCATGCCCCCTCCTCCGTATTTATTTCGATCCCTAGGTAAGTTAGTTTTATGCATGGCCCTTGCATCTTATCGCCTGCTAGCGGTACCCCCAGTTCCTCCGCTAGAGTGATAAACATTTTTAACAGTGAGGCGCATGCGTTTGCGTTGCACCTACCCACAAACAAGAAGTCATCTAGATAGTGAGTTTTGCCCCCCGCTCTCCAGTTCGTTTAGTGCCGATTCCAGAAAGGAGCTGAAAGCTTCAAAGTATGCGCAGGAAATATAACACCCCATCGGCATGCATTTGTCTACGTACGCCTGCCCCTGCAATTGGAAACCCAGTAGGAAAAAACTATCCGGATGCACAGGTAGCAGCCTGAAAGCTGCCTCTATGTCCACTTTTGGTAGCAGGGCCCCCTTTTCCCGCTATTCGGGCCTGGCTGACCGATTGGTCAAAAGATGCGTATGACACTGAACAATCCGCCTCGTCCAACGAGTCGTTGACTGACCACCCTTTTGGGTGTGATAGGTTGTGGATGAGGCGGAATTTGCCCCTTTCCTTTTTTCGTACGATCCCTAATGGGGAAATAATAAGATTGTTCAATGGAGCTGCTTGGTAAGGGCCCGCTATCCTGCCCAATTCCAGTTCTTTAGTGATCTTTTCCCTGGCCACATCAGGCCACTCAGTGATTGATTTTAAGTTGTTCTCTGTTCTGGCTCCTATGGGCCCTTTGTGGGAGATGTGAAACCCCATCGTAAAACCCCCAGCCAGGACGTCTCTTCCTTGAGACAAAGGATATAGCCTTTCAACCTTGATATGGGAAAAGCCTTTGCTGTCCAGTCCATTGGCTACCCCCGTGTTCCCGCCCTGCTCACGCCCCCCGGCAGACCTTCATTACCATTGTTTGCTCCAGCCGGTGTGAGTGCCCTTGCCCATTCGCTTCTTGAAGTACCAAATAAATAGTCACCTTGAAGAAATAAATGTTTATTTTAGTGTACAGCATGCTTATTCGGACATTGGCATTAAATGTAAATGACAGCGTTATGGAGCCTGGGGCCTTGTGCCCCCTGCTGAAAAAGTCTTAATGCGCCGGCTACGTTTGTTCATTTGCCACCGCCCGACCCCTGCAAATTCTTGCTGGGTGACCTTGTGCCCCACACAGGGAGCATGAGTGCCTGAACTTGCAGCTTGAGCCCCAATTGCATAGCCCGTAATTGTAGAATCTGCAATAGAGCGGGACCCTCCCACTGGAATGATTCGCCAGCCCGCCGCCCCCCGCCCTTGAAGTCCCTTGTGTAGGTGCCGTCAATGCTGATCCCATGACTGACTGGCCCTGTTGTGGCATGATGTTCCCGTTTCCCCATGAGGCTGGCTCGCCCTTTCCTTCCCTTGATGCTCCTGGTTTGGTGGCTATGGGTACCATGGTAAGTCCAGTCCTCACTAGCGAGAATCCCTCACCTAAGTCTGCGCGCTGGTTGGCGCACCCTCCTGCTAGAATGATTGTGCCATCTGCCTGTTCAGTGGTCCCTCTGGTGGACCCCAGCCAGTCCTCCACGGATTTGTGGTTCCATTTGAGGTCAGGGTCATGTTCCATCCAGAGGCAGAAGCGCTGGTCCCTCAGGAACCATTCATTGCCGCCTAGTTGGTTATGCTCGTGTATGACACACGCCCTGTACCCCATCAGTGCCGGCCCTAGGGTTGGGTCTTTTTGATAGATTGTTTGGGCCAGTATTTTGAATGCGGCCAGCCAGTTTGCCAGAGTTTCTGCTGGTCTCACTCTCTTCCTGGCCTTTACTGTCTCCCTCCCACCTGTTTCTTGCAATGTGTCCTGGCCTTTCATCTCATGCTCGAAGAGGGATAATAAATCTATGAATTTCCCCGCCCATAACTGGTTCTTTACCCATCAGTGAGGAGCCAGGAAGAGTAATCGTCCTCTGTTGTGGCTGGTAGTATGGTGAGGTTCCTCGGGCCTGCCCCCCCTTTTCTTGGTTCACCTGGGTACCTGCCCCGCTCCCTACCGCTGCGCTGGTGGCTGGCCTGCTGTTGCTTGCCCCTTGTTCCTTCCTTCGCCACACATTGCTTGCTCCCGAGGTGACTGGCCCCATGTTGTTGGCAATTGTGGGGGCTGGTAAGGCCTTTGCCTCTTGTAGTGGTAACACTGCCCTTGAAATCTTATGTATTAATTCCGACTCACCATCTCTGTTCGAGGGCACGTTGTTCAAGACAGCCCCCACCTCCCTATCTGGGGGAGTGACCAGTTTGGGCAAAGTCTTGGGCACGAGATTATGCGGTTGTGGCCTGGGCAACAGGGCTTTGGGGGCGCTGGGGGGGCCCGCGGGCGGCGCCCCAAAGCGTGCCTTCAATGCAGCTAACTCCTCCTCCAGATCCCTTTTTGTTTTCTTTTGGTGTGGGCCCCCGCTTGTCTTTGCCGTTCTTTTACGAGAGGGGCAAGCCTCCTGACCGCCACTCGGTGGTCGGCCCCATTGGTGCTTTTATTGCGTGCAAGGTCTTTGGCCTCAATGACAGTTTTATCTGCCTCCGGGTTGGACCCAGGGATTGTGTTCGTATTGGTCAGTGACAGGCCGCCCATCCTGGCGATAGCTGCCTGCCACCCTATGACCTCCGCGGGATTGTGTTCGTATTGGTCAGTGACGGGCCGCCCATCCTGGCGATAGCTGCCTGCCACCCTATGACCTCCACGAGGGCAGCGTATTCTGCCCATGATTGGGCATCCATAAAACGCCTTGCCGACGACGATCCCGCTACTTCCTCCTCAGTATGCCCGTCCTCCAATAACACGAGTTCTACTACGTCGAGCCCCGTGTTAACTGCGTTTCGGTGAACCGACATGCTGACCTATTTGGAAACAAAATGAGTTGTGTCACTATAGTCATGCTGCTGCATTCGTTCGGCATCAGTGGTTGGTAACTACATGTGGGTTGGCTGGTTTACCCAAACTGCCCCCCACCCCCCTGGCATGGATAGGGTGGCAGCGTTGGCGTTTTGGTCTACGCCTCCCCCTGACCCCGGACTGGCATGCAAACGAAAGTTACAGCAGGGGAAGCTAGGCAAAGTTGCTTGGACCTATCCTGCCCCCTAAGTGAATAAATGCTCCACCTGATGACGCCCCCTGATTGTGAAACATGATTCCCACCCCACTTCAAACGTGGTGTGGCGACCCTCCCCATGGGGGCAACATGCTATGCTGTACCACCTGCTGCCATAAGGCCACCCCAAATGCTAATACATGTCCCCCTTGCTTTAGCCATAGCACCCCATATTGATGCAGCTGCTGGTACTGGTACAATTATCATGGCGCTATCATGCACATGCAAACAATCAAGCAGTGCAAATCAACTTCCAAACCTGTCTTTAAAGTTGTAAATCGCTGCAACTACGGGACATTGGGTTGCAAAAGGCCCAACAATATACCTGCGCCTACCCTTTCTCCCCCCTCACACGAGCCAGTGCGCTCCACCTGGGAACCATTGCTGCCAAGTATTGAAATGCACGTGGCGCGCTGCGGCCATTTTGTTGCTAACTAGCTGTTCTACCGTGCTGCGGCCCCCCTATTTGTAAACCTTGCTGCAATCGATCGTGGCGCGGCAGCCACCGTCTATTTCCGTCAACCCACACGACTCACTCACACAGTGCATTCCACTTATGAATGCTGCTGCCCATGTTACAGTAAAAACTTGTTGTGGCGCCTCTTGCCTCGCAGAAACGTGGAGCGACGGACACATGGTGCGTGGCGGGAAAGATCTAAGACCCTTGGGCTACCCGGCTGCTAAAACATGCATTAATAGACTGCTGCTGCGCGGCGGCCACCCCTAACTGCTGATGAATATTCCACGTACTCAGCCTAAATGCACCCAACTTGTGAGAAGATGCTGCCAATAATTCGGTGATGTGGCGCGGTGGCCACCGTTCTACAAAAGCATGCGGTAAATGGACAACCTGTGATGCGGCCGCGCCCCCAACATGCTACTAAATGTCCCACATGCACCACCCATCGCACTCTGACTTGATACATTTGTTGCACAATAGTCAAATACACGTGACGCGCCCAGGCCATCAATTAGAGGAACTTGCTTCAAATTGAACAAAGCTAATGAATGTACCACTTGTTCGAATCATTACACCCCACTTGGTAAATTTGCTGCCATCGGTCGCATAAAAGTAGCGCGGCCTGTCCATCATATAGAGAAATTGCTTCAAATTGAACAAGGCTATAAATGTCCCACATTCTTTTAATCATTGCACCCAACTTGGTGACATGCTGGCAATAGCCCGGTAAACATGGAAATAGTACAATGGACATGGCGCGCCACAGCCATCGTTTTGAGGAATTCGCATTAAGTGTCCATGCATGGCTCTGCGTGCCCCTAATGTAAAACCTTGCAGCTAAAATGTCCCCCTTAGATAACTCCTTGCACCGAAATTGATGATGATGCTAGCAGTCGTGCAGTACAAGGCGCGCCCCGGTCATCATTTTGAGAAGATTCTTGGTGCAGTTCTCTCCAAAGAGAACTGCACCAACGTAGCCAGAGCCATCACCGGCTCTAGGCTAGACTACTGTAACGTACTCTTTCTAGGAACCTCCAATAAAAACTTAGAGAGATTACAAGTAATACAGAACAATGCTCTCCGGGCAGCCCAAGGCATTGCTAAAAGAGAACACATCTCTGAGGCCAGAAAACTAGCCCACTGGCTCCCAATAAAGGAAAGGATCGTATTCAAAGCCCTAACACTGACCCACAAGTGCATTCACCTCACTGCTCCTGCATACCTCTCACAAAGGATCCACCCCGTCACTACCAGGCCAACTAGATCACCGTACACCAACATGCTCTCTGTGCCACTAGTAAAAAGAGTAAAAGCGGGCGGCTCCATCTTCCCTTATCTCGCGCCCACTCACTGGAATGCCCTACCACCCACTATCCGAGGTGAGGCCTCCCTCACCACCTTCCGCAAAACGCTGAAAACTACCCTCTTCACATAAGGCCAGACACATCAGCATGAATACTTTTCATGTATGTTGTATTATATGACCAAATGCAATATCTGTAACAACAGTATGATATCTTGTTGTACTCATAATGTGTCAACAATCGCTACCATGCCTGTACCATGTAACTAAGTTATTGCAAGTAACAATGCCTCAATGACCCTGGGCTGCTTGCGCGCTATATAAATATAAATAAATAAAATAAATAAAATAAATAAAATAAATAAATTACATGGCCGCACGCCATGCTAATGTGAAACCTTGTTGTGAAAGGGCCACCCCAAAGTGCTAATAACTGTCCCACTTGCTCAAACCATTGGGCCCCAACTTGATTGAACTGCTGGCAATCGTTAAATGCACATGGCGCGCCAAGGCCATCATAGGAGAGAATTGCATTAAAGTGACAGGCTGATAAATATCCCACTTGTTTGAAACATTGCACCCAACTTGATAAATGCTGGCGATAGTACGGTAAACATGGCGCGCCACTCCCCACCCATCATACTTCCCACTTCACACACAGCTTGTTCAAACCTAGCATCCAGCCCCCGAAAATTCGCTGCCCCTATACGTTGAACGTGGCGCTGCGGCCACCCCAAAATGCTAAACATTTTCCCCCTTACGCGAGCCATTGCGCCCAACTTGAATTCGATTGCCGCCCAATAGTGCAATGCACATGGCGCACCGCGGCCATCATGTCGAGGGAATATTTCATTAATTTGACATACGCAGCACTGAGGCCCCCAATGTTTAACAAGCAAGCCATTTCCGCAAAAGTAAGGCAAATCAGCTTGAGCTGGCAATTCGACCAGCGACAGGCACCCCCGAACGCCCGCCCCCCCTTGGGCACCGAAGCACCCTCCATGCTTGACCATTCCTCCGATGCGAAGCAACCATTTGTAAACCAACTTGAATCCCCCCATCGCCATTGCCCACAAGGCTTGTAGCCTATTCCCCGCATAACACAATTCTCCCTCTGTTCAAACATATGATCGATCTCGGGTCCGCGCCTATAGACCGTCGGGCATGCAGTGATATCATTTGACTCCCTTACTCGCATCTTCATATTCCTCAGCATATTCTGCTGCCCGCAACCTGTTGTTGTGGTCCCTGTGCCTACCGACTGCGCAATCTACCTCCCTAATCCCGCACACCGGACCCTGACCGCCTCGCATCGCAAAGCATTCATATCTCCGCCATCACAGATCCCACTGTACCATATGCAACTAATTCAAAGCTTGTATCCAGGCCCGGCAAAATTCGTTGCCCATATGACGTTAGATGTGGCGCTGCGGCCATCACGATGAAAAAACCTGCAGTGGGGACACGCGCTGCTCGGCGGCCGCCCCATAAAACTAAACCATGTCCCTCTTTTGCACGAGCCATAGTACCCAATTTGTAAACCCGTGCCGCCGAAAGTACAATGCGTGTTGCTGCCCCCCAATGTTTATAACGCAAAACAGCTCATGCTGGCATCTGACCAGCGAGCCGGCCCCCGCCCAACGCCCGCCCCCCTCGTGCACCAGAGCTTCCTCCACGCTACACAAAACCGAAATAAGGCGCGGTGACCACATGGCACGGCTGGCCAGGATCTGCCCATAATCTCAACTGCAGCCTCCTTGTGCCCTACCACCTCCCCAAGTTTCATTTTTCAACGTAGATAAATGCAAACGTTGCTGGGATTACACCGCACGTATCAAGGCGGCCATCAAATTCGAGAAATACACACTGCGTATACATGAAATAAACAAAACGTAGCACGGCGGCCATCATGAGGAAAACATTCTGTGATTGAATGGAAACAAACCGAAATAGAAAACCAAATCCGTTCTCGGGTGGGGGCAAGTGCCGAGGGAGAGAGGGTGAGTTGCCTGTACGCCAGACCCTTTATAGGGCCTCCCTCTCCCTCGGTTCCCTGCCCCGCCTTTCTTCCGGCGACATTCCCTACCTCTTCCGGGGGCGGGCTTTCCCCCAGTTTATGAACTCCATAACCGAGGAGGGGGAGGAGGTTGGCTGGGCAATCCCCACTAAGGGGCGGCGCCCGCCATGCCTCCTACGTCGGCACGTTCGCCCGATTTATGTAAACCCCACTTTTCAGGCCTCCAAAGTTTTCTAGATTTTTGGAGGCCTACAATGTGTTTTAAGGCACTTTTTGGCCTGCCCACATTTTCTGGACCTTCAGGGGTGTAGCATGCATTTTTCGGCCCAAATATATTTGTGGGAATTTCAGGGGTCTAGAATGTAGATTACAGCTCATTACAGGCTGCCAATATTTTTGGATATTTGGAGCTCTGTGACACATTCTTTGGGCCAACAACTTTTTCTGGACTTTAGAGGGTTTAGGCTATTTGTAAACCCCTTTTTCGGGCCTCCAAAGTTTTCTAGATTTTTGGAGGCCTAAGATGTTTTTTAAGGCTTTTTTGGCCTGCCAACATTTTCTGGACCTCAGGGTTGTAGGATGTATTTTTTGGCCAAAAATGTTATTGGGAATTTCAGGGGTTAATGATGTGGATTAAGGCCCTTTACAGGCTGATGATATTTTTGGGACATTCGGAGCTCTGTGACACATTTTCTGGGCCACCAACCTTCTCTGGACTTTAGGGGTCCATGCTATTTGTAAACCCCTTTTCAGGCCTCCAAAGTTTTGAAGATTTTTGAAGTCCTAAGATGTGTACTAAGGTCCTTTTTGGTCTGCCAACATTTTCTGGACCTTCAGGGGTGTAGGATACATTTGTCGGGCCAAAGATATTTGTGGGAATTTCAGGGGTCTAGGATGCGGTTAAGGCTCTTTACAGGCTGGCAAAATTATTGGGACATTCGGAGCTCTGTGACACATTTTCTGGGCCACCACATTTTCTGGACTTTAGGGCGTATAGGCTATTTGTAAACCCTTTTTTCGGGCCTCCAAAGTTTCCTAGATTTTTGGAGGCCTAAGATGTGTTTTAAAGCTCTTTTTGACCTGCCAACATTTTCTGGACCTCTGGGTTGTAGGATATAATTTTTGGCCAAATTGTTATTGGGAATTTCAGGGGTTAAGGATGTGGATTAAGGCCCTTTACAGGCTGATGATATTTTTGGGACATTCGGAGCTCTGTGACACATTTTCTGGGCCACCAACCTTTTCTGGACTTTAGAGGGTTTAGGCTATGTGTAAACCCCTTTTTCTGGCCTCCAAAGTTTTCTAGATTTTTAGAGGCCAAATATGTGTTTTAAGGCTCGTTTGGCCTGCCAACATTTTCTGGACATCAGGGGTGTAGGATAAATTTTTTGGGCCAAAAATGTTTTTGGGAATGTCAGGGGTCTATGGTGCGGATTAAGGCCCTTTACAGGCTGGCAATATTTTTGGGACATTCGGAGCTCTGTGACACATTTTCTGGGCCACCAACTTTTTCTGGACTTTAGGGGGTCTTGGCTATTTCTAAACCCCTTTCTCTGGCCTCCATAGTTTTCTAGATTTTGGAGGCCTAAGATGTGTTTTAAGGCTCTTTTTCACCTGCCAACATTTTCTGGACCTCATGGGTGTAGGATGCATTTTTTGGGCAAAAATGTTTTTGGTAATTTCAGGGGTCTAGGATGTGGATAAAATGCACTTTACAGGCTGATGATATTTTTGGAAACATCGGAGCTCTGTGACACATTTTCTGGGCCACCAACTTTTTCTGGACTTTAGGGAGTCTAGGCTATTTGAAAACCCCTTTTTTGGGCCTCCAAATTTTTCTAGATTTTTGGAGGGCTAACGTGTTTTAAGGCTCTTTTTGGCCTGACAACATTTTCTGTACCTCAAGGGTGTAGGATGCATTTTACGGGCCAACAATGTTTTCGGGAATTTCAGGGGTCTAGGATGTGAATTAAGGCCCTTTTCAGGCTGACAATATTTTTGGGACATTCTGAGCTCTGTGACACATTTTCTGGGCCACCAACTTTTTCTAGACTTTAGGGGGTCTAGGCTATTTGTAAACCCCTTTATCGGGCCTCCGAAGTTTTCTAGATTTTTGGAGGGCTAAATGTGTTTTAATGATGTTTTTGGCCTGCCAATATTTTCTGGACCTCAAGGGTGTAGGATGCATTTTACGGGCCAAAAATGTTTTCCGGAATTTCAGGGGTCTAGGATGGGGATTAAGGCCCTTTAGAGGCTGACGATATTTTTGGGACATTCGGAGCTCTGTGGCACATTTTCTGGGCCACCAACTTTTTCTGGACTTTAGGGGGTCTAGGCTATATGTAACCCCCTTTTTTGGGCCTCCAAAGTTTTCTAGATTTTTGGAGGACTAAGATGTGTTTTAAGGCTCTTTTTCGGCTGCCAACATTTTCTGGACCTCATGGGTGTAGGATGGATTTTCATGCCAAAAATGTTTTTGGGTATTTCAGGGGTCTAGGATGCGGATTAAGGCCCTTTTCAGGCTGATGATATTTTTCGGACATTCAGAGCTCTATGACACATTTTCTGGGCCACCAACTTTTTCTGGACTTTAGGGGGTCTAGGCTATTTGTAAACAACTTTTTCAGTCCTCCAAAGTTTTCTAGATTTTTGGAGGCCTAAGATTTGTTTTAAGACCCTTTTTGGCCTGCTAACATTTTCTAGACCTTCAGGGGTGTAGGATGCATTTTTCCGGCAAAACATATTTTTGGGGATTTCAGGGGTCTAAGATGCGGATTAAGGCTCTTTACAGGCTGCCGGTATTTTTGGGACATTTGGAGCGCCGTGAAAGACCTTTTGCGGCACCAACTTTTTCTGCACTTTAGGGGGTATAGATGCATATAAACCCCTTTTTCGGGCCTCCAAAGTTTTCAAGATTTTTTGAGTCCTAAGATGTGTTTTAATACCCTTTTTGGCCTGCCAATATTTTCTGGACCTTCAGGGGTATAGGAGGCATTTTTCAGGTCAAAAATAATTTTGGGCATTTCACCAGTCTAGGATGCGGATTAAGGCTCTTTTACGGCTACCTATATTTTTGGGACATTTGGAGCTATGTGACACATTTTTTGGGCCACCAACTTTTTCTGGAATTTAGGGGGTCTAGGATTTATGTAAACCCCTTTTTCAGGCCTCCAAAAAATGTGTCACATAGCTCCAAATGTCCCAAAAATGTTGGCCTAAGGTGTCTTTTAAGGCCCTTTTTGGCCTGCCAACATTTTCTGGATCTTCAGGGGTGTAGGATGCATTTTTCGGGCCAAACATATTTTTGGGAATTTCAGGGGTCTAGGATGTGGATTAAAACCCATCACCGGCTGCCAATATTTTTGGGACATTTGGAGCTCTGTGACACATTTTTTAGGCCACCAAATTTTATTTTTCTGGACTTTAGGGGGTCTCGCATTTATGTAAACCTCTTTTTTGGGCCTGGATTTCAAGATTTTTTCAGTCCTAAAATGTGGTTTAAGACCCTTTTTGGCCTGTCAACATTTTCTGGACCTTCAGGGGTGTAGGATGCATTTTTCAGGCAAAACATATTTTGGGGAATTTCAGGAGTCTAAGATGCAGATTAAGGCTCTTTACAGGCTGCCGGTATTTTTGGGACACTTGGAGCTCTGTGAAAGATTTTTTGCGCCACCAACTTTTTCTGCACTTTAGGGGGTCTAGATACATGTAAACCCCTTATTCGGGCCTCCAAAGTTTTCAAGGTTTTTTGAGTCCTAAAATGTGTTTTAAGACCCTTTTTAGCCAGCCAAGATTTTCTGGATCTTCAGGGGTGTGGGATGCATTTTTCGGGCTATCCATTTTTTTGGGAATTTCAGGGGTCTAGGATGAGGATTAAGGCTCTTTACAGGCTGTCGATATTTTTGGGACATTTGGAGCTCTGTTACACATTTTTTGGGTCACCAATATTTCTGGACTTTAGGAGGTCTAGGATTTATGTAAACCTCTTCTTCGGGCCTCCAAAATTTTCTAGATTTTTTTAGGCCTAAAATGTGTTTAAGGCTCTTTACAAGCTGTCGGTAGTTTTGGGACATTTGGAGCTCTGTGACACATTTTATGGGCCACCAAATTTTAATGTCATCTTGTACCGCAGAACCTCTGCTCCCTGTATCTAACTGGGCCTAGAGGGTTTTCCCTTCCAGTACTGCAGGGACACAATAACTATTCTTTTCTCATGTACAATGCACTATATCAGGTTTTTCAACAGCAATAGCTCTTGTAGACTGTAAAGACATGGTACTTTCGCTAGGATAGGTATACAACATGTTGGCATAAGAAAACGCAGTATTTGATTTTCCTTTTTCTTCGAATTTCTGTTTTGAGGAAAAATTAGAACCTCCCAGTTCATTAGATGGACAACGCTTTGTGGAATGACCCATTTTCCCACAGGAGAAACACTCCTGTTCTGGGAGTTGATATCTAACAGGGAACCCAAATTCCTGCAATGAGGATCAAGTTCTTCTTCACTTTCCTCTTCTGAAAAAGGTGTCTCTCACCACGTCACACACAACTGAGTCCTCCTGTTCCCCTAGGGTCCTTCTCCTCCCAAGTGATCATCCCTTATAATACCACCCCCAGGGTTAGGATCAGGAAGCATCTTCCTTTCCGTGGCCACCTGGGAGGAGACTTTAGGTAGGGACTCTGTAGGATTCATCACACAACACTCCTGTCTATAGTGTGAGGTGGTACATCACCCTGTGTTACCTGTACTGTGGCATTTGCGTACCACCCAATACACCTCTCATAGTAGCATCCATTCTCTGAAAAATACAAATTATTGACACAGTATGAGAACATGTGAGTAACATATGATGGTTTAGGCCACCTCAACTCATCCTGGACAGAAACAGTTTGATCAATTTTGAAAGCTAGTGTTTAGGGTTCATCAGTGGCAGCTAGTTCCTTAGTGTACTTATGAGCCATCTAGGTTGAGTGTGTCAGAGTGTGTCAGTGAGAGATAACCTGACCGACCGCACACTCTTCTGCAGAAGGGATAAACCCCTATATGAAGTTTACCCCACATTGCCAAGACCCATCATAGGTACAGTTTACCCCTTGACAAGCTATGACCTAGAGTTTCTGCCACCAAGGCCAGCGATCTACATCAGCAGTAGTAACCACATTTCTCAAGTTAATCTTGGTGATTCTACAGATTAAGTGTTTCAGTTGTGTTTGTTTCCCATTGTTGCAAATCATTATTCAGAGTCAAAAAATAGAGGTGTCCTACCGGAGAGCTAACAAGGACCAACCTAGATATGCTAAGAGTAGTTAGCATTGCTGAACAAACAGCAATTTAAAATGCAGTACACCATTCATATAAGGATCTGTTTTGATAGTTGGGAAATTCATTTTAGTCAGACAATAGTCAAAGCTTTCTTTAGAGAACAAGCCACCGAAATATCCATCAGAGATGCTGAATATCTTCCTCTGTATTAAAGGCATTGACTAAATCATGCATTGCATTACCAGCATTTAAATACATTCTGAATATGAGTTGGGATATTAACACAAAACATGAATACCATGAATCTTTTTGAAAATGTTTTCGTAGTCTTCTTTATGTCACTTGTAATATAAATGATCCCAAAAATCTTGTAGGCGACCAAACTTTTTCTTTCCACTACATGTACTATGACAATTCCCCAGATGTCGTCACTTCTTGTAACGCTCACCTGATTCCCGTAGAGGCGCCGGTCTTGACTGGGCGTATACCATATCTTCAAAGGTGATGTGTAACCCACGGCTGGCTCTTTGGGCTGGACCTCTGTGCACTGTATGTCTGTCTCGAAAGGTAAGATGTCTTAGGTAAGTGAACGCCGTGCTCTCCATTTGCCTCGAGGCAGGGTGCTGTAACCAGTTTCTTCACTGGATAAGGGGAGCAGGCCTCTTGACTTCAGAGGACTGCTGTCTGTCGTTTACTGCACGAACGGTAAGTTTCGAGTAATTCTAATGTCTTTAAAGTCTTTAGTAATGATGTCTCTTGTTTTGCAGGGTTCCGGCGATGGCGGATGGCGAGTTGAAGATGGAGCCTGTGTGATGAATAGAAGCGCCTGGAAGCACCTAAGTAAGCGCTTGTTGCCTGCTTCACGATGCGCTCTAACTGTCTTTTTATTTTGCAGGTACAAGTTCGGGGCGGCTGCAGGGTGCCGGAATACCCACTGGGTTAGATGTGGAAAGGAGTAATGGCACGTGAGTATTAAAGTTCCCCAATGTCTTTAAACGCACCTTGTTTTGTCCTTCAGATGCGGGATGCAGTGTGAAGACCTCCGGAGCGCACGAAGAGTAGGTAAGCCTTTGTCTTTCAGATGCCGGAATGCAGCGCGAGGCGTTGGTGACAGCCGATGGACCAGGTAAGTGAAGAGCTGTCCCTGAAGACCGTAATGCTAACCTGTTCTTTCTTGTCTTTATAGGTGTTGCTGAAGACTGGATTCAGGATGGTAAGCCTTTTTCCTTAGGCCCAGGATCAGATGCAGAAGACACGATGAGCGTTCTGCTGCTGAGGATGCAGAATAACGCAAAGCAAGATTCATCCATCGGGTGTGGTTTAAATAGCCTCCTGTAGTGCTTAGGTGTCTCCTTCCACAGCCACGCCTAGGTAAGAAAAGAGTTCCTGCTTTCCAGAAGAGTTCCAGTGTTCTGAATCTAGGGAGTGGCTCCTGTCCCACCCAACAGGAAAAGTAGTTCCAAACAGAAGAGGATCAGAGACTCAACTGGCAGGCAAGTAAGCAGCATGGTCTGCTGCAGGTAAGTCCACCCAAGCATTATGAGCCCGGCGCTTCCAGCACTGGGACTGGGCATATTTATGAGCCTGGTGCCACTGGCGCCAGGACTGGGTCCAAAAGGTCCCAATTGGGACTGGTTGGCACTCGGAACCTGGGTTATGGATCTGCTTCCAAGGGAGTTGGGAAAACCCTGACCTTTTGGAAGCAGAGATCATGACAGTACCCCCCCTCAAGGCCCCTCCCAAACCGGGCTTCTCCGGGGGTTTTGGCCTGTCAGAAAATGTTCGGTGAAATCTTTTGATTAGGCGAGGAGCGTGGACATATTCAGCAGGTTCCCAGGATCTCTCTTGGGGGCCGTAGCCTTTCCAGTCAATTAGGTAGAATAGTTTAGATTTGGAGATCTTGGAGTCCAGAATGCTTTTGACTTCAAACTCGAGTTCTCCATCAACTAGGATAGGTTTTGGAGATTTGGTTAGTCGGGTTTGAGGTTGCACGGGTTTTAATAGAGAGACGTGGAAGACCGGATGTATCTTCATGTGCGGGGGCAAGTCCAACTTGACCGCTACTGGGTTTACTATGGTAGTGATGGAATAGGGATCAAGGTATCTTGGGTTGAATGTGCGTGGCCCTTTTAGAGGTAGATATTTGGTGGATAACCAGACTTGATCCCCTACTTGATATTGAGGGGCTTCCTTCCGATGTTGATCTGCTCCTTTCTTGTATTGTTCTTTAGCCCTTTGAAGGTGAGAAACAGCTTCCTTAAAGGCTTGGGTGATTGTAGAATGCAGGTAGTCTACTGCTGGTGTTTCAAGATCTTGGAGGGGATCCAACTCCGAGGTTCGAGGGTGACTGCCGTACAAAAGAAAAAACGGGGTTTTCCCAGTTCCCGAATGGACAGAGTTATTGTAGGCCTATTCGGCTATCCAAAGGATGTCTTTCCAAGTTTTTTCAGTTTGTTGCAGCATGCAGCGTAAATACTGTTCCAGAGTTTGATTAGTCCTCTCGGTTTGTCCGTCGGTCTGAGGGTGGTTACTGGTCGATAGTCTCACATCAATTTGAGCCGACCGACAGCAACTTCGCCAAAAATGAGAAATAAATTGACTACCTCGATCCGAAATTAGAACCGAAGGAAAACCGTGCAGTCGGACGATGTTTTCGAGAAATTCTCGGGCCAGAGTTGCTGCTGTTGGCAAGCCTTTGAGCGGAATGAAATGCGCCATCTTGGAGAATAAGTCCACGATTACAAGAATCGTATTATATCCGGAGCATGGAGGTAGATCGGTGATGAAGTCCATAGAAAGCGTATGCCAAGGGCGAGGTGGGATGTCAATAGGGCGTAAGAGGCCTGCTGGTCTTTCCTTTTGACTCTTGTTTTGGGCGCATACTCCACAGGACATTATAAAGTCTCTGATATCTTTTTTCCAAGACGGCCACCAGAAGTAGCGCTTGATCTTTTCTGAGGTCTTGGCCATACCGGGATGTCCTTCCATTAAAGAATCGTGATAACAAGAGATTACTTTTTTCTGTAAATCTGTGCTGGGTAGGTATAATCGTTCTTGGAAATACAATAAGTTGTCCTTTACTGCAAAGTCCTTTCCCTGCAGATGCCAATTCTGTATGTCTGCTGGAGTTACAAGTTGCCTGGCTTTGTCCTTAACTTCCTCTATGGATTCTGTGGCGATTACACCCAGAATTCTTTGTTCGGGAATGATTGGTACAGGTTTAGGGTTGATCAAGTGTTCTTCCACTCCAATCCGAGAAAGGGCATCAGCTTTACCGTTTTTTGTACCAGGTCGATAGGTAATTATGAAGTCAAACTCGGCAAAGAATAATGCCCAACGGAGTTGTCTAGAGGATTGGGCTTTTGCGGTTTTCAAATATTGCAGGTTTCGGTGATCCGTAATCGCAGTAACGGTGTGTCGGGCCCCCAGCAGATAATGCCGCCAAGCCTTAAAGGCAGACTTGATAGCCAGAAGTTCCTTGTCAGTAATCGTGTAATTGATTTCAGGAGGCGAGAATTTGCGGGACCAAAATGCCACGGGATGCAACTGATTGGTTACCGGGTCCTTTTGTGATAGAACTGCCCCCATGGCAAGGCCTGAAGCATCAGTTTCCACGATGTAGGGGAGTTCGGGGCGAGGGTGTTTTAAGATTGGTGCAGAGATAAATTTAGTCTTCAAATCCTGGAAAGCTTGTTCCGCCTCGGTAGACCATTCAAAACGTTTGTTTTTCTTTAACAAGGCAGTGATGGGCTGGACTATTCGAGAGAATTCGGGGATAAACCTGCGGTAAAAGTTAGCGAAACCTAACATGCTTTGCACACCTTTTACGGAGGATGGTGATGGCCATTTGAGAACTGCATCGACCTTCTTTGAATCCATACGCACTCTGCCAGGTGATAATATGAATCCCAAGAATTCAACTTCAGTCACGTTGAAAACACATTTTTCCAACTTAGCGAAAAGTTTGTGTTGGCGCAATCTTTCGAGGACCATTTTCACGTGTTTCCGATGTTCAGATTCCGATGAAGAATAAACGAGGATGTCGTCAATGTAAACAACAACACACACATCTATGAGCTCTCTGAGGACATCGTTCATAAAATATTGAAAGGCGGCCGGGGCATTACAAAGTCCGAAGGGCATGACCTGATATTCAAATAGCTCATACTTGGTGCGGAAGGCCGTCTTCCATTCATCGCCCTCTTTTACTCGTACCAAGTGGTAAGCTCCTCTAAGATCCAGCTTTGTATATATGCATGCTTTTCTGACTTGGTCCAGGAGTTCAGGGATCAAAGGTAACGGATATCTATTCTTAACGGTGATCTGGTTCAGGGAGCGATAATCTATACAAGTTCTAAGGTCTCCTTCCTTTTTTGGAACGAAGAACAAAGCTGAAGAAGCAGGGGACTTGGAAGGACGAATAAACCCATTTGCCAGGTATTGATCCAGGTATTGTCGAAGGTGAAGGTTCTCAGGCTCGGTGAGGGCATAAATTCTACTACAAGGAGGAGTAGATCCAGGTATCAGGTCGATCTGGCAGTCATAAGACCTATGAGGAGGTAGAGAGTTAGCCTGATCCTTCCGGAAAACATCTTGGTATTCTAGGTATTCGGGAGGTAACTGGGGAGTCTCTGAAGAAATTGCTGCCAGTGCAACACCAGGTGGAGGGTGACAAGTAGAGACACATTCTGGAAACTGGACCGTTCTTGCTCGCCAATCGATCAGAGGATTGTGTTTCTCTAACCAAGGTATTCCTAGAATAATCTGAAACTGAGGGGCCTTGATCACATCGAACACGATCTTCTCATGGTGTCCATCTTGACTTACTAGCATCACTTCTTGAGTGGTATGCGTTACTGGCCCGGAGGCTATCTCCGTACCATCCACCGTAGTAATGACGTCCTTTACAGCCTTGGGACAAAGAGTTAGATTCATCCTCAAAACCATTTCATGATCCACATAATTGCCGATGGCACCGCTGTCGACATAAGCTTCAATTGCATGTAATCGATCCGGATTATCAGGGCTAATGAGGACCATAGGTATCACGAAATGCGAGGTCACGGAACTGGTTTTCACGCTCGGCAAGAGGACCTCTATTCTTGTCGGGCGAGGTCGTTTCCCTGCTCAGAGTTTGTAACTTTGGTAACTGCAGCTCCTACTGCCTTCTTGGCAGGTTTCACCGGACAGTCTCGAAGAAAGTGCCCTGAGTTTCCGCAATAGAGGCATAATTGCAACAGTTTTCTCCTTTCCCGCTCCTTTTGTGTTAGAGGACCTTTCAGACACCCTATTTGCATGGGTTCCACGGAGTCTACTCCTTTGGAAGGAGTTGGCGGTTTGGAAAATACTCGAGCATCAAACTTGGAACGATCGGCCTTCCTGTTCTGCAGTCTGTGATCTATTTGAACGACTAAGTCTATATAGTCCGAACAATCTTGTGGGGGATTCACTACTTGGGCTAACACATCTTTGAGCTCTCCGCGTAGACCTCTATAAAACAGCGTAATCCTTTTGTCCTCAGGCCAGTGAGTTTCCACTATCAGTCTGTTGAAAGACGCAATGTAAGCCAAAAGGTCTTGATTACCTTGTCGCAACGAAAGAAGCTCATTGTCCAAGGCCTGCCCCTGTGAATGTCTTGCGAACAGTTTTTCCATACTGAGCTGAAAAGCTTGAAAATCATGGAGGACCGGATCATCTTGATTTACTAGAGGGATCGACCAGTCTGCCGCATTGCCACTAAGGTACGAAAGCACGAAAGCTACTTTAGCTTGATCAGTTGGAAAGGCTGCTGGCCGGCATAAGAAATGCAACCGGCACTGATTGATAAATACTGCAAACCTCTTTGGGTCACCAGAAAATCGTTCAGGCGGAGCCAGAGGTACATTCCCAGGTAGGTTGATCTGCACTGGATTCATAGAGGATGTAGAAGGAAGATTTCCCCCAGATGCGGGTAACGGGGTCTGTCCGGCTTGTGACTGTAGCAATTGTCTAGCGAGATCATCTGTTCGCTCCTTGGAAATAATCAGTTCCCTTCTTAGAGCGTTCGTTTCCTGACGGGCTGCATGCACTTCTGCCCTTAGTTCCCCAAGTAACTGGGCTAGCTGGTCGGTATCCGAGGTTTCCATAGCGCCTGGACGGGAGTTTTGTGGTAGGCTTTGCGTTCTGTAACGCTCACCTGATTCCCGAAGAGGCGCCGGTCTTGACTGGGCGTATACCGTATCTTCAAAGGTGATGTGTAACCCACGGCTGGCTCTTTGGGCTGGACCTCTGTGCACTGTATGTCTGGCTCGAAGGGTAAGATGTCTTAGGTAAGTGAACGCCGTGCTCTCCATCTGCCTCGAGGCAGGGTGCTGTAACCAGTTTCTTCACTGGATAAGGGGAGCAGGCCTCTTGACTTCAGAGGACTGCTGTCCGTCGTTTACTGCACGAACGGTAAGTTTCGAGTAATTCTAATGTCTTTAAAGTCTTTAGTAATGATGTCTCTTCTTTTGCAGGGTTCCGGCGATGGCGGATGGCGGGCTGAAGTGAGTTGAAGAGGGAGCCCGTGTGATGAATAGAAGCGCCTGGAAGCACGTAAGTAAGCGCTTGTTGCCTGCTTCACGATGCGCTCTAACTGTCTTTTTATTTTGCAGGTACAAGTCGGGGCGGCTGCAGGGTGCCGGAATACCCACTGGGTTAGATGTGGAAAGGAGTAATGGCACGTGAGTATTAAAGTTCCCCAATGTCTTTAAACGCACCTTGTTTTGTCTTTCAGATGCGGGATGCAGCGCCGAAGGCCTCCGGAGCGTGCGAAGAGTTGGTAAGCTTTTGTCTTTCAGATGCCGGAATGCAGTGTGAAGACCTCCGGAGCGCACGAAGAGTAGGTAAGCCTTTGTCTTTCAGATGCCGGAATGCAGCGCGAGGCGTTGGTGACAGCCGATGGACCAGGTAAGTGAAGAGCTGTCACTGAAGACCGTAATGCTAACCTGTTCTTTCTTGTCTTTATAGGTGTTGCTGAAGACTGGATTCAGGATGGTAAGCCTTTTTCCTTAGGCCCAGGATCAGATGCAGAAGACACGATGAGCGTTCTGCTGCTGAGGATGCAGAATAACGCAAAGCAAGATTCATCCATCGGGTGTGGTTTAAATAGCCTCCTGTAGTGCTTAGGTGTCTCCTTCCACAGCCACGCCTAGGTAAGAAAAGAGTTCCTGCTTTCCAGAAGAGTTCCAGTGTTCTGAATCTAGGGAGTGGCTCCTGCCCCACCCAACAGGAAAAGTAGTTCCAAACAGAAGAGGATCAGAGACTCAACTGGCAGGCAAGTAAGCAGCATGGTCTGCTGCAGGTAAGTCCACCCAAGCATTATGAGCCCGGCGCTTCCAGCGCTGGGACTGGGCATATTTATGAGCCTGGTGCCACTGGCGCCAGGACTGGGTCCAAAAGGTCCCAATTGGGACTGGTTGGCACTCGGAACCTGGGTTATGGATCTGCTTCCAAGGGAGTTGGGAAAACCCTGACCTTTTGGAAGCAGAGATCATGACACTTCTCCCCTATGGGAATCCCCTTCCCATGAGGCCAGGGAGGTGAGGCTGCTATGCGATATTCCCCCTAGGAGTGGTACTTATCAGGTGGATCCCATGGGGAGGGAAACCCCCTATGGGATGAGTGACCACCTGCGGATAACATGATATTCCCAACACACACACACACCCCTCTATCCCATCTCCTTCCGTACCATCCTCTAATCAAGTATCCTCTCCTATGTATGTTTGTAAGATCAGTGAAAACCCCATTACTATGAAATATACTGAGATGAGGAGGAGGCACGGAGCCAGCATGAATCATCAGAATTGGATTGAACCTTCTAGCTTTCGAATGCCCAGTAGCTTAAAGATAGAGGAAAGACTGACACAGTTGTCAGACCCTCTTTGCCGGCACCAAGAGTGCAGTACCCATACCAGAAACGAACAAGCTGAAGGTGCTGTCTGGGACGCATGCAGAGGAACTACAGCGTCTCTCTCTGTTCTGCAGTGCATCGGTAGACCGAGAACAGAAGAAGAAAGCCCAGATGTGAGAGCCCGCTGAACTACACAGTAAAAAAGAGACATGCAGCCCGTGTCCAGTGAAGTCCTGCAGGGCCGCAGGACGCAGTGTGAGGACCCCAGAACCAGAGTGGAAGCCGTTGGAAGTCTCGGGGAAGACCGAAACAGATCATAAAGAGGACCAGGAGATCCTGATGAAGGTACCAGGGCTGCCCGGGTCCACAGAGAGAACACAAGAAACCATTTTCAAAGGGTCTGGGAACCAGAACTAAGATATATGACGGTTTGGGTAAAGTATTATACCTGGCAGGATAGTGAACCTGGTACAGTAGACGTCGAACAGAGTGAAAGAGACTGGGTCAGGCGTCAGTAGGTGAATGAGGAATTCCTCAACTGTCTACTGTGAAACCTAAATGAGATCAGGGGAAGGAGGCCATACCCCTTGGTGTTGTGTATCGTAAAGCCAAGAGAGATCATGGGAAGAACGACATACCCCATGGTGTTGTGTACCGTGAAACCAAGAAGAAAGCCTGGAGAAGGGAGTCATTGCCCTGGAATGGCAAAAGTATTGAGAGCAAGATACCTGGACTAGGCAGACATTCTACAGGAAACCAATAGTGAGAAAAACTATGGGCAATAAGGAATGACGTTTGTGTTTTGAACTGAGAACTTTACATCATCTCAAGCTGCAACTTTATTTTATATCCTGGAAAGGAACTGAGACCTGGAGAAAGGAGTCATTCTCTCAAGCACAGTTCCCACCTGCTAATTGGAACTATAATCCAGTGTCCAGAAGAAGGGAGTCATTCTTCTGGACGAAGAAGACCCAGTTTCTCTTTAGTTTTCTTAATAGTGTAATGGATAAAAGTAGGTATTTTGTCCCACGATGGTGGACTCTTTTTCATTTACTTGGACATGCTGACATATTCCTTAGTTCCTTATTTGAAGCAAGGAGACCCCTCTTAGAGTTAGGGAGGGACAGGTTTCTTGTTTATTTTTGAATAAAATAAAAAGGCTGTGTCAAGAATCATGCCCCCTGTGTGTCAGTCTCCTCCTTCTACACTTTTGGTCCAGTTTTGGATGTGTCCCTAGTCCAGAGAAATTGTCAAGGTGTGATAACCACACAGAATACACCTCAAACCCATTACTTGTATGTCCAGCAATTAGCCATGAAGACCTCACAAATGTTTCTAAAGTTCACCTAATGTTCGCTTGTCAAAAGGACTTACCAGCATAATTGTAATCCTCCTTCATTTTGCTAACACAATGTTTGCTTAAAATCATGTCTCCAAATCCTGAAGTTGCATGACTTTCCACATTTATCTAAATGTGTTGTGGTTTGGACTTGTGCCTTTAGTTCCATTGCTGAAAACCTGCGTGCTCTCAACTATGTTCTGCTTGAATAAGAACGACAACAAACTTCTTCCGTGATTTATGATATTAAATGCCATGATTGAATTGTGCGACCATCATGTAGAAGGCCTAAAAACTGGTTAAGACCTCTATATATATCTCTATGGAAGTAAAATGAATTTATAGAATTTACAAAACCATCATTGATGCTGTGACCCTTGTACATCCTAAGTGACTTCAAAAGACAGACTGCTACTGTTTGAACATTGGCACTGAAGCTAGACAGGGATATATGATATTAACAGTTTGTGAACATTAACATCAAACACAAGATTTTCTCCCTATAATCAAGGATCTGCCAATCATAAATGTTTCTATTTCTTTATAGAAAACATCATAAACGCTAGTCGTCGTTCATACTATTAGGGAAAAAGCTTTGTCCTTTATGAATACAGAAAGCTTCTCTTTGTAGGCGAGAATTCTTCCGTTGACCACCTTGTTTTGGTGATCAATTTCAATTATTTGAAATTTAAGTACAGTGACTTGCTCGTTAGCCTCAAAGAAATGTCTTACTACTGACAATTTAGTATTTTTGTTTTCAAAGTACCTTTTGTGTTCACCAATTCTATCCTCTGAGGTTTCCACAACATATGTTTTTCTACAAGAGAATTTTAAACTGTACACAGCATCTTCGGTTAAACATGTAGAATAGCATCTTAATTAAATATATTTTTCAATCAAAGGATGGAATTCTGTGCCACAAATAACTATTGTGATGTGAATGTTTTAAACACGGACATGTACCTATTTTGGGATTTTTCTAAAAATTCTGATCATTTCATGATTTAAGCCTTCACCAAATGATCTCTCAAATGTCTTTGTCTCTTCATGCACGTTTTTCATAAATCCTGTTCCATGTGTCAAATTGGCCAATATGTTTTCATAAGATTGACCACTTTTTTAGATGCTGATCCACATGTAGTACAAAACACCAGGTACTTGTTTAATAAATGTGATGGTAGGGTGCATGGTGGTCATGAATGTAAAAATAAATCTAAATCATTTGCTGTACCAGACATCAGAAAAAAACATGGTCAATGTACCTGAACTAGAGCACTCATCCAGCTTGCCATTCCATCTATGTTTGGTAAACCTCTGTGAGATCTATCAATTGTAGACCATGATTCAAATATGAGTTGGGCATAATTACCTTTTTGAAGAACAGAGTGCAATTGGTCTTCCCTAAAGCATTTGCTAAATCTAGCTATTTCTTTTCATGTTATTAAACCACCTCTGTTGGAGAGGTTTCATATGTTTCTTCTAGGCGAGTTGACGAATCTTCGAAGATCGTATTAATTTTAAGGGTCCATATTTAACTTTAGCCAGGTTTGTGGATTAAATGGTGTCTAGAGATATTGCTCCCTAAATGTATGGGACATTAGTTAACAAACTTATTTCCCAGTTTCGACATTGGTGAATATGTAAATAAGCACCACTTCTAGAGAGCATCGTTAACGTCTCAGATGAAAATACATTGGTTGTTATATGTTAAAGCTATTTTAGGCAACATTTGATTGTGGTGTGTGATTTAATACCACTTCTCTCCTATTATTATCTCCCAACTCGCCTCCCATTTTTACTGTTTCTTGAAAGCAGAAAGTCAAGAGAGCACACTACATGAAAAAAATTGTTAGCTCTATTGAGAGGTATTTGCTCTAGGTGAGCTATCCTGCAGCCAGGAAATGGCTGACATGCTTCAGATTGAATCTTTTACCCATTGAACCCCATTTACCCATGTATAGCAACCATAGGGCTGTTCCAGATGTAAACCACACAGAAATGTAAGGTCATCCTCAACAAAGCTCTGATCTTACTCCATATGAGTTGTAAGTGCAACTTCTTTAAGAAAACATGTTCAAATTTTTCCAGAGCTGTGGCCTTTTCCATTCCCCAGTGGTCACCCCATGTCTTCCAATATCACATCATATTGCTGGTTATAGGCACAGTAGGGAGCCAAATGGTGGTGCCCCCAGTGGATTTGTAAATTGTTTAATGGCACCCTTTGCCTCAGACTGGGTTTACTATGTACAGCTGTTGATTGTTTCTTAATATGTGCAAGCCCATTTAACTTCTGTAGGGGAGGCATGGTATCACAAGTATGACACTGACACAAAAGATACAATTTGTAAAACCTGTATTAACTTTGCAGGGTTTGGAAAAACTCCTACTTTGCCCTATAACTAGGATGGGTGTTGTCTCGAACATCAAATAATAAAGAAAACTGTTTTAGTCGTGTCTGTCAAATCAAAATGGCATATGCTAACAAAACCTAATGCCTGCCCTATCTCTTGTACAAGAAAATGTGTAAAGGAGTTAAGTATATGAAAGGAAAATCAGTGCTTGACAAAGAATAAATGTAGCTCAATCAGCTCTGCTCCCCACATTTAGACAGCACAGAATAAGGCAGTCTCGGTAGGCAGGGTGACACACTCTGCCTTTCACACTGAAACAGTTTGGAACGTGGATCGAGACCTGCCTTGCCTTCCACGTTAAAGGGCTCTTGCTCCAGTTTTTCCCAAACAATAAAACAAAAAGTTCACACCGGTCCCCCTCTGTCAGGCTCATACATTTCACAGTGCAATGCTAGTCCCCCTCTGCTGGCTCAGACCTTTCACAGTTCAACAATTTCTGGGGCACCCTTCCCCAAACCTTTTACACTTTGGGTATCCCTCAGTCGGGCTCAGATCGCTTTTCGGATGTCAAAGACTTTTGAATGTGCGTGGCTTTCTTTACAGACCACCGCTGGACCACTTCGACTCAGAATTGTTCTGCTTTTCCTCTCCCCTTTTCTCAGGGTTAACTTTGTTCACTTCAATTTTACAGTTCATTCACTTTTATCACTACAAACAATGTACCTTTCACAAACACTTTTGAGTGGGCTACTTCCATTCACCGGACCACTCGGTTACTCAGTATGGCTGTTTGCACAGCTGTCCTTACTTCAAAGTTCATTCACAGGTCTGCCTTTCTTCGTCTCGTATACACGTATGCAGCCTTCACTTGCGATATACTGTTAGAAACTTTAATCTTTCTTAGCACACACCAGTCTCTAAGGTCGATTGCCAACTCACCAGCTGTGTGCGGTTCTTTCTTGCTTTTTCGATTTCCAATTCATGAGTCAAGGTTAGTACCACAGGCTTGGCCTCGCCTCCCCAACTCTGTCCTTCACCCGGGAGGGTTGCTGGTGTCCTTGAAACACAATGCAGTCTTCTATATTGGCATCTGGCCTTCTCCATGACCTTTTGGAAGCAATGACCTCTTGTAGAGAACTCTAGGGGTTTTCAACACGCTGCTCCCGTCCCTTGGTCCGTCGCTCTGCTCCAGTAGGTTTGCCTTTGCCCCGTAGGATCTGCTCGTACTCGTGTTCCACCTTGCTCAGAGTGTATCTTTAGGTTCTGCCTTTTATCCGTGTGAGGTGAGCTAATTTGAATCAGGTCTATGCACTTAAAGTCAAGTGCCTGACTTGATTAGCAGGACATGTCCAGTAGGATGTATAAGAGTTAGTCTTGTTACTCTCAGTCGCCCTCTTCCTCAGCCTAGTGTTTGTGCAGAAAGGGGTTGGGGGTAGTTGGAATATCAGATCCTAAAAATAGGAGGGGTTGGTTGTACAATAAATGGGGGAATACCGCGTATCACCATCGGCTGCCACACCCCCACTCCCCGAAGACCCCTCACCCCGGTGATCCTCCTGCACTGGTCCAGCCCCAAGATTTGGATCCAAAGGTGATGGCTGGGCTCTAGCCACCTGAAAGAGACATCCCCGGGGACTAGCGGGTGAGACACCCACTTGTTTCTCACATACCCTTCCCCTATGCAATGTAGCCGCATCTGTTTCACAGGGAAACCGTGAAAGGAAATTGACGTTCCCCTGTTGTTTACCTTTTCAGTTTTCCACAGAAAAACATGAGAGTTGCAGGTTGTTAAGGATTTCAATCGGGCGACACACCTTGGTCTTAACCTAGCATGTAGCGCACAATTGGAATGCTTTCTCTTTATATTCTACGAATTCAATTTGAGATGGTACACAACCCGTCTCACACCCGCTTTTTCAAATACCCCGGGTCACAATGGACCAGGAACCAGGCCGGTTGGTGAAAATGCAATATATATTTATTTTTAAATTTCAAAGAAAATCATACAAATTTTAATATTGGGCTGCACTCACCAATGGGGTGATAATTACAATGAAAACTGAAGCAATACACTGGGTTAACCTTCTATAAGAACATATACAAAGCACAAATTAATATGAGCACTTTTCTCTTTGGGTAGATAGCACCTGAATTAAGATTTCCCCCTGCAATGCTCTCCCAAACCCCTATGAATCGAAATTGGAATGGACAGAAAGAATCAGGAGGGAGTCAGGGATGTTGTGCAGCAACAGAATCAAAATCTGACCTTCCCTCATAAAATAAGAGGCAAAAACAGTTCTCAACAAAAGGCATACAGTTCAAAAACAAGATGAAAGTAAGAACATGATGCAGCCGAAATCACACGTTGGAAAATTGCATTTTTTTTTCTCAATTGCCGTTTTAAATGACACAAGCAGTTTCTATGAAAAACTGGTGAAATACTCAGATTGGGAATGCTGTTTTTGGGCGGGGGATAGATGCACATCACAAGGACAATATAGGAATGAAAGGATGGTTGTAGCTGAAGATAAGGAAGAGATTTACAAGATAAAAAGAGGTTCGATTTTGGTAAAAAGAAGCCGTGAAAGAGAGAAAATCGGCTGAGAAAAAGAACAGATTTTACTTAAACTAGATTATTAAGACTATATTGCTAAAGAAAGACACAGTAGGATCCCAGCTTAATTTGCAATTTAACCCTTTCACCCCGCATTCAGATCTGTATGGGAATTAATTTCAATTATTCCAAATATCGTTAAGGAGTTACAAGATGGGGTGAATGAAAGAATGGCGCTAACACTAGGAAATCACAGACAAGATGCACAAAGAATTCTGACAGTTGGACAAATGACCGAGGCATGGATAGGGTTGCTTAAAGAGTGGAACAAAGACAAAGGGTCAACATGAGGTAAGCTAGGTGTTCTATGGGATAGGGAAAATACTCACAGTCCACGCTTGAATTTGGGATTTTGGAACAGTCAACCGGGTCTGGTCACTGCACAGCTCGGGTCACCAGGTAGCGCACAACTGGGCAATTCTGGTCACTGGATAGCAGTACAGCTGGATGACAGAGGTACAGCGGGCATGCAGCTAGCGGACAGCAAGCCGGTCTGGTCTCAGGATGCCCCCCCCTAAAAAGGGTACCACAGTTTTTCACCTGGTTAATGGGATTTTAGTTGGATTTTCTGAATCTAGGCTTTGCTGGGATAGGGTCAGCTTTGCTTTGGCCTTGCAGTAGAATCTGGAATCTGGCAAGATGGATGTAGAAGATTAGGAACGCAGGTGCTGGAAATTCAGGAGAGAGTCTGTCTAGAGTCCTGTCAGCCACCCTTTATATAAAGCATGGTGACATCAAAGAATGATATGGTAGGGCAGGCTTAGCTGCGTATGCCCCTAAACAACTGAATTGGTCAGGGGTGATTGTTTCTGCCTTCTTGTTAACTGATTGGACTCTTAGAAACATGACATCAGCTTTATGATGTGGGTTTACTATGTACAGAACCTCCCACATTTAATTTTGCCACAACCCAGTTTTGACATAAATGGCACATTTTGACAGTTGTGGCATCTTAACAAATCACATAGGATGGGCAGATTATATATTTTATGTAGAGCATGGCAGTCCAATTCTCACAGTTGTAGGACCTTGTTTCGTCCGTTTAACAATTTATCGTCGTTTTCAGTGAGTACTATTCGGCCTACAATTCTATAACTGTATATAGATTATTATTAGCCATATCAGTATTGAATTTCACAATGACATCATGTACACTTTCCTCAGAATGTCCACTTCTCTGCCATTTCTGTTACCAACTTGGCAGTGAAAGCTACAATGTCTTAAACTAAAACCCACAAAATTACACTGTTAACTTTTTACATTTTTGTGAAGTCCTGTTACAAAGATTAAAGTCCTAACATTTTATTAATAACATAGACTTTGGAAACGAACGGGGCCGGCCTTTGTCCTTCAATTGGCCCATTTTTATCTCAGCTACCACCAACTGTCATTTCAGCCCAGGGTGGGGATGGGGGATGTTTATTGCCACTTCTCCACTTCACAGTTTGCTGTCCCAGAATTTCTATTGTAAGAGACCTCAGCCCAGACAAAAGTCAGCCAAGGTAGTAATTATCACCCATGTGTGCCCTAGAATCTACTGTGAGGGGCCTTCTGTTGCTAGCAATCCCCAAGCAGAAACCTGTTTGGGGCTGATTTCCCCCATGTAGCAAATGCAATTTAAATCCTTTGTTTATTTATTTTTGTTCTCAATCAGAAGAAAGCCTGTTGAATAAAACCTCCCATATATGTTTCACAGCACAAACCCCTTTACATTGCTAGATAGGGGCAGGGACTTATCCAACATACACTTTTAAACAGGTATTTTTCTTATTTGCAAAGTACATTTAAACATGTGGTGACTGCTGGAATTTTCCTTTCAAATTCGGTTTTTCTCTACCATCTGAATTCACACATTGTTCTGTAGACATAGTTAGTTTCTTGTATGCAGCAATTTGTTTGAAACACAGATGCACTGAAATTGACATAGGCCCAGAGAACTGGGGTTTCTTTGAAGCATTGATCTTTTTGTCATTTTGTGACTCAAATGTCAAGTATTTTCTGCCGCTGAAAATTAAGTTTCTTTTGATTTTCTTTTTTTCAGATTTGGCTGGCACAGCCTGTCATGCAGGGATAAAGCTCTCTTCTGCCTGAGCACAAACTGCATATGGATGGGTATGGCAGAGCCTTATGGAGAAAAGCAATGTGATGTGGAATAGATGAAAATAGCATCAAGTGTGGCGCTGTGGAGCAGCCCAAGATGGCTGCCTAGCCTTTCTGCTCCGTGCGGCTCAGGCATCGATCCAACAACATCTGCGGTCTTCCCCGATACATGGCATCATCGCTTTGCTGAGACATTACCTACACCTTGGGGCATGTACTGTGCAAGTTTGGACCCGCTTCGCCCTTCAGGGACCCAGCTACGACTCCCTTGTGCTGCTGGCCGTGTGCGAACCAAGGCGGGCGTTCGCCTGACATCCGGCCTCCCCCTGCCGGGCTCCCCTTCCTGAGGCCGCGCCAAGATAACTGTGGAGGCGGCCCCGGCCCCCTCCCTCCGTGCATCGCCGAGGAGCCCTGAGTGAGCTGCGGGGGCCTGACACCGCTGACTGCGGGGGCTTTGTGAGGGGCGAGCTGTGGCGTGATGGAGCCGCTGGTGGGGTCTGTGCTGGAGCGCGGTCACCCCCTACTCCCCAGCTCTGGGTGCCCACGCTCTTGCTGCCCGCAGCGCTGAACTTGCGGCCACAGACTGTTCCCGCCCGGAACGGGGAGCCCGGGGACCCACACCGCCCGCGCGGAGGTTCAGGTGAGGAGCGGGGGGGTGGTGAGCACAGTGTTTCGCCCCTGCTGTTCCCCATTGCTGCGTGTGCCCGTGTGCACCGCCGGCCCCACGGACCCGGCGGCACCTTCACTTCTGTATGCGGAGCCCCCTTGGGACCTGATCTGCTGACTCCGGTGCCTCCCCATGTGAGCCGCCTGGGATCAGAGCGCAAGTTCACCCAGGCTCGTCTAACCGGCGCTTAATACACTGCCTGTGTGTCTACTGAAGCCTGCTCCCCGCTACGGCCCCCACCTCACCATGTCCTTTCATTATTTGACTTTCACACACTGTATGTGAGTGGCTCCGCTCCCCCCTTCTGTCCCGGATACTTCAAGTGCGGCTGCCTGCAAACCCTGCCTGACCAGACGCAGGCAGTTGGGGCACATGAAGATACCACGCACTCCTGCCATCACAGTCCCGCCGCTCCGACAGTTTCATCTCACAATCCGCAGCGGCCCCGGCTGCCCAGGGGCAACCCGCACGTAAAGCCATATTGCAGCTCTGACTGACTGCCTCTGCTGCGACCTGCACACTTTGCTGATGCTGTGACATTGGTGGGAGGCCCCCGGTCCCATTGAGACTTACACCCCCCCACATCAACATCCCCTCCACCAGTGGGCCCTCACCATACTCGGGCCTACTCTAGCTGCAATGCCTAGCAGATCCAAGGGCGCTGCCCAGGGGGGCACCATGGACAAGTTCACTAAAGTGGTCCCCCGTGCTGAGCTGGCCCGTGCATCATCTTCACAGGACGAACCGGACCTGGACCCTCACCATGGGGTCGTAATGCCTGATCTCACCACGCTAATGGAATCCATGGCAAAAAATGTCACCTCCTTCCGTGAAAAACTAGATGACATCAACGCAAATGTTGCCTTGCTAAAACCTCGAATGGACCCGGCGGGATCTAGGATCACTGAGGCCGAAAATAGAATCTCGGCCAATGAGGATGGAATTCATGCGCTTCAAGACACTGTGGCCTCCCTATCGCGTGACATGAAAATGTGACGATTTGGAGTCTCACTCCCGCAGAAACAACCTGCGCATTATCGGAGTCCCCGAGAATGCCCTCAAGGGGCGGTTGGAAGGAGCAGTGGAAAAACTACTTAAAGTCCTGCTGTTTAATCCTGACCTCTCACCATATTTTACAGTGGAGACAAGCTCACCGGGCCCTATCACCACGCCCTAGACCAGGTGACATCCCCAGGCCCATCATCACTAAGATACTCAATTATACTCAATTATCGTGACAGAGACCTCATGCTCGGCCTGTCGCGGGAGAAGGGAGACCTACGATTTGAGGCCCACACTATAAGAATCTTCCCAGACTTTTCATTGGTGGTGCAGCAGGAGAGGCGTCAATTCCTTGGCGTTAAGAACCTCGTCAGGGAGCGCAACATCCCCTATGCCATTCTGTTCCCGGCGCGACTAAAAATCACTCACAATGGCAAGCTATATTTCTTCACTGTCCCAGACGATGCGGTGAAGTTCATCGAGTTACAAATACCGCTTCATGGGCCGAGAAACGACCACGCCAATGACAACTAATCACAAACAGCACGGCCCATACATCATGCCTACTGATCCTTGACTTATGATGAGTCGACTATGTCCACTCCGCAAATACGGCCTCCTATCACATGCACTTGGTCGCAGGCTGGCTCCTAGATGATATATACTGCTTTCTCCCCCTCTTGGTGCCTGGAGCTAGCCTTGTGTCCCACCCTCTCCAGCAATGTGGACCAGCCAGAATGCGTTCTCTGGCTCCAGAGGCCGTTCGCAAGATCCGTTTTCCGCAGAAACATATCCGGGACAGCACTTGCTGCCTCACATCATGCTTAAAATGCCGGCCGCACGGCACCAGCGCTCTCCACTGCAGTTGCAATGTTTGATTTCATTTGGTTATTTCTAATGTTTGGCCCCTGTTGGGCGGGGAGGTGGGCCTATCCACGTTGGATCCAGCCCTCCGATGGCGGCACTTGTGTTTTGGGGTGGGGGGACTGCACTGCATGTTGGGGTTGGGCTGTGAGGGTGGGGGGAGGCACAGTTGGGGTTGAATTAAAAGTAAAAGACATGGCAGAGAGTTACACAACTTCAACTCAATATATCTTTATAAATGGCAAATGCAATCCGTGGAATGGTAATGAATACTACTGCAGGGATGTCCCATAATGCGCCACTATGGCCCTTAATATTATGACATGAAATATTCGTGGTCTGAGCAACTTCATTAAAGCCCGCAGGATAACTGCCTATGCCCAGAGGCATGGCATTAAAATTCTCTTTCTTCAAGAAAATCATGCCCTGGGGCGCCTAGCGACATACCTCGCCCTGACATGGGGCAACAACAGATACTATACGAAGTACTCAACCCAGTCCAGGGGGGTACTAACTTTAATCCATAAATCAGTCCAATTATCATTGCGCACCAGTCACATCGACCCCGAGGGTTGGTATGTAATACTTCACTGCTCACTCGCCAATATGGAATGCCTCCTTGTGAATACATATGCCCCTAACTTTGATGCTCCAGATTTTTTCCACGCCATCACCACCACGCTTCTGAAGTACATTGGTATTCCTATCATATGGGGCAGAGACCTGAACTTTATTCTGGACAACGAGCTGGACAGATCCGGGACCGCCCGTAGAGCTTCATCATGTGCAGCTCATAGATTACATGCACACATGGACACACTGGGTCTCAAAGATGTATGGAGAGCTCTCAACCAACAGGCTAGAGAGTACACCTTTTACTCATCGGTACATGTTAGCCTTTCCAGGATAGACCTGTTTCTCATTTCAGGCTGCATGGTGGGCAGGGCCACAAAGACTAAGATATTGCCGCACACACTATCGGATCACTCACCGGTAACACTTTGCATAACACTAGGACACGACCACCCTCCCCGCTCCTCCTGGAAATTCAAGTCAGAGGCACTCCAAGATATAGTTTTCAGAGCTGATTTCCTAGCTGACATCAACACCTTCTTTGACTGCAACAACAGGCGGGATACCTCCGATGGGGTGCGCTGGGAGGCATTTAAGGTCTTCATCAGGGGGATGTGCATCTCTAGAGAAGCCGGGGTCCTCAAAGTTATTAAAAATAGCTTACAGCAGTCGGAAGCAAAGCTAAAAGAACTCGAGAGGGAGTATGCCTCTGCCCCATCCCCGACCACACTGGCACAGATCAGAGCGGAATTGGAAACGTTCGAGACCCATGCCCAGAGGGAGGTCCAGTACTATGCCCGCCCCGTATCAGAAAGGAAATATGGTGAGGGGGACAGACCTGGGAGGACACTGTCCAGACTGGTCCGCGCAGAGGGGGGCAGGACTTGCATTGACTGTGTCAAAGACACAGGCAGCGCCCTGTGCTGGTCCGACCAAGACATCCTCGAGACATTCACTGCGTTCTACACAACCCTATACGGCCCCCAGCAAGAACACAGCCCACAAGACACGGACATCCTGCTAGACCAAATCCCCATGACCCTCCTCTCCCACGCGACTAGCGACCAACTTGAGGCTCCATTCACCCTCGACGAGATAACCACAGTCATCTTGAACTGTCCTAAGGGCAAGGGCAAGGCACCAGGCCCGGACGGCCTCACTTCCGGGTTTTATCGGAAACATGTAGCTGTCCTGGCACCCAGACTCCTGGAGGTGTGGAACGAGTCACTCAGGTTGAACACCCTACCCCAATCCATGCACAAAGCGCTTATAACTGTTCTACCCAAGCCGGGCAAACCGCTGGATGAATGCAGCTCTTATAGACCCCTCTCTCTGATCAACACCGACACAAAAATATTTGCTAAGATCATTGCAAATAGATTCCTCCTTATTATGACCCACTTAGTTCACCCGGACCAGAGTGGTTTCGTACCCGGCAGATCCACAGCCCTCAATATCTGCCGCTTATTTAATGTCTTGTCCAGAATCGATCCCAACGCAAACACTGTAGCGGTCACCCTCGATGCCCAGAAGGCATTCGACATGGTGTCGTGGCAATATATGTGGGCAGTACTCCATAAAATGGGAATTGGCCCACACATGATATCGTATATCAAACTGCTCTACACAAGCCCCGTAGCCAGAGTCCTAGTCAACTCCAGGACCTCGGCTCCCTTGGCTCTCCATAGAGGTACCCGCCAAGGCTGTCCGTTCTCATGGATACTTTTTGCGCTTGCTATCGAGCCCATGGCGGACAGCGTCAGAGACAAACACACACATAAAGGTATACGTCTACGCGATACCCCGGAGTTCATCTCACTATACGCAGATGATGTGCTTCTCTATATATGAGACCCGGCTGCCCACCTGGACCGGATCATACGGGACATAACAAAAATTGGCACTTTTTCGGGCTTCTCCATAAATTATACTAAATCTGAAATCTTTCAGCTCACACCTACCACTACACAGCTGACATGTGAATTCCCCCTCCGCTGGTCACCTAGGGGCATCAGATACCTCGGGGTGCAGGTATCCCTCACTAAAGCTTCACTATTGGCCGACAACTACGTGGCTGTGGCGCAGCTTGCAAGGCCCAAATGTTGAAATGGCGCAACCTCCCGCTCTCCTTGCCGGGCAGGCTGTCTCTAATCAAAATGATAACTGTCCCTAAACTGCTCTACGTCTTCGTTAATGTGCCGATCTGGCCCGGAAAGCGATACTTCAGGAATCTGCACTCTGCATGCGCTCAATTTCTGTGGCATTCCGGCGCGGTTCGTAAGAAATGGCAGCATATGACTCTTCCATATAAGAACGGGGGCTTCACCGCCCCCGACTTCGCTAAATACTGGGCAGCCGCACAGGCCCAACACGCCACATACTGGTACACGTTCACTGATCCTCCCCCACATGTGAAGCTCGAGAAGCTAGCAAGTGAAGGAGTTAACACCCTCTCTCTCATACTCCACCACACATGTCATACCAATGCCCCGGCCGACCCCGTAGTGGCTACAACCATGGCTTGGAAACGGATACTACATGCACAACCCAGCCACCACCCGTACTACAAATGGCTGCCCATTTGGCAGTTCCCAGGCCTCAGCCCTACACACGATAAACTCCTAATGAAACACTGGTATGACTTGGGTTATTGGGCCCCGACCGACCTATAACCTGAAGGGAAGTTTATCACCCCGCAGACATGGCGTCCCGGTCATTCCGGCAGCGCACTGGAACTACTACAATACTTCAGGTTGAGAGCAGTGATTCGAGCTTGGTGGCCCTCATACCCCGATGAGCCCCCAGACTCGCTGGAGATTCACTATATAACCAACTCGGCCGGGGCTAGAGGGATAGTGTCCTCGCTGTACAAAATGCTGATGGCCAACCCTACAGATGAGCCACATACGGCACGGGATATATGGAGCGATGAGCTGGATCTCCCCATCACTGACACAATGTGGAAGAAAATGTGCATACACACCCGTACCACCTCTTTAAATGCCAGATATACGTGTATCCAATATAAGCTCCTAAATCGATTATACTACACACCGCACAGATTGGACGAGTTCGCACACACCCAGGTTCACACCTGCCCTAGATGTAAATCTTCAGATGTGGATCATACACACATGTTTTGGTCCTGTGATGCACTGGGCCCATACTGGAAAGCCATAGTAGACGCTCTCTCAGAAATTACAGCGTCCCACATCTCTCCAGAACCATTAGCTTTACTGTTCGGCCTGTGGGATAACCCCGAGTTGAGAAAAGTGTCCAGGTTTCTGAATGTTGCCACCATGGTTGCCAAAAAATGCATATTACAATGTTGGAAGCGCCGCTCCCCCCCTTCATTTGAGATGTGGCTGAAGGCCCTCACCTGGACTCAAATGTGCGAGGAGGACTACATTAGCACCCTCCCGCTGACCTCTCATCCCAAGAATGTATGGACGGAATTCTGTACCTATTTGAACAGCAAGGATGACTTAGCTCTACTGTCTTCCCCTCCTCCTGATGTAGGGAACTAGTCCATTACTGAGCCTCACAGATTTGTAAAACTGTATATCTACCCTTGCTTGTATTTCCCATGTACTGTATAATCACTGATGTACCTGCTACCATATATATCGTGTGCACTGTGTTGATTGTCTGTTCTCTCGCCATGCCAATAAAGAAAAGTAAAAATAAAAAAAAAAGAAAATAGCATCAAGGTAGTATCCTTTTCAGTGTCAAATATTCCCTTTGATGGGAACAATATTCTGCTTTGATTCACTTCTTTTGGGTGCACCCAAGAACACACTGGCACCTTTCTCGGTGTGCCCCCTGTTCCAAGTCGCCCAATAGGGGTTTGGCAAGATGGTGCAGCCATCCTTTTGCCTCTGTAAAACACAGTTTTGATGCAATGGTGCTCCAAGCAGCCAGCGCAGCCATTTTACTGTTGACTGCAAAAGCGCAGCTTGGTCATAAATGGGAATTCTGCTGAGTGGGTCAATGTAGCCCACGAATCCCCCCCACCGACTCTTCTGAGATTCCTTGTTGAGGGAGAGTAGGGCAAAGTGGGGTTCATTAGGTAGGAGTCCTTCTTCCATCAGTGAGCGTTACGCCACGATCCTCCCGCTGTCTCTCATTGAAGCGTGGAACGACACACACAGCTTTCCCTGAGGTCTTCCTTTGTGGTGTTGAGTGACACCCCCAGCTTTTTCTTCAATCCTTCCTTTCCAGGTCCCCGGCAATGTTCTCCTTGGACTATGAAGGGTGCAACCAGCATGAATCTACTGAAATAGATAAGAACCGGTTACTACATTTTCCCACTGACTGCCCTCCAGGAAGGGTGCTAGCAGTGGGACACACATGAATTGCAATAATGACAGTATTCAGACAACAAGACAAATGCACACTCACAAGACACAGATAACTATGGATTTGGCTAGAGGTTTTGGGAATCTCTTTCGTCCTGATAATGAAGAAAAATACTCCCTGTTAAATAATTATACCTATACACCTATCTGATCCCTTCTAGTTCTTCTTTTGCTTGTTCCTATTCTCCAGATGTCTCCTCTATTTGATTTTCTCTGGGCTCCTCATTTTGCTGCAAAGTGTGCCAAGGGTAACAACTGTTTAGCTGATTAATATGGATCCATTTCTCTTCTGTCAGTTCTCCTTAGGGGATGAGGATTCTATAGGCGACAGGTGAAATTTGATCTACAATTTCAAAAGGTCTGCGCCAGCTCGATAAAAATGTCAGCTCATTGGTCTGGTTCCTTTGGAAATTGTACAAGTAGACCCTGTCTCCTACTTGATATTCCTTTTTGGTTGTTTTTAAGTAATATTGAGTCTTCATCCCCCCTGCAGATCTTTCCAGATTCAGCTGAGCGTACGCAAAAGCATGTTGAAGGTGTTTTCTTAGATTCTCAACATACTCATGAGTTGTGGAGTCATTTATCAGTGTCTGATCTTGTGTTCTGTAGAGCAGATGCTGAGGTAGCGCCATCCTTCGTCCAGTCATTAGCTCAAATGGAGACATCTTGTTTCAGAAGAAGGTGTAGATCTGATGGCCATCAGGACAAGCAGTAATCGGATGTCCCAACTTGCCCCAGAATCTGACACAAATGTTTTTAGAATGCTCACAATGGTTTTATTGTACCTCTCAACTCCCCCACTAGAATACACCGGTATGCAATGTGAAGTTTCCTTTTTACCTCAAGTATCTCCCACATCTTTGTCATCACTTCGCTGGTGAAATGACTACCCCGTTCTGACTCAATCCTTTGGGGTAGGCCAAACGCGAGAAGATGTGGTTGATCATCAGGGCAGCTGCTGTTTCTGCCTTACAATTTGGGGCCGGGAGACATTCCACCCATTTGGTAAACAAGCATGTTACTGTTAACATGTACTTGTTCCCCCTAAAGGAGCGAATCATGGGCCCGATGATATCTACTTGTAAATATGACCAAGGCAGTGTCATCCCCCTCTTCTGGAGGGGAGCTCGGTGTGTGACTGATGTTGGGTGAAATTGTGCACACACAAGACACCCATTCAAGTACTGGTTGAGGTCCTGCCCCATGTGTGGCCAGTATGCAGCTCTCCTAAGATTTCTAAAGTAGTGTGAAACCCCCGATAACCGGCTGTGGGCGCATCATGGACGTGACTAAGCATCAGGCTTCGGAATGATGTAGGTATCACCCACTGGTCACAGCCAGCGATGGATCTCCTTACCAACAATTTGTCTTGGATTCAGAACATTTTTTGGACACTTCATCAACACTCTGAGGTCCTCTTTCCCAATGTAATCGGTATCCGTCAGAGGAAAGTTCTCTGCGTCCTCAATGTGTTGATAACATTTCCCAATAATCAGATCCCCTTTTTGTGCCGTGATTAAATCAGCATCTGTGGTCTCCTTATTCCACTGGGCAGTTGAGAGTTCATTGTGAGCATTTGTCTGGGACCTAGTGATAGCAGTGACCTGGATTTCCCCCAACAGGGACTTGATCTCAAGGAGGTCCCCCTGGGTGGCTCTGCTTTTGGCCAACTGGTCAGCTAGGTCATTTCCAGTTTTGCTTGGCTCCTCTATTCTGGAATGACCCTTGATATTCTTCCAATAGATGGTCATCCCACTAGAGGTGACCAGATCATCAATATTTTGGATTAGCTTGCCATGTTTAAGTGGTTTGTTATTAGCACATAGCATGCCTCTGGTTTTCCAATTAACAAGGTGCTCCACAAACCCGTTCCGGGCATAATCTGAATCAGTGATTATGACCAGTTCGTGGAGTTGGTGTTGGACGGCAGTGAGGATGGCCTGGTGAACTGCCATCAACTCCGCCACCTGACTACTGCAGGGACCGATTTTGTACCCAGTGCAGGGTGGCAGGGCATCATTCACCCAGGCATTCGCAACGCCGCCCACCAGTTCCCTTTCCCTGTTATTGTCAACATGGTAGGAACACCCATCCACATAAACTGTGGGCCTTCCCCCGCACTTGTCTTCTTCATAGACTTTGTGCGGGGAATTCAGGTACACCTCCATGTTATCCTGGGTTTTAAAACTTTCGTCATCGAGACAGTTTTCTCTGGCACAATAATGCAAGTCAGCCAGACCTTGCGCGAGGGGACTCTTTTTGTTTTGGCCATATCTGACCTTCACAGGAAAGCCTTGCATTGACAGAATCCAGGAAATACTTCTGGAATTACTCACATTTCCGGCCCGGATTCTGTCACTTTGTAGGTATTGCAAAGGCTGGCGTGGAGTCTCCACTATGATGTGCTCCCCCTGGATTTTTTTATACTCACACCGTTGGCAGGAGTTCCTTCTCACAATTTTTGAATTTCTTCTCCACAGAGGGTAAAGTCTTGCTTGCATAGGAGATTACTTTATTGACCTTGTCATGCTTTTGATATAATACTGCTGTTAAGCATGTATTCGAGAACCGTGTCTCCAAGAAGAACTCCTTGTTTTTGACAGGAGTAAGCTAGACAAGGCGCTTGTGAGAGGCTTCTTTTGAGTTGCTTTACTGCCTCGGCTTGTTCTGGCCCCCACTCCCACTTGCCCCCCCTTCCAACAGATGGATCAGGGGTCTTGTGACCTCTGCGTAATCCTCAATGAACTTCCTACGGTAATCAGTCAGTCCAAGGAGGCTTCTTAGCTCACACAGAGTTGTGGGGTCTTTCAGTTTTAGGAGTACTTCCACTTGCTTTTCTTGGGGACAGAAACCCTCAGTAGTAATCTCATGCCCCAAGAGGTTCACACGGGTCCTGCACCACTGTGCCTTTTGAAAGGATAGTTTTGCTCCGGCAACCCTCAACTGGGTCAGAACATAACGGATTTCCGCTACATGTTCCTCCACATTTGAGCTTTTTATCAGGACATCATCCAGATAGGCCAGGTTACCCCTTTTACCCAAGTCGGGCATGGCCTTATGTAGGAACATGTTGAATTAATTGCCGGAGTTGATGTGTCCGGTGGGAGTCCGGATCCACGTGTACTGCTGCCCCCCCGAAGGTAAAAGCCAGCTTGTATTGGTCCTTCCTACCTTTGACCCCTGGATCTAGGCCAGTCCTTGGTCAATGTACGGGAGAGGCCATCGGGACATGTGGACCCATTTATTTAGCCCCCTAAGGTCTCCACTGGCCGTTTGGTTTTAAAATCCCCAGCACCAGATTATTAAAAGTGCTGTGGACTGGACGAATTATCCCACGTGACTCAAGGTTTTTGATGATTTCCGTCAGGGACTCCATCGATGCGAGAGGCAAGCAATGTTGCTTTACAAACACAGGAGTCATTCCAGATCCATGGGAATTGTTGTAGTATGGATTTCGGTGCGACCACAGTCGTACGAGTCCACCGCAAAGAGATCTTGAAAATCTAAGAACACCTGTTTCAACTTTTGCTTTTGCTTTTGCTCCGGAGTCTCACAGGATGATAGGTTGACTCGCTCTTCAACCATTTGCCTGAATCCTGGAAAGACTTCCAGATTTGCTATCCCAGCGGCCTCCTCAAGCTGGGTGGAGAGGTCTCTGGTTAGAGTGTTGACCTGGACAGAGGGTTTCAGGTAGGAGAGGCAGTCATTGTGGACCTGGAATATCACCTCATCCTGCCTGATGTCACAGGTCACCTCTTCCTCATCGTAATGGCAGGAAGAGTACACCAGGAAATTCCCCCCTTGCCGGGTGAAGATCCTGTCTGGTGGTAAGTCATTGTCACTGTCATTATCAAAACAGTCATTGGGGATTGGTCCTATAAATTCATTTCCTAGATCCATGGAAAAATGCCGATCATCAACCGCCATTCCAATGATGGTGTCTCCGCCCAGAGTGATACTCCTGAGGTCGCGGTTATCCACCACTATTGGAATGTTGTTGCGTTTTACATTGAATAATGGGGTTGGGTTTAACCTCAACCCCTGCTGTTGGAAAAGGGCATTGAAGGTTACATATGCGTCAGGATTTTGCAGTTTCTGTCCTCTTTTAATTTTTAATTCCAGTGGGAATTGTCAGGTCCGTCCTGGGATGGAGACCTCCTCTCCAATTTGAACTTCAACTGCATACAGCATCAATTGGGCTGACCAAAATGCTTTTTCTGAATCATGGAAGTCCATGGGATTGCCCCCTAGTCGGGACCAGGCTTTGTAATTTATCAGGTCCAAATCAATGGCAAATCAATTGAGAATGTCACTGCCTAAATAGAATGCAGCAGGGACATCTCGCACAACCCAACAATTATGTTCTATGCTTTTGTTTCCTATAGACATTTTGAGCATAAACCTGCTAGGCAGGAGATGTTTGGAATTGGGAGTTTCCAGCCCCATTTCGCACTTATCGAACAATTTAAATGTGGAAATGGCTGGATCTTTTGGGAGCTTTTGGAACATGGCTTCGCTGATGAAGCTCTTTCCGTTGTTCACGCACATTCGGGCGAGAACAGACTCCTTCCCCTCATGCAACTGAATAGGGATGAACATTAACAAATATGATTTCTCACAATAGCAGGAATATATAAACACTGGCAATCACAAGGCAAGTTCTCAACAAAAGGCATACAGTTCAAAAACAAGTTGAAAGAAAGAACATGATGCAGCCGAAATCACACGTTGGAAAGTTGCATTTTTTTCTCAATTGCTGTTTTAAATGACACAAACAGTTTCTATGAAAAACGGGTGAAATACTCAGATTTGGAATGCGGTTTTTGGGCTGGGGATAGATGCACATCACAAGGACAAAATAGGAATGAAAGGATGGTTGTAGCTGAAGATTTGGAAGAGATTTGCAAGATAAAAAGAGGTTCGATTTTGGTAAAATGAAGCCATGAAAGAGAGAAAATCAGCTGAGAAAAAGAACAGATTTTACTTAAACTAGATTATTAAGACTATATTGTTAAAGAAAGACACGATAGGATCCTGGGTTAATTTGCAACATAACCCTTTCACCCCGCGTTCAGATCTATATGGGAATTAATTTCAATTATTCCAAATATCGCTAAGAAGTTACAAGATGGGGTGAATGAAAGAATGGCGCTAACACTAGGAAATCACAGACAGGATGCATAAAGAATTCTGACAGTTGGACAAATTACCAAGGCATGGACAGGGTTGCTTAAAGAGTGGAACAAAGACAAAGGGACAAGATGAGGTAGGCTAGGTTTTCTATGGGTTGGGGGAAATACTCACAGTCCAGGCTTGAATTTGGGATTTTGGAACAGTCATCCGGGTTCTGGCCACTGCACAGCTCGGGTCACCAGGTAGCGAACAGCTGGGCAATTCTGGTCATTGGATAGCAGTACAGCTGGATGACAGAGGTACAGCGGGCATGCAGCTAGCGGGCAACAAGCCAGTCTGGTCTCAGGGTACCCCCCAAAAATGGTACCACAGTTTTTCCCCTGGTTAATGGGATTTTAGTGGGATTTTCTGAATCTAGGCCTTGCTGGGATAGGGTCATCTTTGCTTTGGCCTTGCAGTGGAATGTGGAATCTGGCAAGATGTATGTAGAAGATCAGGAATGTAGGCGCTGGAAATTCAGGAGAGAGTCTGTCTAGAGTCATGTCAGCCACCCTTTATATAAAGCATGGTGGCATCACAGAATTATATGGTAGGGCAGGCTTAGCGGAGTATGCCCCTAAACAACTGGATTGGTCAGGGGTGATTGTTACCGCCTTCTTGTTAACTGATTGGACTCTTAGAGACATGACATCAGCTTTATGATGTAGGTTTACTATGTACAGAACCTCCCACAGTTAATTTTGCCACAACCCAGTTTTGAAATAAATGGCACATTTTTACAGATGTGGCATTTTAACAAATCACACGGGCAGATTACATATTTTATGAAGAGCATGGCAGTCCAATTCTCACATTTGTAGGACCTTGTTTCGTCCGTTTAACAATTTTTTGACGTTTTCATTGAGAACTTTTCGGCCTAAAATTCTATAACTCTATACATGTGTATAGATTATTATTAGGCATATCAGTATTGAATTTCACAAAGGCATCATGTACACTTTTCTCAGAATGTCCACTTCTCTGCCATTTGTGTTCCCGACATGGCAGTAAAGCTACCACGTCTTAAACTAAAAACCACAAAATTACATTTACACTGTTAACTTTTTACATTTTTGCAAAGCCCTGTCCCAAAGATAAAAGTCTTAACATTTTATTAATAACATTGTCTTTGGAAACAAATGGGGCAGGCCTTTGCCCTTCACTTGGCACATTTTTTTCTCAGCTACCACCAACTGTCATTTCAGCCCAGGGTGGGGATGGGGGTTTCCCAGTTTGATTGAACGTTTATTGCTGCTCCTCCACTTCACAGGTTGGTGTCCCAGAATTTCTATTGTAAGAGACCTCAGCCCAGACAAAAGTCTGCCAAGGTAGCAATTATCACCCATGTGTGCCCTAGAATCTACTGTGAGGGGCCTTCTGTTGCTAGCAACCCCCAAGCAGAAACCTGTTTGGGGCTGATTTCCCCCATGTAGCCAATGCAATTTAAATCCTTATTTTATTTATGTTTGTTCTGAATCAGAAGAAAGCCTGTTGAATAAAACCTCCCATATATGTTTCACAGCACAAACCCCTTTACATTACAAGATAAGGGCAGGACCTTATCCAACATACACTTTTAAACAGGTATTTTTCTTATTTGCAAATGTACATTTAAACATGTAGTGACTGCTGGCATTTTCCTTTCAAATTCGGTTTTTCTCTACCATCTGAATTCCCACATTGTTCTGTAGCCATAGTTAGTTTCTTGTATGCAACAATTGGTTGAAACACAGATGTACTGAAATTGACATAGGCCCAGAGAACTGGGGTTTCTTTGAAGCATTGATTTTTTTGACATTTTGTGATTCAAATGTCAAGCATTTTCTGTGGCTGAAAATGAAGTTTTTTTTATTTTTTTTTCCAGATTTGGCTGGCACAACCTGTCATGCAGGGATAAAGCTCTCTTCTGCTAGAGCACAATCTGGATATGGATGGGCATGGCAGGACCCTATGGATAAAAGCAATGTGATGTGGAATAGATGAAAATAGCATCAAGGCAACATCCTTTTCAGTGTCAAATATTCCCTTTTCAATGGGAACTTTTTGCAAGCAGCAGTGCAGCGCTCCTTTGATTCGCTTCTTTTGGGTGCACCCAAGAACACACTGGAACCTTTCTCAGTGTGCCCCCTGTTCCAACTCGCCCAATAGGGGTTTGGCAAGATGGTGCAGCCTCCTTTTGTCGCTGTAAAACACAGTTTTTATGCAATGGTGCTCCAAGGAGCTAGCGCAGCCATTTTGCTGTTGACTGCAAAAGCGCAGCTTGGTCCTAAATGGGAGTCTGTCAATGTAGCCCACAAGGTCTAAGAACCATCGCAGGGTTAGAGTCCTTCCGTTGACTTATCCATACTAAAGGTGACTGGTCGGTGACAAGTGTGAACCTTGTCCCTAGAAGGTAGTATCTTAGATGGACGATTGCCCTTTTCATGGCAAGGGCCTCTAATTCCAATACAGAGTAGTTCTTCTCACGTGGGAATATTTTACGACTAGTTAATAGGATGGAGTGTTCTAATCCATCATATATTTGTGATAAAACTGCTCCTAACCCTGTGAGAGAGGCATCAGTTTGTAACACAAATTCTTCTGAAAAGTCTACTACTTTTAGGATTGGGTTCTAACACACGGTTTGTTTTAGGTTGTTGTTACATGCATCGTCCTCATAATTCCGAAGAATCTTCTGAGGTTCAGCATAACTTAGTTTGTCTGTTAATCTGGCTGTTCTATCTGAAGAATTTGGAGTAAACCTACGGTAATAACCAATCAATTCTAAGAATGCCTGAGGTCTCTCTTGGTCTTGGGTGTGGGGGTGTCTTGGACAGCTTTCACTTTTTCTTGCTGGGGCTGGACACTGTCATTCCCTTCAAAAAAGCCTAGGTATTTCACGGCTGATTGAGCCAGCTTACATTTGGATGGATTGGCAGTTAAGCCTACCTCTCTGAGGGTCTCATAATAGTAGAAAGATGAAAAAGATGGTCTTTCTAAGTTTTACTATAAATATCTATGTCATCAATATATGCCCCACAGAAATCAGAGTAAGGCTGTAATATCCTGCCCTTGAGTCGTTGGAAAGTGGCTGGGGTCCCATGCAGGTCAAAATGATAATGATAATGAGGACTTTGAACTGGAATAGTCCCAGGGGTATTGAAAAGCTGTCTTTTCCTTATCAGGTCCATGTACTGGGACCTGCCAATATCCCTTGGTTAAATCTAGGGTTGATAGGAATGTGGCATTTCCAAATGTATCTATTAACTTATCAATGTGTGGCATAGAATATGCATCGAAGGAGGAGATGGCGTTAACCTGCCTGAAGTCTATGCAAAACCTTCAAGAATGATCAGGTTTAGTTACCAACACAATAGGGCACGATAATCTTTACCTTCAGTATTTCTTTCACTTCCTCAATCACTATTTGTTTTCGTGCTTCTGGGAGTCTATATGGTTTCAAATGGACCACTTTTCCCTTTGGTGTTCTGAGATAATGATAAGTATGATGTACTCTCCCTGGTTTCTCGCAGAATACATCAGGGAATGCTATAATAAGGTTGTTCAAATCTTCTTATTTCTGTTTAGGTATTTCTTGGTGAATAAGTCCAGAGTTAGCTATCTCCTAGGGCACCAAACAAGACAATATTGAGGAGGTGGAAGTCTTTTTTTCCACACCTTGACGAGATTTACATGGTAGAGGTGGATATTTTGCTTTCTATCAGGTTGAGCTATTTTATAGATACAGCTTCCTGTTTGCACTAGCACCTCATATGGCCTATGCCACTTTGAAACAAGTTTAATTTCAGAGGTAGGTAAGAGGACTCATAGCTTCTGTCCTACTGAAAATGATCTTAAATTCACTTTCTTGTCATGTGTGGATTTCTGTTGGGTGTGAGCTGTCTCCATGTGAGTGTGGACTAGATTCTGGACGAATTTCATATGCTCTCCCAATTGGGTAGCTGTCTGTGAGAGGGGAATAGGTGCCTCTTCTCTCTCATCCTAGGTCTCCCGGAGCATGTCTAAGACATGTCTTTATTCTCTACCATGAAGTGATTCAAAAGTGGATAATCCAGTGGATGCCTGAGGGGTCTTTCTTACTGCAAATAGGGCCCAGGGGATCATGCGATCCCAGTCCATCCCATCCTCATCTACCAATTTTCTCAAAATCATTTTAAGGGTTTTGTTAAATCTCTCTATCAATCCGTCTGTTTGGGGGTGGTAAACTGAGGTTCCTAAGGTGGTAATGTATAGTAATTCCTTGACTTCACCCATAGAAATTGGATCCCTGATCCATCAGAATTTTCTTGGGAAAACCAACCATAGAAAAGAATGGTAGTAGGTGTTTTAAAATATGCTGGGTTGTGTTGTTCCACATGGGGAAAGCCTCTGGGTACTGGGTGGCATAATCAACGATTACAAGAACATATTTATTACCCAGTCTAGAACTTTCCAATGGTCCAATGATATCATCCCAATTCCGGAGAAAAGGACTTCTATTATCGGTAATGGGTTTAGTGGGGCAGGTAAAGGAATATGTGTGCTGGTTTTCTGGTATATTTCACATGTCTGAATTAATTTCTTTATGTCAGCATGGGTACCTGGCCAGTACATTTTTCCACTGATGTGAGCTTGGGTTTTAGACTGTCCTAAATGTCCCCCTGTAAAATGAGAACATGCAGTCTCTAGCACAATCTTGCGAAGGGTTTTGGGTATTACTAATTGAATTTTACTTAGACCTTCTCTGGAGGTTTCCTTTCTATATAGTAATCACTGTTTCAGGAAGAAAAAGAGGCTCTCCTTTTCTTGCCCTTCTCCCTCAGGAATCACTTGTAAAAAAGCCTCTGCGAGTGCTGTATAATTTCTCTGGGCGAAGGCTAGATGGTAGGTTATTCTTCCCTTTTTGCCTCAGTGATATGTATTTCATCGGCCTCTCCAAAGCCTAAGCTACGGCTCTCAGTTTCCTCTGGTTCAATGTGTTCCTTAAAACAAGGAAATAGAGCCTTCTCAAGAATTCCCTGTGCAATTTTGTCCCCACAGTGTATTTCAAATGGGGTTACACCATGGTTCTGTAGGAGAACCTTTATGACTCCCCAAAAGTCTGGGTCTTTGATGCCTGGAATGACATCTGGGACAAACCTCCAGGCCAGGCCAGATTTTTGGGGCCAATCTTATATAACAACCCACAGGGGGTATTAGGACTAAGTCTGTGGGAATCATTCCTCTTTTCCCTGGAGGGATAGTGGCTTCTCTTCTGCTACACATATCAAAGCCTATGGATTATTTTGTGGTAGTAAAGTGGTCTGAGGCTCTGTGACTAAGTTTCTGGAATTACAGAGTCCCCCAATTTGTACCAATTGAGTCATATCCCACTACTGACACCATATGTAGGAGATGCATTGTATCACAGTTATGACACTGACACAAAAGATACAATTTGTAAAACCTTTATTAACTTTGCTGGTTTGGAAAACTTCTACTTTGCCCAATAGCTAGGGTGGAAGTTGTCTCAACCATCAAATAATAAAGAAAACAGTATAAGACTTGTCTGTCAAATCAAAATGACCTATGCTAACAAACACTAATGCCTGCCGTATCTCTTGTACAAAAAAGTGTGTAAAGGAGGTAAGTATATAAAAGGAAAATCAGTGTTTGACAAAGAATAAATGTAGCCTAACCAGCTCTCCTCCCCACGTTTAGACAGCACGGAATAAGGCAGTCTCAGAAGGCAGGATTACACACTCTGGCTTGGGCTTTCATACTGAAACAGTTCGGAACGTGAATCGAGGCCCGCCTGACCTTCCACGTCAAAGGCCTCTTACTCCAATCTTTCCCAAACAACGAAATAGAAAGTTCACATCGGTCCCCCTGTCGGGCTCAGACCTATTAAAAAAAACTAATGTGCAAGGTTGGTCCATCTCTGTCGGGCTCAGACTTTTCACAGTTCAACAACACTTTCCGGTGTGCCCTTCAGTAAGCGTTTTATACTTTGGGTCTCCCTCAGTCGGGCTCACACTGCTTTTTCGGATGTCAAAGACTTTTGATTGTGCGCGGCTTTCTTTACAGACCACCGCAGGAACACTTCAACTCAGAATTCAATGTTCTGCTTTTCCTCTCCCCTTTTCTCAGGGTTAACTTGGTTCACTTTCATTTTTACAGTTCATTCACTTGTATCGCTACAATGTACAATGTACCTTTCACAGAGACTTTCAAATTGGCTACTTCCTTTCGCCAGACCACTCCATTACTCAGTATCGCTGATTCCACAGCTGTCCTTACTTCAAAGTTCATTCAGAGGACTGCCTTTCTTCACATCTCACCTACACACATGCAGACTTCACTTGTGATATACTGTTGCCAACTTCAATCTTTCTTAGCACACATCGGTCTCTCAGGGCGCTTGCTAACTCACCGGCTGTGTGCGGTTCTTTCTTGCTTTTTTGATTTCTAATTCACAAGTCACGGTTAGAGCCACAGGCTTGGCCTCACCCCCCCCCCCCCAACTCTGCTATTCACCCGGGAGGGTTGCTGGAGTCCTGAAACACAATGCAGTATTCTATATTGGGATCTTGCCTTCTCCAAGTGTCTTTCGCGGCCTTGTGGAGGTAATAATCTCTGGTAGGGAACTCTTGGAGTTTTTGACCTGCTGCTCTTGTGCCTTGGTATCGCTACAATGTACAATGTACCTTTCACAGAGACTTTCAAATTGGCTACTTCCTTTCGCCAGACCACTCCATTACTCAGTATCGCTGATTCCACAGCTGTCCTTACTTCAAAGTTCATTCAGAGGACTGCCTTTCTTCACATCTCACCTACACACATGCAGACTTCACTTGTGATATACTGTTGCCAACTTCAATCTTTCTTAGCACACATCGGTTTCTCAGGGCGCTTGCTAACTCACCGGCTGTGTGCGGTTCTTTCTTGCTTTTTTGATTTCTAATTCACAAGTCACGGTTAGAGCCACAGGCTTGGCCTCGCCCCCCCCCCAACTCTGCTATTCACCCGGGAGGGTTGCTGGAGTCCTGAAACACAATGCAGTATTCTATATTGGGATCTTGCCTTCTCCAAGTGCCTTTCGCGGCCTTGTGGAGGTAATAATCTCTGGTAGGGAACTCTTGGAGTTTTTGACCTGCTGCTCTTGTGCCTTGGTCCGTCACTCTGCTCCAGTAGGTTTGCTTTCGCCCCGGAAAGTTCTGCGCGTACTCGTGTTCCACCTTGCTCAGAGTGTGTCTTTAGGTTCTGGCTTTTATCTGTGTACGGAGAGCTAATTGGAATCAGGTGTATGCACTTAAAAGTCAAGTGCCTGACCCGATTATCGGGACATGTCCAGTATGATGTATAAGAGTTAGTCTTGTTATTCTCAATTGCCCTCTTCCTCTGCCTAGCATTTGTGCAGAAGGGGGGGGGAGTTGGGACAACAGATCCTAAAAAATAGGAGGGGTTGTATGTACAAAAAAGGGAGAATACTGCATCTCACCCTCGGCTGCCTCACCCCCACACTCCAAAGACCGCTCACCCAGGTGATCCTACTGCACTTGTCCACCCCAGTGTCTGGATCCAAAGGCGATGGCCGGGCCCTGGCTATAGGAGAGAGAGATTGCTGGGGACAAGTGGGTGAGACACTGTCTGGTTTCTCATACTTCTTAAAGAAAATAATGCCAAAATATGCAATTTCTCCACTCTCTCAACCTTCTTTCCAGACTGAAAAGGTGATACTTTGCCACCCACAATCAAGATTTTACTTTTTCCAAAATTAACTGACAGCTATATTTCTGATATAAATGTGCATATGTTGGGAAGGAGCCTAGTGCTTTCCTTCATTTCCAAACTTTCCAAGCGCTTTAGAATTAGGCAAGACTTCTGTTAACTATTTTCTAAGCACAAGAATTCTGGGGGGAGGAGGGTCACTAAATAAAGATAGTAAGGATAGAAATATAAAGGTGCAAATAACTATTTAGATGGATATATTTGTAAAACTGTTAAATTGTTGTTAGCTTTGCTCAAAGCACACTGTGAATTCAGCATGTGCTAGAAATAGACTATAGGCAGGCTGGCAGAGAGCACGAGGTAACTCAGCAGCTGTTCCGGTTCATCAATAGCCCATGCATACTAAGAATAGGAGTGTACAGAGTCAATGCACGACATACAGAATTATGAAATTAGGTTTAAAAGAGATTGTAGGACCACATAAAAATATGAGTAAGATGTGTGAAGTATGAATGAAAATTAGTTATAAAAATGTTTATTTTTTACTGGGTGCTAGGCCTCAAAGTTTGTAAAAATCTGCAGGGCTGCAGTGTGTTTCTATGTAAGGTATTCATATGTTAAGTAGCATGGCTGCCAGGAATTGCTGATGATGAAGAAAGGAAGACTTTGTAGAATCCTCGGTATGGCAAGAAGAAAAATTTTGGATGAGCTCTGCCGGTATCCAGTAACCAAGTCAAGAGTATTTAAGCTCCAGGCCCAGTACCATTCTTCAGGACCTGTGAGCCAGCCACGAACGACAGAATGCTTGTCGGAAATAGAAGAGTCCTCTGCCATTCCCCCAATCCTCATGTTCTGTAAAGATTAAAATGTGTTATCTCTTACAAAATAGACTCATGACCTTAATTCCCTAGAGGGGTGCATTTACTCTGGTTTTAGCGTGATCAGGGGTACCCCAATATATTTAAGGGGTGCTCCTGTAAGTTGGGGTTCACTTTCACGTATTTATCGATGAGATTTTGGAGGGCACAAGGAGTCTGAGCTAATCAGACTGTCTCATTCACGTATGTTTATGAAGTAACTGAAACCCCTTTGCATAGTGCACATTAAGTTTCTCAGACAGCATGCCATCTTGTCTTCTTTCAAGGTTCCCAGATTATCTCCTTCTTCCTGCCTCTTCTCTTGATTCCTCCTGTGTACATCTTGTTTGCCTGTCTGTCTGTCCCTAAGTGTCCACTTAATGTACCAAACTCTGATCTTGGCTACGTCCCTCTTAGCTAAACCTGTAATTCTGCTGGATACTTACACAGGTAAAGCAAAGGTCTTTGACACAAGGGTGCCTTGAACTTCACAATTTCAAATCCTTTGGCGGGGCTAATTAGCCTTGCATTCTTCCAAGGTTGACAAATCATGTAGCATTCAGAAAATGGGCTGATAACACCAGTTATTACAGTGCTTTGAGGCTGGAGAATGGTATGAAGCTATATAAGTACACACTATTATTTACTGGTTGGATAGTTTATCCAGAAGTCCAACTTCAGCTTATTCCAAAATCACAAACCAGCCTATCCTGGCTTCTTAATGTTCAGATCACTATCACTGCTGACTGATTCCCAATTGGCCACTTTGTTTGAATCATGGGCTTGCGGGATTTAGTGAATGCACTTTTCATGCATAAATGAGGACAGGCTGTAGAGGCAGAGAAAGGCCCCAGCAGCATGCTGAGAGGGTAAGGAGTGGGTGGGGTTTGGGGAGAGGTCAGCAGTGAGGGAAATAATTGCCAGAGAGAGGAATGAGGCTGTGGGAGGGAGGAGGGGGTGGCAGAGTAAGCAGACCAGGCTGGAGACCAGGAGTTGTGGGGTGTGTCCACTGCATGAGGAGGGATTTCGGTTGGGGAAAGTGGACAGCAAGACTCAGGGGCTGGAGGTGTGGGTCTCACATGAGGGAAAAGAAGGGAGGTTAAGGCACAGTGAGGTTTTCAACACTACGTGGAAGCCTTAATCGGTCTGTATGGAAACCTCATAGACCCTTATTTATAGGGTGTTCATATTTTTTTCTTAAATATTATATAGATTTAGTTTCCTATGCAATGATGTCCCCTGCCACGGTTGCAAGTGTGGGTGTGACTCAGGGGGCCAACCTCTACATTTTGTGAGGCCCAGGGATGGTAGAAGAATGCCCTGGACCCTGGCAACCACTGCAGTGTGGGATGGACCAGCCGGGGATCTTCATATTGATAACACTGCATGTTCTGTAAAAGCTATTTTTCACACTACTGCTTTTGCGCCACATTTCTGTAACAATGTATGTATTGTCAGGCTAGTTTATATGTAATTTGTGTACTTTTCAAGGTAAGCTAAAAAAACAAAGTATCATTAACGCTGATGAAACCCAAGTCTTACCTGATATTTATATGGGCGTAAGGTGGGAGAATAAGTGGTCAAGTGCTTAAATCGTAGGCTGGGCCCAAACGTGCTGCTTCGTTCCTTAACCAAAGCATGTGATCGTAGGTACATTCTTAAATCTATGTGTGTTTTATGTGAGCACCTGGAAGCACCCATTAATGTTTAACTTGACAAAAGAGTTGCTTCATATTAAATCATATTGATCATTCATATATTGCCCACCACAAGATTTGTCTCTTGGTTTACTCGTGACAACTTCTTTTAATGTAATTTGAATGTCATTTTTCATGATGCCCTTGAGTTACAGACTGATGACACTCCTTGTAATGAATGTCCTTTGCTGTGACATAACTTCTCATGACATCAATACATAAGCATATTACGAGGTTTACATGTCTTTTGCTACATATTGCCTCAGATATCCCAGAACCGGTACTGGAGTGAAAGCTGAAAACAGGTTGATGTCGTGTATGCTTAATGGTCCAACAGTTATTAGACTTTTTATATGTTGTGTATGTCATAAAATCCTATTTGCCACTAATATTGCTAAAAATACGGAAACAGGGAATAGAGAAGCTGATGCCGCCTTATGGAACCACATGCACCACTGACAGCCTCTAATGCACTTTGTGACATGGTCAGGGATCTGACACTGCCAAGAGGGGATACGTATGGGGACACCTTTCAACCTAGGGTAGGAGGCCTACTAGGGTTTTTACCAAAGCCAGTCCTGAACCAGAGGTGGGGTGTGATATTTGGGAGAGCCTCAGTCTTAGTCTCTTCTAATTGTACCTGTTTGCATGAAATTAATTCCACTGTTTCTTACCCCATGCCTGTTGTGCACAATGCTGGCCAGTCTCTTTCTTATATGGTTCCCAGGAGTCCTGGCCATGAAGAAGAAAATATACAGCCCCACAGAGAGAGAGCCAGAAAGGAACTACCGGACAGTGGTGTTACACCCAGAGAAAACCGACAGTCCAAACCCTCCATGCGTCACGAACATATGCCAGGGAATTAATGTCACCTTCAGCGAAACAGAGAAGTGGGCCACAGAGCAAACCAGTAATGCCAGCAATATACGCGATACTGACAGAGACATTTCTCTTACTTGCAGCAGGGACGGTGAGTGGTACCCATGTCAAACAGGTATACCAGAAGCACTAGCCATCTCTAATATGACCTGGGGCAATTACTGTAGTTTAAGCGGTCTGCCATTTCCAATTGCCGGGCGACCCACATACAAGAAGGGGGTGGGGATTAAACCCCATCTTGGGAAAGGAAAGCCAGCGGTTAGCCCGGTGGAACCCCCTAAGGGAGAGGACAAATGGACAGAGAATGGGAGGATAAAAAGGGTCACAGTAAACAGGAAGGTGTAGTTTGTTCGAGTGAGGTCAAGGGAGAAGGAGGAGGACCAAAAGACCAACCGGAGGTAGGACGGTGCAGAAGAACGGACAGAAGGATTGCTAAATGAGTCTGCAAGTCGAGGTATTGGTTGATGGGAGAAAGCAGTATTTGGGTGTGAAAGAGGTGTGAGTATAACCGAGTGAGAGAAGGGGGTGAGAGTGACTGGAAAGGTGCATGAGAGAGTGAAAGAAGTTTGAGTGAGGGGTCAGGTGTGGGATGACTATAGTGTACAGTAGTCTCTATAGGGAGGAGAGAGTAGTAGTGCGAAGAGTAGGAGTAAGGTAGTGAGGAGACAGGGAAAATGAAAGTGTGGAGGGGGAGAGTAGTAGCATAAAGCGGAGGAGAGTAGGAGTTAGGAGAACATCAGAGGGAAAGAGTGAGTGAGGGAGAGACAAAGGACAGTGAGACGAATAAAGGGGACAAAGTAGAAGGGAGAGGAAGAATAGAACATCAGGGAGAGGAATGCAAGAACATGCAAAACCAGTACTGAGTGAGACCTGAGGGTTTGTAGGGCACCTCACTGTGTACTAATTGTATTGTGGGACCTACGTTAGGATTCACATAGAGAGAGAAACAGCATGTTCCCTTAGGCCATCATGACTAGGTAGTCAGATATTAGACAATAGGGGTTACCAATCTCTAGAAGCAATCCTCGGGTTGAGGGACACCTAGGCTATAGGGCGGAAGAGGAAAGAGATTGATGGCCCCAAGTGAGCTACCTCTCAATTCCTTTAATAAAAACACTTGAACTGTCTTTGAGAATTGTTGTTTTCTTGAGACAATCTGTGACAACCTCCCAGTCTAAAGTTTGCTGAAAAACCATTTTGTAAAGGTAGCCATCCAACCTTGGAATTCGGTACAAGACATGCATCCTGGGACCTCAGAGATAGATTGTTTTGGGTGATGAATCAACTGAAGGATGCCACCCACTCTCATGCCCATTGGACCCTGCTGTAAGTACCCTGCATTTCAGCTGGAAACCTCCATCAGCTGACTGAAGTGCTGCAGATGGTTGCAGGTCACCCCTTTGTGAACTAACCAAACTACCAAACTCAAGCTTCACCCTGACAACACCAGATCATCTTCTCAGCTGGATTGATTAGGTAGCTGCACATGGCTTAGACATATGTGCTGTCACCCTTTTCTCCATTTCCCTTCAGGGTAGGAAATGGTGTCACTGCATGAATGCCAGGGCTTCCTCTCCACTGACAACACCTTTTTTCGCGTGAAGGCCGCCCTCCGCTTCTAACACGAATTGCAGTTTCAGTGAGTTCATTGGTCAGCCAATAAAAAGGCTGTGATCATTACATTTCCTGACTGGCAGTCCCTAGCTCCCATGTCCACTAGATAAAAAAGGAACTGTGCCCCCACAACCCACTTGATCGTTAACTCAGCTGCTGCTTTTACAAAGGACATGCACTACGAGAAGCTGGAGGGAGGGCACTGACGAGTGCATCAATTGTGATACGGTGATCAATACAACCAACATCTAGACCAGTAAAAAGAAACAAGCCAGGTTCCAAAGGCACCATTGGCGGGCATCTTGGATGTAGTGAAATTGCTACTTTACATGTCAAATAGACAGCAAGGTAGTATAACGTCACCAAGCTCTGTATAAATGGCAGACCCTCCTGGAAACAATCCCAGAAGCATCTCGCCCCACCGCATTTATCCTCAAATGTCACCCAAGGGTTTCTCAACTAGTATCTCATGCCAGATCCTCCTGAGCATAGAACATAGCGTACTAACATTACCAAGACCAGGAGTGAGAAACGTAAGGATAGGGGCCCTTTTGATGAAGCTAAATGGATCCTAACAAACAGAACAGAAACAGAATGGATGAAACCTTTTAAATCCAAACCTAGAGACTCCACATGCAGAGTACCACAAGGATCATCCTTCTCCCCGCTTCTATTCAACATCTACATGTACCTATTAATCAAACTCATCAAAAAACACGGGCTCACATGCTACAACTACGCCGACGATACTCAAATAATCTTCAACATATAAGACACCCGAGAAGAAAACACCACACTAGAGAATTGCCTTTGTGACATATTCAACTGGATGAACCTCAAGCATCTCAAAATCAACCCAGGCAAAACAGAGATAATGATTGTTTCAAAAAAGGGAGGAGACATCAACTACATCCCCTGGCCAAGAGAGCTCGGCACCACACCAGAACCATCATCAACTGTAAAAAACCTAGGGGTCCTGATGGATAACAACCTCACTCTAGAGCCACAAGTAAACTTGGTAATCAAGAAATGTTTCTTCCTCCTGCGAGCAGCAAAAAGGATCCTACCGTTCCTGTCGTTCGTCAACAAAACACTTACCATCATCGCTCTGATCATGTCCAGAGTAGACTATGCCAATAGACTATACCTGGGCATGCCCGAACGACTTCTAAAAAAACTGCAACGCATATAAAATGCAGCAGCGAGACTCCTCCTCAAGCTACCCAGAAGAGAACACTTCACACCCGTGCTAAAAATACTACACTGGCTACCACTAAAACAGCAAATAAAGTTCAAGTCCATGTGCATCACGCACAGAGCAATACACAAACAAGGCGCAGAATTCCTAAGCGATACACTACGCCTACATCAACCGACTAGAACACTAGGATCAAGCACCGACATACGCCTGGAACCAAAACCCTATAACAGAAAAAATCCTCTTTCTCTCACCAGGCACCCAAAACCTGGAATGACCTACCCAAGAATATACGCAACACAAAAAACCACATAGCATTCAGGAAACTCCTCAAATCATGGCTCTTCACAGCGTAACCACAACAGAGACGCACTAGAATGCCCAGACATTAAAACACTGATGAAAATAACTCCAACCTCGGCCACTCTCAAATTGGACAAACACTCAACCCAAAGAACCAACCACTTGACAGAGCATAAGATATCATGGAAAATAGCCACGCATGGAAGGCTCCAGAGACTGATCACATACTTAGACCCAGACGAAAGCCCTCAAGTGACTCATCCACTCGTACATACCGGACGCACCTTATCCAGACCGGCAGACACATTTGGATGGAATTGTGAATGTTGGCATGACCGCACCTAGAAAGAAATGTGAATGTAAGCCTGCGTCACATCCAGATAGGACTTTGAATGTTGGTATGCCCGCACCTGGATGGAATTGTGAATGTTGCCATGTCCTCACTTGGATAGAGTTGTGAGTGTTGGCCTGCGTCGCATCTGGATGGGGTTTTAAGTGTTGGCATGCCCGCACTTGGGTGAAACCTGAATGTCGACATGCCCACACTTAGATGGAGTTGTGAATGTTGGCCTGCGTCGCATCTGGATGGGACTTTGAATGTTGGCATGCCCGCACCTATGCGTAACCTGGAGACTAGCATGTGCCACACTTAGAATTGTGAATATTGGCCTGTGTCGCATCTAGATAGGATTGCCTGAAGGATGGCATGCCCGCGCCTGGATGAAGCTTGAATGTTGGCATGCCCACACCTAGATGGAATGCTAGACATTGGACCGCGCGGCATCTGGATGGGATTGTGAAGGCCAACAAGTGCCACACTTGGACAAACTGTGAATGTTAGCATGCTAAGGGTCAGGTAACCCACTAACCAATATAAGCTCAAACTCTGCATACTTATCGCACTCAAAAAACTCACACAACCATCTCTCGCACAACAAGCCGCACACACTTCACAACACTGCAACAACACATAAGCCGGAGCAACAGCACACGCGGACTGACACCGATCGAATACCCGCACCAAAGCTCAGCACCCGGTGCATACCGAGTTGAAGCTGCCAACAGAACACTACTCCTCTCACTATCCTACTCCCTCTTCACCTTACTAACCCATCCCACCTTATCGTTTACAGATCCGCCAGAGCGCCTGGGGACCAATTCCGTTGGTGACGGTGCGCGGTACAAATACCTTTAACATTTAACATTTAAAGAAGATCTGCAACATTCCAGCTAATACACTTCATACTGGGTGAGGAAGACCCCCATTGAAGTTAACGATTTTTAAAAAATGTGGGTCTAAAAATAGACCCTCTGAGCTCAGCAAAGATACTGGACTCACCAAGACGGTGAAATCATCCTGCTTTAGGTGCAGAGGGAAAAGAGGCTGAAAGGCATGGGCTCTGTTGAGCCTTGACAAAATCAAATCACCCTAGCTCCCAAAGTACTAAAATTACACACAATCTGAATCTCCATTGGCAGAGGGGTCCTTTCAAGCAACTGCAGGAAGGAAGTCCAACTACAAAGAGTGGGTCTGGAAAGTGTTTTCTTTGCTTATCCAGGCACCATGACTTTCAAGAAAGCAAAGAAAAGATTCAAGAAATCTACAATAAAAAGTTTTTTAAAATTCTTAGGCAAACCATTCTGCAGATATGTACTGGAGCCTCGAGACAGGCACAACCACTATGGACCTTATATTTTTCATTCATTGCCCTGCAGCCTGGCAGGCAACATATATAACAAACCTTACCATATCAAACATATTGGAAATTCAAAATGGTTATAAACTAGAGGTACCTCCAAAAACCATTGAAAATGTACAATGTTTATTCCAACTGCACATTTATGGTGCAGAAAAATAAAAGGAACCTCAGGTCATTTGAAGACTTTTTCAGTCAACTCAAAAGAACAAAGGGGACGACCCAAAATCTACTCACCCCCATCCCATCTCTTAGTTCAAGACCATCACACACTGATCCCCAGTGTCCAGCATCCATCTGCAAAGAGGTTGCGACTAGTGCGTGGGTTGCTTGCCCAGAGAGGAAGGTGCCCAGCCAGGGTTGCTGAATGCGCCAAGTACAGCCATATTACATTTCGATAAAGTGTGCAAGTCAGGCACATTTATACCACAATCTATGATGTCCTGATAATAGCATGCTGCCAATGTAAGCAACGAAAGCCCAAAAACGAGATGATTCAGAAGATGACCATGACATTTTCATGATCTCTGCCCTAGGTCACAGACCAAGCAAGAGGAAACAATCTTGATGTTGCATCCTCGTTACGAGAGACACCATGCCCACTCTAATTGACACTGGAGGCTCTGTTAATGTGAGGAGTATTACACAATTTGAACTCCTGAGAACCTGTCATATCCTGAGAAACACAAGTTTGCATTTTTCTGTATGGATGATACACATCCATTACACTGCAGGGAGTCGCACAAGTGACATTTCAACACAACAATGTCACCACAAAAGGGAAAATGCATGTCACAGATGCTGACATAGCAACTCTATTGAGCTGCGACACAGCTATAAAGTTGGAACTGGCCAAGTTTGCATATGGAATCCATGCTGAGGATATTGAGGACATGCTGGTGGAATTCAAGAAGGTTTTCGAAGGCATAGGACGTTTGCATACATGCGAAGTTTGTCTCCACATTGACCAACAAGTTGCCCTCAAGCACAGGCGTATCCAGTTCACCTGTGTCCCAACATCGAAGAATTACACAAATTAGAGGCCGCATGGATTATCAAAAAGCCTTGCGGCCCTACCCCTTGGGTGTCGGAGATAGTCGTGGCAATACAACCAAAGTACCAGCAGGAAGTCTGTATCTACATCGATACGCGACTTTGCAAAAAGGTTGTGAAGAGAGGGTGACACCCCCAACTCCAACCATTGACGACCTGCTGGCGGGCATCCAAGGTTCTAGATTCTTCTCCAAACTTGATCTGAGAGCCGGGTACAACCAAATCCCACTGGAGCTACATGAGGAGTTGAGATACATCACAACTTTTTATTGGCATGTTGCTCTACACTGATAAGTATTTGTGCTTTGGCGTGTCGTCAGCGGCTGAAATTTTTTAGAACACTATAAGAGGGGTAATAGCCGGTGTCCCTTGAGCTGTGAATGTCAGTGATGGTATTCTAATATCTGCTAATTCATATGAAGAACACATCTCTCGCCTAAGATCCGTGCTGAAAAAGATCGAGGACCATGGCCTCATGCTAAATAGGGAAAAGTGAATTTCTGAAACATCGCCTAGTTGTTATGGCAAACTACTGCAGCAGGTTTATTCCACACCATGCGTCCATATAGGAACCTTTAAGGTAACTTAAAAAGGCAGATGAGCCTAGAGATCGGGCCAGCTTCAGCAAGAGGCATTTGAGGATGCTGCGCTGACATATGATGCAATGGTATCGCATCTTTACCCAAGGAAACCAACCGAGCTTGTCGTTGACACAAGTCCTCATGGGCTGGGAGTGGTCCTGATACAATACTCAAGGGATGGTAAGATTCTACCAATCACATTTGCAAGTCGTTATTTGACACCCCAGGAATCTATAAACTTGCAGATTGAGAAGAAGGGGATTGCTGTGTTGTGGGGCTGTCGGCACTTCCATCTACACCTATATGGAAGAGCATTTAAATCACAAGCCTCTCATCTCAATATTCAATTGGTCATCACTGCTGCCACCTCCAAGGATCGAGAAGTGTATTCTTCAAATCCAAGAGTTTGATTTAACAATAGACCATCATCCAGGTGCAGGCAATCTGGCAGACTTCCTCTCACATCAGCCCAGAGCCACAACACCTGGGGAATCTAGTTGTGCTGTCGGGTTACAACAAGTAAACATGGTGACGGAGGACCATGTCACAGATGCGCTCACCCTCTCAGAGATATAAGGGGCTTCCAACCCTTTTTTTTTAAACTTCTTTATTGTTTTTTAAACATTCAACATGAACAGCAAAACTATAAAAAAAAACAATAACATAACATACAGATGGCACTGCTTGCGGGGAGTCTCTCACGATAGGGCTTTCCTCTCTATCTGTCGGTTTTATGACCCCGCTATCCGGCCCATCTGGGTCCTCAATGTATTTATCGTCTCTGGGTCCTAGCATATCCTGTAGGAGTGTGTAACTTGTCGCTATTTTCTACTGACCCTCTCTGTACTGCACTGGTCCATACAACTGTCTCTGCCAATGCCCAACGATTTAAGTCGGCCCACCATGCTTGTATTTTGGGCCCTGTGTTGGTCTTCCACAACATAGCAATCCAGCGTTTCGCCAAGATGCACATCCAGTCCTTCATCTTGGCTATATGTGTCCTTTGTTTGCCACCCCTTGGAATAGTCCCAACAAGTAGCTTTCTGGTGTCCACTGTTGCATTTGCACTCTGCCCCTTGACGCCCTTGCTTTGATGTCTTCCCAAAATGTTTGTATAACTGGGCAGCCCCCAGAACATGTGGATGTCTGCATTTTCCTCGGCAGATCTGGGGCAGGTGTGAGTGTCTTTGTTCCCCATTTTGCATAGCCTTTTTGGGGTGATATACGCTCTGTTGGTGACATAGAGCTGCGTCTGCTTGAATCTTGCATTTCTTTAGACTGTTTTTGTATATCGCAGGAACCTCGACCATTCTTGATCCGTAAAGGGCTTCTGGAGTTCGGACTCCCATTGGCCCCTCACTTGCAACATCTTGCTGTTTTTGCCTTTTGCTAGAAAGTCACATCTTGCTGTTTTTGCTTTTTGCTAGAAAGTCAAATCTTGCTGTTTTTGCTAACAAAGTCAAATCTTGCTGTTTTTCCCTTTTGCTAGAAAGTCACATCTTGCTGCTTTTGCTTTTTACTAGAAAGTCAAATCTTGCTGTTTTTGCCTTTTTACTAGAAAGTCAAAATTTGCTGTTTTTGCATTTTGCTAAGAAAGTCAAATCTTGCTGTTTTTGCTTTTTGAAAGAAAGTTAAATCTTGCTGCCCATTGCTAAATTCTCAGCATTTTGCTTGTATACTGTTGCCTCTCTGTAACTTGCCAGCCCAGTGACCTCACCACTCTCTTTTGTCCCACACCTACCTGCCTTAGCCCCCCCAGTTTCTCCATCCTCTCCTCGCTTCCACCCCATGGAGCTTTATTTTTCTCCTATCTTTTCCAACGGATTCTTCATTGACTATCCTTCCCTTCTCACTAGGTCTGGTAGGAAGAAGTTCAAAAAGGATCTCTTGGCCTCTAACCCTGCTCTTCCTAACGCTGACAGCTACTCCAATACTTCCTCCAGACAGACCCTCACCGACATCCTCTTTGTCGTTCCTTCGCCAGATCTATGGACTCTTCATATGATCTCTGTGCTCTGTCCTATCTCCTCCTCTCCCATTAATGGTGGCACTCGCTGGAACGTTCTTAAGGCTTCCTTCGACTCCTCTAAAGTAATCATTAATGTCTACCTTAATGTCACTGTCATGGTCTAAGGCCCTCAGGCCAATCTCCTCCTCTTTGATAGGTGCTTCCCTCGCCTCATCAATTTCCTCTCATCTTCTGCTATCCCCTACTGTGCCCTCTTGGCTATCTTGCCCTGTCTCTCCTCTGACCCTCCTAGGGCTCTTTCTCCTCCGCAGGGCATACATCTGATCTGTACCCCTCCCTGGAAGGTGTTAAACGCTGGCAACCATCTTCATATTGCCACTCTCAACTCTCGCTCAGCTGTCAAACACTCCTCTGACATCTGCCACCTCCTTGAAGAACTAGACCTTGATGTCCTTGGTCTTACTGAGACATGGTTCATGGCCAGCTCTGTCACAAGCTTTGACACTCTCCTCCATGATGGCTACAAGATCCTCTCCGCAACCAGATCCTCCCGGTCTGGTGGGGGTAGCCCTGATATTTTCTGAGTGGATTCCTGCCTCTATCATTCCGACTCAGACCTACTCCTCTTTGTAATGTCTGGTCTTTAGGCTCTCTCTCTCTCTCTCTCCTACCCATTCTCTTACTGTGGCTTCCATCTACTGTCCTCCTCGTCAAATCAGCTAATTTCTCTCTGAGTGGGAGGTCCTCTCCTCCTCCCTCCTGGCCTCTACCACTCATCTCCTCCTCCTCGATGACCTCAATATCCATTTAGACTCTCCTTGTTACTCCTTTGTACTCTTCCGTGACCTCTGCGATTCCCTCTCCCTGTCCATCCTCCCCTCTGGCCGGACTCTGCATGGCACACACTTGATGTCTTGATCTCATCTAACCTGCCCCTCTCCATCCCTCTGACCACTCCTCTCTCCTTGAGGGATCATTCCCTCCTCCCCTTTCATCTCTCTCTCAATTCCCCCCAAACCAGGCCTACCCTAACACTGCCACCTACCTTCTTGGCCATCCAGCCCATGTCAGTTAAGGCTTTTGCTGCCACCTTCTCTCCCCCCCCCTCCACCTCTGGCTGTCGCACATACTAACACAGCCCTGTCTCTGCTCTACTCTTCAATTTCTCATACTCGTGATGCTCTTGCCCCTGTCCTGAGGATCCGTTTGAAGTCCAAATCCAATTTTAATTCCTGGTATGACTCCGGCCTAGCTACACTTAAACGTAAGTGTAGGGTGTAGGGCGGCTGAGAGGAAATGGAGAGGTTCTTGTTCATCCTCTGACAAACTGGCCTGTCGTCTGCTCCAAAGGCAATACCGACTGTCTGTCCTCATCAAGAAGAGAGTCCACATTCAAGCTTGTGTCTCTGCGGCATCTAACAACTCGGCCAAACTCATTAAAATCTGCAAGGAGCTGGCCAACCCTGCTGCAGTCTCTACCCCTCTTGTTGCCTCCCAGGCTCTTTGCAATGCCCTTGCCTTTCACTTTATCTCAAAAAACCAGGGCATCCTGTCCACCCTCTCCACCCCTCCCCCTCTTCTCCCCTCTCTGTCTGTGCTTGCTGACCCTCCTTCAGCCACCCCCCACCCTCCTTCTCGTCCTTTCCTCTTTTCTCCCCTGATGAGGTCGCTAGACAAGTCCGATCTATGAAAGCCTTGTCAAAATGTAACGCTCACCTGACTCCCACGGAGGCGCTGCCCTGGTTCGCGCTGCTGTGACCTCTTCTAAGGTGATGCGCAGGGTTCGGAAGACGGACTGGACCGGGCCCCCAAATCTGGCTTGTCTGGCTCGCAGAAGTATCCTTCTGTAGGCGAAAATAGGGGATTAACTGTCTGCGGGGTAATGCAATCAGCCTCCCACTTTCCCCTCTCACCCTCCTCGAAACCCTTCTGTGATTCCTCGTAGCGTCTCACCTTAGGGTCTGGAAGGACAAGCTCTCCATCTTGCTTCTGATGCAGGGGCGCGTTGGTATCCAGTTACTTCACTGGATTTTTGGATTGGTGAGAACCAAACTTGCTTGGCTTCCAGGTAAGTTTTTTGATAAGAGGTTCCCCTTGTGTCCATGCATTAATGTACTAATGCTAGTGTCTTTTTCCCCATAGGGGCCGGGGTACGGAATGCCGGGGAACAGGCACCGACCCGAGATGAGAGGTGAAATCCTTGTAGAGGTAAGTCTTTAATGAGCGTTTTTTGGTAATGTCTTTTCATTCGCTCATTAACGCTGATGTCTTTTTTCCCCCTTAGGGGCCGGGGTCTGGAAATGCCAGGATGCGGCGCGGACCCGAAATGAAGAGGGAATGAACTAACAGGTAAGTCTTAACATGGAGATTTAGCTTTCCTTATTCCCTTCTCTCTCTCACCTTTTGTTCTGGTCTTTTTCTCCCTAGGCGCTGGGGCATGAATGCGAATACGGATGATCGCTGCTGAACATGGAGGCTCCCTGTAAAGGTGAGTGGAATGCGGCGCTGCAGCGATCGACGCGATGAGCTTTTAAATAAAAGTCTTCCTTTTCAGGATTGTCGGCAAGATGTCTCCGGGATGCGGATTTAGCAGGTAAGGACTTTTCCTTCTTCTGTTCTCTTCTTCTCTTCCTTTGCAGGTGATCCAGGATGCTGGCAGGCGTGGCAGAAGTCAGGATGCAGGAGCTGACACGGTGAGCGTCCAGCTGCTAGATGCAGAACAACGCGAAGCATGTGTGGCTTTTCGGGTGGGGTTTAAATAGCCTTGGAAGAAGTTCAAGGTATGTATTCTTCCTCCAATCAGGTATGTATCCTTCCCCGACCACACCCCGATGGTAAATTAGTCCCACAGGTAAAGTAGTTCCTTTCAGGCCTCAAGGAGGCCGGGATCCTGCAGCATGGTCTGCATCAGGTAAGTGCACCCAAGCACTTCCATAATGAGCCTGGCGCCTATGGTGCCAGGACTGATGTCTTTTATGAGCCTGGCACCATAGGCGCCAGGACACTGTCCAAAGGGCCCCTATATGGGGTTGCTGGGTCCTTCCTTGGGGACTGGATGTCCGCTTTCGGGGACGCAGGGCTTGAACCGGCTCCCCGGGAGCGGGCATCATGACAGCACTCCCCCCCAAGGCCCCTCCCAAGGTTGTTCCCTCCGGGGGTTTTGGTTTGTCTGGGAAGAGTCGGTGGAATTTCCTGACTAATCAAGGTGCATGCACATGGTCGCTGGGTTCCCACGAACCTCTCCTGAGGTCCGTACCCCTTCCAATCAATTAGGTAGAACAGTTTTGACCTAAACATTTTTGAGTCTAAAATGTTCTTCACTTCGAATTCGGGCTCCCCATCTATTAGAATAGGTTCTGGAGGTTTGAGTAGTCGGGTTCCGGGTACCACTGGTTTCAGAAGTGACACATGAAAAACAGGGTGAATTTGCATACTAGCTGGTAAATCAAGTTTAACAGCCACTGGGTTAATTATTGCCGTAATAGAATAAGGTCCCAGATATTTTGGGTTAAAAGTTCGAGGCACTTTGAGTGGTAAATGTCTGGTAGCTAAACACATTTGATCCCCAATCTGATACGGAGGTGCTTCACTCCGATGTAGATCAGCATTCTCCTTGTACTTTCTCTTGGCTTGTTGTAAATGCGTAGTTGCCTCTTTGAAGGCTTGGGTAATTGTAGAATGCAGATGTTCTACTGCAGGCATTCCGAGGTTCTGAGGTGAGTCAAGGTTTGAGGTTCGAGGATGATGCCCAAACAAAGTATAAAAAGGACTGTGGCCAGTTCCAGAGTGTAACAAATTATTATATGCGTATTAGGCTATCCAAAGAATATCTTTCCAGTTGCTTTCAGATTGCTGTAACATACACCGTAAGTATTGCTCAAGGGTCTGATTTGTCCTCTCGGTCTGACCATCGGTCTGAGGGTGGTGACTGGTCGATAATCTTACGTCGATCTGCGCCATTTGACAACATTTGCGCCAGAAGTGGGAAATGAATTGGCTTCCCCGGTCAGAGATTAGTATAGATGGGAATCCATGTAGCCGAACAATATTTTCGAGGAATTCTTTGGCTAGGACAGAAGCTGATGGTAAACCTTTCAAAGGAATAAAGTGGGCCATTTTGGAAAACAAATCCACAATTACCAGAATAGTATTGTACCCCGAACAAGGAGGCAGGTCCGTAATAAAATCCATTGATAGGGTGTGCCAGGGTGCTGGCGGTATGTCTAGAGGTTGAAGGAGACCGGCTGGTCTTTTCTTTTGACTTTTATTTTGGGCGCAAACACCACAGGACATCACAAAAGATTTAACATCTTTTCGCCAAGAGGGCCACCAAAATTGTCGTTTCACCTTTTCCTCTGTCTTGGCAATACCGGGGTGTCCCTCTATTAATGTATCATGATAACCGGAAATAACTAGTTCGTGTAATTCCTTATGTGGCAGGAATAAGCGTCCTTGGAAACAAGGTAAACTATTATCTATGGTAAAGTCTGATCCCTTTTGTATCCAATCCTGTAAGGTTGTAGGGTCCAGGAGTTGTTTCACTCTGGCTTGAATATCTTCAAGCGTCTTTAATGAAGTCATGCCTAGAATCCTCTGTTCGGGAATTATTGGTACTGGTTCTGAGTTTGTATCAGATTCTCCCATTCCAATTCGGGATAAGGCTTCTGCTTTGCCATTCTTGCAGCCAGGTCGATAGGTAATCACGAAATCAAATTCAGCGAAAAACAAAGCCCATCGGAGCTGCCGTGATGACTGAGCCTTGGCGGTTTTCAAATACTGTAAATTCCGGTGATCAGTGATCACTGTAATGGTATGTCAAGCGCCAAGCAGATAATGCCGCCAGGCTTTAAAAGCGGACTTAATGGCTAACAGTTCTTTGTCCGTGATTGCATAATTAACCTCGGGTGCCGAGAATTTTCTGGACCAAAATGCTACGGGATGCAGTTGGTTGGTTTTGGGATCTCTTTGGGACAGGACAGCTCCCATGGCTAGGCTGGATGCGTCAGTCTCGACGACATAAGGGAGATCTGGACGCGGGTGTTTCAATATAGGTGCAGAGGTAAACTTAGCTTTTAAATCCTGAAAGGCCTGCTCGGGTTCTTCAGACCATTCAAAACGTTTATTTTTCCTCAAGAGTGCAGTAATGGGTTGTACCACACGTGAAAATTCCGGGATAAACCTGCGATAGAAATTGGCAAAGCCGAGCATGCTTTGAACCCCTTTTACAGAGCTAGGTGATGGCCATTTGAGGATGGCATCCACTTTTCTTGAGTCCATTCGGACTCCTTTTGGTGTCAGGATGAAACCTAGAAACTCGACTTCTGTGGTATGGAAAACACATTTCTCCAATTTAGCAAATAGTTTCTGTTGGCGCAGTTTTTCAAGTACTGCCCTGACGTGTTTTCTGTGAACAGATTCCGAAGAGGAGTACACCAGAATGTCATCGATATATACGACAACACAAACATCAATGAGTTCCCGAAGGCCATCATTCATGAAGTATTGGAAGGCAGCCGGCGCGTTACACAATCCGAAAGGCATCACCTGGTACTCGAATAATCTGTATTTAGTACGGAAGGCAGTTTTCCATTCGTCGCCTTCTTTAACTCGTACCAGATGATAAGCCCCCGGGAGATCTAACTTGGTGTATATGCAAGCGTCCTTCACCTTGTCAAGGAGTTCAGGGATCAGAGGATAACGGTTTTTAACCGTTATCTGGTTCAATGCGCGGTAATCGATACAAGTTCTAAGGTCGCCTTCTTTTTTGGGCACGAAGAACAAACCCCAGGATGCCGGGGACTTTGACGGGCGAATAAAACCATTAGCTAGGTATTGATCCAAATGTTGTCTCAAATGCAGATTCTCAGGTTCGGTAAGGGCATAAATCCTGCTACAAGGGGGTTGTGCACCGGGCACCAGATCGATTTGGCAATCGTACGATCTGTGAGGAGGTAACGTGTTGGCCTGTTCCTTTTGGAAGACGTCCTGAAAGTCTTGGTATTCCGGAGGTAGTTGCATGGAGGCAGAGGTTACAGATGCTAGATTAATCTTTAGGTTTTCTGGGTAGCAGGTTTGTGTACAATCCGGGAAGGTTATTCTCTTAGCTCGCCAATCAATTCGAGGATTATGTGTCTCTAACCAAGGGATTCCAAGAATAACCTGAAACTGTGGAGCCTTGATTACATCAAACACAACACCCTCCCGATGGCCGTCGGGACCAATAAGAGTCACCTCAGTAGTGGAATGTGTTACCGTTCCAGAGGCAATTTCAGTTCCATCGACTGTGGTGATGACATCTTTGCTGGTTTTAGGACGGAGAGGGAGGTTAATCCTAGAGACCAATTCACGATCCACATAGTTTCCAATAGCCCCACTATCGATGTATGCCTTTATTGCATGCAACCGCTTAGGCTGTTCTGGATCTACGAGAACCATTGGCACAATGAAATGCGAGGTCTGAGAGTTAGTTTTCAAGCTCGGCAAGCGGACCCCTACACTTGTCGGGCGGAGTCGTTTCCCGAAACAGAGTCTTCATGGTTTTTATCAGCGGCTCCTACCGCCTTTCGGGGCGGTTTTGCCGGGCAATCTCGTAGAAAGTGTCCAGAATTCCCACAATAAAGACATAATTTTAACTGCCGCCTCCTTTCACGTACCTTTTGAGTTAAGGGTCCTTTAACCCCTCCAATTTGCATAGGCTCAGAGACATCAACTCCCTTGGGATTAGCATGGGTCTTGAACAACATCCGGGTCTCAAACCTGGACCGATCTGCTTTTCTGTTTTGAAGTCTGTGATCCAATTGGACCACTAAGTCTATATACTCTGTGCATTCTTGGGGCGGATTTACAACTTGGGCCAAGACATCTTTAAGTTCTCTGCGTAGGCCTCGATAAAACAACGTGACTCTTTTATCCTCTGGCCATCCCGTTTCCACAATTAGTCTATTAAAGGTTGCAATATAGGATAGGAGGTCCTGATTGCCCTGTCGCAGGGATAGAAGTTCGTCATCCAGAGCCTGCCCCTGAGAGTGTCGAGCAAATAACCTTTCCATGCTTACTTGAAACCTTTGAAAATCACGGAGAATCGGGTCATCTTGAGTAACCAGTGGAACTGACCAATCGGCAGCGCAGCCGCTGAGATATGACAATACAAAGGCTACCTTGGTCTGATCATTAGGGAAGGCCCCAGGTCTGCATAGGAAGTGCAAATGACACTGATTCATGAATACGGCGAATCGTTTGGGGTCCCCAGCAAAGCGTTCGGGTGGGGCCAGCAGCATGTTTCCAGGTAGATTAATCTGCACAGGGTTACTGGAAACCAGGAGCGGGGTTCCCTCCGGAACCGGGTAGAGGAGTTTGCCCAGCTTGTCCTTGCAAAAGCTGTCTGGCCAGGTCATCAGTTCTTTCCTTTGATATTATTAATTCCCTCCTGAGGGCATTAGTCTCTTGATGAGCGGCATGTACTTCGGCCCGTAATTCCCCCAGTAATTGGGCCAACTGATCAGTCTCAGAACTTTCCATAGCGCCTGGGTGGGAATTTGTAGGAAGGCTTCGCGTTCTGCAATGCTCACCTGACTCCCACGGAGGCGCTGGCCTGGTTCGCGCTGCTGTGACCTCTTCTAAGGTGATGCGCAGGGTTCGGTAGACGGACTGGACCGGGCCCCCAAATCTGACTTGTCTGGCTCGCAGAAGTATCCTTCTGTAGGCGAAAATAGGGGATTAACTGTCTGCAGGGTAATGCAATCAGCCTCCCACTTTCCCCTCTCACCCTCCTCGAAACCCTTCTGTGATTCCTCGTAGCGTCTCACCTTAGGGTCTGGAAGGACGAGCTCTCCATCCTGCTTCTGATGCAGGGGCGCGTTGGTATCCAGTTACTTCACTGTATTTTCGGATTGGTGAGAACCAAACTTGCTTGGCTTCCAGGTAAGTTTTTTGGTAAGAGGTTCCCCTTGTGACCATGCATTAATGTACTAATGCTAGTGTCTTTTTCCCCATAGGGGCCAGGGTACGGAATGCCGGGGAACAGGCACCGACCGAAGATGAGAGGTGAAATCCTTGTAGAGGTAAGTCTTTAATGAGCGTTTTTTGGTAATGTCTTTTCATTCGCTCATTAACGCTGATGTCTTTTTTTCCCCTTAGGGGCCGGGGTCCGGAAATGCCAGGATGCGGCGCGGACCCGAAATGAAGAGGGAATGAATCAACAGGTAAGTCTTAACATGGAGATTTAGCTTTCCTTATTCCCTTCTCTCTCTCACCTTTTGTTCTGGTCTTTTTCTCCCTAGGCGCTGGGGCGTGACTGCGAATCCGGATGATCGCTGCTGAACATGGAGGCGCCCTGTAAAGGTGAGTGGAATGCGGCGCTGCAGCGATCGACGCGATGAGCTTTTAAATAAAAGTCTTCCTTTTCAGGATTGTCGGCGAGATGTCTCCGGGATGCGGATTTAGCAGGTAAGGACTTTTCCTTCTTCTGTTCTCTTCTTCTCTTCCTTTGCAGGTGATCCCGGATGCTGGCAGGCGTGGCAGAAGTCAGGATGCAGGAGCTGACACGGTGAGCGTCCAGCTGCTAGATGCAGAACAACGCGAAGCACGTGTGACTGTTTGGGTGGGGTTTAAATAGCCTTGGAAGAAGTTCCAGGTATGTATCCTTCCTCCAATCAGGTATGTATCCTTCCCCGACCACGCCCGGATGGTAAATTAGTCCCACAGGTAAAGTAGTTAATTTCAGGCCTCAAGGAGGCCGGGATCCTGCAGCATGGTCTGCATCAGGTAAGTGCACCCAAGCACTTCCATAATGAGCCTGGCGCCTATGGCGCCAGTACTGATGTCTTTTATGAGCCTGGCGCCATAGGCGCCAGGACACTGTCCAAAGGGCCCCTATATGGGGTTGCTGGGTCCTTCCTTGGGGACTGGATGTCCGCTTTCGGGACGCAGGGCTTGAACCGGCTCCCCGGGAGCGGGCATCATGACACAAAACATGTTTATTCCTGTTCCTCTAAACCATCAAGGACCACATTGACACCCTCGCTCCGGCCCATGCCGATTTTTGCAACCACTCCTTTGTCTCATGATCGTTCCCCTGCCCTCTGAAGCACTCCCTTGTACATCCTCTTCTCAATAAACCCACAGCTGAGCCTTCTTGTCCGACTACTTATCGCCCAATTTCCATTACTCCCTTTCTGGGCAAACTCCTGGAAAAGCTGGCCATCTCTCAGCTTAACTGTCATTCCAATTCTGTTGGCTGCCTCCATGACCACCAGTCTGGCTTCAGAGCTGCTAGAAGCACAGAAACTGCTCTCCTGGACATCTGTGAAGATCTGCTCTCCAACCTTGCATTCCCTCTGTTCTCATCCTCCTCGATCTCTCTTCTGCCTTCGACACGGTCAACCATATCATCCTGCTCAACCGTCTCTGTGATAAACTGGGTACCACTGATCAGGCTCTGGCCTGGCTGACCTCTTTCCTCTCTGATAGACCCTCCCAGGTCCAACTTGGGTTCTTCCTATCATCTATCTTCTTCTCTAACTGTGGTGTTCTCCAGGGGTCTAACCTCTCGCTGTGGCTTTTCAACCAATACCTGGCAACTCTCGCCCACTGCATTGCCATTTTCTGCTCAAATTTCCAGTGCTACGCTGATGACACTCAACTCATTTTCAGGCTGCCCTCCGCCACTTCCTCTCCCTCTCTCATCTCTGATTGCCTAACTGCCATTCAAGATTGGTGTGCCGCCAATGATCTTTGTCTGAATGCCAGCACGATGGAGATCCTCCTCCTCGGCACGCCTTCACCATCCTTTCCCCTCACTCTCTAGCCAGCCTCCCTGTGCCCTCCTCCTACCCCCACCTGCGAGGCTAAGAACCTCGGTGTCATCGTGACTCCACATTTTCCTTCTCTGCCCATATCTCTGATGTCTCTAAAAAGTCAAACTTCCTACGGCACCTCCTCAGAGGTACTCTGCCTTTCCTCTTCTTCCCCCAGAAGCTCATGGTCTCTCAAGCTCTATTTCTCTCTGGGTTGGACTATTGTAACAACCTCTTTCTAAATCTGCCTGCCTCTACTCTCTACTCTCCACCCTCTGCAACTAATCCAGAACAGGACTGTAAGACTTGTCCTTGGCCTCAAGCCCTGGGATTGTATCTCTCCAACTCTGGAATCTCTCCATTGTCTCGCAGTGGATGCAAGGATTAAATTCAAAATATTCGACATTGCCCACAACGCTTTCTGGGGCCTGGGTTCAAAATAACTTCAGGTATCCCTCTGCAAACACCTCCCCTTTCGAGCTCTTCGCTCCTCTACCTCTAACTCCCTCAGGGTCAGTTGTTTTTCAAAGACAAGAGCTGGGGTAGATCTCTGTCTTTGGCTGGGGCCACCCTCTGGAACAGCCTCCCTGCCATTCTAAAACTTGAGGAGAACCATCTCTGGTTCCGGAAGCATCTGTTACGCTCACCTGGTATCCACAGGGATGCCACCCAGACCTGGTTGGATGATTTGCACCCTCGAACCCTCTCCCGGTACCTTGGTAAGGCCTCTGGTAAAAGATGGGTCGGCAATATAGGTGAGCTGGATTCAATACCAGATTGTCTTTATGTTTTCCCACCTCCCTTGGCCTCAACTCCTTCCTCCCCCTTGGGCCTTCTCCTCACCTTAATATTGTAAAAGGTGGATTCTCTGTCCTGCTCCTCATGGCAAGGGCGCGTAGATGTGGGGGTGAGCTGCGGCCAAGTTACTTCACTGGTGCAGGCCCCCCTGTGGAAATCCAGGCCTGCTGCGACTCCGTAGGTTTTGCTGCTTTACAGTCTTTATATGCAGTTCTTATGTTCCTCTTAGTTCGAATAATAATGTCTTGTTTCTTTCCTTTTAGGTATGGAAAGGTATTTTGGTGTTGTCATGCAGTTTGAAGATGAGCATGGGCCGGTAGGTGAAAGCGCGGTGTGTGCGATGCTGGCCGGTGATTAATACGCGATGCTCAGCGCTGTTTCGCCTTTTATATTGCTAACCTGTGTCTTTTCTCTCCTTGCAGGTCACAATGTTCCTCGCCGAGCGCTGTAATATTCCAGCGATGATACTGACCAGGAGATGACTACCCAGGTAAGATATATTTTTTTTAAATTCAATTTTTATTGATTTTTAGAAAACAACAGCATAGGTACACAAATCACAAGATTTGGGCAATCGCCCTCAACAAATCAAACTATAGGCCATTATTCCCTGCGTTTATTGTACCCCCCGCCCCCTCCCACCCACCCCATACAGTATCTCAAGCGATGCAGTCTGCTTATAGAAGTGATGCGGCATAGGGCAGCGTCGATCCGGGTTTTCTCCGCCAGTGGTCGACCGGCTTTCCAAGTTCTAGGACCATTCGTTCCATGTCAGGGCTTGTTTTTGGGCCAGGCTAAGGACGCTTGACGGTCTCAGGACGTGGCCTCTGTATTGCCAAACACCTCTTGAAATTGCAGCCAGTCTGTCTCTATTTGGGTGCTTGAACCATGTAAGGCCGCTGTAAGTCTTTCCATAAGGAATATGTCTTTGGCTATCATCACCCATTCTTTCTTCGTGGGGAGGGCGGGCCTCTTCCATGTTCTAGCGCGAGCCGCTCTGGCTGCCAACAGTAGGGAGTGTGAGAGGTCCGGTAATTTTTTCCAGTGGTCATCCCTATGCTGCAGGCCAAACAGTATCAACATCGGATCCAGTAGGAGCACACCTTCTCCCGCCTCTTTCAGCCATCTGAGGACTTCGGTCCAATAAGTTTGGACCTTCCCACATGTCCACCACATGTGCCAATAGTTTGCCCTTTCCCCACACCCGTGCCAGCAAAGGGGGATTACATCTGGGAACATCCTAGAAAGTGTGGTCGGGTCATACTGCCATCTGTGCAAGAGTTTAACAGCATGGGTTTTGTATTGGCAGGAAATCGAGGTCTTAAATGATCTACTACAGAGTCGCCCCCAGAGACCGTCTCCGATCCTACAACCCAAGTCTCTTTCCCCAATTCCCTCTGAGGCTTTTGGTGGTTCCCTCCCGGGGGGTTAAAAGGGCAGAGTAAAGGAGTGAGATGAGGCCTTTCATTACTACATGGGTGTCTAAGATTTTCTCAACTGGGGTGAGTTTTCTTTGTAATTTGGGCTTTAGTTTTGGTTTCATTAGGATTCCCTTAAGTCTCAGGTAGAGGAGTGGGGAGAGCCTGCCTATTCCCAAGGATTCTTCAAGCTCCTGGATACTTATAAAGGACTCCTCCCTGACCAACTGACCCACTCTGCATAGGCCCGCGTCAAACCAGGGCTGATAGTGTTCGTGGCCTGGGATTTCCTCTAGAATTGGTGTGGACCAGATGTGACTCATGGGGGAGGGCCAAGTGGTCACCTTCTCACTGTGTCCCTTACTCTCCAGCGCCTTCCACATTGTTACTAATATTGGGTGTTCCCTAATTCTCCTTGGGAGCTTTTTCATCGGGACCCATAACAACTCACCCACTGTGACAGGGATAAGGAGGGAGTTTTCAAGAAAGACCCATTGTTTGTTGGGGTCCTCTCTGAGGTGGGGGGCCAGGGTTCTGAGCTGGGCTGCTCTATGGTAAGTTTGTAAGTCTGGGAGGCCGACCCCCCCTCTATCCTTGGGGAGGGTGAGTGTTTCATAACCTATTCTGGGTTTCTGGCCTTGCCATACGAATTTCGTTATAAGTTTTTTGGCTTCTTTAAGGAGTGCTTCTGGGGCTTCTAAAGGGAGCATCTGGAAAACGTACAGGACCCTGGGGAGGTTCATCTTTACGGCGTTTATCCTTCCCATCCACAAGATTTGCCCTCTAGCCCATGTCTCCATATCTTTGAATAAGTTGTCGAACAGCGGGGGGTAATTTGCCTGGCTTAGATCTTCGTGGGGCCGGACGATGTTGATCCCCAGGTATTTGATCCCTTCGGTACAAATTTGAAAACCCAAGGGGGACAGTTCCGTCAGGTCCCTGTCTGCATCTGGGGCAAAGGGGAAGATCATAGACTTCCCTATGTTTATCTTGAAGCCTGAGAATTGGCCAAACCGTTCAAAAACCCGGACGGCAGCCGGGACAGAACTAGTAGGTTCCCTCAGGTGGAGCAGTATGTCATCTGCATAGAGGCCGAGCTTGAAGGTCCGACCTCCAACGTCAATACCGCGGACCATCGGGGCACATCTGATGTACTCCGTGAGTATTTCCATGGTCATGGCAAACAGGATTGGGGATTGCCTCGTCCCCCTTTGAAGGCTGAATGTTCGTGACAGGCGACCATTTACCGTGACTCTAGCAGAGGGGTCTGTGTATTGGGCCTTAATGGCTCACCTGATTCCCTCGCCGAAGCCCAGTTTGACAAGGACTCCGTGTAGAAACTCCCAATCCACCCTGTCGAACACCTTTTCGGCGTCGATGGCCACCAGAACGGGGTTGTCTCCCTTCTGAGCCACTTCCCTCATGAGGTGCAGGGTTTTTCAGAGGGTGTCCGCCCCCTGTCTGCCCTGTATGAAGCCCACCTGGGTCGGAATGGATGAGTACCGGCATATGGCTGTCTAGTCTCGTGGCTATGATCCTGGTGAACACTTTAGCGTCCACATTCAGGAGGGAAATTGGTCTATATGACCGGCAGTCTGCTGGATCTTTGCCCTCCTTCGGGATCACTGTTATCAGTGCTTTGCCAAAAGACGGAGGTTTACTCCCGGTCCTCATGATATTTGTGAATAGGCCCGCCAAGAACCCCGCTAGTAGGCCTCCAAAGGCCTTATAGAAGCCTGCGGTGAATCCGTCCTCCCCGGGGGGCCCTGCCCAGCTTAAAACCCGATATTGCCTTGAGTACCTCCTTGCTCGTTATTGTGGCGTCTAAAGCTAATGCCTCTGGGGGTCCATCACAGTTAGTGTTACTCCTCCGAGGTATGCTCCCAGTGCCTCCACCTCCACTTCTCCTTCCCTCCCGTAGAGAGTCTCATAAAACCCTGCAAATTCCTCCACTATTCCCTCGGGATCCGTTTTTGCCCCCTCATCCCTGCTTGGGATCCTTGACACCCATCTATCTCTCCGTTGGCCCCGGAGTTTGGCCGCCAACATGGCGTTGGCCTTATCTCTTTTTTCGTAGTACCTTTGACGCAGGTGTTGGAGGCCCGGTACAATTTTCCCCATCTCCAATGCTCTCAGCTCTTGCCTTTGCTCTCTTGCATCCCCCAAGTCCCTGGTCCTCTCCTCTCCACTCTTCCCTTTAGATCCCTCCAATGCTATTATTTCCGCCCGTAGCCTAAGAGCCAGGAGGGTCCTGGTCCTTTTTTTGGAGGCCCCCTCTCTAATCAGAACACCCCTCCAGGTCGCCTTTGCTGCCTCCCAAACTGTCTCTATGTTGACTTTGCCCGTGTTGTTCAATTCGAAATATTCATTGATCGCCTTCTCCATCTCCTCCTTAAAAACCACATCCCTTAGTAGGAGGTCATTGCATTTCCACAGGGATTCTCTGGGCTTCAGACCCGATACACTAATATCTGCCCAGACCATATCATGGTCCGACCAGCTAACCGGGCGGATGATGCAGGACTCCACTCGGCTCATGTTCTGGTGCCCCATGAAAAGGTAATCTATTCTCGTTCTGGTGCCATGGACCGCTGAGTAAAAGGTGTATCCCTTTCCCTCCAGATGGAATTCCCTCCATGTGTCCACGAGCCCATAGCCCCACATCAGCTCACGGAATTTCCCCTGGGGTCTACCCCCTCGGCTGCCTAGCGGGATGGCCCCTCCACTATGATCTAATTCCCGATTTGCCCACATGTTAAAGTCTCCACCCAGTATAAGGAGCCCCTCTGCCCTGGCCATTATCTCTCCCATTGCCTTTTTGAGAAATTCAACCTGGCCCACATTAGGACAATAGATAGCTGCAAGGGAGACGCTGGAGTTGTGCAAGTCATCCGATGTAATCATGGCTCTACCGTCCTCCCTCCCCCACCTGGTTACCTCTGTGAGTCTCTGGTTTCTGTGCAGGATGATCCCGACTCCACTCCGTTTCGTGGGAGCGGATGCCCGGAAGGTCTGACCCACGTGTGCTCCCGGGATGGCCCTCTCCTCTCCCGTGCCTGTTCTAGTTTCCTGGACGAAGAGGACATCTATTTTGGCATTCTTCATTTCCCTCCCCAAGAGGGAGCGCTTTGCTGGGGAGTTCAGACCCTTTACATTGAGTGAGCCAATTCTCAGTGACTCAGCCCGGCCTCTGTTCTCATTGTCTGCCATTGGGTCCTTGTCTTGTGTGTATCGTCCTCCCGGATCAGTGCTTGCTGCCGCCTTCCAAAGTGGTTTTGAGACTGTGTGGGTCTCGCAAATCCCCAACCGCACCCCCCTCCCTTCCCTCCTCCTCCTCCCCCTCTTTATCACGACGCCTGCCAACGGGCAAGCCACCAGGGTGAATGCAAGTCCATCCACCGCAGTCCCCTTGTTAAGCTCAGCGTCCCCGGCCGGGGCTGTTTAATTCAATCTCTCGGATTCTCTAATAGTGAGCCTCTGACCACTTAGTCCCCTTCAGCTTCAGTTGTGGGGGTGTTTAGTTTCGTGAATTTCCTTCGGCCCTTTATCTTCTTCTTTGTGGACCAGGGGCCTTCTGGCTCCCTCCTGGCGCCCCGAGGCTCCTGCACCTCCATCCCCTTTCCTTCCTCTGGGGTATCCCCTTTGAGTACCTGCAGCACTTGGGATGCCTCCTTGCCGCTGGTCACTCTAAAGTCCACTCCTGAGCGCTCGAAAGACAAGGCGAATGGGAAGGACCACCTGTATCTTTTGTCCTGACTGGTGAACCACTGGGTGAGTGGCCGGCACTCTCCTCTGCGAGTAAGAGTGAAACCCGAGAGGTCCTGGAAAATCCTCACTGTGTCTCCTTCGAACAAGAAACTCTCCAGCCTTCTCGCTTTCTCGAGGACCTCCATTATTTCTCTGTAGCGGGGGAAGCGCACAACTATGGACCTTGTGCCGCCCCTCGCTCCACCTCCTCCTCGGTGGGCTCTTTCCAGCTGGACTTCCTTGCCCCCCTCAAGTGTGAAGAGTTGGTTGATGAGGCCCTGAACCTTTCTCCCCACGTCTGTGGCAGTCTCGCCTCTCTGTTGAGTCACACCCAAAATGCGCAGGTTGTTTCGGCGTTCTCTGTTCTCTAGGTCGTCTATTTTCAGGGCTATGTCCTCCTCTCTGATTTCCAGGTCCGTTAGCCTCGCTTCGTATTTCATGTCTAACAGGTCCATTTGGAGGTGGTTGTTTTCCATTCCCTCCATTTTTTCCTCGAGCGTCTCCACTCTCCCCCTGAGATCAACTATAGAGGCTTGTATGTCCGTTCGAATCACTTTTATCTCCTGGAGGATGTCCTTGAGGTTGTCCTTCGTTAGCACTGCGGGGGGGGGGTCGGCACTCGAAGGCATGGTGACTCTGTGTGGTTCGCCGAGGGGTGCGTTGGACCGGCGGAAGCGCTGGAGGGAGCGGATTGCGCGCGTGGGCTCGGTCGGTTACAGGGCTCCGGTCTCTGGGTGCACTTTGGAGTGTGGGTGAGGGCGGGGGCGCCTCTCACCCTGCCTTAATGCCTTGAAGTTTCCTCTGGTTGTCGTGGGCCCTCCCCACTTCCGCGGTGGCAAGCTCGCATGTGGGGGGGACCCCGGCGATGGCTCAGGTCCTCACGAGGGTGGCTTAGATTGTAATTGGGGCCTGTTTCGCCAGATGCGTCATGGCTGAAATGTTCCAGGGGGACCCCTGTACTCCAGGGGGGAAGGTCCGTGCCCGGAGGGTGCCGGAGGGGGGGCCAAACACAGTCCGCCGAGTCTCAGGTATCAGTTCTCCCCCCTGCGCTCCTCACCTTCTTCGGGCCGTCGGGGGCCGCCACCCGTCCATTGTGGGCTCGGACCCCTTCACTGGAGGCCCCTTTTCGAGTAGGCCTCCGTGCGCGGGGGATGGGTCGGGAAGCTCCCGGAGTCCAGATTTGCTGCTGGTGGTGATTTCCCGGGGAGGCCCCGCACAGGAGCGGTTCTTGGTGGTGGGGGGCTCCCACCAGGATGCTCCACTCGCCCCCGGCCCCGCACAATGTCCACACAACACCGGGGCAGAGCTCCAGGGCCCGCTCGGCGTCCGCGCACGGTGGGGGGCGTGCTCTGGCGTCCTCCTCTCGATGTTATGGGTGCGGGCCGCAGAGGCGACGACCGGCGGCTCCGGGCTCCGCTGCGGGTCCGGCCGAGGCCTGAGGCAACGCGGGATGTGACGCCCCCAGTGGCTCCGCTGCACAGCGTCCGAAAAGGTGTCCTCTCTGTCGCTCAGCGAGCGGGGCCTCAAATCGGGGCCAGGCTGTGTCCACTTTCGGAGGAGCGCTCGATTCGTTGGGCCGCTGCCGTGGGGGCGCACATTCCTGTCGGGGTTACTCCAAACTCCCGGCCGGGGATTGGCTCAGAGTGCTAGGCCCTGCGGTGGTGGAGGAGCGCTGGTCTCACACGTCCAGCATGCTCCGCGCCCCCGGGCGGTCTCCCCAGGTAAGAATTTTGTGGCTTTCTTCGTTCAGGAGGAAACGTGAGTAAACGCTTATTAATGCTGTCTTTCTTTCTCCTCTTTCCGGTTATGGTATTCCAGGATGCATGCGGTGCCGGATGATGGAGTTTGTACCTTCAGGTGAGTGGAACTGAAGTCGCCAATGGATTGTAGACAGGATACTCTTCCAGGTAAGTTTCGTAGTGTTCTTTCTCACTCTGCAGGTCCTTGGTTTCAGGTAAGCTGGCATCAAAGAATTGGACACAGTGAGCGTTACGCAGCCTACAGCAGAATAACGTGAAGCATGTTCTGCTGTTTGGGTGCGGTTTAAATAGTATTAGGTAAAGTAGTCCAGGTAAAATAGTCAGAGGCCTGCCACACCCAAAGTAGTCCAGGTAAAGTAGTCCCAGGCCTGCCACACCCAAAAGACTAGACCGCATAGCTCAGTTCCTTGTAACTGAGCTATGTGTTTGCCTCCATGTTGGCTGAACCCTCCAAGTTAAATAGTCCCAAGTAAATAGTCCCATTGTAATGTTGGTCTTCATGATGGTTATGAGCCTGGCGCCAAAGGCGCCAGGACTGACTCCAAGAGGGTCTTGGATGAGGTTTTAAGGCCTTTGACCTGGCCCTAACTGGAAGGCTGACTTGCCAGTGAGGGCCAGGGGTAAGGGTCATGACAGCACTCCCCCCCCAAGGCCCCTCTCACGGTGGCGCTTCTGCCTGGTCCTGGTTTGGCTGGGTAATTCTGATGGAACCTTTTAATTAAGCGAGGTGCATGGATGTATTCACTAGGTTCCCATGATCTGTCCTGAGGGCCGTATCCCTTCCAATCAACTAAGTAGTATAGTTTGGATCTGGTGTATTTTGAGTCTAGGATATCCTTTACTTCAAACTCTGGTTCTCCGTCAACTAATACTGGTTTTGGTGGTGTTGTAACCCGAGTACCAGGTTGTACTCGTTTCAGGAGTGATACGTGAAACACAGGATGAATCTGCATAGTGGGTGGTAGGGCTAATTTAACTGCCACTGGATTTATTATGGATTCAATAGAATAAGGTCCCAGATATCGGAGACGAAAGGTCCGAGTCCCTTTTATGGGCACATATTTTGATGTTAACCAGACCTTGGGGGTCATTACGAGGTTGGAGGTAAGGGATAAACGATGCCAGTAAAGGATTACCGGCATCGTTTACCGCTCTGGGCCATTGCGACCCACCAACCAGCTATTAGCAGAACCGTAACTAACGGTGCCTCAAATAGCGGCATGGGCGCCGGCACGCAACCCTTCATGCCGGATATACCGGCATGGTGTAAACAGGAGGCCATCACAAGGCAGGCGGACATGCAAATAACGGCCTACTGAAGCCGGAAAAGTACCTTACCGGCATGGAGTAAATACCGGCATCGCGGACCACCCGTAAACGGCCATGTGCAGTGTTCCCAACTGCCACAGGTGCACACAATCAGCACAGGTGAAGGTAATATAGACTGGGCCAGCACAAAAGGAGCACACCCCACCCCTTCTCACACCCAGTCACACACCAAAATGATTCCAATACTACTAGCAATGCTGGGGCTGGAGGACATGATTGCAGTGGAACTGCTGCAACAACAACAACAACAAAAGGCAGCACAGAGGAGACGCAGGAGGAGAAGGAGGGTGAGGCAGGCTCAGCATGCCCCACCAGTGCAGCCAGTGGTACCACTCAGGCATCCCCCAATCCCTCGCAACCGGGTCAGTCCATTCAACCTAACCCCTGAGTAGATCCACACCCTGTACCGTCTGGACCGGGACACCATCACCACCATTGTGGACATGATACATGACGACATCGTCAGCCTGATTGAAATACGCACCGCCATCCCACCTCTACTGAAGGTAGTGTCTGTGCTCCACTTCCTGGCCACAGGCACCTACCAGCACACAGTGGGGCACATGCATGGCATATCACAACCATTATTCTCATGTACGCTCAACCAAGTGCTCGATGCCCTCCTGAAGCACACAGGCAACCACATTTACCTACCACGGACAGCCCAGGAGATCTCCAACACCAAAGTTGGTTTCCATTCACTGGCCGGCATCCCTGGTTGCATTGGTGCCATCGACTGCACCCATGTCGAATTGGTGGTCCCACATGCCATGGAGGTAGTGTACCGCAACCGTAAGTTATACCACTCCATCAACGTGCAAATGGTATGTGACTCAATGAAGATAATCACACATTGTTGTGCCCGATTTCCCGGATCAACCCATGATTCAATGGTCTTGTGGAATTCCACGATACCACGCTACATGGAGCGACATGCAGGGCAGAGATCCTGGCTTCTCGGTGAGTTGAATGTCAGGCTCATGGTAATGCGATGGGGGTAGGTGATTGGGGGGAGGGATGCATACGTCACCTGGCTGAGATGGGGGGGAGATGCATACGTCACCTGGCTGAGAGTACCTGAGAGGATGTACCATGCTCATACCCCAAAGCAGGCCAGACTTTACCGGACACCGGACCACATAATGCAAGATGTAAGCTGCACTACCATGAAAATTATGCAGTGCAACAACCATTACATAGCCATCAACATGTACACTGCACATAATCAGACCGTAGCCCCCACAACACAATGCAGCGACAAACAATTAGGATGGCCAATGCACAGCACCAAATACCATCATCAAAAAGGACAGGACTCCATTACTGCGTACAAAGGAGCCACATGAGGGCAAAATACATGAACACACCCCTACACCAACACAGAGGTCCACCAAAACAGCATGTCACCATTTGTCGTGCATAGTGAGATCATCATGACGCTGCCATCAACGTTGACAGGATGGTAGCATACATATCACTGCACATCACCCAGATCATGGGTACAACCATCGTGGACGACCACAGTGCATGAGCACTCACAAGGAATTGGCCCCCTTGCGCCCACTAGACGATGGCACACACACCTGTCTGTAAGAGGAATACACACATAGCAGTCACATCATGTGTCCCTATTCATGCATGGATCTGTGGGTGCATACAGGAAATGAATGCATGCTATGGTGTCATTGATACAGGTCCCATATGATGTGAGGACTTACACATAATCATTGTTACCCACATGCAGGTGATGCAGGCTATCCATTGAAGAGGTGGCTCCTTACCCCAGTCCGGAACCCACAGAACAGGCACGAGGGGGACTACAATCATGCGCATACACGTACCCATGTGGTGATTGAGCAGACATTTGTCCTCTTGAAGGCACGGTTTCGCTGCCTCAGCAGGTCTGGTGGGGCACTCCTGTACGGCCATGAGAAGGTGGGCAAGATCGTCATGGCATGTGTCATGCTACACGATATGTGCATCAGACGGAATGTGCCTCTGACCCCTGACGCTGAACTGCAAACACCGGACGATGAGGATGAGGAGGGTGGAGATGGGGCTGCACTTCAGGGAGGCAGTGATGCACAGGAGGGACGTGCCATGCGTCAGACTCTGATTGACCAATGTTTCTAGCACACATGGATGGGGAGGGTGACATGGAGGTGGAACTCAGGGCACTGGGTGTGTCAGGGACATGGACACTGTAGACTGTTCACCAATAAAGCACACGTACACAATAAGCAATGTCCGTACATGTGAATTCAGATTTCACAACAGGTGTATTCCGATTATGTAACAAATCAAGTGCACAAGCCCTCCACCACACTCACCCACTCCCCCCTTCCCCCTCAACTTCCCCACACACCCTCTCCCCCCTCCCCCCTCATCTTCCCCACACACTCCATCCCCCTCCCCCCCTCAACTTACCCACACCCCCTCTCCCCCCTCCCCCCTCAACTTCCCCACACACTCTCTCCCCCCTCCCCCTCCTCCCTCAACTTCCCCACACATGTCGTGCACTGGCATGCACCATAAGTCCACATGTGACCAGAATGCCTGGCTGAACCTACAGCCCTTCTCCTCTTCCGGCAGCAGGTGGACCCCTGTCTGACCTGCGCAGGTTCCGCCCAGACCTACACAGGGGGCTGGACTTAGTGGAGCTTGCATTGGAGGATGTCCCAGGTTGTTCTGCCACCTGTCCCGGACGCATGGCCTCCATTGCTGCCATCATTTGGGAGAGGACCTGCTGTACTGCTGCCAATTCACTGCATATGTCTTTTGGGGAGGTCCCAATTGCAGATTTGAGGTATGAAGCACATTCCCTTATCTCATCCCTTGCCTGGCCACATTCCGTGATATGCTGTGTCAACAGCCCTGTCAACTCCTCCTGCCGCTTCTGGATAGCCCTGATCCCCTCTTGGCTGTTTGGGACACTGGTGGATGTATGGGGTGCTACCAACATGGTTGGTTCATCATGCACGGTTGGCGTGAGGCTGAAATTACCGGGCCATGACTCCCCAGGAGACAGCTCATGGCTGTTGCTGTTGTGTATGCTGGATGGGGAGAGGTGTGGTGAATGCGGGGGGCCTGTAACGGTGGTTGTGCCATGTATCAGAACATCTGCCTCGTCATCGGACACAGCTGCTGTGGCAGCTGTCTCCCCCACAGTACTGCTGGCAGCCGATGCAGTGCCTTCTGCCACTAGCTCCAGTGTGTTGGTGGCTGGTGTGGTTGCTGTGGTGGGGGCTGTAGTGCACATTGGTGCTGTGGGTTCTCAGGTTGTCTTGCCCTTCCGCGTTAGTCCAGGTTGCCCTCTTCCCCTTGATCTAGAGGGGCGGTTTTCTCCCTCCATGCCCCTGGCCTTCTTGTGTGGTGTTGCAGCATCCTCCCTGGGGTCCTGGTCATCGCTGTCTGATGGCGTGCCTGTGGGGGACCAAGAGAGGGAGAGGATTAGTGATGGGTCTACATGCATCAGGCATGCATTGGGGTAGCTGCATTGAGATGGAATGGCAGTTGATTGGCATTGGAGTAGTGACATACGGGTTGCTTGGCTTTTGGGAGAGTGATGCAGGGATGCGTCTGGGATGAGACATATATGGGGTGCATCATGCATGTGGACAAGATGGTGCTGTGCACTGCCTGTAGGCAGTCTTGCAAATATGTGTCTGGTGGACCCTGCTTTCCATCATTGCACTGTCAGTTCAGGGGACATCATCGTGTTGGTCTTTGCAGTGTTTCATTTGGGACACCTACCTGCATCGGCCGATGACGGGGCTTCTCGCTCCATGTCCCCCACTCCCTCAATGGCCTCCATCCCAATGGTGCTTGCGCAGATCTCCTCCCAGGGTTGCATCTTAATGGGGGAGTCCGCACCTCCACCTGTTGCCATCGCCTGCTTGCGGTTGGCCGAGAGGATGTTCCGCACGTGTAAGCGCAGGTCGTCCCAGCCGCTTCCGGACATCTTTAGGGGTGCGGGGGGTGGTGCCAACAGCACTCACCTTCTGCGCCACCTCCGCCCATATCTCCTTCTTCCGCCGCACTGCAGGTCGAGACAAGTTGGTGGAGAATACGACATCCGCATGTTCTTGCAGTGTCTCAGCCAGCATATTCAGTTCATCTGGTGAGAAGCGCTCCTTGCGCAAGCGCTCTGCACTTTTTTTGAGTGCTTTGGGCATGGTGAGATGCTGCAGGTAGTGGTAGAGGTGTGGTAGAGGTGTGGTGGTGAGATGACTCCTGGTTACAGAGGATGGCAATGGATTGTGTTTTTAAAGATGGCCGCCGTGCTCTTTCCCGTTCCTGTGCGATGACGCTACTTCCGGTTCCACTTATTAGCCTCCAATTTGATAGTCGGGGGCATTACTACAATGTTGGTCAGCAAATTTCTTTTGTCTGTTCTTGGCTTGGAGTAAATGTTCTGCTGCTTCTTTGAAGGCCTGGGAAATAGTCGTATGTAGGGTTTTAACTGCTGGCATTTCCAAAGTATGTGGATGCCTACCATATATAGTGTAGAAAGGGGTTTGTCCAGTGCTAGTGTGTGATGAATTATTATAGGCATATTCAGCTATCCATAACAAATCCTTCCAATTTCTTTCCACTTGATGTAACATGCAACGTAAGTATTGCTCGAGGGTTTGGTTTGTTCTTTCTGTTTGAGGATGGTGACTTGTGGATAGTCGAATGTCAATTTGGGCCATTGAACAGCATTTCCTCCAGATGTTGGATACGAACTGACTACCTCGATCTGAGATCAATTCCGATGGAAACCCATGTAGCCGTACGATTTCCTCCAGGAATACTTTTGCTAAACTGGATGCACTTGGAAGACCCTTAAAAGGAATAAAGTGTGCCACTTTAGAGAACAAGTCTATAATTACTAAAATGGTGTTGAATCCTTGACTCGGAGGTAGATCTGTAATGAAATCAAGGGACAGTGTGTGCCATGGTGCGGGAGGAATTTCCAATGGTTGGAGAAGACCAGCTGGTTTCTGCTTTTGGGACTTGTTTTGTGCACACACACCGCAAGATTGGATACATTGGATGATGTCTTTACGCCATGTGGGCCACCAATAGTTTTGTTTTACTTTAGCTAGAGTTTTGGCAATTCCAGGATGACCTTCAATCAGGGAGTCGTGATAACCCGAAATAACCTGCTCTTGTAAATCTTTACTTGGCAGGCATAGACGGTTCCTAAAATATGGTAACTGGTCTTTAATGGTGTAATGTTCTCCTTGAGTACACCACTCTTGTGAGAGAGTGGGATCCATTAAGAGTTGGATCTTGTTTTGGAGTTCACCCTGTGTCAATGTTGTCGTAAAACCCAGGAGTTGTCTTCTGGAATGGTGGCTACTGGATCTGGAGTTATGTATACCTTTTCATCAACACCCATGCAGGACAAGGTGTCTGCCTTTCCGTTTCGGACTCCTGGCCGGTAAGTGATCACATAGTCATATTCAGCGACGAAAAGAGCCAACCGCAGTTGACGGGATGATTGAGCCTTTGCTGTTTTTAGGTATTGCAGGTTTCGATAATCAGTTGTGACCGTGACAGTATGTCTAGCACCAAGGAGATAGTGTCGCCATGCCTTGAAAGCTGATTTTATAGCCAAGAGTTCTTTGTCTGTGATAGCATAGTTGAGTTCGGAGATGAGAATTTTCGTGACCAGGAGGCCACAGGGTATAAATGGCCAGTTCCTGGGTCCCTTTGTGAGAGAATAGCTCCCATAGCCATGCTAGAAGCATCTGTTTCAACTATTTAAGGGAGGTCTGGGCGAGGACGCTGTAGAACTGGAACAGAAGTGAATTTTTTCTTAATTTCTTGAAAGGCCTTCTCTGCTTCTTCGGTCCAATTGAACTTTTTATTGTTTTTTCTCAATAGTGATGTAATTTGATGGACTATTTGGGAAAAATCTGGGATGAATCAGCGGTAAAAGTTTGCAAAGACCAACATACTCTGGATTCCTTTAAATGAAGTTGGTGACGGCCAGTTAAGAATGACATCTACCTTGTGTCTATCCTTTCTGATACCTTTTGGTGTGAGGATAAAACCGAGCAACTCCACTTCGGTGACATGAAAAGAGCATTTTTCGAGTTTAGCATACAGTTTATGTTGGCGGAGTTTAGTAAGGACGGAGGGGACATGCCTGACATGGTCTTCTTTTGTAGCAGAATATACTAAGATGTCATCGATGTAAACCAGAGCGCAAACGTCGATTACTCCCGCAAAACATTATTCATAAAGTACTGGAATGCAGCGGGAGCATTGCAAAGTCCAAAAGGCATTACCTGCTATTCATACAAGCCCTATTTGGTACATCTTTGACTTGATCCAATAATTCGGGAATAAGGGGCAGTGGATAACGGTTTTTTACTGTGATCTGGTTTAATGCGCGATAGTCGATGCAAGTCCTCAAATCTCCTTCCTTCTTAGGTACGAAGAATAAGGGACTGACTGCCGATGATTTAGACAGGTGGATAAATCCATTTGCCAGGTACTCATCAAGATAAGATTTCAAATGGAGGTTTTCTGGTTTCTGGTTACAATTTGCGCACCAGGAATGAGGTCGATCTGACAATCGTAGGGCCTGTGCAGTGGTAGAGTATTGCCTTGTTCTGTCACAAGCCTCTCCCCTTCTCACCTGTTTTTTCCTTGCTTACGACCTTCTTGGATGATTTCTTTTGCACCGTCTGGGATTTGTACAGGCCCATGTGCAGGTCTTCGGATTCCAGCGTGAGGATAGCAGTCCTACACCAAGTACCGTTCAGATATCCAGGACCGGGAACCAGGAAGGAAACAATGTCCGAGCTCGGAGGCATGGAACAACATGACCCGAGCACAGGAGAAATATAGGAAGAAGCTTGATAGGGTAAGTTCGAGGAAGGGGATAGAAAAGGAAGTGAATTCAAGGAATCGGAAAACAGGACTCGGAAGGAAGCCCAAAGCAAACTCCGGGGACACACGCCTGACTACACAGTGCGGTAGTGTTGAGACGCTCAGAGCCGCTGGGGCGTGACTGTTTTGTAGGAAGTTCAACGTAGTGCGTAAATGCTGGCAAGCTGTGCTCCGCACCAAATGGCCATGTTGGAAGGATCACGGAATTCAGTGCTCTATGGATCAGGGACCACGATGTCCAGAATGGACGCAATCGGCGGTTCATGACAGCATGCCTCCTCTGAAGCCCGGCTCCTCCGGGTTTGACTGGATCGATGAGGTGATATCTTTGTATCAGTCAGGGGGCATTCATGTTTGAGACGGGTTCCCAAGTGCGCTCACTGGGAGGATACCCTTTCCACTCGACCAAATATTGCAGTTGACCACGTCGGTACCTAGAGTCACAAATTCTGGAGACCTCATATTCGAGTTGGTTATCGACAATCACTGGGGTAGATCTTGGAGCAGTTCGAGAGGGCTGCACATATGGTTTTAACAGAGAAGTGTGGAAGACTGGATGGATCCTTTTCCATGACTCTGGTATTCGGAGTTGAAAGGCCATGGGATTAAAAATGTCTTTTATAAAAAAAAGGTCCGTAATACCTGAGAGCCAATTTATTTGGTCGTAGGTGACGACGAAGGAGTTTTGAGGATAACCAGACTTTATCGCATATTGAATAGGAAGGGCCAGGCCTTCTTTTGGAGTCTGCATATTGTTTAACGTCTCTTTGGACCTTTTCTAGGTGTTTCTTTGTGCACATTGATTAGTGTTTCAATCCAGGAATCAACCGCAGGAACTGGGGTAGGATGTGGGAGAACGAAAGGTAGGACTGAAGGATGAAATCCTTCACTACAGAAGAAAGGACTGGTCTTGATAGCAGAATGATCTGAATTGTTGTATGCGAATTCGGCCACAGGTATCAAGAGTGACCAATCATCCTGGACTTTGCTGGCGAAGCAGCGAAGATACTGTTCCAGGGTTTGGTTTACTTGTTCGGTAGCTCCATTGGTATGTGGATGATAGCCCGAAGACAATGCACGTTGAATTCCCAATATACGACATAGCTGTTTCAAAAACTGGGATATGTACTGGGGTCCTCTGTCGGAAATGATTTTGGAAGGTAGTCCATGAAGCCGGAAAATGTGTTCTAGGAAAATCCCAGCAAGTTCAGATGAGGATGGTATTTTGTATAGAGGCGTAAAATGAGCCATATGTGTGAACAAATCAATGGTAACCATTATAGTTGTGTAGCCTCTGGAAGAAGGTAGTTCCATGATAAAATCCGTGGCAATGATTTCCCAGGGTCTTGTTGGTAGTGCTGGTTGGTGTAGGAGACCTGCTGGTCTTTTATTGTCATGTTTGTTCTGATTGCAGACTGCACAAGTCTGGACATAGGTCTTGATGTCATCCTTCATCCTTTGCCGCCAAAATTGTCTTTGTATAAAACGGAGGGTGTTGGTGATGCCACGGTGTCCTGAATGGAGAGTATCATGGCATAAGTTTGTGATCTTTTGTCTCAACCCAGGAGTGGGAATGACCAGCCGATTATCCTTGAATAGGTATCCGTCTTTTATTTGGAGATCCCACCGATTGTTTCTCTTAAACTCCTTCCAGGGTTTGGAGGACTGAGTTTGGACTTGAATATCCTCCAGGAGAGTAACTGCTTGAGCTACAAATATTGTGTTAGGAAACATCTTGGGAAAGGTTCGGTCCTCAAGGGGTTCATAATCAGGACATCTGGATAAGGCATCGGCTATAATGTTATGTGTTCCAGGACAATGTTGGATTTGAAATTGGTATTGAGCAAAAAATAAGGCCAGACGGGCTTGGCGACTGTTTCTGCACTCCAGGGATTGTAGCGCCGCTGCCGCGGGGGCGCAACTTTCCTGTCGGGGTTACTCCAAACTCCCGGCCGGGGATTGGCTCAGAGTGCTAGGCCCTGCGGTGGTGGAGGAGCGCTGGTCTCACACGTCCAGCATGCTCCGCGCCCCCTGGCGGTCTCCCCAGGTAAGAATTTTGTGGCTTTCTTCGTTCAGGAGGAAACGTGAGTAAACGCTTATTAATGCTGTCTTTCTTTCTCCTCTTTCCGGTTATGGTATTCCAGGATGCATGCGGTGCTGGATGATGGAGTTTGTACCTTCAGGTGAGTGGAACTGAAGTCGCCAATGGATTGTAGACAGGATACTGTTCCAGGTAAGTTTCGTAGTGTTCTTTCTCACTCTGCAGGTCCTTGGTTTCAGGTAAGCTGGCATCAAAGAACTGGACACGGTGAGCGTTACGCAGCCCACAGCAGAATAACGTGAAGCATGTTCTGCTGTTTGGGTGCGGTTTAATTAGTATTAGGTAAAGTAGTCCAGGTAAAATAGTCAGAGGCCTGCCACACCCAAAGTAGTCCAGGTAAAGTAGTCCCAGGCCTGCCACACCCAAAAGACTAGACCGCATAGCTCAGTTCCTTGTAACTGAGCTATGTGTTTGCCTCCATGTTGGCTGAACCCCCCAAGTTAAATAGTCCCAAGTAAATAGTCCCATTGTAATGTTGGTCTTCATGATGGTTATGAGCCTGGCGCCAAAGGCGCCAGGACTGACTCCAAGAGGGTCTTGGATGAGGTTTTAAGGCCTTTGACCTGGCCCTAACTGGAAGGCTGACTTGCCAGTGAGGGCCAGGGGTAAGGGTCATGACAGCACTCCCCCCCCAAGGCCCCTCTCACGGTGGCGCTTCTGCCTGGTCCTGGTTTGGCTGGGTAATTCTGATGGAACCTTTTAATTAAGCGAGGTGCATGGATGTATTCACTAGGTTCCCATGATCTGTCCTGAGGGCCGTATCCCTTCCAATCAACTAAGTAGTATAGTTTGGATCTGGTGTATTTTGAGTCTAGGATATCCTTTACTTCAAACTCTGGTTCTCCGTCAACTAATACTGGTTTTGGTGGTGTTGTAACCCGAGTACCAGGTTGTACCGGTTTCAGGAGTGATACGTGAAACACAGGATGAATCTGCATAGTGGGTGGTAGGGCTAATTTAACTGCCACTGGATTTATTATGGATTCAATAGAATAAGGTCCCAGATATCGGGGACGAAAGGTCTGAGTCCCTTTTATGGGCACATATTTTGATGTTAACCAGACCTTGGGGGTCATTACGAGGTTGGAGGTAAGGGATAAACGATGCCAGTAAAGGATTACCGGCATCGTTTACCGCTCTGGGCCATTGCGACCCACCAACCAGCTATTAGCGGAACCGTAACTAACGGTGCCTCAAATAGCGGCATGGGCGCCGGCACGCAACCCTTCATGCCGGATATACCGGCATGGTGTAAACAGGAGGCCATCACAAGGCAGGCGGACATGTAAATAACGGCCTACTGAAGCCGGAAAAGTACCTTACCGGCATGGAGTAAATACCGGCATCGCGGACCACCCGTAAACGGCCATGTGCAGTGTTCCCAACTGCCACAGGTGCACACAATCAGCACAGGTGAAGGTAATATAGACTGGGCCAGCACAAAAGGAGCACACCCCACCCCTTCTCACACCCAGTCACACACCAAAATGATTCCAATACTACTAGCAATGCTGGGGCTGGAGGACATGATTGCAGTGGAACTGCTGCAACAACAACAACAACAAAAGGCAGCACAGAGGAGACGCAGGAGGAGAAGGAGGGTGAGGCAGGCTCAGCATGCCCCACCAGTGCAGCCAGTGGTACCACTCAGGCATCCCCCAATCCCTCGCAACCGGGTCAGTCCATTCAACCTAACCCCTGAGTAGATCCACACCCTGTACCGTCTGGACCGGGACACCATCACCACCATTGTGGACATGATACATGACGACATCGTCAGCCTGATTGAAATACGCACCGCCATCCCACCTCTACTGAAGGTAGTGTCTGTGCTCCACTTCCTGGCCACAGGCACCTACCAGCACACAGTGGGGCACATGCATGGCATATCACAACCATTATTCTCACGTACGCTCAACCAAGTGCTTGATGCCCTCCTGAAGCACACAGGCAACCACATTTACCTACCACGGACAGCCCAGGAGATCTCCAACACCAAAGTTGGTTTCCATTCACTGGCCAGCATCCTTGGTTGCATTGGTGCCATCGACTGCACCCATGTCGAATTGGTGGTCCCACATGCCATGGAGGTAGTGTACCGCAACCGTAAGTTATACCACTCCATCAACGTGCAAATGGTATGTGACTCAATGAAGATAATCACACATTGTTGTGCCCGATTTCCCAGATCAACCCATGATTCAATGGTCTTGTGGAATTCCACGATACCACGCTACATGGAGCGACATGCAGGGCAGAGATCCTGGCTTCTCGGTGAGTTGAATGTCAGGCTCATGGTAATGCGATGTGGGTAGGTGATTGGGGGGAGGGATGCATACGTCACCTGGCTGAGATGGGGGGGGAGATGCATACGTCACCTGGCTGAGAGTACCTGAGAGGATGTACCATGCTCATACCCCAAAGCAGGCCAGACTTTACCGGACACCGGACCACATAATGCAAGATGTAAGCTGCACTACCATGAAAATTATGCAGTGCAACAACCATTACATAGCCATCAACATGTACACTGCACATAATCAGACCGTAGCCCCCACAACACAATGCAGCGACAAACAATTAGGATGGCCAATGCACAGCACCAAATACCATCATCAAAAAGGACAGGACTCCATTACTGCGTACAAAGGAGCCACATGAGGGCAAAATACATGAACACACCCCTACACCAACACAGAGGTCCACCAAAACAGCATGTCACCATTTGTCGTGCATAGTGAGATTATCATGACGCTGCCATCAACGTTGACAGGATGGTAGCATACATATCACTGCACATCACCCAGATCATGGGTACAACCATCGTGGACGACCACAGTGCATGAGCACTCACAAGGAATTGGCCCCCTTGCGCCCACTAGACGATGGCACACACACCTGTCTGTAAGAGGAATACACACATAGCAGTCACATCATGTATCCCTATTCATGCATGGATCTGTGGGTGCATACAGGAAATGAATGCATGCTATGGTGTCATTGATACAGGTCCCATATGATGTGAGGACTTACACATAATTATTGTTACCCACATGCAGGTGATGCAGGCTATCCATTGAAGAGGTGGCTCCTTACCCCAGTCCGGAACCCACAGAACAGGCACGAGGGGGACTACAATCGTGCGCATACACGTACCCGTGTGGTGATTGAGCAGACATTTGTCCTCTTGAAGGCACGGTTTCGCTGCCTCAGCAGGTCTGGTGGGGCACTCCTGTACGGCCATGAGAAGGTGGGCAAGATCGTCATGGCATGTGTCATGCTACACGATATGTGGATCAGACGGAATGTGCCTCTGACCCCTGACGCTGAACTGCAAACACCGGACGATGAGGATGAGGAGGGTGGAGATGGGGCTGCACTTCAGGGAGGTAGTGATGCACAGGAGGGACGTGCCATGCGTCAGACTCTGATTGACCAATGTTTCTAGCACACATGGATGGGGAGTGTGACATGGAGGTGGAACTCAGGGCACTGGGTGTGTCAGGGACATGGACACTGTAGACTGTTCACCAATAAAGCACACGTACACAATAAGCAATGTCCGCACATGTGAATTCAGATTTCACAACAGGTGTATTCCGATTATGTAACAAATCAAGAGCACAGGCCCTCCACCCAACTCACCCACTCCCCCCTTCCCCCTCAACTTCCCCACACACCCTCTCCCCCCTCCCCCTCCCCCCTCAACTTCCCCACACACTCCATCCCCCCTCCCCCCCTCAACTTACCCACACACCCTCGCCCCCCTCCCCCCTCAACTTCCCCACACACTCTCTCCCCCCTCCCCCTCCTCCCTCAACTTCCCCACACATGTCGTGCACTGGCATGCACCATAAGTCCACATGTGACCAGAATGCCTGGCTGAACCTACAGCCCTTCTCCTCTTCCGGCAGCAGGTGGACCCCTGTCTGACCTGCGCAGGTTCCGCCCAGACCTACACAGGGGGCTGGACTTAGTGGAGCTTGCATTGGAGGATGTCCCAGGTTGTTCTGCCACCTGTGCCGGACGCATGGCCTCCATTGCTGCCATCATTTGGGAGAGGACCTGCTGTACTGCTGCCAATTCACTGCATATGTCTTTTGGGGAGGTCCCAATTGCAGATTTGAGGTATGAAGCACATTCCCTTATCTCATCCCTTGCCTGGCCACATTCCGTGATATGCTGTGTCAACAGCCCTGTCAACTCCTCCTGCCGCTTCTGGATAGCCCTGATCCCCTCTTGGCTGTTTGGGACACTGGTGGATGTATGGGGTGCTACCAACATGGTTGGTTCATCATGCACGGTTGGCGTGAGGCTGAAATTACCGGGCCATGACTCCCCAGGAGACAGCTCATGGCTGTTGCTGTTGTGTATGCTGGATGGGGAGAGGTGTGGTGAATGCGGGGGGCCTGTAACGGTGGTTGTGCCATGTATCAGAACACCTGCCTCGTCATCGGACACAGCTGCTGTGGCAGCTGTCTCCCCCACAGTACTGCTGGCAGCCGATGCAGTGCCTTCTGCCACTAGCTCCAGTGTGTTGGTGGCTGGTGTGGTTGCTGTGGTGGGGGCTGTAGTGCACATTGGTGCTGTGGGTTCTCAGGTTGTCTTGCCCTTCCGCGTTAGTCCAGGTTGCCCTCTTCCCCTTGATCTAGAGGGGCGGTTTTCTCCCTCCATGCCCCTGGCCTTCTTGTGTGGTGTTGCAGCATCCTCCCTGGGGTCCTGGTCATCGCTGTCTGATGGCGTGCCTGTGGGGGACCAAGAGAGGGAGAGGATTAGTGATGGGTCTACATGCATCAGGCATGCATTGGGGTAGCTGCATTGAGATGGAATGGCAGTTGATTGGCATTGGAGTAGTGACATACGGGTTGCTTGGCTTTTGGGAGGGTGATGCAGGGATGCGTCTGGGATGAGACATATATGGGGTGCATCATGCATGTGGACAAGATGGTGCTGTGCACTGCCTGTAGGCAGTCTTGCAAATATGTGTCTGGTGGACCCTGCTTTCCATCATTGCACTGTCAGTTCAGGGGGACATCATCGTGTTGGTCTTTGCAGTGTTTCATTTGGGACACCTACCTGCATCGGCCGATGACGGGGCTTCTCGCTCCATGTCCCCCACTCCCTCAATGGCCTCCATCCCAATGGTGCTTGCGCAGATCTCCTCCCAGGGTTGCATCTTAATGGGGGAGTCCGCACCTCCACCTGTTGCCATCGCCTGCTTGCGGTTGGCCGAGAGGATGTTCCGCACGTGTAAGCGCAGGTCGTCCCAGCCGCTTCCGGACATCTTTAGGGGTGCGGGGGGTGGTGCCAACAGCACTCACCTTCTGCGCCACCTCCGCCCATATCTCCTTCTTCCGCCGCACTGCAGGTCGAGACAAGTTGGTGGAGAATACGACATCCGCATGTTCTTGCAGTGTCTCAGCTAGCATATTCAGCTCCTCTGCTGAGAAGCGATCCTTGCGCAAGCACTCTGCACTTTTTTTGAGTGCTTTGGGCATGGTGAGATGCTGCAGGTAGCGGTAGAGGTGTGGTAGAGGTGTGGTGGTGAGATGGCTCCTGGTTACAGAGGATGGCAATGGATTGTGTTTTTAAAGATGGCCGCCGTGCTCTTTCCCGTTCCTGTGCGATGACGCTACTTCCGGTTCCACTTATTAGCCTCCAATTTGATAGTCGGGGGCTTTACTACAATGTTGGTCAGCAAATTTCTTTTGTCTGTTCTTGGCTTGGAGTAAATGTTCTGCTGCTTCTTTGAAGGCCTGGGAAATAGTCGTATGTAGGGTTTTAACTGCTGGCATTTCCAAAGTATGTGGATGCCTACCATATATAGTGTAGAAAGGGGTTTGTCCAGTGCTGGTGTGTGATGAATTATTATAGGCATATTCAGCTATCCATAACAAATCCTTCCAATTTCTTTCCACTTGATGTAACATGCAACGTAAGTATTGCTCGAGGGTTTGGTTTGTTCTTTCTGTTTGAGGATGGTGACTTGTGGATAGTCGAATGTCAATTTGGGCCATTGAACAGCATTTCCTCCAGAAGTTGGATACGAACTGACTACCTCGATCTGAGATCAAGTCCGATGGAAACCCATGTAGCCGTACGATTTCCTCCAGGAATACTTTTGCTAAACTGGATGCACTTGGAAGACCCTTAAAAGGAATAAAGTGTGCCACTTTAGAGAACAAGTCTATAATTACTAAAATGGTGTTGAATCCTTGACTCGGAGGTAGATCTGTAATGAAATCAAGGGACAGTGTGTGCCATGGTGCGGGAGGAATTTCCAATGGTTGGAGAAGACCAGCTGGTTTCTGCTTTTGGGACTTGTTTTGTGCACACACACCGCAAGATTGGATACATTGGATGATGTCTTTACGCCATGTGGGCCACCAATAGTTTTGTTTTACTTTAGCTAGAGTTTTGGCAATTCCAGGATGACCTTCAATCAGGGAGTCGTGATAACCCGAAATAACCTGCTCTTGTAAATCTTTACTTGGCAGGCATAGACGGTTCCTAAAATATGGTAACTGGTCTTTAATGGTGTAATGTTCTCCTTGAGTACACCACTCTTGTGAGAGAGTGGGATCCATTAAGAGTTGGATCTTGTTTTGGAGTTCACCCTGTGTCAATGTTGTCGTAAAACCCAGGAGTTGTCTTCTGGAATGGTGGCTACTGGATCTGGAGTTATGTATACCTTTTCATCAACACCCATGCAGGACAAGGTGTCTGCCTTTCCGTTTCGGACTCCTGGCCGGTAAGTGATCACATAGTCATATTCAGCGACGAAAAGAGCCAACCGCAGTTGACGGGATGATTGAGCCTTTGCTGTTTTTAGGTATTGCAGGTTTCGATAATCAGTTATGACCGTGACAGTATGTCTAGCACCAAGGAGATAGTGTCGCCATGCCTTGAAAGCTGATTTTATAGCCAAGAGTTCTTTGTCTGTGATAGCATAGTTGAGTTCGGAGATGAGAATTTTCGTGACCAGGAGGCCACAGGGTATAAATGGCCAGTTCCTGGGTCCCTTTGTGAGAGAATAGCTCCCATAGCCATGCTAGAGGCATCTGTTTCAACTATTTAAGGGAGGTCTGGGCGAGGATGCCGTAGAACTGGGGCAGAAGTGAATTTTTTCTTAATTTCTTGAAAGGCCTTCTCTGCTTCTTCGGTCCAATGGAACTTTTTATTGTTTTTTCTCAATAGTGATGTAATTGGATGAACTATTTGGGAAAAATCTGGGATGAATCAGCGGTAAAAGTTTGCAAAGACCAACATACTCTGGATTCCTTTAAATGAAGTTGGTGACGGCCAGTTAAGAATGACATCTACCTTGTGTCTATCCTTTCTGATACCTTTTGGTGTGAGGATAAAACCGAGCAACTCCACTTCGGTGACATGAAAAGAGCATTTTTCGAGTTTAGCATACAGTTTATGTTGGCGGAGTTTAGTAAGGACGGAGCGGACATGCCTGACATGGTCTTCTTTTGTAGCAGAATATACTAAGATGTCATCGATGTAAACCAGAGCGCAAACGTCGATTACTCCCGCAAAACATCATTCATAAAGTACTGGAATGCAGCGGGAGCATTGCAAAGTCCAAAAGGCATTACCTGCTATTCATACAAGCCCTATTTGGTACATCTTTGACTTGATCCAATAATTCGGGAATAAGGGGCAGTGGATAACGGTTTTTTACTGTGATCTGGTTTAATGCGCGATAGTCGATGCAAGTCCTCAAATCTCCTTCCTTCTTAGGTACGAAGAATAAGGGACTGACTGCCGATGATTTAGACAGGTGGATAAATCCATTTGCCAGGTACTCATCAAGATAAGATTTCAAATGGAGGTTTTCTGGTTTCTGGTTACAATTTGCGCACCAGGAATGAGGTTGATCTGACAATCGTAGGGCCTGTGCAGTGGTAGAGTATTGCCTTGTTCTGTCACAAGCCTCTCCCCTTCTCACCTGTTTTTTCCTTGCTTACGACCTTCTTGGATGATTTCTTTTGCACGGTCTGGGATTTGTACAGGCCCATGTGCAGGTCTTCGGATTCCAGCGTGAGGATAGCAGTCCTACACCAAGTACCGTTCAGATATCCAGGACCGGGAACCAGGAAGGAAACAATGTCCGAGCTCGGAGGCACGGAACAACATGACCCGAGCACAGGAGAAATATAGGAAGAAGCTTGATAGGGTAAGTTCGAGGAAGGGGATAGAAAAGGAAGTGAATTCAAGGAATCGGAAAACAGGACTCGGAAGGAAGCCCAAAGCGAACTCCGGGGACACACGCCTGACTACACAGAGCAGTAGTGTTGAGACGCTCAGAGCCGCTGGGGCGTGACTGTTTTGTAGATAGTTCAACGTAGTGCGTAAAGGCTGGCAAGCTGTGCTCCACACCAAATGGCCATGTTGGAAGGATCACGGAATTCAGTGCTCTATGGATCAGGGACCACGATGTCCAGAATGGACGCAATCGGCGGTTCATGACAGCATGCCTCCTCTGAAGCCCGGCTCCTCCGGGTTTGACTGGATCGATGAGGTGATATCTTTGTATCAGTCAGGGGGCATTCATGTTTGAGACGGGTTCCCAAGTGCGCTCACTGGGAGGATACCCTTTCCACTCGACCAAATATTGCAGTTGACCACGTCGGTACCTAGAGTCACAAATTCTGGAGACCTCATATTCGAGTTGGTTATCGACAATCACTGGGGTAGATCTTGGAGCATTTCGAGAGGGCTGCACATATGGTTTTAACAGAGAAGTGTGGAAGACTGGATGGATCCTTTTCCATGACTCTGGTAGTCGGAGTTGAAAGGCCATGGGATTAAAAATGTCTTTTATAAAAAAAGGTCCGTAATACCTGAGAGCCAATTTATTTGGTCGTAGGTGACGACGAAGGAGTTTTGAGGATAACCAGACTTTATCGCATATTGAATAGGAAGGGCCAGGCCTTCTTTTGGAGTCTGCATATTGTTTAACGTCTCTTTGGACCTTTTCTAGGTGTTTCTTTGTGCACATTGATTAGTGTTTCAATCCAGGAATCAACCGCAGGAACTGGGGTAGGATGTGGGAGAACGAATGGTAGGACTGAAGGATGAAATCCTTCACTACAGAAGAAAGGACTGGTCTTGATAGCAGAATGATCTGAATTGTTGTATGCGAATTCGGCCACAGGTATCAAGAGTGACCAATCATCCTGGACTTTGCTGGCGAAGCAGCGAAGATACTGTTCCAGAGTTTGGTTTACTTGTTCGGTAGCTCCATTGGTATGTGGATGATAGCCCGAAGACAATGCACGTTGAATTCCCAATATACGACATAGCTGTTTCAAAAACTGGGATATGTACTGGGGTCCTCTGTCGGAAATGATTTTGGAAGGTAGTCCATGAAGCCGGAAAATGTGTTCTAGGAAAATCCCAGCAAGTTCAGATGAGGATGGTATTTTGTATAGAGGCGTAAAATGAGCCATATGTGTGAACAAATCAATGGTAACCATTATAGTTGTGTAGCCTCTGGAAGAAGGTAGTTCCACGATAAAATCCGTGGCAATGATTTCCCAGGGTCTTGTTGGTAGTGCTGGTTGGTGTAGGAGACCTGCTGGTCTTTTATTGTCATGTTTGTTCTGATTGCAGACTGCACAAGTCTGGACATAGGTCTCGATGTCATCCTTCATCCTTTGCCGCCAAAATTGTCTTTGTATAAAACGGAGGGTGTTGGTGATGCCACGGTGTCCTGAATGGAGAGTATCATGGCATAAGTTTGTGATCTTTTGTCTCAACCCAGGAGTGGGAATGACCAGCCGATTATCCTTGACTAGGTATCCGTCTTTTATTTGGAGATCCCACCGATTGTTTCTCTTAAACTCCTTCCAGGGTTTGGAGGACTGAGTTTGGACTTGAATATCCTCCAGGAGAGTAACTGCTTGAGCTACAAATATTGTGTTAGGAAACATCTTGGGAAAGGTTCGGTCCTCAAGGGGTTCATAATCAAGACATCTGGATAAGGCATCGGCTATAATGTTATGTGTTCCAGGACAATGTTGGATTTGAAATTGGTATTGAGCAAAAAATAAGGCCAGACGGGCTTGGCGACTGTTTCTGCACTCCAGGGATTGTAGGACTTGTAGATTCCGATGGTCCGTACGGACTTGTACCGGGTGTTTGGCTCCCAGAAGGAGATGACGCCAATCAGTGAAAGCTTGACGAATGGCTAGCATTTCCTTCTCCAGGACAGAATAATGAGTTTCACTGGGAGTCAATGTGCGGGAGAGATAGGCGATGGGGTGTTCTAACTTGTCGCCAAGTTCCTGTTTCAGGACTGCCCCAATGGCATAGTTGGAAGCATCAGTCTCAACAAGGAAGGGTCGGTCAGTGTCGGGTTGGGCTAGGATGGGAGCTTGTGTGAACTCCGACTTCAACCGTTGAAATGCCGAGTCTTGGGCTGAGGTCCACTGAAAGGAGGTATCTTTCTGATTAGTGTGACAATGGGATGCACAATCTCATAGAATGCAGGTATACATTTTCTGTAGAAGTTAGCAAGCCCTAGCAAGGATTGAATTTGTTTTACAGTGGTTGGAACAGACCAAGATAGAATGGAGTCAACCTCAGAAGAATCCATTCCGATCCCCTTTGGGCTAAGAACGAATCCGAGATAGTGAACAGTTGATACATGGAAAAGACATTTCTCAGGTTTGGCCAGGAGCTTATGTTCTTGTAAACGTTGTAAAACTGCCCTTACGTGTTCTTCGTGTTTCCGATGGTCCTTGGAGTAAATCAGTATGTCGTCTAGGTATACAATGACGAAGAGGAACAACATTTCAGAAAAGACCCGATCCATGAAACTTTGGAAAATTGCAGGGGCATTAGCAAGTCCAAAGGGCATGACCAAGTATTCAAAATGGCCAAAGGGTGTTCTAAAGGCTGTTTTCCATTCATTACCTTCTTTTATACGAATAAGATGGTAGGCACCCCTGAGATCTAGTTTTGTGAAGATGACTGCACCTCTCACAGCTTCCAGGATGTCCGAGATGAGAGGCAATAAGTAACGGTCCTTGATAGTGCATTGGTTAAGGTCACGGTAATCCAAACATGGCTTACGCTCCTTGGAATCCTTCTTAGGGACGAAGAAAAGGGAAGCTCCCGCTGGGGACTTGGATGGTCGAATAGTTCCATTTTCCAAGTTGGTGTCCAGGTATTCCCGGAGGGCCCTTTTTTCAGGTTCGGATAGAATAAACATTCTTCCAAAGGGAATCACGGCTGAAGGCTCAGTGTCAATGGCACAATCCTCAGGTCTGTGGGGTGGTAGAGTTTGAACAATTGCTTGCTGTTGAGAATACATCTGAGTATGCCTGGTAGGCCTGAGGAATCCGGATAACGTTAGAGACTGTGACCGGAATTTGCTGAGTTTCTTGGGAGTCTTCAAAGGAACTTGGTAAAGTGGTTGGGGACAAACAATGGGACAATGTTCTGAACCAAGAAATAAGGAGGATGCTGTCCAGTTGATGTAGGGGTTGTGCTTCTGTAGCCAGGGCATGCCTAGAACCATAGGATAGTGGGCAGATTTTATGATATCAAATTTAATCCTCTCTTGGTGGTGGTTTATAGAAAGAAGAATCTCTTTGGTTTGAAGGGTTATGGGTCCTGAAGATAAGGGTCTTCCATCAATAGCTTCAACAGGTTGCATAGTCTCTCGTGTTTCGTGGGGGATGTTGTGACTAGTGACCCAATTATGATCTATGAATATGCCCATGGCTCCGCAGTCCACTAATGCCAGGATGGGGTAGGATTCTTTCTTAGAAGGCTATAGGAATGCCTGTAGAATCACAAGATTGTTTTGTCCAGGAGAGTTCAAGGAAGGAATTGATGAGGATCAGATACCTTTCTCCCGAAACTGTGCCCCATCTAGGATCGGGAGCTGGTGTTAACCGAACGCTGTGGTGACGCGATAGGGCACTCTCTCACAAGGTGTTTATCGGAGGCGCAGTACATGCACAGTCCAGTATGAATCCGACGCATCCTTTCTTGTGGGGTAATGGGTCCACGGAAGGCCCCTAGTTGCATGGGTTCTGGGTCCGAGGTTGGAGATACAGCGGGCTCTGGTTTGTATGGGTGGTCTGTGGCAGCCTTTTGGGATGTTGACTTAGACTTTCTTTTCTCTGCCTTTCTTTCCTGGATCTTAAAGTGGATTTGTAGGAAGAGGTCCATGAGGGCTTGGAAGGAGCTTGGGCGAGCTACCCTGGCTAACTCGTCCTTTATTTCTTCATTTAGGCCACTTCGAAAGAGGGTGAAGCTGGCTTCTTGGGACCATTCAGCCTCTTTTACTAGTTGTTTAAAGCGGGTCACATAAGTAAGCATATCCTGGGATCCTTGTTGAAATTCAAGTTGTCTTTTTTGAGCGCTGTAAACAAGCTCTGGGCGATCAAACATGGCTTTTAGGGCTTCCATGAACCCATCATAATCATCCAGGAGTGCGTCGCCCAAATTGACTAGGGGGGTTGTCCAGGTCAGGGCGTTACCAGTGAGGTGTGAGATCATAAACCCCACCTTTGCTTTTGGGGTGGAAAAGTAGTAGGGCTTGAAGGTAAAATGTACCAAACATGAATCAAGGAAGGCACGGAGGGTCTTTGAAGAGCCATCGTATTTGTCCACTACTCCTCCCAACAAGACACTTTCTTTGGCTGCAGAGTCACGAGATAAGACTAGCTGCTTTAAAGCAGCGTTCTCTGCCTTAAGGTTCTGGACTTCAGTGGTTAATTCCTGCATACCTCACATGAGGTCTTGAACCGCGGCTTCCATCTCTGTATTTGTATCGTTTTTTAGGCGTTCCAATCAGTCACAAGTCTCTCCACTTCTCACCTGTTTTTTCCTTGCTTGCGACCTTCTTGGATGATTTCTTTCGCACGGTCCGGGATTTGTACAGGCCTGTGTGCAGGTCATTCGGATTCCAGCATGAGGATAGCAATCCTACACCAAGTAGAGTTTGGATATCCAGGACCGGGAACCAGGAAGGAAACAATGTCCAAGCTCGGAGGCACGGAATGCTGTGACCCGAGCACAGGAGAAATCCAGGAAGAAGCTTGATAGGGTAAGTTCCAGGAAGGGGATAGAAAAGTAAGTGAATTCAAGAAATCGGAAAACAGGACTCGGAAGGAAGCCCCGAGCGAACTCCGGCGACACACGTCTGACTACACAGAGCGGTAGCGTTGAGACACACAGAGCCGCGGGGGCGTGACTGTTTTGTAGGAAGTTGAACGTAGCGCGTAAAGGCCGGCAAGCTGCGTTCTGCACCAAACGCCCATGTTGGAAGGATCACGGAATTCAGTCCTCTATGGGTCAGGGACCACGATGTCCAGAATGGACGCAATCGGTGGTTCATGACATGTTCTTTCTGGAACACGTCTTGAAAATCTTGGTATTCGTTTGGTAGAGTACTAGTCACACCTAGTACAATCGCCGCTGTATTTGGAGTAGCAGATGTACATAAGTCTGTTTTCCCCTTTTCTTGGTAATAACAGGTGCAAGCACAATCATCGGAAAAGGCCAACTTCTTGGCACGCCAATCTATTAGAGGGTTGTGAGCTACCAACCATGAGATCCCTAAGATTAGTCGAAACTGAGGCGCTTTGATGAGATCTAATGCAATAGATTCTCGATGTCCAGCCTGGCACAGTAGGGTTAGTGCTTCTGTACATTGGGTTACTGGTCCGGAAGCTATTTCTGTCCCATCAACAGTAGTAACATTTTCAGTAGTCGACTTAGCGCATAAGGGAAGCCCCATCTCTGCTGCCAGATCTTGGTCTGCATAATTCCCAACTGCTCTGCTGTCTATGTATGCTTCGACAGCATGCATCTGAGGCGGTTGTTGGTGATTGATCAAAATTACTGGTAATGCAAAGTGTGAGGTCTGTGGCTCATCCTTCTCACTCGACAAGCGGACCTCTATGCTTGCCGGGCTTGGTAGTTTTCTGACTCCTTGTTATTATCTTCCTTCTCTGTGACTCCAACAGTTCTCCTTGGAGGTTTCACTGGACATTCTTTGAGGAAGTGGCCTTATTTTCCACAGTATAAGCATAATTGCTGTTGCCTTCTCTTGTCTCTTTCAGTTTTAGTTAAAGGAGGCCATACACCTCTGATTTGCATGGGTTCTACCGTGTTTTCCAATGTACGTGGAACATTATCCTTTGACCGGACATACACAGCTCGAGTGTCTAACCTTATCTGGTCCACTTTTTGGTCTTGTAATCTATGATCTAATTGCACCACAAGGTTGATGAATTCTGCACAGTCTTTAGGTGAGTTAACCACTTGAGCAAGGACATCCTTGAGTTCCCCTCGTAGACCCCGATGAAATAGTGTAGTCCTTTTTTCCTCAGGCCACCCAGCTTCAACGACTAGTCTGTTAAATGTTGCTATATATGTAAGCAAGTCTTGACTTCCTTGACGGAATGACAAAAGTTTGTTGTCTAATGCTTGGCCTTGGGTATGATGAGCAAAGAGTTTTTCCATTTCCATCCGGAAACCCCCAAAGTCATGTAACAACGGGTCATCCTGACTTACCAATGGTACCGACCAATCCGCAGCACTGCTGCTCAGATATGACAAAACAAAAGCAACCCGCGCTTGGTCGTTAGGAAAAGCCCCAAGTCTGCAAAGGAAATGAAGAAGACACTGGTTCATGAACATTGCGTACTTCTTGGGGTCCCCTGTAAATCGTTCAGGTGGATCTAAAGGAACTGCCCCAGGAAGGGTTATTTGTACTGGATTGATAGAAGAAGTTGGTACAGGTGCTGACTGAATGTTACCAGGCAATGGGGTCTGCCCTGCCTGTGATTGGAGCAATTGTCTACTTATTTAGTCGGTACGATCCTTAATAACAATCAAATGCCTCCTAATAGCATTGGTTTCTTGCTTCACTGAATGTAATTCAGCACGTAACTGCCCCAACAACTGAGCTAGCTGGTCAATCTCTGAAGTTTCCATGACGCCCAGGTGGATAATATGATTGAGGCTTTGCGTTCTGTTACGCTCACCTGGTATCCACGGGACGCCACCCAGCCCTGGTTGGATGATTTACACCCTCGAACGGTCTCCCGGTCCCTTGGTAAGGCCTCTAGTTAAAGATGGGTCTTCAATATAGGAGAGCTGGATTCAATACCAGATTGTCTTTATGTTTTCCCACCTCCCTTGGCCACAACTCCTTCCTCCCACTTGGGCCTTCTCCTCACCATAATATTGTAAAAGGTGGATTCTCCGTCCTGCTCCTCGTGGCAGGGGCGCGTAGATGTGGGGGGCGAGCAGCGATCAAGTTACTTCACTGGTGCAAGCCCCCCTGTGGAAATCCAGGCCTGCTGCGACTCGGTAGGTTTTGCTGCTTTACAGGCTTTATATGCAGTTCTTATGTTCCTTTTAGTTCGAATAATAATGTCTTGCTTCTTTCCTTTTAGGTATGGAAAGGTATTTTGGTGTTGTCATGCAGTTTGAAGATGAGCATGGGCAGGTAGGCAAAAACGCAGTGTGCGCGATGCTGTCCGGTGAGTAATGCGCGATGCACATCGCTGTTTCGCCTTTTATATTGCTAACCTGTGTCTTTTCTCTCCTTGCAGGTCATGATGTTCCTCGCCGAGCGCCGTAATGTTCCAGCGATGATACTGACCAGGAGATGACTACCCAGGTAAGAATTGTGTGGCTTTCTTCTTTCAGGAGGAAACGTGAGTAAACGCTTACTAATGCTGTCTTTCTTTCTCCTCTTTCCAGGTTATGGTATTCCAGGATGCATGCGGTGCCGGATGATGGAGTTCGTACCTTCAGGTGAGTGGAACTGAAGTCAGTGATGGATTGAAGACAGGATACCGTTCAAGGTAAGTTTCATAGTGTTCTTTCTCACTCTGCAGGTCCTTGGTTTCAGGTAAGCTGGCATCAAAGAACTGGACACGGTGAGCGTTACGCTGCCCACAGCAGAATAACGCGAAGCATGTTCTGCTGTTTGGGTGCGGTTTAAATAGTCTTAGGTAAAGTAGTCCAGGTAAAAGAGTCCCTGGCCTGCCACACCCAAAGTAGTACAGGTAAAGTAGTCCCAGGCCTGCCACACCCAAAAGACTAGACTGCATAGCTCAGTTCCTTGTAACTGAGCTATGTGTGTGTCTCCATGTTGGCTGAACCCCACAAGTTAAATAGTCCCAAGTAAATAGTCCCATTCTAATGTTGGTCTTCATGATGGTTATGAGCCTGGCGCCAAAGGCGCCAGGACTGACTCCAAGAGACTCTTGGATGAGGTTTTAAGGCCTTTGACCTGGCCCTAACTGGAAGGCTGACTTGCCAGTGAGGGCCAGGGGTAAGGGATATGACAGCACCTCAAAACCTTCCTCTTTGCTTCTGCCTTCGCTCTCCCTCTCCCCTGTTGATCTGTTCTCTCTTGGCACTGTGCACCTGGCCACCCTCTGTCCTGCGGGCCCAGGTACCTGCTCACCCTGCCACCCTCCCGCACTGCATCCGGGCCACCCCTTGCACTGGGGTCTGTATCTGTACTCATCCAGCCCCCCCCTTTTTCTTCCTGCACTTATCAGATCTACCCTGTCTGCTGCCTTAAACCCAGCACTTGCCACTTGCTGGCTCCACTACCACTGTTTGTTGCCTTTATTATTTATTTATTTATTATTATTTATGTTTCTCCTTTGCTCCGCTCTTTCCACCTCTCCCCCCTTCCATGCACTTTTCCCCTCCCCCTCTCCCATGCACTTGCGTGTTCTCAATGTCACTGGGCCTAGTAAGATTGTTTTTTTGTTCTCCCCTGTTCCCCTCCCTTGCCTTGTCACGCTCTGAAACACCTGTGTACAAGCGCGATAGAAGTAAAATATCAATATCAATATCTTGGTGTTATTAATTTTCATGAGCTGTTCGTACAGCCTTGATGTCGTATGTCCTCCTTCTGAGATGTCATACCACGTATCTAGGTCTCCTTGATGTTCCCCTGCCTCGGTAAGGTCCGGCCACCTCCTCTTGATAGTTTGGACCATACTATTGTGTAGCATGAACTGTCCTTTGTGAATATCACTTTCTTCTGCAAACGTGTTAAAATCTACCCATTTCCCTTCCTTCCATAGGTCTCCGACCTGAGCCACTCCCTTAACTTCCAAGTGTGTCCTGTATGCAGTCAGGGCTTCCAGTCTGGTGTCCGCAAGTCCCGCCAGGGGATCTGCAGGGAGCATGAGTCTTGGGTCCCCAGAATCTTCCACCCCCTTTTCCATAGCGCTAGCCCCAATCTGAGCAGGGTTGGGAGGCCCTTGGCCCAAGTTCTGCAATGCCGGCTGGAATAGTAGCAAATCTATGGATTCTTCACCCCCTAGCCATCTGACCACAAATTGCAGCTGCCCTGCTAGATAATCTCTCTCGTAGTACGGCACATTGATTCCCCCGGACAGGTAGTCTCTTTGTAGAGCATGTAGAGCTAGTCTATTCCTCCCTCCACCCAACAGGAATTGTCGCACTATCGTGTTCAATTTCTTAAAAAATATCCCAGGTATGTTGTAGGGTATGTTTGTGAAATAATATAACAGACGAGGTAGGACCATCATTTTTAAGAGGCCGGTCTCCCTATCATCCCCAAAGGCAATGTCCTCCATAACAGCATGGATTTCATTGTTTTTTCCAGTGGCGTTTTTGTATTGGCAGTATGAGTGTGTGCAGGGTCGTGATGTATGTCTATACCCAAATATCAAAAGGCGCGTGGTGCCCACGTGAGACCCAGGTGTGGTAACTGCTCTATGGGAGCCTGTCTTAGTTCCGCGATGGGGTATATGATGGATTTTGCTTTGTTAATGGAAATGCCTGATACTTTGGCGTAGGCATCTATTGCCTCCAGGAGGTCAGGAAGGTTTACGCAAGGGTTAATGACGAACAAAAGCATATCATCAGTGTATAATGACAGGAGGTGTTGACATTGTCTATGAGTATCCCTGTGTTTGCATATGTTGCTGGCAGGAAGACCGCTAATGGTTCTAAAGCTAATTTATAAAGCATTGGGGACAGCGGGCAGCCTTGTTTCGTGCCCTTGTATATCCTCCATGCTTCCGAGAAATGCCTCCCTTCTTGATTCTAGCCTAGGGTCTCTGTACAGTAAGCTGATCCATGTAAGGAAGCTCTCGTCCACACCAAAGTGGGACAGCACCCTGAGCAGTCAATTCCAATTCACAGAATTGAAGGCCTTAACAGCGTCTAAAGACGATATCGCGATTTTGCCCTGTTGATCGTTGGTTTGATCCACCACGTGGTGTAGCCTTTGCAAGTTCCACATGGTGTTACGCCCCGGGACATAGCCCGTTTGGTCCGGGTGCACTAGTGTGTGTATTACCCTTTTGAGCCTGTTGGCTAGAGCCGCCGTTAGGATTTTGCAGTCCTGATTTATCAATGAGATAGGCCTATAAGAGCCTGCATCTAGGGGGGCTTTACCCGGTTTCAAGATGGGTATTATTAGGGTTTCTCGCATGCTGTCTAGCAACTGGCCCAATTCATATGCTTCCTGATACACCTACAGTAATTTGGCAGCTAATGTGGTCTTATATGTCTTGTCGAACTCTCCAGGTAGCCCGTCGGGTCCCGGGGTCTTGATCGTCGGGAGGCTGTCTATCACTGCTTCCAATTCCTCTGCCGTTAAGGGGGCCTCAAGCATCTGTGCATGTTCTACTTCTAACTTTGGGAGGTCAATCTGGTCTAGGGCGACCGCAATATCCGAGTTATCTGCTTCATGAGTGCTGGAGTATAGGGACTCGTAAAATTATGAGAAAACTTGGTTTATTCCCTCCTGGGTCCTCACCTCATCCCCTGCCTTATTTTTGACCACGTTGATCGGGACTTACTTAACCTCTTGTTTGGTTAGCCATGCCAAGAGCCTCCCCGGTTTATCCTGTATAGCGTGTAGTCTTTGCATGTATTTCGCGTAATTTAGATTCCCCAGTTTCTCTCAGATTGCCTTGCACTGTATTGATTGATCGATTGATTGTTTATTTGTATAGCGCCTATACACAATGTGTTTCAAAGCGCTTCAAGGAGGGAGGGAAACAAGGGAAAATACAGTTACATTCTTACAGGTCCTTGAAGCAAATCAGAATGTGAGAAATAACTATCATATCATAACAGATAGTACAAGTGCATGGAACAAATAATGGAGGAGAGGGAGGAAAAAAGGAGACAATACAAGCAGTGGCATTACTATGCCTGCCCGCAATTGTTGCAGTGCAATAATGACAAAAGGAGGGGGAGGAGGGGAGGAAAGTGGGGGAGAGGAGGGAATGGGAGGGGAGAGGAACAAACGGGTGACTATCTTAAGGGTCAATGAACAATCAAGGTAGTGCTAGGGGGAGAGGAGGAGAAGACACGAAGGAGGAGGGGGAAACAGACAGGCTCTTTATCAGAGGTCAAGGATAGTGATAAGAGTAAGTGCTTATAAAATAGAAGGAAAAAAGGGGGGAGGAAGGGAGGATGGAAGCAGAAGGCAGGCACTACAATTACTATGCCTGATGGCAATTGGGGTAGTGCCGGGGAATAGACAGAAGGGGGAAGGAGGGGAAGGAAGGAAGGGTGGGATGAGGGGAGAGGGAGAAGGAGGAAGCAGAGGCAAGGATGAAAGAGCAGGAGGAAGAAAGGGGACTCCTAAGGGATACCAGTTCAGGTGGTTCCACCCCCAGTGAACCCGCCTGTGATTCCATCCTCTCTATTTCCTGTTCGATCTCCCCAATTTCTGTCAGGACCCTCCCCTTGAGTACCGCTGTCTTCCCAATCGCTGCTCCTCTGGCTACTACCTTAAAGGTGTCCCACTCCGTTGCCGAGCTGTCTATGCTACCTGTGTTGAGTTGAAAGTAATCATCTATCGTATCTTGCAGATACCCTTGGACCTCCCCCTCTAGCAGTGTCTCAGCCCTCAATCTCCAAGTCGGTATTGGGGCCTTCCTGTGCGTGTATGCCCATATTGCTGTGACCGGGGTATGGTCTGAGAGTGTTCTCGCTCTGTGATGCACGCTAGTGAATTCTCCCAGTGTCTCACTCCCAGTAATGAGGTAGTCTATGGGCCTCATTATGAGTCAGGCGTTAAGGGGTTAACGGCACCGTAAACGGCGTCGACCCTTAACGCCTGATTACAAGGTCCCTTAGCGCCATGGTGATTTTAACACCTGCTTTTTGCAGGCGTTAAAATCCATGGCGCTAAGGGACCATGGTGCTAATTACGCCACCGTAATTTACGGTGGCGTAATTAGCGCCTTCCCCACTCCCATTATGCCCTATGGGTAAAAATGGGAATGGGGAAGGGTAAAATGGGAAATGGGGATTTACCGCCCCACTCACCTTGGAATGGGGCGGTAAATCCGCCATCCACCATGGTGTAAACATAGTTTACACCATGGTGGTAAGGGTACGACCCAGGCGGTAACTTACCGCCTGGATCGTAATGAGGCCCTATGTGTGTAAACGTACCGTGTGGGGCGCTATAGTAAGAGTATCCCCTCTTGTCTGCATGTAGGTCCCTCCAGATATCCTCCAATTTCTGTTGCTCCAGAATCTTCCAGAGTGCTTTCGCCGGCGGGGGTCGCCCTCTTGTATTTATTGACTGAATAATCTAGGAGCGGGTCCAATGCACAGTTGAAATCCCCTGCCCAAATGAATGCTGCCTCCCTGTATGGGGCCAGTTGTGGTGCCAATTTCTGGAAAAACGCTGCGTCCTGGTTTGGGGCGTGAATTTTGACCAAGCACACCTGCTTGTTTTCCAACATCCCGTGCACCAGCACCCACCTGCCCTCTCTGTCTTCTTCTTGCATTAGCAGCTGGAAAGGGACCCTTGTGGCTATCCATGTTGACACCCCTCTGGCAGAGGTGGAATAGGTCAAGCTAAACATTTGTCCTCCCCACTTGGCCACTATCTTGGACTGCTTATGTCTCGTCAAGTGGGTTTCCTGCAGCATCGCTATGTTAACTTTTGATTTGTTGAGCCAGGTGAGCACTCTCAGCCTTTTTACATAGGCATTCAGTCCCCGGACGTTCCAGGTTGCTATTGTGAGTTCCTCTGAGTTCATATCACTGTGTGTCGACTGGGCCCTTCGATTCCCATGGGCCTGTTCTGTCTCCCGTGTCTGTATCCTGGTCCCTGTTATTTGCGCTTAGAGTCTCTATTGCCGCTAAGGTTGACCTCCATAGTGTCCATATTCTGTAGAATCTGCTCCCCTGGGTGGCACGACGCACAGCCTTCGTCTCCTTACCCTTGTGCTCTTTTTGTTTCTTGCGCCATCATAACGTCTCATCCCCATAACGTGCGCTCCCCTTCTTGTGCCTCTTACAGAACAAAAAACATGAACCACGAACAAACGCCCAGCCACCCTCCCCATTTGGGCCCCCCTTCCAAGGTGGGGCAGGCCCGCCGCAGCGTGATGCCTTAGAACTCGCATCTCAACTTATGGAACTTTGTGGGGTTTCGTGTCCTGCAGTCTTCTGCGGCAGAACCAAAGCTTGTGGCTCCTAAGTTATATATCATCTGACTAGCGCTATATCAATGGTGTTTTGACGTTCTTTTGTGGTGTTAGATCTGCGACTGTTGTCACTGGGGGAGGTTCTCATGATTGTTGCCGTTTCTGGGTCGCTGTTGAGGAGTGCCCTGTTGGTCCATCCATGCATCGGCCTCCTCCGTCGTATCAAAGAAGTGAAATCTACCTTCCCATATCACCTTCAGTTTGGCGGGGTACAGTAGCATGTAGCGTATGTTCGCTACCCTGAGGCGTTCTTTGGTTGGGCCAAAGCACGCCCGTTGTCTCTGGACCAGGGCCGTATAGTCCTGGTAAATCGTTATTCTAGAGGTGTTCCTGGTTATCACCCCCCTTCCCTTGAGAATTGCAGTATTTTCTCGCAGTCTTTGTAGTTCATGATCTTAGTGATCATTGGTCTTGGAGAGGCTCCCGGCTGAGGTTTCGTGGTCAAGGCCCTGTGCGCTCTCTCCACCGCAAAACCTTGGGACAGAGCCCCTGCTCCGATCTCCTGGAATAGTAGACTTTCAACATAGTTTGTGGGGTCTCTGTCTTCCTACCGCTCCGGTAATCCAACAATCCGGACATTATTTCTTCGACCCCTCCCCTCTACATCTTCTGACATGTGCTCGAGGATCTTCACCCGTTGTAATACATCTGCCATTTGGGACTGGGTGGTGACTATGTCAGTGGTATTGTTCTGTACCTGCTGTTCCGCCGTGCTCACTCTATCTGCCAGAGTTCTTACATCCTGCCGAAGGAGGCCCATATCCACCATCACTGTGTCTAGTTTGTTTTCCAGGGATGCCTTCAGGGCGGCTATAGCCTCCAGTATGGGGCCATCGCCTCGGCCTCCTTCTTGCGATTCAAATCTAGTCGCAGCCATTTTTGTGTCCGCGGAGGTGGGTTGGCTTTTGTCGTGCTTCTTGGCAAAAGATTCCTTACTGGTTTGTTTGCCTCTTCCGCTTTTGATTTGTCTGCCATTCTCCTCCCCTTGGCGCTATGCAAGACTCGGTCAGCGCCTGGGGCGCAGTCTGGCACCACAGTTGGTGTTATCACTTGGCCGTCCGAGGGTGTCTCTCCACAGCTATACGGTTTTCTGCAAAGGTCTTTTGCGTGAGTTCTATGCTGCCGGCCCAAACGGGATGACTTCTCCCCCTTTACTTCTTCTCAGACTCAGAGGCCTAGTTCTTGTGCCCTTGTGCAGTTTTCCTGCCCCCACCAAGATCTCCTGGGGGTTCCCCTTGTGTTCTAATTGCTGCGCGTAACTGAGTGACTCACGTCAGAGGTGCACTGCACCGGACAGGGCGGTGTCCCTTCACACGCTTGTCGTGGCCTAGTACCGCCACCTCACAAGGGGTGCACTCTAGCGGGGTACACCTGTTTCGCATCTGCCTGGCCCAGCTGTGCGGGTGGAGTCCGGTCTGCTCTAGGAGACACCATGGGTTGTGCTCTCCCACGTGTCAGCCTAGTGTGTGCACTCTTTCCTGTTGTTTACATCAAGTAAATGTCGGAGGCCTCTAACTTCCCTCTGTGTTTTCCAGGTCCTACAATGGCCTAGTGTCATGCTCCTTAGCCGTTGTATGGGCTGTGTTCTTGGGATCATGTGCACAAAGGATTTCCTTGACCTCAATCTGCTGTGCTGGGCAGTTGATTGGACAATGGATTGCGCCCTCCCACGTATCAAGCGTATTGTTTCCTTACTTGTCTCGGTTGCTTATTTCGGGTGTTATTCAGAGGTGAGCTGCCTCCCTTGTCTTCAGGCAGGATCCCCTGCAGCCTCAGCAGTGAGCGCCTCAACCGTATGGTGGTCTGTGGTGATGTGTGTCGCCCTCTAAGCGGAATTACCTCCACTTTCTCTGCTGCTGTGTCATGGGGGGTCAGGGTGTTTGCCTTATTTCCGGTGTTCTCATCTTCACTTCGGGGTGCCCGTGCTATAATTGCACCTTCTGGTTAGTGGGCTTATCAAGCGCCCTCGTTGCATAAATTCGGCCCCTTGTGCCCGGGTCGGGGAGCGTTGTGCTACTCCAGTGGTCTGACCTGGCCCAATCCGGTGGATCTAAGTTTGTGTTTGGACAGCATCTGCGCCGGTGCAATGAAGCAACAAATTATGCCTCCCTCCCGGTTGCAGAGTGTACCTGAAATCTTCCAGGTAACATGTACAACTTGTGGCAGGCCGAAAGCCTGCGCCGCCCTCCAGTGTCTATATCTTGCTGTACCGCTCACCTTCCCTTCGATCTGGGCGGCTTATTCAGGTCTCTCCGGCTCTTCTTCCTGCTCTTCAGGCGCTGTGTTAGCCCAGGGAAGCGGAGCTGCAGTGCTCCCTCAGGCTGGAGCTGCGGGCGTTTTTGCTGTCACAGTGAAAGCCGCCCTGATCCTGTCGCGGCTTCTGGTGGTCTTCGGGCCCGACCGCTCCTGGTGGGTGATGTGCACGTGGGTGCTATGTTGCCCTTGTGCTGTTGGCCCAGCGGACAGTGTTTTGCTCTCTCCACCGGGGAGGGGGCTGGTGTCGTCTGCCATTGGGGTCGGTCTGGATCTTGTTGGCCCCCATTGGGGGGAGGGACCTCGGGTCTCCGGGTCCCCTCTGTTACACCTCCGCCGCACCTCTGGCCCTGGGACTGCCCCGGCTGGATCCGCTTCGTTGCGTACTTGCTTACTCCTCCTGTGGTCCGAGGTCGCTGCCGAGCTGGCACTCAGCCCCAGGACTTTCTTGCCTGGGGTACCTGTGACCTGTGCGCAGCTCCTCAGCCGGCGGTTCTCTGACGCGTGAAGCTGTTTGCCCTCACTGTCTGCTCGACCTGGGCGGCTCGGGTACCTCCCGGTCTACCGAGGTCCCGTCAGCAGTTCTTTGCCCCTGGCGTGTTTCTCAGAGTCTTCATGTGGCGCGGCTGTCTCACTGGTCTTGCCGCCATGTGTCTCTCGTTCCTGGCAGGTCTGCTGTTGGCTTGCTCACTGCGAGGGTCCTCCTTGGCGAGCCGCGCAGCATGCGCCTGCCATCTTGGATTTGGCAGGGAAAATCTTCAATGTGCTTAATTTGCTTGTTTCTTCCTCTGATTTTCAATGGAAGCTCCCCAGCTGTTACCTGGATATTCTGCCACCAGTTTGTTGAGTTTTGGCTGTATTATGTGGCGAATCTGGCCGGTTTTAGTCCTTTTTCTTTCAGGATAGTCTCAGAAGCTCCTGAGCATCACAGTCTATCACATGGCCGCCAAGCCACGCCCCCCTTCCAACCTTGAAGAATATTTCCAAGTAATCAAAATGACCCTAGCGGCGAGACGATGGAAGAATGTTAGGAATGACCACTGCCGCATGACAGAATCCCCACGATGCCGCCTCATCAGTCTCTTCCACAGAAAGGCAGAGCTTTCAGTAACTCTTAACGGTTGTTTGCTACTAGGATTACGCATCATAAAGCCCCCAGACCTCATCCAATCTTTGCCATGTGGAGGAAAACTCTGGGAGCGAGTGTGGATTTTGGATCCCTGCCCAATGGGTAATACAGTTTGGTGGTGATCGATCAGTTTTCACATTACCCTGCAGTGGAAATTGTTAAATGATGTCTAGTGGCATGAAGCGGCGGTGCTGTGCCAGTGCACGCTGTGTGCACACACGCACACATACATGTGGTGACGCAGAGAAGCATCACAGCGGATATAAAGGACAGGACCCCACTGCTAAGGACTGGATCAAGAAACTTGCTACGATTACTGCAAATCCTTTTGACCGCTACCTGTGGCCCGTCACAGCGCCGACCCTGTGAAACCATCTCTACTGTGACAAGAACACAGATCAAAAAGCGTTTCAAACTGAGACTAAACTCTCAACCAGAGAAATTGGAGTAATGAGGCCCGGGCTCAGTATCCAACATCCCTCACTGACAGATCACAACTGTCAGCAAGATGAAGTTCTCTCCTCCCCCCACCCCTCCAACCCCCACAACCTCATTAGCGGTGGAGCAGCTGGTCCTGATTGAGTGTGAGAGTTTATACCAGAGACCTTTGAAGAAGATATTTCTCTCTTACTCACTACCAACCTGAAACCTAAATCTCAAATCATCATTATGGGCGACTTCAACTTGGGACTTAATGACCCCAATGACAATCAGGCCACCTCCATTAATGACACCATTACTCATCTAGGTCTCACCCAACACATTAATAAACCTACACATACAAAAGGAAGATCCTTGGACTGGCTTGCAGATGCCAACTGCAACCTCTCACTGACCGACATCACTCCTTGTGCTTGGACTGACCACCACCTTATTACCTTCTCTCTACCCAGACCCAAACCATCTACCACACTACCCACTAGGTTACCTCAAATAATCTCCAGAAATAACCGCAACATCACTATAGAGAACCTTAGACCTCTTCTCGTGCCTATCAGTAAAACTAATCTACCTATGCAAAATGACAACCCATCAGCCATTGTAGACCTATACAACAATACCCTAGAACTAGCTCTCAACCAGATAGCTCCTCTTAAACAACGAAAAGCCAAACCCATTGCCCACTCCAACAAATGGTTCTCAGCAGAATTAAAGGCTCTCTGCAATATCAAAAGAACTGCAGAAACTAGCTGGAGAAAAGCCCCTTCTCTTTCCACTAAAGATAAGTTCGCCTCAGCAGCCTCCACCTACAAATCCGCCATCTTAAATGCTAAAAAAGAGATCTATAACATGAGAATACAAACGCTAAATCTGCCACTAAATAACTATTCTCTATACTAAGGGAACTCGAATCACCACTGCCTCCTTCAGAGGACTGCATTAAAGACAAGGCCTGGTGCAATAATATCCAGCTGGCCTTCGCTAATAAAATTGCCCTCCTACAAACTAAGATAGAAGCAAAAAAAGGGAACCTTGCCTTCAAACAGAATCCCATCAGCATAATAAACCACACCTCCCCCAATTGCCCTTCCTTCCACTTCTCACCAGTCACAGAAGAGGTAGTAATCAAGATAATCGCCAGTCTCAAACCATCCAACGGCAAAGGTGACATTTGTCCCGCCTCCATCATCAAAGACGGGGCTAATGAGTTAGCCCCTCTCATCACCTCCTTGATCAATACTTCCTTCAAAAACTCAGTGGTCCCCAATAACCTTAAAGAAGCGTGGGTCCTACCCCTGCTCAAAAAACCCAACCCAGACCCCAACGTCCCCACAAATTACAGGCCCATCACCACCGTCCCATTTCGCCTCAAAATCTTAGACAGGGTAGCCTACCTCCAAATACAACAACATTTGGAAGACAACAACCTCCGAGGCCTGCGACAATCCAGCTTTAGACCAAGGCACAGGACTGAAACTGCCCTCTTGGATCTAAATATCCAAATGGATGATGCCAAAGATACGGGCAAACTGGCCATTTTGCTCTTGTTGGATCTATCTGCTGCCTTCGATCTGGTTGACCACCAGATCCTCACTCAACACCTCTCCTTGGCTGCTGCATTCTCTCAAAATGCTACTAAGTGGATCCAGTCATTTTTGTCTGACAGATCGACTAGGGTCTTCGCCCCCACCTTGGCTGCGGACCCTATCCCAATCACATGCGGAGTGCCCCAAGGCTCCTGCATTTCTCCAACACTTTACAATATCTTCACAAAGCTCCTCTTTGACCGTCTTGACGATCTGGGTGTCAGCTACACTAATTATGCAGACGACACCCAGGTCCTCATCACTCTCACTGGCAGCTATGAAGAGGATGCTGCAAAGCTTAATGAAATCTACTTAGAAATCCAAGCCTGGATGGCCACACACAGTCTTTGCCTCGACGACGATAAGACATAACTGCTTATCGTAGGCTCCCAGGCTCGCCTCAACAAACTAGACCAAAGGTTTCAATCCTTTACCATTGACGGCAACATCATAAAAGTCTCCAAAGCGGTCAAAACACTAGGTGTGTACCTCGACTCCACCTTGTCACTAAAAAAACAAATAAACTCCACCATCTCAGCCAACACCTACACCAATAAATTGATCAATGCCTGTAGGCCTTTTCTCTCCACCTCGAGTTGCCTCACCTTATAACGAGCGTTGATATTGTCTAAATTAGACTATTGCAACACACTTTACCTAGGCACTACCACAAAAAACTTGAACAGGCTCCAGATCCTGCAAAATAATGCACTAAGATGTGCCCTTAACCTCCCGCGCAAGGCTCACATATCCACGGCCAGCAAAGAAGTCCACTGGCTCCCGATCCGCGACAGAATCAAGCTAAGAACCCTGGTCATCACCCATAGGTGCCTGTCACGCACCGCCCCTCGCTACCTCTCAGACAAATTCGCTAGACATTGCTCCACTAGACCCACCAGAACCCCTTACCTGCACCAACTAAAGATCCCCAACTATAACCTAAAAACAGCAGGAGGTTCAAGCTTCCCAGTGCTTGCAGCACAATGCTGGAATACCCTCCCTCTTGCAAGTAGATCGGAAGCCGCATTCTGGCCATTCAGAGCCATGGTGAAATCATGGTTACTAGCCTAAACATCCAATCTCTCAATGACACGTTCAGCCAGCCGCCGTTCACCAGCATGTAGTAATGTTCACCCTGGCTTTATCCGATTCAGGACCACCCTGTAACCCGGTCCTCACTCTCCACTGTAACGTGTACACTGTTCTCTGTATACTTTATTCGTGTATGTAACTACTCAGAGCCTGGACTAATGTATGCTCTGACTGGTGTATTAAGGTGTTTGTGTAACGATATGTAACTCTGCTGTGCACATGATTATGCGCCCAGCTACCTGAGGGTTCGGACGCGCTTTATAAATAAACAAACTAAACTAAACTAAACCATCCTGGGTTCTGCCAGATTATATAAAATTACCCCAGTGGAGGTTTCTGGCAGGCATGATTGCTGGGCTTGATCAGAACATGTAGGATACAACAGGGTTCATCATATCACCACCTGCACCAGGAATTACTGCACTGGGCAAACTCACTGTAGCCTATTGTAGGAGTCACCATGCCCACTGCCACAGGAACGCATACACACGTAGGGGTCAGATGGGCCTACTGCCACATATCAATGAGGTTGTTCTGTAATGATATCCTGTGTGATCCTACCTTGCCCGGTTCCCCAGAGGCATTTCTCTGTATAGCACACCTCGTGCCGAGGCTCGTTTGCTCTCCTGCTGCCTACATCCCGCTGCGCTGCACCGGCCCACCACTGGGGGAGACGCACTACAGCTCCCAGAGTTCAGCGCCACACAGGAAGGCCTCCCCCCACCCCACCCTCCTCGCTCCTCGTGCCCTCTTAAACCTCCTGGAAGTGATGTCAGAGGCTTCAATTGCCAAGGACTTCGATTGGGCGGACATGCTGAGGACAGTGGGGTAAGTGAGGGACTGGGAATGTGTTATGCGCACCCGGAGCTGCCAACGTCGAGCTGCTAGCACTGCTCCCTGTCGGCGCCCGCCGGGGTGGGCACCGTCATGGGAGGGGCGGCCGCCCGCCCGCCCGAGAGGACGTGCCGTGGCGCACATTCCTGCTGCGTATGCTTCCCCTCATCGCTCACTGTTTACATCGAAATGTGCACGCACATGACAGGGCTTGTGCCTGCGCGTCGCCCCTGGCACCAACATCTCTTTAAAGGACCGCAGGGAGCGTGCGTTTTGCGCTCTAGTACCATGGGAAGTGTGTACGTTTTCTTGGCCGAATACACCCAATATTGGGCGTGCGATGTGCAGACGATCACGTGGAATACATAGTTAACGATCTAACAGTAACATTATCAATGGCGTGAGCGTAGGGAGAAACAATCACGTAAATGTGTATTTTCTGCTGCGACACATATGAATATTGTGCTCTAAGTGTCACACGAAGTATGGATTTTTCTGACCTAAACCACCCCTCTCCCCCATTATTATGGGGTGGAATGCGAACGCGTGGTGTGCATGTTACCACCCGAAGTGTATATTTGCTGCGTCAAATGCCCCAGCAAAGGTTGAAGTGTTGCGTAGGCGTCACATCGGCGGATGGATACCTCACGGTCCCTCCCCTGACAGGGTGTGGGGTTAAATACATCGGTGTATTGCTGTCAAGGCACAGGTAGCCCCAGTGAATGAATGCTGGTTTCCAACTGTGAACACACATATAGACTGAGGTGGTTGATATGGGCCTCCAGCTTGTGTTATGTTGTGGTTGTATGCAGTACGAGAACCTTGGAAAAGCACAACCGAGCATAGGTGAATGGGGGAGGGGAATGGGGGCTTCTAGACCCAGAATTAAGGGGTGTGGGCAGGAGGGGTTGGTTGGGTGGGTCAGAGTTTAGGATTTGCGATAATAATTTTGCAATCATTTTTGTTTCCATTCTTCTGAAAATACCGGCGCAGACTTTTCTATGCCCCTAGCCCTCCACACCACCCAACACCTGCACCTCCAGTATATATCGTCGGTGGCCGCCCGATTTCGTCACTGTTATTGCTCAGTACCAGTCGTGCAATGCCAGCCTGGTCATGAAAGGGTGTGCCAGTCAGGAGGAAGCAGCGCTGCGGATAACACGATGCAAGGAATCAGTGTGCGCCGCGGGCAGCAGCACTTGTAAACATCTATCCTGCAAGAAGCGGTGGAGGTGGTGAGAGGGTACCTCAACTGTAACATTCATGTTTTAACCGAATAACGCTTGTGGTGTTGTATGAGGGGTGGTGGTGCCATGCTGTCAGCGCCGCCTTCGGATCAACAGTACTGCCCTGATTTGTGCCTATTAAGCGTACACTAGTAGGACCTCAATTCATTTATCAGCAGATCAAGTGGGTACCAATCACCAAGACTGGCCATAAGAGAAGTTGCGAATGGCCACATCCTATCAGAGGACTCGTGCTGGCCAAACAGTGTGTCTCCCCATCCCTATAGAATGGGGTGCACTGGCCATCTACGGTATTGTCCTGGTATGGGAATCACCGTGCTGGGCACTTTTATAAACCATCGGATGTAAGTAGTGCTGCTAAGCCTGTACCTACCTGTATTTGGAGTCATATGACTGCTCAACTCCTGCACCAGCCTGCCACAGGAATTACAGGGCTGGTTGCATTTTTGGCGAGCCTGCAATAGGAGTCAAAGTGCCGGGCACACAATCTGCTTGGTGTGCACAAACACACTGACCTGTCTGGTACGAGGGTCACTACGCTGGACATATCCGATTTAGGATCCCAGAGCTAGGCAGTAGCTCTACACGTCTCTAGATAGGGATTGCTGCAGAATATACTCTTAAATCCCCAGGTGTACAATGTAACTTGTTGGGTACATGCAATGCCATCTAGCTACCGAGTATTGAGCAAAGCTCGAAGCATGCTAGGAACGCCAGTAATATAATTAATTGGTTCTAGTACCTGTAATCAACTAGCATAGAGATAAGTGTGCTGGGCCCACACTATGCCACCATGCAGGAGTTGCTGACACAAGCTATTCCAGCCTGGTATAAAGGTCATTGTGTCTGGTACACACTGTTCTTATCTGATTTGGAAACCACTATACGGAGTACGTGCTGCGCCCACCTGGTGTAAGAATAACTAAATGAGCTACAGGCTTTTTTCCTCATGTACATTATCAGCCAAGACTCGCCTGCTGTAGCAATTCCTGCTTGGGACACTAAGCCCACCTGGTATAGGAGTCACTTTGTTGTGTGGTTTAGGAGCCACTGTGATGGACACCAACTTTTCTAATCATGCAAGATAAAGTATTACTGTCTGGTGTGGCTTTTTGGCACTGGAGCCCATGGGCTGTGATCTGCTGCCGTGGGAGTCTGTGTCCTCTGATATACACACTAGGAACCTGTTTCTTTGTTGTGATATACTGACGTGGGAGCCTCTGTGCTGTAATGTACTGGTTCAAGAGTCATTGTACTGCGACACAGTGGCACGGAAGCCACTGCTGTGATATACTGGAACAGGAACATCTGTGCTGTAATAAACTGGCACAGGCGCCTTTGTGTTGGGATAAAGCAGCATAGGGTTCTTTGGTCTCTGGTTTACTGACATAGACCCTCTTTGCTATGATATATATTGGCCTAATAGCCTCTACTGTCTGGTGCGCTAAACTGCTCATCCAATTTGGTGTTCAGTGGGCAATAATACCAACAGAGGATCCCTTATGCCGCGATTTACTGGTGTAAGAGGCAGGGTTACTTTTTGGTGTGATATACTGTCATAGGATTCTCTGTGTGGTCAGGTGGGCTACACAGATATAGAAGCAAGGCAATCGGTTCTGGTGTCTTATACTGGCGTGCGGTCACCCAGGAGCCTGTTCGCTATATAGTGTGGTGTACCGGAATAGGCGCCTTTGTGTTTCTGCTCTGACATATTGGCCTATTACCTCTGTGCTTTTCTGTGTGGTGTACGCACAGCCGACTCTGCTGTTTAATGTTGGAGTACCTGTAGTGGGCAACCCCCTGTCCCTTTTGTAGCCATTGACCACATTTTGAGCCCACATCACATATTAGTTACTCTGTTTTTGTAGTGTAATAATAGCAGTCTTGGGCCTTCCCTCTGCCTACTTGCCATACGAGTTACTGCAGGCACAAGTGGGAGCGCCTCGCATAGGATGCACTTTGCGTACACTTGTCTGTCTCATAGATCAGTCATTGGCAGGCTTAGCATATGCACAGTGAATGCCCAGCAGCTTATACTTTTAAAGCAAAGCATCTCTGCACAGTGATGCTTACAATAGACAGGCTTAGCATATACATAGTGTGCATGGAGTGTGTTAGCACAACATGTGCTAATCACTTGGTGACTAATCTATGATGTACTACCCTCTAACATATATATATATATATATATATATATATATATATATATATATATATATATATATATGTGTATTCAAGGAAAAAACGTTTGTTGCAGGGACGTTAAGGTGATAACTTAACGCAACAAAACCCCTGAAATTCGGCTACAGCCACCTTAACTTCGCACCTCCTGTTGCGCAGCCTATGACCACAATGATGACATCACAGATCGCATCACTCATGTCATCACTGGTAACAACACTAATTACATTGTATATAACCGAGTACATCAATAATAGCATTAGACATAACATAATTAATAAGTTAGTGCATAAAAACTTTGATCTTAATGACACGAAAGATAAGCCACTGAATAAACTCGGGGATATCATATCAATTGCACCTTGAAACACTTGTGTATAGGCGGATTACAAATGCCATATCATATCATATCAATGTATATTTTGACCAAACAGAGTCTAGCCATGGGATGGAAAGATACGAGAGAACCGAGTGTGAGCAGATGGTGGAAAGAGCTGGAAAAGGGTGCTTAGAAGGCAAAGTGTAGAGCCTGGAATGGACATACAAAGGTGGATAGCGCTGACGGTAACACTATTAGCAAACAAGGGGGAAGAGGTAAACGAATAGCAATTGGAGGATGTAGATGCAATAAATGTGATTGATTAAAGAGCTAACATGCAGGCTGAGGGGGAGTGGTAGGGGTGGACGTTGGGTAGATGGACGGGTAGATGTGTTGTTGTGAAATTGTGCATTGTGTTAGAGCCTGTTGCTCTGTGGTTGTTATTGTTATATTATGCAAATTTAATAAAAAATCTAAAAATAAAAAATAGCATAATTTAACATTCATAGTTTTGTGGCTACTGTCATCATACCTGAAAGGTAGCCCAATGTACAAGGGTACCCCTTAAGTATATGTGTGCACCTAATCACGCTCACACCAGATTACAGTTCACCCCTCTAGGGAATTAAGGCCAAGAGTCTTTATCTCGCAAGGATAACACGTTTAATCTGTACAGAAATGAGGATGGGGCGGGCAAAGAACTCTGCTCCCCGACCGGCATTCTGCCCCTCTTCCGTGGCTGGCTCCTGCAGACTGGTGCCAAGGAGGAGCCTTATATACTAACTTGGATACTGGATACTGACATGGCTCATCCAAAACTGTCCTTCTACCCTTACCAGGGATGCTGCAGTCTTCCTTCCTGCATGGCCGAGTTTCCATTTAAGACAAACTACTTTATATTTTATCTGATCCAGTAATTCCCCTTAAAAACTTATTTTCACATGCATTGTGTGCATGAGCATGTACACTTCCCTATTCTTAGTCTGCATGGGCATTTGATGGAGAGGAAACAGCGGCACAGGCACTTAGTGTGTTCTGCCAGAGTTAGCCGGGCACCACGGCAATGCCTGTAGTTTATTTTGAGCACAGGCTGCATTCCTTTTGGCACAGAGCCTAATGCTCTTTACCGTGCTTTGAGAAAAACTAAATACAATTTAACATTTTACAAATGTGTTCAGCTAATGGTTATTTGCACGTTATATTTAAATACGATCTTCATTTAGTGGCTGGCCACGTCTGTATGTGATTATTTTTGTATGAAAAAAGCTTTCTCAGTGCTTAGAGAATTGTAAAGCGCTTGGTGGGTGCAGGAAGACATTAGCTCCTCCCCAACATACCCGCAGCTACCATAAAGGCTAAATGCTGCTAAAATAAAAACATAAATGTGTGCTTTTTTTAACACACTTTATTAAAAGGATCAATTAAGGATTATTGATGCATTTATATACATTTGTCTACTTTTATAACTGAAAACTTGGCCCTGAAAGGGGCCATTTTAGGAGAGAGGTGAGGATGAGCATGGAACTGGGAAGGGGATCACATTAGGAATCACACATGTAAGAAAGGGTAAAACAAGGAACATTTATTTTTCTATGTGTTTTAAAATTTTGTGAGTTTTTTTTGGGCTTTTTTAAAAAAAAAAAAGGGGTAAAAAAATATGCTATTCCCAGTGGCGGCAATTGGCCTGGTGTTCTAAAATGGCACTTCTCCAACCACATAGGGTGGCATCTCCCAGCACGATCCAGTTGTGACATCTCAAACATATTACCTGGCTGTCCTGTAGATCAGGTGCAGGCAGGATGGGATGTGGTTGCTGGTGTTGGTGGATGAAACAAAGAAAGGAACAGAAGTGGAAGCCAGTAGCACAGAGGTGCTTTTGGCTGGCTGATGCCAGTGTGTAGATTGTGAACCAGGGCCTCTCACTCTATAGGGTTCCTCCACACTGTCCCAAAGGACACGGACCAGGTGCTGAATCAAAGTAGAGGTTCCCAAACTCTGTGATGGTTTGTTTGAAGGTCCTCTCCACAACACCTTCCCACAGAAAACACACTGAACTTCCTCAACCTCCTTCTTACTGTGTTGCTCCTGTACACAAAAATACTGCCAGCTATCAGTGACTGTTTCCTGGTCACACTGCTTCCGTGTGGCAGTACACACCACATCTTCATCACTGCTGGTCCCAGACATATTAAAAACTTGGGACTGGGTAGGAAAAAACAGAACTGTAAAAAAACACACCACAAAAAGGACTCGGCCACTTAAAATGTAAAAAGTTAAACAAATAAATAAGCTAAAATAAAAAAAACATAAACTGCAAATGACTGGACAAAGGAGAACGGTATAGGAGCAAGAGTGGTGAAAGTGGATACTGGGCTTTACAAGCTCCTGGAGGTTCAAAGGCAAGTTTACCCACCAAGAGAGAAAAAGCAATGAGAAAAAAAGAGGTGTCTTTGGGTGCGATGAATAGCCGCGGCTATACCAACAATCCAATAGGACCGTGACTTTCATGTACGCGGCTTTGACCAGGCGCTTGTTGTAGTCGCACCTAAACCATAACCTAATCCGCAGCCCGCTTATGTGCATTTGCATACTCGTAGCTGCTTCAACGAGAATGACCAACCAGACGGCGTGGTTCGTTAACGCGGCTATGCCCTTCCACGCCGACCAATTTGATTGGGCCCTTTCGTTGATGCAGCTATAGAGGTGTGCAGGCAGGCAGCGAGGTTCCTTCTGGTGGCTACGTGCATTTGCACCTAAACAATCGACCAAATAGATTTTGCACACCGCTTACGCACCTACACATGACCCGTAATGCATCAACGAGAGGGCTCAATCAGGCGGCACAGTTCCTTAACGTGGTTACGCGCATTCGCACCTAGACCATCAACCAATCCGATTTTGCGCTGTGCTTACGCGCCTATATATGACTCGTAGCCCCATCTGAAGTATCAACCAATTATGTGTCGAGTTCCTTAAGAGCAGCTATGACGATAGCCCGTGCATTTGGAATTGACGAATCGGAATGCGCGCTGCAGTGACACGACTCATAGCCGCGCGTGATGAATCAACTCCCTGCGCAACAGTAGTCCAGGGATGAATATCGGTTTCTAAACCTTCAATCCGCCCCACACCTCTAGTACACTAGAAGGGATCTGAACAGATTAGAAACACAAGCAAATTATAAACCTATTTGTCAAATTTTGGTAACATGGACGGAACGGGAGACTTCTCTCCGAAAGGTTGTGGATTGTTGGTTAGTTGCGCACAGCGAAAATATAATTGTTACCCAGTGATAAAAGGGACTGTCCATTCAAGGTTGTATACAAATATCTACTTTGTTATCACAACATACAGTTCTAGCAGACTACAAAATGCAACACACCCTGTAAAGGAATGCAAAGGACAGACAGTTTCAAAGAAGGAAAAGGGTTGCACTCTGGATACTGACAGGAGGGTACTCGGTATAGTAATTAATCGCAATAGTTCAAGGATGCTTGGGAAGCACCAGGGGGACAGAACCACAATGTACCTTGTGCTGTAGGAGTTCTTGGTGCTTGACAGGGTCGAGTCAGTTACAGGGCGCTTTGCAGCTTATGCGATAGAGTTCAAGACGGGAGACAGCTGCAGGTATGATATGATATGGCATTTATAACGCGCTTATACACAAGTGTTTCAAAGTGCGACAAGCAGTTTGGTGAGCGAAGCTGGACGGACGGCAGCAGTTTGGCTTTGACAGTGGCTCAGGGTCAGGAATCATTCTTTGTGCTGGTCGGCAGTTCTGTAGCACTGGTCGTGTCATCTCGGATGGCTTTAGGGACTGCATCGTAAAAACAATCAGCGGTGCAGTCGGTTGCAACTCGAGGAGCTCATCTGCTTCAAAAATGTCCTTTTAAGCCAGATGTCGGTAGATGCTTGTTGGTGCACTCCTAGCTTTTTCACTGGGCTTGTGTCATCCTTTAAGGTGGACGACCCAACGCTGAGGTGTGTTGCAGGCAGTTGCCTTGTCCTTGGTTTGGTTCAGAGACTCTCTGGCACTACCTATTGTAAGGAAGGCTAGTCATCAGAGTAAGACAGTCACAAGTTATCACAGTTCAAGGGTTTTTATGAAACTGTAAAATTGGTGAGATAAATTCCTAAGCTAAACCTAACTCTAAAATGGGAGCAAGCTAGGAGCATCAAATAATAATAATACAGTCCTAGTGGAGTCTAGTCAAATAAAAAGGGCCTATACTAAAAAACAAGTATTGCCAATCCTTACCGCTATGCTACAAAAGAGTGTGGGATAATGTTCACAGGAAAAGAAACAAGTGTTCACAAAGAATGTCAGGATGTTATGGCTGGGGTCTCCCTTCCCGATGTTTTAGCACGGGACAAAGCGGGACACTGTGATAAACCTGAATGTTTCTCCCTAGCTAGTCCCCGGGGATCTGTCATCCAGGTGGCCAGGACATGGCCATCACTATTGGATCCAGTTCCGGGAGGTGGAATGGTGAGGGAGGATCACCTGGATGCGGAGGTCCTCGGGGAGTGGGACACTGACATATAAGACGCGGAATCGCCCTTCCTTCAATACCTCTTCGCCATCCTATCACGTAGGACGTTCGAAAACACTGCCCCCTTTCCTAACATGAACACCCTCTCACAACGGACTAACACCAGAGTCGTTTACCTGATTGTCCCATACAAGGGTCAGGCAAAGTCAGGCAATTGACAAGAACTACGCACACCTGACAGCCCTTTCCCATCCCCACAGGGATAAAAGGTGGAGCAAGAACACACAGTATGAGCAAGGCAGACCGCTATCCAGACCCTGCAGTTCAAGAGGAAGAGAAAGGCGGCAAATAGAGAGGCTGACGAGGAGAGACACAACCTTGCCCTTTTTGAAAAATCCCTACAAACCCTCAGCTGAAAGAAACTTAAGACCAAGGACAATAGCCGAAGTGTGCTGCAACAAATGTCAATGGTACACGCAGCATATTGATGCCGATAAGCCAGAGTGTGGGAGTATCCTGCTTCCGTGATAACGGCCTTGACTCCAGTAAAGAGGAACGCCAAGCGTTTCATCACAGCCAGTGAGTCGAGGGTAGAGCTGATGAGAACTGGGCTGTGGTGAATGAAAGTGGCAAAGTGAGAACTGTAACATTGTAAAGGGGAGACCAGCTGCAGAAGGGGACCGGCACCACATGGGTGCTGCTCCGAGAAACTCTGGTCGATCCCCATCTAAGTCACACTACAGATACCAGAAGGTCGTAGAAGAGCTGCCAAGATAGGTCAAAGTGGTCATACAGGAGGTCGAGCAAAATCCACGTACAGTTGACCTAAGAACTATAAAGAAAGCAAGGGAAGTGAATCCTGTGAACATTGAAAGTATAAATGAATGTGAAGTTGGCAAGTCTAAAGTCCCAAGAAACAGTGTGTTGACAAGAATGAACCCGACAGAGGGATGTCCACTGGAACTGTTTAAAAATACATTAAGGAGGGGGATTGGCTACAGAGCCATGCGATAGGAAGTGATTCTACAGTGCTCCTGCTGATCCTGAATGTTCCGGCCAAGAAGATATGATTTGAATCGGCTATTTTGTGTGATGGTGGAGTTATCAACGCATGAATATCCAAGGAAAAATATGCTCACACATAATCAGTAAAGCGGAGTGCTGATCAAGAGTTACGAGCAAAAGGAAAGTGGCAGTGTCCTATCTGCGAAGCAATAAGATGGCGGCTGGCCTGGGACAAAAGATTGTATCGGCGAGCCAGGGGGAAGAATGAACGTTGCTGAAATACAGAGGAGGCGCCATAAAACCCCAGTCTGCAAACACACAGAATCGGAACAAGAAGAAGCAAGCGGGCTGCTTTTCACTGTGCCGAGGAGTACAGAACCACTGCTGAGATAAGGGTCAGAACGGCAAACTGGACCTAAAGTGGGGAAGCGCAGGCAGACGGCCCGGGGGGTATACCCTGCACCGGAGCTATTGTTACCAAGTGGCCGGCATCAAGCAGCATAAGATAAGAGCCCGGTAATCGCAACGGGCCACTCGGATTGAAAAAGTACGAGGAGGAGTGGATGTATGGCTGCCAGTAAATCAACGCTGAGTACAAATCAGTAACAGAGGACGTTGGGAAGCTGGAAGGTGGTCCACCGTGGAAAGTGGATAAGGGTAGACTGCAAAGGGCTACGTTTCGGAATACTACATGGAAAGGCGGCATGGACACATTGGGCACTCCGAAATGGTAACAGTTGCAAGTACAAGAAGGCGCAGCAGGCCGAAAACTGTGAACTCATTGGAGCGCAGTGAAATCCTGCATGCACTGGAAGCAGGGTAAACCTACAACACCAGACGAGTTCGCTTGAACAAAGGCGATGGTCATGAGAGGCGAAAACATAATACACATATGCTCGTACGATAAACTATTCCTCTGTCCCAGCTGAATGCACGAGCAGTCACCACAAAGGCGAGGAGCTGTAGGAGGAGGTACGGCAGCCTGGCCCAACTACAAACGACTGTGGAACACGTGTAAAGGGCCGTGCACGGGTTCATGATGGGGACCTATACACGACAACTGTAAGGTGCCACTGAGCACTTAGAAAAGAAAATCATAAAAAGGCTCCGCCAAAGGTGGCAGCAAAACAAAATGGTACAGAGGGAAATAGACAACAAGTGCACAGAACCCACCGGTGACATTGCAAATACATACCACTGCGAGGGACTGCCGTACTTAACAGAAAGCCAAGCAGGATATGGAAACACTATTTGGAGGGCAATGTCAGTAGCAGCTGGGAAGCAGTAATACGCCTGCACACAGAGAAGGCACATTGCCTGTCAAGGAGTCCCCCCCCCCTTCTCACCTGAGTCCGTTCTTTACTGGTGTCCTTGGTCGATGCCTTCTTGCGGATGGACTGGGTCTTGAAGAAGGCTGCCTGAGTCTCTTCCGAATCCAGAATGCGTTCAGTTTCCGGGACGCCGAATCCAGGAATCCAGGAGGCAGTGGAAGCACGCTAGCCATTAATCCAGGAGGTAAGTAGAAGGGGGAGGACAAGGAAGGGATAGCAGAATTGGAAAAAGGAGAAGAACCGCGAGCTACGGAGCACACGTCTGGTCGCTACTTCGCAATAGCATTGAGACACGCAGAGCCGCGGAAGGCGTGGTCTATTAGTAGAAAAGGCTATGTCCAGCGCATGGAGTGAGAAGGGATTACGCTGGACGGCCATGTTGGGAGTATTAATGAGTGTAAGCCCGCTGTGACAGGGACCAAGAAGCCCAAAAGGGGCGCACTCTGTGATTCATGACAGCATGCCTCCTCCGAAGTCCTTTCCCTCCAGGTTTGCCCGGGTGAATGAGATTAAATCTTCTGAGCAGCCGAGGGGCCTTGATGTTTGATATAGGCTCCCAGGTTCTTTCACTAGGGGGATCTCCTTTCCATTCAACCAGATATTGAAGCTGGTCCCTTCTATACCTGGAATCACAAATCCGGGACACCTCGTATTCCAATTGGTTGTCGACCAGTATAGGAGGAAGTTTGCAGGGTTTCCGGGAGGATGGATAGTAGGGTTTCAGCAAAGATGTGTGAAAGACTGGGCGTATTTTCTTCCAGGAGTCTGGCATTTTGATCCGATAAGAAACATGATTTATAGCTTCTTTGGTGGGAAAGGGACCATAGTATCGAGGGGCCAATTTACTAGGCCGTAGGTGTCGGGGTAGTAATGTTGAGGACAACTAGACCAGGTCACCGATTGCATAAGAAGGGCCTGGTCTTCTTTTGGAATCTGCATATTTCTTGGTCTGTTTTCTGGCCTTCTCCAAAAATTCCTTGGCTTCCTTATGTATATTGACAAGGGTGTCGATCCAGGAGTCAACTGTAGGTACTGGTGTAGGTTGAGGAAGAACAGAAGGCAGGACCGATGGATGGAAACCTTGACTGCAATAAAAGGGGCTGGTCTTAAGTGCCGAATGGTCGGAATTGTTGTAGGCAAATTCAGCCACGGGTATCAGGAGGGACCAGTCATCCTGAACCTTGGTGGCAAAGCATTGAAGATACTGTTCCAGGGTTTGATTGACACGTTCTGTGGCTCTGTTGGTTTGAGGGTGATATCCTGAAGAAAGGGCACGTTGGATTCCTAAGCATTGACAGAGACATTTCCAGAATTGTGAGATGTATTGAGGTCCACGATCCGATATGATCTTGGAAGGGAATCCATGCAAACGGAATATGTGTTCCAGGAAGATTCCTGCTAGTTCAGAGGAGGATGGCAGTTTATGCAGGGGTGTAAAATGAGCCATATGAGTAAACAAGTCTATGGTAACATAATGGTAGTGTATCCACGGGAAGGTGGTAGTTCCACAATGAAGTCCGTAGCGATAATCTCCCATGGCCTGGTTGGCAGTGTAGGTTCCAGTAGAAGGCCCTGCCGGTCTCTTGTTGTCATGTTTATTTTGACTGCAAACAATACAGGATTGAATGTACTGCCGTACGTCGAATCTCATCCTAGGCCACCAGAATTGCCTTTGTATAAGATGGAGGGTATTGGCGATGCCACGATGTCCAGAGTGTAGGGTATCATGACAGAGATTTATTCTTTTTTTGTAGCCTTTTTGTAGGGATGCCCAATACACTGTCCTTGAACAGATACCCTTCCCGGACCCTTAGATTCCATTGATTTTTCTTGGATATATCCTTCCACAGATCAGAGGATTGGGTCTGAGCTTGGATTTCTTCAAGGAGGTTGACTGCTTGGGCTACAAAGATCTTGGGGGGGGGGGGGAAACATCTGAGGATATGCCTTGTCTTCAATGGGCTCGTAGTCTGGTCGTCGAGATAAGGCGTCAGCAGTTAGGTTTTGTGATCCTGGAACATGAGTGATGTGGAACTGGTACTGGGCAAAGAAGTAGGCCCATCACGCCTGACTATTCCTACACTCCAAAGACTGTAGAATCTGGAGGTTCCGGTGGTCCGTACGGACCTGAACTGGATGTTTAGCTCCCAGAAGTAAATGTCGCCACTCAGTGAAGGTTTGACAATGGCTAACAATTCCTTTTCCAGGACTGAATAGTGTGTTTCACTAGGAGTCAGGGTTCGTGAAAGATAAGCAATTGGGTGTTCCAGTGTATCTCCTAATTCTTGCTTCAGGACCGCACCTATGGCGTAATTAGAGGTGTCCGTTTCTACTAGGAAGGGTCGACTAGTATCGGGTTGGGCCAAGATAGGAGCTTGTGTAAACTGTCTTCAGACGCTGGAACGCCGTTTCTTGTAGTGTAGACCAGAGGAAGGGAGTGTCTTTCTTCAGGAGAGCAACAATTGGTTGTACTATCTCGGAGAAATTAGATATGAACTTGCAGTAGAAATTGGCAAGGCCCAGGAATGATTGAACTTGTTTCACGGAAGTAGGAGCAGGCCAGGTCAGTATGGCCTTTACCTTTGAAGGATCCATACCGATTCCTTCTGGGCTAAGGATAAATCCTAGGTAATGAACGGAGGTTACATGAAACAAACATTTTTCGGGTTTGGCTAAGAGTTTGTGTTCTCTAAGTCGCTGCAAGACTGCCTTCACGTGCTCTTCATGTTGTATAGGGTCCTTGGAGAAGATCAATATGTCATCCAGATATACAATGACGAAGAGAAACAACATGTCAGAAAACACCCTGTCCATAAAGCGTTGGAAAATTGCCGGGGCATTAGCTAGTCCAAAGGGCATGACTAGATATTCATAATGGCCAAAGGGTGTTCTGAAGGCGGTTTTCCATTCGTCCCCTTCCCGGACACGAATCAAATGATAGGCGCCCCTGAGATCCTACTTGGTGAATATTACCGCGCCTCTCACGGCTTCCAGGATGTCCGAAATCAAGGTTAACGGGTACCGGTCCTTGAGGGTGCATTGATTTAGGCCGCGATAATCGAGGCAGGGTCTAAGTTCCTTGGTATCCTTCTTGGGAACAAAGAATAGGGAAGCACCTGCAGGAGATTTTGAAGGTCTTATGGTGCCATTTTCAAGGTTGGTATCCAGGTATTCTCTTAGGGCCTTTTTCTCGGGTTCGGAAAGGATGAACATCCTGCCGAAGGGAATCACTGCCGAGGGTTCTGTATCTATTGCGCAGCCTTCATGTCTGTGTGGGGGTAAGGCCTGGACTATGCCAGTCGAAATCACATCAGCATATCCTTGATAGGCCTCAGGAACGTGTATGACATTAGACACCATGAGTGATGTCTGTTGTTCCCTTGTTGGTTCCTTTGGGTGTGTTAACGGAGGTTCCAGGGATAGGCAGTGAGACATGCAAAACTCTGAGCCTAGGAATAGAGAACCCGCTGTCCAGTTGATATATGGATTGTGTTTCTGTTGCCAGTGCATACCCGAAACCATGGGGTAATGAGCTGACTTAATGATGTCAAACATCAGCTCCTGATGGTGATTTATTGAAAGCTGGATCTCTTTGGTCTGCAGGCTTATGGGCCCTGATGCGAGGGGTTTTCCGTCAATAGCTTCCACAGGTTGCATGGTGCCTCGTGTCTCGTACGGAATTCGATGTTTAGTAACCCATTCTTGATTGATAAATAGCCCCATAGCTCCGCAGTCTACCAGGGCCAAAATGGAATAGGTCTTATTCTTGGAGGGTTATAAGAAGGCCTGTAATATCACCAAATTGTTTCGTCCAGGAGAGTTCAAGGATGGAATTGATGTGGAGCAAACATCTCTCTCCCGAAGCTCTGCTCCATCTAGGATCGGGAGCTGGCTTTTCCCGAATGTCGAGGGGGTGCTAGAGACCATTCCTTAACCAAATGCTTATCTGAGGCACAATACATGCACAAGCCTGTATGAATCCTTCTCATTCTCTCTTGCGGAGATATGGGTCCACGAAAAGCCCCAATCTGTATGGGCTCTGGTTCCGTGACTGGGCTTGGGTTGGTGTCCGTTCTGACGGTACTCTCATATGATACCTTGGGAGGAATTCCCTTGGTTTTTTTTCTTTTCTGTCTTCCTTTCCTGGATGAGGAAGTCAATTTGCATGGCAAGATCCATTAGTGCCTGGAACGAGCTTGGTCGTGCCACTCTGGCCAGCTCATCCTTAATCTCTTCGTTCAATCCTCTCCTGAACAGGGTAAAGCTCGCCTCAGCGGACCAGTCAGCTTCCTTAGCCAATTGTTTAAATCGGGTCACATACGTAAGCATATCCTGGGAACCTTGCTGAAAGTCTAACAGGCGTTCCTGGGCGCTGTAAACCTGCTCAGGGCGGTCAAACATGTTTTTAAGGGCCTGTATAAACCCATCATAGTCGTCCAAGAGGGTATCACTAGTGTTAACGAGGGGAGTAGCCCAAGTTAAGGCATTCCCGGAAAGGTGAGAGATTATAAAACCCACCTTGGCCCTGGGGGTCGAAAAGTAATAGGGCTTGAAGGTAAAGTGGACCAAGCACGAATCCAGGAATGCACAAAGGGTCTTTGCTGAGCCGTCATATTTGTCCACGATGCCACCCTTTAAGACACTTTCTTTTGTAGCAGAATCCCGGGATAGGACCAACTGTTTGAGAGCGGCGTTCTCCGCCTTTAAATTCTGTACCTCGGTTGATAATTCCTGCATACTACGCATCAGGTCCTGCACGGCAGCCTCCATATCAATATCAAGTTCCCCCTTCTCACCTGAGTCCTTTCTTTAATGGTGTCCGTGGTCGATGCCTTCTTGCGGATGGACCGGGTTTTGAAGAAGGCTGCCCGAGTCTCTTCCGAATCCAGAATGCGTTCAGTTTCTGGGACGCCGAATCCAGGAGGCAGTGGAAGCACGCTAGCCACGGTTCCAGGAGGTAAGTAGAAGGGGGAGGACAAGGAAGGGATAGCGGAATCGGAAAAAGGAGAAGAACCGCGAGCTATGGAGCACACTTCTGGTCGCTACTTCGCAATAGCATTGAGACGCGCGGAGCCACGGAAGACGTGGTCTATTAGTAGAAAAGGCTACGTCCAGCACATGGAGCAAGAAGGGATTTCGCTGGACGGCCATGTTGGGAGTATTAATGAGTGCAAGCCCGCTGTGACAGGGACCAAGAAGCCCAAAAGGGGCGCACTCTGTGATTCATGACATTCCCAGGGGAGCAGGAATCAATGTGCACGGTCCTGTATAGAGAATAGCACTGTGGTCATACTCGGCAGTAATCCTGGGGAGACGCATGGCAACCCAGCCCATACAAAGAGAGAAGGCCTAATGGGAGCAGGCCATGGAGCCGCAGCAACACAGCTTGTATATGAAGAGACGAGTGACTAAGAGAGAGAACCGGCAGAGAAGAGGGGCAGGCGGACGCTGGTAGATCAGACTAGCACCAGCCGTAGACCAGAGACCTCAGCTATTGCAAACTGCAGCAGAACAAAAGGCAGTCGGATAAAGGTGATTGAGGACTTCTAGAGGAGACAAGTGGCACAAAGACTCTTAAGAAAAGTACTAGGCCCACGAAGGAAGGTAGGGTACTGAAGGCAAACTGCAAAACGCAGCCCCCCCCAAGCAAGCCAGTCCAGATCCGGGGGGAGCAGATACCAGGCAGTGCTAAGACGCAGAGGGCCAACTTCACACAGTGACAAACACGAAGAGGAAATGTCTGCAGAAACATTGTGCGACTCCTGGCAATTGCAGAACAGTATGGAAGTAGGATAGCCGAGCCACAGGTGCGAGGAGGCGCTACAAAGGCATCGAAAGCGAATAAGAACAAAGGGAAGCAGTCGTCGATAGAGGCATTCGCCAAAACTGCTCGGATGACTGACAGCGCGAAAATGACAACGCAGGATGCACGTGAAGGTGAAGCAGCGGGGCGAATGGACCAGCAAATACTAGAGGCTATAGCCGAGCTGAAGGCAACGTTGGAATTCAAAATCGACGCAATGAGCATCGATATGACCCTCTTGAGACAGGATGTTAAAGCACTGACAGAACGCACAGTGGTGTTGGAGTAGGAAGTGAAGGCTAACACAGGCAGTTGCAACGAAAACTCCCAGGAAGTCTCTTTGCCGAAGCAACAGGTGCAGAATCTTGAAAACAGAGCTGAAGAGGGGGAGGGATGCGCACGGAGGAATAGCGTACAGATAACTGGGCTCCTGGAAGGGGAGCAAGGTCAGAACCCGACCAACTATATAGAAGATCTGCTTTTGCAGGAAATGGGAGCCGGATCACTCACCCAAGGTTTTACAGTGGAAAGGGCGCACAGAGCCCTAACAAGGAGACTGCCGCCTGGAGCCACGGACGATAATTGCCAAGATATTAAACTACAATGACAGCGAGAGAATTCTAGAACACTTCCGCAAAGGAGGAACTATTAGCCGTGCATCGGCATCCATCACAGCATACCCGGATTATACTTTTTTGGTGTAAAAACAAAGGATGAGCTATGGAGCTGTTAAAAAGAGGTTACACGCCACCAATCTCAAGTATATGTTGATGAACCCAGTGAAGATGAAGGTCCTGCAGAAAGATTGTGCTGTGACACCGGAAGATGTGAGCAAATGGATGGACTTGCAAAATATGCCGATGGAGAAAGACCAGATGGGAGAAGGAAGTGATAAGTGAAGCTGCAATGTGTGATAAATGTACTCTTGCGTGACATGTTGGCCAACACCTAATGAGTCGACAGATATTTATGTTGAAAATGTATGCGTTTTTTATTGTTGCTAAATGCAGGAGGCACATGTGCTGCTTAGCCACAAGCTGTGCTGAAAATCACACCATTACCCTCATTAGGTTAGGTTAGTTGGGATACTAATAGTTCAGTATCCTCCTGCTGCACTCCGAGTACCGGCAATCGGCCAGAAAAAGAACGGGAGGCGGGGATGCCTGAGATTCAGTTATGGAGCTGGGGAAATGTTGGTAACAGTTGGTGGGGCGGGAGGGGAGTTGTGGTAGTTAAAGGGAAGTTGGCCTACGGGAATGCACTGGGAAATAATAGAGGCGGTGTAAGGGGAGGGACGAAAGTGGTAGAGACTGGAGAATATGGGTGAACTTAAAATAACAACCTGGAATGTGAGAGGCTTGAACAACTATATCAAAAGGAACCGAGTTACGACATATTTGAGACGCCAGAAAATAGATATAGCACTCCTGCAAGGAACCTACCTGACCAGAGAGAAACAAGACATAATAGCATGAAAGTGGAGCGGAGTGACTATGGGCTCAACATACTCGGCATATGCTAGAGGGGTCCTGATTTGGGTAGCACCAACGGTCCCATTCATGATCCTCCAGACCTTTCTAGATAAAGATGGTAGGATGTTGATAATGCGGGGATTGGTTGAAAGTAAAGAAATATGTGTCATTAATATGTATGCCCCGAACCAGGACACAGCAGCTTACTTTAGAGCTTTATATCCTAAGATTAGTCCTTATAGAGATGGAGCGGTGATATGTGGTGGAGATTTTAATTGCACTTTGGACCCGACAAGGGGTAGATCAGACAACAAGTTTGCTTACCCAACCCCTTTGGCCAAAGCTTAGAACACGCTGTTGCATACATTTAAGTTAGTCGATGTATGGAGAACAATGTATCCACAAGACCGAGTATACTCGCACTATACTGCCCATGATGAACCTATACACAAGGTTAGACTACGTGTTCGTGGGGGAGGAAATGCTGAGTGAGTTCAAACAAGTTGAGAATAAAGCTAGGGGCCTGTTGGATCATGCCCCCCTGGTTGTTACGTGGCAGGTTCTCTCCCCTCCCCCACTTCAGCCCCCCCGTTGCCGAAATTCTGACCTGGAGGCTTAGAATTGAAGCCCTGAAAAACACGAGGTTCCGAGAACACTTGAGAGCTGAGGTGAGAGATTATTTTGAGAACAATACTGGCAGTATAAACTCAGCCGCTATGCTGTGGGAGGCCTTTAAAGTGGTGGTTAGAGGGGCAGCTATAGCCAAGTCGAAAGGGATGCAAGATGTCATAACGTGGGATCTACAAAAGGGGGAGAGGAAATTAGAAACCATATTGCAGGCAGGAAATAGATCCCTGGAAGAACCCAGGGAAGTGTCCAGCCTACAACAGGAGTGTATGGGATAGGCAAACAAAGTTATGAGAGATACATTGAGAGACAACACACAGAGGGGGACAAACTGGGCAGATTATTAGCATGGCTGTATAAGAGTGAGACCACACGGCAAACAATTAGAGCAGTGAAGGGGATGGGCGGGAAGATGCGGGAGACCCAAAGAGAAGTGAATACATGTTTTTAAGACTATTATAGGCACCTCTAGAACGAACCCGCGAGAGATGAGGAGATGAATATACAAAATGCATTGGTTGAGTTCAATCTTCCCAAACTAAATAAGGAGGAGTGCGACAGCCTAGAAGTCCCTATCACGTTAGAAGAGCTAGAGAGTGTGATAAAGGAACTAGTAAGGTCCCAGGAGCAGATGGGCTCCCCGGAGAATTTGATAAAGAATATATAGTCAAAATACTTTCCCCATTATTGGCAATGCTAAACGAGGCACTACACACGGGTAAATCGCCAGGGTGCCTGCGGGAGTTGATGATAATCCCACTCCACAAACCAAATAAGACTGATACAGAATGTGGCTCATACAGGCCCCATTCGCTGCTGAATCAAGATGGGAAGATTCTTACAGCAGTCATGGCAAAGAGGCTTAAACCGCTCATAAGTAAACTCATACACCCAGACTAGACCTGATAGGTCCCACACAGAAATATCACCAACAACTTGCGGAGATTACACCACATAATAGATTATACCCTGAGGGATACACAGGAAGCGGCAGTAGTGGTACTTGATGCAATGAAGGCATTTGACTCAGGTGGCCTTGACTGATGGCGGTCCTGAAAGAATTCGGTTTTGGGCCCACATAGATTGAATGGGTAGGGCTGCTGTACAATGAGCCGATAGCAAGAGTCAAGATGGGCTCTACGGTCTCTGTGCAATGTCAACTAAGTATGGGCACAAGACAAGGATGCCTAGGGTCTCAGATGCTCTTCATTTTAGCGCTGGGACCACTAGCGGTTTATTTACGGCAGGAATACAGAGAGGTGGGTATAAGCACTTCAGGGGAGAGGCACCTGATATCGTTGTATGCAGATGATATGCTCCTATAGCTGCAGTACCCAGAGGAGAATTTACAATATATCCTAGATGTGATGGAACTGTATGCAGCACTGTCAGGCATAAGTATCAACTCCCAGACGTCGAGTCTGTACCCCCTGGGAGTGTATGTGGGGAAGCCTATACACACACTGCCGGTGCTACTGAATAAGTGGGAGATAGTGACGTTTAGATACTTGAGAGTCGATTTATATCATGACCCGCAGCTAGAACATGTACATAACACTGAAGGCGGTGACCAAGATTGAGAACTGCATGGCATTTTGGACTAGGCTACCATTGTCCATGATGGGGCGCGCATCATTATTGAAGATGGTGGTGCTGCCGAGACTCCTGCATTGCTTTGCAAATGTCCCATTTCGAATACCTAAGAAGTTATGCAGGGGCTCCTTATGGCACAATTCTAGGTGTAGAGTGGCACTTTTTGAATGTATTTTATTTATTTGTTACACGTCCAAACACTGGGGTATCACAGAGTGGTTGCAGACAGCTTAGGCATTGGTCATACATTTAAACAGTGTACAGAGGCTATTAACAGACAATAAATCATACAATACGTTCATGAACAGTATATACAGGTTCAGCAGGCGGGTTTATGCTAACATAGCTTCGTGAAACAGAAAGCTAGTATTGGTTAAATAACCATGTTTTTAGCCGTTTGTTAAAGCCGTGGAGAGAGGTCTCTTTTTCGATATTGAGGGGGAGGGTGTTCCAGTGTTTAGGGGCTAGATCAAGAAAGCTGCTGCCCCCTTCTCTGGCAGTTTTGTACCGTGGGGGCACTAACAGCAGGTTATCATTGGATCTCGATGTTCTGGTAGATTCTTTTTTCTGTAGGGAATTATTGAGGTATATTGGGGCTTTTTTGGCAAGACATTTGTGGGCAATGCAGAGTGTTTTAAAGATAATTCTAGCTTTGATTGGTAGCAAGTGGGCATCCTTCCTAGTCTTGTAGATGTGATCAAACTTTTTTATCCCTAATGCTGCCCTTAAGACTTTATTTTGCAAGAGCTGCAGTTTAGTGAGGTTGGAATTAGAGGTCCCTAGCAATAGCACATTGCAGTATAATACCAATGCCCTGGCCAGGGTGAGGCAGTTGGAGGGGGTCAGAAATTGTCGACTTGGTGCAATACGTTTGGGGTATAGGCCGTAGAGGATGAGAGCGTGCTAATGTTTGGCCATAGTGAGATTAGCGTCTAGGTAGACGCCTAATGTTTTCACTTGCTTCGGTACTGGGATCAGAGTACCATCAATATTGATGGCAGAGTAGTCTGCGTGGAGGGCAGATATTTTAGGTGGGGATCCCACAATGAGAATTTCAGTCTTCTCATCGTTGAGACAGAGTATTCAATGCCATCCAGTTATGGATGATGGCATATATTTTATTAATGGTGTCGGTGTCCTTGACGTAGTTGCCTGAGATGGGTATGAGGATCTGGGTGTCATCAGCAAAATTGGTATAGATGACACCCATATTGTCTAATGCCGAAAAGAGGAGCTTTGTGTTGGCATTTTAGAGTGTAGGAGAGAGGCATGATCCTTGGGGTACTCCAATGGGGACTGGGATGGGATAAGATGCTTTTTTTACCTATGGCGACTCTAGAAGTGCGTTCGGCTAGAAAAGATTTCACCCACATAGTGGAATCATTGGAGAAGTTGAAATCCTTGGCAAGTGAAGTGCACAGTTTATCATGGTCTATGAGGTCAAATGCCGCTGGGAGGTCTAATAGCATGAGTATGCATAGCTTACCTGAATCTCTAATAGCGTCCATCTGGATTTTAAGATCCAGGAGGGCTGTTTCCGTGCTATGATTGGGCCTAAAACCTGATTGTCTAGTTCTGAGAAGTTGGTTATGTTCAAGGTGAGCTTGGATTTGACTGTATGCTATTTGGTCTGAGTTTAAGTAGGAATGGGACCGTAGTTATTAGTCTGTAATTAGTTGGTATGGTGGGGTCTAATGTTGGTTTTTCTAGAAGTGGGGTGACCCAGGCTTCTTTGATACTGGCTGGGACAGTGTTAGAGTTGAAGGAGGAATTGACAAATTTGGGAATAGTTGGGGTAAGGGTGGATGCACATGCTTTGACAAGTTTTGCAGGGACGCTGTCCCCTTTGCAGTTGGAGGCTTTTAACTTGGAGATCGTGTCGAGCACTAGTTATTGAGTGACTGGGGTGAAGAAGAATAGGGAGTTAGCATTGTCAGAAGCGGTGGGGAGTGGGTTGGAGGTTAGGGCATTTTTATCTGCTAATACCAATCTTTTGGTAGTTATTTTGTTTTGTAGCAGATCGATTTTGGAGGCAAGAGCATCTTGTATGGTGGTGCACCATTCTTTACTAGAGTTGGCGCAGGCCACTGTAGGTATGGGATTTTCTAATTCTCTGAGAATAGAGAAGAGTTCTTTAGAGTCCGAGACTGCATTGCCGATGCGCGTGCTGTAGGAATTAGCTTTATGTGAGACGATGGCTGTTTTATATATTTTATTGGCGTCCTTGAAGGATTTGGCAGAGACGGGGTGGGGTTTTTGTTGTAGATGTGTTGAAGAGAGCGTTTGTTCCGTCTTAGGGATGCTAGTTCTTCATTGAACCAGAAATTAGACTTTTTTTTGCATGTCGTGTTTTAGTAGTGATGGGTGCTACTTCGTGAATAGTAAGGATAAGGCATTTATGGTAATACTCAGCAACGATCCTAATGTCATCGCCAACGACTACGTTGGTTTCTAGTGTTTTGTTGAGGATAGGGGTAGAAGTCTCTACGGTGAGCTTACGGGGGTTTCTGGCTTCTAATGTTTCAATATCTTTGGCCTTAGGAGGACAGGGTTCATCGCTCAAGAGGGTGAATTCTAAGCAAAAATGGTCCGTCCAGCTGAGGGGGGTAATTGAGTCTATGGAGAGTCTGGTGTTAAGAGAGAGAATCCAATCAAGGGTTCTACCCTTGGTGGGGTCTTTAACCAGTTGGATGAAGTTCATATCTTTAAGCGCTCAGGATACGGTTGTGGCTTTAAGGTCTTGGTCAGCATTGAAGCCTAGGTTCAGGTCTCCGAGGATTATGCATTTGGTGTTGGGTTTAATGATGGGTGCAAGTAATAGTGGGATGTGGGGGTTCTGTAGATCACCACAATGTTAATTGTGGTTTTCTCGTTCATAGCAAGTTTATCTAGCAGTAGTTCATACCATGCAATGTCTTCGAGAGCTTGATCTGATTTGTAGATTGCTCTTAGCTATGATGGCTATGCCACCTCCTGTATAATTTGTTCTGTTAGCTCTGAGGATGGTGTAGTCTGGTGGGATAGTCTGGTGGGATAGCTAGGGCTAGTAGTGGGCCTGAGGCTTGGTGGAGCCAAGATTCTGTAATAACTAATAGATCCAGGTTTTGTTCAATGATTAGGTCATGGATTTCGATAGCATGGGCTCCTAGGGATCGGGCGTTGATGAGGGCGCTTTTGAAGCTAGTCAGTGGCTTGGATTCAGCTATTGGGGCGGGCTTGGGCATCTGAGGAGAAACAGCATTGATGGTCCTTTTGGTGGTCGATGCAGTACATGTGTTATGTTTTTTATTTTGCCAGGAGTCGATGGACTTGGGGAGATTGGGTGTCGCAAAAGTGGGGGTGAGGCTACGGTGGAGAAGTTTAGTGCGAGATCTTAGGCAAAGCGTCCTATAGTTCCCTATGATGGGGTAGGTTTTGAGACTTGATGTGGATTTGGGGGAGGGCGGGTGGTCAGCGGTAGGATCTGTGGGAGACGGCACTCTACCAGAGGTCATCGAGGTGATACTAGGACAATAGGCATAGTTAGTAATAATTGGGAATGGTGAAATGGGAGGTAGGAATGGCGTTGGGCAAGGTATAGGGAAGTGTCTGGGGCAAGCTATTCTAGTGAGGCCATTTCTGAAGCCAAGTAAATGGTTGCCTGTGCATGGTGTGCTATCTTGGACGAGGCAGAATGGGAACATAATGATAAGTAACCAGACTAGCATAGCTATTTTTGAGATGGGGTGTGGCTGGAGGGGAGGGTGTGCAGAGCTATATAAGATAAGCGTAGGGCTCAGTACAATATGTGATGCACCATGTGAGGCAGGTGTAGATACACAATTTGGTGCCAGAGGGCCAGGGTGGGTTGGATGCGACCAGCTACCAAGAGTACAGTATGGCCTGCCGGGTTAACTGCGCCATGCTAGCAAAGGGCACCATGTATCATAATAGTCTAGAAGTGACATGCAGCCAAAGGCACACACATGGTATTATAGCACTATCGCAAGAATAAGCTGGATGCACCATACAAGCAAATCACAATATGGTGTAATCACACTATGGCAAGAATAAGCTGGATGCACCATACAAACAAATCAAAATATGGTGTAGTCACACTATGACAAGAATAAGCTCGATGCACCATACAATCAGAATCACTATATGGTGTGATCACAGGGTAGGCAAATCGGATCGATACACCATATTGATCGTATCCAAATGGGGAGGGGTGGGCTGTCGGCAGTTAGCGACTAGTAAGCAATATGGTAGGGAACAGTGGAGCAGTGACTCGGGGTGGCGGAGTGCTAGATGCACAAGTTTATTACACTCTTTGGTACACAGCAATAATCTACACAGTAAATGGGACAACAATGAGACGTAGTACCATTGCAGGAGACCTGAGTCATAGTGTAATTTCCCTTGGGAGGGGCTGTGGAGGCTCCAGAATTCATACGGGCATGGAGGTATGAAATTGCCTACGTTTGAGGTATATTTTATGGCTAGTCAGCTGCAATTTGTGGCCAAATGGCTGGCAGATGGACAGACACCTGAATCAAGGTTGCTACGAGCAGAGAGCGCTCTGTTCTTTTTCAATGAAGTGATATGGTTACCGAATTCTCGCACGATCAGCGAGAATATACTGTTGCGTTTGGGAAGCACGATATGGTACAGAGCATGTCGATTGATGGGTAATGCAACACTGTATGGCACTGGAAGGGGTAGATGAACAAGTCGGGCTAAATGTGAGGAGGTGGTGGGAACCCATGGAGGTAGCAACAGTGGGAGATATAATTAAAGAAGGGAGGCCCAAGGATTTTGAGGAGCTGATGAGTGACACGGGTGCACCGGGGACAACGCATCACGTATTCCTGACTCCCGAGGAGCCTCATGTGTTGGTGGCCAGAGACCGAGTTGTCCCTATAGACATTCTATGATGTGTCGGAAGGGTGGACATGAAGTCTCAGGTATATATGGACTATTGATGTCTAAGGTTGGGGAAGAAATAGGACACACAAGGCAGAATTTGGAGGCAGAATTAAGGGAGCCAATGTCGGATGAGGTGTGGAGCAGAGCTATGAAGCATCACAAAAAGATGTCGAAGAATGCACGATTGGAACAGATCCAGCTATACGTTACCCATATCTGACCCTGAACAAAATAGCCAATTTTAATCAAGCAAATGTACAGACATACCCGAATTGCGAGGAGGTAAATGTTCTGGGCATGCGCAGAGATCGGCAGATTTTGGTAAGAGGTAGCCCAAACAATGGCAAAAGCAGAGATTACCCTGGATGTGAGATCCCCCATGGCTTGTCTGTTAGGAGGCTTCCCGAGACCTAAAAGGGCTAAGCATGTGAGCAAACTCAGGGACTTATCAAATATACTAGCAAAACGCAGAATAGCGATGGGATGGAAGGCACAAACAAGGCCGGCAGTTGGAGTATGGTGGAGGCATTTGTTAATATGGGCCAATGGAGAGTCTGTGTTGTGGCAGGAAGCGAGAGGTAGGAATATGGAACAAGAGGAGGGAGGATTGGAGGCTTGGAGGCAATTAGCTGAACTGGCTGTCTCGGAACAGGGTGCTCAGGACCTGAAATAGACCCTTAGACATGATGAAACGGTAGCATCTAGAGTCGCTATTGGAAAAGACGATGTAGAAGGGGGGTGAAAACAGGCATATAATCGGATGTGTAATGTTTGTAATGATCCATTATTTGTAAGTTTGTATGGTTATGTGTAAAAAACCAATACAAATGTTTAAAAAAATATAAAAATAAGACATTAAGATTTGTGAAAGAAGGAAAAGCCATAGTGAACCCAGTGGAGGGAGACTTGAAGTTAAGGAGGGTCTGCACCCGGAAGAGGGACACCCAGGGGTGAAGAATCCTCACCCTGTGAAATCAAGAATCGAACTTTCATTTTGTTGAAGGAACTTTTGTTTTGTCATTTGAACACATCAGGCCTTCGAAGGCAAGAGACTTTCTAGGGAAACAAGACTTGGCCATCAAGGCTACTGATAATCTGGAATAGAACTGCAGACTTGTGCCGAGGAAGCTTGAGTGTGTGTTGTGCTCCAAGATCCCACCTTAACCCATGCTCAAAACGTGGTGAAGGGAGACCCAAGCTTCTGCATCATGACATATTGTTTGTGAAGACTTCTTTCTTTTCTAGAAAACTATCCCACACCCCTTTTTGTGTCAGTTGTAAGGTTTGGCTATAGGGTTCTTAGTATAGGCCCTTTTTTATTTGACACAACGCCACTAGGACTGCCTTATTTTCATTTGCTAGTCAACGCTTCCTCCCATCTTAGATTTAAGCTTAGTATAGGCGTTTTTCCATCCTGCAAATATTGTTCAATAAACACCCTTGAACTGTGATCACTTGTGTCTGTCTTTGAAATTGTAGGGTTCCCCAATTAGTTACAATAGAGTCAGATCCCTCTCTGACACCATATGTAAGAAAGGCATGGCATCAAAGTAAGGCAGACACAAGGTTTCATAGTTCAAGGGTCTTTATTAAACTATAAAATGGGTGAGATAAACGCCTAAGCTAAACCTAACTCTAAAATGGGAGCAAGCTGCGACCATCAAATAATAATAATATAGTCCTAGTGGAGTCTAGTCAAATAAAAAGGGACTATACTGAAAAAAAGCTATTGCCAATCCTTACCGCTACGCTACAGAAGTGTGGGATAATGTTCACAAAAAAATAATGAAGTGTTCACAAAATAAGTCAGGATGTTATGGCCAGGGTCTCTTGCTTCAGGGGGTCTGATAAACCAAAACAACAAAAGTTCCTTCTGTTAAACTTTACGTCGGGTGATTACACTTTGCCCTTGGCTCCCCCTCAGCCAGGCTTCGATCCTTCTCCCAGCCTCCCTCAGTCGGGCTCAGACCAACCAGAGCACGTTCCGATTTAAACATAGACTTCCGAAGGGCAATCTTGTCTCGCTGGGTCACTCTGTTCGCCTAAGGCAAGCGCAGGCTTCATACCATCGCAGTTTGCACGGCATTCCCCTCAGCCGGGCAGAAATACCTGTTTTACAATAACAAAACTTCTGCAGTGTGTCAAGGATTTTCGATTATACAAGGGATTTGGCTCGACCCTTGCATGGCCACCTTAACACCTTATACCGGCCTTACCTATGGCCTCTTGGTACTTGTAGTTTCTTTACTTACAATGTTCAACACAGTCTCTTTGTTTAGGAGAGGGGTACCAGCCAGAGACCTTCGACTGAGCACCCACATGGCGCAGGACCACTCTATCTCTGGTACCAAGTTTGTTCACAAAAGACCTCTTGTCTATTTATCTTCATAACATTGCTACTGCAACCTTGAGCCTAACGCAGTCCAGTCGACTATCGGGTCTTTCCAACTCACTGGCTGTGCTGAACTCGTTGCTGGTACCTTTGCTGCTGGAGTCAAGGACGGTACCACAATGGCAACCACATCTCCCTGCCCTGGCTATCAGTAGAGGAGGGTGCCGTGTACCCGTGACATAAACCACCTGCCAGCTGCGATTACCGTTTCTTTCATCAGTAGCTTTTTGCGGATCTGGGTTGAAAAGGGCAAGGGCAAGTCCCTACTTGACGTCCTTTCTGGTCTCGCCACCTTTGTCCTCCGTTTGAACTGCCGTCCTGGAATGGCTGCTTCCTCGTCCGTTCGGTCTTCCTCGGAGTGTGCTCTTGTGCTAAACCTTTTATCACTATGGGGAAGGGAAATGGTAGTCCGGTGTTTATAGTTGTCAGTAATTGCCTGACTCTGCCTGACTCTTGTGTTGGGACATGTCAGGTTAACGGCTCAGGTATTAGTCCATTGTCGTTCACGCTGTCAGAAAGTGTTGGGTTGGAAAAAAGAGGGGTAGAGTTTCTAAGTATCCTACTGGGCAGGATGGGGAAAAGGTGTCCCAAGGAAGGGGATACAAATTCTCACCCTTTGGTGTCCCACTGCCACTTCCTGAGGACCCCCCCATCCATGAGATCCTCCCACAATGGTCTACCCCCAGGAACTGGAACCAATAGCGATGGCCATGTCCTAGCCATGTAGATGACAGATCCCAAAGGACTAGCAGGTGAGACACCTTCAGGTTTCTCACACTACCTAGGAAGCTTGCGGCGTAGCCTAGCAGGACATGCTGTGTGCTTGCTGGGTACCAGTTCTGGAGCTGCTGGAGGGTCCTCTGGATTTGATATCTCCCTCTGTTACACGGGAGATGTTTAGGAGAGGGATCTTGCTTCCCTCTTGGAAGTCCTGGCCTACCTTCACTGGCGAAAGATGTAAGAAAGACTGTACCTTCAGCCAGGGTCAAATGCTGAGTTCTTCCTTCTGCTTCCGGTGAAGCCTTCAGGCGATCTGCCAAAAGAGGGGCTCAGCCCTCTTTTAAAGCCAAATGGACCACAGGAATTGTTGTAGGCTAAGCCTACCTTAATTAGCCAATCCTGGGTCCACACCATCAATCTACTGTATGAGTTAGGTCATAACCAGAGTGCTTTGCAACAGAAAAGGTAAAGGGGTGAAACATGTACTAAGTCCCACCCATCTTCCTGTCTGTTGTGGATTAAAGGGTCTCTCTGTTTAATGTAGCTCTCTGTGGTTCCTGATTAAAGCGGCAGGTCTCCCTTGAAGCTGTGGGAAGACCAGACTTTCTGGCTCCGTCAAACCACATACTCGTACCTTCTGAATGGAGTCCCCTTGCGGGGATGAGTATTGTAAACACGCAGTCCCAGACATGACATTTCACTTTCAATCGATACTGAGGGCGGGAGCTGGCCTCAGGTTGACACAGTTGCTTATGAAAGGTTATTGGGATTTCCTGTCTCCTTTGTTAGCCTCTGCATCCAGGCCGCATGTGGGCCTGTTGGAATTAAACTATGATTAGTGTATGAATGCTGCCAGCAGCTACAGGATTCAACAAAAGGGCACGGCGGATGCATGGAGCCATTGTTAGTTAATTAAGCTGCCCATGGCAGTGGGAAGGTTTCCCCCCTTCTGGAGATGCATTGTGTACTTCACCTGTCAGAACCCAACTAAATATGACAGGGGGGACTGCGCCTGTAGGCTGTGTCCACCCAGAGTACACAGGTTTATACATATGTTGTGCGGTGAGCAAAGGAAATTGTGTGCGGATAAGCCCCATACAAATTCCAGAGGTTGATCTACCATCATTCAATTTCATTTAAAATATTAAAAAAGCCCAGGTGAGCGCACACCCACCATGTGGATGGTCAAATTCCTCACATGCCCCCCAGCCTCAACATGTGAACCAGCACCCTACTGAGGCTCTGGTTCATCATCAATGCGAAGTACCAGCTGAGGTCATCTACTTTTCCATGCTGGGAGCCTGGCTTGTGCTGGATGGCCATGTCTAATCCGTGTAGGGATATGACCCAACACAAAAGCTTAAGGTTCTCCCCTTGAATGGCCATTAACCATTGAAGAGGCCGTTGGTCTGAATCGTAAAGTGTGACCCAAAGATGTAGAGTTTCAGCTTCTTGGTGGCCCACACCACCGCGTAACCCTCTTATGCAGCGATGGCCCATTTCATTTCCCTTTGTCAGTCGCCTGCTAATGTAGGCGACGGGTTGTTCTACCCCTTGAGAGTTTAGCTGAGATAACACTGCTCCAATCCTTTAATCACAGGCGTCTGTCTGGATAAAGAACTCCTGACCATAGTCTGGCACTTTCAGAACTGGCGCCCTGCACAATCCATCCTTTAAATCCTGAAAGGAGTTTTGACAGACGGGGTCCAAGTTACCTTCTTGAGGATTTTCTTAGAAGTTTATTTATTTAATTGTTTTTTTATAAGGTGCCTAATACCGTACCGGAGTGCGGTTTCTAAGCGCAGATCCGGGATTCAAACCTTTGTTGCTCTGCGTGGTCTTGCAATTGTCCCATACACCTTGATGAATGACAAGTAGTACTCGGTGGGACCTAGAAAGGCTTTCACTTGCGTCTGAGTTCTCACTTTGAACAATATGCATATGTGAGCGGTGTGAAAGAACTGACAGATTTCTAACGGATTACATCTTGATGTGTCCCTGTGTGCGCGGGGCCTGGTAGGAGGGGATCACCCGGCCCACAATAGGGTTGAGACTTGGTGTCTGATATCGCACTTGTGCATGGTCAAACTAAATAAGCAGACTTAAGAAGATTTAAGCTATTTATGTAATTTCACTGCTAGATGTCTGCGAGAAGCTAAACCCTAGCCAGACCAGTTGGAAATGCAAACCCACCAGCTCTCAAAGGCCGCAGGTAAATCTGTGGAGACTGCCTTGGAAACAGCAAGTGGGGAAATGACCGCCTCCATCTCGGCAGCACGCAATGGCCTTGTCAGTCTAAATGGGTGTATTGTGGAAATCAAGAGGATTAGCCTGAATCAGGGGGAAAACGGCATGTTAGCGGAGTCGACCTTGGTAGGTTGTGGAAGAGAAGGGAGTGCCAGTCCTAACGTGAGAGAGGCAGCGATTTTGGTCAATGAGATTTTGACCAAGAACATTGTCAATGATAAGGAGTCCGCCCCAGGGTTTAAACTTTTTTTTAGCAGTGGAGAACTCGATCAGGCAAGATGTGGAGCCTGAGCTACTGATAAGGGAGTGCCAGTTGGAGATTCTGGGCCCCTTGAAGCCCCGCAAAAACTCCGATATTGCAGTTCAATTGTCAAGGGATCTCTCTGAGTTAACGGATAGAATCTCTACCCAAAAAGGATGAGTCTGGCGTCTATCCAGAATATGCTTTCAGGTATTGAGGCCAATAGGTCCCATGAGGATTTGAATTTAACGTATGCCCAGCCAGCTGAGTAGTCCGGTGTTGGGAGAGCTAACTGACCTTCTAGAGAGTGGGGATCCAGTATTCCCATCGCTACCCCCAGGCCAACAGATCCGAGACCTACCGCCTCATGCTGCCCATAGAAAATCTTCTGTTAATGACTCAACGGATTCCTCCGACTTGGATGACTTGGTCTGGTGTAGTCCGAGTGCAGTGGGTCAAACTCAGCCAATGAATATTGATCTATTGGAGCTTCAAAGATTAATTTTGGCCTCCCTTTCGATTTCCCTGACACCATTTACTAAACTATATGAGTCTATTAATGACTCTGAGAGATCAGGGAACTTTGATAGCAATGCTCCAGCTAAAACTTTGCGCACTAGAAGGTTTGGCAACAAAACCGGAAGCCCGACAAAGAGGCAGAATTGTCTACCCAATGGCAAAATGGCCTGTGTGCCCTAGCAAGAAGGGAGTCGACTGACAAGTCCACGTTAATGGAGGCCATCCTCGAAGACTGCAAGTGGATGCGCGCTACCTGGAAAACTGAGCAGAGAATGGCTAGTCCTGCAACAGCCAACGGGATTCCCTAAAACTAAGCTATGGTATTAGAACAACTGCCACAGGCCAAATTACTGCCGTCCAAGGAAAATAATCAAATATCTTATCTATTTTCTCAGGAAAAGATACAGCGGGGGAAGAAATCTGGTAAAGAAAAACAGCTAATCAAAGAAAATTTAATTTAAGAACTCCCACCCTCCTCCACCCCCCCCCCCCCCCCCCGACTGTCACGAAGCCAATTTTCTAAAAGATGAAGAAAGGAACTGGCACTGCCCCTTGGGGTGGTAGCAAAAATGAATGAGTTAGCTGTGACATCAAAGACGAACAAAGGTTTGTGGGAGGAGAACAATGAAACTGGGAATGACACATGCCTCAGTGACTTGGTTGAGATAATTGAACAAGATATAGAGGATGAAGGAATAATCTCTCCAACTCAGATGGGACGAAATTGAAGTATTGGCCACCCAGGCTGAGGCTGCCCAAGGGAAACGGTCAAGGGAAAATAACAGAACTGTGCCCAAGAAATCAAACATTGCTCTGTGGGACAAAACGTTCCTTACTATGGAACAGAAACATATGACGTCGAGCCATCCTGGAAGCTCTAGACAGATGAGTACGCAACCAAACTTAGAAAGGAACCTTGTCAAGATTAAAGACTTGAAAATGGAAGTCTTTAAAATTCATCTGGGGCAAATTGTGAGTGGACCCAAAGCCCCTATTCTAAATCGGAGCAATGTTATGAAACTTTTTCAATACATTCCAGGCCTCAGATTTGTGTCTTCAAATGATATCAGAGTGGTGGAATTTGTCGTCAAACAAAAGATGGACTGGGTGCTTCTCCACTTTGTATCGATGGAGATTAAAACTTTAATGCTTGCGCAAAGTAGGAAAATGCTGCCACTTGGTTATGATATTAGAGACTTCCAAGGGTTGAAGTGCCCTTCTTCAGCTGTCCCACAAAGCCATAACATAAGGGAGAAGACAGGGGGAAAACAAACTGATACAGCTGAGGGAAGAGAGGCGGACAGACCAAGGCGAGGGTTGAATTGGGTCTCTAAAGCTGGTAAGATCCCTGACTCCAACAAGGAACCTAACTTCCCAGTGGTAACTTCATGGGAGCTGAACAAACTAAAGTGGATATTGGCTCCAAAGTTTTGAAATCCATCTTTGGAAGAAAGCCAGAAAATTGGTACTGGCTGGCGAATGCACTGGCCAGCAGTAGCAAGAAATAGATTGTTCCCAAGGAGGAAGGCACCCTTACTTGGATCGGTTCATGGAATATGAGAGGGTTTAAATCATTGTTTACAGAAAATCTGAAGGCCCTCTGTAAATATGACATTATTTGCCTGCAGGAGACATGGCTTTGGACAGTCCCCTCGTGTGATGGATATGAGCCTTTTTTTAATCTGGCGGGAAAGGGGGTAATGAGGAGACTCTAACTACTGACTTTGTTGAAAGTAGACTCTGGATAGTGGTGATTAGCCATGAAACCCATAATCCATATGTCCAAGTATTAAAACTGTCTAGGACAGTATTGGGTAAGCAGGACCATTGTCTTTTGAATGTCTATTGGCGGGTAAATTCGTGTAAAGAAGTCAACTTTGTTCAATCAGTCACAAAAGTGGTGGACCAGGTTTTGGCTGAATGGGAGATTGCCACCATGATTTTGTGTGGGGACTTAAATATACACTTGTTGGATGAGAAGGGCTTCCCTCGAAAAGAAAAGTAGTTAGAAGGAAGGGCCTTGGAGTGGTTTCTTGAAGAAGGCTCCAGGGATTTACACATGCTAAATGCGCAGACAGCGGGGGACCTCCCAGGAAGGTGTACATGGGGCAACGGGCAGAAGACTTTCTGCCTAGACTATTGCTTTGTTTCCGGTAATGTGATTGATCGCAGTGGAGTAACTTTACTGAAAATGTTGGGGGGGACATGACATCGGAAAATAAAGTGCCCCAGTTCAATAAATGGGGACACAATGGTGTGCCATGAAAGTTGGGGGGGGGACAAACACCTCTGCCCCCCTAAAATGATGCCCATGATTGATAGAGTGAGAAGATCTGAAATAGTAGAGCAACTCGTGAGTGATCACAACCTGGGAGCTATTGCATTGGAAACCAGGGAAAAATGTAAAACCAGGGAAATAATGAACCAGGTGGAAATAACCTGGGCCAGAAATAAACTAAGGGTGGGAAAGAGGGAGATTATCTCAATCTGTGGGTAATTTGAGGCGGTAGTGGAAGGTGATAATACCTGTGTTGAATATAATTGGGAAGAGAGGCAAAAAGGCAGAGCTACTTCCTATACATGCTTACGATCCACTTGTTAGAAGGGCTAAGAAAGAATTCTGTGCAACCCTGAGGAGAATCAAAGCGGAAAAGGCAACATAATCCGCTGAATTGATCCAGCTTCGTAAGCAGAAGTTAAGGAATTGGCTCATAGCTATTTGAAGTCAGTGCTTGCAGTCTGAGGCTGAGCTGATGTTAAAGGTGGTCTGTAAGAAAAACTCTAGGGACCTATGCGAACCGCTGAACAACAGGGGGTCCTTTAGAGACGGCCTTATTATGCTGGGCCAAGTGAGCCAGTCAAGTTGGTTTTCTCACTACTCCGGATTGTTTTCGATTCCGGATGATCTAGTGAGGATGGAGCTGAGAGAGAGTGGTCCTAAGTGGATGATTTGAAATTGAAAGGGAAGACCTGGAGGTGAGGATAAAGGGGCTCAGATCTTCAAGAGCTGCGGGCCCCCATTGGTATTTCTAACCAGCTCCTCAAAGAAAATCCAGAGAAGTGGTGCTGACTGGTTGTGCTGGTCTTTGATCAGATTCTCGGTACGAAACAGATCCCGGATACCTGGCGAGAGGCGATAATTGTCCCTATTTTCAAGAAGGGCGACCGGGCTGATCCTCGGAATTATCGGCCAATCGCCCTTCTTGATTCTATGGGAAAACTCTTCGCCTCAATTCTATTACGTGACTTGACAGATTGGGCTAGGAAGACTGGAAGGCTGGACCCCCTTGAAACAGTATTTGTAAAATGTGTGGGAACCTCCCTGAATCTCTTTGTAATTGGAACTTTAAAACAGGAGTACCGGAATCGGGGGGCCTGTATCCATATGGCCTTTATGGACCCAGTACAGATCTTCGATTGCATGAATAGGGTAAAGTTGTGGGCAACACAAAAAAACTGGAATTGCCTGGCGGATTTATTGGAGGCTATCCACGCACTTTACTCGAACACATCGGTGCAAGTTAGACTTGCAGCCACAGGGCTTTTCTCTGGTAAGACCATGAGTCATCGGGGCATGAAGCAGGGTTGTTTAGTGTGTATGTCTCAGACCTGGGAGAATCACAGGCTGTAGTGAGAGCCTTTCCACCAAAAATAAATGGAAACGCTATATCTTGGGTCCTCTATGCGGACGATTTAGTGTTCATGGATCTAACCCCAGTTGGTTTGCAGAGGCGAATCAAGAGCTTTGCGCAGTATCTTAGAACAAATGATATGAAAATCAGTGTTTGCAAATCAAAGATCCTGAGCTTGTCGTCCGCATGTAGGAGGCAGAGAACAGACCATGTTTGGTGGGTGGAAAGTGAGAGAATGTAAGTGGTTGATACTATGGTCTATCTGGGGGTGGTCATTAACAAGAACAGCTATGATGGAGCCCCATTACCTCTCACTTCGCACAGAGACTAAAAGACTGGCGGCCCATCTTATGAGAATTCTTTGCATATATGGTCAATTTTCCTTCTCCCCTCTGTCATTCTATCACCAAGAGGTAGTGCCCATTCTTACCTATGGCTCTGAGGGAATGTTGAACATGTCCTGGAAGACTTGGGCTCTATTAGAGGGCCTGTTCTGGAGAATGTCTGTTAAGCTAGCCGGCTCACTGCCGATGCCTATTATAAAACATGAATTTGCGACTGCAGTCCTTGGAGTCAATCGCCCTCTGGAAATCTATTATGTTTTGCCGAAAATGCAGGGTAGCTGAAAGTGGAACACCCTTTGAAATGTTCAACTTAATGGAAAAATCTTCTGATCCATCTCTTTGGAGATGGTGGGAGAAGATTAAGGGAATCCTTGCTGAGAGTGAGATGGAAAGGGGCGAGTTAATTGCTAACACTATGAAAATTATAAAAAAACTGCAAGAGCAAGATTGGGTGTTTGGAAAGGGGAAAAAAGGGTTTGGATCAGCCCCCATAATATCTATTAAAATTCCCTTCCTCACATGATAGGGATTTGTTGTTAGGGTGAGATTGAACATACTGACTACGAGAGAGGTGGAACTGGAAAGGAAACCAATATCACACGAAGCTTCGCATTGTAGATATTGTGGATCCCAGGGGTCGTTGCAACTCTTTGCCATTGGGTGAATTCTTGCTCGGCTCTTATGGATTTGCGTTCAAATTTCTTGCAAGGCCACCAGGGCTTTAGGCTGACAATATTGGATCAACAGTGGTGGGAATGGATACTGATGGGGGAGAGAACAAGCTTATGCCTGGAAGTTTTGCAATTCGTAGAAGCCGTGCTAAAGCCTTCAAAGGCGGTGGTCTGTGGGTAGAGCTTGTTTGAAATGAGTAGGAGGGCGAGGATCCCCTTAGAGCTGTGATGTATCTGGCCATCGACTATTAAGAACTTATATTGTTGCCCTGTGATAGAGATGGCTGGAAATCACAACGGTAAATGATGTCTTAAAAGGGAGTAATGGTATGCAAAAGGGTGTTGATGAAAATACTGGTTGGATTTTAAGTGAAGATGGAAATAGAGGAGGAATGCTGAAACCTTAAACATCTTCTTTTATGTTTTTCTTTCTGCCTGTTATAATGTGGAAGGAGGTGATTTAATGTAAATGGTTAAATGACTTATTGGGCCTCATTCCGAGTATGGTGGTAGTCATGGCGCTATTTACGCCATGACTACCTCCCATACCGGTCCCGACTCCGGTGTGGTGAAAGGGGGACTTACCGGTTCAGTCCGACCTTGGCGGGACCGGTAAGTCCCCATTCACCAAACCATTCCCCATTCCCATTTGAGCACCCATAGGGCTAATGGGAATTGGGAAATAGCTAATAACGGTACCGCAATTTGCGGTTCCGTTATTAGCTCCGTCCCTTAACGGGTCCCGTCCTTAACACCTGGTCAGACCAGGCGTTAAGGAAGGGACCCGGTAAGGGACCTCGGAATAGGGCGCTAAGGGATTACCGGCATCGATGTCCTTAACAGTGCCCAGTATCCCTTTGCGCCCTACTCGGAATGAGGCCCATTGTCTAATAAGTTCAACCAATAAACATTTAATAAAAAAAGAAAAGAATGTCTGTCAGTTGCTGTTCTGAGAGGTCCATTGAAAGGTTGACACCTCCAACTAGCCCATCTGTGGCTTCAGTGTGCATGAGGTTTGGGAGTGGTTTGGTCTCCTCCTCAGTCTCTGTCTGTCATTAATGCCATGAACAAGTCATCCTAGCTATAATAGGGTTTTAGCCGGCTGACATGAAAGACCCTGCACATCTGTTTAGTCCCTTTCACGTCAATGAGTGATTCACCTCACTGACTTTTTTAAGCACACAGTAAGGCCCCGTCCACTTGTCCTGAAGGGCACTAGGTTTGGCAGGCTCCATAATCGAATCTGTCATCACTGCGCCGCCTGTAACTGCGCCGACGAAAATGTCAATGATGGCACAGTGCAGTGATCAGATAGAACCCCCACCACCCCACTCACCTTTACTGCGGCGCAATTCTGTGTGCGCCAACGACTCCCTTGTACCCCTGCAGTGTCAGTTCCTCCAACTTACGTGGGGCGGTGCTGACGCCGCTGGGTCCTTTTTTGAATTTATTTTTTATTTTTCCTGTCCCCTGCTTACCGTAATGGGAAGTGGTGTCACCCCCGGAACCGACAATTCCCCTTATTGTGATCAAGGAGAGCGGGGGACACCCCCGCTCCACTTGGGTGCAGTAATGGGAGTCGGCATTCTCTAAAATGCTGACAGCCTAGTAAAAGCACAGTCAGCATTTTAGAGTCGCAGTTATAGTACGATTCCCCATTATCCACACCCACTGGCTTGTAGAATAAACTGTCAGTGGCTTTCTGGTCGTGCCAGTACTTCATCAGCTCCTGACTGGCCTTTAGGTTTTTCATCGACTGTTCCATGTACTTTGCCATTTTAGACCGAAGGCCAAGTGCATAGTTCACCGCATCTCGTGTAGGGGATGAGGGGTTGCCCTCCCATCCCTCTTTCACTAGACTGAGGGGACCTCGTACAGGATGTCCAAAAAGCAGCTCAGCTGGGCTAAACCCTTCTTCCTTCTGTGGCTTCTCCCTGTAGGCGAACAGAAGGCATGGCAGGAGAATATGCCATTTTCTCCTCTGGTGCTCTTCCAAGGTTTATAGTGACTTTTCGAATTTAATAATTTTGAATGCATTAATTTCGAATCAAAAATGTCAAACAAATGTTGAAATGATTATTTCATTTTTTTTTAATGGGGGGGGGTTCCCCCAACCATCCTTTTTTTTAAATAACCCTTTTTTTTACTAGCCAAACCCCCAAAAAACATATAAAATAAAAAAAAATATTTGGAAAAATAATTCGACTTTTTTATCGAAATGAATGCATTTGAAATTATTCATTCGACATTTTAACTGGGCACCCTATTCCAAGCCACCTATCTTGGTGATCCGCTCAACAAGCCCATTTGTTTGTGGATGGAAGGATGAAGAGAACCGGTAGGTGACTCCACACTCTTTCCACACAGCCTTGTGGATATGAAGATATGAAGTTTGATACCTTGGGGAAGCCAACACAGGAGAATATCCCAATCAGAGCCTTACCAACCACTGCGTCTTTGATGCGCCTCAGATGCACAGCCTCAGGGTACCTCGTGGCATGGTCTACCACCACCAAGACCTATCTGTTCCCTGAGCTGGTTTGAGGATCAAAAGGACCCACAATATCCATGCTTATTCTCTCGAAAGGCTTCCCAACCACAGGTTGTGGAATTAAGGGAGCCTTTGTGGCACCACCTGACTTGCCAGAAGCCTGACAATTCGGGCAGGACTGGACACATTCCTTAACTTCGGCCCCAAACTCCGGCCAGTGAAAGTGCTCAGACAACCTCTCCAATGTCTTAGTCATTCCCAAGTGACCCGCTAAAGGAATTTGGTGAGCCAAATCCAATAGGAACTTTCTGTGGCACTGGGGAATCCCTAACCCTCGGGTGCCCTCACCCTCAGAGTCTTATTGCTCACAGTAGAGGAGTCCATCCTCCCAGTACACTTTGAAAAGTCCAGGGGCCTCACCCTTAGCCTGTTCCTCTGCCTGCTTCTGCAGACCAACCTGAGTGGGACAATATTTTCTGGGCTTTGAAGAAGTCGGTCTGATCTGGGGCTCCCAGCTGATGCAAACCTATCCAGCTTGGGCATACTCTTCAGATCTGCGCTCACCTGGTCCTCCACCTTAGGTGTCTGCACTGCACCAGGCAACTCTGAAATCACTGAGTCCCCTACTACCAAAGTAGAGTCCTCAGTGGCTATTGGCCCCTCTCCCGCAGGAGTAACCGACTCTGCCGTCTGTGGAACTGGACCAGGGACTACCTGCCACGCCGGTCCCTCCAACAAGCCCTCCAGAAGCACTTCCTGCCCTAAGGCTCTGGAGTGTTGAATCTGGCGACTTCTTTGGCCCCCGATCAGGTTGCTGCTGTGACTATCTCAAGATCAGGAAGATCATTACCCAAACAGGCATTGGACATGGATGGAGTCTTTCCCCGCTACATGGCGCTGGGTCGTTTTTCCCTCGCCAGCTGAACTCTTCTATTGCCAAGGGGCACTTACTCTTTCTGTCAAACCGGCTGATGCTACAATCGGGCCCATCGATATACTGGCCTGTGTGTGCCCATTGCCGGGTGACAGCACTGAGTCTAGCCGCAGTGTCTCGGACTTCAAGATTTATTTGTCAGTTGATATACACATTTTCTAAATAGAGTTGAGTATTATTGAGAACTGGGATCTCTTCAGAGGACCCAGTAACATTTCCACTCAGTGTAACCAATTCACATTTGGCCACTCCCTGGCCTAGTGGGAAGCCCTCCTCTAGGAGCCCCACACTAATGATGGCCTCTTCCAAGAGTCCAACATTTACTATGGCTTGCTTGGGTAAGCCCTTGCAAGCAGGATCCCCTTTCCTATGGCCCAGCTCCTTACACACAATACAACCTTTGGGTGGTAGAACGTACCAGTGTTTGGGTTGCCCCGGGTCTTCTTTTCAGTGTGTATGGCTGAACTAATGTTTTGGGATTTCCCTTAATACTTTTGGGGATCTGACTTCGAAGAGGATTGGGTTGGACCTTTGTCTTTTCCATTTTTTTTTTGTCTGAAGATTTCTCTTCCGGTTTGGGTGTGCTCGCCTGATCCTTTTTCTGGACTTGAGTACTCACAAACCTGTCGGCAGCCTTTGCAAGCTCCCTAGGGTCTGTGATAGTCTTGTCCACATGATGCTGGTGTCGGCCAACCTCACAATTCTTCAATACGTGCTCACACGCAATCAAATTGTACATCCCTTTAAATGGGCCAACTTTGTTAACTGCCACCCACCTGCTCAAATATTTCAACGACAAGTGTGTGAATGCTTCAAATATCTGTCCACTTTTCTTTCTGAGCTCTCTGAAGCTCGTGAGATACATTTCAGGTTTTTTTTCAGAACTTCCTGAGGAGGACCGCCTTCATGATCTCATAAACAGGCCTTTCCTCTGGAGTGAACTGAAGAATTACATCAGCCCTAGTGTTGGTAAGCGACTCATCAAGGCTGCACCCCACAGTACCTCTATCTACCTCCTGTAGCTGAAAAGCAAGCTTGAGTGCTTCATACCAGTCAAAAATATCCTTCCCCACTTCTTAAGCCTGCACTAAGTCTTTGGGGATGTGTCACCAGGGCTTATCCCGGGCACCCTGTTTTGAACCACCACTAATGCTGCTTTAGCTAGAGGTAGATCTGTTGGCCTCCTTTTGGTCGAGTGCCAGTCTGCGCAGCTCTATGGCAGCCCTGTCCCACTCAGTTGTGACCTTGTCCCACTGTTTTTGTTCCTCCAGTGCTAGTCTCCTCTCCTCCAACAGGAGCTTCCTAGCCGCTACTTCGTTAACAGCCAGAACAATTACTGGGCCTCTTGGAGACTGTACCAAAGCCTGGGACCTGCAGGATGCCTCACTAGCCCCTGACCTCCGTGACACTCAACAGTATTGAGAAACCACACTTGCCCCCCGGTAGGAGGGTTGGCAAGAAACACTGCTCATGCTGTCAACCAGCCTTAGCAAACCTGGATGTCAATATACTTCTTTTAACATAGACGGCACTAACATCAGTCGCCACAGAGACAAATACGTTAGGTTTCTAGCTGGACTTAACCTTGAATCTAGGGGAAAAGGTTAATGCTATGGCGTCAGCTACAGCATATATGTGCAAGTTGATCCGGGCTTAGCAAGGGCCTTAATCTTGTCTAAACTTGATTACTGCAATGCCCTTCATGCAGGCGCTAATAAACAGGTTCTGAAGAAATTGCAAATCCTGCAAAATAACGCATTAAGAATGGCACTAAGTATCCCGAGGAACCACCACATTTCTGAGGTGAGAAGAAACTTCAAGTGGCTATCTATCAAGGACAAAATCCAGCTCAAAATTGCCTCTATCACACATAAATGTCTGAACAATGCTGACCCAGAATACTTAAGAGAAAATCACACAGAAATCCTCGTCATGACCTACCAGATCAGCAAACTCAAACTGCATCATAGTCCCTAGATTCAATTTGATAAAGGCTGGGGGCACCAGTTTTCCTGTTCAGGCAGCCCAACGTTGAACGCCCTCCCAACACATTTGCGGATGAATCAGACGTTCATTAACTTCAGGACTAACCTCAAGTGTCAAATGACCATTGACTGCCTCCTTTACTGTTGTCTGCTATATGAACACTGTTGATCTTGCCCAAACTGTCGTTATGCTTCCTGACTTATTATGCATTTAGCTGTTGTATTAAGACCGTTTTCTGTTGTCTGTATATGTAACCCAAGACTTGTACCTTCTCACAAATGTGCCCAGATACCTGCGGTTCAGGCACGCAATATAAATAAAACAAACAAACTTCCCCTCCCGGAAAGTCTTCTTTATTTGGGTACAAAGGGTCTAACCTTTCCCCTGGAGTCTTCTCCTCAACCACCCTCGCTTTTACCCAAGCATGTAGGCTGGTCAGCAGTTCAGGTTTATTAACCATAGTGCTGTGGGGATGTACCCTTTCTCGACATGGGTCATGCAGGACATCCTTGGTCATGCCTATCACAGTCTCTATGTCAAGATCCACGATTATTTAACAATACCTAGCAGTGTCTAAATGTTGCCTGCAATAGTACTTTTATTGTTTGGTGACTAAGCTGTCCTTAAGGCTCCAACTCGATCCCATCGTTGCCACCAATGTGACGAATCAACTTCTGGGCCGCCATTGGTCCAGGAAGGAATGAATTCTGGTTTCTAAACCATCAATCGGCTTCACACCTCTAGTACATCAGAAGGGATCACAACAGACAGTTCTAGCACACTACAAAATACAACCCACCCTGTAAAGAAATGTAGAGGATGGACAGTTTCAAAGATCGTGTACTGGAGAGACCCCCATCCGGCCCATAGAGTCAGGGTTTGCTCTGCAGTACTTTAAGACGAGATAGCTGCACCTGGAGATGGATGGGGGTGCAGGTTTTCTTACTCCAACACCAATCAATAAGGACGACTCAATGGTTTGGCAAATGGGAGTCCGTTTAATGACCCGTACAAAAAATGGGGAAACATGGAAATCAACAGTGATGCGGTAGCCCTTCTTGCTTCAACTCCCTTGAACTTCACACAAAACATAATTTTTATACTAAAAACGCGTCATAGGATTCCAAGATGGTAGCGGGGCAAGTGTAGTCGCAGCCGCCGTGCCCTCCGGAACCTCGGGCTAATATAAGCGGTCCACCACCCCACTGTTTGCCTGCAACCCGACAAAAAAGCTTGGGGGAGCCCTCTGCACCTTTTTGGGAGGCTTCGATACCGTGAGGCGAGGGGTAGAGAGAGGATCGCCCCTGCTCGCAGGACCGGCTGGAGGAGTAAGCGGCGAGGCCCGGGTGGAAGAGGAGGAGTTGGCGGGCTAACCACGGCGAGAATCCAACGGTGGGGGCTCCTCAGGCAGCGGTCTCTGCGGCGGCAGCTCTCGCCGGGCTGTTGAGGCGGAGCGAGAGTGCGGCTTGGAGCGGGCCCCCCCCAGAGGCGAAGGCGGAGATCGAAGGAGCAGGTCGGCTCCTGGTGGCAGTATGCGGCTGTCGGAGACCTGTGCAGGGGAGTGAGGCGGCCAGCGCGGCTCACCGCGGGGAGGCGGGAGCCTGGTGAGGCAGTCGGGGGCGAAGCAGCCGTGCAGCTCCATGTGGGCGCCCGCCCCCCCTGAGGGTGAAGACTGGGAGCGGTGCGCTGATGCCGGAGAACTGTGAGGAGAGAGCGGCGGCCAGCGCAGGACACTGCAGGGAGGCGGAGGCCCGTCGAGGCAGCCCGTGGTGGGGCGAGTGTGCCCCTGCCTCTTGGAAGCAGTCAAGCCGGCGGTGAGAGAGGAGCAAACGGGAGGCGGGGGCTGACCCCGTGGAGGCTTGGGCCACAGCAGCTGGAGTGGCAAAGGGGCTGGGTGCCCCTGAAGAAGTCCCGGTGTTAGGGTTGTCCCCCGTGCTTGGGGCCCCCTGCACACCTAACTACGACTAAGGGGCCTTGTCTGCATATGCAACATCTGGCACACACGGGTCGGAGTGGGCCTCCTTATTGATTGGATAGCTGTAGCCTGTGGATGAATACTTCCCACCACCCCCTTTTTTCTTTTTTTTTTTTTTTTTTTTTCGCCTTTTCTTTCCATTCCCCTTTCCAGCGGCTTTACAGGGACACCTCTGGGATATAACGGCCCCGCCGAGCAGCCAGAGTGGTCCTAGAGGCGAAGGTAGACATAGTGGCCCGCGGCGCTGTTCTGGCCGGCGGTAAGCGGTGGGAAAGGGTATTGGCCCCTGCGGAGGGACCAGGCAGAGGAGTACCCTTTACAAGAAGCTAAGGAGCTGAAGGAAACGTGGAACCCGATCCCTAGTGGCTGACAAAAGTCTGAGCTAAGGGCCACGCGAAATAGAGGGAAAAGTGGGAAGCAACCGCAGCAGTCGCGGGACTTTCAAGGCACCCTCCACTCCTTGTGGCCGATACAGACAATGAGCAGGGACATGGAGAGTAGCGCTGAGGGGCCGGAGGAGAGGAGGGCAGCCGAGGGGACGATGGACCCTATCCCCGTCAATGGACAGGACTTTCTGGGCGAGATCCAGGCGCTTCATACTAGCCTGGCCAAGACATTCCAAGAGCAGTTCCAGCTCATGCGGACGGACCTCAACGAGGCGCGGGGGGAGATTAAGCGAGATCTAAGGCAATTGGGCGAAAGGACTGACCTTCTGGAGAGGGGCATCCAGGAAGCGGAAAAAGAGACTACGGCTAATAGTGAGGCCATAGAGCGCTTAGATGTAGCAACTAAGAATCTGGAGATTCAGATGGAGGACATCAAAAACAGATCTCGGAGGATTAATATTAGGGTGAAGCAACTGCCAGAAGCGGTCCTGGACAAGGATCTGAAACAGGAAATTCAGGGCATCTTCGCGGACATCCTAGGGGAGGGGGGTCCGGACAGCATCGAACTGGACCGCGTCCATAGAGTTGGCAAGCTCACTAAGGGGCCCACCTCGAAGCCGAGGGACGTTCTTGGCGCCTTCACCAGATACGCTCAGAAGGAGACGGTCCTCCAGGCTGCGAGGAAAAAGGAACCCATAATGTTCAAAGATCAACAGATAGCCCTATACCAGGACTTGGCTACCACTACACTGGTAAATAGGAGGCAGATGGTGCCGGTTTTGAAGGCTCTGAAGGAGCGCGGAGTACGTTACAAGTGGACATTCCCATTTGGCTTGGTTTTCGACTGGGAAGGCTCACAGAGGAGGATTACGTCAGTCCAAGAAGGTGCCAGTACGCTGTGGATTGACCTGGATGAGGGCCATGCCGGTGGTGCAGAGCGAGCAATGGGCAGCAAGCCGAGGCAGAGACCTTGGGAGTGGTCTACAGTAGTAGACAAAAGGCGAAGAGGCCCGAGAGGAAATGGCAGTGGCTCGCCAAGAGAGCATGGAGGGGCCCGCGATGAGGGAGGGCTTGGTAGCCAGGGGAGCGTCTGATCTGGACCACAGGGTGCAAGGGGTGGTGGACCCTTAAAGGTGACAGAGGAGCTCGGGGGGAGGGAGCGCAACATGTTGGGATCAATGAGGGCGATGGGGCCCGGCGGGGAGGGATGGATGGAGCTTTTGTTCCGAGAGGTTGCTCAGTTGGGTGGGGGGGAATGGGAGTGGTCCCACCCTAAGTTGGGGTTGCAGGTGGGGGGGAGGTTATGGGAAAGGGTCGTAGAGTCTGGTTGGTCAACTCAAGCAAGTTGGGTTGCGGGAAAGGGGGAAGAAGGGGGTAGAAGGTGGTACCCCCCTGTGGGGTGTGGAAAGGAGGCAGGATGAACCAGGTCTAAGGGCCAGGGGCCGGCGGAGAGGAGTTTGTCTATTACCCCAACCTGCAAGTGGCTAACACACAATGTTAGGGGGCTGAACTCCCCTCTAAAGAGGACAAAGCTGGAACAATTTACTAGGTCCCACAAGCCAGATGTCCTAGCTTTACAGAAGACCCATTTGCTGCGGAGGGACATGCACCGTCTACGGCTAAGGGGCTTCTCACAGATACTGTTCGCATCGGGCCCCACTAAGAAGGGGGGAGTGGCTTTGGCGTTTGGAAGGGGGATGGACTTCCGAGTGTCTAATGTCCTCCGGGAAAGGAGCAGGAGATATATTATGGTTCAGGGAGAGCACATGGGTACGCCCTACACTATAGCCTCGGTGTATGGCCCGAATGTGGGCCAGGATCAATTCTTGCGGGAGGTATTGAGAACCCTACAAGATTTCGCGAGGGGGCAAGTGATACTGATGGGGGATTTGAACATAGCATGGGATAAGGGGAGTGACCGCACGCAGCATACGGAGGGGAGGGGGCGCAGTGGCCTCTTTTGAATTGAAGGAACGGTGGGAGGAGGCGGGTTTGCGAGATGTGTGGAGGGCACTGAGGGGAGGAGAGGAAGGGTTCACTTTTCTGTCAGATGTTCATAAAACCCAGTCAAGAATTGACTATATTTGGGCGTCGGCAAGCCTAATTGGAGGGGTGGACTCGGTAGAGGTGGGCCCTATGGGGGTGTGGGGTTGGAAACTTCCCGAGGCTCTCCTGAGAGATCAGGTAGCGCGGGAGGAGATAGGTAGTAAGATTCAAGACTTCTTCGAACGGAATAACAATGTAGACACGAGCCTCGAGGTTAGATGGGATGCGTTTAAAGCCACCATGAGGGGAGAATTGATTGCTCTACAGGTGAAAGCTGCTACGAGAGCTTGAGGCGCAGTTGGAAGGGGAGGAAGGGGAGGTGGAGGCTGCCAGGGTACGATTGGGGGAGAATCCCACTAGAAGAGTGTACAGGGAGTATAGGGCGGCAGAGGGTCAACTGAGGATCCTCAGGACAAAGAAGGCAGAGGGGGCTTTGCTTAGGGTCATGTAAAGGTTTTATGCGAAGGTCAACAATGCTGACTCGCTCCTGGTGCGCCTACTGAGAGGGGACAGGGAGCGCAATACTATTCTGGCTGTGAGGGGAAAGGAGGGCGGAAGACTCGCCCGGACAGACGAGATCAAGGGGAGGTTGGCTGAGTTCTATGAAGAATTGTACACTTCACAAAATCCCTGTCCTGAGCTTCAAAGGGAGTTTCTTGAGGCCCTTCCCCTCTCACGACTGGCTCAGGACGAGAGGAGAGAGTTAGGCCGAGTTATTACGGAGGAGGAGGTCCGGGCGACTATAGCGGCTCTTCCCCGTGGTAAAGCCCCAGGTCCGGATGGCTATCCTGCCTCCTTTTATAAACTATTCTCGCATCTGTTAGTCCCTTACCTAACGCAGTTATTCAATTCATTCAGGCTTAGAGGCAGCATTACCCCCTCGATGGAGGAGACAAAAATAACGCTTATACACAAGGCAGGTAAGGACCCTGAAGAGTGCACATCTTATCGGCCCATTGGCCTCATAAACGCGGAGGCAAAGATTTACACCAAAATATTGGCTTGGCGGCTAGAAAAGTTCTTACCTTCGCTGATTCATCAGGACCAGACAGGATTTGTGGCAGGGAGGCAGACGGCTGATAATGTTCGACGGGTGGCTCATGTGGTCGAGAAAGCGCGGAAGACATCCACTCCAGCGATCCTATTAGCGGTCGACGCTGAAAGAGTTCGATCGGGTGGAGTTGTCTTTCTTGTTCCGAGTCATGGAAAGGATGGGTCTTGGGTCAGAGTTCATTGGCATGGTGGAGGCAAATTATAAGAACCCCAGCGCGCGGATCTTGGTCAATGGATAATTTTCAAACCCAATTAGGCTTCAGCGAGCGTCGAAACAGGGGTGTCCCTTGTCCCCCCTGCTTTATGCCATATACCTGGAACCCCTCTTACTGGCTATAAGGAAGATGGACGAAATCCAGGGTGTTCCGTTCGGGGGGAGTCAGCACAAGGTGGCCGCATTCGCGGACGATATGCTGCTCATGCTGACGCAGCCGAAGGAGTCCATTAGGGCGAGTATGGAAGTGCTGACCAAATTTGGGGAAGTTTCGGGCTTGCGGGTTAACTGGCAGAAATCTGAACTGCTGAATCTATCCCTAGAGGAGAACGAGGTGAGGGAATTGAAAGCTTTCTCCCCGTTTAAATGGAGCCCGGGCGGGATATGTTACTTGGGGATCCGGATAACCCCTTCCCTGGGAGGCTGGTACGGTGCGAATTACCCACCCATGTTAAAGGCAATTAAGAAGGATTTAAGGAGGTGGAATGCTCTTAAGATCTCCTGGTTGGGGAGGGGGAGGTTATCAAAATGGTCATTTTTCCCCACATACTATATCTGTTTCAGGCGATCCCGTTGTCTCTCCCTGGGGGCTTCTTTAAGGAACTGGATTGGGTGGTCAAAGAATTTGTGTGGGGGAGCAGGAAGCCGCGTTTGTCATGGCGCCTTCTTGTGGCGTCCAGGCGGCGAGGGGGTTTGGGTCTTCCTGATTTTGGGCGTTATCATGAAGCTGCACTTCTCCGAGTGATTAGGGAGTGGTTTGCGAAGGATTACGAGAAGCATTGGGTAAAAATGGACAGAGAGGTCGCCCGTCATCACTTGGGGGAGGTCTTGTGGCTTCCGCGGAGATTGAGGCCGCCACATATTTATCTGAGTGACATTACAAAGGGGATGGTGGTCACTTGGGACAGGGCTGTCGAGAAACGAGGGATCTCATCCTTTCCTTCCCCGTTCACACCTTTTTTCGACAATGGGGCTTTTACACCGGGGCTGGTGAGGGGAGCGTTCAGAGCATGGGAGGAAGGGTGATGCAGGGCGTTGAGAGATATGTTCCACGATCGAGAGGTGAAAACCTTCAAGGAATGCAAGCAGGAATTCGGTGTTGGGGAGGGAGAAAGACATAGGTACTTCCAAATTAGGCATTGGGTCTTCTCGGCGGAGGTTAAGAAGGCTGCTACACGCGAGCTGACGCTCTTTGAACGGTTCCTCCTGACCCATGATGGCTCTAGAGGGCTAATTTCAGACTTGTATAAACTCTTAGAGAACTCGGGCCCGAAGGTCACCTGGCCATATATGAGGACATGGGAGCAGCAAGGGGGGATGGCAATGGATAGGGAGGACTGGGAGAGGTTGTGGAGGGCCATTCCAAAAGGGGCTAAGGCGGTCCAACTGCGAGAAGCTTGGTATAAGTATATTTTCAGTTGGCACTAGACCCCGGCCCGGTTGCATACAGTGTATCCGGCAACATCAGGGGACTGGTGGAGGGCACGGCCTCGCATATATGGTGGGATTGCCCGCGTATCAGACCCTTCTGGAGCGACATTGCTCGAGCTCAATCTCAGGCTTTAGAACAAGGGGGAACACCGTCCCCACGGGAGATCTTGCTGGGGAAAGGAGGGGCAGGCGGGGAGGAAGAGGAGGCCCCAAGGCGAAAACGGTCTTTATCTTGGCAGCCATGGGACTTATTGCACAAACATGGAAGAGCCCAATGATCCCCATGGAGCAGGATTGGCTAAGGAAAATGTGGGATATTGTCTCACTGGAATGGGCCACATATGCAGCGGATGGGAAACTGGGGTGTTTTGCAGCGGATTGGGGTGAGACGTTGGACTATTTGAGGGGGGAGTTCAGGGAGCAATGGTGTCCCCAAAGATTAAAACTGTTGGACATTCATGACTGAGAAGCTTCAAGGAGTTACCAGAACTGTGGGCTTTGTGGACACTACGACCGTCTTTGGAGGGGGTGGGGGGAGGGAAAGGCGGTGGAGTTGCTTTGGGAGTTTCTACTCTATTGAAATGGTTCTGTTTCTTTTGTTGAAACTAATAAACCGATGTCACAAAAAAGCGTCATAATCTGACGTGTAACACTCAAAAGTTAACATGCAATTCTATTGGTTAGGAAAAGGTAACTTTAATATAGGTGCTATATCTGTATATGGTAACGGAGCGGGGGGATTGGGTAAACACTGTCAGGTGGGCATCTAAGCCCTTCCTTCAAAAATGACTACTGTAGACATCACTAAAAGTACAATGTCTCATTGGTTCTACTAACTATAGGACCCTAGATTATTTGGTCCATTGTGATTGGGTTGGCATCAACCCCATGCATCAATCTCCACTTTGCTTAGCAGCATGCAGAACGGTCAACCAGGTGCAGGGTGTCCCCCAATTCACCCTGTCTTCCTTCAATCAATCATCACTTTATGGGCAATGCATCAATTAGTTCACTGTGGGTGGCCTCGAAACTGCATCTTCTTGTCTCGAAAAAGTTCTGAAATCTCTGCCTGGGTGGATGCCAAGCGTAGGTGTGAAACTGTGCCTCTTCTCGCTCGGCTGGTCACGTGCTAGCACATCATGGATTTACCTAGTTTCTTTTAATTTGTGCATTTGATTTTTGTTTCACCCGCCACCTGCCTTCCTCTTCTTATCTTGATCCTTCAGTGGCAGGATATTCTGTTCTTAGCTTCAATTAAAAGTAGCTACTGTTCATTACTTCTATTGATATGACTTTGGCTTCCCCGGCACAAGCTGCCTCTGCTGGGTTTCGATTTAGCCCTTTTCCTCGTATTACTCGAATATGAAACTTTTTGCGTTTGGCCTATAATAACCTGGGTTGGTTCTGCTTTTCATGCAAAGTGGATTCGCACATGAATCCACTTTGCTTTGCCAACATGCTTAATTGTGAGGTAGATTGTGTACTATGGCACTTGCCTCTCTATTCTTCTACTTAGTATAGCACGCCGCACTGTTTTCTAAGCTTTTCTTGCGGTTACAAGCATATGTACAGGCGTTAGCTGGTTGAATATCTTCATCCTGCTTACCACTTTAAGCTTCTTTATATTCTAACATCGCTTTCTTCTTATAGGTTCACGATATCCTTATTCATGGTGTTTCGTCTCTTCACATTATCCTTTGGTTGCCATTTCTTCTATCTATGCGTTAGTCCGAACCCTCGTGACGTCACCATTCGTCTTCCATTAAGGATTTTTTGATTTCTTCCTGTACAGTACTTAAGCAATCTTCATTCCTTCTCATTTGCTGGTAGGGTTTTCTTAGTGGATACCTTACTGTCCATGGTTGTCTGGTTATTGGTACTTCAATAGGTATTGTTCTTCTGATAGGTACTGGGCAGAGCCCTACTGCGGCACTCTGCTAGTTTATCTGCTCATCATACGTCACATATTTCGGTGTGAATGTTCCTGGTACTTCAAAATGGGCGGCTGGAGTGCAGGCTATACTTGGGACCTCCTCTACAATGGAAAAGGGATGCACTTGTCATGGGTATCAGGCAGGTAGTTGGGGCAAGCTGGGTGGAGGCTTGGCAGGCCTGGCATAGATACACAAAGAACCCATAACAAATCCCTCCTTTCATTCCTTCCTAGTGTTTGTAGTAACTTCCTGGTTACCACTTCCTGTTTCTAAACAGGAAGTGCATGATAACTCATGAGCTCTCTAGTATTTGGGTGTGGCTGGCTATATAAGCCACACCCAAGATTCTTCCAGTGCTTTGTGTTGCTTACTGTGAGCTGTATCAGCAACACCTGCCGTGCTCTGGATCAGCCAGCATCTGATTACCTGCTCCGGATCATCCTGCTTCTGCTTACCTGCTCCGGATCATCCTGCTTCTGCTTACCTGCTCCGGATCATCCTACTTCTGCTTACCCTCTCTGGATCATTCAGCTTACCTGTTTCTTACTCCACGCCGCAACTATCTCCAGTCAAGAGGGGACTTCTACACCGGCACCTGTAAGAACAAAGAAGAACAGCGTTAACATGTGCACATCAGTTACGCTGCACATACTCACCGAACCTTCCCGCGATGCTGGAATCCAGGTTAGTTGTATGAGCGCACAAACCCCTGTAAAAAGAAAGAAGAGATGTTATTCATTGTGCTCGCTCCAATAAAGCGGACGCTTATTTCACTGCACTCTCTCTACGCGTTGCATACTTACCAAAAGCCTCTGTGCAAACTTACCTAACCACCAAGTCTCCAGTAGCACTGAACCCGGACTCGAGGCGCTAATACCACATAATTTCTCCTGCAAGGGAAAGGGAGAGACATTACCAGGCGCGCTCGAATTGAAGGCGCTGCACAAACCTACCAGTAGCTAGCTTCTACACGCAGCGCTACTCGCCCACAAAAATACCGGCAAACAAAGACAATACGGACAATTCTGAACACTCAACATTCTCCGCACAACGTTCACTTGTGGGAAGGACTTTCTAGTCAGTGAAGAAACTGGCGCCTTGAACTCTCGGCCTCGCTGTGAAGGCATAAAACAGTGTTTGGTGCCAATGTCTGTAGGCTGAGATCAGATGCCATCACATGAGTGAATCGCGCCCCTGCAAATGCAGGATGGAGTGCACACCCTACTAAAGATCAAGGTATTCCTCCGGGTGAAACAGGGGAAGTGAAGACTCGGGGTCAAGGGAGGCTCGTCCATTGCTCCTTCAGAGACACAGGTAAGTGTGACAGCACTCTGGATACTGACAGGAAGGTACTTGGTATAGTAAACAATCGCAATAGTTCAAGGATACTTGGTGTCAACACAAGGGAGGAATGGGTCGTAAAATGTTACTAGGGTCTTCGGAGAAGGACCAGGGGGACAGAACCACAATGTACTTTGTGCTGTAGAAGTTCCTGGTGCATGAGTTGATTTCAGAGCACTTTGCAGCTTCTGCGACAGAGTCCAAGATGGGAGACCGCTGTGGGTATCAGGCGGCAGGCAGTTTGCCGAGTGAAGCTGGACGGACGGCTGCAGGCTGGCCTACACAGCGGCTCGGGGTCAGGAATCGTTGTCTCAGTGCTGATAGGCGGTTCTGAATCACTGGTCAAGGCATCTTGGATAGCCGCAGCGACTGAAGCATAACAGCAGTCACTGGTGCAGTCGGTTGCAGCTCGACTGGCTCTACAACGTCCTTTAAGGCAGACATCGTAGATGCTTGTCGATGCACTCCTCCTAGCTTCTTCACTAGGCTTGTGTTGTCCTTTAAGGCGGATGGTCCAAAGCTGAGGCAAGTGTTGCAGGCAGCTGCTTTGGTTTGGTTCAGAGATTCTCTGGCACGCTGTCTGCTGGCTTGGTACAGGTTTGGAAGCTGCTGGCGAGTCCTCTAGATTCGGTATCCCCGAATGTTGTGAGATGTTTTGGTGTGGGCTAAGCATAATTTAATAAACCAATACTGGGTCCCCACCTACAAACTTCTGTATGCGTGAGGTCATAACTAGAGTGCTTTGCAACAGAAAAGGTAAAGGGGTGAAAACATACTACTAAGTCCCACCCACCTTCCTGTCTGTTGTGGATCAAAGGGTCTCTTGTTAATGTAGCTCTGTGGTTCCTGATTAAAGTGGCAGATCTCCCTTGAGCTGCGGGGAGACCAGACTTTCTGGCTCTGTCAAACCACATACTCATACCTTCTGAGTGGGGTCTCCGTGCAGGGATGACTACTGTGAACACCCAGTCCCATTCATGACAATTCACTGTCATTCGATACTGAGGGCGGGAGCTGGCATCAGGTTGACACAGTTGCAGTTGAACGGTTGCTGTGGTTTCCTATCTCCTTTGTTAGCCTCTGCAGCCAGGCCCCATGTGGGCCTGTTTTGAATTAAACGCTGATGAGTGTGAGAATGCTGCCACCAGCTACATGGCTCAACAAGGACAGGGCAGATCCATGAAGCCTTTGTTAGCTAATTAGGCTGGCCATGACGGGGAAGTTTTGGCCCTCCCCTTTCTGGAGATGCATTGTGTACTTGCCCCACACATTTTCCGTAGGTTGATCTACCATCATTCAATTTCATTTAAAATCTCAAAAAAGCCCAGGCGAGTGCACACTCACTGTGCGGATGGTCGAATTCCTCAAACTGCACATATAAACTGCGCCACCTGATTGGTTGATGGGCGTAGTGTAGCTGCGAATATTCACAACACCCAAAGACAACTCCTTTACTTTTCCTTATTACTTTTTCTTCTGAGCACTGGGAAGCTTGTTCGTGAAGTTCAAGAAGGTTTTGAGCAAACTCCTAATTTTTTTTCCCATCCTTCTTTGCCCTCCTTTATCCATTTTCCTCCTGTCATTTGTCCCGCTTGGCAATTCATTATTTTAGTTATTTTTTATTTTTATGGCATAATCCTTTTTGTTGTGTTCTTTTTTCATTTTGTAAAATTTTTCTACCGGGTCCGACATTGCACAATATGTTTGACCACAGCAGCAGAAGCGATGAGGTTATTTGGGTGCCAAATGTATCCCCCCCCCCCCAGCATAAAATGATGCAGGATAAAAAAAAAAGGTAGACAGCTGGAGAACCTTTATGGTTGAGCAGCACCACTCTTTAGTCGAGACAGAACAGGTACATTGCAGGATCTGCAAGAAAATGCTAGACCGTGGACCTTCTAACATACCGTCACCGAGGTTGGGGACATCCATCCTAATTCAACACTTAGTCCAAGTCCACTGGGACAATGTTGATAAGGACTACTGAAAGGTCCATGAAAACACAAAATACAGGCACGTGGCTGAACTCTGCATCATTGAAGAGCTGCTATGCCATCACCTTCTACAGCAGCAACTCCTACAGCAACCTCTGCACCATCCAACTCCACCACTGTACCTTCACGACCTCCACTGGGCCCAACTTCCCCCACTGCAGTGGGCAGCAAAGTTTTGTGCAGATGATGCCACAATTGGCTTACAATGGATGATGCCACCCTAGATGGCTGGGCACAGGCCATTTCAGAACACCAGGCCCACTGCCACTGGTACTATATATTTGTTTTAAAGTGGTAATCCCCCCTTTTTGTAAAAAGATAAAAACAAAAAAAACTCAAAACAAGAAAATTGTCTATTTTTTCCTCCTTTGTTACACATGTGAATCCTAATGTTCTTCCCTTCCCAGTTGCACCCTCCCCCTTCCCTCTCCGCAACGTTGCAAAAATAGACAAAATAAAACTCAAACTGCACTAAAAGATCATAACATCTTACGTGAAATGTTGTATGCAGTTTCTGTTTATGAAATATATTTTTCACAATGTTTTTATTGTAGCCGTGGGTATGGAGTGCATTGACTTTTATTTATAGAGAAGCTGTCAATAGAGTGGGTGGGGTAGTCTGGGGTAGGTGAAGCATGTGGGTTTCATATTAGGTATGGACAATAGATATGATGAGAAAGGTATGAGTTGCGCTCTTCTGTGCCTGTTGTTAGCATCCTCCCCCTATGGGGGCTCAAATGGGAATGGGGGATGTACCGGGTCCGGGTCCCGGGAAAGGGAATTACTGGGCCCGCCAAGGTCGGAATGGCCCGGTAATTCCCTAATCCTGGAACCCGGACCCGGTACACGGTTTGGGGGTAGCCATGCCGCTAAAAGCGGCATATATGTTTAATCGTTTTGACCCTCATTTGTAGTGCATCCTATGCACTATGTCCGATACAAGATTTTTGCGTACTGCACTGTGGTCTTCACATATAATAATCATTGGGTCATTGGGAAAAAGTCCACAGAGGGTAAAAAAAACGTACACTGTCTAACACATCAATAAGGTCAATGGGTTGGAGTATAGTTCGTGGGATACTCTCAGTGGGTATGGGTACACAGAGTGCAGTAGGGTGGGTGAGTGTACAGAGGCCGAATGTACAGTGGGTGGGGGAACTGAAACTAGGGTAGGGTGGGTGACGTTTGAAAGGAGGGGGTAGGATGGGTTGGATATAAGAAGTGATAGTGTGGTGCACAGTGGTACAGAGGGCCAGGGTACAATGAGTGTGCAAGGATAGGGTGGGGTGACTGAACAAAGCATCCAACCCTCCTCGCAAACAATTATGCAGCATTCAAAAAACTGCCGACAACTGGTGGTTTTTTATGGTGGAGCAGCACCACTCCCTAAAACAGACAGTAAAAGTGCACTGCAGGATCTGAAAAAAAGCTATGCCATGGACCATCTAATGTCCCATCACAGAGCTTGGGGGCATCTGTCCTCATACAACACTTAGTCCAATTCCACTAGGACGACGTTGATGAGGTCTACTGAAGGGTCCATGAGAAACACAAAATACAGGAACATGGGCTGAACTCTGTGCGTTGGCAAACAGCTGCCATGCCATCACCTTCTACAGCAGCATCTACCACGACAACCTCTGCACCATCCAACCTCCCCTACTGTTTCCCAAGCCAGATCTAAAGCAGTGTCAAGTTTTGTGCTGCAAATGTCAGAATTGCATCACTGTGGGAGATGCACTTTTCTTCAAGAGAAAATGTAGGTCATGTTCAAGGAATACACCTTTAAACTCAGAGGAAATTGTCAAATCCTTATTATTTTCTTCATGTCCTTTTGACTTTTTCTTTTTTACATTTTCCTCCCAGGCCAAAACTGCAGGCAGCTGGAGGTATTTCATGATGGAGGTTCAGTGAATGTTTCGGACAAGGACCAGCAAATAAACCTTTGACCTCAGAAACATGCATAGAAAAAGGAAACTATTTGAATATGAATGCTTTTCTATTCAAAATGTATTTATTTAGCAGCATTTTAGTGGAACTTAAAAAAATTCATAGGTTAATTAGGAGCCCCATTTGTACCTTATTTTGCAAACGATTTCTACAATACTGGTAACTGGGACTTGGTGTCAGAGGATGTACTATGTTGGCACTGCATGTAATCTGATAGCAGTGCTTCTAAAATAGTGTAGCTTTATATATAGAGAAGCGTTCTACATTTTCAGGATAGCTATTTTTAATAGCATCAGAATTAAACACGACTAATGCATAGGTGTATGAATAGGGATAGCCGTATTTAAAAGCATCTCAGTAAAACACTGACAATGCATAGGTGTATGAGCAGCACTAACATTTTTCTAATTCTACCAAGTTAAGAATGAATTTTCTAAATACATTTATGCTACAATTAACTGCCAATTGATATGAGCAGGTGGAAAATAGTGGCAATATATGCCATCTGATGGCAGTGGTTAATATAGCTGACACAACACTGCAAATAAACATGTATATATGAAAATACATCAGCCATACACTCAGCATGTGTACAGTGTGAGTTCTGCAATCAGAATGAGAAGTTCAGAATGGTGGCTTTTATACTTTCCAAAATCGATAGCACAAAAACAGGACTATATAGTAAGCAAAGTACTAAAATGGGCGACACCGTTTCACTGGAATATATCACAGACAAGTACACAATTACAACAGTAACACCAACCAATTGCAAACACCGAAACGCATCGAAAATGTTTTTTACCAAACATCTTTTTATTGCTGCAGTAATTCCACCTGTAGCTATAAACACCTTCATGTAACCGTGGCTACACGTACATGTTTTACTAACTCAAAAACAGGCCTTTAGAAGGACATTGGGCCTCATTACGGGTCTGGTTAACCCTGCCGGTGATGCCGGTGGGTTGCCGCCAGACCTGAAAATAATTGCTGGCGCTTGACTTCCCGGTTAGCCCGGCGGCCGGGAATTCAGGCGCCCACTCTTTCATGTATTTTGATGTATGTTTTACTCTTGTGTTCTTTGATTATGGAGTTTTAAGATAACTCCATAGGCATCTTTTCATGTGTGTTACACACCCTCAGTGCAGTGACACAGGGATGTCTTTTAGACTTCCCAAAGGTTTAAATACCTTCTCTGGGGTAAACTAATGTTTCCCAGAGAATGCAGTGTTACATTTTTTTTAAATTCCTAGACCCAGCACACACTATCTTACTATAGAGTGCTGGAGGGGGTTACCTAGGATCCCCTGTGTCTAGAAACTCATTTAGCAGTCAGATGCAACCCTTTTCTATCGAAATGGCTGGTGGCAGTGGTTTTGGAGCAAACTACCATTATTTTTCCAGACCGCGAACACCAGTAGCTAAAAATCGCGGGAGCCATGTTTTTCAGGCGCCTTAAACCCCTTTGTTTAGACGTGTCCCAGTGTTCTTTTTTCGCCATTTCTTTTTGGAAAGGTCCTTCTAGTGTTTGTCTCTGTGCGCCAAACTAGGTTTGGTCCCTTTGTTTCCATGCCTTTGGCAGGCTTCAGGACTGAAGACCGCCTCTGCCGTTTGAGTGTCTGGGGTGGGCAGGAAGTGAGGGAGCTGCCCGAAACTCCCTGTGCTTACTCTCCTAGGAGACCCAAATGCACTTTGGCGTGATTGGCTGGCTGACTGTCCGGCAAGGACAGCCACTCTGCTGGGTGAATGGCATCTAGGCTGGAATGAATGAGAGAAAACTGTTTAAAAGGCGAGTCTCCTGGACTGGTTAGCGGAGTCGACCACTGGAACTAATGAACCGAAGATGAGCTGGAAGAGGATGGCTGCTGCAACTCCAGGACCGTTGGTTTGCCCGGTGAAGCCCTGCTGCAAGTCTGAATTGCCAAGTTCATCTCGAAAGAGAAGCCCCTTCAAGGACGCCTTCTTCCTTTGAGTTGGTGGGACCAATCAACTCGTAAGCCACCTGGATACCATTCTCGAAGCTGGTTAGGATTAACCAGCGGGAACAGCACCAGCTTGTGTGCTTGAAGAACAGCTACTCGAACTGAAGTGACTCCATTTTGTCAGCGTTTTCCGACGGTCCCCTGCGGTGCAGGAGTCCCCCAATGTCCTCTCTCTTGTCCCCACGACTGAGGCTCAAACAGTGAGATTTGCAGGAACTGCCAGGAACCAACGTCTTCAGTTGCATCTTTACTTCATACTAAGGTACTGTACCAACCCGATTGAGAGAACGCTTCTCTCGCGGTGAAAGTTTGTGGCACTTTCCCAACTTACAGGCCTAATCAGCTTGTGACCCAACATATGATTCTTTTTCGTGCAAACTACTTTTGAGAACTTTGGCAAATACTTTACTGTTTACATCAAGAACTGCTCCTTCTTATCCAAGACACTAGTCCATTGACTTTGGCCTATGCCTATTAAACTGAATCGAGTCCTCTAGTGAACTATAACTATTTGCACTGCCTAAGAAAGTATTTGTGATCTATTCTATTAATTTGTGCCTTTGCCTTCCCATTCAAAGTGACTGAAATTCCCTTTGGCACCTATTTCAAGGGAATAGACTGAAATTCCCTTTGGCACCTATTTCAAGGGAGCTTAAATTGTTCAGAAACGTATTGGTTTTGTGTTGAAGTATATTTTTGTATAATATTAAGTTGCCTCCTTTTAGTGAATGTTTTCTAAATGATTGTGTAATACATTTATAAGTGTTTTACCAAGAAAGCTTGAGTATAAGTGTCTACTTGAACCACTGTGATTGTAAGACCTCTGTGTAACTTCTTGTACTGCTCACATTCCCTCTTGAGATAAGCCTGGCTGCTCAGCTCGCTACCACAAAACTGTGTAGTACAGACTTATACCAAAGGTTGGTTTTTGCTTAGACCTGTAATCCTAATTGTATGTTGTGGTCCCAGAGGGTACTGCATGCAATTCTGCCTAACACCTTTTTATATGCTTGTTCAGCAACCATTATTGCACAAGACAAATATTCTCCCAATCATCCAAAAAGCACAAACAGTGAGGAGCAGACCTTGTCACCCTCTAATTGGGATTAAAAGCCGACACCAGCAACTCTTTTCCTGCCCATAGGAACTGGAAACATGCAATACGTCTGACAATTTAGATTCCTGCATCACTACCCACTTGCACTCTGCCGTGAGGCGTTTGCCATCCGCCATCCATCTATGGCCTAGCATTAGAGGAAAAAGAACATTCAAACAGCGATCATCAGAATTTGAGCAATAGATGATATGTATTAAACATTGTAATGTTCTGCAGAAGGCTAGTCTAGCATCCAGGGTAAGAATTTCAGTTGCAAGCTTCTACCAAGGCATACAGGTTTCACACACCTGGCATGAATAGCCAGTGCTCTTCAAGCACACATCACACGATTTCTTACTAGCCAAAAGTAAATGAATCTCTTGCCAGTGGCAAATGCACATGTTGAGGCCTGTTAGTATCATCGTTAATGAAGCCAAAACATATGTTCACATATTCTGTATTCGTTACTCCCGGACCTTGGACTTCTAATAGTGCAAAGTACTTGCTTGTCGACTTCTTGGTCATATAAGCAATGCACAATTGCTCTAATTAAAATCCCACTTTTCTTTTGTTCAATGCCTGTATTTCTGTGTTTGTCAATTTTTAATTGTGATGCTTCAGGTATGACTTTTTTTTACTTCTAATGTCATTATCAAAGACCCGTGCTTACCAAACTAAACTTGATAAAGGCGCATACCATTCTGAGAGAATTCAGTTTAACAATTACTTGACAGCATAACAAAAAATCTTTCTTGAAATAATCTCAAATTGTACCCAGTGTTATGGTTTTTAAACATCATGTGGTCCTCGTGGTTGGTGGTGGCATGGTGGTGGTTTGCACCTGATTCGCTGCTTTTGGGCCTGCAATCGCAGTCCTCTGCTTTGGCTTTGTGAGGGGAACTTGTCTTTATACTGTGGATAGCTGCCTGCATTGGACGCTCAGTGTGGAAGAGCTGTAATAATAGATTGTCTTTACTGTTCTAATATGTCTGCAAGTATTTCTTAACTTTCTTCCTTTCTAGGTATCAGCATTGGGTGGTCGTGTACTTCTTTTCTGTCACTTGACTTGCAGGTAGTGTACAGGATGGGACCACGTGATGAAATTAATACTGCCCTGCAAGAATACAGGAGCATGAATTGGCTTGAGTGCCTACCAACTCAGCCCCACACTATTACTAAAACAGCAGTGATCCCAATAATAAAGGTGAAACAGGCACAGCCCGACAGGTCTACCGCCTTCCCCGCTTATGGTAATGTGGGCCTAAGGCAGGCTATACTCTTCAGGAGGAGTGTGAACTGGTATATAAGCAATCCAAACAACCATAGTACCTTGATACCAAAATAAAAGCATCTCTCATCAAGCTTTTATAGAAAAAATAGGATATTTTATTAAACTAACAAAAATCCACGCAGCAAATTAAAAACAATAATGGACGACCGCTGTAAGGGGAAACACAGAGAAAGGATACTTTAAAATCGAAGGCACTCAGGGTTGGAAGACGCGTGCAATCACAACTCCTAGGCAAGTTCCTTGCAGACGCAGGATGCATCTTTACGAACCACTCTACCTAAGGTACACCAGCCAAACAGGAGTTTAGATACTGTTTGGACTGCTGATCCCTAGTGGGAAAGAGGGTTAACGTGTTGGTTGGATTGGGAGGGAAAGTTAAGGGTAACTGGAAGAATGGTTAGGGAGGTGTTGTGGATAGGTAGTAGGAGATGTAAGGGTAAGCTACTCCAACTTGTTTTTTTGTTTTGGCCATTCCTTGCACGTGTTTCATATTTACTCGTGTGCACCCTTTTTCAAATATGCACTTATTTCGTTTAAGCAAAGGGCGCCCAGTTCTGGTTCCTTCAGCAAACACTGATGTCATAGGATTGCCAGTTACTTCACCATCGCCAGAAGAAAATAAACATATTCAGTACATAGAAACAAACACGCAATCAACATTTGGTTTAACTCACAACGTAGTGTGTGCTCTCTCATATGCATTCGTTTTAAATCAGAACCCAGATCTCCATGTCCGAGTGGTTCAATCTTGTTCAATTTTCCTTCCCCCTAACCCCTGAATTCAAGGCTATGATGCGTGAATACTCAATGATACTCCTGATCTCCCGAACCCCAAGGTGTTCATGCAGGGGATTCTGTGCTGATATTATAAAGAGGCACTTCTCTGTGTCGGAGCAGTGGAATGAAGGGTTGGTGGCATGTCCCGCTGTGCTACTCCACTGGAGGCAGCTCGAGCTCTCACAGAGGGGGAGAGTTGATCCACCATGTATGCTCCTTTCAAGCTCCTGGGACTGCAAGCAGCATGCCTTAGGCATGGCTGTGTTTACCCAACATGGCTGCCCAACAGGCATGCTGGGAAATGTGATTACCAGCATTCCTTTTAATAATGAAGCCCTTAAAAGGTTTCCCATGGGCATTGGGAGATGCACCCTGTCTGCCGTGTGCCTGGTTAGGGTGGAAGTACCCAGGTGTCCCCATATGGACCTTTTAGAGGGTCAAGTGGCTGGGGGTTACTGTTGCAACTTGTCTGCAGCTCTATAACCGGAGCTTTACTTTCAGCAGCAAATGTCAAGTTTATGATGATGTCTTTAAAAAGGTGCAGAAGGGGGTTAAAATCTCTTAAAATACAACTTATATTCTTGTCTTTTAGTCTTTTGGGCTCAGTAGCTTCGAAACAAGGTGTTCAGTGTCAAAATTAAATGTGGGCCCTTTCGGAGCCGGGCAGGGGTCGAGTTGGGAAGAGCAGTGATGGGCTTCAATGATGCAGTTCTGCTCGGCAGCGGTGACTGCTTGTGGGCACAAAGACGCTGGGAACGGCAGGTGGTGTCGGGTCAGCAGCACTGGAAGACTCAGCCGCCTCTGCTGCAGAGAAGCGTGGAGTTGCCTTCAATGGTGAGCGGGTTCGGCTGGCTAAACACAGCAGTCAGTTTCTGCAGCAGCATTGGTTTGGAGCTCGAAGAAATTGTTGATCAGGCAGCAGTGTAAAGGTTGGGATACTAGAACTCTCGATGGTGGCTAAACCGGCGTTTTACAGAGGTTGCTTCCTTTGTTCGGTGGTTGGTAGGAGACTCCGTCCAGCATCTCGGGGCAAGACGAGTCCTTTTGTGTGCCCTTTCCAAACAGTAAGGTTTGTAGGGGTCACTTGGAGGGGGGTTTGTCACTTCCAATGGCAGGATCCTGGGTACCAGTGCCTCAGTTGCAGTAGGCCTTCACCTGACTGCAGTTTCAGCCCAAGTATGCCATTTTAATGGGTAGAAGACGAGCTTTCCTCTTCCTTTTGATATCTGTCTTCAGCTCTGTGGCAGAGGACTTTGGAATATAATATATCAGCAACAAGGTACTAGGTGAATCTTTCTTGCCTTGAAATCCAAAAGTGTATTCACTAAGGGGGAGTCCTCCGCTATTTCATAGGCAAAATACTATAATGGATTGGCCCAGAGCAAACTCGTTGTCAAGGGACTGCTGCAACAAGTTTCCTTTGCATCCCAATGTCATACGCCGAGTGCCTTGGCGGCAGAAAATGGAGGGGGGGGGGGGCAGGAAGTTTAGGAGCCCTAGAAAAACATCCCCTCTGTGACTTGAACCTACCCTCTGTACTAATCGAACACTGCACCCTTCCTTTGTCTACCCTCTTCAAAGTAATCCGCACTCCTGTGTACGAGGGCATTTGTCATGCACAGCTGTCTTTGGAGCACTAGTTGCCAGGGGAGCTCCTGGAGAGGCTTCCTGTTTCGTGGAGGAAGGTGTTGAATCTCCTCAAGGGGATCCAAGAAGAAAGTTCCTCGGCTGGGTCCCACATGATGGTTGGGGGTACATCCATGACTGGCAGCTAAAAAACACCCAGCCCTGTCATGCATGAGTTACTGCTCATCAATCTGACAATAATATGACATCCAAGTGCTTGTAGCTTTATAGATGTGTAATATCAGTAGCCACCGTGTCTAAGTCAGTCATGGCTTATGTTTTAATAACTGCTGCTAGGCTGTCTAGGTTACACAATCATGATTATTTGAACTAGAGGTGCAGACTTTGTGCTCCAGCAGCTGTGTTCAGGAATGTGCATGCGAACTTTGAGCCTGTACTGCTGCCACTGCAGGGCAGCTGCTGGGTAGGTCAGGAGACGGTCCCAGCAAGGCACATGTGTGCATTATGCTTTTTGGCATGGGGCTTTATGAAAGTGGATCCGATTAGCAGATCTCACTTTCAGATACAGAACTACACACCATTTATTTAATAAAAAATAAAAATGTATAGCTCAGGCTACACCGTCACCAGGTGGCATTTGTCACAGGCTCTGCCCTCCACCCCAAGAAATGGGTCTTGCCATTAGAATGCTACTAGTATCTCTGGTCCATTTACACCCACTTACCAGTCAGACAGAATATCTAAACTTTGCTTCCCCCAACCATAACATGTATGGCCTCAAGAACACGCACACAGTCTCAAAGACAGTTCAAGTGTTTTTGTTAGTACCTTTACGGGGACCAACCAGCCCTATAGATAAGTGGTGTATTGGCCACTTTTACTCCCTAAAAATAGGCAAATACTCTCCAAAAATAAAAATAGGAAGTAAAAATAATCCCAACAAAAAATAGGAAACAGATACGTAGAAAGAACCATGTGCACCTGCGCTGACCACACAGCTCCATGAATATGTCTGGACCAGTAGTGCATTTAGTAGCACAGGAGGTTACTACTATTATAGCTGCCAGATCGGAAGAAGTAAATGTATCTTTTAATGTGCACGATAACTAGGTGCAAATAAATAATTATAACGAAAACATTTCCGTTTTCCATTTAAAACATATTTTTACTTGCTTATAAAATATTCTCATTGGGAATTGGACTTACATCTTTGCTCCCTAAAAATCCTCTTACTCCCAACTTTAAAAAATAGGGAGCAAAATATTCCAACTTCCAAATCTTATCTGGACCGTCCAACTAATGGTCATCTCTCTATCCGTCACCTTGCATGGGCGCCCTCCACACTAGCCAAGGCTTCCCTAATCCCCAAAGATGATGGTTACTAGATATCGGCAACCCATATTGTCTATTATCTTCTCTGGTTAGCAGTGAAGGCCTAAATGCAGAACCCCCATCGACCATTCACACTCTAGGACTTCCTAAGGGAACCCTTACCCTTCCCCACTTTTTCCCAATTATGTCAAATTGGTGCCGATTGTAAACACCCTGGTCTGTACGTTCTTGCACTGACACACTTATCTCCTCTCACTGATCATCCACTTCTCTCTTTCCTCATGTCTGCTACTCTCACCCGCACTCACCCTGCTACTCTTACCCCTCCTCCCTGGTCACTCTCACAGGATTATGATGCCCTGCTCACCTTCTGGGTATATGGTGCCATGCTCATCCTCCAGGCATATGGAGCCCTGCTCACCCTTCTCTACAGACCTCGCTCTGTCCCACCTCTCTCCTACACACAATCCCCTATGTAAACCTCTTTACTATACTCTCTTGCTACCTTCACCCCTTCTGCTTCACTGTGCCCACACCTCTACTCGCACTATCACCTTGCACTCTTTCCACCCCAGCTGTAAATTTGTCTCTATCACTCACTTTTTATCTAGTTCCCTCTACTTTCTTTCCCTCTATCTTCACTCTTCTTTCATTCTCACCTTTTACACACACTCCTCACAGTACATTACACACACAACTGGTACCACCCGCTCTAGCTCCCCTGCACCGTCCTCCAAATCTGTCCTCAACTCTTCAGCACTCAGCTCCACCTTTCATCCTCTATCTGGTCTCTTAGTCCACCTTACCAGCTGACCTCACCATTGCAACCCACACTCTGCCCTTCACTCACTCAGCGTATTTACTGTGTGCCTCCTGTCTTTAACACCCCTGCCCCACTCCATTTCCTCGAGTGCTCACCTGACTCTGTTGGCCAATCTATGCATCTCCTTTTCCTCTGGGCTGGCTGGGTTACACAGAGAAAACGCCTTGAAACCCCCTCTAAACCCCTCCTTTTTCCAGCAAGGGGCTGTTTGCACTCTATGGTCGTCTCTTTGATTGCTGTGTGTGTTGGATTTCATTTCCCTTGTGATTGTTCCTCCTATGTTGGTGTGTTTGGTGCCATATTCTGTTTTGGGAGTCTTTCCTATTCACCTGCAGTTTCTTCTCACTTCCACTTCACTTTCTGTTGCCTAATCATTCGTCTGGAAGCCATTTGTGGTTGGCAGGTCTGGTTTTGGGTTTCTCAATTCGGTCTGGCAAGGACATTCCCTGTGCATTCCCTTTCTCTGCTTGCTTCCATTGTCCTTGCTCAGGTTTAGGTTTGCCTGTTTGCTCCTGGGTGCCTTCTGGCGGTTGTTGTCCTGAACCAGAAAAGGGATAAATACTGGCCATAAAGAGTGCTGAGAGGCATTGTGTAACAGAGGGTGGCATCATTGAAGTATGCATGGCATGTGAGAGGGTTCTGAGGACTGGGCTTCCCCAACTCCCTCTTCCCACTTGTGGGTGGTGTCCCTGTTCCCCACTTGCAGGACCATGAACACAGAGTCCACCTAAATATCAAAAGTGCGCTATACAAGACCACTTCACATTACATAAGAATCTCTTGCATCTCCTGATCCAGGAAATGATGTTTAACTACGAAGCGCTATTTTTTTTCATCAAGCCATAACCTCTAAGCTTTTCTTTCCGGCACTCTGGCTTTGTGCTCCAGATCGATGATGTAGCACTCTTTAAATATATAAAGCTGAAAAATAATTATTGCAAATCAATTCATCATGAATGTAAAACAATTAACATGGCATATTTAAAAAAGAAAAAAAAAACCTTTAAACATTTTAGTATGCTCCAAAGTCCTCCTAATTCCTAAATGATGTGCACACCATGTTAAATAGCTTTATCGAATATTGCATTGTGTCCCAAATTACATTTTTTTTCAGCATTGGCTCTATATAATGTGGATATTAACTATCCATATAAGATGAACACGCCTCAAAACTGTTGCTTTCAAATCATTTTAACACTGGTCTTGGAAAACATGCACAGAAGGAAGAACATATTATTTTGAAGTACATCACAGACATAACAGACCTTTGCAAAGACTTCAGCTAACCTTACAGGAATATATGAAATACAGAAGAAGAGGTTGATTGGAAGTCACTCTCCCTATTAGAAAAATAAACCAAGGTAAAAAGGGAAACGCAGAAAACCTGATGCATGAAGTACATAAGGGTTGCCTTAATGCACATGTTTTAAGCTGTTCTGAATTTTAGGTACCATATGTACTCATTTTGTCCCTAGAATTTGTAAATGCACAGTTAGTGCATCATCACATTACCTGTTATTAGGTGTCACACGGAGCATAAGAATATGTTTTGTGTCTTTTCAGTTTAAATGCAAAAGGATGGTTTCTCAAATGGGAGTTATACTCCATAATTTTCAGCAAATTTTGAATTTTCAGTGCAGTGTCTTCGAGGCTCGACCAATCTACTCACTACTTGTGTGGTCGCGATTATAAGAGTGTCGAGTATCATTTGCATGCTACCTGACCTTGCTGGCAACTTTGAGGATGTTTGAAACTTTTATTTGAAATGTGCTGCAAAGGGCAAATAAGTTTCACTGTGCGTGTCTGGCCTCTGGATATCAGCAGTGCGTCAAAAATGAAATGCATTATTTTGTTCAGGAAGCTCTGGTAAATTGTGTTACCTGTCTACGTGGGTTGAGTACATTTCTTTTAGGTCAAGTACGCAAACTAAGTAACTCGAACTGCCAGAATAGTAGGATTTGTAAGAATTTGCAAGGACTGGTACTGGAATTGTGTTAAGTAGAACTTCACTGGGAAAGTTGAGCTTACCGCCACTCTCATGCTATGACAGAACATGACATGGCACATTGGGAAATAAGTGTAATGGTGAGTGTTTTAATCCCTGTGACAGTCGCACTTGGAAACTAACTCATTGATTGCCACCAAACTCCCAGAGTCTGAGATTTTGAAATGTGCTCAATCTCACTGAGTGCGAAGTGAGAGACACTCACTCTCGCACTGAGAGTGAGAGAGAATGTGTGTCCATGTGCGACAATGTGAAAGCAGATATTGTAAGTGGATTTGCTGGACACCTGCAATTATGTGCTGTTTAGACACAATCTAAGGTGGCAAGGATGTGTTGTGAAAGTTCATCTATTCATATATAAATAAAAACTGACAAGCCTATTTATTCATCAGCATTTTGCCATTGCCAAGTTAGTTATAATCATGCAGCTCTGCATTTTTATTGTAAATATTAGAAACTGATGTATAATTTAGGTGTTTCATTTTTATTTGTTGCTTTTAAAAAAAGAACACTTAACTTTACTAAATAATAATGGGGAACAAATTGACATTTTTATTATATTGTATTCTACTTGTCATTTATATTGCGCCTTTTACCATTATTGTAGTATCAATGCGCTGTTAGTGGGAACGCCCTCCGAGGACCGAAGTCCAGAGTATTGGAGGCCATGGAGTAAGATTAGTGTACCTATGCGCATTTGGCCGAATAAGACTTAGCAGGGCCATGCGGTCAGGCATATGGATGGGTGCTGAGGGGAGTCAGTATATGGTGTTAGTGCTATAGACTTGCTATGTGTTCAGCATGCCCGAATTTGTCATAGGTCTTTGCTGCATTCTGATGTCAGAGGTGTTGAGGCTTAGGCTGGTGAGGCTGGTGTAAGTAGGCTCAGAATTATATGAAAAGCACGGCCGAATTTTGTCATAGTCCTTGCTGTTATCTGATGTGTGCAGGTAGCCATGCCGGCGGCCTGTGTCCACCGAGTGGTGCGTTATACCTACCTAGCAGAATTTGGTGGTCGTTTGTGCGCCCGCTCAGGTAATTGGCTTCTTCTGTCGATTCTTGTAGCTGCTATACAAAAGTTAGTGACAGCAACAGTCTATGCTCCAACTATTTGCAACAAGAGGAGCATGGGTGGTACTTCCAGGCGGATAGTGTGGCGAGTCTACCCAGATATCGAGCGCTTACTGAACCTTTTCCGTTGTTACCTTTACCATGGGCAACCCGTTCATACATGCACAATACCTGCCTATCCCCCATTTCTTCCATAGCGTTTCTGGGGCTGGTTCTTGATTGCCCTCCAGGAGTATTGCACGGGGGACCGCCATTTGGCCTACTGGTGCGACACACGACCATGACACACGTCCGACCATGACACACGTCCTCCCATGACAATTCCCTGCAGTGCATCCCAATCTGTACGATTGCAATGTTGGTGATTCTATCACACCACTGTGAATCGACCACTGTGAGTGTACTTTGCCTTTTTTCCCCATACATGCCAGGTGCAGTAACTCACCAATCCTGTGACATTTCATATATGAAGGGCTGTGATTCAGCTAGTGGTGCTTTTGGGAAACCAGGGTCATGATTGGTGTGTGATATTGTGTGTGGTCTGGGCTGCCGTGAAAGCAGCCGGCAGCACAGGTGCTGAGAGGTCGGGGTTAACACGATTGCATCCAGCGCTGCCTGGTGCAGAGTGTTTCTAAGTTTGGATTGGGAATTTGATGTTCATTTAGGGAGGAGTTTCAGTATAATGCGGCAAATAGACCGTTTTTTAGGAGTTTTTTGCTGGGTCTTCCTCAATTGCCGATTCATGATCATTAACATTTTGCATAAACCTGGTGCTCTTTCTATACCTTGGCTGAAGCATATCAAGAGCTCTTTAATCAGAATTAATGCTGCACTCCATTTCTGCACTCCAGATTTAGTAGATCTCCCTACAAAGGTAGCAGTAACCAAACAGCTCAAGACCTCTTATGAGCGGCATGATAGCACAACATTGCATAAACTGGCTAACTGGAATTCTGTATTGCTTGCAACAAACAAAATCCAGAATGATCTTCTGTGGAGCAATATGATAATGATAGATGCCTAGTAACAATGGTTTGTTTTAATTGCTTGGCACTCTGGGCGATAATGGCAAAATGGTCAGGAAATAACCGGGACAAAATGTGCAATATGTGTGCTGCCTTATCAGAATACTTGCTACACTTTATATTCTTCTGCACGGCATATCAACAGGTTAGAGCAAGAACGATAATACCCACTGTACAAGGGGCTGGTATCCAGTCATTGGCTGGGCACCATTATCGTTTCTTAGACAGGCCCCAAGAATAAGGAATAGAAATGCAATAGCATAAATAAATTCATTACTAATTTGCACTTGAATGATTTTTATTACTGTATTTTATTTATTTTGTATGTTAATTGATTGCTTTTAATGCTCTGCGTTCTATGTATTATTTGCTCTCATTTTATGGAATCTTAATCCCAAATAAACGAACAAACAAACCTTCCACTTCCTTGCTAGATCCCTGTTAGAAAGTCACTTCTCTTTTAGCAGACCCTCTTCAATAATATTCCTGTCTCTGGAAAATGGTGTAATCACTTTCACTCTTGGAAGGAAAATTGTGATTTTCCTGGCTGGGATTTAAGTCTTGTGACCAATAGGTCTGCTACGGTACATAGCATTTATTCCTGCACATTGTGACTTTAATTTTGCCTTTCTTATATACATGTGTGTATATATATATATATTAAATGTGACTAATATTGCTATATTCACTGTGATACATAATCCCTAATGTTGTTCTGAGTTTGTTCATATTTTGCAAATGGAACTTGAGGATGGGCAAAAGAGATTGTTCAGTGGACGTCTGAGGTCCCATGGTGCGGAGCAATTTGGCAAGAGGACTAAAAAATGTGAGAATGCAAAATCACTAGCATGTGTAGCAGGGTAAGATGGCTATCCCAGCATTGTCCAACAGGAGCTTTGTGGAAGGTCAGATGATTTATGACCAAGTACATCTGTGTCGACTTTCCGCACATCTTCAAGAACTGGACATCAGAGCAAGGACTCGTCCCTAACGATAATATTGCAGTTTCCATTTCCAGAATGTTCCTGAATTGTTTTGCTTATGTCACAAGGGCATTGCCTATAAAGTCTGAGGTCTGGTTGGTGGGTCAGGTTGTTGCAGGTTTGTTCTGGTATAGTAAACATTGTGTCTTGATAGTTGTATTGCAAGATAATAAAACTGTCTGACCTTGCTGCTATTCGAGAATGATCACAGTAGAGTATGTCTAGTGTCGGGTAGGAAGGCAGACCATTTCCTGTTGTCAATGCATCCAATAGGTCATTGATCGGTCCTGACAGTTTCACTTGCATCCCATCATCCTCTGGAATGGTTAATGCTGTAGGCAACCAATCACTAACCCTGTCTTGGTCACTTCACAGTAGTGGGCCTCTATTGCACTTTCTTTTCCATACAAATACTACCAGATACTAGATATTTGTTTGCCTTTTCCTAATGAGTAATCCAGTAATCCAGTAAAGTGTACTCTCCTCCCAGAGATACACAAGTTTCCGACCCTCTTTTCACAACAACTGAAGAAGGACCTAGACGACATAACATTTCCAGGACGGTCAGTTTTAGTGTGGTGTGAAGATGACCTCCCACCTCCTGAAGCAAGCAAGCTTGATTCACAAGTTTTCTTAACGGTGGCTCACAAAGGGCACAAAACCTCCAGAAAGAAACAGATGTGTAGGGAAAGGGTGCAGTAGCTAGGACATGATATGAGAGGATATTGATTCATAACCGGTTCACATGCAGAAACCATTTTGAATTTACCATGGACCCAGACGATGAAAGCGTTTTTGGGGATAACCAGTTACTGTAGGTGGTGGATCTTAGACTAAGCAGAAATCGTAAAACCACTACAACTGACAAAGATAGATTCCAAGACCCCTTTCAGTGGGCAGACGGGGCAGAACAAGCTTTTATTTATTTGTGTTTATTATATTTTTATATCACTTTTATCCAAAGTGCTGCACAAATTACAAAAAAACGGTTACAATAATTATGAACAAAGTGAGTGAATACATCTGAAGCTATTACCAAACTTCAAAGAAGCAATGCTGAGGAACAGTAGAAAAAGCTAATGACAGACAATTCCCTTTTGAAGCGTCTTTTGAACTGAGGTAATGTAGTAGAAAAACGAATATAAAGAGGTAAAGTATTCCATAATTTGGAAGCTAAATTGGAACGAATGGAAAAGAGACACTGCACAAAGAGTATGCTGAAAATGAATTAGACCTAGAGAATTAGAATTTAACAGATGAGAAAGTTGATATAATGAAATAATCACAGGAAGGTGCACCACTATGTATATATTTAAACAAATACATAGAAAATGAAATTCAAATCTACATGGAATAGGTAGCCAACAAAGACAAGCCAATTAAAATGAGTTACGAGAAGTAGAATTCAGATTAAACAAAATCCTACCTGCATAATGAAGTGGAAGAAGAACATGTTCAGATAGATCAACATGTAAGGAACAACAAAAATTTACCTGTGGCCACCCCCAAAGTCAAAAGTAAAGTTTTGGGGGCAGAACATTTTAAGATGACAATTTTTTCTAATATTAAAATGTTGCAATGAACATAAGTAACTGACAACATTTGGGATTGTACATTAAAAGCTGAGTCCCATGTAAACCTGAGATTAGGTGCAGGTAAAATTATTCTGATTGTAAAGGCAGGAAGGAAATGGAGCTAGGACAAACTAGTTATAGTAGCTGCAAAGAACACATTCTCAATTTGAGGGTTTTTAAACATGAAAAGTGATTAGTCATCCCGGATTGACAGTCAGTAGACACTGGGGCAATTGTTGGTGAAGAGTCTGTGAAGGTAAGAAAGGAAAATAAAAGAAAAAGTGTTTGGTTTCAGCAAAAGTTTGTGTGAAAGCCATGAATGAATAAGAGATGCAAGCGGAATAGTATATAGCGTAAATAAAAGGACCAAGAACTGAGCCTTGTAGTACTCCATAGTATAAAGTCTGTAACTAAGAATGAGAACCTGTCCAAGAGAAATTTTACGATCAGACCGAAAAAAAGGTCAGACTGTACAAAAGGTCTGAAAAATGCTACCACCAAAGGTTCGAACACCAAAAGTTCGAACCTTTGGTGGTAGCATTGTAGGTAAGTATTAAAAAATAAAAAAGACATGGGGGGTCCCCCGCAACACCCCACTCACTATACTGTGTGGTATAGTGAACGAGCGTTGCGGGGGACACCCCGGCAGCTCCGGGGGGAAAAAAAAAAAGGAAAGGACCCTGTGGCGCCGGTTCCCGATCACGGAAGTGAAAGGGAACTGGCGCCGCAGGGAGACAGCGTGAAGGAAAGGCAAGTAGGGTAGGGGTCTGTTAGGGGTGTAGGTGGGGGTGTGTTAAGGATGTGTCATGGGGGTGGTGTGGGTGGGGGTGTGGCTTTGTAGATGCGTGTTCGCATGGGAAATGTGCGTACCTTTTGTGGTTGGCCAATTTCTCATGCAAACTTTTCCGTCGCAGACTTTTCCGCGATGGAAAAATCACACAGATCCGTCCAAGAGACCGAAAAGGAGAAATGCGCCAGATAAGAAGAAAACCAAGAATGAGCAGTACCAGTTATCCCAAGAGAGTGTGAAGAATGTATCTGTGTAGGGATATTTATGGTATCAAAAGCAGCTGATGGATCAAAAAGTACAAGAATAAAATATAGTTTAAGATGACAGGCATGTAAAATTAAATCAGACAATGCTAATAACACATTTTCTGTAGAATAACATGCCTGGAAGCCAGGTTGTAGTGTTGACAATAAATCATTTAGATAATTGAGAATGAACACTTCTTTTTGTAGCAATTTTGATTAACACAGAAGAGGGGATATAGGATGAAAAGTAGCAGGACAAAAATCATCAAGGTTTTATTTGTTCAATACCAAATTGAATGGCAGGTTTCAAAATTGATGGTGCTGGAAGCCATTTAGCTCCTGTTTGAAGACTAGAAGAGCCCGGTTAGGTAGACACCAACAACTACCGGACCGTTATGCTTTCCATGCCAACTGATGCCAAACAAGCACACTAATGTGAATTTAACTCTGCATTTAGGACATACACATTAGGACACACCTATATGACATTTAATGTACAATTATGCATTTGCATCTTATGTGCAAGATAGATTTGCAGAACGTTACTTACAAGCTCCTCATTCCCCAGTGGTAGCTGTCATGACTCTTTCCCCTGGCCCTCACTGGCAAGTCAGCCTTCCAGTTAGGGCCTGGTCAAAGGCCTTAAAACCTCATCCAAGACTCTCTTGGAGTCCGTCCTGGCGCCAAAGGCGCCAGGCTCATAACCATCATGAAGACCAACATTAGAATGGGACTATTTACTTGGGACTATTTAACTTGGGGGAGTTCAGCCAACATGGAGGCACACACATAGCTCAGTTACAAGGAACTGAACTATGCGGTCTAGTCTTTTGGGTGTGGCAGGTCTGGGACTATTTTACCTGGATTACTTTACCTGAGACTATTTAAACCACACCCAAACAGCAGAACATGCTTTGCGTTATTCTGTTGTGGGCAGCGTAACGCTCACTGTGTCCAGTTCTTTGATGCCAGCTTACCTGAAACCAAGGACCTGCAGAGAGAGGAAAAAACACTACGAAACGTACCTGGAACAGTATCCTGTCTTCAATCCATCGCTGACTTCAGTTCCACTCACCTGAAGGTACGAACTCCATCATCCGGCACCGCATGCATCCTGGAATACCATAACCTGGAAAGAGGAGAAAGAAAGACATTAGTAAGTGTTTCCTCCCGAATGAAGAAAGCACACAATTCTTACGTGGGTAGTCATCTCCTGGTCAGTATCATTGATGGAACATTACGGCGCTCAGCAAGGAACATCGCAACCTGCAATGAGAGAAAAGACACAGGTTAGCAATATAAAAGGCGAAACAGCGCCGCGCATCGCGCATTACTCACCAGACAGCATCGCGCACAACACGCTTTTGCCTACCGGCCCATGCTCATCTTCAAACTGCATGACAACACCAAAATACCTTTCATACCTAAAAGGAAAGAAGCAAGACATTATTATTCGAACTAAGAGGAACATAAGAACTGCATATAAAGACTGTAAAGCAGCAAACCAACAGAGTCGCAGCAGGCCTGGATTCCCACAGGGGGAGTGAAGTAACTTGGTCGATGATGGCCCCCCACATCTACGGACCCCTGCCACGAGGAGCAGGACAGAGAATCAACCTTTTACAATATTAAGGTGAGGAGAAGGCCCAAAGGGGAGGAAGGAGTAGTTGAGGCCAAGGGAGATGGGGAAAACATAAAAGACAATCTGGTATTGAATCCAGCTCTCCTATGTTGCAGACCCATCTTTAACCAGAGGCCTTACCAAGGGACCGGGAGAGGGTTCGAGAGTGCAAATCATCCAACCAGGGCTGGGTGGTGTCTCCGTGGATACCAGGTGACCGTAACAGTAGCTCCTGGTCACTAGTTAATGCTCGCTACCCATGAGCTGCTTTTCCCTCATGCTTATCCAATCTTAATTTCGATCCCTGAATGGATATATTAAAAGGCAGGACAAGCTTTCTAAACAACTAGGAGAAAATTAGCAAATGCACCAGCTCTAGGGCTGCCCAATTATAAAAAAGACATTTACACTGTATCTTCACTAAAGAAATTTATTTTCGTTAATAGTAGTTACACAAGCTAGCAGAATAAAACATAGACCAATAGCGAACTACAGCACCTCCTTAGATCCAGTTGCATCATGGATGCCCCTGTCTTAGACATTTAGTAGCCGCTGCAATCGCAGTGCAACTTTGTGAGTGTATAGTATGGCCACCATTAGAAGTAGCTATCCTGCACCCTAGGAGCACTAATGTAGAAATGTACACCACATCAATTTGAATAAGCTCCTAAATGCAATAATTGGCAGTACATACTGGTCATCATGGACACTTCTCAGGCTGGACCACAGCCTATTTATGCCAAGAGTCAACACGCTTATAGTGGCAACATTGCTTATAAAGGACTTTATCCTAAGGGTTGGAGTGCCGATCAGTATAAATAGTGATTGGGGAACTCGCTTTACCAGCCAAGTAGTAAAGGAACTGTGTACAGCACCAACGATTCATCATAAACTCCATTGCCCCACCATCCTCAATCTGCTTGGTTTCGCGAAAAGACAGACAGGCCGATTCATGGAATAATTAGCGCGGCGCAAGTGGCCAAAAACGTGCGATTCGCAGTGGAATAGCGAAAATCGCAGTGCAAGTGCAAAAATCGCACGAAAAGCAGCGCACATCGATTCATGGAAGGCCGTGCGCGAGAAAACCATCGGATGTGCGCTAAAAAAGTGCGCAGCGCACGTTGGCGCACAGGCCATCTAACGGCGTACGCCAGGTCACAGCGAAAATCACACAGGCCACAGCGAAAATCGCACATAGCGCGGCGCACACTACAAAAGTAGACGGAACACGGGGCGTAACACTCGGAATGGGGAACAACTTGCCAAAATGTGGGCGTCACGGGGGAAGTACAGGGTGCAAGTGTGCGGAACGCCCACACGCTCGCCTACAACACGTATACATGGAATCGAATAGGGCAAAAAAGCGCACGGTCAAAGCAGCGCACAGGCACAAACACGACCGCCACAAGAAAGCAGGTGGTAGCGTCTCTGCGCCTGTAATAAATGTGCGCCAAAAGGTGCGCCAACAAATAGCACCTATATACAGCTATGATGAATGTCCTATACTGTGGCCCTCCAGGACAAATGACGTGCAAAGGGGTACCCACAAACACAGACACCCGCTGACTGAAAAATAACGTGTGTGTGTATTCCGGGGTGCGCGGGAAGTTTCACACGCGATTTGGCAGGGTACGTGGATTTCAGGGGTGCGCGGGAAGTCTCACGCAATTTGGCAGGGTACGTGGATTTCAGGGGTGCGCGGGAAGTTCCACACGCGATTTGGCCGGGTACGTGCGCGGGAATTTCCACACGCGACTTGGCTGGGTATGTGGATCTCAGGGGTGCGCAGGAAGTCTCACACGCGATTTGGCAGGGTACGTGGATTTCAGGGGTGCGCGGGAAGTTCCACACGCGATTTGGCTGGGTACGTGCGCGGGAATTTCCACACGCGATTTGGCTGGGTACGTGGATCTCAGGGGTGCGCGGGAAGTCTCACACGCGATTTGGCAGGGTACGTGGATTTCAGGGGTGCGCGGGAAGTTTCACACGCGATTTGGCCGGGTACGTGCGCGGGAATTTCCACACGCGATTTGGCTGGGTACGTGGATCTCAGGGGTGCGCGGGAAGTCTCACATGCGATTTGGCAGGGTACGTGGATTTCAGGGGTGCGCGGGAAGTCCCACACGCGATTTGGCCGGGTACGTGCACGGGAATTTCCACACGCGACTTGGCTGGGTACGTGGATCTCAGGGGTGCGCGGGAAGTTTCACACGCGATTTTGCATGGTACGTGGATTTCAGGGGTGCGCGGGAAGTCCCACACGCGATTTGGCCGGGTACGTGCGTGGGAATTTCCACACGCGATTTGGCCGGGTACGTGCGCGGGAATTTCCACACGCGATTTGGCTGGGTACGTGTATTTCAGGGGTACGCGGGAAACTCTACACGCGATTTGGCTGTGTGCTCCCAGGTATTCCCTGTACACCCTCCACGGCCCCTGCAGGCAGCCGACACCACAGGGGACTACCCTGCACACCTGCTCATGTCACCCAGCACCCCCACCACTGTGGGGCACCCTCCACCAGGCCCCCACTCATGTCCCCTATCACCCCCACCCCCCAGCATCCAGGGGCACCCTCCACCAGGCCCCCACTCATGGCCCCCTGCACCCCACCCCCCAGCATCCAGGGGCACCCTCCACCAGGCCCCCACTCATGTCCCCCTGCACCCCCACCCCCCAGCAGTGCAGGGGCACCCTCCACCAGGCCCCCACTCATGTCTCCCATCACCCCCAACCCCCAGCATTGCAGGGCACCCTCCACCAGGCCCCCACTCATGTCTCCCATCACCCCCACCCCCCAGCAGTGCAGGGGCACCCTCCACCAGGCCCCCACTCATGGCCCCCTGCACCCCCACCCCCCAGCATCCAGGGGCACCCTCCACCAGGCCCCCACTCATGGCCCCCTGCACCCCAGCATCCAGGGGCACCCTCCACCAGGCCCCCACTCATGTCTCCATCACCCCCACCTCCCAGCATCCAGGGGCACCCTCCACCAGGCCCCCACTCATGTCCAACTCATGTCTCCCACCACCCCCACCCCCCAGCAGTGCAGGGGCACCCTCCACCAGGCCCCCACTCATGTCTCCCATCACCCCCACCCCCCAGCAGTGCAGGGCACCCTCCACCAGGCCCCCACTCATGTCCAACTCATGTCTCCCACCACCCCCACCCCCCAGCAGTGCAGGGGCACCCTCCACCAGGCCCCCACTCATGTCCCCCCTGCACCCCCAGCATCCAGGGGCACCCTCCACCAGGCCCCCACTCATGTCTCCCACCACCCCCACCCCCAGCAGTGCAGGGGCACCCTCCACCAGGCCCCCACTCATGTCTCCCACCACTCCCACCCCCCAGCAGTGCAGGGCACCCTCCACCAGGCCCCCCCTCATGTCTCCCATCACCCCCACCCCCCAGCATTGCAGGGCACCCTCCACCAGGCCCCCACTCATGTCTCCCATCACCCCCACCCCCCAGCATTGCAGGGCACCCTCCACCAGGCCCCCACTCATGTCCAACTCATGTCTCCCACCCCCCAGCAGTGCAGGGGCACCCTCCACCAGGCCCCCACTCATGTCCAACTCATGTCTCCCACCACCCCCACCCCCTAGCAGTGCAGGGGCAGCACCACCAGGCCCCCACTCATGTCTCCCATCACCCCCACCCCCCAGCAGTGCAGGGGCACCCTCCACCAGGCCCCCACTCATGTCCCCCTGCACCCCCACCCCCCAGCATCCAGGGGCACCCTCCACCAGGCCCCCACTCATGTCTCCCACCACCCCCACCCCCCCGCAGTGCAGGGCACCCTCCACCAGGCCCCCACTCATGTCTCCCACCACCCCCACCCCCCAGCAGTGCAGGGGCACCCTCCACCAGGCCCCCACTCATGGCCCCCTGCACCCCCACCCCCCAGCATCCAGGGGCACCCTCCACCAGACCCCCACTCATGTCTCCCCCCACCCCCTAGCAGTGCAGGGGCAGCACCACCAGGCCCCCACTCATGTCCAACTCATGTCTCCCATCACCCCCACCCCCCAGCAGTGCAGGGGCACCCTCCACCAGACCCCCACTCATGTCCCCCTGCACCCAGGTCCTCACAATCCCCAATCATGTGCGTTATGGTCAGCCTCCACAGCCAAAAGGCCCTACCAAGTAACCCATTCACCCACATGGAAATGGAAATTACATGTTACACCCCCAATGTTCATAAAGCAAATGAACCCATGTCCGTCACACACAATGGTTGCAATTGAATGGGAAAACACCCAACATGACATGCATGAAACCAATGAGATGATACCACACAGTGAAGTATGAAAACAAAATTGTATTAAAAAAAATTGAATGCAAATGAAATGAAACAAACTACAATGGCAATGAAAAAAAGATAAGCTGCATGTCCGTAAAAAAAAATTAAAACTACAAATCTAAATTCAAAATAATGTTGTCCAAAGTCACATTAAAAATAAAATCAATCCGAGAGAGAAAAAGAAATGCAAAGACCATTGCTCCATGGTGAATAAATAAAAAAAAAAATCAAACAATCCAATGAAGAACTATGTACAAAATATCCAAGGGTCCATGAGCCCAACTGAACAAAGGAAACCTACAAAAAACCCTAACTAAAATGCAACTATATACAAAAAGTGGAGCAGTGTCCGTCGACTCCAAATCATAAGAAGAAACAAAGGAAACCTAAAACTAAAGAACTATATACAAAGGCGGCGGGCAAGTCCAGCGGCTCACTCCGTGGTGTTCCGGGCCAGGGCATCATCAAACTCCTCTTCGATGTCCCGGAGACAGTCCTGTTCCATGGCCCCGAGGGTCCGCAGGGACGACGCCATCTGCTCCTCCAACCCCCTGCGAATTGCCCCGAGGCACTCGGCCCGCCTCAGGGCCCTCCGCATGGAGTTCTCCGCCCTGACCATCGTGAGCCGCGCCTCTTCCGCCCGCCGCCGCTCCGCACCTATCTGCTGGCCCAACCGCAGCCACACGGAAGACACTTCCCGTCCTGGGTCCTCCTGCCCTCCGGCCGATGCCTGCCCCTCCGATGTTGATGGCCCCGAGCCATGATGCCTCCCACGTTGACTCTGCTGCTGCCTCAGACGCAACTGCCTCTGCCAGCACGACGGCATCCAGGCTGATGGAATCCACCGACGCCGTCGTGCACGTGCCCTGCCTGATGATGCCGGCACATCCTCCATCTGCTGGGGTACAGTTGCTGTTGTGTCCACCCCTGCTGGACCTCCGACTCCCGACTGTGGCAGGGATGGGATCCCCACCGAGCTGGCTGCATTGGTCAGGGCAGGTCCACAGGGGGCCCTGGTGGCATCTGGGCCGGAAGACGGCAAGGAGAACGACCGGCGTATAGCCTCCACAGAGGAGGAGAGGGCCGCCAGATTGGCCGACACATGCAGGAAACCCCCGAACATGGAAGATCCCAATTGGGCCACGTCGGCACGGTGCTCTTCGTGATGACGTGCGTGCTCCTCCCGGGAAGCACGCACGTCATCACGAATTGCACCCGCGCGCATCGCGACCCCAATCAGGACCTTCTCCATACGGCCACGGGTCCCCTCGTCCACAGGTGGAGGGGAGTCAGGTGACATGGACATCCCCTCTACCTGCGGACGGGCCTGGGACGGGGCATCCCTGCTGGTGTATGGTAGTGCACTCACAGGGTCAGGGACAGCGACATGCACAGGCCCCTCCACGGTGACCTGTGCTGCCTCCTGCCCCTGGACTGCACCACTTGCACCAGCAGGGATGCCCCCACCAGGCCCCATGTGTGCCTCAGTGGCGGCCTCCTCCTCCTCTGTGGAAACCACCAACCTGGATGGCTCCTCACCGTCTTCCGCCGTAGCAGGCCCTTGTGGGCTCACCCACCCCTTCCGCTGCAGCCGTGGGGGCATCCCCGCCGCCTTGCTCCACAGCGCCGTCTCCGCCCTCTTCTTCACTAGCCGCTGCGTAGAGGGAGAGATAGAACACAAGCATCAGGGTACTGTACAATGGTCCCATAGACAGGAAGCAATAGCAGATGAGTACCACTGTCAAAGTACACTTCCATCATGTCCCTCCACAACACATGGGTCAGTCCAGGCAAAACACACACAGTAACAGGCATGGTGCATGCCATGGACATTTCCATACATGTCCAATGGACTCTTGAAACATACAATGATATGGAACTCACATGCATCATGGGTCATGCCTATCACATGCACACACTTCACCTCAGTCACATCCATCTGGCCTCATACACCCCAAACACAGCGGATACAAGGATAACTAGGCTGCATCAGTGAATCTGTACATTGTCACAGACATGTGTCATGCATCCATGGCACTCACAAGTCACAGACACGCAGGTCAGGCACACAGACATGGCTACCATATATGTACCTGGCATCAGCACCCATCCCTCACCCCCACCCATGTCCAGGAACAGAGACTGGCATGCTCTCATGTGTAAAATCTGCATAGGGCTCCCCATGTCGCATTTGAACACATGCAACGACCATGTGGTTCACACATCACTGGTCGCACATGCATTACCATGATGTCCCTGCACACATACATGCGTACATGGCCTATGTCACACATACAGGCAAGTATCAGACAACCAGGACACCGCAACATGCCCTGTCTCACACAGCAATGCTTGGCCACTTACCGCTCAACTCCAGACGGGTCTCCCTCTCAAGGATCTGGGCGTGGAGCGCTGGGCGTACACGTTCCAGGACCCTCATCAGGATGGAACTCATGCGGCCCCGGCCCCCCTCCACGAGGCACCGGGCCTTCACGAGGGTCCTGGACCTCATGTCCTCCCAGCGCTTCTTGATCTTCTGGACGTCGCGGGTTGCCACCCCCTCCGTGTTGATGGCAACCACACAGTCGGCCCAGATCCTCTCCCGTCCTTCCTTGCTGGCGCAGGACGATCCAAAGAGGGCATCATACTGCCCCAGGACATGCTCCACCAGGACACCAACTTCGGTGGCAGTGAAGCTGGTGCCCCACCATATACCTGCCCAGAACACCTGCAGAAAGGCATGCTGCCGCCCTGGATTTTTACGGTGTGGCACGATTCCCCAAAGTGCTAGGTGCCATTGACTGCACCCATGTGGCTCTAAGTCCCCCCAGGGCATCTGAGCACATCTATAGGAACCGCAAGCACTGGCATTCCATCAATGTGCAGGTAGTATGTAATGCCAAGGGAATCATCACCTCAGTATATGCCAACTATCCCGGGTCCACACACGACAGCATCATTTGCCGAATGTCCACCCTAAGCCGGGACCTAGAAGCTGGGCGGCATGGCGATACATGGCTGCTTGGTGAGTATGAATGCCACTGCACATGCATGCATGTCAGATACTGAGCAAGGTCACAACCCCACCAATGATACCCATCACCACCTCCACAGGGGACAGTGCCTACCCTCTCAGCCCCCACATGATGACGCCAATTCGGAACCCCACCACGCCACCCGAGGTAAGATATAACACAGCCCACATTGCAACCCGGGGCATAGTGGAGCGCACATTCGGAGTGCTTAAGTCACGCTTTCGCTCCCTTGACCGTTCTGGCGGGCAGCTGTTATACGCTCCCCCAGTAGTGTGCAGGATCATAGTGGCAGCATGTGTCCTGCACAACGTTGCAACACGCCGGGGCCTGGCCGTGGACATGGTGGTGCCCCCACATCCCCAACCACATGCACGCCCGCTGCGCATGGGAGGGGAAAGGGCACGGGGGGAGGCAGCCCGTACACAGTTAGTGGCTAATTACTTCACATAGAAATCACACCCCTGTGGAGTGCACACTGCCCTGGCACCATCTGACAATCAATGATGACTCAACCTGACACTGATCCTGAATGTCTGGAGAATCAACCGTCAAAACCATATCAGGCTGAGATTGTTCACCTGGAAGTGTTACAATGTGTGCATCCCTACCTACACAGACACCACCAATGCAGTTTCGTGAAAAAACACATTCATGCAGCTAAAATGCAGCTAACCACCCAGGAGGTCCGAGGACAGGGTGCACACCAAAACCCACCTGTGTGGATCTTGCAGAAAAAAAACACCTCCATGGGCTCATGGCCCACACGACTACCCTATTGTGGGAGTATCACTGCTGTCGCTATTATCACCCTGTGCAGCTGCATCCGGAGGTGGTGGCACTATGGGAGGCAGCCCACGCAAGGCCCTAGTCTGTTCCTCCATGGCTGCAAGCATGCGGGTGTGGTAGGTCTCGTTCTGGAGGATGAGTGTGCGGAGGTCCCCATGCAACAACTCACGGGATGCCCGGACCTCTGCCCTAGTTGCCTGCATCTCAGCTGAGAGCGTACGGGTGAGACGCTCCAGCTGCTGTTCTGTCCTTCGGTTTGTTGAAGCCTCAAGCTCAACAAGAGTCGTCCTGAGGTGAAGGAGTTCCAGCCTCAGGGCTTCCCTGTGGCTCTGGGACTCTATGGAGATGGCTTCCTGCAGAGTCGCCAGTGCCGCCCGCCTGTCCCTGTTGGACGCCAACATGTCCTCCCTGTGTGACTGGCAGATGGAGTCGATTGCCTGCTGTAGTCGCTCCATCAGCCTTTCGGGGGGGTCAATGGAAGTGGCCACCCTATCCATGGCCTGAGCCATCATCTCCGATGATGCTGCCTGTTGGGTTGCCATACTGTAAATGGATTGCTCCCATGCGGTATTGCCAGGTGGCGTACGGCCACCACGTCGGCGGGCACCACACCTGTCTGGGGCAAGGCGAACTGCGCCTTGCTGTGCCGGCACTGCCTGAGGCTGCAGGACTGCATTCCCCCTCTGATCAGCTGGCCCAGGAACAGGATCAGATGTCGCGGAGTGTGACCCTGCATCCGTAACCACCAAAGGCGTAGCTGCCAACACTGACATCCCCATTGAGGGTTCTGACCCTGGTGCAGGTGGGTGGGACAGAACAGAATCCCTCCCAGGAACACTCACCTGCGACGGCACGTAGGTCTCATCATCCGAATCAACACCTGAGTACAGCTCGGGGGAGGTGCAGCCAGAGACACCCCTTGAGAGCACGACCTGCAGCAGTTGTGGGTTCTCACCCACCACCACACCAAGTCCCTCACTGGTGGTCGGTCGGCCCTCAGACTCCTCCTGGGTCTGCACCATCTCCACAACCCCAGCAGTATCAGGTGCGTATTCCCCTGCAAAGACATAAAAGCAAACAAATGGAAACAGGCATTAGCACCATGGCACACAATGAGGGCTGAGAAGCAACAGAACCAGTACTTGATTGACACATCTCCCACATGACTAAAACCCTCCCATACATGCACCCTCACTGCGTACGAAGGGTAGGCAAATGGCACACACTGATGACACCAGGATGGAAGATGAACACTTTTTCTGCATGCTGCCTGGCAGTGGCATCACACATTGGCCTGTGATTGCCAGGTGAAATACACATGCCATCACACAGATGGCATGTACCATTGCTATTGAGTGAAGATGGAGAGGAGTGCAGCACTTATTCATTCAGTCCAGTTCCCTCATGTAATAGCTTTTCTAATTCAAACAGGTCTGATTTTACACCTGGAGCTGCCAGTCCAAAATGGTCCGATTGCACAGGGACATGTCTAAACAAATGATATCCAGGTAACAGTCACTCCACTTTACCATAGCCATGTCAGACATGTGACTAGAGGACTGAGAAATGCCTAGTAAAAGTGGTGGAATGCAAACAATCTGCCTGAATGAACAGAGAAAAATAAGCAACAATGTTGTGGCAAGGTGACACTTCAAGGGCAACTGGCGTGCTGTTGGGCTAGATGTCTACTGTTGGCAGAAGGGATACTGCTATGGCCAAATGCTGCTGCGCAGAATGTATTGCATGAAGCACATGGATGACCCAAACGACTCAGGCGCACACACCCTCACCTGGCACACAAACAGAAGCCCTCACACACACACCCTGCACATGGATGACACACACATGCATGTGCACTCACCGGACAATGCCTCATAATCAGGCAGATCTCCCACGCCTTGGATCTGTTCCTCCGTGACGTAGGTCCCAGCGACTGACTCATGTGGAGTGAATTCCATGTCTTCTACTGGAGACCCACCTCCAGTCACTAGAGTTGCGGCATGACTTGAGGCCAGCTTATTCTTTGCCCTGCGCTTTAGGTCATTCCAGCGCTTATAGCAATCATTGGCTGTGCGCCTCACGATTCCAAGGGCACTTACGATGTCCGCAACGGTCTGCCAGTGTGCCTGACGTTGTGCAGGTGTGGTCTTGGATCCTGCAACAATGACCATTTCGTTATCATGTGCGGACACATACTCGACAAGTGCATTCAGTTCGGCATCCGTGAAGCTGGGCTTCCTCGATGGGCTAGACTGTGTAGCCGTGTCTGGGGCATCAGCCTGTGCCGGACGAGCACTCTTCCTCTTCCGCTTGGAAGGTGGTGGTGATCCTGAGTGTCATACGCCGCTCTGGACACTAGGGGCAGGAGCCCTGGTGGACTCTGTATCAGGAGTGTGGGATTGCACACTCAGCATGGGAGTTGGTGCAGGCATTGGCTCAAGTGTAATGGTGTCAGGGGGAATGTCAGCAGGATGGACTAGGACCGACACTGTCCTGGCTGGGTGTGTGAGAGCTGGGGTGGATGGAGCCGCAGCTGCCCCTGCAGCCTCTCCACCCTGCCTACTTGGGGCAGCAGATGACCTTGCTGCCCCTGATCCACGTGGCCTGATGACATCAACGTGCACCAGCGCACGTGTCATAGGCCTGCTGACCTGGAAGTCCGCCATGGAGTCAGCCAGGTCTGGTGCCACAATGGGCTGGTCCAACAAGGGCTGAGCATGGATGGTGTCAGCCACATCAGCCTCAACCAGGGGGGTCGGGGGGGATTATGGGTGCCCTTGACTGGTCCTCCACACATGGGGGGACAGGGTCACCCTGCAAGTAACGACCATGTCCCCTACCGGATCCACCACAGCCACCACTTGTGGCTCGTCCACCTTTGCCACCCTTACGGATTCCTCGCCTCCCAACCATGGCACTGATGTTAATGTGCGTATGGGAGTGGCTGTAAACTATTGTCCTGGGCAATTGGGGGTGAAAGGGGTTGGGTACCAGATGGTAATTGTACCCTAGTGCTCTAGCAAGGCTGAATGTGACCCCTGGGGAAAGATGACGGGTCACGCAACGCACAGGAAGCCCAAAAAAGGGAGATGACGTGCACGCAACCCCTCCTAGACCACGTGTGCGGAAAAAAAAACCTGCACTACGCTGTGGCACCTAGTAACACAAGAATGAACGTATGCGTGTCACACGCAGCCTAGAATGACCTCTGAAGGGGTAGGCTACACACGGGGCAAGCACAGATGTTAGATACGTGCGTGACTCACCGTCTGCCAGGAAAAAGAGCGTGAAAAATAAGCGCGTGTGCGCGTTGGCAACTCCCCCGCCAAAAGAAGAATTGTACGCTGTCTGAGGAGACAGGACAACAGTAGAAGGGAACGCTGTTTGAGGGAACAGGCCCAGGAAAACCAGAAAAAGAGAAAAAAGAGAAAAAGCTGTCACAGGTAACAGGGAGTACGAACTTGAAACGCCGTGAAGTAAATCGCGTGTGAAACGAGAAGAAGTACAGATTTCACCCACTCGCTCTCCACGAAAAGCACGTACAAGGAAATGGTGTTCTACACGTACCTTTTATGCAGGCCCACACGTCCAGCGTCACTTCCGCGTGTACGCGCTAGGGCCATTTCCACCAATTACACGCTTTGTCACTTCCGCGTGTAGGGCCATTTCCACCAATTACACGCTTTGTCACTTCCGCGTGTACGCGCTACGGCCATGTCCACCAATTACACGCTTTGACACTCGGACGTGTCTTTCATTTTTTTAACACGCAACATTTCAAACGTGTGCCATATTCAACGTGCACCTGACTTCATAGACGCGCATACGCTGGTAGCCTTTGGGCCAATGAATGTACAGACGTGTGCTGACGCGCTTACGCGCTAAAGGCCTTTCCTCGAATTACACGCAGACGTGCTGGATTTTCACGTGCAAAATCACTCCGTATCAAGCTGGCCACGCGTTCACACACGGAAGACCACGCTCCTGCCCAGAAGGCCGAATTACTGCCCCCCAGAGCCCTGAGCACGCTCCCACCTGCCATCTGCTGCTGCCTGACTGCCTGCTGCCCACGTGCCCTGCCATTTGCTGCCTGCACATCAGCCAGGGGTGCTGTTGCTGTGACCACCCCTGCTGGAACCGAAGACTCCCGACTGCTTTTCCATCACCCCACAGCCCAGCCCCAGGACCCAGTTGCCCACCCACTCCTGCCTCTGGGGTTGCCATGTCGGGCACTGCAACATCTGGCACCAGTGGCAACCCCCGGCCAAGGAGGCAGAGGGGCACCAGCTTCACTGCCACCGAAGTTGGTGTCCTGGTGGAGCATGTCCTGGGGCAGTATGATGCCCTCTTCGGAAGGTTGCGCGCCGACAAGGAAGGACGGACTCGGATCTGGATGGACATCGTGACTGCCATCAACGCGGAGGAGGTGGCAGTCCGCGACTTCGAACGTGTTGGAAGCGCTGGGAGGACTTCAGGTCCAGGACCCTCAACAAGGCCCGGCGCCTCCTGAAGGCAGCGGATGCTAAGGGGCGCCGGGGCCACTTGTCGGAAGATCAGATGAGGGTCCTGGAACGCATATCCCCAGCGCTCCACATCCAGGTCCTTGAGAGGCAGACCCGTCTGGAGTCGAGCGGTAAGTGTACATGCATACTGATTGTAAGCTGTGCGTGTGGTGGTGTGCCAGGAGTGTGCAGGTTGAACATGTATTTTTATGTGGGCAAGTAGGGGGGTGTACAGGGCCGTGAGGGTGACACATGCGAGGGGTCTCATGTGTGACACATGGATGGTGCTTGTGTGTGTGGGCTTGCATGGCACAGGATATGGAGGAATGATTGTCAGGTGTGACATGGATGTCGATCAAAACACTGCGACAGTTGGCGGAGGTGTACACATGCATGCAAGTTTGGTGGTATGTGTGCATGTGTAGTGTACTCCCTATGTTGCATGTGATGTGTGGATGACCTTTGGCTGCTCATGCTGTTGTATGTGAATGGATGGTGCTGGCTGTTGCAATATGGCTGTGGTATGGCTCATGTGTGCAAGTTGAAATGACATGTGTGTTGGGGATTGTGATGCCATGTCTGAGGTTTACCAATGCCACTCATGTATAACTGTCATGTGTGTATGAGTCCATTTTACAGTGCCCTGATGCCTGTGTTTTCTTTCTCCCTGTCTGCAGCGTCAACTGATGAAGAGGGCGGAGAAGGTGCTGTGGAGCATAGCGGCAGGGGTCGCACCACCAGCCGGAGATGCAAGACCCGGATCCCCTCCCAGGTTCTGATCTCGTCGGGGAGTGAGGAGTCCGGTGCCGTGTCCCAGGCCGCAGCTGGCGAGGGGAGGTCCAAGAGGCGGAGGTTGGAGTTGGACTCCTCGGCAGCAGAAGGGGCAGCTGGGACCCCACGGGGCCCAACGGAGGAAGATGGCACGGAGTCATCCAGGTTGGTGGGGGGTTTGGTGGAGGAGGAGGCCGTGCAAGCGACAGAGGCGGGGTCTGGAGGTGGGGATTCCACTGGTGCTAGTGGTGCAGTGCAGGATCATGGACAGGAGGCAGCACAGGCCGCCGCAGAGGTGCTCCTGTCACTGCATCATCTTGCACCAGCGGGGATGCCTACCTCCAGACCCGTTCTCAGGGAGGGGATTGGCTTACAACACCTGGCCTTCCTCTCCCTGCGGATGTGGCTATCCTGCACCAGGTTGAGCCTGTCCAGGGTGGGGTGGCGTTGCGTCAACGGGCCATGCGAGCTGACCTGCAGTCTTTTCATGATGAGTCTGCACTTCTCGCATGGCTCGTTGACCGCGTTGACCCACTGGGACAGCTCACCAGGGCTGGATTCCTCCGTTTCCTGGACCTTGTTCCGACACCCTTCTCCACAGAACCCCCTATGCCCCAGTCGTCCTCCATGCCATCTTCCCACCCATGTGTCACCTGGGTGCCCTGTGGAACTGCCTCCGACCGTGCGGCCAGGCTGGTGGACAACAGATCCCTGCCACAGTCGGGAGTCAGACGTCCAGCAGGGGTGGCCACATCAACGACTGCACCCCAGCTGGAGGAGGATGTGCAGGCACCATCGGACAGGGTACATGGACAGCAGCAGGAGGCTGTAGGTGGGAGCCACGATAGCTCGGGGCCTTCAACATCGGAGGGGCAGGCATCGGCCGGAGGGCAGGAGGACCCTGGACGGGCAGTGTCTTCCGTGTGGCAGCGGTTGGGCCACGCCATAGATGCGGAGCGGCGGCGGGCGGAAGAGGCGCGGCTCACGATGGTCAGGGCGGAGAATTCCATGCGGAGGGCCCTGAGGCGGGCCGAGTGCCTCGAGGCAATCCGCAGGGGGTTGGAGGTGAACATGCCGGCGTCCCTGCGGACCCTCGGGGCCATGGAACAGGACCGCCTCCGGGACATAGACGAGGAGTTCGATGATGCCCTGGCCCGGAAAACCACTGAGTGAGCCGCTGGACTGGCCCGCCGCCATTGTATATAGTTATTTAGTGATAGGTTTCCTTTATTGTTTATTTTTATTTGGAGTCAACGGACACTGCTCCACCTTTTGTATAAACTTCCATTTTAGATAGGTTTTTTTGTAGGTTTCATTTCTTCTGTTGGGATGATGGACCCTGAATACTTTGTACATAGTTGGACTTTGCATTTGGATATTTTTTTTACTATGAATATTTTTTTCCATGGAGCAATGGTTTTCTATTTCTTTTTTCCCTTCATTTCCTTTTTATGGACTTGAACTTTGGAAGACATTTTTTTGGATTATCATTTATTGATTTTATTTTGAAAAGGGACAGCCAGCTTAATTTTCTTTATTTTATACTTGTGTATATTGTTTAATTTTGATTGCCATTACTGTTGTTTTTAATACATTATTTTGATTTTTTCATTCTTCAATGTGTGGTTTCATCTCATTGTTTTCATGCATGTCATGATATGGGTTTTCAGGTTCACTTGCAACCATTGTGTGTGTGTGAGACACGTGTTCATTTACATTGTTTCCATTGGAGTAGTATCATGGGCGCATGTAATACTTGGTTGTGTCTTTGGGCTGTGGTGGCTGGCCATGAGGCCCATGCTTGAGGATTGTCAGGGCCTGTGGGCAGGGGGACATGTGTGGGGGCCTGGTGGTGCTGCCCCTGCACTGCTAGGGGGTGGGGGTGATAGGGGACATGAGTGGGGGCCTGGTGGAGGCTGCCCCACAGTCCTGGGGGGTGGGGGTGGTGGGAGACATGAGTGGGGGCCTGGTGGAGGCTGCCCCTGCACTGCTGGGGGGTGGGGGTGGTGGGAGACATGAGTGGGGGCCTGGTGGAGGCTGCCCCTGCACTGGTGGGGGTGGTGGGAGACATGAGTGGGGGCCTGGTGGAGGCTGCCCCTGGTGGCTGGGGGGTGGGGATGGTGGGAGACATGAGTGGGGGCCTGGTGGAGGCTGCCCCTGCACTGCTAGGGGGTGGGGGTGATAGGGGACATGAGTGGGGGCCTGGTGGAGGCTGCCCCTGGTGGCTGGGGGTGGGGGTGGTGGGAGACATGAGTGGGGGCCTGGTGGAGGCTGCCCCTGGTGGCTGGGGGTGGGGGTGGTGGGAGACATGAGTGGGGGCCTGGTGGAGGCTGCCCCTGCACTGCTAGGGGGTGGGGGTGGTGGGAGACATGGGTGGGGGCCTGGTGGAGAGTGCCCGGCACTGCCAGGGGGTCGGGGTGGTGGCAGACATGAGTGGGGGCCTGGTGGTGCTGCCCCTGCACTGCTAGGGGGTGGGGGTGGTGGGAGACATGGGTGGGGGCCTGGTGAAGGGTGCCCCTGCACTGCTGGGGGTGGGGGTGGTGGGAGACATGAGTGGGGGCCTGGTGGAGGCTGCCCCACAGTCCTGGGGGGTGGGGGTGGTGGGAGACATGAGTGGGGGCCTGGTGGAGGTTGCCCCTGGTGGCTGGGGGGTGGGGGTGGTGGGAGACATGAGTGGGGGGCCTGGTGGAGGCTGCCCCTGGTGGCTGGGGGGTGGGGGTGGTGGGAGACATGAGTGGGGGGGCTGGTGGAGGCTGCCCCTGGTGGCTGGGTGGTGGGGATGGTGGGAGACATGAGTGGGGGCCTGGTGGAGGCTGCCCCACAGTCCTGGGGGGTGGGGTGGGTGGGAGACATGAGAGGGGGCCTGGTGGAGGCTGCCCCTGCACTGCTAGGGGGTGGGGGTGGTGTGAGACATGAGTGGGGGCCTGGTGGAGGCTGCCCCTGGTGGCTGGGGGGTGGGGGTGGTGGGAGACATGAGTGGGGGCCTGGTGGAGGCTGCCCCACAGTCCTGGGGGGTGGGGTGGGTGGGAGACATGAGTGGGGGCCTGGTGGAGGCTGCCCCTGCACTGCTAGGTGGTGGGGGTGCAGGGGGACATGAGTGGGGGCCTGGGGGAGGCTGCCCCTGCACTGCTGGGGGATGGGGGTGGTGGGAGACATGAGTTGGACATGAGTGGGGGCCTGGTGGAGGGTGCCCTGCACTGCTAGGGGGTGGGGGTGGTGGGAGACATGAGTGGGGGCCTGGTGGTGCTGCCCCTGCACTGCTAGGGGGTGGGGGTGGTGGGAGACATGAGTGGGGGCCTGGTGGAGGGTGCCCCTGCACTGCTGGGGGGTAGGGGTGGTGGGAGACATGAGTGGGGGCCTGGTGGAGGCTGCCCCACAGTCCTGGGGGGTGGGGGTGGTGGGAGACATGAGTGGGGGCCTGGTGGAGGCTGCCCCTGGTGGCTGGGGGGTGGGGGTGGTGGGAGACATGAGTGGGGGCCTGGTGGAGGCTGCCCCTGGGGGGTGGGGATGGTGGGAGACATGAGTGGGGGCCTGGTGGAGGCTGCCCCTGCACTGCTGTGGGGTGGGGGTGATAGGGGACATGAGTGGGGGCCTGGTGGTGCTGCCCCTCCACTGCTAGGGGGTGGGGGTGATGGGGGACATGAGTGGGGGCCTGGTGGAGGCTACCCCTGCACTGCTGGGGGTGGGGGTGATAGGGGACATGAGTGGGGGCCTGGTGGAGGGTGCCCCACACTGCTGGAGGGGGGTGGGGGGTGGGAGACATGAGCAGGTGTGCCGGGTAGTCCCCTGTTTTGTGGGCTGCCTGCAGGGGCCGTGGAGGGTGTACAGGGAACACCTGTGAGGACCCACCCAGCCTATTCGAGTGTGTAACTTCCCGCGCACCCCTGTAATACACGTACCCAGCCAAATCGCGTGTGTAACTTCCCGCGCACCCCTGTAATACACGTACCCAGCCAAATCGCGTGTGATAATTCCCGCGTACCCCTGTAATACACGTACCCTGGCTAATCGCGTGTAAAACTTCCCGCGTACCCCTGTAATACATGTACCCAGCCAATTCGCGTGTGATAATTCCCGCGTACCCCTGTAATACACGTACCCTGGCTAATCGCGTGTAAAACTTCCCGCGTACCCCTGTAATACACGTACCCAGCCAAATCGCGTGTGATAATTCCCGCATACCCCTGTAATACACGTACCCTGGCTAATCGCGTGTAAAACTTCCCGCGTACCCCTGTAATACACTTACCCTGGCTAATCGCATGTAAAACTTCCCACGTACCCCTGATATGAACGTTACCCGCTTTGCGTTTCTTGTTTGGCAGCCCTGTAAACTGGTCCAGGGTTAGCGCAGCCCTTTGCGATGATTTAGCGATTTTGATGGCTTTTCCTTGCGCGAGGGCGTTCTTGGGGGCGTTACTGGCGCTGCTGCAGGGTCGCTGCGATACTCTGCGCCACGGCTGGTTTGGGAGCCTAAAATCCATGAATACGCTGTGCGCGGAAATCGGTTTTGGCGCAAGCGCCTGGCGCAGACAATCGCACGCGGACACTCTGCGCCAGCCGCTTGCGACACTTTTCTGCGAAATTCTATGAATTACCCTGAGAATGTTGTGATCATGAATAGCTGGGTAAAACTCTGCAGAACCAAGTCTCAAGTAGCATGATGCTTTTCCATTGGTACTGTTTATTATGTATAGCACCGACAACAGAAAAATGCGGTTGAATCACTTGAGCCTCCCTACATAACCACCTGCAAAGACTTCTTATAGCAGCTTATATCTAATAGACATTAGCTTATTGCAAGCAGCTTATGGCTACTGTTAAGTCTCTGCATACACGGGTCCAAGAAGCATTACCTAAGAAGCCTCAAGAACCATGTCACTCCATTCAGCCTGGCTAGTAAGTGATGGTGAAAGAGTCTCAGATGAAAATGACACTAGCGCCTAGATATTGTGGAACCTATCAAGTCCTCTTTACTACAGACACAGCAATTAATATAAGGGAGATTACCATAGGGGTGCACGTCACCTACTGTAAAAGAAGAGTACCACCTGGAAATGGAATGCACGGTGCTAGCAGTTAGCACGGTGGCGGAATGATGACATTTTGCTGTGTTTGTCAATGAAATCAGGTTATGGGTCATCAAATGGGACTGGAATGTTCAGCTAGGATCTTGAGGAAAATACATTTGACTGATGTGGTGAACACATCTGATATCAAAGCATGGCCCTCGCAGGAGATACTTAATGGCATGGCAAGGGGGGGACTTGTGACCTTGGAGGTACCTGGAATTGTGGTGTGGGCATGTTTTTGAGATTAATCCCTTCACCTGCAAAATGTTGGGAAAGACAGGTTATTTAACCTTGACATCGCCTCCCGAACTGGTCTTCGGATGAGAACTATGCTGAAGCGTTGACTACAACCAAATCGCCCATAATAGCAGCCCCAATTCATTATTCTCCTGCCTTTGTGGTCACAAACCGTGAACCAAATGGCCAAAATGAATTGAATTGGCCTAAAAAATCCTATGTTTCTTTTTTTTAAAACCTTTATTTTTGGTTTTTGTATTATTCTATAAAGACATAAGAACAAATACACACCCACATTAGGGTGGACTTAACTCTGCGCCGTGTCCCATCACCCAACCCCCCCCTCCCTCTCACCCTCCCCCCCGCCCCCCGGCTCGGCCCATAGTTCAACTGTTTGTGCCGTCCTGATTCCAGGTCGATGTAGCATGGAAATGGTGCTGCTAGTTCTGTGCCTTCACTGTGACCTTTCTCCTGTGTCAGAGGCATCTGGTTGGCTGGTAGAGTCCTCTTCTGATTCATTCAGCAAGAATGTTATTAGCGGACCCCAGATGTCTGGAGGCCGGGCATGTAGGGGAAGTTGTTTGACAAAGTCTGTTTCTACATCCTGGCAATAAAGGATGTCTTTGCGCCAGGTGATAAACGATGGGGGGGGGCCTCGGCCCCAGGACATGGCCACTCTCCTCCGGGCCAGTGTCAGCAGAAGTCCCGTCAGTTTCCTTGTCGGGGCAGAGAGCAGCCTAGTCATACCCAACAAGGCCGCTGTCCGGCTTGGTTGTATCGCCTCTCCCACTATTGCTGCCGTTGTCTCCAAGACATGATTCCAGAACGGTGTTATTTCGGGGCAGTCCCATGCCAAATGGACGAAGTCTGCTGAATGTTCTCCACATCTTTCACATTTTGCAGCTGTTTCAAGGCGATGCTTGTTTGCTTTCGCAGGTGTGTAATAGGTCTGGTGTAGAAAGTTAAAATGGATTAGTTTAAAGCGTGAGTTGAGAGCGATTTTTTGAGTTTGCCTCAGGATGTAGGTCCAGTCCTCCTCTGATATTGTACTGTGCAGGGACCTTTCCCATCTGATCTTTGCTTGGAATTCTCAAGCTAGGTTTGCGCAAAATCTAGGCAGTAATATGATTGTTGGCATGTGCCACACTTAGACGGAATTCTCAAACTTAGCCCGCGTTGCATCTAGATAGAAATATGATTGTTAGCAAATACCACACCTAGATGGAATTTCAGAAATGTGATTGTTAGCATATGTGACTCTTAGCATGCACCTCACTTAGAATTATAAACCTGGCCTGCGCGGCATCTAGATAGAAATGTGACTGTTAGCATGTACCGGACCTAGATGGAATCCCACAATTGCAAGGACAGCAATGCCAACTAACCAACCAGCTAACAATTCCATCCATCTGCATACACCTCTCAAACTATAACCAAACACAACCACAAGCCTTAAACGCAGCAATCCGCACAAACTTCACAACAGTGCAACAACAAAACAAACCACACATAGACTTGCACAACAGCACACGACGACTACGGACCATAAAACACCCCAAGCCCAGCCGACGGAACCACCGGGCTGAGGCTGCCAACAGCACATCACTGCTCTCTTGCACTTTTCCAGCTTATTCCTACTAACCCACCCCCTCTCCTCCCATTTTCAGAGCCGCCAGAGCGCCAGGGGACCACTTCGGTGGTGATAGTGCGCGGTACAAATGACCTTTAACATTAACATTAACATATAGTTTAGGTGATGTATCAGAAATAATAGCTTTGTAGATTTGTGACACCAGCTTGCCTGCACCTTGTGCTTGAATGGCGTTGTGTAGTAATTGCCAGGTCTGTGGCTGACGTGGGAAGTCTGGCAGGAGCGCTTGAAACGTGTATCGAGTCCTAAAATAGAGGAATACATCGAGTGCGGTGTCGCCGCCTTTCGCTTTTGCTTGTTGCAGCGTTATAAAGCCGTCCTCAGTGAAGAGATCCCCCAGAGTCTCAATTTTCAGTTTTTTGGCCCACTGATGAAATACTTTTTCAGACGTAAGCGGAACTCCTGGAATGAATTTAACGCGCAAAAGGGGAGAGTATCTCGTTTTTACCCCGTACCTTTGGGCCAATCTCAGCCAAACTCTATATGTGGACAGCATAACGTTCATGGTGGAGTTGGGAACGGGAATTTGACTGAAGATGACTGCGGTTAACAGGTTCGGTGTTGCTAGCGCCCATTCCACCTGAACGTGAGGTCTGATTGTGTGGGAGGCATACCAGTGGCTGAGAAATTGCGCTTGCGCTGCCCAAAAGTACTTTTCCAGGTCTGGGAGGGCGAGGCCACCGCTCGCCACTGGAAGTGTTAGTGTTGCATATGCCACTCTGGCCGGTTTGTCTGCCCATAGTAGTTCGAGGACCATACTTTTTAGTCTCTTCAGGTAAGTTTGAGGAAGGAATATTGGAATATTGGTGAACAGGTAGAGCAATTTTGGTAGGATCACCATCTTGACCAGGGAAGCTCTTCCCCAGAGCGTTAGTGGTAGGGTCTTCCATCTTGTCACCTTTTCCTGGAGGGACTTGGTCACCTCTTCGTAATTGTCGCGGAACACCTCGTGGTAGCTCAGGGACATTTGGATTCCCAGGTATCGGGCATTGGACGTTTTCCATGTGAATTGGAAGTCGTCTTCGAAGGGTTTGGTGGCTGGGGTCAGCGGGAATATGATGGACTTTGATTGATTAATTTTCAGGCCGGAGGCTGTCCCGAATTTGATTACTTCCCTCATGACTGGGTTCAGGTTCTCCTCGGGATCGCGAACGAACAGGACCACGTCGTCCGCGTAGAGGGATATGATGAGCTTGTGCGGTCCAATAACGAGTCCTCTTCGTTGTCGATGTTCTCTTAGGCTGGAGGCCAGCGGTTCCATCACCAGGGCGAAGATCAGTGCTGAAAGTGGACAGCCTTGTCTAGTGCCCCGCTGGAGTATCACTGGAGCTGATTTTGCCGTACCTATGATGATGTTGGAGCGCGGCTCGTTGTACAATAATGATACTAGTTTGATAAAGCGGGCTCCCAGACCCATTCTGGTGAGTACAGCGAACATGAACGGCCATTCCACCGAGTCGAATGCCTTTTCGGCGTCGAGGAGGACCGCTATTGCTTGAGTTGAGGGGTCAAGTGCTTCAATGACGCTGAACAGCCTCCTGATGCCGAAGGTCGTGTTGCGGCCTGGGATGAAGCCTGCCTGATCTGCTAAGATGAGGGTGGGCATCAATGGTAGTAGCCTGTTGGTAAGCACCTTTGCGAGTATTTTGTTGTCGAGATTGAGGAGGGAAATGGGCCTGTACGATGCACAGTCCTCTGGTGGCTTGCCTGGTTTATGCAGGAGGATGACGTTGGCTTCACGGGAGGAGTGGGGGAGTGTCGCTTTTTCTAGTGCCTCGGCGTATACTGCCGCCAGGAGGGGGGCGAGGGTGGTGGCGAAGGCTTTGTAAAATTCCCCCGTTAGGCCATCTGGGCCAGGAGCTTTTGAGCTTGGGAGGGTTTTGATAGCTTCTGTGATCTCCTCTTGAGTGATTAGGTCGTTCAGTGGTTCCCGCAGAGAGTGCTCGACCCAGTACAACTCTGCATCTTCGAGGTACTCCAACGCGACTTGTGGGTCGTTGTTGTGACTGCTGCTGTATAGGTCCTGATAGAAGAGCCTGAATTCCTCCGCTATGTCTTCGTCAGTGTGGACGAAGTGTCCTTGCCTGGACCGAATCCTTTCTATTGGCGATTGATTGTTGTGTGCTTTGACCAGGTTTGCCAGGAGGGCGCCCGGTCTTTGTCCTTCGCCGTATTGTCTGACTAGATTGTTGCGATTTAGAAATTTCACTTCCCGATCCGCTGCGTTTCTGAATTTTTGTAGCTCTTCCCTCAGGGCGACTGGTATGTCCGGGTTGGTTGTGTTGGAGCGCTGGAGTTCAAGTTGTTTTAGTTTCTCTTCACAAGTCGTCGGCTCCCGCCGTATGAGTTTCAATATGCCATTTTCTTTGGCGTGGCAGACCCCTCTGACAAAACACTTTAGAGTTTCCCACAGTGTGCTGGGTGAGGCCACAGATCCTGTGTTGACTTCGAGGAACAACGCGATCTCTTCTCTTAGTTCGGCAGCGAATACCTCATCACGCATTGAGCCGGTTTTGAAACGCCACCGTTGTAGGGGGGGTTTGGGGTGTGCTGGGTTTAGAACGAGAGTTACCGGGGAGTGGTCTGAGAGAGTTCTTGGATGGATATCGCATGGGCCGCTGATCCATGGGCCGTTCATGGAGGTGAACAGATAGTCGATCCTGGAACTCGAGTTGTGTACGGCGGAGTGGAAAGTGTATTCACGCAGCTCCCCTTTAGACGTTCTCCAGGCATCTATCAGATTGAATGCCTTGCAGATTTCTTTTATCTGGAGGCTGGCTTTGGATGGAGGTTGTGGGGTTGCTCTTGATCTGTCTCTCACCGGGTCCAGCACTGTATTCATGTCTCCGCCCCAGATTATGGTCGCAGGTTCTTGGGATGATAGACGGGACATTACCCAGCTGAAGTTGTTGGGGCCGTCTATGTTTGGTGCGTATGAGTTAACAAAGGTGATTTTCTGGCCTGCTATAATGCCGCTCACAAGAAGAGTTCTCCCTACGCTGTCTTTTGTGGTGTGGACAAGCCGGAAGCTGATCCTCTTGTGAATTAAGATTGCAACTCCTCTGGAGTAAGATGAGTACGAGGAGAAGTATCTATGGCAACCCCAGCTCTTGGCCCACTGATGATCCTTCCCTGGGAGTAAGTGAGTTTCTTGAAGCATGGCAACGTCGACTTCGTGTCTTCTAAGGTACTGGAGGATTTTCCTGGTTTTAGATGGGATGTTGCCTCCTCTTATGTTCCAGGTTATGATTCTGAATGGAACGGGTCAGGGTCTACAATGATTCGTTTTTTGTTCCCTATGGTCTTGCCAGGAGTTTCGGTGGATGGACGGTGAGGTAGAGGTGGTGGCGAGCGGAGGGGATACAGGGTCGGGGGATGGCGTGGAACTGGTGGCGCACAACTTGGCCGCTCCTCACGGCTAAACGAGGGTGAGGATGCGCACCTCAACTGGAGGTGGTGTGGTAACTGTGACTTCCCTCCCGCGCGCGGGTAACCCCCAACTGACCCGCGAGGTTCCCTCTTCATAACTAAACTGTAAGGGTTGCTGTGCTTGGGGCACTTGTGCCTCCCGAGAGGGGCGGGTGGCTCTCCAACGCACTGGGAGTGAGTCTCTGCGGTATTAGTTTTATGCATTGGTGCCGGGAGTATGAATCCTGTTCCCTTGGGTGCCTGGGTCGAACATTATGGCGGTTCTCTGCGTCTTTGGTGTTCACGCTGCGGTCTGGGGTTATTAGCGGCGGATCTGCAGCCGGCGTGATCAAGGTAGTCGCTGGCTTCCTCAGGTGTGTGGAAGAAGAGGGCTTTCCCTTCGTGTTGAATGCGAAGCTTTGCTGGGTAGAGCATTGAGTAAAGTATCTGGTTGTCTTGCAGCCTTCTCTTGACTGTCGTGAAGGAGCGCCTCAGTGTTTGAACGGTAGGGGAGAAATCTGGGAAGAACTGGATTGGGTCTCCGTCATATTGCAGTTTCCCTTTTTCTCTGGCTGCCTTGAGTATCGCATCTCTATCTTTATAATTTAATAGTTTTGCAATAATCGGCCGTGGATTTGCGCCTGGGATTGGTCTGGTGTTCGGAATTCTGTGGGCTCGTTCTACTACAAACAATTTGGAGAGAAGCTCTTTCCCGAAGAGATCTATGCAGATCTGTTCGACATGGTCCTCCATTTTCGTTCGGAGTTGTTGTTCTCTGATTCCGATGATTCTGATGTTATTCCTTCGTGAGCGACCCTCTAAGTCTTCATTCTTGGCGCAGACTGCTTTCATCTGGGACTCGAGGGCGGTGACTCTGTTGCGCCATCGTCCAGGTCGGATACTCGTTGCTCCACTGTATCTAACCTATCGGCGTGCTTGTCGAGGCGATGTTGGAGCTGGTCTACTTTAGATGATAGGTTGTCGAGTTTACTGCCTAAGTCGCCAATTCCAGCTTTGAGGTCCATCAGAATTTCCCTGATATCGAAAACTTGGTAATTGCTCTTCTGGCTGGGACCTAGTGGGTGTTGGTGACGCTGCTCCGCTCGCCTCGGACTGCGGTTTGCTGGTGGAGCCAGACCCAAAGATCAGTTTCTTTTGGGATTTGTCTAATTTCCCCATTTTAAACTATCTTCTGCTTCTAAGCACTCGAAAATGGAACAGGCGGATAGCTGGTGGTTAAACACTGGTGATCGAGTGACGCCTCCTGCTTTCGTTAAGGTGGCTACGTTAGGGTAGTAGCTGCGTCGGCGTCGGGTTGCTATTTGGGGGAGGTTTGGAGTGAATTCCTGGCGAGGCGGCTTTTTTCCCCCTTGATTTGCAGAGCCGGCTCCCGCAGTCTACTCCTTATACTGCCGAGGCACTTGAGTATGGGGTTAGCTCGGGGGTTAGGAGCGTCTGCCTCAACTAGAGGGTTTGTAGCGCCGGGTTGCGGAGGCGTCCTCTGAGGTTCTCAGACGGGGGTCGTTGTGCTCCTCTGGCTGCAGGTATTCTGGTTGTGAGATGCCGGGCTTTTCCCGGGCCTCGGTGTGAGGAGTTGTGTCGCCGATCGGCGGGACCCGTATGGCCTTGTGACGCAGCCAAACCCCTAGAAGTGATATTGTTAGTCCGGGTCACTTATGCCTGCCGTTCTGCTGTATGCTATGGGGTGCTGAGGGTCTCTGATCTGGGCACTGTTTCTCGGCGGCCGTGGGGTTTGACAGTGTTGGCCTCGACCAAATGGGCTGATCGCCGTGGCTTTCGCTGTGGCTGCGGGGGATGATGGTGATATCCCCCTGTCGCTGCGTGATCCGCTCCGCACTGCCTTGGGATGGGTGCGGCCCTCGTACGGAGTGGAGGCAGCCGGCTGGGCGTTGGGGACGATTGCTGGTGAGGCGTATCCTGCAGTGCCTCCCTCGTTCACCGATGATTTTGACGGAAGCGCAGGTCGTCCGTAGACAGACGGATCGGGGAGGCAACTTGCGCACGCTGGGGGGAGCTCCTACCTGGGTGCTCGGCGGGAGCACCGCTGCTCGTCGCACTTCTCTTGGAGCTTCGGCCGGGCTGTTGCAAGGACGGAGACTGTGTCTCTTGGCGCCACCGGCGCGCACGTCTACCCGCTGCTTGACGCGGTCCAGCTCTTCACTCCCCACGGGTCTCCGCTGGCTCTGGGTGTCGGGTGTACTCCGATGCCGCCGCTCGGGCTTGATGGGGAGCTCTAGCACCTCTCTCCCGATCCCCTCCTCCGCCCGAGGCTCACTGCCGGCGTGAACGGCAGGCCTTGCTGGCCAGGCCGGGACTCGGCCGCTGCTTTGCCGCCAAAGACGATTTTGGGCTTAAAATGTTCGTCGGCACCTCCTGAATGCGCCTGGCTGTAGTTGTGGGAGAAACGGACACCGCAGAGGGAAGGATGTCGCAGGATTAATGGAGAGCCACACAGAGCTCTCTAGGAGGCAGCCATCTTGGATGGCTCTCTAGCGCCCTCTCAAAAAAAAAATCCTATGTTTCTAACTTTTTTGCAGCTAAAGGACAACACATGGGAAAAGTTACAGTTTGGTAAGGGAATTATTCGGTAGAGCTAATGGTGTGGGATATAAAGACTTAAAAGGACCATCCAACTGAAACCTGCCATAAGATAAACCTGTCTGAGGCAGTACAAGGGTATTGTGACAAACAATGAATTTGCTAATAATAATGGTCCCTATTGCGAACTCATCTGACTAACAACAATGATGCACTGACACAGTGGCAGTGGGGTCAGTCTGGCGAGAGGAGCAGCAGTGATACGTTTTGTGCAGCAGCGACAGATATTGATTCCTCAGAAGAGCTAACAGGATGTGGGAGGAGGCAAATGCAGCCTTTGCAGCTTAGAGCATTTATAAAACCCACTCCTATAGTCAGCGTTTGGGTTGGTTAAGGAAGGCAGCTGGACTCGTCACTGGAGCACAACTGGCCAACACTGACAAACATTGTTAAGCTCAGAATAATTATCGGTCTGAGTATAGTAACAAATGAACTGTTGTCAACCCCTGTTTCTAATGTCACTGCAGCAGGAGATGCTCTTGAATGGGACGTTGTCCGTGCAAAGGTTCAGGATCTACTCAATGAACAGATCATGAGAATCTGATACTAGAACTCAGCAAGAAATCAGGGCTACCAGCGGAGCTGTGGCCATGGAGCAAGATGTAGAAATACAGCAGTTGTAGGTGGCGGGCTGGCGGCATACTCTGTATTCGTTTAAAGGGCCTGTGGATCGAGTTTGTGCACCAACAAGCAAAATCTAACTGGGTCCGTGGGCTGGATGCTCATGGGACTGGGTCACCAATCAAGGCATTCAGGAGGTGCAGGGACTTCAGTGCAAAAATACATTTTGTAGGAAAACATGTTTTCCTGTGTGGGTTTTAAGTCATATGACCTATTTGTCTTATAACATATATAACATTTATTTTTGCGCATTGGTGCTTTCATTTGGCCTTTCCTTTTACAGCTAATATGCAAACAAGGGTAGGCTATTACTGGCAGCTTAGAGCTCCACTCTGCACTTTTTGTAAAAATTTGTGATTGCAACAGCATTGTAACAGCCTTTTGTCAGTGCCTGACTGACTTGCTAGATAGATTTGAACTACTCAGGGTAAACGTAGCACTTAGCTCAGAACTTCCTTTCTTTGCATTTACTAGCATTTATTTGTGCTTCTAACTTTGATTTAATTTAAGCAACGAGCAAGCACTCGTATTATCACCTGTTTGATCTGTTTGTGACTGTGTGTGCGAGCGCTCTGTTGTGTGGGAACTACAGCTCCCAGGAGCCCTAGCGGCTATTTCCTGAAACCTCAGGCGCTTCAGAGGCAAGCCGGTCTGCGCCGGTCCTCACCGATCCCGTTGTCCTTGGCCAGAAACTCTACGCCTAACACCTCAGACTGCCCTGTCCTCCGACCGTGGTAAGAATGGGAATAGGAAAGTTCAATGATCTCCTCTCCAAACTACAAGAGTCACAGAAAATAGGAGCCATACATGCACAAGCACAAGGAACTTTAGATAAGGCCCACAGCGCCCAAGTACTAACTGACCATGACTCCCTCACGAATGTCAGCACTATTCCCTCCTGCAGGTTGTCAACAACAGAACTGGCGCCCATCAGTGATCTTTCCAGGACAGAAACCAAACCAATCCATGAGATAGAACCCCCGTCGCAGAAACTGAAAATATGCCTACTGAACACACGCTCCCTTAACCAACATGTCTCATGTGTACATGACTTGATTGTGTCGGAAAATTTAGACATAATGTGTATTACTGAAACGTGGCTAGAGGATCCTATTGGTCCTACTTGCACTCTGGCAGTACCCACGGGTTACACAATCCATTATACTAATAGAGAAAGCGGGAAATGGGGGGGGGGAGTAGCCATAGTTACTCGCGACTCACTACCTGTGTTTCCCTCTATATTATCCTGTACAGGCTGTGAAATTCTACATCTTAAACACTGCCCCACTGACAACAATTGCATCAATTTCATACTCATTTATAGACCGCCCTCTCTGGAATCAGAGTTCAACAATGAACTCGCTATCCTTGCGGATTCACTTACTGGCCCAAATAAATCAACAATCATCCTTGGTGACTTAAATCGGTGGCGTGGTGACCCAAAAGACAAGGAAGCCATTTCCCTTGAAAAAACATTGGAAAAAATGCACTTCAATGTCATGAATCTCGACCCCACTATGGCAAATGGCCACCAATTGGACTGGGTCATTTCCAATAACATAGAGACCAATAACTATGTTACCACCCCTTGTATATGGTCTGACCACTACAAAATTGTTTTTGACTCACACCTACCTATCCCAGTAAAAAAACTGGCAAACAAGGCAAGCAAAGTTTTTTCCAGAAACTTTAAAAATATAGATAGAGCAGACCTACAATTCTGTATCAACAGTATTCTAGCCGACATTAACGAAACAGACTCATGTGACACTATTATCAAAAAATATGATCAGCAGATGCTTATGCTAATCAACCTGAAAGCACCTAATCGAGAAAAAACTGTTAGGCCTAACCTCAACCACCAAAAATGGTACACACCTGAACTTATCTCTCTTAAGAAAGGAAAAAAACGCAGTGAAATAGAATGGCTTAAAAACCAAACCAATGACCACAAAACAAATTGGAAGTCACTAAAAAAATCCTACAAATCTAAGATCAACGACGCTAAAAAGAACTATTTCAATAGCCAAATCGAAGCATCATCCAATTCATCCAGCAAGCTTTTCGACATTTTGAAATCCTTAGATAAGCCCAAGGCGTTGGCCCCTGATTTTACACCATCACAATCTGAATGCGAAAACACCCAGGCAGCCTTTGCGAACAAAATATCTAAAGCCAGAGAACGCATTGCTCTAGCACAAGCTAATAAACCTCAATGCAGCCTCCCTGCAGAGCAACTAACAACAACCGGAAAGGAGAAGTTTCAATTCCACTCCATCTCCCCAGTAACTATGTTAAAAACACTAGCTTCTATGAAACCATCATCTTGCGCCGAAAATATCCTCCCTCCCAAGATCATCCTACAATATCCTGAAATCTTTGCGCCACTTTTTACTAAAATTGTCAACACCTCATTCCGGGACCAAGTAGAGCCCAACAACATAAAAAAGGTTACCATCACACCCCTAGTAAAAAAACCTACTCTTGACCCTCGTGACCCCAACAACCTAAGACCCATTACAAATTGTAATTTTACTCTTAAAGTACTGGACAAAATAGCAACAGCCCAATTCCAAGAATATGTGGAAAGCCATGAGATCGTACATCCACAACAATCTGGCTTTAGAGCCGTGCATAGCACCGAGACCGCTATGCTGGACCTACAGTCCAGAATGTTGGAAATTATGGACAAGGGAAAGGCTGGTCTTTTGGTCCTGTTGGATCTGAGCGCTGCCTTCGACCTGCTTGACCACCAGCTCTTGCAGCAAGCACTTGAGAAGGTTGCTAATTGCTCCAAGGAATCAATAAGTTGGTTATCATCCTTCCTTGAAAACAGAATATCCAGAGTACACTGAGGGGACAAATTGTCATCCGAATTTAACATCGTCTGCGGGGTACCACAGGGAGCTAGTCTATCCCCCCTGCTCTTCAATCTGTACATCCGATTCCTATGTGAGCTACTACAACAACTCCAGATATTTTTCACCAACTATGCTGACGATACTCAGCTGGTCCTGGAACTGAGTGGGGACTACACTAAGGATAGTACGATACTAAATACACTCTACGGAAACATCGAAGATTGGATGGACAATAACTGGATGTGCCTGAACGGCAATAAAACCGAATTAATGATTTTCGGATCCATCCAGGCTCGAGCCAAACTCCCCGCTGAATATCAGGCCTTCCAAATTAAAGAAACTCTTATTCCAGTGTCTGATAAGGTCAAAGCACTGGGCATCACGTTGGAAGCATCCCTCAACTCTGATGCCCAGGCAACGTATGTGAGTAAAAACTGTAATTATTACATCCGGCTACTTAAAGCCATTAGACCACTATTGAGTGAGAAAAACTGTGCCACAATAGCAAGAGCTACCATCATGTCACGTTTGGACTATGGTAATGCCCTCCTAGTAGGAGCTAGTAAGCAAAGTATCCAAAAATTCCAGCTGGTCCAAAACAATGCGATCAGAATGGTCAAAAAGAAAGCAAGAAGTGAACACATCAGTGAAGCTAGGCGGGACCTCCATTGGCTGAGAATAGAGGAACGCATACAATTTAAGTCTATGTGCCTTACTCACAAGTGTTTATATGGCAAGGCACCAGCCTATTTGAAGTCCAAACTCACATTTTACCATCCTTCCAGGGCATTAAGATCAGAAGCTAATGGGCTCATAACGCCTCTGAAACACAAGAAGGAACTTGGTATGGGCAGAGCCTTCCCTAACCAAGCGGCCTCTAACTGGAACAAATTGCCGAAGTACCTTAGATTGGAGTCCGATCATTTGGTCTTCCGCAAAAAACTAAAAACAGAGCTTTTCAAGTAACACATGTTTAGGACCCAATGAATTAGCCAACCTGTAGTTGTATGTATTTGTCCTGTTGCTTCTTCAGGCTCCACCTTGAGCTATGTACATGTCTACATGTAAGCGCCCCGATGCCTGCGGGCGGTTGGCGCTATATAAATAAATAAATAAATAAAATAATTTCTTAAATGAGACTACAACTCATCAGAATCCTTGATGACCTATAGCATGAGGCTTGGCCACAATAATTCAGCGAGAAATCGACGTAGCTGTGGCCATGGAGAAAGATGCGGAAATACTGCAGTTGGAGGTGCTAGCATATGCAGTGTTCGTTTCAGGCCAAATGGCCTGTTGATTAAGTCTGTACACTAATAAGTCAAATTCTACTAGTCCGTGGGCTGGATGCTCACAGGAATGGTTCATCCATCGTAACATTTGGAAGTGGCAAATTCCTGATCAGCCTTCTCGGTTCCTGACTAGTGCCCTGGAGGCAACCCATGCGTCTGGATAGGTTTAGGAACTGATTGGATGTTATGGCCTCTCAAACTTCCATAGCTGCAATATCTGAACAATCTAGTGACAGGCCAAGTGATGCTAATGGGGAACAGAATTTGTAGGGAAGGTTGAGACATTTCTACAGCCATGTAATGCACTTAATTATTCACACTCAATGGATGTCACGGATGGTAGGATGCCATCAGTAGACAAACATTTTCTGCTTAGAATTAGAACTAGAATTCATAACATATTTTGACCAGTGTAGAACCGAGTTAGTGAATTTGCAGTAGGAAGTGTATCTAGATTAGTCCAGTATGATCACACAAAGGTTTGATGACTCACTACAGCCTGTACCTCAGGAAATAACTGATTTGAAAAGACAGAACACAGATTATAAACAGTCCTTGATGAAAAGATGAAAAGAAACGAGCCTTCTAGATCGCCCACCACTATGCCACCTTATGTACGCCCTGAGATGTGATATGTATAGTAACTGAAAATATCAAAGACGCCAATGACCTTCTCCATTGTAGGGCAAATACTTTTTTATGTTCTTTTAGCAGGATTGTTTGCTTTTGCAGGTGCATACGTAAATTGGATAGAGTAAATATATATACATCCAGACCTCCACCGACCACTAATGGGGGATGTGTAAACCTTTTCAGTAAGAAAGGGGATGCAGAACAAATGAGATGATGGCTGGAAGGTTTAGAATTAATCTTAACTGCTGGCATTGCTCTGGGCACCGTTCCAGACCATCGTTCTTCTCCTGCCAAGCCATTTTAAAAAAGGGGAAAGACCATATATATATATATATATATATATATATATATATATATATATAATTTCTGAGGCTTGTGGAATCTGCTTAGATCACATGCTGTGCATAGGCCGACATCTAGTGGAAGCTGCAGAGTATTACAGTTTGTTTTTTGAAACTTGAAAAGGGGCGTCGAACTAGGGCGTGCCAGTAATACTATCCCTAGTGCGATGTTCACTGTATCCATGGGCCCTCACGCGTGTAGGACCCTCAGATTGTTTTTTTCCGACATACTTGTCGGAAGCATAGTTGCAGAGTTCCCTGGCTTTTAGCCATTTATCATAGAATTATCAAAAAATCCCCGTTATCAAACCCCACGTCGAAGTTCGCCGAAGATCGACGTCGGTACTTGAGTCCAAAGAACTGCTGTCGAGACTACACGCTGGACTTTGGGCCTTGGAAGGCCTCTGGCCTCGGCCCTGCAAGTAGGGAGAGTAAGGGGTGGACATACACACACTCGTTTCCTACATATTCCCGCCCACTGCCAGATATTGACACATGGAGAGTACTCCATTTAAATTCTGCCGGAAGTGCAACTGTAAGTTCCCCTGGGTAGATAAACATAACACCTGTAACCTGTGTCTTCCAAGAGAGACCACCCTGAGGCAAATTGTAGAGCTTGTAAGCTGTTCAAGGCCAAGACACTTAAGGACCGCTCCACCCAGCGTTGGGACCACTACGCCAGGCAACTCGAGGCCATGGATGCAGTGGGTTCCTTCAGCGATGGCAGCAACACCGCTATATCGGATGGCGAGGGCACAGGGGTGTCATCGGGCACCCAAGTGCAAGCCCCCAACCTTGGAGGACTGACCGGCGGTTCAATTATCGGGACAACACCCGGCGGCAAGAGCGCTACCCACACCTCTTCCACTAAACACACTACCCCTCCCGAGATTCGACACGCGTGTCGAGTGATCGGAATAAGAAGGCACAGAGAGAGCTGTCCGCTGAATCGGTGTCCTCTGGGCGTTCGAGGTCACGGTCGCCCCATGACACACAGCAACCATCCACGATTGCTAAGAGTGCCACACTACCTAAAGTGACGGAGGTATGGTCGTCAGAAGACGAATCCCCAGGCAGCACATTCGACGGCTACTCCGGTAGTTTGTTCAACGTCTGCTTCCGAGATTCCACGCCCCACTGCCAAGACTCCCGAATCTCGTGATCCCTCCCCCGATTCTCAACGCCAGGCATCGAAAGATTCAGGAAAATCCAAGGGGTCAGGAAAACATTTCTCTACACATGGGAAAGGGGAAAAACAACATAAAGCCCCTGAACACCAGGTTCAGAAGGAGAAACACCCCAAATCTTTATAAAAATCCAAGGCCCCTGACCCTGTCATTAGGCCAAAAATTGTCCCTCCCACTCCCCAGAATATGGGAATAGAGGAGGAACCACAGCAGGATAGGGTCATTCCCAGTTCCAAGGAATGGAACTCGGAAGACATTGACAGGGCAATGAGGAGAATGTCCTTTTTTGTAGATTTTTACAAAAAAGACCCTAATTACTTCCAGAGCTATCACAATACCTCTGCCCCTTCGCGATCCAACGACCCTCAACCTCCTACTAAGAGACTCCATACTTAGACTCCAGTTCAGGGGCTGATTTCAGACCCTTTCAGTGTGGAACCTTACCAGCGGTATGGTGAGGATTCGGAAGTACAAATACTAGACGACCAGATCGGGGTCGATTACTATGGAGATGATGTGGACCAGGAAGAGGAGGAGGAAGACGAGGCAGAGGACTATAGTCTCGACTCCCCTGTTCCCAAGGACCCCCCGGTGAATGACTCACCTGTTGACAATCAGCCTTTGCTTAACGAAGTTTTAGCCAAGGCGGCAGCCCATTTCCAAATTGACACTCAGGGGGCCCAAGAAGAGAGAGATTTTGCAGAGCAAATTCTAGGGGATAAAAGATACATTGCCCAGGCTATCCCCATTCTAAAGTCTATTCAACGCAGAATTGATCCTTCTCTGCTCACCCCTAATCTTACCCGGGCAGTTAACCCACGAATAGAAAAATTATTCAGGGCCGCTCCCTCCGACCCACTTTATATAAGGGGTCAGCTAAAACCCGACTCATTAGTGAGTACAACCACCAGAAAAAGAGCGGGAACACCACTAGCATCTTCGGAAGCTCCCCCAGACAAGGAGAGCAAGAGAATATATGGGCTAGGAAGGAAAGTGGCATCCACGTCGGCATACCAAGCACATATGGCAAATACCACCACTCTGCTGGCAAGCTACAACTGCCACCAATAGGAACAGGTAGCTGCCCTCATTGCCTCCGCACCAGAACCTCTAAAGAGCCAGTTGGCCCAGATTGCGTCGGAAGGAAGATCAGTGTCCGGATGCATTCTCAAGGCTAACTTCGATGCAGCAGACAATGCAGGGAGGCTGATAGAAGAAAGCACAGTAATCAAAAGAAACGCTTGGCTGAGGCAGTCGGGGTTTAAACCCGAGACCCAAGCCACCCTCATTGACATGCCGGTGGAACCGAACGTCCTGTTTGGAAAAGCAGTCGAGGAAGCACTAAAAACGGCTAAGGATGAATATGACACCTTAAAGTCCCTTGGCCAACTAACAAATAAACCTACAAACCAGCAGGGAAATAATAATTTTCGTTGCTTTCGTGGCCAAAACTCCCAGAGACGGTCCAATTACTATCAGAACCAAGGAACCTCGTGGGGCGGCAACCAAAAAGCTACCCAGGGTTTCGCCAGAGGTCAAAAGAGGGGCCGTGGTAGGGGGAGAGGCAGCCCAGTTAGAGTCGCTAACGCCTCCCAAAAAACAGTGACTTTCCGCTCCGGGTCCCTTCCCATGCATCCCCAGTAGGGGGGCGCATTTCCATCTTCACCCATGCAAGGGAAGGGATCACTTCCGTCAGATGGGTGCTGTCCACAGTGTACGCGGGATACTGTATCGAACTATTGGAACGCCCCCACGACCACCCTCCAAGACAGAAGATACACTCCTTGGAGCACCAAAGAATCCTCCTCGAGGAGATCGTCATTCTTCTTGCAAAGGACGCAATAGAACTTGTTCCGGGCAACCAGGTAAACAAGGGTATTTATTGAACTTACTTCCTTGTGCAAAAAAAAGATCTAACAATGCACCCAGTAATAGACTTACGCCCTGCAAACAAGTATGTCAAGCCACAAAAATTTTGCATGACTACACTCCAGGAAGTAATCCCCCTACTAAAAAGAGGGGATTACATGGCAACATTGGATATAAAAGATGCTTATTTTCATATTTCCATGCTCCCAGCGCACAGAAGATTCTTGCGTTTCAAGGTTGACAGCCAGCACTACCAGTTCAAGGTGCTGCCCTTCGGTATAGCCTCGGCTCCAAGGGTATTCACCAAGGTACTGGCGGTGGTGGTGGCGCACCTTCACAGGGAGGCAATCCCAGTGTACCCTTGCCTGGACGACTGGCTCATCACAGGGGAAACCCCCGTAATTTGCAGATCCAACATTCAAAGACAAATCGACCTCCTCTTCTAATTGGGCTTCTCAATCAACGAGAAAAAATCAAGCCTGGTGCCAAGCACCTCCAAACAGTTCCTAGGAGCTTTCCTAGACACCAAAGAGGGGTTGGCCTTTCCATCAGAGGAAAGAATTCGGAATCTATTACTGCAAAATCCTCAATATCAGTCTGGTCGCCAGATAAGGGTGCGCAAAGCAATGTGTTTGCTAGGCATGATGGCATCATGAATTTACCTGTTTCCCCACTTGTGCCTGCGCATGTGACCCATGCAGGAATGGTTGGCAAAACAGTGGTCTCAGGCAAGTGGTCAGTGGGACGATCTAGTGGTTGTTTCGCCAACACTAGTACAGAGTCTTCGATGGTGGACAAGAGAGAATCTTTCAAAGGGGAAACCCTTTTACGACCCAGAAATTCAGGCCGTAGTCACAACAGACGCGTTCCCTGTCAGGGTGGGGAGCACACCTCCTTCACCACACAGCTCAGGGTCTCTGGTCTCACACAGTGGCTCAGAATCACATCAACCTGCTAGAACTTCTTCAGAGCGCTTTGGGCGTTCGAACCCCATCTATCCAACCCCTCAGTGCAGATCCTAACAGACAGCACGACGGCAATGTTTTACATAAACAAACAGGGGGGCACTCGTTCGCAAAATCTGTCCAGGCTTGCCCAGAAAATTTGGATATGGGCACTCAGACGGAACATTTACCTGTCATCTCAACATGTTCCTGCGAATCTCAATTCCCTAGCGGACGCTTTGAGCAGAGATCCCCTCCTAGAAGAGCACGAATGGGGTCTACACAAAGTCGTAGAAGATCTCTTCTCTCAGTGGGGTTCCCCCCACTAAAGACCTATTTGACACAAGGGAAAACGGACAATGCCCGGAATTCACATCCAGGTTCCCCCAGCCAGGCTCCAAGGGGAACGCTCTATGGATGAATTGGTCAGGGATGTTTGCCTATGCTTTTCCACCAACCCCTCTGATGAGGAAGGTGGTCAACAAGATGCACAGGGAATCAATAACGCTCATCCTAGTTGCTCCTATGTCGGCGAGACAACCATGGTTCCCACACCTACGCAGATTGGCGGTGTGTGACCCCATCAGACTCCCGTGCTGGTACAACCTACTCTCCCAGCACGAAGGACAAACAGTGCATCTTCAACTGAACTCGTTGAACTTGGCAGCATGGCTCCTGAAGTCCTAGAGTTCGGCCATCTCAATTTACCCCAGAGATGTATGGATATTTTAAAGGAATCAAGAAAATCTAACACAAGGCACTGTTATTTTGACAAATGGAAAAGATTTGTTATTTGGTGCCAGAATAAACAAATCAACCCAATTGATTGCACTCCTTCCAATATTGTCACCTACATGCTCCACCTTCTGGACGCAGGATTGGTATTTAATTCACTCAAGGTACACCTCGCGGCTCTGTCAGCCTACACCACCTCCCATAACTAAGTGTCATGGTGGAAAGTGCCATTTGTCAAAGCCTTTATGGAAGGGGTGAAGAGACTCCACCCTCCAATTACTAACCCACCACCAGGGTGGGACCTTAATGTGGTGCTTGGTAAACTCATGGGCCCCCCTTTGAACCCATGTATAAACCTAGTCTCAAACACCTGACTTATAAAACTGCCTTCTTAGTAGCCATTACATATATAAGAAGGGTCAGTGCAATGCAAGCTCTATCAGTGCAGGATCCTTTCTTAACTGTCCATAAAGATAAACTGGTTCTACGAACTCGCCCTAAGTTCTCACCTAAGTTTATTTCTAAATTTCATGTTAACCAGTCCATTGAGCTACTGGCCTTTTTCCAAGAACCCAAAAGCTCTGCTGAGGTGAAACTTCACACATTAGATGTGAGAAGAGCGGTCCTCTACTACGTAGACAAGACCAGACCGCTAAGAAAGACAGATCAACTGTTCCTCTCCGTAGCTACAGGCAGAGAAGGAGATCGCGTCTCTAAGGGCGCCATCTCTAAATGGATAGTCAAATGTATCCAGCTGTGTTACTCCCTTTCATAAAAGACACTGCCTTTTACACCTTGGGCCCACTCTACAAGAGGTACTGGGGCCACTCTGGCTTTCATTGCAAATGTACCCCTTGACACCATTTGCAAAGCAGCTACATGGAGCTCTATTCACACTTTTACTCGGCACTACTGCATTGGCACTCATTCCAAGACAGATACTCAAGTGGGACAAGCGGTTCTAAAACATTTGTTCGCTCATGGCCCTTCTCACATCCCACCTCCTTCTTCTAACAATGGTCGCTAATCTATTCGAAGCATGTGATCTAAGGAGGTTCCACAAGCCTAAGAAGGGATACATTACTCACTGTAAACGTATTTCTGATGCTTGTATCTGCTTAGATTCACATGCGCCCGCCCTTCCTCCCCTTTGAGAGAAGGCGCATGGATGCTTGTAGTCTTATTTGCTTGGATACTCTACTCACGCTACTCCTCATGTTAGAAAAAATACAATATGAGGGTCCTACACGCGTGAGGGATCATGGGTACAGTGGACATCACACTAGGGATAGTATTACTGGCACGCCCTAGTTCGACGCCCCTATTCGAGTTTAAAAAAACAAACTGTAATACTCCGCAGCTTCCACTAGATGTTGGCCTATGCACAGCATGTGCATCTAAGCAGATACAAGCATCAGAAATACGATTACAGTGAGAAATGTATCCCATATATATCGGGCTTTACCCCACCCAAAATCCAGCCCTAAATACTTGGTCACATCCCTTCTGCACGAAACCCACAAGCATCGCCCGACATGTTTCAACCTCGTTGGGCCTCATCAGTGAGGAACAGCTTGAGTTTTAAGGCCCAGCAGGCATGAGACCCACTTCTGCTTGGGGTGACTTTAGCAAAGCAAAGGGATTAATATGATGACTTGCATATGGGCTTCCCAAACGAGACAAATATGTCTGAGGATGCTTGTGGTCTTGTTCAGAAGGGATGTGATCAAGCAGTTCAGGCTGGACTGCCCCTTTAGGCGTGGGACCAAGCCTGATTTGCATATTGTCTTTCCCTTTTGTAATCATTGGCAGGTGAAGAATGATGGTCGGGAGGGTTGCCCAGAACAATGGCAGAGGTTAAGGTTAATTCTAAACCTTTCAGCTATCACCCCTTTTGCTTTACTGTAGCCACCACGAGTGGGACGGGTATGCCGACACGTGGGTCCCATGCCCGCTGGGCCTAGAGACCCAAGCTACTCTTCACTGATGAGGCCCAATGAGGCTGAAACATGTCTGGGGATGCTTGCGGTCTTGTGCAGAAGGGATGTGAACAAGCAGTACGACTGGACTACCCCTTTTGGGGTGGGACCAAGCCTGATTTGCATATGGTCTTTTCCTTTTGTATTGGCTTAGTAGGTGAAGGACTATGTTCTGGAGGGTTGCCCAGAGCAATGCCAAAGGTTAAAATTAATTCTAAACCTTCCAGCCATCATTCTTTTTGCTTTGTTGTAGAGAGGATGTAGGCACGCAGGTGGAAGATGAAATGAGCACCCTGGTGTGTTTTGATAGCTAGATTGTAGCCAAGGATTAATATAGGTCTATCCGTGTAGACCAGGTTCCCAAGAAATACATGTTCTATCGAACATGGTGAGGAACAATGTAGAAAGGGTAGTGCTGCACTTCAATGCAAAAGCAGGCATTTTGAGGCAAGAATGGCATTTTGAGGCAAGAATTGTGGTTTTCCTGTATGGGTTTTTAGTCCCTGACAAATTCATCACATAATATATATATCATTCATTCCTGGAAATTCTTCTTTACAGCTACTACACAGGATTTTCCTGAATGAGACTAATATTGTTATATTCATTATGATACATAATGCCTAATGATTTACAAAGTCTGTCCGTATTGTGTGAATGGGTCTTGAGGATCTACAATAGAGACTATACAGTGGCTGTCGAGGCCAAATGGTGCTGAGCAACTTGACAAGGATTCGAGGATTTGATCATAGAAAATCACTAGCATGTTATAGCAAGGAAAGATGGCGATTGTGGCCGTCGTCCGGCGGGAGCCTTCTAGAAAGAATGGGTCAGGTGATTTATCGACAGGTACATATGCGTTGACAACTCACTTTCCTCCCATCTTCATGAACTTAAGGACTCCTCCCTAAGTATTATATTGCAGTTTCCAGAATATTTCTTTTGTTTTGTTCTTATCACAAGGGCAGAGCCTATAAAGATGGAGGTCTGGTGGGTGGGTTAGGTTTGTTCTGGTAGGGTAAACATGTTGTGTTGGTTGTCATGCCGGATAATAAAGCCGTCTCTGACTGTGCTGCTATCCAAGAATTTATTTTTATTTATTTTATTTTTATTTGTACATTTGTACATTTGTAGAGTGCACAACAGCCCACAGGCACCTAGGCGCTAAGTCTTAAGAATGTGGTTACACTTGATGCAGATAAGAATGATTTTGTGGGCCTGGTTTCTCCACCACTCTCCTCTAGCCATTGTTCCATACTCCTTCACATAAAACTGCCACTATGTTATTTATGTGTGCCACACAGTGCCACTTTCAGAGGCATTGCTAAAAGATGGAGGCTTTCTAGTGCAACATTTTTAAACCTGGTACCAATTGCTCATGAAAGTGAGGCACCTTTGAAAAATTAAGATTTTTTTTGGTTTTGCCTGTTTCTAAAACATTAATCCCTGATGTGTAGTCACTATACAGCACAAACTGCTTTCCCTAAATGTGTGGACTTAAATGCTCTACCACCCGGGAACATACGGTTTTCGTTCAATTGCACACTAGTTCTATCAGCCAGTGTGAAAAGACTTCCACTTAAAAAGCGATCACCTCTACCTCTCCTGCCTCCTTGTAACATAGACCGCTATCACACTGTCACATCAAACAACTGGAGATGGGTGCATAATCAAAGTTAATCTTTAGCTGCTAAAAGCCACCTTCTCGTTTTAAAAGTTTGATCCCAATCCTGAGAACTTTCAAACATTCCTTTTTTTGTTAAAAAATCCTACACCAGTTTTGCAAATATTACATGAGCCAGAACTCTTAATTCATCCTTGTCATTTTTCCTTGGTGCCTTCTTCATCCCCTGCACAAGATTATGATTACATTTGATCTCCCCACCCCCATTGAAAGTTTACATCCTTACTCATCTTTCCTTAGTGCCCCATCCAACAAGTATTTCATTGCAGGCTTTGGAACCCTATTATGTTTTTCCTCAAATGTTCAATGTACTATGTTGTCATCCAGGAAAATGACTACATTTGAACATTACTCAAAGATAAAGGGCCTGGTCCTCCTTAATGTAGCTATGTCTTACCCCAGGGAAATCCATACCTTTTGCATTTCCAAGTTACACTCTATTCACAAAGCAGTGTAGAACAGTTCACGTTTTTTAGTAAGTTAAAGAGGCCTGCATAATGTACATGTTCTGTTCAAATTGTTGAGTGCAATGATCACTTTTAAAGAAACATATTGGCACTTATCAATAACTAACCACACAAAAGAAAAGTCCTTATGTACAATAAGCATGTTAGAGACACATGGGTAGCGTTTGGGAAAGTGCAATGTGGGTAGGGTGGATAGTCACTAGGGTGAGAGCAAAGGGTTACATGCGCGTGGAGTTAGTATAAGATTATAGCCGAGGTGACAAAGTTAACAGAAGATGAGTTGGCAGGGGAGTGGGTTGGAGTAAGACAGGTGGAAAGAGACAGACACTAGAACCCATTAAACCTGGTTTAGAATCCACCAAGGAAGAGCTTAAAATATCATTAAAATATCAAAATATCATGTCTGGGATAATATTTTCAGATGCAACAAAGGGAGGAAGAACCCTGCACTATACTTTGTATACAATTGTATTTCTTTTTCACATGACCATGATTTGATGTAAATGTGGAAGACTATACCGGTCCAACACCATTGTCACCTCAATGATCTGCCTTCCTCTTAGGTACACTTTTGCATTCTTCCCATTTCAGATACAAATCAACCAGGCAGAAAGTTCTTCTCACCTCATAATACATATTGTATATGGTACTCTACACGTGGGAGTAAAAACGATAGGTTATCTTTGTTTTTTTGTTTGGGATTTATAAAGCACAGACACTGCACCTGAAGCCATCAAGGCAGTGTCACAATAAGTGAGGAGATCATCACATGAGCATCTATTATGGATGTTGACAATAAATTGACATTTTGCCTAAAACAATGAATACTTTCATTTCTTAATAAATAGCATTTTATCGTTCACCAAATTATTAATATGATCTGTTCTTATGAATTATGTTGATAAATTGAATTTGCCTGACACAATTGCATGGATTGAATCTTTGTTTAAGAAATTAAACATTTCTGAATAAACTAAATTTGAATTTGAGCTTGAATAATCTGTCAGATGATTACACTTTTTTTGCTGCCAGAACTGAAAAAAAAGCCAACGCCCCCCCACCCCCCAACCCTCCGAGGAGTCTTTCACAACTATGGAGATGGAGGACTGTGATCTAAGCTTTCTGTTAGGCCAATAGCACTTATGCTCTGCGTGAGAGAGGTTTCTATGTTGCAGTGTAAAGAAAAATGAAGCTTTAAGATCAACATGGTTTGAAATGGGGAGCTAGTGTAGGAAAGCCAATTGGGTGAAAAAAATGCTTACATTTATTAAGCCCCATCAAGATTCTTGCGTCCATATTCAGGACCCATGTCAACAAATCAGCTTATTAGAAGAAGTCAGATAACATATATGCTGTTGTCGAAATCAAAGCTTGATGGTGTGAGTTAACAGCTGTCTGCTTGTACAGAAAACTAAGCAATGGTGGAAGGTATTGTACAAGATTAAGATGAAATAAGCAATTTGACGTCTCAGGAAACCTAAGCCTCCAAGGTTGGATGTGCATTCATCAGATACCCAGTTGCCAACCACTGGTTCTGGGGTCGGGCAAAGGTCAAATGAGTTGGGACAGACTTTTTGTTCCAGGGACTATGTATAGTGTTAACTGTAGGACCCTCAGTTGTACTGGGGCTAATCTTAAAAATAGTTTTCAATTATGCTTGATTTAATATATAATGGGAGTCCTTCAGTTGACTTGAGATAAAATCTTTTTTATGGGTGAGTGTCACAAAATGTGCATGTTGTCTGTTGTCCGTGGGGGAAAACGCGTTTGTCCTTGATTATATTGACTAGGGAGAGAAAGAACAGATTGGACAAAAGGAGAGACAGATCCAAGCCCTGTATGGCTGTAAAATGGATATGAAAGGGGACTGTGGATCTATTATCCATTCCAACACAGTTGCACCCAACCCCATGGATTCCAGGTGATCGAGAACTGAATATGTAACAGTGTTGAAGGCTGCCGATCGATCCAACATATCAACACACTGACTACCTCCTTCAGCTGATCAAACGTTGTCCTGGTTACTATTTCAGTACTGTGGCCAGCTCCAGATACTAACTGGAGTGACCAATGCACACTTTTAAGGAACTGGTACTATGCCTGCGTAAAAAGATGAAAATAGTTTTTGACTTAGAAGACAGCTGCAATGTCTTTAAAGATGTTTTTGGGGAACAGTGTCTAACTGCGATCCTTGGCTTTTTGGTAAGTTGGGGATCTAGACATGTAGCAATGTTTTGCTGTTGGCGCATTGGAATGGAGGTACGTTTATGTTTCTGGCTCCACAATGTTTGTTTTTCTCTCACTAAACATCCATCCCGACAAATTCTAGGACTGGTATAATTATATTAACAGACTCAAGTCCCAGAATATGTTAGAAAAGTGCTGGATAGTGGGAAAAGCAAACATTGTTCTCCCGACTGTATTTTTTACCACTGATAATATCATTGGATTGTCGAAGCATTGACACTTTGGTGGGTTCAGTGGTGTTGCATGCCAGTTTGCACTAGTGATTGCAGCTAGAATACAGTCTTTGAGCACCATATTGCTGTTGATTACTCGCCTCTGCTTGGGCTACCAAACACTACTGTTCAAAGATACTTTTAACTGAATTTCAAATGTCTCTTACCTTAGTGTTCCCCTGCTGTCCCTTTAGCATATTTTACATTGTATTGTTCCAAGAAATATTGCAATGTCTTTAGCTGTTTATTGGTCATACAATACAACATGTTTAAAAAATAATTTGAATATGGAAGAATCTTGTATTTGCTCTTGATTCTACTCGATTCTGTTAGTTCGAGTCATGTCTTCTTTCTGTTTTCGTATAGTCATTTTTCAGTGAAACTTGATCTGCAAATTAGAGGGTTCTCTTGTGTCGTGCAAAGTGACTACTCTGTGTGATGGGTCCTAGGCCTCATCGCACATCTGCAAATATATCTCTGAAGCATGGGTATATGTGTTGTGTCTTCGTGTTAAGTTGGACAGCAGTATAGTTCCTGCACTTGTTTTATGTGATATTTGTCTGGATATTTTTCAGTTCAATATGCTGAGGTTGTCCAACTGGAAGTATACTGGGGTTGTCAAATGGGGAGAAAACTGAATATTATCATAGAGCTATAAAAAGTAGCATTGGCAACCACTGAATATACTTGGATTGCCAAAGTGGAAGTTTACTGGAATGTTCAAGCGGGGAGTCTACTTAGACAAACTTGCATTATTCAGAGTCAAACTCTGAGTACACCAGGATTTTCCAAGGGGCGGGGAGATATACATAGTTTGTTAAAAAGGAGATTTACTGGTAGTCGCAGACTGGTATTGTACAACTCAAACTGGGAGAGGGCAATCAAGCTTGATGTCCTCCACACTGAAATTGTGCACGCACTATCACGGTCCCCCACCCCTTAATACCCTTTTACCCTGCCATTATTGTGGGTGCACAGTTAACCTGCCTCTGAATATTCCTTTCTGTCCCCTGTCTGCATGTATTATAAGATGTTCATGTTCTACCTCACCACTAAATTAATCTGGTTTCATGTTCATTTAACAAGTTTTGCTTGTCTGGTCAAATGTTGGCCATGCATGTCATGAGTGCATATTGTAATAAGGAATGAGGGGTACAAGTGTTCTGTGTTTGTCAGTTAGGCAGTCAGATCCTGTCCCAGAGTGGTAGAGAATATACCAGTGTTGAAATGGTCCCAATGTATTTACCTATAAATTTAGTAAGTATCATAACTAGTAGCACAGCTTCCGAGTTAGCTTTTCGACCAGGTATCTTGGTCTCACTGTATTAATGTCTTCATCACTTTGTTCTGATTGGCTTTTTTTAAGGAGTCATGCCATGCTGTCCTTTTTTCTGTCCTTCAATTTCTTGTGCAGGATTTCTTTCTTTTCCATGAATGGTGCCGTTGGTGTAACTGTTGCTTTACTTTTTGTTACCCAATTGTAGGACAATGGATACCCAGATGCCCCCATCCTCGATCGACTTGATCTCTTGGAAAAAGAGAGTGAAATCGGAGTACATGAGACTTCGACAGCTCAAGCGATTCCAGTCAAACATGGGAGCTAAGGTAGGCAACTGTGGGCAAAACTCTGATTTTAATGTTAGCATTTTTCTAATCCGCTTCTGGCATTTCACCAAGCTAGGCAGGGGGCAGATCGGCCTCAATCACAAACGAATAAAACCAATATGCATGATGTTAAAATAAATACATGAAATCCTACAATAAGAACAAAACCAATTTTTCCCTTAGCCCTTTTTTGTTAAGAGTGGTCTGATCACCCCAACCCGTTTGTAGAAATAATTGTTGACACTCCTATCATTCTGAAGGCTAACCTACCAATGCCAAATAATCTTGATTCATAAACCACCCTGTCTTCTTTACAACACACGCAATACATACTAGTTGTTCAATTTCTTGTCTTTTCCTGTGATTGATGATGTGCTGCTCTGTTTCAATGTTATCCATGAGCACAGTGCGTGTTGCAAGTGCTGCATTGGCCAGGTGAAGAAATTAAGTCATTGTAGATGTAAGTATGCAATTCATATTGTGTCGCCCTGTACTCCAGGATATTACTGGAAACACGTTCTGCTGTATAGGCAACATACAAATGTTCAATAAATAAAAGTCAACGATTATAATAATTCTAGTGGAGTGAACAAATGTCATAAGATCATCAGTAGCTCAGGGAAACCCCCCGTGTCCCTACTCCCATCTTTATTCAAATGCCCAACGCTTATTGGGCTAATCTGTTTGCTGTTCACTTAATCTTTTGCAAACACTTTTGCAGCTAAACTTAATGACGTAAATCAAAAAGTGGTGAGGTCTGTATAATATGGCGAGGTGGCCTTGTATTCCCATCACAAAGAGAACATATCTTAGGTCCATCCAGGACCCATGAATAGTGGGGCTACCCTTGCATCTTAAGGGCTTCAGGGGTGTCCAATAGGCCCTGTGCTGTGTTGCTCAGTTTGCACTAGGGTACTGAGCACGAGTTTTGATATTGAGTTGACTTGCATTGATCTCCACCCCCAGCTAAACTAGGGCAAAAAAATATTACTTTAGGGGCAACTGGGGTGGTTTAGTCCTATTCATATTTGAGTGTATTTATTTCGTGAACCTTCCACTACCTGTTGACACACTAGAGGGCACATTTGTCTTTTGTTGTTGGGCCTCATACGTAGTCTGTTTTCTCTTTTCATGCTGTTAGTAGGCATCATTTACAATGAGTGTCCTGTAGTATGTGTGGATCAAACTGTGGTAGAAAGATCAGGCAGTGGCCCGGTAGGTCTGTCTAACTCAAAGATTGCATGGACTTCAGTGCTCTGGCCGGGGCTGCTGTTTGGGCAGCAGGCTCTCACTGGCACACCAACACGCAATATTGTACCTGTGCAATGGGTCTTTTTTCTTGGTTAGCCAGAGGTTCTCAATCGGTGGCTGACAGGCTTACCTTGCTGCCCACACATATCGATTAATGGAGCTGGACAGTGGAGCTCTCTTCTGTTGCCTGAAGTGAGAAGCTGGGCTCCCCTCGCCACACAACGCAATTGCTGGCCTGGCTGGATTAACTCCCACTGACCCCCCCCCCATATACATTAAGTAATGGCCCTCGATGGCATGGCTCTGCCTACTACCACAGTACACAATGTATGGCTTCTACATTACAGCTCTCCTTGCTTTCCACCGAAATAAGCTTAGCTCTGCGGTAAACCATGAATTAGCAGATAATGGTCTAGGGTGACTGTGCTCACCTTCATTCCTACTAATCGCACTGCAGTGGATTGGGGGGAGTGTGTGTGTGTGTGTGTAGCTGTACCGTGGCATGAAACCTTACCAGACGTAACCTCTGAGTAGACACTGACTTTTTATAGTTGTAGCTGACCATGAGTCTGATTTTCCCCCAGGTTTCTTCAATTGTATATCATCCTCCTGTGACCCTCCTCTGTTCCTGTTCACTGTGATCCTTCTACTGTACGGATTACCTCTGACACCCCTTTGCCACTTCCCTTCTATGTCTTTCCTCTTTGCACATGCTAACAACGTGTTCTCCTCCTTTTGCAAGTTATACCACCCTTTTTCTCGTTCACCTTCCACGTTTTCCTTCTCCATATGTTTACCTACGCCCTCCCCCTGTACTAATGCTGTTGGCTTTGGAATTGCTTGTTTTACTAAGAAATGATACCAGCAAGATTCAGGCTTTCCAGCACTCAACCATATTTCACTGCACTTATGAAGAAATATATTTAGGTGTGTGTAAGAGCTGGAAACTCTTGCAGTTGGGATAATTCTGCCTCTACAAAGTTAAGCATTGTAATCTGATTTGGAAGCCAAAGTCTGAATATGCAGTGTGATTGTTGATTAAGTTGAATCGTCGCAATTTTAATTTCAGTGACCCAAGATTTTTAAAATGATAATTGCTCACTTTCAATGACCCCCAATCCACATTAACTTGTATTGCAATGTTGAGGACTCCAAAAGGTATTTCAGGGCAATTACCAGGGCTCTGCATGTCAGTTGACTGACTTTGCAATAAATGCTATTTCAAGTGCCGATTGCCTGACATTGTAGTGACAATGATTAACAATTCCTGTGGACCTCTAGAGCGGTGGTCATGTTTGTGAATAACCATTGACTTGCTCCTCAGCAGGAACTAGAGTACAAACCAACGGGATTTTTGTAAGGAAGTTAATTTTGAAACAATGCTTTAAATGGCTGGGTGGTAACGACCAGCAGTGCAAAGTTTAAAAAAACAAAAACTAACAAGATGGCTGACCGGAACATTGAAAAGAGCTTTTGCAAGAGTCCCTTTTTTGTGTGCATGTTAGCTGGCAGGTAATGGCGTGAGGAGGCAGCGGGTAAGCCTAGACTTTTTCTGTTTTTGGGCATGGTGCAGATAGGGAACGGAGGTGCAAGCCACTGGAGCAGCCAAGCTCAGCGCACAGGCCTTTATAGTTGAAGACAGCCTGTGCTTCGAACAGCATAGTTTGTTGCTTACCACCATCTAGATACTAATGACATTCAGGAATTGAATGTTGAAGTCTAGGAATGTACTAACTAGTAGAATGTTTGCTGTGCATGGCCCAGAGAACCTTAAGTAGGGAGACCACATGTGCATTTTGATCTGTATAAACAGTACCATGTACTCTGAAATCACCTGAAGTACCTGGCTCAAAGGGAACTGTGCTTCGACATAGAGACATTGCATTTAGAGAGTTTTTCCCTGACTTAGTTTAATTGAAGGGGCACAACTGAATAGTCTACCATACCGTTCTTTACATGTGGGCAGATAATGGTGGAACCTTGCCATCATGCTACCCGGGGTTTCGGATAAGCAGCATAAAAGTCTATTTCACTCACTAAAATCAGGTCATTAATACCAACAAAAAATAGCTATTGGCAGATATGCGTGTATCTGTCCACTTATGCCACCTACACTGCTCACATAATGTGTTCTGACCATTCGCTTGAGCAGCACCTTCCACAAGGAGGTATTCTGCGATGCAAATATAGCCCATAGAATAAAAATGCTTGTTTTACATGTGTGACTTTCAAGCCCCAAATAAAGTTTGCATCATAAGAACAATGCCTATATTTTAAAATATATTTTTTCTTGCCTAGAAATACAGAAGTTGCGAATGAGGACTACATTGACTGCCTAATCATTTTACTTGGAGTCTACCAAAATATTGAATTGAATACTCGTTCCTAATATACGATTCTGGAGTCCTGCTGCGGTTTTGCTATTGGAAGGCAAGAGCCCATAATAGCCTGCTTGTAAGTGGACAGTTGGCAACCAAGTGAAAGAACGGTGATTAAGAAAGCAACAGCATGCAGACACAAACCTCATTTCCTTGAAGGTGTTAAATGGGGGCAATGTGGGCACACTTGCGGAAGCAATGTTTCCGTGGGTTTTGCCCACTGAAGTAATTTTGCAAGCGATTGTTCACGTGGAGCTGGAACCACTGTGGAAAATCCATTCCTTGCGTTTCCCCACTACATGCAGGGAGGACTTGTGTGTCGCCATCGGTACAGAGTTCTTATGCTGGTGCCGAGGCAGAGATCCCATCAGACTTTGCATGCTTTCTTGCATGTGCAATGGTAAGTAGAGTCCATGGGGATCTGCTGTAATGGAGACTGGCATGTTTGCCAGCAGCCCTTACTGAACTACCGTGACAGTGGAAATCTATGTATTATCCTCGGGGAATGGATTTAGGCACGGAAATCGGGCGTCTCCCCAGAGCACCTTGTTTATTTTGCTGGCCTTCAGCCCATGGACCTAAAGAATTTAGGGAACCTGAGCCTTATTATCACTCTTGGAACTTGGAGCAGCAATGCACCTTGTCTCACAGGCATGCTGTCACATAGAAATTAATTCTTTTGGAGGGGGGGTCGCAGCCAGCCTATTGATTCAATCTTGGGCGCAAACTGTACTGATTTATGGAGAACGGGGTATTCCAAGCTTCAGTTAGCCATACTTTTTCCCGGAACAAAAGGACTTTTCTAAGGCTGCTACAACCTCTTTCGAGAGAGAGTGATATATATATATATATCCGGGACACTGGCGCAGAGATGAGGGAGTATCGGTTGTGTTACATAAACGTTGTGATAAGGAGGATTCTGGTCTTAACGGGATCATGCTCGGCAAAGACTATAATCACTTCGACGAGCACTTTGTAGTGTGAGAGGCGATAGCCCTGCTAAAGGTTTAATCGTGCAATTTGACACCTGCAGTAGTAGAAGACTTTACTGCTCCCCTAGATCCCCACAATCTGCCATAGACCTACATCATTACATTTTACTTTCAACCCAAAGTCATTCCAGCGTTTCAAATGTCTGCTGGAGCCTGAGTTCAATGCAGTGTGGACTAAGAGAAATGCTTTCCTACGTTTTCTTTAGACATTTAAGTCCAGAAAAATCTAAAACTAGCAGCCTGGGTTTAAAGAAACTCATACTGTGTTTACCCTTGGTTCGATCCCTGAGTTCCCCCACACCACTACTTGTGCCAACTCTAATATCCTGTACTCCCAAATGAGAATTGGTGCTGGGATTTAAATGAAGATTTGATGAGCACAGGCTAAAAACGGCTCCCGAGCATTGGTCATTTTGCAATGAGCAGGAGCTACCGCTTTAGAACAAGGCGCTAGTACGTAGTGTGCAGCAAATCTAACTTCACGTAGAGGTTTCTTAATGCACCTTTATGCTAATTCCCAGCCCCATAGGTATTTTTATTTGACCTCAGTTATCCTAGGGAGTCAAAACAACTCCTGGGAGACGTTTGTGTCCAGCAAGGTCGTTCTATAATTACAATTGCTTTTTTATAATGCGCTTAATAATAGCGAGTGGTTTCTAAGCGTGGGATCAGGATTTCAAACCTGTGTTGCGCTGCGCTGTCTTGCTTCCAAGACAAACGTGTTGCCCCTGAGCTATCCTTCCTCCCTTTAGACCTTAGACAGGACAAAATAACCCTCGGCACATTCCAGTCCCTGTTACGTGATTTGAAAGTAGTTTTTTTCCCGAATTGCCAGAAGTGTGGTTGACAGGTGTGAAGTGCACAAGCAAATTTGACTGTCATTTTAGACTTGTTGAAAGAAGGGCTGCATCAAGGAGATAAAGCGCTTGTCTGCCAGTAGACAGTCGGGTAGGTTCAGGGCAATTTTGTTGTTGGACAGGATTTTCTCTTTTCGGGATAGGGCATCAACCACAACGTTCTTAAACTCACGGATGTAATTATTAGAACAATCAAATTGCGAAATAAAGAAGGCTCACCAGGCCTGTCTGCTGTTACTACAATCGATTCTTTGTAGTGTTTGTAGATTCCTATGATCGGTCATGAATTCCACAGGATGCCAGGCTCCTAGCAACAAGTGTAGTCACTCCTGGCATGCCAATGTTCGTGCAAGTAATTATTTTTCCAACACGGAATATCGCCTTTCACTATTACTCAAGGTCTGTGAAAAGTATGCAATGAGGTGTTCCCGCTGGTCATCTTGTCGATGAAGGAGAGCTGCGGCTGTAACTTTGTCTAAATCATCAGCCTCGAGTACAAAGGGTTTAGTAGTGTCTGGTTCACGAAGTATAGGTTCGTGAATGAAGGCTTGTATTAGTTGACAAAAGGCCCAATCTGCCTCCTGTTCAAGATAATTACTGATGTATGTCTTGGTTAGCAATCGTGTTATCGATTGTATCTGTGCTGAGAATTCACAGATGAATTTTCTAAAAAAAAAAAAAATTGTCCAGGCGCAGGGATTGGTGGGCCTGTCGTACAGGGGTATCGGGCAAAAGGTCCATGGAGCAGTCTTCAGGTCGATGTGGAGGTAATTTGGCTTATTGGTGTTCTATGAATACATCACAATATTACAAGTATTCAGTGGGGACATATTAGCCATAGTAAGGTTGTCCTTGACCGCTACTGACTTTTGACCAGGGTTAGGAAGAGCCTGATGGCATCTTTTAGTTCAATATTCCTATCCTAAACATAACATACCAGCCCTCCAATTGATGAAGGGGTCATGTCTCGTTAGCCACGGCTATCCCAAAATTACTGGGAAGTGGGCGGTTCAAATGAAATCAAAGACTACACTTTCGACATGTTGTCCAATCCTCATAATCGTCATCTTGGACTGTTCCGTTACTGGACCAGAACTTAAAGGTTGGCTGTCAACTCCTTCGACGGTTTGAACGTGACTCTTATGTTCTTTGGGGATATGATTCTGGGCTGCTCAATGTAGGTCCATAAACAACTCCACAGCTCCCCAGTCGACTAGCACAGGTAGATCCAAAATGTATTTCTAACAGATCTTTAACACTAACAATGTGGTATCCGCTTTGGTATCTTGTTTGGGTAACATGGGACCTTTCTTGTTCTCCAGGGCAAGTTTGCCATTTAGGAAAAGGAGAGGGGGGATTCCCAACCTCCTTCCAGGGGCTATAGGGCACTCCTTGGCCAGGTGTCATTGTGCTCCACAATAAATGCATAGGCCCTGTGTTCTTTGCCTTCTCCTTGCATCCTCTGAGAGCAGACCTTGGGCTACTCGTATATGCATAGGTTCTGGAGAGTCGCTTCCTACCGGGGACAACGACATAAGGGTTTCTGTAGTACTTCTCAGAGGGTGGTGTCTTCTACCTTCTACCTTTCTTGCTTGAAGCCTGTAGTCCAGTTGTAGGACCATGGTCACACGGTCTGTAAAGCAAGCAGGTCGTGGGACTAATCGTGAAAATCTCCACAGGTAAGGCTTGTCGCTGATAACTTGCCCTTTAAGTCATCCGACAACCCCCTTCTGAATAATGTAAACCATGTCTCCTCAGGCCACCCTGTCTCGTCTGCCAGCTGATGAACTTCATTACATTGGACACAGCGTCAAAATTCCCCTAATGAAAATTCAGAAGGTTCTCCTGGGCAGTATAGGCAGTCTCTGGATGGTCAAACATCACTCTCGGGGCATTGAAAAAGGCCTGGTAACTATTCAGAAATGGATTTCCTGACAAGAAGGGAGATGTCACCCAGGCTAAGGCTTTGCATGACATGTTCGTGAACATGTAACCCACCCTGCTTCAGTCCGAAAGGAACTGGTGAAGTAGGAAAGTAAAGTCTATGGTGCAATTGGCAATGAATTATTTTAACTTCTTAGGAGAACCGTCATACTTTGATCCATTGGAGGCCACTCCCTGAACCTCTTGTGGTAGGTTTCCCTAAGTGTTCCTGCCTGTCGAATGGTGGTGTTTTCCAAACAGAGTTCCTGGACCTCGTTGGATAATTTCTGAACTGTGCCCATCAAGACCTGCATAGGTTCCATGCCTGATTGTGAATGGTGAAGGTGTTGCAAACTGTCACTGTCTGTATAGGTCTCACTGTCTGAAGTACATTCAAGAAAACATTTAGGCACAAACTGCCTTACCCGACTCAGTGTACAGTGTCTTAGTGTGAATAGAAAGGGCCTGTCCCTGTAAGAGGCCAGCCTGATACCTGTTGGGCAACCCAGACACCAGGTCTGCCCCTCCCAGGGTAAGGTCCGGATAAAGGATGAAACCCTCGTCAGGAAGAAAACCTCCTGGTGGTAGGCGGCTGGTGCTGTATCCGGACTGTCCAAGGCAGGTAGTCAGAGGATTCATAGGAAGGAATAAGGTAGGTAACGGAAATTTTGTTTTCCAGATGAAACAGGAGCCAAGGGGAATTGAAGAAGTGTGAGCATCGAGGAACTGGAGTAGCCGAGGTGGAGGAATCAAGGTGGAAGAGGAAGTAGATGAGAAGCAGAGCATGGGCAGGGAAGGCAGTCCGGAGCGGAGACAAGACTCAAAATGGAGCAGGCTGGGGTGGGGAGGAACAGGGAAGAAGACAGGAGCAAGGAGTGAACCGGGGCGAGGAAAAGAAGAAAGATCAGTGTTCCATGCAACAAGAGTTGCAACGCATCTGCCCCGATTCGGAGCAGGAAGAAATGGAGCCTTCTGGAACCTGACATTGCAGAAGATAAACTAGAGCACAACTCTAGTATGCCGGAGGGTGTAACGGGCTCCCGCAAGCCCTTGGTATCGCAGCACCATAACAAGCGGACCCCATAGGGATCGCTAGTATTCGCGCCGGCATGGAAATCCATGATGGTGCAAATGCTAGTGCATTTGTGTGGCCGAGAGGACAGGAGGCGGCAAAAACACAGGTTCCGCCCCTCCTCTCCACCATAAAATGGGGGCTAACGTTAATGAAAGGTGTAAAAGGCTTTAACGCCTTCCATTAACGTTAGGCCTCATAGAGCATGAGCCCCTAGGGGGTCAACATTCGGTAGCACTAACCAGGGTTATGGACTCCTGAGTTAGGGTTAGGAAGCAGGGTCATTGAAATACAATAGAGAGGAATGGACATAGGCCCCACAAAGATCTTAATAAATACCTCAAACTGTTAATGACTTGGATGGCGTTCTGTGCAAAATGTGACACTACACACCCGACTGAATTTTCACATGTCACAGACACTCACTTTCAGACACATGCTTAGATGGAGAGGAAAGATAGCTCAGGGGCATTGCATTTGTCTTGGAAGCAAGACAAGGTGGTGCAACACAGGTTCGAATCCCGATCCTGCGCTTAGAAACCACTGGCTGGTATTAAGCACATTATAAATGAACAATAAAATAGATTGAAACCCTTGCATATACGCCTACATACTTGCACGAATTTAGGAAGATTGCTTTTTTTCTTACCTGCCGCCCCGTACTCCAGTTGCTGCCTCCTGATATGATATGACAGAGCTTTCAGGTTCCTGACATGCGTGGTGGAGCCAGAGCACCACCATGTCGCCACCTCAGGCCTTCTGAATGTGCTTGGAGGCGCAACAGTGACCCCTAAGCACATTCTGCCCTGCAGTACCCCATCCTGCATCCGCAGTGGGCCCTGCAAAGCTGGGGAAGCAAAACACTGCTAGTCTTGCATAGCCCATTGGTCATTCACTTGGATCTATTGTCGAGAGGAAACCAAGTTTCCCTACACACAGTGAAAAGCTAGCTCGGGAGCGTGTTCTCGGCTGTAAAAGCAAATCGGGATGCACTCCTTGTTTTCACTGGGCTGTCTTGGCTCCTCCATAATTGGTGGAGGGTCGTTCCTGTCACCCATTATGGACGTCCCACCCGAAGGATAACGAAATGGGACTACATTTCCTAGCAGCCATGCTGCAAAATGCCAAAGACTGTGGACATTGGCAACAAAGCTCAATAAAACTCTCCCCTCCCACCCAAGAGGAAATGTGCCGTCACGTTTCCTGGAGCACACCAAACCCCTTGGTTACTTTCCTAACGAACATTTGAACGCTTTACTGGTTCATGCTGGAAGGCAGTAGGCGTTTTGAGTGCCACAGGCACGCAGGCAAATACTGTAGAGATTCCAAGGTGGCATTACAGTCCGCAAACACTTTTAAAACATTACCCACCACCAACAAGGGAACCTTGACACATGCAGGCTCCCATTTCATGGGTAACTAATGGGGAGAGACAACCTGTAAAGATCCGTGAATGCTTATTACCTATGGCCCAATCACAAAAGGGGACAGTGAAAGGACCCAGGCTGGACCATTCCGAAGTGGATTTAACAGATAAGCCCAATGTCTCATGGGTATGAAAGAGTTTGCAGGCAGTAGTTTCTTATGGACCCAGAGGAAGAAGATTTATTTACCACTGCTCCCTCCTTGGAAGGCAGATCACTGTCTGGCAAAGGGGAGCCTTAACATATTATAAATTCCAAAAAAAGCTGAAGGCACTTGTGCTGTGGCCATCAGAGAAGAGGGCAATTCCACCTGGAAAAAGGTGGACATTGTATTCGCGCTGGTAAAGCAGGCACTTTGGTATCTGAGAGCTGGGGAAGGATGGCCCAGGAATGGTTACTTTGGGTAACTAAGTCCAGAGCAAAAGGACAAAAAAGCTGTGAAATTGGGCAGAAAGGCAGCTGGAGAACCCTGGGAAGTGCTGAAAGTAAAGAATGGCAGGGGGGGTCCTGAAAACTTTGAGAGTTAAAGGCCGGTGGAAAGGATGCTAGCAAACCTTTGAGAGTGGAGAAAGGGAAGCCTCGCGAGAATGCTGCCAGGAACCTTAGAAAAGAGCTCTTAGGCTATGTAATGAATCGGGAGTAAGACTCGGACAGAAGTGTTGTTCAGGTTGTTGTTATAGACTTTTATTAACGTAAAAGAAGGGTTGGAGAAAGAAATATCTCACTCTATCACTGTGAGGGGTTTCCCTGCCTCAGCGAAACTAAAGGATATCAGTGTCACAATGTCCAAAAATAAAGAGTTCTCCGTCCTGTTCAAAAATCCTATCCTAACCCTTACAAGCTAAACTTAAAGAAATGTGTAAAGGGGCAAAGTCTTTCACTTGGCCATCTGTAGACTTTCCAACTTTGTTCAAACACAAAGTTCAAAAGGTGCGCAATTAAATGAATAATCAAAGTTTCACAACCCCCGGTCGGGGTTTCTCTTCCCCTGAGTCTCTCAGCTTGCTCTCAGTTCAGGATTATAATTTCGTCACAAAGAGCTTTTCCTCGCCTATTAGGATCCTCAGTGATCGATGTATAAACAGTATAGTTAAAGGAGTAGGGTTCTTCCCTTTGTTCCACAATTTTCTATCTTCTCATCCAACTGGTGGGCTTTCCTTTCCCCTTGGATTTTACATATACACAAAGTTGACTCCCATCTGGTTAATTGTTTGACTACGGGTTTCAGTCTTGGGATCAATTCACCTGGGGTATTCTCTTGCCAGGCCTTCTTCTCAATGTCACTATTCACCTTACGTTTCCAGTCCAGAGCTTAGATTCCCTTCCGCTGAATTCCACACAGTCAAGAAGGCTTTCCTTTTCTTACTTTTCTTCAACATCAGAACCATACATATTTATTTACTCCAGGGATTGGGACTTCCTGGACTACACACACTCAAGAGTTCTTCTCCTCCCTTAGATCACTACAGTTCTGTCACTTTTCCATCCCAGGGGTATACTTCCTAGGTTTCACACCTCTCAGTCACAACTCTCTTTCCTAATAATATGCAATTACTCAATCTATGTGTGTATGGCCTCCTTCCCCTAGACGTCACCACACACTCAAGGGTTTGTTTCCTCCCCTTGACTCACTTAGCTTTTTCACAGTTCAATCACATTTTCAGCCCAAGGGGTTATGGTTCCTTCCTCTGGATTTCATACACTTTCAAGGGACTGCCTCTCCTCTTCTGGCACCTCTTGTATAACTCTTATTTGTAATGGGTGCGGGTCCGAGACTTGAAAACCACACTATCTGGTATCCTCTCCTCCCAGGGCTTTCCCAATGTTCTCTTTCCCTTTGACATCCCAGCTCCCTCGCCCAGGTTCGCCCTGTGAACGTCTCTGCCTTTCCTCGGCATGCAGTATACGCCATCGCCCGGTGTCCCAATTCCCCTCGCTGGGCTCACAGATGTTCTCTTGTGTCTTTGGCGATCTTCGTGGCTCTTGACTTCTCCAGCACAGCCCCTCCTTCTGCTGGCATCCCACCTGTCCGGTGTTTGCCGTGCCTGGACCTCCTCATCAGCCTCATTTTTTAAAGGTCCAATAAAGGCTTGGTTGAACTCTTCTCATCGTTATGCCTCACTATGATTGCTGAGCATCACTACATAGAGTGTCAGAAGTGGGATGGTCAGGCCCTCATACAGTGGATCCCAGCCCACGCCTCCCTTTGTACCGGTCGGGAAGTTTATCACACACACACACACTCTGCCCATGCTGCATAGAACACCAGTCTTCAAAGCCATTCTTAGGATAAAAACAAGCTGTGAAATCCCAATTTGTAGCCCTTTAGGGTGTGTGGCTCAAGGTCTGTCCTGTTAAAGTACAATCCCAAGTCTGTAGTTCGGAGACAAGTTTATTCCAGTACCTCACGATGATGCGCTTCCGGACCCTGACCCTGCAGTGGCATTCTATTCCCTGACATTTTTGTGGAAGGTTCGATTTGGGAATGCTAGGGAGATCTACTCATAAGGGAATTCTTACCTCTCATCCCTCCACTGGAATCAACCATTCCTCCTGCCCTTGAAGACCTAGGGCACCTGGGGCTCACTAGAGTAATGAGCCAGCCAGCACTGGAAGGTACCCTGAGTCAACTGGTGGCCTTGCAGACAGCTGCCAAGAGGCAGCATACTGAATCCCCAGGGGCACTGAGGACAACCATCAGTGGGCAATATTAACCCTATGTGCCCCTAGTATTACAACAACAGTATATGGAAGAGGAAGTTATCACTGTCTTCTTTCCCAAATATGAAAGACTAACTGAGAATTACAAGTATTCTTTGCCACAGAAAACCTGCTTCGTGGCAACCCTCGAATCCTCAATCAAGATGGCCAGGCCAATTATGAGGATATCAAGCAAGCCCTACTTGAAAGAATAGAGCATACACAAGAATTCATTTAGAGAAGATAAAGGTAGATACAATAAAACCTATGAGTATCCTGGACAGCTGACTTGCCGGCTAAGGAACATAGTACAGAAGTAGATAGGGACGCTGGATTTAGCAGACACCATCAAACTGTTGGTCCTCAACCAGTTCATAAACCACCTACCCCCTAGTTGCCAGTGCAACAAAGATATCCTTCCTGCCTGGTGCAGACATCCATATGGCTAAAGGCCACCAGCTAGCCAGAGGTCCAAGAAATTCCAGGGAGAGCAAGAAATTGGACCTCTCTGATGGAAAATCTAGGGTATAGAAGGGATCATCAAACCGTGTCAGGAATGATGTCCTACGACCCACGCCCAAAGCAGCCGTAGAGCTAGTAAGAGACATTGGGCCTCATTATAAGTTTGCCGGTCCGGTAGTAACAGCGCTGGTAAGCTACCGGCGACGTTACTACTGGACCCTCAAACTACGAGTTGTGCTCACGGGTGCCTTTATGCCCGCCAGGTCTGACCTGGTGGGCAGAGCGGCACCCACGAGCACAACTCGTCGGATGCACCAGCACCATTCATGAATGGTGTAACGCTCACCTGATTCCCACAGAGGCGCTGACCCGTTCTGGACTGCTACCAATTCTTCTACAGTAAAGCGCAGGGCCCGGAAGATGGACTGGACTGGCCCTCCCCCGAATCTCGTCTGTCTGGCTCGTAGGATAATTTTTCTGTAGGTGGGAAAGACGGAGTTAATATCTGCTGGAAAGAGTATCTGCTCCCCCCTGTCTCCCCCCTCTAAATCCCCCTGTCGCTAGTTCGGTTTTTGTAGGCTCCCACCTTATTTTCTGTAAGGATGAGCCCTCCATCCTGCTTCTGGTGCAGGGGCGCGTTGATTCCAATTACTTCACTGGGGTATTTAGTGGGCGCGATTCCTCTGGCTGTTCGATCCCACTTCGGGATTGCCGTAAGTATGTAGTCTTTAGATTATATTAAATGTCTTTTCCCCTTCGGGGCCGGGTTCTAGAAAAGGCAGAAAGGCCCTTCTGACCCGAATGGCCGATTGAGTTCAACCAAAATCTTGTAAGTTTTTAGGTGAGTATTCCCTCCTGTATCAAGTCCGATGCTCACCTTCTCCCCTTTTGCAGGAGCCGATTTGCTGCCGGCGTCGAAACCGCTGTTGTTCGTGGTAAGGCCTCGTAAAGGTAAGTGGAATAGGTGTGGCACTGGGTGAAGCGGAGCGCTTCTAGCCGTGTCTTTACCCTTTTTGCAGGTGCCGAGGTGCTGCAAGCTTCGTAGCCGTTTCTGCACGTTGCTCGGCCACGATAAGGTAAGAGAAAGCGGCGCTGCGGCGAGCGTTGTGGTGCGCTGCTAACCTTGTGCTTTTCTTTTGCAGGATTGTCGGAAGAAGGTTTCCCGAGTGCAGGATTCCGGTGAGTAAAGCTTTGGATGCTTGTCTTTTCTCTCCTTTTGTCTTTTAGGTGTTCCAGGAGCTGCGGGCGTGTCAGGAGCCAGGATGCAGGAGCCCACTCGGTGAGCGTCCTGCTGCTGATGCAGAATAACGCAAAGCACGTGAATTCCTTCGGGCGTGGTTTAAATAGCAGAGGAGTGCTTCAGGTGAGTATTCTTCCTCCGGCCCCACCCAGGTAAGAAAAAGAGTTCCTGAAGAGGAAAAATAGTTCCTCCCAGCCTAAATGGCTGGAGACCTCAGCCATACTGGATTGCTCTGGGTGAGTAAGCAGCATGGTCTGCCTCAGGTAAGTCCACCCAAGCATTATGACATCTTTTGACCAAATGAGCCTGGCGCCTATGGCGCCAGGACTGAAGCCTTTTATGAGCCTGGCGCCAAAGGCGCCAGGACGTGGTCCAAAGGGCCCCAGTATCGGTCTGCTGGATCCGGTGATGTGGGTGATAGGTCTGCTTCCGGGGACGCTGGGCCTGGCCTGGCTCCCCGGGAGCAGCCATCATGACAGCACCCCCCTGCAAGGCCCCTCCCAAGATTGTCTTCCCAGGGGGTTTTGGTTTATTTGGAAAGGTCTGATGAAATTTCTTAATCAGCCGAGGAGCATGGACGTGGTCACAGGGTTCCCATGATCTCTCCTGAGGACCATAACCTTTCCAGTCAATTAGGTAGAACAGCTTTGACCTATTGACTTTAGAGTCCAAAATGTTCTTTACTTCGAATTCAGGTTCTCCATCCACTTGAATGGGTCCCGGAGGTTTAGTTAGTCTGGTTCCAGGTTTCATAGGTTTTAAAAGTGATACATGAAACACTGGATGTATTCGCATATGAGTTGGTAATTCTAGTTTAACAGCCACCGGATTAATTATAGCAGTAATAGGATATGGCCCCAGATACTTTGGATTAAAAGTGCGAGGTCCTTTGAGTGATAAGTGTTTGGTGGACAACCAGACTTGGTCCCCAACCTGGTATTGAGGTGTCTCGCTCCGGTGTTGATCTGCACCTCTCTTGTATCTTTCCTTGGCTTGCTGTAAGTGTGCCGTTGCTTCCTTGAAGGCTTGGGTAATAGTAGTGTGCAGCTGATCCACGGCGGGTGTTCCGAGATCCTGAGGAGGATCGAGGTTGGAGGTTCGAGGTTGGATTCCATATACTGTGTAGAAGGGACTCTGCCCCGTTCCTGAGTGAACTGAATTGTTGTATGCATATTCAGCTATCCAAAGAATGTCTTTCCAGTTGCTTTCTGACTGTTGTAGCATGCATCGTAAATATTGTTCGAGAGTCTGGTTCGTTCTCTCAGTTTGACCATCGGTTTGGGGGTGGTGGCTGGTTGAGAGTCTTACATCAATTTGGGCCAACTGACAGCAACTACGCCAGAAATGGGAAATAAATTTGACTCCCTCTGTCGGAGATGAGCACCGACGGGAATCCGTGTAAGCGGACAATATTTTCAAGGAATTCTCTGGCTAGTACTGAAGCTGAAGGTAAACCTTTTAACGGAATGAAATGTGCCATTTTGGAAAATAGATCTACAATAACGAGGATGGTGTTGTACCCGGAGCAGGGGGGTAAGTCAGTGATAAAATCCATAGAAAGGGTGTGCCAGGGAGATGGTGGAATGCCTAACGGTTGAAGAAGACCAGCCGGTCTTTTCTTTTGACCCTTGTTTTGTGCGCACACACCACAGGACATCACGAATTCTTTTATATCTTTTCTCCACGAAGGCCACCAGAATTGTCTTTTCACTTTGTCTTCTGTTTTGGCTATGCCAGGATGTCCTTCTATCAATGGGTCATGATAGCAGGTAATAACTTGCTTTTGGAGTTCAGAGTGTGGAAGAAACAGTCGACCTCGGAAATAAGGTATGCCATTGGTTAATGTAAAATCAGTTCCTTTTTGTATCCAGTTCTGCAAATCAGTTGAATTTAAGAGTTGTTTAACTCTGTCCTGAATGTCTTCAAGTGATTGCGAAGAAGTCATGCCTAAGATTCTTTGCTCAGGAATTATTGGTACCGGTTCAGTGTTACCGATAACGTCCCCCATTCCAATTTGAGAAAGGGCATCTGCTTTACCATTCTTACAGCCAGGGCGTAAGTGATTACAAAGTCGAATTCGGCAAAGAACAGGGCCCAACGGAGCCGTCGAGATGATTGTGCCCTGGCGGTTTTCAGATACTGTAAATTCCTATGATCAGTAATCACCATGATGGTGTGTCTTGCTCCAAGGAGATAATGACGCCAGGCCTTAAAGGCAGATTTAATTGCCAGCAGTTCCTTGTCAGTGATGGCGTAGTTTATCTCGGGGGCTGAGAATTTCCGGGACCAGAACGCTACGGGATGTAATTGGTTGGTTTCTGGGTCTCTTTGAGAGGGAACGGTTCCCATAGCGAAGCTGGACGCGTCAGTTTCGATGATGTAAGGGAGGTCCGGACGTGGGTGTTTCAATATAGGTGCAGAAGTAAACTTCTCTTTTAGTTCTTGAAAGGCTTGCTTAGCTTCTTTGGACCATTCAAAACGTTTATTCTTTCTTAAGAGTGCCGTGATGGGTTGCACCACTCGTGAAAACTCCGGAATGAATCGGCGATAAAAATTGGCGAAACCTAACATGCTCTGAACACCTTTTACGGAACCGGGTGATGGCCATTTGAGGATAGCGTCCACTTTTCGTGAGTCCATTTGGACTCCTTTAGGTGTCAGGATAAAACCCAGAAATTCGACTTTGGTGGCATGGAAAACACCTTTTTCAAGTTTTGCAAATAATTTGTGTTGACGTAATTTTTTAAGTACTGCTCTGACATGATTTCGATGATCAGCTTCCGAAGAGGAGTATACGAGAATGTCATCTATGTACACGACAACACAAACGTCAATGAACTCCCTGAGGACATCATTCATAAAATATTGGAAGGCACCCGGTGCATTGCGCAGTCCGAAAGGCATCACTTGGTACTCAAACAACCCATATTTGGTGCGGAACGCCGTCTTCCATTCGTCGCCTTCCTTGACCCGCACCAAATGGTAAGCCCCTCGGAGATCTAACTTGGTGTATATGCAGGCGTCCTTCACCTGGTCAAGAAGCTCTGGGATCAGAGGTAGTGGATATCTGTTTTTGACTGTTATCCGATTCAAGGCACGGTAATCTATGCAGGTTCTGAGGTCACCTTCTTTTTTTGGTACGAAGAATAATGCCGAGGATGCAGGGGACTTTGACGGGCGAATAAAACCATTGGCCAGGTACTGGTCCAGATACTGACGTAAATGAAGATTCTCGGGCTCGGTGAGGGCATAAATCCTGCTGCAGGGAGGAGTTGCTCCGGGTATTAAATCTATCTGACAATCCTATGACCTGTGGGGCGGTAGGGTATTGGCTTGCTCCTTTTGAAAAACGTCCTGAAATTCTCGGTATTCCGGCAGTAATTGCAAGCAGTCAGCCGTTACTGTAGCTAGGCCAGTGCCCGAAGCTAGTAGGTAGCAGGTTTGTGCACACTCTGGAAAAGTTATCGTCTTTGCTCGCCAATCAATTTGAGGATTGTGTGTTTCCAGCCAAGGAATTCCCAGAATTACTTGAAATTGCGGGGCCTTGATCACATCAAACACTGTTGCCTCCCGATGCCCATCTTGACCTAACAATGTCACTTCGGTAGTTGAGTGCGTTACCGGCCCAGAGGCGATCTCGGTTCCATCCACTGTGGTGATGACATCCTTAATGGTTTTTGGGCAAAGAGGCAGATTCATCCTGGAAGCCAACTCGTGATCCACGTAGTTTCCTATAGCCCCACTGTCGATGTACGCCTGAATTGCATGCAATCGTTCTGGCTGCTTCGGATTTACGAGAACCATTGGCATAATGAAGTGCGAGGTCAAAGAATTGGTTTTCAAGCTCGGCAAGCGGACCTCTACGCTTGTCGGGCGAGGTCGTTTCCCGGCTCAGACTATACAGGATTTTTATCAGAGGCACCTACTGTCTTCTTGGGAGGTTTCACCGGACAATCTCGAAGAAAATGCCCCGACGACCCACAGTAGAGACACAGTTGCATTTGCCGTCTTCTGTCACGCTCCTTTTGGGTCAAGGGGCCTTTAACCACCCCAATTTGCATAGTTTCAGTGGCGTCGAGGCCTTTGGAGTTACTCTGGATTTTCGCGAAAACCCGAGTTTCAAACCTGGATTGATCTGCTTTCCTATTTTGAAGCCTGTGATCCAATTGGACCACCAAGTCAATATATTCCGAACAGTCCTGGGGTGGATTTACAACTGGGCAAGGACGTCTTTAAGTTCACCACGAAGACCTCGATGGAATAGCGTGATTCTTTTGTCCTCGGGCCATCTTGTTTCTACAACTAGCCTATTGAAGGTTGCAATGTAGGCCAAAAGGTCCTGATTACCTTGTCGTAGGGATAGGAGTTCATTGTCCTGGGCCTGCCCCTGGGAGTGTCTTGCAAACAGTCTTTCCATACTAGTCTGGAAGGCTTGAAAATTCCGAAGGATTGGATCATCTTGGGTAACCAATGGAATTGACCAGTCAGCTGCACTGCCACTGAGGTACGAAAGTACAAAAGCTACCTTGGTCTGGTCATTCGGGAAGGCCCCAGCCCTGCAGAGAAAGTGCAATCGACATTGATTCATAAATACTGCGAATCGTTTGGGATCTCCTGCAAAACGTTCAGGTGGTGCCAATGGCACATTTCCGGGTAGGTTGATTTGAACTGGATTAGTTGCAGGCACAGGGGTGAAATTCCCCCCTGAATTGGGTAAAGGTGTCTGCCCCGCTTGACTCTGTAACAGCTGTCTGGCAAGATCATCAGTTCGTTCCTTGGACACTATCAATTCCCTCCTGAGGGCGTTTGTCTTCTGGCGGGAAGCATGAACTTCGGCCCGTAGCTCCCCTAATAGCTGAGCCAGTTGGTCTGTCTCAGAATTTTCCATAGCGCCTGGGTAGGAGGTTATTGGTAGGCTTCGCGTTCTGTAACGCTCACCTGATTCCCACAGAGGCGCTGACCCGTTCTGGACTGCTACCAATTCTTCTACAGTAAAGCGCAGGGCCCGGAAGATGGACTGGACTGGCCCTCCCCCCAGATCTCGTCTGTCTGGCTCGTAGGATAATTTTTCTGTAGGTGGGAAAGAGGGAGTTAATATCTGCTGGAAAGAGTATCTGCTCCCCCTATGTCCCCCCTCTAAATCCCCCTGTCGCTAGTTCGGTTTTTGTGGGCTCTCACCTTATTTTCTGTAAGGACGAGCCCACCATCCTGCTTCTGGTGCAGGGGCGCGTTGATTCCAGTTACTTCACTGGGGTATTTAGTGGGCGCGATTCCTCTGGCTGTTCAATTCCACTTCGGGATTGCCGTAAGTATGTAGTCTTTAGATTATATTAAATGTCTTTTCCCCTTCGGGGTCTAGAAAAGGCAGAAAGGCCCTTCTGACCCGAATGGCGGATTGAGTTCAACCAAAATCTGGTAAGTCCTTAGGTGAGTATTCCCTCCTGTATCAAGTCCGATGCTCACCTTCTCCCCTTTTGCAGGAGCCGATTCGCTGCCGGCGTCGAAACCGCTGTTGTTCGTGGTAAGGCCTCGTAAAGATAAGTGGAATAGGTGTGGCACCGGGTGAAGCGGAGCGCTTCTAGTCGTGTCTTTCCCCTTTTTGCAGGTGCCGAGGTGCTGCAAGCTTCGTAGCCGTTTCTGCACGTGGCGCGGCCACGATAACGTAAGAGAAAGCGGCGCTGCGGCAAGCGTTGTGGTGCGCTTCTAACCTTGTGCTTTTCTTTTGCAGGATTGTCGGAAGAAGGTTTCCCGAGTGCAGGATTCCGGTGAGTAAAGCTTTGGATGCTTGTCTTTTCTCTCCTTTTGTCTTTCAGGTGTTCCAGGAGCTGCGGGCGTGTCAGGAGCCAGGATGCAGGAGCCGACTCGGTGAGCGTCTTGCTGCTGATGCAGAATAACGCGAAGCTCGTGAATTCCTTCGGGCGTGGTTTAAATAGCAGAGGAGTGCTTCAGGTGAGTATCCTTCCTCCGGCCCCACCCAGGTAAGAAAAAGAGTTCCTGAAGAGGAAAAATAGTTCCTCCCAGCCTAAATGGCTGGAGACCTCAGCCAGACTGGATTGCTCTGGGTGAGTAAGCAGCATGGTCTGCCTCAGGTAAGTCCACCCAAGCATTATGACATCTTTTGACCAAATGAGCCTGGCGCCAGGACTGAAGCCTTTTATGAGCCTGGCGCCAAAGGCGCCAGGACGTGGTCCAAAGGGCCCCAGTAGCAGTCTGCTGGATCCGGTGATGTGGGTGATAGGTCTGCTTCCGGGGACGCTGGGCCTGGCCTGGCTCTCCGGGAGCAGCCATCATGACAAATGGTGCCGGTGCATCTGACCTCCTCATTCACATTGAGCCCTATGGGGCTCAATGGGAATGGGCAAGAATATTTTCCGGCGCCTGAGAATGGTCAAATACCGGGTCCGGCAAGGCCGTAATGACCCGGTAATTGCCCATTCACGGGCGCTGGAAAAAAAATGATACCGGCGGCAGCCAAGCTGGTTCTACCGGCACGGCTACCGCCAGTATCATAATGAGGCCCATTACCTCCATGCCCCTTCAAAGCTCCCCTCCTTTCCCACCTCAGCCACCCTGGAAACCTCAGGGTAGCCTCCCCAGTAACATGAGTTGTACATCCCGGCAGGTCAGGCACCTATCTCGACAATGTCCATATACTTTGAGATACGTGGTCCTGGAGATTTAGTGGATACAATGATAATTATGTATGTTTTAGATAGGGTTTAAGCCTAAGCGCTTAACATAGAACATATTTACATACATCATTGTCAGCCCAACCGAAGTTGGTACTCATCGACCTCGGAAGGATGAAAGGCTAAGTTGGCCTTGCCGGGATTCTAACCTTTGTCCTGCAGATCACACATAGAATGCTTCAGTGAGCGCTGAACCCACTGAGCTACCTTACCGGCAAGTCCCCACGACTGGGTAGAGCCTCCCACAGAAGACCAGCCAGAAAAGGGAGATCCATGGGAACTCCTGTAAATTGGCCCAAACCAGTTCCCAAGCATACCAAGTACTCTGACGAATTGAGGGATTCAGTCACTTTCCCCAAGGGGGGAGGCCCTTTCTGTGAGGCTAAGGAGGCGAGCCCGCTACGCAATATTCCCCCTAGAAATGGCGTTAAGCTGGACATCACAGGGAGAGACTCCACTCTTGGGGATAAGGACTCCCTTTCTAATTTTGAACTCCCTTTTTATTATCCTCAAATACACAACTCAGTTCTATCAACTGACAGACACCAAGACTCCTCTTACATATGCTATTGTAATGTAACTACTGAATAAAGAGATCACTATGGTCCTGTGAAGAGGAAGAATACAGGAGTGCTGAGGAATGCATGTCTGTCAGTCACTGAGACGAAGAAACCACACAGAGTTATAAAGAATAAGTCCAACACAAAGAAATGACTATGTTGACAGGCTGGGAACGCCCCCATCATTGCGTGATGAAGCGTCAGAATCCAGGAAACCAGGAAAAAGAGCGTTTCTAAGCAGCTGGCTGAGGGAAGCCAGTAACTCTGGGAGAACACTGGTTTGCACGGCAGCAAACTATATGAGACACGCAGTACCCGAGGTGAACTACGCAGGGAGCAGCAGACAAAAGGAGTGCCCAGAAGCTGGTAGTCGCAGGAGGGACTTTTGACAAGGGTTGAGTGCAAGCCCCCACTTTGGTGTACCGAGGAAGAAGCGTGCTGACTGCAGATCACGACAGGTCTGCCAGACTGAAGCACATCCCAGGAGGCAACCAAATGCGAGAGGTGGTGGCCAACAGGGAGAGAGACATAAGAACCCTGACAGACCGATCCCACATTCAGACACCGAAATGTGTTCCTCCTGAGAAAAGCGGAAAAGCAGAGAAGCCATCCTGAAAAACAGCTAAACCGAAGGAAAGAAAAACACTGAATCAGTGATGCAGCTCCATTACATTCAAGGTAAAAGGGAGAGTGGCGGACCCCGGGAAACCGGCATAAAAACAAAAGGGAACAGTAATAACTACGAATAATGCGAAGCCGAACATAAACAGTGGAGTCATTTTACTTGTTCCAGTGAATGGAAGAGTGAGAATCCTAACGGGACTAATCATACTCGTCCCAGTGAGTAGCAAACGTATAAGAAGAGTGAGAACCTGCAAGGACTTGTAAGAAGAGTATGAGTCCAACAAGGGGTAGCGAGAACTCTGAGAAACCAAAAACTTGCATACAAGAGCCTGGAGGAGCCCCCTGAAAGAACTGGTAGACTTGCTACAGGAAGTGGCAAGGGACTATCTGAGGAGGAGTACTGTGAGAATAGTGCTGAAGAAGCATTCCAAGATAAGGAAGTCATTCTCCTGGTTCTTTCTGTTTAGTACTAGTGGTAGGGTCAGGATATGTTAGTTTTGGGACAGAGGACAGACTTGGTTACAGACTTCACTATTGACGATGAGCACCCTAGTTTAGTTGAGTTAGGTAGGGAAACCCTTAGGGTAATGAAAGTCAGGCATTTTCTTTATTATTTTACAATAAATCTTGTTGAACATGGCACCCATTTGTTTGTCTCCTCCTTCTGACCTACCACAGTACCCATCACAGTAAAGTAGGGCATAGAGACCTCCCTGCTTGATTCAGGCAGCTGAAGATGGCTGTCTGAACTAGCCCGATAGAATCCGGAGAACCTGTCCCGATGCAAGCGCATCAAGGTCACCTGCGTTCAAGGTAGCACAACCTCATACCCCAAATTCCAATTACACCTTAAGGCTTTTGGAGAAGAGACTGAGGTATAATCAGCTGTCATGACAGGACTTCCCAAAGATTTCGTCCTCGGCATTGACCTGCCCCAATTTCATAATTCCATCACTGGTTGGAGACCAAACAGAACAACCCTAGAGTTTGGAGAAAAGCCAAAAGGGGCCCTTTCACTGGTATGAAGAATGAGATTCCCCAGGTCTGGCCCCAATATTTTTGTGAGGCTCCATTGCCAATAAGGGACTGCTGGCACTTGAGGGAAGGGGCATGTGGGAAGTCAGTCACTCCCCAACCTTTATTTGGGGAAACTGAGTCACGGGGGACTGAGGGGTTAAGGTCTCTTCCTGATGTGTCCCCCAGATGGGAGAGGAAGTACTGTGATTCCCTGGAATTAACATCCCCTCGGACACAGTACAATCCTGACCAACAAGAAGAGCCCTGTATCCTTGATGGGAAAAGGAGACTATATATCCCAGAAGCCCTGCTGCAGAAATGACAAACACCACACATCCGAGCATCAAAACTCAATAAACGCACCCAAGAAAATGTAAGAGGAGGGGATGATTCCACCTGAAAGAAGGTGGACATTCGGCTAGAGCTGTTAAAGCAGGATCATTGGTTTCTCGGAGCTGGGGAAGTAAAGTCCAGGGGAGTTACCATCTGGGAAATAGAGTCCACAAAAGGACTAAAGAGCAGTGAAACCTGATGAGTAGTATGCCAGACGAATCCTCATAATTGGGAGAGTAGATGGATGGTTAGAAGGACGCTAGTAATAATCATTTGAGAGTGGAGAAAGAAAAGCCTGGTGGGAATGATGCCAGCAACCTGTGAAAAAGCACTTCGACTGGGAACACCCACTAGTATTGTGAATACTCCCAATAGAGAGAGAGAGAGGCTGGGGACCTGTGCTGTTAGGATTATTTTTGTAGTAAATGGCTGAAAATTGTAGCAATAGGTTGTGAATGGTCTTTGCCAGAACTTTGAACATTGCATTTGTTGCATAGACTTTGGGCTAGCAGGACTGCTTAAGAATAGGTCTGATCATTTCCGTTGGCCAGACACCACGTTTAGACTCTCTTTTGGATAAGTGGAGGAGTCCCTGGAAGGACGAGAACTTGTTAAGCACAAGGAAGTAGAATTTATTCATGTTTTTGGGACTCTCTAAGGTTGAGATACCTTGATCCCCTGCCTCTTTGTGTTATCCATACCTTAACGTATTTTGTCAATAGCAATGTAGCCCAGGTCTTTTTTTTCAAAACTTTATTCAGACACAATCACAGTTTACATGGCATTAACGGCGTAGTGGCTTCAGTATGTAACTCATTCTTAATTCAGAGTAGCCGTACTAGTAAAGCTCCACCTAGGGTCGGTGGTTGTGCATTTATATGATTCAGTCCAACTTTAATTATAACATTTTCCAAACCTTTGATGTCCTGCGTCTGCCCCTCCCCTCCCCACCCTATCCCCAGCTGGTATGGTTCAAATTTCTGTTTTACTGAGTGCTGTGTGTCCGCTCTTCAGGCATAGCTCACGATTTTAATTCTCCTCGGTTCCCATTTCGGTGACCCTCATTTCTGTATCGCTCTCATTAATGCTGGTCTATAATATCGGCCTTCCCTTTCCTTAACAAACTCCAGGAATGACAGAAATTTCTGATGCTTGCCCTCTTTTAGGGCTCCCACTTTTTCCATGGCCATTACTCTCCAGATTTTGACACCTCAGCATGCTATTATGGGACCATCCGCATTCTTTTTACTGTGGCCCGGTGATTGGCCGTAGCCACCAGGTCACAGTGGGGGAACACTAGCTAGCCTCCCCCGACCTCAGGCCTGATGAATGTGAGCATTAACCAAAACTCTAAACAACCAGTTGAGAGAGAGAACAGCTGAGGTATCCAGCCATGAAGAAGCATGCTGCCTGCAACCTGTCCACCTGAATTGGGGGTACATGTCGATTAGGACAACATGCCACACCAAGAAGGACATGAGTGGTTCATGGCCCCTAGTCCCTTCTGAGGACACAAAATCCCATGCGCCCTTACACAACTCATTGGGGTGCCTTGGAGAAATAATTTCGTCATTTACGGACAAAGCTCTGGGTAATAATTAAGAAAGATTAGTACATAAAAAAACACGCAACACCATGAAATGATGTTGGTCGCACTCAAGGCATCTGCTGTCATAATTGCTAAGTTTGCGTGTGGGGTTAACAAACACTTTTGCCTTTATAACTGAGGTGGAGGTGCCATGACATTACTCGCTGAACATGCTGAAACACAAAGAAATGAGTTAGGTATCTCTTTTTAAGTTTCCCTCGTGCCCCAACAGATCACGGGGACATGTCCCATGCAGATACTAGTCACTTCATACATTTCTTAACTTCTGGATTACATGTTTATTATTCTTTTAGAGCAGAGTTTAAAAACTAGTACCAGTCGCAAGGAAGCCTATGGTGAACGGCAGTTTAAAACTCCCATGCTCCCTGCCTCACGTCTCTGGACCAATCGGTTTCCAGCACCATTCCCACCATCTTGAGATGGAAGAGGCCCTGTTCCCTGCAGAAAAACCCATTCAAGTAAAGCACCTTACATAATCTCGCACACACTCTCACAACACTTTCTCATGGTATTCTGACACATTCTAACCAGCCCTATTAATCACCCATTACCTGATCTAAACTTGGGTGTACCTGACACCTCCCCAGACGAGACGGTATGGGGTGGGTGGGAGAGAAACTTTCTGCCAGGGCTATTTTCCTAACCGATGGGGAAACTGATCTGAACGCAGTTTTGGTGATCACAGTGGGCAGTGAATGGATTAGAGGAGGCATCCACCATGGCTGCTCCTGCTGTGCCATTCTCGCTCCCCACTTTCAATGTTTTGTATTCTCTGACTCCAGCAGATGCAGCCCCATAAAGTCCATTGACCTAGGCATCAAGGGAAATTCCAATACATTTAATAGATTGTTGAATATTTAATATGGAGCCTTGCCAAAGTTACCATGGTCCATCATTGTTTTAAACACTGCAGGTATCACCATTTTAAAGCAGGACCAACAACGTACTGTATATTTATAGCAATAAAAGGATACTTGTAACAGACCAACAAAGTGCATTTGTTTTTATTATGTATTTATTATGTAATAGGTCATTGATAATCCCTGAAACATTGGGAGCCTTTGCACTAGATCCTATAGGTCCATCCTCATCCTGAGAGCAATCACCAATAAAGTCTTGGTTGAACTCTAGCTTCTTTGTTCCCTGCTTGTATCATTGCTTGGAATCACCACAGAAGCTTTAAAAAAGAATCCTGTTCGGCAAGATTGCATGCCGTACCCTTTGGATGCACTACAATAACCCTGACCTCCTGGCAATGGGAACCCAACCTTTGGTATAAGTCTATACTACACAGGTTGGTAGCGTGTTGAGCAGCCAGGCTTATCTCAAGAGGGGTCAATGTGAGCTGTAGGGGAGTTACACAGAGATTCACAGTGACAAGTATTCAAATAAACCCTTACACACAAGGTTTCTTGATTAAACAATTATTAATTTAACAGTCAGTTTGAGTAAGCCTTCTTCAGAAGGGGCACTATACTCGGAACACACAAATGCACACTCTGAGATTCCCTAAATCAGCAAATACCCATTTGGGATGGCACACAGACACTTCCTACACCCTCAGGTGACTTAAATAGCTAGGACACTGTGGACATTAATATATCACTGTTGCATTTAGGGCAATACTTAGGAGTATGTCAAAGAAAAAGATGATTAGAATAAAACAAGAGATCTCACAGATATTCTGAAGCAGGTAAGTACTTTTGGTAACCCCCAATGCAAAGAAAGGTAGCCCCTTCCTAGAAAGAGGGTTAAAAACAGAGTCAGAGGGAAGAAGAGTTATTCAGGGAGCCAGGCCAGGCCAAAGTCAATTGGACAAAGGTCAAGGTGAGCTGAAGCAATACTTGCAGGTAAGTAAAGGTCTTGCACAATGTTTTCGAAGCCTTTGTAGAAAAGAAGAAATCAAAGTAGGGCCACAAGCTGATTAGGTTTGTCAGGTATAAAAGCTGATAGCAACTCTACAGGAGCAACCAAGACAAGTTTCAACTGAGAACAAGTGAGGTTACACAGCAATAGGTAAGTTCTCTTTGACTTCATCACAGTACATTAGCTTAGAAGAAAAGGGGCTTTGACTGGCTTCTGTTCCTGTGCAGCTCTTCAGATCCTGTGTTACTGGGCCTCAGTCGTGGGGACAAGAGGGAGGACGTCTGGAGGACTCCTGCACTGCAACCGGATTGTCGGTGACCGAAAAGACCAACTTCTATTCAGTGGCAATTCGCGGTTTCAGATCCTCGCGTCTACGCAAATAGCACCACTGCAGACACTTGGCTGTTGAGATGGGCTTTCCTTGAATCTGGGGTTGAGATGGGCTTTCCTTGCATCTGGGGTCCAGCACTCTGTTGAAGTGGCTGAGGCTCGGTCAGTCCTGCTTCCTGGGTGTCCGGGGGATCTTCCTGGAGCTCTTGACCAACTTAAAAGCAATGAACACAATCTGATGTTCCTCTCCCTGGCTCTTCGGTTTCCAGCAGCAACTGCAGTGGAATCACAACCAGCTTCGAGAGGATGTCCAGGTGGCTTACTTTGGAGTTGAGTAGTCCCACCAACTCAAGGGGAGAAGTCGTACTTGCAGGGCTTCTCTAGTCGTAACGAATTCAGAGCTTCAGCACAGCAGCAGGGCTTCACCAGGCAAACCAACGGTCCAGGAGTGGCAGCAGGCTTCCAAGTTCTTTTTCGGATTCCTTCGTCCGGTGGTCGACTCCAAACCAAAAAAAGTCTCGCCTTTTATGCAGGTTTCTCCCATACATTCCAGCCTAGCTGTCAGTCACCCGGCTGTCCTTGCCGGACAGCCAGCCGGACAATCTCCTAAGAGTGTATTCCTGTCTTCTAGGAGACGAAGCACCGAGAGTTTAGGGCATCTTCCTCGCTTCCGACCCCCGCCGACACCCTGGAGCCAGAGGCGGGCTTCACTCGTGAATCCCGCCAAAGACAAAATGAACAAAGGGACCCAACCTGGTTTGGCACGCAGAGTAAATCTCAAGAAGTACCTTTTCACAAAGAAATTGCGAAAAAGGAAGACCGGGCCATTTTGACAAAAATGGCATCCTTGGGTGCTTTACTGCAGCTGCGAACGCAGCCCGCGTTAAAAACACACCACAGTAGTTAAAAATAAACCACTGCCACCAGCCTTTCATCGAGGAATGGGTAACATACAAATGTTACATGAGAAGCTAGACAAAGGGGATACTAAGTAACCCATCCAGCACCCTATTGTAAAATAGTGTGTGCTGTGTCTAGAAAGTTACAAATGTAAGTAAAGTCAATTTCTATTCACTGCTCTTGGAAACAGTAATTAATCCAAGAGAAGGTATTTAAACCTTTGGGAAATCTGAAAGACTTCCCTGTGCCACTGCACTGAAGGTGCTGTGTGACACAATGTAAAAGATGATGCCTATGGAGTATGTCAGACTCCACAACCAAAAGAAACAGTGTTCAAAATCACATTAAAATACATGAGAGAGTGGGAAAAAGGGTCTCACTCACTCCAGGTTAAAAATGAAAAGTCCTAAAATCCAGCAAAGTTGCTGGGGCTAAAATAGAGAGGAATTGGCACATTTTTGAGAATTCTCCCTAACAAATCCGATATCGCAATGTACTTAAATTATCCACCTATCTGGAATTTTACATGTGGGATTCACACACCCTTTGCGCTTGGTCACATTATCCTCTTTGTTCAATTAGTGTGTAGTTGTGGTAACAAATTTCCAATAGCAATTTCCAACAAATGTCATATTTTTCAATTTATTAACATGGTTTCCTTTGTTGGTGAACAGAACATGTGTTGTTTGTTAGGCCCATTATACAGGGATATAAATTAAGATTGGATAAGCAGGAGCTGAAAGCAGCTCCTGGGTATCCAGCATTGAACCAGTGACCAGGAGCTACCACTGGGAAGCAAGGAGCTAGTGCATAGAGTTCTGCAAATCTAATTTCCACAAAAGATTCAAACATATAATTTTATCCATTACTTGTGACCCCTCATTCTTTAAATGTCATATAGATGTATCCTAATGTGTATTTATAGATTGTCCCAAATGCAGAGAGTTAAATTCACATAGTGTGTTTGTTTGGCATCAGTTGTCCCGGGGATCCAAAAGTAGCTCCTGGTAGCTGTTGTTGCCAAGCTAACCAGGCCCTTCTAGGCTATCCACAGGAGCTAAATAGCTCCTAGCTCCCTTCAATTTCGAACCCTGCCCATAAGCTGGCTGCTCACCCCTCAGCTAAATATATCTCTGATTAAAAAGGAGCATATTGCAAAACCTAAGCACCCGCATTTTAGGATTTTCTAAACCGAGCAATACATGAATAGCAGTTAATTTACAATGGACATGCCCAGAGAATGTGGATGACGTGGAGCTGCACTGAGGTCAAGTAATGAAAAAATTAACTTTATCCCCAAACTTAAAACCTCAGTGAACATGAGGGAATAGACCTGTCGAAACAGGGCAGAGTGCAGCAAAGTAGGGAGGAGCACACACAAGATTTGTTAGGCCAGGACTGTGAAAAATAGAAGTGGGGGGACAATGTTGTAAAAGTGGCAATAAGACTGAAGGAGCTGGGAAGTCTGGATGAGAAAAGAGTGAGTGGGGACATGAGTTTGAACAAGCTATCTCTTGCCGTTACTGAAACCAAATTCCTGTTTTATAGTGCTTGGCGATTTCAACTATTGGCTGGGTCACCCTGATGACCAGACTGCATTTGAATTAGCACAATCATTTACAGATCTAGGCTTTTCACAAATAGTTCAAGCAACTACTCATAACCTGGGACACACCCTGGATTGGGTAGCAGTCATTAATAGCCCGCATCATGACGTATTCGTATGTCCCTGCCCATTGCCGGATCACAATGCTGTGCACTTCTCAATCACTCTACCTTTCCTCACAAAAGTCCAGCCAACTAATTCGGAAGCGATCTCATATCGCAATACTAAATCGCTAACTTTGGATAAAATAGAAGCCCTCACTACTCAGACTCTACATATTCTAGAGACAGACGACATTGACATGCTCTCTAAAAAAATTAGCTCTAATCTTAAATTGGTAGCTGACTCTCTCGCACCATCGAAAGCCAAAAAAATATCATCAGAAAGGAAACCAACTACTCCATGGTTTTCCTCTGAACTTCAATCTTTGAAAGCTGTCTCCCTCAAGTTATTTTACATCTGGAAAACTAATCAATCTTCCATAGCATTATCTAACTATAAAGTAACCGCCAACAATTATAAAAGAGCTATCACTGAAGCCAAGAAATCTTACCTGGACTCCAGAATCCTACAGGCTACCTCGAACTTAAAGGAATTATTTAAAATTCTGAAAGAACAAGAGACTGTTTCAGAACCTGTAGCATCGATGATTACAAAAAATGACGATTGGTGCTTGGATATACAGAATGCCATGGTAAATAAATTGAATGGTATCCGAGAATCCATAGCCACCAGAAAAAGTGCATTGGACACACAGGGCACCCATATAGTCAATAATACTTTTACCAGGGATCCAGACATCCCTATCTTTGACTTTGTAGCCATATCAGAGGAGGAGCTAGCCTCCATTATCAATAAACTTAAAGCAACTCATTGCACAGGTGATCCATGTGCCTCTACTATTATTAAAACATGCCCCCCAACTCTAGTACAGGCCATATGTAAATTTGTCAATGCCTCACTTCGGAATTGTACGGTTCCAGATGACATGAAGCAAGCTTGGGTAACCCCACTATTGAAAAAACCCAATTTGGATCAAAACGTACCTACTAATTATAAGCCGATAACTAATACCCCGTTCTTATTAAAGATATTGGACCGGGTTGCCTATATTCAATTGGCCCAACATCTTAATTCCCACCCTATTCTTAATCTCTTCCAGTCAGGATTCCGACAAGGTTTCGGCACCGCAACCTTGTTATTGGATCTTAAGTCACAACTGCTCCAAAGAATTGACAACCATAAGGTCTCTCTCCTTATCTCTTTGGACCAATCGGCAGCGTTCGACCTTGTCGATCATGTCATATTGGCAGAAAGGCTTATGTCAGTGGCCAACTGTTCGCGGGCCGCCACTGACTGGCTTCCTTCCTTTTTATCTAATAGATCCAGTAGAGTATGTGCCCATAATGCTAAAGCCCCGACAATCCAGATACATTTTGGTGTACCTCAAGGAGCCAGCTTGTCACCATGCATATACAACATTTTCATGATCCCCTTCTTTGCCCACCTTGCCCAGAAGGCATTCTATTCTCTAATTACGCAGATGACACACAATGTGTCATCCCTCTTACTGGCCAGCACGACCAAGACGAAAGAGAACTTAACCGCATATTCACCATCAATGAACATTGGATGATGTTGAATAATCTCGCCCTTAACCGTGGAAAGACGGAACTCATGGTCATGGGCTCTGATAGCATCTTGGCTAAATTAGACCCAGCGTATAAACACTTTCAGCTGGGAGATGCTCTAATCCCCACTCTTCCCAAGGTTAAGATTTTGGGGGTGGTACTGGACCAACCGCTCAACATGAAGTCTTATGTGGCCAGTACGGTGTCCTCTGCTACGTATTATATTAAACTGCTTTCCCACCTGCGACCACTTATTTCTCAGCCTAACGCAGAGTCCATCGCTCGTGCCATCATAGGATCAAAATTGGATTACTGCTGTAGCCTACTAGCAGGTGCTAGCAAAAAGACCATTAGCCGCCTTCAGGTGGTTCAGAATGGAGCGGTCAGAGTGATTTCTGGACTTACCTACAGAGCACATACATCTGAAGCATGTCGCGCATTGCACTGGTTGCCTGTGGATGCACGAATCACCTTCAGACTCATGGTCATTACCCTTAAATGCCTTAAGGGCTCCATGCCCACCTACCTACAAAGGTACATAGGAATAAAACCTAACCTCAGAAATCTTCGCTCCAATAATCAATCTGCTTCACCAGCCCAAATTCAAAACCAAAAAAGCGCAATGGGGTGCTTTTGCCTTTGCAGCACCGGATATCTGGAATACCTTACCAGGTCAGCTGAGAAACTCTGCAGCCCTGAGTAACTTCAAGAAGGACCTAAAAACCTTCCTTTTCAAGTAATAGTTTATGATTTCTAGTTCCTCCTTTCTGATCCTGGTGCTCTCCGTTTCTCCAAGTATTTGTCTTGTCTACGCCCTCACACCTATGGCGTTATGGTTGCGCAATATAAATGTAATAAAGTAAAGTAAAAGGAGGGAGGAAACACACATATCTGTATGGCTATATGCGCTGTCAGGCTGGACACGGTTCACCAATTATTGTAACGGATGAAAGTTTAATTGTGTGGGACGATGAGACATAGTATGTTAAAATCGTGAAACTCAATAACAATAAATGAAAACATTTTCTTTTTACTATATGGACATAGACATTTCTGCATACAGGCGTGGGACCTCTGACTGTTTTACCCTTGCATATATCTTGTGTTTCTGTTGTGCCTTTCTGTTTTACATTCTAAATTTACTCCCTCGGCTGGTTTTTAAAAAAGAAAATGTTGGGGACTTTGCGACCCAGTTTGTTATTCAGCGACTCTCTTCCTAGGTGGGCGTGATCCTCTGTGATGCCCACCCCTTTCCTGTCTACTTCCTCAAGCTTTTAGGACTGCTTCAGTCTTACCCATGCTCTAGGGATGAGTGGAACTGACCTGCAGCTAGGCAACAGGATTTCTCAAAAGCATTCCGATGCTCTCCTAGTCGCAGCAATGGCTAAGCAGGTACGGGCAACTGTGGATGGTAGCAGGGTCATTCACGATACAGTATAGCATATAATCTACAATAAGGGACATTCCACACAAAGATTCTATGAAAACAGTAATTACTGTGTAGGTTACAGGTAAGTAAAAACTTTTGCAAGGACCAGATTACATCAGCATCTAATTCCACCAGCAAATTATTAGAAATTTTAAAATCTATCGATAAGCCGAAAGTTCTGTCCCATCCTTTCTCTCCATCGCAGAAAGACTGTTATAATATAGAAAAGGCCTTTGCCAATAAAATCCAGACAGCCAGGGAATCTATTATAGCATCACAAGATGCCCCCAATGTACAGACAGCTACTGCAACACGGGAACACCCTTGGCTGGGTGTAGACATCTTTAAGTTCCTTCCAATAACGGAAGTAGAGCTGATTAAAGTTCTAGCAGCAATGAAGCCAACTTCTTGTGCTGAGAATATCATCCCCCAAGAATAATACTGGACAATAAGGAGATTTTTGCACCAGTATTAACTAAAATAGTAAACGCCTCGTTTAGAGATGGAATCATTCCCAAGAGCATCAAATCAGTCACTATTACACCACTCCCCCAAAAAACAGGGTTAGATTCCAAAGAACCAGAATATGAGCCCAATCACAAATTGCAACTTCTTGCTCAAAGTGCTGGATGAAATCATTTCAACACAACTACAAAAGCATGTTGAAGAAAATCATATATTTCATGACCAAAAATTCGGCTTTGGAACTGCACACCGTACGGAGACAGCAATGTTAGATCTGCAGACCCGCATGCTCAGTCTGCTGGACAGGGGCAAGGCGGGGCTATTAGTGCTCCTGGATCTGAGTGCGGCTTTCGACCTAGTCGACCACCAGTTACTGGCATCCTTCCTTGCGGATAGAGTGGCCTAAATTCACTGGGGGGAGAAATTCTCCAAAATTGCACTCGTCGGGTATGGTGTCCCGCAGGGGGCTAGTTTATCAACTCTCCTCTTTAACCTTTACATGAGATGTCTCTGTGAGGTACTTGAAGGTATCGGAGCATTTCTTACAAACTACACTGACGATACCCAGTTGGTGGTGTAGTTATGTGGTAACTATATTGAGGATAGTGCTGAAATCGCGACGCTATAAAACATCATAGAGAATTGGATGGCGAACAATTGTATGTGCCTCAACGGTGGCAAAACGAAGATGATGGTTTTTGGCACCCATCAGGCTCAGGCCAAACTGGGGCCAGAATACGAGGCCTTCTATATTAAAGACACTTTCATACAGGTGTGTGGGAAGATGAAAACTCTTGGGCTTGTCCTGGAAGCATCAATAGGAGCAGAGACTCGGGTTCAACACCTTCACAAGAGCAATTTATACCACCTTCGCCTACTCAGAGCTATACAACCCTTCCTGAACAAAGAGAACTGTGCCACGATCGCAAGGGCCACTATTCTGTACCGCTTAGACTATGGCAACACGCTTATGCTTGCTGCTAGCAAGAGCTGCATAGCTAAATGCCAGGTTATGGAAAACAATGAGGTCAGACTAATAAAGAGGAAGAGGAAAAGCAAATACATCACCAGAGATAGAAGAGCACTTCACTGGTTGAAGGTTAAGGACAGAATCCACTTCAAATCCTTAACACTGGTTCACAGGTGTCTGCATGGTAACGCACCAGAATATCTTAAGGAAAAAAATCGTCCAATATATACCTAACCGTTCCCTGAGATCGGAGGCACTAGGCAGGATTACAGTACCAGCCCACAAACTAGCAACCAGGTTAGGAAAGGCTTTTATCATGCTGACGGCAAAAAAATGGAATAGCCTTCCTCTATCCATTAGACTATAACCCAGCTATGTGGTTTTCAGACTAAAAACATATCTCTTCAAGTAAGGGGTGGCTCCCCCTTTTAGGAAGGTTATCTATGACAGGGCTTTTTGTCCATACTATTTTATGTTGTAACTTTGTGTTCATGTTTTATGCGCCCCGATGCCTGCGGGCTGTCTGCGCTTTATAAGCTCACAAATAATAAGTAGAGTATTTTCAGTGTTTGAAGGTTTTGCCCCTACCAGTTAGGTTTGCCAGCAATTTCCGTTGTCGAAGATGTCATGCCTGAGGCTCAATAGACAACTCGGGACTCTGAAGTTAAGGACTAAAAGCATCAATTATACAAACAAACAAAACACATTTCTAGAGTGGACAATGTGTAAATGAGGGAAATAATTCCAAAACAAAAGAGGAACATTTCCAGCTTACCTTATTCGCTGAGACTGCCCTTCTTGCTGTCTCCAATTCTCTCCTCTCTGCTTGTTATGCTAAGCTTTCCCCTCTCCTCATTCTCTTGGAACTCTATGTTGCATTTCATGCTGTTGATCATACTATACTCCTATCTTTTCTTTATCATCTTGGCTTCCAGCAATCTGTCCTGGAATGGTTTTGCTCATATCTTTCTACCCACACATTCTCTGTCTCTTGGCTTTGTCACTCCTCTTCTATCTTTGATGGTGTACTTCAAGGTTCCGTTCTAAGACTTTTTTTTACTTTTTTCCCTTTATACTATACACGGCCCTCAATTATCTATTCTTTTGGAGTCTCCCAAATCGTTCTATCCCTCTCTTACTTCCTTCCTGCATTGCAATCTACTGCCTCTCTTGATGTCTTTTTGCTATTCAATCTTGGATGATGGCACATTCTTTTTCTCCTTCCTTCCATTTCCTTCCTCCTTCTATCGTGCCTTTCTGCCACCCTTGATTTGAGCATGACTTTTGACTGTTCCTTATCCTTTCCTTCACAATTCTCGATCCTGAAATTTTCAGCATTACAAAATATGGCATTTGCGTCAACTTCTCACCACCCAAGCAGTTCATTCCTTGCTTTCATCCCTTGTTTTCTGTCGTTTTTTGTATTGTTCTTATATTCTTCTAGAGCTCCCTGCTTACAGAATTTCCCTTCTCCGCTGAATCTACAATTCTTCTGTTCGCCTGCTTCTTCATCTTCCTACCTTAGAATCTATTTCCCCAGCCTTTCTCTCCCTCTGCTGCCTTTCCTTTGACTCTTGCTTACTGTTTAATTTTCTTTGTATTGTTTTCATATATCGTTATGGTCTTGCTCCCCTTTATTTTTCTTTCCTTGTGTCTTATTGTACGTCTCTTTCTCTTTGGTCCCAGTCTCAAATTGTTCCTTGTCTCCCTTGTGCACACTCTCACTTTAGTTCTCTCTGTATTTGCCCCAAAGTACTTGAATTCCCTTTCCTTCTCCCTTCACCCTGTTCCTTCCATTCCTTTTTTCCAAAACTGTCTCAAGGATCACCTTCTTTTCCACCTAATTGATTTGTTTTACTTGTTTGCACCTTATTATACCGCTCTTTGTTTGGTCAGTGCTTTGGCGTAAAGCGCTATAATCATACTACACATTAAAAGACCAGATGGATGGTTGTCTGAAGCCAACCTGCCTGCTTCGCCTATTATTACCGCTAGAGGGAGCTGTTGCCTTATGCGTTCAACAATAAGACTTCAAGTACATCTACCAGGAAAACAAAATGTGTATTTCAACAATGATAACATACATTTAGCTGCAGAAAAGGCCCAAGACAGGGATACCACTTTAACATCGTACTTCAAGTTGCATACACTAAGAAAATATATACATTTTAAAAAAAACATATAAACAGAAATTCATTTGATTAAACACTATCTAACAAAATAAATGTCGGTTTTCAATGTACTTATGTATTATGTAATTATTCATTGTAATATTTCTTGCTATTATATCAATAATATTCTTCATGTACATTTTAAACTTTATTTGCCTTCAATTTACTTTATTTTATGATCTCATGTCTACTTCGAATCATGCTGCATGTGAATTGTATTACTCTGACATCCCTCAACCTTATATATTTGAGCCCAAATCCCATAAGTGGAATCCAAGATAATGAGAGCAGATACAACAACTGGCTGTATGTACTATGTTGAACTTATAATAGATTCTGTGAAATTTTGTTTGAGGTTACTACTCCACGTAAAAGGAGCAAGATCCTTTACAAAACCTGTTTTCTATTAAATATAGATTGCGTTAAAATGCACCACATAATATATTTACACTCTGAAAATGTCTTCCTTTGCGCACATTAGCCCATGTGCACTTTATGTATAGGGTATTTATAATGTACCTATACAGCAAATGGTGTTTCAAGGCGCAACAGGGGTGGGGGTAACAGATGAAGAATAACAAAAACGGTTTGGATGGGCCTTGTGTAATTCGGATCATGCAAGTGCAGTAACAAAAAGTGCAGGGGAGTGGGGAATGAGGGGAAGTGCGATCAGAGCGGAATGCGCTAATGCTAAGAATGGAAAGGAAGTGCAGGTCGGAGTGGAGAGCGTGCAAGTACTGATAGGGAGGCAAGGGGGAAGAGGGCCCCTGGGCTTGGTGAGTGCTAAGGGGAGGCCAGGTGGACAGTGCCAGGGGAATGCGGAGAGTGCAGGGTATAAAGGTCCACATGCTAAGTGCGCAGAAGGGGCCGGATGGGCTCAATAGGGTGCATGCCAATCAGGCTAGTGCAGGGGCAGTGAGTCCGGAAGGTCAAGTGCATGATAGGGGGGTGTCAGGAAAGACCGAGTTGCTGGGGTAGACTGGGTGAGAAGGGGCTGGTGCCCTGCATGAATCAGAAGGAAACAGACGGCCAGTCAAAATGCAGCAGAGGGTGACATTAGCAGAGGAGGTGGAGAGGAAAGGAAGAAGAGAAAAGGATGGTTTTAGGAAGCTTGCAAAACTTAAGGCGATCCTGCGCAATTCTGAGATGGGCAGTGAGGCCATTCCAGATGGAGGATCCTGCGGAAGAGAGAGATCTACCCCCAACTCTTTGCTTGGAAAAGCATCTGATCTGCAGAGAGTTGGAGCTAGAAGACCGAAAGGCTCTAGCAGGTATGTATTTAGGGAGAGACACTGGATGTAGCGTGGGCCCAGGCCCCAGAAAACCTTGTGGATGATGGGGTTTGAACTTGATGCTTGCAGCAACCGGGAGCCAGTGGAGAGATTCTAGGGCTGGAGAGATGCATCCCTGGACTTAAGGCCAATGATAAATCTTGCAATCCTATTCTGGATCAGTTGAAGGGACAAAGGGAGGATTTAGGTAGATTGGGGAAGAGGCTGTTGCAGTAGCCCAGCCTAAACAGGACCAGAGCTCTGGAGACATTAAGTTTCTGGGTGAAGGTGAGGAAAGGGAGAATGCTTCTGAGGAGGTACAGCTGAAAGGGGGCCTTCTTAGCAAGATCTGTGCTGTGAGGAGAGAAGGAGTGACATGAACTGAAGATGACACCAAGGTGTTTTGCCTCACAAGAGGGTGAGGTGAGGGGGCCCATGGAGGACAGCCTGAGAGTAGGAGGGAAGGAAGGAGCTGGCTGGCATCCCAATGAGAAGGATCTCAGTCTTGATGGTATTAAGGCATAGATTGTTGGCAGCACACTATGCCTGAATTGCAGTCAGACAGTCCGGAATGAGAAAGGAAGAAGAGATGGCAGTGAACGGAAGCTTGAAGGAGAGCTGTGTGTTGTCCACATAACACTAGAAGTGAGGAGATAAGGCGGAGATCAAATGGGCTAGAGGGGCAAGGTAGATGTTGAAGAGCCACGGCGGGAGGATAGAGCCCTAAGGGGCGCTGCAGGTGGAGAGTGTGATGGAGGAGAGAAAAGGGCCCAGTTGAACCTGGCATGGTTGGTCAGGAGGTCAACCAGTCCGGTGCCAGGTCTGCGATGCCAAGGGTATCTCAGAGCCGATTTATCAGAGTGGCATGATTGACCGTATAAAAGGTAGAGGGAAGGATAAGTAGGTTGCGAACGGAAGGAGAGTTGGAGTTGAGATTTGAGAGCAAGTCTTCACGGGTGTTCAAGAGTGCAGTTTCTGTGCCTCTGGCTGCTCTGAAGTCAGACCGGTGGTCGTGAAGACAACCAACAGATGCAGTGTGGGGGATCAGCTGGGAGATGACCAGCTTCTCCATGAGTTTGCCCAGGAAGGTGCTAATTTTAGATAGGGCGATAGTTAGCCAGGCAGGGGGGGTCAGCAGAAGGCATTTTGAGGAGAAGGTGCACAAGGGAGTGCTTGAGGAGTACTCCCATGGCTGGCTCTTGCCAGTTGCTCTTGCCAGTGGTAAAGGAGTGATTGCAGAAATCCGCCAAGGCTGGAGCAAGGGAGGCAATTTTGTCCTTGATAGTTCTGGAGGATCAGGGGAGGACTTGTTTGGAAGAGACTTTCATAGAGAGGACTTGTCTAGAGACCTCATCCAGTGATATGGGCGAGAAAGCCGAGAGTAGGAGGGAAAGGGAGAGGAGGGCCAAGTGATGTGTGAGAGCTGGAGAAGGGAGGGGTGTCTTTCATGGGCGAGTGCGGTCCACTTACTTCACTGATGCCAGCCCGTTTGATATTGTTCAGGTAGGTCTTATTGCTGTTCTTTAGTTTTGTTGCTATCCTGCATGCCTTTCTTTGTTTAAAATGTCTCTTTTTTCTCCCTTAGGTATGTGGAGCTTCAGCGCGGCGAACTGGCTTGGTTTAGCCCCGCTGGTAAATGATGGCGCATTAAGAGCGCTATGATGCAGTAAGTAAGCGCTATGCGCAGCGCTGCAAAGTCTTGCCTTTGCTAACCTGTGTTTTCCTTCCTTGTAGGTCGTGGTGTTCTTCAGCGCGAGTGGAATGTCCAGAGTGGTGCCAGCCGAGAGGCAACCAGCCAGGTAAGCCTTTTGAGCAGTTCGTAATTTGTAAATGTCTCTACAGCTTTCTTTAATGTTGCCTCTATCTTCCTCTTTCATGTCGTTCTGTCCGGGAGGCGTGCAGATTCGAGGAAGCTGTTCTCAGTAGCTGCTAGTGTTTAAAGATGAAGACTGCAGGTAAGATGCTGATGCTAATGATGTTCCTTTTGTCTCCTTGCAGGTTCTGCTTCTCCGAGGTTCGTGGGAATAGCTGGCACGGTGAGCGTCACGATGCAAGCTCAAAGTAACACGAAGCATGTTCTGCAGTTAGGGTGTGGTTTATATAGCCCAGGTAAAGTATTACCAGGGAAAGTAGATCCAGGCCTGCCACACCCAAAACACTAGACCGCATAGCTTGGTTCTTAGGGAACCAAGCTTTTTGGATGCCTCCATGTTGGCTGACAATACAATAAAGTAGTTCCCAAGCACATTGTTGTTCATGGCGTATGAGCCTGGCCCCATGAGGGCTTTTGGAGAGGATGCCAGGCTCTAGAGGCCCGGGTCCTGACTCTACCTGGCCAATGGGTTTGCCAGAGGGGGTTTTGGGCGAGGGTTGTGACAGCACTACCCCCTCACCCCCTAAGGCCCCTCCCATGGTGTTCCTTCTGTCTGGCCCAGGTTTGGTTGGGAAGTTCCGATGGAATTTCCTGATTAGACGTGGTGCATGGATATTCTCACTGTGCTCCCAGGATCTATCTTGTGGTCCAAATCCTTTCCAATCGATGAGATAATATAGCTTGGTCCTAGAGTATTTAGCGTCCAAGATATCTTTGACTTCGAATTCTGGTTCTCCGTCAACAAGTATGGGCTTAGGTGGTGTCCCAATCCGTGTGCCGGGTTGCATTGGTTTCAGGAGGGACACATGGAATACCGGGTGGATGTGTAGATTAGGTGGTAAATCCAGTTTCACGGCTGCTGGGTTGATAATTGCCTTAATGGCATAGGGTCCTAAGAATCTGGGATGACAGGCCTGGGTTCCCTTGATGGGTATGAATTTAGCGGCTAACCAAACTTTGTCTCCTACTTGATAATCAGGGGCCTTTTTCCAGTGTTGGTCGGCGAATCTCTTTTGTTTTTCTTTGGCATGAATAAGGTGTTCCTTTGCCCTTTTGAAAGCCTGAGTAATGGTTGTGTGTAAAGTCTTTACCACTGGCATTTCCAAGCTGGCTGGAAGGTCTAGTTCAGCGGTACGTGGATGTCTGCCCTGAAGGGTATAGAAGGGCGTTTGTCCCATGCTTGAATGCAAATAATTGTTATATGCATATTCAGCTATCCATAGTAGGTCTTTCCAATTTCTTTGTTCGTGGTGCAGCATATTGCTCGAGTGTCTGATTGGTTCTTTCGGTTTGGCCGTCCGTTTGGGGACGGTGACTGGTAGATAACCGAACGTCGATCTGCGCCATTGCACAGCATTTTATTCTAGAGGTTTGAAACAAACTGGCTGCCTCGATCAGAGACCAGAACCGAAGGGAAGCCATGTAGCTTAACCAAGCCCTCCAGGAACACTTTTGCTAAAGTGGCTGCGTCTCGGAGGCCTTTGAGAGGAATAAAATGGGCCATCTTCGAGAATAAGTCCACAACTACAAGGATGGTGTTGAACCCTTGGCTTGGAGGTAGATCAGTGATGAAGTCAAGGGAAAGAGTGTGCCTGGAACTGGAGGAATGTCCAATGGTTGTAGGAGACCAGATGGTGTTTGTTTCTGTGATTTATTTTGTGCGCAGACATAGCAGGACTGAATATACTGAATGATATCCTTACGCCAGGTAGGCCACCAAAAGTTCTCTTTCACCTTAGCTAGGGTTTTGGCGATCCCAGGATGCCCTTCGATCAGTGAATCATGATAGTTTGAAATAATATGCTGTTGTAATTCCTTCTTGGGTACATATAGGCGATCCCTAAAAAAGGGTAGGTGGTCCTTGATGGTATATTGTTCTCCTTGAGTTTGCCATGCGAGGTAGGCATCAGGATTCATTGTCCGTTGGATTTCTTTTCGTAGTTCTGCTTGTGTTAAGGCTGTTGTGATACCCAAGAGATTGTCTTCAGGTATAATAGGTACTGGGTCTGGAGTTGTATATAGTATTTCATCTATGCCCATGTGAGATAAGACATCCGCCTTTCCGTTTCTGACTCCTGGTCGAAATGTGATTACATAATCATATTCGGCGAAGAAAAGGGCCCACCGTAAGTGGTGCGAGGACTGGGCCTTGGCTGTTTTGAGATATTGCAGGTTTCGGTGCTCTGTGATGACTGTAATGGCGTGTCTGGCCCCCAGAAGGTAGTGCCTCCAGGCTTTAAAGGCGGATTTGATAGCCAGGAGTTCCTTGTCCGTGATGGCATAATTAATCTCTGGAGGTGAGAACTTTTTCGACCAGAAGGCCACAGGATGTAGCTTTTCCGGTTTCCGGGTCTCTCTGTGAAAGGACAGCACCCATTGCGAGACTGGACGCATCAGTTTCAACGACATAAGGGAGGTCTGGACGAGGGACGAGGATGTCTCAGGATTGGAGCGGAGGTAAACCTTTGTTTAAATTCCTGAAAGGCTTCTTCTGTCCAAGCAAACTTTTTATTGTTTTTTCGGAATAGTACTGTGATTGGGTGCACAACCTGAGAGAAGTCTGGGATGAGCCGGCGGCAGAAGTTCGCAAAGCCCAGCATGCTTTGTACCCCTTTCAGAGACGGCGGTGAAGGCCATTTCAGAATGGCATTACCGTGTGCACGTCCATTCTGATGCCTCCTGGAGTAACGATAAAACCAAGAAATTCTACTTCGGTGATGTGAAAAAAGCATTTTTCAAACTTTGCAAACAAGCGATGTTGACGGAGCTTGGTGAGGACTGAACGATCGTGCCTGACATGATCTGGTTCCAAGGCTGAGTATACTAAGATGTCGTCTATGTACACTAAGGCGCACACATCAGTTAACTCCCTTAATAATTCACGAATTATTGGAATGCCGCAGGAGCGTTGCATAACCCGAAGGGCATGACTTGATATTCAAACAAGCCGTACTTAGTATGGAAGGCGGTTTTCCATTCATCTCCTTTTCTGACTCGGACCAGGTGGTACGCTCCTCGAAGTTCCAATTTGGTATAAATCTGGGCATCTTTAACTTGGTCTAGCATCTCAGGGATAAGTTGCAAGGGGTAGCGGTTCTTCACAGTGATCTGGTTCAATGCGCGGTAGTCAATACAGCTTCTCAAGTCGCCTTCCTTTTTCGGTACGAAGAACCAAAGGACTGGCTGCAGGGGACTTCAAAGGACGGATAAATCCGTTTGCAAGGTACTGGATATAAATAGGATTAAATAGGATTTCAAAAGAAGGTTTTCTGGTTCTGTGAGAGCGTAGATCCTGCCGCAAGGGATTTGTGCACCAGGAACAAGGTCAATCTGACAGTCATAGGGCCTGTGCGGCGGCAATGTATTGGCTTGGTCCGTTCGGAAAACATCCAGGAAATCATGTTATTCACTTGGCTAGGTATTAGTTACTCCCAGGGTTGATACTGTTCTCCGGGAGTCCTGGGGATACAGTCATCGGGTTTCTCCTCTTGGTAATAGCAGGCAGGGGAGCAGTCACCGGGGAAGGTTACTTTTCATGCCCGCAAGTCTATCAAAGGGTTGTGAGCAACCAACCATGGCATCCCTAGTATTAGCCTGAACTGAGGTGCCTTGATGAGATCGAATGAAATAGACTACCGATGTCCGTCCTGGCACAGCAAGGTTACCCTGGCTGTGCACTGGGTTACTGGTCCGGAAGAGATTTCTTTCCCATCCACAGTGGTTACCTTGTCCATAGTTGGCTTAGAACACAAAGGAAGCCCCATCTCTGCTGCCAGTTCTTGATCAATATAATTTCCAACTGCTCCGCTATCGATGTATGCTTCAACGGCATGCATTCTTGACGACTGTTGGTGGTTAATTAAGATCACTGGTATAGCAAAGTGCGAGGTCAGCAACTCTTTCTTCTCACTCGACAAACTGACCTCTACGTTTGTCGAGCTTGGTAGTTTCCCGATTCCTTAGCTTCATCCTTCTCTGTGGCCCCGACTGTTCTTCTTGGGGGGGTTTTACTGGACAGTCCTTCAGGAAATGGTCTGGTTTCCCACAATACAAACAAAGCTGTTGTTGTCTTCTTTTGCCCCGCTCTTGTTTTGTTAACGGAGGCCGTATCCCTCCAATCTGCATGGGTTCTACAGCATTTTCAGGTACACAGGGTGTGTTTTCCCTTGGTCGAACATAAACGGTCCGAGGGTCCGTCTTAGACCGGTCTGCCTTTCGGTCCTGCAACCGGTGGTCTAGCTGCACGACCAGATTTATGAATTCTGCACAGTCGCTGGGTGGATCAACCACCTGGGCTAAGACGTCTTTTAATTCACCTCGTAAGCCTTGATGGAATAATGTGGTTCTTTTGTTTTCTGGCCACCTAGCTTCGGCAACCAGTCTGTTGAAGGTAGCAATGTACGTTAACGAGGTCCTGATTCCCCTGTCGGAGGGACAAGAGTTCATCGACTACTGCTTGTTCCTGGGTATGGCGAGCAAAACGTTTTTCCATTTCTCTCTGGAACCCCCCAAAGTCATGTAATAGAGGATCGTCATGGGTTACCAACGGCACCGACCAATCTGCTGCACTACCACTCGGGTATGATCAGACAAAAGCTACCCGAGCTTGGTCATTTGGAAATGCTCCAGGCCTACAAAGAAAGTGAAGGCGGCACTGGTTGATGAATGCCGCATACTTCCGTGGGTCGCCTGAGAAGCTTTCTGGTGGTGCCAGGGGCACTGTTCCAGGTAACGTGATCTGTATCAGAGTGGGTGGTATGGCAGGGTTTTACATCGTTGGATTGCTTCCAGGTAGAGGCGTCTGTCCTGCCTGTGATTGCAAGCATTGCCTGCTAATCTCTTCAGTGCGTTCTTTGGTCACTATTAGGTCTCCCCGGAGGGAATTAGTCTCTTGTCGGGCAGAATGAACCTCAGCACGAAACTCTTCTAGTAATTGGGCCAATTGGTCCATTTCTGATGTCTCTATGGCGCCCAGGTGGATTTGTTATGGTAGGCTTCGTGTTCTGTTACGCTCACCTGGTATCCACAGGGACGCCACCCAGCGGGTTACTCGCTGGTATGCTTATCAGCTTTGCCCAGATCAGATGTGGTCTGCGGGGAAGGTTCTGCCTTGTGGTAGAATTAGGCGTGCTCTCTGTCCTGCCTTCTTTGCAGGGGCGCGTTGTCTTTCATGGGTGAGTGCGGTCCAGTTACTTCACTGACGTCGGCCTGTTTGATATTGTTCAGGTAGGTCTTATTGCTGTTCTTTAGTTTTGTTGCTATCCTGCATGCCTTTGTTTGTTTAAAATGTCTCTTTTTTCTCCCTTAGGTATGCACAGCTTCAGTGCGGCGAACTTGCTTGGTTGAGCCCCGCTGGTAAATGATGGCGCATTAAGAGCGCTATGATGCGGTAAGTAAGCACTATGCGCAGCGCTGCGAAGTCTTGCCTTTGCTAACCTGTGTTTTCCATCCTTGTAGGTCGCAGTGTTCTTCAGCGTGAGTGGAATGTCCGGAGTGGTGCCAGCCGAGAGGCAACCATCCAGGTAAGCCTTTTGAGCAGTTTGTAATTTGTAAATGTCTCTACAGCTTTCTTTGATGTTGCCTCTATCTTCCTCTTTCAGGTCGTTCTGTCCGGGAGGCGTGCAGATTCGAGGAAGCTGTTCTCAGTAGCTGCAAGTGTTTAAAGATGAAGACTGCAGGTAAGATGATGCTGCTGCTAATGATGTTCCTTTTGTCTCCTTGCAGGTTCTGCTTCTCCAAGGTTCGAGGGAATAGCTGGACGCGGTGAGCGTCACGTTGCAAGCTGCAAAGTAACACGAATGTAACGCTCACCTGATTCCCGTAGAGGCGCCGGTCTTGACTGGGCGTATACCGTATCTTCAAAGGTGATGTGTAACACACAGCTGGCTCTTTGGGCTGGACCTCTGTGCACTGTATGGCTGACTCGAAGGGTAAGATGTCTGCAGATAGAAAATATGGGATTAATGAACTGGGTTATTGAATGTCTCTCTCTTCTTCCCTTTCTCTTCTCCTGTAGAACCCCAAAGGTTAACGCTCTCACCTTACGTAAGTGAACGCCGTGCTCTCCATCTGCCTCGGGGCAGGGTGCTGTAACCAGTTTCTTCACTGGATAAGGGGAGCAGGCCTCTTGACTTCAGAGGACTGCTGTCCGTCGTTTACTGCACGAACGGTAAGTTTCGAGTAATTCTAATGTCTTTAAAAGTCTTTAGTAATGATGTCTCTTGTTTTGCAGGGTTCCGGCGAAGGCGGATGACGGGCTGAAGTGAGTTGAAGATGGAGCCCGTGTGATGAATAGAAGCGCCTGGAAGCACGTAAGTAAGCGCTTGTTGCCTGCTTCACGATGCGCTCTAACTGTCTTTTTATTTTGCAGATACAAGTTCGGAGCGGCTGCAGGGTGCCGGAATACCCACTGGGTTAGATGTGGATAGGAGTAATGGCACGTGAGTATTAAAGTTCCCCAATGTCTTTAAACGCACCTTGTTTTGTCTTTCAGATGCGGGATGCAGCGCCGAAGGCCTCCGGAGCGTGCGAAGAGTTGGTAAGCTTTTGTCTTTCAGATGCCGGAATGCAGTGCGAAGACCTCCGGAGCGCACGAAGAGTAGGTAAGCCTTTGTCTTTCAGATGCCGGAATGCAGCGCGAGGCGTTGGTGACAGCCGATGGACCAGGTAAGTGAAGCGCTGTCACTGAAGACCGTAATGCTAACCAGTTCTTTCTTGTCTTTATAGGTGTTGCTGAAGACTGGATTCAGGATGGTAAGCCTTTTTCCTTAGGCCCAGGATCAGATGCAGAAGACACGATGAGCGTTCTGCTGCAGAGGATGCAGAATAACGCAAAGCAAGATTCATCCATCGGGTGTGGTTTAAATAGCCTCCTGTAGTGCTTAGGTGTCTCCTTCCACAGCCACGCCTAGGTAAGAAAAGAGTTCCTGCTTTCCAGAAGAGTTCCAGTGTTCTGAACCTAGGGAGTGGCTCCTGCCCCACCCAACAGGAAAAGTAGTTCCAAACAGAAGAGGATCAGAGGCTCAACTGGCAGGCAAGTAAGCAGCATGGTCTGCTGCAGGTAAGTCCACCCAAGCATTATGAGCCCGGCGCTTCCAGCGCTGGGACTGGGCATATTTATGAGCCTGGTGCCACTGGCGCCAGGACTGGGTCCAAAAGGTCCCAATTGGGACTGGTTGGCACTCGGAACCTGGGTTATGGATCTGCTTCCAAGGGAGTTGGGAAAACCCTGACCTTTTGGAAGCAGAGATCATGACAACGAAGCATGTTCTGCAGTCAGGGTGTGGTTTATATAGCCCAGGTAAAGTAGTACCAGGGAAAGTAGTTCCAGGCCTGCCACACCCAAAACACTAGACCGCATAGCTTGGTTCTTAGGGAACCAAGCTATGTGGAGGCCTCCATGTTGGCTGACAATAAAGTAGTTTCCAAGCACATTGTTGTTCATGGTTTATGAGCCTGGCGCCATAGGCGCCAGGAATGGCCCCATGAGGGCTTTTGAAGAGGATGCCAGTCTCTAGAGGCCCGAGTCCTGACTCCACCTGGCCAATGGATTTGCCAGAGGGGATTTTGGGCGTGGGTCGTGACAGTTCATTGTAGATTTTGAACAGTTCAGCCATCTTGTTAGTGGCCCCAGAGGTGCAGGCTTGGATATAGGCCTTCTTCGAGCGGATGGAGAGTCTGTATTGCCTTTGGAGCAGGCGGCAGGATGTGCTCGAAACCTGCCACTTACGTTCAGCAGCTCTGCACTTAAGTTTCATAGAGGCTAGCTCTGCACTTGAGTTTCAGAAAGGCTAGGTCGGAATCATACCAGGTGTGGCGCTTGGAGACAGGCTTCATGTGGATCTTCCTGACAGGGGCAAGGATGTCCAGAGTGTTGGAGATGGAGAGTTGAAGGTTGGCAACGGCTGTGTCAGTATGAGTTTGTGGCCGGAGTGGGAGGGGGAATGAAGGAGGTGGAAAAAGCAGCAACTGACACTCGCTTCATCGGTCGAATGACAGAGAAGGAGACTGACAGTGCGGCCAGACGCTTAGCCGAGCGACCCAAGGGATCCAGGTGAGAGGACAGGAGAGCATGATCAGACCAAGAGAGGTGTAGGGAGAGGGTTGGAGATGGGGATGTCTGCTGAGATGAGAGCATCCAAAGTATGTCTGGCTGAGTGCGTCGGACCTGAGGGAAGAATGGTGAGGGAAGGGAGTCGCAGAGGCTGCAGGGTCCACCAGCGAACACTGGCAAACACAATCTGGGGCTGCTACTGCAGGAGCTGCCCTTCGCTTCGTGGCCCTTAGCAGAAGGGGGCTGCACGGGCAGTGGGGCTGCCCTGGGTGGAGGACCTAAAAGGGGCCTCTGGCCCAATCAGATCACATATGGGAGGAAACCATTGGCAGGCACGCGGAAACAGGAAGGATTACTGGCCCTGTAGCAGGCTCAAGGGTGGAAAAGGCGCTGAGGTGCGCAGGTGTTAAATAATCCAAGTTCCAATTTAGTAGCTAAAGCTCCAGGAGCACTTACCCCAAGAAACTAGGCCGCCTTAGGAACATAGTCCATCTTTCTTCTCTGCCTGTGCTCTCTGCCTCCTGGCGGTCAATTGAAAGTCTGTCACGGTCTGTAGGTTTTTCGATGTCCACTGCCTCTTTCTTGCTGTCTAGGCTGAATGTTCACTGTGTTGTTTGCACAGGATGGTGGTCCCTTTCAGCTCCCAGAGCCTGAGGGGCTGAAAGTTCATTGTGCTGCTTTGTGTGGATGCTAACCCTGCTCCTGTTAAAATAGGGTCTGTGCTCACCAGGTTCCCACATATCACATGCGGGGAAACAAATGAACGGAGTAAAAAAGTCAGACCACAATCTCTCAGAGTACAAATAAAAATTCAGAAAATGACTGCATACTCTCCTACCAATGACAGCAGGCATCCCTTCAAGCTTTTGTCGGCCACCCAATGACTCTGGCTGGCTACATTCAATCGTTCCCGTTGTGTTCCTCGTAAGGTGCTCATGAAACTACTATGATGGTGATTCAGCGCAGTGCAAAAGCATGTTAACAAAACATAACCTAAGACCATGTTTATAGTTTTATAAGGTAAAGCGGTTGGTAACTAGAGGGACTTGCATTTGCCTGCAAGGAGGAGGTGGGTATTTGTGTATAGGGAAATATCAGAGGTAATCAAGTAGCATTGAGGAAAAAGAGGGCCCAGAGCGAAGGTAGAAGCACCTGTATCAGCCTAAGGTGGCCAGGTAATTAATGTTCACTAGATTCCATCCTACAGTTTATATGTAATATACCTACTGCTGTAGTGAAAGGCACTCACATGAGGATGAAATATTATGCTTCCCATTTCTTGGAATCCCCTTTTGTACGAAGACGAATGAAGCTGACCAGCATTCGGTAACAAGCCAGGAAAGGTGACCGACCAACATCCCCCATACAGCAGGAAATAGGAGCCAATATGACCCATCACACCAACCTCACCTCAGAGGTAACTGGCAGAAGTATTGTTTTGAGTTCCCACCCCATCAAGTAATCCGACCTGGGCCCATTTTGTCCCCAGAGAAAGTCCAGTTCAAAATGATTGCCTTGTTCTGCAAGGATGTGGTTTAGTTAATTGTCCCCAAGTCACCCCACTGCTTCCTTCCATATTCCTTTCTGGTTCGACAAGCCGGTCTGCAGAATTCCTCTCTCAAGATTGAAAGAAGATTTTTCAGCTTAAGGGTGTGAGAAAGCAGTCTTGAAGCATATACAGCTGTCTTTTCATTTTTACTGCAATGGTATGGAACCATATATTTGTTTGTAAATCCTCGATCTGGCTGATGGGGCTCATACCGTTAAGTGAAACATTTTTGCAGAAAGCCATTGGCATCTCATTCACTGCCTGCAATATGCTTATCCCTGCCAGATATAATGACCCAGCTCATTAACGTACAGATTCTGCCAACACCATAGCACATGGTGCTTCCATTGCTCCCTTCAATTTTAAAGTCCATTCACAGTATCAGTAATTTTTATGTATTTCTGGTATGACTAGCCTCCGCATCTAAAGCCCCAATTAATAAGAGGCATTTTGTTTTAAAGGAATGGTTCCCCAAAAATGTTTTATTTCAAAAATAGATAGGCAATATAAAAAAAAAACGATTATTTTTCGAAGTCCCTATGTAAAATTCTGAGAAATTCAAGCTCAAAAATGTGAAAAGCAAGCACATGGGCGCATCCATTTTGTGAAATGGATGCCCACCTGTGCTGGCTTTTGCTTTTGCGGCACTAATGAAGGAAAAGCCAGCCAGCTGTTGTAAACAAAGGCTACCACTGGGTGGCTTTTCCTTCATTGGTGCCGGGACTCGGAGGACGTGGACCGGAGACTACAGGTAGAAAAGCTGCAGCTGCATCTCGGTAAGTGCTATTTATTTATTTTTTAAAATAAACACTAGCTGCGTTTTTTTTCCTAAGTTTTCCGGGCTGGAGGAGCCCGGAAAACTTAGAAATAAAGCCACAGCTTTAAAAACGTTGTATTTATGTTTGCGGTAGCTTTTGAAGCGACCACAAACATAAATACAACGTTATTGTGTTTGAAAACGCTGCAGTTTTTCTTTCTAAGTTTCTCAGGCTCCTCAGAGCCACGGGGAGCCCTAGAGCCCCAAATGGGAAAGCAGATTTAGGGAGAAACACTGCAGCATTTAGCATTTCCCATTTGGGGCTCTCGGGCCTCCCGTGGGGAGCCCGAGAGCCCCAAATGGGAAATCAGCTGTAGGCAGAAACACTGCGGCATGTAAACACAACCGTGTTGTGTTTCTGCCTGCCTTTGCTTTCACTTTGGGTCTCCGGTGCTGCCCTGGGGGAGCACCGGAGACCCAAAGTGATAGGCACGGCAGGCAGAAACACAACGCGGTTGTGTTTGAAAACGCTGCAGTTTTTCTTTCTGCGTTTCTCAGGCTCCTCCGAGCCGGAGGAGCCTGAGAAACTTAGAAAGAAAAACCACAGGGTTTTCAAACACAATAACGTTGTATTTATCTTTGCTGTCTCTTCAAAAGCTACCGCAAACATAAATACAACGTTTTTAAAGCTGCGGTTTTATTTCTAAGTTTTCCGGGCTCCTCCAGCTAGTGTTTATTTTTATTAAAAAATAGCACTTACCGAGATGCAGCTGCAGCTTTTCTGCTTGTAGTCTCCGGTCCCCGTCCTCCGCGTACAGCACCAATGAAGGAAAAGCCACCCAGTGGTAGCTTTTGTTTACTACATCTGGCTGGCTTTTCCTTCATTAGTGCCGCAAAAGCCAAAGCGAGCACAGCGGCGGGCATCCATTTCACAAAATTGATGCCCCCATGTGCTATCTTTTAACTTGAATTGCTCAAAATTTTACATAGGGACTTCGAAAAAATAAATGCCATTATCTATTTTAGAAATAAAAAATGTTGGGCGAACCATTCCTTTAAGTTAAAGCCCATCTGCTTTTCAAGACAGGATGCTCATTATATATGCCTGATTCCCATGGTGGTGATGTTTGATCTAGTTCCACTGTATTCCTACACTGCTATAGGGTAATTATTTATCATCACTGAGTTCTGGCCACCAAAGATTCTTGCGCTATTCAGATTGAGAATCCCAGCAGATTCCTGTTATATTCCCTTCTTTTATATCAAATGGGGACTGCACTCTCAATGTCAGGATATTTTAGAACTATAGCCTACTTACTAGTACCAAATATAGTCAAATGTATAACAATTCAAATTGAGGTGCTGGTAGGAAAGGGGGTTGCTCCCAAACCCCTAGCTACTAAACGCAACACAAATGTCTGGGTTTACACTGCCCAGAGCCCTACGTGTACACTCACATCTAGTGTGAACCGATGGTGCTACTGGTTCTTAATAATTTTCAAAGCAACAATATTTCAAAATCCACAATATCGTTTCAATTCCAATAATCACCATGCACATTCTTTGTGTTCTATTTTACATGAGATCAATCAAAAAATATTCAAAAATACTTTAAAAGTCACCACAAATTTCTTTTATTGTCAATTCACCATATATTGTATCACCATCCAGGATATATACATGCAGCCTTGTGACACTCATAAACCTCAGAAATTATACAAAGCTAATCTACAAGCATCTTACTTAAGTATTTCTGTACATAAATTAGGGCTGTGTTGTCAAGAATCATAAGTGTTTCAGGACATTGCGTCGCATCATCAGGGAAACCCCGTCATATGCCTAAAAAAAGAGTAATCGAGAATGCACAATTCTTCCTTATATATATTTTTACCGCACTCCAATTATCTCCAAAGACATATAAAGGTTAGGTACAGATACCCTAGAACTTTACATCAAAAGCCAGTTAGGTTGACATCATAACAAGGTGTCACTGACAACACTGAGATTCTATGACAAGACCGCAGTCGAGCATTATGCTTATTCTTCTTTATTACTGCTCAACAACAGCACTTTAAAACTTCAATTAATTTCCTTTTTTCCCCTTCTTTTTAAACAGTTGAATGTGCCCAACTGGCCTAAAAAACTAAGTTAAACAAAAAAAAACATGATGGAACCAGAGCAGTCCCAAACTACAGCTCCCATGTGTCCCTGCAGGCCAGTAGTCCCTAGCCTCCGTCCTGTCCTCCAATGAGGGTTCCTCAGCTGGTATAAGTCCCTGTTGCCCTAGGTGCTTTCCTCTTCTTTTTTGCTGCTTACGACATCTAAGTACCCATTTGTCTTTCTATCACATATGCTTTGTGAAATCTTATATATTCTATGTTCTAGTGGGCATAGACATTCAAAAGTTATTTATGGGTTCAGTATGGAGAATGCCATAACATTGTAGACGTGCAGTGTTTTATAGCAGTGCCGTGTAATAGTGTTTACTTTTCGAGCGTTCGTTTGTTTGCGCGTTGGAATCCTCTTTGAGTTATATTTCCGATTAATTAAGGAATATGGAAATGACCGGCCCGCGAGCGACCTCTCTCGCATTAGGGCCGGTCATATTTCGAGCACCGTAGCCTGTTCTACTGCGTTTTGCTCCGGCGCCGCATGCGCCTGACAGGAACAGTGATGCGTCATTCAGAGTGTCTGCGCAAGCGCGGTACACTATTTCTTCCTTCAACGTTCCGTATTCAAACGAGAAGGTTCCGAGCAGCGCTGCAGAGATCGTAAGCCCCCATTCATCACAGCAACTCAGCGTTTCAATACACAGAGGCATATTTTATACTACTGAATAAGAAAAGAAAAAAAGGATACTGATTACTGAAACGCTCTGCCAGCTTACTAGTGGCAACTACGTCAGCTTTCAGACCTTGAGAGTTTATGGTCACACTACCACAAACAGCTTATCATAATAATGGCCTGTGACAGAGGGGAGGAGTACTGGGAAGAATTCAGTGATCAGGAGCCTGAGCTGCAGGAGGAGGAAACTGGACCTCTCCCAAAGCTATAAAAGAGTTTTGGGAGACTCCCTGGTGAGAGATGTGGCACAGGGAGTACAGCCAATACAGCACAGGTTACAGGTCCTGGAGAACATTTTGGGCACTAGAGCTGGCCTGCAGGATGATCCAGGTGAGGGGACCTCCACCATTAAGCCTCTGGAGGAATCATATAGGGGGACTAAGGTCGCCCCAAAAAGGAAGCGCTCTTCTACCCCCTCCCTCCCAGGCTCAGATATGGGGAGGAGAAAGAAGCCCCATGAGGCAGCTGATGCCTTTAACAGGTTTATGGACTCTTTCTTAGCGAAATCAGCAGTGCCCAGCCTCGTACCCCCTACCCCAGGGGCGAAAAGCATAGGGGAAGCGCTCTCATCCTCCGAGGAGTACGACCAGGAAGAGGAGCAGGACGAGGATGGCGTAATTCTGTCTAAAGAGAGCTCAAGAGCGCGAAAGAAAGAAATAATCTGTGACAAGAAAGCCGGCTTGGTGGAGAGTACCCCAGAAGATGACATTTCTGATATGTTTGAGCCGGATGCTATAAGGCACCCCAGGTCCACAGAGTGTACCCCGTCCCTGAGAGTAGCTCTCTACATGGCTCAAAAAATTTGGAAGCCTTTGGAGAAAGAGACCAGGTTTCGGCTCAGAGCTGAATGCCCCAGACCAGAGCTTACTGGTAAAGTGACGGATACCCCGGAACTAGACCCTAAAATGCTCACGTTTGTCACTAAGGCCGGTAAGGATGCCAGTAAGGGTATGGAACGCACATGGAGGTCTTGCCAGGTCAAGATCCTGGACCTCACAGGCCCCATAGCAAAAATCATGGACCTGTCAGAGAGATCTAAGGACACGTGAGAGCCAGTTGATCCTTTCATTTTAGCAGGCTGGGACCAGAGATCCGTGTGCCTGCTTGGGAACGCGAACACTGCAATTTCGGCTGAGAGACGAAGGTCAATGTTTTTGAAGATAGATAATAAACTAGGTGACCTGGCCTCCTACAAAGCTAGGGAGGGGGCCCAGGGCCTGCTTTTCGGAAACACGTTAGTCAAAGAAATGAATAAGTTTGTGGGGATTTATACAGCGCTTGAGAAGGCTCAAGCGTCAATTAGGAAGGTTTTCCCTAGTCGTGTTTTTGCAGGGGCTGGTCGATACAGGGGCAGCTCGACTGGCTGCTTCAATTCAAACAGGAGACCCCAGAGGCCCAGAGCCCAATACTGGGAATCGCGCCAGCAGGACTCATTCTTCCCGAACCGAAGTAGAGGCTTCAGGAGCTGCAAAAGCTAGGGATACTTCAGGCACCAGAACAACACCACAGCTGAGAGTGCGCAGCATTGTGCCCCCCAGTAAGAGGGAGAACCTTTCTTTTTATGAACAGCTGGCGCAAGCTATTAGCAGACGCATGGGTGTTACAGACAGCGCAGGGTTTTCATCTAGATTTTTTACAGACTCCAGTTCAGCTGAGCTCCCCACCGCGCATGCACACCTCGCAAGTGGAGATTGTTTCTAGACGCGGAGCTAGAGGCGCTAGCATGCAAACAAGCCATAGAGAGGGCGCAACCTTGCATAGAATGATTCTTGAGCAACATGTTTCTGGTCCATCACAGGGGCAAGGTACGACCAGTCATCAATCTAAAGGAGCTAAACGGCTGGTTAGTTTACAGACACTTCAAGATGGAGGGAATCCATCTACTACAGACATTCTCATAAAGGTCGATTGGCTAGCGCGGTTAGATCTAAAGGACGCATATCTGACGGTACCCATAGCACCACACTACCGTTGTTTCCTACGATTTGCATGGAAGGGAGAGATATGGCAGTTCAAGACACTACCTTTCGGCCTACCTTCAGCGCCATGGGCCTTTACCAAGCTTATGAGGCCCCTGGCGACTGCGATGCGGGAGCAGGGAATCCGGATGCTCATCTATCTATCTAGACGACATCCTGCTTATGTCGGAAGACAAGGAGAGGTTGCAGAAGCAAGTGCAATGGGCATTGTCCTTGATCTCAGGACTAGGTTTTCTGATCAGCACAGAGAAATCGGCGTTGACTCCATGCAGGAGGCTGGAGTTCCTAGGCTTCACCATAGATACGAAGAAAGCCACGCTCGAGCTCCCTTCCACCAAGATAAGATCCATCAAGAAAGATCTGAGGACAGCCCTGGGGAAACCGGTTATATCGCTTTGGAATCTAGCCAGGATAGTTGGTCTGCCGGCAGCCTCTATCCAGGCGATTTTATTTCCCGGGTCTTTACATTATCGAGCCCTTCAGAGGCTCAACATCAGATACCTACAGAAGGGGTGGAGATACCATCACCAGGTACCTCTGGACGAAGACAGCAAGACCGAGCTTCACTGATGGCTTCACAACATGGAAGCATGGAACGGCCGAGCCATCTTTGGAGACCCACCGGAACTCATTGTAGAATCAGACGCCAGCAGATCAGGCTGGGGAGCCAGATGCGGGCACACAGAGACGGGGCGAAAATGGTCTCAAAAGGAGCTAGAGTTGCACATCAACTGTCTGGAGCTCCTAGCGGGTTCATTCGCAGTCAAAGCCTTTTCCAAGGACAGAGCGTAATGTTGCATCCTCCTGCGGATGGACAATATCTCCGCCGTGAGATATATCAACAAACTGGGAGGCACAAGATCCAAGATGCTAGCAGAGATAGCCAAGGACTTCTGGCACTTCTGTCTAGACAGGAACATTTCGGTCAAGGCGGAATATCTTCCGGGGGTAAAGAATACAGTGGCAGACTGGAACTCCCGCTATCTTATAGACTGGATTCGACAAATTACAGCGCAGGTGGGGTCCTTTACATACAGATCTCTTCGCCTCGAGACTAAATACCCACCTGCCGAATTACTTCAGCTGGAGGCTGGATCCAGGAGCGATAGGGACAGATGCGTTCCTACACGACTGGAAGGACCACCTCCATTATGGCTTTCCCCTCTTTGCGATGCTGGCCAGGGCACTAGCGAAAGTGCGCAGAGACAGGGTGGAACTGGTCATGGTGACTCCGGAATGGAGGTCACAAGCCTGGTTTCCGATTCTGATGGAACTTTCCACGGATTTCCCTCAGAGGATTTCTCACAGAGCGGATCTCCTCACAGATCCAGCGGGAGCCCCTCATCCTCTAGTGCAGGATTGGACCCTAACCCTCTTGGCCTGCAGAATTTCAGGCGCAGGTGGTGCCTGCCGGGACTTTCAGAGGAGGCTACAGAGCTCATCAGAGTATCGTGGGCGCCATCCACAATTCAGAGCTATAATTCCGCTTGGCAGGCTTTGGAGCTATGGTGCAGTGGTAGGGGTTTTTCTTCCATTTCAGCTCCTATAACACAGGTTATACATTTTCTAGCGTCTCTTACCACAGGGGGGAAAGCTTTCAGAATGGTGGGGGTGTACAGATCATCCATCTCTGCAGGCCACAATATGGTTGACGGTGTGCCAGTAGGAGAGCACCACGCAGTGGCTCGACTTCTGAAAGGAATTAAGGTGAGCAAGCCACCGTTACCTAAATACTCAGTCTTTTGGGATGTTAATAAGTTCCTGCGTGTGATCGAACAGTGGCCAGGAAACAACCTTCTATCAGGGAAACAGCTATCTGGGAAGTTAGCCACTTTGCTCTGTTTGGTATCTTGCAGAAGAGTCTTGGACGTCAAAGCTCTAGAGATAGACCGAAAGATTTTTTTATCCTGAGGCAGTGGCGTTCAACATCGCGCAGCCTACTAAGACCAACTCTAGAGTCATTATGTACCCCTATTTTCCTAATAACAATAACCTCTGCGTAGCACAGTGCATAAAGCGATACGAGGTAGCGATCGCAGCGATAAGGCCACAGGGCATGACTCTGTTACTGATGGCACGCAGGAAGCCACATAAAGCAGTAGTGCCGGCTACCATAGCGAGATGGGTGAAGGAGGTAATGGAGCTAGCAGGAATAGACATTTCTGTCTTTGGAGCCCACTCGGCCAGGGGAGCTATGGCTTCCGGAGCTTTTGCAGCAGGAGTTCCTCTGCAGGAGATCATGAAGGCAGCAGACTGGTCTAGTGACTCGGTTTTCAGAACCTTCTATGTCAAGCCTGTCTCTAACATTGCTTCAGCAGTAGGACAAAGCTTTGAACAAGCATAATGCTCGCCTCCAGTCTTGTCATAGAATGAAGATTGCCCATGCGCTCAGCGCAGGAAGTCTTGATTCTATTGAAGACACGGAGGCGAGCATTATCCCTCCCTCTGGGAATTCTGTTTGAATACAATGTTCTGCAGTCATGTTGTAATAAAGAGGATTGCAACAAATTCCCTGCCCCAACAATCTCGGTTTCTCTTTTTGCGTAGGAGAGGAACAAAAGAGCTCTTGAGAGTGTTTTCTAGCAGCTCAGCGGAGAAGTTTCATGACCGCACAGAGTAGTGGAGCTAGACCAAGTTGCTAGAAGGCCGATCATTGAGGCTGTTGCAGGAGTTAAAGCAGCTTGAGGAAAAAGAAGAGGAAGGCACCTAGGGCAACAGGGACTTATACCAGCTGAGGAGCCCTCGTTGTAGGACAGGACTGAGGCTAGGGACTACTGGCCTGCAGGGACGCATGGGAGCTGTAGTTTGGGACTGCTCTGGTTCCATCATGTTTTTTTGTTTAACTTTTTTTTTTAGGCCAGTTGGGTACGTTCAACTGTTAAAAAATTCACTTTATTTCCTTTTTTTTTAAAGTGCTGTTGTTGAGCAGTAATAAAGAAGAATAAGCATAATGCTTGCCTCTGTGTCTTTAATAGAATCAAGACTTCCTGCGCTGAGCGCATGGGCAATCTTCATTGTCACACAATAATCTTGTAATGACAAACCCTGGAGAGCTCCTCTATGGGAAAGCAGACCAAAGAAAGAAAAAGAAAAAATAAAGAGAAAAAATCAATTAATGAAAAAAATCAACCATTCGCAAGCAGCTCTCTTCATTAAACGCCTTAACCATATCACCCATGCAGTGTTGTAAGTATTCTGACGTTAGTTCAAAATTGCCAAGATTTACACAGCCATGCAATATACAGAGAAAGCCGAAAAAAATAATATTTCTTTCAATGTACTCTTATCACTGTACAATATTCTGTTAGTTCCACCACTGTCATGATCTCTGCTTCCAAAAGGTCAGGGTTTTCCCAACTCCCTTGGAAGCAGATCCATAACCCAGGTTCCGAGTGCCAACCAGTCCCAATTGGGACCTTTTGGACCCAGTCCTGGCGCCAGTGGCACCAGGCTCATAAATATGCCCAGTCCCAGCGCTGGAAGCGCCGGGCTCATAATGCTTGGGTGGACTTACCTGCGCAGACCATGCTGCTTACTTGCCTGCCAGTTGAGCCTCTGATCCCCTTCTGTTTGGAACTACTTTTCCTGTTGGGTGGGGCTGGAGCCACTCCCTAGATTCAGAACACTGGAACTCTTCTGGAAAGCAGGAACTCTTTTCTTACCTAGGCGTGGCTGTGGAAGGAGACACCGAAGCACTACAGGAGGCTATTTAAACCACACCCGGTGGATGAATCTTGCTTTGCGTTATTCTGCAACCTCTGCAGCAGAACGCTCATCGTGTCTTCTGCATCCGGTCCTGGGCCTAAGGAAAAAGGCTTACCATCCTGAATCCAGTCTTCAGCAACACCTATAAAGACAAGAAAGAACAGGTTAGCATTCCGGCATCTGGAAGGCAAAGGCTTACCATCCTGAAATCCAGTCTTCAGCAACACCTATAAAGACAAGGAAGAACAGGTTAGCATTCCGGCATCTGAAAGGCAAAGGCTTACCTACTCTTTGTGCGCTCTGGAGGTCTTCACACTGCATTCCGGCATCTGAAAGACAAAAGCTTACCAACTCTTCGCACGCTCCGGAGGCCTTCGGCGCTGCATCCCGCATCTGAAAGACAAAACAAGGTGCGTTTAAGACATTGGGGAACTTTAATACTCACGTGCCATTACTCCTTTCCACATGTAATCCAGTGGGTATTCCGGCACCCTGCAGCCGCTCCGAACTCGTACCTGCAAAATAAAAAGACAGTTAGAGCGCATCGTGAAGCAGGCAACAAGCGCTTACTTACGTGCTTCCAGGCGCTTCTATTCATCACACGGGCTCCATCTTCAACTCACTTCAGCCCGTCATCCGCCATCGCCGGAACCCTGCAAAACAAGAGACATCATTACTAAAGACTTTACAGACATTTGAATGACTCGAAACTTACCGTTCGTGCAGTAAACGACGGACAGCAGTCCTCTGAAGTCAAGAGGCCTGCGCTACCTATCCAGTGAAGAAACTGGTTACAGCACCCTGCCCCGAGGCAGATGGAGAGCTCGGCATTCACTTACCTAAGACATCTTACTCTACACGTCAGGCATACAGTGCACAGAGGTCCAGCCCAAAGAGCCACCCGGCTGCTACACATCACCTTTGAAGATACGGTAGTCGCCCAGTCAAGACCGGCGCCTCTGCGAGAATCGGGTGAGCGTTACAGAACGCAAAGCCTACCGCAAAACTCTCGCCCAGGCGCTATGGAAACCTCGGATACTGACCCCCTAGCCCGGTTACTTGGGGAACTAAGGGCAGAAGTGCATGCAGCTCGTCAGGAAACGAATGCTCTAAGAAGGGAACTAATTATTTCCAAGGAGAGAACAGACAATCTTGCTAGACAAGTGCTACAGTCACAAGCCGGACAGACCCCGTTACCCGCATCAGGGGCAAATCTTCCTTCAACCTCCTCTATGAATCCAGTGCAGATCAACCTACCTGGGAATGTACCTCTGGCTCCGCCCGAACGATTTTCTGGTGACCCAAAGAGGTTTGCAGTATTTATCAATCAGTGCCGGTTGCACTTCTTATGCCGGCCAGCAGCCTTTCCAACTGATCAAGCAAAAGTAGCTTTTGTACTTTCGTACCTTAGTGGCAATGCGGCAGACTGGTCGATCCCTCTAGTTAATCAAGATGATCCGGTTCTCCATGATTTTCAAGCCTTTCAGCTTAGTATGGAAAAACTGTTCGCAAGACATTCACAGGGGCAGGCCTTGGACAATGAGCTTCTTTCGTTGCGACAGGGTAATCAAGACCTTTTGGCTTATATTGCATCTTTCAATAGACTAATAGTGGAAACTCAATGGCCTGAGGACAAAAGGATTACGCTGTTTTATAGAGGTCTACGTGGAGAGCTCAAAGACGTTTTAGCCCAAGTAGTGAATCCCCCACAAGACTGTGCGGATTATATAGACTTGGTCGTTCAAATAGATCACAGGCTGCAGAACAGGAAGGCCGATCGTTCCAAGTTTGATGCTCGAGTATTTTCCAAACCGCCAACTCCTTCCAAAGGAGTAGACTCCGGGGAACCCATGCAAATAGGGGGTCTGAGAGGTCCTCTTGCCGAGCGTGAAAACCAGTTCCGTGACCTCGCATTTCGTGATACCGATGGTCCTCATTAGCCCTGATAATCCGAATCGATTACATGCAATTGAAGCTTACGTCGACAGCGGTGCCATCGGCAATTATGTGGATCATGAAATGGTTTTGAGGATGAATCTAACTCTTTGTCCCAAGGCTGTAAAGGATGTCATTACTACGGTGGATGGTACTGAGATAGCCTCCGGGCCAGTAACGCATACCACTCAAGAGGTGACGCTAGTAAGTCAAGATGGACACCATGAGAAGATCGTGTTCGATGTGATCAAGGCCCCTCAGTTTCAGATTATTCTAGGAATACCTTGGTTAGAGAAACACAATCCTCTGATCGATTGGCGAGCAAGAACGGTCCAGTTTCCAGAATGTGTCTCTACTTGTCACCCTCCACCTGGTGTTGCACTGGCCGCAATTTCTTCAGAGACTCCCCAGTTACCTCCCGAATACCTAGAATACCAAGATGTTTTCCGGAAGGATCAGGCTAACTCTCTACCTCCTCATAGGTCTTATGACTGCCAGATAGACCTGATACCTGGATCTACTCCTCCTTGTAGTAGAATTTATGCCCTCACCGAGCCTGAGAACCTTCACCTTCGACAATACCTGGATCAATACCTGGCAAATGGGTTTATTCGTCCTTCCAAGTCCCCTGCTTCTTCAGCTTTGTTCTTCGTTCCAAAAAAGGAAGGAGACCTTAGAACTTGTATCGATTATCGCTCCCTGAACCAGATCACTGTTAAGAATAGATATCCGTTACCTTTGATCCCTGAACTCCTGGACCAAGTCAGAAAAGCATGCATATATACAAAGCTGGATCTTAGAGGAGCTTACCACTTGGTACGAGTAAAAGAGGGCGATGAATGGAAAACGGCCTTCCGCACCAAGTATGGGCTATTTGAATATCAGGTCATGCCCTTCGGACTTTGCAATGCCCCGGCCGCCTTTCAATATTTTATGAACGATGTCCTCAGAGAGCTCATAGATGTATGTGTTGTTGTTTACATTGACGACATCCTCGTTTATTCTTCATCGGAATCTGAACATCGGAAACACGTGAAAATGGTCCTCGAAAGATTGCGTCAACACAAACTTTTTGCTAAGTTGGAAAAATGTGTTTTCAACGTGACTGAAGTTGAATTCTTGGGATTCATATTATCACCTGGCGGAGTGCGTATGGATTCAAAGAAGGTCGATGCAGTTCTCAAATGGCCATCACCATCCTCCGTAAAAGGTGTGCAAAGCATGTTAGGCTTCGCTAACTTTTACCGCAGGTTTATCCCCGAATTCTCTCGAATAGTCCAGCCCATCACTGCCTTGTTAAAGAAAAACAAACGTTTTGAATGGTCTACCGAGGCGGAACAAGCTTTCCAGGATTTGAAGACTAAATTTATCTCTGCACCAATCTTAAAACACCCTCGCCCCGAACTCCCCTACATCGTGGAAACTGATGCTTCAAGCCTTGCCATGGGGGCAGTTCTATCACAAAAGGACCCGGTAACCAATCAGTTGCATCCCGTGGCATTTTGGTCCCGCAAATTCTCGCCTCCTGAAATCAATTACACGATTACTGACAAGGAACTTCTGGCTATCAAGTCTGCCTTTAAGGCTTGGCGGCATTATCTGCTGGGGGCCCGACACACCGTTACTGTGATTACGGATCACCGAAACCTGCAATATTTGAAAACCGCAAAAGCCCAATCCTCTAGACAACTCCGTTGGGCATTATTCTTTGCCGAGTTTGACTTCATAATTACCTATCGACCTGGTACAAAGAACGGTAAAGCTGATGCCCTTTCTCGGATGGGAGTGGAAGAACACTTGATCAACCCTAAACCTGTACCAATCATTCCCGAACAAAGAATTCTGGGTGTAATCGCCACCGAATCCATAGAGGAAGTTAAGGATAAAGCCAGGCAACTTGTAACTCCAGCAGACATACAGAATTGGCATCTGCAGGGAAAGGACTTTGCAGTAAAGGACAACTTATTGTATTTCCAAGAACGATTATACCTACCCAGCACAGATTTACAGAAAAAAGTAATCTCTTGTTATCACGACTCTTTAATGGAAGGTCATCCCGGCCCAAGACCTCAGAAAAGATCAAGCGCTACTTCTGGTGGCCGTCTTGGAAGAAAGATATCAGAGACTTTATAATGTCCTGTGGAGTATGCGCCCAAAACAAGAGTCAAAAGGAAAGACCAGCAGGCCTCTTACGCCCTATTGACATCCCACCTCGCCCTTGGCATACGCTTTCTATGGACTTCATCACCGATCTACCTCCATGCTCCGGATACAATACGATTCTAGTAATCGTGGACTTATTCTCCAAGATGGCGCATTTCATTCCGCTCAAAGGCTTGCCAACAGCAGCAACTCTGGCCCGAGAATTTCTCGAAAACATCGTCCGACTGCACGGTTTTCCTTCGGTTCTAATTTCGGATCGAGGTAGTCAATTTATTTCTCATTTTTGGCGAAGTTGCTGTCGGTCGGCTCAAATTGATGTGAGACTATCGACCAGTCACCACCCTCAGACCGACGGACAAACCGAGAGGACCAATCAAACTCTGGAACAGTATTTACGCTGCATGCTGCAACAAACTGAAAAAACTTGGAAAGATATCCTTTGGATAGCCGAATATGCCTACAATAACTCTGTCCATTCGGGAACTGGGAAAACCCCGTTTTTTCTTTTGTACGGCAGTCACCCTCGAACCTCGGAGTTGGATCCCCTCCAAGATCTTGAAACACCAGCAGTAGACTACCTGCATTCTACAATCACCCAAGCCTTTAAGGAAGCTGTTTCTCACCTTCAAAGGGCTAAAGAACAATATAAGAAAGGAGCAGATCAACATCGGAAGGAAGCCCCTCACTATCAAGTAGGGGATCAAGTCTGGTTATCCACCAAATATCTATCTCTAAAAGGGCCACGCACATTCAACCCAAGATACCTTGGTCCCTATTCCATCACTACCATAGTAAACCCAGTAGCGGTAAAGTTGGACTTGCCCCCGCACATGAAGATACATCCGGTCTTCCACGTCTCTCTATTAAAACCCGTGCAACCTCAAACCCGACTAACCAAATCTCCAAAACCTATCCTAGTTGATGGAGAACTCGAGTTTGAAGTCAAAAGCATTCTGGACTCCAAGATCTCCAAATCTAAACTATTCTACCTAATTGACTGGAAAGGCTACGGCCCCCAAGAGAGATCCTGGGAACCTGCTGAATATGTCCACGCTCCTCGCCTAATCAAAAGATTTCACCGAACATTTCCTGACAAGCCAAAACCCCCGGAGAAGCCCGGTTTGGGAGGGGCCTTGAGGGGGGGTACTGTCATGATCTCTGCTTCCAAAAGGTCAGGGTTTTCCCAACTCCCTTGGAAGCAGATCCATAACCCAGGTTCCGAGTGCCAACCAGTCCCAATTGGGACCTTTTGGACCCAGTCCTGGCGCCAGTGGCACCAGGCTCATAAATATGCCCAGTCCCAGCGCTGGAAGCGCCGGGCTCATAATACTTGGGTGGGCTTACCTGCAGCAGACCATGCTGCTTACTTGCCTGCCAGTTGAGCCTCTGATCCCCTTCTGTTTGGAACTACTTTTCCTGTTGGGTGGGGCTGGAGCCACTCCCTAGATTCAGAACACTGGAACTCTTCTGGAAAGCAGGAACTCTTTTCTTACCTAGGCGTGGCTGTGGAAGGAGACACCGAAGCACTACAGGAGGCTATTTAAACCACACCCGGTGGATGAATCTTGCTTTGCGTTATTCTGCAACCTCTGCAGCAGAACGCTCATCGTGTCTTCTGCATCCGGTCCTGGGCCTAAGGAAAAAGGCTTACCATCCTGAATCCAGTCTTCAGCAACACCTATAAAGACAAGAAAGAACAGGTTAGCATTCCGGCATCTGAAAGGCAAAGGCTTACCATCCTGAATCCAGTCTTCAGCAACACCTATAAAGACAAGGAAGAACAGGTTAGCATTCCGGCATCTGAAAGGCAAAGGCTTACCTACTCTTTGTGCGCTCCGGAGGTCTTCACACTGCATTCCGGCATCTGAAAGACAAAAGCTTACCAACTCTTCGCACGCTCCGGAGGCCTTCGGCGCTGCATCCCGCATCTGAAAGACAAAACAAGGTGCGTTTAAGACATTGGGGAACTTTAATACTCACGTGCCATTACTCCTTTCCACATCTAATCAAGTGGGTATTCCGGCACCCTGCAGCCGCTCCGAACTCGTACCTGCAAAATAAAAAGACAGTTAGAGCGCATCGTGAAGCAGGCAACAAGCGCTTACTTACGTGCTTCCGGGCGCTTCTATTCATCACACGGGCTCCATCTTCAACTCACTTCAGTCCGCCATCGGCGGAACCCTGCAAATAAGAGACATCATTACTAAAGACTTTACAGACATTTGAATGACTCGAAACTTACCGTTCGTGCAGTAAACGACGGACAGCAGTCCTCTGAAGTCAAGAGGCCTTCGCTACCTATCCAGTGAAGAAACTGGTTACAGCACCCTGCCCCGAGGCAGATGGAGAGCTCGGCATTCACTTACCTAAGACATCTTACTCTACACGTCAGGCATACAGTGCACAGAGGTCCAGCCCAAAGAGCCACCCGGCTGCTACACATCACCTTTGAAGATACGGTAGTCGCCCAGTCAAGACCGGCGCCTCTGCGAGAATCAGGTGAGCGTTACAACCACTGTGCACAATCCCTAAAGAAAAGTAGGACCTTGCTACAGATTAGGACCCTCAGATTCTCCTTTATCGAAAACCTACAGAAATATTCACAACAGTGTCAACCGATGTTCATAGCCCACCACGGGCAAGCAGCATGTATCACGCAATATTAACTAATTTCTCATTATTTACCTTGTAATTTTGTTCCACTTTAAATCCTTTGTTCATGCCGTGTTCCTGACTGCTGCCTAGTATACCCCGAAAGGGGAACTGTGGCTTCATTTAAGCTACTGACGTATTGCACATGCGTAAACTGTTACGCTCACCTGGGTTCTACAGGGGCGCCGAGCGAAGCTGGACTGCAACGGTCTCCACCAATGTGACTCGGTAGTGTAGTGATGAGTGATTGCGCTTGCTCACTGAGTTTTGTCTGTCTGGCACGTAGGAGGATTTTCCTAGAGTGGTAAAAATGGCAAATTCTGCTTCCGTAACCACCTGGTGTTCCCCCTTATATCTCTCACCTTATTGTTAAGAAGGATGGGCTCTCCATCCTGTGTCGGAATGCAGGGGTGTGTTGAACTTGGGGATCCAGTTAACTTCACTGATCCCGTAATCTTATGGCAGAGTTCCGGACCACAATGACTCAAAGGTAAGTCTTATGCTTGTAATGCTTTAGACTTCAAGTTGTCTTATTGTTCACTCTTGTGCCTTTTCTTTATGTTTCTTCCTATTGTAGATTGCCCAAGACAGGTATCTCTTCTTCGAAAGAAACGAGGTAGCGCCAAGGTAAGATTTGGTATGTTCAATAAACAGTCTTAGTAATGTGATTAATCAATTGTCCTCTCTTTATTCTGCAGGTGCGGCGTTCCCTTGGAGCGAAGAACGTATGGTGGAAACTCGCCGGACCTTGAGTGAGTATTACCACGGTAAGTATCTGGTGATGCGAGGTCTAAATGTCTTTTAGTGAGGAGCAGCTCACCTGTTAACTTTTCTTATCTTTTTGCAGATGCGGATATCCCGGATGGCGATCCCATCAGAGTGCCTCGCTGGATCGCATGGATGAAACGAGCATCGGTGAGTATCCCGCGGCGCTGATGCTGGCTATACAGCGCGGTAACTGGTATTCCTTTTCTTGCAGGTGCGGCGACTCCCGGATGCTTGCGATGACAAATGGAAGGCTCCTGTTCTAATCTGCTTTCTTTTTCCCCTTTGCAGGTTCAGATCGTGAAGAACAAGACAGGCGTGGCTGAGGACTGGAGCTGCAGGCACGGTGAGCGTTACGCTGCAGGAGTGCAGAATAACGTGAAGCGTGTTCTGTTCTCCGGGCGTGGTTTAAATAGCCACTCAAAAGTAGTTCCCAGATAAAGTAGTCCCAGTACCACACCCAAAGAAATAGTCCCTTGAATAAAGTAATCCCTTCAAAAAGGCCTCAAGGTGGCCTGTATATGTTCTCTCCACAAGATGACCTGGTTTACCTGAATGAGGCAATATGAGCCTGGCGCCAACGGCGCCAGCACTGTGTCCAAGAAGCCCTTAAACAATCCCTTGGGGCCTTACAGGTCCCCATGGTGCTAATACTCTGGGCAGACTGGTCCGCTCCTGATGTCTGGGGGCAGGCATCGTGACATAAACACCCTGGAAAAAGGAATGTCTAATCGCACACCATCTTGGAGTGACCGACTCCATAAACGTAGACTGAACTGTTATTAATGGCGTGAGAATTGTGGTAATCAAGGGTGCCCGGGAACACCCAGGAAGGATAATCCAGGCAGCTGATGCACCCCAGACCGGCAATGTCAACGGCTCGTTGGTAGCGCTAATATTCATTGGGTTTACCCTGCTCGACTATATTAAAAAGTTATAGTTAAATAATGAACTGAGAGGGGGGCGCTGTTGCACGCACACAAGATGGCTGCTTGAATGTAGAGCTCCTCTCCGGCATAACTCCTGCGCCACTTAAGATCATGATTGGGGCCACCCGAAAAGACCACACGACGTGCACATGTATCTGAACACTGTGCAGTCCTCCAAGAAAAACCCGGAAGAAAATCGGAACAGATTTGGCCAAGATATTTGGTTTGCCAGTAACGGCGTCCTGAGCCGTGTCTAGGAACCGAGCGCGAGTGGCTTTATCCGCCTCTCTTTACCAGCGACAATTTTCCACTGTGGCGGTGTGAGGGCAATAGCCGGCATCGGCGGCTGGCTGTATGTTGGCTGTAGCCTGTGGAACTGGCCATTGAGATTCGTGGCGGCGGTGATCTGGGTGGAAGAACGACCGTGGTCTACACCCCAGATATGATATATTTTATTTGTATCACGCTCGTACGCAAGTGTTTCAGAGCGTGAAAAGGCAAGGAAGGGGAAACAGTGGAGAACAAAACGATCTTACTAGGCCCAGTGACATTGAGAACGTGCATGGGAAAGGGAAAGGGGAAAAGTGCATGGAAGGGGGAGAGTGGAAAGTGCAGAGCAGAGGAGAACAGATAAATAATAATAAACACAAATAAATAGATAATGAAGCAATAAACCGGGGTAGTGCGGTCAGCAATTGGCAAGAGCTGTGTTTACAGCAGCAGAACTGGGTAAGTGTGATAAGTGCATAAAAGAAGAAAATGGGGTGTGGGGGACTGCAGGGGTTACAGATACAGTCCCCAGTGCGAGGGGTGGCCGGGAAGCAGTGCAGAAGGGTGGCAGGGTGAGCGGGTACCTGGGCCCGGGGGACAGAGGGTGGCCAGGTGCACAGTGCCAAGAGAGCAGATCAGCAGGGAAGTGGGGAGCAAAGGCAGATGCAAAGAGGAAGGTCTTGAGGTGCTTACGGAACCGGAGATGGTTCTCCTCAAGTTTTAGAGTGGCAGGGAGGCTATTCCAGAGCGAGGCCCCAGCCGAAGACAGATCTCCCGCCAGCTTGTTTCTTTGAAAAACGACTGACACTGATGGAGTTAGAGGTAGAGGAGCGTAGGGCTCGAGAGCGGAGGTATTTGCGGAGGGATAGCTGAAGGTATTGTGGGCCCAGGCCCCAGAAAGCCTTGTGTACAATGCATAGGGTTTTAAATGTAACCCACTGGGAGCCAATGGAGAGATTTCAGAGCTGGAGAGATATGATCCGAGGGCTTGAGGCCAAGGACAAGTCTCGCAGTCCTGTTCTGGATTAATTGCAGAGGGCGTAGAGTATAGGCAGGTACATTTAGAAAGAGGCTGTTACAATAGTCTAACCTAGAGAGAAACCGAGCTTGGGAGATAGTGAGCTTCTGGGGGAAGGAGAGGATAGGAAGAGTACCTCTGAGGAGGTGCAGTAGGAAGTTTGACTTTTTAGAGACCTCCAAGATGTGGGAGGAGAAGGAAAGTGTGGAGTCAAAGATGAGCTGAGGTTCTTAGCCTCGCAGGTGGGGATGGGAGGAGGGCCAAGCGAGGCAGGTCAGAGAGAGAGAGAGAGAGAGAGAGAGAGAGAGAGAGGGGAAAGGATGGAGAAGGTGTGCCGATGAAGAGGATCTCAGTCTTGCTGGCATTCAGGCAAAGATAATTGGCGGCACACCAATCTTGAATGGCGGGTTAGGCAATCCTCACCCTAATCCACCCGTCCTTAGGCTTTAAATACCTTAATAGTAAGGTAGATGTCCATGGCAGGTACGTCCTGGTTTGGGGAGAGGTTAAGGGTCATCTAATGGTGACAGTGAATACCTATCGCCCCAATATTGATGATCCGGAATTCTATCGAACAATTCTGGGATTGCTTGACACACCAGACCAGCCACTAATACTATGGATGGGAGACTTTAACACAATATTTAATTTAACTCCTGACAGATCCTCTTTCAGCCCCCGAAATGTCAGGAAAGCAGCGGCCACCCTAAAGCAAATTATGACACAGTTACCCTTCATAGACACATGGCGCACTCTTCATCCACTGGACAGGCGCTACACATATTACTCATATGTTCACGACATGGTATCCCGCATAGACTACTGGCTCCTTAGCACCTCCCTCTCTGATGCTGTTTCTGGCAGTGAAATCTACCCCTGAACTATGTCAGAACACTCACTGATACTCTTGTTTTAACGTTACTAGACAGCCCGCCACGTGCTAAACGTTGGAGAATGCCTGCTACCCTCCTTAGGGATTGTGATGCTGGAAATGCATCGGAGGGACCGGGTCCCCGTATCCTTGTCCTTTACTGCTTTTTATCGTGTGTTCTGTCGTGTTTTCCGCACAGGAGTTAATGTGGGGCTCCTGGCGGTGCAGCGCTCTCTTATGGTTTGGTGTACAGCCCCATGGGATATCCTTATGGCTCCCATGGGTGGGGGGGACAACCCTGTGCCCCTAGTGTATGTCTTTGGGCACCTGTGTGTGGCCCACAGAGCAGGGTACGGGCTGGTGGCAGCCCAGTGCTTAATTGACTGCTGCCCTGAGCCTCCTCCATTTTGGGATGCCCAGGCCCTGTCATTGGAATCGGTAGAATCCTGATGGAGACAAGATAGCTCCCGTGGCCTCTTGCTTTCCATCGCCTGTTACCTTGATCTTCCCGAAGTGCCGGGAATCCCTGACTCTGTCCCTTCCCCCTGACTGGCTTTTGGGTGGAAGTTCCATATATGGTAGTGTGGAGAAGTGCCAACCAGACTGGCTGGAGCCTTCCCAAGGACGCGTGGATACACCTGTGGGTGGATCCTGGGTGAAGTGTGTGACGAATCTACACTTCTTGTTGTGGATGTTTGGTATCTGGTGTTTGACACAATGACTGAGATAACCCTGCCCGAAACTGGAATGAATGCAGTGTGTAGTGTTGAATGGCATGGTACTTGTCTGAATCCACATTCTGTGTTATGAGTGTCTGGATGGAGAATAATGGCCTGAATGCACTGTGTGCCTGATTGGCTGACTGACTGCTGAATGCCCTTCAAAGTGATTGGCTGCCTGAGTGTGACCCAGCAGAATGAATGGGAGATCAACAGTATATCTGGGGACCTCTCAATGCTAGGAATCGTGTTCAGAAGCTGAAGTCCAAATTACGAAGAGTAACTGGGATGAAACTGAAGCTTCACCTTGAAGCCCTGCTGGAAGAGAAGAATTGCTGTTGCTCTTCTTCAACAATCTGAAAGCCGCTTTGTATCCAAGGAATGACCCAGAGAGGACCTGGTAAGGCGCCCTCTTCCCGAGCTACGAGGGACCACCGTGCACCAGCTGATCTTTGCCATAGCTCCCTGGTAGACAGTCCTACGAAACGCTGTCGACCGGAGACGGGGACTGCCGCGGAATCCCAAAGAGAAGCGCCCGGACTGTTGTCCGCCACCGTTGACGACCACCGTTGCCGACCGGAGCCGCCGTGCTCTCGTTGCCTAAGAACTTTCGATTCACGGACACTCTCGTCCGCACTGCCGCCTGCCTTATCCCGTCGGAGAAGGCCAGGCCATCGATGCGCCGAGGAGCATCCGCCAGTGGGTTTTCCGCCACCCAAAGACCACAGAGACGCCGACGACTTGACGCTCTTGCTGGGCCACAGTTCTTCAAACTGTTTGCGGTCCAGAACTATCGACATCGAGGTGCCCTGCACGCCTCTTCCTTGCAGGACGTTTACGCTTCCCCGTCGACGAGCACCGCTAGGAAAGAAGCTGCCACTTCACCGCCATAGTTCACCCTGTTCTTCGCGGACGTTCGACGACCCGTGACTCCTACCTTAAAGGGAGGGCACCCAAGAAGGGCTGTCGATTCCCCGACGAGGAACGCTACAACGCCAGGTACTCTGGGGTTGTTGAACTATTGGAAAGACTCTTGTGAACAATATATGGACTGGGCTTGTGATATATCTTTATTTTACAGGTTGCCCAGGTGGGGGGATCTCCACACAGAACTGTGTCTAGGTAAACGGGTCAGTATTCTGCCAATTGTTCTAAACAACTGCTTTCCTCCTCTATCTATTGTTGGTTTCCCTTACAAACTGATTTGTGTGACATGTAACCGTACAGTTGATGCACTTTAAAGAGATCGAATAGTAAGTGTGGTACCACGTAGAACTGTAAAGATTTGCCATTATAGATAACCGAGTACAAAGTGAGTTATCGTGATATTGTACATAACCTTGAATATGTATTATATAAAGACTGTATTTTAATTTATACAGTGTGCAGACATTCTTTTGTGGGTGCTTGGGGACTACACTGTACTTAAGAACCAGCCCGCATCACCTCCTGAGAAGCTAGGCCTTGATTGCTCGTTCATTGCTACCGTAATAGAGAATCTTGGCTGGGGTCCTCTGTGCCTCTCCTCTACCATATAGAGAGCAGAAGTACAGATAGCCCGCTCCAGTCTTTACAGGGATCCACATGTATGCGAAGCACTCCAAGTTGAAATTGCTGAGTTCTTCAAAATAAATGAGGGCTCGGTTGACACACTGTACATTATGGGAAAACTTTAAGGTATGGGTGAGAGATGTCCTGTTAGCTAAAACCACTGGGCTGCTGAAGTCGGTGAGGAAGGAGTTTGGGCACCAGAGGCTAAATTAGCAATCCTTGAGATGAACTATAGCACTTCACATAATAAATCTATCCTTGCAGACATACAACACACTTTTTGTGAGTTCAATAAATTGGTGGATAGAGAAGTTCTATATATGGCTACCCCCACTCGTGCCCGCAGATACGGCGAAAGTAATAAAGCTGGTAGATTCCGAGCCAACATGATTAGAACAGATAATTACCACACTCCAATAGCTAGTATATGCACAGCACAGGGAAAGTTTATGAACCAAGAGGAGGACATCAACGCAACATGCACTGAATTTTATAAAACCCTCTACTCCATTCGGGATGTTAAGTCCAGGGAGGAAATAGTCGAATATCTACAAGAGCTTGATCTCCCCTCCCTTGATCTTGAAGCCCGAGAAGCGCTAGATATACCTATCACGGTCGAGGAGGTCATTACAGCTATTAAGGCACTAACTTCGAGCAAAGTGCCCGGACCAGATGGTCTTGATGCCGAACTGTATAAAGAATTAAGCCCAGACGCCCTGCACATGACATGTCATCTTATAGACCTCTCTCCCTGATTAATACGGATGCCAAATCTTCGCCAAGATTCTTGCGACCAGGCTTTTACCACACATGCCCACCTTGGTACACCCTGATCAATCCGGTTTCATACCCACCCGATCCACTGCCCTAAATCTGCGACGGTTTTTCGGTGTCATGGCACAAATCAACCCTGGTTCCAATGCAGCAGTCACAGCTCTTGATGCCGACAAGGCTTTTGACTCAGTGTCATGGACATACCTTTTTACTGTTTTGAAACGCTTTGGCATAGGACAATATTTTCTTAGGTGCGTTAAGCTACTTTAAACAGACCCGGTCACTAGAGTCCTCACCAATCACACTTTGTCCTCTCTCTTCTCCTTGTGTAGAGGCACTAGACAGGGCTGCCCGTTATCTCCCATATTATTCGCCCTCACGATCGAACCCATGGCGAACTTGTCCGGAAAACACACTCACACAGGGGAATCAGGTTGACTGGTCCTCCGCAACTATCGTCCCTCTACGCAGATAACACCTTGTTGTACGTCCGGGATCCGGAGGTAATTCTAGGGCTGATCCTGACAGACATCCATAGGTTTGCTGAATATTCTAGATATAAGATTAACGTGTCCAAATCGGAACTGCTCCCGCTGACACCGGCAACACCTGACATGTCCAACATTGGCAAATTTAAATGGTCCCCCACACGAATCCGGTACCTGGGTATCATGATCTTGAGGAACAAGAACACATTATACACTAATAACTATGATGAGCTACTACACTCCCTAACAACCAAACTACATTTATGGACCAAACTTCCAATTTCACTATATGGCAGGGTAGCCCTCTTGAAAATGATCGTACTCCCCAAATTACTGTATTACTTCGGCAACATTCCCATGCGTCCTGGTAAACCCTTCCTTACTAAGCTCCAATCATTAGTTACGTCATTCGTATGGAGTGGTAAAACAGCCAGAATGAAATGGGCCAAGATGGTGGAGCCATACTCGAGTGGTGGTATTGCAGCCCCTGACTTTGAGCTATATTTTCTAGCATCCCAAGCACAGTTTGCTACGCACTGGTTTGACCCCAACAATAGATCCGCACACATCCCATTTGAAAAAATGCTGCCTCTCCCTCTGATTTACAGTCTGGTATTTTTGACCCAGGCCACAGGGACCCCTGCGAGTTTGACCCGGTGAGCGCCACAGTATATGCATGGTCCAAAATTTACAAAAGAATTGGACTTGATATACCATACGACCCGGATGTCCCAATCTGGAACTATCCAAACATTACGCCCACTTTCGATAAAACCCTTCAGCGGGCATGGGATCTAAAACAACAGATTAAACTGCGAGATATGTTCCCAGGGGGGCACATTAGTTGAATTGGGAGATTTCATGGACACAGTTGGAGGGGGTCTACTTAAACGTTTTCAGTACCATCACGTAAAAGCTGCGTTCGCGACTAAATGGCCCACATTTCCAACTGAACCCCCAAACCACGAATCTGCAAGAGCTATGACAGCGAAAGGGCGTCCAAACACACTCACCCTCCTGCAATACCATACGGGAAACCTGGGAGTGGGTTCTGGAAACACCCATTGACAAAGGTAAATGGGTGAAATATTGTCAGCTCACTAAATCTGTATCCCTAAACTCAGGGTTTCAACTGATACAATTCAAAATACTGAATCAAATGCACTACACCCCGGCTAGGCTGGCCAAATTTGTGGAGGGATGCACAGGCAAATGCCTGAAATGTGACGCACCCATTGCAGATGCCCATCATATGTATTGGTCATGCCCCCCCTGTGGCGACATTCTGGGGCGAGGTCGCAGTTACCCTTGAGATCACAGCAATACAGGCTTCATTGTCCCCTTTGAAATATTTATTCAGAGATATTGGGACAACATCTGAGGCCACCGGGCGCTTGTTTAATAGGTACGACGTCCTTTCATTGCCTGCTTTTACAACGCTAGGCTTTTAAACGTGCACATTCCATCGAATGTGCTCATCGTTTTTTTTTTTAGGCGGTGGGGTGGGAAAGGGCAAATAAGTGTTTGGGCGGGTGGGTAATAGTAAAAAATAAGTGAAGGTGGGGGTTTGGGAGGGAACCCCCACCCCCAAAAAAAAACAAAAAAAACCATGTGCACATTTGATGCAATGTGCATGTTTAAAAGCCTGGCGATGTAAAAGCAGGTGATGAAATGACATGGAACCGTTTAATATTAGTTGTGTGATTGCTAAATTTTGTATACTCAAGAACTGGAAATCTACCCATGTACCCTGCCTCGAAGACTTCCTGAAGGAACTGGCAATGGTAAACGAGTGTGAAGAACAATATGTGTTAACGATCCCTACCTGCTGTCGCCCTAAAGATCTCTGGGCCCCATACAGGGACTACCTCTGTAGCCTGCCGCTTGACAATGACCCCTCACCCTTGTCCACCCCCTAATTCTGTACCCAATATTATGTGATATGATGTTGATGTTTCAAAGTATTGTGTGTTGAGATAACATGTTGAATCTGTACCGGTCCTGTGACTCTCTTTAAAATAAAGTTTATAAAAAAAAAAGAATGGATTGAGCTGCAAATAGTCTACATAAATAAAGCCAACTGTAAAAATAAAGGAACTAACATATTATGCAAAAACGTGGAGATAACAGTAACCAGAAAGGATACTGTAAATCTCTACTCACTCCTCTAATTTTATTGTGCCCAACACGGTGAATGAATCGGAATACATAACTCTAATCTCAACAACCTTCTGAAAATAAAATAAAAATGCAAGACGCAGGCTCACGTGAAAAGAAATACAGATGCAGACTGTAAAGTGACCATAGATCTTCCATAACCTTCCTAGTTCAGTTATGTAAATTACCAAAAATGGAGAGGCCACCAGGGGGCACAGGCAAGATGGCTGCCTGATCTACAAGCTCCCCACATGGCTCCAGGGTGAACGCGGAGAAATGTAATAAAAATGAATGTTGCCCCCTCCAAACAGCGAGAATCAGATGTCGGAGCTGATGGTGAACCCAAGGATGCCTGAATGAACGCTGGAGGTGCCCCTGGCCCGGAGAAGCATGACATAGGTGTCTGGCGCTTCCCCCTCCCCCATCCAGCCCGGTGACCCTCTTGGGCCGAGGAGCGCAAAGCGGCCTCCCACCCTGCAGGGGAGGAGCACATCGCTTCACCGAGTCTACCAGCCCGGCCGACTGGCACCCTGACGAGACACTCGGCGTTGGAGCTGTGCATTCCTGAGTCCCCCGAACCAGAGCCGCTGCGCAAGGAGAGCTCCCACTCTCCACCTTTGGGGACTCTGAGGTAGCCTACGGGGCACAGTGAAAGGGGGGTGAGCCTGGATGCCTTTTGGCTCGAGATGCCTCTGGACCCCTGCAGCTCACGAACCGCTGCGGTGCCGCTGCATCCCCCTCAACCGGGCTGTTGCGGGAGCGCGCCTGGGCCCCTCCAGCCCTCCCCGACCAGGCCCCACACTGCAAAACCTGGTGGGGTCATGGGCGGACCCCCAGCATAGCAGAGGCGGTAATTGCTTGGGTGACCAACTTCCCCCCCCCAGGAGGCCTCCTTGCAGGCCTGGGCCTACACGGGAGCGCGCCTGGGCCCTCTTCCACCTGCCTGCAACTTGGACTGCTTGGGGCAACCACCCAGGTGTACAAAGGACATGGGATCCTGGCCCCCTACTGAGGGGCCACACAGGAAACCCCTGTGAGGAGATTCCCCATTCGACCACCCCACCCCGCTCTAAATAAGCGACCCTGGTCACCACCGTAGTCCGCTGATCTCGGGCAGGCGTCCGGAAGATTACCTGCCTGGCAGACCTCCACCCGGCCCTGCACGCTAAGGATGGCCCAACCGTGAGTAATAATAAACTGCAGGCAAGGAGACCCAGACCACCTCTCCGGGACACCGCCCCTCCACACTACACACAGGAGGCACGTTGGAGGTAGGTGCGAGATGCCACAATAAAGAGAGACGCCTGACCCCAAACAGCAGGAGGAGTGATGCAGACCATCTCCCAGGGTCATTTCCCCTCCTTACCACACTTGGGGGGGGGGGGGGGGTGTTGCGAGTTGGGAACCACCCGAGACCCCAAATAGACTGACATAGAAGGCACCAGAGCACCTCTTGGGCGCAGACTCGAACTCCAGGCATCGCTGGTGACCGAGCCCGGAGGATTGAAGGAGCGAAGTGCAGGGGCAATCGTAAAGTTGGATCCTGTGATCTGTGGGAATCCTGAGCATGTGAAATAAACCATAAGGACCTGCCTACCATGTACCACATCACATCGGCTGGGGCGGAGGCGACAGGGCAGACACTGGTCTCGGGGAGATACCACTGGGAGCACCAAGAGGCCACGAGATCCAGGAGGAGAAGCAGCCCAATATCAATTTACACCTGAAGACCTAGCGATGGAGACCAGAGCCTCCTCCACCCCGGCTCCTGGCATGAAAACCATGCAGAACAACATTCAGACGATCCTCGACGAAATTAGGGGGATGAGAACAGACATGGGAGCCAAGTTGGCCGACCTCACAGCCAAAGTCTCCACGCTCGAGGACCGAATGGAAGGGGTGGAGAATAACCAAGTGGCCACCGACCTCCTGGAAACACAGATGGAGGCGAGGTTTAGAGAGATGCAGCGCCGAGAGGGAGAACTCCGTCTCAAGGTCGATGATATGGAAAACCGCGAACGGGGAAGCAACCTGCGGATCTTCGGCTTGGCAGAGGTGGAGGGGGAGACCCAGGCGGGCCTAGAGGGCAAGGTACAAGATGTCATCAGGATTGTCCTAGGAGCTGACTCTGGGGAGACAGTCCTGGTTGACAGGGTCCATCGGGCAGGTGGAGGCAGAAGGGGTCCGTGCTCAGTGCTGGCGTGATTCCACTACTACAGAGATAAAGCAAGGATATTGGAGAGTGTGAGGACCCTGAGGGACATACAATACGACAACACAAGGGTGGCAATCTTCCAAGATCTGTCCGCCCTCACACTGCAGATGAGGAAAAAATGTGTGGCAATCACCAGATGGCTACGGGAGAAAGCGGTCCGATAACGCTGGGGACACCCATTCCATCTAGCTTTTGAATGGCAAGGCGAGAGGCACCAGCTTGTGACGGAAGAAGATATCCATAGAGCCATTGATGAGCTGGTTAGGGATCCCCCAGGAACATCCAGGGATCAAAGTGGGACCGACAGGGACCCCAGCCAAGCCCCACAGGGCCCTGATCTAACTCGGGGGAAACATAAGGTGAAAGGCACTCAGAAGTTCCAGAAAACTAGGCACCCTCCAGCAGGCCGCGGTGGACCCCCATGATCTTACTGGAAACGCCATGAGGTTATTCTCTATAAATAAGCTGCTACACGATCCCCAGATGGTTCTACAAGTTGGGTGAATTACATGTTGCTTTTAGGTGTTGCCACAGTCGGCAGGGTTTTTGCTTAATAGGCACGATATGAAGTTTGGGGCCCACCCGATGAGAGGCTGGAGAGGTGCTATATCTTGGTGGGTTTTAGCACTCAGTTTCCAAGACTGGAGAGATCTTCTCCAACTCACACCGAAAGTTAATGTATGGAGGAGCCCACAGTTGGGGAGGCACATCGCATGTTGTGGGTGTGTGGAGGGGAACATCGCCGGGGGACCATCACTGGGACTCCGATGTTAACCGAATTCGGGAAATGTTCTTGAATGAAGGGTGGGAGGGAACGTTTCACACCATCAATTCTCCCGGGGCCAGGGTAGTAACCCGGATGGTTCGTTGACTAATCCTGACGTGAGTTGGGTGACGGAGACGAACGCCTTACAAAATGGGTAAGGGCGACAGGAAACAAGGGAGGGGGAGTGGGAGGGATAAGGGGAACAGGGATACCACGCCATGGAGCTGCGGAAAGGAGATGGGAAGGAACTTTTGGGCCTCACATAAATCCTCTAAGAAGGAGGGAGTGGGTATTCTCCTCGGAAAATCAATGCATCTAACTGAGGTTGAGACAAAAAGGGGCTTTGGAGGTAGATTTCTTGGGATCAAGGGGGTATCTCAGGGTGTACGTGTACCATTGGCCACTCTGTATGCACCCAACGTTGGCCAAATCAGGTTTATCCATAAAGTTCTTGAGGTCATGGACGAATGGGCGGAGGGTACGATGATCCTGGGCAGAGATTTTAACCTCATCACGGACCCCCGACTAGACTGGTGGTCTGGTAAAGGTGTACGGCCAAAGGCACCCACTAAGGATAACCTCGCCATGAGGGACCTCTTACAAGAATACTATTGGGTAGATGTATGGCAAAAATGCTGGCAAACCCCCGGGGGATATACATTCTTCTCCCCCCCACACCAAACATATACTAGAATTGACTTACTATTGGTATCAGAGGAAGGAGGAGGGGAGATTGGAAGCCCTACGGTTGAATCTTTGACCTGGTCGGACCATGAGCTTCTAGTTATGGACTGGCGACTGCAGGGCGCCCCGAAGTCATATAGATGGTGCTGTAATGACACTCTCATGAGAGACCAGGGGTTCAAAGAATCCTTATGGAAAGAAATGGAAGCCTTCTTCGTAACAAACGACACAGGGGAGATGCCAATGGCCACAGTTTGGGAAGCGGCAAAGGCTACCTTCCGGGGTCTCCTTATTGCAGAGGGCTCGAGGAGGAAACGGGAAAAAGCCCTGATAGAATCCAAACTGCGAGAGGACTTACGGGTAATGAGGGCACAGCTCACTAAGGGTGATGTGGACCGTGAAGGCCTCCTGGGTAAAATGAGAGAAAAAAGACAGGCCCTACACACAGTCTTAATTGGAGAGGTGGTCAAAAAAATGATACACGAAGCAGAGATACTACGAGAAGGGAGACAAGGTTGGGACCCTCCTGGCACACAGGCTGAGGGGTAATGGAGCTGGCAGACGGGTCGAGGGTATCGGGGATAGGGCGGGCTACATCAAGAACAATGTCCGAGCACATAGCCGAGTCATTTGCGGGGTTCTATAAGGAACTATATACTAAACAGGAAGGTGAGTCCCCGGAAGAGATCCGAAGATATCTCGAGGATCACCCCCTACCCAAGCTCACAGAACCAGAGAGGGAGGCATTGGAAAGGGAAATATCAGAGGAAGAGGTGGAGGGGGCTATTAAACGGCTGAAGGTGGGTAAAACCCTGGGGGGGTGGATGTACAGCTGTCTTCTTTAAACAATACCAATTGGTATTGATACAACCACTAACCAAACCGTTTAACCAAATTAAGACCTCGGAAACCATCCCACCGACATTCCTACAGGCCATGATCACGGTAATACCAAAGCCTGGCAAGGACCTGGCGGAATGCGGCTCTTATAGGCCCGCCTCACTCTTGAACACAGACGCAAACATTTTTACTAGGATCCAGGCGACAGGCCTAGAAAAGTGTCTCCCCCGACCTGTCCACCCAGACCAAGTCGGTTTTGTGTTGAACAGACGGGGGCCGACAGCATGCGCAAAACCATACACATACTAAGCTCAAAGCCAGTCAGAACAGAGGGTGCTCTTCTCCTATCCCTGGACGCGGAAAAAGTTGGGCCTTTATGGAGGGAGTTTTGTCGTCCCTGGGGGTGGGGCCTAAATGGCAAGGGTGGATAACTGCCCTTTATTCTAACCCTTCAGCAAGGGTGGTAGTAAATGGTGGTGAATCCCTAACCTTCCCATTGGAAAGGGGCATGAGGCAGGGGTGCCCGTTATCTCCTGATAGTCAGCTCGATGAGGTAGAGAGGCAATACATCGGTAACCTCCCGTTCCGTAAACAAGCTGAGGGACTCTGTCACCTAGGGATTCAGATACCGCCAGACCTGGCTGATCTTTTCAATGCAAACTACCCCCGTCTGTGGTCGATGATTAAGCAAGACCTGGAACGATGGGCGAAGTCTGGCCTCTCATGGATGGCACGCCTCAATTCAATTAAAATGGTAACCCTCCCTAAATTCTTGTACTTATTTCAAATGCTGCCGACCCAGATACCAAAGCAGTTCCTTCTAGAGATTAAGTGGGCCCTTCTCGGCGGGAAGTCCCATAGAATCGCCTATGATACATTGACAAGACCCAAAGATGAGGGTGGAGTGAACTTCCCAGACCTAGACACATATTATAAGGCAGCACAACTGCGAATTCTGGTTGATCACCTGGTGATGGGCCCAAATAAAAAGTGGGTAGCATTGGACAATGTGCTTTTCTCCCCGGTCACATTGGACGAATGGTTGTGGGTCCCCAAGGCACGCATCCCAAGGAGAATTTAGAATCGCCCAGTCTTCGGGGTGCTGTGGTCCATATGGAAGGAGGGGGGTTATCTTAGATGGCTCACGACGTGGCCCTCGCCTTTAACTGCATCTGGGCTCCCCCACTCTGGGATGGAATCAACAAACCCTTAGCCTTCCAACAATGGTATGAAGCGGGTCTCAGCAGTGCAGGGCAGCTTTGGGTGGATGGAGCATTCATACCCCTGGGAGATCTGAAGGAGGCGCTAGGTCTCCCCAACCTCTCCCCTTTCCGATATTTGCAATTGAAGGGGGCCCTTACCGAAAACAGATAGGGAAACACCCTTAGGAGAGACTTAACAGACTTCGAGAAATTTCTAATCACATATAAAGGGACTAAAGGTGTGATATCGAGGCTTTACAGTCTACTGCTGTTCTCCGCCCCATGGGATCCCCCACCCGCCCAGGTACAATGGGAAAAAGACCTTGATACCCCCATCACTGGTGGGAGATGGACCAAGATCTGCAGACAGGCCAATCGCTCCACAGCTGCGCCCCAATACCGCCACCAGACCCTGAAACTGATCCATAGATGGCATTACCCCCCACAGAGGATAGCCAGGATGAGAAAGGGCTACGACCCCCACTGCTGGAAATGTCATTCTGAAAGGGGGAACTACGTGCATATGTGGTGGAAATGTCACGTGGTGCAAACCTATTGGAGTGAGGTCCTGTCCTGGATAAAGGAGGTTGATGGAATTGAAAGAACCCTATCCCCCTGGCTGATCTTGTTTGGCATTGAAGTAGAGGGAGGCCCAAAGGTGACACATGATCACATGTTACAGGTCATGCTAGTAGCTGCCGGATGTTATTGGGCCCAAAAATGGAAGACCCCCCGGGGAAAGGGAATGGGTTACTAAATTACGCGCCATATATGACATGGAATTCTTGACCCACCTGATTGATGAATCTAAGACTAATATTAAGGGTCTATGGCTCCCCTTCTTTGACAAATACGGGAGAGCAGCCTAAGGGGCATGGAACACTTTAGATGGACCGCTGAACCTGAACACTGGCCTCAAAGCACCTTTCCCGGGGTCGGGGGCGGGGGTCCCGGTGGGGCCGAGGACTCAATTTCCGAACGTAGGGCTCTACGTTGTGAGCGCTTATATGTGGACTACCCTTTATTTGCAATGTGTTATAATATATCGTGTTGGACCCTACTGTTATTATCATCCCAAGATCCATGACGCGGAAGAGGGAGGGGGGTAGAGGGAGGGAGCGGCAGGGGGGAAAGGTTGTGATTGAATCAGTATTCACTTTTATGGTTGTATTGTTTTATTTACGTCATAACCTCAAAAAACTTCAATAAAACTGAATTTTCAAAAAAATTACCAAAAATGTTAAATGAAAGCACATGACTCTCATTTCATTGCCATCACAATGCCAGAACCAAACCAATACATCTAGTGTATCTGTCACCTTCCTCCTTCCTCGCATGAATGGCCTTATTTTCCAATCAGGGTAATACAAATAATAATAAACATACAGGAACTAAAAGTAAAAAGTGACAACAGGACACAGTGCTCCCAATATAAAAAGCAAGTCAAATTCACCATAGTGTTCTCTCTCCAGGGGTCTTGCACTCCCCCCAAAAAAACCTGAAGTCACATTTTATTAAATATAACAGTTCAAGTTGAATTCCTTGTTCATTCCTCTCGGATTAGGGAGAAGAGAGTCTTGATCCACCAAATCTCACTGTGGTGTTTATGCTTCAATGTATCTCCACCTCTTTTCCCACTCTTGACTTGCTCTAAAATGACAAATTGCAGTTGTGCAATGGTATGCTTATTTTCCATGAAGTGCATAGCTACTGGGGGCCGCTGGTTCTGTGTTCGCATTTGCGACATGCGCTGCAGGCCGTGGCGCCTATGGGATCAACGGACTCTCCGCCATTGATTTGCACATCACGTTCATTCCAAACATGATGCAACAGTCTAGCAGTTTTCCAACATGGCCTGCACCGGCTCCCAGCCAGCTCGCTGCTCCTGCGGTCTCGCCCCCTCTCCTGGCTCTCTCTTCCTGGGTTTGCCAGCTTTTCTTGGGTCCTGTTCTATTAGGCGCTCTGCCTACCATCTGTGTCTATAGGCTCTCAGTTCCCTGCTCATTCTCTTTGCTCGATACAAAGGCTATACTCTATATACCATCTCTACCAAGAACTTGTCACAGGGAAATCCAGTCACCTCCTGTCTTCCCAGAGATCTCCAATTGGATTCGCCCAGCGGTTTTTCCGCCTACTTTGGCTTTTCCCCTGACTGGCTGCCTCAGAGAAGGAGCGTCCTCCAGTTGCTCTGGCAGACATAGTGGCTTCCCTTTGAGACAGGCCGTACGTCTTCAAGAAGAGAACGTCCATAAAGAAGGAAAGGAATAAGGAATCCTCATCGAGTTAGGACGAATCAGGTGAGGAACAGGGATTCCTATCTGATTTAAGTGACGATCCTGACAGTTTGCAACACCCAGAAGGGGATATGGCAACCGCAGAGCATGTGCAGGAGTTGGTTGCTGCAGTCTAGGGACTCACATTGGAGGTCCAGAATCTCAAGACAGAATACACGACAGTTAGTTACCACCCGAGAACATCATTCAACTGATCTTCCTGCAATGGGGTTGGCCTCATGGATGTTTGACAGCTCGCCTATGAAAAAAGAGTTTACTGAAGCATGCGTAGTACACTTTACCTTCCGGGCGGGTACCTACACCTCTGACCATGCCGGGTTGGATTCATGATATTGAATATGGTGGGGAACACTCTAGCTTGGGCAACACCCCTGGATACTTCAGCTAATCCTGTCTTACAAGACTACGGTTCCTTCCTGAACCTAATGAAACAAACCTTTGAAAGACCCGAAATTGTCTATTCCACTTGCTAGGAATTACTGGACATCAATCAGGGATCCGTATATCTCCTATCATACATCACCACGTTCAAGCCCATCGCTGCTGAAGCGGGTTGGCCTGAATCGGCACAGTACACCATCTTCCGGAGGGGTCTGAGAGAGGAATTCAAGGATGAGCTGGCCCGTAATCCTCGACCCAACTCATTTGCTGACCAACTGTCGGCTGTACTACAAACAGACTACCGTCTGGCTGAGAGAAGAACAAAAAGAAGGATGGGAAGAAGTCCTTTTCCACAAGATGCAGAATCCACATGATTTTCACCTCCTCCTGCCAGAGCACCCAAGGACAAACTGATGCAGATCGGCACAGCACGTCCCCCTCTCACACCTGAAGAAAAAAAGCAAAGAAGAAACAAAGGGCTATGTATGTATTGCGGATCAGGTTCCCACCTATTACGGGATTGCCTTAACATTCCACCTCGCTGGTCGGGAAACGACCAACCTCGGTCCTAGGATGGACGGGTTACAAAGGTTCTCCATCAAGTCCCTTTACCATCCTTTTGGTAGCCTCATCTACCGATGACACCTGACTGATGAGTGTCTCCATCGAGTTAACGGTCAACCAGAGAAAGTTAGACACCCTGGCGCTCAATGACTGCAGAGCCGCAGGAAACTTCATCAACACCATCTGGGCCAAAAAGGAAGGGATTCCCAGAATTGAGAGAAGAGAGTACCAAAAGGTCAAAGGAGTGGATGGCAAGCCTCTCAGTTCAGGCCTTCTTACCCATTCCACCGAAGAGCTCCAAGTATCTTATTTTCCAACATCATGAGAGCCTTCAATTCGATATTATTCAAGCAGCACAATTCCCGATTATATTGGGAATCTCCTGGCTAAGGAAGCATAATCCATCCACAGACTGGGCCCAGAACCTCCTGGAATTTATTTCTGCCTACTGTCGCAAACAATGCTTACCGAATGCCACCTATGAGTCGGTGAGGGCTACGACATTGCAGGTGGATACTGTCAGTATTCAATGCTTGCCACCGGATCTATTTGGCAATGTATTCCTTCACCAGGTTCCCCAGGATCTCCCGCCTCACCGGCCAGAGGATTGTGCCATATAACTCACTCTGGGGGCACTGGTTCCATTCGGACGCATGTAGTCTCTCTCTCTCTCTCGCTCTCTCTCCCTCTATCTCTCTGTCTCTGTGTCTCTCTCTCTCTCTCTCAGAAAAGAAGGCTCTCAAGGAATACCTGGACTCTAACTTGCACAATGGGCTAATCCAACCATCCCATTCGCCAACAGGAGCTTTGTTGTTCTTCATACCCAAAAGGGACATGAAGGAACTCAGACCGTGCATCAATTACCGGGAACTCAGCATTGTCACTATTCGTGACCGCAACCCAATGCCCCTCATTGAAGACAACCTTGAGGCCATACAGGGAGCTGTAATGTTTTCTAAATTGGACTTATGCCAAGCTTATCATCTCCTTCACATCAAGTCCGGAGATGAATGGAAGAGGGCCTTCCAGACCCCGTTCGGCCACTTTGAGTAGCGAGTGATGCCTTTTAGACTAGTCAACGCATAAGCTGTCTTTCAACGATTTATGGATCGGCTTTTCCGGATTTATTGTTCCATTCAGTAACTGTTTACCTCAATGACATCCTCGTATTCTCTTCCTCCCAGTAGGAACACCAGAAACATCTCTGAAAAGTGCTGTTGCGGCTCTGAAACAATCAACTTCTGGTCAAACCAAAAAGGTGCCTCTTCCAAGTTACCACAGTGTCTTACCTGGGTTATCTGCTGTCAGGTGAACGTATCGAGATGGACCATAACAAGGTCACCACTATACTCAGTTGGCCTACCCCAACTTTGGTCAAAGACATTCAGCGGTTTCTCAGACTCGCTAACGTTTACCATAAGTTTATTCCCGAATTCTCAAGGGTTGTTGTCCCTATCACCTGTCTCCTTAAAAAAGATACCACCTTTTGGTGGAAGGATTCTGCAGACGTTGCCTTTAACCACCACAAATCACTGTTTCGTTCAGCTTCAGTGCTACACCAAACGGATCAAACACTCCCCTTTACCTCCAGGGAGCCAGGTCCGACCAAGCAACCCCAGAGGCAGGCATCATTCCCCCCAGGGAAGTGCCAGCGGGCCCAAGCTGGGGCCCTTTGTACACAGTCCTGGCGCCTTAGGCGCCAGGCTCATGTTGGATCCCTGTCCTGGCGCCTTAGGCGCCAGGCTCATAAAGCTAGACATGTGTTCAAGTGTTTTAATGTGCACTTACCTGATGCAGACCATGCTGCTACATCCAGGCCCTCTTGAGGCCTGAATGGAACTACTTTACCTGTGGGACTACTTTCACCTGGGTGTGGTCGGGGAAGGATACATACCTGATCGGTGGAAGGATACATACCTGGAACTTCTTCCAAAGCTATTTAAACCACGCCCGATCAGCAACTCACGCTTCGCGTTGTTCTGCTCCTCGCAGCTGGACGCTCACCGTGTCAGCTCCTGCATCTGGACTTCAGCCACGCCTGTCAGCATCCTGGGTCACCTGCAAAGGGAGATAAGAGAGAATTGGTCAGAGAAAGAAGCCCTTACCTGCTAAAGCTGTATCACGGAGACATCACACCGACGATCCTGAAAGGGAAGACATAATTTTTTAAAAGCATTTTGCTTCGATCGCTGCAGCGCTGCATTTCACTCACCTTTCCTGGCACCTCCATCTTCAGCAGCGATCATCCGGATCCGCAGCCACTTCCCAGAGCCTGGAGAGAGAAAGACAAGAACACAAGGTGAGAGAAGGAAGGGAATAGGAAAAGCTCAGTTTCCTTCTAAGACTTACCTGTTGGGTCATTCCCATTTCATTTCGGGTCCTGCCGCTTCCTGGCATTCCGGACCCCGGCCCCTATGGGGAAAAAGACATAAGCGTTAGCGCTTGCTGCAATAAGACAATGAACATTATTATTAAGCTTGAACTTTTGAACTTGCAACAGAACTCTTACAGCGCCTTACCTGAATAGTCAAGCTTATTTGAACTTCCATCAAACCTCAATCCAGTGAAGTAACTGGGTTTCAACGCGCCCCTGCATCAGAAGCAGGATGGAGAACTCATCCTTCCAGACCCTAAGGTGAGACTTCACGGGGAATCATGGAAGGGTATCGTGGAGGGTTGGAAGGGAGTGGAAGGCTTGAGCATTATTCCGTCAGTAGGTAATACTCCCTTTTCGCGCACAGGGGAATATTCCTGCGAGCCAGAGAAGCCAGAGTAGAGGGGCCCTACCTGTCCATCTTCAGGGTCCTGCGCTTCACCATTGAAGAAGCATCAGCACTCAAAGCCAGACCTGCGCCTCCGTGGGAATCAGATGAGCGTGACAATCTGATGCTTCAGCAGTAGGAGTAGCACTTCTACAAGATATCGAAGGTATCCAACATCCTGTGGGCTATTTATCCAAGACCCTAACCCCAATTTAGACAAATTATTCTGTTATCGAGAAGGAACACATGGCAATTAAACTGGCCTGTGAGTAATGGCGCCACCTACTACAAGGAGGGTCACATCCATTTGTCATCCGCACCGACCACAGGAAACTGAAGGTCTTTCAGCAGATCGCATGTTTCAATTCTCGCCAAGCTAGATGGGCACACTTCTTCGCCCAGTACGACTTTACCGTTTCCTACATTCCAGGGAGCCAGAACATTCTCGCGGATTCCTTGTCTCGATATCACACCAGAGACCTTTCCCCAGGTCGCCCACAGGATTATATGTTTCCAAGAAACCAATTTGTCAACTTGGTGTCCTCTTTTCTGCAAGAGGTTAAGGAAGTGTCCATCACGTTGCCTCCCGAGCTCAACCACATCGAAAGTACAAGGTTGAAAGGAAGGAAGGCTTGGTCTTTGTTCAACAACCGTCTGTATTTTCCCGAGGAGTCAACGCGCCGGCTGGTTTTGTCGTGATGCCCTGACAGCAAACTGGCAGGTTACAGGGGTTTCTCCAACACCGTGGATCTCATCCGATGAAGCTTCTGGTGGCAGGGCCTTCACGCCAATGTAAGGGCTTACACTCAAGCTTGCTCTATTTGTGCCCAAGGCAAATGCAACACACAAAAACCTATCTAACTGTTGGAACAGAGCCTAGTACTCTCCAGGCCATGGAGTCCCGTCTCCACAGATTTCGTGGTTGATCTGCCCCTCTTCCGGGGATGTGCAACTATCATGGTAACTGTCGAATCCTTTTTCGAAGTTGGCTCACTTCACCCCGGTCTCAGGATTACAGACAGCCTCCCAGATGGCCAAGGTGTTTCTTAAGGAGTTTTTCCACCTGCACGATCTGCCTGAGTGTATCGTGCCAGATCGCGGTACTCAGTACACTTCCAGGTTTTGGAGTGCCTTAGGCAAGATCTTAGATAGCCAAAGAGCCTTGTCATCCAGTTATCATCCACAAACTAACGGGCAGACAGAACGATTGAACAGCACCATGAAACAATATTTACGGTGTTTTATCAACTCTCAACAGGATAACTGGGTGGACTTAATGCCTACAGCCAAGTTCTCGTACAACAACACCATTCACACAGCTGCAAGACTTAGCCCCTTCTATTGCACCTAGAGCCTTCATCCCCACAGTCTGCCTGCCTCAGTGTCTCCCTCTTCTAAAATGCCTTACATAGACTCTGTTCTATCTGAGATTGCTGAAGCCCACAAGATCGCACACCAGAGCCTCGAAGAAAGTAAGAAGAGAAACCAGATTCAGGCCAACCATCATAGAAGAGAGGTACCTGATTGGGAGATAGGGTCCACGGTCTGGTTGTCTACCAGATTTCTAACAAAAAATGGGTTCGCCCGTCTAAGCTTTCACCCTGCTACATAGGACCATATGAGATCTCAGCTAAGATACTTCCTGTAGCCTTCAAAATCAAGTTACCAAGAGCTCTCAGTCGCTTACACCCCGTGTTTCATGTCTCCCTTCTGCGCCCATGGGTATCTGATATGTTTGGATGTCGACAGACTAAACATCGAGTTCCGGATACATCTCAACCCAAGGAATATGAGGTATCACAAATTTGTGATTCAAGATACCGAAGAGGAAGACTTGAATATCTGGTGCGATGGCAGAGCTACCCACTCTCTGATAATTCATGGGAACCTAGCTCTTATAAACGTGCCCCCCAACTACTGCAGAGATTTCACTGACTACACCCAGGGAAACCAGGTACCACCAGGGCTCGAAGGGGGCATACTGTCATGCACGGCAAGCCGTCACGCCTATGGGATCAATGGACTCTCCTCCATTGGTTTGCACATCACGTTCATTCTGAACGTGATGCAAAGGTCTAGCAGTTTTCCAAATGGCCGCCGCGTGTTGGATAAGTTTTATCTGCACCCAGGCCCCGGCGCGTTGCAACCCTTCAGGACTCCTTACGGGTGAGATGCTCAGTTTAGGTCCTGCTTACTTCCCCTTTTGCTCTTCTGAGCTTTCCTGCCTTTATTTGCTTGCCACCGCTTGCATTCTCCTTTCTTTCCATACCAGTCGGGGGGCGGAGCTCTCTCTTGCTCTCCTCTTCCTGCACCAGCTGCTGGCCGGCTCACTGCTCCTGTGGACTCGCCCCCTCTCCTGGTTCTCTCTTCCTGGGTTCACCAGCTTCTCTGGGGTCCCGCTTTATTAGGCGCTCTGCCTACCATCTGTGTCTATTTGCTCTCAGTTCCCTGCTCATTCTCTTTGCTCCATTCCAAGGCTTTACTGTGTATACCATCTCTACTGAGGACTTGTCACAGGGAAATCCAGTCACCTCCTCTCTTCCCAGAGATCTCCAATCGGATTCTCCCAACGCCACGTACTCCTAGGAGTTTTTCCATCTACTTAGGCTTTTCCCCTGACTTGCTGCTTCGGAGAAGGAGCCATTAGTCTGCCAGTTGCTCAGGCAGACATAGTGGCTTCCCTTCGAGACAGGCCCTACCTTTTCAAGAAGAGAAGGTCCACAAAGAAGAAGGGCAGGAATAAGGACTCCTCATTGTGTCCGGAAGAATTAGGTGAGGGACTGGGATTCCTATCCGATTTAAGTGACGATCCTGACAATTTGTGACTTCTGCACGGTCCACCTCTGTTTTGCTTTTCTTGTGGTTAGCTCCACATAGAACACCCCACAAGGACATTTCAACCCATAGAAGAGATATGCCCATTGAGGGATTTCTACTTGTTGAGACTCAACCCAGTTACTAACATTGGAGGAGAGCAAGATTCTGGCTGTGGGGCAACCTCTATCCGTTAGGAGGAAGAATGGCTCACTGGAGTGGAGACAACCTCCTGCTACATTCTTCCACAGAACAGAAATGTTTTCTCTTCTGCTTACTCATTCCAGCTGCCAGCTACTTTGGGTGCCTCCCTGTTCTGAGATTGTCTGTCAATTCGCCCAGATTCATGCTGCGGCTTTCTTAATGTTTGCAGTTGATTACAACCATTTTAGAAACAAATCTAGACATGACTTATCCTCCCTAAGCAAAAATCTTTGAGATCAAGGAAATCATCACAGCGTAAACCCATGAAACGGCTCATGTTTGCAGGTTTCAGAGTTGGTGCTTTCATGTATTTGTACATGCCACATACTAAACCAGGTAAAGGCTTTGTGAAATTTTGATTAAGAAATTACTTTCCTTGTAGCTTTTATCCCTATTACATTAGTTTATTATCCTCAATCTTTCTGTTTCACAACCTTATAACTTCCCTGCAGCACCTTCATTCTTTCTGCCCCCATTGATAGCGTACAGGTTAATCACTGACCTTTCCCACAGGGTTTGCTGCGCTTTGCAAGTTCAAATTCCACAGCAGACCACCATCCTTTCCCAGGTCAATACATTGAGTATCACTAAATTCAGTAACAATACCTCCTATTATTATAGTGCCTATAAGTGGGAAGAATCCAGCATAAAGCTCTGTATAAGAGTGCATGTTAATGCATGTGTATGTGCTTAAAAGCAGAGTGCATGTTAATACTTAAAAGCAGAGATAATTTCAGGTTTCCATATCAAACAGGAGATGGTTCTGACAGTATTCTTTCATAAATTCAGTTCACGTAGGATCAATTAAACCAATGTCTGTGGACCCCTGTTCTCAGATTCTGCATTGTACTCACTCAGAAGTTGAGTCTATTACACAACCTTTTTGCCTTCTTTGAAAGAAATGCCATTAGATGGGATTACTAGTTAAGAACATTTGGTGACGTAAATCGTGGTTGCCTATCAATTGCATTGATTTTGGGAAAAGTAACTTGTAAAATTCCTTGAGGGGATGATGTTTTTTCTCTGCTAACGCTTTCACATTCCATATTATTTCGTAGTGATTTCCTTCACACTACACTTATGTATCTATGGTCTTTACAAATGTATTTGGAACCGTTCCCAATGCAAGTTTCTTGTTACATCAACATGTTTTGCTTTTTGTTCATTTCAGTTTTAACCTTTTGGAAATTAATATGTTCTGTACAATTATTTCCCTAGCCTGGAGGTCACATGAGCTGTTGTTTGAGCATTCTGTAAACATTGCCTTTTGTATGCCAATATGTTCTTAACAGCTTTTTTGCTTAAAGCTTTGTATTGCTGTGTGCGGCCACTCCCTCTCACTACACTGCGGTTGGTAGTCTTCCCCAGGAGCTCAGATGGCAGTGCATACAGACTATCTATTTACCATAGATACCCAGGTGCTCACAGTCCAACATCTTCACCAAATCATGTCCTCCATTACCGGTTGAGCTGTAGAACTATCCAATCCCAGTTTTGCATGTGCAAGTGAACTGGGGAAGGTCATCACAAGATCCTTTCTCTTCTTCACTTTAGAGTCTCTTCATGGCCAACTTGGCAAAGGCTCAAGAGAGAGCAAAGGTGTTGAACGAAGACTGGAAGAAGCTTAGACTGCAGCCAGTGCAGAAGATGAAGCCCATATATGGGCACTCCTTCATCAAAAAGGTAGAAACCAACTTCACTGCATGCTCATTCCGTGCCTATATGAATTAATTGCTTGCGGCACTATTTCAGGCTTGGGGCCAGTAGAAGAAAGTGAGAACTGATGATAGTAAATACCAGGATATGTCCTAATTTGGGCATTTGCAACCTGTCTGTCATCCTATGTGGGAGCCAGTGTTCTATTGAAGGGCCCAGTATTCCATGGAAACGCTAATGCAATACTGCCAGGATTCCTGGGCACTCAATTAGGACCTCTAGGTAGGGAGGGAGGTGGCTTCTGAATGTTTGGAGAATTTGTGGGGAGTAAGGGACTTGCCGTACATGGCGGGATAAGGGATCAGCAGCTGAAGGTGGTGAATAGTCAGAGGTAAAGTCTAATGGAAAGACAGTGGTCAATGTAGATGAAAGTATAAGAATTGGGGGTCTACAGAGAGGTTGGCATACAAGGGAGTTCTTTCAAGGTGGTTATTATCCCAGACTCTTCCAGTTCTAAGGGTTGTTTAACAGTTGATGCTATTACCCATTTTGAATGGTACTGGAATGGTTGAGAAGGTGTTGGGTTTAACTGTGGCAGATATATTAACGGGCCATGGGTTGGTGAGGTAGAAGCCTAGCAGGCGAGTTGTAATGCTGGCAATGGCACATGGCACATGGTTATGAAATTCTACTGTCCGGACTTTGTCCTCTAGTTGTGATCTGAGAACCATTGCTCTGTCAGAGTGTCTTAGTTTCACTCAGTTGAGTGTTCTGAAATGAGGCCACTTTATCTGGAAGTTTCATCTAACTTTCCTTTTGTATTGTTGAGTGAGTGATCGTCACACTGCTAATTTCACCATTTTCTTTTATTCCGACAGTGCACGATTGAGAGCATTTTCCCGGGATTCACAAGCCAGACTATGTTCTCGAGGTCTCTGAGCAAAGTGGCACTGGTGCCCATCATGTACTCCTGGTCTCCTCTGCAGCAGAACTTCATGGTATGCAAACGAGAAAAGAAAAAACACATGATGCTGCTTTAGATAATATGTTGTAAAATGAGGCATTGATGGGTGACCTGAAGAGGCAACTGAGGTGAGGTGTCAGTCGTCGAAATGTGGTTGACAGTCATCAAGAAAGTGGTCAGAAGATTGTGACGGTGCATATTTGAGGGTCACTGTATAACTGTCAGTGGAATTATGTAGGGGGTGAGGCAGAGGCTTGCTGAGGCTAGGTTTACAGGGTCTTTGATGCTGAGTTTTGCAGGTCATTGAAGCTGTGACAGAGAGCCATGGGGGGATTGGAGGGTGTCCCTGGTCAAAGTGTCATTGAGACTCGAGTGAGCTGACCAATGAGGCAGTGCCCCAAATGTTAGACAGGGGTTACATGGTCACTAAGTTATGGTCAGAAGGAGACTGAGACCAATGTCTAGGGATTTTCAAGTTTGAAGTTGGATTGTCTCTGCGGTGGGAGAAAAAGAATCTCCCATAGAGGTTTCTGAGGAAGTGGTTAGTTCCCTCAAACAAGCCTTATGGAGTGAAGGCTCAAACAAATGCCCTTTGTTGACTAGGGAGGTTCCCAAGGCAGAGGGGTACAGTCGGTAAAAAAAAGATGGATTGGACAATTGGTGAAGAGTAGTTCTGAGTATCCAGGCGGGGATTGAGACAATCCAAGAAACCGAGGTTAAACCCTTCATTAACATTATACAGATGCTTTGAAATCTTGGAGTTAACATTCCACGTTAGCATTTGTATCATGTAGGTATTGTGCTAATCTCAATTTTTGTAACTACACCCAATTCCTAGTCATCCTGCCTTCATACTCTATTTGATGTAAAGAGGATGGGCTTGTCCAGCCTATTACTGAATTCAGGGAATTTCTAACTCTGATAATGTTGGCTCTTTGGAACAAAAGTGGAAGATACTCATGGTAGTTCCTGCAAGGTGGAATTCTTATTATTTCTTTATTGAAAACTGTAGATTTGGAGTCCCCGCTTTCAGTTTCTCCAAGTTAGCTAGTTATTTGTTTTCATTTCTTGAGTGCCGAAATATTCTGCTTGCAGGGTCTGCCTCTTATTGATCGAGCTTTGTGGGATTCCCTGTGAGGCTTCATGATGTATAATCTGAGTTTTTCTGCATGAATTGCAGGTGGAAGATGAGACAGTGCTTTGCAACATCCCCTACATGGGGGATGAGGTGAAGGAGGAGGACGAGACCTTCATCGAAGAGCTGATCAGCAACTATGATGGAAAAGTTCATGGAGAGGAAGGTAACCCTGTGCTTTGTAGCATGGGCTTAGGGTCACTGCTGTTCTTGCTCTTTCACAGTGGTGAGGTTCAGGCTGCTTTCCTTCGGTGGGTTGCAATTTTATGCATGATTGCAAGACCCAACTTTGTAAATATACAGAGCCAATGCACACCATATGTGGCAGTAGTTGTACAAGTTGACCTAAGGACTGTGTATTTCCCATTATTGCCACCAGTCTCAACTGCTAGTCACAGTGGAATTGGCCAGAGATCCTGAGTTCTCTCAGTATTTGCAGTCAAGTAGGATGCTCGTGGAGAACCATCTCCGGTTCCGGAAGCACCTCAAGATCTTCCTCTTTGCTTCTGCCTTCGCTCTTCCTCTCCCCTGCTGATCTGTCTGCTTTGGCACTGTGCATCTGGTTACCCTCTGATTTCGGGCCCAGGCCCTTGCCCACCCAGCCATGCACCGCACTGTCTCCTAGCAACCTTTGCACTTGGGTCTGTAACTCTAAAGTCCCCTTACATGCATTTATCAGATACCCCTTGTCTGCGCTTTAAACCTTGCACTTGCCACCCTGCTGGCTGCACTACCAGTTGTTGTTTTTATCCCTTGCTCAGCACTTTCCACCTCTCCCCTCTCCCCTGCACTTCCCCCTCCTCCTTCCCCTGCAATTGCACATTCTCAATATCACTGGGCCTAGTAAGACTGTTGTTTTTGTCCTCCCCTGTTCCCCTCCCTTGCCTCGTCACGCTCTGAAACACTTATGTATGAGCGCAATACAAATAAAATATCATATCATGTCTTAGCCAGAAAAGCTGCTTTTGTTCTGCATTTTGTGTGTAGTTTACAATTATTTTGCTTTTTATAGTTAACAATTTTGAATAGGCCTTGCATAGAATGAGTAACTATACATACCTCTCTCAGGATGACATACGTTGTGGTGAGATTCTCAGTGTAGACATTGATGCGCTTTGCCCAGCAGTCACAACTGGGCAAGTAAAGCCTTTCCTCAACATTGATAGTGACAATGGGCCTCATTACGAGTCCGGCGGTAGCCATGCTGGTAAAACCGGCAAGCTGCCACCAGACTCGTGGGGATTTACCAGCTCTGGACTTGCCGGAATCACTGGGGCATTACAGCCCTGGTGGTCTGGTAATTTTCAGAGCCGGCATTCCGTTACTCCCCATTCCCGTGGAGTCCCACATGACTCCACGGGAATGGGGAGTAACGGAATAAATAATAATAATAAAATAAGAAATAATAGGACGTGGAGTCCCATAGGACTACACGGGAATGGGGGCAGTGGAAACACCGGCACCATGCGGTAATGGTGCCAGTGTTTCCACACCCGTGTGCGGCCGGTGGCGTTACGCCCGCCAGGTCAGACCTGGCAGGTGTAACACCACACGGCCACATAATTCGGAGTTAGCCGGTCCAGAAAACAGTACTGGTACGGTTTTACCAGCACCGTTAAATCCGGACCGGCTAACTCGTAATGAGGCCCAATGTCATCTAAAAAGCTATAGTAACTCAATATTTTCAACGTGGGTCACCCATGATGGAAAACCTTTTTTACTCAGTCAGGGACACCACTTATGAGGCAAGTGAATAAAGGGTTAAGAACTTATTTAAACACTGAGCATGATATTCCCTGAGCAGATGACCATGATTGGAGTTTAGACAGTTAATGGCATTCCTCTGGTTAAAGTCCAGAGTTCTGCTACCGTTGGCTTTCCAGGTGATTTGGACTACAACCCGCATCAGCCATAGGCAGCATAGAGAATGATATGGTATCCTGGGAGTCTTAGTCCAAAACATCTGGAGAGCCCCATGTTACAGACCCCTGTTTAGTAAATGATGGAAAAAAAATAATAGGACTTGGTTCAAGATGTGTTTCTTAATTCTGCACCAGTGACCTGTAAGTAGTTGTAAGGTGCCCTTGAATATAATTTGTTTTATAACTGGGTTCTCCAATCTTTATTGCGATCTACTTCCAATCAATGAAAAGTGTCCCATGCTACAAACTAAAATTGAAAACCATCTACTGATCTCTCACTAGCTCATAAAGGTGCCAGTTGATATATATATATATATATATATATATATATATATTGTTTTAAAACTTTGATTTTTTATTGGCATTTAAACAGACAATGACAACCATGAAAGGCATTTGAACACACACCTCGTAACTGAACAATCCCCCCCCCACTTAGCAGAATCCCCTTATCAGTGTGTTCGGACAACGTTCAATTTATAAACGGCACAGTCTCTGAGGTGGCGAAACAAGACAATACTAATCGAAAACAATCGTCTTATAGAGGAGGTCCCAGACATGGCCTGCACCCCATCTCCTCATTTCGAAGTACCAGGAGCGTACTCGTCAAGGTATATGATGTATGAGGAGCACATTAATCATCAAAGAGCTGCACTGGGACTTTGCCCAGTATACATCAGAAGATCCATACCTGTTGCAGCGCCCATAACCAGACAACCCTGGGCAGCACGGTACCCTATCAGACAGCCGTACCAGCCGCTGAGACGAAAGGAAGAGTACCTACAGACAGTCCATGAACAGACCTAAAGAGCCCTAATGGAAGGCCAGTGGAAACGACACAAGGGCCTGAACGGACTCGTGAATGAACAAAATGGCTATCGAAGATAGCACACCAGTGCGAGCAGTTGTGAAAATATATGTAATGGACGCAGGAAAGAGACGTGGTTAAAACGTGAGGAAATGTTGGTACGAGACAAGATGGAAGCAACCAACCAGTTAAACGTGTGTAAAAAGGCTTGGAACGCAAGAAGCTAAAGATATCAATACTGCTTGCAATGCTTAGTAGAAGATTAGAGCGGCAAGCGCCAACCATATATCTACCTCAATTAGGCACATTATACAAGTGCAATTCCATTTTGTAAAAACAGAAATGTACGCAGGGTGCCAGGAGCCTGACGGGCCGAGTTTCAGATCCCAGCCAAAGTCAAGAGAAGGAGGGGAATCGAAACTCAACAAAAGCGGCTCATGCCGGGGAAATCGAGGTCAACCAGAGAAGGGCAGGAGAGCATCAGCTAACAAGACTCAAACTTCAGAGCATACTAGCCTGCCCCATGAAGGTCAAGATAAGGGGGGCCCATGCAGGTGGCGAGGCCGAAACAGAATTAAATACACTAAAAGCTGGAAACTGAAGCAGATTCATGGTGAACAGACACGTGACCAGCCAGGCGTGAAGAGGTACCACCGCCTGATGTCATCCAGGACCCGAGGATGCCATAACCTTTCCTGATAAGAGGCTACAGTTTCGAGGCCATGCCCAGCCAACTAATTGACACATAGCCCTAAGATACTGATTGATGGAAGGGAGGCGGGGTGAAACTTGGGACACCAGGCACATGGGTGTGCATGCTGCTAATTAAAATGGGGATTTATGTCTAGGGGTGTAACCTGCCCAATCACAATGGACCAAGTTATCTGGAGTCCTATAGATAGTAGAACCAATAGGACGTCGTATTTGTAGTGACGGCAATCACGTGTGATGTAGTGGGATGGGCATAGACGCCCACCCGATAAGAATTATCCAATCCACATGCTTTATTATCATTTACAGATAAAGCTCGTATACTTCAGTTACCTTTCCTAACCAATTATATTGCATGTCAAGTTTTGTAGAATTAGACGTCAATGATGATGAATATTGCCTATGAATTGCTGTTCAGCTGAAGTTCGGGGAAGTTGGAGCGAGACAGGTTATCGCAATGCTGCTGATTTCCATTTGTTTCTCTGTTTGATATTCTTGTCATTAAACGGACTTCCCTTTGCCAAACTACTGAGTCCGCATTATTGCGTCGTGTTGGAGTAAGTGAATCCTGCACCCCCTGTCCTCACATGGTGCAGCTATCTTGCCTTACAAGTACTAGAGGGAGCGCACTGATCTATGGGCCCGTCAGTGAAACCCTGCTCCTCTGTACACTTGGTAGCGTGAGGATGGTTTCGGCCATTGATTATTGATTATATAATACTAAGACACCTTTAGACTGACGGCACAAAGTAACTCTGGGCCTTCACAATATCACGAGTCCTTTCGTCATTCCGGCTGAGTAGACTGAGAAGCTTCCCGTGGACAATGATAGAGTAAAACTTCAAAAACTGCAGTGGGTCTGAAGGAATCTGCCTTCCAAGCATAACCCTTCTCATTCCCACGGGCAGCCAATCGGACGAAAACCATTAAAAGGCTGGAAGAGGAAGGGGCGGTGATCCCGAGGCTCCAGAGAGGAAAAGATGCGATCAGTGAGTGAAATAACAAACTCGTTACTTTGGCAAATGTCTTGTAGGCATTAGAGCAAGTAAGGGAAAGGTAACGGTGGGTGGCGGAGAAGAAAAAAAATATTAAAATAGTCAGAAGTAGAGAAGACTGTATATATATAGGGGGTAATGACTCTAGCATAAGAGATAATGAGTGGATACCGGGGGGACACCTGAGTGAAAAACAAGAGGTACAAGGGGGACACCTGAGATAAAAACGAAGGATTACCAGGGGGCACCTGAGATAAAAACGTAAGGATTCGCCTTGTTCCTGTGCTTTAATACAGCGGTCAGAAGAAACGTGAACTCATAGCCCATATAATAGGGATATTTAGACTACAGTGACGTTTAAAGACGCATCAAAGCAGTTCGTTTAAACTCCATGACAGGGTATTGATTAGAAGGCAGGTGTATGTATGACCAGCTGGCGTCCGTCTAGTCTGTCAAGTGTCTGTCATATGTGTTCTGTTGTACGTCAAATGTAAAATAATTGTATTATTGATTGAAATGTAATCTGGCTTTACACGATTCTGTAACTAAGAGGGAATTGCCAACAAATTGATAGTTTTCTGAGCAAATTGATAGTATAAAATGTTGGCGGGAAAAGATTGGATTGGAGCTTGCGTATTTGGTGCTTGCTCATAATATTGGAAGGATAAAAAAGGGTATAAATATTGTTGGTGATGAAATCAAGAATGGAGGAAGTTACTCCACTTGCACATTTGTGCAAGCAGCTACCCAAGCATGCACCAAAACTCAAGAAGTATAGCACAGAGTGGGTTAAGGGTACTGCCCACAAAATGTTTATGCCTTGGCCACAGAATGGGTCCCTTTCTAAGGCTGTTTTACAGCATATGACGACCTTCCTACACACCACATATACAGGCAAGAAGCTAGAGAAATGTCTTGCTGTTCTAGAATTGTGGAAGATGTTTGAAGAAACGAAGGTAGAAGAGCCACCCACAGACTGGATATTAAATGTATGTACGGAGGGGGGTGAGAAGCCTACCGCGCCACCAGCCCCGCCTGAGCCAGTCATTGAAGGGAGTAAACCAGAGGGGCTTTACCCGCTAAGAGAACTTAAGGCAGCCACGGGGTATAGCAACCCCACATATGAGTCGCCTACGTACAGTACAGACGACAATAAGGGAAAGGAACAGGAAAACAATATTGCCTCCGCGGTCTCGAGGGACAAGGAGAGATGAGATGCGAAGATGAAGGAAAAGATCGGGCACGGAGTTGTGCACCTCCTGATAAGGAGAAAGAGGGAAATAAACGAAAGGGAAATGAAGGTAGAGTTGATGAGATAACATTCGCGAAAAACGAATGGATGGGAGGTCAGATATTACTGAGGTTGGATGGAAAAGGAAGTGATGATATAAGGCCAAGAGAGATGTCTGATGAGACGCAAAGGAGAGAGAGAGAGAAAAAGAGATGGAAGTAAGGGATGAAAGGACAAGAAGGAAGGATAGGCTAAAGCGAGAACAACTATATCACGAAGAGCAAGAGAAACAGCTCGATCGCAAACAAGAGGCAGCCTACGACCAGTACAGACAGACTAAGCAAAGGACGGAAGATGAGCAAAGGGTACGTGAGAAGAGAGCGAAGAGACGAGAAGAGGAAGAAATTAGAAGGGCAAAGGAAAGTAGAAACGAAAGGATGAGGGAAGTAGACGAGGCTAGAGAAGAAGCGAGGAAGCGCAAGGAAGTAAATGCTGAAACAGAACGAAAGTGCAGACAGAGGGCACAGTATCTTGAATATCTGGAGCGGGAAGTTAAAAAACCCAATCCTGTTGTAGAATGGGAAGACATAGAAGAATTATTTCCTGCGAGCACTCGGTGCAAGTTATAAGTAGGACAAATATTGAAGATGACTTCGACACCAGAAGCATCGGGGAAACGATTGATAAAATATACAATGAGATGGGGCTAGAACAGATATCTGATGGGGGAAGGGAAGATGAGCGCTTGGAGAGCACTCAACTATATGAGGATGCTACTCGAAGTAGTGGGAACACGGGACTGTCCCTCGACAGGCTGGAAATTGGGCAGAACGAAGGAGATGCAAGGAGTTGTGTAAATTGGGAGTATTCAGAGTCTTACTCAGGTGGAGAAAAGGAGGATATGGCACAAGAGGAGAGGAGACAGTGCGAAAGACGGTTCCCAGGGGACCGAGGGGTACGATGGTCAGACGCTAGCGGGTCCACAAGTAGGACACCAAAGTCTGCCGCGCAGTCAGGCCAACATGAAGGAACACCCCACGGTCAAAGGGGGTCATCAGCACCTGTCTATGCAGATAGATTAAGGGCATTACCAGGGAGACCGCAAGACGGAAATGCCACCACAGCGATAGACCAGAGAGCTATGGGGAAAGAAAAGGAATACTGCGTATTCCAATTCCCGCTACTAGAAAAGGGGGGACCAAGACCACAATATATTCCATTGCCACACATGGACCGAGAGAACTTAAAAAATAAGGTTCCAATGCTGACATCGGGAGCCGGGAAGTGGATACATGAGTTAGAGAAAATGACGGGGGGTGTCACCTTAGCTATAGGGGACATTAAGGGTCTCCTAATTGCCATACTTGGTGAAAGAGCAGCTGATGTATGGAAATGGGCAGGCTACCCTGGGGTAACCCTAACTAATACCTCCCATGACGGAGCACCATTTAATAACTGTAGAGCAGCAGTGTGGAAAGCGCTGCGAACGTTATATCCAGACACGTCTGATATGAGGGCTATAATGACTTGGAAAATGAAAGAGTCAGGGGATCCGTTGATTTATATCCAGAATTTTCAAGACGCGTGGCTGCTCGAAACAAATCTGGATGCAATCTATCCCTGTATTCTACCACATATTATGCCAAGGGTTGCCTGAGCCAGTGCAAAAACAGCTCAAGAAATTGGTAGGAATAGAAGCTAAACCATGGGCTGAAATACATTTGACAATTGCACATTACTGTAGATTGCTGCAAGAAAAGGAGGCAAACTTGGTGTAAAAGAAACTCTCAAAGTATGCTCTCAAGGGAGCCATGCTGACAAGCCCAGCTGAACCACGCGCACAGGAGGCGACTAACCCAGGTAGCGCAGGATTTTACCTGAGGGGAAGGGGTTTTGGAGGAAGAGGATGGCAGAGTAATCAGGGCGGGTTTCGAGGTAACCAGGGAGGCTTTCAGAATAATCAAAGTGGCTTTCAGAACGCGCAGATGGGCAGTCCAGCTATGCCAGATGGACAGATAGCCCGACCACCGCCAGTGTGTTGGCTGTGTGGAATGACGGGACATGTGGCACGCGTGTGCAGAAGCCAAGTCAAGTGGCAAAATAGCCAAGGGATGGGGACAGGCATGGTGAATCAGCCTGCCGTCCCTCAGCAGGGCAGTGCACAAACTCACACAGTGCAGAAGCAGGTGCCAGGCTTGCAGCAAGGTGCACAGCCTATGGGTCAACCCCGCACATGGGGAACGTACCGTAGGGACAATCCCAGCAAGCACCACTGCAAATGTCACAGGACACTAGCTCCGGAGGGGGTGGTCAACCCTGGGGCTGGGGGAATTCAGCAAGTTTACAATGGGCCGAACTTCTATATGAAATAGGACAGCTCACGGGAGACTCTGATGTGTTCTATCCTATCAGTGACACCAGACCCTAATAGGGAACGTAGGGTGAATGTCGTCATAGGGGGTAAAGAATATTCCTTCTTAGTTGAAACAGGTGCGACGCGCTCGTGCATAGGAGAAGGCAAGTTTCCTTGTCCGGCGAGGCCATAGATACTCAGAGTTTCACAGGAGCTCACAGTAGAGTTCCCTTTACAGACTCACTCCCAGTCTCTGTGGGAGAGCGCGAAATGAATGTACCTTTATTATATTCACGTCAGACCCCAGTAAACATCCTGGGTCGGGTCTTAATGACTAAGTTGAATATGACAATCTTGTTTACCGAGAATGGTATAGTATGCTCCACTCCTGGAATGCATTATTCGAACATATGCGAAATGATCAGAGCATACTCAAGACGCATAACCATGAGGGCTATACTGTTAGAGCCAGAAGTCTTCACATATGGAGTGTGGATGCTCATGGCGGGATTGCCAGGCCTCGCAGATAGAACCGAGACACCTGATGAGTTTCTATTCAGACCCAGAATACCTATGCACGAAGAGGAGGGACAAGTGTTTCCCTTAATGATGCAATCTGATGCAGTGCGAGGGAAAGTGGTATTGGTCGAAGGATACGATGACGAAGGCAGACACTGGTGTGCGATTATCGCCATCGAAGAAGGGTATCGAGTGACTGACGTCACTGATGACGATCTGTTCGAAGAACACCTTGACCTAGAAGAGACGATGGTGGAAGTAAGTCTCACATTTTGGGTCAAAATGATTAAACGGGAGGTGCCACAGAGAATGATGATAGCGCTGATACGTCCAGAATACTTTGATGACGACATGGCCCAAGTGCCTGCCGCGGTATGAACTACAGGGCCCTATGACTAGACCTCCTGGGGGGGGGGGCAGGTCAAGTGAAAATTAAACTGAAACCAGGAGCAATTTTACCACGAGCATGACAATATCCTATGTCCAGAGAGGCAGATGAAGGAATCGCAAAGACAATTTCCACCATGATGGAGCAGGGAATTCTAGTGACGTCAGAATCACCCTGCAACATATTGATTTACCCTGTCAAGAAATCAAAGGGAGGGTCTTGGCGTTTAATTCAAGATTTAAGAGCACTAACCATATAGTTGAAGCCGAATTCCCTCCAGTTCCTAATCATCCACAATTCTGTGCAACATACCCACTGAGGCAAAATATTTCATGGTGATTGACTTGAAAAATGCATTTTTCTCAATCCCGTTGCACCGTGACTCTCAAGACCTGATGTCATTTACTTTCAGACAAATGCGCCTGAAAAGCACGAGGTTACCACAGGGGTACTGTGAGTCTCCATCCATTTTCAACAGAGTCCTTCAAATGGACCTAAACAATATTGCAGTAGACAGTGTTGTTTTGTAGTATGTGGATGACATTCTGATCTGCAGCATCACTGAGGAACAATGCAGGTGCGACTCTGTCCAGCTACTGACAATCCTGGCTGAGAAAGGATATAAAGTTGATAAGGAAAAGTTACAATACTGTCAGCAAGAGGTGCTGTACATAGGCCAGCTAATCTCACACAAAGGGGAAAAAGGTAACCCCAGAAAGGGCTGAAGCTATCATGAACACAGCTAAACCACTCACGATAAAACAAATGCAAAGCTTCTTAGGCCTGTGCAACTATGTCAGAGCATGGGTCTTCGACTACAGCTCGTATACCAAGCCCTTGCTTCAGGCCCTAAGGAAGGCCCAGGCGACAAGGGAACAAATCGAATTGACTGAGGCAATGGAGAAGGGGTTTGCAGAACTTGGGGGCAATTTGTAAGACCCCAGTTCTCGGGATTCCTAATTATGCAAGGAATTCTACCTGTTCTCATACACCGATGGTATTTTCATGACGGCAGTGCTTACGCAGCGAACCTCGCTGGGGTACAAGCCCCTAGCAAATTACAGCGGGAGTCTGGACCCGGTCATTAAGGGCCACTTCCCATGTGAACAAAATCTAGCTGCTGCCGCGTTCGCCATTGAAAAGGCATCATCTATTGTGATGAGGTGCTCCATGACATTGTACGTCGAGCACTCGTTATTCGCCATACTAGAGAAGCCAAAGGGCACGCTGACGTCACAGAGAGCATCTGCCTATGAGGTGATTATCTCCAACCCATCGATCAAAATAGTTCGATGTAAAACTGTAAACCCTGCTACGTTCATAGCTGAGCCAGTCACAGAAGGAGAACCTATACACGATTGTGCGAATTATGAGGATTTCTATGATGAAATCCCCAGGGTAAAGGAAAACGCCCTGGCGGGTGGTGAAATCGTGTTCATTGACGGTTCATCAAGAATCGACCAAGAGGACGGAGAAAGATACACGGGCGTGGCCGTAATGAGACACCTGGCGAATGGGGAGTTTCAGGTACTCATCAGTCTGCGAATACCATCTCACTATTCAGCTCAAGCTGCAGAACTAGTGGCGCTAATACTCGCCATTGAGAATCATGCAGACCAGGAAGTAACGGTGTACAGTGACTGCCTATGTGACATCTACCGTGCACGCAGGCTTAGCACGCTGGAAAAGGAGGGGATACCTCTGAGCGGATGGCATGCCAGTGCAACACTCAGCCTTATTGGACAGGTTGATAAAAGCACTACAGCTCCCAGGGGGCATAGCGGTCATGAAATGCGCCGCCCACACCAAGGGGACAGATTTCATGTCACGTGGAAACCATGAAGTGGACACGGAAGCCAAGCGATGGCGTCCAAAAATGAAACAATCATGGACGTGGAGGTGGCACGTACCCATGAGAGGATGATGGTAGCACGAGCCACACCTGAGGCCTATAGTAACATGGGGCAGACTCAGCTGATGGAACTCCAAGGGGAGGCACCTCAGGAGGAGAAACATTTGTGGAAACGTAGAGGGTGTTCTTTAAACCCCTCTGACGGGTTGTGGAGGCAAGACAGCACTGGTAAACCAGTAATGCCTGTCAGCCTGCTAAAAGTAGCATTGGAACAACTACACTACCCTATACACATGTCTAAAGAAAATATCGCTGCAACGCTTGCAGAAGACTGGTTCACACCGAATTTAGCAGAGCACATTGCGTTCTTTATGGTGAACTGCATAATCTGCCAGTAATTCACCGCTGGGCACACATTTAAAGTAATGAGAGGAGTTATCCCCTAGCCAAATTGCCCATTCCAGCACTTGCATATCGACTACATCGACATGATTCAAGTGTGCAATGGGTACAGGTATTTAATTGTGGTGGTGTGTCCCTTCTCTAGATGGATAGAATCAGGTCCCTGCACACACCCGGACACTACCTGTGCTGCCAAATTTCTAATAAGGGAAGTGTTCCCTAGATGGGGGGTGTGCGAGGTAATGAGATCAGACAACCGGGCTCACTTTGTGAATGCAGTTTTCGAACAGATCAGCTTATTTCTTGGTATAAAGCACAAGTTCTCGTCGGCGTATCACCCGGAGGGGAATGGGATATGTGAGCGACTCAACAGCCTGTTAAAGGAGAAGATAGCCAAGTTGAAGCTCACATTAAGAAAGGGATGGTTGCACCGTCTACCACTGGCATTGTATGCACTTCGGAACCAACCCGGCTCCGACCATCATCTTACGCCGCACGAGATAGTTACAGGCAGAAGGATGAGGACCCCTCTCACCCCCCGAGATGTGATGCCCAGCCAAATAGAGGGGTTCTGGGAACAGAGATGCAGGAGTACCTTAACTGTATGACATCCAGCGCCTCTGTCATTTCAGGCCAGCTCCAGCAACGGCAAAAAGGGGACAGTGCAGCACAAAACACATCAGGAAGTGCTGAAGCAGACACCACGCAAAGTCTTCATGCGCCCCTCGTCTTCCCTGGTGACAATGTGCTTGTGAGGAACTTTACCAGGAAAAGGTGGGATGAGCCACGATTCAATGGCCCTTTAATCGTAGAGTCTGCACCCCTTCCGCCGTCAAGCTCCAGGGCAGAAGGGCATGGATTTTCATAAATGACATTAAACCTTATATAGGGGAGAGCCCTCCTGCTGCATCCAACTGTGGAGAAACCTCAGGCAAGGGGGAAGAACCTCAGCACGTGCAGACAAGTTTCATGGCGAGGAAGGACGCATGAGCAGCAATATGAAGGCAAAAGGAACACTGATTTAAATTGTGGCTTATAAAAAAGACATTTTCTCAAACCAGTGAAAGATAATAAAGGACATTAAACGAACACTCGGTGCAACCTAGTTGCATGGTAAAGAAAAGCACATCCAAAGCCACAACAACATTGATATAACAAACCTTTGAAAGCACGTCATGCCCAAGTAGTACAAAGAATCAAGACTCTGGCAGACTACAAACAAAATATTTTCTGAGAGTGAACCACAGTATCCTGAAGCAACCAGTATCGAGACTTTGTTCACAGAATTTATGGTACATTCCAGTCTCAAGTGGGATGTACTCACCTATTTTCAACTCGTGGTGTTATCTTATCCGTCACTCATAGGGAGAGAAGCCAACATCACAGACTGTATTCAAGATCCAGCTAACAAAAAAGTTATCATGCGACTGCTGACTGTCATGTCGAAAGCCTTCGCTGAGCTACCCGAGCACAGCGAAGAGGACCTAAATGCTTCCACCGCCATTAGACATTGATGAACTCCCATTTAATTTGTTCTTTCAAGTAATCAAGAAATGCCCAGGACTTGTCGGGAGAACAACTGACACACGCACTTTCATCAGAGACCCAAGAAATCTAGCCCAGTTGAACCGGCTGTGGACTAAACTAAATCGCCTCGTGGTAGTCCACGCAGCAGGAAGGTGCAGAGACTGTGCGAATCAAAAGAAAAGCCCATGACCAGGACATAGCAAAACAGGACAAATGTCCTTATCTCCCGAGGACTCCCGGCTGGCACGAAATGTCCTGCTTAGACTAGTAACAGACTACCCGGAAATGGTGGGGAGGCCTGCAGATGTTGACGTCATCACCTTCCTTAGAGATCCGGCCAACACACCCCACACATGGGCACACTCCTCCACGGCATAATACTCGAGGCGGAGATATGGAATTTCCAGCAGGAATACCTTGGGAGATTCCAGTAAGACTTTCCGCCGTGGAACAAACCGAGGACAGAGACACAGTGCTTCCATTTTCAGCCGCAGGATAGATCGATGAGAACGAAGACAAGAACTACCCCATCCTATTTTATTGTTGTATTTTCCCTCTACTTTTCCGTATTTTTTATTTTTTGTTTTTATTTTTATTTTTCATGTTCACTTTCATTTTTATTTGTATTTTATTTTTACAACATTTTATTTTTGTGTGATTTTTAGCAGTTCCATCTTTTCATTCCTTCGCATTGAACAGGTTCCAGCATGTCCTCAGGACCAAAGCAAATTCCAGAAGTGCACTGGGACCTCTCCTACTATAGATATGCATTATGAATGTGATGTACCAAAGTTGCTACCCTAACCCTTTTCCATAGTCTAGCACAGGAACTGTACTGCATACCCAGAGACTACTGTCATCACCCACAAGAGGGGGACATTTGGAAAGCACTCGTCACTTTAACAGTAATGAACTCTCGAACTACGAGATCAGAGCAAGAGAAGTAATAAATAACTGTCTATGAACTCATTCAAAATGGGGGCCCAGAACAGTAACTTAGTTTTACCCCCAGCAGAAGGGCGCCCCCACTTTCATGGAAGAAAATGCTGCAAAATGTCTTTCCGAGCGATAATATGCATATGTATAGTTATTATTGTTTTTCTGTCATTAACAATCAGAACTGCTTTCTTAATTGGTGCACGAAGCGTCCCAATTTCAGTGCACCAACTGGATAATGTGCATATGAATCCCACAAAGAAGCCTAGACCCTATATAGTTATCCCAGTTCCAAGAAAACCTGATGGTAAAGATAACAAACTAAAATGAACTGTAATTGGCAGTGACTCACACACAGTTGAAGTAACGAATGAAGAGAAAAGCTGGAGACCGGGTCAGCACAGAATGAATAACAATATAGCACTGACCACTGCACGCACACACACATAGGATGTACACGGACAAGGGCAAGTGTCAATGGCTATAGGGCCTCCAACGAAGGCAGCAGAGAATGGGAGACAGCCTGTCGAACAATCAGTTCCAGAACATAGTGGAAGTAACCAAGAGAAGTCAAGTGAGAAACCCAAGAGAGAGGGCATAGCAAAATCCCTCGAAAGAACAGAAGTAGCCACAAAGGAACTCACAGAGAAAACACAAACGCTGATAGATTATTTGTTCCCATTCATAGTCAGAGCTAAGAAACTGCACGAGGAGCTGAAACATAGAACTGCAGAGACTATGACGACAAGCATGTCAGCTTGAACACTAATAACAAGCACCAGATCTACGACACAGCCACACGTTGAGGAGTTGGTGAGCCAATGGCGGCCAGAGAACCTCGATGAAAAACTACAAGAGGAGAGGAAGAGAAACGAAAAACCTTTTCCTACCACAACAATGCAGCCAAAGGACCCTGCTCCACTAAGACGCACAGAGTGGAAAAGCAGCACAGATGCATTTAGAGACAGTCATAACAAACTATAGGAAAATGCTGAGACTCAAGGGAAGCCCTCATGAAGATAACAATGAACTTAACGATTACCTGGACAGGACAGCCCATTTCGGAAACAACATATGGTACCAGCACATGAAGGAAGTGGGACAAAGGCAGTCAGAAGGAGAATGCTTTGTATGTGCTCTCCTGTTGTACAGCATGGGCAAGTCCAAGATCTTCGTGGTTGTAGAAATTGATGTACCCACAGCACACTGTATGTCGCATGTAGCAATGTGCAACACCAGAGGACAATTTATTGGAAGAGACGCCTTGTTGATATGGGCCAATGAAAAGGACTACCCGGACGAAGACGGCTACGTCCAGGACATTAAAACAAGAAACAGGGCGCACACGAGGAATCACGTGATCAGATACGAGAACCCTGGCGTCAAAGGATCCGGGATAAGATGGGAAGTAAACCCAAGACTGAATGTTCAAGGAAAAGCTGCTGACGAAGCTCCAATCTGGAAGAACAGAGGCCAAATGCAGATTTGGGGAACTGTGGTTTCCCCAGATGGATGGGAAGGAGGAGTAGTAATCTGCCGAGTTTGGATGGTCTTTGGATCCTGCCGAGAAGCAATAGAGAATTCGCAGAAATTATGCAAATCTCTAAGCTGCTAACATGGGTCGAAGACAGAGGAGGACCCCTGCAGATAGTACCACTGGAAAGCCCAAAGCTATGCTTCAGAAGTAATGGCACAAGGAAGATGGGAGAGAATGTAAACTGCGGACGAATCTTTGAAGCCCCAGGAATGACACAAGGAACCACAGTCATTATGGACCATTACTGGGCATGTGGGTCCAAGGCATACACAAGGCTGCCGAAAAACTGGGGAGGCATATGCACACTGGTTGAACATCCACGTTCCCGCGCTAGTGATCCCTAAGAATGACCTGAAGTTGGACAGTTTCCCGAAAGCAGATGCTCATCTAAGAAGGAGAGCTGTGGAATCGGTATCCAGAATGAAGAGAGAAAATTACTTTTCTACCAAATCAGAAGAGGCATTCCATGTAATCCCATACGAACACAGGCTGTTCAGCCTCACCTCAACAGTATTCACCACGATGCTCTTGCCACACATCCAAATTGGAGTGAATGCTAAATGGTTGCAGATAACCAGATGGGAGTTGTTGCAGACCATCAATACCACTATAAAAGGATTCAACGTGATCAAAGAAGAGCTGAGAGCCACAGACTGTTGACCCTCCAAAACAGATATGAGCTTGACATGATCACAGCAATGGATGAAGGTGTTTGTGCAAAAATCGGAGAATCATGTTGCACATTTGTACCATCACACGATGAAGAAAACAGAACCATAACAGAAGCCATAAGTATGTTGACAAACTTGAAAAAACAGATGATCGATGAAAGTGATGAAGTGGACAATGACAGCTGGTTTGGAGACCTATTCTCGTGGGTCCCGCAATGGATGGCAGATATTTTCAAGGTTCTGGGAGCCCTACTAGCACTGGTGTTGCTAGGATCCTGTGTTATCAAGATAATCATTGCACAGTGCCAGAAAACTGCGAAGAAAGCCATACGGATGAAAATAATGGTTGATGTCAAACCAGGGTGGAAGCCCAGAGACCTGACTGATGAAGAAATAAGAGACTTTGTGAAAGCCAGCAAATTTGCACCAGAAGGAACAAAGTTCACATATCCTAAGAATCGAAGACGATATGAAGGGAAATGGATCTACTGCAGTCCAAATGGACAATGGCCCTCATTACGACCCTGGCGGAAAGTAACTGACCTGACCGCCATAGCGTAAATAGCGTTTCCGCCATTGCACGACGGAGTAAAGTGCGGCTAATTCTGACCCATCGGGCACGAGCACTACGCCATGGCGGAAGTGCAAAGTCCGCGATGGCGGAAATGTCCCCAAAACGCCCCTCACCGCCGTCGTACGGCGCCCTAGGTGCAATTCCGCCACCCATCATAGCGGTCACCGTAATGAGCGGCAATCGGAAAATACGGTGACCGTAAATATACGGAAACGGAAGTAAAAACATGGTCCCGGAACGGGAAACAGCACGCCGTACACCTATAAAATCAGAATCCCAACACAACCATAAAAAATCCTACCCTGAGACACATCCCAACCCAAAATCCACCCTAGTGAAAACAACAAAAATGGGAAAAGTAGCGAAAAAAGCGTGCGACCGCAAGCGGCAGGTCCACTTCTCCCATGAGGAACTCACCGTGCTCACAGAGACCCTCCAGGAGAATGCTGCCGTCGTCTTCTCGACGCAAATGACCAGGACGGCACTTGCGAACAAGAAGGCCATATGGGCCCTGGTGGCACAGCGGGTAAGTGCGGTGGGGACCGCACCCCGCAACCCACAGCAATGCAGAAAGCGATGGGACGACTTGCGGATACGCGTACGGAGCATACTATCCGCCAACCGTAACATTGCCACAGCTACCGGGGGAGGATCGGAATCACCCATCAAGTTGACCCCCTGGGAAGAAATCTGTGCCTCCACCATTGGAATGGAGAGTATAGAGGGAGTCGGAGGGATGGAGAAAGGAGTGCAGACATCCGAAGAATCAGGTAGGTGGGCCAAATAAAACAATGCTAAATCCACAATGTCCAATCATGTGAAGTACCATGTGTCCACATAGTGCAACAGAAACACATGGCCAGGAGAACGTCCACATACATTGGCCTGATAGCGCACTTTAAAAGTCACAATAAATACATAAATAATTAAAAATCCTAAAAACACCCTCTACACGTGCAGCATGCACACCCTAACTGCAGGCTGCAAAACAACTGCATCCTCAATCCACACAAAAATGAAACCACCTCCAAGGCCCTGACCCAAATCACCCTCAGGTACCACCCCAATGCATGTGATACATTGCCATTCCAATTTCCACAGACCCATTAATAACGCTCGCCCTCCTTTACTCCACCACAGGGTCCGATTCAAACGACGAACTCCAGGACACCCCTACCAGCTCACCTGCAAAGAGGGCCAAGACCAACGGCCAAAGACCCTCCACCTCAGCTGCACGGATCAAGACACGGCAGCAGCACAAATCAAGTGGCAGCACACAGGAGGGGACTTCAACAGGCACCCCAGCAGCCAGCATGCCCACAACAGCAGCACCACAGGTCCCCCCAATGGATGCCACAGAAGGCACTGCTTCTGGTGGCAGCAGCACCATAGGTGACACTGCATTAATGGCAGCATGCTCCGACACAGAAAACGGTGCTGTCGATGTAGGATCCATCCATGACCTGTCTCAATCCCCCTGTTTGTTTCATCCCGTACACCATGAGGATACCACGCAGGTGCACCCACAAGACGACGACTGGCCATCTCCCACAAGCCCTGTGGCAAGGCAACATGAGGTGATCAGCCCCTCTGTGACACCACCGCAAATGGGCATGGCCCAGCAGAGGCAACAGTCCCTCGACCAGGTGATCGTGCAACAGCAGCAACTGGCCACGCTCCTCAAGCAGCATGCTGATGAATGTGGGGGTACTAAGGCAGCCATAGAAACATCTACTGAGACACTTAGGGCAGAAATGGAGAGAAGTACAGAGACACTAAGGGCACAAATGGAGAGAAGCACCGAGAGCCTGAGGGTACAAATGGAGAGAAGCACCGAGAGCCTGAGGGTACAAATGGAGAGAAGCACCGAGAGCCTGAGGGGGGAACTGCATGCGACGTCCAAAGACGTATGTGCTGAACTTGCCGCTGTGCGCCGTGTGCTCACTGAGCTCTCACAAACCCTTAGGGACATGCATGGACGTGAGCAGGCAGAGACATCATCCGTTGCAAGTTCCGTCCAGGGCAGCCCCCAACGTAGATCTGGGAGGAACCTGCGCTCCACAGGCAGGGGTGCCCCTGATACCCGGAGAGGGGGCTTGCAATAGCGTCTGCCCACTGACAATGAGCATCTTTGGACACTGGTGTTCGGGGGGGAGGTAGGAGGGTGGAGGGGGTGTGTTGGGCTTACTTGGGTGGCGGGTCGATGGGGTGTGTAACATAATTTCACATATGCTATAAACATTTCACATTCATCCAATGAGATGTGTGGACATTGATCTTTGTGTACGAGGCCTTTATAGGCGTACAGTCCATATTGTGCATGTTCCAGACACACACAGTGCCACAAGTCCCGTGTCCATGTATCAGCCACCAGGCGTGAGTGCTAGAAGCATGAATCTATGATAATCTGACGAATTTCACGGCCCTCCTGTGCCTCGCGGACTCCTTGAGGTGCTGCCACATCCCCACCCTCATCATGACCATCTTCAGGTGCTTGCAGTTCTGCGTCAGGGGGCATGGGCACATTTCTACGTACGCACATGTTGTGTAGCATGACACATGCCATGACCATCTTTGCAACCTTCTCATGGCGGTACAGGAGTGCCCCGCCAGACCTGCTGAGGCAGCGGAAACGACCCTTCAGTAGGCCGAATGCCTGTTCTATGACTACACGGGTACGTGAGTGGGCATGGTTGTAGTCCTCCTCATGCTGGTTCTGTGGGTTCCGGAGTGGTGTAAGGAGCCATCTCTTCAGTGGATACCCGGCATCACCTGTATGTGGACAATAAAGGATGTTTGTGGAATGACATTGCTACGTACGCATCCCCCCCCTTCCTGCCAGGTCATTGCCGCATCACATACCCCACATTATCATGCATGAAATGAGACTCACCGAGTAGCCAGGATCTGTTCCCTGCGTGTCGCTCCATGTAGCGTGGTATTGTAGAGTTCCTCAAGACCATAGAATCATGGGTTGATCCAGGAAATCGGGCACAACAATGTGTAATGATCCTGTTGGAGTCACACACCATTTGTACATTAAGAGAATGATATTGTTTTCGGTTGCGGTACTGGGCCTCCATGGCATGTGGGACAACCAATTCCACATGGGTGCAGTCGATGGCACCAATGCAACCCGGTATGCCGGCAAGTGCATGGAATCCCACTTTTGTGTTCGTAATTTCCTGCTCCGAGCGTGGTAGAGAGATGTAGTCGTCTGCGTGCTTCAGGAGGGCATCGAGCACTTGCAATAGTGTCCGTGACAACAGTGGCTGTGAAATGCCATGCAACTGTCCGACTGTATTCTGGTAGGTGCCTGTGGCCAGGAAGTGGAGTACAGACACCACCTTCAGTAGGGGTGGGATGGCGGTTGGGCTATCTATCATGCTGACAAGGTCAGCGTGTGTCATGTCCACAATGGCGGTTATGGTGTCCCGGTCCAAACGGTAGAGGGTGTGGATCTGCTCATCAGTGAGGTTGAACGGATGAGCTCGGAGGCGTGGGATTGCGGGCTGCCTGCGTAGTGGTAGTGGCTGTGCTGGTGGGCCTTGCTGGCCCTGCCTTGCCCTCCTCCTCCTGCGTCTCCTCTGTGCGGCCGGTTGTTGTAGTAGTTGGTGTTCGTCTTCTTCTTGAAGTTGGAGTACTTGCAGTGCTATCAGGTCCCCCAGGGCCAACATCCCTAGTCCTGCCGGTAGCATTTTGGAGTGGGTGTGGTTGTGGGAGGGGGTTGGGTGTGCAATTTATGTGTTTTCAGGCAGTATAGCCTCCACCTGTGGTGATTCATTCCACCTGTGCAAGCTGCAATCCCCTTTGGGCGAGCACGTCCCTCACACAACGCTGCAATTTGACGCATGGCATCTTGCTATTACAATCATGTATTTAATCCCGATGGCAGTAAAATATTGCTTCATATGTTCATTCTGCTATGGTCCCATTGTTTCACATACTATCTTTACAGTCGCGAACAAACTTGTGAAGGGTCAGTGGAATGTAGTGCTCGATTAACGGTGGACCCTCATGCAGCACTGTACCGAGGTTCACCGACGGGCGGGGCGTCCCATTTCTGAGTGAAGCCAGTTGCCATTTTCACACACTGCCGCACTACATGGATGAATTTGTGATTTCGAGCGGTCACAGATGCCTTTTCGACGTGATGTTGCAAATGAGGAATTCGAAGGACAGCGCTTTCGGTTTTCAGCTAGCGGCGAGGAGACGCCCACAGGTCTGACTGCAGATATAAAGTTCTATTGTTTAATGTCCTTCGGACAGGGGCCATGGCGAGAATGCAATGATTGATATGAATAGTATGGGATGCGCAATAGCGTAGTGGACGATAAGGCCGGACGTTCCCAAATACATGTTACTTCACAACACTGGAATTCCGGGCTGGAGCACAGTGGATTTTGCAGACTGCATTACGCACAGACTCAATGGAAATTTCACATGTTATGTGAGTAAATAATCAGGCGTTTTCATACCGGGATGAGGGGATGATGTATGGATGCATGGACAGATGATTTAATAGAGAGTTTGCCATGTACATGGCTTTTTGGAATCTATCCACTTCCCCTGCGCTATGTGATGCAGGGCTGCCATAGTGGGACCATCGTCTATCTGCCCTTGTTGAACCCTCCCTGTCTTGACGTGCCTTCAAACACTTGTGTCTATGCACGTTACTTATCCCATCTAATGGATTCTGTTTTAACAGAGGCATGCACACAAACACTCGTTTGTAATAGGTTTTCACCTAGATTTATATAGTTATGATTCGCAAGTGATTTTTGGGTGGGAATAATCCTTTTGAGTGGGCTAGCATGCATATGGCTGTGGATTTAGTGTGATCATTGAAGTGAGTAATTCAAATGAAGTTCTGATGCCCATACTATTCTTTTTCATTTCATTTGGATGACAGGTATCTCCTCCCCTTTTGCCGCTGCCATCTGTATGCCACTCCTGCAGATGGCTTTTACTCCCGACACCTGCTGCTTCGTGTTAATCAGTGGAGCACCATTACGATCTTATGGGACGATCGCCAATGGGCCACATGCCCTTACGCAGTACTAGTGGCTAGGAGCAACATATCGACCTTTCAGCTGGACTAGTGCCTACCTAATGGGACGGCCCTGCGGTTCTAGGCGCTTCCATGTTGCCTTTTTGAACGTGAATGTAGCCCCTGTGTACCATGAAGGTACAGGGCGTCACACAAGAAGAAGCTGGTCATTTATTGCGGATGCAGCCCACAATAATGAAATATATTTTGGAGTTCATGACCTAATAGCTGTATCGGCTTGGTGATTTTGTTGTGCATTCAATTTCTATTCTGAAATTAACCGTGTACCGTTCTTCTTTGCAAGTAATGTAGCATATTCCTATTTGTGGAGCGATGTATTGTGAGAAGATCTGCATTGGGTTCCGGCTTCTGAGTATAGTTGCGTGGTACTGTACTGGGCGCGTTTGCCTACGAAGCCCAGTGAGGTCAGGGATAGGGGCTGCCATTATGACTGTTTTAATGATGTCATGCTCAGGGGTGGGGGATTAGCTTTTGTGTAACAGATGCCGGTCAGCCAGGTGGATTGGTGGAATGATGTGATTATCAGAATATGGCTGGTCACAGGTGCCTGTGTTTGCGTGCGTTTCTTGGAGGGAGACTGAGGTCATGTCCATTGGAATAGCTTCTGTATTCGTGCCATCTGTGCCCTGCAGCTCCCATTGGCCCCTCTTGAGATGAGCCTGGCTGCTCAGTCACTCTGCCAACTTGTGTGGTACATGCTTATGCTGATGGTTGGTTTGTTTACTGGCAGGAGTACAGGGCTGGTGCAGTCTCACTCAGGATACTGCTTTGAATGTTGCCTTACACTGGTGTCAAGCGATGGGGGGCCTGTTGTTGTTTTGTCTCATATTTCAGTTCATGTTGCTGTACTTGAACCTTCACATGCCTGTGCTGCATCAGTACGGCAATGGTGACATGGCAAATATGGATGGCCACTCACAAGGCACTTGGAGCTCCTACATTCATTTGTTCGTTGGCATGCATGGGTGACTTGTACATTTCACTGGTTGCATTGTGTGACTTCATTGCACCTACAAGGAGTTGTGCAATGTGGCCAGGGAGTGGTGTACAGGCACTCAGTAGGGCCATTTACGGTTGGTTTGCGATGCCGTACTTCTCACCATGGCGGAATGGTACTTTCCGCCATGCTTGATGGCGTTAGGTAAATGTCTGCTAGGGTCAGAATTCGCGTACCGTTGCGCCATGGTGGTAATTACGGTTTCGCATGGCGCGCGTGCGCGTACTTGGTGCAGTTAGCGTTGGCGTTCACTACGGTGTCGCTAATGGCATCGTACTTTACGGTGACGGGTCATAATCGCACCGAGCGCTATTCGATGGCGGTATTGCATTTCCGCCATCGTTTTTCGATTTCCGCCAGGGTCGTAATGAGGGCCAATGTCAGCTAATGACATGGAACAAAGACGAACATGTGAAAACAGCAGGGAGTTTGAAAGGAGTGATAAAAATATGGACTCCAAAGACATACACATTTACACCATCATGTACAAACCCTGAAGACGATGAGCATGACACCGAAGAATCAAAAGAAATAAATACAAAAAAGGTTGCAGAAGTGGTCGCTGAACCGACCAGAGGGTGGAGTGTAGAGTAGGTCTCAGACATGGCCTCCACCCCATCTCCTCATTTCGAGGTACCAGGAGTGTACTCGCCAAGGTATGTGATGTATGAGGAGCAAATGAATCAAAGAGCTGCACTGGGACTTTGCCTAGTATACATCAGAAGATCCATACCTGTTGAAGCGCCCATAACCAGACAACCCTGGGCAGCACGTTACCCTCTCAGACAGCCGTACCAGCCGCTGAGACGAAATGAAGAGTAACTACAGACAGTCCATGAAGAGACCTAAAGAGCCCTAATGGAAGGCCGGTGGAAACGACACAAGGGCCTGAACGGACCCGTGAATGAACAAAATGGCTATCGAAGATGGCGCGCCAGTGCGAGCAGTTGTGAAAATATATGTAATGGACGCAGGAAAGAGACGATGTTAAAACGTGAGGAAACGTTGCTACGAGAAAAGATGGAAGCAACCAACCAGTTAAACGTGTGTAAATAGGCTTGGAACGAATGAAGCTAAAGATATCGATACTGCTTGCAATGCTTAGTAGAAGATTAGAGCGGCAAGCGCCAACCATATATCTACCTCAATTAGGCACATTATACAAGTACAACTACATTTTGTAAAAACAGAAATGTACCCAGGAAGGAGTGGAATCGAAACTCAACAAAAGCGGCTCATGCTGGGGGAATCAAGGTCAACCAGAGAAGGGGAGGAGAGCATCGGCTAACAAGACTCAAACTTCAGAGCATACCAGCCTGCCCCATGAAGGTCAAGATAAGGGGGGCCCATGCAGGTGGCGAGGCCGAAACAGAATTAAATACACTTAAAGCTGGAAACTGAAGCAGATTCATGGTGAACACGTGACAAGCCAGACGCGAATAGGTACCACCGCCTGATGGCATCCTCGGGTCCTGGATGACATAACTTTTCCTGATAAGAGGCTACAGTTTCGAGGCCATGCCCAGCCAACTAATTGACACATAGCCCTAAAATACTGATTGATGAGGCAGGGTGAAACTTGGGATACCAGGCACATGGGTGTTCATGCTGCATGCTGCTAATTAAAATGGGGATTTATGTCTAGGGGTGTAACCTGCCCGATCACAATGGACCAAGTTATCTGGAGTCCTATAGATAGTAGAACCAATAGGATGTCGTACTTGTAGTGACGTCAATCACGTGTGATGTAGTGGGATGTGCCTAGACGCCAACCAGATGAGAATTATCCAATCCACATGCTTTATTATCATATACAGATATAGCACCTATACTTAAGTTACCTTTCCTAACCAATTATATTGCATGTCAAGTTTTGTAGAATTAGACGTCAATGATGACGAATATTGCCTATAAGAATTGCTGTTCAAATGAAGTTCGGGGAAGTTGGAGCGAGACAGGTCATCACAATGCTGCTGATTTCCATTTGTTTTTCTGTTTGATGTACTTGTCATTAAACAGACTTCCCTTTGCCAAACTACTGAGTCCTCATTATTGCGTCATGTTGGAGTAAGTGAATCCTGCACCCCCAGTCCTTACATGGTGCAGCTATCTTGCCTTACAAGTACTAGAGGGTTGGGCCCGTCAGTGAAACCCCGCTTCTCTGTACACTCTGACTTCGCATAGCGTTAGGTTTGGATTGGCTCCCTTGTCCTGGCAGGGTGCGCCGATGGACCTTGGCCTTTTCCTACCCCACTGGTTAGGCCTCGCCCCCCTCTATCGCCAGATCAAAAGGGGGACTCCAAATCGACACCACGGGCGAGGACCAAGGGCGAGGGCCATGACTAGAAAGCTCTATCGTCCAAAAGTTCCACAGCGCACCCAACGTGGGTTGATCCCTAACCGTGACCAGGATTCTTCCGGGGGGCCCACAGGTAGTCCCTCACCTTCAGCTGGTGCTCCACTAGGTCTTCCAGGTAGGTGCAGTATGTTCTCAGGTCCTCCCACGAGCGTTCCAACAACACCCTTAACTGGGCTGCTTTATAAAATAAGTAGGGGTCTGGGAAGCCAAAGCCTCCCTGGTCACGTAGGAGCGTGAGGGTGGCCCATTTCACTTGCTGCCCCTTGTCTTGACGTAACATTTCTAAAGCATGCCCTTCGACTCGTTGAAGAAGGATGTTGGGAGCCTCGTTGGGAAGGCAGTAAATAGATCAACAGGCGGAGGAGGATGTTTATTTTTACCGATGTCATTCGTCCGTACCAGGACCGGGTGAGGGGCTGCCAACTCCTAAGGTCCTCTTTGATCTTTGGCAGGATTCGGTCGTAGTTGGTCTGGACCAGCCCCGCGAGGTTCCTCGGGCATGGGCGGTCAGGGCGGAGCACTTCAGGCCGATGGGCATAGTGCTGGATTTGTCTACATTTATTTTCAGACCCAAAAGTCGGCCGTGGCTCTCAATCTGTTCCAGGAGCCTGGGGAGAGAGGAGCCTACCTCTGTCAGATATCCCAGGATGTCATACGCAAAGAGGGATAGCTTGAAATCCACCTCACCACTTGGATTCCCTTGATCTCCTGGTTTTCTCTAATTGCGATGGCAAGCGGCTCCTTCGTGACGGCATACAATAGTGGCCACCGTGGGCACCCTTGTCATGTGCCACCCGTCAGATGAACAGGGTCTGACAGGACGTTATTGAACTGTACTCGTGCTTTTGGCAGCATATAGAGGGCATCTACACTTCTCAAGAACCCTTTCCCTAGGCCCATCCTCCCCAGCACCATCTTCATAAAATGCCATTCCACCCTGATGAAGGCCTTCTCCGAGTCAACCTGGTGCATCAAAGCGATGGTCTTTCGAATATTGTCAGAGCCCTGCCTCCCCCGAATTAAGCTGACCTGATCCCCCATGCACCAGGGACGAGAGCAGGCCTTCCGATCGGGAGCCCAGGATTTTGGCCAGGAATTTGACATCGCTATTTAGCAACGAGATCAAGCGGTAGGCGGCACTTCTCGCCGGGTCCCTGCCCTCTTTGTGTATTGTCAGCATCGTACTTGGCAGGGGGCCCCAATGCCAACACATCGTTGAAGATTCTGGCCAGATACCGGGCTAGAGTGGCCCTGAACCTTTTATAGAATAGGGCTGAGAACCCATTGTTCCCAAGCGCGGTCCCGGTCTTCATCCCCTTGATTGTCCGTACAATCTCCTCCTCCGAGCTAGGTGCCCCCAGCCGTTCTGCTTCCCCCCCACAGTATGCCCGGAATCGACAGGGGGTCTAGGAAGGCGGCTATCTGGTCATCCTTACCAGTGAATTCAGATGTATAGAGATTTTCATCGAACTTGGTAAATTCCCACTGTAATTCCTTCTTTGCCTATTCCCACTGGATTGTGCACCTCCCTGCCCCCTCACCCCTAATGACCTCTATTGCCTTTTTTTGCTCTCTTTCCATAGCTTCCAAGCCAGGATTTAGGCCGCCTTCTCCCCTTGCTCATGGTATTTCTGTTTTAGGACTAGTAACTGTTTCTCCATGTCCTGAACTAAATAGCATTAAGCTTTGGCTTATAAAGCCGCAGTTCGGCCGCCCTACACGTTGTAAGGTAAGTGCCCCACGAAGCCCCATCTGTAATTTCCTGATCTTTGCCCGTAGCTCCTCCTCTTGTGCCCTGCGTTCTTTCTTTTTCTGGGACCCTATCCTTATAAGCCCCCCCACCCCCCGCAGAGTGGCCTAAAAGCCTTCCCATAGAGTGTGCACCGCCACCTCCCCATTATCGTTGAAGGCAAAGTAGTCTGTGATCTCTGTCAATATTGAATGGAAGAGCTCCCCATCCCTGAAAAGAAAATCGTTGCAGTGCCACCGTCCCGATGGCCTTCGACTAAAGTCTTTCCCCACCACTTCATGTGACCATATCGTGGTCTGACCATGGGACCGGTATGACGCCGGAGACTCTGACCTGGGCCTTCACCTTTGTATCCACCAGTATTAATCCAATCCAGGAGTTGTGGACCAAAGAGAAGAAGGTAAAGGGTCTGCCCCACCCCCTGGCAACAAGGTCATCTGTAAGACCCATTTCCTGGTTATTTTTCATAAACCTTCTCTAGGTTGCTTTGCCCAGTGTCGTGGCTATCAGGCAGGTAGTTGGGGCAAGCTGGGTGGAGGCTTGGCAGGCCTGGCATAGGCACACAAAGAACCCATAACAAATCCCTCCTTTCATTCCTTCCTAGTGTTTGTAGTAACTTCCTGGCTACCACTTCCTGTTGCCAAACGGGAAGTGCATGATAACTCATGAGCTCTCTAGTGTTTGGGTGTGGCTGGCTATATAAGCCACACCCAAGATTCTTCCAGTGCTTCGTGTTGCTTACTGTGAGCTGCATCAGCAACAAACTTGCCGTGCTCTGGATCAGCCATCATCTGCTTACCTGCTCCGGATCATCCTGTTTCTGCTTACCTGCTCCGGATCATCATGCTTCTGCTTACTTGCTTTGGATCATGCTGCTTCTGCTTACCCGCTCCGGATCATTCAGCTTCAGCTTACCTGGTTCTTACTCTACGCTGCAGCTATCTCCAGTCAAGAGGGGACTTCTACACCAGCACCTGTAAGAACAAAGAACAACAGCGTTAACACGCGCACATCAGTAACGCTGCGCATACTCACAATCTTCCCGCGACGCTGGAATCCAGGTTAGTTGCACGAGCGCACAAACCCCTGTAAGAAAGAAGAGACATTATTCATTGCGCTCGCTCCAATAACGCGGACACTTATTTCACTGTGCTCTCTCTCTACGCGGTGCATACTTGCCAAAAGCCTCCGTGCAAACTTACCTAACCACCAAGTCTCCAGTAGCGCTGAACCGGGACTCGAGGTGCTAACACCACATAATTTCTCCTGCAAGGGAAAGGGAGAGACATTACCAGGCGCGCTCGAATTGAAGGCGCTGCGCAAACCTACCAGCAGCTAGCTTCTACACGCAGCGCTACTCACCTACAAAAATACTGGCAGACAATACGGACAATTTTGGACACTCGACATTCTCTGCACAACGTTCACTTGTGGGAAGGACTTTCTAGCCAGTGAAGAAACTGGCGCCTTGAACTCTCGGCCTCGCTGTGAAGGCATAAAACAGCGTTTGGCATCTGAACTCATCCTACAGACATTGGCACCAATCACATGAGTGAATCGCGCCCCTGCGAATGCAGGATGGAGTGCACGCCCTACTAAAGATCAAGGTAAACCCCTAGGGGGGACATCACAGCACACAGTAAAGCGAAGGGAAGGGCCCAGAGGAATCGGGTGAATTCAGGTCAGAGTGTACACCTTGTATTTGACAGGTATTCCTCTGGGTGAAACAGGGGAAGTGAAGACTCAGTGTCTACGGAGGCTCGTCCATCGCTCCTGCAGAGACACAGGTGAGTGTGACACCCAGGTTGTCACCACTCCCCTCACCCATCCTCTTACGATCTCTAACCGGGTGGAGGACCATGTTGAAATTCCCCCCACCACTAGCCGGTCCTCCACAAAGAGTATTAGTTTGTTCTTAACACCCTCCCAAAATTTCCCCTACCCCACATTGGGAGCATAGAACGAATGCACTGTGATCCGTTCGCCATGTAGGGATCCCTTAATGAACAGGAATCGCTCCCCCTGTGTCCATCTGTGTTCCATCCACCACCAGACACAGCACGACCCGAGAGAACTATTGCCACCCCTCCCTTCTTCTCTTTGCCCGAGGCCACAATGTCCTCTCCTCCCCATCCCGGACCCAGGCACGGCTCCCTGCAGGAGAATTCAGCCCTCTAACATTAAGGGAACCAATCACTAAGTCACCTCCCAAGGTCATGACCTGTTCTATTACCCTCCTTGCCACCACCCTTCACTGAGACAGTCCAAACCAAACCGCTAAACATGTGGAGCCCCATGCAGGGCTATTCCCCAAAACCCTGAACAATGAACAAACACACTTGCCCTCCCCCTCTGTGCTGGCATGCACCAACGCGCCCTGCCCCTCCCTCCCCCCAGCATCTGATCCCCACACCATCTCCACTGCCTTCCAGGATACAATCACCAAGAAAGTTCTGAGTCAACAGGACTCACTTCAAACAAAACTCATCACTCCTCTTGAGCAGCCCCCCCCCCTTGCAAAACATCTAAAAAAAAATCTGTTCTTTGACTCCCGCTCTCCACAGGGATGCTTACTTGCTCCCCTCCTGATAAGACCAGGTCATGGGCCAGAGGGTCCTCTAGGGGGGTATTAAGCATTTTGTATTTGCGGGCCCCCCGTCATCTTGCGGCTATTTCTGGCGCCAGCGGGCTGGGCCCTTGATCCAGCGGTCTCTCCCGAAGTTAATGCCTGGAGCCGTGAGTCACCCGTGAGTTCGTCCGAGACTCTACTTATGTCGCCCTCCATCGCCAACCTGTAGTCTTGGCCGTCATATTCAAAGTTCAGGGAGAACGGGAATGCCCAGCGGTATTGCACTACTTTGTCCGTCAGCCAATTGGTGAGTGGGCCGCACATTCTTCTCCTCGTGAGGGTAAGCGCAGAGAGATCCTGGAAGATGGAGACCTGGGCTTCACCGTAGTTGATTGGGCCCGCCTTCCTGGCCTGCTCAAGGATCCTTGTGCTTTGTTCATAATAATGAAAGCGCGCTAGCACCGAGCGCAGCCCCTGTCCGCCTCCCCCAGCTCTGAGCCCGGTCAATAGTCTGTTCATCCATGGCATTGTCTCTAAAGAGCATGCAGAGCACCTCCCTCATGTCTTTTCTGGTGTTTCCCTCCGTCTCCCCCTCCTTTTCTGGGAAGCCAAAGATGCGCAAGTTGTTATGGTGTTCCCTGTTCTCTATGTCGTCCAGCTTGAACGTGGTCTCTGCCTCCCTCCTCTCAAGATCCGCCAGCCTCACTCCTGTCTGGAGCTCCAAGTTGTCCACCGAGGTCTGATTGGCTTCCTGTCCTTGTATATTATCTTCCACTCAGAGGAGTATCTGGTCCATTTTGTCTAACCTCTGGTCAAGGGCTGATCTATGCCCCTGATCTCCATAACGGCCACCACGTCGGACTTTGTCCATGTTAGCCCCCTTGGGGGCGAGGGCTTACTCCTGCCCGCTCCCCTCCTGCAAATTGAAACCTCTACAGGGAGACTCGCCAGCTCATGGGCCGGGGGGATGACTCAGAGGCCAATGCTTTGTGTGGCCTCACCGGCCTGCCTCTAGGCTGGTGTTTGTACGCCTCTGGTCGGGGTTCCCCCTGTTCCCAGGGGACTCTGCCTGAGGTCAATCTCTCTCCCCTTTAGCTTGTTCACCGTCGTCGCGGTGGGAACTTCCACCCCTGCTTGGGGCCAAACTCTTGTGGCCCCCACCAAACTCCTTGCGTGGGACCCACTCCCCAGGAGCACCGGGAGGGACTCCCCTGCCTCCTCTTCCTCCGTGGTGTGATTTTCAGAGTTGGGCCACCTGGGTCCCTCCTTCCTCTATTCAATGGGCCCCTGTGTCCCTTTGTGGCCAGCACTCCAGACGCTGTCCAGGGGAATGGGTAGGTACAGAGGACCACTTGGGCTTCTGCTGCCGTCCTGCCGTGCCCCTCGCTACTCCTCTGAGGCGCCCTTCTGATGGGGTGATGACTGCCCTACCCCGGGGGGGCCAGCTGCCCGGCGGTTGTAGTGGGCTCCAGCCTCACAGCATCCCTTTCGACATCCAGTGGCGGGTCTCTGTCTGCCCACCTGGGTACCCCCGCTTGGGGAGCTCCCGGTGCCCTTGCTTGGGGTTCAGTTGGACATGGGGTCCCCGAGAACACTCACCCCCAGTCCGGCGCTCCTCGTCATGCAAGGCCTCCCCTGGCCCCCACAAGAGGGAGGACCCAACCTGCGTCTCCCTTCGTTCCTCTGGATTCGCTCTGGGGGCTGAGTTGTGGTATCCCTCTTGTGCACAGAACGTAGCGTGGCTCGATACCTCGCTGTGCCTCCCTGTTTCCCACCTGCTGTGGCCTGTCTGTCACTGGGGACGCCGTTTCGCAGGGGGGGTGGGCTGTGCAACCACCAAGGATCTCTGTGGGCCCCCTCCTGCTTGGGAGGTCTGCTCAAGACCAGACCTCACGTATCTTTGCTCTGTTCACGACCGCGGGCCGGGACTCTGTCTCTCCCGCCTTGGCTTTCCACACAGCCAGCTCTGCCGCCTGTGAATGGATCAGTTTCACCACTGACCCTTCTTGTGTGGGGGCTAACAGACCTTCAGCTTTCTAGGGGGATAAAGAGGGGCTCAGAGTCCGCCCTCTGCCTCGGAGCGCATGGAAAGCTTAGCTTTCCTTCTTGCGCCCCCTGGTGGCCTTTCAATATTTTTTTCATTATTGGCTCAACTCATATCTAAGAGTTTGAAATGTTTGATTTTCATAAGGTCAGTATTTTGGGGTGTATAGTGGTGGACAAATGTCCTATATTAACATTTTGATAAAACACTTTTGTGGGGTTTGCCTTCGGTCACATTTGACCCCAATTAACACTACATATTTATTACATAACATGACTGGAAAAGGGTGTTAAAAGGCAGAAATGGTCTATTTTTGTGGTAGTTAGTAATGTTCAAAACGTTGATTATACCAGCATAAACACAATAAGGAATGATATAATTGATATGTTACTGTTTCTTAAATTTCAGTACCTTGTCACTCTCCCTACTAGTCAAGGAAACCACAAACTTAATGGGATTATAAAAATACATTTCTTTTAATATAGCACCTGTTTTCTTAGTAAAGTGCTTTCAAAGTTCTGTAAGTATCAGCTTTTTTCAACTGTTTTAAGATTGGACTTTGTTTCAATCTCAAGTAAACATGCATCTCATCTCTGCTCTGGGGTCACCAGGCCACTACTCAACAATTGCTTGCATGCCCCCGATTTGATGCTTAACCAAGTTCTTTGCTTTCCTTCCCTTCCATGTCCACAGCAATAAGTAGCTTAGGTTGTGCTCCTCCAATCTATATGTACTGTTTCCATCCCTTTTGTTAATGTTAGTCCTTTTCTTTGTCCATCCTCTGGCCACTTGTAGGGGCTTTCGTCCCCATAACCCCTCTGCTATTACTATCCCGCTTACCTTTCCATAGTGCCCCCCCTTTCATCTACTCAAGAAAAGCACTTTTCAGTTTCAGGGAGTTTTTGCTCTTTTTTCTGATATTTATTTTCCAATGAACTGGGTAAATCTGCGCTTGCACTCCCTTTTCCCTCTTGCTGAGTCTGTAAACATGATGAGAGGACTCTTGGACCAAAAGTATTCCCTGCATTGCATTAAACAAGAGTACTCTGTGTGCAGGTGACTAAATCCTGTGCCTGTCTTGTTTTCACATTTCAACTTGCTCTGGCATTTGAAGAGTTGGGGGTGGGGAGGTGGCAGGCTCGAACGGCTCGAAATCTTCTGGCAGCCAGTGAGCTACTGGTAGCTCGCAATGTACATGATGGAGATAGCAGCTCTACAGGGACATGTTTATTTTGCCGTCTTCATCTTGGTTTTAAGTCTTTCAGCGAATGGCCTGAATCCAGTGCTCTGTACGTAACAAGAATGGAAGATAAATCAATAGGTAAATATGATGCTTTAGAATAGATCAGGTGTCTGTAACCTCTGGCTCTCAAGATATTTTAGATTACAACTTGTCAAACACAGGCAACAGAGTGAATGGTGATGGGTCATGGGAGTTGCAGTTCAAAACATCTGAAGAGCCACAGGCTTTATGGAATAGGTGATATACCAGTTCATTCAATCTAGTGCCTTCCATCATAAACCCTTGCATATGGTTCTGACATCTTAGACACACTGACTTTGGATTTTCCTTCATAGATTCAGAAGCCCCTCCAGTTGTGCCTTCAGACGCCCGTGTGCATGACCGTGAACGCCTGTTCAAGTTCGGCCAATCCTTCTCTGCTTCGCGCAGCAGTGCCCTCGGAACAGGTACTTGCCTTTTATGAGCTTTTGTATTCAGATTTTGCTTGGGAAACCTATTTTATAAAGCACAGACATTCATTTGGGTATTGAAGCATTTGATATTGTAATACATATGTGGAAAATAGTTATTTAATCGTCAACAATAGTATATAATTAAAGGTGACATATTATTCATAATTACTATTCTGATGCTTTTTAATCTGCTTAGAATCACATGCTGTGCATATAGTCCGACATCCAGTAGGATCAAAAGGGCGTGACTGTAACACTAACCCTAACGTGACATGTAGTGTACCCAAAGTCCCTCAGATTGTTTTTTTCCACCCCAACTATTTGGTCGCCTTATCTGGAGCTTGCAAGAGTTGATATTTTTCAAATAGTTACTTCGTTGTCCCACGACCGATGGTCGTCTAGCCTTCGACTACTTCTCTTTGACGACTGCTTCGTGGACTCCTACGCCGAAGACATCCACTGCAGTTCAGCGACTGGTACATCGATCGACATCTGTCGACCGCGTGGCCTCGGCCTTCTGGCCAGGCGCTTGTAGTAGGGAGAGAGGGGGTCCCTGGGTTGATTCTTTCCGGGAATGCATTTCCTTTTCCCCTCTCTTCCCCTTTGTGGGCTGGCTGCCTTTCATCTCTGCTATAGAGAGGACTACATTTAAATTGTGTCAGTTGTGTAACGGAAAATACCCCTGGAAAGACACCCATCGCAAATTCAACAGGTGCTTACCTTGTGACCACAAAAAGCGTTACTGTAAGTCCTGCAAACTCTTTCGTCCCAAGACGTTAAAAGATAGGCAAAGCGGTGGATATGCAAGCCGAGAGTTCTTCCCACTTTGGCGCCATCGCCTCGGATGACGAGGACTCTAGCGGCAGCCATGGCTCTGATCTGGAGGCCATAGACCTTTTGGCAGAACCCTTCGGTTCCCAGATGCCCGTCCTGGCCCCGACAGACAGACCACTGGTTCTGTTATGGGGAGTTCACACCCCGGTGACAAGGGCACAAATGCACCACCCAAGGAAAAACACACAACCCCCAAAGCCTCCTCGACGGACATGTCGAAGAAGCGCCAAATGCCAACAGGCCCGCCCAAGACTTCGACTGTGCCTGCCGAACTTCCCGGCCCCTTGCCCTCCCCGCAATCATCTTCTTGGCATGCGACTGGGCTTGCCTCTCATAAGGGCGTTCCCATAAAAAAGCACACAGTTGTTGACACGTCGTCCGAGGGCGCGCTCGCTCCTAAGGCTTCGCCGGAGTCGGCAACCGCAGGAATGCCTTCAGGCGGGTCGAAACACAGTATTCAGCCACAGAAGATACGCAAGAGTCTCGCGGCTATAATTTCGGTGGCGGAACAGCCCAGAAGCACTCGTCGAGAGGAGTACTCTGATTGCCCTCGGACCCTCTCTAGGGCTTTATCAGGAACATCTCCCCTTTCTGAGCAGCCTTTGCCTCCTCCAGACCCCTCTGCTTCATCCCTGTGGACTAGACAGAGGTTTGAGAATGATATGTATAAGACGTCCCAATTCATAGACTTCTCAGAGAAATATATTACCCCCAAGAGACCAAGGGAGGAGGAGGACTCCTGTCCCATTCCTCCAAAGCTGCAGAAGCTTCCTCGTAAATCAAAAACCCATCAGGAGGAGGGTTTTGAGTATTCAGTACCAGAACCAGAGGAAATATATATATGAGGTAAATCCTTTTGATCAGGACACAACTGACCAGTTCCCATACTGGGAACAAAATCAGCCAGCAGATAAAGGGGTTTGGCTCTCTCCCACTCATATCCCAGACCCAGACATTATCTGCCTGGACCCGCCTTCTTCCCCTCAGTAATGGCAGTCATCCCCAATAGATCAGATGGTATTTAATGCCATCAGCAGATCACTTTCAAATTGCTACGCAGGAGACTGTCCAGGTCTCTGACTTCGTTGAGGACATTCTCAAAGAAAAGCCTCCGACTAGTCAGGCTATTCCTCTGCTCAACTCCACAAAGAAACGCATCGCTCCTTCTTTATTGTCTCCTTCTCGCTAGTTACAGTGACGTGCAATGGGGCCGGCTCCAAGAAGGCCTCCAAGTGGTCTCTGAACCCATGTGATCACGCCTGCTGGCGATCGTCTCTGAGGGTAGACGAGTGACCCATAATATTCTCAAGAACACACTAGACGCTGCTGAAACTGCGGGACGCACTCTGGCACAAGGAACTCTCCTCAGGAGACACGCCTGGCTAAAGAATTCAGGTTTCAAACCAGAGACCCAGGCCTCCCTGATAAATAAGCCTGTAGAAGAGTCAAACTTGTTTGGTAAGGCTGTAGATGACACCTTGGAAACGGCTAAGAAAGAACATGAGATTCTGAAATGGCTCAATCAGATTACAGACAAGCCTTTCCAACAGCAGAGAGGTTCAAACTCTCATTGTTCCTTTCGAGGTCAGTCCTTCTCCCGATCTCCCCACGGGCAATATGGTGCCGGAAATACCCCATGGTTCTCCGGACAAGATTCAGTTGGCAACAGCTAATATCAGCAAAAAGGACAGCGCAGAGGCAAGGGTAGAGGCAGAAACTCCACCCCAAAAGGCTCCCTGGCCTCCGCATCAAAATGACTCACCAGTCCGGGTCCCCTCCCATGCCTACCCGGTCGGAAGACGGTTATCATCATTCATTAATTTGCTCAAGATCGTCACCCACGGTTATTGCATCGAGTTCCACCAGCCACCTCAATACGATCCACCAAAGAGCAGACGCCTATTACCAGTAAACATGCAAATCTTGCTGCAACAGGTGCAGATCCTTCAGGAAAAGGGCGCCATAGAAGTCGTCCCCATTCACCAGGTAAACAAGGGTATTTGTTCAGTGTACTTTCTTGTTCCCAAAAAGGATCTCACCATGCGCTCTGTGTTAGACTTGCGCCAATGAAACAAATATGTCAAACCACAAAAGTTCAGAATTACAACATTGCAGGAAGTAATCCCACTGCTGGTGCAGGGGGATTACATGGCAACATTGGATATGAAAGATTCATACTTTAATATTTTAATGTTGCCAGTGCACAGAAAGTACCTAAGGTTCATGATAGAGGACATGCACTATCAGTTCAAGATTCTTCTCTTTGGCATTGCCTCAGGGTGTTCACGAAGGTACTGGCGGTAGTAGCTGCTCACCTGCTCAGGCAGTCCGTCCCAGTCTACCCTTACCTCGATGACTGGCTAATAACAGGATTCTTACGGAACATGCCTAACAAATGCCAAAAAGACGGTAGATGATCTCTACAGTCTAGGGTTCTCGATCAATGAGAAAAGGACCAGCTTAGACCCCAGCCAAGTCAAGCAGTTTCTGGGGGCTCTAATTCGGACCAAAGACGGCCTCGTCTTTCCCTCCAACGAGAGGTTTCAAAACATGCTGTTCCAGATCCCTCACTATGTAGCCAGTCACAAGGTGACCCTACGCAAAGCCATGTGACTGTTAGGGGTGATGGCCTCCTGCATTTACATAGTTCTGCACGCATGTCTGTGCATGCACCCCATGCAAGAGTGGCTCTCGAGCCAATGGTGTCAGTCCAGTGAACAATGGGACGATCTAGTGGTTGTCTCGGCAGCCCTTGTTCAGTCTCTGCAGTGGTGGTCAAAGGAAAACCTTCTGCAGGGGAAAACCTATACCACCCCCACACTAGAAGCCACTCTCACCACAGACGCATCTCTGACTGGGTGGGGGCCCACCTCCTTCATCAGACAGTACACAGCCTGTGGTCCCCAGCGGTAGCAACCAACCACATAGACCTGTTGGAACTGGCCCTGAAGGCATTCCAAACACACCTCCAGGGAAAGACCTGTAGAGGAGGTCCCAAATAAAGCCTGCTCTCCAGTCGCCCATTTTGAAGTACCGGGAACGTTCACACCGAGATATGACGTATGATGAGCAAATAAACCAACAGAGAGCCGCAGGAGGGCTCTGCCCAGTGCCTATTAGAAGAACAGCACCTATTGAAGTACCGATACCAAGAGAACCATGGACAGTAAGATACCCATTGAGAAAAAACATCAACAAATGAAACAAAATGAAGATCATCTGTGGACAGTCCCCGAAGAAACCAAGAAGGCCTTAATAGAAGATGAATGGTGACGTCACGAGGGCCCAGACTGACTCACAGATAGAAGAAATGACAACCAGAGAATGATGCAAAGAGACGAAACGCCATGAATAAGGATATTGTGAACTTAAAGTAAAAGAATGATGTAAAAATGTAAGAAGTTTAAGCTGTTAGCAAGATGAGGATACTCAACCAGTTCACACCTATAAATATGCTTGGAACCGCAAGAAACCTAAGAAAACAGTGCGGCTTGCTATGCTTAGTAGAAGAACAGTGCGGCAAGCGCCATTATACATAATCTACCTCAGACGAAGCACCTTATTATAAGTATATTTACACTTTGCACAAGAAGCAGAATCAACCCAGGTTACTAAAGGCCATACGAGAAAAGCTTCACATTTAGCAAAAACGAGAAGAGATGGCTGAAACCAAACTCAGCAGAGGCAACTCGTGCCAGAAGAGCCAAGGTCAAACCAATAGAAGAGATGAACAGTGGCTACATCTAATTGAAACTAAGTACAGAATATCCTGCCTCTGAAAGGTCGAGATAAGAAAGGGAAGGCAGGTGGCAGGTGAAACAAAAATCGCATACACAAATTGATGGAAAAGAGGCAAATTCACAGTGTTTTAATCACGTGACCAGCCGAGCGAGGAGAGACGAGAGTTCACACCTACGCATGGCTCCAGGCCAGATGAAGATATCAGAACCTTTTCCAGACAGAAGATGCAGTCTCGAGGCCAACCGCAGTGAAATAATTGACACATGCCTACTAAAGTTATGATTGATTGTAGCAAGGACTGGAGGACGGCCAGGTAACTAAGGGGCACCTCGCACGTGGCCGACCATTTTGCGTGCTGCTAAGCAAAGAGGAAAAGTATGCATGGGGTTGGTGCCAACCCAATCACAATGGACCAAATAATCTAGGGTCCTATAGTTAGTAGAACCAATGGGACGTCGTACTTTTAGTGACGTCTGCAGTAGTCATTTTTGAAGGAAGGGCTTGGATGCCCACCTAACAGTGTTTACCCAATCCCCTCACTCTGTTACTATATACAGATATAGTACCTATAGTAAAGTTACCTTTTCCTAACCAATAGACTTGCATGTTAACTTTTGAGTGTTACATGCCAATGATGACGAGGTTTTAGTATAAATGTTACAATTTGTATGAAGTTCGTTGGAGTTGAAGTGAGAAGGAAGATCGCATCATTGCTGATATCCATAACTCCCCGTTTTCTGTACTGTTCATTAAACGGACTCCCTTTGCCAAACTGTTTGAGTTGTCCTTATTGATTGGTGTTGAAGTATAAAATCTGCACCCCCATCTATCTCACGGGTGCTGCTATCTTGTCTTAAAGTGCTTCTGAGCAAAATCCGACTCTATGGGCCGGTCGGGGGTCTCGGGGTACAGACCGTCCTAGTACTCATGGACAGTACTACGGCCATGTATTACCTAAACAAACAAGGGGGCACTCACTCTCCAGGGCTATCCAAACTTTCACAGAACATATGGAAATGGGCTCTCAAACATGGGATGTTCCTCCAGTCACAACACGCTCCAGGGGAAATCAATCTTCTGGTGGACGTACTCAGCAGATACTTCCCACTACACGTAGAGTATGAGTGCTGATTACACAAAGACATTGTTCAGAATGTCTTCGCAGACTGGGGCTTCCCAGAAATCGACTTGTTCGCAACTCTGGAGAACGTGCAATGCCCAGATTATGCCTCCAGGTACCCACAGAACCGCTCCAAGGGGAACGGTCTCTGGATAACATAGTCGGGGAAATATGTCTACGCTTTCCCCCCCGACTCCTCTACTCAACAGGATAGTGCACAAGATGCACCAGCAATCAGTCAGGATGATTCTGGTGGCCCCAATGTGGGCCCTCCAACCTTGCTTCTCCCATTTCATGGCAATTTCATTCTCCCCTCCCAGGAAGCTGCCATGCCCTTACAACATGCAGTCACAAGACAAGGGAGTGACACTACAGCCATGCCCTCAAACTCTCAATTTAGCAGCCTGGCTCCTGCGGTCATAGAGCTTGGTCATAGAGTGTGGTCCCTCAAAGTTGTATGGACATACTTAGGAAAGCGTGAAAACCTAACACCAGACATTGTTACTCCAGCAATTGGAAGCACTTTGTCATCTGGTGTAATGGGAAGGGCAGCAATCCCATTGAATGCACACCAACACATATTATCCTGTACCTAACTCACCTGCTAGATTCAGGCCTGGTTTTCAATTCCCTGAAAGTCCACTTAGCAGTGCAGTGCTTTCAGCATTCACCACGTCCCAGAAAAAGGTATGTGGTGGAAAATTCCAGTAATTAAAGCATTTATGGAAGGGGTAAAAAGACTTAATCCTCCTATACAATACGTATGAAGTTCGTTGGAGTTGAAGCGAGAATGAAGATCGCATCATTGCTAATATCCATAACGCGCCGTTTTCTGTACTTGTCATTAAACGGACTCCCTTTGCCAAACCGTTTGAGTTGTCCTTATTGATTGGTGTTGAAGTATAAAATCTGCACCCCCATCCATCTCACGGGTGCTGCTATCTTGTCTTAAAGTGCTTCTGAGCAAACTCCGACTCTATGGGCCGGTCGGGGCTCTAGGAGTACACTTGGTAGCAGAGGATGGTTTGGTTATCGATTAGAATAAGACACCCATTGATGTTATGTTATCTACAATTTTATAGAGCGCACGGTCGCCCGAAGGCGTCATGGCACTGACGAGGAGGACTACTCAGGTAGGGGAGGAAAACCACAGGATAGAGAACTAAAAGAGGATTGTCTTAAGTGCTCTTATAAAACCAAGATGGTTGAGCATTTTCCTCATGACAGGAGGAAGGCTGTTCCACAGGTTAGCTGCTGCTATGGAAAAAGCCCTGCCACCAACCCTCATACGATGGAATCTTGGAACAGCAAGAAAATTCGCGGTAGAAGAATGTAAATCCCGTTCGGGGAGATGGCGGGAGAATTTAGCCTGCAGGAACTCGGCCCCTTGACCATGAATAGCCCGATGAACTATACAAAGGGCCTTGAAATGGACATGCTGGCCGACCGGAAGCCAGTGAAGTTGGCGCAGCACCGGGGAGATGTGAGCTCCATATGGGGTGCCCGTGGCCAGCCTAGCGGCCAGATTCTGTATGCACTGTATTTAGCCAATAGGCTGCAACGGGTGCATTGAATTCCAGTGATCCAAGCGGGAAACAACTAGTGCTGCGACTACAGGAGGGCGCGTGGGTTCAGGTATCATGGGCAGAACCTTCTTCAAGACCCTGATTTGATAGTGGCAACAGTGGGTTTGAGGTATGCCAGGTATCGGTAGCTGTAGGGCAAAAAGACTTTTTAGGGAAATGCTTTACAGAAACTGAACTAGCTGCTGCATCGTAGTGGAACTAGTAGGTACCTCAGGCCTACTCACACATAATGTCAGGGAAAAAAGTAGTTCCACAAATTCAATGCGCTGCTTGTGTAGAAATTGGAACATACACTGTTTTGTTACAGTATTGATACCAACAATGCACTAGCTGAGACAATGTTAGTTTTCATAAATCCTTGTATTGTATTCCTCTGCATGAGACTAGAACAAGTCTGCCGACACCTGTTTCGACTGCAATAGATGCCGGGACTTCAATCATGAAACAGTGACCATCCAACATGGAAGTGATACCACAATACTTGCTATTTTTCGCAGCCTTGATTTATGCAGTTTGAGCAGACTCTCAAGAGAAAAAGTAACAGGATCTTTGACTGCAATCACGTACCTACCTCATTAAGCACCAGCACTCGAAACCTTGGGCACTAGACGCCAATAATACATGCCTGTCTTGCCTTGAGACAGACCTTATGTGGTCGAAACACTTGTTCTAGTCTCATGCAGAGAAATACAATACAAGAATTTATGAAAACTATCATTGTCTTCCCCTAGTGCATTATTGGTATCAATACTGTAACAAAACTGTGTGTATATTCCAATTTCTACACAAGCAGCGCATTGAATTTGTGGAACTACTTTTTCCCCCTGATTTGATAGTTAGCGGCTTGGCACACAGCCGTCACTTGGTTAGACATGGAGAGGGAAGCAGAGAGAATGACACCCAGATTTTTTACTTTACTTAATGGGCTGGGAAGAGGACCCAAGGAAGTGGGCCAGAAAGCGGTGGTCCAGAGTGAGGGGTCGGGGGGGACAGCCCACCACCAATACCTCAGTCTTGTCACCATTGAGCTTCAGCCAATTCTGGTCCAAACAATCGCCGACGGCGCTCAGTCACGAAGGCACGACAACACATCTACTCGATCCTGATCTAACCGGATCAAGATTTGAGTGTCGTCGGCATAAGTGTAACAGTTGAGGCCGTGGGCACGGATGAGGCAGACTAGTGCCCAGATGTAGATGTTAAACAGGATCAGGGAAAGTGAAGAGCCCTGCAGGACACCACAAGTGAGAGAACCAGACGAAGATAGGAAAGGGGGCATAGTAAGAGTTTCTGTACGGTCAGATAGGAAAGAGGTGAACCAGGCAAGGACTTGGCCGGATATTCCGATCTGTGCCAGGCGAGACAGCAGGGTGGGGTGGTCGAACGCGGCCAACAGATCTAACAGAATCAGAGTGCCAAACCCACCTGAGTCACCTAGCCTGGACATATCGTCCTGCACGGAAACCAGCACTCTTTCAGTTCCTCTTCCTGGTCTGAAACCTGCCTGTGCAGGATTGAAGATCTTCGAGGATTCCAGAAAGGAGGATAGAAGAGGGGTGATGAGAGATTCCAATAGTTTGGAAAGGAAAGAGAGCAAAGAAATGGGGCGAAAATTAGCCAGAACCATGGGGTCGAGTGAAGGCTTCTTAAAAAGGGGGACAACCCTCGCAGATTTCAACTCCAAGGGGACAAGTCCTGACTGACACAAATTATTTATTGCTGATGTGAGTTCGCTTCCGATCTACTGGAGGATCTTCTTCATGGTTTTAATAGGGATGGCGTCCTCAGGAGACGATGATTTGATTCTTTGAACAGCGGCTAGAACTTCCGTCTCATTAAAGAGAGGGAAGGTCGACCAATTAGCAAGGGGTTCAGTGTGGCGAACATAAAGTTATGACCGTTATATACATTATGACCGTCGACATAAAGTAACTCTAGGTCCTCGGCAATATCACCAGTCCTTTGCCATTCGGCTGAGTAGACCGTGAAGCTCCCCGTAGACAGTGCTAGATTAAAGATAACAAATTTGCAGAACGAGGTCTGAAGGCACCCGTGTTACCCACCTAACCCCTTCCCACTCCTATGGGCAGCTGACCGGTAGAAAAGCCGAAGAAGGCGGTGACGAAGGCAGTGATCCCGAGGGTCCAGAGAGGAAACATGCAAACGGTGAGTGAAAAAGACTAATGCTTTGGCAAAAGTGCATGCCTTAGAAACAGGTAAGGGAAAAGGTAACGGAGGGAGGCGGGAAAACAAAATATAGTTAGAAGTAGAGAAGAATGTGTGTGTGTGTGTGTGTATATATATATTTCTGATGTTTGTTAATCTGCTTAGAATCACATGCTGTGCATAGGTCCGACATCCAGTGGTCACTGCGGAGTATTGCATTTTGTTTTTCGTAGTCGAAAAGGGGACGTCGACAAGGCGTGTCTGTAACACTATCCCTATAGTGACGTGCGTTGTACCCACAATCCCTCACGCGTCGAGGTCCCTCAGATTGTTTTTTTCCGCCCAGCTTCTGGTCGCCTTACGCGGAGCTCCTAGAGAGACATTGCAAAATACTTACTACGAACCTCGGTCCTTAATTATACTTTTATATTGTTAAAGATCCCTCCACTCGACGTTAGCTGTGAAGCTGTTTCTCCGCCGAGCAAGTTTTCGACGGAAGGGAAGAGACGGAGGGGATCCTTCGGCGCTGCCGAACACGTGGCCTGGCCTCGCCGGCCAACATACAGTAGGGAGAGTGGGGGTTCGAACTTTTATCTTCTCTTTGAGAAGGTCTTTCTTTCTCCCCTATCTTTCCCTTGGGGTTGTTATCACCAGTTATTATTGCCTCAGCTATGGAGAGGACACCTTTTAAGTTTTGCCCACGCTGTAGGGGCAAATACACTTGGAAGGATAAACACAAGCTCTGTAATCGTTGCTTGCCCCTCGATCATAAGGAGGACAGCTGCGCGGCCTGTAAGCTCTTGAAACCAAGAACTCTTAAAGAACAGAAAGTTAAGAGGTGGGCAGACTACGCTATGTCGAAGTCAGTTTCCTCACCCGCCGCCGCTGTTACAGAAAGTGACGAGGAGGGTGATAACTCGACGTCCGTTTCGGAAGTCATTAACCCGCAGAAGGAGCGCTCGCGCTCCTCGACGTCCGTCCCCGGCCCCGACGGGCTCGGTTCACGCCCTGCTTATGGGGATGAACACCCCGGCGACAAGGACGCACATAGACCCCATAGGCCTAAGCACACAACCCACGGCTCTTCTTCGTCGAAGACGAAGGATCCATCAGCGCCGAAGGGGACGCAGGGCACTCCGGCGTCTACCTCAGACCGTAAGGGTCTCAAGCCCCACCCGCAAATGCAGCCGCGACCAGCGATTGGGCTTTCATCAAACACTGGCGCTACCTCAAAAACATCTGACGTAACGCTCCATAGAGCGGCCGTCGAGAAACAACGCGTAACGCAGGCAACGTCGACACCAGAGCCCTCTACTGACGAACTCGTTGTCGAGACCCTGGCGAGAGTTGTTTCCGAAGACAAACGTAAGCGGACGACGAAACAGACGTCGAATACCGCACCAAAAGCTATAGAAACGCCGAAAAAGCACAAGAGTAGCCAGGAACTGCCCCCTTCATCTAAGGGCACTTCTGAACTACCGGAGGGCTGTTCTGAGGGCGACGGAAACCTTTCTTCGACGTTGTGGGAGCGTTCTAAGCGTTTGGAAGGTGAAAACACTGATTTCCCACCTCTAGACTATTCAGGGGTCCCCCATGAGACCCTTGAAAGACTCCATTCTTGTATGGAGAAAATGGAAAGGTTTTTGGGAAGCCAAAACCCACCCACACACAAAAGACCAAGAGAATGGCCCCAGGATGACCCTAGGGTCAAGATCCCTAGGCTGTTTCCCCTTTCTAAAGACGTATATGACCTCACTGAAGAGGACCAATACCTCCAGGAGGATGAGGAGGGTTTGGGTGGAGAGGAAGAACATGAGGAAGAGGGGTTTGAAGAAGATCCTTACACTAGTGCAGGAGTTTTTGAAGAAGATACAGCTACCTCGCAGCCTTGGCAATCCCCATCAGTGCAGCCTTGGCAATCCCCATCTGTGCACTCAGACCCTGATGCCTTTCACCCTTCTCCTCCCAAGGATTCACCTATTGGAAACACCTCTCCCATAGATGACCAACCTTCACTTAATGCACTATTGCGCAAGGCAGCAGCGCATTTTGAAATAGACACAGGGGAGACTCTTCCTGACATAGACTTTGTAGAAAAAGTTATTAAAGAAAAAGCCCCTGTTAGTCAGTCTATTCCGCTCCTGGCTTCTATAAAGAGAAGAATAACTCCTTCCCTTTCCAATCCTGCATTAGTCAGAGGGGTCAACCCTCGGATAGAAAAGCTCTTCAGCCCTTCGTCCTCTGACCCATGTACATCAGAGGACATTCTATTCCGGACTCCCTTGTAGTTACTAATACAAGAAAAAGAGCGGGGGTACCACTATCCACTAGTGAGGCACCACCTGACAAAGAGGGCAAGAAGCTCTATGCACTTGGGAAGAGAATCACGACCTCCGCAGCCTTCTCAACTAGGATTGCAAATAACAATTCCCTACTAGCTAGCTACGCAGATGCACAGTGGAGCAAGCTGCGCAGCGAAGCAGAGGACGCACCAGAACCCCTGCGTTCACGCCTGTTAGCCATCATCTCAGAGGGAACTCTTGTAAACCAGGGCATCGTAAAGAACTCCTTAGATGCCGCAGAGACGGCTGGCCGTTCCCTGGTTCAGGGAATACTTCTCAAACGCCATGTCTGGCTGCGCAATTCGGGATTTAAGCCGGAAACCCAGGCTTCCCTGATAAATAAGCCCATAGAACAAACACATCTGTTTGGGAAAGCAGTTGATGAGGCCCTAGAACATGCGAAGAAGGAGTTTGATACCATCAAGACTCTTGACCAAATTTCTAGGCCCCCTAACAGACGCGGCTATGGCAATAGACGCTCCTTTCGTGGCCAACGCCAGCAAAACCAACAGCAATTTTACTCTGCTACCAACTGGCCCTCTAACCAGGGTAACAACCAGTTCAGTCAAAGAGGCCAACGCCGTGGCAAAGGAAGAGGTCGCGGCTCCAGCCCCAAAGGTTCCACGCCCAATACCAACAAATGACCCGAAGATTCGGGTCCCCTCCCATGCATCACCGGTCGGGGGCCGGCTAACATCGTTCCTATCAGCATGGGAGGGAATATCGTCAGACCGCTGGGTTTTATCCACCATAGCCCACGGATAATGCATCGAATTCAACGGTTCCCCGAAGTACAGACCCCCACGGAACCGACGCATGACACCAGAACACCTCACCATTCTTCTTCAAGAAGTAGAAGAGCTACTGAAAAAAGAAGCTATAGAGGCTGTCCCCCTATCTCAGGTAACAGAAGGTATTTATTCAATGTACTTCCTTGTACCCAAAAAGGACTTAACCATGCGCCCTGTATTAGATCTGCGCCCAGCGAACAAGTTTGTCAAACCCCAAAAGTTTCGTATGGTGACCTTGCAGGAAGTAATCCCACTGTTATCACAAGGGGATTACATGACAACACTAGACATGAAAAATGCATACTTTCATATTTTAATGTTGCCAGCGCACAGAAAATACCTCAGGTTCAAGATAGAGAACAAGCACTACCAGTTCAGAGTACTACCCTTCGGGATAGCATCTGCACCAAGGGTATTCACGAAAGTACTGGCAGTGGCAGCGGCCCACCTACGCAGGTTATCCATCCCGGTATACCCTTACCTCGATGACTGCCTCATAACAGGGGATTCTTACGAAACATGCTTCTCAAATACCCAAAAGACTGTAGACCTTTTGTTCCAACTGGGCTTCCCCATCAACGAGAAGAAGTCCAGCCTAGACCCCAGCCAAGTCAAACAATTCCTAGGGGCTCTAATTCGAACAAAGGACGGTCTTGTCTTCCCCTCCAACGAGAGGGCCCAAAACATGCTGTTTCAGATCCCTCAATATGTGGCAGGTCGAGAAGTGACGGTACGCAAAGCAATGCGCTTGCTAGGGATGATGGCGTCATGTATTTATTTGGTACCCCACGCGTGCCTGCGCATGCGCCCAATGCAAGAGTGGCTCAACAGCCAGTGGTGTCAGGCCAGCGGACAATGGGATGATCTAGTGGTGGTCTCGCAGGCCTTGGTTCTCTTGCTACGGTGGTGGCGAAGGAAAACCTGGTAATAGGAAAACCATTCGCCACCCCCGCAGTGGAAGCAACTGTAACCACAGACGCATCCCTCACAGGACGGGGGGCTCACCTATCCCATCACACTGCTCACGGAGTTTGGACTCCAAGCGTAGCATCCAAGCACATAAAACTTAATAGAGCTACTGGCTGTGTTCAAGGCACTAAAAGCCTTCCAGGCATACCTACAAGGGAAGACAGTGATGGTCCTCACGGACAGCACCACAGCCATGTACTTCCTCAACAAACAAGGGGGCACTCACTCTCCAGGACTGTCCAAGCTGTCCCAGAACATCTGGAAGTGGGCTCTCAGACACAACATGTTCCTACTGTCACAACATGTACCAGGGGAACTCAATCTGCTAGCAGACGAACTCAGCAGAGACTTCCCTCTGCCCTCAGAGTACGAATGGCGTTTATACGAAGACATCGTCTTCGACGTTTTCACACAATGGGGATTCCCAGAAATAGACCTGTTTGCAACTCTGGAGAACTCACAATGCCAAGATTACGCCTCCAGGTACCCCCAGAACCAATCCAAGGGGAACGATCTATCGATTTCATGGTCAGGGAAATTTGTTTACGCTTTTCCCCGGACTCCACTTCTCAACAAGATTGTGCACAAGATGCACCAGGAACAAGTTACCATGATACTAGTGGCCCCTATGTGGGGCGGCCACCATTGTTCGCTCACCTGATGGAGATGTCTCTATCTCCTCCAGTGAAACTTCCCTGCCCATACAACATGCTGTCACAGGACAAGGGCAAGTCACTGCATCCATGCCCTCAGACCATGAACTTAGCAACCTGGCTCCTGAGATCATAGAATTTGGACATTTACAACTCCCGCAGAGATACATGGACATCCTCAGGGAGGCTAGAAAGCCTAACACTCGTCACTGTTATTCTAGCAAATGGAAGAGATCTGTCATCTGGTGTAGAGGAAGAAACATCAACCCTGTTGACTGCTCTCCCACACACATTGTTCTGTACCTGACCCATTTACTGGACTCAGGTCTAGTATTCAATTCTATTAAAGTCCACCTAGCAGCACTTTCTGCATACACCACTTCCCAACTTAAAGTGTCATGGTGGAAAGTCCCAGTTATTAAAGCCTTTATGGAGGGGGTAAAGAGAATACACCCTCCGATAGCAAACCCAGCCCCTGGCTGGGACCTAAATGTGGTACTTACCAGGCTCATGGGCTCACCCTTTGAACCCATGCACAAGGCAACTCTTAAAGTCCTCACTCTTAAGACTGCCTTCCTAATAGCTATCAACTCCATTAGGAGAGTAAGTGAACTACAGGCTCTTTCTGTTCTAGACCCCTTTGCAATGGTTCACAAAGATAAGGTGGTTCTACGCACACACCCGAGGTTTGCACCGAAATTCATCTCAAAATTCCATGTCAACCAGTCAATAGAACTACCAACGTTCTTTTAAAACCCTTCAAATTTGGGAGAAAAAAGCCTGCATACACTTGATGTGCGCAGAGCTGTCATGTTTTATATGGAAAGAACTAGACCACTGAGAAAGACTAATCAGTTCTGTGTCTCGGTGGCAGCAGGAAGAGAAGGAGATGCAGTCTCAAAGTCCACTATATCTAGATGGATTGTTCAATGCATCACTCTCTGTTACACTCTTGCTAAGAGAGAACTACCCTTCAAGCCAAGAGCACACTCTACTCGAGGCACTGGGGGATCCATAGCATTCATTGCAACTGTTCCCCTTGAGTCCATTTGCAAAGCGGCAACCTGGAGTTCTTTACACACCTTTACAAAACACTACTGTCTAGATGCCCACTCTAGATCTGATTCCCAGGTGGGACAAGCAGTATTAAGACATCTTTTCTCTACTGTTCCTTCTCACAGCCCACCTCCAGCTCCGGGTACTGCTCACTAGTCTATGCACAGCATGTGATTCTAAGCAGATTAATAAACATCAGAAGAAAATGCATTACTTACCATAAAAGCATTTCTGATGGTTGTATCTGCTTAGATTCACATGCGCCCACCCTTCCTCCCCGCTCGGATGGAAGGAACATAGACATCTTTTTATATCTCTCTTTTCTGTACTCACTCACGTCTAGAAGGCTCCCTCAGGGCAGAAAAAATACAAACAGAGGGACCTCAACGCGTGAGGGATTGTGGGTACACCGCACGTCACTATAGGGATAGTGTTACAGACACGCCTTGTCGACGTCCCCTTTTCGACTACGAAAAACAAAATGCAATACTCCGCAGTGACCACTGGGTGTCGGACTATGCACAGCATGTGAATCTAAGCAGATACAACCATCAGAAATGCTTTTACGGTAAGTAATGTATTGTCATATATATATATTTCTGATGTTTGTTAATCTGCTTAGAATCACATGCTGTGCATAGGTCCGACATCCAGTGGTCACTGCGGAGTATTGCATTTTGTTTTTCGTAATCGAAAAGGGGACGTCGACAAGGCGTGTCTGTAACACTATCCCTATAGTGACGTGCGTTGTACCCACAATCCCTCACGCGTCGAGGTCCCTCAGATTGTTTTTTTCCGCCCAGTTTATGGTCGCCTTACGCGGAGCTCCTAGAGAGACATTGCAAATACTTACTACGGACCTCGGTCCTTTATTATACTTATTATATTGTTAAAGATCCCTCCCCTCGACGTTAGCTGTGAAGCTGTTTCTCCGCCGAGCAAGTTTTCGACGGAGGGGAAGAGACGGAGGAGATCCTTCGGCGCTGCCGAACACGTGGCCAGGCCTCGCCGGCCAACATACAGTAGGGAGAGTGGGGGTTCGAACTTTTATCTTCTCTTTGAGAATGTCTTTCTTTCTCCCCTATCTTTCCCTTGGGGTTGTTATCACCAGTTATTATTGCCTCAGCTATGGAGAGGACACCTTTTAAGTTTTGCCCACGCTGTAGGGGCAAATACACTTGGAAGGACAAACACAAGCTCTGTAATCGTTGCTTGCCCCTCGATCATAAAGAGGACAGCTGCGCGGCCTGTAAGCTCTTGAAACCAAGAACTCTTAAAGAACGGAAAGTTAAGAGGTGGGCGGACTACGCTATGTCGAAGTCAGTTTCCTCACCCGCCGCCGCTGTTACAGAAAGTGACGAGGAGGGTGATAACTCGACGTCTGTTACGGAAGTCATTAACCCCCAGAAGGAGCGCTCGCGCTCCTCGACGTCCGTCCCCGGCCCCGACGGGCTCGGCTCACGCCCTGCTTATGGGGATGAACACCCCGGCGACAGGGACGCACATAGACCCCATAGGCCTAAGCACACAACCCACGGCTCTTCTTCGTCGAAGACGAAGGATCCATCAGCGCCGAAGGGCACGCAGGGCACTCCGGCGTCTACCTTAGACCGTAAGGGTCTCAAGCCCCACCCGCAAACGCAGGCGTGACCAGCGATTGGGCTTTCATCAAACACAGGCGCTACCCCAAAATCATCCGACGTAACGCTCCATAGAGCGGCCGTCGAGGAACAACGCGTAACGCAGGCAACGTCGACACCAGAGCCCTCTACTGACGAACTCGTTGTCGAGAGCCTGGCGAGAATTGTTTCTGAAGACAAACGTAAGCGGACGACGAAACAAATGTCGAATACCGCACAAAAAGCTATGGAAACGCCGAAAAAGCGCAAGAGTAGCCAGGAACTGCCCCCTTCATCTAAGGGCACTTCTGAACTACTGGAGGGCTTTTCAGAGGGCGACGGAAACATTCCTTTGACGTTGTGGGAGCGTTCCAAGCGTTTTGAAGGTGAAGACACTGATTTCCCCCCTCTAGACTATTCAGGGGACCCCCATGAGACCCTTGAAAGACTCCATTCTTGTATGGAGAAAATGGAAAGGTTTTTGGGAAGCCAAAACCCACCCACACCCAAAAGACCAAGAGAATGGCCCCAGGATGACCCTAGGGTCAAGATTCCTAGGCTGTTTTCCCCCTTCTACAGACGCATATGACCTCACTGAAGAGGAGCAATACCTCCAGGAAGATGAGGAGTGTTTGGGTGGAGAGGAAGAACATGAGGAAGAGGGGTTTGAAGAAGATCCTTACACTAGTGCAGGAGCTTTTGAAGAAGATATAGCTACCTCGCCGCCCTGGCAATCCCCATCAGTACAGCCTTGGCAATCCCCATCAGTGCATTCAGACCCTGATGTCTTTCACCCTTCTCCTCCCAAGGATTCACCTATTGGAAACACCTCTCCCATAGATGATCAACCTTCATTTAATGCACTATTGCGCAAGGCAGCAGCGCATTTTGAAATAGACACAGGGGAGACTCTTCCTGACATAGACTTGGTAGAGAAAGTTATTAAAGAAAAAGCCCCTGTTAGTCAGTCTATTCCGCTCCTGGCTTCTATAAAGAGAAGAATAACTCCTTCCCTTTCCAATCCGGCCTTAGTCAGAGGGGTCAACCCTCGGATAGAAAAGCTCTTCAGCCCTTCGTCCTCTGACCCTTTGTACATCAGAGGACATTCTATTCCGGACTCCCTCGTAGTTACTAATACAAGAAAGAGAGCGGGGGTACCACTATCCACTAGTGAGGCACCACCTGACAAAGAGGGCAAGAAGCTCTACGCACTTGGGAAGAGAATCACGACCTCCGCCGCCTTCTCAAATAGGATTGCAAATAACAATTCCCTACTAGCTAGCTACGCAGATGCACAGTGGAGCAAGCTGCGCAGCGAAGCAGAGGACGCACCAGAACCCCTGCGTTCACGCCTGTTAGCTATAGTCTCAGAGGGAACTCTTGTAAACCAGGGCATCGTAAAGAACTCCTTAGATGCAGCAGAGACGGCTGGCCGTTCCCTGGTTCAGGGAATACTTCTCAAACGCCATGTCTGGCTGCGCAATTCGGGATTTAAGCCGCAAACCCAGGCTTCCCTGATAAATAAGCCCATAGAACAAACACATCTGTTTGGGAAAGCAGTTGATGAGGCCCTAGAACATGCAAAGAAAGAGTTTGATACCATCAAGACTCTTGACCAAATTTCTAGGCCCCCTAACAGACGCAGCTATGGCAATAGACGCTCCTTTCGTGGCCAACGCCAGCAGCAAAACCAACAGCAATTTTACTCTGCTACCAACTGGCCCTCTAACCAGGGTAGCAACACCCAGTTCAGTCAAAGAGGCCAACGGCGTGGCAAAGGAAGAGGTCGCGGCTACAGCCCCAAAGGTTCCACGCCCAATACCAACAAATGACCCGAAGATTTGGGTCCCCTCCCATGCATCACCGGTCGGGGGCCGGCTAACATCGTTCCTTTCAGCATGGGAGGGAATATCGTCAGACCGCTGGGTATTATCCACCATAGCCCACGGATACTGCATCGAATTCAACCGTTCCCCGAAGTACAGACCCCCACGGAACCGACGCATGTCACCGGAACACCTCACTATTCTTCTGCAAGAAGTAGAAGAGCTACTGAAAAAAGAAGCTATAGAGCCTGTCCCCCTATCTCAGGTAACAGAAGGTATTTATTCAGTGTACTTCCTTGTACCCAAAAAGGACTTAACCATGCGCCCTGTATTAGATCTGCGCCCAGCGAACAAGTTTGTCAAATCCCAAAAGTTTCGTATGGTGACCTTGCAGGAAGTAATCCCACTGTTATCACAGGGGGATTACATGACAACACTGGAAATGAAAGATGCATACTTTCATATTTTAATGTTGCCAGCGCACAGAAAATACCTCAGGTTCAAGATAGAGAACAAACACTACCAGTTCAGAGTACTACCCTTCGGGATAGCATCTGCACCAAGGGTATTCACGAAAGTACTGGCAGTGGCAGCGGCCCACCTGCGCAGGTTATCCATCCCGGTATACCCTTAGCTCGACGACTGGCTCATAACAGGGGATTCTTACGAAACATGCTTCTCCAATACCCAAAAGACCGTAGACCTTTTGTCCCAACTGGGCTTCTCCATCAACGAAAAGAAGTCCAGCTTAGACCCCAGCCAAATCAAACAATTCCTAGGGGCTCTAATTCAAACAAAGGACGGCCTCGTCTTCCCCTCCAACGAGAGGGTCCAAAACATGCTGTTTCAGATCCCCCAGTATGTGGCAGGTCGAGAGGTGACGGTACGCAAAGCAATGCGCTTGCTAGGGATGATGGCGTCCTGTATTTATTTGGTACCTCACGCGCGCCTGCGCATGCGCCCAATGCAAGAGTGGCTCTACAGCCAGTGGTGTCAGGCCAGCGGACAATGGGACTGTCATGCATAGACCACTGCGCGCTGGTTCACGCGTTTTTAGTCCATCTAATGCAGTAAGAAAACATTCGAATCAGAGCGCTACTCGCTACAGTGAATGGAGGTTGCCATGGAAACTACGTGATACGTTGCTAAGGAAGCGCAACGTTCGTTTGGGATGACGGCATTGAACAGGTGACCTGGACTATTTAAACCACGCCTCCACGTTTGTTCAGTGCTTCTAATCGAGCATTCTTTGGCGTTCGGTTTTTGGCCTTTTTCTTGTTCTGATTAAATACACGTTCTTGACCCGGCTTTTGACTCGACTACTCTTTTGGATCATCCTTGCCTGCTTTGAAAACTTTTGTCTTCTTGGTAACGAACTCTTGCTTTTGTCCCTCGATTACGTCTGGCCTTTTTTTCCTCCTGTTCCTGTTCTTGCCCGCTTGGATTTACGACCCGGTTTGTACTTGGCAACTCTCTGGTTTTCCTTCTGTTGTTTGCACTCGGTAAAGACATTATCTCACCTCTGCGTTTTAGAGACTAACCTAACCCTTGGACACCGTGGGACAGCCGCCGCTGCATCGTGGGACAGCCTCCGCTGCACCGTGGGAGAGCTGTTGTTGCACCGTGGGAGAGCCTCCGTTGCACCGTGGGACAGCCTCCGCTGCACCGTGGGACAGCCTCCGCTGCACCGTGGGAGAGCCGCCGCTGCACCGTGGGAGAGCCGCTGCAGTACCGTGGAACAGCCTCCGCTGTGCCTAGGAAGAAGGTCTCACCTGGTAAACTTTCTCCATTGTTATAAGGACGTACCATCGATTTTGCCTTACAGAGAAAGGTCTGGGTAAGCAAGATTTTGTTCTTGTTGCTTATTGTCACTATTCATTTGATCCCAGGGTTATAGGCTCACAGTGTTTTTTCCTTCTTTCAGAACATCTATTGGGTTTCCTTTTATCCGTTGTGAAGTCTCTAAACATTAATCAGGTTAGTTTGGAGTAACTCTAGAGAAATTAATTTCTGTACCCATTGTCAGTTGTTCTAATCACATCATTATTGTTTATTTTCTACAGCCACGGGGTCTCGATGGGAATCCAATCTTCCAGTCAATAGATTGCTTTGTATGTTTATTTGTACATTCAAAGTGATATATTAGCAGGAAGAATTCTTCTTCTACACTACAGGGCCAAGTCCAAGAGGAAGAATTCTAACAGGGACGATCTAGTGGTGGTCTTGCAGGCCCTGTTTCTCTCGCTACGGTGGTGGACAAAAGAAAACCTGTTATTAGGGAAAACTTTTCCCACACCCGCAGTGGAAGCCACTCTAACCACAGACGCATCCCTTACAGGATGGGGGGCTCATCTATCCCATCAGACTGCTCACGGAGTGTGGACTCCGAGCTTAGCATCCAAGCATATAAACCTGCTGGAACTACTAGCGGTGTTCAAAGCACTGAAAGCCTTTCAGGAACACTTACAAGGAAAGACAGTGATGGTCCTCACAGACAGCACCACAACCATGTACTACCTCAACAAGCAAGGGGGCACTCCCTCTCCAGGACTGTCCAAGCTGTCCCAGAATATATGGAAGTGGGCTCTCAAACACAACATGTTCCTACTATCACAACATGTACCAGGGGAACTCAATCTGCTAGCAGACAAACTCAGTAGAGACTTCCCCCTGCCCGAAGAGTACGAATGGCAATTGCACGAAGACATCGTCTTAGACGTCTTCACGCAATGGGGATTCCCGGAAATAGACCTGTTCGCAACCCTGGAGAACTCACAATGCCAAAGTTACGCCTCCAGGTACCCCCAGAACCAGTCCAAGGGGAACGGTCTGTCGATTCAATGGTCAGGGAAATTTGTTTACGCCTTTCCCCCGACTCCCCTTCTCAACAAAGTGGTGCACAAGATGCACCAGGAGCAGGTTACCATGATACTAGTGGCCCCAATGTGGGCCCGGCAGCCATGGTTCGCTCACTTGATGGAGATGTCCCTATCTCCCCCAATGAAACTTCCCTGCCCGTACAACATGCTGTCACAGGACAAGGGCAGGACACTGCATCCATGCCCTCAGACCATGAACTTAGCAGCCTGGCTCCTGAGATCATAGAATGTGGACATTTACAACTCCCGCAGAGATGTATGGACATCCTCAGGGAAGCCAGAAAACCTAATACTCGCCACTGCTATTCTAGCAAGTGGAAAAGATTTGTCATCTGGTGTAGAGGTGAGAACATCAACCCAGTTGACTGCTCTCCCACTAACATTGTTCTGTACTTGACCCATTTACTGGATTCAGGTCTAGTGTTCAATTCCATTAAAGTCCACCTAGCGGAACTTTCTGCATACACCACTTCCCAACTTAAAGTGTCGTGGTGGAAGATACCAGTTATCAAGGCCTTCATGGAGGGGGTAAAGAGAATACACCCTCTGATAGCTAACCCAGCTCCCGGATGGGACTTAAACGTGGTACTTTCTAGACTCATGGGCGCTCCTTTCGAACCCATGCACAAGGCAACTCTTAAATACCTCACTCTTAAGACTGCTTTCCTAATAGCTATCACCTCCATTAGGAGAGTAAGTGAACTACAGGCTCTTTCTGTACTAGACCCCTTCGTAACAGTTCACAAGGATAAGGTGGTTCTACGCACACACCCAAGGTTTGCACCAAAATTCATCTCGAAATTTCATGTAAACCAATCAATAGAACTACCAACGTTCTTTCAAAACCCTTCCAGCTTGGGAGAAAAAAGTCTGCATACACTAGATGTACGCATAGCTGTCATGTTCTACATGGAAAGAACCAGAACACTGAGAAAGACTAATCAGTTCTTTGTCTCTGTGGCAGCAGGAAGAGAAGGAGATGCAGTTTCAAAGTCCACTATATCTAGATGGATTGTGCAAAGCATCACTCTCTGTTACACTCTTGCTAAGAGAGAACTACCCTTCAAGCCAAGAGCACATTCCACTCGAGGCACTGGGGCTTCCATAGCGTTCATTGCAAATGTTCCCCTTGAGTCCATCTAAAAAGCGGCTACCTGGAGTTCTGTGCACACCTTTACACACCTGGAGTTCTGTGCACACCTGTCTAGATGCACACTCTAGATCTGACTCCCAGGTGGGACAGGCAGTATTAAGACATCTTTTCTCTACTGTTCCTTCTCATAACCCACCGCCAACTCCGGGTACTGCTCGCTAGTCTATGCACAGCATGTGATCTAAGCAGATTAACAAACATCAGAAGACAATGCATTACTTACCGTAAAAGCATTTCTGATGGTTGTATCTGCTTAGATTCACATGCGCCCACCCTTCCTCCCCGCTCGGATGGAAGGAACATAGACATCCTTTTCTATATTTCTCTCTTTTCTGTACTCACTCACGTCTAAAAGGCTCCCTCAGGGCAGAAAAATACAAACAGAGGGACCTCGACGCGTGAGGGATTGTGGGTACAACGCACGTCACTATAGGGATAGTGTTACAGACACGACTTGTCGACGTCCCCTTTTCGACTACGAAAAACAAAATGCAATACTCCGCAGTGACCACTGGATGTCGGACCTATGCACAGCATGTGAATCTAAGCAGATACAACCATCAGAAATGCTTTTACGTTAAGTAATGCATTGTCATATATATATATATATATATATATATATATACACAACAAACTGTACTTGTACTAACAAACTCAGTATATTGTCAGAGATACAATGGCGGCAAGCACTAAGCGTTAACATTATATAAACTTTATATTCATGGGTGACAACACACTGTTGTTGTCGTCGATACACGCCATCATCACTAATCTGTTGATTGGGATACCATTGATAACTGACATATTACACTATGCGGAAGCACAGGTCTGATATACTGACCAAGTACACAAACCCGTTCCATAATGGCCGACACCATTTCTGACATAGACACATAAAATAGTCCTCTTTCTGTTGTTGCTTTTGTTAGCGAGTCACATGGGGCATTTTAACCCACAGTAATGTTTGGGTCACTTGTTGTGAACAAGCGGACGGAAGCCCGCGAAACACGTTAACTTCATCTATGATGCACCAGTCACCTTGGGAGAACCACCGTGTGTGTGGTTCTTGATACTTTGTTGCTATGAAAATGTGCGAGGATTTTATGGAACCGAAAATAAAATGGAAGATTATGTAAACTTGGCTTCTTGATTGTTGCTTGGATCGAGGAGTGCTCCTCCAACAACTGTTGAATTAACAGTTAAAAGGACATATTTCAACGTTGCAACGTGGCAACGTAGAGGAAGCACCGGTGCAATTTGAGTGCGCGGCTTATTCACGTTGGAACAGACAAAGGTCCCGCTGCAGCTCGGATTATATATTCATTGGCTGTTTATATCGGGCTGGAGGACGGGACCGCGGCGGCACGCAAAACGGCAAGCTGAGACGCCTGTTTACAGACGGAGACACGGAGCCGGGTGAGTGTGACGGCCGCAGTCGAACCTGCAATGTTAAGCCCAGCATATGCGCATTAGCATAATATAATCCTGTTAACTCACCGCAAGCGCAGTACACTGATTGATGCGCACAATTGCCTCATTTCCAAAAGTAGTGGACTGCATGTCTTGACATTGTGAGACATATTGTGAAACCAAGTTTTCCATCGCACAACAATGGCTAGCTCCCAGGCGAACAAAGAAGCGATGAGAAAGGCACAGGCTGTCTCATTGTTTAATGAAACTTTGAAAACGGGGAAAACGGCCCCTAGCAGTGTAAAGGTTACAGAAGACAACACTGAGATAGGACTATTGAAAGAATTGGAGAAACTACAAAAGAAGGAAGTAAGTAAATGGTGGGAGGAACACTCCCTGAAAAACTACATTGAAGTAGGAAGGATCCTAAGAGGACTGAGGATCCTAACCATTCCCTCCTTTGAAGAACAAGATCCTGCAATGCTCAATGAGTGGAGTGAGGCAACAAATATCTGTTCAAAGACTTTTCTCCAACTCTTAATAAAATATGCCGGGGCCGATTGATCAAAATTACTGGAAAAGATTGAGGAGGTGGAAGCCAAACTGACTATGATACCTGAGAGTGAAGATGGCAAAAAACTAAAAATAAATATGGAAAAAAAGTCTCAAAGGTTATGAAGAAGAGATCAAACTGCGGAAACAGCAAAAATTCTTGTGCGACAAAGAAGATTACGAAAGAGGGAGCGTCTACACGTTTGCTCGAAGGTTTGATCAATTAAGACAAATATCACAATCAGGGGCACCTACTGCCACCAATGCAACAGAGATAAATATTGAATCCTCTACATCTGAATCAGATGCCACAATAAGCGAGAGTGAAGAACCATCAATACGTTTACATTTTTTAGACGAAAACAAACAGGTTATCAAAAACGAGGAAGAAGCAGAGGCGGCCGAGCAAAATGAGGAGGGGGCAGAGGGGACCCAAGCAACGGGCAGTATTCCAGACAGTTTGCTGCGCTCTGGGAAAGAGACAGCATAAAGAAGGTGCAGAGCCTAAAAATTATTAATCTGTCTAACCACGTTTTGACTGCAAACCAAGAAAAGGTACTAAGCTTGGGGTTGAACTTCTGTCCGACCGCTCATTTTAATTATGTGCAAACTCGAATTGACTTTGATCATTTTGTGCGGAAATTACGCCTAAGGAAATTCTTTGCGACCAACCAAGGAACAACGAAAAGGCCAAAGAAAGAAGGTGGAAGAACTGAAATTTCCATTAATGACTTGGAGGCACTAGCAGATCTGATTGATCCTGAAAAGGAGACAGAACTTGATCTCACTTCAGAGGAAGATACGATTAATCTAGAAAGATTGAATATAAGAACTGACTGGACAATGAAGAGTAAGCTGAAACAGAAGTCCAAATTCAATCCCAATTAATAACTTGGGTAACAACATCGAAGCATTTCAAACATTAGTAATTGAAGATCTCAAACATTTTAGGAGAAAGAAAAGATTAAGATCCAAAGAAAACTTGTCAACTGCAGACAGGACAGCTCTGAATGAACTTCAGGAGTTGAAGACCTGCATTATCAAGCCCTCGGATAAAGGTCGAAACATCGTCCTTATGAACAAAGATGATTATATCAAGGGGGCATATAAGCAGCTCAATGATAAAAAATGTTATGAGAGAATCATAAGCAACCCAAGTCATATATTGGAAAACAAAGTGAGTGACTTCCTTACGGAGTGGGAAAAGAAGGGTATCTTAACGGAAGACGACTGTAAGTTCCTCTCTACTCCTAATTCAGTTATCCCTACAATATACTTCCTCCCGAAGATACATAAGGATATCAAGAAACACCCAGGCAGACCCATAGTCTCCTCTATAGGCTCGACACTAGAAAACATGTCAAGATACATAGACGAGGTACTCTTTCCTTTCGTATCAGCTCTTCCATCTTACCTGAAAGACACAACAAACTTTTTAACACGCATTGAAAACATACCTTGGGATCCGAATTTCTTGTTGGCTACGATGGATGTTGTTTCCCTGTACACCTCAATAGGACACAGATATGGCTTAAATGCATGTGAAAGTTTTTTAAACACCAGGTCTCTAAACTACTTAAAACATACACAGATGGTTCTAGAGATGATCAATCTGTGCCTCACGAACAATGTCTTCATATTTAACAATGAGTACTTTAGGCAGGTGCAAGGCACAGCGATGGGCACGACATTCGCCCCATCCTATGCCAATCTTACAATGGGGGCATGGGAAGCAACAGATGTATGGTCCGATCAGAATCAAATATTCACGGAAGATGTCGTATTATGGTTGAGATATATTGATGATCTCTTCGTAATCTGGAAAGGATCTGAAAAAGCATGGGTAGACTTTGTGAAATGCCTCAATGACAACGAGAACAATCTAAAATTCACAGAAACACACAGTCGAAACTTTGTAACTTTCCTAGATGTCAACCTAAGAATAGTGGACCAGACACTAACAACCGAATTGCACAGGAAACCAACCGTTACAAACACCCCTCTACATGCAACGAGTGGGCACTCCAAAAATCTGATTTGGAGTATCCCATACGGGGAGTTTATAAGAATTAGGCGTAACAGCTCCACACTAACAGCATACGACCGGGACAGTAAAACAGCAGCAATTGGCTTCCTAGAACAATGCTACCCCAAGAAAGTCATAGAGAAGGCATTTGTTAAAGCGAGACAGAAAGAAAGATCCGAGCTTCTTACAGGATCCCAAACATCGATCAAACCTATTGATGACAAAACAACTACAAGAATGATCCTGACGTTTGACAAAGAAGCACCGGAAATAAGACGCATACTCCGTAGACATTGGAGAATCCTATTGGCAGATAAAGATCTGTCAAAAAGCCTAAAAATGAATCCAGAGATAAGTTTCAGACGAAATCGATCCCTGAGAGACAATCTGGTTCAAAGTTTTATGGCATGGGATGGCCTGCCTGATAAAGCGATGTGGCTTACAACACAGAAGCCCGGTTTTCGCAAATGCACCAGGTGCAACATTTGTAAGTTTGCAAAAAACTGCATCTTATAAGCACGCGGTTTTGGGTAATTCCATCACCATACAGGAGAAAATCACATGCGAAACCGAATTTGTTATCTATGTACTGGTATGCGCATGTCAAAAATGGTACATCGGCAGCACTAAGTGCAAACTAAAGATCCACATCCAGCAACATGTGAGGGCAATCCAACATCAAGATGTAAACTATCCCATGGCCAAACATTTCAAGGGCCATCATGAAGGCAAAATGGATAGTTTTTCCTTCTTTGGCATCCATAGGATTGATAAGGACCCGAGAGGCGGCGACAGAGAGAAAAGACTCCGACAGAAAGAAACCTGCTGTATTTTAGACTTTGAGAGCAAATCACCTAGCGGACATAATATAGATGAAGAACTATATACATTCTTGGGCTAAAATACTGATAAGAAAAAATGTCACCAGTGTCACAATATCACCTGACATATCTGGTTGGACCGTTACCAAATTTACACATGTAAAGGTTTATGCATTGCACATAGTCTATCTCTGTCATACTACACTAATCCTCGGGCCAGACCACTAATTAAGAAACCGTCTTCTATTGATATATGCCTATGACAAGCAGGGTGTCGTGTCTTTATGGTTTTATCTCCTCTCTATCCAGTATTTGAAAGACAGTACAAGCTGTGCACCTCTGTTTTAATTCACATTTTGGGATATGATGGGTTTGTTTGACTTTATACACATCTATTTTAGGAATTGTTCTGTATTTTATAGACATGTGACTTACAACAGTAAGTTTTAACATCTTTTTATGGGTAGCCTGCACTGATATTGGTATTTGCTGTTCTTGAGAAATATAAGCATTTGCACTTTACGAATCTGGAACAGTATTGGTACCTTAGATATCGCTGCTAGCACTTTGCACTTTAAGATCAAGAATCTAGTACAATTTAAATGTCAATTGAAAGTCAATGGTGTTTGCTACACATGACCAATTGCTTAATCCAATTGCAATTGATGATCTTTAATTTGATGTATGTTGTTAAAAGTTAAACCATAGGTGCATTATACATATAAATGTGGCGGCTTTATATATGCACTCTAGCTCTATTAGACAGTATTGTTTTATTGCTAATGGCAATACTATGCGCACTATGCACTTTATTAATAGGCTGCCTATAATTACGCACTTTAGATCTGAACAATATCATCACAGTATGATTAGTACGATGCACTTTAATATCAGATATGACTTCAATCTGTGTTTTACAAACGATACTTGTACTAACAAACTCAGTATATTAGATTGTCAGAGATACAATGGCGGCGAGCACTAAGCGTTAACATTATATAAACTTTATATTTATGGGTGACAACACACTGTTGTTGTCGTCGATACACGCCATCATCACTAATCTGTTGATTGGGATACCATTGATTACTGACATATTACACTATGCGGAAGCACACGTCTGATATACTGACCAAGTACACAAACCCGTTCCATAATGGCCGACACCATTTCTGACATAGACACATAAAATAGTCCTCTTTCTGTTGTTGCTTTTGTTAGCGAGTCACATGGGGTATTTTAACCCACAGTAATGTTTGGGTCACTTGTTATGAACAAGCGGACGGAAGCCCGCGAAACGTGTTAACTCCATCTATGATGCACCAGTCACCTTGGGAGAACCACAGTGTGTGTGGTTTTTGATACTTTGTTGCCATGAAAATGTGCGAGGATTTTTTGCAACCGAAATAAAATGGAAGATTTTGTAAACTTGGCTTCCTGTTTGTTGCTTGGATCGAGGAGTGCTCTTCCAACAACTGTTGCATTAACAGATTAACAGTTAAAAGGAGATATATATAATATATAGGGAAGGGAATAATGACTCAAGAAAATTAAGTAGATGGAGGGAAGATACCAGGGAGGACACCTGAGAAGAGAGAGGATTCGCCTTATTCGTACGCTTAAATATAGCGGCTAGAAGAAACTTGCATCCAGAGCCCTAAATAAAGGGGAACGAATAGGCTACCACAGCGATTAAAGGCGCCGCGAAAGGGATAAGTTTAAACTCCATGTCGGGGTAATTTTAGAGGCAGAGATCCATGTGACCAGCTGGAGTTCGTCTAGTCTGTTAACGTCTGTCTTATGTGTTGATTGTTGTGACGTCATAGGACAGAACATTTTCCTTCAAGGAACTAGCATAAAAACTGTGCGATTGGATGTTTGGCATATTGTAGAAGACAACCTGATGTTTTTTGAGTAAAATAGAAGATATCAAATTTTGTGAAAAAATTGGAATTGGAGCTTGCAGTGATTGGTGCTTGCCCATATTGTTGAAATTGTTTAAATCACGTGAAGCTTTGACAAAGTGTTATTTAAAAGGAAAGGGAACAGATTTATGCATGGAGGACATAACTCCATTATCACACCTGTGCAAACAGTTGCCGAAACATGCACCTAAGCTGTAAAAATACAGTGTAGAATGGGTTAAAGTAACCGCCCACAAAATGTTTATGCCGTGGCCACAGGGCGGGTCCTTATCTAAAGCTGTTTTGCAACAAATGACGACATACTTGCACGCCACATACACGGGCAAAAAGTTGGACTAACGCCTAGCTATTTTAGAGCTTTGGAAAATGTATGAACAGGGAAAGGAATGTATGCACAGAGGGGGACGAGACGCCTACCGCGCCACCCGCCCCATCTGAAACGAAGATTGAAGACAATAAAGACGAGGGGTTATACCCACTGAGAGAACTTAAAGCAGCCATCGGATATAGTAACCCAGCATATGAGTAACCTACACAAAGTAGTGACGAAAATCAAGGTAAACATAAAGATAAGGATATCACCTCCACAGTCCCAAGGGACAAGGAGAGACGCGATGATGAAAGAAGGGACCAGACACAGACAAGTGCATCTCTCGACAAGGAGAGAGAAGGTAAAAGATGGAAAGGAAGCAAAGATAGAACTGATGAGATAGCATTCGCAAATAACGAACGGATGGGAGGGCAGATTTTATTGAAACTCGATGGCAAAGGCATTGATGATACAAAACAAAAGGAGAGATTAGACGATGTACATAGAAAGGAGAAGGAGAATGAAAAAGGATTGAGAGACAAAAGAATAAGGAAAAAAGATAGATAAAGACGAGAATAGTTATATCGTGAAGAGCAATAAAGGCAGCACGATTGAAAACAGAGAGCAGCCAATGATCAAGACACAGGAGCAGCGTAGGTTAGAGGAAGAGCAAAGAATACGAGAGAAAAGAATAAAGACGAAGGGATGAGTAAATTCGAAGGGTAGATGAACGTAGAAACAAAAAGAAAGAGGAAGAAGATGGGGTCAGAGAAGAGGCGAGGAAACGCAGAGAGTTCAATGACTATGTAGAACGTAAGCGAGGACAGAGAGCATGCAATCTTGAATATCTGGAGAGAGAGGTTAAAAAATCTGAACCAGTAGTAGACTGGGAAGACATTGAAGAATTCTTCCCTGAGTACGATTCAGTACCAGACACGTCTAGGGCAAATATTGAAGATGACTTCGACACCAGAAGCATCGGAGAAACGATCGATAGAATATATGACGAAATGGGGCTAGAACAAATACCCCCAGGGGAGGGGAGAAGACAAGTGCCTAGGGAGAACTCAGCTTTACGACACTGAAGATGTCTCCCGAAGTAGTGGGAATAGAGAACTATCCCTGGATAGATTAGAAATAAGTAGGAACAAAGAAGACGCAAGATGTTGCACGATATGGGAGCTATAATGACACGGAAAATGAAGGAGTCGGAGGATCCATGGATTTACATACAGAATTTTCAAGACGCATGGGTACTCGAGACTCATGAATCTTGGGGGAAATCTATAACTGTGTTTTACCATATATTGTGCCAAGAGCTGCCAGAGCCGGTACAGAAACAGCTCCAGAAACTGGTAGGAAGCCATGGTCAGAATACAGCTGACCATCGTGCACTATTGCAGGCTACTGCAGGAAAAGAATCACAAAAAGGAAGCTGCACGAAAGGGTGAAGAGGCAAAACTAGGCAGAAGAAATTGTCAAAATATGCTCTTGAGGGAGCAATGATAACTAGCACAGACGGGTCGAGCATGCAGCAGTTAAATACTCCAAAACAGAGTAATCAAGGCAATGATGGGTTTTACCCCAGAGGGAGAGGATTCAGAGGAAGAGGATGGCAGAGTGATCAGGGAGGTTTCCAAACGAATCAAGGAGGTTTTCAAAACATGCAAAATGGCAATCAAGATATGTAAAACGGGCAAGTGATCTGACCACCACCAGTGTGTTGGTTGTGTGGGATAACGGGGCATTTAGCGCGCACATGCAGAAATCAAGGCATGGTGCAAAACGGCCAAGGAATGGGAGCAGGCATGGTGAATCCACCTGCGGTTTTACAACAGGGAGTTGCACAGAATCACACAGTGCAACAGCAAACACCAGACGCACCATAAAATCCACAACCTCAAAGTTTAGTAAGTTTTCCACAAGGACAGTCTCAACAGTCACCGATGCAACTGTCACAAACGATGAGCACCGGGCAGACCGTGAGCCCTGGAATGGGAAGTAACACAGGAATGGGGGAAATCCATCAGCACAAGGTGGGCCAAAACTATGTATGGATTAGGACAGCTCACTGGGAGCCCTGATGCGTTCTATCCTACTAGTTACACCAGACCCTCACCGGGAACCTAGGGTGGATGTTGTTATAGGGGATAAAGAATATTCCTTCTTAGTTGACACATGCGCAACACGTTCGTGCATACGTGAAGGCAAGTTCTCCTTGTCTGGAGATGCCATGAATACTCAGTTTCACAGGAGCTACAAGTAGTGTTCCCTTCACAAACGCACTTCCAGTTTCTATAGGAGAATGTAAAATGAATGTGCCTTTATTATATTCACGGCAGAACCCAGTAAACATTTTGGGTCGAGATCTAATGACTAAATATGACAATCTCATTCACGGAGGAGGGCATAATATGTTCAACTCCAGGAATGCACTATTCAAACGTATGCAAAATGATTAGAGCATACGCAGGACACACAGCTATGGGGACTACACCAGAATACCTATGCACGAAGAAAAGGGACAAGTATTTCCCTTGGTGATACACACAGCTGCAGTACGAGGGGAAATGGCTTTGATCGATAGTCATGACGATGAAGGCCGGCAATGGTGCGCAGTAATCGCCATTGAAGAAGGATACCGATTGACTGACGTCACTGATGACGATCTGTTTGAAGAGCAAGCAGATATGCGAGAGACAACAGTGGAGATGAGTCTCACCTTTTGGGTGAGAATGATCAAAAGACAAGTGCCTCAGAGAATGATTTTGGCACAGAACCGTCCTGAATAGTTTGATGACGACATGGCCCAAGTGCCTGTCTCAGTACGTAGGCTTACTGGAAGGAGTTGGAGAGGTGAGAATCAAACTGAAGCCAGGAGCAATTCTTCCAAAAGCACAACAATACCCCATCTCCAGGGAGGCAGATGAAGGAATTTTTAAGACAATTTCAGCTATGATGAAACAGGGCATCTTAGTGACGTCAGAATCGTCATGCAATACTGAGGTTTATCCAATCAAGAAATCAAAGGGAGGGTCTTGGAGGCTAATTCAGGATTTACGCCCAATAAATGATATTGTTGAGGCCGCGTTCCCTTTAGTCCCGAGCCCGGCTACAATTTTCTGTAATATACCTGTTGAGACAAAATAATTAACGGTGATTGACTTGAAAAATGCATTTTTCTGATGCTTGTTAATATGCTTAGAATCACATGTGCATATGGTCCGACATCCAGTGGTAACCGCAGAGTATTGCATCTTGTCTTTCGGGGGACCGAAAGGGGACGTCGGCATAGGCGTGTCTGAAACACTATCCCTATCGTGCCGTGTGTAGTACCCAAAATCGCTCACGCGCCGAGGTCCCTCAGATTGTTTTTTTCCGCCCAGATAACTGGTCGCCCTATAGCGGAGCTCTTCATGAGACATTGTTCATCTTACCGAATTGTCGGTTATTCCCCGTTAAGTCACTTCGCCCGTCAAGAACATCTTTGACGAAGACTACGGGGGAATCGTCTACGGCTGTGGGTTTCTGCGCCTAAGATCCGGCGTTCGGACTTTCACATGGTCGGGCCTTCTGGCCGGCCTACACAGTAGGGAGAGTGGGCTTGGGGTTTGTTGTACTGTTATTATGTCTTTCCTCTTTTCCACTGCTTTCCTTTTTGGTCTGGTCACCCTTCCCTTCTGCTATGGAAAGGACTTCATTTAGATTCTGCCCTGTGTGTAGGGTCAGATATCCGTGGAAAGACGAGCACACGTCGTGTAACGCTTGTCTCCCCCTAGAGCATGACGAGAAGTGGTGTTCGGCGTGTAAACTCCTTAAACCTAAAACCCTTAAGGAGCGCCGGTTGAAGCGGTGGGCCGCTTACGGAATGTCACACGTGGAGCCTCCCTCCCCTGCCGCGACACCAGCCGAAAGTGACAGGGGTACATCTGATGACCAAACGTCCAACGCGGACGTTATAGACCTTGAGGCGGACTATTCTTGCTACAGGGACCACACCCGATGACAGGGGCGTACAATCGCACCGCACAAAGCACACAACCCAAGTGCCCTCCTCAACGACTTCGTCGAAGAAGGCGAAAGCGCCAACGGGTCCACCAGAAACTTCAGCAGCGCCCACGGATCGGTCTGATCCGAAGCCTTCCCCGCATCCGCAGCAGCGCATGACGACTGGGCATAAGAAACATAACAAGGGCGCTACTCCCCAAACTACACACGCCGAAGTTTCAGAACAAGAAGCTTCGACGGATTCCAAGGTTTCCAAGGCCCGTACAGGCCTGAAAACTACAAGTAGGCCTCTACCCGAGAAGCCATCCGCTGGCCCTTCTGGAGCCGCGGAAGACATTTTCACTGCCGACACATCATCAGAGGCGTTGGCTCCCGAAGATTCGGTGACTATCCGTAAGAGCATCAATAGGATTGCTACAGCGGTTTTCCACTGATTGGGAAGACGATCCCGAAGACTCTTAAGAAGAAAGCCAGGTACCCCTCTCAAGCACCCTGAGGAGATCCTCTCAACGCCTTAGGACGGAGAACACGGTTCCTACTCAGCTAGGTCCATTTGGGTCATCCAAGTGGACCACAGAGCAATTCTAGGGGTGTATGGATCGGCTGGAGCAGTTTTTCAGGGCTTCTGATCAACCTCTGACCGAAAAAAGCTCGGGTACACCCTAACCCTCAAACACAAGATGTCCAACACCAAGTTGACTATCAAGAAGATGTCCAGATGGACACGTATAGAGACATCTATACAGAAGAAGAGGAGTCTTCTTTTCTGGACAACTATGGGGAAGATCAAGGGGCAACGGACAACTGGGAGGACTCCCAGCAGAACGATCACAACTCTAATATCGTTTGCCTCGACTCTCCCCCATCCACCCCGATTCGACAAGCTTCCCCGGTGGATGATCAAATGGCTTTCAACAACCTGTTGAAAAAAGCAGCAGAATTCTTTAAAATTGCCACGCTGGAAGCCTTGCCCGAACAAGATTTCACAGAGGACATTATTAATGAAAAGCCTCCTGCAAGCCAGTCTATCCCTCTCTTGAGCTCTGTAAAGAGACGGCTGGCCCCTTCCTTACTCACACCCGCTCAGACTAGGGCTGTGAACCCAAGGGTGGAAAAAAGTTTCTGACCCTCCCCCACTGACCCACTTTATATCAAAGGACACGCAATCCCAGACTCGCTGGTGGTGACCACCACTCGCAAGAGAGCAGGGGTTCCCCTGGCCACGGGAGAGTCACCCCCGGACAAGGAGTCCAAAAGGTTGTACGCCTTAGGCAAACGGGTTACGTCGGCGGCGGCCTATCCCGTCCGGATTGCCAATAACACGACGTTACTGTCAAGCTACGTCGACGCCCAATGGAACCTACTCCAGGAAGGCCTTCAAGAGGTTCCGGAACCAACCAGAGCCAAGCTTCTCGCCATTGTCTCGGAGGGCAAACTTGCCAATCAGAATGTTGTAAAAAAATACCCTGGACACCGCAGAGACAGCAGGCAGGTCTCTCGCACAGGGTATTCTCCTAAAGAGGCACGCGTGGCTGCGCACGTCGGGCTTCAGGCCTGAGACCCAGGCATCCATTATCAACAAACCCATCGAAGAGGCCAACCTCTTCGGGAAGGCGGTGGACGATGCGTTGGAGACAGCCAAGAAAGAGCACAAGACTATTAAATCGCTGCACCAAATTTCCCAGAAACCCTCTTCACAGAGGGGCAGTAATTCTCGGCGGTCCTTTCAAGGACAAGCCCGCGCCACTCAAAACTATTTTGGCACGGGCAACTTCAACTAAAGTCAACCTGCTGCAAGCCCCACTTACTACCCCCAGAGAGGTCAGAAGCGCGGTAAGAATAGGGGCAGAGGCTCCAATTCCAGAGGAGCGTCAACTTCGGGTCAGAAATGGCCACGAAGTCCAGGTCCCCTCCCATGTCTCCCCGGTTGAGGGGCGATTAACATCTTTCCTCAAGGCATGGGAGGGGATAACTTCAGACCAGTGGGTCTTAAAGACGGTCGCCCACGGTTACTGTGTGGAATTCGCCCGATCTCCACAGTTCAGACCGCCGAAACACCGACGCCTTTCACCGGAACATCTGCAGATCCTGATCCAAGAGGTGGAAGCGCTGCTGGGAAAGGACGTCATAGAAGCCGTCCCGATTCTTCAGGCAAACAAGGGTATCTATTCAGTGTACTTCCTTGTACCCAAAAAGGATCTCACCATGTGTCCTGTTCTAGACCTGCGCCCAGCGAACAAGTTCATAAAGCCCCAGAAGTTTTGCATGGTAACACTGCAAGAGGTGATCCCATTGCTAAAACAGGGGGACTTCATGACAACATTGGATATGAAAGATGCATACTTTCATATTTCAATGCTGCCAGCGCACAGAAAATTCCTAAGGTTTCTGATTCAGGACAAACACTACCAGTTCAAGGTACTCCCCTTCGGCATAGCCTCGGCGCCAAGGGTGTTTACCAAGGTCCTGGCAGTGGCAGCGGCACACCTGTGCAGACTTTCAGTTCCATTTTACCCTTACCTCGACGATTGGCTCATCACGGGGGACTTGTTCGACGTTTGTTTTTCGAACACCCAAAAAACAGTAGACCTACTGTTCAGCCTGGGATTTTCTATCAACAAAAAGAAATCCAGCTTAGTCCCCAGCCAAGTAAAACAGTTCCTGGGGGCTCTAATTCGTACGGAAGACGGTCCAGTCTTCCCTTCCAGCGAGAGGGTTCAGAACATGCTCTCTCAGGTTCCTCATTATGTAGCCAGTTGAGCGGTGACGGTACGCAAAGCTATGCGTTTGCTAGGGATGATGGCGTCATGCATATACTTGGTTCCCCACGCGCGGCTGCGCATGCGTCCCATGCAAGAGTGGCTCAACAGCCAGTGGTGTCAGGCCAGCGGACAATGGGAAGATCTGTTAGTTGTCTCGCCAGCCCTCGTTCTCTCTGCAGTGGTGGTTGAGGGAGAACCTCTTGAAGGGGAAAACCTTCACCACCCCTGCAGTGGAAGACACTCTCACGACAGACACATCTCTCACTGGGTGGAGGGCTCACCTGCTTCAACAGACAGCTCACGGAGTGTGGTCCTCTCAGGTAGCATCCAACCATATAAACCTACTGGAGCTACTAGCAGTGTTCAAAGCATTGAAAGCCTTTCAGGAGCAACTGCAAGGGAAGACAGTGCTGGTCCTAACCGACAGCACAACAGCAATGTATTACCTGAACAAACCGGGGGGCACTCGCTCTCCAGGGCTATCCAAGCTGTCCCAAAACATCTGGATATGGGCTCTCAAACACAAGATGTTCCTGATATCCCAACATGTTCCAGGGGAACTCAAATCTTCTGGCAGATGTACTCAGCAGAGATTTTCCTCTGCCAGAAGAGTACGAATGGCGACTGCACGAAGACGTTGTATCCAACGTCTTCGCAGAATGGGGGTTTCCAGAGTTCGACCTGTTCGCTACTCAGGAGAACGCCCAATGCCAAGATTACGCCTCCAGGTACCCCCAGAACCGATCCAAAGGGAACGGTCTCTGGATAACTTGGTCGGGGAAGTTTGTCTACGCTTTTCCCCCGACTCCCGTTCTGAACAAGATAGTACACAAGATGCACCAGGAACCAGTCACCATGATTCTGGTGGCTCCCATGTGGGCCCGCCAACCTTGGTTCGCGCACCTGATGGAAATGTCCCTCTCCCCACCAGTCAAGCTGCCCTGCCCGTACAACATGTTGTCTCAGGACAGGGGGGAGACTCTGCACCCATGCCCACAAACTCTGAACTTAGCAGCCTGGCTCCTGAGGTCATATAGAGTTTGGACATCTGCAACTCCCTCAAAGATGCATGGACATACTGAGGGAGGCAAGAAAGCCTAACACACGCTATTGCTATGCCAGCAAATGGAAACGTTTTGTCATCTGGTGCAGTTCGAAAGGCGTCAATCCCACCGATTGCTCGCCTTCACACATTGTGTTATATCTAACCCATCTGTTGGACTCTGGGTTAGTCTTCAATTCCTTAAAGGTTCACCTAGCAGCGTTGTCAGCCTACACCACGTCACAGCAGAAGGTGTTGTGGTGGAAAATACCTGTGATTAAAGCCTTTATGGAAGGGGTTAAAAGAATTTATCCCCCCATCACTCACCCAGCCCCTGGGTGGGACCTAAATGTGGTTTTAACTAGGCTCATGGGACCCCCTTTTGAGCCTATGCATAAAGCTAGTCTTTAAGACCTGACCAACAACACAGCCTTTCTGGTAGCTATCACTTCTATCAGAAGAGTTAATGAACTACAGGCCCTCTCGGTTTTGGACCCCTTTGTTACAGTCCACAAAGATAAGGTAGTTCTGCGCACTCATCCCAGATTTGCGCCGAAATTTATTTCGAAGTTCCATGTGAACCAATCAATCGAACTACCCACGTTCTTCCAGAGACCTACTAACATGGCTGAAAGAAGCCTTCACACACTAGATGTGCGCAGGGCAGTCATGTTCTACATGGATAGAACTAAACCACTGAGGAAAACTAAACAATTCTTTGTTTCAGTGGTAGCTGGTAGAGAAGGGGACCCTGTCTCTAAATCAGCAATATCAAGGTGGATTGTCAAATGCATCACACTATGTTACACTCTTGCAAAGAGAGAACTGCCCTTCAAGCCTATAGCACTTTGTACTCGAGGCACTGGGGCATCCATAGCATTCATTGCAAATGTTCCCCTAGAGTCCACTTGCAAAGCGGCAACCTGAAGTTCTATACACACCTTTACAAAACACTATTGCCTAGACACTCATTTTAGGTCTGATTCTCGGGTGGGACGAGCAGTACTAAGACATCTTTTTTCTACTGTTTCTTCTCACAACCCACCTCCAACTTGGGGTACTGCTCGCTAGTCTATGCACAGCATGTGATTCTAAGCAGATTAACAAGCATCAGAAGACATGCATTACTTACCGTAAAAGCATTTCTGATGATTGCATCTGCTTAGATTCACATGCGCCCTCCCTGCCTCCCCGCTCGGGGTGGAAGGAACATAGACTTCTTACTACTTTCTCTCTTCATGTACTCACTCACTATAGCCTTGGGCTCCCTCATGGCAGAAAAAATACAATCGGAGGGACCTCGGCACGTGAGGGATTTTGGGTACTACACACGTCACGATAAGGGTAGTGTTTCAGACACGCCTATGCCGACGTCCCCTTTCGGTCCCCCGAAAGACAAGATGCAATACTCCGCGGTTACCACTGGATGTCGGACCATATGCACAGCATCTGAATCTAAGCAGATACAATCATCAGAAATGCTTTTACGGTAAGTAATGCATGTCTTCTCAATCCCATTGCACCGTGACTCACAAGATCTAACATCATTCACATTCAGACAGATGCGTCTCAAAAGCACAACGCTACCCCAGGGGTACTGTGAGTCTCCTATCTTTAACAGAGTCTTGCAGATGGACCTAAGCAATATTGCATTAGAAAGTGTTGTCCTGCAATATGTGGATGAAATCTTAATTTGCAGCACGACAGAGGAGCAATGCAGACATGATTCTATTCAGCTATTGGCTATCCTGGCTGAGAAAGGATATAAGGTTGACAAAGAAAAGCTACCATATTGTCAAAAAGAAGTGCTGTACATAGGCCAGCTGATCTTGCATAAGGGGAAAAGAGTGACCCCAGAAAGGCCTGAAGCCGTACTGAACATGGCTAAGCTACACACGATAAAACAGATTCAGAGCTTCTTAGGCCTGTGCAATTATGTCAGGGCATGGGTCTTCGACTACAGCTCTTACACCAAGCCTTTGCTTCAGGCCTTAAAGAAGGCCCAAGTGACAAAAGAAAAAATTGAATGGTCTGAGACCTTGGAGGAAGGATTTGCTGAACTCAAAAAAGCTATTTGCACGGCACCAGTTTTAGGGATTCCCAATTATGCAGAGGAATTTTACCTGTTTTCACACACGAATGGCAGCCTTATGACGACAGTGCTCACACAGAGAACCACATTGAGGTACAAGCCCCTGGCATACTATAGTGGAAATGTGGATCCTGTAATGAGGGGCCATTTCCCGTGCAAACAAAATTTGGCTGCCGCAGCGTTCGCCATTGAAAAAGCTACTACCATTGTAATGGGATGCTCCATGGCGTTGTACGTCGAGCACTCGCTATTTGCTAGCCTAGAAAAACCAAAGGGCATGCTAACATCTCAGAAAGCTTCTCCTTATGAAGTGATCATATCGAATCCATCGATTAAAATAGTCTGATGCAAGATAGTGAACGCAGCTATGTTTATAGCTGAGCCAGTCACTGAAGGAGAGCCAATACACGACTGTGCAAATTATGAAGAATTCTATGATGAAATCTCCAAAGTAAAAAAAAATGGTTTGGCAGAAGGAGAAAGTGTCTTTATTGACGGTTCTTCGAGAATCGATCAAAACGATGGGCAAAGATATTCAGGCGTCGCTGTAATGAAACGCACCGCAAATGGAGAATTTCGAGTACTCCTAAGTGCACGAATACCATCTCATTATTCAGCACAGGCTGCAGAATTATTGGCGTTGATACTCGCCATTGAGAATCATGCAAACCAGGAAGTAACAGTGTACAGTGACGCCGCCTATGTGACGTCGACAGTGCACGCAGGCCTAACGCGCTGGAAAAGGAGGGGCTTCCTCCGAGCAGGCGGCACGCCAGTGCAGCACGCAGCCTTATTGGACAGGCTGATCACGGCACTACAGCTCACAGTGGGCATAGCAGTCGTGAAATGCGCTGCCCACACAAAAGGGACAGATTTTATCTCACGCGGAAATCAAGCAGCAGACACGGAAGCCAAACGTATGGCATCCAAGAGTGAGACGATCATGAAAGTTGAAGTCTCCCACACAAATGAGAGAATGATGGTTGCACGGATTGCACCTGAAAGTTATAGTAATTCGGGGCAAACAAAGTTGATGGAACTCCAAGGGGAGGCACCACAGGAAGAGAAACATCTTTGGAAACGGCTAGGGTGTTCTTTAAACCCTTCTGACAGTTTGTGGCGACAAGACAGCACTGGTAAACCAGTAATGCCTATAGCCCTGTTAAAATTAGTGCTGGAGCAGCTACATTATCCGGCACACATGACAAAAGAGAATCTAGCGGCAACGCTCGCAGAAGACTGGTTCATAACGAACTTAACCGAGCATGTTGCATTTTTCATAGTGAACTGTATAATCTGCCAACAATTCACAGCTGGGCACACATTAAAATGAATGAGAGGAGTCATCCCAAGGCAAAATGGGCCTTTTCAGCATTTAGATGTCGATTACGTCGACATGATTCAAGTATGTAATGGGTACAGATATCTAATTGTTGTGGTGTGTCCATTCTCTAGATGGATAGAAGCAGGTCCATGTACACACCCAGACTCTATCTGTGCGGCCACATTTTTAGTGAGAGAGGTATTCCCCAGGTGGGGGGTATGTGAAGTCATGAGATCAGATAATGGGGCTCACTTCGTAAATGAGATTTTCGAACAGATTAGCTTGCTGCTTGGTATAAAGCACAAGTTCTCATCGGCGTATCATCTGCAAGGTAACGGGATCTGTGAGAAGCTCAGCGGCTTATTAAAGGAAAGGATAGCCAAGTTGAAGCTTACTCTAAGGAAGGGATGGTTGCACTGCCTTCCTTTGGCACTGTTGCACTTACAAACCAACCTGGTTCTGACCATCATCTCACGCCGCACGAAATAGCCACGGGAAGAATGCACACTTCCCTGACATCCCGAGACAGAGCTAGATGTGATGCCAAGTCAACAGGAGAAATCTTAGTGTCTGAAATGCAAAATTACCTGAATTGCATGATATCTTGTCTTACTGTAATTTCAGACCAGCTGCAGTGATGACGAAAAGGGTGCAGGGCAGCACAGAACACAGAAGGAGATGCTACTACAGGCACAGCTCAAGGACTTTGTGTACCATCCGTTTTCCCTGGAGATACCGTCCTGGTAAAGAACCATACGAGGAAAAGGTGGGACGAGCCAAGGTTTAACGGTCTCTTTACAGTGGAAGACTGCACTCCTTCCACAGTGAAACTACAAGGCAGAAGAGCTTGGATCTTCATGGGTGATATCAAACCCTACATCGGCGAAGGCCCCCTGCCTGCACCACAGCGCAACAAGACTACGAGCGACGGGGAAGAACCACAGCACGTGCAGACGAGATCCATGGCAAAGAAGAATGCATGAGCAACAGCAAAGTAAAGACGAACGAACTTGTGTGAGATAGTTGTGGTTTCATTTTGGACATATAAAATGGACAATCTGTGCATCCTAGTGGCAGGGAGAAGAAGAAATGTGCAGTTATAAACCACAACATAGTCTGTTGATTTTGAACTTTGGACTGAGGCACACTAAAACCGTGACGAGAAAATAACATGCCAAATTTTGATCGAGTACACATAAATTGGAAGAAAATACAGTACCCCGATTCCTTCCACACAGAGACTTTGTTCGGAGTTATCTATGGTATCCCACAGTAGCAGCATCACCAAAGACGTGGTGGCATACTTCGATCTAGTGCTAAGATCGTACCCGTCACTGGTGGGGAGGCTCACAATTATCACTGACTTTCTTCAAGATCCTGAAAAGAAAAAGACCATAAAGAGACTGCTTACTGGGCTCACCGAGCAATTCCTCCTACTTTCTGAATACAGCAAGGAAAAGCCAAATGTCCCAAGCAAAGAAGGAAGTAAGTGAGCTTGTCAATCCATTGTTCTTTCTCCTAATTGAAGACTGTCCAAATCTTGTCGGGAGAATGACAGACGTACTCCCGTTTCTTCGAGGTCCAGCAAATATAGAATGTCTGAGCATACTCCTAAATAACATTGTGATCTTAGTTGCACTCCACGCAAACGGGACGTGCAGACATTGTTCATAGTGAAGTGAAAACATACAAATCTGAACCTCAGCAAGACAGGACAAATGTCCCTGTCACCAGTAGACATCTGGTTGGCCGGCAACGTTTTCTTTTGTTTAATCACTGATTTTCCAGAGCTAGTGGGGAAATCTGTAGATGTTGACGTTCTCACCTTCATCAGAAACCCAGCTAATGCTACGCAGATGGGCATGCTCTTCCATGGAATAGTAATGCAAGTGGAACTCTCCAACCATCAGCAGAACTATTTGAGAAGATTTTAGACTTTACGCCGAGGGACAGATCGAGAGAACATTTCCTTTCTTATTTTCTATTGACAAAGACCTAATATGTCTTTGGGAATGAAGCAGATAAGAGGCATAGACTAGGAGCTGACATACTTTGAACATGCACAGTAAAGAGACTTGCTGAATTATTGCTTGATTTTGACACTTCCCATAGCCTAGTAAAAGAATTTTATCCCGAGATAACAGACAATTCATTACTCACAAGAGGGGGGACAATTGTGGAACACCTGCAACTCTTAACACAGAATCCGAAAGACAATATTGTTTAAAGGAGTATAGTAGAAGTTTTGGCGAATGATCGAGATGGGGATCCAGAGCAGCAACCTCGTCCTCCCGCAGGAAAGATGTCCATATTTTTCTGGAAGTAAATGCTTTCGCCTGACCTATAGAGGCATAATGTATCTATGTATTATATTCATCATTGTCTTACTGTCATTAACGATTAGCCTGCTTTTTTTATTGGTGCACAGAGCGTTCCTATTCCAGTGCACCCACCTAATGATGTGCGCATGAAACCTACGAAAGTACCCAGACCTTACATAGTAATTCCAGTCCCTAGAAGATCTGATGGTGGAATTAATGAACTTGAGATGGATGTGATTAGCAATGACACACACAAACTTGTGGTAACAGACTTATGGAAAAGCCGGAGACAGGTTCGGCAAAGTATGAATGTGAAAAGGTTACTGACAACCACACACATGCAAACATTGAATGCACATACGCCAGGCCTCGTGTCAATGACTGCAGAACCACAATCCCAAGCAGTAGAGAGGAAAAGACTGCCTACTCTGGGAAATCCTACTACAAGTAAAGCAAAGAGCCAAATGAAGGAAGCAGACGTCGTGGAAAGACAAGAGGAGTTGGAAAGGAAGCCAAGAGAAACATATGTGTCAGAAACTCTTGAGCCAACAACCGGAAAGGCAAGAGCAAACCCGGAGAAAATCTCTGTACGAGCACAACTGATAACGGACAAGGTATGGCCATTCATAGCCAATGAAAGAAAGAGACTAGAGGAGCTGAGGAATGAACCCACAAAGACAACATTGCTGAGAATATATGTTCCAGTGAAGGGGACAAGTACAAGCTCCACAATACAACCATACACAGGACCAATGCCAGCGCAGATATCAGCACTCTTAACCAGATAGAAAAAGATATACAAGGACAAGGAAAAAGCTGCCAGACTTTTGTCTACACAAATGGCACAGATGAGAAGGCCTGCACCGTGGAACCAGGATACCTGAGGATCCTCCAGTAAGAAAGAGCCATATAGATGCATTCAGGGATGTAGTTATAGCAAACTACATGAAAACATTAAGAATCAAGAGAAGCATGCATGGAGATGACAGTGAACTAAACGATTACTTGGACAGCACAGCACATTTGGGGAAACAACATGTGGTTCCAACACATTAAAGAAGTTGGAAGACGAAATTCAGAGGAAGAATGCTTTGTTTGTGCATTCCTACCTTACAGCATGGGGAAGTCCAAGATCTTCGCAGCTGTAGAAATTGATGTCCAGACAGCACACTGTCTTTGACACGTAGCCATGTGCAAAACTAGAGGCCAGTTCATGGGTAGTGATGCCTCACTAAAATGGGCAACTGAAACAGCTTATCCCGATGAAGATGATTATGTTCAAGACATTAAGACAAGAAATAGAGCTCAAACTAGAAATCACGTGATCGGGTACGTGAAACCTGGAGTAAAAGGCGCTGAAATTAGATGGAAATAAATCAGAAGTTAAATGTCCAAGGAAAAACTCCAGGAGAGGCTCGAAGTTGGAAGAACGGAGGCCAAATGCAGATTTGGGGAACAGTGCTTTCACCAGATGGATGGGAAAAAGGAGTAGTGATTTGCAGGGCATGGATGGTCCTCGGAGCCTGCAAAGAAGCAATTGAAAATTCACAAAGGCTATGCCAACCATTGTGGCCAAAGCTTGCAAAACTACTGACATGGGTCGAAGACAGAGGAGAACCCTTGCAGATAACACCACTGGAAAGCTCAAAATTGTTCTTCAGGAACAATGGCACAAGAAAGATGGGAGAAAATCAGAATTGTGAACGAATCTTTGACGCCCCAGGCATGGAGCACGGAACTGCAGTAATTATGGATCACTATTGGGTATGTGGACCCAAAGCATACATCAGACTGCCGAGAAACTGGGGAGGTATATGCACAATAGTGAATGTCCACGTTCCAGCGTTGGTGATCCCGAAAAGCGATTTGAATATTGAGCTTCCCGAAAGCAGATGCTCACCTGCCGAAGAAGAGATCTGTGGAAATGATGACTCGACTGAAGAGGGAAAATTACTTCTCTGCCAAATCTGAAGAAGCCTTTCATGCAATCCCATATGAACATAGGCTGTTTAGCCTTACTTCATCAGTATTCTCATGCCAACAATCCTCATGCCAACATTCCAAGTTGGAGCAAATACTAAATGGTTACAGATAAGTAGATGGGAGTGACTGCAGACCATCAACACCACCATAAAGGGATTCAATGCAATCTAAGAAGAGTTAAGAGCCATCAGACTAATGACTCTCCAGAACAGATATGTACTTGACATGATCACAGCTATGAATGGAGGTGTTTGTGCAAAAATCAGAGAATCATGTTGCACATTTATACCTTCTCACGATGAGGAAAATGGAACTCTAACAGAAGCCATAGGTATGCTGACAAAACTGCAGAACCAGATGATTGACGAGACAGACGAAGTTGATGATGACAGTTGGTTTGGTTCACTATTCTCTTGGGTTCCACAATGGATGGCAGATGCATTCAAGTTCCTGCGAGCCCTGCTAGTGATGATATTACTAGGATTTTGTGTTATCAAAATAATGATCTGTCAGTGCCAGAAAACTGCGAAGAAAGCCATAGGGATGAAGATCATGATTGACTTCAAGCTAGGATGGAAGCCCAAAGACCTGACTGATGAAGAAATAAGAGTCTTTGTGAAATCTAGCATTCTTGCAACTGAGGGAACAAAATTTCTCTATCCCAGTAAACATAGAAACTATGTGGGGAGATGGGTTTACTGCAGCCGAAACAGACAATATAAACTGATGACATGGAGTAAAGATGAACATGTAAGGACAGCAGGAAGTCTGAAAGGAGTCATAAAGATATGGACTCCAAAGTGACACTTCTTCAGACCATCATGTATGGACCCAGAAGATGAAGAAGGAATGAACCCAGGCGATGAAGTGAAGGTGAATATAGAAGAACCGAGTAAAATGGATTCAAAGATGGAAGGGAAAGTGGTTGATGAATCGCCCAGACGGGGGAGTGTAGAGTAGGTCCCAAATAAAGCCTGCACTCCAGTCGCCCATTTTGAAGTACCAGGAACATTCACACCGAGATATGTGACGTATGATGAGCAAATAAACCAACAGAGAGCCGCAGTAGGGCTCTGCCCAGTGCCTATTAGAAGAACAGCACCTATTGAAGTACCGATACCAAGGAACCCATGGACAGTAAGGTACCCAGTGAGAAAACCATATCAACAAATGAAACGAAATGAAGATTGTCTGTGTACAGTCCCCAAAGAAACCAAGAAAGCCTTAATAGTAGACTAATGGTGACGTCACGAGGGCCCGGACTGATTCACAGATAGAGGAAATGACAACCAGAGAATGATGCAGATAGACGAAACGCTGTGAATAAGGATATCGTGAACTTAAAGTTAAAGAATGATGTCAAAATGTACGAAGTTTAAGCTGTAAGCAAGATGAGGATACTCGACCAGTTCACACCTGTAAATATGCTTGGAACCGCAAGAAAGCTAAGAAAACAGTGCGGCTTGCTATGCTTAATAGAAGAACAGTGCGGCAAGTGCCATTATACATAATCTACCTCAAACGAAGCACCTTATTATAAGTATATTTCCAATTTGCACAAGAAGCAGAATCAACCCAGGTTACTAAAGGCCATACGAGAAAAGCTTCACATTTAGCAAAAACGAGAAGAGACAGCTGAAACGAAACTTAGCAGAGGCAACTCGTGCCAGAAGAGCCAAGGTAATACCAATAGAAGAGACGAACAGTAGCTACATCTAATTGAAACTAAGAACAGAATATACTGCCTCTGAAAGGTCGAGATAAGAAAGCGAAGGCAGGTGGCGGGTGAAACGAAAATCAAATGCACAAATTGATGGAAAAGAGGCGAATTCAGTGTCTTAATCACGTGACCAGCCGAGAGAGGAGAGACGAGAGTTCACACGTACGCATGTCACTAGGCCAGATGAAGATATCGGAACCTTTTCCAGGCAGAAGATGCAGTCTCGAGGCCAACCGCAGTGAAATAATTGACACATGCCTACTAAAGTTATGATTGATTGTAGCAAGGAATGGAGGACGGCCGGGTAACTAAGGGGCACCTCGCACCTGGCCGACCATTCTGCATGCTGCTAAGCAAAGAGGAAAAGTATGCATGGGGTTGGTGCCAACCCAATCACATTGGACCAAATGATTTAGGGTCCTATAGTTAGTAGAACCAATGGGACGTCGTACTTGACGTCTGCAGTAGTCATTCTTGAAGAAAGGGCTTAAATTCCCACCTGACAGCGTTTACCCAATCACCTCACTCCGTTACCATATACAGATATAGTACCTATAGTAAAGTTATCTTTTCCTAACCAATAGAATTGCATGTTAACTTTTGAGTGTTACATGTCAATGATGACGAGTTTTGAGTATAAATGTTACAATTTGTATGAAGTTCGTTGGAGTTGAAGTGAGAAGGAAGATCGCATCATTGCTGATATCCATAACTCCCCGTTTTCTGTATTGTTCATTAAACGGACTCCCTTTGCCAAACTGTTTGAGTTGTCCTTATTGATTGGTGTTGAAGTATAAAATCTGCACCCCCATCTATCTCACGGGTGCTGCTATCTTGTCTTAAAGTGCTTCTGAGCAAAATCCGACTCTATGGGCCGGTCGGGGGTCTCGGAGTACAGACCGTCCTAGTACTCGTGGACAGTACTACGGCCATGTATTACCTAAACAAACAAGGGGCACTCACTCTCCAGGGCTATCCAAACTTTCACAGAACATATGGAAATTGGCTCTCAAACATGGGATGTTCCTCCAGTCACAACACGCTCCAGGGGAAATCAATCTTCTCGTGGATGTACTCAGCAGATACTTCCCACTACACGTAGAGTATGAGTGCAGACATTGTTCAGAACGTCTTCGCAGACTGGGGCTTCCCAGAAATCGACTTGTTCGCAACTCTGGAGAACGTGCAATGCCCAGATTATGCCTCCAGGTACCCACCAAACCTCTCCAAGGGGAACGGTCTCTGGATAACATAGTCAGGGAAATTTGTCTACGCTTTCCCCCCGACTCCTCTACTCAACAGGATAGTGCACAAGATGCACCAGCAATCAGTCAGGATGATTCTGGTGGCCCCAATGTGGGCCCTTCAACCTTGCTTCTCCCATTTCATGGCAATGTCATTCTCCCCTCCCAGGAAGCTGCCATGCCCTTACAACATGCTGTCACAAGACAAGGGAGTGACACTACAGCCATGCCCTCAAATTCTCAATTTAGCAGCCTGGCTCCTGCGGTCATAGAGTTTGGTCATAGAGTGTGGTCCCTCAAAGTTGTATGGACATACTTAGGAAAGCGTGAAAACCTAACACCAGACATTGTTACTCCAGCAAATGGAAGCACTTTGTCATCTGGTGTAATGGGAAGGGCAGCAATCCCATTGAATGCACACCAACACATATTATCCTGTACCTAACTCACCTGCTAGATTCAGGCCTGGTTTTCAATTCCCTGAAAGTCCACTTAGCGGTGCTTTCAGCATTCACCACGTCCCAGAAAAAGGTATGTGGTGGAAAATTCCAGTAATTAAAGCATTTATGGAAGGGGTAAAAAGACTTAATCCTCCTATATCCAACCCTGCTCCCGGGTTGGACATGAATGTTGTAATGACCAGACTAATGTGGCCTCCCTTTGAACCAATGCACAAGGCTAGCCTTATAGCTCTCACCTAAAAGACCACCTTCTTGATGGCGATCACATCAATAAGGAGCGTTAGTGAACTGCAAGCCCTTTCAGTTCAAGACCTATTTGTCATGATTTACAAGGACAAGGTGGTCCTGCGCACTTACCCACGATTTGCGCCTACATTTTTTTCAAAGTTCCATGTGAAACAGTCCATAGAACTACCCATCTTTTTCCAGAACCCCACTAACGTGGCAGAAATAAGCCTCAACAAAATGGATGTGAGGAGAGCGGTGATCTATTATCTGAAAAGACAAAACCACTAAGAAAAACAAACCAGTTTTTCGTTTAAGTGGCAGCTGGTAGAGAAGGGGACCCTGTGTCTAAATCAGCTATTTCAAAGTGTATTGTAAACTGAATCACACTATGCTACACTCTGGCCAAGAGAGAACTGCCCTTCACGCCTAGAGCACACTGTACCCGGGGCACAGGGGCTACCATAGCATTCATTGCAAATGTTCCTCTTGAGTCCATTTGTAAGGCAGCAACCTGGAGTTCTGTACACACCTTTACACAACACTACTGCCTAGATACACACTCTAGGTTTGATTTCTCAGGTGGGTTAAGCTGTGCTAAGACATCTCTTTGCTACTGTTCCTTCTCACATCCCACCACCATCTCTCGGTACTGCTCGCTAGTCTATGCACAGCATGTGATTCCTAGCAGATTAACAAGCATCAGAAGACATGCATTACTCACCGTAGTAGCATTTCTGATGATTATTTCTGCTTAGATTCACATGCACCCACCCTTCCTCCCTTCATGGAGTAGAAGGAACATAGCCATCTTACACCTTCTCTCTTCTGTACTCACTCAAGCTGACTAAATGGCTCCATCACGGCAGAAAAAACTCAATTGGAGGGTCCTCGATGTGTGAGGGATTTTGGGTACCCTACATGTCACGTTAGGGATAGTGTTACAGTTGCGGCCATGTCAACGTCCCATTTTGATCCTCCAAAGAAAGATGCAATACTCTGCGATTACCACTAGATGTCGGACTAAATGAACAGCATGTCAATCTAAGCAGATACAATCATCAGAAATGCTATTACGGTGAGTAATGCATGTCTTATTTTAACTTCTCCCAGATTTCTCAATCAAAATCCCATGTGCTCATTTTAAAAGTATTTTCCTTACTTAGGCTGTCTTTCATTTTTTCAATTGGCTTCAACCTCTGATCAGGAAGTGACTTCAGAGTAGTACAAGCAAAGCAGTCTGCAAATTAAACATTTGCCTTTTCTTTTGCTTTTGACCAACGAGTTTGCATACATGCCAACATTGCCCCACCCAATAGGCTTCTGGCCATGGTGACCGTCATTCCCTGTATGCATTACTACAGCTCTCCCGAGACATATGTACTTGCCAAATCTAATCTTTTGCCACATTTTTATTATAACTATACCAGATTAAATGTGTGTATAATTGCACAATTCATCAGAAGTTAAAATCATACTACTAAGGAACAAAATTCTTAGGCTTGTGGATCTGCTTAGAATCGCATGCTTTGCATAGGCTGACATCTAGTGGTAGGCGCAGAGTATTACAGATGTTGTTTTCGAAGTTTGCAAAAAAGGAATGTTGACTGGGCATGTTTGCAATATTATCCCATGTGTGACTTCAACTGTACCCATGATCCCTCGTGCCTCGAGGTCCATCCGATTATGTCTTTACGCCATTGTGATCAGTAGCTAAGCTGCTTTTGAGAGTTATTAACTTAAATTAACCTCTTTCGATGGTCATCGTTTGACAGACATTTTGACGGACAACCTGAATATCAAACTATTTTGATTGCTGAATCTGATAGGTGGTCCAGCGGCAGTCTTAGGCCTACACAAGGCTTCTCCCTAACAGTAGGGAGAGTGGGGGAATGATTACATTACCTTATCAGAGAATGCATACTCCCACTACTTACATATACTGCATTTGTCTAGCTGTCTTTATAATTCGCATTCACAATGGAGAGAACTCCCTTTAAATTCTGTCCAAGCTGCAACAGAAAATATCCATGGAAGGACACTCATCAAGTGTATAACCATTGCTTTCCCCAAGAACCCCCAGAGGGGTGGTGTGTGTCTTATAAGTTATTTTGGCCAGAAACCCTAAATGAATGGGGCACCAAACAGTGAACAGCTCATGCGATGATGGGCGAATGATTTGTTGACAGGTGCTGCTACGCATTTTAATGTTTATACTGAAGAGACAGTGAACAACACTGATTGCATGGAGGATATTTTAAATGAGAAAAAAGCCATCAGACAGACCATTCCCCTTTTACAGTCAATAATAAAGAGGATTGCTCCTTCACTTACTACACCCTCACTTGCTTGGGCAGTTAACCCCAGAGTGGAAAAGATTTTTAAACCATCGTCTTCTGACCCTCTATCTATTCAGAGATATGCTAAGCCCTATTCCCTGGTGGTCACCTCTACTAGAAAAGGGGCAGGTGTTCCACCTTCTAGTTCTGAGGCACCTCCCAAAAAGGAATGCAAGATATTGTATGCCTTAGGGAAAATAACAACCTCTGGTGCATATATTACATGCATTGCAAACCACACCACTCTGCTTGCAAGCTATAACACACAGTGGGACGAAACACTAAAACATCTTTAGTCGGTGCTCAGACCTGTTAAGTCACCCCTTTTAAAAATATACACAGATGGAAAACGGGTAGCACAAAACATTTTTAGACTCAGCAGACTCTTCGGGAGAGTAACTGCTGAAGGGACCCTTCTTAAAAACCATTCATGTCTCTGATATTCAGGTTTTAAACCCGAGACACGCATCTAATATGCCTATCGAAGATTCATTCCTCTTTGGAAAGGCATTTGACGACCAACTGGAAACTACAAAGAAGGAGCATGAGACATTAAAGACAGTGGGTCAAATCTCAAATAAACTCTTTATTCAATTAGGCACCTTTAACACACGGCGGACCTTTTGGAGCCAAGGTTTTACAAGATCCAATCAGTCAGGATTTGGAGCATCTGCCTCTAACTACTAAAGCACCTAAAGATAAACATCCTCTTATCAGCCAAACCACCAAAGTGAGTTTCGTAGAGGCAAAGGGCGAGGCAGAGTTGCACCCTCTAGAGGCTCCACTGCCCCCCACCAAAAAATAACGGTCCAGTTCATGTACCCTCCCATGCTTCCCAAGTAGAAGGCCTTATATCATTGTTCACCCACACATGGGAGGGGATAACATTGATCTCTGGGGCCTCAAAACCGTGGCAAAAGGTTATTCAATCGAATTTCTGGAAAAACCTTGCCACCATCCTCAAACAAGTAAAATGTGTTCAGAACATTACTTAATTCTAGAGGAGAACATTTTAACGTTAATTCAAAAAGGAGCGATAGAGATGGTACCACTTCAGGAAGAAAACCAGGATATTTATTCAGTGCACATCCTTGTTCCAAAGAAAGATCTAACAATGCGCCCAGTCTTCGACCTGCATCCTTCAAACACTTAACGTTTAGCCACAAAAATTCAGGATAACTACACTGCAGGAGGTAATTCCTCTGCAAAAACAGGGGGATTACATCGCAACATTAGACATGAAAGATGCATACTTTCATATTTAAGTTTGCCAGGTCACAGGAAATACCTAAGATTCAAAGTGGGAAACAAGCACTACCAGTCCAAAGTGCTACCATTCGGCATAGCCTCAGCTCTACAAGTGTTTACAAAAGTCCTTGAGATAGTGGCCGCATACTTACGGAGGCAGTACATTCCAGTGCATCCTTACCTAGATGACTGGCTAATAACAGGCCACACACCTCCGTTGTACCAACAAAATACTCAACAATCAACCTACTGTTTCATTTAAGCTTCTTCGTCAATGAGAAAAAGTCAAGTCTAGTGCCCAGTCAAATAAAAGCATTTTTAGGGCAACTCATTTGAATAGAAGACGGCCTAGTCTTCCCCTCCAATGAGAGGGTTATAAACATGCTATTTCAGATCTCTCAATACATAGCTGGTCGTCAGGTAACTGTGCGAAAGGCCATGCGCCTTCGAGGAATGATGGCTTCTTGCATTTACCTAGTGCCACATGCACGATTTCACATATGTCCTATGTTATGTTATGTTACAACATTTATAAAGCGCTAAAGCCCTCAGGCATCTAAGCGCTCCTACACAAGCAGAAAAGGTTCAGTGAGGTTGATCCAAGAGTTAAACAAAGAGTATTGTTTTCAGAAGTTTTCGGAAAGATAGGAGGTTACTTTCCTCTCTAAGTCCCGGCGGTAAGTTGTTCCATGCCTTGGACGCAAGCACTGGGAAGGAGCGTCCATTTCCACGGGCACTCTTATTCCTTGCCACCTGTAAAAGCCAGGTGGAGGTAGAGCGAAGATTTTTTGTGGGCTGGTGTATAGTAATCTTGTTCCTTAGGTAAGTTGGGGCTGTCCCATGGATGCATTTATGACACATGGTCAGTACTTTAAAGGAAATTTTGGCCGATATCGGTAATCAGTGTAGTTCCCTTCTGGCAAAAGAGGTGGGTTCATGCCTTTGCATGCCATAGATTATACGCACATAAGTATTTTGGATTTTCTGCAATCTAAGGACATCTTCTCTGCTGGCACCCCCCAATAGGGCATTGCAGTAGTCCAGGCGTGGCAAAATAACTGCCCTTACTAACTTAGCTCGATTTTCTTTGGAGATTAAAGGGGCAACTTGTCTCAGTACTCGCAGATGGTATCGGGTGTTTTTTTCATCTACCTGGGCTCCTGCATCCAAGGAGGCTTCCAGAGATGCACCCAGGGTTTTCACCCTATCGACCACTTTATTAGAGCTATCCTCGACCATGAAACTCCTAAAAGCAGGAACTAGTGCCTCTCTAGATTTTTTGGACCCATAAATCATGAGTTCCATTTTGCCTGCGTTTAGACATGACCAGTTTGTAGTCATCCAGTTCTTTATCACTTTATAGACTTCTTAAGTTTATACTGATCCTCCTGATTATCTCCTTACAGCTCCATAGACCGCTGGAAATCATCTGCATAATTAGTAAAGAAAAAGCCCAGCTTTTCCAATTCTCTGCAGAGGGGAACAATGTAAATATTAAAGAGCAGGGGCAACAAGCATGCTCCCTTAGGGACGCCGCACAAGATAGTTTCTACCTCAGAGAAAGAGTTTCTACCTCAGAGAAAGCATCTCCCCAATGTATCCTGGATCTTCTGCCCTCCAGAAAGGATCTAACCCAGTTTATAGTCTCGGTGGCCAGACCACCCGTATCTAGCAGCCTATTTAGTAGAATCTTATGATCCAAGAGATTGAAGGCTGCACTAAGATCTAATAGTATGACAGTCCTGGTTTGCTCCTTTCCACTAAAGTTAGCATGTGGGTTTGGAGGTCCACCAGGGCACTTTCTGTGCCATGAAAACGACAAAAACCTGATTGTCTTACGTGTAGCCTACCTGTATTTACCAAATGAAGTTGAAGGTGGATTGTGGCTACCCTATCGACCAATTTCAGGAGAAATAATGTGTTTGTAATTGGCCGGAAATTGGTGGCATCTTTAGGATCTAGGCCTGCCATTTTTAAGAGAGGTGTGACTGCCACTGTTTTAATGGCTTGCGGGACCATGCAGTGTCTAAAAGAGGCATTCACAAATCTGCATAAGAATGGCGCAAAAATGCCCAAATGGTCCAAAATTCTTTTAGAGGGTAGGAGATCCCCCGGGCAACTAGTCGGGTTCATGGTTCTCATAATGTCTTCAATCTCCGCAATTGAGATATCGGGGAATTTAAATCCTAATGAGTAGATCTCAGTTCCTCATTTATAGTTGGTGTCTGATCAATCGGGTGTTTGATTCCTACATTCTGTAAATTGGGGGAAATGTTACTTGAGGTTTGATTCTGTAACTCTCCCCTAATTTTGTCTTGGGCACACAACAGTTTATTTGCGAAAGCTTTCTGTGTTCTAACACAGTCCTCCTCAGTGGGTGTAATGGTGTGATTAAGAACTTCTGGCTTCTCCCAAGATCTGAAGAGGCGAAAGACTTCCTTAGTGTCATTATCTGCTGATTCATTTTGATCCTATGCAAGAGTGTCTGATGAAACACGATATAGTGGTAGTTTCACAACCTCTGGTTCTATCGCTGCAGTTGTGGTCCAAGGAAAACCTTTTAAAGGGAAAACCTTTCAACACACCAGCTATCAAGGCCACTCTCAACACAGACGCATCTGTAACGGGGTGGGGAGCTCATTTTCCCCATCACACCACGCACAGAGTGTGGACACGGGTATTATCCAAGAAGCACATCAACCTTCTAGAACTGCTAGCAGTCTTTAAAGCTTTACAAGCTTTCACGCTTCAGTTAGTACACATTACAGTCCTCATTCTAACAGACAGCACTACAGCCATGTTCTACATAAACAAACAGGGAGGGACAAATTCACCAGGGCTGTCCAGACTAGCCCAGAACATATAGCTGTGGGCACTAAAACACATGTTTCTCCTACTACGTGTTCCAGGGGAACACAATTCTCTAGCAGACGTACTAAGCAGGAGTACAGTGCTGCACTCAGAACATGAATGGCAATTAAATACAGACGTGCTACACAACGTCATCTCAAACAGGGGTTTCCCAGACAAAGAGCTCTTTGCTACACGAGAAAATGCACAATGCCAAGACTAGGCATCAAGGTTTCCCCTGAAACGCTCTGTTAATGAACTGATCAGGGAAATTTGCATACGCTTTTCCTCCAATACCTCTTCTCAACAGAATAGTCCACAAGCTACAACAGGAACAAGTGACCTTGATCCTAATAGCTCCAATGTGGGCACAACAAACATGGTTTTCACACCTACAAATGATATCTCTGTGTCCTCCAATAAAACTACTATGCACATACAACACGTTGTTACAGAACCAGGGATCAACACTTTACCCATACCCTGAGACATTGAACTTAGCATCTTGGCTCATGACGTCATAGAATGTGGTCTTTTTAACTTAGACCAAAGGTGCATGGAATTCCTAAAGGAAGCACCTAATACAAATACAAGAAATTGTTATTTCTCCAGCATGGGGTCTGGCATGGATTCACATGCTCATGAGTATTCCCCGTCGTCAGGCTGGGAATCCTTGGTAAAGAAAAAAAAATCAGTTTCAGTTTTGTTTCTGAACTGTCTTTCTCCTAACAGTCAATCAATGGTCTCTGGGTCATACGGCCCCCAACCAATGACTGCCCTCTACCTAAGCCCCTCCTCTGGCATCCATCTTCAGATTTTTACCGCACGTTAAAGTGTTGGAGTCGTGCTATAGCTCTCAAGCTTTTACTGCGTTTTGCGATTTTTCTAAGAGTGTTGCTCTATTTCTCAGTCAATCGAGCCTCAAGCTCTGTCGATCCATCATCCGACTAATGGGTGCTCGTTTTTCGGAACTTTCTATGCCCCTCAAGGGCGATTTTTGGTCGAGTTCACTTTTTGGAGGATTCCAGAAGATTCTTGGAGGCCTACCCCACGTGGACATGGCTGAGGATAAAGGAGACTCCACGCTTCTGTACAGGATCTACCCAGGATGCGGGCTGCGGAACATCTTCCTGGACGATGGGCACTCCCTGTGCCTTTATTGCCTACATTCGGACTGCTCGCACGTGGAGGAGGCCTGTGCATTTTGCAAGGACTTGGTGCCACGCAGCATGAAGGACTGTTGCAAGCGGCTCGCCGAGTGGCTGCAGACGAAGACCCAGGCGGCAGGTGAGTCCCTGCAGCATGCTTCTCCCAAGAGGAAGTCTGAGCGGTCTTCTAAGACCTTTGAGGGCGCTCCGGCGACTGGGGCCCAACATAAGGCAAAGCACTTCGAGTCCGCGGGCAACGGGAGCGCCATTGGTACGGGCTCCGTGGCAGCCAGGCGCAGCATCGCTGACGCCGTCAACCACGAGCCAACACTCCGGCACGGCGAAGAAAAGGAAGTCAGACCACCCAGGTAAGCTTCTGGGGAAAGCCCGGTTGACTCTGATGGAGAAAGCCAAGGGGGAGCAGGGCATTGACTCTCCCCCCACGGTGAAGGCCTCAGATGTGCCCAAGGTTGTGAAGGCCCAGGTTCACCAGGCAAAGGCATCTATTGAGGGAGTGGTGGCGTTCCTGGCAAAGGCCGCGGATGCGGTCCCATTGGACATGACCCTCAAGATGAGAGTTTCCCTGCCTGCTCGGAGGGAATCATCTTTCCTGCCCATTGAGAAGACTCCTGTGAAGACGATGCTAATCATCTCCTCGAGGCTGTCGCCCCTGGCCGAGAAGGGCGGGGCATGGTAGTCCAGCTGGACTCGGATATCTCTTCCGAGGAGGAGCTCTCTGGCCTGAAGACAGTGCTTGACAAGAAGTTCATCGAGGCCAGGTCCTACGGGAAGGACCCCGACGAGGCGGACGTGGAAAGCGACGAGGGAACCGATGAAGGGCGGCAGGGCGGTGAGGAACCAGAGGACACCATGCCACTGCCAACGCTCCCGTCGCAACCACCGCCACCACCGAAGGACATGTCGGCAGACATCCTACAAGCTCTGCACACCCTGTGCTCAGCGATAAGGACAAGGATGCCCGTGCCTCCGATGGGCAATCCCGTGGTGCCTGGACCATCAGGGGACCCACCGCCGAAGAGAAGAGTCCATCTGCCTCCACCCTACCATCCTTCACCTCCATCCCCTTCGCCGAGGGATAAGACGGATATGGAGACGACGGGTACAGGCGACGATGACGGAACGGACCTCCCATCGCCGATACCCAGGGCTTCTCCACCCGACAATATCGGTTTGTTCCATGCCATGATCTCTAGGGCCTCGGAGCTATTTCAACTGAACCCAGAGGAAGAGAAGAAGGAGGGATTCTTTTATCAGTGCCGGGAGGCCAACAGGAAGACCGTGCTCTCGATCCCACTGTTGGACGACATTTGGGACGAAGGACTGTCCCCCCTAAAGAACCCGTACTCTGCCACGGCAAAGAGAGACCGGTACGAGTAGAAATACAGGGTGCCAGACTCTGCAACAAAGTGTCTCAGATCTCAGCCGCCCCCGGTCTCGGCGGCAGCCAGGAAGAAATCTACAGGGTCGCGGCATCGACTTCCATTTCCCCACCGGACAGCGAGGGGATGACCGGTCATCTCGTCGGCGGCAACGACCATTAAGGCGGCCAACGCTCTCGCCATCGTGGCCCACTATGACCGGGAGCTTTGGTTTAAGATCGCCCCTCTCCTGGACTTCTTCCCAGACGACAAGAGGGCTGAGGCCCATGAAATCCTACAAGAAGGCGAGGTGGCATCGGACCATGCCATCACGGTGGCCACGGATATTGCCGACACCGGCTTCTGCCAGATGGGCAACAGTGTTTGCCTTAGTCGGCGAAGTTGGCTGAAGGCCACCAATTTCCATCAGGACGTCCAGACAAGGATATTGGACATGCCCTTCAACAGGAACAACTTGTTCGGCAAGACGGTGGACGAATCTCTGCAGGCCGTCAAGGCAGATACTGAGACGGTTCGTGCCTTGGGCACACTCCAACAGCGAAGGCTGTCCTTTCGGGCCTCCGGAGGCAAGTCCCATGGTGCCGCCAAAGGATTCGGTGGCAACTTCTCTTCGTACCATCAACCACCCCGTTCCTCGGTCCAGGAAGCCTATAGGGGCTGCAGCAAAGCCGGAGGAAATCGTCGTCGTCGCCAAGGCCCCCAAGGTGGGTCATCCACGACGAAGCAGGACTGAACAGGCCGTGACATCGGGCCCCCACGCGAGCACCCCAGTGGGAGCTGGCTGGCGAACTTTGTTAGTGTGTGGAAGTCCATCTCCACCGACTGTTGGGTGCTGGACGCCCTGGCCCATGGACACACCATGGAAGTCCAAAGGAAGTGTCCCTGTGTCCTTCCAGTGGCCAGGCAAGAAAACCACGTCTGACAACTGCTTATAGAGGTATGAGCGATGCTGGAAAAGGTTGTGATAGAACTTGTCCCGAAGAGTCTCTGGGGCTCCGGAGTGTACTTGCGGTACTTCCTCGTCAGGAAGAAGACCGGCGGTTGACGGCCCATCCTGGATCATCGCTGCCTCAACAAATACATCAAGTCCCAGATGTTTCGGATGGTCACCCTTCAGCACGTGCTCGGACTACAAGAGGAAGGGGATTTCCTGTCGTTGCTGGACCTGGAGGATGCTTATTTTCACATCCCCATCCACAAGGGGCATCAAAGGTTTCTAGTCTTTGTGGTCCAGGGGCAACACTATCAATTCAAGGCCCTTGCCTTCGGTTTGAAGTCGGCGCTAAGGGTCTTCAACTGCCTGGTGCCGGTGGCAGCATGGCTGCGCCTGCAGGGGGTCCACATCTACCCCTACCTGGACGATTGGCTCATCCGAGCGAAGTCAAGGGAACTTGCCGGCGAACACACAGGGAGGACCGTCCGCCTACTAATGGAACTGGGGTTCTCGATAAACTATGCGTAGTCCTGCTTGGTGCCTTCGCAGGACGCTCAGTTTCTGAGGTCCAGGCTCCACACAGTGTCGCGCCTGGCTTCGCTGTCGGAGGACAGGATAAAGGCCATCCTGGGCAAAGTACAACGGCTGTTGACCATGGAAATTGCCAGGGTGAAGTCCATCTAGTCCCTGCTCGGCATGATGTCGTCATGCATCTACCTAATTCGTCTGTGCAGGCTGTGGATGCGGCTGCTGCAGGAGTTCCTTGACGCCCGTTGGATCCAAGTATCGGGAAGCTTCGAGGACAAGATCGTCTTCAACGAGACATTCCGTCGAGTGATTCGGTGGTGGGGCATCCGCGCGCACGGACGCCCCCCTGGAGGGATGGGGCACGCACACTTGAGATCTCCACGCAAGAGGCCTTTGGCTACTGGAGGAGAAGTCATTGCACATCAACGTCCTGGAGCTCTGGGCAGTGTTTTGGGCCCTCAAATCTTTCCTTCTGTCCCTCAAGGGCAAGGTGGTGCGGGTCTTCACCGACAACACCACCACAATGTTCTACATCTGGAAGCAGGGGGGCACCAGATCCCTGGCCCGCTCCAAGGAAGCGCAGGATCAATGGCACTGGCCCGTCGCCCAGAGGATGTTCCTGGTACCCTTTCATCTGGCAGGAGTGGAGAACACTGTCACCGACTCACTCAGCAGGGAGCTGCGCTCTTGCCACGAGTGGGAGCTGTGGCAGGATCAGGTGGACCTACTGTTTTGGCGATGGGGCAATCCCCAGATCGATCTGTTTGCGACGGCGACGAACACCAAGTTCCAGAGGTTCGCCAGCAGGTTTCCCCAGCCGGGGAGCATGGGGGATGCATTCTCCTTCCCATGGGACGGCCTGTTCCTCTATGCGTTTCCCCCATTGCTTCTGCGACTCATAAGTCAACTCAGACGGTCCCGGTGTAGGATGATCCTCGTCGCACCGGCGTGGCTGAGACAGATATGGTACCTGGACCTTCTGGACATGTCAGCGTCCCCTCCAGTCAAGCTTCCGGCAGACGCAGATCTTCTTGCTAGAGAAGGAGGCGCGATTCTGCACAACGACCCAGGGTCGCTGAGCTTGCAGGCCTGGCTCCTGCAGCGCTAGAGTTTAGTGGATACGATCTCCCGGCGGACTGCAAGGAGGTGCTTGCCAAGGCCAGAGCTTAGTCTACGCTGAAATGCTACAGCCATAAGTGGAAGAGGTTCGTCGTCTGGTGCCATGCACAGAAACTTGACCCTCTATGGATTACGGCCCCGAAGGTGCTGCCGTATTTGCTGTCGCTGGCCAAGGCAGGGTTGGCCCATGCTTCCATCAAGGTTCATCTGGTGGCTATCTCCGCGACACCAGGACTCTGGGACAGTCGTCGTTGTGGTCACACCGCCTGGTCAAGGAATTCCTTAAAGGACTTTTCTGTTTGCTTCCGACGGTGAAGACTCCGGCCCCGGCATGGGAGCTCAATGCGGTGCTGACTAGGCTCATGGGCCCCCCGTTCGAGCCTATGCATTCGGCACCTCTGAAGTTTTTGTCGTGGAAGACAACGTTTCTTGTGGCCATCACCTCCGCACGACGAGTGGGAGAGATTCAGGCTCTCTCTTGTAAACCACCTTACTTGACATTCCACAAGACAAGGGTGGTGCTGTGGATGCACCCCTCTTTCATGCCCAAGGTGCCGTCGGACTTCCATCTCAACGAGCCCTTGGTGTTGCCGGTTTTCTTCCAGTCGCTTTTGTCGCCGGCTGAGAGGACTTTGCACTCTCTGGATGTGGCTAGAGCGCTGAAGTTGCACGTGGACCGCACGAAGTGTTTTCGGAAGACATCACAGCTGTTTGTCAACTTTGGCCCTGTGAACCAAGGGAAGGCCCTCTCCAAGGCTTCCATTTTTCCATTTCCAGGTGGCTCTCCGGCTGCATCACACATTGTCACCGTTGGCAAACCGACCGTTGTCTGGCTGTCCGAGAGCCCATTCAACCAGAGCAATCGCTGCAACTACTGCGTTCCTGTCTGGTGTGCCCCTGCTGGACATCTGCAGACAGATGCTCAATGTTGAGATGCTTAATGTTGAGCCTTGCCACCTCCCGTGGTTGTGCATGTGTGTACTGCTATGTATTCTTTATTCATGAGCTTGTGAATCCATGCCAGACCCCATGCTGGAGAAGGAACAAGTTACTTACCAGTAACTTTTGTTCCCCAGCATGGGTCTGGCATGGATTCACATGAGAACCCTCCCACCTACCCCTCTCCGGCTCTTCTGTTGGTCCTACTGCCACATTACGTGCTACCAAATCTGAAGATGGCTGCCAGAGGAGGGGCTTAAGTAGAGGGCAGATATTGGCTGGGGGCAGTATGACCCAGATACCAGTGATTGGTTGTAAGAAGAAAGACAGTTCAGAAATGAAACTTTCTTTTTCTTTACCGAGGATTCCCAGCCTGACGACGGGGAGTATTCATGAGCATCTGAATCCATGCGACTCCGGTTTAGTCTTCACTCTCTCAGCTTACACCACATCACACAATAACGTTTTATGGTGGAAGGTGCCTGTGGTTAAGGCATTCATAGAAGGTGTTCAATTATGCTCTCCTGTTTCTAACCCAACTCCTGGCTGGGACTTGAATATTGTACTTACAAGGCTCATGGGAGCCCCCTTCGAGCCAAAGCACAAAGTCAGTTTTAAACATCTAACTTATAAAACTGCTTTCCTTGTTTCTGTCACATTCTATAAGAAGGGTTAGTGAACTACAAGCTCTTTCAGTGCAAGATCCTTTTGTCATTATTTACAAAGATAAGGTTGTGCTACATACTCGTAATCGTTTTTCTCCTAAAGTGTTCATGAGTGTCTGGATTTGGCCAGATGTGCATGCACAATTAACTTAACTTTCCCGAACGGTAAATAAAAGTTGGAAGAGAGCTTATTTTTTGCCTTTTCAAATGTAAAGTTCTAGATAACCTTAAATATACTGCCTTTATTTATTTAATTGTTTATACGGGTTTCGAACCTCTGTTGCTCTGGGTGGTCTTGCTTGCAAGACCAGCGCGTTGCCCCTGTGCCATCCTTCGTTCACAATTTTGGCTGTATTACATATGCACGCCGTCGTTAAAGGTCTCAAGGCATGTTGCACCAAATGTGCCATAAGTCAGGCAGATTTAGGCACGGGTCATAAAGTGAGTTGTTTTTAGGGCACGTCTTGCGATTGTTTGTGTATTTTCATAATACCCATATTTTGATTTATTGCATAACTTAAGTTTCCTGCTTTTTTTTGTGCCCTCACAACAGAGAGAATGGTGGCCAGACTGAGACACCGACATGCTTGGAGGGCAATCCGTCTTAGGGCCCCCCCAGTTCATCTCTTTATATGCAGATGATACTATGCTTTACATAATAGACCCCGATGAGAATCTACCACCAGTCATGAAGGAGATAGCAGAATTTGCGAGGTACTCAGGCTATACAATTAATCCAAATCCAAAATAATCCCCTTAACTCCATCTACACTACAATCACAAGCTACAACACACTTTCGCTGGTCACCTAACAGTGCATGGACGCTACTTAGGCATCATTATGGCAACAGATAGACAAACCCTATATGCCAAAAATTACAAACCGTACCTATTGACTCTCGAACACCAGTTTAAAATGTGGGACAAGCTCCCGATATCTCTATATGGGCGAGTAGCACTCCTTAAAATGGTGGTAGTACCGAAATTATTATACCTTTTTTAGCAACATACCTATATGGCATGGGGGACAATTCTTTAAAACTTTACAGAAATTAGCATCAACCTTCGTATGGGGGGGCAAGGCGGTTAGGCTCCAATGGCCCAAAATGTGTGAGAGATATGTAACTGGTGGCATGGGGGCCCCGGACTTCCAATTATATTTCTATGCAGCTCAAGCCCATTTTGCAAAATATTGGTCAAATACTGCGGAGCATTATGCACACATACAAGCGGAAAAGTTTGCAGCCTCCCCAATAAATCTACAGGCAATGACATTTGCCAAGGCCAGGAAAGACGCAGGCGAGGTGGACCCACTGAACTCTACTGTGCGGGCCTGGGCGGAACTATTACGCAGGCTGGGATGCGGAGATCCATACTGGCCTCATAACCCCCTGTGGCATTATCCAGACTTTGAACCAACTATGGATACGACGATGCAACGCAAATGGGATTCTGAAAAAGAAATGCGCCTGGGCGACCTCTACCCAGAAGGTAAATTTGCAACACTGCCAGTTGTCCAGGAAAAGCTGGAAGCAGGCTTAGTCACCGCTATGCAGTATCACCGTATTAAGGCAGCATGTGGTAAGAAATGGCCATCATTTCCAGACGAACCGCCCACACACCAGTTCTTGCTGGCAGTAATGTCACGTGATGGGTTTGTGGGCAATATATCAGGACTCTATAAAGCGGTGCAATCACACATCCCTTCGATTAACAAAATGAAGGAGAAATGGGAACAAGACTTTGGGCCTCATTACGAGGTGGCCGGTAAGGGGTTAACGGCGCAGCTAAAGGTGCCAGAGCCGTTAACCCCTTACCACCCTTTTACGAGGTCTGCTCGCGGGACCCGCTCTGGACGCCTGGTTTTACCAGACGCCCTTAGTGGGTCCCGCGAGTGGCCCAGCATGCTAACAACGGGCCCGTCATTAACGGGCCCGTTGTTGGTATGCTCCCCATTTCCATTGAGCCCTGTTAGGAAAGATTTCGTAATTGTAGGGAATTTTCCTTCCATGTGGCAACCCCTAAACTTTTTGCTATTGTTTTTAACCTTGTTCTTGACTTTGCCAGAGAAGTACAGCCTTCTGCCGCACTTCTCTGGGCTTTCGCTCCTTTCTTACGGGGAAACTGACATGCCCTTAAGACAGTCAGTACCGGGTAACGTGGTTTCCCGTAGTTTCTTTTATCGTGTCGCAGCTTTAGTGCAACACGACACAAGAGGGCACTGTAAGCTAAGTTACAGCTCTCTTGGGTCTCTAGCCTTCTACGGGCCCTAGATACTCTTTTAGGATGGTATTTGATCGGTGCAAGTCATTCAGGGACTGGAATGGTGGCAGCGATCGTTTTGTTTATTTTGAGCTCCTTTTGGCGTTCTGAGCACGTTTTTTGCACTGAACCCAAAATGGTGGCCTGGCTCCCAAAATGGCCAGGCCGCGAGGCTCCTTTGTCCTGTCCACTGTCCGTCTTGCTCCCTTCACCTTCCCCAGGTCCGGCGACCCGGGGCCTTCCTTATTTGGGCATGTACTTTCCCGCGAAACGTGGTTGCTTTCGCGGGCTTCTACATGTCGTTTGCGTGCCTCCAGGGTGTGGGCTGAGATGTCTGGTCCCAATACACATCCTGGGTGCCAGAGAGTCTAGGGTGGTGTGAATGCCTGGGACCACCGTGGTCCGTGATTGGTCCACGTATGGTATGTGTTTTGATGAGCGGATCTCCCATTGGCTCCCCTCCGTTTTGGCGCGAAGGGAACCGTGGATAAGAGGGGGCTGGAAACACCACTACCATGTCGATCTCCTGAGTTCTCACGAACGAAGGAATACAGGAGCCAAGTATCCTGCAACTACGAGGCTGGACCGAGGAATCGCTGGTGACCCGCTGAAGGAATCCTCCTTTGCACTGCTGTCGTCCGGAGAGCCCCTGTCCTCCTTTGATCGAACCAGAAGGCCTGTACTGGTGCTTCGACCTTTGGAATAGCAGGAACAGCTATTCCCGGCATCTTCAACCATCTCCTGCCAAGTAAGCCTTCGGAAGCGTCTCTGGGCCATCCAGTTGACTGACCAGCTTATAAAGGAGTTTGGCTCTGCAACCGCCGCCAGGTTGGGTTGTATTGCGAGTCCTTGTCCCTCTCCCACGCTTCGTACGCTTGGCGTCCCCAGGTCTGAAGGGAGGAGGGTTCATTTGGCTCGAGTACACCCGGCAGCTCCGTTGTCCTGTGCGGCAACAAAACTGTGCCGGTTTCGTCGATTGGGACGTCTTTTTGCTCTACACGACTACAAAGCGTTCCCTGCTCTTCTGAACCTGCCAGCTGCTGAAACTATCGTGGAGAAGCCTGGGTCTGCTTGCTTCGGGGACCGGTGAGTAGTATATCTAGGATCTGGTCGCCCTCCTGCAGTATCCCATTGCTTTTTCCTGCTGTGTAAAAACAGCACCCTTTTGCCGCGCTCGCGCTCTGCTTCTGCCCGCTGTGGAGGCTGCGCTTGAGTGGCGGAACCTGTTCTTCTTCTGCTGTGCACTAACGTGAACCGCCTGACTTCCTCCGAAGAGCTTCCCCTTGTGCCCGTCGGCACCAGCGTGGCAGGTACTTTGAGCACAAGGCTCCACTCTTCGCAGGGCTCGGACTTCCATCTAGTTAGGTGCCTATGAAGGCGAACTGAGTCGAAAGCATTATCGCACTGCCTGTTTTCCTTCCCTGGCAGGTGGACTACATATTTCGTGCTTTAAACGCTTGCGACTGTGTATTTGTATATATATTGTGTTGATATGGTATGTGTTGGTTTAATATTGTGATATTGTGATTTTCTCGCTACGGTCGTTGTTTTAAAGGCCTTAAAAATAAATGTGTTTATATTTTTGATATAACACCTGTTTGGAGTAGTTTGTAAGCGCTCTTGCTTTGTGTGCTCACTGCGGGCCTTCAGTCACCCTCACCCCTCTTGAGACCTAGTCTTGACCGCCGCGATCGCTACCTTGATTGGTCTGGCTTGTCCAGAGGTTACCCTGTTCCAAGTAATTAGGTTGGCCTTCTGAACTTCTGCGCCACCAGGACAGAGTTCAGAAATCCGTCTTAACAAATTGGTGTACAGCGGTGGGATACGACTGAAGGTATCCAGTGTTGCGCTCGAACTAAGGCATTTCAGGTTATTCCAAACAGTACACGTAGTGAATTGTTGTAATATAACTTTTAAAAGGCCATAGTCCTATCAAACAGTATGGAAACAAATACGTTGTTAACTTTAAATGCTTCCAAATCAGAAACGCTGAAAAAGATGTGTGCGGAGAGAGGTGTTTCCTCTCAAGGCACAAAATTGGAAATGATCCAGAGAATCGTGGCGTGGCAAGAAGCGCAGCTTGACGCTATAACTTCCGAGGACAGTGCAGAAGGTGGTGGGGCTGCTCTCACTGGCAGAACCGACGGTTCTGCCGCTGCACTGATCCATCGCGACCACGAGGACAGGGAGGATGTAATGTCTAATGTTTCCTCTGCCAGTGCTGATGGGGAGGCTATGCTTGAATTCAAGAAGCAAGAGCTGCGGTTTAGGCAGCAGGAGCTTGAATTCAGCATAGCCAAACTAAAAATCGAACAGGCAGAAAAACAAAAAGACAGGGATCACCAGTTGGAACTGGCCAAGCTTCAGGTTGCAAATGGTCCAAGGGTCCTGGACATGGGTCTGGGGCCTCCTCTCATCCACGGTTTCCAAAAGATCTGCTCAGTGTGTATGAAGAGAGGAATGACATTATGGACTGGCTGAATGCGTTTGAGTATGCATGCGAGGTCCAGGAAGTTGACAATGCTGATAAGATTGCGTGGTTGCTCAGTAGACTGCCCCATTCTGGCTGTAGTGCCATTATGGAAATGTCGAAGGCTGAGCGGGCTGATTTCGCAATGTTAAAGCAGACTCTCATTTTAAAGTTTGGGAAGACTCCGGCCCAATATTTAAAGCGTTTTCGAGAGTATAAGAAAAAGGAAGGTGGTACTTGGGTATCTTATGTCGCTGAATCCTTGAAAAACTTAACTGGCTGGGTCGAAGGTTATAAGGTTTCTACCTTCGAAGGCATGATAAATCTTGTCATGCTGGAACATATTTTTGCTTCTTCTTCCCCGGAGCTTAAGCAGCATTTGGCCGATTCGAAGGAGATAGATCCTAAGAAGCTGGCCATTGCAGCAGACTTATGGGTGTCACATTGAGTGTCCCATAAGGACAAAACTCATCCTGGTAAGCAGGAGGAAGGGAAAAAGTCCAAAGATATGGAGGGTGGGGAATCGGCTAAATCTTCTTCCCATAAGGGCCACAAAAAGAAAAACAAGGGTAAGACACAAGAGAACTCACAGGGTAGTGGAGGTCAGCCTCCAAAACAGAACTCTGGTTACAATAAGCCTCCCTACGTAAACAGACCCACTGGGGCTTGTTTTTCTTGTGGAGCAACTGACCATGTGAAGGGGGATCCCCGTTGTAAGGTTAGACCTTTGGGGGTCCACTCCGCTAATCTGGCCTTCTCCTCCTACGAGGAAGAAGAGATTACAGGAGCATCCTTCTCCTCAGACTCATTTCCCAGCGGAATAGAGGCTGAGGTAGTTTTAGTGTCCCTGGGTTCCTGGGAGCCTAAAGTCGCAGAGGCGTATGCTAGGATTCCGGATAATACCAAGCACTACTTTAAAGACAGTGTGCTGATCTATGGAGTGGATACTCCAGCTCTTAGGGATAGTGGGTGCAGTCGAACTGTAGTGGATTCTACCTTGGTAGACTCAGAGGAAGTTGCCAGAGCTACTCTGATGCCCACTAAGTTGGCTGACGGCCCCCTCCGTATGTTTCCCGTGATCCCTGTAAATCTTACTTTAAATGGTACAGCAGTCAGGATTCCAGTGAGCATTCAGAGAAACGTCGCGGGAAAGGTCTTGTTGGGTAATGATCTCAGAGCTTTAGGGCTCATAGGAGACACTGCCGAAAGACCCTACACACGGTCTCAAGCACGGGCAGCATTGGCCAAGTCCAATACGCCGCCCCAGCCGAAGGGGAAACCCAAGGCGAAAGGAGTCTACAAGTCAAGAAGAGGGAAAGAGAATATTCCCCCTAGCTCGCCTACCACTGCGGTGGAGGAAGTTGGTCAATCGCCCGGGCCTGACGAGGAGGTGGCGATGCCTGAAGTATTCGACCCCAACGATCATCCTGAACTAAAAGACTTGTTAGTTGAAGGAGGTCCTGATAGGGACGAATTCAGTAAAGGCCAACGTGAGTGCCCATCTCTGGAAGGCCTAAGGAGACAGGCCTGCTCCCAGCTTGAGGGTGAACCTCCTGGGATGCATAGGATTTACCAGGAAGGTGGACTCCTGTATAGTGAGCCCACAGAGTCTACAGAAGGAGACCATAGGAGGTTGGTGGTTCCCCTTGCTGTTAGGCCCTTCCTCCTGCAGTTGGCGCATGAAGTTCCCCTTGCTGGTCACCTCGGTATGAGGAAGACCAAGCAAAGGTTATCCATGCACTTCTACTGGCCCAAGATGGGGGAGCAAGTAGAAAGTCACTGCAGGAGTTGTGCCGCCTGCCAGTTGTCTGGTAAGGTTGGCGTGACAATCCAAGCTCCGTTGGTACCGCTCCCAGTTGTGGGGGTACCATTTGAAAGGGTAGGGATCGACATGGTTGGTCCCCTTGACCCGCAAACATCCTCAGGCAATAGGTTTATCCTGGTGCTGGTCGACCATGCAACCCGGTATCCTGAGGCCGTCCCATTTACAACTGTAACTGCCAAGCCAGTTGCAGAAGCTTTACTCGGCATGTTTACTAGGGTTGGCTTCCCTAAAGAAGTTGTGCCGGATGATGGCAGCAACTTTATGTCGAAGTATAGGCAGGCTATGTGGATAGAATGTAGGGTCACCTACAGGTTCTCTTCTGCATACCACCCCCAGACCAATGGTGGGGGGCGTTTTAACAGGACGTTAAAGAGCATGATTGGGGCTCTGGAGGAGCCTCAGAGAAGAAAATGGGATCTTCTTGTTTCATGCTTACTGTTTGCCTACCGAGAGGTACCACAGGAGGGTGTTGGCTTCAGCCCCTTCGAACTTCTGTTCGGTCATCCCGTACGGGGACCCTTAGCCATCGTCAAAGAGGGATGGGAGATGCCCACTCCCCCTGTTACTACCAATGTAGTTGATTATGTGCTAGGGCTCAGAAAACGGATGGTACTTCTGGTGGGCTTGGCTAGTGATAAATTGAAGGCAGGGCAAGCGCTGGTGAAACATTGGTACGACCAGAAAGCTTCCCTCATCAACTTTACACTTGGTCAGCAAGTCCTGATCATGAATCTCATAAGGCCTCGAGCTTTACAGGACAAATGGTCAGGCCCTTACCCAGTGGTGGAGCCCCTGGGTGAGGTTAACTATTCGGTGGACCTTGGAAGGCCTGGACAGGCTCCCAAAGTGTTTCACATGAATAGGCTGAAGGCTTTCGGCCCAAGCGTCGAAATCGCAGCACTGCTACTGGCTTCAGATGTTGAGGAAGAGGAGTCTGAACCTCTCCCCGACCTGTTCCCAAGCAGTCCTTCAGTTAGCTCTTTTGAGGGTGTCCGAGTGGCCCCTCACCAAAATGGACAAGGCTCAGTGGTTTACCTTGGACATGAAGTAGGTGGAGGGAGGAGACAGCCTCTACTCAGTCAGGTACAAGCAGTACAAGACTGGCCTACCCCCACTACGCAAACCCCAGTGAGAGCCTTCTTAGGACTCACGGGGTATTACCGCAATTTTGTGGCAGACTATGGCACCATAGCTGCTCCTCTGACTGCCCTCACAACTCCGAAGAAACCCAAGAAGGTAACTTCGACCGACGAGTGTGAGAAGGCCTTCAATGGCTTAAAAGACTCCTTGTGCTTGGCCCCTGTGCTCAGGGCCCCTGATTATCAAAGACCTTTTATCGTGCAGACGGATGCCTCTGACACTGGGATAGGAGCTGTACTATCACAAGTTGATGAGAAGGGTAAGGAACACCCTATCGGTTTTATTAGTCGCCAGCTTAAGGACAGAGAGCTCAGATGGTCCACGGTAGAGAAAGAATGTTTCTCTGTTGTGTGGGCCCTAAGGAAGCTGAGGCCCTACCTCTATGGGACCCACTTCACTGTGCAGACTGACCATAAGCCGTTAAAGTGGCTAATGAACATGAAGGGGGAGAATCCAAAGTTGCTTAGGTGGTCCATAAGTCTACAAGGCTTCGACTTCACTATTGAGCATAGGCCAGGTGTCCAACATAGCAATGCTGATGGGTTGTCCAGAATGTTTAACCGACCTGAACAAGAGACTCATCCAGGGGTGGATTAGTTCCCCCTGTCCATAGTCTGGGAGGGGCGAGTGTTAGGAAAGATTTCGTAATTGTAGGGAATTTTCCTTCCATGTGGCAACCCCTAAACTTTTTGCTATTGTTTTTAACCTTGTTCTTGACTTTGCCAGAGAAGTACAGCCTTCTGCCGCACTTCTCTGGGCTTTCGCTCCTTTCTTACGGGGAAACTGACATGCCCTTAAGACAGTCAGTACCGGGGAACGTGGTTTCCCGTAGTTTCTTTTATCGTGTCGCAGCTTTAGTGCAACACGACACAAGAGGGCACTGTAAGCTAAGTTACAGCTCTCTTGGGTCTCTAGCCTTCTACGGGCCCTAGATACTCTTTTAGGATGGTATTTGATCGGTGCAAGTCATTCAGGGACTGGAATCGTGGCAGCGATCGTTTTGTTTATTTTGAGCTCCTTTTGGCGTTCTGAGCACGTTTTTTGCACTGAACCCAAAATGGTGGCCTGGCTCCCAAAATGGCCAGGCCGCGAGGCTCCTTTGTCCTGTCCACTGTCCGTCTTGCTCCCTTCACCTTCCCCAGGTCCGGCGACCCGGGGCCTTCCTTATTTGGGCATGTACTTTCCCGCGAAACGTGGTTGCTTTCGCGGGCTTCTACATGTCGTTTGCGTGCCTCCAGGGTGTGGGCTGGGATGTCTGGTCCCAATACACATCCTGGGTGCCAGAGAGTCTAGGGTGGTGTGAATGCCTGGGACCACCGTGGTCCGTGATTGGTCCACGTATGGTATGTGTTTTGATGAGCGGATCTCCCATTGGCTCCCCTCCGTTTTGGCGCGAAGGGAACCGTGGATAAGAGGGGGCTGGAAACACCACTACCATGTCGATCTCCTGAGTTCTCACGAACGAAGGAATACAGGAGCCAAGTATCCTGCAACTACGAGGCTGGACCGAGGAATCGCTGGTGACCCGCGGAAGGAATCCTCCTTTGCACTGCTGTCGTCCGGAGAGCCCCTGTCCTCCTTTGATCGAACCAGAAGGCCTGTACTGGTGCTTCGACCTTTGGAATAGCAGGAACAGCTATTCCCGGCATCTTCAACCATCTCCTGCCAAGTAAGCCTTCGGAAGCGTCTCTGGGCCATCCAGTTGACTGACCAGCTTATAAAGGAGTTTGGCTCTGCAACCGCCGCCAGGTTGGGTTGTATTGCGAGTCCTTGTCCCTCTCCCACGCTTCGTACGCTTGGCGTCCCCAGGTCTGAAGGGAGGAGGGTTCATTTGGCTCGAGTACACCCGGCCGCTCCGTTGTCCTGTGCGGCAACAAAACTGTGCCGTTTCGTCGATTGGGACGTCTTTTTGCTCTACACGACTACAAAGCGTTCCCTGCTCTTCTGAACCTGCCAGCTGCTGAAACTATCGTGGAGAAGCCTGGGTCTGCTTGCTTCGGGGACCGGTGAGTAGTATATCTAGGATCTGGTCGCCCTCCTGCAGTATCCCATTGCTTTTTCCTGCTGTGTAAAAACAGCACCCTTTTGCCGCGCTCGCGCTCTGCTTCTGCCCGCTGTGGAGGCTGCGCTTGAGTGGCGGAACCTGTTCTTCTTCTGCTGTGCACTAACGTGAACCGCCTGACTTCCTCCGAAGAGCTTCCCCTTGTGCCCGTCGGCACCAGCGTGGCAGGTACTTTGAGCACAAGGCTCCACTCTTCGCAGGGCTCGGACTTCCATCTAGTTAGGTGCCTATGAAGGCGAACTGAGTCGAAAGCATTATCGCACTGCCTGTTTTCCTTCCCTGGCAGGTGGACTACATATTTCGTGCTTTAAACGCTTGCGACTGTGTATTTGTATATATATTGTGTTGATATGGTATGTGTTGGTTTAATATTGTGATATTGTGATTTTCTCGCTACGGTCGTTGTTTTAAAGGCCTTAAAAATAAATGTGTTTATATTTTTGATATAACACCTGTTTGGAGTAGTTTGTAAGCGCTCTTGCTTTGTGTGCTCACTGCGGGCCTTTAGCCACACTCACCCCTCTTGAGACCTAGTCTTGACCGCTTCCATCGCTACCTTGATTGGTCTGGCTTGTCCAGAGGTTACCCTGTTCCAAGTAATTAGGTTGGCCTTCTGAACTTCTGCGCCACCAGGACAGAGTTCAGAAATCCGTCTTAACAAGCCCTATGGGGGCTCAAATGGGGATGGTCCGGGTTCCCTGAATGGGGAAATACCGGGCCCTCCAAGGTCAGAATGGCCTGGTATTTCCCCATTCAGGGAACCCGGACCTGAGTTTGGAGGCAGCCTTATTAAGGGCATGGGTACCTCCTATCTGGTAATGTGGCTCTTATTGGTGACTATAGTGGAAAACCGCTGGGAAAATCACGGACAATACACCAGGACCATCTCCATGAGCTCTAATCTTCGGCTGATACAATTTTAAATATTAAACCAGCTACATATTACACCACTTAAAATAGCCAAATGTGATCCTTCGAAACAAGCAAAATGCCCCAAATGTCCGCTCCTGAGGCGGACTCAATACATATGTACTGGTACTGTCCCCCTATAAAACGATTTTGGGAAGAGGTGGCTACAATGATAAGTGAGATACTGAACAAGCGGATACCCACCACCCTGCTGAAATACTTACTCAGAGATATAGGGAAGGCATCAATCAGAACTCGCCGGCTGTTCGCGGTAGCTGGGGCAGTTGCCAAAAGAAATATACTAAGAGCCTGGAAAGCAAAATTAGCTCCAACCCGACAGGCATGGCTGAATGACCTGACCAATGTACAGAAAAGAACAAACATATGCCAGTGGGGTATGGCAGTATGGAGGCCAAAATACATCTGGAACCCCTGAGGACAAACCTAAGAGCAGATCGTGCAACATCGGATTCGGACTCTGACGAACCAAGAACGAGACATTGGCTCCCTAGAAACTGTGCCAATCATATACTACTGATGTTGGTGTACAATGTATAGCATTCCTGAGAATATTGTTTTTGTATGTAAATGTACCTGTCAGACAAAGTTTTTTAAAAAAAAGTTTCTTGATTTTTTTATTCTTTGAAAGTTCAGTTACACTGTTTAATGGTCGCTGCCATGTTCGTGAATGGTTCTGTTGCTTGGCATTCCATCTTTGGCGTAATGTGACAGTAGAATGCACAGCAACCAGATTCACCCCCTGTTCTTTTTTAGAAGTGATAGACAGACTTATATCTCCCCCGTGTTGCTACCTTGCTACTTTTATGTGTTCAGACCCAAGCATCAGCCACGCATGCCACATAGAGGAGCTGTATTTTTTGTCATCAGACCTGAAATAGTTCTTATATGATTAACAAAATATTCTTTTTTAAGGCACTTCATATACATGAAGAAAGGATGTGTTACAACAAAAATGCTTTTTTTTTTAATTAAAATATATTTTTAATTGCCTAAAAATATCTCCTGTCAACTAGTAGAAGCAGTTTTTTGTTTCCCCAAAATTCCAAGGGTAGTGCGTAAAATGCTGTCATTTCAGAAACTAATCAGGAGCCTTCAAGCAACACTAATAAACGGACTCCCATCTACGAAACCATCCTTCATAAACATCCCAAAAAAGCACGCTTTTGTCCCTTTTGACTACTCATATATTTGTCATTATTTCTGCTAATGTGAAATTTTTGTATTTGTTGTTTTTCCTCCAGCTGCACCCCCAGGGATGCATCCTCCTCGCTGTCTCTTATTTTTTCGATTATGTCTACCTTGTTGCTCTGCCTCTGTAAGCCTGCATTAGGTAAGCATTCTGTAACAGCGCCACGATGCCCCAAGGTCGATGTGCGCTATATAAATTTAAATAAATAAAAATTATGGGGTGGAATCTGGGGTATCTAATTATCTATATTAGGCAGCTTTTTAACTGGTCTGTGTAACTGGTCTGTGAACCTGATTTTTCTTATTGGAATGTACTATTTTACCCAATTGTTCAGGAGGATTTATTATTCTAAACGTTCAGCTTTACCAATCGTAGACAGCGTGTGGGAGGCTACCGCTGGAGCTGAATGAAGGGAAGAAACATCCCTGTCCCTCTATGCTCTGCTGCTATTGAACATGATGCATTATGAATTTTAAGCACAAGAAAAATAAATTCTCAAACCCCAATCAAGTCTATACATGTTAAAGAAAAATAGCAATTTAAAAAATATGGCAAAGGACTTTATAAGATTCAGAGGTATGGGGAAGCATAAGAGGCAGTAACAAACACGTCACCTCCACTTTTAGCAGTAATAAGCAAAGTGGCAATGCCACTATAAGGTGCAAAATAGTTTGATAAATACATTTCATTCTTTCAATATTTTGATGTGTGCATATGTATACACAAACCTTGCCAACCCGTCATTTCCATCTTCATGCATACTATATAATTACGAGTTACATAATTTTCAAATTGCCTCATGCCCACTTAGCAGATGATTGCCAATTTCTATAATGAACAGTTGGCACATCTTGGCAGATGTCCAGTATGCCCATTCAGAACTTCAGGGCCAGCTTAAGCCCATATCATGCTTCCGTGGGTAAGGCCCCGAGAAGCCAAGGTCCGATCTGGTTGAATTCTTGAATGGTGTCTTGGATTTCTGAGTGCAATTTATTGCTTAAGTTCTTACCTACGAAATTTTAATATTGTAACTATCAGTGATAAATCAGTGACTATCAGTATTAACGGCTGCCAAATATTTGGATGGATGCACTCTGCTGTTTGGAATTGGAGTTTGCACTCTGCTCCCAAAGGTGCTATTTAACCAATGACTTGATCCATTACTCTGTCTAAACTTGGAAAGGGTTTTGGAACACAAGAAGACCAAGGCCCATCTGCTCTGCTGGTTTCTTTGGTTGCCACCTTCTCAAGAGATCAGAGGGAACAAGTGGCTTTGTGCACCCTTCCCCTAGCTCGATGGACATAATTGGGTTGATTCCCGAGAAGGCTTGCTGCTTATCCTTGCATGGATCAGTCATGAAAATGGTGGGAGCACCGGAATCCCTTAGCATTGATAACTGCTAGAATTCAGGGCTTATTGTTACAGAACTAAGAGTTATAAAAACAACTGTACATGTTCCTTTGGGATGCAGTAGTCCCCTTCATTTGAACTGTGATGGCTCGACAGGGACTGCATCTGCCCAGTACCAGAACTGTACCATCTGAGAAAAGCACACCTCCACTATATCCACAACCTTTCACTTTTCTGCTGGCTCCTCACCTTTTCCAGTGCGCCTTCACTCATCTCACTTGCCTGCAGTCCCTTGTTGTTGCCACCAGAACTGTTACTGTCCCATGTGAACTCACAAGTTTGGGCAGCAAATGTACTCCTATTGCGAATAATGGCCTACATGATTGAGCCCTAACTCTGACATGAGGCCTATGTTTTGACATTGGGGAGTAGTATAGCATCAGGAATACATTCTGCTCAGTCAACCAGAGCCTGTTCCGTCTCCCCAATCATTTCAATGAGACAGATATGCGGCAGAGTGGATTAGAATCTGAAGGTACCCAGGATACTATGTAGCATATTCAGAATCCAGAGTGATCATTTGCACTTAAGGTTATTGTTGTGACCTAAACTAAACACTATTATAACTACCTATAATTCTTGCAACAAATAGTCAACTTAACAGAAGATAGTCTTAATTGCATAAAATCTTTGGACTATTTATCATTGAATGGTATGTGTATTATACTGCACCTTAAACGGAACAGTGCTGTCTTTTCGACACTGTGCTTCCTGATACCATTCATCCCATTGCACAGAACACTGATCACACTTTCTCTATGGTGGATCGTAACACTGCCACAGAGTTTATTTTACAGCTCAGTACTCCGACTGTGGCACAATTTCCAGTTTCCCTGGCCATTGTTTTTGCTGAATGCCTTGTCTTCATCCCTCCTTCACTAGACCCTTCTCCCTTGTCACGCACCCGAGTAGGAGGAATATAGTTAAAACGTGGTTTGCGGTGGATAGTTACAGTAATCTGTTTATTCAGCCGCAATCCTTTTGTTTTGAAGTGTCCCAGGCACTTCTTTATTGTCTCCTGATTCTGTGGTCTCTGGCTATTTACTTCTGATCTTCCATGCAAAGGGAGATTCCTCCTAGGGATCTTTGGGCCCACGTGTCCCTGCAATCAAGAACTTGCCAGTGGTAGAAGCCAGGGATCCGTAAATGCTGCCAGCTATCACCAGGAGACTGGTTGCGTGGGCTTATCTACTTTATTTTGCTAGATACCTCCCTGTCTCAGGATCCCGGCTATGTCCCCCAAGCTCCACACTGCATGTTCCTCTTCGACCATTCACCAAGATGTCAATCCTAAAAGGATTAATCCTCTCCTTTCCACTCTGTCTTCCTAGATACCACCTCCAACCCCTACTCTATCTCTCCCTGATTATACTCTTCAGCTTTATCCTTAAGATTTCCTCCAATCTCCTTCTGAGTACTCCTTCCCACCTCCTTTATGATATTTCCTCCAACCTCTTCTCTGGCGTTCTTTCCCGCGGAGTCCTTACAATTTCTCTAAATCTCCTTTCCAATATTCTTTTCACCTCCTTCCTAACACCTTACAGCCCTTTCCTGTAACTCTCGACCTCCTCTCCAATGTTACTCCGGACCTTCCTCCCAATAATCTCTCCTTCTCCCTCCCTCTTTATTCCTGCAGCTTTCTCTTCGACATTATTCCACCCTGTCTCCACTCTTATACAACCCTTGCAATACATCTCCTTCTTTGCAAGCCTCCTCCAAGAGTCTCTATCACCAACTCCCAACAGTGTTCGAAATTAAGATTCGGTTCTTGCTGCAGAGGAAGCAGGAGCGAGTACCCAGTGCACCGCAAATCCAACTTCCACACATTAATTTTCTGCCCATTTTGTATGATTCATAATGTTTAAAAGTATACTAGATTCTGAAATACTCAAGGTTAATGTCACATATGCATGTTTGGGGGAGCCAAAAGTAGCTCCTGGTAGCGGTTGGTTTTAAGCTAACCAGGCTCTCCTAGGCTAGAAGCAGGAGCTCCCCTCAATTCAATTTCGAACCCTGTCCCAATGCTCTCAATACAGCTGAGAAACCTGTGCCTTTTTTATTCTTTTCTAGGTCCTACCTCTGATCTGTGCTACATGAGTGATTGCACTGAGAGGTAAGGTTATACAGTTGGTATTAGTGCACTCTTTAGCGCACATATCGGCAAGGAAGGGCCACAGGGCTGTGCTGCAGACTGCTTACTTGTTGCTTGACTGCCATCTTGGGAATGCGCACTCCTAGTCTCAACAATACTGAGCAGACATCCCTCACACTGTTTGCACCATTGTGTGATCACAGGGTTTTCCGCTGTGAAACTGTACTCAAAAGTACTTAGTTACACTTTGCTATTATGAAGTCATCTAGACTTCATTTCCCGACTTTTCGGCCAGTCGCCCCCAGCTGCATCACTTTTACGCGCCACAGGCTCAAAAGACTTGCGTCAGCGCAAGACTGTTTGATTGCACCATTGGGTGATCACAGGGTTTTACGCTGTGAAACAGTACTCGAAAGCTAGTTACACTTCGCTACATTTGAATTTCATTTTTGCATTATTAACTTACTTTTAACTTTTGATATGGAGTTATATGGATTTTAACTTGTTTTAAATCTTATTTATTTTCCTTGTAAACTGCTGCTCAGTCCATATTGAGAGCAGTTTGAAGCCATCTAGACTTCATTTCCTGACTTGTTGGGACAGTCGTCCACGGCCGCGTCACTCTTTTGTGCCGCAGGGTCAAAAGACTTATGTCAGTGCGAAGTGCTGGCGCAAAGCCTGTTTGTGCCTGTCCAGGGAAGCTCACGGGTCGGCAAGGAACTCTTCTGGCCTGACACTGCCCTTGACGGTGGCACACTGCGCATATCGCTGGTAAGACGTGATACTTTTCACTATCCATTTCAACTGAACTGCTGAGCCATCCTTTAGCTATTGTTGTGCAGCTATATTTGTGCTGTGAGGGAGCAACAATGTTGCAGTATTCCCCAGGGATCTGCAGGGCTTGCAGTTAAATAATGATAGGACTATTACCCTGAGGGTCCTTAATAAATGTAGGCACTTGGGCATTTTAAATACTGATTATGCTCCGATTGTGCGTTCTATTGCTTCACTACAGGTTGCCATGATCAATGCTAGATTGGCAATAAAAAATGCTACTACATTAAATGTTCTTAACATCTCACTGAACCTGGATATTCTTTTTATAATTGAATCCTGGTTCGAAGACTCTGCCACTGCACATTTTCATTTATTGGTGCCAGAGAACTTTCAAATTAAATGGGCAGAAAGAGAGCTCACCGGGGGGAGAGGGAAGAGGGGGCGGGGGGTGGGCGTCGCTATGATTGCTAGATCCCCTTTGGAACTACTTAATTTTCCAGCACCAACTTGGGATACACATTCCCAACTTCTTAGTTGCACATTACTTGCATCCCATAATTGCTCATATCATTTAGTTCTGTGTTATAGTCCCCCAGGTCAAGCTGGCCCCTTCCTACGAAGGCTTTATAGTTATCTTGGAGCAGGAGCTCTACATTACTTAACATAATTATCCTGGGCGACTTTAACATTTGGTGCAATATACCAGACAATTTGGAATATGCACAGCTCAAGCATATTATGTACTCTCACGATCTTTGCTTACTTACTGAAATGGCATCCCATTTAGGTGTCCACTGTCTAGACATAGTAATGTTTAGAGGGAAGACAGTGTATCACCACGAGAACACACTGCTTACATGGCTGATCATTTTGTGGTAAAGTTTGCTATCCCGATGGGACAAAAGCAACACGGAAAAACTACAGATCGCAGCGTTCATCTGATACGCAGTAAAAAGAAAATGGACACCATTACTGGTGCTAATCTACTTAAAGGTTTAACTGCCTGTTCAGCTTATTCAAACTGTTCAGAACTATATGTGAATCTTACATCCTGTCTTTAAAGTAACTGTGATATTTTTGCTCCCATAACTAGCACCAATAAATCTAGAAGCAGGAATAATCAGTGGTACAAGGAGTACCGTCGCAAGGAAAAGCAATGGCTAAAGACTAGATGTCCTGTAGACCTTCTAGATGCACAAACAGCACTAAAAGTGTATAATGAAGGTATTATTTTAGCCAAAGCTGCATGCCTCCAAAAACATAGACCTCGCTCAAGAGACCAAAAGCCATATTTGCAACTGTGAAGAAATTCACCTGTCCGCCATGCACAATTCCGCACCTCACCGCTTCCCTTTCTTTGGCTAAGGAGTTTCATATGTTTTTACAGACAAAATTGATCAGATTAGGAAAAATATTGACCTTGAGCTCTCATCAGTATCAGGCATTGAACCCAATATTAAGACGAAGGCTAAGGAAGACCAGATTTGTCCTAGGTTTGAGCTTAAGCCTGTAGATTTGGAGACAGTCTCGAACCTCATGTCTAAGCTAAAACCCACCAACCATAACTATGCCCCTATTCCTGCTTATCTAGTCACAAGACATGTGGCAGTCCTAAGTGCGCCTGTGCTACCTGTTAAAAATGCCTCTTTAACTCAGGGGTTCTTCCCAATGGAGTTGAAAGTCCTATTTTACACCTCTACTAAAGAAAAATAAACTGGATCACAAGGTATTTGCCAATTACCGCCCCATTGCAGGTCTATCCTGGCAAACCAAAATCCTGGATAAAATCGTTACAATGCAATTACAAGAATTCCTGGAAGATCGGGGGATATTGGATTTGCACCAATCCTGATTTAGGTCAGGACATGGGACAGAGATGGCACTTCGTCAGTCTGGGATGACATTTTGAAGACTGCCGATGAGGCAGTATGTATCAAAGGCTGAAGAGAGGTCCAGCATGCTAGTTATGCTGGACCTCTCTTCAGCCTTCGATGCAGTTGATTTGCAGATACTTATCTCAAGACTCTCTGCAGTGGCTCAGGTTTCCAATGAGTCACTGCAATGGTTTACTTCCTTTTTTAAAAACTGAACCCAGCAAGTCCATTTGGGGACTTTTATCTCCAATTTTTTAACAGTTAAATGTGGAGTGCCCCAGGGTCCCTCCTTGTCACCATTGTTATTTAACATTTATATTAGTCCTTTGCTGGACATTTTCTCTGAATTTGGATTACATTATCATTCCTCCGCCGATGATGCACTGATCTATGTTCAGTTAAAAGAACCCATGGAAGCAACTAAAAGAGTGTTAGCATGTGCTAGTAAAATAAAGAGCTGGATGGTGGCTAACAAGCTCCAGTTAAATCCAAGTGAAACAGAGAATGTTTTGTTCAGACCTAAGACAAAATTGGCTAACACTTTACAACATCTGCCCTACCCATAACTCTTTGAGGTCCCCACATCATTTGCCACAAAGGTAAAGAATCTTGGATGCACTTGGAAGACACATTTAAGTTGCAACCTGCAGGTAAACGATATGGTAAAATCTGTTTCTGATGCTTTCTAATCTGCTTAGAATCACATGCTGTGGATATGGTCTGACATCCAGTGGTAACGGCAGAGTATTGCATCTGGTCTTTTGAGGATCGAAAGGGGACGTCGGCATAGGCATATCTGTAACACTATCCCTATCGTGACGTGTAGTGTACCCAAAATCCTTCACGCGCCGACGTACCTCAGATTGTTTTTTTCCGCCCAGATAACTGGTCGCCCTTTGCAGAGCTCTTTCATAAGAGTTATTGTTATTACCTTATTCATCGACTTTGTCGATTATCCCCTTAAAAAGTCCTTTCGACGGTGCTTCCTGTACTACGCCGAAGACTGCGGTGGACTTTCGAGGCCTGCGATCCGACGGCAGAGCCGTCCACGTGGCCGGGCCCTCTGGCCGGCCTACACAGTAGGGAAAGTGTGGTCGGGGTGGCTATTTTCTTTCAGTTATGTCTCATCTCTTTCCCCCTATTTGCTCCTCGCTATGGAAAGGACGCCATTTAGGTTTTGCCCCTCTTGCAGTGCCAGATACCCTTGGAAGGACAAGCACTCTAAGTGCAACAACTGTCTGCCCCTTGACCACAACAAAGCACAGTGCGCGGCCTGTAAACTCCTGTGCCCTAAGACGCTTAAGGAGTGCCGCGTTAAGCGGTGGGCAGCCTACAGCATGTCGCAGGCTGGATCCTCTTCCCCCACCGCTGTACCCATTGAAAGTGACGGGGGGGACCAGTAATGACCAGGCATCCGTGTCAGATGCCATTGACCTTACGGTGGACCTTTCAGGGTCCGCTATGCCCATCCCCAACCCTGATAGGCCTGACACGAGTCATGCTATGGGAAAACACCCGGCGACGGGGGCGTACAAGATTGCAACACTAAACACACAACCCCGGTCCCGGTTTTGACGGTGCCATCAAAACGGGCAAAAGCGCCAAAGTAAACCACCAAAACTTTTGACGGGATCCTCTGGTCCTCAGGATCAGCAGCCTTCCTCGCAAACGCAGCAGCGTCTTGCGACTGGGCCTCCTAAAAACAAAAGGGCGCTACCCCCAAAACCCATTCGGCCGTCAAAGTGCCTTTAGCTGATGCTTTGGCGCCCCCTAAGGCCCCGTTAGGAGATAGATCTACCGCTAGGCCTCAAAGTCAACAGGCACATCGCCCCGATTCGCCGAACATCTCCGAAAGCATCACTAGGATTGCTTTGGCAGTGGGGTTGAAAGAGAGGTCTAAGGAGACGACGAAGCACAAAGAGCGGCCTGCGGACACGCCACAGTGTCCCAATGCTCATGGGGACTACGTAGAGAGTCGTGTGCCGTTGTCAAGCTCTATTGGAAACAAATTTCAGCGCCATAGGGAGGAAAATGAAAATGTTCCACCCTTAGAGCCCTCTGGCTCATCTAGATGGACCAGAGAAAAATTTGAAGGGTGTATGGATAGATTGGAGAAATTTGTCTCGTTTTCAGAAAACCCTACCCCCAAGAGACCTCGGGAGGACCCTCCTTCTGTGCCAGCTTCTAAGTTTCAAAGAACTTTAGAACCCACTCAGGAAGATTACACTTGTGTCCTCTCTGAGGACGAGATCCACATGGACACGTATCAGGACATTTATGACCAAGAGGAGGATACCACCTTCCTAGAAGACTACACTGTAGATGAACAGGCGGATCCTACAGACAACTTGGAGGATAGCCGCCAGGTGGAGGCAGAATCCTGGGCGCTCCATACTCACGACCAGGACCATGATGTCCTATGTTTGGATTCACCTCCCTCCACTCCGGCCCGCCAGGCTTCCCCAGTGGATTACCAGATGGCATTTAACGCCATCTTGAAAAAGGCAGCTGACCATTTTCAAATTGCCACCCAGGAGGCCTTGCCTGAACAGGATTTTGTGGAGAATATCCTCAAAGAAACCCCCCCCCCTCCAGCGAAGCCATTCCTCTTTTAAATTCCATTAAGAGGAGATTGGCTCCTTCATTGGTCACACCAGCCCAGACTAGGGCAGTCAATGGGAGGGTGGAAAAGCTATTTTGCCCGTCGCCTACTGACCCTACCTACATTAAGGGCCATGCCACCCCCGATTCCCTAGTGGTTACCACCACCAGGAAACGTGCGGGGGTACCCCTTTCCACGGGAGAGGCACCTCCCGATAAGGAGTCGAAAAGGCTGTATGCTTTGGGAAAGCTTATCACCACAGCAGCTGCTTTTTCCAATCGCATAGCGCACAGCACGTTGCTTGCGAGTTACGCCGATGTACAATGGAACCTACTGCAGGAAGGCCTCCAGGAGGTGCCTGAACCCGCAAAAAGGAAATTACTTGCCATGGCGGCCGAGGGCAGACAAGTCAATCAGAACGTGCTGAAGAATACCCTGGGTGCTGCGGAGATGACGGGAAGATCCCTGGCACCGGGCACCCTGCTCAAACGGCATGCTTGGCTCAGGAACTCGGGCTTCAAGCCAGAGACCCAAGCAGCTCTTACTAATAAACCTGTCGAGGATACAAACCTCTTTGGTAAGGCAGTTGATGCCCTCGAGACTGCCAAGAAGGAGCATGAGACTCTGAAGTCCCTTCAGCAAATCACACAAAAACCTTCCCCCCCATAGGGGGGGGGGGGTGGACTCCTGCTGGTCCTTTCAGGGCCAATCCCGTTCCACACAAAATCAGTATAATACTGGAAATACCTGAAACTCAGGATAGGCATCCAGCACCCCTGCCAACTATCCACCCAGAGAACAGCGGTGCGGGAAAGGTAGAGGCAGAGGCCCCAACTCCAGGGGAGCCGCAGTCTCGGTCAGAAATGACCTACGGATCCAGGTTCCCTCCCATGTCACCCCGGTCGTGGGGGCGCTTAACATAGTTCCTGACGGCATGGGAGGGGATAACGTCAGACCAGTGGGTTCTCAGACCATCGCCCACGGGTACTGTGTGGAATTCGCCCGACTGCCACAATTCAGACCGCGCAAAGCAAGACACCTGATGGCAGACCACCTGCGGATCCTGATAGAGGTGGAAGCACTTCTGGAAAAGGACGCCATAGAAGACGTCCCTATTTTTCAGGTAAACAAGGGTATTTATTCAGTGTACTTCCTTGTACCCAAAAAGGACCTCACCATGCGCCCTGAACTGGACTTGCGCCCAGCGAACAAATTTGTCAAACTTCAAAAGTTTTATATGGTACCTCTACAGGAGGTTATCCCACTGTTGAAAGAGGGAGATTACATGACAACACTGGACATGAAAGATGCATACTTTCATATTTCAATGTTGTCAGCGCACAGAAAATACCTAAGGTTCATGATAAAGGACAAGCACTACCAGTTCAAGGTACTCACCTTTGGCATTGCCTCGGCGCTAAGGGTGTTTACAAATGTCCTGGCAGTAGTGGCAGCACACATGCTGTAGACTATCCATCCCGGTTTACCCTTACCTCGACGACTGGATCATAACAGAGGACTCTTACGAAACATGCCTATTGAACACTCAGAAGACAATAGACCTCTTGTTCAGTCTGAGATTCTCCATCAACGAGAAGAAATCCAGCTTAGACCCCAGTCAGGTCAAACAGTTGTTGGGGGCTCTAAATCGGACCAAAGACGGCCTCGTCTTCCCCTCCAACGAGCAGGTTCAGAACATGCTTTCTCAGATCGCTCAATATGTAGCCAGTCGGGAAGTGACGGCACGCAAGGCCATGCGACTGCTAGGAATGATGGTGTCATGCATTTATTTAGTTCCTCACGCACGGCTGCGCATGCGTCCCATGCAAGAATGGCCCAACAATGGGAAGATCTGGTAGTTGTCTCGCCAGCCCTCGTTCTCTCTCTGCAGTGGTGGTCGAGGGGAAAAACCTCTTGAAGGGGAACACCTTCACCACCCCTGCAGTAGAAGCCACTCTCATGATAGACTCATCTCTAACGGGGTGGGGGGCTCATCTGCTACAGCAAACAGCGCATGGAGTGTGGTCCCCACAAGTAGTATCCAACCACATAAACCTGTTAGAGCTATTAGCAGTATTCAAAGCACTGAAGGCCTTTCAGACACAGCTACAGGGGAAGCCAGTTCTGGTCTTGACAGACAGTACCACAGCCATGTATTACTTAAACAAACAGGGGGGCACACACTCTCCAGGGCTATCCAAGCTGTCCCAGAACATTTGGATGGGGACTCTAAAACACAAGATGTTCCTGCTGTCCCAACACGTTCCCGGCAAACTCAACCTTCTAGCGGACGTGCGCAGCAGAGATTTCCCACTGCCCATAGAGTACAAATGGCATCTACACAAAGACATCATCTCCAACGTCTTTGCAGAATGGGACTTCCCAGAGCTCGACTTGTTTGCCACTCAGGAGAACGCCCAATGCCAAGTCTACGCCCCCAGATATCCCCAGAACCGCTCCAAGGGGAACAGACTCTGGATAGCATGGTCAGGGAAATTTGTTTACGCTTTTCCCCATGACTCCCCTACTCAACAAGGTTGTGCACAAGATGCACCAGGAACCAGTCACCATGATATTGGTGGCCAACCCTGGTTCTTATTTAAATGTCCCTCTCTCCTCCTATGAAGTTGCCCTGCCCATACAACATGTTGTCTCAGGACAGAGGGGAAACCCTACACCCATGCCCACAAACTCTGAATTTAGTGGCCTGGCTCCTGAGGTCATAGAATTTGGACACCTTCAACTTCCTCAGAGATGCATGGACATACTTAGGGAAGCTAGGAAATCTAACACCCGGTATTGCTATTCCAGTAAGTGGAAACGCTTTGTCATCTGGTGCAATACCAAAAGCATCAACCTGATTGACTGCTCTCATACCCACGTTGTGTTGTACATGACTCACTTGTTGGACTCGGGACTGGTTTTTAATTCCCTAAAGGTTCACCTAGCTGCTCTCTCAGCCTACACTATGTCACAACAAAAGGTGTTGTGGTGGAAAATACCTATAATTAAGGCTTTCATCGAAGGGGTTAAAAGAATTCATCCCCCCAATTCAAACCCAGGTCCAGACTTAAGGGGTCTCCCTTTGAACCTATGCATAAGGCAAGTCTCAAAGACCTTACTTATAAGACGGCTTTTCTAGTGACTATCACTTCTATCAGAAGGGTTAGTGAACTACAGGCCCTCTCGGTTCTAGACCCTTTCGTTACAATCCACAGGGATAAGGTGGTTCTGCGCACTCATTCCCGATTTGCGCCTAAATTCACTTCAAAGTTCCATGTGAACCAATCAATTGAACTACATACTTTCTTCCAGAATCCCACTAACATGGCCGAAAGAAGCCTACACACACTAGATGTGCGCAGTCATGTTTTACGTGGAAAGAACTAGACCACTGAGGAAGACAAACCAGTTATTCGTCTCGGTGGCAGCTTATAGAGAAGGGGATCCTGTCTCTAAATCTGCAATCTCTAGGTGGATTGTCAAATGCATTACACTATGCTACACTCTTGCTAAGAGAGAACTGCCCTTCAAGAATAGAACACACTCTACTCCGAGGGCACTGGGATTTTGGGTACACTACACGTCACGATAGGCATAGTGTTACAGATACGCCTATGCCAACGTCCCGTTTCGATCCTCGAAAGACAAGATGCAGTACTCTGCGGTTACCACTGGATGTCAGACCATATGCACAGCATGTGAATCTAGGCAGATAAAATCATCAGAAATGCTATTACGGTGAGTAATGCATGTCATACTGGCCATCTTAAAACTGTTAAAACCTTTGTTATGGCTGATTTCACCCAAAGATCGTTCCCTGGTTGTTGGTGCACTGGTTAATTCCAGGTAGATTATTGCAATGCCCTTTTAATGGGAGTTCCAAAAACGCAAATTCAGCTTCTGCATGTTGCGCAAAATTGAGCCATTAGGCTGTTTTTATTTCACTGTCTCGATGCTCACATATCTCCCGGTTTCAGAGGAACCTTCATTGTTTACATATACAGCAAAAGGTGTTGTTTAAGACCCTTTGTCTGACTATTAAATTCCTCCATGGGACTGCTCCAAGATATCTTTTGTCAAAGATGTCTGCCTATCACCCAGATAGGTGTCTTCAATCATCAGGACAATACCTATTGGTGATTCCTACCCTCAAAATGTGTGACCTGGGGTGATAGATGTTTCTCCTGTTCAAGGCCAAGAGCATGCAATGCCCTACCTTATGACCTTCGGAAAATTGATTCCCTTCTTGAATTTAGGAAAAAGCTGAAACCTTATCTATTTGATTAAATGTGCGGATAATGCTGGCTTTCTGGTTTCCCCTGTTATTCCATCTGCGCCCCGGGTGCAATTCTTTGCTTGGTTCCAAGTTGGATATTTGCATTACCAATACGAAAATACATTCATTCATTCACACTGTGTCTAACCATAAGGCTGATGCAGCCTGTGACTAGCGCTGCAACGTGAGTAGCGGCACACAGCCCTGTTTATGCCTAAAGTGGATACTCCATTTTCTCTGTGTTCGCTGGTTCAGTATAGTGGCACAATATGACCGACCTCCACGCCACAACAATAATATAGTTAAAACTTGAGTCTACCATTAAAGCGTCAGGCATATCACGAATCTACTATAAAAACTGGCATATGGTGGTGGTCTAGGCCATCCCGCCTCCAGGCCCAGCAAAACGCAGTGGGTGGTGGCACCCAGCCTCCACGACCAATCCCCCCAGCACCTCCAAAGAAATGCATGGGCTTCATCACAATTTTCAATATAACTTAGTATTTCTGTGGGCCTTATTCCAGCTTTCATAATGCAACTCTGCTTTGTTACAATGACCTATTGATGGCTTTACCACTCGCTTCTTTGCGTGTCACATTTGCTGATGTGCACATGATCTGGGTTCCACTCTCCCCCCTGTCTTGTCTCTTCCATGCCTTCACTGCATTCCCTACTAATTTCCCACACGTCCTCCAACTGGCTGTTAGGGAGAATTCTCTCTTTAGGCCTAATGTCCTAACCTAGTGAGTCCCCCAGCAGCTTTGCTGGATTTCTGGAGTTTGTTTTTTTCTCCTGCCAAGAGTGAGACTCTTTTTCTCCCACTCTTGGACATGATTTATGGTGTTCCTTTGACTGTTATTTTGTTTTATGGGCTATGGGGTCCTTTACTCCATAGGGTCTCATGTGTTTTTACTATGTGTGTTACACAGCACCCTCCGTGCAGTAACACAGGGGTGTCATAGTGACCCCCCACCATAGACTCCATACCCTGGAACTGACTACTGTCTCCCAGGGCATGTAAAGTCACCATTGGCTTTACTAGTCCCAAATTATTAACAGACACCAGTACAAACCATCATATTGTGGACGTACTGGTCGGGGCAATTAGATTGCCCTGGGGTCTGTTAGTCGAGGGGGCACATCTCCGTCCCCCCTGATCGAGTTTTGGCTGGTGGCAGTGGATACTACTTTTTATATTCGACCGCAAATATATTCCTATGGGATTTTCCCATTGTTCGAGGCTACCAACTTTAATTATTTAATTCTCATAGCCTCGAACATACCGCCGGTTTATTTAATTAATATTAATTCGCTGGTTGGTATTTTTTGCCAGGACTCGATTCTAAAATGGCGTTTGTGTTCTTTTCTGTGACTCCAACCAAAGTCGAGCCCTTTGTTCCACTTTTTGGCGGGCTTCTCCCCAGAAGCCTCCAAAAGTGGTGCCACTCTGTCTGGGTACCACAGGGGGTGTAGGAGGGGGTTTAGGCACCCTGGACTGAGTTACCCTGGTAACTCAAGTCGCACTCTTGTGTGATTGGCCCAAGTGGTGAGCTGGCCGGCTCACCACTTAGCATGTTTGATTGACAGCTAGGCTGAGTGAATGGGGGTATGCTGCATAAAAGCAGGGCTTTGGGGACTGGAACTTCAGAAGTCACCACAGGACCTGAGAATCCGACGAGGGAAAAGCTAAGCCGACCTACCACGACAACACCACCGGTGGAGCCCTGCGGAACCGACTCACCACTTCCCGACGACAGAGAAGATCTCCCGGCTGGAGAGGCTTCTTCCCCTGACTGGTGGGCACAACCAGTTTACCTTCTTCTCTTCGCACCTCAGACCAGTCTGTGGTCGAATTGCCCGTGCCAAGCACCCTGGCAGCCGGATAGCCACTTGCCACTGGACCGCGAACCAACGGACCGCTCCTTGTACCTGAGAAACTCCATGGCTGGTTTCTTCCCTGGCAGTGCAACGGACTCCTGTCTTCCTCCCCGACGAGATCCTCTCTTCCCCGGACGAAGCACCGACTTGCATCCGCTGCCAGGAACAACTGCCCCCGCTGGAGTATTCTCACCACTTTAAGATACCGTGTCCGCCAGGCCTCCCTTTCTAAAGATTGCTACAAGGTAATAATAACCCCTTAACCTTCTGGACTGGGCTGGCCGCCTTGACCCTTTAACTGGTCCCTTTCTTTGGTCCAACTCCTTTTTGAACCGTTACAAGACTTTTGTGCACTGCAACCGTGTGACCTTGGACACATTTAGTTTTGATCCTCGTAAAGCCGGTCCGGCCTTCTGACTCTGAATTCACGGTGTTACTTTGCCTTCCTCTCTTGTTGTGTTCGTGAAAAAGTGTTGGGATCTGTTTCATTTGATTCTCTGCTTTTCTCTCCCTTTTTAAAACGAATTATTAGAGTGCCATCTACGTTAAGCGCTCACCGCTGTCTGAAAATAAGTGGGGCTTTACTTAAGACTTGTCTAAATATTCTTTTAAGGGAGTGTATATCTTTTAGTGACCGTGTTTTTGAATTGCTTACTATTCGTGCCTGTGTGTTTTTCTAGATGTGGTTTTAAATAAATAATTATATCTCTTTTACACCAAGCTCTGGTCAGTGTTTACTTGTTCTACTGTGTTCTTGTGACCTATTGTGAATACTCAGTATACTGCCTAACTCTTCTTGAGGGAAGTCTGACTGCTCAGCCACAGCTACCAAGTGAATCTGTGTGGTACAGACTGCTACCAAGTGGGTTTACTGCCAAACACCTGTAGTCCTAAATTTTTTGCAGTGGTCCCAGAGGGAACTGCACATGTTTCTGCCGAACACTGGCAACCTCGCCTTTACTGACAGTCTTTACCCGTCCCCTGTTCTCATACCTTTCCAACCACCCCTGGGGCTGCAGCACATTCTTATTCATTCTATCACTGTCTAGTTAGGGTCATGGTCCAGTTACACAAGCCACCCAACCTCCCTCCCATCCACGCTTCTCACCTACCACACCTGGAACTTCCATGTGTGATGGGGGTAAATTACAGTTCTGTGAGGGGGTGGAAAAGCTACTTTGCCTGGAAATGATTTCCCTTCATTTTGGGATTCTGCGTGCGGCTGAATATGCAGGATCCCATCTGGATCACCCCATTTGCCATCCAAAGAGTTGCATTTACAGGGAGAAACAGTCTTAACAAGAGCTTAATGTTAAAAAGGCAGCAAGAAGGGTTGAGCATTGTGGGATCCCCAGGTTACGTGGGTGTATCTGAAGTAAGATCTGCTAGTTCCTTTCTAGGGAAACCTTTTGACCTGCTCTAAGGCTATACCTTTTAAACGGTGGATGATTCAAACCTGTGTGTTGGGTTTCATGTTTTACACAGCCGAGAGGTCTAGTTAAATGAGTGCAGCTGATTTGTTGACCAAAGATGATAAAACTTCTGAGCAGTTGTCCACGAGCACTGGCTCTGTGGCTCTACTTGGTCCGAAGCCAGAGTAGCTTTGGTGTGTGCTCGGAGGTGGAGTAGGGCAAAACTTTCTAGAATTTCTGTTCTAAAGGCAAGTTCTGAATTGGCCTGTAGCTGGCAATAACTGTTGGATCAGTGTTTACCCCCAACGCAATCCTATTTAGAATACCAATTGAGATTGAGGGGGACAGTCCTGAGCTTGGGCTTTTGTTTCGAGCCATGTTAATGTTGATGATGTATTTTATAAGGCAAGCACAGTAAGGGGTTTTGATTCCTCGGAATGCTTTCGATATGCTTAACAATGTTTGTGATTTCTGGTACTGACACCGGCTGAAAGGAAGAGAATTGAACAGATTTCTTCAGAGCATCTGTTAAAGGGTTTTGGAAGTTTTTGATGGGAGCATGTTATTTCTGAGGGCATTACTTGCTCTTTAAAAAAATGTACTTTGTCATTTGTTAGATGTTGGCAAGTATTTGAGAGGCAGAAGGTTTGTCGGGTTTCTTCCTCTCCTTGTAGATTCTGAATCAGAACGACTTTATGGTAGGCTCTAAGATTATTGCATGGATCAAGCCCTTTTTTTGCACAAGATTCTTTCTGCTAGCTCCTGGCAGGGACTCTGCAAGCAACTTTTGCAGATTCCAATTTTTATTCCTGCTATAATATTTAACGTTGTTTTCCCTGAATTATTTATTTTATTTTTATGTGCTTGGCCTGTGTCCACCTATTTATTTTTGCTTTACTAGTACGTTTACTTCTCATCAACGAGGGTGGTGCTAGGTGGTCTAGGGTACAGGTGATACCTGCATGGAGAGCAGAAGTTATTATTTGTCATGAAGTGTGGTGCTGCCATTGCAAACAGTATCTTGGAAGGAATTCCCAAAACCTTTGGGGAGACCTTCCTCTCTGGTCCAACCAGGAGGGAGACGGATTTCCACCAGAAGGTGGTCGGACCAGAACACTTCTGTAGAGTCTGTGTATTTCAACTGTGTGTTCAGTGTTAGTTCAGTGTGAAAAGAATAACCAGACTGCTGCCATGTTTATGGGTCGGACCTCTTAGGAGTTGCTTAAATCCCAATTTGGTCATTTATATAGAAAAATGATTGGCCTTAATTGTTTGTGATGTCTTCAACTCCGAAGTGATGGTCACCTATGCTGATGACTTTGCTGGTTACCATCAGGTTCATCCATTCGTCTGTGAAATTTGAACAAATGGGTTAAGTAACATTCGGTTGGGTAATGATGGCATGTTTTACTGCAATGCATAGAAGATGAAGGGGGGAGTTTGGAATCTGACATGAAGCTCTGTTTAAATACCTGATGTTGTTATATATTGATTTTCAGATGACATTTGATTTTAAAGTGTTTTGGATTTTTGATGTTAAGGATCATTTCACTGGGCAGTCATTCAGAGTACAACAAGGTGACTCTGTAACTTGACTTAACGAACGTACATCATTTTATAGTGTGGGGCCATTAGCGTATTGAGGCTGGCAATGCAATTATTGTTTTTTTTTTTTAACATTTCTGATCTGGCAATTAAAATATGCCACAGTACTTGTCATCTGTGCTTTGAGGTTCAGGACCAGGTGCCAGTTAGGAGGTTAATAATCCTTCGAGGGTCCTGAGGTTGGTGGAGATGTATCCTGCTTCACCTTGTCCCCACAGCCGGCTTCTCTTAGCTGAAGATTTTGTTCCTAATGTTGAAGTGTCTGGTTATGGTATTGATCCATGAGGCCCCTCTTGCTAGTATTACAGTGAGTGAAGAAAGATAGATGGTTTTGAGTGGTGTGAGGATAGTCGACCACTTCTGCTGGAGTCTTGTAGGGTTGAAAAGGAAACAAAGATGTCATCCAGTTAGCTTTGACTGTTTTGAGGTGACTAAAGTAAGCTGCAATATTAGTCCATGCTTTAGAACTATACTGGATTATAAAACCGTTTGTGTCAATAGTAATGGTATCCAGGTTTACAAAGCTTCCCCTTTTTGTATGGGGAATTTACTGGCAAAGAGATGGAGCATGAGGAGGACTTTCCTCCAGTTGTTTAGTTCTAAGGTATGTAGCAACAAAGTAGTTGTGCTCCAGATTTTGAGTTTGTTTATTTGCCATGAACTTTCAATTTACTGACTCAAGGCTATGACTGTGCATACCACCTGCACCTTCTGCCTAGAGAAGTAGTGCAGGACTGCAGCAGAGAGTGCCATGATGGGGGCATAGTGACCGCTTCCATCCCCAGACCATCCGCCTGTCAGATTGAGAGGAGTGGAGTACGCCATGTAGCAGTTTCCAGATTAAGTGAGTGTCCAACGCTCTCTTGTTTTCCTTTGAAGCCGAGACTCAGTTTTGTCAGCTCGTCCACCTTCCACTTTGTGCTGCTTGGCAAAATAAAGTTATTCCTCCTTTCACATGAGTGTGGAGAGCGGACTGCTCCTCTTGTAAGGATACTGCAATAATTGCATTTTTGTGGGCCCTGACCATCTCCATTTCTGCAACAGTGCTTACAGCACCTGAATAGGCCTGCCATCCTTTTTCCCCTTCCCTCCCACCAAGGCCCTGATTGGTCAGTGCCTAAGAGCACATCACCGGAACATCTCTACTTCTGAGATCCTGCCAGGGCAGTCTTGCCCGGGGCTGCCCAATGGCCACAGGCAAAGGGCAGCTCCCTTGGGCAGCTCCCACCCCGTTTGCCCTGTTCACCCGTGAGAGCCAAAGCCAGGAATTACAAGCTACCTGCAACAACATCAAGGTGAGTGCCGCTCACCCACTCCAGAGCCAACTGCATAGTCCTTAACTCCTGCATTTAGTCTGTCCACTACTGTGTTTTAAATATCCTGTGATAATAGGATCCATACTGCTTTTCTTCTCCATTACTGCATTTCACAGTGACTAGGTCTGTTCCCCCACCATATGTTACGATAATACAAGCCTCTACTGAACTTAACTCTAATTTAAACTGTATCCCTGAGGTGGACCCAACTGAAACTAAACCCTGCATTGTTCTAGCAACTCACTGACCTTTTAACTATTCAATCTGACCCTCCCAGTGTGTAGCCTCTCACTATAAAATTTCCTTTTTTTTTTTAATATATACCTGTTTCACATCCAGCTGAATATCCGCCTACATCCCTGCATTTCTTTTAGCTCAATAGTTAAGTGTAGCCCGCCCTGTTGAATATCGGAATATTCCCTCTGGATGAACGCACCCCACCAAACCACTCCCTTACAGCCGCCCACCCCTCTTCAACAGCCCCACACTGCCCTGTGGGGGAATACGCCCACCAGACCCCTTTGCTCCAACTGCCCCACGCCCCTCAACCCCTCCTGTCATCCCTCACATCAATGCCATCCAGAACCCCCTCTGCCTCAGCTTTCCCATTCCTAAGTGTCACCAGAGCATCCCTCGCCATCACCCCATCGGCAGACCCACCAACCCTTCACACACACACCACAGACACCCAAGAATCCTTTCAAACACAATCTGCAACACCCATACCATCTCAACTCTGCATGCCTCCCTTTACCTGCTCCCTTCATCCCTACCGACACACCTTACTCACACAATTCCCTCGCCCCCCCATATCCTCCAACCCAGTAAAATCCCTCTTCAATAAATCATTTAATGCATACCCCCACCCCAGCAACCTCAACTTCACCAGGGAAATCAGCAACCCAACGTCATCTCAAACCTCACTCCACCCGCCTTGCTCCAACCCCACTCTCTGAAAAAGTCCCACATGTCATGAACACTCTTTCCCCTGACACCCCTCCACTTTTAGACTACTCCGCCTACCCTCCCAGCACAACCCCCCTCGCCGGGATCCACAAGGGCCAACCACCATCACCCTTCTTGGCCATTCTCATGCATTCTCAACGCCAAATCTGTTGGCAAAAACAGACACCAAATTTTCGATTTCATCACCTCTGAACACCCAGACATCCTGTTCATAACAGAAACCTGGTTCTCTGAGATGATTTCGGACAAATCGAACACAAGGCATTCCCCCTGATTACACACTCATCACTCACAACAGAGCTAGCATAGCAGGCAGAATTGCCATTATCTACAAACCTCACCCATCTATATCCCAATCCAAGGCACTGGCATGCAGAGCAGACTATGAATCGCTCCTAGTGAAATTCATCATCAACCTCTCACTCACCCACAGAGTCCCGCTCATCTACAGACCTCTCTGCTACAATAGACACTTCACTGATGCCCTAAACGACTCCCAAGCGGCCATCCTGGTCTCCCACCCCTAATAGGAGACCTCAACATATGGTTCGATGCCCCTGACAACCCCATGACACAACCATTCCTGATCAACCTGGAAGCCCTCAACATGATTTAGCAGGTAACAGGTGCCACCCACACAGCAGGACAAATTCTTGATGCGATCTTCAGCTCCACTGACTTCATCTCCACACTTCCCCCACGGCCGCTCATGTGGACGGGCCACGCAGCCATATTTTTCTTGCTCCTGTCACCCACCCCTCTTCTACGAATCACTATCACCAGACCATCAACCATTGTCCCGCTATGGAACAACGTCATAATTACCCCAGACCTGACTGACTCCCTGCTCTCCTCCATCCTCAACCTACCATTCAAAGGGGGAGTTCCTTCCATCAGCGACTATGACTCATGGCTCTCCATCGCTCTACTACCTCAAGATCTGCCCCCTCCTGACAAGGCCCCTTGCCCAGATGGTTCACCTCCCACCCTCAAATCTATCAAAACATGCATCCACTCTGTGGAACGTAGATGGTCATAGTTAAAAAGCCGAATTCCGTAAGGCAAAAACATCTTTTTACAAAAACTGAATTTCTAATGCCCGTAACAGTAGCAAGGTACTTCACAAGATTATCACATAATTCATGACCCCCCTGCAGTTCTCCTCCTCGCAAGTCTCCCAATTTCTTTGCGATGCCCTCTCAGAATATTTCGACAACATGGGGCTAGAAAGAAACCGGACCCGCTCCCCAACATGAACCCGCCAACCAGCCCCACCCCACATTTTCTCCTCTTTCCCTCTCATCTCTAGACCCAAATTCTTTAAATTATTGGCTGACAGCCCTTCATCCGGTTCCCCAAATCTTCACCTCAACCTGTGCAGGCAGCATTGCATGATCCATCCTGATTTCTTCCCTCACCTCAGGCATTTTCCCTGCCACTTTCAAAACATCTCGCGTCAAACTCCTGAAAAAAACATCACTTGACCCCCTCCTGTGTGCAAACTACAGACCAAGTTCTAACACCTGCTTCTTAGCCAAACCCACCGACTGTACGGCCTACTCCCAACTCAGTACCTTCACGGAAGCCAACCACCTTCTTGACCCCACCCTGTCCGACTTCAGACTCCTCCATGGAATCATCCCTAGTCTCCATATGGGATGGCCTCAAAAACACTGCAGACACAGAGGTCTGTGCTGCACTCATACTCCTCGACCTCTCCACGGCTTTCAACACCATCAACCTCAGCATTCCCATTAACCGACTCCACTCCCTTGGCATTGGGGACACAGCACTAAGTTGGATCTCGTAATTCCCAGCCAACAGACACCAAATCATCTACCTCCCTCTACCTCCCTCCTTTCAATTTGACCGCCGGCCCCGTCAATAACTGAGTCCCTCAAGGCACCTGCCTATCCTCTCTTCTCTACATGAGTACTTTCCCCGCATGTATCCGCTCACACAACCTCTCCTGCTGCAATTACGCTGACGACCCACTAATCATCTTTAAAATCCCCAACTACGTCTCTACCTCCACCCTGACCTTGCATCCTGCCTCACTGACATTGGTCGGTGGATGACGGTCAACCACCTCCTGCTCAATCCTGGAAGATCAGAAATTATGCTCTGCCTCTTTCCTGAACCCACCCCCTGGCATCACTCCCTAGGCACCCCCATCTCCCACTGTAACCACCATAGTAAAAAAACTGGATTGTACGAGTGACACCAACCTGACTCTATCACACCACGTGAACACTGTGTCAAACTCCTGTTACCTTCACCTCTTCATAGATGCATCTTCCCTTACCTCTCCTTCCTCCACAGCGTGACTGTAGTCATGTGCATTATCCTCTCTCAAATAGACTACATCAATTCTCTCTACCTGGGTGCCCCTGGATATCAATTCTGAAAGCTCCAAAGGGTCCAGAAGTCCACAGGTAGCCTCCTCCTCACCTTCGGTCCCAGAGAACGCATCACCCCCGAACTCTGTGTCCTCCACTAGCTCCCAGTCGGACGACGAATCGCTTACAAAGCCATGTGCATGACTCATTGAGCCCTACACAAGACAGGCCCAAAATACCTTCAACAGAAAATAACCCACTACCATCCCATTATAAACTTCCGTTCAGGGACTTTCCCTCTTTCAAATCAACCAGAATTGGAGGCTCCACCTTCTCCATCCAGGCCCCCACTATCTGGATGGAATTCTATGCTGCTTATTATCTGACGCATAGAGGACGCCCTGGCCTTCCAGGAGGCCCTCAAGACATGGCTATTCCCCCTGGCACCCTGACTATCCCTGTCCTCTTGAGATCGCTAGTCAACACAGGACGACCAGGGCAGGAATTAACTCGTATACATTCATCCAAAGGACAATAAGAATCTTTTAAAGAATTAACCTGATTTTCAAGTATCTAGTAGAAAACGGGAGGGAGCCCATGCCACAGATATGAATCCAAAAAGCCAGCAAAAGTAGACGGGTATGTATCTCACTCCATACCTATGGAAGTTAGCCAAACACAAGGCTACTCACCCGCACACATATGCAACCGCACGCCTCTCCCAACAACCTATTGCACAACACCTCTGCCATTGGAACGCAGCTATCGCCCAAGACAAAACTTTGGTTGAGCTGGACACATTATGTACTTCCACTATTCTCACACGTGTCCTTATCTTTTTCAAAGCACCTATCCACGTGCCTGCTTGACATGGGTAGCAAGTAGGGACCTGGCCAACCCTACCCAACTTCGCTTCAACTAAAATGCACACACACATTCTAAATTCCTCTGACAAACTTTCCCATACCTGAACTCCGGTCCCCAGAGGGGCATTCAGCCTATAGCGCGTTGGATGATGATGATGATGATGATAGTGGATGAGAAGTATTTCCCACTGGGATATTGGGACCTCTACATATTATTCCAATGCAGTGACGTTTCACTTCAGATGTAATGTTCTTTCCCAAAGGTGCACTCTCTGTTATCAGTCACTTGCCGTCTATTCATTACTTGGATGAATTGCTTTCTTTTTTTGTCGGAATACATGGCCCCAACCCATTCTCTTTCTGTCCCACAGCCTTGCATCATGCACACACCTGCTTTCCTTTTTCATTGCAGGATATGGTCTACTGGATGATGCTGTCTTCTTGGAACTTGTGGACGCTCTAATGCAGTACTCTGATGACGAGGAGGACATGCGCACTGATTCAGCAGACCATAAGGAGGAGGAAGTGAAGGATGAAGGGCCAGTCACCCGTAAAAGGAAGCGCATCGCCATTGAAGGTGTGTAGCTTAAATCACCACCAGTGGCTTGCCGCTCAGATGCATGTAACTGAATACAGATATTACTATCCAGGGTGTAACATTTCAAATTGCAAGCTACTAGCCAGCCATAAAAAGTCAATCGCCACCTAAACTCTACACATACACACAGCACACCATTTTTTATTTGCCTAGAGTGAATTGGTACTAGCCAATGGGTAGTTGCAAGTGCACATTTTGAGCCCTGAATTCTGTTAATAAAACTCTTTTTTTATTTTAAAAATGCAAAAGCTGTCCATCCCTGGTGGCTTTCTTCTGCCTTTAATTTTCCTGGCCTTGATCATTTGGAAGATTGAACATTTGCTGATTTTGCAATTTTCACACCCTGTTATTTCTTCCATGCCATGCTCAAGAAACTCCAGACGTCCTGTCTTCACCCTAACTTAACTATCGCTGCAGGGGTAAGGAAGCCTTCAGCACCTCGGCCCATGGAAGTGGATTTGCTTTACCTCTGCATAGAGCTCTGTCGAGAGGTTTCTAAACCACACACTACACCCCTTTCTCTTAGAGAGCCCTCCTTTTTTCACTTCTATATTAGGTATTGTCACCTGAAAGACTTGCCCTTCTCATCTCAAATGTTGACCCCTTTAGCAGTCAGGCTCTTCCGTGCAACAATTTGTGTTTGTTGCAGCCACCTCTTATGTTGGTCTCCCGAACCACCTTTAAGGCAATTCAAACAAATCTTGCCCATATTAACAGAGTCACTGAGGTTTGCAAGAACTATACACGTTTCTCCAGCATGATGTCTGGCATGGATTCACATGCTCATGAATATTCCCTGTCGTCAGGCTGGGAATCTTCGGTAAAAGAAAAAACAGTTTCAGTTTCATTTCCTAACTGTCTTTCTCCTTTAAACCAATCACTGAGCTCTGGGTCATACTGCCTCCAGCCAATGACTGCCCTTAACCTAAGCCCCTCCTCTCGCAGCCATCTTCAGATTTGGTAGCACATTAAGTGGCAGTAGGACCAAGAGAAGAGCCGGAGAGGGGCAGGCGTGAGGGTTCGCATGTGAATCCGTGCCAGACACATGCTGGAGAACAACAGTTACAGGTAAGTAACTTGTTCCTTCTCCAGCATGGGATCTGGCATGGATTCACATGCTCATGGATAAGGAATACATAGCAGTACACACATGCACAACCACGGGAGGTGGCAAGGCTCAACAGAAGCAATCTCTTACCTCCTCACCAGCGAACAGTTTGCGCAGCACTGTTTGGCTGACTCTGAACTCCTCCCTGGAATCCCTGTCGACGCAGTAGAATTTCGTGACGTGTTCTTCGACTTCCATGTAGCAGCCCTGCAGATCTCCAGCAGCATGGGTCAAAAGTATTGCATATTTTTTTCGAACATCGTAAAGGGACATCGACATAGGAGTGACTGTAACACTATCCCTAACATGATGTGTAATGTACCCAAAATCCTTCACGCGTCAACATCCCAACAGTTTTATTTTCCACCGAACTAGTCCGTCACACATAATGCAGAGCTCATAGGAGTTTATATTGCTGATCCATTCTTGCCTTTCGATTACTACTTTGTCGGCTCTTCGACACCCGATCCTGCCTGCCCAATCTCCTTCCTTGTCTGCTCGGAAACTGATTTGTATGCAGCGTTGACCCTGCGGCCCGGCCTGACAGTAGGGAGAGTGGGGCCCTGTTCTTACTGACTTCTCTTGGGAAGTCCTTTTCTTTACCCCTTCTCTTTCCCTTTCTTTGGTCTGGCTGCCATTTCCCTCTGCTATGGAGAGGACGCCTTTTAGATTCTGCCCGCCTTGCAACAGGAAATGTCCTTGGAAAGACCACCATTGCGGATGCAATTGGTGTCTCCCTCGTGATCACAACGAGCTTCAATGTTAAGCCTGCAAAGCTTTTCATCATAAGACCTTGAAAGACAGGCGTACGAAATGAGTCACTCCCCACTGGCGCTGTCGCTTCATATGAGGAGTCTGACAGCCACAGCTCCGATTCGGAGGCTGTTGACCTAACGCTGGAATCATCGCATTCCCACGTGTCCATCCCCGGCACGACGAGCATGCCGCTGGGAGTACGATGGGGAAGTCACACACCCGCACCACCTGCTCATAAGCACACAACCCCTAAACTTTCCTCGGCAGATCGGCCGAGAACAGTTTCTATGCCCACAGGGCCGTCCAAGTCTTCGGCAGGGCCTTCTGAACCTTGTGGGTCGGCACCCCACCACCGGAGCCTACGCACAACGATAAATCTGCTACTCCAGCAGGCGCTCCCTCTAAACCCAGGGCCTCCAAAGCGGTAGTGTTGAAAGAAGCGCCAAAGCGGGTCCATTCGTCGCACACGCTCTTGAAGCTTCAGGAGGAGCTTTCGAAGGCCTGTTTGCACATTTTGGACCCCAGGAAGGCCTCCCCTTTGCCTGAGGTCTATTCTCCAGCCACTCCTCCTCTTTCCAGGGACCTGTAGCCAAAGAGCTGGTGACTCTTGTCCTGCCCCTCTCAAGTCACAGAGGCTTGTCTCCCCAGGGTCTCAATTTGCATCCCTGGTGGAATCCCATCTTCAGCACACCCAGGTGGATGTCTTTCTGGATAACCCAAATGACCCCGACCAAGATGTATACTATGTCCAGGACACTAGCCAGGCCGGCCAGGACACTGTCTATCAGGACCCAGACTGTGGAACCCTGCTGATGATCAGGGCATGTGGCACTCCACACACCCTCATGACCCTGACCCTGTGAAAAATTTTTGGGATTCCCCCTCCTGTCACTCAACCCAGGGACTCGTGTCCTATAGACACCAAATGCTTTTTAATAACCTTCTTAAGAAGTCGGCTGATCATTTTAAGATCAATACTCAAGAAGCCGTCCCTGACTCCGACTTTGTGGAGAACATCCTTAAGGAAAAGGTCCCGGTCAGCCAGGCTATCCCTTTGCTAAACTCAATGAAAAGCACCTTGCCCCCTCTTTATTAACACCATTGCTCACTCGTGCAGTCAATCCCTGAGTGGAGGAAATGTTCCGTCCAGCACTTTCAGACCCACTCTACATCAGGAGCCACGCCATTCCAGACTCCCTTGTCATCAACACCACTCGAAAAAAGGGGGGGAATGCCGATATCCACGTCTGAGTCGCCTCCTGACGGGGACTGCAAAATATTGTATGCCCTTGGCAAATGTGTCACCACCTCTGCCGCCTTTTGCACCCGGATTGCAAACAACACCATGCTCCTGGCGAGCAAAAGTGGCGTTCATTGGGGACTTGTTCAAGATGGCTTACAGGATTTTCCAGAACACACTCGCACCTGCCTTCTAGCCGTAGTTGCTGAGGGTTGACAAGTCGCGCAGAATATTCTTAAGAATACTTTAGACGCTGCCGAAACTGTGGGATGCGTCCTTGCCCAGGGGACTCTTCTGAAGTTCCACACCTGGCTGAAGAATTCAGGCTTTAAGCCGGAATACCCAGGCTTCCCTCTTAATAAACCGGTGGAGGATGCCGCCCTTTTCGGTAATGCAGTCGATGAGGTTTTAGAAACCACAAAAATGGAGCATGAGACATTAAAATCGCTCAATCAGATCTCGGCCAGCCCTTGGTCCAGTGATGAGTTTACAAAACCCGCCGGCCCTTTCTCGAGCTTTCTTTCTCCTGCTCTCCACAAGGAAAGTACGGCTCAGGGGGGAATCCAATTGGCTTCCGTTCAGGGATCCTCTGGTTTCCAGTGTCTCCAGCAAAGAGGTTTTCGATGAGGGAAAGGACTGTATCCCTCAGGGGGAACCCAATTGGCTTCAGGGCAGGGCTTCTCTGGCGGTTTCCAGTTTCTATAACAAAAAGGTTTTCGATGAGGGAAAGGCAGAGGTAGAAACTCTGCTTCCAGATGCTCTCCAGCCTCCACCTCCAAATTACTTGGCGGTACGGGTCCCCTCCCGCACTTCCCCAGTTTGGGGATGTCTAACATCTTTGACCCACGCGTGGGAGGGGATCACATCAGATCATTGGGTACTCAAGACCATTGCCCATGGGTATTGCATTGAATTCCTCCAGCCACCCCGCTACCATCCATCTAGAAGCAGGCGACTGTCATCAGACGATCTGCGTATCCTGTTGGACGAGGTCCAGGTCCTGCTGGAAATGGGATCCATCGAAGTCGTCCCTCATCTCCTGGTAAACAAAGGTATTTATTCAGTATACTTCCTTGTACCCCAAAATGATCTAACCATGCTCCCTGTTTTAGATCTACGTCCTGCAAACAAATATGTCAAACCACAAAAGTTCAGGATGACTACTCTTCAGGATGTAATCCCCCTGCTGCGTGAGAGGGATTACATGATATGGGTATCCATTGATTTAAACGAAAACATTTCAGAGAATGATTTTATAACGAAACAATTATAGCGAATGCATTTAGAATCTTTTTAAAAATATATGTGTGGGTGGGGTAAGGGGTTAAAATGGGTAGTGAGGGGGTTGGGGTGAGGTTAGAAGCACAGGGAAACCATGGGTTAGGGGGGTGGGACACCCCGCCACAACCCCTTGTACCCCCAGATCTACCCCCCACTCTCTCTTTGGAGAAGTGTCTGACCCGCAGAGAGTTTGAGGTAGCTGAGTGGATGGCTCTAGAAGGAAGGTATTTAGGAAGAGATTGGTGGTTATAGAGAGGACCACTGCACCAGTAAGCCTTGTGGGTGATGCAGAGGGTCTTTAACTTGATCCTTGTGGCCACGGAGAGCCAGTGGAAAGATTTCAGAACTGAAGAGATGCGCTCCCTGGGCTCGAGGTCAAGGATAAGTCTTGCAGTCCTGTTCTGGATTACTTGAAGAGGGCAAAGAGTAGAGTTTGGAAGATTGAGAAAGTAGTAGTCCAGCCTGGAGACAACCAGAGCTCTGGAGACAGTGAGCTTCTGGGAGAAGGTGAGAAAAGGTAGGATACCTCTGAGGAGGTGCAGCTGGAAGTGGGCCTTATTGGCAAGGTCATGATGTGTGGAGAGAAGGAGAGAGTGGAGTTGAAGATGATGCCAAGGTTTTTTGCTTCACAGAAGGGTGAGGGGAGGGACCCAAGGAGGGCGACCAGAGGGCAAGTGGGAGCAGGGGTCCCAATGAGAAGAATCTCTGTTTTACTGGCAGTAAGGCAGAGGTCGTTAGAGGTGCACCATCCCTGAATAGTGGATAGACCGTCAGGAATGAGCGAGGAGCAAGAGGAGGCTGAGGGAAGCCTGAAAGAGAGCTGAGTGTCATCCGCATAACACTGAATGTTAGAGGAGAAAATGGAGATCAGGTGGGTCAAATAGACATTGAAGAGCCAGTGTGAGATGAAAGAACCCTGGGGAACACCAAATGTGGAAAGAGAGGTGGTGGGGAGAAAGGACCCAAGTTGGACGTAGGCGGGTCGGTCCAAGAGGAAGGAGGTCAGCCACGCCAAAGCCAGGTTCACGCTGAGATGGTTGATCAGTGTGGCATTATTGACTATGTCAAAGGCAGAGGAGAGGTCAAGGAGGATGAGGATAGAGTGAGAGCTGGAGTCAAAGTTGGAGAACAGATCTTCACAGGAGTTCAGGAGAGCAGTTTCCATGCCTCTGGCCGATCTAAAGCCAGACTGATGGTCATGGAGCTAACCAGCTGATTCAGTGTGGAGGTTTTGGTGAGAGATGGCCAGTTTCTCAAGGAGTTTGCCCAGGAAAGGAGTGATAGAGATCGGGTCGATAGTTGGCCGGCCAGGAAGGATCAGCAGAAGGATTTTTCAGGAGGGGTGCACAAGGAAGTGCTTGAGAAGAGAGGGGAAAGATCCAGTGGCAAAGAAATGATTGCAGAAATTGTCCAAGGCTGGAGCGAGGAAGACGATGTTGTCCTTAATGGTTCTGGAGGAGCAGGGGAGCACCTGTTTGAATGTACGTTTCATAGACCGGACTTGTCTAGAAACATCATGAGGGAGAGAGGGACAGAGAGGGACAGAGAGGGACAGAGAGGGACAGAGAGGGACAGAGAGGGACAGAGAGGGACAGAGAGGGACAGAGGGAGAGAGGAACAGAGGGAGAGAGAAAGAGAGGGAAGAGAAAGAGAGGGAGAGAGAGAGATGAGGATAGCGTGGAGAGAGAGTTTGTATTGCCTTTGGAGCAGACAGCAGGCCAGTTTGTCAGAGGATGAGCCCGAAACCCTCCACTTCCGCTCGGCCGCTCTGTACTTACATGGCCACATTGGACATGAAAGATGCATACTTTCATATTTCAATGTGGCCAGCAGTACCTCAGGTTCAATAGAGGACACACACTATCAGTTCAAGGTCCTCCCCTTTTGCATTGCCTCAGCCCTGAGGGTGTTTACAAAGGCAGTGGCGGCGGTTCACCTGCGCAGTCAGTCCAGTCCAGTGTATCCTTACTCCGATGACTTGCTCATAACCAGAGACCAGAGACTTGTACGGAACAGGTCTGGGAAATACCAGTAGATGTCCCGTTCAATCTAGGATTCTCTATGAATGAGAAGAAATCCAGTCTGGTCACCAGCCAAGTCAAACGATTTCTGGTGGCCCTGATTTGGACAGAATACAGGCTTGTCTTCCCCTCCAACTAGAGGTTCTAAAACAAGCTGTTCCAGATAACTCACTATGTAGCCAGTCACTGGGTAACCGTATGCAAGGCCATGCAGTTGTTGGGGGTGATGGCATTCTGCGTCTTTCTAGTTGCACACGCTCACATGCGCCCCATGCAGGAGTGACTCTCGGGCCAATAGTGTCAGGTCAGCAGCCACTGGGACGATCTAGTGGTTGTCTCGAAAGCCCTTGTTCAGTCTCTGCAGTGGTGGTCAAGGGAAAATCTTATGCAGGGGAAAACCTTTACCTCCCCTGCAGTAGAGGCCACTCTCACCACGGACACATCTCTGCCAGGGTGGGGAGCTCACCTCCTTCAACATACAGCGCATGGCGTGTGGTCTCTATCAGTAGCATCCAATCACATCAATCTGTTGGAACGGCTTGCAGTGTTCAAAGCCCTAAAAGCCTTCCAATCACATCTTCAGGGGAAGACCGTTCTTGTCCTTACTGATAGTATCACGGCTATGTACTACCTAAACAAACAGGAAGTGGGCACTCAAACACGACATGTTCCTTCTCTCACAACATGTTCCAGGGGAAGGCAGACACGCTCAGTAGAGGCTTGCACCTACCCAAAGAGCACAAGTGGTGTATTCAAGAGCACATTCTCCCATCTCATGAGGATGTCGGTCCCCCCTCCCAGGAAACTGCCATGCCATACAACATACTGTCGCAAGACTGGGGGGGAAACACTGCATCTGTGCCTCCAAACACTCAATTTAGCAGCTTGCCCAAACTCTATGACTTGAGGAGCCATCTCCAACTCCCTCAAAGATGTATGAACATACTTAGAGAGGAACGGAAACCCAACACCAGACATTGTTACTGCAATAACGTTTTGTCATCTGGTGAATTATTAACAACGTCAAACCTATTGACTGTTCTCCTAAAGATATAGTCCTTTATCTAACACACCTTTTAGACTCCGGACTTGTTTTCAATTCGCTAAAGGTCCACCTTGCCACTCTCTGCGTATATGTCAGGAACTAGATTACCTCCCCGTTCCCTCTCCTCACCTGAGTCCTCCAAAGTCTCGTTGGAATCCTCGGACACCTTCTTTCTCCTTGCCTTCTTGGTTTCCTTAGGCTTCCTTTCTTTCTTAACGTGCAAATAAGGGCGAGCTCCCTCGGTGGCCACTGTGACCTGCGAGAACTCAGGCTCACGGGGAACCCCGAGGAGCAAGCTCCCTAAAATGTTTCAGGGAAAAAGCCAGTTGTGACATAAAAAACCATGGTAGGAGGTGAAGACTCTAATGCTGTTGGAGTAGTGAAGAACTTGTAGGAAGATCTTCCGCTTTGCGTGTGGAAGAGAGTTTGTTAAGTGGACACTTGTCTGTATTAATGGACTTCCTTGGGGTTGGTCTCCGGTGATCCACAGAAGGCACCCACTGAAGGCTGCACAGGAAGGCAATCCAAATACAGTCTGAATCAAGTTCGCAAGATTGGGAGACGAGCGAATAAGGAAAAAAGGCTTAACAGAAGGTAAACTAGAGACAGAAGAGGCAGCGGACAAGACAACATCGAAGGTAAGAACGTATGTCAGAGTCAGTGGTAAGAACACTTAGGATGTACACCGATGATCACCCACAAGTGTGTCTCCTTGAAAACCGGAGTTGATATGAGAGAGAGAGAGAAACCTGAGTGCAGAGTGTAACAGAGGCAGAAAAACAAATACACAAAAGGGAGAGAGAGAAAGGGAAAGAGTGAAAGCAATAGCGTAAGAAACTAATGCTAAAAGTAAATAGCCAGGGAAACAACCCAGAGACCCGCAGGGAGGCGCGTACGAGGACGCGAGAGAAAAAAAGACAGACCGGTATCGGATCCTAAAGAAAAGGAAAGGACCGATGCCGACACAATTTCAAAGAGAGGTAGCAACAGAGCAAAAATTGCTAGCACTAGCAAGACCAATACGAGCAGCGTAGAATCAGAGACTGATACAACGCATCAAGTACCCGGAAGTGATCGGCTATATTACACAGGTGGCCATCTTGGAAGTAGACTAGACCGTTGAATACGGTTCAAGCGTACCTTATCACCCAACCTCCACCGAGACCAGTGTTTCCAGGAACGGTGCATGACAGTATGCCTCCCTTTCATCGCCTCCCCTCCTGGTTTCACCGGGTATAATCGATGGAATCGTTGGATAAGCCGAGGGGCATGAATATGCCGAACTGGTTCCCAGGTTCTTTCAGAGACTGAGTAACCCTTCCAGTGAACAAGATATTGTAGCTCAACCCGCCTATAGCGTGAATCCACCAGTCTGTCCACCTCATACTCTTCAGGCTCATGTGCTGTGATTGACCCGAGTCCAGGGAGTCGTCTTTTATATGGGTCATCCACATAGTCCTTTAGCAGAGAGGTGTGAAACACCGGAGGAACCCTCTTAAGGGCTGGAGGCAGTTTAAGTTTAAAGGCAACTGGATTGATCCGAGAGATGAAGGGAAAGGGCCTCAATGAAACGGGGTGAAAACTTCCCATGATGTACCCAACAAGGCAGATACTTTGTGGATAACCACACCAGAGTGTCCTCCTTCTAATCAGGGTTAGGTCTCAGATTGCGATCAGCCTGAGTCTTATACGAACTCCGGCTCTCTTCGAGAGCCCGTAGGGCAACCTTGTGGTCCTGTTTGAGATGGGAGAGTAAACTATCCACGGTAGGGGAGTTAGTGGATGAAAAACCACTCCATGGAAGGTGATGTGGATCAAACCCATAGGTACAAGAGAAAGGGCTCATGTTAATGGTTGAATGTCTGGTGTTATTATATGAAAACTCAGCCATCGAGAGATATTCAGCCCAATCATCCTGCTCCACATTGCAAAAGCAACAGAGATATTGCTCGAGGGTAGCATTTAGTCTTTCCGTCTGTCCATTAGTCTGGGTGGTGATACCCCGATGAAAGTGCCCTATGCACCCTCATCTGATCACAGAGAGAAGACCAGAATTTAGAGGTGAATTGCGTTCCTCTATCGGAAATGATGGTCCGTGGGATTCCGTGCAGTCTTACAATGTCCTTGAGAAACACCTTGGCTGTTTCCGGGGCAGATGGAGCATTGGGTAGTGCGGAGAAATGTGCCAATTTACTATGAGTATCCACCGTTACCATGATTGCAGAGCAGTGGTTTGAGATAGGTAAATCGACTAAAAAGTCCATTGAAATCTGTTCCCAAGGTCGTGATGGCAAATCACTCCGTTGAAGGAGTCCAATGGGCTTCTGTCTGGACACCTTAGTGGATGCACAGACCGGACAGATTTCTACATATCGCATGACATCATTTTGCATCGATGGCCACCAGAACTGTCTGGAAAGTAAATCCAGTGTGGCCTTTTGACCCTTGTGACCCGACATGGGAGAGTCATGGCACCAGTGTAGTGCTTGTGTATGTAGTTGTGAAGAAGGTAGAAAGAGAGCTTGTTTGTGTAGTAACACCCCGTCTTTTAACCGTTGCAAGTCCCTAGGAAGTGATTCTTTCTTACACCGTCTGGTGCTATTCCGTATTTCCTGAAGGAAAGGGACCACTGCGTCCAAGAACAGTTGATTCGGTGATAAGAGTTCACTATTCAAATATGCACCAGACAAGTCTCCCAAACTTCGAGATAAAGCGTCCGCCACAATATTCTTTGACCCTGGCACATAGGTGATGTTGAAGTCAAAATGTGAAAAATAGTATGCCCATCGGGCATGGCAAGAGTTTTTGCACTCCATCTGCTGCAGTACCCTCAAGTTGCGATGGTCCATTCTGACCAAAAAAGGGTGAGTGGCCCCCTGAAGGAGATGACGCCATTCCTTTTATGCTTGTCGAATGGCCAATAATTATTTTTCCAGAACGGAATAGTACCTTTCGCTGGTGGTTAATGTGCAAGAGTAATAAGCAATGGGATGTTCGGTTCCGTCCTTCTCTTATAAGAGAATCGCACCTCCAGAAGCATCTGCCTCCAACACAAAGGGCTGGGATTGGTCTGGCTGTATCAATATTGGAGCAGAAGTAAATAGATGTGTTACCGTCTTAAAGGCCTCTTGTGCAGCTGTTGAAAAAGAAAAAACAACACCTTTTTTCAGTAAGGAAGTAATGGGTAGTATCACTTCTGAAAAGTTGGGGATAAAACGCTGATAAAAATTGGCTAGTGTTAGGCAGAATCCTGTGCAGTTCCCTTGGGGACCACTGCAAGAAGATTAAGACTACAGGAGTAAGCAGTAAACCCAATTGGTAGCAGTCTGTACCACCCAGATTTACCTGGTAGCTGTGGCTGAGCAGTCAGACTTCTCTCAAGAAGAGTAGGGCAGTATACAGAGTATACACAATAGGGCTAAAAACACATTAGAGCAAGCAAACACTGACCAGAGCTTGGTATCAAAAGTATATAATTATTTATTTAACACACACTTAAGGAAATACACTAGCACTATAAATCAAAGCAAGTTCAAACACCATCAGAAAAGTATACACATCTCCCTTAAGAATTATTAGACAAGCCTAAGTCAAAACACCACTATTTGTAAAAACAGATGCGAGCGTGTAACTTAGATGGCACTCCAATAATTGAGTTAAAGTCAGAGAAAAAGGCAGGTCATGAAAATAAAACAGTTCCCAACACTTTTCTAAGACCAAAACAAGTTAGTGAAGGCAGTCTCTACTGTAGAGCCAAAGTTCATAGGCCAGGCCCACTTTAAATGGATCATGGTGAAATGTGCCCAAGATCACACAGTTTAGAAATGCATTCAAGTCTTTGTACAAAATGTTCAAAAGAGGTTGGGTTGATTGAGAAGGTAAAGTTAGAAGGTCTGGGGGCCAACCCATTTGGAAAGCCAAGGATTTAAGTGTCACCTTTAGCAAACCGTAGAAAGGGAGGCCAGGTGGAACACAGTACCTTTTAAAATTGAGGAAGCCACAGCGGTGGCAGTTGTTCCTGGCAGCGGGTGCAGTTCGTGATTTCGGCCGGTGGAAGTGAGGGGAAAATGGTGAGGTCGTTGCTGCAGGGCTCCACCGGTGGTGTCGTCGTTGCAGATGGCTCAGCTTCTCCCCTCTTCGGATTTCTTAGGTTCTGTGGCGACTTCTGAAGTTCCAGTCCCAAAAGCCCTGCTTTTATGCAGAAAAACCCCCATTCAACAGCCTAGCTGTCACTCGTACATGCTAAGTGGTGAGCCGGGTGGCTCACCACTGGGCCAATCAGAACAGAGTGCGACTTGGGTTGCGAAGGCAACTCAGTTCAGGGTGCCAGTTCCCACACCCACACATCCTGTGGAACCCAGACAGAGTGGCACCAGTTGGAGGGCTTCTGTGGAAAAGCCAGCCAAAAATGGAACAAAGGGCCCGACCTTGGTTGGAGTTACAGAGACGGACACAAACGCCATTTTAGAAAAGAGTTCTGGCGAAAAGACCCAACCGGTGATTTTATATTAAATAAATAAATCGGCGGTATCTTTAACATTGCACCAAAAAGTGGTGCGTTTAAAATCCATGGGAAAATCCCATTGGAAATATTCTGGGGAAATATTTTGCGTGGTAACCACTGCCACCAGCCAGAAACTCGACAAGGGGGGGACTGGACAGTGCCCCCTTGGAAACAGACCCAGGGGCAATCTGATTAACCCCTTCCAGTACTTCCACAATATGATGGTTTGTACTGGTTCTGTTCACAATGTTGGACTAGTAAAGCCAATGGTGACTTTACATGCCCTGGGAGACAGTAGTCAGTCCCAGGGTATGGAGTCTATGTTTGGGGGTCACTATGACACCCCTGTGTTACTGCACTGAGGGTGCTGTGTAACACGTACACTAAAACAGATGATACCCTATGGAGTAAAAAGATCCCATAGCCCATAAGCACACAATAAGTCAAAGACATACCTCAAATCATGCCTAAGAGTGGGAGAAAGAGTCTAACTCTTAGCAGGAGAAAAAAACAAACCCCAAAAATCCAGCAAAGCTGCTGGGGGACTCACTAGGTTTGGGAAATTAACCTTATAAGAGAATTCTCCCTCACACTCGCCCCCCCCCCCCCAGACTAAGGCACAGGAGGATTGAACGCCAACAAACAATGAGGGACTCCAAGCCAAAAGGATACACTTGGTCGTGCTTGGAAAGAACATGTATTTCTGATGTTTGTTAATCTGCTTAGAATCACATGCTGTGCATAGGTCCGACATCCAGTGGTCACTGCGGAGTATTGCATTTTGTTTTTCGTAGTCGAAAAGGGGACGTCGACAAGGCGTGTCTGTAACACTATCCCTATAGTGACGTGCGTTGTACCCACAATCCCTCACGCGTCGAGGTCCCTCAGATTGTTTTTTTCCGCCCAGTTTCTGGTCGCCTTTCGCGGAGCTCCTAGAGAGACATTGCTATGCTTACCACGGACCTCGGTCCTTTTGTCATAACTTAATATACTGGTAACGATCCCTCCCCCTCGACGTTAGCTGTGAAGCTGTTTCTCCGCCGAACTATTTTCGACGGAGAGGAAGAGCGGAGGAGATCCTTCGGCGCTGCCGAACACGTGGCCTGGCCTCGACGGCCAACTTACAGTAGGGAGAGTGGGGGTTAGAACTTTGTCTCTTCTCTTTGAGAATGTCTTTCTTTCTCCCTTTTCTTTCCCTTGGGGTTGTTATCGCCAGCTATTATTGCCTCAGCTATGGAGAGGACACCATTTAAGTTTTGCCCACGCTGCAGGGGCAAATATACTTGGAAAGATAAGCACAAGCTCTGTAATCGTTGCTTACCCCTCGATCACATAGAGAACAGCTGCGCAGCCTGCAAGCTCTTAAAACCCAGGACTCTTAAAGAACGTAGGGTTAAGAGGTGGGCAGACTACGCGATGTCGAAGTCAGTTTCCTCACCCGCTGCCGCTGTTACTGAAAGTGACGAGGAGTGCGCTAACTCGACGTCCGTTACGGAAGTCATGAACCCCCAGAAGGAGCGCTCACGCTCCTCGTCGTCCGTCCCCGGCCCCGACGGGCTCGGCTCACGCCCTGCTTATGGGGATGAACACCCCGGCGACAAGGACGCACACAGACCCCATAAGGCTAAACACACTACCCACGGCTCTTCTTCGTCGAGAACGAAGGATCCATCAGCGCCGAAGGGGACGCAGGGCACTCCGGCGTCTACCGCAGACCGTAAAGGTCACAAGCCCCACCCGCAAACGCAGCCGCGACCAGCGATTGGGCTTCCATCTAACACGGGCGCTACCCCAAAAACATCCGACGCAACGCTCCATAGAGCGACCGTCGAGGTACAACGCGCAACGCACACAACGTCGACACCAAAGCCCTCGACGGACAAAATCGTGGCCGAGAGCCTAGCGAGAATTGTCGCCGAAGACGAACGTACGCGGACGACGAAACAAACGTCGAATACCGCGTCGAAAAAACACAAAAGTAGCCAGGAACTGCCCCTTTCTCCAAAGGACGCTTCCGAACTACCTGAAGGCTTTTCAGAAGGAGACGGGAACCTCTCGTCGACGCTGTGGGAGCGTTCGAAACGATTCGAAGGCGAAAACACTAATTTTCCCCCTCTAGACTATTCAGGGGTACCCCATGAGACCCTTGAAAGACTCCATTCTTGCATGGAGAAAATGGAAAGGTTTCTAGGAAACCAAGACCCACCCACTCACAAAAGACAAAGAGAATGGCCACAGGATGACCCTAGAGTCAAGATTCCTAGGCTGGTTGACCTCACTGAGGAGGAGCAATACCTCCAAGAAGATGAGGAGTGTTTGGGTGGAGAAGAAGAGGTAGAACTTGAGCAAGAGGGGTTCGAAGAAGATCCTTACACCACTCCTACAGGGTTTGAAGAGGATACAGCTACCTCGCAGCCCTGGCATTCACCGTCAGTGCAGCCTTGGCAATCCCCATCAGTACATTCAGACCCTGATGCCTTTCTCCCTTCTCCTCTCAAGGATTCACATGGGAACTCCTCTCCCATAGATGACCAACCTTCCCTCAATGCACTATTGCGCAAGGCAGCAGCGCATTTTGAGATTGATACAGGGGAAACTCTTCCAGACATCGACTTTGTAGAAAAAGTCATCAAAGAAAAAGCCCCTGTTAGCCAATCTATTCCTCTCCTGGCTTCTATTAAAAGAAGAATTTCTCCTTCCCTTACTAACCCAGCTCTAGTAAGAGGGGTCAACCCTAGAATAGAAAAGCTCTTCAGCCCTTCATCCTCTGACCCTTTATACATCAGAGGACACTCTATTCCGGACTCCCTTGTGGTTACCAACACAAGAAAAAGAGCAGGGGTGCCACTATCCACTAGTGAAGCACCTCCAGACAAAGAAGGCAAAAAACTCTACGCACTGGGGAAGAGAATCACGACCTCCGCCGCCTTCTCCACTAGAATTGCTAATAACAACTCACTTTTAGCTAGCTACGCAGATGCACAGTGGAACAAGCTGCGCAGCGAAGCAGAGGAAGCACCTGAACCTCTGCGTTCTCGCCTGCTAGCTATAATATCAGAGGGCACACTGGTAAACCAGGGCATCGTTAAAAACTCCCTAGATGCCGCTGAGACGGCTGGCCGCTCCCTAGTGCAGGGAATACTTCTCAAGCGCCACGTTTGGCTACGCAATTCAGGTTTTAAGCCCGAAACCCAAGCCTCCCTCATAAATAAACCCATTGAACAGACGCATCTGTTTGGGAAAGCAGTAGATGAGGCCCTAGAACATGCTAAAAAAGAGTTTGATACCATCAAAACTCTTGATCAAATTTCTAGGCCCCCTAACAGGCGAGGCTATGGTAATAAACGCTCCTTTCGTGGCCAAAGACAGCAGCAGAACCAACAACAACAATATTGCTCTGGCTCCAACTGGTCCACCAACCAGGGTAACACCCAGTTCAGTCAAAGAGGCCAACGCCGTGGCAAAGGAAGAGGTCGTGGCTCCAGCCCCAGAGGTTCCACGCCCAATACCAGCAAATGACCCGAAAATTCGGGTCCCCTCCCATGCATCACCGGTCGGGGGCCGGCTAACATCGTTCCTTTCAGCATGGGAGGGAATCACGTCAGACCGTTGGGTATTATCCACCATAGCCCACGGATACTGCATCGAGTTCAACGGTTCCCCGAAGTACAAACCCCCACGGAACCGGCGCATGACACCGCAACACCTCTCCATTCTTCTTCAAGAGGTGGAAGAACTACTGAAGAAAGAAGCTATAGAGCCCGTCCCCCTATCACAGGTAACAGAAGGTATTTATTCAGTGTACTTCCTTGTACCCAAAAAGGACTTAACCATGCGCCCTGTATTAGATCTGCGCCCAACGAACATATTTGTCAAACCCCAAAAGTTTCGTATGGTGACCTTACAGGAGGTAATCCCACTGTTATCACAAGGGGATTACATGACAACACTGGACATGAAAGATGCATACTTTCATATTTTAATGTTGACATCGCACAGAAAATACCTCAGGTTCAAAATAGAGGACAAACACTACCAGTTCAGAGTACTACCCTTCGGGATAGCATCTGCACCAAGGGTATTCACGAAAGTACTGGCAGTGGCAGCGGCCCACCTGCGCAGATTATCCATCCCGGTATACCCTTACCTCGACGACTGGCTCATAACAGGGGATTCTTACGAAACATGCTTCTCCAATACCCAAAAGACCGTAGACCTTTTGTCCCAACTGGGCTTCTCCATCAACGAAAAGAAGTCCAGCTTAGACCCCAGCCAAACCAAACAATTCCTAGGGGCTCTAATTCGAACAAGGGACGGCCTCGTATTCCCCTCCAACGAGAGGGTCCAAAACATGCTGTTTCAAATTCCCCATTATGTAGCAGGCCGAGAGGTGACGGTACGCAAAGCAATGCGCTTGCTAGGGATGATGGCGTCATGTATTTATTTGGTACCTCACGCGCGCCTGCGCATGCGCCCAATGCAAGAGTGGCTCTACAGCCAGTGGTGTCAGGCCAGCGGACAATGGGACGATCTAGTGGTGGTCTCGCAGGCCTTGGTTCTCTCGCTACGGTGGTGGACAAAAGAAAACCTGTTATTAGGGAAAACTTTTGCCACACCCGCAGTGGAAGCCACTCTAACCACAGACGCATCCCTTACAGGATGGGGGGGCTCACCTATCCCATCAAACGGCACACGGAGTGTGGACTCCGAGTTTAGCATCCAAGCATATAAACCTGCTGGAACTACTAGCGGTGTTCAAAGCACTGAAAGCCTTTCAGGAACACTTACAAGGAAAGACAGTGATGGTCCTCACAGACAGCACCACAGCCATGTACTACCTCAACAAGCAAGGGGGCACTCACTCTCCAGGACTGTCCAAGCTGTCCCAGAATATATGGAAGTGGGCTCTCAAACACAACATGTTCCTACTAGCACAACATGTACCAGGGGAACTCAATCTGCTAGCAGACAAACTCAGCAGAGACTTCCCCCTGCCCGAAGAGTACGAATGGCAATTGCACGAAGACATCGTCTTAGACATCTTCACGCAATGGGGATTCCCAGAAATAGACCTGTTCGCAACCCTGGAGAACTCACAATGCCAAAGTTACGCCTCCAGGTACCCCCAGAACCAGTCCAAGGGGAACGGTCTGTTGATTCAATGGTCAGGGAAATTTGTTTACGCCTTTCCCCCGACTCCCCTTCTCAACAAAGTGGTGCACAAGATGCACCAGGAGCAGGTTACCATGATACTAGTGGCCCCAATGTGGGCACGGCAACCTTGGTTCGCTCACTTGATGGAGATGTCCCTATCTCCCCCAGTGAAACTTCCCTGCCCGTACAACATGCTGTCACAAGACAAGGGCAGGACACTGCATCCATGCCCTCAGACCATGAACTTAGCAGCCTGGCTCCTGAGATCATAGAATTTGGACATTTACAACTCCCACAGAGATGTATGGACATCCTCAGGGAAGCCAGAAAACCTAATACTCGACACTGCTATTCTAGCAAATGGAAAAGATTCGTTATCTGGTGTAGAGGTACTAGCATCAACCCAGTTGACTGCTCTCCTACTGACATTATTCTATACTTGACCCATTTACTGGATTCAGGTTTAGTATTCAATTCCATTAAAGTCCACCTAGCGGCACTTTCTGCATACACCACTTCCCAACTTAAAGTGTCGTGGTGGAAGATACCAGTTATCAAAGCCTTCATGGAGGGGGTAAAAAGGATACACCCTCCGATAGCTAACCCAGCTCCCGGATGGGACTTAAATGTGGTACTTTCCAGACTCATGGGCCCTCCCTTCGAACCCATGCACAAGGCAACTCTTAAAAATATCACCCTTAAGACTGCTTTCCTAATAGCTATCACCTCCATTAGGAGAGTAAGTGAACTACAGGCTCTTTCTGTACTAGACCCCTTTGTAACAGTTCACAAAAATAAAGTGGTTCTACGCACACACCCAAGGTTTGCACCTAAATTCATCTCGAAATTTCATGTAAACCAAACTATAGAACTACCAACGTTCTTTCAAAACCCTTCCAGCTCGGGAGAAAAAAGTCTGCATACACTAGATGTACGCAGAGCTGTCATGTTCTATATGGAAAGAACCAGACCACTGAGAAAGACTAATCAGTTCTTTGTCTCGGTGGCAGCAGGAAGAGAAGGAGATGCGGTCTCAAAATCCACTATATCTAGATGGATTGTTCAATGCATCACTCTCTGTTACACTCTTGCTAAGAGAGAACTACCCTTCAAGCCAAGAGCACATTCCACTCGAGGCACTGGGGCTTCCATAGCATTCATTGCAAATGTTCCCCTTGAGTCCATCTGCAAAGCGGCTACCTGGAGTTCTGTGCACACCTTTACAAAACACTACTGTCTAGATGCACACTCTAGATCTGACTCCCAGGTGGGACAGGCAGTATTAAGACATCTTTTCTCTACTGTTCCTTCTCATAACCCACCGCCAACTCCGGGTACTGCTCGCTAGTCTATGCACAGCATGTGATTCTAAGCAGATTAACAAACATCAGAAGACAATGCATTACTTACCGTAAAAGCATTTCTGATGGTTGTATCTGCTTAGATTCACATGCGCCCACCCTTCCTCCCCGCTCGGATGGAAGGAACATAGACTTCCTTTATATCTCTCTTTTCTGTACTCACTCACGTCTATAAGGCTCCCTCAGGGCAGAAAAATACAAACAGAGGGACCTCGACGCGTGAGGGATTGTGGGTACAACGCACGTCACTATAGGGATAGTGTTACAGACACGCCTTGTCGACGTCCCCTTTTCGACTACGAAAAACAAAATGCAATACTCCGCAGTGACCACTGGATGTCGGACCTATGCACAGCATGTGAATCTAAGCAGATACAACCATCAGAAATGCTTTTACGGTAAGTAATGCATTGTCATATAGAGTTAACTAGGGGACTGAGGTAAAACATCTTGTTTAGGTGAACAGGCAGAAACTAAACCAATAGACAGTGCAACTAACCAAATCGTACCTCTAAAGAAGTACAAACCACATCACAAGGCAGGAGATGAAAGAATTCAATTCACATCCAGATTGTTGTAGAAAATTATTCATTCAATTTAATAAAGTATATCTTAAGAATTCTAAAAACTCCTAATGTGTCATAAAACATTGAAGTCATAAAATACAATTCATAAAAAAATTAATACATAGTTAATACAGCAAATGATTGGAACAATGAACAACACAACCAGACCCATACAATTCTCCAATCACTCCATTCATACAAAACTCATACATATCCATAATTCATACCACAAAAATGAAAGTGGAGAACACGGACTATACAAAAACACCAATGAACTTATTGCACATACTGTTATAGCACCATGTTCAAGATCTAGTAAGTGACGAGCACTATATTGCTAGAATATTGTTAGAATGTCCTTTCCAATTTGGACCTTCCAAAAGTCATATTAATAGACAATTTTTAGCCACATGAAAGCTGGACCATATAGAAAACAGACATGTTTCTTTCCATCTTCATATTTAAATTCATTATGTGGAAATTCTTCAGGGTGATTTAGAAACTAAAGTCATCAATGATCGGAGCTGGGATGCTGCAAAGTTCCATGGGTCAATCCTGTCCTGACACCTAAACAAGAAAAGGGAGGAGCAGAGATTACTGGTCTCAAATCAATTAATTTAAAGAGATCAGTATACATCTGTGGCACGCTCTATAGATGGGCGTGGTTACAAGGTTTCAAGACCTATTGGGAAACGTACTGGTGGTCACAATCAACTATTTGGAGGACCAACAGGGTTTAGAAGCTAAATATATTTGGTTCAAACCCTATGTGCAGAGCAAAAGAATGAATGCAAGAAAAGAAACCGTTCTGTGAAGGCTCTACAGATCATCTGGTGACCAATGCACAATACCAAATTTGATGTAAAATGGGTGCTTGGCACGGGGTTCGAAACATCTAACTTACACTAAAAGAAAGAGTATATCCCAACTGTGTATCAATGAAATAGAAGCATTGGCGGTCTAGTGAGACACTAGCAATCGATAAAACAGTTGGATTAGGTCAGATGGTTAACCCAGAATGCCCTAGAGTAGCCGTACCTGGTCCCACCCAGGTGCTTAGACAGAAGGCATCTGAAATCATGTATCGCATCTTAATTGCTTAAATCAGTAACGTTAGTACTAAGGTCAAAATCACACTTACTCTGCTATATATCGAGTAGCGGCATGCGCCCACTAGTTGGATCGAGTAGTTCGAACAAAGCGCGATGTAACCAAGCCAGGATGCTTGAAAAATATATATCAGTCCTATAAAAAGGATAAAACATAAGACCTACTGTAACAAATCACAGATCAAGATACATATGGATATGCGCAAAGAAATGTCAAGTCATATGGAGGTTGGTAAAAGTAAATGGAAAGAGCTGAAACCAAACATCATAAGAACTTACTTGAATAAATCAGTATCTGCTGCAACTTGTATTGCAGTCTAGATTATAACGTACACCATCTGTTTGTTAAAACCGCATCCATAGGTACAGCGGTGATCATGTCAAATGTGTCCCGACAAGGGCGATTCAGAGTATCTATCCAATGGAATGGAAAGACAAAATGCTGTTAACAGATAGAATCGTCTATCAGTGTCTAAGCTATATACGTGTACTTATTCAGAACACGCGTGTGACTGTGCACCATATAACAAGAAAGAAGTTTGTTCCATCGACACGTCATGCTGAAACGAAAAAGCAACATGCACCCGGACGATAGTAATGATACAATGTGAATCGGTGTCCAAGTCTGCATAAAGCCCCGTGAGTGACACCATTCCTTAGTGTGTTTAAATCAGGATCGTGCCGGAAGTAGCGGGCAAGCAAACTTCTCCCGTTTAGACAAATATATCGGATCGGTAAAATACCGAAAAAGAAGAATGGAAGCCCAACATGCTGCACCGTGATATAAAGGCGAGTGCACATATACGGGGCGAAAATAGACACAAATGCTTACCGCATACGGGAGCATTCATCTGAAATCCATGATACAAATGAGCGCAGTCTCTCGAAAAAAATTGAAGAAGGACTACAAGAGGAAGTTGCTGGCTCCATATATACACAAAGTGTCACGGTACTGGTTGCGTGCAATGGTACGTCCAATGTGAATTGAGGCGGCCATATTGGAAGGGGGTGACTGTTCAAATGGCACTAATATACGCAGTATAGGGGTATATCCAATGGACCAATTGGGTAAAATGGTGCAGACAAAAAGCAAAGAAACGGAGGACTCTACGGAGAGATGCGGATACCAACAAATCCATTCCAAATTACATCCTCAAAGGAGGAAATTAGAACGAGAGGTCAAGTTGTTCATTAAGGCCAATTAAATGGCTTTTAGTAAGAAATATTAGCCTCATCTCTTCCTTGATTAAGATATTTCTGCTTGTATTGTCGCCATTAGCAGTGTGTACTTTTTTCAAAACAGTCAATTTCAAGTCTTCACAGTTGTGATTTAGTCAAAAAATGTCCAACCATGGGGGCTGGGATGTTTTTATTCCTAATGCAGCTCTTATGTTCGGTAACTCTAATCTTTATTTTACGTTCGGTTTGTCCAATATAAAGTTTTGGACAAGGGCACCAAATGGCGTATATCACTCCACTTGTATTGCAGTTGGAAAAGTATGCTGTTGCCAGGGTTTTGCCAAACCTATGTCAACCATTGTAGTGTGTTTGGTTGATGAACAACATTTACAACTACCACAAGGTGCATGGCCACTAGGTCTTGCTAGGCCCCATTGTTCTGTTATGGTGAGCTGGGAGGTAGGGTGGTCACTGATGTCATTCCTAGTGACTAGCTCTTTTAGATTACGTCCGTGTTTGAACGCGCATCTAGGTATCGAGACCGGATTGTTACTTTTAGATAACAAATGCCAGTTTTTTCTGATTATGCTGACAATTTTGTGTGACAATGGATTGTAAGTGCTGACAAAGGTCAAGCCGTCAGGATCAGTTGTAGAAGATTTTCGCTTGTGTTCAAGAAGGGCTTGTTGATGGTTATTGGATGCCCTTTTAAATGTCCGTTTTACAATTTGTCGAGGATAGCCTCTTTGTATAAGATTGTTGCTCAAAATGCCAGCCTCCTCCTTAAAGACAAGGATGTTGGTACTAATGCTTCAACCTAAGAAATTGGCCGAAGGGAAGAGGATTGAATCCACTCCTGGATGAATCTCATACCTCTAGTCGGTTACAAACATCCTAGAGAGACCATCAGCATTTTGGTGGTGACACCCTGACCTGTGCTCAATGGGGAAATCAAACTCCTGGAGGCGGATTGACCATCTCAATAGTTTTGGGTTTTCCCCTTGCATTTGCATCAACCATCTCAGGGGTTGGTGGTCAGTCTGAATAACAACAGTAGAACCATACAAGTATGGCCTAAACTTCTTCAGAGCCCACACAATAGCAAAACACTCTTTCAATGGTTGCCCACCTTGTCTCAGGTTCCTTCAGTTTTCTATTGATGAAGCAAATGGGGTGCTCCCTACCTTTCCCATCCAGTTGACTAAAGACTGCACCTATACCTGCATTTGAAGCATCTGTCTGTACAATGAAAGTTTGGTGGTAGTCAGGAGCTCTTAGTACTGGAGCTTGACAAAGGGTTTTTTTCAGGTTTTCATAGGCCTGATTGCACTCCTCATTCCATCTGACCTTTTTAGGGTACTTGGGAGAGTAGATCACATTCAGTGTTCCCATAGTTCTCTATGAAATTCCTGTAGTACCCAGTGAGACCTAAGAAGGCACTCACCTGGGTCTGAGTAGTAGGTGTTGTCCAATTTTGCACAGCTTCAATCTTACTGGGCAAAGGCCTTATTTCTCCACCTCCTACCTCATGTCCAAGGTAGACCACTTTACTCTGTCCAATCTGGCATTTACTTGCCTTTATGGTCGGATTGGCCTTATGAAGAGCCTGCAAAACATGTCCTAGGTGGTCAACATGCTCTTCCCAGGATTGGCTGAACACTGCAATGTCATCCAAGTATGCCATGCAGAAATCCTCCATCCCAGTCAGAACCCGATTTACCATCCTTTGGAATGTAGCAGGTGCATTCTCAGTCCAAAGGGCATAACCTTAAATTGGTATAAGCCAACGGGGGTAGAAAATACATTTTTCTCCTTGGCATGGTCTGTCAGGGCTATTTGCCAATAGCCTGATGTCAGATTAAATGTGCTGAGGTACTTGGCTGAACCAAGTCTATCCACCAACTCATCTGTCCTTGGCAAAGGATGGACATCAGTCTTGGTGACTGCATTAATAGCTCTATAGTCCACACCGAATCTCAACTCTTTGGATCCTGCTTTTGGTACTAACACAACTGGGCTAGACCATGGACTAGTAGAGGGCTCTATTACCCCGAGGTCAAGCATCATGCTGACCTCTCCTTTGATATGGGTTCTTACATTCTCTGACATTCTGTACCCTCTGCTTTTTACAGGCAGACAGTCACCAGTGAGTATATCATGCTGGCCCCAAGGGGTCAAGCCTGGTGAAAGTGAGAACAGGGAGGCAAACTGATTTAACATAGATTTGCACTCCTCTTGTTGCTCAGGTGTCAGATTTGAAGAGAGATTAACTCCTTCAATCTTTTCATCCAAAGGTAAGCCTCTGAGGAGATCAGGGAGAGGTTCACTCTCTTCTTCATCTTCTGCTGAAGCTAGAAGCAAAGCTCCTACTTCAGGCCTAGAGACCTAAGCCTTCAGTCTGTTGGTGTGGAAGACTCTGGGAGCCTCCTTGGGATTGCCCAAGTCCACCAGATAGTTCACCTCTCCAAGTTTTCCCACAACCTTGAAGGGTCCCATCCATTGGTCTTGCAAGGCCCTCTGCCTTGTTGGTATCATAACGAGAACTAGCTGGTCTTGAGTGAACTCAACCATGTTAGCCTTTTGATCATGCCAATGCTTGACCAAAGCTTGACCAGCCTTCAGGTTATCACTAGCTTGGGCCATCATCTGTGACATTCTCCTCCGGAGTCCTATCACGTAGTCAGTCACTCTGACTGTCTTGGGGGAAGGAGTACTCTCCAACCCTACCCTCTCAAATGGGACTCCCACTACTGGGAGAGGCACTAAAGGTGCCACATTCTTGGAACCACTCTTACCAGAAGTTTGGCAGGTGTGCCAGCTCTTGCAGAACTTATCTACCTCAGCCCCCATTTTTGGCCAATAAAAGTAGAGAGAGAGCCTTTCCTTGGTCTTCTTGAAGCTCAAGTGACCAGCCAAAGGAATCTCATGGGCTAGTTGCAAGAGCTGGAGTCTGTTTTCTTGAGGCACTACAAGTCTCTTGTAGTCTCCAGGTGCAGACTCAGTCGGTTCACTGTAGAAAGGGCCATCTTCCCAGTGTAACCTATACTTCCCAGGCTCTTGCCCATCAGCCTGAGAAGCTGCCTGGTGGCGAAGACCTTCTAGAGTTGGACATTCTCTTTGTCCCTTACTGAAGTCTGCCCTGTTGGGCCCACCTTCTGCCAGGAAAGACTGCAGCTCAGGATGGTCAACAGGATCCAGATCTCCAATACGTTCTTGGCCTTAAACTAGCTCTGTCTCTTCAGAGTCTAGTTCAACCACACAGGGTTGTACCTCCCTCTCAGCCTCAGCTGGAGGTGGAGTTATAGGTGTAACTTTGGACAACCTAGGGGTAGTCCTAGTTGGAAGCACTGGAGTGCTTGCTGCTGGTTTCCTTCTAGAAGTCTTGGGTTTCCCCTTTGCTTCTTGTTGCTCAGATGTAGCAGTAAGTATCTCCAGTGGAGTAGGAGTGATTTCAGGATTACAGGAGGTCTGGTTAGCTCCTGTAACCTTTTACTAGGAGGTCTGGGGGTATGTGACACTACTGCAAGAGTTTTAAGTCATTTCCCAACAGAACCCTTCCTGGTACCTCACATTGTACACCGACCGATATCTTCACAGTCATATCATTGCACTGGATGAGAACTGGTAACTGGGAAAGCAGCTGCACAGGCTCTCCAGCTAACTTGGTGAGGCGTTTGGGTGCCTTAGCACCATCCTCTGCCTTGAAAAAAGATTCATCCACCACAGTTATCCTGGCCCCAGTGTCCCTAATGGCAGGAGTCTCCTGACCATTCACTTGGACACTGTCCTTATAATACTATTTAGTATCTGGGATAAAATTATATATATCTAAATTCTGTTGTTCCCACAACCCCAGGGACACTAAAGAAACACTAGCTGAGACTCCTATGGGATCATCAGCCAGTAGTAGAAAGTTTCCACTTGCCATTTGTACACCCTCCTCTGGAGCGAAGGCTAAGGAGACAGTGTGGACCCCTAAAGGTTTACCCTTACATCTGGGATCCCCTTTCACATGGTCAGTTGCCTTACAGACATAGCATGTTCCAAATGCCTTCACGAATGGTGGGTTGTTCTGACCTCCTTCTGGTTGTGGACCAGAAGGTACACTAGCCTGATTTGGTTTCCCATGTGGCTTACCCTTAAGGTTCTGTTTGGGGCCCTCTTTGGAATCGGAATTATTGGAATTCTCTTTGGAGTCCTTTTTGGGCTGTTTCCCCTCATCCTTTTTCGGAGTTACCCCAGAATCCTTGTGAGTAGCCCTGTTGGCAACCCACAAGTCAGCAGCCTTAGCTAGCTTCTTGGAATCTATTTCCTTTGAATCAGCCAAGTGCTGTCTGAGCTCAGGAGAGCAGACATCATAAATTGACTCCAACATAACAAGATTTTTAATTTCTTCATAAGTGTTCACTCTGTAACTCTTAATCCATCCCTCTAAGTTCTTCAAACTTTCACTCACCCAGGTAGCCCAAGGGTACCATCATACTTTTTGAGGGTCCTAAACCTCTTAAGGTACTGGGAAGGGGTCTTCCCAAATCTAGCTATTAAAGCTAGCTTCACACATTCATAGTCCATCCTATCCACCTACCCCAACTCCATTACCATATCAGATACTACAGGGGGGAGCCTACAGAACAACCAAGGAAGCAACTGATTCCATGTGATGTCCTGGAGCCCATGATTATACTCAAACATAGCCAACCAATCTAACACATCCAACTTAGGTTCATACATACCCACAATCTCTTTAGGCATCCGGGGTCTTTTGGGACTGGAACTCCTAGAGGATCCGGGGAGAGAAGCATTTTCCACAGACAATTTCTTCATCTCTAGCTCATGTTTGAGCTCCATTTCTCTGAGCCTTAGTTCTTGGTGCTTTTGTTCAGATTGGGCACTAATTCTTTTGAACTCTAATTCAAGCCTCATTTTTTCTAGTTCAATGAATGCAGGACTTAATGTGGGACCTGAGAAAGGTCCAGTAGACACAGCTTGAGGTGCTAGAGCAGGCAGAGGGCCAGTGGAGACAGTTACATTAGTCTCACCTTCCTCTTCTGAATCTACAACAATATTATTAACACTTTGATCCATATTAACTTCATTACTGTCAATTCTATTTTCTTGCCTTTTACAGGGAGATTCTTTTGTCTATAAAGGGCTCTTAAACAATCAGCTCTATTTGCAGTAAGAAACTCCTGGCTGTAACTTTCCATAGTTGACTTGTTAGAAAATAAGCTTTTTTTAGTGCGAAGCTTTGTGGTTAGTTGCACCAAAGTATCAGAAGCACTCTATAATGTATACTCAATACAAATCCCACCGCTGTACACCAGTGTTAGGCAGAATCCTGTGCAGTTCCCTTGGGGACCACTGCAAGAAGATTAAGACTGCAGGAGTAAGCAGTAAACCCAATTGGTAGCAGTCTGTACCACCCAGATTAACCTGGTAGCTGTGGCTGAGCAGTCAGACTTCTCTCAAGGAGGGTAGGGCAGTATACAGAGTCTACACAATAGGGCTGAAAACACATTAGAGCAAGCAAACACTGACCAGAGCTTGGTATCAAAAGTATATCATTATTTATTTAACACACACTTTAGGAAATACACTAGCACTATAAATCAAAGCAAGTTCAAACACCATTAGAAAAGTATACACATCTCCCTTAAGAATTATTAGACAAGTCTAAGTCAAAACACCACTATTTGTAAAAACAGATGCGAGCGTGTAACTTAGATGGCACTCCAATAATTAAGTTAAAGGGAGAGAAAAGGCCAGGTCATGAAAATAAAACGGTTCCCATCACTTTTCTAAGACCAAAACAAGTTAGTGAAGGTAGAGTCTACTGTAGAGCCAAAGTTCATAGGCCAGGTCCACTTTAAATGGAAGAAGGTGATATGTGCCCAAGATCACACAGTTTAAAAAATGCATTCAAGTCTTTGTAAAAATGTTCAAAAGAGGTTGGGTTGATTGAGAAGGTAAAGTTAGAAGGTCTGGTGGCCAACCATGTTGGAAAGCCATGGATTTAAGGGTCACCTTTAGCAAACCGTAGAAAGGGAGGCCAGGTGGAACACAGTACCTTTAAAGTTGAGGAAGCTCCAGAGGTGGCAGTTGTTCCTGGCAGCGGGTGCAGTTCGTGGTTTCGACCAGGGGAAGAGAAGATCTCATCGAGGAGGATACTTGGAGTTGTTGCACTGCCCAGGGAAGAGGCCAGCCGCGGAGTTCGCTCGGTTAAAAGGTGTGTTCCTTTTATTCGCGGTCACAGTGGTGAAGCTTGGCTATCCGGCCGCCGGGGTGCTTGGCACTGGCGATTCGACCAAGAGACGTCCTGGAAGGCGAATGGCGAACTGGTTGATCCCACCAGCTCAGAGGAAGAAGACTCTTTCAGCAGAAGATCTTCTCTTGTCGTCGGGAAAGTGGTGAGGTTGTTGCAGCAGGGCTCCACCGGTGGTGTCGTTGTTGCAGATGGCTCAGCTTCTCCCCTCTTCGGATTCCTTAGGTCCTGTGGCGGCTTCTGAAGTTCCAGTCCCAAAAGCCCTGCTTTTATGCAGAAAAACCCCCATTCAACAGCCTAGCTGTCACTCATACATGCTAAGTGGTGAGTCGGGCGGCTCACCACTGGGCCAATCAGAACAGAGTGCGACTTGGGTTGCTAGGGCAATGCAGTCCAGGGTGCCAATCCCCCACCCACACATCCTGTGGAACCCAGAGTTGCACCAGTTGGAGGGCTTCTGTGGGGAAGCCCGCCAAAAAAGTTGAACAAAGGGCCCGACCTTGGTTGGAGTTACAGAGACGGACACAAACGCCATTTTAGAAAAGCGTTCTGGCGAAAAGACCCAACCGGTGATTTTATATTAAATAAATAAACCGGCGGTATCTTTAACATTGCACCAAAAAGTGGTGCGTTTAAAATCAATGGGAAAATCCCATAGGAAATATTCTGGGGGAATATTTTGCGTGGTAACCACTGCCACCAGCCAGAAACTCAACAAGGGGGGACTGGACAGTGCCCCCTTGGAAACAGACCCAGGGGCAATCTAATTAACCTCTTCCAGTACTTCCACAATATGATGGTTTGTACTGGTTCTGTTCACAATTTTGGACTAGTATAGCCAATGGTGACTTTACATACCCTGGGATACAGTAGTCAGTCCCCGGGTATGGAGTCTATGTTTGGGGGTCACTATGACACCCCTGTGTTACTGCACTGAGGGTGCTGTGTAACACATACACTAAAACAGATGATACCCTATGGAGTAAAAAGATCCCATAGCCCATAAGCACACAATAAGTCAAAGACATACCTCAAATCATGCCTAAGAGTGGGAGAAAAAGAGTCTCACTCTTAGCAGGAGAAAAAAACAAACCCCCAAAAATCCAGCAAAGCTGCTGGGGGACTCACTAGGTTTGGGAAATCCAGCAAAGCTGCTGGGGGACTCACTAGGTTTGGGAAATTGGCCTTATAAGAGAATTCTCCCTAACAGCTAGGACCAAAAATCTTTGCACCTCTTTCACAGAGGTAGGTTGTTTCCAGACCAAGATGGCCTTCACCTTCTCTGGATCTATCTGAATGAACCCCAAATATGACACAGTTGATGCTTCGAAGATGCATTTCTCAGGTTTGAAATACAGGTTATGCTTCTGTAGTCTTCGTAGTACCTCCTTCACCTGCTTGCGGTGGTCCTCCAATGTGTTGGAAAATATGAGGATATCATCCAAGTATACTACCATCGACAGAAACAAGAGATCTGCAAATATTTTATCAATGAATCTCTGAAAGATGGCTGGCGCATTAACCAAACCGAAGAGCATAGCCCGATACTCGTAGAGTCCTAAGGGTGTCCTGAATGCGGTCTTCCATTCGTCCCCTCTCTTAATTCGCAGCAAATGATATGCCCCATGGAGGTCTAATTTGGTAAAGTATTGCGCCCCCGAACCACCTCCAGAATATCTCTGATGAGAGGCATTGGATAACTATCTCGTATTGTAAGGTGATTAAGACCCCTGTAATCAATACAGGGTCGCAATTCTGAAGAGCCCTTCTTAGAAATGAAGAACAAAGAAGCTCCTCCCGAGGACTTGGATTCCTGAATAAGTCCGTTATGGATGTTAGCCTCCAGATATTCTTTGAGTGCTTTCTTTTCTGGAATAGAAAGCGGAAACATTCGACCAAACGGTATTTGTGTGCCCTCTTGGAGTTCAATGCCACAGTCTTCTGGTCTGTGTGGAGGCAATAAACGTGGAAGATGGTCTTCGAATACCTTGGTGAATTCCTGGTACTGCCTGGGTACCATAGATATCGACCTTCTGGGATGAGTAACGGGTTCACATGTTTGTGAAACAATCTCACAATTAATGAGACAATGCTGGGGACAAAAAGTTGAAGCAAAACGAAGAGTATTCGCCTTCCAGTCTATCTTGGGATTATGACGCCTCAACCATGGAATCCCCAAGATGACTGGAAAATGAGCCGCTCTGATGATGTCGAACACCATCTGTTCGGTGTGACTGCCCAAGGCCAAATCTATGGGAGAGGTCTCCAAAACTATGGGTCCAGAAGACGGTGGTGTTCCGTCGACTCCCTCCATCGGAATAGGCTTTGTCTTTTCCAGTAATGGTATCCGATTGTTCTTGGCCCATGTTATATCGATGAAATTGCCAGCGGCGCCACAATCTAGCATGGCAAGAGTCTCTAGAGTCCTGGTAGGAGAAATCTCCAGCTGTACAGAGAACACCATGAGACGGCTATCTTCCTCCACCTCTATTGGTCGAGTATTGTTACAGGGAGTTGTGCGATCACCCCCGTTACCTCCCCTGCATAGGTATGGGGATGAGCGTTTCCCTGTCGCTTGAGAAGGACTTCTGGGCAGGTATTCAGTTGGTGTTTAGCAGGACCACAATAGGCATATAGCCACTTTTCTCTTCTTCTTCTTTCCTCAGGAGAGACCGGCCCTCTAGTGGTTCCTATCTGCATAGGTTCTTCTGATGGTCCTCTGTCTCCATATAACAAGAAAGAAGTTTGTTCCATCGACACGTCATGCTGAAACGAAAAAGCAACATGCACCCGGACGATAGTAATGATACAATGTGAATCGGTGTCCAAGCCTGCATAAAGCCCCGTGAGTGACACCATTCCTTAGTGTGTTTAAATCAGGATCGTGCCGGAAGTAGCGGGCAAGCAAACTTCTCCCGTTTAGACAAATATATCGGATCGGTAAAATACCGAAAAAGAAGAATGGAAGCCCAACATGCTGCACCGTGATATAAAGGCGAGTGCACATATACGGGGCGAAAATAGACACAAATGCTTACCGCATACGGGAGCATTCATCTGAAATCCATGATACAAATGAGCGCAGTCTCTCGAAAAAAATTGAAGAAGGACTACAAGAGGAAGTTGCTGGCTCCATATATACACAAAGTGTCACGGTACTGGTTGCGTGCAATGGTACGTCCAATGTGAATTGAGGCGGCCATATTGGAAGGGGGTGACTGTTCAAATGGCACTAATATACGCAGTATAGGGGTATATCCAATGGACCAATTGGGTAAAATGGTGCAGACAAAAAGCAAAGAAACGGAGGACTCTACGGAGAGATGCGGATACCAACAAATCCATTCCAAATTACATCCTCAAAGGAGGAAATTAGAACGAGAGGTCAAGTTGTTCATTAAGGCCAATTAAATGGCTTTTAGTAAGAAATATTAGCCTCATCTCTTCCTTGATTAAGATATTTCTGCTTGTATTGTCGCCATTAGCAGTGTGTACTTTTTTCAAAACAGTCAATTTCAAGTCTTCACAGTTGTGATTTAGTCAAAAAATGTCCAACCATGGGGGCTGGGATGTTTTTATTCCTAATGCAGCTCTTATGTTCGGTAACTCTAATCTTTATTTTACGTTCGGTTTGTCCAATATAAAGTTTTGGACAAGGGCACCAAATGGCGTATATCACTCCACTTGTATTGCAGTTGGAAAAGTATGCTGTTGCCAGGGTTTTGCCAAACCTATGTCAACCATTGTAGTGTGTTTGGTTGATGAACAACATTTACAACTACCACAAGGTGCATGGCCACTAGGTCTTGCTAGGCCCCATTGTTCTGTTATGGTGAGCTGGGAGGTAGGGTGGTCACTGATGTCATTCCTAGTGACTAGCTCTTTTAGATTACGTCCGTGTTTGAACGCGCATCTAGGTATCGAGACCGGATTGTTACTTTTAGATAACAAATGCCAGTTTTTTCTGATTATGCTGACAATTTTGTGTGACAATGGATTGTAAGTGCTGACAAAGGTCAAGCCGTCAGGATCAGTTGTAGAAGATTTTCGCTTGTGTTCAAGAAGGGCTTGTTGATGGTTATTGGATGCCCTTTTAAATGTCCGTTTTACAATTTGTCGAGGATAGCCTCTTTGTATAAGATTGTTGCTCAAAATGCCAGCCTCCTCCTTAAAGACAAGGATGTTGGTACTAATGCTTCAACCTAAGAAATTGGCCGAAGGGAAGAGGATTGAATCCACTCCTGGATGAATCTCATACCTCTAGTCGGTTACAAACATCCTAGAGAGACCATCAGCATTTTGGTGGTGACACCCTGACCTGTGCTCAATGGGGAAATCAAACTCCTGGAGGCGGATTGACCATCTCAATAGTTTTGGGTTTTCCCCTTGCATTTGCATCAACCATCTCAGGGGTTGGTGGTCAGTCTGAATAACAACAGTAGAACCATACAAGTATGGCCTAAACTTCTTCAGAGCCCACACAATAGCAAAACACTCTTTCAATGGTTGCCCACCTTGTCTCAGGTTCCTTCAGTTTTCTATTGATGAAGCAAATGGGGTGCTCCCTACCTTTCCCATCCAGTTGACTAAAGACTGCACCTATACCTGCATTTGAAGCATCTGTCTGTACAATGAAAGTTTGGTGGTAGTCAGGAGCTCTTAGTACTGGAGCTTGACAAAGGGTTTTTTTCAGGTTTTCATAGGCCTGATTGCACTCCTCATTCCATCTGACCTTTTTAGGGTACTTGGGAGAGTAGATCACATTCAGTGTTCCCATAGTTCTCTATGAAATTCCTGTAGTACCCAGTGAGACCTAAGAAGGCACTCACCTGGGTCTGAGTAGTAGGTGTTGTCCAATTTTGCACAGCTTCAATCTTACTGGGCAAAGGCCTTATTTCTCCACCTCCTACCTCATGTCCAAGGTAGACCACTTTACTCTGTCCAATCTGGCATTTACTTGCCTTTATGGTCGGATTGGCCTTATGAAGAGCCTGCAAAACATGTCCTAGGTGGTCAACATGCTCTTCCCAGGATTGGCTGAACACTGCAATGTCATCCAAGTATGCCATGCAGAAATCCTCCATCCCAGTCAGAACCCGATTTACCATCCTTTGGAATGTAGCAGGTGCATTCTTAGTCCAAAGGGCATAACCTTAAATTGGTATAAGCCAACGGGGGTAGAAAATACATTTTTCTCCTTGGCATGGTCTGTCAGGGCTATTTGCCAATAGCCTGATGTCAGATTAAATGTGCTGAGGTACTTGGCTGAACCAAGTCTATCCACCAACTCATCTGTCCTTGGCAAAGGATGGACATCAGTCTTGGTGACTGCATTAATAGCTCTATAGTCCACACCGAATCTCAACTCTTTGGATCCTGCTTTTGGTACTAACACAACTGGGCTAGACCATGGACTAGTAGAGGGCTCTATTACCCCGAGGTCAAGCATCATGCTGACCTCTCCTTTGATATGGGTTCTTACATTCTCTGACATTCTGTACCCTCTGCTTTTTACAGGCAGACAGTCACCAGTGAGTATATCATGCTGGCCCCAAGGGGTCAAGCCTGGTGAAAGTGAGAACAGGGAGGCAAACTGATTTAACATAGATTTGCACTCCTCTTGTTGCTCAGGTGTCAGATTTGAAGAGAGATTAACTCCTTCAATCTTTTCATCCAAAGGTAAGCCTCTGAGGAGATCAGGGAGAGGTTCACTCTCTTCTTCATCTTCTGCTGAAGCTAGAAGCAAAGCTCCTACTTCAGGCCTAGAGACCTAAGCCTTCAGTCTGTTGGTGTGGAAGACTCTAGGAGCCTCCTTGGGATTGCCCAAGTCCACCAGATAGTTCACCTCTCCAAGTTTTCCCACAACCTTGAAGGGTCCCATCCATTGGTCTTGCAAGGCCCTCTGCCTTGTTGGTATCATAACGAGAACTAGCTGGTCTTGAGTGAACTCAACCATGTTAGCCTTTTGATCATGCCAATGCTTGACCAAAGCTTGACCAGCCTTCAGGTTATCACTAGCTTGGGCCATCATCTGTGACATTCTCCTCCGGAGTCCTATCACGTAGTCAGTCACTCTGACTGTCTTGGGGGAAGGAGTACTCTCCAACCCTACCCTCTCAAATGGGACTCCCACTACTGGGAGAGGCACTAAAGGTGCCACATTCTTGGAACCACTCTTACCAGAAGTTTGGCAGGTGTGGCAGCTCTTGCAGAACTTATCTACCTCAGCCCCCATTTTTGGCCAATAAAAGTAGAGAGAGAGCCTTTCCTTGGTCTTCTTGAAGCTCAAGTGACCAGCCAAAGGAATCTCATGGGCTAGTTGCAAGAGCTGGAGTCTGTTTTCTTGAGGCACTACAAGTCTCTTGTAGTCTCCAGGTGCAGACTCAGTCGGTTCACTGTAGAAAGGGCCATCTTCCCAGTGTAACCTATACTTCCCAGGCTCTTGCCCATCAGCCTGAGAAGCTGCCTGGTGGCGAAGACCTTCTAGAGTTGGACATTCTCTTTGTCCCTTACTGAAGTCTGCCCTGTTGGGCCCACCTTCTGCCAGGAAAGACTGCAGCTCAGGATGGTCAACAGGATCCAGATCTCCAATAAGTTCTTGGCCTTAAACTAGCTCTGTCTCTTCAGAGTCTAGTTCAACCACACAGGGTTGTACCTCCCTCTCAGCCTCAGCTGGAGGTGGAGTTATAGGTGTAACTTTGGACAACCTAGGGGTAGTCCTAGTTGGAAGCACTGGAGTGCTTGCTGCTGGTTTCCTTCTAGAAGTCTTGGGTTTCCCCTTTGCTTCTTGTTGCTCAGATGTAGCAGTAAGTATCTCCAGTGGAGTAGGAGTGATTTCAGGATTACAGGAGGTCTGGTTAGCTCCTGTAACCTTTTACTAGGAGGTCTGGGGGTATGTGACACTACTGCAAGAGTTTTAAGTCATTTCCCAACAGAACCCTTCCTGGTACCTCACATTGTACACCGACCGATATCTTCACAGTCATATCATTGCACTGGATGAGAACTGGTAACTGGGAAAGCAGCTGCACAGGCTCTCCAGCTAACTTGGTGAGGCGTTTGGGTGCCTTAGCACCATCCTCTGCCTTGAAAAAAGATTCATCCACCACAGTTATCCTGGCCCCAGTGTCCCTAATGGCAGGAGTCTCCTGACCATTCACTTGGACACTGTCCTTATAATACTATTTAGTATCTGGGATAAAATTATATATATCTAAATTCTGTTGTTCCCACAACCCCAGGGACACTAAAGAAACACTAGCTGAGACTCCTATGGGATCATCAGCCAGTAGTAGAAAGTTTCCACTTGCCATTTGTACACCCTCCTCTGGAGCGAAGGCTAAGGAGACAGTGTGGACCCCTAAAGGTTTACCCTTACATCTGGGATCCCCTTTCACATGGTCAGTTGCCTTACAGACATAGCATGTTCCAAATGCCTTCACGAATGGTGGGTTGTTCTGACCTCCTTCTGGTTGTGGACCAGAAGGTACACTAGCCTGATTTGGTTTCCCATGTGGCTTACCCTTAAGGTTCTGTTTGGGGCCCTCTTTGGAATCGGAATTATTGGAATTCTCTTTGGAGTCCTTTTTGGGCTGTTTCCCCTCATCCTTTTTCGGAGTTACCCCAGAATCCTTGTGAGTAGCCCTGTTGGCAACCCACAAGTCAGCAGCCTTAGCTAGCTTCTTGGAATCTATTTCCTTTGAATCAGCCAAGTGCTGTCTGAGCTCAGGAGAGCAGACATCATAAATTGACTCCAACATAACAAGATTTTTAATTTCTTCATAAGTGTTCACTCTGTAACTCTTAATCCATCCCTCTAAGTTCTTCAAACTTTCACTCACCCAGGTAGCCCAAGGGTACCATCATACTTTTTGAGGGTCCTAAACCTCTTAAGGTACTGGGAAGGGGTCTTCCCAAATCTAGCTATTAAAGCTAGCTTCACACATTCATAGTCCATCCTATCCACCTACCCCAACTCCATTACCATATCAGATACTACAGGGGGGAGCCTACAGAACAACCAAGGAAGCAACTGATTCCATGTGATGTCCTGGAGCCCATGATTATACTCAAACATAGCCAACCAATCTAACACATCCAACTTAGGTTCATACATACCCACAATCTCTTTAGGCATCCGGGGTCTTTTGGGACTGGAACTCCTAGAGGATCCGGGGAGAGAAGCATTTTCCACAGACAATTTCTTCATCTCTAGCTCATGTTTGAGCTCCATTTCTCTGAGCCTTAGTTCTTGGTGCTTTTGTTCAGATTGGGCACTAATTCTTTTGAACTCTAATTCAAGCCTCATTTTTTCTAGTTCAATGAATGCAGGACTTAATGTGGGACCTGAGAAAGGTCCAGTAGACACAGCTTGAGGTGCTAGAGCAGGCAGAGGGCCAGTGGAGACAGTTACATTAGTCTCACCTTCCTCTTCTGAATCTACAACAATATTATTAACACTTTGATCCATATTAACTTCATTACTGTCAATTCTATTTTCTTGCCTTTTACAGGGAGATTCTTTTGTCTATAAAGGGCTCTTAAACAATCAGCTCTATTTGCAGTAAGAAACTCCTGGCTGTAACTTTCCATAGTTGACTTGTTAGAAAATAAGCTTTTTTTAGTGCGAAGCTTTGTGGTTAGTTGCACCAAAGTATCAGAAGCACTCTATAATGTATACTCAATACAAATCCCACCGCTGTACACCAGTGTTAGGCAGAATCCTGTGCAGTTCCCTTGGGGACCACTGCAAGAAGATTAAGACTGCAGGAGTAAGCAGTAAACCCAATTGGTAGCAGTCTGTACCACCCAGATTAACCTGGTAGCTGTGGCTGAGCAGTCAGACTTCTCTCAAGGAGGGTAGGGCAGTATACAGAGTCTACACAATAGGGCTGAAAACACATTAGAGCAAGCAAACACTGACCAGAGCTTGGTATCAAAAGTATATCATTATTTATTTAACACACACTTTAGGAAATACACTAGCACTATAAATCAAAGCAAGTTCAAACACCATTAGAAAAGTATACACATCTCCCTTAAGAATTATTAGACAAGTCTAAGTCAAAACACCACTATTTGTAAAAACAGATGCGAGCGTGTAACTTAGATGGCACTCCAATAATTAAGTTAAAGGGAGAGAAAAGGCCAGGTCATGAAAATAAAACGGTTCCCATCACTTTTCTAAGACCAAAACAAGTTAGTGAAGGTAGAGTCTACTGTAGAGCCAAAGTTCATAGGCCAGGTCCACTTTAAATGGAAGAAGGTGATATGTGCCCAAGATCACACAGTTTAAAAAATGCATTCAAGTCTTTGTAAAAATGTTCAAAAGAGGTTGGGTTGATTGAGAAGGTAAAGTTAGAAGGTCTGGTGGCCAACCATGTTGGAAAGCCATGGATTTAAGGGTCACCTTTAGCAAACCGTAGAAAGGGAGGCCAGGTGGAACACAGTACCTTTAAAGTTGAGGAAGCTCCAGAGGTGGCAGTTGTTCCTGGCAGCGGGTGCAGTTCGTGGTTTCGACCAGGGGAAGAGAAGATCTCATCGAGGAGGATACTTGGAGTTGTTGCACTGCCCAGGGAAGAGGCCAGCCGCGGAGTTCGCTCGGTTAAAAGGTGTGTTCCTTTTATTCGCGGTCACAGTGGTGAAGCTTGGCTATCCGGCCGCCGGGGTGCTTGGCACTGGCGATTCGACCAAGAGACGTCCTGGAAGGCGAATGGCGAACTGGTTGATCCCACCAGCTCAGAGGAAGAAGACTCTTTCAGCAGAAGATCTTCTCTTGTCGTCGGGAAAGTGGTGAGGTTGTTGCAGCAGGGCTCCACCGGTGGTGTCGTTGTTGCAGATGGCTCAGCTTCTCCCCTCTTCGGATTCCTTAGGTCCTGTGGCGGCTTCTGAAGTTCCAGTCCCAAAAGCCCTGCTTTTATGCAGAAAAACCCCCATTCAACAGCCTAGCTGTCACTCATACATGCTAAGTGGTGAGTCGGGCGGCTCACCACTGGGCCAATCAGAACAGAGTGCGACTTGGGTTGCTAGGGCAATGCAGTCCAGGGTGCCAATCCCCCACCCACACATCCTGTGGAACCCAGACAGAGTTGCACCAGTTGGAGGGCTTCTGTGGGGAAGCCCGCCAAAAAAGTTGAACAAAGGGCCCGACCTTGGTTGGAGTTACAGAGACGGACACAAACGCCATTTTAGAAAAGCGTTCTGGCGAAAAGACCCAACCGGTGATTTTATATTAAATAAATAAACCGGCGGTATCTTTAACATTGCACCAAAAAGTGGTGCGTTTAAAATCAATGGGAAAATCCCATAGGAAATATTCTGGGGGAATATTTTGCGTGGTAACCACTGCCACCAGCCAGAAACTCAACAAGGGGGGACTGGACAGTGCCCCCTTGGAAACAGACCCAGGGGCAATCTAATTAACCTCTTCCAGTACTTCCACAATATGATGGTTTGTACTGGTTCTGTTCACAATTTTGGACTAGTATAGCCAATGGTGACTTTACATACCCTGGGATACAGTAGTCAGTCCCCGGGTATGGAGTCTATGTTTGGGGGTCACTATGACACCCCTGTGTTACTGCACTGAGGGTGCTGTGTAACACATACACTAAAACAGATGATACCCTATGGAGTAAAAAGATCCCATAGCCCATAAGCACACAATAAGTCAAAGACATACCTCAAATCATGCCTAAGAGTGGGAGAAAAAGAGTCTCACTCTTAGCAGGAGAAAAAAACAAACCCCCAAAAATCCAGCAAAGCTGCTGGGGGACTCACTAGGTTTGGGAAATCCAGCAAAGCTGCTGGGGGACTCACTAGGTTTGGGAAATTGGCCTTATAAGAGAATTCTCCCTAACAGCTAGGACCAAAAATCTTTGCACCTCTTTCACAGAGGTAGGTTGTTTCCAGACCAAGATGGCCTTCACCTTCTCTGGATCTATCTGAATGAACCCCAAATATGACACAGTTGATGCTTCGAAGATGCATTTCTCAGGTTTGAAATACAGGTTATGCTTCTGTAGTCTTCGTAGTACCTCCTTCACCTGCTTGCGGTGGTCCTCCAATGTGTTGGAAAATATGAGGATATCATCCAAGTATACTACCATCGACAGAAACAAGAGATCTGCAAATATTTTATCAATGAATCTCTGAAAGATGGCTGGCGCATTAACCAAACCGAAGAGCATAGCCCGATACTCGTAGAGTCCTAAGGGTGTCCTGAATGCGGTCTTCCATTCGTCCCCTCTCTTAATTCGCAGCAAATGATATGCCCCATGGAGGTCTAATTTGGTAAAGTATTGCGCCCCCGAACCACCTCCAGAATATCTCTGATGAGAGGCATTGGATAACTATCTCGTATTGTAAGGTGATTAAGACCCCTGTAATCAATACAGGGTCGCAATTCTGAAGAGCCCTTCTTAGAAATGAAGAACAAAGAAGCTCCTCCCGAGGACTTGGATTCCTGAATAAGTCCGTTATGGATGTTAGCCTCCAGATATTCTTTGAGTGCTTTCTTTTCTGGAATAGAAAGCGGAAACATTCGACCAAACGGTATTTGTGTGCCCTCTTGGAGTTCAATGCCACAGTCTTCTGGTCTGTGTGGAGGCAATAAACGTGGAAGATGGTCTTCGAATACCTTGGTGAATTCCTGGTACTGCCTGGGTACCATAGATATCGACCTTCTGGGATGAGTAACGGGTTCACATGTTTGTGAAACAATCTCACAATTAATGAGACAATGCTGGGGACAAAAAGTTGAAGCAAAACGAAGAATATTCACCTTCCAGTCTATCTTGGGATTATGACGCCTCAACCATGGAATCCCCAAGATGACTGGAAAATGAGCCGCTCTGATGATGTCGAACACCATCTGTTCGGTGTGACTGCCCAAGGCCAAATCTATGGGAGAGGTCTCCAAAACTATGGGTCCAGAAGACGGTGGTGTTCCGTCGACTCCCTCCATCGGAATAGGCTTTGTCTTTTCCAGTAATGGTATCCGATTGTTCTTGGCCCATGTTATATCGATGAAATTGCCAGCGGCGCCACAATCTAGCATGGCAAGAGTCTCTAGAGTCCTGGTAGGAGAAATCTCCAGCTGTACAGAGAACACCATGAGACGGCTATCTTCCTCCACCTCTATTGGTCGAGTATTGTTACAGGGAGTTGTGCGATCACCCCCGTTACCTCCCCTGCATAGGTATGGGGATGAGCGTTTCCCTGTCGCTTGAGAAGGACTTCTGGGCAGGTATTCAGTTGGTGTTTAGCAGGACCACAATAGGCATATAGCCACTTTTCTCTTCTTCTTCTTTCCTCAGGAGAGACCGGCCCTCTAGTGGTTCCTATCTGCATAGGTTCTTCTGATGGTCCTCTGTCTCTAGAGGGAGATGGTGAGGAAGGCGTGGGGAGGTAATATTGTTTTCTTCTTTTCTCCATTCTTCTCTCCTGACACCTGAATTCTATCTGCAGTGTGGCGGTGGCTAACTCCTGAAAGGAGTTAGGTCTGGGCATACGAGCCAGCTCATCCTTAATCTCCTCATGTAGCCCTCGTCGAAACAGTCTGTTGAGCAGAATCCGGCCATCCTGATAACGAGGATAGTCTTTGAAACTGAGAAATATAAGTCTGTACATCTTGCGAGCCTTGTCTTATCTCCACCATAGCTTCAAAAGAAGAAAACTGTACCTCCGGACGATTAAATCGACTCTTTAAATTGTGCACAAATTGGAGATAATTAGTCATTGATGGGTCAGTATTTGTGACCAGAGCAGTTGCCCAGGCTAGGGCATTTCCTACCAGGTTGGCAACCAAGAACCCCACCTTGGAATGGTCTGTCTCATAGGTCTTTGGGCGAAATGAAAAATATACCTGACATGCATCCAAAAATTCTTTCAGTTGCTTAGGGTTGCCATCAAATTTCTCACATGGAAAAGGAAGTGGAGGAAGATCCCCGTGGGTGTCTTCTAGTAGAGCTAACTGTTGACTCAGAAGACTATTCTGATCCTTGAATGTCTGTAACTCCACTCTGAGTCCCTGGATAGCATTCACCAACTCCTGATATTGTTCCAGGGAAGCTATCGGTCTTATTGGGCGTTGTATACTGTCAGGAACTAGATTACCTCCCCGTTCCCTCTCCTCACCTGAGTCCTCCAAAGTCTTGTTGGAATCCTCGTACACCTTCTTTCTCTTTGCCTTCTTGGTTTCCTTAGACTTCCTTTCTTTCTTAACGTGCAAATAAGGGCGAGCTTCCTCGGAGGCCACTGTGACCTGCGAGGACTCAGGCTCACAGGGAACCCCGAGGAGCAAGCTCCCAAAAATGTCTCAGGGAAAAAGCCAGTTGTGGCGTAATAAACCCTGGTAAGAGGTGAAGACTCTGATGCTGTTGGAGTAGTGAAGTACTTGTAGGAAGATCTTCTGCTTTGCGTGTGGAAGAGAGTTTAAGTGGACACTTGTCTGTATTAATGGACTTCCTTGGGGTTGATCTCCGGTGATCCACAGAAGGCACCCACTGAAGGCTGCACAGGAAGGCAATCCAAATACAGTCTGAATCAAGTTCCCAAGATTGGGAGACCAGCGATACGGATAAGGAAAAAAGGCTGAACAGAAGGTAAACTAGAGACGGTAGAGGCAGCGGACAGGACAACAGAGAAGGTAAGGAAGGATCTCAGCGTCAGCGGTAAGAATACTTAGCCTGTACACCGATGATCACCCACAAGTGTGTCTCCTTGAAAACCGGAGTTGATATGAGAGAAACCCGAGTACAGAGTGTACCAGAGGTAGGAAAACAAATACACAAAAGGGAGAGAGACAAAGGGAAAGAGTGAAAGCAATAGCGTAAGAAACAAACTCTAAAAGTAAATAGTCAGGGAAACAGTCCAGAGACCCGCAGGGAGGCGCGTACGAGGACGCGAGAGAAAAAAGACAGAACGGTATCGGATCCTAAAGAAAAGGAAAGGACAGATACCGACACAATTTCGAAGAGAGGTAGCAACAGAGCAAAAATCGCTAGCACTATCAAGATCAGTACGAGCAGCGTAGAATCAGAGACGGATACAACGCATCGAGTACCCGGAAGTGATTGCCTGTATTACACAGGCGGCCATCTTGGAAGTAGACTAGACCGTTGAATACGGCTCAAGCGTACCTTATCACCCAACCTCCACCGAGACCAGTGTTTCTAGGAACGGCGCATGACAGTATACCACATCTCAGAGCAAGGTTTCATGGTGGAAGGTTCCTATGATTAAAGCCTTCATAGGAGTGCTACAGAGACTTGTGGACGATGCAGAGGGTCTTGAACTTGATCCTTGCTGCCACTGGGAGCCAATGAAGGGTTTTCAGAGCTGGAGAGATACGATCCCTGGGCTTGAGGCCAAGGACAAGTCTCACAGTCCTGTTCTGGATAAGTTGTAGAGGTCGGAGAGTAGAGACAGGAAGATTTAGAAAGAGGCTGTTGAAGTAGTCCAGCCTAGAGAGGACCAGAGGTCTGGAGACAGTGAGCTTCTGGGGAAATCGAGGAAAGGAAGAATACCTCTGAGGAGGTGCAGCTGTGGTTTGACTTCTTAGAAACGTCAGAGATGTGAGGAGAGAAGGAGCGGGTGGAGTATTAGATGACCCCAGGTAGAGGGCCCAGTGTGGACGGCCAGAGAGAGAGAGGAAAGGAGGGAGCTGGTGTTCCGATGAGGAGGATCTCAGTCGTACTGGCATTAAGGCAAAGATCATTGGTGGCACACCATTGCTGAATTGTGATCAGACAATCTGGAATGAGAGAAGGAGAGGCTGAGGGGAGCCTGAAGGAGAGCTGGGTGTCATTCGCATAACACTGAAGGTTGGAGCAGAAGGAAGCGATGCAGTGGGCGAGAGGTGCCAGGTAATGGTTAAACAGTCAGGGAGAGAGGTTAGTCCCCTGGGGTACACCACAAGTAGAGAGAGAGGAGAGGAAATACCGCAGTTGGACCTGAGAGGGTTGGTCAGTGAGAAAGGCGGTCAGCCAGGCCAGGGCCTGATCAGCGATACCCAGGTTATAACAGAGGCGATACAGCAGGATGGCATGGATGACCCTATCAAAGGCAGAAGAAAGATCGAGGAGAATGAGGACAGAAGGAAGGTTAGAATCAAGGTTAGAAAGTAGGTCTTCACAGGTGTCCAGGAGAGCAGTTTCTGTGCTTCTGGCAGCTCTGAAGCCAGACTGGTGGTCATTTAGACAACCAACAGTTTCAGTGTGCAGATTAAGCTAGGAGATGGCCAGTTTTTCCAAGAGTTTGCCCAGGAAAGGAGTGATGAGATCGGGCGATAGTTAGCCAGAGAGGAAGGATCAGCAGAGGGCTTCTTTAGCAGGGGGTGCACAAGGGAGTGCTTAAGGGGGAGGGGAAAGTTCCAGTGGCAAAGGAGTGATTACAGAAATCGGCCATGGCTGGAGCAAGGGTGTCAATGTGGTCATTGATGGTTCTGGATGAACAGGGGAGTAACTGTTTTGACGAGACTTTCATCGATCAAACTTGTCTAGAAATTCCGTATGGGGTGAAGAAGGGAAAGGAGAAGAAAGGAGGAGGAGAGACGGCCACAGGCGGGTCAGGAGTGGAAGAAGAGATGGTGGACAGGATGTCCTGAGTTTAAGTGATGAAATGAGAGGCCAAGGCTGTATATAGGGGCTGGGAGGGAACAGGAGAGGTAGAGACTGGAGCAGGATTGTCCAGCTCCTTACACATTTTGGAAGTTCGGCCGAGGTGTTAGATGCCGCAGAGACGCAGGCTTGGATGTGTGCTTTCTTCTTGGCGAGGACAGAGACTCTTTATTGCCTTTGGAGCAGGCACCAGCCCAGTTTGTCAGAGGGTGCACTTGATGCCCGACACTTCATCTCTGCCACCCTGCACTTGCGTTTGAGGGTGGCGACGTCAGAGTCATACCAAGAGTTGCAATTGGATTTGGGCTTCAAGCGGATCCTCATGACAGGGGCAAGTACATAAGAGTGTTCAAGATAGAACGATGAAGGTTAGATAGGGCTGTTTCAGGGTTTGAGTCTGCAAAACGTGCAGAAAGGAGCAGAGAAAGTAGCGTCGAAAGCCTCAGCTGACACACGCTTCATGGGTCGGATGACCGAGAAGGTAGCTGGCAGTGATGGAGTCGGCTTGGCCTGAGGGCGGGGGGAGTAGAGAGAGAGAGAGAGAGAGAGAGAGAGAGAGAGAGAGAGAGAGAGAGAGAGAGAGAGAGAGAGAAGAGAGAGAGAGAAAGAGAGAGAAAGAGAGAGAAAGAGAGAGAAAGAGAGAGAAAGAGAGAGAAAGAGAGAGAAAGAGAGAGAAAGAGAGAGAAAGAGAGAGAGTGAGAGAGAAAAATAGGGGAGGTCTGAGGAGATCAGAACATCAAGGTAAGTATCACTACAACTCACTGCCCGTACTCTGATTCTTCACAGGACTTGGCAGGTTGGTTGAAGAGGGTTCAAGGTCGCTTTTCCTGCTGTCAGCCTCATCCCTTAATCCTCAGGGGTTGCAGGTTCGAGTAGTATCTAGTCGGTGTCTAATGCTGGTACAAGGTCTTCCAGTTGAGGAATGCAGAATAACTTGATTCAGGGCCCCTCTCAGGACAGGACTGGACGAAGGTAAGCAGTTTTGGACGATATGCACGGTGACGCATCACTTGCTGCGGTCAGAATTCGCCTTCTATCTCCAGTCTCCTTGATGCTAGGACTTTGAATCTTTGCAGAGCTAATTTTTGTTGCAAACGTGGAAGATCACCCAAGTTCTAGGCCTCACTGCAGACATTGAGAATGTTTGTTCCCTCCTCTCCAAGGGTCGCAGTTCCTTTACAGGACGGCTGAAAATCACCTACAAGAAAGGGCTCTCCCAGGGCAGCAGCAGATGTTGGTTGCCAGGCCTTCTTCCAACGGGTCCCCGGTCTCCTCACAGCTCTTGCAGCTGGATAGAAGTCGTGGCTCCTTCCGTTTCTGCCAGGACGTCTCTAGAGTGGGTGCAGGTGTCCTCTTCTTATCCTAAAAGCCAGGTCACAGCAAAGACTCACACTGGCCAATGATGGATCTGGCCCACACACACACCCCATCAGTGGCCCATTCCGGACCACTGGTGGCAAAACTCATGCATACCACTAAGACATACTGGCACCAGTTTGTTGATTGGGACCAGACAGTCCCAGCCCACTTCCTGGCAGCAAACGCACACAGCCCACCAGTAGCCAGCCGAAAGCCTCTGCTTTCCCGGGCACTGGAAGTCCATATAAGGATGTTCCTGGGCTCACAGGCCAGGAAGAAGGCTAAAAGACAAGATGGCCAAAGGACAAGCGAAAAACCTTGTGGCATGGCCATGTTTGACCACTAGCCACATTTGGTAGCCAAACGCGGTAAACGCAGTAAGGCTAAAACAAAATCTACCAAAAAATAGCAAAAAGTAACTGCTGCCACCAGCTTGTCCATTTAGCACACCTAGAGTTACCAACAATCCTCTAAGTGTTAGTCTAGGGCAAAACAAAATGTGTACCCCATTATACTGCATTGTAAGATGCGTTTATGTATTTATTTATTTGTTCATTTTTTAAGCGCGCCACACCCTGAGGTATCTGGGCGCTTTGCATGTTTACATTTCAAGAAGTTGACGTTACATTTTCATATCATTACATTTTCATATCATTACATTTGGTAGCGATGCACATGGATGAAGTTGTTGCAAAATACAATATACAGTGACATTAATATGCATAGCATTACTTAGCAAAGGAATTAAAACTGTTACAAATGACAGTATGCCGTGACAGTAATATGCATTACTTTCCGGATAGAGCGTAGTACTTAGCAAACGATTAATGAAATTAAACCTCTATTGTGAAAAGCCTAGTTTTTACTTTTTTTCCTGAAGGTCCAGAATGAAGGTTCAGTTCTGATAGCGAGGGGCATGGAGTTGCACATTTTGGCAGGTAGAACTGGGAACATTTTCCTCCTGCTTTCTGGAGCTTAAATTTGGGGATCTTTAGCAGATGTGCTTGTGCAGCATGCATAGGTCTGTTTGGTTGTTTTTTGGTGAATTGCAGTGTTCGATATACATTTATGTGTCATGGCTAAGGTACATCATTGTACAATGATAAGAAATTAACAAGTTACTAAAAGTAGTAACAAAGTAACAAGACTAAGGGAAACAATGTTTCCCACTACTGACAACCTGAAGGGTGTGTCAGTTTCCCCAACGCAGAGGAGCAAATCCAGTGTAGTGGAGCTTAAGGCTTCACTGCACTGTATAAAGAGCAGGTCAGATACAAAAATAAAAGCAACTTTGGGGGTCCATAGAAATGGAAGGAAAGGTGCAGTAAAGAGGAATCTTTTCTAACTCTAGGTATATCAAAATTAGATGTATCATTTAGCCTAGATCTTACTTTTTAACCAGAAATCCAGAATTGCTGTGCAGCTCCAAAGTACATGTAGTAGTGTGTCCTTCTGGTTACACCCGCTCCAACGCATTTTAGAGTTATTTGGGTGGTTGTGGTGGAGACGGGAAGGAGTTTTGTACCATGTGGTCAGAATCGTTGCCTGGTTTTCAGCTATGCGGGGAAAGATAATTCCCCCCATTCCCTTGTAAATGTTGTCCCATTCCTCCTCTGCAATGGAAGTCACCAGTTCCCACTCCAACCCCTCACATTAGGACCTGTGTCATACCTAATGTATTGATTGATTTGTTAAGGCTGGAGATTAAACCCGTAGAGTTTTCCTCTGCCTGAAACACTAGTTCCAGCGGGGTCAGTTGCCTAGTTGCTGGGGTCGGGTTGAGCAGGTGGAGGACCCAGTGTCTGGCCTATAGGTATCGGAACCGATCAGGATCCTCAAGCCACAAAGACTCTTAGCAATCCTTGAATGCTCAGATCTGGCCATTTAGGAAGAGATTCCCCATCTTGCTCACCCCCTTGTCTAGCCACTGGGTGAAACCCCTGTCTGTCAACCCAGGTGTAAAGTCCTTGTTGTGTATCAGTGGGGTGAATGGAGACGGAAATGTGAAAGATCCTTGCAGCCTGCCCACGCTGTCCCAAGCGGCAAGGGTAGCTTGTATTATAGGGTTGATATACAAACTTTACACTCTCATATGTCGAGGTACCCATGGCTGAGTCCATAAGTGTTGCCCCGCCACCACCTGGTCCATTTTCACCCAAATCATATTGGAATCCCTTTGCACCCAATCAATCATTGGTCTCATCCGTGAAGCTCTGTAGTACTTCAGAGGTTTTTCAGGAACGATAGACCCCCTTGAGTCTTGGACGCATATAACATGTGTTTGTTGACTCTGGCCGACCCCCTTTCCACAAAATTGTAGCAGCAGCGAGTCCCATTGGCCAATAGTGCCAATGAAGTCAGGTATGGGGATTGATTGAAAAAGATACAGAAATCTTGGGAGTGTGTCCATTTTGATAATAGCCATATTTCCAAACCACAAGAGTGGAAGGGTCCCCCATCGATCAAGGTCTTTTTTAAATTTCCCTTACTAGCAATGGTTAGTTAGTCCTAAGCAGGTCCCCTAGTTTTCCTGGTATATTTACTCTGAGACATCGACTGTTTTGGATGTCCACGAGTAGGAGATTCTTTGCACAAGTTCCTCCCTCAGTGGGGGAGGGATGTTGAGACCCAGTATTTCTGATTTAGTTATATTGACTTTAAAGCCTGAGACAGAGCCGTACCACATCATTTGAAGGGAGGGGTTGGGGTCTGTGATGGAGAGAATCCATTGTCATCAAAGAGATTGATTTTATGCTGAGTTCCTCCGAATGATACGCCCCTAATTTTATTGTTTGCTTTTATGTATGCTGCAAAGGGCTCCATAACGATTGCGAAAAGCGAAGGCGCCAAGGGACACCCTTGCCACATGCCTCTGCTTAGGTTAATGGGGTATGTTGGTGCCCTGTTAATTAACAGCCGTGCCGTTGGTTTGCATAGTTGGAGAGTACCATATGGCACATTCTAGGTCCAATGTAGAACTTGACCAATACCTCCCTCGAGAACCCCCCACTCCACCCTGCCAAAGGCCTTTTGTGGCATCTGAATCCAGGAGGAGGCAGTGTGATTTGTTCCTGCCAGATTTGTCTAAGGTGTAGAACCCTCCTTATGTTATCCGTTGTACTTCTTCCCTAGATAAAGCCTAATTTATCAGGGTCAATAAGGGTAGGTGTGACCTTCTGAAGCCGATTGGTGAGGATCTTGGTAAAGATCTTGGAATTTAAGTTCAATAGGTCTATAGGATGAGCATTGGTTGGGTCTTTGCTAGCTTTAGGTATTAATACCACCTGTGCTTCTTTCATTGAGTCAGACATTTTGGCCCTGTTCTTTATGCAGTTAAAAACCTCAGCCATGGGTTTCGCTAGCACCTGATTGAATGACCTATAGAATGTGGCCGTGAAACTGTCTGCGCCTGGATTTATTTGTCTTCAAAGTTTTTATAGCTTGGAGAACCTCCTGGGGCTCAATTGGGGAGTTCAAAGGGTCCCTCTCCCCTGGAGAAATTTGTTTTGGCTGCATCCTTTTAGGTAGGAGAGTATATGCTCAGGTGCTAAGCCATAAAGACTGCATATGGAAACTAAGGCACAATAACCATATACCCCAGTGACACGTCAGACACAAGGTTCATTTTCCAAACAAGTCTGGTTTATTCCAAAGTATTCTCAGTAGGTCGACTGGGTCTCAACGCCTCACGACGTGTGTTCCCAAACGCAGTGAGATGCGAGAGAAAGCGAACAGCGTTCAAGCAACAATATATATACATTAAACATAATCTTTATGAAGGCAATTCGATCTGCCCACATGTCATACAGGCTAGGGTTCAGTGATTGACAATTATGACACGTTATGACAAGTCTTCATTCAGCCTAAACATAGTTATTCTAACAAAGGTAGCAGAGACAATTTTCTGTTATGGGGAACAAGGAGCTTCTGGCTCAGCAAGGATATTGTGTTCTCAGCAGGGAAAACATTCCTTATTACGTTATCTGTATGACTTGGGTCATGAGCTAAAGGTCAGATAGTTCTGAAGCAGAAAATACCATTCTCCGCGAAGGAGCACTGCAAAAAGAATATAATTCATGTTTTAACTGCCTTTTACTACAGCGTTTGCAAGACAATCCGGCACCTGGCCTGCTGTTTAGATGAGGCTTCTGCTCGACTTCAAGGACTTAGTGAGAGAAAAAAACAATGTATTTCTCCAGCATGGTGTCTGGCATGGATTCACATGCTCATGAATATTCCCCATCAGGCCGGGAATCCTCGGTAAAGAAAAAATCAGTATCAGTTTCGTTTCTGATCTGTCTTTTTATTTTTTTATTATTTTTTTATTTGTTTATAGTTCAAAGAACCTTTACAAAATAGCACACAAAAAAAAACACAGAGAGAAAAGAAAAGAATGTTCACAAGACCAAACAGAATACAGAACATCTCATTAAAATTATAAAAATAGCACAAAGCATTAGCACAATTTCTATATGAGAACAACCCAATAAAAACATGATTTTAACACTGAAATAACGAAATCTGTTTCTCAATTACTTTCAAAAACTCAACCAAGGCAAAGATTAATGCTCTCTCATTTCCTTGCATCAATCGAGTCCAAAGAGATATCATACAGTCTTCGTAATTTATATTTATGAAACGTAGAAAATGCTTTGTACGTATATCTCTAAAATGTGGGCATTCTAAAATTAAATGTTTTAGAGTTTCCTTCTGTTCGGTACACCTCGAAAAGCGACACTTAGTGACGCCTAAATTAGTTCCTACAGTTCGCCAGAATTTTGTTCGTTCAAGGGTATGAAATTGATTTAATCTAAATCTCATGTAATACATTCTAATTTTATTACACGGAAACATTGCTATATAATCACAACAATCATCTCTTTTGTGAAGGAATTTTGCATATTCCTTATAGGTACTCAGAGTTGATATTTCATCTAGAGTTTTACACCAGTCGTTCGCAAACAATTTATGTTTAACATAGTTAGGACGTATAAGCAAATCATCATTATCGGTGCCCAAGTTATTTAAAGTTTTGGCCATGGTTTCAAGGTAGCTGGTGAATGAACTAGATGAGCAACCCTTTGTAAATTCAAAAAGATCCTGATATAAAGAATTATCAGGATAGTTAAGAATTTTGGAATAGTTTGAGAGAGCCCGCCAGGTAAACCTAGTGGACAAGGAAATCAGTCCCAACTCATGTCTAATAACACAGTTCGGGATTGATATAGATAAACATAAGGCTCTCTTCACTAAAGTACCCTGTATGGAATCAAGTTGCCTATGCAAATTACTGACACAAATATCCATGGCATATAGAAGAATAGGCTCAACCTTCAATGTAAGAAACTCTAATAGCGGAGTCATTGAAAACTTACACAGCTTATGAAAGATAAATTTCATCTGGCTTAATAGTGGTCTGGCTTTCATCTTTATATATTCCACCCATAAGTTTATGCTATTCGCACTGCTCAGGCGATATCCTAAATAAGTAGAATCTTGTAGTTCACACAGACGAGTCTCCCCGATATTCCAGTTGAACTTCTTGAGTTTCTTATTTGATTTAAAAATCATTATACATGACTTGGATGGGTTAGGTCGAAGATTATGTTTGTACGCAAAATCTATGAATATATTTAACTTAGCCTGAAGACCAGCAGGAGTTAAATCGAAAAAGATGAGGTCATCTGCAAAGGCTAACCAGTGTATTCTTAATGAGCAAAGTCTTGCTGGTATCGTGAGTGTAGATTCCCAAATTTTATCTATATCAGAAAGATAAAGATTGAACAGCAGGGCTGCAAAATTGCAGCCCTGTTTCAAACCAAGATGAAGTTGCACTGGTTCAGTTAAAGAACCACCCTGAGTTAGACGAATTCTACAAGATGTATTGGTGTGGAATTTCTTGATCCAATAATTCAGATATTCAGGAATTCCAAACTTACGCATTTTGGTCCATAAAACATTGCGCACAACAGTGTTGAACGCAGAAGACATATCAATGGATGCAATGTAAATTGTGCTCAGTTCATTCTTATTCACTCCGGCAATCAGATGTTTCATTATAGTTGCATTTAGTGTTGTTCCCATTTGTCGTCTAAATCCCACTTGGCATTTCGAATATATCTTATAAGTTACTAGATGTTTATCAAGCTCATAGATAACTAGTATAGCGAACACTTTTGCCGCCGCATTTGTTAGCGATATCGGTCTATAATTCTCGGGCAATCGAGGGTCGCCCTTTTTATACAATGGAATAAGAATGGAAGTAACCCATGAAGACGGGATAGTGCCACTCACTAAGATACCATCAAACTTAATTTTTAGGATCATACTCCAAAAAGTTGGATCGGACCTATATACGCAAGATGGAATCCCATCGGGACCAGGGGCACGAGAATTAGATAGTTTTTTGATGGCCCACATAATATCAAAAGTAGTCCATACAAATTGTATATCAGTAAATAATAACTCTACTTCATCTTGGTTTATTGCAAAGCATTCTGGTAATTCATATTTTTGTTTAACATAAGCTATCCAAGTTTCAGCGTTGATTAAAGATTCATTGCATAAATCCGCCTTATCCCCTTTTTTTAGGGCAGCCCAGATATCTCGGGAATTTCTACTACAAATAGCTTTAATCATCTCACAATTTTCTTTGTTATATTGCTCTATATGTGCTCCCTTTACATTAAATTTGTATTCTTGGATTATATTCTTCTTTTTTAGTATGTAGAGTTTGACAGGTAGTTTCGCTAATTCTAGATTTCGTATATCATGATTTTTATTTCTTTTCAGAATTTTAATCTTATAATTAAATCTGTGTTTGTGATTAGTCACAATAGAAGCTTGTTTTATTCCAAGTTTTATAAGAGTTTCTCTGTTACACTCATTTATCATCTGATTTAAACATTCTATAGAGTATAATTCCGGCATTAAAGGATTGACCACATGTTTTAGATGGTTTGAAACATTCTCCACCAATCTCTTACATAAGGTAGGATTCCATCTAAGTGATATATTTTCTCTTTTCGTCTCTAAGGCTTGCAAGCCCTGATTAGCATGCCATTGATTCGTAACCATAGAAGTGTTAAGAGTAATGGGGGCATGATCACTATAAATAATGTCCCCAATTATAACAGATTCAATGCATGGTAACAACAAATCAGAGACGCAGAAGAAATCAATCATTGATGTAGTATCGCCCCTTTTCCAAGTATAATTGTTAGAATCCATAGCGAACTTCACAAACGACATACCCCAGTCATCAAAATAATTCCGATATGTATTTCCTCTCTTAAAGCTATTTGAATTTGCCTGTTTGTGGTCTTTATAAAACACTGGTGTTCCAATACAATGTGAATTAAAATCACCACCCATAATAATGTCGTATTCGGGGTAAAGTGTTGACGCTTGGTCAAAACAACAATCTATATCATCAAGTATGTCCAACAAATTATACTTCAAATGATTACAATATACATTCACAACTAAAATAATCCTTTTGTCCTGTTTGTTTAGATTCAAGAAGACCGCTATAACATGTATGGATGAGTATACCAGAGTTATAGTGCAGGCGATGGAATTACTGACAGCAATTGTTAACCCACCAAAAGGTCTTTCTTCAACCCCTTTACTAGCTGGAGAACAATATGAACAATAATCAGGGATAGCAAGTGGTTCAATTTTCATTGTTTCTTGAAACAAGAAAATTGATGGCAATTTAACAAGAGTGGGCAGCCAAGTCTCAATGTTTTTAAATCCACATGAGTTCCATGACAGTACTGTAAGTACTGTCTTATCCTTTACTTATGAAGTAAATAAGTTAGGACTTGCCGCAAATAACGTTTTCAATAGTGGTTCCATCCACGCCATTTCCCTATTTGTTCGAGCAGTCGTTAATAACTGGGAAATACACATTTTTTGATTTCCTGTGCTAGATGATAATTCTCCATTTGTATTTTGCTCAGAAAGTACGGATTTTTGATTATCAAACAAGAATTCTCCTGCCAATTTTTCATCATTAAATGTGAATAGCAAGAAACCCATTTCATGTAGTTCCCTTCTAAAAGACCAAATAAGTTTCAGCACATGTTCAGAAAATAAATGACATGTCATACGGTAATTATTAGTTGGAGCCAAAGAAATACAGTCAATATCACTAGACGCAATTATCCTTAATGATGGAATTGTATATAGAAGATCCAAGAAATATCTTCTATTAATACGTGCATCGCCTAGAATTTCTTGCTTACCTTCCAGGCCCAACATATTAATGCATTTCTTGCTATTTACCATAGTGTGGCAGGGCAAATGTCCAGTAATCTTACCCTCATTAGCATTTTCTGAACCATTTAACTTTACCGTATGATCATCTAGATTCAACACACTTTTCAAATTGATGTGGGTTTCATTATAATGCCTATCTGCAAGTTCAGATGAGTTAAGTTCTCTGCATAAAGGGATACTTACAAATGATTGACAAAACGAATTGGGCTGGGCAATATTTTCATCAACGCATTCTTGGGACTTCAAAGACTGGTTAGTTATTTCAAATGATGGGATACTAGCTTTTAAGGCATTAAGCACAAAATCATGCGCATTCTTTACATCCTTATTTATACAAGGCAAAATTTGCTTAGTTTTTTCATTAATATCACCAGTCATCGCACATGATGGGGTTCCAGATTTTTGTATATTCATCGTAGACTCATAAACATTGATTACATCGTTATTTATGCATGGTATTAGTTGAATATTTTTTTCATGCGTATCATAAATGTCACTATTACCTTCTCCCAAATACTGATGAGGTAAACTCTCAATATGCAACTGTTTATGAATAGTGGTAAGCTTTCCTCCGCCGTTTTGGATAACTGGTGCGTTACCCATTGTCATAGTTGTCTCAAAGGCCCTCATTACGACCCTTGCGGAAATTGACTGACCGGACCGCAACAGCGTAAATAGCGTTTCCGCCATTGCACGAAGGAGCAAAGTGCGGCTAATTACGACCCATCGGGCACGAGCATTACGCCATGGCGGAATCCGAAAGGCTGCGATGGCGGAAATGACCCCAAAACGGCCCTTACCGCCGCCGTACGCTGCACCAGGTGCAATACCGCCACCCATCTTAGCGGTCACCGTAATGAGCGGGCACCGTAATGAGCGGGCACCGCAAATTACGGGCACCGTAAATATACGGAAACGGAAGTAAAAGCATGTGGCCGGAACGGGAAACAGCACGCCGCACAACTATAAAATCCGAATCCCAACACAACCATTAAAAATCCGACCCTGACACACATCCCAACCCGTTAGCAACCCCAGTTAAAAAAATAAATATGGGAAAGGTAGCCAAGAAAGCGTGTGATCGCAAGCGGCAGGTCCACTTCTCCCGAGAGGAACTGACCGTGCTGACCGAGACCCTGCAGGAAAATGCCGCCGTCGTCTTCTCCAGTCAAATGACCAGGACGGCCCTTGCCAACAAGAAGGCCATATGGGCCCTTGTGGCACAGCGCGTAAGTGCGGTGGGGACAACACCCCGCACGCCACAGCAATGTCGCAAGCGGTGGGACGACCTGCGGATCCGCGTACGCAGCATACTTTCTGCGAACAGGAACATCGCCACAGCTACCGGGGGGGGATCAGAGTCGCCCATCAAGTTGACCCCCTGGGAGGAGATCTGCGCCTCCACCATAGGAATGGAGAGCATAGAGGGAGTCGGAGGGATGGAGAAAGGAGTGCCGACATCCGGAGAATCAGGTAGGTTTGCCAAGAGAAACAATGCGAAATCCACAAACCACGAACATGTGCAGTACCATGTGACCCCATAGTGCAATACATACTTTGCCCTGACAGCGCCCTCTAAAAGTCAGAATGAATAAACAAATGAATCAAGATGCCATAAACAACCCCTACATGTGCAGCATGCACCCCCTAACTGCAGGCAGCCAAATGAATGCATCCTCAATCCACACGAAAATGAGACCACCTCCAAGGCCCAGTCCCATATCAGCCTCATGTACCACCCCAATGCATTTGATACGTTGCCATTCCAAATCCGACAGACCCATAACTAACGCTCGCCCCTCTTTACTCCACCACAGGGTCCGATACCAACGACGAGCTGCAGGACACCCCTACCAGCACGCCTGCAAAGAGGGCCAGGACCAACGTCCCAAGAGCCTCCACCTCAGGTGCAAGGATCAAGACACGGCAGCAGCAGGAATCAAGTGCCAGCACACTGGAGGGGACTGCAACAGGCACCCCAGCAGCCAGCAAGTCCACAACCCCAGCACCACAGGTCCCCCCAAAGAACGTATCTGATGGCACTGCCTCTGGTGGTAGCAGCACCATAGGTGACACAGCTGTCATGCCAGCATGCTCCGACACGGAAAACAGTGCTGGCGACGTAGGTACCATCCATGACCTTTCCCAATCCCCCTGCATGTTCCATCCCCTACACCATGACGAAACCACGCAGGGGCACCCTGAAGACGACGACTGGCCAACCCCCACAAGTCCTGTGCCAAGGCAACATGTGTTGAGCAGCCCCCCTGTCACACCACCGCAAATGTCCATGGCCCAGCAGAGGCAACAGTCCCTCGACCTGCTGATCGAGCAACAGCAGGAAGCGTCCACGCTACTCAAGGACCATGCAAATGAATGCGGGGGTTCAAGGGCAGCCATGGAAACATCCACCGAGACACTCAGGGCACAAATAGAGAAAAGTAGTGAGAGCCTCAGGGGAGAAATGGAGAGAAGCACCGAGAGCCTGAGAGCACAAATGGAGAAAAGCACCGAGAGCCTGAGGGGGGAACTGCATGCGACGTCCAAAGACGTTTGTGCTGAACTTGCTGCTGTGCGCCGTGTGCTCTCGGAGCTCTCACAAACCCTCAGAGACATGCATGGACGCGAGCAGGCAGAGACGTCATCCGTGGCAAGTTCCGTCCAGGGCAGCCCCCAACGCAGATCTGGCAGGAACCTGCGCTCCACGGGCAGGGGTGCCCCTGATACCCGTAGAGGGGGCTTGCAATAGCGTCTACCCACGGGCAGCATGCATATCTGGACACTGGTGTTGGGGGGGGAGGAAGTAGGGTGGAGGGGGTGTGTTGGGCTTCACTGGGTGGCGGGTCCATAGGGTGTATGAATCAAATCACATTAACAATACAGCACTTCATTATCATCCAATGACATGTGTGGACATTGATATTTGCGTACGAGGCCTTCATAGGCGTACAGTCCACTATGTGCCTGTACTACACACACACAGTGCCACAGGTCCCCTTTCCGTGTAATAGGCACCATGCGTGGTTGCTAGAAGCATGCATCTATGATGCTCTGTCGGATTGCACGTGCATCCTGTGCCTCATGGACTCCCTGGGGTGCCTCCACATCCCCACCCTCATCATCATCATCTTCAGGTGCATGCAGTACAGCGTCAGGGGGCATGGGCACATTCCTACGTATGCACATGTTGTGCAGCATGACACATGCCATGACCATCTTAGAAACCCTCTCATGGCTGTACATGAGTGCCCCGCCAGACCTGCTGAGGCTGCGGAAACGAGCCTTCAGTAGGCCGAATGCCTGTTCAATGACCACACGGCTACGTGAGTGGGCATGGTTGTAGTCCTCCTCATGCTGGTTCTGTGGGTTCCGGATTGGTGTAAGGAGCCATCTCTTCAGTGGATACCCGGCATCACCTGTATGGGACGAATAAAGGGTGTCAGTGGAATGATAGTGCTAAGTAGCCCCCCCCCCCCTCCTGCAAGGTCATTGACGCATCAAATGGGCCACGATGTCATGCATGGAATGAGACTCACCGAGTAGCCAGGATCTGTGCCCTGCGTGTCGCTCCATGTAGCGTGGTATTCTTGTGTTCCTCAGGACCATAGAATCATGGGTAGATCCTGGAAATCTGGCACAACAATGCGTAAAGATCTTGTTGGAGTCACACACCATTTGCACATTGATTGAATGAAATTGTTTCCGGTTGCGGTACTGGACCTCCATGGCATGTGGGACAACCAATTCAACATGGGTGCAGTCGATGGCACCAATGCAACCCGGGATGCCGCCAAGTGCATGGAATCCCACCTTTGCGTTGGTAATCTCCTGGTACGTGCGTGGTAGTGTGATGTGGTCGTCGGCGTGCTTCAGGAGGGCATCGTGCACTTGGGAGAGTGTCCGTGAGAACAGTGGCTGTGAAATGCCATGCAACTGTCCCACTGTGTGCTGGTAGGTGCCTGTGGCCAGGAAGTGGAGTACAGACACCACCTTCAGTAGGGGTGGGATGGCGGTTGGGCTATCTATCATGCTCACGAGGTCAGCATGTGTCATGTCCACAATGGCGATTATGGTGTCCCGGTCCAAACGGTAGAGGGTGTGGATCTGCTCAGCAGTGAGGTTGAACGGATCAGCTCGGAGGCGTGGGATTGCGGGCCGCCTGCGTGGTGGTAGTGGCAGTGCTTGTGGGCCTTGCTGACCCTGCCTTGCCCTCCTCCTCCTCCTTCTCCTCCGTCTCCCCTGTGCGCCCGGTTGTTGTACCTGTTGTTGTTCGTCGTCTTCTTGTAGTTGTAGCACTTGCAGTGCTATCTGGTGCCCCAGGCCCAACATCGCTAGTCCTGCCGGTAGCATTTTGGAGTGGGAGTGGTTGTGGGAGGGGTTTGGGTCTGCTATATATGTGCTGTCGGCCTGTATGGCCTCCACCTGTGCTGATTGAATGAATCTGTGGCAGATGCAATCCCTTCTGGCCGAGCACGTCCCGCACGTAAGGCTGCATTTGGCCGCATGGCATCTTGGGATTGGAATCATGTATCAAATCCCGATGGCAGTGTGATGTACTTTGACTGATTTTCATGCTATGCTCCCATTGTTACACATGCTATGATTGCAGCCGCTTACATACCTGTAAAGAGTCAGTGGTATGTAGGGCTCGATCGATGGCCGACCCTCATGCAGCACAGTATCGTACTTCACCGACGGGCGTGGCGTCCCATTTGTGATTGCAGCCAGTTAGCATTATGACACACAGCCGCACTACATTGATGTAATTGTGAATGCAAGCGTTCACAGAAGCCTTTTCGACGTAATGTTGCAAGTGAGGAATTCGAAGGCCAGGATTTTTGGTTGCGAAGTAGCGGTGAGGAGACGCCCACAGGTCTGCCTGGAAATGTAACGTTCTATTGTTGAATGTCCTTGGGACAGGGCCCATAACGAGCAAGCAATGAATGACATGAATTGAATGGGATGCGCAATAGCGTAGTGGACGATAAGGCAGGACGTTCCCAAGTCCATCTAGCTTCACGACACTACAGATCCGGCCAGGAGCACAGTGGTTTTTGCAGACTGCATTACGCACAGACGCGATGGAAGTTTCACATATTATGTGAGTGAATGTTCATGCGTTTTCATTGCGGGATGAGGGAATGATGAATGGATGCATGGACAGATGATTCCATTTAGGGTCTGCCATGTACATGTGTTTTTTGATTCAATCCCCTTCCCCTGCGCTATGTGATGCAAGGCTGCCATAGTGGGACTTACGTCTATCTGCCCTTGTCGGATCCTCCCTGTCTCGACGCGCCTTCATACACTTGTGTCTAGGCACGTTACTAATCCCATGTCATGGGTTCTATCTTGACGGACGCATGCACAGTAACCGACGTTGCCAATGGTGTATTAACCTCGATTGGTTTCGTTATGTATCGATACTGATTTAGGGGTGTGTATATTCATTTGGAGTGGGCTAGCATGCATATGGGTGTGGATTTGGTGTGTTGAATGAAGATAGTGATGCATCATGTGTCATGTAGTGCAATCGGTTAATTTGTGTTTCATTTTGGTGACAGGTATCTCCTGCCCTATTGCAGATGCCATCTGTACGCCACTCCTCCAGATGGTTTTTACTCTCGACACCTGCTGCTTCGGGTGAATCAGTGGAGCAGCATTACGATCTTATGGGACGATCGCCAATGGGCCACATGCCCTTACGCTGTTCTGGTGGCTAGGTGCAACATTTCGGCCTTTCAGCTGGACTAGTGCCTGCCTCATGGGACGGACCTGCGGTTCTTGCCGCTTCCATGTTGCCTTTTGGAACGTTGATGTTGGCCCTGTGTGCCATGATGGTACAGGGCGTCACACAAGTGGAAGCTGGTCAATTATTGCAGATGCAGCCCTCGGTGATGATGGATGTTTTGGTGTTATTTTACAAATTGCTGTGAGGCCTTTGTCATTTGGATGTGCATTTAAATTGTATTCCGATATTTGGCGTGTTGCGTTATTCTTTGCAGGTGATGTGGCGATTTTCGATTTGTGGCGGTATGTATTGCGAGATGATCTGCATTGTGTTCCGCCTTCTGAGTTGAGTTGTGTGGTACAGTACTGGCCGCTTTTGCCTACGTAGCACAGTGTGGTCACGGATAGGGGCTGCCATTGTGACTGTTTACATGATGTGCTGTTCAGGGGCGGGGGATTGGCTTTTGGCCGACTGGTGCCTGTCAGCCAGGTCGATTGATGGTATGATGGGATGTTCAGAATGTGGCTGGTCACAGGTGCCTGTGTTTGCGTGCGTTTGTTGGAGGGGGACTGGGGTCATGTCCATTGGAATAGCTTCTGTATTCATGCCATCTGTGCCCTGCAGCTCCCATCGGCCCCTCTTGGGATGTGCCTGGCTGCTCAGTCACTCTGCCAACTTGTGTGGTACATGCTTCTGCTGATGGTTGGTTTGTTTACTGGCAAGAGTACAGGTCTGGTGCAATCCCCCTCAGGATGCTGTTTTGGATGTTGCCTTGCGCTGGTGGCAAGCGATGGGGGACTACTGTTGTTTTGTGTCATGTGTTCTTGATTTCCATTTTGATGTCTTGTACCTTCACATGCCTGTGCTGCATCAGTACGGCTATGGTGAAATGCCGTACATGGATGCCCACTCACGGGGCGCTTCGAACACCTGCATGCATTTCTACGTTGGCATGCATGGGTGAATTGTAGATTTCACTGGTTGCATGGTGTGAGTACATTGCGCCTGCCAGGAGTTGTGCAATGTGGCCAGGGAGTGGAGTACAGGCACTCAGTGGGCCATTTACGGTTGGTTCACGATGCCGTATTTCTCGCCATGGCGGAATGGTCCATTCCGCCATGCCTGATGGCGTTAGGTACATGTCCGCTAGGGTCGGAATTGGCGTACCGTTGCACCATGGTGGTGTTTGCGGTTTGGCATGGTGCGCGCGCGCGTGCTTAGTGCAGTTAGCGTTGGCGTTCACTACGGTGTCGCTAATGGCTTCGTACTTTGCGGTGACGGGTCATAGTCGCACCGAGCGCTTTTCGATGGCGGTATTGCATTTCCGCCATCGTTTTCCCCTTTCCGCCAGGGTCGTAATGAGGGCCAAAGACAGGTTTTTTCAAGGTTTCAGAGTACAAAGACGGTGCCATTTTCGGCAATACAACAAAAGAAGATTTAATACCTTTGTTCAATACAATAGGTGAATTATGAGATTGACCATTTCTCTTTGATGTCTGTTTTCTACATACACTTTTAAAGTAGGTCGGCAGTATTTTTTGAGTTGTCTGTACTTCTATTTCATCTACTGTTGTTTTAACGGGATCAGTTGGAGCATCAGGTATAATTAATGAGTTTACACAAGTTGAATGTACTTCAACATTAACCATTTTAACATGATTGTTTGAAGTAGAAGGCTGTATTGTATCTATTGTCTTTATCGCCTCCATATTCTTTGCCCCAAGGTGTGATTGGCATTCTACAGAAAGCTGTTCCACATCAATCACATCTTCCCCCCCGCTTTCTAATAACGCAGAGATTTCTTTTTTTGATTTTTTTCATTTTTTCATTGGCAGATCTCCGTTTTTTTTCAGCACGTTTAACACACCGTTTTTGATTTTTGCGAAATCTTCTAGAAGAGTAGCCTTTATAGTCAATGTCACTATCGACAATACCATCAGTGTCTTGTCCTTCTTCTATGAGTTTAATTAGGACTGAAGGGCTATCAGCAGTATTCCCACTTATCTCTGGTAATATATTAGGGGTTGGAGGTTCAATTTTATTTTTAAGTTCAATTATTGTAGAGCTGATAGATCCTAGTTCACCTAGGAGCAAGTCAAATCCTTTAAAGGGTTGATTGGCAAAACCTTGAAGAAAAGAGTCATTGATTTCAGTTTGTGTGCTTTGTTCATGACAAATGATATCTTTGGCCTCATTGGGATTTTTTACCCCTACATTAAGCCCTTCCAAAGCAAGAATAAATCCTTCCATCCTTATCACTTTGGACATAATCTCATTCATAGAATATTTTATATCCCTTAATTCTAGGTGAGTGACATCATGTCCTTTGTCCAACAGATCCAATATCCGAATTATCACTGGGAAAGTGAATGGTTCTTGGTCCTTGGAAATAGGGGATGAATTAAGTTCACTCCCAATATTTTGTGGGTATGGAACATGGAGATCAGGGCTTATAGGAGGTTCCGAGTGAGAGGCATTATCTAAAGCTATATCATTTGCAGGTAACAATGGCAGATGTAAGTTTGATGGTAAATATACATCAGAATTATCTGCATTAATATGCGAGTCACGATTTTTTGTTATTAGTGGAGTCAATAAACCGATAGCCTAATACGGGAGTCCAAATCAGCCAGAGTTTCGAGATCTAGATTACTATTACAAGGCTGCGATTCATTAGTAGTGCCTGGAGACAAGTCATCAGGCTTTTCTGATTCTATATTCAGATCAGCCAGATGTCTTGTAATATCCATATCGGCAGTACTCAAGGAAAATGCCCCATTATTAGTTTGGTCGGTAAGATTAGAGGGGATCGCCATTTCTGAGCATTTTCTGCTCCTCAGACCACTGGCCATCATATATGATGACAAAATAAGTGCCCGATAGAATAACTCACTTTTTTATTTTTTATTTTTTTTTATTTTTATAATGATCACAGAATAGCTATGGATTTTAAATAGCAAGATCCTACCTAGAATACAATAGAGGACTCTACAGGTGTACTAACATAAAAAAAGAACCTATATTTAGTCCAAGATCAATCCACGGACGCCCTCCCGCTCACCCAAACAGCCTTGGCACTTCCCATGCACTTCCGGATGCGCGTGCGAGATGCGCGGGCACCGGAGATGATGTAGGGAAGACGCGATCTGCAAGTGGGCGGGTCGGAGGGCGGAGCTAGGGGGAGAGAGAAAAAAAAAAAAAAAGGTTGGCGCGTATCTACAGAGAAATAAATGCAGAAGTTGCACACAAGTCCAGCACAAGTCCAGCAGATCTTACTAAAGATCTAAACAATGTTGGTTAAGGTGTTTCCACACACCTCGCGCTTCCTCTTGCCGACGGCTTCACTCGCGGCATCAGACGAGGAACGAAAAGCGAGGAAAAGCAATCGGATGCCGTAGAGCAGCGGTCCCAGCCAAACAGCCTTGGCACTTCCCATGCACTTCCGGATGCGCGCGCGAGATGCGCGGGCACCGGAGATGATGTAGGGAAGACGCGATCTGCAAGTGGGCGGGTCGGAGGGCGGAGCTCGCGCTTCCTCTTGCCGACGGCTTCACTCGCGGCATCAGACGAGGAACGAAAAGCGAGGAAAAGCAATCAGATGCCGTAGAGCAGCGGTCCCAGCTAAACAGCCTTGGCACTTCCCATGCACTTCCGGATCTGTCTTTCTCAGTAGTAACCAATCACTGGTCTCTGGGTCATATTGCCCCCAGCCAATGACTGCCCTCTCCCTAAGCCCCGCCTCTGGCAGCCATCTTCAGAATTTTACCACTCGCTCAAGTGTTGGGAGTCCTCGTATTTAGCTCTCGAGCTTTTGCTGCGTTTTCGCGCTTTTTCAAAGAGAATTTTTAATTTTTCGGTCAAATAGAGCCTCAAGCTCCACCGTCTCTACATCCAATTAACGGGTATCCATGTCGGATTTTTTTCTACGCCCCTCAAGGGTGAAGATTTCGTCGAGTTACGCTTCTTGGGGGATTCCAGAGGTTTCTGCGGCCTACCCGAACATTGCCCAGGAGAAAGGAAGCTCGACGCCCGGAAAGCTGTTGAGGGTTTGCCCTGGATGCCAGCTACAGAATGTGTTCAAGGAGGACGAGCATTCGAAATGTCTCTACTGCCTTCATGGGGACAAAACGAACGTGGAGAAGGACTGTGCGTTTTGCAGGAACATGTTGGAACGGACCATCAGGGACCGACACCTTCGTCTCTCCAACTGGCTGGAAGGAAGGAGTCCGTCAGGTGAGAAGAAGAAGAAGCCCAAGCGGTCTTCTAAGTCCTGTGAGGGCGCCCTGGCGACGGGGGCCCAACAGAAGGCAAAGCACCGCGAGTCTGCAGGCACCGAGAGCGCCGAACGGTCGGGCTCTTCGGCTGCCAGGCAGGGCCTGCCTTCCACGGCACCATCAACCACGAGCCAACGCTGTGGTTCGGGGAAGAGGAAATCCGAGAACCCGGGTAAGCTTCTGGAGAGGACCCGGTCGATCTCGAAGGATTCGGCCGAGGGGGAGTGAGGCGGTGACCCTCCCCCCAAGGTGAAGGCCTCAAGCACGCCTAAGGCGGTGAAGGCCTTGATTCACCCGGCCAAGGCCTCTATCGAGGGAGTCGCGGCGGCCCTGGCGCAGCCTGTGGAGGCTACACCAGTGGAGGCGACCTCGGGGCCCAGAGTCTCCCTGCCTCTGCGGAGGGAAGTATCTTTCAGACCCATTGAGAAGACCCCCGTGAAGACCCCGGCGGAAAAAGAGGGGGGGCCGGTGGCCATTGTGGACACGGACACAGCATCCGAGGAGGAGCTGGTAGAAGTCTTAGAGGGCTTCGATGAGGGCGTCGAAGAGGCCCGTCCCCATGGGAGGGATCCCGACGAGGGTGACGACGAGAGCGACGGCGGCACCAGCGAGGGTCCTAGTCGCCTATCGCTTCCGGAGCTGCAGGATAACTCGGTGGCCATTTTGTTGGCAATACAATCTTTATGTTTGCAGATAAGGACGAGATTGCCCTTACCACCGACGGAGGAGCCGGAACCAGGCTCGACGGAGGAACCAGAGCCGGGCCCGGCGGGAAGTCCCCCGAACAAGAGAATATGGATCCATCCAGCCCCGCCTTCTCAGCCCTCGCGGCCTGCTCGGCCCTTACCCACGTCCCCCGTCCCTGGGGATGACACAGGAACGGACACGGCCACGAAGGGTACCGACGACGACGGCGGTGAGGATGGGACGGAGCTCCCATCGCCAGCCCGGGCCTCCCCGTCCGACGAGATCGGATGTTTCCATGCAATGATCGCCAGGGCATCTGAGCTTTTTCAGCTCTGCCCCGAGGAGAAGAAGGAGGAAGGTTTCCTTTACCAACGGCGCGAGGCCAAGAGGAAGGCAGTCCTCGCCGTGCCTCTGCTGGATGACATCTGGGACGAGGGTCTCACCCTTCTAAAGAACCCGTCTACGACGCCTGCCAAGAGGGATCAGTACGAGAAGAAGTACCGGGTCCCCGACACGGCCCCTTTTTGCCTTAGGGCATAACCGACCCCTGACTCGGTCATCTCAGCGGCGGCCAAAAAGAAAACGGGGGGGGGGGCATCGGCCTCAACGTCAACTTCACCGCCTGACGGCGAAGCAAGAAGCTGGACGCAATGGGACGACGAGTTATCTCGTCGGCGGCAACAGCGATTAAGGCGGCCCGCTACGACAGGGAGTTATGGTACAAGATCACCCCCCTGTTAAACTTCGTACCGGATGACAAGAGGACCGAGGCCCTGGAGATCTTGCGAGAAGGCGAAGTCGCGTCGGACCACGCCATTACGGTGGCAACGGACATTGCCGACACCGGTTTCCGCCAGCTAGGCAACGGCGTTTGCCTTAGACGACGAGGTTGGCTCAAGGCGACGGATTTCCGCCAGGATGTTCAAGCCAAGGTGTTGGACATGCCGTTCAACGGGAACAACCTGTTTGGGAAAAACGGTGGATGAGTCCCTCCAAGCCATCAAGGCGAACACGGAGACAGCTAGGGCCCTAGGCGTTCTCCGGCAACGAAGGCCGTCTTTTCGGAGCACCGGAGGCATGCAGGGTGCCTCCAAGGGATTCGGCGGTGGCTCCTCTACATACCGCCAAGCGGCCCGCTCCCCGTAACACGAAGCCTATAGAGGACGAGGCAAGTCGGGTGGGCCCTGCTGTCGTCGCCAGGGCGACCAAGGCGGCAAGGCGTCCTCCAAGCAAGATCGAACCGACAGCGGCGTCGGGCCCCCAGCGAAGCACCCCGGTGGGAGGCCGGCTGGCGAAGTTCGTCAGTGTGTGGGAGTCCATCTCCACCGACCGTTGGGTGCTGGACGCCCTGGCCCAGGGGCACGCCCATGAATTATAAAAAAAAAGTACCCCCGCATTCCACCCATGGTCAGGAAGGAAAATCGCATCCCTCAACTGCTAGTGGAGGTAAGGGCGTTGCTCAAAAAAGGTGCCATCGAGCTCGTCCCGAAGAGGCTCCGGGGCTCCGGAGTATACTCAAGGTACTTCCTAGTGAAAAAGAAGACAGGAGGATGGCGCCCCATCCTGGACCTGCGACGACTGAACAAGTACATCAAGGCATCAAGGCACAGAAGTTCCGGATGGTCATCCTCCAGCACGTGCTGGGACAGCTGGAGGAGGTCGATTTTCTGTCGTTGGATTTGGAGGATGCGTACTTCCACATCCCCATTCTGAAAGGACAACGAAAGTTCCTCAGGTTTGTGGTCCAAGGACGGCACTACCAGTTCAAGGCCCTCCAGTTCGGATTGAAGTCGGCACCCAGGGTGTTCACCAAGTGCCTCGCACCGGTGGCGGCGCGGCTGCGCCTGCAGGGGATCCACGCCTACCCCTACCTGGACGACTGGCTCATCCGAGCAAGGACAAGGGAGCTTGCCGTGGATCTCACAGCAATGACCGTCCAGCTGCTCACGGACCTGGGATTCTCCATCAACTTTCCCAAATCCCACCTGGTCCTGTCGCAAGTCGCACTGTTTCTGGGAGCCAAGCTCGACACAGTGGCGCGTTTGGCCTCACCGTCGGAGGAAAGGACGAAGGCCATCCTGGGCAAGGTGCAGCGTCTGCTGGCCACGGACGTGGCCAGGCTGAGGTCCATCAAGTCCCTCCTCGGGATGATGACCTCCTGCATATATCTTGTGCGCCTGTGCAGGCTTCGGATGCGCCCTCTGCAAGAGTTCCTCGACTCCCGCTGGATCCAAGCGACAGGCAGCTTCGAGGACAGGATCCCGCTCGACAAGACCTTCCGACGAGCGATCCGGTGGTGGGGCATCCGCGCTCATCTGACGGCGGGCACATACTTTCAGACCCCATCCCACCAGATAACGGTGACGACGGATGCCTCCCTGGAAGGGTGGGGAGCACACACTGGAGAACTTCACGCGAGAGGCCTTTGGCTCCCGGAGGAGAAGACGCTCCACATCAACATACTGGAGCTCCGTGCAGTGTTCTGGGCCCACAGGTCCTTTCTCCCGTCCCTCAAGGGCAAGGTGGTGAGAATCTTCACCGACAACACCACCACGATGTTCTACATCCGGAAGCAGGGAGGAACCAGATCCCCAGCCCTCTCCAAGGAAGCCCAGGATCTGTGGCATTGGGCCATCGCCCAAGGGATGTTTCTGGTGCCCTTTCATCTGGCAGGGATAAAGAACACCATCGCTGAGTCACTCAGCAGGGAGCTGCGCTCGTGCCACGAGTGTGAACTACGTCAGGATCAAGTGGATCGACTCTTCCGACGATGGGGAAAACCGCAGGGAAAACCGCAGAGCGGCCTGTTCGCGACGGAGACGAACTGCAAGTGCCAGAGGTTCGCCAGCAGGTTTCCCCAGCTGAGGATCATGGGCGATGATTTCTCGTTCCTCTGGGACGGCCTGTTCCTATATGCGTTCCCTCCGTTGCCGTTGCTGCTCCGACTCGTCAACCAGCTCAAGAGGTCCCGGTGCAGGATGATCCTAGTCGCACCAGCGTGGCCGAGACAGATCTGGTTCCCGGACCTTCTGGACTTGTCAGTGTCCCCACCAGTCAAGCTGCCGACGGACGTGGATCTTCTCTCCAGAGAAGGAGGCGCCATACTTCATCACGACCCAGAGTCGCAGCACTAGAGTTTGGAGGGTACGATATCCCAGCTGACTGCAGAGAGGTCCTTGCAAAAGCCAGGGCGTCCTCAACTCTCAAGTGCTATGGACATAAGTGGAAGAGGTTCTCTGTCTGGTGCCGTGCACCAAAGATTAACCCTGTACGGATTCCGGCCCCTCAAGTGCTGCCGTACCTACTGTCGCTGTCCAAGGCTGGACTGGCTCACGCCTCCATCAAGATACATCTGACTCCCGATACACCAGAACCACAGGACGGGCGTCCTTGTGGTCCCATCGCCTGGTGAAGGAATTTATGAAGGGACTGTTCCGATCGTTCCCGCCGGTGAAGACCAGGCTCATCGGGGCACCATTCGAGCCCCTGCATTCGGTACCGTTGAAATTCCTGTCGTGGAAGACTGTGTTTCTTGTGGCCATCACCTCCGCACGGCGAGTGGGAGAGATCCAGGCCCTATCCTGCAAGCCTCCATACTTGACTTTTCACGACACGAGGGTGGTGCTGAGGAGGCACCCCTCTTTTATGCCCAAGGTGCCGTCGGACTTCCACCTCAACGAGCCCTTGGTGTTACCTGTTTTCTTCCCGTCACCTTTGTCACCGGCCGAGAGGACTTTGCACTCGCTGGATGTGGCTAGAGCGCTGAAGTTCTACGTGGACCGCACTAAGTTTTCGGAAGACATCACAGCTTTTTGTGAAGTTTGGACCTGTGAACCAAGGGAAGGCTCTCTCGAAGGCTTCCATTTCCAGATGGCTCTCCGGCTCCATCACGCACTGTCATCGGTTGGCTAACCGACCGTTGCCTGGCCGTCCGAGAGCCCATTCGACCAGAGCTATCGCTGCTACCACGGCGTTCTTGTCTGGTGTGCCCCTGCTGGACATCTGCAGGGCTGCTACGTGGAGGTCAACACTGTCAGGTACTGTCAGGTTGGAGTGTCATATTCTTTTACATACAGTAACATATACTCATTTACATTGGGTCAGGGGAGACATTGGGTAAGGGGAGACACATATTTAGTATAGAAAGGTTTTGGGAAGTTATTATGGGTTATATTTTTAAACAGCCAATTTTGCCCTTAACCTTCATTGCAGTCTATGGAAAATGCCCCAAGCCAAGATGGAGGTTCTCAGTCTAAATTCTAATTGGCTGGAGATTGTTTATAGGGAGGACAGTGAACATTCTAAACTGCCTTTCATCGTCTTTGCCCAGCTGAGAGGTCGTGTGCTATGCTGCTCCTGCTTAACTTGTTCAGGGGTGTCAAGTTTCAAGCAGTCGAGCGGCATCTTTGAAAATATAACAGGAGTCGTTTATGGAGTTTCGTGGAGACACAGGACAGGAGTGAGAAATTTCCAATTTTCTGAGAAAAGAGGTTTCCAATACTCTATCACGAGATAAGTGACTTTCCATGTTTTGATGAACTTGTAAAAAGGTTATATTAATTTAAAAGGATTGAAATCGCAAACTCTTATCTAAAAACTGTAGCGCGTACGTTTGTTTTCTTTCCTACGTATCATTTCAAACTAGCGCGTGATTTTTCCGTTACCTTGAGCCTGCGCGAGTGACTCTGCGCGTGAGAGTGTAGCACGAGCGTGAACTTTTGACTTGCATTTTCTGTTCATATACGCGAGGGTTTTGCTACGTGAGTTCGCGTGTGTATTTTATTACGCGTTTCGAATCTGCGCGTGCGCAAGAACAAATCTATGTGGAGCTTCTGTGCGAGCTCTCAGAAGTGTCACGTGATAAAATAAAAGTGCGTGTGCTTTTTTCCCACGATTTGGTTTCTGCGCATGTGTGTATTTTTTCGTGGGTTGGACTTTAGCGCAAGTGTGTTTAACTCGCGTCTTGGACTTTAGCGCGTGTGCGTTTTACCCGCTATTTGGATTTTCAGCGCGTGTGCGTATTTCCCGCGACTTGGAGTAAAGCGCGTGTTTTTTCCCGCGGTTTGGATTTTCAGCGCGTGTGCGTTTTACCCGCGGTTTGCATTTTTAGCACGTGTGCAGGATTTTTCCACGTGAAGATTTCATCGCAAGTTTAAAACCGTTCAAGAGTAAAAGACACTCTAAAAAAAAATATAAAAAGAAATACAAGAACTTAAAAGAACTTCCTTAAACTTATTTAAAGAACTTAAGACTTTGTTCAAGAATCTTGAGGTTAAAAAGACGAACTACAAAGTTAAATATTACATTCATGGACCTACTGAGAAGGCTGAATGATCTTTAAGATTCTGGTCAACAAGTAAGGAAGTCTTGTCTGCTTATCACTTCTCTGGGCATTCTGAAGAGCAGTACCAGGTATGGTTTTTTTGACTATTTTGGTAAAGGATGTAGAGTTTTAAGGTTAGTATAGTAACCCTTTGAGTAATGAGGTGTATTATGTTTATGTTTTTAACTACAGGTGAAGAACCAGTTAGTCGATAGCTTCCAGCCTGGTGTTTGTTAATTTGTCCCTTCCCCCTTTCCCCTGGAAGTGAGGTAAACTGAGCGGTTATATATATTATCAGCTCAGAGTGCCACATTTTGGGTGGATTGTCGGGTGTTCAGCAGCTTCCGCAGACACCAGGATCTCAGCCTGACAGACACACACCTTCACGAGATTCTACTGTGTCGACCGGGATTCCTGTGAGGAGTCCAGGGTCGGCCAAGCGGTGCTGCACAACCTGTTCGCCTAAGGTGAGCCTAATGAGGAGGTAAGAACTGCTTAATGTTGAGTTTTGATGTAATGCTTAATGTTGAGCCTTTTTTCCACCTCCCGTTGGTTGTGCATGTGTGTACTGCTATGTATTCTGTATTCATGAGCATGTGAATCCATGCCAGACCCCATGCTGGAGAAGGAACAAGTTACTTACCTGTAACTGTTGTTCTCCAGCATGGGTCTAGCATGGATTCACATGCGAACCCTCCCTCCTACCCCTCTACGGCTCTTCACTTGGTCATACTGCCACTTTGCATGCTACCAAATCTGAAGATGGCTGCCAGAGGCGGGGCTTAGGGAGAGGGCAGTCATTGGCTGGGGACAGTATGACCCAGAGACCGGTGATTGGTTACTACTGAGAAAGACAGATCAGAAACGAAACTGATACTGATTTTTTCTTTACCGAGGATTCCCGGCCTGACGATGGGGAATATTCATGAGCATGTGAATCCATGCCAGACCCATGCTGGAGAACAACAGTTACAGGTAAGTAACTTGTTCCTTTTGCACAGTTTGACATTCCTGTCTGTGTTAGTGTTTCAGCGTTCAAGCCGTGGCCTCGCACTGTGTGCGAGTTCAAAGCATAGAATACATTTGCAAATCGTTTTGACAGAAAGGAAAAAAGCAAATGGCCGACATTTCACAAAATGGACGCCCTCTGGTTACATTGACGAATCAGGGATTGCGATGTTTGGCACATGATGCTGTTGGGTTCTGGCCAACATGCTATACATAATATAGGGTCTGCTCTGGTTTAACGAACCCTCCTTTTGGCCGTAAGCCAATAGCATCATAACCGCGTCTTCAGCGGACCACGTGTGCGATTCCGAACTACCCATGCTGCTGTAATCGTCATCAGAAATATTAATTGCCATAAATTATTTAATTTCATTTTCGTGTTGTGCACCTTCACTTAATCTGCGAGAAGTTTTCGTTCTAATTGCATGTACACATTCACTTGTAATATGGGAGCAGAGGACTGGCAGGCACAGTATGCAGCAACAACAGAACATGAGGATTCCAAATATTATAACCAAAATTGCAATTAGTTTCCATCCCATGATCGTAGCAGTTCCCAGAACCAAGTGCTTATATTCAGATTCCAGCCACCTGTAGGAACATGAATTTCAGAACTTAGGACATGCAATTTTTTAATTGCTTCGAATATTGTGGGGGAGGAGTCACTTACGAATACACAGCACACTGACCCCACCAATTTGCATACCCCTCCACGATCAGCCAACATTATATCAAGGACCATTCTATTTTGAAGTGCAATTAATCTGATTGCTTTTTGTATAGAGTATATCTGTAGTTCCATTTATTGTTTTTTCTAACACCCTGGACAGTTTCCTTATATTCCGCGAATGTATTGCTTTTCCCCAAAATGGTATAAATGATTTCGCTATATCCCCTACAATTTGCCCTGCGGTATCATCTCGACGTGGCCGAGATCTAGATAGTTTTGCTATCTCAGAAGTTTTGGAAAGAAATACACCAGGCAGAAGTATACCTAATGACAGGTCCCTTCCCAGGTTCTAGGTAACCATGGGTAGGCCTGATCTCCCCATATAAAACGGACAGAACCTCCTATCTGTAAGGGTTTCTCTTCTTGTTCAAGCAGAGCAATGTTCATGCATCTAGTGAATGTTCCCACCGGGTGGGAACCCTTTTTCCGTAAGCAAAATGGGACAGAACGTGGACTATGATTAATAGTATAAGAGTGAGGCACAGCATCGTTATTTCGTACCGTAGCCATTTTAAAAGTGATTAGGGATTTTTAAGGCCTAGAGAGCCTATCTACTGGACTTGTTGTTACAGTGTTTATTTTGCTTCTGCTTGTAAAATCGGAACAACCCAACGGTTCTAACACCAATCTCTCAAATTCATTTATATTTGTTCCATCAAACTGACAAGTGACACTATCATTTCATTTTCTGAAAAATAGTGCTCTTAATGATGCGTAACAGGCGGTATTAAGTGGCAAAGGATGTACATACCAACCCATTCCTCTTTCCCCATGCTGGGGTAAATGGGAACAAACCCAACAATTGGACCTATTCAAGATAGCATGGGTCACATTCATAATCAATAGCAATGTATTATTATCATACTCTTTTCTATGTCCCACTTCTTGTGAGGGGAGAGGATAAGAGAGCACATGTACTGGGCTGCTCATAGTAGGAGCAGTGGTAGCAGTCAAAGAGTTCAAAGGATGCACAGTTTCTAGATCCCAGAATATTGGGACTAATGTAATGAAAATGCAAAGCAGTATCATAATCATTGACATATTATTCTTTCCGAACCAAGTCTTTCTAGGAACAGGCTTAGTCTCTATTTCTATATCATCAACAGCATTGGTGCAGGAGGGAGCAGGAGCGAATATAGGCATTGGGGGTCATTCCGAGGTTGGAGGTAAGTAACGGTCCTTACTGGTATGGCGCAAATAGTGTGTCCGTGTAGTCAGTATCCCGCTAATAGAGGGCTATTACGACTTCGCAGGCACAAGCTTTGCGCCATGCCGTTAAAGGCACGAAAAATGCCCTTAGCGGCATCATGCATAGCGCAGATAGCACTACCGGCATGAACCAATGCGGCATTAGCGGTGACCCCTAATAACGGTCACCGTAAATAAGCGGAACCGGAAGTAGCATCATCGCACAGGAACGGGAAAGAGCACGGCGGCCATCTTTAAAAACACAATCCATTGCCATCCTCAGCACACAGGACCTGTGGGACTCTGCTGTTTGTTTGTTTGTTAGAAAACCTTCATCAAACACACCACAATCCCCAAGGCCCTTAAAAAGGGAACGACCCGCCAGTGCAAGGAGCGCTTCAACGAGGACGGGTTGGAGATGCTAGCAGGGACACTGCAGGAACATGCTGGGATTGTGTTTGCCAATTGCATGAAGAGGGAGGCCATCTTAAAGAAAAAAGAGATCTGGGCACTTGTGGCACAGAAAGTTAGTGCAGTTGGAAACACTCCACGCACCACAAAAGACTCCCGTAAGCGCTGGGATGACTTGCGGCTCAGAGTAAGGAGCCTACTCTCCGTCAACAGGAGCCAGTCAATGGCAACAGGAGGAGGTGCCAGCTCACCCATCAAGCTGACCCCATGGGAGGACACGTGCGCCAGCATGATTGGAATGGAGGGGATAGAAGGTGTCGGCGACATGGAGTGTGGCGCAACAACATCGGCCGATGGAGGTGAGTGTCCCAAGAAAACACTGTAATGCAGAGTCTGATGAAAGTCAAACAATATGTCAGTCCAAAGAGGCAAGCCATGGCCCAACACACAAACACACTCCCAGCAAAGTAACCGGACGCATCACAGACACATGCAGATGCCTGCAGCAAGGCAGTGCCGTACCTGACACATACCACACAAAGATGTAAATGCCATAAGTCACACAGCATGCAGGCCCCAACAAATATGCATGTCATATAGCATGGGTCTTGGCCAACATGAGTGACTCCATATGCCTGCATAACCCACCCATGTATCAAACAACGTGATCATCCAAACTCAAATGCCTATTACCCTCGATTGTGTGGATGATCAATTGTCCAAATATATGTATGATGCCTATCAAAACATCACTCATGCCGTCCCTCTCTTCGACCCCCACAGGCTCTGACCATGACAGCGATGGCCAGGACTCAACCCCCGCGAAGACCACACCCCGGAAGAGGTCCTGGGATGATGCCAAACGCCCTTCCACCTCCCAAGGGCCAACCCAGGGGCTGCCGTTCACCACCAGTCAAGACACCCCAGGTTGCCAGTGCACCGGTGCTGCCAAGGGCCGTAGAGGCGGAAGCGCCAACACCCATTGCCCAGCCTGAGGAATCAGCCGAGGCACCACACTCGGAGGAGTCAAGTGTGGCTGGGGAGGTGGCAGCCAACGCACCCCAGGCTGTGGAGGAGCCACAGGATGAGGTATGGGTGCCCGTTGAGGACGATTCCTCAGAACTGCCCTGCACGCCCAGTCCACTGGCATCCCCCCCAAATCTCATCCCTTGACACAGACCACGCCACCACCCCAGAGCAGTCTGGGCAGGAGCAAATTGAAGGGCACTTTAGTCCGATAGTGGGGGGTATTGAGGCTGAGCAAGATACCCAGGAACCATCCACCTCCACAGGTGCACCCGCAGGGCCGCAGCGTGCAGAGCAGCTGACTGCCCTTGTGCGGCAGTTCATTGAGGACAACACACAGGCTAGGCAGGAGTGGTGGGAGAACATCGCCTCTCTAGGCAGGACCATCTCAGAGAACACCGCCTTCATGGGCAAAATATTTGCCGAGAACACTAGCCACCTCTGCGAAGAGGTATCCGCCCTGCGCCAGGTACTAAGCCGCATAGCCGATGCCATGGAGTCAGGGCGCCCGGCAACCCGATTCGAGCAGGCGGCCACACCGTCATAGTCTAGCTCGACCCAGACGAGCCCGCTCTGCAGTTCATCACGCGCCATGCTCCGGCCAGACATGCCGCCACCTGGTCCAGGGAGTGCAAATTAATAGTCTGGGCAGCCTGATGTAGGCATTAGAGACTTGATGAGACATGTGTGGGGGAGGTGTGGGGGGAGGGTGTGTGGGGGAGTCGTGGGGGGAGTGGGAAGGGGGTGAGGGTGGTGGAGGGTTATTGCATTTGTTTCCATTGTTAAATTTAATGCACCCGTTGTGTCAAAAGCAAGACCTGAGTGGACATTCATCATTGTGCATGTGTCATTTATTCATATACAGTGCATGGTGTGCTGTATATGAATAACCCATACACCCAGTGGCCTCTGTCAGAATATCATGTCATCCTCTGCAGCCATGTGTGTCAGTAATATTTTGCAATCACTGACTGACGCACAGCACGTCCCTCCTGTGCATCGGCACCGCAATGATGTGCAGCCACTTCTTCTTCATCCCCTTCATCACCAGGTGGTAGCAGTTCAATGTCAGGGGCATGTTGCGTCGGATACACATGTTGTGCAGCATAACACATGGCATGATGGTATTGGCCACCTTCTCATGCCTGTAGAGGAGTGCCCCACCTGACGGGCTAAGGCTGCAAAACCATGCCTTCAACAGGCCAAAGGTCTGGTCAATGACCACACGGGTAAGGGTATGGGATCAATTGTAGTCCTCCTCATGCCTGTTCTGTGTGTTTCGGACAGGGGTGATGAGCCACGGCATCAAGGGATAGCCACTGTCACCTGCATGGGAGGCATGAAAAGCTATATGTCTGTCGATTTATGATGGACAGCTGTACTAGTCACACATGTCGGCAGATTATTGTTGGTCACATGCACATGTCCCTGGTTGTATGCACGCCATTTTTAGGCCCTCGATGTGTCCTCTGCCATGGAATAATGGTGTGGGTTGCATCTCCAAGATGATACACGGTGTGCTCTGCCGTCTTGTAGCTCATGCATTGTGTACGCATACAGCTGTGTTTGTGTCAATTTAGTGATGTGTTGTGTTCTGTAGGATTTTCTGATGGGGAGCGTTGGCAGTAGGCTCTGCAATGTTAGGCATTCTGAGCTGATTTTTCCCATGGTGACATGCAGCATTCTTGTGGTTGATCCGGGATATCGGGCACAACAATGTGCGATGATCTTGCTTGCGTCGCCTTCCATCTGCACCTGTTTGTGGTGGTATTGCTTGTGACTGCGGTAAACCACCTCCATGGCATGGAGGCCACCTTTTGTTTCAAGAATCTCCTGGGGAGTCCGTGGTAGGGATGTATTCCGTTGTGTGCTTGAGGAGGGCATCCAGCACTTGCTTCAGGATGCGAGTGAATAAGGGTGGTGATATGCCATGCATGTACCCCACTGTGTGCTGGTAGATGGCTGTGGAAACGAAGTGGAGCACCGACACTTCCTTCAGTAGAGGGGGGGTGGCGGTGCGTATTTTCAATGAGGCTGACAATCGTGTATCATGTCCACAATGGTGTTGATGGTGTCCCGGTATACACGGTACAGGGTGTGGTTGTGCTCCGGGGTTGGGTTGGAGGGACTAGCTATGATGTTTGGGATTGGGGGCTGCATGTGTGGTTACGCTGGCTGCACTGGTGGGGCATGCTGGGCCTGTCTCACCCTCCTTCTCCTGCTGCGTCTCCTCTGTGGTGCCTGCTGTTGGTATTGTTGCTGGTGTTGCAATGCATGCATGTCCTCCTGCTGAAGTGTTGATGCTACTATTGGATTGATCTTGGTGTGGATAGGGGTGTGGTGTGTGGGTGTGCTCCTTTTGGTCAGGCCCAGACTCCATTGCCTCTACTTGTGCTGATGGTGTGCACCTATGGCATTGGGGAACACTGCACATGGCATTTAACGGTTGGTCAGAGATGCCGGTATTTACGGAATGCCGGAATCCACTTTTAACGCCTTCATGATGCCGGTATTTGCCTGTCCGCTTCACTTGTGATCTCCTCCAGTTTACGGCATGCTGCTATTGCCGGTATGATTTCCCGCATGCCCATGCCGCTATTAGAAGCACCGTTATTTACGGTGCCGCTAATAGCGGTTTGGCTGGTCGGAATAGCCTGGAGCGGTAAGCAATGCCGGTAATCCTTTATCGGCATCGTTTATCCCTTACCTCCAACCTCGGAATGACCCCCACTGTCTGTAATGTTAATTTCAGGAAAGGTTTTTCAATGTCCGTCGAGGAAAGTTCTCTACAGCAACGCACGTTAGCAGCAAAGTGTTCGGGCCAGTTCAGGCCAGCTTGCTTAACAGATGACAGCAAGCTGATGTGAATTTGTACAGAGCTCCAAAAAGGCAGGATGAGTGACAATGAGGCAGCAGTCGGACAAGGTTGAGGCACCTTTGGCCTTTCGATCTTTGTTGCAATCTCCCCAGGCCCTTTCGCTGGCTTAGGAAACACTTCTGACAGAGGACTGGCGATGATATCTTTGTGATCAAGTGCAGCTGTCTTTCCTTCGATGTCAGGATCATCAAGCTCTTTCTCATGTGGAAAAGGAAACAGAACTCTTTTCTGCGTAGCCAGCAGCACCTGGAAGGGTCCCACCCAGCGCGGTGCAAGTGAAGATTTTCTTTCAAAATTATTGATCAACGTCCAGTCCCCAGGCTGCAGACAATGTCCTGCGCCGGTGTATCTGACAGGAAGAGCCTCCTGCACCTGCTGATGAATCAAATGCAAGTTTTGAGTCAACTGTCTACAGTAATCAATAAGTAATGGGTACAATATATCCCTCAGTCTTTTCAGCTGAGGGGTATTCCAAACATTTGCTGGTCTCCCCATCACGATTTCGTAAGGGGGTGGACCAGTCCTCGCCTGTACAGTTGTGCGCATGCACAATAAAGCTAGCGGTAGTGCATCGGGCCATTTCAAATTGCTCCCTGCACATACTTTACTGATTTTATTTTTTAAGATACCGTTCTACCAAACCGGCTCTCATCGGGTGTCTGGCTGAATGGAATTGTTTATCAATTTGGAGACCTGCGCAAATTTGCAACATCACGGCCGCAATAAAGTGCGGGCTGTTATCTGACCATATGACACGGGACAGGCCGAAACGGGGAAAGTATTCCTTTAGCATGGCTTTAGCTGTGGACATAGCTGTACAATCTTTTAGGGGATAGGCCTCTACCCATTTGCTGAATGCACAGACCACCACTTGAACATATTTATAGTTTTGGCACCTTTCCATTTCTATGAAATCAAAATGGATGACTTTAAATGGCATGGATGGCGGGCCAAAACTGCCTACTGGTGTCACTGTCCCCTTTCCAATGTTATGTTGTAAACAAGTCATGCAGTTCTGAACCAATCTTTCAGCAGTTTTTCTAATGTGTGGATTCTGCCATACAGAATCCAGGTGTTGTATCATTTTTCTAGCACATATTTGTGTTGGACTGTGGGCCATAGTGACCATTGCCAGCACTTAGGCATTTGATAACATGAATCTGTTATATTTCTTGTCCACCCAACAAACTTCAGAATCTAATTCTGCTGGGCCCTCAGACCAGTTTTTCATCTACAGTAGCTTCTGATTGCTCTTCTTTAACTGTTACAATTCCATTTTCTATCATGCAGGGTACCTCTTCTAACCTTTCGACATACATTTTTGTGGGTAAATCAGTGGCAGTTTGTTTCGCAATTTTGTCTGCAAATGTGTTTCCCTTTACAACATTAAATGTTACTTTTTTATGTGCTTCACATTTCATTATTGCTAATCGCTTGGGAAGGGCAAGTGCTGATAATAGTTTCACTATCAAAGTGCCATATTGGATTTTGGTTCCGTGTGATGTCAGGAAACTCCTTTCAGCCCATAATGCACCAAAATTGTCTACCACCCCAAAGGCATACTGACTGTCAGTATATATGTTTACATTGAGATTTGCAGAGATTTCACATGCTCTTGTCAACGCTATTATTTCTGCAGCTTGTGCCGAGTTATATGGGATTCTTTTGCTTTCTATAATACTTTTCAGTGTTGTGATGCATAAGCAGCAGTTGATGTGCCATCTGGTCATTTAAAACAAGAGCCGTCTGTCTTGATATGGGCAAAATCTTCCTCGGGGCCAGCCCTTTGAGAGCAAAAATACCCAATTCAGCCCAAAATACAGGTTCTATTGTGCTGAGCAGTGATCTCATGCTAGTGACAAATGACACCCTCAAAGTTTTAGCATATTTATTCTAAGCAGTGAATTTCATATACATTTGGGATTCAAGTTAAAGAATATTACAAAGCATAAACTTAGAACAATGCAAAATATAGTGAAACATGGAACTTAGATAAACATAGAGAAACATAGAGAAAAATAGAGAAACATAGAGAAACACAGTCTTACGTCCCTTTAATCAGCACTGGGAGACCTGGGCTTTTCATAGAAAAACAATGCTGGAGGACACCGTGAGAGCCAATTCCGGGCACTTGACTGTACACGAATCAAGTCCACAGGACGATCTCCCCCCGAGTCATGTGTGCATGGATATTTTATAATCTCTTGCTGTCAGTCACCATGACGCACAGTTCCAGAACTTTCCCTGTGCAACTGGCTCATGGAAAAAACCCAACTCTCTCTGAGAGGCACCCTGCTCGCTCCTACCCCTCCCTGGTTCCCATCTGCGCTGGCTGAGGAATGTCTTATCAGTACCTTCCCAGAGAAAAGGAAGATTAGCTTGGAGCCAGGGCTACCGTTAGTGAGGCTGAATATTCTAAGGGAAGCAGGGATGTATTAACCCCATCTGCAAGCTCTAAAAGGCATGCACTCATAGCTTAGTGTTTATAGCGCTTAAGACTGGCTATCTAAGCGCTATATAGGTGCCATGATGTTCCAAACACTCCAAAAATACCTATTAGCTACATAGCTAGGGACCCTCTCCCTGCCGGTCTATCAACAATGCATAATGTGACCTATTTCATACTAGGCCTGCATATCCCTTGTAGCTCACTACTGCATAATGGAAGTGCTACAACAGACTACTGTCAGCATTTTTAGCACATACCTTGAATACACTATTGGCTTTCAGCGGCTAATGCTGTCATCTAAAGCCCTGATTGGCAAGGTTGCAATTTTGTGTATCACTACATTCCACCCCTATTCAACGTTTGTGCGACAAATGCTGACTAATACCTATCAATATAGTATTTAGTGCAGTGATAAAGACCTTGGGGCTTTGCAAGAGGTTTAAGCAAACTATCTTCTAGCGGTTAGTTAGCGTGGCATGCAAGGTAAAACACTACCTAAACAAAAATGTACACAAAGTGAACAGTGACATATACCCTTGCCAAAACCTGGCCTACACAAAAATATCTACACAAAGTGAACATGGGCATTTACTCTAGCCAAAACCTGGCCTACACAAAAATACCTAAATCAATTTTGTATAACTGATTGTCAGTTAAAAAGCAGCATGCAGTTAAAATGTCAAGGCAATCCGGTGTAGTCTAATCTACAATGCACTATTGCATTTATGTATGGTTACCAATTCTAAAACCTGGCAGCCTTTCACTCTAAGGGCCTACCCTCCCCCTGATCCCAGGGCATTCAAGCGTGACTGTGGGCGGTGTGACTAGACACTTCCCCCAGGTAGGTGGAACCCAACCAGAAACCATCTAATTTCGTGAACAAGGTGAACCCATGGGCACCAGGTTATCTAAATAAAAACAATTCTACTAATTTACATCAAAGCATGGCATGTGTTATTCATGCAATCAAAAGCAAGCAATTCAATTCATATGTATGCTGGTAACTGTAGCTCTGCGTGCCAGTGTGTGGAGGATGGTCGCCCCCACCCAGTAAAAAAGCCAACACCTGCTGATCAAACAATGTTTGCCATACAATGCATTGTGTGTATATAGCAGTCTTGTTGACCTGCCCTATGGCAGACAAAAATGTCTTCATGTCTAAAATTCTGTCATCTTCAATTGGCTGTCAATACTTGTAGCAGTGCTGGGCATATCAATGGGCCCCACTAGGCCAGAAGTTCTATAGCAGAGCTGGCATCAGAACCCATAGTGGCTAGCTTATAGTGCACAGTTTCTATGTCACAAGCATATAAAGCTCCTGCAATTAATGAATCTAGCTCCCTAGCTACGCGCACTCTAGTGATGGGCCATAGAAATGGACTCCATTTGTAGCAGCTTGGTAGTACTAAGGAAACATTGCCTCATGGTAAATCTATGTCTAAGTGTATCACTGTAATTATGGATGTGTGCATTACCAGCCTGCAATTTACATGTTGTCTTACTACTGGAAAATCTAACAGGTTCACAGTGTCTACCTTCTGTGACTTGGAGAATACCCTTCTTCAAGTGGGATATCTACCATATACAATAATAACTTTAGCCACAAACACCATACTACTATCCGGCAGTGGCTGTTTCATCACACCATGGAAAAATGCATTTAGTCAAGTTATAGTCCATAAAATCTTGGCGAGAACACTCGCTGCAGTTCTTGGTCAGAAAAACATCACATTAGACAAATTAAACAAATCGTATCCATTCAGTGACAAAAGATGCCTGACAATGTGCCTGGCCAGTACACTAGCAATTCCATGTGGATACTCATTTGTAGCGCTTTTCCAAAGAATTATTCCAAATGTCTACAATCAAAAGGTGACTCTTTGCATTAGTGTGCTGGAGACAGCTGTCCCCACAAAAACATGAAACTGGTTGGTTTAACAAAAACCGTGTCGCACTCTGTGTCATAAAATCAAACATCAAGTCAGTCATGGTTTCATTTACCTGCCTTAAGCTGGCTGTAAAAGTATCCAGTGTTTCAAAGATTACCATTTCAAATTATAGCTCACACACTTGGCAGCATTACTTCAATTAAGAATCTTAACCTACGCACAGGTGACTTTGATGTGCGCACTCATCTTATCTCAAAATAAATTACGCTCCTGCTTGCATAATTCTGCTGCCCCAACAGTTCATAAATCATTCTCCTGCCTACGTGTAATGTAGAATATTTTTTTTTTTCAAAAAACAAAACATCTCTGGTTAAAGCAATTCAGTTGGAAGAGTAAAACCATTTCGTTTTTTCAGATTCATCTCAACAGTGCATTTAAAAACCATTTTTCAATGTGTTAGCATTCTTGTGGTGCCTGATGTTACAGTCCACAACTCATTGTCCATAGTCCTTTAAACAAGAAAGGGCAAGCCATGTCAATTAAGTTATTTCCAGCAACTGAGTCATTTGAATGTGTAGCATCAAATACTTGATAATTAGCCAAGTCTGCATCGTGCCAGTTCAGCAAGAGTTATTACTCTGTTGGACACTTCTCACAGGTTGCAGCATTGAGTGCGGTGCAGGGCACGTTTAAGTTGAAATAGCATGTCGCAGTGGCTCGCTTTCTCTGAGAATGCGTCTGTTTCCTTGATCAGTGTCACCCGGCATTTGCACACGTCTACCCCCCAATCTATTTCTTGGTTATTTGCCTAGGCAAAATACAAACAGAAATGTTAGGATTTCATCAAAACTTCAATATCAGCGTTATCCACCCCTTCCCATAATACCACCCCCATCTTCAAAAAGTCTCATCAGGTAACTACACACTTTATCATTGCTACTGCAATTATTTATCACCCTGCTGCATGTTTCTGGGGGCTTATTTACACTCAACCATACGGGGTGTAACTGCCTAATCACAAACTCATTTGTGCAATGCAATCATAGCTGGTCAATGGTACCTCAGACTGATCTGTGCTTTTACAAAGCCATATAGTAAGTACCCAGGTCGCACAATGCTTTTCTTTTTCACCAAAGCGATTACAAATGCCAGGCGCCAACTTGCTTCCAGTGTCTCATGATCTTGATTTAGTTTGCCCTGCTGGCATCACTCCATTTTTCAAAGGTAAAGTCTTTCAGTCCAATACCGCTTACAGTTGCACAAGCAGCTGTTTATTTTTCTTTTCCATACAGGCAGTGTCTTTCAAGCCTCTGGTTTTTTCACTTGTCATTTTTTCAAAGGGTGTTTGCTGTTTCTTGGACCACCCCTTTGAGTGCGATAGTCTAAGTCAGTTTCTTTTGTTGCTTCAACAAATCATTCATTCTTGCACTAAGCCGTGTGGCTTCTGGATCATGGCTAATGTGCAGTGTTCATGTTATACTTCAAAGCCCCGCTCTGCATGTTGTCTCTTGCAAAACGGCTAAGCACTTTTGTCAGTTTTGCTTCCATCTGGAATGCCATAATGTCTTTGTCAGTTACTCCATCCCTGGCAATGTAGCTTGCAGTTTGCCAGATGTGTATTTTCTCTTCTCAAAGTGCCTAGAGGTCTCTTCTCCAGTGCACAGCGCTTTACTTCAGTTCACATCACATGGAGCATTGGAATGCAGCTTGCACAGCAATAGCGTTTCACTTCACATCACATCACATCACATTGAAATGCGGTTTGCACAGTAATGTCTGTTGGAATGGGCAGCTGTCTTTTCTTGGCCCATTCACAGATGCATAGGTAAATGTTCAGATGTGATGTGCCCGTCTGCCATCCTGCATGAAGCCTTTGTTTCCCTACCACAGTGTTCATGGGCAAATTCTTTACTTCTGAACAGCTCTCTGTCTTTGCTCCCCCTTCCTCAGGAATGCAGGCATGTTTATCTTTCGTGTGCACCTGGCAGCGCCATGAGCACGCAGCTTATCTCCTTTGCCTATAACTCTTATACTGTGGCGGCTTCAATGGAAAGCACTCGTTTCAGACAGTTCACCCAGATTAACTCTTTCTTGTACTGTTTCTGCTTTTGTTTGCCTTCCTTTCGCACACCTCGCCCAAGACAGCTTCAAGGCACAAGCTCTGCACACACAGCAAGACTCTTGTTTTCAAAAGCGGCACTTTTCTTGTCATCAGATTCTACTCCATGTAATTTTGCAAAATGTTAAAGCGTCTTTTTGCCTGTTTTAACCTGGTTAATGTCCCATTTAAAAGCATACGTTTTCTTTTCTTGTAATGTGCGATCTTTCAAGAGAACTCACAACCCACTAAATCTTTGTGCTATCTTATCACACACAGATATTTCATTCTGTTGTACCATTGCCAAACTATAACCACTCATTTCAGTGCATTTAAAAAATAAAAATGCCATATTTAGTTTGCAGCTCCCTGCACGTTTTCCTGCAAGAGCAACCCACACTCTATTACTTGTGGGCTGTTTAATGTGTCAACAACATTTTTTCACCATGTATCACAGTCAACAGGACACTATTTCCAAATCATGCATCACTTATAAGGCAACAGCACAAATCCATGGCATAGCATGGGAACAAAAATACTCCAGGGGCAATTTAGAAAAATTTAAATTGTTTTCCCCCCAAACCATTGCAAACTGATTCTGCAAATTCAAATCAATACACAAAAATCGAAAATCCAAATAACATTCACTCACTTTCCTTTTAAGTGAGTCTCTCACCCATTAAAAGCATGGCACAGCTTAAAATGCAATATAACCATTTTAGTGTGTTTCCTTTAAACAGAATTTGCCACCACCAGCACATGGAATTTTACAGTTGCCAAAAGAAAAACAAACCCTTTAGGCTCTCAGCACAGATGTTACTCATTCTCCTAAGCATGGCTCATTCGCCTCATTATTCAGGAATGCCAACACTCAAAAGCATACATCAAAAAAGCGAACCTTCGCCTCCGAACATTACAGCCCCCACTCGCTAGCACACTGGGGCTGAGTCAATGGTTAAATCACTATTCACAATTTGCATGTCAAATCCCTGCAATTATTTTTCTCTTTTCCCTCATGACAGAATAGAGATGAGAACTCCGTCTCACTATGCATTCCAAATTACAACTTTAAACTGGGGAAACCGCATGATAAAATTATTTTTCTAATTGAGCATACATCTTTCTTGACCATTCATTGGAGTGCTTTAAACAAAGCCATTTCCCGCTCGTTTATCGCCTTGTACTCCCTGGCACCAGTCCCATGCAATAAGTCAGTCACGACTGATTTACTGAAGGGAGTCTTAACCACACAAGCTATCGGCCACGGCAAGCCGACACAACATTGCTGCCTTTTGAAGTCTCAGAGCTGCAGTGAGACCACCAAGGAAATGCGACAGCCTGCTCCCCACTCTACACTGTGTTCTCTCACACATTTTGTCATGTCATAGCATGGCACTGCTCTTCACAAATCCCACAAAGCTGCCACCAAATGTCTTGATATGGGCAAAATCTTCCTCGGGGCCAGCCCTTTGAGAGCAAAAATACCCAATTCAGCCCAAAATACAGGTTCTATTGTGCTGAGCAGTGATCTCATGCTAGTGACAAATGACACCCTCAAAGTTTTAGCATATTTATTCTAAGCAGTGAATTTCATATACATTTGGGATTCAAGTTAAAGAATATTACAAAGCATAAACTTAGAACAATGCAAAATATAGTGAAACATGGAACTTAGATAAACATAGAGAAACATAGAGAAATATAGAGAAACATAGAGAAACACAGTCTTACGTCCCTTTAATCAGCACTGGGAGACCTGGGCTTTTCATAGAAAAACAATGCTGGAGGACACCGTGAGAGCCAATTCCGGGCACTTGACTGTACACAAATCAAGTCCACAGGACGATCTCCCCCCGAGTCATGTGTGCATGGATATTTTATAATCTCTTGCTGTCAGTCACCATGACGCACAGTTCCAGAACTTTCCCTGTGCAACTGGCTCATGGAAAAAACCCAACTCTCTCTGAGAGGCACCCTGCTCGCTCCTACCCCTCCCTGGTTCCCATCTGCGCTGGCTGAGGAATGTCTTATCAGTACCTTCCCAGAGAAAAGGAAGATTAGCTTGGAGCCAGGGCTACCGTTAGTGAGGCTGAATATTCTAAGGGAAGCAGGGATGTATTAACCCCATCTGCAAGCTCTAAAAGGCATGCACTCATAGCTTAGTGTTTATAGCGCTTAAGACTGGCTATCTAAGCGCTATATAGGTGCCATGATGTTCCAAACACTCCAAAAATACCTATTAGCTACATAGCTAGGGACCCTCTCCCTGCCGGTCTATCAACAATGCATAATGTGACCTATTTCATACTAGGCCTGCATATCCCTTGTAGCTCACTACTGCATAATGGAAGTGCTACAACAGACTACTGTCAGCATTTTTAGCACATACCTTGAATACACTATTGGCTTTCAGCGGCTAATGCTGTCATCTAAAGCCCTGATTGGCAAGGTTGCAATTTCGTGTATCACTACACCGTCACAAAACAGTTCTCCATCTGGCTCTTTTTGTGGGGTGGCAGTTATGTCAATTCTTCCTTTTGTCTCTTGTTCAGTAACCATTAAAGGGATGGTCTAGTAAAACATTTTATTTAAAAAATAGATGGGCAACATAAAAAAAAATACTAGCATTCTCTTTTTTAAAAGTTCCTATGTAAAATTTTGAGCTATTCAAGCTCAAAATTCGCAAAAGCAAGCACAAGGGTGCATCCATTTTGTGAAATGGAGGCCCTCCTGTGCTGGCTTTTGCTTTTGCGGCACTAATGAAGGAAAAGCCAGCCAGCTGTAGTAAACAAAAGCTACCGCTGGGTGGCTTTCCCTTCATTAGTGCTGTAGGTGGAGTACGGGGACCGGAGACCAGAGCAGGAAAGCTGCAGCTGAATCTCGTTAAGTGCTATTTATTTTTTTTTAAAAAAATAAGCACTAAAACCGCAGCTTTAAAAACGTATTTATGTTTGCGGTCGCTTTTGAAGCGACCGCAAACATAAATACAACGTTATTGTGTTTGAAAATGCTGCGGTTTTTCTTTCCAAGTTTCTCAGGCTGCTCCGGCTCGGAGGAGCCTGAGAAACTTGGAAAGAAAAACCACAGCGTTTTCCAACACAATAACGTTATATTTATGTTTGCGGTCGCTTCAAAAGCTTTTTAAAAGTTTTTAAAGCTTCGGTTTTATTTCTAAGTTTTCCGGGCTCCTCCAGCCCGGAAAACTTAGAAAAAAAAACGCAGCTAGTGCTTATGAGATTCAGCTGCAGCTTTCCTGCTCTGGTCTCCGGTCCCCGTCCTCCCCGTACAGCACTAATGAAGGGAAAGCCACCCAGCGGTAGCTTTTGTTTACTACAGCTGGCTGGCTTTTCCTTCATTAGTGCCGCAAAAGCCAGCACAGGAGGGTCTCCATTTCACAAAATGGATGCGCCCATGTGCTTGCTTTTGCGAATTTTGAGCTTGAATAGCTCAAAATTTTACATAGGAACTTTTAAAAAAGAGAATGCTAGTATTTTTTTTTTATGTTGCCTATCTATTTTTAAATAAAAAATTTTACTAGACCATGCCTTTAATCAATCATGGGGGAAGTGTTTTTCACTCCCTTTGTCATTTGGAGGGGGCATTAAAGGAGAGTTCCGGGACTTTTTTTTTATTGTCCCTGCGGTTCGGCCATGTGTTTTTAAGCATAACTCGGTAGATCGTAGAAAACTTTCCTATGGATCTTACCCGACTTTTCTTCCATTAACGCACTCGAAATCAGCCGCCATTTTCTGATAATCCTATCATTTCCCCCCATCGCCCTGGCTCACCTGCTTTTGCGGCACTAAATCAAATCCCCCGCCCCTGAAACAGACTTTATCAAAACATTCATATTCCCCGCCTCTATCCGTGACGTGACTGTGCTGCGTAGGCAAACGCGCCCAGGCGTCTTCTACGCGACTCCACACAGAACCCGGAAACCAACACAGATCAGCTCACAACACAGCGCGCCACAATTCGCAATATGAAACTGTACTTTTAAATCAAACCGCAAGATTGTAAATTTGGTAAAGTACATTTATTTGACATCAAATGTTTAGAGAATATTCAGCGATTTTCATTTTTATTTGCTCACGTTCCAAAAAGTTCGTTTTGAGGCACGCGATGTTCCTTTGCTGTACACAGGGTCTTAGATCATCTCACAATACAGCGCCACAATTCGGAATATGAAACTGTGGTTTAAAAGCAAACTGCAAGATTGTACATTTGGCAAAGTACATTTATTGGACATCAAATGTTTAGAGAATATTCAGCGATTTTCATTTTTCTTTGCTCTCGATCCAAAATAGTTCGTCTTGAGGCAAGCGATGTTCGTGTGCAGTACACAGGGTGTTGGTTTACGATAAAATAAGCTCTTCGGTCGCACTGATAATCGCATGGCTTTTCCAACAACGAGGCACTAGGCCACCACAACGGTCTGTATGTTGCATCTAGCCGTTAGTACCGCGTAAGGGCATACTTGTACTTGGCGATCGTCCCATAAAATGGTCAGGGTGGTAACGTTGTTCACGCGGAGAAGCAACTGGCGGTTATAAAAGCCATCCGCCGGTGTCTGGTACTCGTGACACAGACAATAATGGGTGAAGTACCTGTTTGAAAAACATAAAAAATGAAATTAGTCTCACCATCAGATCTTTATTAAAATTATTCATTTTATATATTCGGTCGGTAAATTATTTCATAGCTAGGAAAGTGCAACTGGGTATTATACGTCAAGGGGGGGCTGTAGGATACTGAGACAGTCCCCCAGTGCAGGGGTTGACAGGGAGTGCAGGTGGAGAGTGGAAGGGCCCAGGACCGAGATCGCAGACAGTGGACCAGTTGTAGCAGGGGAGAGGGAGAGAGAAAGCAGAAGCAAAGAGGAAGGTTTTGAGGTGCTTCCGTAAAAGGAGACGGTTCTCCCCAAGATAGTGCGCGGTACAAAACAATATGCCACATAGAACGAACAAGTCCAACTTAACCCGTCTTTAAAGCTACTGTATAGTAATTAAATTGCGGTATAAACTCATCTAAAGAGTTACTTACATTATATTTGCATTTTCCATTGTGTCTGTGCGTAGGGCAGCCCCGAAATACCACTCCTACGATGCAGACGTTATTTCTTCTAATGAACGAACATGAAATGGCTTTCGTTTCTGAAATTATATTCATTATCGTTTCTTACGTGGTCCCGGCCTGTCAAGGTCAAATAACAATAGAACCTTATACTGAGTCGTGGGCCATTCTGGCACCCTAGAAAAAATCAAAGCAGCTGACCTTCACTTTGAACAAGCACACATTCCTAGTTAGCTACATTCAGTGTAAGGCCGTCTCACAGGACTTGAAATTTACACTCCATCTTTGCATTTTGTCTGCGTGCTTTGCAGCCCCACAGAACCATAAATACGGAGACATTCTATATTTTTTGAAAAATGATTTATATTACTGTTTGGTTTAATTTAATGCGCAAATGAACAAGGGTGGAGAGACACATTGCATGTACACTGAGCAATCACTTTTATTTACACAATACATAGCTACACATATTCAATGGGCCTGCGACATGAGGAGACTCCAGAGCAAAGTCACAGGTGACACCCGGGTGGTTCGCACTACTGCACGGTGAAGGGAGGGGCAAGGGTGGAGAGACGCATTGCATGTACACTGAGCAATCACTTTTATTTACACAATACATAGCTACACATATTCAATGGGCCTGCGACATGAGGAGACTCGAGAGAACAGACAATCAAATTACAATCATTTAAACCGTGATGTGTATTTCTCAATGAGTTCTTCTTTAGGTGGACATGGAACAGAGGCAATGTTGGGTGGCAATGCAGTTGTCCCCTGCACAGGTTCGTTCACAACTCCATTTATGTGCCTATCTAGGACGTCAACAATAAGTTTCTCAATAAACTCATATTGCATATCCTCAAACACTGGTTTGATCACCCATTGTTTACTTCTTTTAGTGAAGGCCTTATTGTAGCGAAGCGTCCCTAAAGTTCCGGTCGTCCTACTTTGTTGACGGCCAACATTATGGTTATGTGCCAAGACCGCTAGAAGAGTCCGATTTATCATGCCCTCCATGCCGAAATGCAATCGTTTTGGCCTGTACTTTAGGCACATATTGTGGAACACCTCCAAATCTCCTGTGTGGCAGAATTCCGCGAGTCCCCTCAAAGCTTTTGTTATAGTTTTATCAAATACAATCTTTTCAATGGCTTTGTGAGTGGGTGATGAAGGAATCAACCACTTCTTCTTCCGTGCCTCCTCTGTGGACAAATGGCCATGTTCACAATTGTGGAAATGTTGGTTCGTGTTCCATCGGTGAACGTTTGTACAGTGTGGCATTACTGACCGCCATTTTTCCAGTAGAATTTCCAACGACCCTCCACATGTTTTTGAGCTCCACCAAAGATGGTTGCTGATTGACTTGGACCACTGTGAAATACCTTGCAATTCTTTTTTTTTACCTGCAGCCGACAATTTTTTATTGATTGATTTTGCAAGATGCCAAACGTCAAATTGGTGATTTATATTTTTGTACTGTTCTCTCATTGTCTTGGCAATTGAAACGTGTCTGTCCGTAGCTATCAGGTCGATCACCATTCCCCGCGATTGTAGTTCTTGCAATGATGCTACAAAGCCAACTTTCTCCATGGCCACTGAGGATGTACTTTGTGACACCTGCACGACCACCGAACTCACAATTTTCTTACTTTCCATGTCCTGAAAGTGGTAGGTGCAGTACTTGGCTGAAAATCCTGGGCTGTCGCACTGTCCATCACCGGCTAGCCTGAACCGTTTGCCCGCGAATGTACTATCAATAGACATTTTTTCCATTCTCCAAGCTTCGCTAATGGCTGGAAATAGATAATCGGTTTGGTATTTGTAGAACTGAGTTTTCGCAATGAAATGGATTCCCACAAACTGAAAGAAAGACTCTAATTTTTTAAAACTTGAACCACTAAAAAGTGCAGCCGCTGCACAAAGTAGATTGCCTGCTGGCAGTTGTCCCAGCATAGGTTGTGCAGACCATGTGAAAGGATGATATTTTGTACAGGTGGCATGTATTTTAAGGTTAGTGCCACGAATTGCATGAGTCACATTAATCAATGGCTCTCCACATACTTCCCCACCAACCGAATGCCCACATTTCATCCGAATAATAAGATCAATCAAACAACTATCGAATACAATGAATTTGGCCTCTTTCCTTATACTGTCACTCTGCATCCCAGCTGGTTCGGCCTGTAACGTTGAGGACATGTCACTCACATGAAAGGTAGAATCTCTGATATCGTCTTCCGCTATGTTCAGTGATATTGATGGTGTTTCATTGTCGTCCACTTCATTCTCTTCCATTGCAACATCTGTTCCTTCTCCGGCGATGGGTGAATAAAACAATTTCTTCAACTTTCTTGCGGTCTTAGTTTTTGCGGGTGTGGATTCTGTGAATTGATCTCCGACTGCATCCGAACTACCAGGAGGACATTCACTATCAATGGCTGGTGGTGGTATAGCTCCGTTGTCAATCACTTCATATTCTTCCCATTGGCACGATGCATCTCCAGTCTCAAGTCCCTGCCAAAAGGTTTGACAAGCAACATCTCTCGTTCGCTTCACTGTCTGTGTAGATCTAGTTCGTACACCCACTCGCAACTAGAGGACAGATTGGAAAAGGGATGTTCAGTTTAAACACAACTTACAGTATTGAACTATTAACAGTGAAAAACAACATAATATAGTGACCAGGACACTAACCTTCTTTTGCTTTCTTTTCTTTGAAACTTTCTTGCCTCGAACTTCAACATCAGGACGCTGTTGCTCCGACTCGTGTGTGCATGTCTCCACTTCCTCTTGCGCTGCAACGACTATGTTTTCCTGATAAGCACATCCATCACGCACTGACGCTCCATCGACTCCCTGAAACATAGAACTTTCATTAGTATGTATAATAATATCGAAAACACAAAATGTACTTGGGGACCAATACCCACGTACATCTCAATAGCAAAACACGAATGAACGCTTTGTGTAGAACATTCAAACGACAATTATTCACGCATTGTTGATCTAGTTAGATGGAACTGTCAAGATCCATACCTCGGGCTCCTCATAGACTTCCATTGATGATATTATTGAAGATGATGCTTCAGTGACTCCCTGAAACACAGTAATTGCATTAGTATGGTTTTCTATTTTGATAAAAAGAACAGAAACTTTGTGCAGGCGTGAACGGCTCATCTAAATAGACCTGCACAAATGATCAGTTGTCTAAAATAAATAATGGATATGTAAATATGATTCGATTTGCTCGATCGTTGGAAGTGTCACCACCCAGAGATCTGCATCAACTACTAGGGGTGATGTTCTTGTAGAAGAAGCTCCGTCATCTCCCTGAAACATAGTACTTGCGTTGATAAAGAAGGAAGTATAGCGGATGTAATCACGTCATATGATCTCGCTTGATTGAACTGTCAGTATCCATACCTCGAAATGCATAAGAACATCAAGGGACGATGTAACTGCGGTGCACACTTCTGCAAGCTGTTGCGCCGACCCGTAACTGCACGCTCCCCCTTCTTCTTGGACTAATGCTCCATCGACTCCCTGAAACATAGGACTTTCATTAGTAATGAACACAATATTGAAAAAAGAAGACACATAGGAGGGCGACGACAGAAGGACATATCAATGGCTAAAAACGAAAGAAACATTGTGTGTAACAATCACGCTACAAGAATGCAAGATCTGATGATCTCCATCGATGGAACTGTCCTGAAACGTACCTCGAGCATCTGAGTGACATCAACGGTAGTCGTCAATACGTTGGACTCCTCAGCATCTCCCTGAAAGACAGTACTTGAATTATTTTGGATAACAATAATTATAACTGAAAACAAAGACTAGAGGACGAGTACAAGGGTGTACCATTAGGTAAAATAATTACACGATAAATTAAAACTATTGATTTACATGCCTAAAACAAGTCAGTGGCAGAATAGCCAAGTAAGATTACCCGATAGGCGCTTGAAGTGGCTGATGACTGCAATAACGACACGGATGGAGAATCTTCCGACTTCATATTGAGTGGATACATAAATGGGGAAATTATTGTTAGCTAATGCTACACACTACCGCAAGGCCGAGAGATAAATACGTAAACTTGACTCACCAGTGGAGGGATGTGGACGAATAGAGTGGGAATAGCGGCTGAGAGCAATTTTCGCCTCGCTCGCGGTGTGTTCTTCTTTATTAGCAATGATGTGGAGTACATGTCAGAGGTAAAGTGCCTGCTGCAGATGCGGTATCGATCACCCCTCTTGTCCGCAAAGACTTCTAGGACTCTACTTTCAAGCTCAGAGGGTGGATATCCGCAATATCGGACCCATTCTCTTATCTGATCTATTGTCTTAGGGAAAACATGCATTATAGTACCTTCAGATTTATTATGGGTCTTCGAAGGGCAACCGCCAATGGAACAGGCAGGCATTGTGGAAAGCTCTGAAGAGTAAAGATCAACAATTCTCTATGAATATCAATGTGTTAAAAAATTAAATGACACATAAAAGGTTCAATGCAAGCTATGTTTTGGTTCTTGGAACTATACACGTTATTCACATGCGGATAAGTATTTGAATAACTTTAAAAAAATAGAAAAATAATTTGACTAAACTCAGAACATGTGACTAGTTCCTTGCATGTACTGTCTTGAACGAAAAGAAATTGGACGCAAAATGAGTATGGTACATGGCCTTACCTTGACGAGCAAACAGTTAGATGCAGGGATCAGAGTAGTTTCTTGTCGTAGAACAGGGAGCAGTTCACAGGTTGCAAACTGACGAGTTTCCTCGAAGTGGTCACGGAAGTTCACAGAGACGAAGAGCAGATAACCAGCACCTTCACGGGTTGACTAGCAAAGTGCAAAGAAGTTCTCATTAGAAATATGAAGTGGGTTATAAAGAATTCGAAACAGGGGTGTGTTTGTGAATGAATGACGTGTATATGTTGTGGCATTATGCGGTTTGCAGGGGGCCGTCCAGCGTGAGGGGGGATGCTTGGCAGGAGACACGGGGTCTGGCGGTAGACATGGGAACAACAACCCATGCTCTATAGACCACTTTGAAGTGTACATGGTCTTTGGCACCTCTTGGCCTTTATCGCTCCCTGACAGCTCCACTTGCCAGCACAAGTACCCCGGTGCGAACTGCCTTTGATAGGGCGGGGGGTGGATTGGGGCGGTGGTCGTGCAGACAAGACACAGGAAGACTCGTGAATGGAGACACACTTATGTGGATTGCAGGGGGACGTCCAGCGTGAGGGGGGATGCTTGGCAGGAGACACGGGGTCTGGCGGTAGACATGGGAACAACAACCCATGCTCTATAGACCACTTTGAAGTGTACATGGTCTTTGGCACCTCCTGGCCTTTATCGCTCCCTGACAGCTCCACTTGCCAGCACAAGTACCCCGGTGCGAACTGCCTTTGATAGGGCGGGGGGTGGATTGGGGCGTTGGTCGTGCAGACAAGACACAGGAAGACTCGTGAATGGAGACACACTTATGTGGATTGCAGGGGGACGTCCAGCGTGAGGGGGGATGCTTGGCAGGAGACACGGGGTCTGGCAGTAGACATGGGAACAACAACCCATGCTCTATAGACCACTTTGAAGTGTACATGGTCTTTGGCACCTCTTGGCCTTTATCGCTCCCTGACAGCTCCACTTGCCAGCACAAGTACCCCGGTGCGAACTGCCTTTACACATTGTAAAGTTGCGGTTGCAGCACATCCAGGGAAAATCCGCGGTATTGTCCACTGTCGCTGGGGAAATGTTGTCTAATGGCAAGTACCGCACAGGCAGGTATTACTCTCCGAACGCGGTGTCCGAGCCTCCCGTGAAGCCACCAAGTGAAGCAACGATAGGCCAACAGCCTGTACCACCTGTGAAAATGAAAGATGCAAACTGTATTAAAATGACAACTTTCTTATCACTGTCGATTCATGTAAAAAATGTCATTCTGCTTTGAAAAAAATTCTATCTAGAAAATGCACAACATGGAACCAATTTACATGCATTCGAATGATGAGACGACCATGAAATAGTAGTGGCATCACTGACATCACAACCAGAGTATACTTACTCGTTACTCGGATTACGCGGACGAACAGTGCCGCAAAGTTCGTGCATAAGCACCATCATCATCCTCAACACGGTCCGTGAGATGCAGGCTTCCCTGAACTCTGGCAGCTCGGTGATGCATTGCGGACTTGGCTCGCCTTCCGAAATGTAGGCCAAGCACCCGGAATTTTCACGGCAGCAGCAGTTCTCCTCCTCAGTTGGCATTAGCTCGCACCGATTGCACGTGCACCAGGTGGAGACGCCGTCCATGCGACATGGTCCAGGCTCTTCATCCGTTGACTGGTCCTCCCAACTGCCGTCCGAATCCCCATCGTTTTCGCGTGCTTGCCTTTCCAGTAGTTCTTCCTCGGTGTACTCGGGCTCGTACATATACAGCATTATTGTAGCCATTGTGTGGTAAAGAAAGTAAAATAATTTATAGCGGTGGTACTGGTATCTGTTCACACGGGCTACAATCAATGAAGGTAGCTGACCAGAGCACAGAAACGAGTCACAGAATACTCAAAGTAACACAGAGAGAGTAATGGAATCGAAAATCTGCTGCTGTGTGTTGTGAAACGGTGTGTTTATACTTATTGAGGAAAGAGGCGTCCTGCCATTTCCATGGCGACACGTCATTAGCTGAGGTAGCAGCGATTGTTGACACGAAACGTGCTTTGGCGTTGGGAAATGGGCGGTACGCGTCTGCTGATGTCAGGCTCAGGGGCGGGGGATTTGATTTAGTGCCGCAAAAGCAGGTGAGCCAGGGCGATGGGGGGAAATGATAGGATTATCAGAAAATGGCGGCTGATTTCGAGTGCGTTAATGGACGAAAAGTCGGGTAAGGTCCATAGGAAAGTTTTCTACGATCTACCGAGTTATGCTTAAAAACACATGGCCGAACCGCAGGGACAATAAAAAAAAAGTCCCGGAACTCTCCTTTAACTCGGCCGGATTTAAAGCGCAACACATTCTAATGTGGATATGCGGTGCAAATAGAACTATTTCATACCTTGTTAATCTGGCTGATGTAAGGTGTTGCGTCTGCGTTATATTTAAAAGAATGTCCACTGAGTGAGGTGCCATTACGGTTAAAGCGTGACCTAAAACCATTCCCTCGCTTTGTTTTACTGCCGCACCGGCTGCAGCAACAGATCGCAAGTAACGCGGCAAAGCACATGCAACAGGATCCAATGTGGAAGAGAAATAACCGCATGGTCTATCTTTTCCCCCTTGTTCCTGGTCAAAACAGCCAAAGCACATCCATTATTTTCATGCACAAATAACTTGAAACTCTCATCGTAATTTGGCGTGCCCAAAACCGGAGCCTAACATAATGCAGCTTTAAGCAGGTCAAATGCTTCTTGACATTCCATGTTCCATGGCAAAGGTAAGGTAACATCTTTCCTTGTCAATGCCACTATTGGTTTCACGATCATAGAAACATTAGCGATCCACTGCCTACAGAATGAAGGCATGCCAATTAAAGCCCTGACTTCTTTCTGCGTATTTGGAATAGGCATATCAGAGATGCTTCCTATTCTTTCTGGTGTCAGTCTCCTTCCCTCCTTCGAAAGGAGGTAGCCCAAGTAGGCCACTTCCTTTTGACAATACTGGAATTTTTTAAGCAAAGCTTTGTGTCCATGTGCTGCTAAATGGGTCATTAATGCAACTGTACTTTCTTTACAAATTTCTTCTGTGTCTGCTGTTATTAACAAATCGTCTATGTATTTTAATAATACGTAGCCTGCCGGTAGTTCAAGCATATCTAATTGTTCCTTCAAAGCTCTACTGTAAATACTTGGACTCTCAGTGTAGCACTGTGGAATTTGTGTGAATGTAAATGAACATTCTCCTAAAGTAAAAGCAAACAAATATCTGCTATCTGAATGTACTGAGATACTAAAAAAAACATTCTTCAGGTCAATAACACTAAAATAGGAAGCAGAGGCTGGAATTATAGTCAAAATTGTAGTCACATCCGGGACTAATGGAAATTGCGGATCAACAACTTTATTTACTCCGCGTAAATCAATTATAAAACGGTAAGGTATCTCATTACTTCCTTTGTTGTAAACCAGAAGAATCAGACTATTGCAAGTACTACCAGAAGTTTCTTCAATTACGTTTCTTTTAATCAAATCTGATACAATGCATTTCAATGCTTTTTCTCCCTCCGCTGAAATTTTATATTACGGAATATGCAGCAATGTAATTCCTTCTTTCAAAACTATTTTTACTGGCTCTACTTTCAAACAACCCACATCATTGTCGTTTACTGCCCATACAAGCCAGTACTTTACTCAATTCAGTCGGTAGTGGCTTTGATACAAATTGCGATACAGGAGTTTTTTGTGGCGAGTTTGTCAAATACACTCCATCCGGAGAACAGTAAATGACTGCATTAAATTTCTTCAACAAATTTAATCCCAACAAATTATTGCCACAATTTTTGGTCAAAAGAAATGGGCAAGACTCAGTGAATGGACCTAATGTTATAGGTACTGGTTGTGACACTGGACTAATTACTGGTGTACCTGAGAACCCTACTGAGACATTCTTATGCCCTGACAGTGGTATTTCTGGAACCCGCTGGTGGTCAATTGAACATTTTTGTGCACCTGTGTCCACTAAAAAAATGTGTTCCCTATTCCCAACCTTCATTTCTACGTAAGGCCCTTTCTGGTCTACGAGAATAGATACTGGTTCCAACCCCTGTCTCGGGCTGTCCTTGTAAAACAATACATCGTCAGATGCAAAGTCGCCAGAGTAATATGTAATGTTCTGATTGTCAAAAACATTCCCACCATTTGTATTGTTTCGTTGCTGGTTCTGGTTCTGTTCCCCTGATTTTCTTGAAATTGTGGCGCTCGTTGGTTTCTATTGTATCCCCGGAAGACCTCTATTCTGTCTTCTCAGAAAAGTCCCATTTCTATTCTGTATATGCGGGAACTCTGCTCGCCAATGGCCTTCTTGTCTACAATAGGCACATTGATTAATCCCTATTGGACCACCCTGCATGTTGGACGTTAATACAAATTGGACTCTGGACGGTGCGTTCCCACCGCCTCTATTATTGTTCGCTACTTGTTGTAACAATACTCTTGTCTTCAAATTCTCTTTTTCCCTTAGTTCCTTATCCTTTTCCGAATTTACTCTGTTCTCATAGTACTGGGCCATATGTAGTACTTCACTCTGTGTTTTTGCTTGCCATGCACTTTCAGATGTCATTATTAAACTTTGAATTTTTGGCAATAACCCTCGCACAAACTTATCAACAATCTCTTCCTGGGTTCAGTACTTAGATCTTGACCACTAAAATCTGCAAATACTTCTTCAAATCTGTTAAAATAATCCATCGCTCTTTCCTCTTTGCCCTGCAAACAAGCAGTCAATTTATCCCAAACTGTTTTCAATTTCTCTACTATTCGCGATGGTAAAGCCAACATTACCTGCGGTGGCTTCTCTCCAGCCTTTCTCTCACTGTCAATTCTAGTCAAATTCTCCCATGTATCATCTAACATCGGCGCGTCATTTATATATTTCTAACCTGTTTCCATATGTCTACGGGAAGAATCACAGTAAACCATAAATCAATGTCACTCAATGTAAAAACAGATGAATTCAAACCAGATTCAATTTCCTTATAGAATCCTGATGGGTTCTTCCTAATATCAGGGATCGTCTGCTTTATAGTATTTACCTCTTGTCTAGAAAAAGGGACATGGACAAACTGTGCGATATAATGAGCTTCTATCTTTCGTGCTGGAGTTCCTCCAGAGGCAGCAACTTTTACTTTCGGGACAAACGTGGGAGGCACCTCCCTCATGGGTAATTGCAAACTAGGCGATTCTTCTTTCGTTTGTCTATTAAGCAACAAAGCTAAGTCAAGTGAAAAAACAGCCGTTCCAGTTTCAGGTGAAAATGCTCTTTTGTTAATAGTCATTAAATCAACGGGACAACCTATTTTATTCTTCATACATTAATCGTGTAGGTACTCCACCATAACCTGTAATACCTTTCTCTGCATTTCTTGTGTATACTGACTAAACGTATCATGCACTTCAATTGGGAAAATGGCAGCATCCGTAGTCCATCTAAGCGCATCTCGCGTACAAATCCGCATCTCTTCACTAACAGGTTTCAACGGTGGCAAAAACCATTACTGGACATACGACATATGCGGTTTATCTTTTTTCAATAGCTCTTCATGCAATCGATCATGTTTTCGCTTAAACTCAAATATCCGACTTACGTGGTCTCGTACTTTTGTTGCATTATCTCGCAAATTCAAAAGAACTATCAAATCGTGCAACTCTTGCGGTACCACTGTATCGGTCAAATCACCCCATATTTTCACAAGATAATTCCCCATGCATTCTAACAATACCTGTTTTTCACCAAGGCCTCTATGATCAGATATGGAACTCTGCACCGCCACTTCATTGTCATCATTCATATACGTTTCGGCCCACTCTTTCAATTCTTCTTTCCTTCCTTTGCTAATCGTACTACGAGTCAGTCTAATGCTTCCTTGTGCAGGCCCAATCTCTGTAGAACTGCCCGCTAAAGCGGCTAACTCATGCTCTGGCGGTGGTGCAGGAAATGATGTCAAACACACAGGGGGAGAGGAACTGCTTACTGCAGGTGCAGATGGAATAACAGGAATGGGGGGTACATAAGGAGAAGGTGCAACTGCGTCAGTATTTTGATCATTTCTTAGCTCATTTAATATTTTGTTTATTAGTTCATCTGATGTAAGCAAATCTTGCAGAGGATATATTTTCTGTACATCTAATTGGAAGGCCCTGTCCATGTTCCTAATGGCTTCTGTCTGCTGATGTTGGTCATGCTCTAGCGCTTTCTATACATTTGTTTTATGTCTACGCGCGTGTTTCTCCCTACTTCTTAATCGGAGATTAGCTTCCTTCCTCCAGTCTCTTACAAAGTCGAACGCTGCTGGTCGGGCCTTCTTGCGTAGCACTGATTCTAGGTGTTCTATATGTGCTAATTCAAAGCTCCCATTATTAGGCCACTGAAGGTCTGATACACTTCTGGTCTGCCTATGCCAAATCGCATTAAACACTATTGCCCCAATACCATATTTTATGTACATTTCATGTACCGGCGACCCTTCGGGTGGCGCGACCTGGCCAGTTTCCAAAGATTGTCTACCGCAGTGAAAAAAACTCACTAAACAGGAAGACAATTTCCCCGGCATGGTTAATTCTTACCCTTGTCTTACCGTGGGCGTTTGATCTTGCAAGAGCAACACTCAATCAATATCAGGACTTTTAAGAATCTGGGCACGACTCACCTGATCAACCAATTCGTCACTCAGAATGCAATTCGCCCCTATACAGACGCAACCAAGAATCGTTGTGACTGCGTGTCTGGATCAATCTGCCTCATTCCAGGACCCTCGCCTTGATGCTCTCTGGGCGCTGCTCGTCGATCAGGGATTGGCTGTGTACAGATCTGCGGAGGAGTCTCATTACTTCTACAGGGGAGCACCGAACACCTTCCAATCCAGGCTAGACAGCGTCCTCCTCGACTCGTTTTTGCCTTCTTCAACTTCAACGTATACAATGGAGCATTAGTGGGAGGGTCCCTGTTCGGGCGCCATCTTTGCTAGGCCATAAAGACTGCATATGCAAACAGGCACAAAAACCATATACCCCAGTGATACATCAGACACGAGGTTTGTTTTCCAAACAAGTCTGGTTTATTTCAAACTATTCTCAGTCGGCCGACTGGGTCTCAACGCCTCACAACGTGTGTTCCCAAACATCGTGAGATGCGAGAGAGGGGGTGAACAGCGCTCAAGCAACATATATATATATACACCTGCTGTATTGCGGATGACGAGTTCGGCGCGTCGGAGGACACGTGGAGCCCGCATCAGTTGCAGCAGGTCTGTTAACGTTCCATTCTTTTCTGTTCCTTCTATCTATTTTAGTCTCGTATGGTCCGTGGACAGTCCGTCAAAGTAATTACAGCATTTCCACACTGTGGCTTGCTGTTGGCCTGAGAGCGAACATTTGTTCAAGCTATAAAGTGGTCAAACACCTCAACAACAATACATTGTATTGATTATGGCAACACAACAGGAAAGAGAAAACATTCGAAAAATACAAGCTGCGTCACTTTTCTGTGAAAAGCAACCCATACCCAATAAAGATGCACCCAAGGAGCAGATGTCAGAGACACAGTCTAGTAATGAGGTGAAACTTCTAAGAGAACTGGAGAAGCTACGTAAAAGAGAGATCAGTAAATGGTGGGAAGAATTCTCTCTACAAAATTATATTGATGTAGGACGTATTCCAAGAGGCTTACGTATCCTTACCACACCCTCGTTCGAAGATCAAGATCCTGCTATGTTACAAGAATGGGGAGAGTCCAGCAATGCTTGCTCAGTCAACTTCCTTAATATCTTGATTAAATATGCCAGAATGGACAGACACAAAATACTGGATAAAATAAAAGAAGTCACAGAACAATTGCAGAGTCAAGAGGAAAGTGAAGAGGGGAAAAATCTACGCATCAACATGGAAAAAGGATACAAAATGTTTGAGGACGATATCAAATTACGTAAGCAAAGGAAATTCATACGTGATAGAAATGATTATGAACAAGGAAGAGTATTGACCTTTGCCAAACGCTTTGACACACTAAGGAAAAAACTTCCTCTACAAGCCCCAATGTCTACAAACACCAGTTCGATAGAACCATCATCCTCAGATATCGATACTACTGAGAGTGAGAGTGAACAACCTCTGAGAAAATTAAATTTTTTAGAGGAAATGAAGCTGTTGGGTATGGATGGCAGACTAAACAGTGGCAAAAAAACAAGAGGCAGAGGCAGAGGCAAGACTTCGAATCAAAGAGGAAGAAAAAGACAAGGAGGGGAAGACGCGGGATCTTTAACAAACATGGAAAAACCGGAGCGCTTAACACGCTCTGGAACAAAGAAATGAACTCATCCATGACAGAACTACCCGATATGTCCATAATTAACCTCTCCTCCCATGAGCTGACCGCGGCTGAAAATCAAGTCTTAAGACTGGGACTAAACTTTTGTCCTACCTCTGTCTACGATTATGCTGAAACCCGCATAGATTTTGATAAATTTATGCGGAAAATCAGACTTAAAAAATTCTTTGCCATGTTTCCGCCAAAACCTAAGACCAAAGTCTGTCACCCAGGACGTACTGATGTTTCCATACAGGACACTCTTACCCTGCGCATCCTTGAAGATTTGGAATTTGAAAACACAGATTTGATGACTAACACAGATTCAGAACTTACTAATGCAGACACAAGTTGGCCAGGCAAAACAGCGCTCAAAATAAAATCTAAATTTAACCCCATGTTCAATCCGGGAGGCCATGTTGAGGCATTTCAGGACCTGGTCATTAATGACCTTAAAAAAATTCGGAAGTCACGGCAACCTGTGAGAACAAACTTGACCCCAGCCCAACAACGCACACTTAAACAACTTGGGGCAATGAAAGAGTATATCATCAAACCATCAGATAAGGGGACTAATATAGTCATGATGAACCGGACTGATTACATCAAGGAAGCTCATAGGCAACTAACAGACAAAAACTGTTACTCAAAATTACAAGCTGACCCTTCTGAAACCATGAGAGTGTTACTATCAGACCTTTTACAGACTTGGAAGGAGAGAGACCTGCTAGACGAAGATATGTGTACATATTTACAACCGAAATTTCCCACCATTCCAACGATTTATTTTCTGCCCAAAGTACACAAAAGCTTGACAAGACCTCCAGGCAGACCTATTGTCACACTATGCGGGGCACTGTTGGAAAACCTATCGCGGTTTGTGGATGAAACACTGATTACTTTTGTTACCACCTTGCCCTCCTACTTAAGGGACACTAAGGATTTTCTGAGCAGAATAGAGGGTATCCCGTGGGAAACTTCCTACCTGTTAACAACTCTAGATGTGGTCTCTCTCTACACTTCAATTCGACACGAAGATGGCCTCAAAGCTTGCGAGCATTTTTTGTACACCAGGTCTATGAACTATATGCAACATGGCACCATGATACTGGAGATGATCAGATTTTGCTTAACCAATAATTGTTTTCTGTTTAACAAGGAGTATTTTATCCAACTTCAAGGCACTGCCATGGGCACCACGTTTGCTCCCTCATATGCTAATCTAACCATGGGGTGGTGGGAGAAGTTTGTTGTCTGGCATCCAGGCAACACTTTATACACAGACAAAATAATCTTATGGCTGCGATATATTGATGATCTGTTTGTGATCTGGGATGGCAATGATCAAGAATGGCTAGACTTTGTGAGGATGCTAAACATTAATAATTTAAACCTCCAATTTACTGAGAACCATAGCAAGACGGAGGTAGTTTTTTTGGACATTGCAATTAAAGTAGTTAATGGAGAACTCACTAGCAGCCTACACAGAAAACCAACCAGCTCAAACATACCACTACACGCAAAGAGCAGCCATCCCACAGCCCTAAAATGGAGCATTCCGTATGGCGAATTTATACGTATACGTAGAAATTGCTCAAACATCAATACCTTTGACAGTGAATGCGCCTGGATGGCCCAGAGATTTAAAAATCGTGGCTACCCTATCAAAATATTGGAAAGAGCATTTTTAAAAGCTAGAGACATGGATCGCTCCCTCCTACTGACTTCTAATTCTGTGCAAACGAAAAATACAGAGAACACAGATACACGTTTAATTTTGACCTTTGGTAACGGGGCGCGTAAAATTCGCCAAGTATTACAAAAGCACTGGCATGTTCTAATATTAGATGAACACTTGGGCGAGATTCTGACACCCAAAGTCAACATTACATTTCGTAGATCACCCTCAATGAAAGATACCCTGGTGCCCAGTTTTATGAGTCCTCTGGTTAATCAAACAGGAGCCAGTTGGATGAACATCAAGAGACCGGGCTTCCAAAAATGTTCCAAATGTAAAGCATGCACCTACGCAGTCAATACTAGCTGTTACTTACATCCTATTCTAGGGAAGAACATTAAGATTGTGTCCAGAATAACTTGTGAAACCGAATACGTGGTATATGTGTTGAATTGCCCATGTAACAAATGGTATGTTGGTAGCACCAAAGGACAACTCAAACTAAGGGTACTACAACATATCAGGGCAATAAAGCATGCCGATCCAACTTACCCTATGGCTCTACATTTTAAGCATCAACATGGGGGCCAACTAGAGGGTTTTACTTTTTTCGGCATACACACAATCACTAAACCACTCAGGGGAGGTAATCGCGAGTTAGCATTACGACAGCTGGAAACCAGGTGCATTTTGGACCTAGAGACTAAGAAACCCAGGGGTCACAATTTAGATGAGGAATTGTATACCTTCCTGGGAACATGAATCTTAAGTTTATAATGTCTCTAACCTGCTCTTATCATTCGGTACATGTCCCATAGTGGACTCCTGATGCTACTACTATCATATGTTTATTTACGAAATATTGGGTTGGTACTTTGCTTTCATAGCTGTGATGCAGTTTTTAAACATTGGTTTTTAATAGGTAACCACATAGGTTTTTATCTTTAGAGGTTGCTATAACACAGAGATTTTTTAACTTGACTGTACCTGCTTTGTGGCGTCATATCGATGATAATCCTATGCGGACTCTATAACAGAAGGGTTTTATCTATACTCTATTGCCGATACATTCTTACCTCTATAAAATCTTTGGTGCAAATATATAGATTTATATGAAAGAGACACATTTTTTACCTTTTATACGACCAATATGGTTCTCTTTTTAGTATTATGAATTTGGATGTTTTATGCACTATGCACTTTATGATCTAGCAATTGTTTGCACGCACTTTGCACTTTATAAAAAGGACATTTTTGCGGAATGATGAACAGAGCAGACGTCCATGCACATACCTCAGAATGTGAAAAAATCTAAACTTATAGAGATTCGCTTTATTTGACATATATTGGATAATGTATCCATTTAGTAAAGCATAAAGCCGAGAGACTTATATGAATAAGAGAGGTATGTGCATGGACGGAGAGCACTACGCACTTTATTTTATTGCTGCTATGCATGTAATTTCGCTGCTGGAATGCTACTTTTGCACAGACATCCAAATGTTTCATACTCGGCAATTTTGCACATATCATATACCGTCTGTATGCACCTAGTCCGAGGTTCATTTGAGTACGCTAGATTCTACTTTGCATAGGTTACCATTGCTAATTTATGATCATGTAGCTAGGAGTCACATCTGACTAATTCCGCCTTTTTTGATGCATTGACAAACGCATTCTTAGACACATAAATTATGTCCAAAAACTATGGCATATTGCTGAAATTGAAAAATACATGATTGGTTTGAGAAAACAATGCATTTTTTTATATCACATATTGTGTGTCTATTATGCGCTTACAAATTATGAAAGTAATTCATGTGGCACATATTAGAGGACAAAGTTAGAACTCCTCCATGAGTAATTACATACTGTCGAATCGTTCCAATATGGCTGCCTCACAAAACATGATGAACGAACAGTCCATAGCAGGAGGACACTCTCTATGTGAAATCAGAGAGTCAGCCTGGGGATAAATTGCAGTCCATTCTCTGTGTTGTTGGTAAACCCACGTGATCAAGCGGTCTGTGCACCGCGAAACGCGTCGTTCTTTGTTTTCCTTCCTGATGTACTCACACCAATAAAGAAAATGTGTTGCCAGGAGTGCTGAGGAGTTTCTTTCCACCTTTTTTTTGCTGCAAGGATACTGGTTCTCGATTGCAGCTACTCTCTGGAGTGCATTCCACCTGCTGTCTTTTTTTAAAGGCATTCTTCTCATATATATATATATATTTCTGAGGCTTGTGGAATCTGCTTAGATCACATGCTGTGCATAGGCCGACATCTAGTGGAAGCTGCGGAGTATTACAGTTTGTTTTTCGAAAGTCGAAAATGGGCGTCGACACAGGCGTGCCAGTAATACTATCCCTAGTGTGACGTCCACTGTACCCAAGATCCCTCACGCGTGTAGGATCCTCAGATTGTTTTTTTCCGCCATACTGGTCGGAAGCATCTTGCGGAGTTCCCTGGCCTTAGCCATACTTTTGCTGTTATTATAATTTTAATTCTTATTCATTCCCTTCCCCACCCCAACGTCGACCCTCAACCTCGACGACGGCTGGAGAAGTCATCGACCGTCGACTGCTGCACGACGGATCTGGGCCTCGGTAGGCCGCTGGCCTCGGCCCGGGCCTAGTAGGCCGCTGGCCTCGGCCCTTACAAGTAGGGAGAGTGGGGGGTGGTACATACTCTTCACTCTTGATATATAGTTACATTTATATATATTCCTACACTTAGCAGCCCGCTGCCTTAAGGTGCGTATGGAGGGTACCCCTTTTCAATTCTGCCCCAAGTGCAATCGCAAATACCCTTGGGTCGACAGGCACGCCACGTGCAATCTCTGCTTGCCGAGGGATCACCCCGAAGCGAACTGCAGAGCGTGTAGTAGGTTTAAACCTAAGACACTTAAGGACCGTTCGACAAAGCGTTGGGCCCACCACGCCAGGCAGGAGGCCATGGCAGCGGAGGGCGCCTTCAGCGATGGCAGCGACGCCGTACTTTCGGACGGCGAGGGCATTACGGCGTCGAAAGACAGCCGACGAGCGCAGGTCCCCGACCTCGGAAGGTCGTCCGGCAAGGCGGCTATGGGGAAGACCCCCGGCGACGCAAGCGCTACACACCTAACACACACTAAACACACTAAGACCAACCGGACCTCGACGACGTCGACTTCCCGGAAAGAGGCACAAAAAGAACGGTCCGACTCGGTGTCCTCTGGGCGCTCTCGATCGAGATCGCCTCACGACGCAAGGCAATCATCCACTCTTGCCAAGAGTGCCTCGCTACACACACTAACGGAAGTTCGATCGTCGGGAGACGAAGACGACTTCCACCCCCAGGCCGCGCTCCAAGATACCGAGACCGCGGTTAACACCAGTGAGGCCCCACGCCCGAAGCACACAGATACCTTTCCAGACCCTCGACGCCAGGCGTCGAAAGTCTCTGGGGCCCCCAAGGGACAGGGAAAACATTTTTCCACGCACGGAGAAGGGGGGAAACAGCGGAAAGCACAGCCTTCCACCCCTGTAAAGCCTAAGCAGACAAGCAAACACAAGTCTACCCTTGAAAATAAATCACCTGCTAAAGTAATACCCTGTTCCAGGGAATGGTCCAGTGAAGACATAGACAGGGTTATGTCTAGGATGTCTTCCTTGGCTGATTTTTATGATAAGAACCCAGAACACTTTCTTTCATATAACCCTCAAGGGGCCACACCCTCAGGCTCCTCCGATCCTATCCCGCTAAGTAAAAAGCCCCGGGTCGAAAGACCTGAACCCTTCGAGGTTCAGCCTTACTCCACTCCATATTCTACTCCACTCCCCAGTTATCAGGGACAAGTTTTCCCTGAAGAGGACCAGGAGTTTGCAATTATGGAAGAACAAACCGGGACAGATTACTATGCAGAGGATGAGGACCTGGAGGAGGGAGAAGATGAGCAGGAAATTTACAGAGTAGATTCCCCAGTACAAAGCGAAGCCCCAGTTACTGACTCTCCAGTTGATAACCAGCCCCTCCTTAACGAGGTTCTCGCTCGAGCAGCGGAACACTTCCACATCGACACCCACGGTGTACAGGAGGAAAGGGACTTCGCGGAGGAGTTTGTAGGAGAGAGAAGACCGGTCGCTCAGACCATCCCTATCCTCAAATCCATCCAACGAAGAATAGATCCTTCCCTGGTGAATCCTAACCTCACCAGAGCTGTCAACCCCAGAATTGAAAAGATTTTCCGGGCAGCCCAGTCTGACCCTCTGTATATAAAGGGACATCTTAAACCAGATTCCCTAGTGGTGACCAACACTAGAAAGAGGGCTGGCACGCCCTTATCTTCATCAGAAGCTCCTCCCGACAAGGAGAGCAAAAAACTTTACGGGTTTGGCAGAAAGGTAGCCTCAACGTCCGCCTACCAAGCAAGGATTGCGAATTCCACCACCCTGTTGGCTAGTTACAATTGCCATCAATGGGAAGAAGTCGCGGCGCTCATTGCCTCTGCTCCAGAACCGTTTAAGGGCCAGCTGGCTCGGATCTCGGCAGAGGGGAGAGCCGTGTCTGGTTGCATTTTAAAAGCAACTTTCGACGCCGCTGACAACGCAGGGAGATTGATAGCAGAAGGTACTGTTATCAAGAGACATGCGTGGTTACGGCAGTCGGGATTCAAGACAGAAACCCAGGCTTCTTTAATAGACAAGCCAGTGGAACCCGACCTATTGTTTGGGAAAGCGGTCGAAGACGCACTTAAAAATGCCAAAGATGAATATGAGACTCTCAAATCCCTTGGCCAGCTTACCAACAAACCCCCTAACCAGAGGGGGAACAATAATTTTCGTCGCCCACGCGGCCAAAATTCACAAAGAGGCAACTATGCCCAGGGACAAGGTACACAATGGAATAACAACCAGCAGTCTACCCAGAGTTACGGCAGGGGTAACAAGAGAGGTCGTGGAAGAGGCAGAGGCAGCCCCAACAAGGGCGGTGGCACGCCTCCACCAAAACAGTGACGCTCAGTTCAGGGTCCCTTGCCACGCAACCCCAGTAGGGGGACGCATTTCCACCTTCACCCAGGCTTGGGAAGGGATCACCTCAGACAGATGGGTGCTGTCAACAGTATCCGCAGGATATTGTATAGAACTACTGCAGCGTCCCCGGAATCATCCTCCACGACAAAGAGTGCACTCCCTAGAGCATCAAAGGATCCTTCTCGAGGAGATCGCCATTCTGCTAGAAAAGGACGCGATAGAACTCGTCCCAGGACACCAGGTAAACAAGGGTATCTATTCAACTTACTTCCTTGTGCCAAAGAAAGATTTGACAATGCGCCCAGTATTGGACTTACGGCCTGCCAACAAATATGTCAAGCCCCAAAAATTCCGTATGACCACGCTACAAGAGGTAATCCCCCTCCTAAAAAAGGGGGATTACATGGCAACCTTGGATATGAAAGATGCTTATTTTCATATTTCCATGCTCCCAGCGCACAAAAAGTACTTGCGCTTCAAGGTGGACAGTCGCCACTACCAATTCAAGGTACTGCCCTTCGGGATAGCTTCAGCACCAAGGGTATTCACCAAGGTACTGGCGGTGGCGGCTGCACACCTACGCAGGGAAGCAATCCCGGTGTACCCTTATCTGGACGACTGGCTCATAACGGGGGAAACCCCAGGAATTTGCAGGTCAAACATTCAGAGGACTATCGACCTCCTCCACGAATTAGGCTTCTCCATCAACGAGAAAAAGTCAAGTCTGGTGCCAAGCACCTCAAAACAGTTTCTAGGAGCTATCCTAGATACTCAGAAAGGATTGACCTTCCCTTCGGAAGAGAGAATTCGGAATATACTTCTGCAAATTCCGCATTATCAGTCAGGTCAACAGATAACAGTACGCAAAGCTATGCGGTTACTGGGCATGATGGCGTCATGCATTTACCTGGTCCCCCACGCGCGTCTGCGCATGCGTCCCATGCAGGAATGGTTGGCGAAACAGTGGTCTCAGGCAAGTGGTCATTGGGACGATCTAGTGGTCGTTTCGCCAACACTCGTACAGAGCCTACACTGGTGGACAAGAGAGAATCTCGCAAAGGGGAAACCCTTTTACGATCCCGAAGTACAAGCCGTGGTGACTACAGATGCATGCCTGACTGGGTGGGGAGCTCACCATCTCCACCACACAGCTCAGGGTCTCTGGTCTCACTCAGTAGCCAAGAACCACATCAATCTGCTAGAGCTTCTGGCAGTATTCCGAGCGCTAAGGGCGTTCGAGCCCCATCTACTGAACTTGTCGGTGCAGATCAGGACGGACAGCACGACAGCCATGTTCTATCTGAACAAGCAAGGGGGGACTCGTTCGCCAAATCTGTCCAAGCTTGCCCAGAAAATATGGATATGGGCACTCAGACGGAACATCTTCCTGTCATCGCAACATGTTCCAGGGGAGCTCAATTCCCTAGCGGATGCTCTAAGCAGAAACTCCCTCCCAGAAGAACACGAATGGGTCCTTCACAGAGACGTAGTAGAAGATCTCTTCTCTCAGTGGGGTTTCCCCACTATAGACCTATTCGCCACAAGCGAAAACAAACAATGCCCAGGATTTGCATCCAGGTTCCCCCAGCCGGACTCCCAAGGGAATGCCCTGTGGATGAACTGGTCAGGGATGTTTGCGTACGCTTTTCCACCAACTCCTCTCATCAGGAAGGTGGTGTACAAGATGAACAAGGAATCTATGACGCTCATCCTAGTTGCTCCCATGTGGGCGAGACAACCATGGTTTCCACACCTACGCAGGATGGCGGTGTGCGAACCCATCAGACTCCCAGCCTGGTACAACCTACTGTCCCAGCAACAGGGTCAAACAGTGCATCAGGAACCCAACTCTATGAACCTAGCAGCATGGCTCCTGAAGTCATAGAGTTTGGACATCTCAAATTACCACAGAGGTGTATGGACATTCTAAAGGAGTCCAGGAAACCAAATACAAGGCACTGTTACTTTGATAAGTGGAAAAGATTCGTTATCTGGTGCCAGAATAAACAAATCAACCCGGTTGATTGCACTCCTTCCAACGTTGTGACATACATGCTCCACCTGCTGGATGCAGGGTTGGTTTTTAACTCGCTGAAAGTACACCTGGCAGCCCTCTCGGCTTACACCACATCCCATAACAAGGTCTCGTGGTGGAAAGTACCAGTGGTTAAAGCCTTCATGGAAGGAGTAAAGAGACTTCACCCTCCTATTTCGAACCCACCGCCAGGATGGGACCTCAACGTGGTGCTAGCTAAGCTCATGGGACCCCCATTCGAACCCATGCATAAAAGTAGTCTCAAACACCTGACTTATAAAACGGCCTTCTTAGTAGCCATTACCTCCATAAGAAGGGTCAGTGAAATTCAGGCTCTGTCAGTGCAGGATCCTTTCTTTACTATCCACAAGGACAAACTGGTTTTACGCACACACCCTAGGTTCTCACCTAAATTCATATCCAAGTTCCATGTAAACCAGTCCATCGAGCTTCCGGCTTTCTTCCAGAACCCGCAAAGCTCGGCTGAGGTGAAACTACACACCCTAGATGTGCGTAGGGCGGTCCTATACTATGTAAATAAAACCAGACCGCTAAGGAAAACAGATCAACTGTTTGTCTCCGTAGCTACAGGCAGAGAGGGGGATCGCGTCTCTAAGGGCGCTATCTCGAAGTGGATTATCAACTGTATACAGCTGTGTTACTCTCTTTCTGACAAGACTCTGCCTTTTACGCCAAGGGCCCACTCTACTAGAGGCATTGGTGCCACTCTGGCTTTCATTGCAAATGTTCCCCTCGACACCATTTGCAAAGCGGCTACTTGGAGCTCTATTCACACTTTTACTCAGCATTACTGCATTGACACTCATTCCAAGACAGATACACAAGTGGGACAAGCGGTTCTAAGACACCTGTTTGCTCATGACCCTTCTCACATCCCACCTCCTTCTTCTGGTACTGCTCGCTAATCTATGCACAGCATGTGATCTAAGCAGATTCCACAAGCCTCAGAAGGGATACATTACTCACCGTAATCGTATTTCTGATGCTTGTATCTGCTTAGATTCACATGCGACCCACCCTTCCTCCCCTCCGAGAGAAGGCGCATGATTGCTTGTAGTCTTACCTTTTCTGTCTATCTGCTTGGATTATCTGTACTCACGCTACTCCTCATGCTTCCTCATGTCAGAAAAAATACAATCTGAGGATCCTACACGCGTGAGGGATCTTGGGTACAGTGGACGTCACACTAGGGATAGTATTACTGGCACGCCTGTGTCGACGCCCATTTTCGACTTTCGAAAAACAAACTGTAATACTCCGCAGCTTCCACTAGATGTCGGCCTATGCACAGCATGTGAATCTAAGCAGATACAAGCATCAGAAATACGATTACGGTGAGTAATGTATCCCATACATTACACATAATCTTTATGAAGGCAATTCGATCCGCCCACAACATGTCTTACAGGCTAGGGTTCAGTGATTGACAATTATGACAATTATGACACGTTAAGACAAGTCTTCATTCAGCCTAAACATAGTTATTCTAGCAAAAGAAGCAGAGACAACTTTCTGTTATGGGGAACATGGAGCGTCTGGCTCAGCAAGGATATTGTGTTCTCAGCAGGGAAAACATTCCTTATTATGTTATCTTTATGACTTGGGTCATGAGCTAAAGGTCAGATAGTTCTGAAGCAGAAAATACCATTCTGCGAAGGAGAACTGCGAAAAGAATATAGTCATGTTTTAACTGCCTTTTACTACAGCATTTGCAAGACAACCCAGCACCTGGCCTGCTGATTGGATGCGGCTTCTGTTCGACTTCAAGGACTTAGTGAGAGAGAAAAACAATGTATTTCTGCACAGGTTGACATTCCTGTCTGTGTTAGTTTTTCAGCGTTCAAGCCGTGGCCTCGCACTGTGTGCGAGTTCGAAGCATAGAATACATTTGCAAAGCGTTTTGACAGAAAGGAAAAAAGTAAATGGCCGACATTTCACAAAATGGACGCCCTCTGGTTACATGCCGGTCAAGTGGCACAGCGAGTAGAGCGCTCGCTTTGACATCGGTGCAGAGTCCGCTAACGCAGGTTCGAATCCCGGCGGGGCCAAACTCAGCCTTTCATCCTTCCGAGGTCGATAAATGAGCACCACACACCGTGGGTAATAATAAGCAGCGCTCAGATACCTGAGGGTTCGTAGCGCTATATAAATGCCAAATTATTATTATTAATTATTATTGACGATTCTGGGATTGCGATGTTTGTCACATGATGCGATTGGTTTCTGGCCAACATACTAAACATATGATAGGGTCGTTTCTGGTTTAACACAGGAGCGCTCAATGTATAGAGTGTGGTGTAGTATTCATGGATTATATTTATTTTTTTGTCCTCATTACCCCATTTCCGCCCTTAAGTGTCTTGCACTGAGTGCATAAACGAGCGGCTCGCCTGTTGTCTCAGGAGGTGTACCAGCAGCTTTCTCTGTATATTCCCCTGTTCAAAATATCTTTGATGCAGCCCCAACATGTTGCACTCTGTTCTCTGAGTTCTGATGAGTCTGAGTTGATTTTTAGCCACACTAAAAGTTGCCTCAAGTGCCTCCTAGTTGGAGCTGCAGTATCGGTCTTGTCAGCCTGCTTAATTTCCTCAAGTAGTTGCGTTTCAGCCAGGCCCCTTACTTGTTTAATCGTTACTGAGTTGGCGATGATATTTTCTCTTGCTACCGCTTTAAGAGCATCCCACCGAATGGCTACTGATATATCATCAGGATGATTGTTGGCTAGGCAGTCCCGGACCACTCTTTTTTGAATTCTTGAGGCACACCTGGTCCCTTAGCAATCCCAGGGGAAGCCTCCAGTGTGGATGTTTCTGTTGCCCTGACCAATCCCTTAATTTTACCAAAACCATATTATGGTCATTCATAGTCATAAGCTCTATTTCTGAGGTCAATACCAGTTGAGCCAGGCCTAACGTGATGAGGATGTAACCAATGAAGTTACAAGTGGGAAGTGAAGGTATATGCAGTATCGTTGGGGTGCTGGATGCGCCAGGTGTCTACTGGATTCAGGTCTAGCAGTTGTTGTCTCAGTTTTTGCGAGGCCGCCCCCATTGAAGAGTAAATTGTCTGAACCGACCTATCCATGGCCCCATCCAAAACTAAATTCATGTCTATTAAATCAATTCGGTCCCCCTGACACCCAGAGACCATTTGAGATATTAGCTGAAGCATGAAGGTGTCTTGCCCTGTGTTTGTTGCGTAGAATGGAAGAATTGACACGTTTCCTGCGATTGTCACCCTTATCATTATGTACCTGCCCTCTGTGTCTCTCTTTGTGTTCCTGTGTGTGAATCCCAGGTCCTTATGTATAAGAATCACCACTTAGGCCTGCTTACTTTCCAAAAATGAAAATAATTGGTATAGTTAGGTTCTATTTCTAAGCTTACGTTGATCTTTGGTTAACAGATAGGTTTCTTGTAGCGCCACTGCATGTATTTGAAGATGTTTTGGCTCCTCAAATAATCGTGTGCACTTGCTCAGGTTATTTAGGCCCCGAGGATTCAAGGTGGTCATGTTAACTGCCATTATGATTTGGATCGCAGATTGCCTCTCACTATACCGTGGCTGTCAAACGATTCCCCTCCCCCATCCGCGACAAAGGATTTAAACATGCCCCACTGTCAATTGAATAGTACCCTATACTGTCGGTCATTTTGTATACATCATTCCCTAGCCTTAACGTTCACTAGAACTCCCAGTATATCCCTTTCATGTATTCCATTTGGTATAACTTCAGTTTTGGAAGGTTCCTCCACACCTCCACCCGCCCCCCGACTATATATCTCTTAAAAACTTAACGGTAAACTGACATTTCTAACTTTTAAACATGTCTCAGTTAACTTGACATGTAACCAACAAAGTCAGAGTGGCACCTCAGGTAGAGCTCGGACACTCAATCGGCCCTTGCACCGTGGTTGCTAAATGAATCAGTTCAGTTCAAAACAGCTCTTCTTCCGTTTAAAACCTTTAAGCAATGCACAATTTAAATACATCCGTGTTTGGACTACAAAAATCTAAAAACAGACACCATAAAATACAGTTAAAAAACTTTTCAAAAGTAAAACTGTATAAAACAGATACTAATTATGATTTTTAAAATCATGTCAAGTACGATGTTCCCAATTAATCGCTAAAATCATACAGCAACTAATGCTAAATGAAGAGTTCAAGGGTCCTCGATTGCAGTAGCCATCAACGGCCGACTCTATTTTTCCCTGTTTGCACCGTTCCCCAGGATCCTGCTTCCCGAATGCCAAAGCTGGCTGTTGTTGATCGGTAGACATCTCCAGACTGGAGTTGAATATTTAAAATCTAGGCTCCTTCTTCCTGGGTGAAAACCGTATGTATCTTGTCCTTCAGCTTGAATTGTAGGCTGAAAGGGTATGTTCACTTATGTCAGATGTTTTGGCGGTGCAGTTCTTCTGTGGCCGCTTCATCGCTCTTCTCTTCCCCGAGGTTGATGGAGAGACACCCTGATAAATTTGGATTGTGGAGTCCCGAAATTGGACTCGGATTAGCTTTCCACGCCTCTGCTAGGATTGACTTTTTAACCTTGTAATCTTGGAACTTCACCACTATGTCCCTGGAGGGGAACGCGTGATGTCATCACTTTTGGGGCCAACCCTGTGGGCCCTATTGATTTTAATCGCTTCCATGGGGATGTTGGTCATGATATGAAGGAAGAGTTGTCGGATGCAGTCCTGTCGTCTCCCTCGACTCCCTCCCGAGGTTGACCCAGCATGCTCTATTCTCCAGGACGTCACATTTTGTTCTTAGTAGTTCCATATTTTCCTGTGCGGCGGCCACCTCGTCCTGGACCTTCCTTAATTCCGTCTCAAGAACTGTCAGGGATCACTCATTCTGGCCGACCCTGTCTCCAAGGGGCCCTACCTGCTTTCTAATCTCCAGGCTGAGTCCAACTTCCCTTTGCGCAACCCTGCTACCTCGTTGTGCGGGGTGTCTTTAATGTCCTTCCCAAGCCCATCTAAAGGAAATCCAGGGTTACTGTTGCTCCAGGCTGAGGCTTTGGTTCTTGCCTTATGTCCTTCTCCATGTTGTCAGGCATTGGTGAAGGCTTAGATGATGGTGCCAAAAGCGCTTGTTGTTTTTTGCTGATTTGGCGGGCGAACGCGCCAGCGAAGGTGGCATGGCGGGCGCCGCCCCTTAGTGGGGGCTGCCCAGCCGGCCTCCTCCCCCCTCTACTCAAGCAGGGCAGGGGTGGGGGAGGAACACGTAGCCCGCGGACGGGAGCGCGCGAAATGTAAGGGGCGGGGCAGGGAGCCTAGGGAGAAGCCGGCCTCATAAAGGCACGGGTTTTTCCAAACACATTCTCCCTCGGTTTCCTGCCCCCACCGGATCGTGGATTTTGTTTTATCTCTTTGTCGGCTCCTCGCCAACGTTGCCGATGTGTTCGTGTGCCAGTGCGAAGAAGGAAGCGGTCCAGGGCGTGTCGTTCCTGCGGTTCCAGGGAAGGAGTTGACCAGTTCCGGGAAGAAGGGGAAGGTGTCCCGGGTCGGTGTTCACTGTGGGCCGAGTTCCAGTCGATGCAAGTGGTGGCTGAAGGAGTCCTGTGAGTGCTTCGGATCGGAGCATTAACGAAGAAAAGGTAAGTTACTGCTAGTAAACAATTGTAACAGAATTAAAAAAAAAAAAAAAAAAATTTATATAAAGAAATAATGCCGATAATAAATAATATGTTGAGCAATATGCAAGTAGGCGGGGGGGGGTTACCGCATGATGCGCGCTATCTCAGATAGGCAGCACGTATAGGGCTATGAGTAGGGTTGAGGAAGGTTCAAGGGGATTACTGCATTGGGCACCGCGTGGGCAATGGCGGGTGGCGTGGTAGGTCAAGGGTCCCTCTGCTGCTCCTGCATCTCTCGCAGTATTCTTTGCTGCATTAAAGCGCAACAATAGCATTGTTACCCAAACGTATGAGGGGAGGCTACGTGGTTATAGCGCCTTGCTTTTACAAAATGACGTTACCTGAAAGAAATAAAGTTGTAGGAAGTCTTCGTGGTGGGGGGGTCCATAAGATCAGAGTCAAATTCTAGGAAGAACGGAAATTTTGTGTGAGCAGTGAATATTGCCAGGGTGTTGAGAGAAAGAAGGGGCGCTTAATGTGATGAATATGTGGCCCCACGAGCTCAGAACTAGTCGGATAGCTCAGTGGGTCATGCGCGCGCTGCGGCGTTCGAGGTGATCCACAGGCTAGAACAGCATGAGGGTAAGCCTAGTCCACGCTACCTTTACACTTAGACTTACACAAACGCAACTTACCCGCGAGGCAAACGGGTGTGCGCATGGTGTGACCTTGGACAAGCCGCACAGGGCCATAGTTCTGGTCATCATTCGGCTCTGTGATTTCATGGCGGGCGGGAAATTAAAGGGTCACCCAGTGACTTCAGTTTGGGGCCCGAGCGCAGGGGATAGCAAGTTTGAGATAAAACTGGTGCTGGCAAGGCTATTTGTCGCTTCCGGAGTTTTGCATGGAGTTTCAAAGGTAGTGGGGGGGTGGCGGAACCGCGTAAGTAATGGCGGCAAGCGCGAGGGTCAAACAAGAGATTTGAGTGACCAAGAGTTGTGTGTTAGGGCGCCAAAGCGAGCAGTATTCGCCGTGGGAAATAAGGGCACAACGGGCATATACAAAATCGGGGCTTGTATGTATGATGCCAGCAAACATGCACTAACATGGCGGGTACGGTTTAGCGAAAGAAAATGCAAACAGATATGGTTGGATACGTTCTGCAGCGTGGGGAATTGCGGGGGTTGTAGTTGGGATCAGATTTGTGCAGAGAAATCGCAGGGGGATGGGGTGGGTGGGGGTGGTGAGTTAGATGGGGGAAGGGCAATGCAGGTGAGAATTCCGACCAACCCAGGTGCCAGATGCTGTGCTGGCGCCAGAGATAAGGAAATGGGGGAGGAGGGGAACCACCGAGCTGGCTGCAGGGTTTTCGCCAGGGACTGTTTACTTTAATGCGTGTTGGTGGCGGGGCACGGCAAAGTGAGGTAGCCTGGCAGGAACGGGTTAGGGAGAGGGTGTCATTTCCAATGGGGCACCGGCACCATACAGTGTGGAAGAAAGCATGATATGATACGGCATTTATAACGCGCCTATACACAAGTGTATGTTAGATGCACACAGTTAAACTGGCACAGAAAGCGCACACAGCACAGCTGGTCCAAACGTGAGGTTCGAGGTGGGTGAAGGAGATGGCAGTTCACCTGAAGGCTCGCCCCAGTGAGAGGGATAGCCTTTAGGTTAACATGGTGAATATTAATGTCAAGTGCACCATGAAGGACGGGGCCTCGGTTGAAAGCGCGCTCAGTCGGGCACTGACTTCCAAAGACATAAAAAAAAAAAAAAAAAAATAGGCCAACGCACAGTGGGGCGCTCTGCGGAGAGCCCAATCATTGTATGGGCACCTGCGTTTCAGGCGGGCTCTCATTGTCAAGGTATGCCTCATTGTTGTGCTACTCTGGACGTCGTTTTAAAGAGATGAATGAGTGCAGCTGTATTTGGATTACGTACAGGCATTAGTCGATGGGAACTTGTTGCAAAGGGGGGCTGGTTTCCATGGGCTGAGGTGCACGGGGTTGGCAGTGAATGTGGGGGGGGAGGAAATGGCATCATAGCAAGATATGGAGCGCAATGAGTGAAATGCACAAATGGTATATATACATGAACGGGTAACAGAGAGGCCCGCGGCGTGCGGAGGTCGGAGGCCCGGTTGTGTAACCTATGGGCCAATGGCGGCTAGTTTGGGAGAAGGTGGATGGGGGTGGGGGGTGGGCAGTGCAGACAGTAGACCAATGCGAGCAAAGTTCAGCGTATGAAGAGAGGCCGCAGAGTGGAGGAACCGGGAGAACATGGCCTTTGTCGGGGACCCCCGGCCAGAGGCATGATGGCGGGTAGTTGGGAGCTACCACACTCCAGTTGGCAGGGGCACATGGTCCAAGCGACGGTGGGCTGCATGGGTAGTCTGCGTGGCAGGGACCGAGGTGCAAAGGGTTGGCGGGGTTTCCAAAAGGTTGGAAAGTGTGTATTACATACGGATTAGCCACGGATAGGATTACTGTATGAGATTATATGTACCAAGGATCAAACAAGTCATCACAAATGCAGGGTATTGCTAGCAAACGATTGTGCAAAGGAAGAAGAGGTCACATGGTAATGTTTTGTTAACTGTTCGGCTGGACGGGGGCTTTTCAGTCCGGGTTTTCAGTCGGAGTTCAGTGTACAGTGAGGAAAGGAGGTAGCACTAGTTTGCAGAGGGTGGCCATTATGAGGGTGAAGTAAATTAATGTCTCATGACCTATACTAACTTTGTCTTTTGTTTTCAAGGTGGCCACGTGTGGGAACAACATAAGGTAAAGGTGGGCCCACAGTTACAAGACGACGGTCCTGGGTACAGAAGGGCAAATGCACTTGCGTTTAGTGAGTTAATAATAGGTTTAGGCAATAGGACGCATATAGGTCGGAAGACGAAGAGACACAACAGCCCGAAAACAGGTAAAACAGGAAAATGCCTGCAGTCACCCAAACGGAGCTGTTAGATATTACAATGGTGCGGAGTACTCAAACAGCTAGGGCAATGGCGGGGCAAAAAGGAGTAAGGTAGGGCGCGCATTTTGGATCCTTTTCTCCCTAAGGCAAAAAATTGCGGGGGATAGCAGCGCCCCGACCAATGTTCCGTGGGCGGAAAATGCTATAACAAATATATTCAAGCGCGGCGCAGGGCTTGTGGTGAATTACCTGGCATGGAGCTCATTCAGGGGGCGCGTGGCGTTGTAGGGTAAGAAAATGTTATGTCGGGGGGGGATGAGAGTAAGAGCTGGGGGGACAAAGAGCTCGCAATGCCTTGTGGTGGGTAAGTGTTAAGACTGAACTAAGTTGACCTCCAACCAAAGGAAAGGTACAAAATAATATTTTAAAACAGCGCAATTTCTTTATATATGAATTCAACCTTAAACCACTTCCATGGCACTGCTGACGAGTTACTTCACTATGCGGCCAATAGTTTTGACCAATGTTGGGAGCAAGACCACACGGAGCACCACACATTCGCTTCGAGCCCCCGCATCCTGTGCAGAGAATGGCTGGGGATTGAGGTGCTCGTTCCGGCGAAAGAGGGAGTAAGGGGGCACAGTATTAAGGGGTACGGAACCAGACACCGGGAATTGGGGGGGGGGGCAAGGGAGAGAGCACAAATACCACATTCAAGCATGATCTGTAGGGCAAGACAGTTCTATTAAACCAACCAGTTAAGCATCACAAGGTAACGTGCCGCAAGAGCTCAGTGCGGATTAACGGAGAGGCATCTCCTGAAGGGGGCAGTAGAGAATCCACTCGAATTCACTGGAACTAATTGCAAACCCACTCAAACAAACTACACATAAGGGCATCGCGTATTTAAGGTAGGGTTCGAAATTAGGTATTTGCCTACTCCATCACAGTTACGAACCAACCTGACCTAGGCCTAGGTCCTCAACCCGGCAATGGCAACAAATGGAATATCCTCAGCCCAACTCGTACACCCCCCCCCACCAGACCCCCCCTCTCCCCAGTGCGTTTACTTCACTGCTGCCTGGGTGTAGGGTGCGCGGGCTGGCAGGGGAGGCAAGGCCTTGGAAGGACGGGGGTGGGTGTGGCTGTGGGACAAGGAGGCAGGGGCGGCAAGGCCTTGGAAGGACGGGGGGTGGGGGGGACAAGGAGGCCATACACCAGCCAAGGAACAACAGAGCAAGCGGAAGGGTCAGCTATGGAGCGACCTGTGCAGGCTAGGGGGAACTCTCTGCCGCCGGCAACCAGCAGAGAGTCTTGGAGGAGTCACAGGTCGATCCCTGTAGCGAAGTACTGGCAGGCCCATAGGGGAACGCTCAGCCAACAGCTTAGATCTTTCGGCGCCCCAAGAGTACTAGGCTCAGGGGAGGCCCCGGGAAAAAGGGGAGGGACGTAGGGGACTTGGGAGCCAATTCCAAGCCCAAAATTGCGGGGGGGGGGGGGAGGAATCAACATAAACTCACAATCAAGGCCATCAAGGGAAGTCGGACGGGGGGGAGCAAGTGGAGACTACGGGGGGCTCAGGTAACAGTGACAAAATCAGCAAGGGGAAGTCTTCACGGAAGGAGGGGGGCATGAGGGGGAGGGAGGTGGAGGATCCAAGATAGTGGGGCTAGGCGAATAGAGGGAACAGGGGGGAGGAAGCCAGCCCCAAGGAATAAGGGGGGGGGGGGCAAGGTCCAAAAGCTGGGGGACAGGAGACGGGGTACGGAAGAAAAGGGCTGGGAAGTCTGCCTCTGGGGGGAAATGGAGCTAGGAGATGGAGGGGCAGAAACGGCAGGGAGGGGGGAGTTTGGCGGGACCCAAAAAACTGGGGACCTGGTGAGTGGAGGAGCAAGCGAGGGAAAGGATGGAAGGAGATGGGATAGGGTACACCTAAGAGATATTATGCTGGCAGGGGGGGCACTGGGCCAGACTCCACAGGGAGGCCTGGGGGAGAGGGAACTGGGAGGATTTAGGGGCACGGAATGACGGAAGGGAGACATGGGGGGCAGCATAGATAGGATAGGGCTTCCGGTACAAGCGGCACCTGGGGGACGGAGGGGGGGGACAGAGTAGAGTAGAAAGGCCAAAAAATAGACGGGCATCGCAAAGCGATGACCATATAGGCAGGCAGAAAGTTGTGGGCCGGCACCGGAGGGCGGTGTCGGCTTTAACGTACGGATGTGGGATATGTGTAACGTTGGGGCACTTGTGGTGATGCCGGTATAGGAACCTGATCACTAGCGAGGCACCGCGTGGCTGCCGGTTTTACCTAGACCCAAACACAGGACACGGTGAAGTGTCGGGGGAGGGGCAGGGGATTCCCAACAAAGACCTAGAGAAAAAGGGGGGGCCTATGTCAAAAGTCGCTCATGGGAAATCTACAAACGGCCAGGGGTAGAGAGAGGTTAATAGCAAGGGCCGGGCTCAACCTGAGGCGTCCACCGGACGAGGAGGGTAAGGGAGAGGGGGGGAGGGCAAGGGATGCCTAGGTAGCCGCACACAGTAGTATACCTGTGGTGGTGAATTACGGATCGCCTGTAAGATAACTCCAAGACTTTATGCAAAATAAAGCTGCTGAGGCATTTTACTCTTCCAACTTTATAAGGTGTCTGAGTTGTTTTTTCAACATGTGATGTATGACATATGCCGGGTGGTATGAGGGAAAGGGGGGGGGGGAGTGAGGGGCCAGGACATGGAGGAGGGGGGGAGGTCAAGGCACTGGGGTGCCCACGCTATGGGCATGCTGCCCCTAGTCCCGGGGTTGCATGAACAAGCGGCTGCCTGCTAAATGGTGATCAAGGTCTCTCCTCTGTGCCAGGCTGTTGGGGTCTGAGACAACAGGGTCTCCCTCTTGCCCTGTGTCTCACCGCCTGCGCTCGGGTCCCAGGCACATATGCTGTAGCAAAACACAAACACCAGCTGGTCCAATGTACGTTTAACCTAGGTTAATCACTCATTGGCTCATATGCAAGTAAAACGGCAGAAGAAACGCCCCAAGGACTAGAACCCCACTTCACTTCATGGCCAATCTCAGTATAATGACTATATTCCTGCACATCAAGTTTCCTTGTTCCAAATGTGCAGCGCGTGCGCCCAGATACAGCTTGCATTAAATGCTCATATTAGTGCGCATTGGGTTTCCTTTATCAAATGGCACAGCCCATGCGCCCAGGCATGGCTACAATGCTCGCCAAAGTAAAGTGTGTTCCTAAAGCTCAGCAGCCGGATGCTGACTGCACATGCCGTTGCCTCAGAGATCTATCTGCCTGGGGGCGGCTCTATTGAGCCTCTGTGCCGCGAGCCGGAGGCCCCGCCGACCGCAGGGGGCTCTCGCTCTTGGTCTTTGGCCCACAGTAGGAGCTGCGCTCTTCAAACTGGCTGCCCAAACCTCCTCCCCTGCGGCATCAACAGGCAGTACACATTGGGTCGATCCTCTGCCCCCGGCCTCACTTTTGCTTGCCGAGCTCCGGCTTACCTCCTCTCTGCCTCCTTGATTCCTACGGGAGCAGGTCCCTTCTCAGGTGCTCCCCAGAGGCACTCCGAGCTTTGCTCTCGATGCAGCGTCGTCAGATGGCACGGTAGGCACTCCGGCCATCCTCCAGTCTACCCCAGGCATGCTCCCGCCATGGCTGCCATCTTTTGGATACGAGGAACCGGGTCCAACCTAGTTCCGCCGCCTACAGTCACTCCCTCAGAAGTAACCATGCCCTCCAGGGCAGTCTCGATGGTGCAGGACACCGCGCGGCTGTCCCGATTTCAAAAAGACAGTGCAGAACACTTTTAAAGTAGCTGGTCAGGCCGATGGTCCGAGCGAGTCAGAGAGAAGCGTCTCACCAGTCTGCCATGTTGGCCAAAGCCCCAGTTTTTTCTTATTTTTTCTTTTTTGGAGATGAATTGGCACACCAGTAATCTATGTATTACGCAAGATAAGAAAAACGTTTTTACATCTACCTGCAGAAATGGTATGCTGGAAGGCCTGTTATTGTTTTAAACTAGTCATATCATTCAGTGACTCTGTGTCAAAATGCAGTATGTTGAAAAGCAATAAGTCTCACAGTAAGAGGCTCAAATCCCAAGAGAGACCTAAAGGTTAACGGAGGATAGCACAGGGGCAACGTGCTGGTCTTGGGAACAAGACCATGCAGAGCAACAGAGGTTTGAATCCCGGATCCGCGCTTAGAAACCGAACTCAGGTACTGTATTAGGTGCGTTTTAAAAAACCCAATAAAATGAATAAAAATAAAAATAAATCCCATCATTACACGCCATCATGTGATTAAGTAAGTCCATACGTAATCACAATCAACACAGACCTGGAAGTAATTTTTTCCAAAGGGAAGCAGGAGTTATGGAATTCTGTTTTGAAAGCCCTCTGTGTCATATGATAGAAATGTATGACTTGTGTGAAATAGTTTCAGTTTGATTTAGTTGAAGAACTTTAAAAACTGCTGTAGGGAACTCGAGTATGAAATTAAAATGTATTTAATTAAATTGATTTGATTAAAATAATCTAGATAGCAAATTATTCATCCTTTTTAGGGGGGCTGCTCACAAACCCAGCAACTGACCTTCCGGCCCCAGTACACGTGGATGCAAGTGAGGAAGTAGAGAAGATGTCACTTCGGAGCAGTAGCAAAGGTGAGCATATAAGCACCATCCTCATATTTTTATGAAGTGATGCTCGTAAAGGCCTCTTGTGGTCCCAAAATGCAGGGGGCCCCCCTTTTCACAAGAGCTCGTATCACTCTGTTTTCCAGGTCCCTGTATTGGGTTCCAATGCTACAACAACAAATTGAATTTAAAACTCTACTCATAGTCCACCAAATACATTTCTAAAATCCAGAATCACTTCATACACACTAACACCTGAAGCCTACCAGTGGTTCCTTCATTTTAGATAAGGTGGGTGTGGTGGGAAATCTCTTCCAAACCAGCCCCGAAAACCTGGAACTGTATCCCTCTTTAGTTGCACAATACCCACTCATGATGTTTTATGTAGGTTTTCATAACTACTAATAGTGTAGGTTTCTGGGAAGCTCTACCTTAGTGGACCTTCGAGGTTCACATAATATCTAACCAAACTCACACTGTTAGAGTGACTGGGCTTAGACTAAGGAGATCAAGTCATTGATGTAAGATACAGTTACCAATCTAAAGTGGGGTGGGCGAGATGCTAGAATATATGAGCAGTCTTATAAAATGATAAGGCACACCAACACTTGGAAATAAGCTTCAGTAGTCCAACCTTGTCCCAGGAGACAATGTTCACAAGAGTTCTAGATATGTTCCCTGTTTTGGATACTTACGTGGACATTAGAGCAGTAACCAAAGCTCTCCAAAAGGATTCAATGGGGCTCTGTGCAACAGAGAAGTGTAGTTATATAGTGACCATTTGTAAGCAGGGTTTCAAAATTGAGGGGAGCTGAGAGCTATTTAGCTCCTGCTTCTAGCGTAGTAGAGCCTGGTTAGCTTGAAACCAACAGCGACCAGGAGCTAATTTTGACTCCTATGGCCAACTGATGCCTTCTAAACATATAAATCCGATATTAGCTTTCAGTACTTGAGTGTTAATAAAGAAGAATTAGAACACATCTAATACACATTTAAACACAATAGTTCATTCAAAATGGACAAAATGTAAAAGGATCTTCTCTGGTAGGTCCTGGTTCCCCTGCGGTAGCTCCTCCCTACTGGGTAATGCCTGACACCCAGGAGCTGGTTTTAGCTCTTGCTCATTGAATCTCAATTCCGAACCTGTGTAAGGCATTGCTTACATGTTTCTTGTGGAGAACGAAGGCAGTTACCAATCCCATGAATTTACAGGATTCCTGTACTCTGGTTTCACCATGAAATGTAAGGCCAGGGTAGTAACAGGGTCGGGCTTCACACACTGTTCAATAGCAACGTGGGTGAGAGGTACACACAAAAAGGGTATGCAGCTTTGTGCTTTGAACCCCAATCAAGAATGCCCAACGAATACAGTAAATCATGGACATTGGGGGCGACTGTTCTCACTTTTGGTTTCTGTGTTGGTGATCCAATGGTTGCGGGTGCACACATAGCTCTTTTTGACAGCTTGGTTCTTGAGGTCTGGTCCCTGATCACATTCTCACAGATCATGGACCTCTAGGTGGACTGGCTGATGAAGATGCAGAACCTCTATTTCAGCATCCATGACAAAGGAGGATCTTGATAATACAGCAGGTGAACAAAGTAGTCTTTGATACCCAGCAAGGGTCAGTGGGCAATGAGGGAGGACGGAGGACTTCAGCTCCAGCAAGGCGCCTCTACATGGTGGAGAGCATCAGCAACAGAGCAATGAAGTTTGAGTCCCTTGAAAAGATTGCTCATCACGTTGTGCAGCTCTAGGAGTTAAACAATGTCCAGGCAAACAAGAGACCCTCTCCATTGATTGCAGGCCAGCTACAGATCAACTGCTTCCAGGAGATGTCCACCGAAATACAGAACAATGAAGTAGTTGTTCCCATTGCCTCAAGGGATGGAGACACTGCGCAAGATTCCCCTTGTCAATAAAGAGCAGAGCTTTGCTGTTAGCTTTGGGAGCACGTGTTGCAGCAACAGCTTCCAGATTCCCCTCTGTTGTGCTTCTGATCCTCAGTGTCAGTGGTCGACCTCGTACATGGCTCCAGATTCCTTGCTGATATTATAGAAACTTGAGCTGTGAAACGTAGGCTGTGGGTGACCCCCAGCCCACATATCAGAGGGCCTTCAACATTGAAACTCTGTATGGCTATTCAAATCAAGAGGGAAGAAGCAGCTCTTAGAGAGTTGGCTGTCCAGAGGGAGGAGAGGGCTCCTCAATTAGGGCTTAATAAAACTGGAGGTGAAAGGGACTGCAACATCCAATTACAATGGGTCAGCATGCAGTGATATGAATGGCTCTGTTGAAGATCAGGTTGCATGGCTGATTAGTAAACATCCCCAGAGTGGTTGTACTGCCGTACAGATACTATATTAGCATTGTTTTTCATCACAAGCATCGGGAAAGAGCAGGTTCTCATATCAGACAGGGGCCTTGAGGAAGATTTTGGGGCAGGTGCATTTCAAGGGCTGATCGGGCTGGGTTGGGTTGACTCTTGCAAATATCCATTCCCTTAGAGAGCCTGGTGGGACTGGTGAATTATCAGATGCCAGTGAAGGCCTTTGGAGAATTGATCATTCGTGAATGTTTATGACCAAGGCCCATGAAGGCCCCGTCCCATGTCAGACCCTGCCCTTTGAAATATGATATCTGACACAAACTTACCACCCCCAACTTCATTAGTCAAAGGCCCAACACATGACTGGTTTTGTCTCCTTTATACTGGACCTCTAGAGGCAGAAACCGGATATGTGGATGATTGTGCCACCAAAGATCTTGCAAAGGGACCAGCCTGGCACATACTGAACTACAACAGGACAGCACCTACCTTGACTGATACTATCCCATCCCTCCCTACCTTCCTCAGAGCACTGAAACAGGGTGGGATTTTTTAAAATTTTCTTTATTTCCCCTGCCCCCATTAAACACAGTGCTTCATTCAAACCTTGAAGACTGCTATGTGTAGGGTAGTTTAACATCTGATATATATGTCTCTCTGAAATAGCCACAAATCGGGTATTTAGACTGGCACAGATAAGAACTTCCTAAAGGGGGTAGTTCAGCTGTAGTGATTTTCAAACCCTTCATTTCATCTCTACACAATCAGGTGGTCTCAAGATCACATAAGCTTGCAAGTATGACTTTCTTTGACTAATTAACCTATTGACTTGTTGATTTCTTTTGGATCAACACTCTAAATATAGTTTTATTTACCATAATTAATGCATCTGTGTTTTTTATAAATACGTATATTTCTTTCTTTTTTTTGTTTTTAAATATTTATTAGGTTTTCATCAAAACATATATGTATCACAGGCTTCAGTAAAATAGAACAATTATGAATAATTGTAACTAACAATATCCAATGTCCATACATCTACAAAATCATTTATCTAAATCTACAATCATACTAGGCCTTACAATTTAAAACGACGACATATTACAATTCCCATGTGAAAAACAGCACATACAAAATATAATGTTCCACATATAAAAACACTAAACAAAACATGAACAATAAGAAAGGAAAGGAGAAGAAAGAGGAGAAGAAAAAAATATGTATATTTCTGATACCTGTGTGAACAATCTATTGCTTGATAATCATTGTGTATGTTAATTGTACTTAAGACTAATCCCCTGATCATTTTGGTATAAACTCTACTGCTCAGCCACTCTATCAAGTGACCGTTTGCTTAGACTGTGTGTACATTGTACTTCCCAGAGCCCTACACCAACAGTGGATCTTAAAAGTCTCGTAACAGAAGTCAAGACTGCAATGTTCTCAGAGCAATAGCCCTGCCTCCTAACTATAGCCTCGCCTTTTCACTTGCATGGTTCTGAAACAGTGGTAGGGTAGGGTATGTACATGCTGAGGACATTCTCAAAAAGGCTCCCTTTTTGAGGGTGGTAGAGTTTGTGTGGCAGCAGTACGCATGACGAGTGCTCAGTGAGGCAACCAGTGTTTGCAAATAATCTCCACAGAGGTTGGGATACTAATGCTATGCTAATTTTGTAGCCCTCAAGAGATGCGTCAAGGGGCAGTTCCCAGTTGACATGATCTTCAATGCCATTTCGTCCATGTTCCCAGAGAACGGATTTCCAGAGGAAATTAAAGAGCGGTAAGTAAAAACACCCTGCTTAACATTATTAAGAGTCGTTCTAATGTCTTTTTTTTTCTGTGAGAATTGATGGAGCAGGTTTGTTCTGAACCATCAATATACATTAAAGCATATTGAACGGGCCTCTATATTTGATGGCAGAATCAATTCTAAGTTTTCAATGCAGGATGTATGTGGTACAAGATGGGGTTGCAGCTGGTAGGCCCTGTCATCCGTCCAAGAGTGCCTCTAAGACCCACCGTTTGAGATATTTGCTGTAGTCCTCTTCACTGGTTGATATCACCTATTAGCAAGCTTGTTTACAAAGCCCCTTTACACAATAACTGTGGAATACAGGGTTTTACAAAATTAAAATAAGAACTCACTCCATCAACCTAAGACATTTAATAAGGTTGAGTAGGCTTTTTGGGTCTCTATACAATCTGAGCTACCTTGCACTTAGTCTTGACTACACAGGCCATTTCATAATTTATGCCAAACTATCAAATGGGAAACCGAACTACTTCATTTCCTCGCAGACCAGTTTGCTCAAGGTGGTTGAGGCCTGTTGGGTTGTACGTTTTATGGCACATTTGATCGCAAAATGTAGATGTTGGGGTTGGGTTTAGGTGTTTAAAAGGTGGGAGGATTTGGGGTGGATGGGGTTGGGGGCTGCAGGAGTCTCCCCCTGCATTTTATTGCTGTACAAATTGGTAAATATAATTCTAGCAAATTGCAAGGAAACATCATAGATCTGGAAACAATTCTATTAGTTATTGATTCTGACTAACATAACTAAATACTGCTCTATTCATTTAATTAATTAATATTCTCCAGCATGGGGTCTGGCATGGATTCACATGCTCATGACTATTCACCGTCGTCAGGCTGGGAATCCTCGGTAAAAAGAAAAAGCAGTTTGTTTCGTTTCTAAACTGTCTTTCTCCTATAAACCAATCACTGAGCTCTGGTTCATACTGTCCCCAGCCAATGACTGCTCTCTACCTAAGCCCCTCCTCTGGCAGCCATCTTTAGATTTTTACTGCACGTTCAAGTGTTTGGAGTCCTCGCGTTTCGCTCTTTCTGTGTTTTTGGTAGGAAAACTGTCTTCGATTCAATTGAGCCTGTGTGCTCCATTGCTTATCCTTCCGATTAACTGGGACCCGTTTTTCAGCATCTTTCATCGCTCCAAAAGGGCAGTAATCATAGAGTGTTTCTTCCTGGAAGCTTCCAGATGTCTTCAGGCCTACACCGCGCTGGATCATGTCGGAGGAGGAGGACAGAGCTTCCCTAATCAAACTGTGCACCAGCTGCGGTTTGCAGATTTGTTTTTCAGATGACAAGCATTCCCAATGCCTGTATTGTCTACACCCTACACATAAAGAAGAAGATTGTGAGATCTGCTGTGGCTTCACCAAGCGCACAATGAAGGATCGACACGTCCGGTTGGTGGCCTGGCTCAAGACCAGGGCCTCTACCCCGGGTGATTCTTGGGGGAATGCCTCTTCTGGATCCAGCCAACCTGAGCGGGCTTCTAAGTCCATTGACGGCGCTCCATCCTTGGGGGCCCAACATATGGCCAAGCTGGGCGAGTCCGCTTCCGTCAGGGTCGCCGCACAAGCGGTCAGGGTGCGTTCATCGTCTCCGTCGGCCTCGATCTCGAGCCACCGCTCCAGATCTTCGTCCAAGAGGAAGCCAGCTACACTGGGGAAGCTGCAGGAGACACCAGAGAAGGCCAAGCAGAAGGAGAAGGCTAAGCAGAACGAGGCGTCCAAGCTGCTTGTGAAGGAGAAGTCCAAGCAGGACATGATGGCCGACCTGCCTGTGAAGGCCCAGGTGATCCATGCCAAATCGTCTTCCTCAATTGAGATGCTGGTGGCCTCCCGAAGGCAAAAGGGGCTGACCCGGTGGCAGCCAGTGTCTCTCCCTGCCAGGCTAGAGTCTTCGTTCAAGCCAATAGAAAAGACTCCGGAGAAGAAGTTGCCGGAGCTTAGCCCAGGACCGACCCCTCCAGACCCAAAGAAGGGGGGGGGGCAGAGAAGAACTCCAGGGCACGCACATTTCTTAATCTGACGAGGAGAAGATCATTTCCGTCCGCACCATTCACGGTGGTGACAACGACGATGGGGACGTCATAGAGATAACCCGCAGAGGCGGCGGAGACTACGACTTCGACACCACCGACTGGGATGACGACATGGGCGCTGGGCCCAGCGACCCTGTCCCCCAGGTGCCTCCTCGAGACATATCACAGGACATCCTCTCGACCCTCCACACGCTGGTGTCTGAGATTCAGAGGGGGTTGCTGACAGTGCCACCAGCACCAGCGGCACAACCGCTTACCCCGTGACACCGGGGCAACCACCCGCGTAGAGGAGGAGAAGACTTCCTACTCCTCCCCCTAGGGGGCTGCTCCCCACCCCCTAGAGGGACAGGGACGGAACTGGCAACGACGGATATGGACGATGACGTAGGACTGGGAGACCCTGCATCAGTGGCACCGAGAGCTTCTCTAGCAGACGAAGTGAGATCTTTTCATTCCATGATTGCCCGGGTGGCAGAGCTTTCCAGCTCACCCCATACGAGAAGGAGGGCTTCCTGTACCAATGCCTGGAGCGAAGAGGGAGACTATCATGTCGGTACCGCTCCTGGACGACGTCTGGGATGAGGGACTGATGCTGCTGAAGAACCCTACCTCAGCCCCAGTGAAGAAAGACAAGTTTGAGAAAAAGTACCAGGTGCCAGAGTCTGCGCCCAAGTGTCTGAGGTGTCAACCGTCGACGGACTCAGTGGTCTCGTGGGCCGCCGGGAAGAAGTTGTCGCGTTCATCGTCTTCTTCATCTGCACCCCCGGACAACGAGGAGAAGAAATTGGATTCCATGGGTAGAAAGGTAATCTACTCTGTGGCGACGACGGTCAAAGCAGCCAACGCCTTAGCGATCGTTGCCAGATGCGACAGGGAGCTTTGGTTCAAGATGGCTCCGTTCCTGGATTTCCTCCCCGATGACAAACGGGTTGAGGATTTGGAGATCCTCCAGGAAGGCGAGGTGGTGTCGGACCACGCCATCACGATGGCCCTGGACATTGCGGACACCGTTTTCCGCCACATGGGCAGCTGGGTTTGCCTTCACCGTCGTGGCTGGCTCAAGGCCACCAACTTTTGACAGGAGGTCTAGATGAGGGTCCTGGACATAACGTTCGACAGAGACAACCTGTTCGGGAAGGCCGTCGTTGCATTCCTCCAGGCCATCAAGACTGACACAGAGACAGCCCGTGCCTTGGGCACACTGCAACAACACCGGCCATCCTTTTGTTCCTCAGGAGGGAAGTCTAGCAGGTCTTCATAGGGTTTCGTCGGGGGCTCTTCCTCTTACCGCCAACCCTTCCATTCTTTGACCCAGGAGGCCAACAGGGGTCGCTCCAAGGCCTTCGGCGGAGGCCGCCGTTGTCGGCAAGGACCCCAAGGTGGCACGCCGACCTCCAAGCAGGATTGAACCGACAGGACATCTGGCCCCCACCCATGCACCCCAGTGGGAGCCCGGCTGGTGAACTTCGGAAGCGTGTGGGAGACCATCTCCACCGATCGATGGGTGCTGGACACTCTTGCCCACGGACACACTTTGGCGTTTCAGCGGAAGTGTCAGCGAATAGCACCGGTGGCCCGACAGGAACAACACATCCCTCAGCCGCTGCTGCAGGTTCGGGCCATGTTAAGAAAAGGGGCGATAGAGCTTGTTCCACGGCAACTCCGGGGTTCTGGAGTTTACTCAAGATACTTTCTCGTAAGAAAGAAGACTGGGGGCTGGAGGCCCATTCTCGACCTACAATGAGACAAGTACATTAAGTCCCAGAAGTTCAGGATGGTCACACTGCAGCACATGCTCGGCCAGCAGGAGGAGGTAGACTTTCTGTCGTCGTTGGATCTAGAGGACGTTTTCTTCCACATCCGCGCTTTGTCGTCCAAGGGAAGCATTACCAGTTCAAACCTCTTCCCTTCGGACTGAAGTCGGCGGCCAAAGTCTTCCCCAAGTGCCTGGCGCCAGTGGCGGCCCATCTGCGACTACAGGGGATTCATGTGTATCCTTACATGGACGACTGGCTCATCCGGGCCGAGTCAAAGGACATCGCCGTCGATCAAACGGCGAAGACCATCCGGCTGCTGACGGACCTGGGGTTCTCAGTGAATTACGCAGGATGCACTGTTCCTGGGATCCAGGCTCAACACTGTGTCCTGCCTGGCATCTCTGTTGGAGGAGAGGATAGCGGCCATCTTGGACAAAGTGCAACGGCTGTTCGCACTGGTGATTGCCACAGTGAGGACCATAAAGTCGCTGCACGGCATAATGTCATCATGCATATACCTGATTCGCCTCTGCAGATTGCGGATGCGTCCACTCCAGGAGTTCCTCAACGCCCGTTGGGTTCAGGTGTCGGGAGGCTTCCAGGACAGGATCGCACTCGACAAGGAGTTCCATCGGGCGATACGGTGGTGGGGTGTGCGCTCCCAACATCGCCAGAGACGCGAATGTCCAGAGCCCCTGGTACCAGGAGACGGTCACGACAGACACTTCTCTGGAAGGATAGGGAGCCCACACCGGACAGTGTCATGCCAGAGGCATGTTGCTGCCGGAGGAGAAGACACTGCACATTAACGTACTGGAACTACGGGTGGTGTTTTGGGCCCTCAGGTCGTTTGTCGTCCCTCAAGGGCAAAGTGGTGACGGTCTTCACGGACAATACCACCACAATGTTTTACATCCGGAAGCAGGGAGGCACCAGATCCCCAGCGCTCTCCAAGGAGGCTCAGGACTTGTGGCACTGGGCCGTCGCCCCAGGGATGTTCGTCATTCCGTTTCACCTGGCAGGGGCAAAGAACACCATTGCAGACTCTTTTAGCAGGGAGCTGCGCTCTTGCCACGAGTGGGAGCTTCGGCAGGATCAAGTGGAAAACATTTTCCTCAAATGGGGCAGTCCCCAGATCGATCTGTTTGCGACAGCGAAGTTTTGCCAGCAGGTTCCCCCAGCCAGGGAGCATGGGGTACGCATTCTCCTTCCCTTGGGAAGGCCTGTTTCTGTACACATTCCCACTGTTGCCGCTGCTACTTCGAGTCATCAGTCAACTCAGAATGTACCGGTGCAGCATGATCCTCGTTGCACCAGTGTGACTGAGGCAGATCTGGTTCCTGGACCTTCTCAGCATGTCAGTGTTCCCCCCAGTCAAGCTGCCCGTGGTCGTGGATCTCCTCACCAGGGAAGGAGGCACAATACTGCACCACGACCCAGGATCGCTGAACGTGAAGGCCTGGCTCCTGCAGCATTAGAGTTCGGTGGTTACGACCTTCCGGCAGACTGTAGGGAGGTGCACACAAAGGCCAGGGTATTGTCAACGTTGAAATGCTACGGACACAAATGGAAGTGTTTTGCGACCTGGTGCCGGTTGCAGAAAATCAACCCTCTGACGGTCACGGCCCCTCAAGTACTTCCGTACTTATTGTCATTGGCTAAATCGGGGTTGGCGCACGCCTTCATCAAGGTACATCTGGTGGCTATCTCCCGCTATATCAGGTCTCCGGGACGATCTGCACTGTGGTCTAGTGAAAGAATTCATCAAGGGACTGTTCAGCTCGTTCCCGCCGGTGAAGGCCCTGGCGTGGGAGCTCAACATGGTGCTGACCAGGCTCATGGGGGCCCCATTCGAGCCTATGCATTCAGCTCCGCTCAAGTTACTGTCGTGGAAGACCGCTTTCTTTGTGGCCATCACCTCTGCAGGACGAGTAGGTGAGATCCAGGCCCTGTCCTGTAAGCAGCCTTACTTGACATTCCACAAAACGAGGGTAGTGCTGCTGACACACCCCTCCTTCATGCCCACGTTCCGTCGGAATTTCATCTCAACGAGCCCTTGGTGTTATCTGTGTTTTCCGACGACTTAGTCGCCGGCTGAGACGACTTTGCACTCACTGGATGTGGCTTGAGCGCCGAAGTTTTATGTGGCCCACATGAAGAGTTTCCAGAAAACTTCTCAGTTTTTTGTGAACTTTGGTCCTGTGAACCATGGGAAGGCCCTGTCCAAAGCTTTGATTTCCAGGTGGCTCTCCGGCTGCATCACTCACTGTCCGACCGCTGCCTGGCGGTCCGAGAGCCCATTCCACCAGAGCGATCACTGTGAAAATGGCGTTTGTGTCTGGTGTGCCCCTGCTGGACATTTGCAGGGCTACTACGTGGATGTTGACGCACACCTTCACTAAATTCTACTGCGTCGACAGGGATTCCAGGGAGGAGTCCAGAGTCAGACAAGCAGTGCTGCGCAACCTGTTTGCTTGAAGGTGAGCCTGGTGAGGAGGTAAGAGATTGCTTCTGTTGAGCCTTGCCACCTCACGTGGTTGTGTAATTATGTACTGCTGTGTATTCTTTATTCATGAGCATGTGAATCCATGCCAGACCCCATACTGGAGATGGATCAAGTTACTTAGCTGTAACCTGTGGTTCTCCAGCATGGCTATGGCATGGATTCACATGAAAACCCTCCAGCCTGCCCTTCCGCGCCTCTTCTCTTGGTCCTACTGCCACTTTACGTGCTACCAAATCTGAAGATGGCTGCCAGAGGAGGGGCTTCGGTAGCGGGCAGTCACTGGCTGGGGGCAGTATGACCCAGAGCTCAGTTATTGGTTTATGGGAGAAAGACAGTTTAGAAACGAAACTGAAACTTTTTCTTTTACGAGGATTCCCAGCCTGACGATGAGGAATATTCATGAGCATGTGAATCCATGCCAGACCCATGCTGGAGAACAACAGTTACAGATAAGTACCTTGTTCCTTATCCAAACTCAAAAAAGGTGCACACATAGCAGTCGCAGTCTTTCATATAAAACATGTGCATTTATTTCGTCATTCACACATCATAAGAGACAAAAAACTAATGGTTGTTACATTAGCTCAGGGTTTGAAATTGAGATTCGATTAGCAGGATCTAAAAACAGCTCCTGGGTGTCGGGCATCAACCTGCAGGCAGGAGCTACTACAGGGAACCATGAGCTACCGGAGAAGCTCCTTTTAACTTTTTGACCATTTTGTATGAACCATTGTGTTTTTAAATGTTTATTAGCTGTGTTCTAATTCGTCTTTATTAACATTCTCAAATACTCAGTTAATGTCACATTTACATGTTGGGAAGGCACCAGTTGGCCTTAGGATTCAAAAGTAGTTCCTGGTAGCTGTTGATTTCAAGCTGACCAGGCTCTACTATGCTAACCCTGTAGCTAGATACCTGTATAATCCTATCTGCTGCACGTTATCTGGTGTAGTAAATTGAGACACTCTATACAATCGATTTATTGTACAAATGTTTCACTAGAAAGCCACGAATTTTAGAAGCAATATAATGTCGACACAGTGTATTTCTGTCTTTTCAGAGCTAAACTTCCTTTCGCTCCGCAAGTAATAATCACTTAGTGACAATTTACATTTTTCAATGCTTCAACCACTTGAAGATGTTTGGGACTGGTTGCATTAAAAGAATGTGTGTAAATAGTAGTATTTATGTGCACAAAGACATGCAAATGCATGGGTGGGGGAGGACTTGTGCATCTTCATTAACACTCATTATGCATATGCAGAATGATTTTTGTCTGTGGGAGTGTCAATGGTGCCTGTGCAATTGGGAGACAAACCTACATACATAGATGGAGGCTCTTGATTAACAAAGAAGGAGGAAGTCATTTGCTCCTCTAGCAACTTGCCTCTGTCCCAACTTGGTGTCAGATTATGACCAGGGCAAATTATAAATTGAAAATGTAACTTTTTTTGTAACCTTTTTCACTGAAATATTCTCACATCCGCCAAAGGTTCACTGTCTGGTAAACACTTTACACAAACAATCTCTTTACTTTGCACTGGCCCGTGGTAAAATGTACCTGGAGGGACATGCACCGGCCTATAGGCTTGTTCTTTGTGAATTCATTCCCTTTGAGCATCGAAAGTGAAGCAGTTTGCATGCTGATACAAGCACAATATGTGTCTACAACACGTTCTTTTAAAAAGAATTGTATTTGTATAACGGTCATAATACGCCTACAACACTTAATTTGTGAATCATGCATAGAATAACTGAATAGACATTAAGATAGACAGCTGCGTTACCATTGATCACCAACTTTACAACCACATCAGTTGTAGAGGCCATGAGGTATTTTCATGATGTATATTTTCGGTAGCGGTGCTGTGGGTGTTGGAGGCTAGCTGTTTGTGTTTTGGTGTAAGAAATTAAATGTATTGAAACATGTGAAATGTGGACATGTAAACTTATAGCAGGGTTTGGGGACTGATGTGAAAGCATGCAAATTAACCACGAGCTGGACGGGGGCTCCCTCTCATAATGAATATTTTAGTTCCACCAAGCAGTGATTATACTCTGGTGCCTAGGCTGGAACCTGCTGCAAGCAGGTCACAGCCGAAGGGGAGCCTAATCTAAAAAGTGAAGTGTGGTTGTTTTATATTACCTAGAGAACTTCCATGCACTTAGAATGAGCTTTACAGCAAGACCCAGCCCAGCCCTAGCCTCAGTTGATGATGTGGGTGTAAACTAAAGGCTAGGGCATTCTACACTTTTCTAAACATAAACAATTCATTATCTTTTAACCTAATTTGTTTTTCGTCGAGAGCATCATTCCTGGACATCGTGAAAGGGATGTTTTTGTTCTTTGCCCACCCCCCAAAAGGAGTCCAACCTGTGCCCTGTAGGTAATGTAAATGTGCTGCTGGCACAGCTGTGCATGGGTATGTCCCTTAAGAGGTGCAAATGATGGGTGATGTCAGATGGCACATAATCACTGAGTGTTTGAGATAGTTCAATGGCTTTTATTGGTATATTTGTGGGGCCTAGGGTTTGTCTCTTGTCTGCCCATGACCTCCCATTCTAACCCAGGTGTCCCTCCTCCCTGGTTAGTGCTATGGAATGTAACCCTTACTGTCTAATAGCTGGCTTCAACTAACAATTGATCCCGAAGTGCAGACTCTCTAAACTCCCTCCCGGACATCCTAGGTTTCCCTACTCTTAACTAAAGGTTAATGTTCTAATGTGAAAGTGTAATAGTGCCTTGCGCTTGCTCTGTTAGACTCAGATGTTTGCCGTCATGTAACCTCACCTCGGACTACTCTGGCTACTATTCCCCACCACATTGCTCCTCCCTCCACAATACAACATTTCTGGTGTTTTACTCCGTCTTCTTACTTCCACCTGTAGATATTATTTCTCCTCCCACTCCATTTCACTATTCCCCTTCTTCACTAATACTCCTCTCCTCACTCTGCTACTCTCCTCCTTCCACTACCACTCTCCTCCTCCCACTACCACTCTCCTCCCACTACAATTCTCCTCCCACTACTAATCTCTTCCCACAAACCTCAACTCTTCTCCTCCCACTACTACTCTCCTCCCACCTCCTACTCTCCTCCCACCTCCTACTCTCCTCCCACCTACTACTACTCTCTTCCCACCATCTACTACTCTCCTCCTACCTACTACAGAACACTTCTTTCACTCTGTACCATTCATTTCACAGTCGCTTCTTACCCTAACCGTCCTTCCTCACTCGTCTCACAAGCACGCGCACTCATACTGTAGAACCACTATAACTCCTTAGCCAATACGTCACCTTTAAAAGTCTCATCCGTGTGTCGCAGCTTCATCGTTCTTCCTGCTGGTCTCTTGGTCATCCTCTACTTTCACCTCTGACCTAACCTGAAATTCCCACTCTTCCTGCTTTATGTTCTCTGCTTAAATCTCCCACATCCTTTGAGGATTGGTCTGCCTTCCCTGGCCACTCTGGCCTGGTCTTTCTAACCTGGGATATGTATGTGCAAGGGAAAGTTTTGAAGAGGCATCTTTACTTCACCCACTGCCTCTGTATGTGCTTGTCGTGTCTTAGAGATGGAAACCCTGGATGGTCCATGTTTGTGCTCTAGGACCATGGTTTTTTGGGTCTCCTGGTAAGCCTTTTGATGGACAAGGGGTCCCCCTCTTCTTTTCTCTTTCCTAAGTGTTCTAGGTGGTGGTCTGGGTGTTTCGCATACCTGCTGGTTCTCTCTGGCAGCTCTGCCAGGTACTCGGCTCTCCCACACCAGTGCACAAAGCCCTCCCCCTTCTGTTCTTGGAGCGCCAGTGCGTGCTGGTGCTTCTGTTACCTCTCTCTCTGCAGCGTATCTTTCTTGAAACAGCTCATCGTTGCATTGGTCCGCCGACGTTACTTCTTTCATTGGGGGTACTGTAGCTTGATGGACTCTGCAACAGATGGAAAAAGGTTGGCAAACATCTGTTTTCAGAGGTACGGCAGGAGATACATTTCGAATGGATTGTGTCCTCCCACGTATTCCTCATCTTAGATATATCCTAACCTTCAGCTTTGCTGCTCCGGAAATTTTTTCTCTCCACCTGAGGGCGCTCCACTCGAGCCAACAGCGTCGATGTCCCTCGGCGGCATACGTCGAGTGTCGACGTCATCCGTAGTATAAATGCCTCGAGCGCACCCGTTGGCCTCAGTTCTGTTTTTCCGTTAGCTTCGCTTCGGATCGAAATAAAACGGCGCTTCAGTCTTAAGCGATTATGTCGTCTTCCTCGAACCCATCTACTCCGAAAACGGGGTTTAAGAAGTGTCTAAGGTGCGGCACAAAAATGTCGCTGACCGACCGTCACCGTAACTGCCTCTGGTGTCTTGGGTCCGAACATCGGATCGATGACTGCGGTTCGTGCCAATCCATGACCCACAAGGCCTTGAAAGAAAGACGAGGTAAACTGGCGGTGGGGGAGGAATCCTCGAAGTTTTCTTCGAGAGGGCAGAAAGACTCGGCGGAGTTTTCTGCAAAACACCATAAAAAATCATGATCGAGGAGTAGATCAAGGAAGTCCTCTTCTTCTTTGTCCAAAAAGGCGAAAAAGAGATGACACCGATCTCCCTCTTCTTCTTCTTCGTCGACTTCGGAGGAAGTTATTACTTGTCCAACAAAACATGACTCCCCTAGAAAGTGGGAAGCATTTAGAGAGTCCATGATGAAAATTTTTGAGAACGCGGCCCAGACCCCCTCAAAAATGTCTGTTTAAGGTCATGCCTCTAGTCACAAAAGTGACAGCGGAAGGTCTTCAAACTAAGAAGTCTGACAAGAAATTGTCGAGGGTGTCTTCTAGGGACTCTTCCCAGACACCTAAAAAGAGAGACTCGACGAAAACATCTTCGAAGCCTCTGTCGAAGGCTGTCGAGTATAAAGGGTCAATGACCCAACAGAAAAAAGGCACATCGAATATTTTATCGACGACCTCGAAGATTTCTTCGACGGCGTCTAGTGTTTCGAAGACTACTTCGACAACATCGACTGCCTCGACGATTCCTTCGACGCCATTTGTAGTGCCTTCGAAAACATCGAAGAATACCTCGACAACATCGAAGATAACGGCCACGATTTCGACGCCATCGACGCTTCTGTCGATGTCGACACCAATTACAGGGTTGAAGCCTATTCCTGAGAAAGTATTTCAACCAGAAAGCAGACTTGATTTTTTCCAAACTATGTCAGCTGTAAATGGAGAAATGTCCTCAGAAAATGAGGAGGATGAAGAAGATGAACCTGAAGTTTCATCAGCAGGAGTAAAATATGGTACAAGAGAAGTTCCTGAGGAATTAATCAATCCTCAATCAAAAATGCAGGACTTGTATGAATGTTTACAGTCTGCAAGTGGACTAGATACGTCCCCTGAATACGAATTTGAAAGACCAGATCCAGCAGAACATGCTGATTTAGGTTACAGAAAACTTATGAATAAAGTAACAGAGTTTATGCGATGGGGTAGGAATTCACCTGTATATCAGGATGATGATATGACAGATATTTTGTCAGGAGGTCCTCAACCAGATCCCATACCTCCCTTTCATATTGCCCTGCAAAGGAGAGTAAATGCTGCTTGGGAAAGACCGGAATCTATTCCAGCAGTGAATAAAAAATATGTGGCAAAATACAGACCTTGTAACTCTGACCCAGAGTATTTGAGTAAACATCCTTCTCCTGAGAGACTGGTAGTTCAGGCAGCCACATCAACAAAAATTGCTGCATACCCCACTATACCCCCTGATAGGGATGACAAGAAAATAGATACTTGGTCGAAAAAGATCTTTACATCAGGGAGCATGGCTCTGAAGTCTACCAATGTATCTTGTACATTGGCTAGATTTAATTATACTCTGTGGGACTGCATGTCAGCGGCAGCTCAACACATCCTGGAAGGAGAGGAACGTGATGGTTTCCTATCCATAATTAAGGATGGTAAGGAGGCTTCGGGAGAATGCCTTCAAGCAGGTTTGGACACTGCTGACAGTATCAGCAGGTCCATGGCGTCTAGCGCAGTGCTACGCAGATTTGCGTGGCTAAGGAAGGCAGGTTTTGCACCAGATGTTCAATCTGGACTCCTTAACATGCCATTTGATGGCTCGAGGTTGTTTGGCAGCAAGGCGGATGAAAGTTTGGAGAAGCTGCAGACCTCCAAGGCAGCGGCAAAGTCACTTAGTGCCGCTATACGACAACCTCAGCAACGCCCCTACACAGGCTCATCTTCCTGGAGGGGTTGTCCCTTTCGTTTTTACTCCTCATTTGGGAGAGGAAGGGGACAGGCCAATCAAAGGGGGCAAAGAAAATGTCCCCGGGGGCGAGGAAGAGGCGCTAGATCTGCCCCAGCAGCAGCATCTGTCCCTTCAGCCGCTGCTGGAGCTGCCGCAAAACCACTCTGAGGTTTTGACTCACAAGACCCCAGTGGGAGGCAGGATCTCACATCATCTGAAAGAATGGTTGGGCATTACTTCAGATGATTGGGCACTGGAAACAGTATTCCAAGGTTACTGCCTTCCTTTTCTAAAGAAACCTCAATCACCCACCGGAATACAACTCTACCAAAAATCCAGACCCGCTCCTGTTGCAGGAAGTTTTAACCCTGCTACAGAAAGGTGCAATAGAACATGTACCTCCATTGGAGAGGAACAAGGGTTGGTATTCCCCATATTTCCTCATTCCAAAGAAGGACGGAGGACTGAGACCCATCTTGGACTTGAGAAACTTGAACAAGTTCCTCAGAAAGGACAAGTTCAAGATGGTCACTCTTTCTCAGATCCTTCAGGCTCTCCAACTTCAAGACTGGTTGGTATCATTGGACCTTCAGGATGCTTACTTTCATGTGCCAATCCATCTCAAGCACAGAAAGTACCTGAGGTTCGCGATTGGCAACTCTCACTATCAGTTTCGAGTTCTGCCTTTTGGGTTGACCTCCGCCCCAAGAGTTTTGACCAAGTTGATGGCGGTAGTGGCAGCGAGTCTCAGAAGAGGGGGGATTCATGTCTACCCCTATTTGGATGATCAGGGCACGTTCTCCAGAACAAGTCCAGGATCATCTATCCAAGACTTGCCACTTCCTTCACAAACTAGGGTTTTCTCAGAATTTAAAAAAAGTCAAACATGATACCATCACAGAAGCTCCAGTTTATAGGAGCAGTCTTGGATACTCGTTCGGGCAAAGCCTCGCCTCCCGAAGAGAGAGCTCATCACATTCTGCAGATGGTGACACAATTCCAGAATGCCCAGTATCTACCGGCCTTCGATTTTCTCAGGTTGCTCGGCCTCATGGCATCCTGCATTTTTCTGGTGCCAGAGGCCAGATTGAGAATGAGATCCCTTCAATGGGCCCTCAGTACTCAATGGTCCCAATTTTCAGGGGAAATGACAGATCTCTTACAAGTTCCAACCAGAGTAGCTCAGGACCTACAATGGTGGGTTTTCAAAGAACACATCCTCAAGGGACAATCTTTTTGGCAGCCATGGCCGGAGATCACTGTAGTGACGGACGCCTCACTCACGGGGTGGGGAGCCCACACCAACGATCTGACAATCAGCGGTCGTTGGTCTCCATCGGAGACCAGACTACACATCAACCTTTTGGAGCTGAGGGCGATCAGACTAGCGCTGAAGGCCTTTCTGCCCTCTGTACGGGGAAAGAATGTCCTGATCATGACGGACAACACAGTGGCCATGTACTACTTCAGCAAGAGAGGAGGAGTAGGGTCACTGCCACTGTGCAGAGAGGCAATGCAGCTCTGGTTCTGGGCAATACAAGAAGGGATCTATCTATCTGCCATTCACCTAGCAGGAGAGCAAAACACAGCGGCGGACGCTCTGAGCAGGCAGACCACAGTCTCTCACGAGTGGGAGATAGCTCAGGAAGTCCTTTTGGAGATCTTCGCCCTTTGGGGAACCCCTCAAGTGGATCTGTTCGCGACCATTGTCAACAGGAAGTGCGAACTGTACTGCTCAAGGGAATTTCCCCCGAGAGGAGCTCTAGGAGACGCATTTGTAGTAGAGTGGGAATTTCCTCTTCTATATGCGTTCCCTCCAGTCCCTGTGATCCCTCAGGTAATCAGAAGGTTGAGAAAGTTCAGGAAAACCATGATCCTAATTGCCCTGGATTGGGCCAGGAGAACGTGGTACCCGGACCTTCTCGACATGTCCATCTGCCCTCCAATACGTCTTCCAAAAAGAGAGGATCTTCTCTCGCAAGAGGGAGGTCACGTTCTCCATCCAGAGGTCAACATACTCAACCTTCACGCATGGCTTCTGAGAGGTTGAGATACAAGGATTGGGACCTTCCGGATGATGTTATGGAGGTGTTGCTTTTGGCCAGAAGGCCAGCAACAAAATCTTTGTACCAATGTCGTTAGAATAAATTCAGTAACTGGTGCAGGGATAAGAATGTGGATCCTTTTGAATGTGACATTCCAATGCTATTATCTTTTCTATTACATTTAGCTAATCAGGGGCTCCAGGTTAAGACAATAAAAGGATATGTAGCAGCGCTATCTATCTTCAAGCGCTCATCAGAAGAAAGATCTTATTTTAAGATACCCTTAATAATACAATTTCTAAAAGGTTTAAACAATGTTTTTCCACCAGTACCTTTTCAAGTTCCTGTGTGGGATTTAAATTTGGTACTTAAATTTCTGGCATGTGCACCCTTTGAGCCTTTACATTCTTGTCCGTTAAGGCTTCTTACATTAAAAACTATACTTTTAATTGCATTGACATCAGCCCGCAGAGTAAGTGAGTTGCAGGCACTTTCGAGTGGCCCTCCTCACACCATCTTTCATAAAGATAAAGTTGTCCTTCGAGTTAAACCATCTTTTCTGCCGAAAATAGTTTCAGACTTTCATCTGTCACAGAAAATAATTCTACCTGCGTTCTACCCTCCTCCTCACACACGTAAGGAAGAGGAAAGACTGCATAGGCTAGATCACAGAAGGGCTCTAAGCTTTTACATTTCAAGATTGTCAAAGATACGTCAGTGTGATCAACTTTTTGTGGGATACACTGGCGGTAAATTGGGACTAGCCGTAACCAAACAAACATTATCAAGATGGATAATTTTAGCTATAACAGAGTGTTATAGGCTAGCCGGAAAAGATCCCCCTGAGGGCTTAAGAGTCCATTCAACTAGGGGCATAGCAACTTCAACAGCACTTAAGAGGGGTGTCCCTGTGCAAGATATTTGTGCAGCAGCCACATGGTCATCCATGCATACTTTCATCAAACATTATGCTTTGGATTCAACTACATCTCAAGGAGGTTTGTTTGCCAAATCTGTACTACATTCGTTACATGACTAAAAGGCATCTGTACTCCCGCCTCCAATACAAAACTGCTTGAGTTTTGAGGATGAAAGATGAGGAATACGTGGGAGGACACAATCCATTCGAAGAACAAGTTACTTACCAACTGTAACGTTCTTTCGATTGGATGTTCCTCCCACGTATTCCTCATCGACCCTCCCATCCTACCCCACAGTACAGTTTACGTGGTTTACACTCTACATTCTTTCAAGGCTTGGGTCAATAAGAGGCACGCCTTTGTTTATAATACATGGGCTCTGATACGAAAAAACAGAATTGATGCCAACGGGCGCGCTCGAGGCATTTATACTACGGATGACGTCGACACTCGATGGATGCCGCCGAGGGACATCGTCGCCTCGAGTGGAGCGCCCTCTGGTGGAGAGAGAACATTTTTTCGAAGCAGCAAAGCTGAAGGCAAGGATATAGCTAAGATGAGGAAAACGTGGGAGGAACATCCAATCGAAAGAACGTTACAGTTGGTAAGTAACTTGTTCTTCTGCGCACAAGCATAGTGGCACAAGGGGCAAAAACAGGAATTGGGGTCTCCTCTACTGAACCAAACCTCATGGCAGGGCTGACTCTAGATTCCTCTCTCATTTGCTATTCCACCTTAAGGAAACAGGAACCCCTCTTCCTTTGACAAGGCCAGGTTACAGCAGGCCTTATCACAGTGATCAGAAAGGAAAGGGTGCATAAAACTGAATGCTCTGGGAAACCATGACTAAAAGTGATGTGGTCATATCACATGCTGCATTTTCTTTTGTGTTTTTTTCAGTCTTGATAGTGCAATCTTAAAACTATGTTGTGGTATGCAGTGGAGGATAGCCAGGATGTCAGATAGGGTGTTTGTTTTGGGCAAGGCAGGGAGGGCGGAGGCGTGGAGGAGCAAAGGAGAGCATAGTTCACCACTAGTTTTTTCTTTTCAGTTTGACCTTTGCCTGTCCCAGTGTCACAAGTGACACATTCCTGTTTTCCATCTAGGGCTCAGGCAAAGAACTGCTTTGGTAGCACTTTACTCATGGAAGAAAATTACTGTCATTATTTGGGCTCTCTGTTTTGATGTCTCATTTCCTTTTCCTTGAAGGGACAACGACAGTGCTGTTTTTTTTTTTAAAAAAGGAAAATAAAAGAAATTGGTATAGTAAATGCTGCTTCTTTTTTGTCTTTCCTGGGTATGTTGTGTACTCAATCATTGATAAGGCTTCAAACCCCAGCATTTCTTTTCCCCTTGCTTGAGTCCTATTGAGCCTCCCATAGCGATCTTGGGAAACTACCTGTGCAGGCTTGCTTCCCACTCTGTGATGGAATCTCTGAGCTTCTGAATAATACACACTTTTGTACTGGCCATATGGCAATAAGTCGTACTACGACAGACAAAGTACTTGGTATCCGGTCGATGAAACGTGGTACTGGGCATGTTACCGTTGTCCAAAAAGCCTGTCTATATTGATGTGTACATTCCTCCTGCCTCTTCATTGCCTATTAGCCACCCGTTTACTGTGGCAGTCGCCCGATCTACACACATGCAAGTGATTTTGGGAGGCAAAATGGCAAACCCCAAGTTTGAGAATTTCACAGTATAGAAGCAGAGTCTTGTGATTGTTCTGGCTTCTGCCAACCCCCTTCATTCATACTTCAAACCTTTATCCCTTAGGCGCCAATCCTCTGGTTCCCTGAGATAGTTTCAGCAAACTCAATTTTGAAGGGTAAAGTTTTTCACATTTAATTGAATTTTGATGCATTCAACCAACTAGTTTTTCCAAATGCCAATTTCAGTTCCGTTGTTTGTTTCCATTTTTGATGCATTTATCATTCTGGAAATGGTGGAATCCCCTTTACCTGTCTTGCTTACTCATCACTAGGACTCTGTTCTTCCTCTACTGTCCCCATATTTGCTCCCCTAACCTCTTTCACTCTCTCTACCCAAAGCTCCCACTTGTCTCCTAAAATGTGCTTGGCATCTGTAAATGAAAGATGTTAGGGAAAATTATACTTTACCCTTGAGAAGGTATGTAAAATATTGTGCAGGTGATAGGTTAGTAAAGTGTATTCAGTGGTCATGACCCTACTACTTAGTCACCAGCAATGTCCAATATCAAATAGACACTCCGGGTGACAGGTTTGGCTGTCGGTACCCCAGGTGCCCCTCAGAATACATATCTGCTAAACTGGGAATTTGTATCTCATAGGAATCAATAGTAGAGGTGGACTGGCCTATGATTGAATACATGGGGTGCTGCTCTGACCAAAATGTTAAGGATAGGCCCAGCGCTATAGAGCCCAGTCCTGTAGGCATCTACTCGTGGTTATGTAAATTCAGTTGATCCTGACTGCTGGTTGTGAAACTTTGAAAAAGTAAAAGGTGACAGTCAATCTCCGGTTGGGAAGTGCTGGTTATGGTGTTGAGTATCAGGCTCCACAATGAAGCAGGAGGACTGAAGACCTACTGGAGGAGATGCATATCTGAAACAATGATGAACTGCTGAAGTTGGGACACCATGCAGCTGTACTGTTTGTCATTGGTTTGTTTCTTGAAAGGGGGGGTGAAGGGGAAGACAGTGTCCAGCAGTTGCAGTTGAGGTAAGAGTGACAAATCATGCTAGTTGCAAGAGTTCCTTCAAGATCCTTGGTTGTTGCTTGACCTTTGTAATAAGAGGCCTCAGGCTCTGTCTGTTATCTGTGCTACGTGTGTCTGATGCCCTTGTTCTTCATGTCTGCTCCATGCAGAAACAAGTAGAAATGCTTTCTCTTGTAGCAGAGATTCTTGGAACTTGAAACCCAACTGTGCCTGATGGGTGACTGTAAGAGAGGGCCAGTTGCTCAATCCCCTCTGGTAGCTGTGAAGCCTATTTCCTTCCAACGCTGACAGAGCTACCCCATCAGATGTGCCTGGTAAAACACAGTGCAGCAGATCTTCTGCACTGTCCTCTACAGTTGGGCTTCTTCCTTGTCTCATGACAGGCTTGCTTAGTGCCCACTGCATCTTCTCCACTTCTGCTTTGTCAGGACAAGGTTGCATACTCCCAGGTTAGAGGTGGAGTGCTGATGCTGTGTCCATTCATAAAGGTACATCCTTTGAACTTTGCGGCCACCCAGTCACTGAGGACTATCATATTCACACTTTCTCAGAATCCCATTCTTTCAGGGATTCGCTGAAGATGTGGATTCGTCCTATGAATCCAGACACCATTCAGATATCGGGCCAGGCATGCTCCTGCCTCTGCAGCCATCGCCATTGTGAGGCAGGCAGAGGTCATGACCATAGATGGCAAGCTGCATCTCATTAATTTACAGGCAACAAAGTTTAGCTGTTGTGATGAATCTGGCAATGTCATCACTGCTTCCATTGGGGGGAACCTTCCCTAATGTGGCCAGGGTGAGGCAGACGCCCTCTGATCCGAACCCTGGGGGTGGATATTTGAGGGAGGAACACCAGGGGTCGGGGGGGGGTGATTGCTTTCATGGAAGTAAAGGTGACTTGCCAGATGAGACATGGTATTCCCCTTACCAAACCCAGGTTAATAACCAAGCCCCAACTCCCCGAGCATCTATGCTCTATTGTAAGGTGGGAGAAAACCACCCCTTATTACTTTTAGCAGATATCTAAAATCTTTCACATAAAATCCCTACAATTCAGCTTCCCCCGTAAGGAATAATAAAAACAACCCAGAACCAACATCGCTCCCCTCTAGATTCTGTGTTAATTTTAGGAGAACGGCCCTCATTACGGGGTTGCCGGTAGGTCACCGGTCCTAGTAGCGGCCCACCGGTAACCTCTGCTAACCGTTTCTGCTACCTGATATTGCGGTAGTACCGGGATATTACTAGCAGCAGCGGAACCATAAGTTCCCATTTATTTGGAGTCCCATAGGACTCCATGGGAATGGAAACACTGAAGCATCAGCACCATTGTTAATGGTGCCAGTGCTTCAGTGATTTGTCTGCCTGTAGGGGCCTTAGCTACCGGCTAGTCAGGCTTGCTGGTTGTTCACTGCCCCTACCGGCAGACTCAGAGAGAGCCAGCCTGGGAAAGGTGCCCGTAGAGTGGCGTACAGAGTGAGGGAGTAACAGCTCAAATGGCGACTGGCAAGAGAGAGCTACACCTCTCTACGATGAGCGGAGAACCGAAGAGCTGGGACCAACGTGGTGGAGCCAGGCGGTTCACCGAAGTGCAAGAAAGAAGCTGCAGAGACGAGAGAATCTGCAGGATCTTTAGGAGTTGGTGAGGGACCCCTGGGCATTTGCAGAAGAAGGAAAGCAGTGATCCACTTTCCGAAGCCAAGAGGAAAGCAGGCGTGTCCATTGGAAGCCGCGGAGGACCGGCGAGCAATGGAAAGGTGGCCACGAGAAGGAGGCCGACAGGAATCCTCCATCTGCATCCTGCAAGAGAACTAACCAACGACAAGGAAAACCGGTAAGTCTGCCCAGAAGCAGCAGGGATACCAGGGCATATCAGTGAGCTTGCCGAGTGCGAACATTTGAGAACCACTTCATTGGAAAAGAGATAAAGAATGGACATATTGAACAAGGGGAGCTTAAATCACAAACCACCCATATTCTTATGTGTGAATGTAGACAGTGCACATACTTAAGAAGCAGAGAAAGGATAACATAGAGGGACACATTATCCAACATTATATTTCTGATGCTTGTGAATCTGCTTAGAATCACATGCTGTGCATATAGTCCGACATCTAGTGGTAATCGCAGAGTATTGTTTCTTTCTTTCAAAGATCGAAAAGGGACGTCGACATAGACGTGACTTTAACACTATCCCTAACGTGACATGTAGTGTACCCAAAATCCTTCACGCATCGAGGTCTGACAGATTGTTTTTGTTCCACCTATTTAGTTGTTTGCTTCATGCGGAGCTCGTTACCAAGTTCATATGTCTTTGTCTTTACTTGGCTTGTTATCGTCAGGTTTCCTTGATGACTACACGACGAATGATCTTGCCTCGCCGACAACTCCGGCGATTCGACAGCTGATTTCTTCTCGGCCTTGGCCCTCATGCCCAGCCTCACAGTAGGGAGAGTGGGGGACAGGTTTACTCACTTTACCTTGAGAATGCCTCTTCTCTACCCCTCCTCTTCCCTTTTCTTAAATCTGCTGCCTTTTCTCTCATTTATGGAGCGAACATCTTTTTGCCCGTCTTGTCTTGTAACAGCAAATTCCCCTTGAAGGACACTCATAAAGAGTGCAATCGGTGCATCCCTCGTGACCACGATGAGCAGCGTTACAAGGCCTGTAAACATTTTTCGGCCTGCAATCCTAAAAGACAGGAGTACCAAGCGGTGGGCGGCCTATGACATGTAGGCCGAGAGTCACTCTGCCTCTGGCGCCATCGCCTCGGATGAGGAATCTATTGGCAGACACGGCTCTGATTCGGATGCCCTGAATTCACTTTTGGAGTCTGTTGATTCCTGTGTGTCGGTCCCTGGCCCCAATAAGCATGCCACCAGCAGTGCGATGGGGTCTCCACACCCCGGTGACAAGGACACACACCACATCGAAACCTAAATACACAACCCCTAGGCCTCACTGGACAGATTAGTCGAGGAAGCAATTGATGCCCGTAGGCCCATTGAAACTTTGACGAAGCCTACCGAACCTCAAAGTTCAGAGCCCGCTGCGCTCCTGCCATTGCGGCTTGCGTAAGGCCTTAATTCTTCTACTTAACTGAGTGCTTCACATAAATCCTCGGTAGCGTCGAAAGATGCTCTGAAACGGGCCCCCTGTCTAAACACTGGAAAAATGTTCTAAGGCCCATGCTCATGGTTCCGGGCCTAAAAAGGTATCCACTTCGCCAGAAGGCTATTCACCAGCCTCTTCTCTCTCTCAGGCCCTGCAACATGATCCTGCTCCAACTGCTTCTCCCCCCCCCCCAACCCCCCCCCCCCCCACCTGATTCCTCTTCCTCTGTGTGGACTAAGGAGCGAAATGAGGCCTGTATGGATAGGATCTGTGAGCTTTTTTACCTTATCAGACACGTTTGATGATGTTGTTAAAAGGCAAAAGCATATGGACACTTGTACTATACCTTCAAAGTCCCACAGGATCTTTTCTCCAGGTGCAGTTTGCATCCTCCGTCTGTACAACACCCAATCGAATCTCCTGTGGATGTCTTCCATGAGGACCAGCATTACCCTGATTATGACCTTCTACTATGTCCCTGATCCAGATTAGGCCTCACAGGACCCCGTCGTATAAGACCCAGATAACTGAGTCCCTACTGATGACCAGGGTGCTTGGCACACTACCCCGGCTGTACCCTGACCCACACAACATTTTCTTGGCGACTCCTCCCATAGTTGAGGCCTGGGGCTCTTCGCTTATTGACGAACAGATGTTATTCAGCAACCTCCTCAAGAAGGCTGCTAACCACTTCAAATTCTTCACGCAGTAGGCTGTACCCGACACAGATTTTGTGGAGGATATCCTTAAGGAGAAAGTCCCAGTTTGTCCGGCAATTTCTCACCTGAACTCAGTAAAGAAACGTCTTGCTTTCTCCTTACTTACACCCTTGCTCACTCGAGCTGACAACCCTAGAGTGGAAAAGGTATTCGGTCCAGCACCCTCAGATACTTTGTATATTGGAGGCCATTCTGTTCTGGACTCCCTGGTTGTAACAACCACCAGAAAACAGGCAGGGGTACCACTATCCTCGTCAGTGTCTCCTCCAGACGAGTATTGTAAAAAGATGTATGCTCTGGGCAAACAGATCACCACTTCGGCCCATACTGTCCTCGAATCGATAATAATACCACGCTCCTGGCAAGCTGTAGCGATGCCCAATGGGGACTTGTGCAGGAAGGCCGTCAAAAAATCCCACAGCCTATTGCCCACAACTGTTAACAGTGGTGGCTGAAGGGTGTCAGGTGACACAGAACATCCTTAAGAATACTCTGGATTCGACGGAGATGGCAGAGCATGTTCTCGCACAGGGGACCCTGTTAAAACACCATGCATGGCTCAAAAATCCGGGATTTAAGCCGGAGATTCAGACTTCTCTCATAAACAAGTCTGTAGAAAACTGCTCTCTTCGGTAAGGTGGTCAATGAGGCCATTGAGACTGCTAAAAAAAGAGCACTAGACGCTGAAGTCATTGAACCAGATCTCGGCCAATCCCTTTGTTCTAGGAGGAGACTTTAACACCCTCCAGTCCTTTCACAGGCATTACTTTTCCCAATACCTCACCAGGGAACTACAGAACAGGAGAGGCTTGTTGGTTTTCCAGACAAGATACTTCCAGCATATTCCAGTCCCCTCAACAATGGGGATTTTGGCACAGAAAGGTTAGAGGGAGAAACCATGCAGCCCGAAGCTCCCCAACCCCAGCTAACAAATGACTCATCAGTGCAGATCCCCTCCCATGTCTCCCCAGTAGGGGGGTGATTAACTTCTTTTACCCACGCATGGGAGGGCATCACTTCCCATCAGTGGGTACTCAAAAACCATCAGCGACAGTTACTGCATAGAATTCTTGCAACCACCCTGCTACCATTCAACCAAAAGCAGACTGCTGTCACCAGAACATCTACAGATCCTGCTAGATGTCCAGATCCTACTGCAGAAGGGAGCGATCGAGGTTGTCCCTCATTTTCAGGTAAATAAGGGTATTTATTCAATATACTTCCTGGTACCCAAAAAGGATCTAACCATGCGCCCTATTGCAGATCTGCGGCCTGCAAAGTATGTCAAACCTAAAAAGTTCAGGATTACGACTGTACAGGAGGTGATCCCACTGCTGCAACAGGGGGATTATATGGCCACATTGGATATGAAAGATGTATACTTTCATATTTCAATGTTGCCAGCGCACAAAGTTCCCCAGGTTTAAGATAGAGAAACTTCACTATCTGTTGAAGGTACTCCCTTTTGGCATTGCCTCCCCTCCAAGGGTATTTAAAAAGGTAGGAGCATTATCAGCTGCTCACATGCGCAGGCAGTCCATTCCAGTGTTCCCTTATCTCGATGACTGGCTCATAACTGGACACTCGTACGGAACGTGTCTGGAGAACACTCAAAAGACAGTAGATCTCCTTTTCAAACGGGGATTCTCAATCAACGAGAAAAAATCAAGTCTCGTCCCCAGTCAAGTCAAATAGTTTCTAGGGGCACTCATTCGGGCAGAAGACTGCCTCGTCTTCCTCTCAATCAAAAGGTTTTTTCAAAACATGTTGTTCCAGATCACTCAGTCACCAGATAACTGTACACAAAGCCATGAGGCTACCGGGGATGATGGCATCCTGCATCTTCCTGGTTCCACACGCACTTGTCTGCGCATGCGCCCCATGCAGGAGTGGCTCTCGAGCCAATTGTGTCAGGCAAGCGGTCAGTGGGATCATTTAGTTCTTGTCTCGACAGCCCTCGTTCAGTCTCTGCAGTCATGGTCCAAGGAAAACCTTCTGAAGGGGAAGTCCTTCACCACCCCTGCAGTAGAAGCCACTCTCACCACAGGTGCATCTCTTGTCAGGGTGGGGAGCACACCTCCTACAACAGACAGCGCACGACATGCGGTCTCCATCGGTAGCATCCAAACATATCAATCTGTTGGAACTACTGGCAGTGTTCAAAGCTCTGAAAGCCTTCCAAACACACTTACAGGGGAAGACAGTTCTTGTCCACACAGACAGCACCATGGGCATGTCCTATTTTGACAAACAGGGAGGCACTCAGGGCTATCCAAACTGTCACAGAACATTTGGAAGTGGACACTCAAACACAACATGTTCCAGGGGAACACAATCTTCTGGAAGACGTGCCCAGCAGAGACTTGCACCTACCCGCAGATTGGTGCTTGCAAGGAGATATTTTACTCAATGTCTTTGCAGAATGGGGTCATCCCGATATCAATTTGCTTGTGACTCTAAAGAACACCCAATGCCCAGATTATGCCTCCAGGTACCCTCAAACGGTCCAAAGAGAATGCTCTCTGGATAACATGGTCCATGAAATTTGCCTACGCTTTTCTTTCGATTCCCCTTCTCAACAGGATATTGTAGAAGATGCACCAGGCACAAGTCACATGGATCCTGGTGGCACCAGTATGGGCTCAACAGTCATGGTTCTCTAAGCCTGGTTTCCCCTGCACTTGCACGATCTCATTGTCACCTGGCCTACTGACATTGTTGTCTGTCCTCCCTCTGTTCCTCCTCCCTTGCCTCATCGCGCCTTGAAACACTTTTGTATAGGCGCGTTATAAATGCCATATCATATCATATCTCATGAGAATGTCAGCCTCCCCTCCCAGGAAACTGTTCTGCCCATGCAACATTCTGTCACAAGACCTAGGGAAAACACTGCACCTGTGCCCCCAAACACTCAACGTTACAGCTTGGCTCTTGAAGTCGTAGAGTTTGAGCACCTCCAACTATCTCAGAGATGTATGGGCATACTTAAAGAGGCATGGAAACCGGCATTGTTACTTCAATAAGTGGAAACGTTTTGTCATTTGGTGCAACACTAAAAACATCAACCCTATTGATTGTTCACCTAAAGATGTAGTCCTTTATCTAACACACCTCTTAGATTAAGGACTTGTTTTCAACTCTCTAAAGGTCTACCTCGCTGCCCTCTGCGTACACCACATCTCAGAGAAAGGTTTCCTGGTTGAACATTCCTGTAATTAAGGCATTCATGGAAGCTGTAAAGAGACTTCACCCTCCTATTTCTAACTGTACTCCAGTATGGGACTTGAATGTTTTTCTCATAAGCCTAATGGGACCTCCTTTTGAGCCAATGCATAAGGCCAGTGTTAAGGCCCTCACCTATAAGACTGCCTTCCTAGTGGGAAATACCTCTATAAAGAGAGTTAGTGAACTGCAGGCTCTCTCATTTCAAGACACATTTTGACGATTCATAAAGACAATGTGGGACTGCGCACACACCCACGCTTTGTGCCTAAATTAATTTCTACGTTCCATGTGAATAAATCCATTGAACTTCCAACTTTCTTTCAGAATCCCACCAGCTCAGTTTAAAGAAGCCTCCATCTGCTAGATGTTTGGAGAGCAGTGTTATATTACCTTGGAAAAATGAAATCACTAAGAAGGACAAACCAAGTCTTGGTCTCTGTTGCCGCTGGTAGAGAAGGTGAACCTGTCTTTAAGTCAGCTATTTCTAAATGGATTGTTAAATGCATCACACTGTGTTACTCTCTCGCCAAGAGAGATTTACCCTTTACACCTAGAGCTCACTCTATTTGAGGCACAGGAGTTACTATAGCCTTTACTGCAAATGTTCCTCTTGATTCTATTTGCAAGGCAGCTACCTGGAGTTCTGTTCACACTTTCACTCAACATTACTGCTTAGACACACACTCTAAGTCTGATTCTCAGGTGGGACAAGTGGTGCTAAGTCATCTTTTTGCTACTGTTCCTTCACACATCCCACCACCATCTCCTGGTACTGCTCGCTAGTCTATGCACAGCGTGTGATTCTAAGCAGATCCACAAGCATCAGAAGACATAGGGGGTCTTTACGACTTTGGAGGCAGCCATAGTGCTATTGGCACCATGGCTGCCTCCAAAGTCGTGTCCGGGTCCGGGTAGTTGGAATGGGGACTTACCGGTCATTCCGACCTTGGAGGACCCGTTAAGTCCCCATTCTGAATACCATTCCCCATTCCCATTGAGCCCCTATAGGGCTCAATGGGAATGGGGAAGGAGCTAATAACGGGCCCGCAAATAGCGGGCTCGTTATTAGCTCCATGGTCCCTTAACGGCTCCCGCTAAGGGCGGCTGGTAAAACCAGCCGGCCTTAGTGGGACCCGCTAAGGGACCTCGGAATGCGGCAGTAGGGGGTTAACGGCACCAGCATTTTTACCGGTGTCGTTAACCCCCTACCACTGTACTCATAATGACCCCCATACATTACTCAACATAATCATATTTCTGATGATTGTATCTGCTTAGATTCACATGCAGCCACCTCCCTCCCCCTTCTTGAAGTAGAAGGAACATGGACATCTTAGACCTTCTTTTCTTCTGTAAGGCTCCCTCACTGCAGTCCAAAAATAACCAATGGGACCTTGATGTGTGAATGATTTTGGGTACGCTACACGTCACGTTAGGCTTAGTGTTACAGTTACGCCCATGTCGATGTTCCTTTTTGATCTTCGAAAGAAAGATGTAATACTCTGCGATTACCACTAGATGTCGTACTATATGCACAGCATGTGAATCTAAGTAGATTCAATCATGAGAAATACGATTACGGTGAGTAATGTATGTCATACGCAGCTTTCAGAGCAGGTAAACAACCTGAATGAAGAGAAGTCCGGGCAGGAGAGTAAACCAGGCAGTCACAAGTATTTGAAAACAAGAAGCCCTGGCAGGAGAGTACTTTGCAACTTCAAGTAGGTGAAACCGAAGTCCTGACAGGGGAGTATACCAGGCAATTGCAAAGGATTGTGTTAAACAAGAAAAAAGAAAACCACATCAACTGAGAGAAATGCCAGGTGTCCTGAAAGAAACCAAAATTGTGTAGCTAGATAGTTTTTGTGTGCAAGTGTGGTAGTTGGCTAAGAGAGGAACAGATAACTGTTGGGTATAAAATCCTCAAGGAGTAAAGAACAATCCAGGGGCAGGGAACTACCTTCTGGAGCCAAGACTTTCTTTGTTGAAGATCCTTTTGTTTGAACCATTTATTCTTCCTTTATGAACACTTTTCTGATCCTTCCAAGGTTAAAGACAGTTCCCCTTTTCACGTTAAAGTTTAGTTTATAGTCTCAGGGTCAGAATAGAACTTTGGACACAGGACAGTTTTGTTTTTGAAATCCTGACACAGACAGCTCCTTAGTTTTGTTTTAGGTAGGGACATTTCTCTTAGAGCAGGGTCAGAGCGGCCTTTTCCCAACCCCTTTTATTTTCAATGAAAGTCTTCAACCAAAAACATGGAAAACTTGTGTCTGAGTTTCATTCCTGACTCTTCACACTGTGTAAATCCATATTACATTTTTACACATTGGCTCTCTCTTCAGTACTCCCAGGGTATTGCTTTTAGATACCCCACTAGAATATCAAAATGGTCAAATAGGCCATCTACCTGTGCTGCCCACACAACTAACAATGTCAAGCGACTGCTAGAGGGACCTGCATTTCTTTGTGCCCAGAAGAGGCACTAAATCTCTCCTGGTTAGATCCCAGATAGTGCCATGGATATCGGAAAAATCAGTAAACCAGTCAAGTAAACATCAAAATGTTTTGGGGCAGTACTCCATAGGTACGTTTAGTCCTTTAGCAGGAGGCAAATCTGCCAAAAGATTGTCTCCATATTCTGGTCAGAAAAATGTTCTATAAAGTCCATCCGCATATACATGACTAGTCGCAGCCCTTTGCACATTAGACCACATGAGCGCTCTGGTATGTTCTCTCTTCATGGCTCTATGTAACTTAAGGTTGTGTTGGAAGACCCTGTCGGGTAGGGCTCGAAATGCCTTACATCCCAATCGTTTGCATAATACTTTTATAGCAGTGGCCTACTTCCTCACTTTTGAGCTGGTGACTAATGAAGACTACTGGATGTTCTTCACTGACTTTTTTTATTGAGTTGAGCCAGGACTGCTCTTATTTCAACCTTGGACAAATCAGTCTAGGCAATGAAGGATTTCCTGTAATCGGATTCTCTCAACATTGGGACTTGGCACAGGGCATCCTTCAGCCTATGGAATGCCTTTGTACATTCTTGTCGAAACAAGTTTAAAACATGAGTGATGGTGAGGGTTCTGCTATGTCAGCAACAATGTTGCTATAATTCCCAGTCAGGACAAAGACATCTTTTACTTGACACTTGGGTCGGGGGACCTACCTCCTCTAGGGATGTCTTAGCCATTGCCAGTGGCACAAAGGGACCTTTGCCATGGCCCTTAAACTTGCCAGTCAATGACCAATTCAGGCATCATTTGGGGTCGCGTTCCACGTGACCCCTCCACAGTCTAGTAGTGCTGATGAGCCACCACTGACGTCTTTCCCAGCCCAACCAGGGTCATCTTAGTCATGCTTGGTGGCACAAAGCTCTAGAGACGGGCGAACCAGATCAAAACAGATTGAAGTCTGTCTTAAGAATAGGGCCTTGACTCGCCGTGAAAGATTGGAGCAATTTGGAGCAGAGGCCCGAAATGGCTCAAAACCTTTTAACTGGAATTTGTGCTACTCCTATTAAAGACATTACACTCTGTCCATCATATTTTCCAGGCAATGGATACGTTTTAGTATATGCAAACTCAACTCCCAAAAGTAAATGCAAGTGGCCCACCCTGCATCTTCCCTACTGTTTCCAACTTAAACACAGTCCTGCGCCCTTTCTTGCGGATAGCCCAGGCATGGGTTGGTCAAGTTAGGCAGCACACAATCTACTCTATTCGGCTCCCCATTTAAAATCGGTTTTAATGTCAAACTAGCTTTAAATTCTCTGAACATCAAACGTCACTGTGTGCACTATTTGCCGCATAAAGGATCTCAGATTGAGGGACACAACCAGCTTCTGCTATGGACCATGCCCAGAGTGTCCAGGCTTACTGGTCGGTGCTTGTCTTGCCAGTCAGTACTGTGTTTCTCAGGGGCTTGCCTTTAAACAGGGACAGGGTCTGCATTGACAGCTCAGGCAGGTCCTTTAGGCCAGATATCCCAGCTGGTTATATGTGATTTTACTGAAGTAAAATTCAGAGTGGTAAGTTTTACTGAGGTAAAAAATAATGAAAACATATCAAATTTACTTTTTTTTTTAAGTTGTGGGGGTCCCCCCTAAGTCCCCTGTTTTTGTACCCTTTCAACCCCACCCATTTTAACGAATATGCTTAGATCACATGCTATGCATAGGCTGACATCTAGTGGAAGCTACAGAGTATTACAGTTGTTGTTTTCGAAACTCGAAAAAAGGACGTCGACAGGGTGTGCCAGTAAAACTATCCGTAGTGTGACATCCACTGTACCAATGGTCCTTCACGCGTCAACGTCCCTCAGATTGTTTTTTTCCTCCATCATCGTCAGACGCTATAATGCAGAGTTTAGTTTCGGGTAACGCCATTGATTAATAACGTAATTAGAGCTAGTTACTCTTTCTGTCCGTTATGTTGCCGGTCTTTGGCGATCATCTTCAGGACAAGCATCGTCAGACAAATAACTTTCCTCAACGACACCCCTTTGGCCTTGGAAGGCCGTACAGGGCCTCGGCCCAGACAATAGGCAGAGTGGTGGGTGGTCATATTTTAGGCTACTAAGAGAATGCATATCTCCCCTTTCCCTCTCTATTTTCACCAGGCTGCATTTCGAACCAATTATGGAAAACACACCCTTTCAATTTTGCCCCAATTGCAACAAAACATTTCCCTGGAAAGACAAGCTCCGGGTGTGCAACCTCTGTCTTCCGAGGGACCATGACAAGCTTTTCAAATCCAAGACCCTAAAGGACCAAAAAACCAAATGTTAGGCCCACCATGCCATGCAGGCCAAGGCCGCCATGAACGTGGAGGGTGCATCCAGCGACAGACGCATCATCATCTTTTCAGACGACAAAGGCGATAGGGAACCTTTGGATTCCCATGTGCTAGCCCCCGACCCCATCAGACAGCCGGCAGCACTGTTACGGGGATGACACCCAGTGGCATTAGCACACACAAGTCATCCCACACAAAACACATACCCCATGGCCAGAAGTCAACGAAAACACTGTCTACACAGCGCACACAGCATTGAGGGATAGGTCCACCAGCTCCCTGTCCTCTGGGCACTTGAGATCACGCTCGCCCCACGTCGGGCCCCCAAAGTCGCGAGATAAAGGCGACTCAGATGCCTTGTCCAATACAGCAGCCAAAGATCGAACGTCAAAAGAAGCAGCTCCGCCTCTCCCTTCCGCCGAAATTCGACATTCCTCATTAACGCTGAAATCGTCAAAAAACCTGCAGACTTCGAAAATGTCCCATCTGGTGCAAAAACATGTCCCGGAGACTCTCCTTAAAGGGAGAACTTCAAAACAACACACTTTGAAGCGTCACCATAGGGAGAAAGAGAGTGCATCACATAAAGAAAAAGAGAGTATTTCCCAAGGGGAGGGTACTATGGCTGCAGCTATGAAACACAAAGGACAGCCTGCCCCAGGATTACCTCACACTCCTGCTGTAACTATACCAAGTTCCTCACAATGGTCTCCTGAGAACATTGATAGTGATGAGACGCATGTCTTTCATGGCACATTTCTTTTAGAGAAATCCCCAGGCAATAGAAAGCATACAAAACATGCCACTTACTAGCGGCGCCACATCTTCTCAACCCCCAGCAAAAAGGGCATGTCCAGACACCCTTCCAGCCACCCCTCAACAAAACTCATAACAATTTGATCTCTATGATCCCAATACAGACTCTGAGGAGCAAGATACCGTAGGGGAGGTAGATCATTACTATGACGAAGATGAAGTCGACGTTTACATCTTACCCTCTCCAGATCACATAGACCCGCCAGTGGCAGACTCACCGGTGGACAACCAACTAGAATTTAATGACATGCTCATGAAAGCAGCAGAGCATTTCCAAATTCAAACTCTTGAAAACACAACTGGACAAGGATTTTGTAGTGGACTTATTGTGGGAGAAAAGGGCTGTAATCAAATTTATAACCAGTCAACAGTCAATACAGAGAAGAATTAAACTGGCACATTGAGAACATGTTCTGCCCTGTGCCCACAGACCCCCTTTACATCAGGGACCAGTTGAAACCAGATTCACTTGTAGTTACCACAACAAGAAAGAGGGTGGGAACACCTCTAGCTTCATCAAAAGCATCCCCCGATAAAGAGAGCAAGAAGATTTACACTCTCGGGAGGAAAGTGGCCACCTCAGTGGCTTTTCAGACAAGAATCGCCAACAATACCACTTTGCTTGCAAGTTACAACTGCCACAAGTGGGAGGAAATTGCAACTCTGATGGCCTCAGCCCCAGAACCTCTAAAGTCCTAACTGTCCGTCGCAGTAGCAGAAGGAAAAAACGTGTCTAACTGCATCTTAAAAAACAACTTAGATGCAGCAGATAATGCTGGTAGAATCATCACTGAAGGCACTCTCACAAAACACCATGCATGGCTACGTCAATCAGGTTTTAAGTTAGGGAAGCAGGCAACGCTCCTCAATATGTATATCAAACCTAACATCCTGTTCGGCAAAGTGGTTGAGGATGCGTTAAAGAGTGCCAACGAAGAGTATGAGTTATTTCGTCCCTTCAGGGGACAAAATTCCCAGAGGGTTATCGGTTACAGCCAAAATCAGGGGTCATCCTGGGGTTCCAATCGAGATTTCCAAAGGGGCAACCGTAGATCCCGGGGGAGGTCCTCCACTGCCAGAGGTGGGGCAACATCTCCAAAGCAATGACCACCCTCTACAGGTTCCCTACCATGCCTCTCCAGTACGAGGGCATATAACACACTTCACCCACGCATGGGAGGGAATCGCCTCAGACAAGCGGGTGCTATCATCCGTAGCGGGCGGTTATTGCGTAGAGTTACTGCAGCAACCCTCCAACCATCCCCCGCGTCAGAAATCCACCACAAAAGAGCAGCAGCGCATCCTTCTAGAAGAGGTTGCAATGCTGCTGCTAAAGGATGCCATCAAAATCATCCCAGCGAACCAGCTAAACAAGGGTATCTATTCAACCTACTTCCTTGTGCCAAAGAAAGATCTAACAATGCGCCCAGTATTAGATCTGCGCCCTGCAAACACCTATGTGAAGCCACAAAAATTCTGCGTGACAACGCTACAGGAAGTAATACCACTGCTAAACTGGGGGGACTACATGGCAATCTCGGATATGAAACATGCATATTTTCATATTTCAATGTTCCCAGCGCACAGAAAATTGTTGCGTTTCAAGATAGCAAACCAGCACTACCAATTACGCGTGATACCCTTCGGAATAGCGTCTGCTCCAAGGGTATTCACCAAGGTACTGGCAGTGGTGGCAGCGCACCTGCGCAGGGAGGCAATCCCAGTGTACCCCTACCTGGACGACTGGCTGATCACAGACACCCCAAAATTGCAGGCAAAATACTCAAAGAAAAATAAACCTTCTTTTCTAATTGGGTTTCTCAATAAACGAGAAAAAATCCAGCCTTGTACCAAACAAGACCAAACCGTTCCTAGGAGCTGTCATAAAAACGGAAGAAGGGCTAGTCTTTCCATCAAACGAAAGAATGCAAATACCTCAGTATCAAGCCGGTCATTAGATAAGCGTACGCAAAGCTATGTGTTTGCTCGGCATGATGGCCTCTTGCATTTACCTGGTCCCACACGCACGACTGCGCATGCGTCCAATGCAGGAGTGGTTGGCGAAACAGTGGTCTCAGTGTTAGGCAGAAACCTGTGCAGTTCCCTTAGGGACCACTGCAAAAGATTTAAGACTACAGGTGTTGGCAGTAAACCCACTTGGTAGCAGTCTGTACCACCCAGATTTACCTGGTAGATGTGGCTGAGCAGTCAGACTTCCCTCAAGAAGAGTTAGGCAGTATGCAAAGTATACACAATAGGCACTCAGATACAACAATACAAGCAAGCACTGACCAGAGCTTTGGTATCAAAGTATATAATTATTTATTTAAAAACACAGATTGAAACACTTCAGCACTCTTATTGTAAAAATATTCTAAACACAGTTACTATTGTAATATATACACCCCTTTTCCCTTATCGGATAAATCACAGTAAAACACCACTTATTTTCATACAGAGGTGAGCGCTTAACTAGATTGCACTCCAATAAGTTTATGAAAAAGGGAGGGAAAAAGACAGAATATGGAAAGGTACACCACTCTAAGATTCAGGAAGACTGTTAGCAAGGCAGAAGAGCAAAAAGTCACTGGTGAGCCAAAGTCAAAGGCTGGGCCCACTCTTAGAGAGAGCAGAGCACAAATGCGCCCAAGATCACACAGTTACACTATGCTTAGAAAGTCTTGCAGAGGGTTCAAAAAGGGTTTAGAGAGGCTTTAAGAAAGTTTAGCCAGGGTGTCCCAGACTAACCCAGGTTCGAAAGCCGGGGGCTAAATCTACCCCGTACAGTCGGTAGCAAGGGAAGCCAGGCGGGACATGGTACCTTAAGTGGGAAGGATCCTCCAGCGGTGGCAGTTGTTCCTGGTAGTGGGTGCAAGTTGCGTCGTCGTCCAGGGGAAGAGAAGATCTCGACTTGGAGGAAAGATGAAGGCTGTTGCACTACCAGGGAAGAAACCAGCCGCGGAGTCTTCTGGTTAAAGGTGGTACTTTGTTTCGCGGTCGTGGTAAAACGTGGTATCCCGGTTGCCGGGGTGCTTGGCACAGGCAAGGCGGCCACGAGGTACGTCGGGAAGGCGAAAAGACGGTAAAACTGGTTATCCCCACCAGTCAAAGGAAGAAGACTCTCCGGCGGGAGATCTCCTCTGTCGTTGGGAAAAGTGGTGAGGCAGTCCAGCAGGGCTCCACCGGTGGTGGTGTCGTGGCAGGTCGGCTCAGCTTCTCCCTCGTCGGATTCTTAGGTCCTGTGGCGACTTCTGAAGTTCCAGTCCCCAAAGCCCTGCTTTTATGCAACAAACCCCCATTCACTCAGCCTAGCTGTCACTCAAACATGCTAAGTGGTGAGCCGGCCGGCTCACCACTTGGGCCAATCATAATGGAGTCCAGGGTGCCTAAATTCCCCTCCTCCCCTCCTAAGTGCCCCAGACCGAGTGGCACCACTTTGGAGGGCTTCTGTGGAGAAGCCTGCCAAAAAAGAGGAACAAAGGGCTCGACTTGGGTTGGAGTCACAGAAGAGAACACAAACGCCATTTTAGAATCAAGTTTTGTCAAAAAATACCAACCAGAGAATTAATATTAATTAAATAAACCGGCAGTATGTTCGGGGCTACCGTAAATAATTAAATAAAGATAGTAGCCTAAAACAATGGGAAATCCCATAGGAAAATATTCGCGGTTGAATATAAAAAGTAGTATCCACTGCCACCAGCCAAAACTCGATCAGGGGGGACGGAGACGTGCCCCCTCAACTAACAGACCCCGGGGCCATTGAATTGCCCCAGCCAGTACGTCCACAATATGATGGTTTGTACTGGTTCTGTTCAGAATTTAAGACTAGTAAAGTCAATGGTGACTTTACATGCCCTGGGAGACAGTAGTCAGTCCCAGGGTATGGAGTCTATACTGGGGGGTCACTATGACACCCCTGTGTCACTGCACTGAGGGTGCTGTGTAACACACATCACAAAAACACATGAAGCCCTATGGAGTAAAAGACCGCATAGCCCAATAAACACATCTAGATTCACAGAAACACACACAGATCATGCCCAAGAGTGAGGGTAAAAGAGTTTCTCCAGCATGGGGTCTGGCATGGATTCACATGCTCATGCTCATGAATATTCCCCGTCGTCAGGCTGGGAATCCTCGGTAAAGAAAAAACCAGTATCAGTTTCGTTTCTGATCTGTCTTTCGTAGTAATAACCAATCACTGGTCTCTGCTGGGGGACTCACTAGGTTAGGAAATTCAGCCTAAACAGAGAATTCTCCCTAACACTCAGGCAAGCGGTCAGTGGGACGATCTAGTGGTTGTTTCACCAACGTTAGTACAAGCCCTTCGCTGGTGGACAAAGGAGAATCTGTTAAAAGGAAAACCCTTGCATGATAGTCACAACAGACGCATCACTTTCCGGGTCGGGGGCACATCACCTTCATCTCACAGCTCATGGTCTGTGGACTCACATCACTACACAAACCATATAAACCTGCTGGAACATCTAGCAGTATTCAAAGCGCTTCAATCCTTCGAGGGACAGCTGACAAATCAATCGGTACAGATCCTTACAGGCAGCTCAACTGCAATGTTCTATATCAACAAGCATGGGGGCACACATTCTCCAGATCTGTCCAAACTAGCACAGAAAATATGGAAATGGGCACTCAAACGGGGGATGTTCCCAACTTCCCAACATGTTGCAGGGGAACTCAACACCTTAGCGGACTCGCTAAGCAGGGATCCTTTACCAGAAGATCACGAGTGGCGACTCGACACAAGCGCTGTAGATCACATTTTCTCAGAGCGGGGTTATCCCAGCCTCGACTTGTTTGCTACAAGAGAAAACAGACAATGCTCAGACTTCGTGTACAGGTTTCCCCTACCAGACTCCAAGGGGAACGCCCTATGAATGAGTTGGTCAGGGAAATTTGCATACACTTTTCCCCCAACTCCACTGACGAACAGGGTGGTGAACAAGATTCACAGAGAACAGATGACGCTAATCCTAGTTGCTCCCTTGTAGACGAGACAACCATGGTATCCCCATCTGCGCAAACTTACGATGTGCGATCCAATCAAGCTCCCGTGCCAGACCATTTTGCTATCGCAGCACGGGGGAACAACATTACACCCTCAACCTCACTCAATGAACTTGGCAGCTTGGCTCCTGAGGTCATAGAGTTTGAATATCTTAATTTACCACAAAGGTGTATGGATATCCTCAAGGAGGCACCGAAACCAAACACCAGGTGCTGTTACTTCGACAAGTGGAGGAGATTTGTAATTTGGTGCCAGTCTTAACAAATAAACCCCATAGAATGTACTCCATCCCACATTCTTCAGTACTTGCTCCACTTCCTAGACACAGGGTGAGTTTTTAACTCTATAAAGTTTCACTTGGCGGCTTTATCAGCATACACCACCTCTCACAATAAAGTATCATGGTGGAAAGTTTCCGTCATTAAGGCATTCATGGAGGGAGTGAAGAGACTCCACCCTCCTATTCCAAACCCATTGCCAGGCTGGGATCTCAATATAGTACTTGCAAAGCTCATGGGACTCCCATTTGAGCCTATGCATAAGTCAAGTCTTAAACACCTCACATGCAAGACTACTTTCTTGGTGGATATAACCTCCATAAGAAGAGTCAGTGAACTTCAAACATTCTTTGTCATCCACAGGGACAAATTGGTATTAAGAACACACCCTAGATTTTCACCTAAGTTTATTTCCAAATGTCATGTGAATCAATCTATTGAGCTACCAACCTTCTTTCAGAACCCAACAAGCTGAGCTGAGAAAAAAACTCCATACACTAGATGTAAGGAGGCGGTCCTTTACTATTTAAACAAGTACAGACCGCTCAGGAAAACAGACCAACTGTTTGTCTCCGTAGCACCAGGCAGAGAAGGAGACTGCATTTCCAAAAATGCCAACTCCAGATGTATAATCAGATGCATACAGCTCTGTTACTCTTTATCAAGCGAGACACTGCCTTTCACACCAAGAGCTCACTCCACAAGGGGTACAGGAGCTACTTTGGCCTTTATTGCAAACGTCCCGCTGGACACCATTTGCAAAGCGGCTACATGGAGCTCAGCACACACTTTCACTCAGCATTACTGCATTGACACTCGTTCTAAAGCAGATACACAGGTGGGACAAGCAGTTCTAAAACATCTATTTGCCGCTGGACCTTCTCACAACCCACCTCCTTCTCCTAACACTGCTGGCTAATCTATGCATAGCATGCAAACTAAGCAGATTCCACAAGCCTCAGAAGGGATACATTACTCAACGTAATCGTATTTCTGGTGCTTGTTTTTGCTTAGATTCACATGCGCCCACCCTTCCTCCCCATGGAGTAGAAGGTGCATGCATGTTTTATCTGGTCTTTAGCTGATACATATCTGCTTTAATACACCTGGACTCACGCTACACTTCATGCAACCTCATGTCAGAAACAAAACAATCTGAGGGACCTCGATGCGTGAAGGACCATGGGTACAGTGGACGTCACACTAGGGATAGTATTACTGGCACGCCCTGTCGACGTCCCTTTTATGAGTTTTGAAAAAACAACAACTGTATTACTCTGCAGCTTCCACTAGATGTCAACCTATGCATAGCATGTGAATCTAAGCAGATACAAACATCAGAAATACGATTACGGTGAGTAATGTATCCCTTATTTAAAATCTTCTGTATTTTTTTGGTATTTTTTACTCTGATAAAACTTACCACTCTGAATTATTTTCAGTAAAATGACTGGATATCATCCCAGCCCCATTCAGAGACCTCTAAGCCCTCTCACAAGTGCAGTTTGGTCATTATGGTATGACTCAGGCTGCTGGGGTCCAGTGCTCTGATCAGTTGTCCCAGCCGTTCCCCTTTGCACTAGCATATGGTCTACTGGAACAGACCCTCGAAATTGGAACACTCGCCAATCTTGACATATGGTTTCCCTGTCAGGGGCTCCTTAAGCCAGCAACTCTTACAGCTGTAGATGTGCAGGGTTGAGCCCGGTCCTCATCCCAGGCTTGTGACAGGTGTTCAGAGCCCCTGACAGGTCAGCGTCACCCACGACCAGCGGTTGTATACGTTTTGGCCGTGGCACAATAGGCCGTGGCCGAATTGACCATGGTCAATTCGGCCGCAAAGCCAATTTTGCCACGGCCAAATCCGCAAAAATGAAAACCCCCACTCACCCCAAAACACTCTCCCACATACCCTCTACGTAACTTATGCACGGCCGCTTTCTCCCTGACCCTGCAGCGTCGGATCCGTCCTTCTTACGTGGGTCGGACCCGACACCGCAGGGACGCTTGTCCTGTTTTTCTTTTTTTTCTTGCCTCCAAACCTCTGGACGTGGGGGACAACTGTGGTACCCCCAAAATCACTACCAAACATGGGGAGCGGGGACACCCCCGCAACCCCCGCTCCCCATGTTTGGTAGTGATTACCCAAACTTGAAAGTCTACAAACGATCATATGGTACTAGCCAAATTTGGCCAAATTTACCATACGATTGTTTGCAAATGATCTCTTTATGTAATTCCCTATCAGCAACTAACGTATTCACTGACCTCATTTGGTAGGTTCTCACCAATCTGGGTGGTCACTATGGCAGTAGAGATTTTTTTCCGGGGACCATTAGCTGGTGGGCACGGAGATACCCTTTACCAGGCCCTCTGAACTGATCTGTGTTTGGTCTAGTATCATGATAATAGTGCTGGTGTCTCTCACAGCAAAGACCTTTGCATCAAAGACATTTCAGACCTCATATTTGCATTAGCAAGCTCTTTTCCATCTCTCACCGCAGAATAATGTGGTTTGCTCACCTTCCTGCTTTGAATGTGCCTTTTATTTGTATGGGTTTGTTTCTCAACGCCAGGTTACTCGGCTGCTGTGAGATGCCTCATTTTTGCCCACTGTCATGGTGTACAAGTTGACAGCTTCCTTTGGGTCATTCTCCACGTGGTGTTGTTTTCTGATGCCTCATCACGATCTATGTATTACTTCACTTTACAGTTCCTTCTTTTGCCATCAACCATCCGAGTAACAGGTTTTGCAAATGCTAAATGTGCTGTTGCTGGCCAGCCCCCTCACGATAGGTGGATAAATACTTTTCCTTTCTGTTTTGATGCACATTTTGAAGCAGTCACTGCCCTGCTGGTGGTCGCCATAGAACAAAGCCTTCTCCAAACTCACTGCTTGCTCAGTTTGTAATGGGAAACTATAGAATCCAATTCCCACTTTCGCCTTTCCCGCTCGTAGGCTTGATTTTGTTGATCCATCTGGGCTTGTTGGCTCTTTAGCTCCAACTCACTTAGGCAAATGGCTTCTTTCTCTGCTGAGCTGACTGCTTAGACACAAGAGTCGGGGAACGAGCTTGTGATGTCTGTAGCTTGCCCCGTATCAGCAACTTCCTATTCAGGTCTGAGCAAAGCTCCCTCCTGGAATCTTTAACTTGCTGCTAGCAATTCGAACACTTGTATCACTTTATCATTCTTTTAATGCCAAAAGAGAAGAGATATGGCCTGTCACTGCCTGACCCTACCCTGCCTTCAGGACAGGCCAAGAAGCCATGTCACCCGTTATGAGGAAACCCTAAAGGGAAAAAGACCTCTTAGAGATGTGTCAACTGGAGCAGCCTAGACATGATCTAAAGTTGGATGTATTTAACTCTGCAGTCCAGATCCAGCTCAAGCTTCAGTTCTTCACTGAGGCAGATTCACGAGAAGGATACAGGATCTTTTCTTAGTGTGCCCAGGATCATGTGATGCAGCATGGACCCTGTGGCAGAATTGGTGAGCAGGGAGCAAATCGTGACTAACCTGCTTAGCGAGAAAAGCCAGAGAGGTAATCCATTTGGAAAGTCGAGCAGAGCCGAGAACACTGGCTGAAGTCTGGCAGTGAAGCATGGGAAAGCAGTAAGAATGAAAACAGGAGTACACCCAAATACCAGCAGGAGGTAGCACTGTGACACTGAGGACCGGCATCTCTAGGAAGCACTGCTAAAGCCCCGTGAACGGGAGTTGAGGGAGTAACACTGGCTGATGGAACCGTGAGGGGACATTCTGATTGTTGGAACATGAAGGAAGAGTTCCTTGAGCCAGTGTGGAAGGGAACACTATGAGAAATGATTGCTGCAACAGAGACATTTTTTCTAGGCATAGTGGATTAGTGTGTACTGGAAATAGAAGTCCAAGTTCCCAGATATATTTGATAGAAAGATTGAACGAAGAATCATTCTATGTGGATAATTGAAGTCCAAAATTGTCAGAATCGGAAGCTACCACCCTCGAATGCTCCTCACCTGACTCCTTAGAGGAATCCTCCTGGGTTGATGTCTTTGGTCTTCTTCTCCCTTCCTTCTTGATCTCCTGCGGTTCTTCGTCCGCCTTAGTACTCTTCCTTTCTTTCGTTTCCTTCTTGCGCTCGTAGAGATAGGGACAAGCTCCGCTTGAGGCCACCCTGACAGTGGTAGGAACAAGCTGTCGGGTGGACCCAGGGGAGCCAGTCCCTTAATACCAGGGAAAAAGCCAGTGACGGCAGAAAAAACCCTGTAGATGGCGAGCCCTTGCTGGCAGGGAGTGTGTCAGAAGTGGAAGAGGCTGGTGACTTGTATACGGTAACTGTACTTGAATCCAAGTATTTCCAGATGAGGTAGACTGGTGTCGAGCAGGATAGGGCGAGAGTCCACTGCGATCCAAGGAGGGCAAAGCGGAGGCAGCACAAGAGCGGTCAGCAAGGAAGGTAAGTCTATACTGCAGGTAAGAGTGAGAGAGTGGAGAATGAGAGAGCGAACAGAAGCGGGATCGGGCAAGGAAGGGAGAGAGCGTGTGGGAGCAAAGGCGGGCGAACGAGCGCCAGAGAGAGAGAGAGAGAGACAACACCGGAGAGCGAGAGAGAGAGAGAGAGGAGAATGAGAGAGCGAACAGAAGCGGGATCGGGCAAGGAAGGGAGAGAGCGTGCGGGAGCAAAGGCGGGCAAACCAGCACCAGAGAGAGAGAGAGAGAGACAACACCGGAGAGCGAGAGAGAGGGAGGAGAAGGAGAGAGCGAACAGAAGCGGGATCGGGCAAGGAAGGGAGAGAGCGTGCGGGAACAAAGGCGGGCGAACCAGCACCAGAGAGAGAGAGAGAGAGACAACACCGGAGAGAGAGAGAGAGGAGAATGAGAGAGCGAACAGAAGCGGGATCGGCAAGGAAGGGAGAGGGCGAGCGGGAGCAAAGGACAGCCTTATGTACGGGAACCCGTACAGAAGGAAAGAGCCTAGAAACAGGGAAAGCCTAAGCGGGCTGAGTACTAGAAAGGAAGTATCAAAGGACCAAGCTCAAGGAGCGGCACTGCAGGCGAAGTTAGCGAAAGGCTGACAATGCGAGTTGCAACGCACAGCGTTGTGGGCGTGGCTGCCTTTTAAAGGAAAAGGACCAAAAAAGACTAGAACGGTAAGGACCGCAAGGAGCCTAAACTAGCCTCCATCTTTTCCACAGTGTCCAGGGTCGCGTTGTGACAGTATGCCCCCTTCCCAGCTGGGATCCCCCGGGCTTACCCGGATGACAGCGGTGAAAAAGACGTAACAAGCGAGGGGCATGGATGTGGCTACTAGGTTCCCAGGTTCGCTCTGCAGAGGAATACCCCTTCCAATGTACCAGGTACTGAATAGTACCATGTCTGTAGCGAGAATCCACCAGCCTCTCCACCTCGTATTCCTCAGGTTCTGGGTTATCTGGAATTGATGAGCGTGGCACTGTCCGACCATGTGGGTCCGATAGATAGGCCTTGAGAAGGGACGTGTGGAACACTGGATGGATGCGCTTCATACTGTGAGGAAGTTTCAAGCGAAAGGCCACCGGATTGATATGTGAGGAAATGGGGAAAGGCCCAATGAATCTGGCAGAAAACTTCCCTGGGTGTAACCAGCGTGGCAAGAATTTAGTGGACAACCACACTTTGGTGCCGACCGTCCATTTGGGGTTCTGAGATCTCTTCCTGTCGGCGTACTTCTTTTGGAGCTCCCTGCTAGTCTCCAAGTTCTTCTTAGCCTCCCCTTGTATACGTCTTAGTTCACTAAGCCTTTGGTCAACCGCTGGGACAGCAGTCGATGGTATTCCGACCAAGGGGATATGCATGGGATGAAAGCCATAGGAGAAAAAGAATGGACTGGTTCCTAAGGAAGAGTGTACTGTGTTATTGTAGGCGAATTCCGCTGTGGAGAGAAAAGACCTCCAACTCTCCTGTTCTTGACCACAGAAACAACGAAAGCACTGCTCTAAAGTGGAGTTCAGACGCTCAGTTTGTCCGTTACTCTGGGGGTGATATCCAGAAGAGAGAGCTCTACTGATCCCCAGAGTCTTGCACAGTGTAGACCAGAAACGAGAAGTGAATTGAGAGCCTCTGTCGGAAACAATAGTTTGGGGTAGACCGTGAAGCCTAACTACATCTCTCAGAAAAACCTCTGCCAATTCCGGAGCCGATGGTAGGCCAGGTAGAGGAGAAAAGTGTGCCATCTTACTTAGGGAATCTACGTTAACCATGATGGCGGTAGAGCCCCTAGAGAGAGGAAGATCCACGATAAAATCAGTAGAAATGTGTTCCCAAGGACGTGTTGGCAACTGTCCTTGTTGAAGGAGACCCAAAGGGCGATGCGTAGAGGGCTTACTGGAGGCGCAAATAGGACAGGCAGCTACATAAGCCTTTACATCCTTGGCCAAAGTGGGCCACCAGAAATACCTTGATACCAAATTGGTCGTGGCTCCTTGCCCCTTGTGGCCAGCAGAAGGTAGATCGTGACACCAAGACAATGCTTGAATTTGAAGCTCTTTAGACGGAAGGAACAGGGTGTCCTTGTAAAAGTACACTGTTCCTCTCTTCACCAATGAAGACAGATGGTCGTTGGGTATCGGGGTAGAACCAGTTGTACGTTCAACCTCTTGTAAAAATGAATTGACCGCTCCTAATATCTTCTTTCCCGACAGAATCTCCTCAGACTTGATTCCGTCTACTGGGCATTCCTCTCCTAGGCTCCGGGATAAGGCATCAGCCAACACATTCTCCTTCCCTGGAAGATACGTGATGTCGAAGTCAAACTGGGAGAAGAAATAGGCCCACCGGGCATGTCTGGAATTGCGACACTCCATATGTTGGAGTACCTTAAGGTTCCGATGATCCGTTCTCACCAGAAACGGATGGGCAGCCCCCTGTAACAGGTGCCTCCACTCAACACAAGCCTGGCGGATGGCCAACAATTCCCGTTCCAACACCGAGTAGTTTCTTTCACTCGGGGTGAGAGTCCGGGAGTAGTACGCCACCGGGTGTTCGATACCATCCTTACCGGACTGTAATAAGGCTGCCCCTATGGCACCTCCAGAGGCGTCCGTTTCGACCACAAAGGGAAGGGACTGATTGGGTTGAACGAGGATGGGCGCAGTGGTGAAGGCTTCTTTAAGTACTTGAAAGGCTCGTTCTGCCTTCGAATCCCATACAAATTCTTGACCCTTCTTTAGTAAATTAGTAATAGGTAGCACGATCTCCGAGAAATTTGGGATAAAGCGTCTGTAGAAATTCGAGAGACCCAAGAACCTCTGTACATCCTTAGGGCTGCTGGGAGTGGGCCAAAGAAGTACCGCTTTCACCTTCTCGGGATCCATCTGAACTCCCTCTTTGGAGAGAATAAAGCCTAGGTAGGGAACGGACGAGGATTCGAAGATGCACTTTTCTGGCTTTAACAATAGATGATTCTCTTGAAGTCTTCTTAACACCTGCTCCACGTGTCTATGATGTTCGGCCGGAGAGGAAGAGAAGACAAGAATGTCGTCAAGATAGACTACTACAAAAGAATAAAGCAGGTCTGAGAAAATCTTGTCCACAAACCGTTGGAAAACCGCCGGAGCGTTTACCAGTCCGAAGGGCATCACTCAATATTCGAAGTGTCCCAGAGGAGTTCTGAAGGCGGTTTTCCACTCATCTCCCTCCTTGATTCTCAACAGATGGTAGGCACCTCGAAGGTCGAGTTTGGTAAAATGTTTGCCCCCTCAACAGCTTCCAGCACTTCCTTTATAAGAGGCATGGGATATCTGTCTCTTATTGTCAAACAGTTCAAACCACGGTAATCAATACACGTCTCAATTCGGAGGTCCCTTTCTTGGGTATGAAGAACATAGATGCTCCGGCAGGGGAGCGTGACTCTCTGATGAGACCGTTCTGAAGGTTCGCGTCCAGATATTCCTTAAGGGCCCTTCTTTCCGGGAGAGACATGGGATACATTCGGCCGAAAGGAACGGAAGCACCTGGTTTTAATTCAATGGAGCAGTCTTCAGGCCGATGAGGAGGTAAAGAGCGTGGTAATTCGTCTTCAAAAAGTTCAGCGTATCGTTGGTAGCAGAGCGGCACCATCTGCACCACTGAGGCGGACTTGGGAGTGGGGATTCCCTTACCAGGAACCGGATTGGTCTGGAGAAGGCAGGAAGAAGTGCAGAATAATGATGAAAAGCTGATAGTGTTGGCTGACCAATCTATAGTAGGATTATGCTTACGTAGCCATGATATACCCAGTATTACTGGGAAGTGTGCAGCTCTTATCACATCGAAAACAATCTGTTCTTGGTGTTGAAAAAGAAGCATAGTAGCGGGTATGGTTTCTTGTACAATAGGCCCGGAGGAGAGTGGAGTTCCATCCACTCCTTCTACGGGTAAGGAACTGCTCTTCTGCAAAAAAGGCACCCCCTGATCTTGAGCCCATTGGACATCGATGAAATTACCCGCAGCACCGCAGTCCAACATAGCCAAGACCTCTACGGTGGGATTGGGCTCGAAAGTGAGATGAATGGTGAATACCAGCAATCTATTGTCATCTTCGATAGCCTTCTGACAAGTAATGTTGCAGGGATTGGTCGTCTCTGCCCGGTTCTTATCCCTGCTCAAGACCGAGGAGAAGCGTTTCCCGAACGTCTTGGAGGTACTTCAGGGCAATTCCGGAGCAAATGCTTAGAAGATCCACAGTACATGCACAGACCCAGATCTCTACGTCTCTTTCTCTCCTCTGGAGTCAGAGGGCCTCTAGTAGTTCCGATCTGCATTGGTTCTTCAGTCTGGTTCCGATTTGGAAGAGGAACCGGAGTAGTGCTGGCAGAAGGAAGGTTTCGGAACCTCCTCCTTTCTTGTCTTCGCTCTTGAAGTCGGTATTCCAGCTGAAGAGTCAGGGTCACTAGTTCTTGGAAGGAGGATGGACGAGCCACTCTGGCTAGTTCGTCTTTGAGATCGTCATGGAGTCACCGGCGAAAGAGGGTTTGTTGAGCCGAATCAGGCCATCCTGCATCCTTTGCCAGTCTGATGAAAGCAGAAGCAAAAGTTTGAACATCTTGATTCCCTTGACGAATGTCCAAGAGGGCTTCATAAGAGGAAAACAGAACCTCAGGTCTGTCGAATCTGACTCTATTCTGCTGGGTAAACAGAGAATAATCGTTGACTGCTGGATCGGATTGGGATATCAACGGGGTGGCCCAAGCCAAGGCGTTTCCGACGAGATTAGCATCGAGGAAACCAACCTTGGACCTGTCTAGTTCGTAGGCCTTTGGTCTAAAAGTGAAATAGACCATGCAAGCATCCAGGAATTCCTTCAAATGCTTCGGATTGCCATCATATTTTCCAAAAGAGAATGACTGTGGAGGCAAGTCGCCCCGAGTATCATCTCGTACTGCGATCTGTTGTCGTAGACTGACATTTTCGGTTCGGAGATTCTGTACTTCAGTCTGAAGGCCTTGGATTGCAGCTACCATCTCCTGGATCTGTTCTAGGGAGGCCATGTTGACTTGTTGGCGTTGCAAACTGTCAGAATCGGAAGCTACCACCCTCGAATGCTCCTCACCTGACTCCTTAGAGGAATCCTCCTGGGTTGATGTCTTTGGTCTTCTCCCTTCCTTCTTGATCTCCTGCGGTTCTTCGTCCGCCTTAGTGCTCTTCCTTTCCTTCTTTTCCTTCTTGTGCTCGTAGAGATAGGGACGAGCTCCGCTTGAGGCCACCCTGACAGTGGTAGGAACAAGCTGTCGGGTGGACCCAGGGGAGCCAGTCCCGTAATACCAGGGAAAAAGCCAGTGACGGCAGAAAAAACCCTGTAGATGGCGAGCCCTTGCTGGCAGGGAGTGTGTCAGAAGTGGAAGAGGCTGGTGACTTGTATACGGTAACCGTACTTGAATCCAAGTATTTCCAGACGAGGTAGACTGGTGTCGAGCAGGATAGGGCGAGAGTCCACTGCGATCCAAGGAGGGCAAAGCGGAGGCAGCACAAGAGCTGTCAGCAAGGAAGGTAAGTCTATACTGCAGGTAAGAGTGAGAGAGTGGAGAATGAGAGAGCGAACAGAAGCGGGATCGGGCAAGGAAGGGAGAGAGCGTGTGGGAGCAAAGGCGGGCGAACAAGTGCCAGAGAGAGAGAGAGAGAGAGAGAGAGAGAGAGAGAGACAACACCGGAGAGCGAGAGAGAGAGAGAGAGGAGAATGAGAGAGCGAACAGAAGCGGGATCGGGCAAGGAAGGGAGAGAGCGTGCGGGAGCAAAGGCGGGCGAACCAGCGCCAGAGAAAGAGAGAGACAACACCGGAGAGAGAGAGGAGAAAGAGAGAGCGAACAGAAGCAGGATTGGGCAAGGAAGGGAGAGAGCGTGCGGGAGCAAAGGCGGGCGAACCAGAGAGAGAGAGAGAGACAACACCGGAGAGCGAGAGAGAGAGAGAGGAGAATGAGAGAGCGAACAGAAGCGGGATCGGCAAGGAAGGGAGAGGGCGAGCGGGAGCAAAGGACAGCCTTATGTACAGGAATCCGTACAGAAGGAAAGAGCCTAGAAACAGGGAAAGCCTAAGCGGGCTGAGTACTAGAAAGGAAGTATCAAAGGACCAAGCTCAAGGAGCGGCACTGCAGGCGAAGTTAGCGAAAGGCTGACAATGCGAGTTGCAACGCACAGCGTTGTGGGCGTGGCTGCCTTTTAAAGGAAAAGGACCAAAAAAGACTAGAACGGTAAGGACCGCAAGGAGCCTAAACTAGCCTCCATCTTTTCCACAGTGTCCAGGGTCGCGTTGTGACAAAAATCCATGAACAGCATGATAAAAAGAGAGAACCAGAAGAAGCAAGAAAAGTGGTAAAACAGAAGAGAAAGCATAGTGTTCCAGACCTCCTAACAATCAAATTATTGAACGCTATGTTAATCTTATATCATTTTCGACAAATCACTGCAACAGTGAACATTTTCGTCTTATATCTTAAGGAATAATTCTGTTTATACACTGACCGATTTTTAACTTAAACAGTATCTTTGCTATTCCACTATGGGTCTCATTATGACCCTGGCAGTATGGGGTAAACGGCGCCGTAAAAGGTGCCGGCGCCGTTTACCCCATACCGCCTCATTACGAGGTCCCCTCGCGGGACCCAGGAAGCATTGCCTGGTCAAACCGGGCGTGCTTACCGGGTCCCGCAAGGGGAAGAGGGAGCAAACAACGGGCCAACTTGTAATGGGCCGTTGTTTGCTCCCTCTCCCATTCCCATTCAGCCCTATGGGGGCTGAAATGGGAATGGGGAAGGACCGGGTCCGGGTCGTTGGAGGGAGGAATTACCGGGCCTTCTGAACTCGGAATGGCCCGGTTATTCCTCATTCTGAGGACCCAGACCCGGATGCGGTTTCGGCGGCAGCCATGCCGCCAATAGCGGCATGGCTACCGCCGAACTCGTAATGAGGGCCTATGTAGTCAAATTTTCATCTTAATTAAGACGTATAGCAGTTTTTCCACATATGCCCGATTCTTCTTCATATTTGGCCTTACATAATCTTGACATGTTGAGAACTCCTAGTAAATTTAATTTTGAAAATGCTCAATACTTTATGAGCTTTGATTACATTTGTGTGACTTTTGTTAGTCTCACCAGTGGCAACAACGTCACCAAATCAATTACTGCTAAATGGATTGTTTCTTGCATTTCCAAGTGTGTGGCTATTTTCTCTTTGAAAGAGTTTGTGACTATTCCAGCGCAACCGGGACTGGATTACTGGCTTTCCAGAGGCATGCACCTTTGGAAATGTGCAGGACAGCCATGTTGGCCTTCTGCTGACATTGCTTACTTTACCTTTCATGCAGAAATGAGTCTTTCTTTCAAAGAGGATAGTTTCCACAATTTGTGTATTTAGTGCACATGTAGTCACCTAACCCAAGTGACACCTTGGAAAGGCAGGACATTTCTTCACGTTGATTCAAGCACCTATAGACCATGCTCCTATTCTCCCACACCCAAACTCGTCCAATAGCATATGCTATATCACCTCAATGTTATGGCAGAGCACCTTAGCATAACTAGGGTGTAACAGGTGGTGGTGTACATTGGCAGACAGAGGCTGCGTCTTTTTTCACCCAGACGGACACTACAGCATGCAAGGATTCTAAATGATTAAAAACAACACTCTTAGAGCAGACTTCACTTGTGGCCTGCTTTTACAAGGTTCACAACCATTGCCCCAGAATCTCCAACCTGGTCGTATCACCTGGCTACTTCGAAGTGGCAGTTCTATCTCATCAGAGATTTAAAATTCCATAGGGTGCAGCCAATTGTAATAAACTTAAATCTGCCATTTATTCTTGAGGTAGGTTTTCATTCTCCAGCATGGGGTCTGGCATGAATTCACATGCTCATGAATGTTCCCTCTCCCTAAGCCCCACCTCTGGCAGCCATCTACAGATTTTTACCGCACGTTCAAGTGTTGGGAGTCCTTGTGGTTTGCTTTCTGAGCTGATCTACATTTTTCATGCTTTTTCGTGTGCTCTTCCTCTACATTGGCCAACAAGCAGGGATCCATTTGTTGGTGAATTATAACGCCCCTCAAGGGCAGAATCGTTGAAGTTTCATCGAAGATTCCTGAAGGCCATTGAGCCTACTCCACACTCCAGATGATGTCGGAGGAGAAGGATGGAAGCTCCCCTTTCAAACTCTGCTCCAGCTGGGGACTGCGGAACGTGTTTGCTGAGGACAAACACCTTCAATGTCTCTATTGTCTCCATCCAGATCACAAGGAAGCGGATTGAGAAATCTGCCTCGGGTTCTCCAAGCGAACAGTGAAAGATCGTCACAGCAGACTGGCGGCTTAGATCAGCACCAAGGCCTCAACCCCCTGGGAAGCAGGGGCATGCCTCACCCAGGACCGGCCGGTCCCAAGAGCAGGCTTCTAAGTCCTTTGAGGGCGCTCCATCAGTGGGAGCCCAAGACAAGGCCATGCACTGCGATTCTGTTTCCATGGGGGGGGTGCGGCACAATCGGGCCCCGCGACGGGCAGGGCGCGCTAATCTTCACCATCTCCAGCCATCGGCTAAACCAGCAAATTTGCGGGAAAAGCCAGAGAAGACGAAGGCACAGGAAAAGACTGACCTGCCCCAGAAGGCCCAGACGGAGTCATCATCGACGATAGAGTTGGTGGCGGCCGCCCTCTCGAAGGAAGACGTCTCAACTTTCTGTCCTCCATGAGGGAAGGTGGCATCGGACCATGCTGACAGATGGGGAACAGTGATACTGACAGATGGGGAACAGTGTCTGCCTCTGTCGTCGTGGCAGGTTGAAAGCCACCAACCTTCGTCTGGAGGTCCGGAAGAGGGTTTCTGGACATGCCCTTCGAATGGGACAACCTTTTTGGGAAGGTCCTCGACAAGTCGTTGCAGGCCATTAAGACCGACACTGAGACGGCCCGTGTCTTCGGCACTCTTCAACACCACCCATCCTTTCGTGCCTCCGGCGGAAAATCTGGCAGATCGTCAAAGGGTTTCGATGGAATGGTCCTCGTCATACTGTCAACCCTCCTGATCAACGACCCAGGAGGCCTACAGAGGCCGTTCCAAGGCTTTTGGTTGAGGTGGCTGATGCCTTTGTCGTTCCCAAGGAGGAACGCAGGCCCCGAAGCAAGACTGAACCGGCCATGACGTCGGGCCCCCACCCATGCACCCCGGTGAAAGACCGGCTGGCAGGCTTTGTCAGCGAGTGGAAGAAGATCTCCACCAACCGATGGGTGCTGGACGCTCTCACCCTCAGACACACTCTAGAGTTCCAGCAGAAGTGTCTGCGGGTACCTCTGGTGGGCCGGCAGGAGCAGCACATCCCTCAGCTCCTGCAGGAAGTACGGGCAATGATAGGAAAAGGGGCGATAGAGCTAGTTCCAAAGTGACTCCGAGGTGCCCGAGTCTACTCGAGACACTTTTTGGTAAAGAAGAAGACTGGGGGCTGGAGGCCCATTCTAGACCTACGGCGTCTCAACAAATACCTGAAGTCCCAAAAATTCAGGATGCTCACTTTGCAGCATGTGCTCGGCCACCTGGAGGAAGGAGACTTCTTGACTTTGCTGAATCTGGAGGACGCATACTTCCACGTCCCCATTCACGAGAAGCATCAGAAGTTCCTGCGCTTCGTAGTACAGGGAAGGCACTACCAATTCAAGGTCCTCCCCTTCGGACTGAAGTCGGCACCCAGGGTTTTTACGAAGTGCCTGGCGCCAGTGGCAGCCCATGTCCGTCTACAAGGGATACATTTGTACCCGTACCGCAACAACTTACTCATCCGGGCCAAGTCAAGAGAAGTAGCCGTTGAACACACGGAGAGGACCGTCCGGCTACTGATGGATCTGGGGTTCTCTGTCAACTATCCAAAGTCCTGCTTGATATAATCGCAGAACGCGCTGTTCCTGGGGGAGCTGCTGACAATGTTTTGGGCCCTCAAGTCATTCTTTCCGTCCCTCAAGGGCAAGGTGGTGAGTGTAAGTGGTGAGGGTCTTCATAGACTATACCACCATGATGTTGTACATCAGGAAGCAGGGAGGCACCAGATCCCCAGCACTCTCCAGAGAGGCGCAGCACTTGCGGCACTAGGCTGTTGCCCAAAAGATGTTCCTAATCTCTTTTCACCTGGAGGGAGTCAAGAACACTATTGCCGACTCCCTCAGCAGGGAGCTGCGCTCTTCCCACGATCAAGTTGACAGCCTCTTCCTCAAATGGGGCAGACCACAGATCGAAGATTCACCAGCAGGTTCCACCTGTCGAGGAGCATGGGGGACATGTTTTCCTTCCCGTGGGAAGGCCTCTTCCTGTACGCGTTCCCTCAGTTGCCTCTCCTGCTGCGTGTCATCAATCAACTCAAACGGTGCCGATGCAGGATGATCCTCGTCGCCCCGACATTGGCCGAGGCAGATTTGGTACCCGGATCTTCTCAGCCTTTCAACGTCGCGCCCGGTCAAGCTGCCAGTGGTCGCGGGTCTGCTTGCCAGAGAAGGAGGCGCAATCCTACATCACAATCCAGGATCGCTGAACCTGAAAGCTTGGCTCCTGCAGCCTTAGAGTTCGAAGGGTATTAGCTACAGGCGGACTGCCGGGAGGTCGTTGCCAGGGCCAGAGCATCGTTGACTATGAAGTGCTAACGGCACAAGTGAAAAAGTTTTGCAACATGGTGCCGTACGCAGAAGATCAATATAGGCCTCTATCAAGGTGCATCTGGCGGCTATCTCCAGCTACACCAGGTCTCCAGGACGGTCTTCTCTTTGGTCCCATCGTCTCGTCAAGGAGTTCCTCAAGGACTGTTTTGATCGTTTCCTGCTTGTTAAGGCGCCGGCCCAAGCGTGGGAACTGAACGTGGTACTGACGAGGTTGATGGGGGGGCCTCCTTCATGTCTATGCATCAGGCCTCTCTCGTTCCTTTCGTTGAACGTGGCTTTCCTCGTGCCCATCACCTCTGCCAGGATGGTAGGTGAGATGCATGCCCTATCCTGCAAACAGCCTTAATTGAGGTTTCACGACACAATTGTGGTGCTGTGGATGCACCCTTCTTTTATGCCAAAGGTTCAGTCTTAATTCCACCTCAACGAGCCTGGTGTTGCCTGTATTCTTTCCGAAACCTTCCTCGCCAGCTGAGAGGGCTTTACACTCGCTGGATGTGGCTCGTGCTCTGAGGCTCGATGTCGCACGCAGAAAGAGTTTCCGGAAGACGTCTCAACTATTCGTGAACTTTGGTCCTCTCAACCATCGGAAGGCCTAATACAAGGCTTCCATCTCCAGGTGGCTCTCTGGCTGTATCACACACTGTCACTGGTTGGCAAAGTGACCGCGGCCCGGCCATTCAAGAGCCATTCCACCAGAGCGATCGCATGCAACGACGACGTTCCTGTCTGGTGTGCCCCTGCTGGACATCTGCAGGGCTGCTATGTGGAGGTCCATACACAACTTCACAAGATTCTACATCGACAGGGATTCCAGAGAGGAATCCAGCCTGTTCTGGAGGTAAGAGTGACTGCTTCTGTTGAGCCTTGCCACCTCCCGTGGTTGTGTAATGCTGTACTGCTATGTATTCTTTATTCATGAACATGTGAATCCATGCCAGACCCCATGCTGAAAAAGGAACAAGTTACTTACCTGTAACTATTGTTTTCCAGCATGGGTCTGGCATGGATTCACATGCAAACCCTTCCACCATCCCCTCTGCGGCTCTTCTTGGTCATACTGCCACTTTACGTACTTACCAAATCTGAAGATGGCTGCCAGAGAAGGGGCCTAGGGAGAGGGCAGTTATTGGCTGTGGGCAGTATGGCCCAGAGCTCAGTGTTTGGTTTAGAGGAGAAATACAGTTTGAAAGTGAAACTGTTTTTCTTTTACCTAGGATTCCCGTCCTGACGACGGGGAGTATTCCGGAGCATGTGAAACCATGCCAGATCCATGCTGGAGAAATATAGTTACAGGTAAGTAACTTGTTCCATCCTAGTCCTTCTGTTCATGCCCCATTCATGACATTTATTATCTGTAGCAGTGCAAACTAAATGTACAAGTTTAGGCTAGCACTCATTCTTCCCTGTTAGTCTCTTGCTCATGATCTGTGTAAAAGTAGCTGCTGGATAGACATGTCCACTTCCAATCTGGGATATTTCCTTAGGTTATATGATGTTTGTCAAATGACCAAAACAATGTTTTAAAGAGGATTCGAAAAAATGTAAAATCCATAGTGGTGCTTCACTGTAACATCCGTACATGTATTAATTGGTCCACAATGTTTTGTTTATGTGGGCTATTTTAATTCTTATCTTGGTGAGAATGAAAAGTATATTTTTAAGTTTCTCATTAATGCAAGATACCTTTCAATGTGCTGCATGCTTTTTCCCCGTGTTAACAGGTACAGAGACCTCACTGTGGTGTCTGATCCAAATGCATTGCCACCGCAGTGCACTCCGAATATAGACGGGCCGTGCGCGAAGTCTGTCCAGCGGGAGCAGTCCCTGCACTCCTTCCACACGCTCTTCTGCAGGCGCTGCTTTAAATATGATTGTTTCCTACATCGTAAGTTTACACACCGAAGCTTGGCGTACCTCTGACACCAAAATCAAAGTAAACAATTTCTGATACCCTGCACATACATTTGAACGTACTAGCGTCCCTGTAATAATCAACTTGCTGTGATTGCTCAGTTGTGGTGGTGGTTCAAGTGACATGGCTTTCCACTTCCCGAGAACCACTTGTAGCTCCCAACCTTGTTTAACTGAATAGGAGATGCTGAGGGTCCTGCTAGAGGGCAATGTAAGCTGACCATTACTACCTGTGCATGTTTCAAAGTATAGTAGAAGCTTTCCTTTCTGTCACACAGTTAACTTGAATGCTGTACTAGCTGACACCTGTCATTGCCAGTATAAGTACTGTTCCAGTTACTAAAAGGCCTAATAGCAAAGGTTTGAGGCGTGATAACCAACATTACGGATAGCAGAGGGACAATAAACCGACCAGATGGTTAGGGTATCGTGGATTCCAGCCTTTCTGGTTTGTTTGGTGCCTCGCTGACATCCGGAATACCTAGCATATTTGATTGCCCACAACCATATGGTCTCCATTGACTTTAGAGAACAGAGATTTCACTCCACTAACATAATTATGAAGTGTTGTGAATCTCTATGCTAAATAGTTATGCAGTCCTTCTTGGGGGCCAGGGCGAAGATATTTTCTGCCCTAGCGAAAGTAACATTTTGCAACACAGTGCCCTTTGCCAGCCCTTTGGATAGAGCCTGTGTACTTGCCTGTTTTACTCACTAAGAGTAAATCCTCCGATCCAAAAAATCAGGGAGTAATAGATAGGCAGTAGTCTGCCCCATGTTGCTGCTGGCACTGGTTTGCTGTGATCAGACCAGAGGCATCAAAGAGGATTGTTACGAAGAGGATATCTATTGTATTATCTTATCTTATCTTATCTTAAAAGGGCCTACACGATATTTTTTTAAATTATCTTGTCATGTATGGTAATTGCTGGGCACACAAAATATGTGCTACAATGAAAAATACCCATGTTTGAAATAAAAATGTCGTTTTAGTTGGCCAAGAATACCCCGGTCCACTGTTAAAAATATGTTTGTACTTTTTCAATAATCCTTTTATTCCCAACTTCCATAAGAAGGGAGATTAATATCCCATATCCCATTCTTATCTGTATCCCTGCTCCTGGCTAGGGACACATATTTGATGTGTTTAGGGCAAGTCTGATGCCCCCTCTTGGTGACCACTCAAGCAGCTGCATTGTGCATTGCCTTGCAAAAGGGGGCTGCCACCTTTTGTTCTTCAGATGTTTTGGACTTCAGTGTTATCAGCCCTAACCAGCATAGTCAGTGGTGAAGGATCATTTGAGGCCTAGTCAAAACATCTGGTGATCCGTAGATTGCAGACCCCTGCAGTATAATCATATTGAGTTGTGGCATTTTCATTCTGATGCCACCCAGACTAAATCTACACCATAACATTGGCATGCTTATCTAGATGTGAGCTCAGTTCCCAGTGAAGCATACACCATGCTTGCTTTGGTGGTTGCTGATTCACTGAAACATTGATTAAATCTCAATGCCTTGACTATGACACCAGCACAGTCCGGTTCTGTGTAAGCATCATATATGTTGTTTCATATATTCCAGCCTTCCACGCCAGCCCCAATGTGTACAGACGCAGGAACAGAGAGATCAAGATCGATACGGAGCCCTGTGGTGGGCACTGTTTCTTGTGGCTGGTACGTCTCTATGCATCACTGTTGGCCCTGTCCAACACAATCAACGAATTAGCTGGCAAATGTCGATAACATAGGTGTAATGTGCCCACCCTAAAACCAAAGTTGGTTGAAAATGCACTCCCTGCTGAGATCTGTTTTCATTCTGGTGTTTGTTTTCTACATTCTGCTTGGGTTTTTTTTCTTAATCTATAGTGACCCTGCAGACCAGTCATGAAATCCAGCAACTGCAACTCAGCTTGTCTTCTTTCTAAAGTAGATCCTCTGAGTACTGTAAAATTGGACAAAAGTAGCACCCTGTTATTTACAGTTCTGCAAAACCTGCAATAGTTTGTGCTACATAGAAATCAAGTAAATATTATTTTGTTATTTTTCTTCAAGATCCTTTTATTGGAGAATAACATCAATAAAACCCCTTACTAAAAGCATACAATTTAAGTGATATGTTCATACTTTACACACGAGAATATTATTAAAAGTCAACTCAAAGCGCCAAAAATCAACATGTAGACTTTGACAAATCTATTAGTACATCAGAGGGTTTAGCGTTGTGTTTCTCTGCTATGCCTATCCCCCACTCACACTGAGATTAAGGGGCGAGGGATGGAGGGATCTTGAAATGGAGCTGGGAAATATATTAGTGACAAGGTTCATCAATATGGTGAAGTAAAGGTAAAAGAATTAGGATAGTTGAAAATCAAAGGCAAAATGGAAGACTAAAATTATTTTTATTGGGCCTCATTAGTATGGCGGTGCAGCAAAAGTGACGATAACAGATTTACAACACTTTACTGCCTGCCATATTCTGCGTTTGGGGGTCAAGACGGGGGAAAACATCTGGGATTTGGTTGGAGATTTTCCTCCACGTTACCTGCGAAACCAAAGAATTTACGTGCATGGAATTACCGCACATAAATGCTTCCTTACTCGCTGTTTTATTTTAGGTGTATTTGTGATTTCTTTAAAAAAATATCACATCACTCTTAGTTTTATATGCAATATGTTCTACCAGTGATGTTATCAATGGTGTTGTCAGTAATCTCTCAAACTTCTCATTGGCTGCACAATGGAGGCTGTGAGTTAAGGTGGCAAAGCTTCCAACACCTGCTGAATTTCAGAGGTTTTGTTAGGGACGAGTTTCTTTTTGCACCTTTTCCTCCATAGGTTTCTATGGTACATCCTTTATTCTTGCTCGTTTTGAACCCTTTGCTGACTTTTTGGAGGTAAGTAAATCCTTCTACTTTACTTATATTGCCTGGTTTGCTCATTTGTATGGGTAAACGGACTACTTCCTAACACTGTGAGTACTGAGAGACTCTGGGCCTTATTATAAGTATGGCAGTAAGGCCACAACGGCGCCGGTAGCGGTACCGGCGCCGTTGCTACCGTACCGCCATACTACGAGTTGTGCTTGCGGGTCTCGCTCTGCCCGCCAGGTCCGACGCATCCAAGCTCCCCATTCCCATTTAGCCCTATGGGGGCGAATGGGGATGGGGAGTCCCTTATTGCCGGCACCCGGGAATGGGCAATTACCGGGTCCGCCGAACTCGGCATGACCCGGTAATTGCCCATTCGCAGGTGCCGGTAAAATCACAGGTTTGGCGGCAGCCGTGTCTTTGATACAGGCACGGCTACCGCCAAACCCGCAATGAGCCCCTCTGTCACTCTATGAATTCTTATATTGTTAAAATTACACACATCATCTTAATGTAAAGGGCAGTTAGGATACTTTGTATTCTTCTATCTTTTTTATATGTTTTCTTGGTTACTTTTCATGTGTCCCTCAAACCAGCTGGTGGCAGTTGTGATATTTTTACCTTTTTTGTGTTATTTTACTTGTGCTCTTATGCAATTACTACTAATGGCTACTAAAGGTGGACGTGCTACAAGGTTTTGTGCTTATTCTTTGGATTGTTGTTCTTTGGCCTACTTCCTGCCTTCTCAGGTCAGGAAATGCCTTATACGGAAATCCCTTTCCCGGGGAAAACGGTGGCTTTCGCGGACTAGGGGGTGTTTTGTCTGTGAGCCAGAGAAGGGGGTTGGACTGTCTAGTCCAAATCCACATCTTTGATGCCAGATAGTCTTCTGCTTGGCAGATGTGATATCCATGGTTGGCTCACCTGGATGGCAACATTTACAATTAAACACTGCCTGCCTTGTGAGCATGGTGGACAGCGTTTACTTATTTGCACGACGGAGTACAAATGTGCAGGGCAAAAGGTGGAGTACACACGTGTACGCCACCTTTTGCCCTGCACATTTGCACTCCGCCATGCAAATTACCAGAATTTGGTGGCTAGGAGCCACCTATATGTATGTCTGCATGTAACAGCTCTCCATCGCCAAATTACGAGTTCATTTAAAATGAGCTGCTCAGTGCCTTCCCTGTTCACTATACTAGTGTGGCCTCCCAAAATCCTCCAACCAGGGCTCATTTTGTAAATCTAGCTTAATTACTTTCAATGGTTTTGTTATGTTAGATCTCCCACCAGATATACTACTAGTTTTGTTTTATTTTGCTATCCTTACTTCCCTATGCAATGTTATCAGTGTCTTCTTAAGCTGTGCACCAAGGGTTACAATTCTGTGGCCTCTTGCCACGATAGTGGTCATGCTCAGCTGGCACTTTGCCTGGTTCATGGCCTTTGCCCATGCTCTACTTTGCTCCCAGTGAGCAAGAAGGACTGGGAGGAGTAAGAGAAAGAGAGCATGGGATAAGAAATACCATGAGGCACTGGGACGAGGATGAGCATGAGGGTCTGAGTAAAGGGAGAAGACTGTGATGAGGAAGAAGAAATACTTAGGCATTGAAGAGGAAAGACTGGGATGAACTATAGGGACTGGGCCAGGAAGGGGGATGAGAGACTTGGAAGAGGATGAGGGACTGGGACACAGAAGAGCATGTGGGACGCAGAAGAGGAAAGAGGACTGAGGGAACAGAGAGGATTAGGGACTGGGGCAAAGAGGAGCTTGTGTGGCTAGGACATAGAAGAGTCACTGGGACAAGGACAATTGATTGGGATGAGGAGGACAAGGGACCGGGATGAAAAAGGGGGATTCACAAGGACTGAGATGAGGAAATGAATGAGGAATGGGATGTGGAATAAGAAGGAGGACTGGGATGCAGAAGAGGATGCATGACTGGAAGATCATGAGAGACTGCTATGACAGAGCATAAGAAATTGGGATGAAGGAGGTTGTAGAGGAAGATCCAAATGCCTCTACCGGAAGTCCCGCCCCTACTTTGCTTATATGTTGGAAGCCAGAAATTGCAAAATGCACAACGCTGATAATGGTACCTATCCCACGAAGAATCCTCAAAACAAGGTATCCATTAAGAAAGCCCTACATGATGTACCCGCTGAGAAATGACAGTCTCTTAAAGGAGGTCCCTGAAGAAGTGTGAAGTGACAAAGGCAAGAGACTGGTGACGTCACATGAAGCAGAGGTAACGCACCAAGAAGAAATGCCAAGGAAGAAAGTATGTAGACATTATAGAATCTGTTGACGAAGTAAAGAATTGAGTAATATTTCATGTGTGGGAATGAAGATTGTATGTGCGAAGAGCACTGTAGAAAATGCAAATCATGAATGCTGGCTATACAAAGTGAATATACTGCAGGCGGTGCCGCCAATATATATATATAAGGGACGTTATGGATAAGTTGTGCTGTGAAAAACCTATGAAATTCAGTGAAAAAACTTTGTTAAAGGGACGTTATGGTTCAAAGTAAAACCGAAAAACCCCTGAAATTCGGCAGTTATGGTAAGATAAGCAACCATAACTCGCGCCACCGTGCACTGCTAACACTAACACCCAGGACATCAAAGATGACATCATAAATGTCATTGATGACATCACTGATGACATCACATGGCTGGCTCTCCCTTTTTTTCCTTTACTGACATATCTAAGCCACATAGTTTTCTTCAGTAACAGTCAGGAAGTAAAAATTGAAAAGGTACTATATTTGTAGACTTAGGGTCAAGTCAAATCATATGAAACATATACATAGCGGAAGACACAGGCTTGAAAGAGAGCAATCCTTTCTGTGCATGAAGATAATCATTAGGGTTATCAGCACTTTCTCATAGTTTTATTTTTATTACTCTACCTTCCCTATATATGCTCATGTTTGTATACATTATACTCGCTCTCCTTTCCTTTGGGTGCAGTCACATCACATGATACACATACATATGGTAAGTAGCAGCTTTGAAACAGCAATAGTTTCTCTGCATAAAGACAATCAGTTAGGTTATGAACTCTTTCTGCTACTACTTCTGCTTTTTTGTTTACTTCACTGTCCCTGTATATACTCATATTTGTATGTGTTGTTGTCTCTTTGTGTTTTGTCTGTAATAATTATGTATTAAGTGGGTTTTATTATCTACTTATTACATGTTTCACAGTACGCAAAACTCTAATAAGAAAGCAGTTATCATTTCACTATTCAACATGGCAAGATTATGAATATGTCACCTTCATCATGTATGCTGCACACACTGCCTGTTTCTGCATGAGTAGCTTAGTATACTGGATAGAACTTCATAATAGAATGCTATTTATATCAATGCATTGCTTAATGCACTAATTAGCTCATGATATTTATCCCAATGATCCTTGACAGTTTTTGGTCAGCATTATAAGAATCCCTTGTACAGAGTTTTTATGAAAAGTAAATGCACATGTGATGTCATCAGTGATGTCATCAATGACATTTGTGATGTCATCTTTGATATCCTGGGTGTTAGTGTTAGCAGTGCACGGTGGCGCGAGTTATGGTTGCTTATCTTACCATAACTGCCGAATTTCAGGGGTTTTTTGGTTTTACTTTGAACCATAACGTCCCTTTAACAAAGTTTTTTTCACTGAATTTTATAGGTTTTTCGTAGCGCAACTTAACCATAACGTCACTTTAACAAAGTTTTTTCACTGAATTTCATAGGTTTTTCGTAGCGCAACTTAACCATAACGTCCCTTTAACAAATATTTTTCACTGAATTTCATAGGTTTTTAGTAGCACAACTTAACCATAATATCCCTGACTTCATATACATGTAACATAGAACATACTGAACCCCCACGTAGTGATTTTGATGTCCGCGGACTACCGCCATATCCGCGGACATATCGAGAATCTAAGCGTGGTGAATGTAAATTTAAATAGTGTGCCCCATTTCCCCTTTGAAGTTGGCTCTGAAAAGAGCTGTTTTTTTTGTTTTTTTTACAGATGCTTGACAGACGCCTGTTATTTTGTATTTTTTTTCTTGTTTTTTTTTCTTACTTTACTCCTAAAATCTTCACATAACCTTATCCAAAGCAACCCTTACATTCCAAAATAGAAAGGCATTTCCCGTAAAAGATAAAGAGATGCCATCTTTAAAATTAACAGTATTACTGGCATCAATATTCTCATTATTACAGAAGAACATACCAGCTCTAAGCATGAAGGCACACATGCCTCGGTTGATGACACACCTAGCAATGTTTTGCTGAGGACAAAAAACTGAACTATTGTCCCATATTGCCCTAAGTAGTAATCCAGAAAAAATTACTTTCACATTTGGAAGGATCTTCATTACGGCTTGAACCAAGCGTTCCAAATCAGCCAACAAAATAGGGGCACTGGCGTTGCCCAAATGGAAAGCACCATAGTGCAAAACTACCACATGCGGACTGTTCATCGTGGCCATATCCTGACAAACTTGCACAATTCCCTGTACATTGCAATCAGGCACAGTGCTCCACACCACCTCCACTCCTTTCACATCAAAGTTCTTTTCAACATGCCTGCATCGAGCGTACTGTTGTAAACCATGCACACACATATCTCCAAGTACCAACACCCTGACCTTCTCTACTTCTGCCATCTTCACCACACACAGTCTCTTTCAACACAAATCCACAACCTCGACATCTGATTGGCTAATCCGTACAGTCTTCTTTCCATGTTGGATTTGCTGGAAAACCCCGGATGTAGCACGCCCTGTCCACGGACAGCCGAGGTGTCAGCGGACCGCGTAACTCTTCGACACCCCTTCTACCATTTCCACTTTACTCTGTGCCATTCCCTCATTGCATATAGCTAAGCAGTCACACAATACGAAGAACGTCCTCAGAACACCCCCATTTTGTTTATTTTCAAACATTTCAGGACAATTATCATTATTCAAAATTACAAATATTATACTTTCATCTTGTACGCTGCACACAATGCTATGTTTCTCCATTAGTAGCTCAGTATACTAGATAGAACCCCATAATACAATGCTATTTATATCAATGCATCGTTCAAAGCACTAATTACGGTATATTTATTGCAATGATCCTTGACACTTTTTTCGCAACATTATAATAAAAATCCCTAGTACACAAATTTCATGAAAAGTAAATGCACATGTGATGTCATCAGTGGTGCCATCAATGACATTTGCGATGTCATCTTTGATGTCGTGGGTGTTAGTCTTAGCAGTGCACGGTGGTGGCGCGAGTTATGGTTGCTTAGCTTACCATAACTGGCGAATTTCAGGGTTTTTTCGGCTTTACTTGGAACCATAACGTCCCTTAAACAAACTTTTTTTATTAGCACGCAAACAATATACAAAGATGTAGTGTAAACAGCAAGTTCTCACAGATGGCTTTACACAGAATGTTGCAAAGTAAGCATTTATGCTCGTTCACAGTGAAGGTCAGCTGCTTCCATTTTTTTCTCACGGCCCGGAGAGGCCCATGACTCCCAGTATAAGGTTCTATTTTTTTTTTTACCTTGACGGACAGAGATTGTGCTGAAAGACTTCTTTTGAAGAAGTGTAGCAAAAACGTAAGACACGATAAAGATGAAATTTCTGAAACGAAACCACTTTTGTATATTATATCACGTTGAGAAAGATCGTTGGCACACGCGGAGTCGTATTTTGGGACTGCACTACACTTGGACAATGGAAAATGCAATTATAATGTAACCCTGTAGATTATTTTATACCAGGATATAATAACAATAGTGTGGCATTAAAGCCCGGGCAAGTTGTACTTGTTCGTTCAATGTGACATATTGTTTTCTACCGCGCACTTTCAATGCCGAATTGATCCCCTGTTGTTTAGAGGGCTCTGAAAAAGGCAGACGACACAGGGTGGGTTAATAGAAATAATTTAACCGGTTTGTAGCCGGTCAAGCGCTCTACTCGCTGTGCCACTTCACTGTAGCCGGTCAAGTGGCACAGCGAGTAGAGCGCTCGCTTTGACATCCGTGCACAGCTTGCTAACGCAGGTTCGAATCCCGGCACGGCCAAACTCAGCCTTTCATCCTTCCGTGGTCGATAAATGAGCACCACACACCGTGGGTAATAATAAGCAGCGCTGAGATACCTGACGGTTCTTAGCGCTATATAAATGCGAAAATATTATTATTTTATTATTAACATACTCCGTTGCACTATCTTCGCTAGCAAATAGTTTCACACCCTAATAAATAAAATGAATATTTTTAATAAAGATCGGCTGGTGAGACTAATTTATGTTTTTTAAAACAGGTACGTTGCCCTATTTTGCCAATGTCACGATTTTCAGACTCCAGCGGATGGATTTTTCAACTGCCAGGTGCAGCTCCATGTAAGCAACTTCATGACCCTCACCATTTTATGGGACAATCGCCAAGGACCAGTATGCCCTTACACAGTACTAGCGGCTAGAAGCAACATACCAACCATTATGGTGGTCTAATGCCTCGTCGTTGGACCAACCTTCCGATTATCAGTGCGACCATTTACTGCTTTTATCATAAACCAACAGCCTATCTACCGCAAAGGAACAGCACGTGGCTCAAAATAAACTTTTGCTGATCGACAGCAGAGACAATTGCAAATCGCTGAATATTCACTAAACATTTCATGTGAAATAAATGTACTTTACCAAATGTACAATCCTGCTGTTTACTTTTAAACCACAGTTTCATATTCCGAATTGTGGCGCAATGTGTTCTAAGCTGATCTAACACCCTCTGTACCGCAAAGGAACATCGCGTGGCTCAACATGAACTTTTGCGGATCGACAACAAATACAAATGCAAATCGCTGAATATTCTCTAAACATTTGATGTCAAATAAATGTACTTTACAAAATTTACAATCTTGCTGTTTGCTTTTAAATCACAGTTTCATATTCCGAATTGTGGTGCGCTGTGTTGTGACATAATGTGTGTTGTCTTCCGGGTTCTGTGTAAAGTCGCGTAGGACTGGAGACGACTGGGCGCGTTTGATGACGCACCCTGTAACGTCACGGAGAGAAGCGGGGAATATGAATGCTTTCATAATGTCAGGCTTAGGGACGGGAGATATGATTTAGTGTCGCAAAAGCAAGTCAGCCAGGTCAATAGCGCCAGTCATAGGATTATCACATAATGTTGGCGCACACCAGCCTGATTTATCGTTTCTTTAGTGGACAAAAAGTCGAGTGAGGCCCATAGGAAATTGTACTATCAGCGGACAAAAGGAGGGTTCGTAGAACACTTTCAACCTGACAACGAACAATACAAACAACGTTCTCAGAACACCCCCATTTTGTGTAATTGCAACCATTTTGGGACACCGCGAGTGTTCTTGGAACACATTCAACTTGACAGATTACAATACGGACAGCGTCCTCAGGACACCCCCAGTTTGTGTATTTACGAACATTTAAATACACCGCGAGTGTTTTTAGCTCAATTTTACCTTCCTTGCGAACAAAAAGGACACATACTCCATCCTCTGAACACCCCACTATTTAGTTTATTTACAAAATGTCAGAACAGCCGTGTTCTCCGCTGACAAATCGAACACAACAAAAGCATATAGCACATAAAAAAACAAAACATTGAGCCTATCTCATACTCCCCCACCCTCCCCAAACACTCTTACACACCAACACACTCCACTAAATACAATTTTTAATCTGTACGCGGTCGACGGCGAATACAAGATGGCGGGCGCCACAGAAAATCTGACGCGCCCCACACCGTCCAATCAGCGAACACGTCGTATGTCCGCGGACATGATGCAAGCCCATGGGCCAATCGGGGTGCTGTCCGCGGAGCGAACAGGGAAGTCCGTCCGCGAAGCGAACACAGATATCACAAATTTTTTTGCCTTACATTTTGGTCATTTTTTTTAAAAACTACTGGACGGATGTACACCAAATTTGCAAAAGCACGCTTTCGGGACCAAGCCGCCGCTCCTGCCGCAAATTTGGTGTAAATCCGTCCAGCGGTTCGTGCTGTAGCCGTGCGCAAAGTTTTTTCCCATTATGTCTATAGGAAAAAACAAAAGTTTAGGGACCCCCCCCCCGTATAACTTTGCCCCCCCCGGACCAAACCTCTCCTCCAAACCTTGCAAAAAATTTCAGAGTGGGCCATATACTTTTTTTGCAAAGTTTGGTAAGGATTCGTCCAGAATGAGTGAAGTTATAAGCCACCCAAAAAGTGCTCTTCCTATGGAAACACCAATTTAACCATAACTACATGGACGCTACTGCGTCCATGTAATATATATATGTATAGAATCTGGATGTTCCACGTCGTATTTTAGCAAACTAGGACCCCGTGAGCAAAAAGGGCTGAAAGTGTGGCGCATCAAAGAAAGACGGCTGAAGATGGAGGATGAATCGAGAAGGCTTGTCTGGCCCAATGTCAGGGATTGAGGCAGCCAAGAAACGGGTTATCTATTCGAGGAGATACAATAAACGTGAGAAGCGAGGCGAGCTCCTGTTGAGGTGCAATGGAAAAACACTATGAGTGCCAGGTTTTATTCATTTAATAGTATTAAATATGAAAAAAGAGCTATATTTTGTCACATGGTGAAGATGAAAATAGACTTTGGGCAAGCTGCATCGAGACTTGAAGAGAAGAACATGCTCACACTCCCTTCTATTCTCAGACACAGTGATACTTTGCAAGTCCGAGTTCAAAGAAAATTTGAATGGCAGACAGCAGGAGTGATGATTGATGATGGGCTAATTGGGTGGGAAGGCATGGTCAAGTCCACCCACAAGCACCTGGGGTACCCGCTTGTATACTGCTAGCAAGTGGAATATTCCATAAGGGTACAAGCGGGCAAACCAATTGTAGATGGCCACGTAGCAAAGAGCCCTATAGTTTGAAATACAATGAAACGTGTATTTGATGACAATGACGATGACTTGCAGTAGGGGTGGGCATAGTTGTCCACCTGACTCTAGGGATCCAATCAAAATCCTATCTCCCATAGAAAGTATATCTAGATGTTCCCCGTAAATCAACCACAATCCCAGTTAAGCTTGTCTTACTTTGCCACGTAGTATGACATCATTGATGACGTGTTTTTGCTATAAATGGGTATTTTTTTTTAATGTAAAACATTGAGAGACTTGAGTGAATGTCCGTTGTACTGGCTGTTTTAGGCAATTGCAAATAAAACAGCTAAGTTTTGCCAACTTCCTTAGTCGGTCTTTTTATTGATGTAAGAGTAAATTCTGCATCCCCATTCATCCAATAAATTGTTACCTCGCTTAAAGGGCCTACGGGTTCACGGTTTTGGAGAAAGGACTATGAAGAGGAAGGAGCAGGCGAGGACAAGGGAGAAGGATTGGGATGAGGAAGAGGACAAGGGACTCAGAAGATGGATCCAGAAGGTGGACTGGGAAGCGGAAGAGGAAGGAGGACTGGGATACTGAAGAGGAAGGACTGGGATGCAGAAGATAATTAGCACTGAAGTAGTCTGGGGGACTGGCACAAGGAAGAATGATGTCTTGGAGAAGGAAAAAGGACTGGAAAGAGGAAAGACTGATGAGGAAGTAGGGCTTGCATTAGGAAGAGGATGAGAGACTGGGACAAGGAACATCATGAAGGTCTGTGATGAGGAAGATCATGAGGAAGTGATATGAGGAAGGAGAAGGACAGAGATGAAGAAAGAATGGAGTGCTGGGATGCGGAAGAGGAAGGGGGGCTCAGCTGCATAAGAGAATGCTAGACTGGAAGAGCATGGGCGTCTGTTATGAGGGAACATAAGGGACTGGGACGAGGAATAAAGAGGTTTTGGAGAAAGGGATGTGAAGAGGAAGGAGGACAAGGAAGTGGGAATTAGAAGATGGATCTGGAAAGAGAACTGGGATGCGGAAGAGGAAGGAGGACTGGGATATGGAAGAGGAAGGAAGACTGGGATGCAGAAGAGGATTCAGGACTGAAAGAGTCTGGGACCAGCACAAAGAAGGATGTCTTGGAGAAGGGAAAACGACCGTGAAGAAGGAGGGTGGGAAGAGGACGGACCAGGATGAGGATCAGGGACAGAGATGATGAAGCGTATAGGGTACTGGGACGAGGACACGGATGTCATACTGGGTTGAGGAATAGGATAGTGTACTGGGATGAGAAAAAAGGATATGGAACTGGGAAAGGGTATTTGACGAGGAGGAGAATGAGGGACTGGGGAAGAAGAGCATGTTGTATTGGGATAGGTAAGGAGGACTGGCAAGAGTAAGAAGAAGCACTCATAATAAAGAGGTTCAGGGCAACAATGAGGATGAGGGTTTGAGACAAGGAAGAGAGTAAGGGACACGGTTGATGAAGAGGATGGGTTACTGAGATTAGTAAGGGGATGCGGTACTGGGGGAAAGAATATGATATAGTACTGTGGTGAGGAAAAACAAGGTATTGGGACACGGATAAGGTATTTGACAAGGCAGAGGATGAGTGACTAGAGCGGGAAGAACTTAAATGGATGGAGCAAGTAAGAAGGGCTTAAAACCACTGACAATCAAAATAAGTATGAGGGGTTGTTGAAGAAGATAGACTGGGATGAGGGACAAGAACTAGGACAAGGATGATGAACTAGCAAGCATATCATGGACTGGGACAGGGAAGAGTATAATGGACTGGGACAAGGAAGAGGATGAGGTACTGGGTTGAGGAAGAGCATGAGGGAATAGAACTTGGAAAGAGGGGTAAGACTAGGAGGGAAACTTAGTATTGGGACGAAGGACTGAACAAAGAAAAGGACCGGTATGAGAACAAGGACTGCATTGAGGAAGAGGGACTTGGAAGAGGAAGAAGGACTGGGATGAGGAAGAGGACAGAGGACTGGGATGTAGAAGAGAATGAGGAAGGTTTGATTCAATGTTATGTATTGCTTGTTGTAATTGCTTGTTCCTCATGTAAAGCGCTTTGGCTTAAAGCGCTATATAAATATAAATAAATACAAGAAGATGGACTGGTTCAAGGAAGAGCATGACGGACTGTGATGAATAAGAGTGTTATTATTATTATTATTATTCTTTAATGTGATACAGTTTTAAACAAATGTAAAAAACTTTACACATAAATTAACATCAAATATCTAAAATGCAAATGCAAAAATATAATACAATACAATAAAATACAATACAATTCCAGATCTTAATAAAATCCTTGATACGATTTCTAGATAGTTAATTTATATATGGATTCGAAACAGGATCTAAAAGAAGTGAGAAAACATCCTATTCTAATTCATAATTAAGATAAAACATTTCATACTTGCACAGCAAAAAATGTCATTACTTATTGGGGAAAGACCCCCTTGAGTTTAGTTTCATGAGAGCAACTGCCACTCGCCAAACCTGAAAAAGTGCTAAATGCAATTTAGGGTTATATGTGTTGACACACTGCTTCCAAAAATCTGCCTGGCCCATATAGTTTGTATTATGGACAAAGAGTGTTACAAAGGGGGGTACTGGCAAGAGGAGGTGGGTGAGGGACTGGAGCAAGGAACTGGAATGCAGAAGTGGGGACTCGGATGAGAAAGAGGATGGATTAGCATGAGGAAGGAGGACTGATGAGGAAGAGGGGATGACTAGGATGAGAAATCTGGGGAGAGTTAGTACAAATGTTCTTTGTGCAGCTTTCCCCCATCGACATCAATGGATCCCCCATTTTTTTGCTATTTGATTCCTGTCTTTCAGAGAAAAGTAAAGCGCTTTTGCTTTACTTCGCTTCCTTAGTTCATCTGTTTTGAGGGAACCTGTCAGTTCCTTAGGGTACTGTGAAGGCATCATGATGCAATACACAGACAACAGATTCAAAGTCCAAAATAAATTTGTTTATTAAATCAAATGTCATAATGGTAGAAGGCCTAACTTGCCCTATGCTAAGGTGGAATTTCGCTACTTGAACGAAACTGAGGAAAGTCTGAGTCAGAGTTTAACTTAAACGTCTGTCTGTGTCCAAAACCTATCCCTGCCCTTACAACTAAAGCTAAACAATGTGTAGGAATGTCAATAATGAAAGAAATGGTGATCAACAGAAAGTTCAGATCTTCTTCCAGCTCTTAGCTTTCTTTTCAGCTCCCCTTCCCCAAGTTCAAGAAAGTTCTGCAAAAGTCTCAATATTACCTTTTCCAAGTTCAAAGCAATATAGTTCCATGCAATTCTCTGGGTTCCCTTCCCCACGTTCAATGCAACACAGTTCAAGTGAAAAAGGGGTCTTGAGGCTCCGTCCCCAAGTCAGTATTTGCAGCTCCTCGAATCTCAGGGTTCTCTTCCCCAGGATTTCTGCGTTGCAACTTTTACTGGCATCAATCTTTCCAAAAGTTCAACACACATCAGGTCCACATGACCCTCCTTCTGGCTCGTCTTACCAGTTGACTCACAATGCTCCTTCTTGATTTATTTCACAATGTCTTTGACTTTCACAGTTTGGGGCTCACTGGTCTAGGCGCAGTTGCCAGACCACAAGGTGCACCCATCACAGGTCACTCAATCATGAACCGAAGGTTCTCCAGCCCACACAGGTTCTTCTGTAGTTGCCCCTGTGCACAGATTCACATTTACTTAGTTTCTCATTGTCGGCTTCTTGGCTCAATGTGCAACCTTACACTCTTCTGGCTAGCCTCTTGGCTTTGATATAATGTGCCACATACTACTTGCCAGTTTTAGGTCTAGATGCACTGTGTCCATTCATAAAGTTTACTTGGTGGTGTTCTTGTTCATGCCCCACTTTTATGTTGCGCTCTGTCACACTTGCCCTCTTTTTCATAGCTTTTTTTCAAATGGGCACTTTCCCTTTTGCCTTTCATCAGCTATTAGCTTTGCCCATAAAGTTTCCGTCAATTCAACATTCAACATGTGTAATTTTGCTTTGTTTCAAGTTTTCATTCAGTTCGGGATTCAATATTCGCAATCTAACTTAACTTCAAGTTTTTATTCAGTTAGGGATTTAATAGGCTTCATTACAACTTTGGCAGTCTGGAAATAAGGGTGCCGGTTGCAACGTACCAGCACCCTTTCTAGACCGCGAAACTGAGAGCCTGCCGGTAGGGGCATGGAACACCTGGCAGGCTTGATCTGCCCGGAGCTCAGGCCCCTACCGGCAGGCTTTTCACTGAAGCACCAGCAGGGTTGCCGGTGCTTCAGGTTTCCCATTTCCATCGAGTCCTACAGACTCCGTGAGAATGGGAAATAACCATTCCACCGCCGCCTATGATATCCTGGTGGCACCAGGCTGTCTGGCGGCAGAAACAGGGTTATGGGGTTGGCAGCAGCCTACCGGCAGGTTTTACTCCTGCCTCTGTAATGAGGCCCAATATATGCGTAATTTAACTTAACTTCAGGTTTGTCATTCAGTTCAGGATTCAATATGCATCATTCAGCACTTCAGTATTCATGTGTAGCCCCTATCGGCGCCCCCGCTTTGCGTGACATCTTCTTCCACTCACCGATACTCAGCATTCCTTCTCCAGTGGCGATGAGGCTTCTATTGTGCTTCACAGGCGAGCGGGTCGGTCCCTGAGAGCCCTGCTCGCACTCCGGGTGCCTCCTAGCACACGCCAGCAGCTATGTTCTCCTGCACAGACATGGACAGCGTTCTCTCATCCTTGTCCCTTGCTCGCAGGTGTATCTGCTTTCTCTGGACAACAGAGGCTCCCTCACCTGTGGCAGCCTAAGGCTCTGGCTCGGCTTAGGCTCCACAGGTCTTCTAGGACATCGGCCAGCGTCCTGGCTTCCTCTGAGGTCCCACCACGGCTGCCTCCTCACGATGCGGGTTCCCTGCTGGTCTCTTCCACACTCTGGCCTCCCTGTTGCTCTGTTATTTTCTTTTTGGCTCTGTTTTTATACACCTGCAACCACTTGACAGGTTGCAGGTATGGATTCGCAATTGGGCTTGCCTGACTATAGTTAAAGGAACATGCCTGACCTTTAAAGCACTCTATAGGCATCTTCTTTGTCCCAGGGTGAAATAAGGTTTTAGTGTTCATCATTCTTAATCGCCTCTTCCTCGTCCCAGTACTGTCAGGGGTTAAATGTGGGTAAATGAGGGGAAAGGTTTTACAGTAGCCTATAAAGGCCGGGTGAGGGTCAGGTTGGTCTTCAACAGGGAATAGAGAATATCATGTCTTGCTTGCGGGTACCTCACTCCCAATCCCCAAGGACCCTCCACCCAGGTGATCCTCCCTCGTCCCCCCCCCCCCCAGGGTCTGGATCTAAGAGCAAAGGCATTTCCCAGGCCACCTGAGAAGAGGATCCACGGGGAGCAGGAGTGAGAATACCCTCTGGATTCTCACAGTACCCTTGCTGGGGGACCCTTTGCAAGGTTGCTTGTTATTTTTAAGCTGCACACTTCACCTTACGGTAACATGGGCAGTGATGTTTGGGAACCCTTTTCCTTTTTCTTTTAGTAACATATATACATTTTATGATGTGTCCAAAAGTGTCTGGTAGCAGATATTTTTCAACCGTGTCTTGCTTTTCTCACGTGTTCTTTTGTATTTGAGCACATAATAACATTTTAAGTACTATATAGTCTAAATGGCCATGCCACCTATTTTTCACACAGTCCTTTGGCCATCTTGTCCTTTGGCATTCTTCCTGTCCTCTCAGGTCAGGAAATGCCATACATGGAAAGTCCTTTTCTGGGGTGAAGTGGCTGTGTGAGCATCTGGCCGAATGTGGGGGCCAAGACCCTCTAGTTCCAGTCCACACTAGGCAGGTGGGGGGGGGTCTGTTGCTAGGCAGATATGGGGCAAGAAGCTGTCCAACCCCTGCCAGTTTGAATTGTGCAGATCCTTACATTGGTAGGATGGAGACGAGCCTGGCTCGAATTTGGGATAAAAGGAGTCCTGGCCTTCAGATCAAGGTTTGGAGCCATGACCCCAACAAAGAGGTACATCCTGATGAAGACCTGAGAATTACCATTGAAGATACCTGAGAATTACCATTGAAGATATCCAGCATTGCCTCCAGATAACTTCTGGTGAAGCCGTCTCTATCAATCTCCAGGAGACCCTTGTCAGGGCTTCCACCCTTGTGCTGATGGTATCATCAGTCCAGACACATATACGACTGCCACTTTCAGCCTTCAGGAGTGTCCCCGAACCATACTGCAGACCGACCAGCACCAGCCAGGTCATCTGTGCATCAGTCCCTGTTCTGATTTTCTGCTTGGAACTTCACAGGTTACCAGTGTGAGGGGTCAGCAATGAGAGGCAGACAAAATGTTGCAATGTACTCAATATTCACCATATTTATTGAAAGAAAAATGAGTTTGGAAAAAGGCCTATCTTGCCCTAATCAAAAAAGAATGTTACTGCCTATGAAAATAGGTTGACCCTGTGTCAAAAATGCATCTGACCCTCACACTAACATACAAAATCAAAAGGTACAATATCATTTCTATCGTCACTTCAACCAAGTTGTGCAAATATATATATATATATATATTTTCAAAAAAACAACCCTTGTCTCCAGGATTTCGTTTCCCTTCCCCTGAACAGTTTCAGGAAAAAGGGCATTTGAAATACTCTGTTTCACCAAAGTTCCAATAAGGGCAATGAAGATGACTCTGCTTCACGAAAGTTCCATTAAGGCTAATGAAAATGACCCTTTCCTGGATATTTTCCTTAAGATGAAGGCAAATGATTTTTTGACAGTACGGGTTGAAATATATTGAAAGACAGTCAGTTTTTCAGATGGCCAAAGCAAAATTGTTCAGTTTTAACAAATTCTTGGGGAGAGATAAACTGATAGACTGCCTGCTTCTATGATTCTGTGAGCATGGAGAGAGAAGGCACAGAAATACTGAAGCCAAAGAACCGAGGCCTAATGACTATTATGTCTCCCGGGGTTTAACACTATCTGTTATGGACAGAGTTCCATGCGGATCGTGTCCTAGTTTCTAAGGCGAAGTTTAACTGTATCCCCCTAAGATCTGTGGTGGCAGGATAGTCCGGGAGGGATGCAGATCGATCTTGCCCTGTGTGCAAAGCACCATACGAGGACCTGGCCCATTGTTTTTTTTTTGTCCTGCTTATGCACAAGCTAGAGGTAGGCTCATACAACCTCTATTGCAGGACTAGCACTAATATATTTATTGTCGGTGGACTTACCCTGTGTGGGTTGGTCCTTACTTACATATTTGAAAATATCACTCCACCTTCAGAAACAACTACAAAGCATACATGCTTAAAATGAGCTTAGGCTTTCTTTCTATATATGACTTAGACTCTGTGATTCCCCAGCAGTTATTCTTCTGAGGCTCTATGAAATGTGTGCCTCAATGAGTCATGATTGATATGCATGTTTTGTATTTTTGTACTATTTTTATGGATTGTTTTATATGTATACTCATTAATGACCTGTGGATGGAATTCCTTTTTAGTTGGTATTTTTTTTAGGCTTTTTAAGAGCATGAGTTTTACAGTGTTTTAGTGGCATGTGTTTGTTTTATTCTGTATTGATGTTATGGACTGTATTTTAACTGATGTTTTTTTTGCATTGTGTACTGTTTTTATGGATTGTTTTTCACATATCCGAAATAAACATGATGATGAACAAAGTCTTGATAAAATAAAGTTATTTTGCAACAAAACCTTGGATTTCCTGGTGTACCCACCTTCTGGGAACTCCTCAATTGAAATATCCAATTTCTACAAAGTCTTAATAGGATAAAAACTCCTTTTCAACAAAACATTGAATTTCCTGGTATTCACTCCTACCAGGCATATCCTCCTTTCGGCTCACATAGATCTCCTGGTGTACTCTCCTGCCAGGTATCTTTTTCCAAAGAAGGTTCAACTGAAAACTCTTGATATCCTTGTTTTCTCTGCTGCCAGGAATATCCCCCTTTTCACTCACAGATCCACTGGTGAACTCCCTGACAGGCATCACTTTCAAAAAGGTTTCACTACCTGGTGATCTTATCAGGTCTCTCTGCAACATTCATCTGTCTCTTAAACATCCCACAATTGCATTTCTTCTGTGGCAAAACCCTGTTGACTTCAGTTAGCACTTGCACCAATTTCCCCCATACTGACATCCACTATATGCGGGCTTGTTCAAGCTCTTTCTGTCAACCTCTTTTACGATGGTCCTCCTTGCAAGTTTGCTGGTCCGGAAACAACAGTGCCGGTAAAATCTTACCAGCACTGTTGTTTCCGGACCGGCAAACGAGTCTGTGGGCGGGTGCCGTTCCGCCCGCCAGCGTCAGTCCTGGCGGGCAGAACAGCACCCGCCCACAGACCATCACGGAAGCACCGGCAACCATTATTAACGGTGCTGGTGCTTCCATGGTCCCCATTCCTATGCAGTCCTATGGGGCTCCATGGGAATGGGGACTTATAATTTACTGGCACCTGACTTTCCGGAATGCCAGGGTTGTAATACCCCAGTGTTTTCGGCAAGTCTGGTGCCGGTAAATCATTACGGGTCTGGCGGCAACCTGCCGGTAGTACTGGCACGGTTACCGCCTGACTCGTAATGAGCCCTAATGTCTCTTGGCGCTTGACAATGCTTGTTCAAGGTTTCTCCCATTTGACATCTCATGTCTGGAGAATTGTACAAGTTCTGCCTCTTTATTTCTCTTACTATGTATTTTGACTTATGGCAATGCTGGTTCCAAGTTTTCCCCAACTGATCTCATGTCAGGAGATTTGCACTATGTTTGCCCTCTTGTACTCTCTGTAATGTCTTTGTAGTTTATGGCAATGCTGGTTCCTGATTTCCCCCAACTGACATCTCTAATCAGGAGAATTGCACCATGTCTGCCTTCTTGTTCTCTCTGTAACTCTATTTGGTCGTTATTCAAAACTTGTACTTAATTGTCCATGTACTTGTCGGAACGCCCCAGGTTTACCACGATCAAAGGGTCAACTCACCGGTATCTCTTGGCGTCTGACTCATCGTTTCGCTGTAGAGCGTTTAGCTTTAGGTATGACTTCCACAGTTTATCAAACCCCTTTTTCAGGTTCTCTGCCGGCTTTGTGGTCCCTCGCCAATACAGGCGCTGTTTTCCGGTCTGACAGCATCATGGACAACCTTTCTGCGGTTGCCGGTTCCCTTGCTGCACTTCCCTAGAGCCTGTCGGACTCAGTTGGGGCTCCCACCACTCCGGTACATTGGATTGACAAGTGGTAGCTCAGGAGCACCTCTCCTCGTCAGCCGGGTTCGCTCCGGCACGTCTGCCTTTCTCTGCGACACCGCTTCCTGCTCTGCATACTCTTCAGCCTGATCTGGCTTCTACTTCACCTTCGCTTTCTTCTGTCCACAGGTGTTTCTCTGATTTAAATGTCCCATGCAGTTGATTGAATGGACAACAACTAGACTACACATTACTATTGGCACTACTGTTGATCCTCCTTAACTCTTTCATCCTCTTTTTTGTCCCAGTACTTCAAGCTTTCTGGGATTTGAAGTCCAAAGGATTACCATAGTGTTTTAAGTTCTTTTGTTGCACACTTTTATCTACATAGCAATCATCATCAGCATTGGATGTTAAAGGAGTTTTAAAGGAGTTATGTACATGTGAAGGATGAATAAGGTTCTGCTCACGGTGTTCAACAGAAATAGGTTTTAAGACCCCACAATTAAAGGGTTCTGAATAATGACAGCAAGCCATTATAAGCTCTAGGATTAGGGTTTCCTCTACACAGTCAAGGGAAGAATACGGCATCTTTCCTGTCATCACCCTCCCACCCCTCTCCCCGACAGCCATCCCCTCCCATGTGATCCAACCTCAGAAAACCATCTGCAGGGTCAGGATCACGTAGCGACTGCCTTTCCCAGGCCATATGGGAGGAGACTTTAGGCTGGGGATCAGTGATTACTCAGCAGGATTCATCACACCAGCTTGTGGCCTTAGAGCAGTCCCCTGTCAGCGGTTACTCCGCATCTTGAAGAGGCGTCTTTTTGGAGCAGTTTCTTTGTCTTTGCCACATGTGTCACATGCTGCTTCCTGACGGAAGTGTTCATCACTGCTGACCACTTCTATCATGTCCTGGGGTTTCATGTCATTGTGGGACCTGTGGTGTTCTGCACTACTTGGTTCCTGGGTGGTCAAGCTGAAAAGCATCAGGAGCTGTTTCATCGGAGCTTGGAACTGCCACTTAGCCAAAACCAAACCTGAACGTTACCACTGTACCTGTGGCCCCTGGACACTCGAGCTGTTTGCACCCCGCCTGCCCTCACCATAGGGTTGTATGGATGCAATGTCCCCACCCAACCTCTCCCTTGCCTGGTCGTGATTGGTGGAGCTTTGGCCACAGAGCACTCCTGGGCTTCTCCTAGAGTGGTGAGATTGCGAGAGGAACCCTAATCTTTCAAACAAACCTTTTGTTCTTTCATATTTAACTGTTGACTTTGCCACTACTTGTTTCTTTGCTTTAATGCCGCTGGACCCCATACAAAAGGTATCGTCTTGGGACTCTTACTGACTATTAAGGGCACTGGGCCTACTTGCCTTTGCAGGGAAGGACTTTTTAAGTGTTAGGAGCCTTATTTCATATTGCTCGTTAAGACTATTTCTGTTGCTTTTACATTGTTTTTCCTTGAATTTCAATTGCTTTGCATTGCTTAACTATTTTTGATTTGTTTTACTGCAGACGTTTTTCCATGTTTCATATTTGAATCATTTGCAACTGTCTTAAAAGTATAGTGTGGGTGATTATTAGTGGGATCACCAACAGTGAATGAATATATGTTTATACAGTTGAATAATCATATTTATCTGTGATTTTCATTGCTTAGAGCGTGTTGAGGCCTTATACATTTGTGTATTCCTATAATTACTGTGTAACTGGATTTGAGTTCTCTGTGTGTCTCACTGTACCATTACCACAAAATAGGGATGGACAATTTCCATCCTTGGATGAGCTCGCTCTCACTTCCCTTGTTGGGTTCCAATTTACTCTCAAAATAATTTCAGACACTTGGTTCAATGGTTGTGTTCCAAATTATCAATCCACAGTTATTTATACAGTTTTTTCAAGTATTCTTATTTATTCCTGACCAGTCAGTGCCGCAATATCTTTGCCAATGCATTTTGGACCTTCGTCCATCATCAAGGCTATTAACACTACTATTTGTAAATCAGTGACATATCCACCATTATAATCCATTCCCAATTATTCACCATGAAGTGAAATCCGTGAAAGAATTTGTAAAGAAAATTACACATACCAGGTTATGATTATGATCCGCAGCGGGGTTCAACCATTACAAAAATGCAAAAACACAGAGAAATTCATTGTAGACCATTTTAAGACACTACTTTCTTATATTCATTCGAAATATGCACTTGAAGCTCTCTACCTGTTTGGCTTTTTATCCCCCATAGTGTATGTTCATCTCTGTTGAAAGTATTTTTATGCAGCACGTGTTCTGTAAGTAAATGTTTGTATTCATTACTACCATCAGTTGGAATTACAGCCGTCCTGTAACCCTGCGCATTATTCTACTGCCCTCACTCTTACCTCTTAATTGCTTCGCTGTCTTGACGCGCTGGCTTCCCAAAGGAGCTGCCGTCGTCTGTGGTAGCGTTTATGAGCGCAACTCATTTACGCGCATGCGCGCAGTGTCCTATTCTGTACTGCTAATCACTCTCGCACATGCACGCGTGATTCTGCCACCTACTCTCGATCTTCTTATTCCAAAGGCGGATTGTGATGGGTGCATTTGTGCACTCTGTCACTCCTGCCTTGGTTATTTATAACATTGGGAGATTAAAGTAACTATTGATGATACTACGTGCATATCTTTACTAATACCCATGTCGGTCAAAAGCGCGTGCGCGCGCTTCGTCCACTATACTGTTGGGGGGCCCACGCATGTGCTTGGATCCCATATATCGTGTCTTTCCTTAGTCCACATCTGGGCAAATCTCTATAACCATTACCTGTATTTCTGTCAATATTGCAATGCCCCTTCTCCAAATTACTGTGTTTACAGTTACCAGGGAAAAAAATCCATTTGAGGACCGATTACCAACTTGTTACCCTTGCTAAAGGATGACTTTCACACAGGTAATCATAGGTAATCATAACTGTCATTCAATCGAGAGAATCCTCTTTTAGGCAGTAAATCACTGCCTTACGTCCCACAGGGGGTTGATTCCCTGCGGGACATATCGTGGATTCTCTATCATAGTAATCATAGGTAATCATAACTGTCATTCAGTCGAGAGAATCCCCTTCTAGGCAGTAAATCACTGCCTTACATCCCACAGGGGGTTGATTCCCTGCGGGACATATCGTGGATTCTCTAGCAGTATTTTATGAAACACACTATTTCGCCAATTTGATTGCAATTACATCCTGCAAATGTTCATATTGTCTGAAAGTTCACAAAAAGCACATGAGGTTCATCTCCTCATTTATGTCCCCTGGTCTCAGGGAGTCAAGTAGGTCTATCCAGATTGACTCTCGTTGGTTCAATCTCCTTCCCAAATCTTCATGTGATTTTGTTGTCTGATGACTGGAACATCTGGGAACATCTGGGAAGAGGAAGCAGAAGGAGACCTGGGATGAGGAAGGGGGGGTCCGGAACAAGAAAAGGGGACCTAGGAAGAAGAACAGGGACTTGTATGAGAAAGGGGATGAGGGATTTCCAAGAGGTAGAGTGTGAGGGACTGATACAAGAAAGCAGATTGACTTAGGTGAGGGCCTGCGACAGTGACAAATAACTTGGACAAGGAAGAATTAGGGGATGAGGTAAAAGGAAAGGGACTGGCATGCGGGTCGTGCAAGGGGATGAATATCTGGGTGAAGAGAGTATGAGGGTCTGGCACAAAGAAGAACACAAGGGACTGGGACGATGGAGTGATTTGGATGAGAAAGCCCCTTTCATGTATCATTTTAATGACTTTCATGCTCCTACCCATATTTCTGCAACTTTGCACTAATGCTGGCAAAGATTTGTAGTCCATGCATAAAAGATTTTTAGTTCAGTCCATTCAAAACATCCAAATTAATCATGCAGTGAGAGCTTGTTGCACAGCTCATATTACTAGTGAATATCGCTTCAAATATTTGAGAATACCCAACAAGATCTTATTTCTCATTGTTGCAAATATTTTTATATTGCCACAAATTAACCATGGCTGTTTTTCATTTCACAAAAGCCTAAACTGCGGCAATACACAATTGATTTTTGTGCTTGTGACACCAAGCTCTCAGTTTATTTAAAAAAAAAAACGCTTAGATGGATGCCCGCCAATGAAAGCTAGGAAAATATTCCTGCAGTCTGTTGCACAAATTTGGCAAATATATGTGCATGTTCTCTGTGGAAAACCAATACAAAATTAAAAAAATGAACCATAGGATGAATTTGCATGTATATATGCTGCCTTTTGCACTGCACATTTGAACTCGGTTGTGCAAATGGGTAAACTCTGACTACCTTACTCGCTTGGAAGGCGGCGCTTATAATTAGAATTAATTGTAATTGTAAGCGCTGTATGCCATGCAAGCATGTTAGGCACCGTTTAATTGTACACTCTGCCTGCCATGCGAGCAGAGTGTAGAGAAAAAGTAAACAAGGCAGCAGCAGGCAGTGAGAAACAGCTGTGAGGGCCAGTTCAGAACACGCTACGGAGGAAGAAAGATCTGGAGGGCAGCAGTAGTGAAACTCAGAGTAGAGGGGAACCTAGAAAACAGGAGAAAAGCCTACTGCACAAAGCATACCATGTAAAGCACACCCAGGAACACTTGCCTAGAGGTGAAAAAATGAAGAAGTATGCAAAAATGGAGACAGAAGCCGGTACAATCACCTTGAGGGAAAAAATGCAGTAATTGCAGGGGACATGTAGAGCCAGTGAAGGGGGGCAAAACGTTCACTTAGAGGGGGAAAATGCATAAAAATGCAAAGAAAACAGTTCAGAGATGCGGAAAGCAGAGTATGGCGACATGGCAGAGGGAGAGCCTGATGGATGCTTGGAGACAGTACAGGCTAAGAATCGCATTGAAAAAGAAAGTATGCGCGAGGTAGGACAGTTTAGTAAGACGGAGGAATGGCTGCGCCCCCGCTCGCACCTTTCTTACCTTGCAGTAGCTGCTGGTTGACGGCTGCGCTGCATGCTCGCACTCTTCCTTCTGAACCGGTTCCAACCATCGACACTGCAGCCTTGTCCTGCGAGGACTTTGCTGCAGAGTGTCCAATCCTCGGTTCTTAAAGGCTCGGTAGCAATGACATAGCAATGCGTGCTACGTATTGTCCGGCAGCGTCTCCTATGCACCTGCGTCTCTCAACACCACGGCCTTGTCCTGCGAGGGCTAATGAGGATATATGAACATGACGACAACTGCTGTGTCCCAACCGGGAGCTGAGAAAGCTTCACGCACAGAGCCCTGGGATCCATCAAGTGATGACACTTTACCCATAGCTGTTTGTCAATTTTCAATACTCTGGTTTCTGGGGTTCCCATGCCCCTCACTGGTACTTATTTCTTCTTCTTCTTTGGGCTATTATACATGTTTTGTGTATTTAAGGAGATTCTTCCTTCTGCTTTCCTTCCCTTGTCTGTCCACCTCCCTCCACTATGAGCAACCCAGGTACCTTATACAACATCCAGACTGCTCCAGCGAGTTGGCGTCTGTTCAACAATGGTGGCGTTCTCCCCACTTTTCAGCTCTTCATCCCTGAACACGAGCGTAGACCACTCGTCGCACTCTTTTTCTGCTGTTCGTTCTCTTCGTTGTGAACGGAAGACTTGTTCCTCACTTGAATTCTGAATCCTGGGCCCACCACCGCTTTCCTGCGTTTACGCCACCAGAAAAGGCCGTCTCTGATGGCGGTAATTCTGCAAGACGGAATTACTGTGGTGTCCAGCAGAATTAACACTGCATTACAAGGTGACGGGAGTGTGCGCACATCATCAACAGTAACTGTAATTTTGTCTGGTGGAATGACCGCCTTAAATCAACTCTGGACAGTAATTCTGTTCAGCATCAGTGGAATTACTGTTACAGCCGCCTAACTTGGTGCTATTTCCACCTGCAGATTTACCACCAGTGGAAATAGCATCATTGCAGGAACGGAAAGCCTGGCGGTGACCATCTTTAACAAATCCAATCCACCCTGAATTTGCCATTTATTTCCTGGTGCCATCCGAAGACAACAGTCGTGTGAAACATTTCACAGGAAAAGGGGAAAGGCAAGGTAGCGGAGATGAGGCTGCAAAAGCAGAAATTCAGTGAGGGGGTACTTCAGGTCCTGACGGATGAGTTGGTTGCTCGTGCAGAGTCAGTTGCTCATGCAGGCGAGCTGTATGTCTCCAGACATCAGAGGATCTCTGGCCAAACGAGGGCAGCCCTCTGGGCCTACATCCAGGGCAAGGTTGTAGCTAGGTTGCAGCTTCCACTGTACTCTTTTGTGACCTTTGCGACTCCCTCTCACTCTCTATTCTCCCCTCTGGCCCGACTCTCTCTGCAGGGCACACTCTGGATGTTCTGATCTCTTCAGACCTTCCCCTATCATCCCCTCTGACCACTCCTCTCTCCTGGAGTGATCACTTTCTCCTTTCTTCCCAGCTCACCCTCTCTAACCCCCAGGCCAAGCCAACTCCAGCACTGCCACCTACCTTCTCGGTTATCCGACCCATGAAGCGTGTGCCAGTTGAGGCTTTTTCCGCCACTTTCTCACCCCCTCTTCCCCCCCCCTTGGCTGTCTCACACCCTGACACAGCCCTTTCCATGCTCCACTCTGCTATATCTGATACTCTTGATGTTGTTGCCCCTGTCATGAGAATCCGCTTGAAGCCCAAAGCCAAGTGCAACTCTAGGTACGACTTCCACTTCGTCACCCTTAAACGCAAGTGCAGGGTGGCTGAGGGGAAATGGCATGCTTCCGGTACATCCTCTGATAAACTGGCCTGCCGCCTGCTCCAAAGTCAATACTGGCTCTCTGTCCGCACCAAGAACAGAGCCCACATCCAAGCCCGTGTCTCGGCGGCATCTAACAACTCGGCCGAACTCTTTAAAATCTGCAAGGAGCTGGCCAATCCTGCTGCAGTATCTACCTCTCATATCCCCTCCATGGCCCTATGTACTGCCCTGGCTTCTCATTTCATCTCTAAAACCCAGGACATCCTGTCTTCTCTCCCTTCCTCTCCTCCTCCTCTGTACACTCCCTGTTCTTCCTCTGGCCCTTCTTCGGCCACCTCTCCTCCATGTTTCTCTGCCTTTCCCTGTTCTCTTAAGAGGTTTCTAGACAAGTCCGATCTATGAAAGTTTCATCAAAACAGGTTCAACCCTGTTCCTCCAAAACCATCGAAGACCACATTGATACCCTGGCTCCTGCTCTGACTGATTTGTGCAACCATTCCTTCGCCACTGAAGTCTTCCCCTCCCCCCTGAACTACTCCCTTGTGCACCCACCTCTTAAGAAACCCTCTGCCAACCCCTACTGCCCGGATAACTATTGTCCCATCTCCATCACTCCTTTCCTGGGCAAACTCCTGGAAAAGCTGGCCATCTCCCAGCTTAATGTTCACTCTGAATCTGTTGGCTGTTTCCATGACCATCAGTCTTGCTTCAGAGCTGCCAGAAGCACAGAAACTGCTCTCCTGAACATCCGTGAAGACCTGCTCTCCAACCCTGATTCCAACACACCCTGTCTCCTCATCTTACTTGATCTCTCTTCTGCCTTCGACATGGTCAACCATGCCATCCTGCTCAAGCGTCTCTGTGATAACTTTGGTATCACCGATCAGGCCCTGGCCTGGCTGACCGCCTTCCTCTCTGATCGACCCTCCCAGGTCCAACTCGGGTCCTTCCTGTCCTCCATCTCTCTCTCTACCTGTGGTATTCCCCAGGGGTATAACCTCTCTCCCCGGCTGTTCAATACCTGGCACTTCTTGCCCACCGCATAGCCACTCTGCCCCACCTTTCAGTGCTATGTGGATGACAGTCCGCTCATTTTCAGGCTCCCCTCAGCCACCTCTTCTCTTTCTCTCATCTCTGACTGCCTGTCCGCCATCCAGGAGAGGTGTGCCGCCAATGATCTCTGCCTTAACGCCAACAAGACAGATTCTCCTCATCGGCACTCCTGCTCCCTCCCTCCCTGTCTCTCTCTGGCCCGCCGCTCTTGGCCCTCTTCCTGCTCCCACCTGTGAGGCCAAAAACCTTGGGGTCATCTTCGTCTCCACACTTTCCTTCTCTCCTCACATCTCTGATGTCTCTAAGAAGTCACACTACCAGCTGCACCTCCTCAGAGGTATTCTTCCTTTCCTCTCCTTCCCCGAGAAGCTCACTGTCTCCAGAGCTCTGGTTCTCTCTAAGCTGGACTGCTGCAACAGCCTCTTTCTAAATCTGCCTGCCTCTACTCTCCGCCCTCTACAACTCATCCAAAACAGGATTGCGAGACTTGTCCTTGGCCTCAAGCCCAGGGACCGCATCTCTTCAGGACTGAAATCTCTGCACTGGCTCCCAGTGGCGGCGAGGATTAATTTCAAAACCCTCTGCATTGTCCACAAGGCCTTCTGGGGCCTGGGACCGAAATACCTTCAACTCTCTCTCCCTAAATATCTTCCTTCTCGAGCTCTTCGCTCATCCGCCTCCAGCTCCCTCAGGGTTAGTCGCTTCTCCAAGCAGCGAGCTGGTGGTAGATTTCTTTCGTATGCTGGGGCCTCCCTCTGGAACAGCCTCCCTGCCTCTTTGAAACTTGAGGAGAACCCTCACCAGGTTCCGGAAGCACCTCAAGACCTTCCTCTTTGCTTCTGCTTTCCCTCCCCCTCTCCTTTGCTGATCCCCTGGACGAATCTGAAACTGCACTGGTTTACCTGGCTACCCTCTGATCTCGGACCCAGCCCCCCCCCCTGCCAGTTGCACACCTGCACTGCCCCCATGGCAACTCTTGCACTCGGGGACAGTTTCTGTATCCCTACAGCCCCTACTAGCACTTGACACCTGATGTCTGCACTTACTCTTGCACTTGCCACCAGCTGGCTGCACTTCTTATCCTATTTATTCGATTTATTATCCTCATTAATTCACTGTTCATCCCATGTTCTGCACTTCCCCCCTTGCACTCCCCCCCCCTCCACCGCACTTGTGCGATCGCAATGTCACCTGGCCTAGTAGGATCACTGTCTGTCTTCCCTCTGTTATCCCTCCTTTGCCTCGTTGTCCCTTGAAACACTTGTGTATAGGCGCGTTATAAATGCCTTATCATATCATTTATCATATCATGGGCATTGTTCCAAAAGATAGAACAACATCAAGGCCAAGATGTGTAGCCTCATTGCCAACCACAAGCGTAAGACTTCAGCCACATGAGGTTGCACTGTCGAATCACTCGTCCTTAGCCCATGGGTGGAAAACGTCAGCAGCATCCTCCACATGGAAGGGATAGAGGGGGCGTTACCAGTGCTGAAGTGTGAGCAAGCAGCTAAGGAGGTGCTGGTGAGTCTTATAGTTCCCCCTCTCATGAGAATACACTGTGCAAAAGCATGTGTCCCCCAGCATAGATGGGCCCAATGGTCAGGGGAATGGGTAACCACATGGCAATGTGTACAAAGGCACTGTGACTACATGCATGTGCAAGGGAAGCACGGGTTACGGTTTAAATACACATGCACCATAGGGGAAGTGTGCATGTGAAGCCATGGAACCATGAAAATCATCCATGTGCGCTGTGAAAGTCCAAGTTGCAAAGTGACCCCCCCCTGCACCACCACATCAACAAGCCATATTGGCATGCCTACAGGCAAAGAGCCCATGCGTGTGTCAAGTACACCCTCAGCAGACACAACTCCCACGTTGCATGAGCTGTACTCATTGGCCTGCAAACGACACTGCCCACCAGACAAAATGTGTGTAGCGTGACCATTCATCATGTTGCATGAGTGTCTCGCTAGCTCACATACTCGTAAGCACGATGACTGCCAGCATGTCATTATCCACGCAACAGTTTCATAGTCAACTCTGGCTAAAGAGCAAGGGCTCTCCACTTACAGAAGTCCTCTTCTGGTGGCAGCGCACCAACCTCCACCCCTGCACAGGTCAGCCATGAGGAATGCAGCAAGAAGAGCAGGAGTGAGGCACCAGGGCTGGAGCACAGCAGCAGCATGTCAGCCATGCCAAGTGGTGAGACAGCCACCGTCCCCACAAGTGGCCACAATAGCCCCTCCACCTGCACTCCAAATGCAGCTGCCGCACCTCCAGAACCTGCGACTGCCACACCACTGCCGGCCCTTTGGTGATCCCAGAGGTCAGTGTTACACATGGCACATCAGATGCACCCACCCATCAGCCTCCTTTCTCCCCCTCGTCACCTGAGGCAGACTACCTTTTGCATGGCCAGGGTGAGCTGGATACAGGGAGTGATGCTAGTGGTACACCTGATGGAGAAGAAACTGGCGTTAGGCCCCCCTGCTTCAGCCTTGGCCCTCTCCATAGTCCACAGGTTGTGCACCAGCATTCACTGGATGCAATCTGGATGAAGCAGCACCAGGCCTCCATTGAAAACCTGGCTGATATGCAGGTGCAATATCTGCAGGGAATATGGGACAGCATGCAGGGGTCCTCATGGAGAATAGCTGGCAGTTGTGCACGGTGACTGCTGCAATCAAAGCTGTGGGCCAGAGGATGAGTGAGCACACAGAGGGCATGTCGACTTTTGCTGAATCTGTGCACACTAGCATTCTCCACACCCTGCAACACATAGGGCCATGTTTCCGAAACCTTCCACCTCCATCACCCCCAAAGAAGGGTCATTGCCTGCAAGCCCACTACACCACTCTCACCGTAATGTGGCACCTACACTTCTCCAGCATGGGGTCTGGCATGGATTCACATGCTCATGAATATTCCCCGTCGTCAGGCTGGGAATCCTCGGTAAAGAAAAAACCAGTATCAGTTTCGTTTCTGATCTGTCTTTCGTAGTAATAACCAATCATTGGTCTCTGCGTCATACTGACCACAGCCAATGACTGCCCTCTACCTAAGCACCGCCTCTGGCAGCCATCTTCAGATTTTTACCGCACGTTCATGTGTTGGGATCCTCGTGCTATTGCTCTCGAGCGTTAGTGCTTTTTTTCGCGCTTTTTCACAAAAAACTTCAATTCTTTCGGTCAAAAGAGCCTCAAGCTCCACCGATCCTACATCCGATCAACGGGGACCCGTGTCGGATTCGTCTGTGCCCCTCAAGGGTGAAGATTTCGTCGAGCTACACTTCGGAGGACTCCAGAAGCTTCTCAGGCCCGGTCTCGGAGATGGCCCAGGAGAAGGGAAGCTCGACGCCCGGAAAGCTGTTCAGGGTCTGCCCTGGATGCCAGCTGCAGAACGTCTTTAAGGAAGACGAACACTCTTTCCGCCTTTACTGCCTTCATGAGGACAAAACGCACGTGGAGAAGGACTGTGCGTTTTGCGGCAACATGTCGGAACGGACCATGAAGGACCGTCATCAACGTCTCGCCAACTGGCTGGAGGGTAAGAGCCCGTCTGGCGAGAAGAAGAAGAAATCCGAGCGGTCTTCTAAGACCTTTGAGGGCGCCCCGGCGACGGGGGCCCAACATAAAGCCAAGCACCGCGAGTCCGCTGGCACCGGGAGCGCCGAACGGTCGGGCTCTACGGGCGCCAGGCAGGGCGCACCCTCCCCGGCACCATCAACCACGAGCCAACGCTCTGGGTCGGGTAAGAGGAAGGCCGAGCACCCGGCGAAGCTCCTGGAGAGGCCCCGGTCGAGCTCTAAGGCAGAGGAGGAGCGTGGCAGTGCCCCCTCCCTCAAGGATAAGGCGGTGAGCGCACCTAAGGTGGTGAAGGCCTTGATCCATCCGACCAAGCCCTCTATCGAAACGGTCGCGGCGGCCCTGGCTCAGCCTGTGGAGGCTGCGCCAGTGGTGGCGACCTCAGGGCCCAGAGTCTCCCTGCCTCCTAGGAGGGAGTCTTCTTTTGTGCCCATCGATAGGACCCCCGTGAAACCCTCCGTGGGGAAGAAGAAGGGGGGGCAGGGCGTCGTCGTAGATTCGGCCTCAACCTCAGAAGAGGAGCTGATCGAGGTCTTAAGCCACGGCCTAGGCGTGGAACAAGGCCAGCCCGTCGGAATGGACCCCGACGCGGGTGACGACGACGACATCGTCGAGGATACCGACGGGGCCCCTGCTCGCCCGTCGGATTCCCCTCTGCCAGCGCCGCGAGACAACTCGGCGGCCATTTTGTTGGCCATACAGTCCTTATGCACCGAGATAAGGACGAGGCTACCGTTACCGACGGAGGAACCTCTCCCGTCGGGGGATCCAGAACCGGGACCTTCTGGTGTTCCCCCTACCAAGAAAAGAAGGATCCATCCTCCACCTCCTTTTCAACCGTCGCGCCCCGTCCAGCCCTCCTCCCCGTCCACCCGAGGGGATGATACGGGGACTGACACGGCAGCGACGGGTACGGACGACGAGGCATACGACGAGGATTTTCCGTCGTCGCCTCCCACCAGGGCTTCTCCGCCCGACGAGATCGGATCTTTCCACTCCATGATCTCCAGGGCTTCCGAGCTTTTCCAACTCTGCCCTGAGGAGAAGAAAAAGGAAGGCTTCCTTTATCAGCGGCGCGAGGCCAAGAGGAAGACGGTCCTCGCAGTGCCTCTGTTGGACAACATTTGGGATGAGGGCCTTTCCCTCCTCAAGAACCCTTCCACTACGCCAGCTAGAAGAGACCGGTACGAGAAAAAGTACCGGGTCCCGGACACAGCCCCCCTATGCCTCCGGGCGCAGCCTACCCCGGACTCCGTCGTCTCCGCGGCAGCCAGGAAGAAAGCGGGGGGGGTGCGGCCTCCACATCGACTTCCCCGCCGGACGGCGAGGGAAAGAAATTGGATGCTATGGGACGTAGAGTCATCTCGTCGGCAGCGACGACGATTAAAGCGGCCAACGCCTTGGCTATCGTGGCCCGCTACGACAGGGAGCTCTGGTACAAGATAGCTCCCCTGCTGGATTTTCTGCCGGACGACAAGAGAGCGGAGGCCCTTGAGATCCTCCAGGAAGGTGAAGTGGCTTCGGACCACGCCATCACCGTGGCGACGGACATCGCCGACACTGGGTTCCGCCAGCTGGGCAACGGCGTTTGCCTTCGACGTCGTGGATGGCTCAAAGCTACGGACTTTCGGCAGGACGTCCAGACCAGAGTCCTGGACATGCCCTTCGACGGGAACAACCTGTTTGGGAAGACAGTGGACGATTCCCTTCAGGCCATCAAGGCGGATACTGAGACGGCCCGGGCCCTTGGAGTCCTGCAGCAACGACGGACGCCCTTTCGGAGCGGCGGAGGCAAGGGCGCCTCCAAAGGTTCCGGCGGCGGTTTCGCTTCCTACCGTCAAGCGGCCCGCTCGTCGTCGCAAGAGGCCTACAGAGGACGAGGCAAGTCTAGCGGACCCCGCCGTCGTCGCCAAGGAGGTCAAGTCGGCAAGGCCGCGTCCAAGCAGGATTGAACCGGCCGTGGGGTCGGGCCCCCACCGAAGCACCCCGGTGGGAGGCCGGCTGGCGGGCTTCGTCAGCGTGTGGGAGTCCATCTCCACCGACCGTTGGGTGCTGGACGCCCTGGCCCGGGGCCACGCGCTCGAGTTTCAAAGAAGGTGCCCGCGCGTCCCCCCCGTGGCCAGGAAAGAACTTCACGTCCCTCAACTTCTCCTGGAGGTAAAGGCGATGCTCAGAAAGGGCGCCATCGAACTCGTCCCAAAGAGGCTTCGGGGCTCCGGAGTCTACTCGCGATACTTCCTCGTGAAGAAGAAGACGGGAGGATGGCGCCCCATCCTGGACCTGCGACGGCTGAACAAGTTCATCAAGGCGCAGAAGTTCCGGATGGTCACCCTCCAGCACGTCCTGGGTGAACTGGAGGAAGGAGACTTCCTATCGTCGTTGGATTTGGAGGATGCCTACTTCCACATTCCCATCCTAAAGGGGCACCGAAAATTCCTCAGGTTCGTGGTCCAAGGGCGTCATTACCAGTTCAAAGCCCTTCCCTTCGGACTACGGTCGGCACCCAGGGTATTCACCAAGTGCCTCGCACCGGTGGCGGCGCAGCTGCGACGCGAGGGGATTCACGTCTACCCCTACCTGGACGACTGGCTCATCCGCGCCAAGACGAAGGAGCTCGCCGTGGTCCACACGGCAAGGACCGTCCAACTCCTCACGGACCTGGGATTCTCCGTGAACTACGCCAAATCCCACCTGGTGCCCGCGCAAGTCGCACTGTTTCTGGGAGCGAGGCTCGACACAGTGTCCCTTCTGGCCTCCCCGTCGGAGGAGAGGACCAGGACCATCTTGGGCAAGGTGCAAAGGATGTTGGTGGCCGACGCGGCCAAAGTGAGATCCATCAAGTCCCTCCTCGGGATGATGTCTTCCTGCATCTACCTCATTCCCATGTGCAGGCTCCGGATGCGCCCGTTGCAAGAATTCCTGGATGCACGCTGGATCCAGACGACGGGCAGCTTCGAGGAAAGGATCAAGCTCGACGAGAGTTTCCGACGAGCGATACGGTGGTGGGGCACCCACGCGCATCTGACGGCGGGCATGGACTTCCAGACCCCAGCCCACCAGGAGACTGTGACCACGGATGCCTCCCTGGAAGGGTGGGGAGCGCACACCGAAAATCTGCACGCGAGGGGACTCTGGCTCCCGACGGAGAAGTCCCTGCATATCAACGTCCTGGAGCTCCGTGCAGTGTTTTGGGCCCTCAGGTCCTTCCTTCCGTCCCTCAAGGGCAAGGTGGTGAGGATCTTCACCGACAACACCACCACCATGTTTTACATCAGGAAACAGGGCGGAACCAGGTCCCCAGCGCTGTCCAAGGAGGCGCAGGACCTGTGGCATTGGGCCGTCGCCCAAGGGATTTTTCTGGTGCCGTTTCATCTGGCAGGGATAAAAAACACCATCGCCGACTCACTCAGCAGGGAGCTGCGCTCGTGCCACGAGTGGGAACTACGGCAGGATCTGGTGGATCGCCTCTTCCGACGGTGGGGCACACCCCAGATCGACCTGTTCGCGACGGCGACGAACACCAAGTGCCGGAGGTTCGCCAGCAGGTTTCCCCAGACGAGGAGCATGGGCGATGCTTTCTCGTTCCCCTGGGAGGGCCTGTTCCTCTACGCGTTCCCTCCCTTGCCTCTGCTAATCCGGCTCGTCAACCAGCTCAAGAGGTCACGGTGCAGGATGATCCTCGTCGCACCTGCGTGGCCGAGGCAGATATGGTTCCCGGACCTTCTGGACTTGTCAGCGTCCCCGCCGATCAAGCTGCCGGCGGACGCGGATCTACTCTCCAGGGAAGGAGGCGCCATCCTCCACCACGACCCGAAGTCGCTGAACTTGCAGGCCTGGCTCCTGCAGCGCTAGAGTTTGGAGGATACGACATACCGGCCGATTGCAGAGAGGTTCTTGCAAAGGCCAGGGCGTCCTCGACTCTTAAATGCTACGGACACAAATGGAAGAGGTTCTCTGTCTGGTGCCACGCACAGAAGATTAACCCTCTACGGATTACGGCTCCCCAAGTACTGCCGTACCTGCTGACGCTGGCCAAAGCTGGTTTGGCACACGCGTCCATCAAGATTCATCTTGCTGCGATCTCCCGATACACCAGAACCACGGGGCGGACGTCCTTGTGGTCTCATCGTCTGGTGAAAGAGTTCATGAAGGGACTGTTCAGATCGTTCCCGCCGGTGAAGGCTCCGGCCCCGGCGTGGGAGCTCAACGTGGTGCTGACCAAGCTCATGGGACCTCCGTTCGAGCCTCTGCACTCGGCCCCGTTGAAGTTTCTATCGTGGAAAACAGCTTTTCTTGTGGCCATCACCTCCGCACGACGAGTGGGAGAGATCCAGGCCCTTTCCTGCAAGGCCCCGTACTTGACTTTCCACGACACGAGGGTAGTGCTCAGGACGCACCCCTCCTTCATGCCCAAGGTACCGTCGGACTTCCATCTCAACGAACCCTTGGTGTTACCTGTGTTCTTCCCGTCGCCTTCGTCGCCGGCTGAGAGGACTTTGCACTCGCTGGATGTAGCTAGAGCGCTGAAGTTCTACGTGGACCGCACGAAGGGTTTTCGGAAGACGTCACAACTCTTTGTGAACTTTGGACCTGTCAATCAGGGGAAGGCTCTCTCGAAGGCTTCCATCTCCAGATGGCTCTCCGGCTGTATCATGTACTGTCACCGGTTGGCAAACCGACCGCTGCCTGGCCGTCCGAGAGCCCATTCCACCAGAGCGATCGCAGCTACCACGGCGTTCCTATCTGGTGTGCCCCTGCTGGACATATGCAGGGCTGCTACGTGGAGGTCGACGCACACCTTCACGAAATTCTACTGCGTCGACCGGGATTCCAGGGAGGAGTCCAGGGTCGGCCAAGCAGTGCTGCGCAACCTGTTCGCCTGAGGTGAGCCTGGTGAGGAGGTAAGATGCTTAATGTTGAGTTGATGTGATGCTTAATGTTGAGCCTTTGCCACCTCCCGTGGTTGTGCATGTGTGTACTGCTATGTATTCTTTATTCATGAGCATGTGAATCCATGCCAGACCCCATGCTGGAGAAGGAACAAGTTACTTACCTGTAACTGTTGTTCTCCAGCATGGGTCTGGCATGGATTCACATGCGAACCCTCCCGCCTACCCCTCTGCGGCTCTTCACTTGGTCATACTGCCACTTCACGTGCTTCCAAATCTGAAGATGGCTGCCAGAGGCGGTGCTTAGGTAGAGGGCAGTCATTGGCTGTGGTCAGTATGACGCAGAGACCAGTGATTGGTTATTACTACGAAAGACAGATCAGAAACGAAACTGATACTGGTTTTTTCTTTACCGAGGATTCCCAGCCTGACGACGGGGAATATTCATGAGCATGTGAATCCATGCCAGACCCATGCTGGAGAACAACAGTTACAGGTAAGTAACTTGTTCCTACCCGAGCAGGCTTGCAAGAACAAGATGCCATGATAATGACTTATAGATACATGACACTATTTCACTGGGCACAAGGGAGGTGGATGGTAAGGGCTGCTGGCGATTTAGGAAGTGAGTGGGAAGGGCTGTTGGGGATGGATGCTCACCACAGTTGTAAATAAAAAATAAGTTCACTAGGAGAATACTTTTTGTGTGAAGGTGATGTATTCAATATGTGCATACAAACAAAAGTGTGATGCATGTGAAAAAGTAATGTGCCGCACCAGATGTCCGCCCCTGACTTCCTCACGCTCCATGTGCGGCAGCACTGCATCTGTGGACAGTGCATTGTTGTCTACTGGGGGAGGCATGTCCACATAAGGGTGCAGAGGGACATTTCGGCTGAGGCAAATGTTGTTCAGCATGGCACAAGCAACAAATATCTGCCCACCCATCTCCAGCATTGGATCTTTCATGGATTCACATGCTTTAAATATTCCCCACCGACAGGCTTCGCATCCTCAGTAACATTTGATTATTGCTTATAAAATAGCTGTAAGCCCATCCATGTCCTTTTGGGTGTATTCTGCCTCAGAAAATGGGACGTCGAGTGACAAGCCTCACCAGGAGGGCATCTTCAGGCACATCGTGCTGAGGATTCCTCAGGGCTTTCTCTCCTGGAGAAAAAAGGCCAGAGACCAGCATATTTCTTCAAAACTTTGAAATATTTCTTCAGTACTTCGTAAAACCAACATCTATGCAGATAAGTGCTTTCTTTCATAATATGGAAGAAAAAAGAAAAGCTCTTTTCAATGTATGTCAGTGATGTGGAATAAAGAATGTGTATGAGGGATACGAGCATTGGGAATGTATATACTGCCTCTATCCAAATCACATTCAAGAGGATTGGGAAATGGGTGCTACCTTTAGCACAAAAACCCTCAAGGATAGAAAAATGAGACAAGTCCTTTGGCTGAATGAGGGCAGAGACCCCCCCTTCAGAGACTGAATCCTCTAGAAGTGTGGTGGAAGACAGAACAGACAGGCCAAAAACCCATAAGAGGGCCTGGTCAGAGGAGAGGATGTCTTCTTCTTCTTCTACTACATTCAAGACGAAAAAGGAAGGAAAAACAGAAAAATCTGTCCGTCCGTCGAAGACCTCGCTGATGAGGGACCTGCTGAGGACGAAAACTATGGTGGAATCTGCTGTAAGCGCTCCGTTGACGTGGGCAACAATCCCTGCCGTTGCCCAAAAACCACCATCGACAGCACCACAATCGTTCGTGAGACAATCCTTGCCTACGGCCATTAAACCATCGTGATTGGACACGTCATCATAGACCATCAAACCATCGTCGTTGACCTCGTTGGCGGGCAAAATCTTCATCGACGACAACATCGTCCACACACCAGTCAATGACAACCATGCCCGTGAAGACCTCGTTTTCGACAGTGTCGGCTGCTTCCCCATCGGCCTCGCGGTACCTTCCACAGAAAGCCATACAACGTCAACAGCAGCATTGACGGTACACAGAATGTCACCTTCACCTTTCCTGTCTGCACTGTAAACAGGCGGGGGCCCAAAAAAGGAGGGTAGAGCGTCCTCATCCACGGTCACACAGAAAATATAAAAAATCTGGAAAACTGTAGGAAAATTGGAAAAATTAAACCACACACAAGTCTGGAGACAAACATATGCCAGATAGAAAGGAACAAGAGCCAATAGAGCACTCATAGAGCTGTACAACAAGGCCCAATAGTTAGTAAACTACATCTTGGGCCCCTGCACTCACCCAACGTCATGGAAGTCCAAGCCATAATAGCAGGAAATGGAGAACTATCTCCACCTCAGTCACCCGATGGATACGCTGATCACCCTATAACATCCAAAGGTCCAGCTCTCTCTCCGGTCTCATCGATTCTTCCTGACCAGATACTGGAGCACCATATTGATTCGGAATTTGAACAGCGATTCTCACCCCAGTCCTCTGAGGGAGAACAATATTCGCCATGGGAAGCACCTGTGGAAGCAAGGTTACAGGAATTACCGGAGGCAACGTTGGCAGCGACGGCTGCCGCTCCACAGCCAACAGAACCTTTACTCAGCCCACAGTCCCTGTTATCATTACATGTTTCTCTAATCTCCAGTCTCTACTTCAACAACTGGATACTAGGCTACCAGTAAACCAGCCCCACCCACAGGCACTCAATGAGGCGCCAGGCCCTTTGGGGGAACCATGCATGCCTGACAGAACAGCTCCAAGGAACCAGGTGGATGAACCAAGAGACAATGCACCCACCAGGCGTACTACCTTGCAGCAAAGAGAACCGCCTATCAACCGATGAGGCACACATGACTGAACATGACCAGCAGTCCCACTAGAACACAAGGGCTTCCCCAAGGCCACGATATTCCCCATACAGTCAGGAAGAGGGAGAACTTCAGTCCTCTTTAACAGATGATGAGGGAGGTAATAGGGACACCGACACCCACCTCAAAATCACTGCAGCCAGATAACTCGGAGGACACAGACTCGGGTCTAAACCAAGACTCAGAAGAACTGTTGCGTCAGTCTCCACCTCATGACATAACAGTATTTCACAATGCGATCCAAAAGGCATGTGAGGAATTTGGCCTAATACCATCTGAGCAGAAAAAGGATTTTTTCCTTTTTGATTTAATGCACAAGCTCAGAAAGGGGGTAGTATCAACTGCGATTCTAGACCTTGTTTTGAAAGAAGGGCTGTTACTCATGAGAAAACAGTTCTCAGAACCAGCAATAAAAGGCTGCTTGGAGAAGAAATGTAAGGCACCGGAGGTATCCCAGAAATGCCTTACATCCCAACCAACCCCTGACTCAGTAGTATCAGCAGCAGCATGCAGAAAATCAAATGTGCAAGGTCAGAAATGCGCAGTACCACCTGGCAACGACATCATGGAACAAGGCGCATTTTACAAGAAAATTCTGGCCACAGGGGCCGCAACAGTAAAAGCAGCAAATCCACTGGCAATAATCTCGAGATATAACCGCGAGATGTGGCACTGGATGGCTTCACTATTAGAGTACTTGTCAGAAGATAAAAGAAAGCAGGCCGTGGACATCCTACGAGAAGGGGAAGCCACCTCCAATCATGAGATCAACATTGCAGTCGACATAGCGGAAATAGGTTTTGAACAAATCAATGACAGCGTCATACTACAGAGACAGACATGGTTAAAATACACAGATTTCAGGGCAGATGTTCAATCAAATGTGCTAGACAGGCCTTTCGAGGGAGACCAACTTTTTGGTCCCAAAATTGACGACGCCTTGAAATCAATAAAAACTGACACAGATATGGTGAGATTGCTTGCCACACTGACAGTGCGATGCACTTTTTGCTCCTTCCGTGGAGTCTCGGGTCGCTCCAGAGCGAGCATTAGAGGCGGAAAGGTATACCAGAGGGGAGCCTCATATTCACAGACGTACTACCAGGGGTATCGCCGGGAGTACCCATACAAATAAAAAGACTACAAGCAAGCTCCAAGAAGGGCGACGGACAACATGCGCCTTTAGGGGCAGGCAGCAAAAACAAACCTGACTTTAATCGGTTAGGGACACCCAGGGCCCAGCTGCAGCATTTGGGGGGCAACTTGCAGTACCATCTACAGCAGTGGCAACATTTAACCACAGACAAATCAGTGTTAGACATCATACACATCAGCACACATCATAGAATTACAAGGACCCCCCCCTCCGATGTCCCCAATATTTTAACACCAACCACGCTGAAACATCTTGACGGGCAAAGTGGAAAAACTTCTCATAAATAATGCAATAGAAAAAGTCCCAAAACATCAGAGGGGCAAGGGCACCTACTCCAGATTCTTTGTGATCAAATAAACGACTCATGGTGACCCATTCTGGACTTAAGAAGTCTGAACAAATATGTCAAGAAAGAAATTCAAAATGGTCAGCTTGGCAGATGTCATAAGGTTGGTAAGGGAGGGCGACTTCCTAGCATCACTGGATCTCAAAGACGCATACTTTTGCATTCCCATTCACAAAAGCCACAGAAGGTTCTTAAGATTTGTTGGGGGACAAATCACTATCAATTAAAAGTCCTCCTGTTTGGTCTTCGCTCAGCTCCAATAGCATTCACAAAATGCCTAGCCCTGATAGCCTCATCGTTCAGGAAAAGAGGATTACATGTGTATCCATATCTCAACGATTGGCTAATACGAGCACCTTCACACTAGGCGGCGGAAATGGCATTACAGCAGGTGTCCAACACCCTCTTACTCCTCGACTTCACAATAAATTCAAGCGAATCCTGCTTCAAGCCATCGAACACGCTAGTGTTCATAGGGGCACAGTTCAACACCATGAGGGCCGGGTACGTCCCTCGGTAGAGAAGGCAGCGTCAATACCATGTCTAATCATGAAATGTTACCCGGGCATCAGGATCACATTCAGAACCGTCATGCAACTACTGGGCACCATGTCGTCCTGCATTCCCATAATACAACATTGCAGGTTACAAATGAGACCACTACAAGAATTTTTAACGGATCGGTGGTCCCAGCTAACCGGATCATGGAACGACTAGTTAACAGTAACAAAGTCACTCACAAACAGCTTGCAGTGGTTGCTCACGCCAACTCACATCACAAAGTGAGTACCGTTCAGGGATCCACCGTTTCAAGAAACCTGATCATTGATGCCTCACTAACAGGATGGAGCGCGCACGCAAACCAACTATCAGTGAAGGGTCGTTGGTCCATAGCCGAGACACAACTTCACATCAACATCCTGGAGCTGAGGCAGTAGCACATGCCCTTCACTCATTCCAACCAGTGCTCAAGAACAAAGTGGTTTGAGTGTTCACAGACAGACAACACAACCACAATATATTATGTGCAAAAACAGGGGGGCACAGGGTCAACAGCGCTCTCCAGAGAAGCACAATGGCTGTGGCACTGGGCCATAAAAAACAACATGCTACTACAAGTATTCCACCTTCCGGGGAAAGAAGACGAAACTGTAGATCAACTGAACAAAGCCAACGACCAGTAACACGAATGGCAACTGGTGGACAGGAAGCTCCTAAATCTTCAGCAAGTGGGGAACACTGACCATCAAATTATTTGCCAAATAGGAGAACAAGAAATGCCCTCTGTTCGAAAGCAGATATCTGCACCATCGATCTCTAGGCGACGTGTTCCCAATGTCATGCAAAGGAATCTTAGCCTATGCGTTCCCCCAAACACCAGTGATACGCAAGGTCCTACAAATGATTGCGACATACAGGTGCACAGTTATTCTAATAGCGCCAACATGGGCGAGGCAACAGTGGTTCTCAGAGCTTGTTCACCTATCCCAGGACCATCCAATTCCTCTGGGTCAGGACCCCGACCTGCTGTCTATGTGCAACCAGCAGGTACAACATTACAACCCAAGAGTGCTCAACTTAAAGGCCTGGCTCCTGACTTCAACATGTTCGGACAAGTCCCAGTCATGCAGGAATGCAGAAATATCCTAAAGCCCGCCAGGGCAGATTCCACAGACCGATCATATGTGTACAAGTGGAATCGTTTTTGTACTTGGTGTTCTCAACAACATTTGGATCCATTAAGTGTAGAACCTCCCTAGATCCTACCATAGTTATTAAAATTAGCGAAAGATGGTTTGACACACTCATCCATCAAAGTACATTTAGCAGTAATTTCTAGACTCACCAGGAAGCAAGGTAAAGCTCCCATGTTCGAAGCCCAAATCATTAAACACTTCATGAGAGGCCTATTCCACACCTATCCCCCTCAAAAGAAAGTGCCACCTCAGTGGAGCATAAGCACTGTGCGTTCTGCCCTAATGAAACCTAGGTTCGAACATATGGTGACTACAGACATAAGGTTTGTGTCCTGGAAGACTGCCTTTCTAGTAGCAATCGCGTCTTTCAGACGGGTGTTGGAAATACATGCACTATCTGTTAAACCTCCATATCTACGGTTTGAAAAGAACAAAGTCGACTTAAAAATTAATCCTACTTTCGTCCCCAAAGTGTTGTCCAACTTCCACCTGCAAAATGAAGTAACCCTACCGGTTTTCTTGTCAAACCCATCCACACCAGCTAAACAATCTCTGCACTTGATAGACCTTCGAAGAGTCCTAAAGTTCTACATAGACCGAACCAAGAATTTTTGACAACCTTCGTAACTATTTGTGGCTTTCGGCGCCCCTAAGAAAGGTCAACCGATTTCAAAGCAAGGTATTGCCAGATGGGTTTCCACCGCAATTGCAGCGGCGAACACTCAAGCCAATGGACCGCTACAAAGACATGTCTGTGCTCATTCCATTAGGGCAGAGGGGTCTTTGGCAGAGCTATGGGCAGGGGTTTCCCTGTCAGACATATGCCACGCAGAATACTGGGCAGTGTCGCACCACTTTGTCAAGCATTACTGCATGTAGGAGCAAGGAGAAGCTGAAGCAAGCCGCCCTAAAACACTTGCTTCACTAAGGTATGCCTTCTCCCGTTACACCTCATATTACAAGATTTTAACTGGTGTGGCAATCTATTCAAAGCATGTGAATCCATGAACGATCCAATGCTGGAGAAGGAGTATGTTGCTTACCTGTAACTCCTGTTCTCCAGCATTGGTATCTTTATGGATTCACATGCGCCCACCTACCACCCTTAAGGGAGCAAGGCTACATGTTGCCAACTCTCATCCCTCTGGGGTTAGAATCTGAAGATGGCCTCCTCGGTGGGGCTTGTCAATCGGCGTCCCATTGGCTGAGGCAGAATACACCCAAAGGGACATGGATGGACTACTAAAGTAAGCTTAAAAGTGAGCTCTATTATGTTAATGTTCAAGGTATTTGTACCGCGCACTGTCACCAACGGAATTGGGCCACCTCTATTATAAGCTATAATAAAATGTTAGAGGATTCCCAGCCTGTCGGTGGGGAATATTCTAAGCATGTTAATCCATGAAGGATAACAATGTAATGCGAAGTCCTCTGGTACGGTATAGGCACTGGAAACGTGCATTTATCGTGCCAAAGTTCCTCTCAAGGCAGATTCTGGTCCTGACGTGTGCCTCAATGTAAGCCACCTCCTGTGTGCAATCCATGTACACCACAGGTGTCATCAGACATGGGAGCAGGGTGTAATCAGAGTCGCCTGCAAGAGCATAGGACACAGATGTCAGTCAAAGTGCATTGAGGATGCGTGGCATGTTACATGTTCTGTTGATGGACACTCTCTTGATGCAGTTATGGTGTATTTGTACAACATAGTTTTCATTCCCAGTAGTTCAATGAAGTGTGATTTATTACGTGGGTAAATGTGCATTGGTACTTAGAGATACACTGTGCTCACAGCTCACACACAAGTTGTGCCAGACATGGCTTGTGATAGGATTTTAAATGTGCATGTTATCTTTGTTGGGCCTGTACTGTGCTGTCAAGTAGTACCCTGCTGGGTGATTGGTTGTTCTTGTTCACGTTTGTGGTTTCTGTATTCCTGCCACAATGGATTCACATACATGGTTTGCAGTGTACATGCCATCATCTCTGGCAGTTTGGATTGTCTTTGTGCAGTGTTAAACTGTTGCATTGGTGTAGGTATGTATGCCCTATGCATTGTGGTTCCTGTAGTCCCATGTGCATGAGTTACTTTTTGGGGCACTATGCATTGCTGTCATATTACTGCATAGTCCTGCTGGGCCTAGTCCTGTTGGTTGGTCGGTGTCGTGTGCAGCATGAGAGGGCAGGTTCTGCATGTACGGGGCCTTCACCGGGCATTCGTTGATCAGTAGTAGTCATGTTCCTCCCTCCCCCTTCACATGGCATACAACTTGTGCTGCGAGATTGAATTGTGTGATGGCACTTGTGCTCACTCAGCATCCATGTCAGTTGCCCTCTGTGGCTCTCCATGTAGGCAGGCAGGGTGCTATTACACAGGACCATGGCGTCGTCGGTGGATCCAGGAAAGCGGGTGCAGCAGTGTGTTGTCAGGTCAGCATTCCACGTAACTTGCACATTCATGGAGTGCAATAGTTTCCTGTTGCAGTATGTCTCTTTGGATGGCTGGGGGCCAACCAATGCCACATGGGTGCAGAAAAGCGCAACAATTACATTTAGCATGTGGGCTGCTGCGTAGAAATGTGCATTTGTGGCATTCAGCTCTGCCAGGGTAGGGGGCAGGGAAATGTGCCGGGATGCATGGCACAGGCATGCCTCCAGCATCTGCCTGAACACAACTGAGAAAGTGGGCTGGGATATGCCATGCATCATGTCCACAGTGTGCTGGAAGGTGCTGTGCCACTGGCAATAAATGTAGCACTGTCCCAAGCTTTAGCAGCGGAGGTAGGGCAGTCCTGATATTGATCCTGCTCTGGATGCAGTCGTGGATCGTATCTGTCTCCTGCCCAGCCCATATCATGAAGCTCTGTGCTCCTACACTCACTGCCATCATCACTGAGTTTGCCAATGCATCCTTCTCAGCGAGCATAGTACCCTCCACGATCAAATCTGCCTGGGTCACCCCACTATTAAAAAAAAATCCCTTGACCCCTCCATCCCAACCAACTACTGCCTCATTACTACTGTCCCATTCCTAGAAAATATTCTGGACCGCCTAGCATATGCCTAGCCTAGTCTATGCTCCAATCCAGCAATTCCTAGAAAGCAACCACTTGCTTGGCAAAAGGCAATCTGGCTTTTTCCCTAAGCACAGTACAGAAACTGCCCTCCTGGACTTCAAAATAAAAATTGACCTGTTCCGGCAAACCATTAATGCAGCTATCCTTCTCCTACTTGACCTCTCTGCGGCCTTTGACTTGGTCAATCACAACATCCTCTGCCAACACCTCAACCAGCGCTGGAAGCCACTTTGTGGATCAAATCTTTTCTCAGTATAGTGTTTATAGGGGAATCAGCTGCTGATGCCATGCCAGCCCCTATTGGCGTGCCACAAGGATCCTGTCTTTCGCCCACCCTCAATAACGCCTATACAAAACCCCTTTTTGAACTCCTTGACTTCAGACGGATCATCACCAATTTTGCTGACGATACACACATTATCGTCCCTCTTACTGTTTGTTTGTTTCTTGTATTGATTTATAGAGCGCACCACACCCTAGGGTATCTGGGCGCATTACAAGACAGCTTAGATGCAAAAACGATACATACAAAGATAATCATAGCAAAGCAAGAATAAGTACATATTAAATATACATAAAAAGTAAATGAAGGCTATAAATAAAGGCAGGTCGAGCGAGGTAGCAATAGAGCATGTACAGCAAGGAATTTACAGAGGTCAAAGGACAAGTGCATTTTCAAGAGAAGTAGAGATAGATATCTATGGGTACTCTAAACGCTCTGGTGAGGAGTGTCGTTCATAGAAAGCCACTTTTTAGTGTTGGACCTAAAGCTTTGGAAGGTCTGGTCAGTGCGCAGATGAAGGGGGAGGGCATTCCTGGCTTGGGCTGCTTGAACAGGGAAGCTAATGCCGCCAGCTCTTTTCAGGTTGAACTGTGGAACTGAGATGCAAAGGGAGTTGATGGACCTCGTTGGTCGACATGACGTTTTTTTGATGATTTTCTCTCTTAAGTACTGTGGAGCAGCATTATTGAGGCCTGTGTAATGGAGACTGTTTTGAAGTAAATCCTGTCCTTGATGGAGAGCCATTTGTGATTCCTTCTAGTTGCAGAGATATGATCTGTCCTTGGGATACTCAAGGCAGTTCTAAGAGCTTTATTTTGTAGAATTTGGAGTTTGTTTAATATGTGTTTGTTTGCTCCTGCATGAAGTGTGTTGCAGTAATCAAGTTTTGACAAGATGAGTGCTCTCGCTGGTATAATGCAGCTATTTGTAAATGGTTTGCAGGCATGTATAAGCTTACATGTGTAGTCGGTCGCTGAGGCCGTCACATTAACTTGTTTGCTAAGGTTCAGAGTGGCGTCTAGGTAAAAACCAAGAGTTTTACTTTCCTTAGCAGTTTTTATGATGTTGCTGTCTATGTTTAAAGAAGAGTACTGGGAATCAAGTTTGTTAATAGTGGTAGAGGCACCTAAGATTAGAATCTGTCTTCTCATCATTAAGGCAGAGGCTATGGGCTGCCAATCATGCCTGGATGATGAGATGGATTTTGTTTAGTAAGGCAAGGTCCAAGTCATAGTTCTCTGAGAGAGGTATGAGTATCTGGGTGTCATCTGCGTAGTTAGTGTAGATGACACCCAAGTGATCCAATTTGTCAAATAGAGACTTAGTAAATACATTATACATAGTTGGAGAGACGCATGAGCCTTGTAGCACTCTGCATGTAATGGGGGCTGGGTCCGCGGCAGCAGAAGGAGAGAAGACTCATCGGTCTGTTACTTAGGAAGGATTTAATCCAGTCTGCAGCTTCTTGTGAGAAGTTTGCTGCTGATGAAAGGTGTTCACAGAGTATATTATGGTCCACTAAATCAAAAGCAGCTGAGAGGTCTAGTAGGAGGAGTAGTGCATATTGTCTATTGTCTTTCAATGAATCTGTTTGTATTTTCAGATAGATCAATGCGGTTTCAATTCCGTGGAGAGGCCTAAAGCCCGATTGTCTAAGCCCTAGGAGATTATTAGCCTCTAGGTATTGCTGGATATGAAGGTATGACGCTTTATCAATTATTTTGAGTAAGAAGGGGACGGTCGTTATGGGCCTGTAATTAGTTGGGATGGTTGGGTCAAGTGTGGCTTTCTTTAGTACGGGTAGATCCCACGCGTCTTTAAGGTTTGTAGGTACCTGACAGGTCCTAAATGAGGCGTTGATTAATTTGGTGATGAATGGGGCAAGGTCTTTAGCTGCTTCTTTAATTATTTGTTCCTGGCATTTGTCTCCTTGGCATCTCGATGGTTTCAAGGAAGCAATGATTTTTTTCTGGTGATCATGACACTGATACCATTAAAATTAATGCATTTATAGCACCATCCAAAACTGGATGGCCACTCACAACTTATGCCTGAATGACAAAAAAAGGGAGCTCCACGTCGTTGGCTCCCCCGACCGGATTAGACACCTTCACGCCATCTTTTCCATCTTCTATATTGACGGCACATCCATCCCGGTTTCTATGCAAATAAAAACTCTGGGGGTTTACCTTGAAGCTGACCTAACTATGACCAGACAGATTAATGCCCTAGCATCATCCACTGCCTACACTGCCAGACAGTTCCTCTCACTGAGTAACTGCATCACACTTGCACAAGCGTTGATCCTCTGGAAACTCGACTGCTGCAATGTCCTACATATGGGCACCTCGAAATGCCAACATGTCCAAACTACAACTACTCCAAAATAAAGCACTTTGCTCTGCCCTTGGCCTTAAACGATCGGACCACATTTCAGCTACCAGACGCAAATCCCATTAGCTCCCCATCAAAGGTTATGGGAAATTCAAAACACTATCCAAGCCCCTCCTGCTGTACACCACATAGCAGGAGGAGGCAGATGCCATGTCTGTTACTATATTTTCCACGAAGTGCCAGCTCCCTTTGAAGATGGCTGCCTTCCCTGGCATCTACCATTGAGCCAGAAGCTAGCTGCGTCCCTCGCGACGCTCTACAACAACATACTGCTTCAATGGCAGCCTGGGACCCTCCTGATTGGAAGAATCTGAAAATTAAAACATGGACTGTAAACAGGCCGGCAGGCTGGGCTGGCGTTCCCCCGAGAAAGGCTGCCATAAAATGCCCATGCCTATCTGGGCCTGTCCGGGCACATCCCCATCTACACAGCGTCTCCTTCTGCAGCCGCTGTCTTCAACTTTTCATTAACACACAAAGGGGGTCCCCTAAATGAACCACTTAGATTAAAGATTCAAAGGCCTGGTCCACACTGAGACCTGGCCACAGTAAATAGACTTCCAATTAGTTTACAAATTGCACACAATGGCACACAAATGAATGTAAAAAACTCAGTTATTTATTCAGTAGGCCCATGGGTCTTACAACATAGCCCATAAAACATATTTCTGATGTTTGTTAATCTGCTTAGAATCACATGCTGTGCACATGGTCTGACATCCAGTGGTAACCGCAGAGTATTGCATCCTGTCTTTCGGGGACCGAAAGGGGACGTCGGCATAGGTGTGTCTGTAACACAATCCCTATCGTGACGTGTAGTGTACCCAAAATTCCTCACGCGCCGAGGTCCCTCAGATTGTTTTTTTCCACCCAAATAACTAGTCTCCCTATAGCGGAGCTCTTACAGAAGAGACATTGTTTATTTTATACCGACTTGACGGTTATTCCCCGTTAAGTCACTTCGGTCACAAGAACATCTTCGATGAAAACTGCGAGGGATTAGTCTACGGCTGTGGTATTCGGCGCCTTAGATCCGACGGCCGGAATTTTCACATGGTCGGGCCCTCTGGCCGACCTTTACAGTAGGAAGAGTGTGGTCGGGATGGCCATATTTTCGGTGTCTTTCCTTCTTTCCCCTCTTTACCCTTTTGGTCTGGTCATCTTCCCCTTTGGCAATGGAAAGGACTCCTTTTAGGTTCTGTCCTAAGTGTAGGTCAGATATCCTTGGAAGGACGAACACAGGACGTGCAACGCCTGTCTCCCCGTAGATCACGACGAAAAGCGGTGTGCGACCTGCAAACTCCTTCGGCCTAAGACCCTTAAGGAGCGCCGTGTAAAGCGGTGGGCCGCGTACGGTATGTCGTGGGTGGAACCCCCTTCCCCCACCGCCACACCCGCTGAGAGTGACAGAGGCACCTCTGATGACCAAACATCCGTCGTGGATGTGATAGACCTCGAGGCGGACACTTCTAGGTCCACCACGCCCGTCCCCGACCCTTTAAGGCCTGACTCTGGTCTCGCTTCAGGGACAACACCCGGCGACAGGGGCGTACAAACGCATCTCACTAAGCATACAACCCCTACACAGGTTTCGACGTCCTCGTCGAAAAAGGTGAGAGCACCAACAGGTTTCCTCGGATCCCGCAGATCCAAAGCCTTCCCCGCATCCGCAGCAGTGTCTTGTGACTGGGCAATCAAAAATAAGTAAGGGCGCTACTCCAAAAACTTCACACGTCGAAGCGTGGAAATCCGACGCTGCGACGGTCCCGAAGGCTCCGTTAGGCCCAAAAGCTACGACAAGGCCTGTAGTCGGAAAACCGACTGCTAGGCCCTCTAATGCCGTGGAAGGTAAATCACCTGCCGATAGACCTACCAATAGACCATCGGAGCAATTATCTCATGCTGATTTGGCAGTTATCGAAGACAACATCGAGAGGATTACGGCGGCGGTGGGGCTTATCCCGGTTCCGCCTAAAATCATTGGGCAAGCCGCAGGAAAATCTTCAGATGCGGTTTGGGGCCCTGATTCTCACGATACATATGAAGATAGCCTAGAGCCTCTTTCTGACACCCTAAGAGACTCTTTTCGACACCATAGGGCGGAAGACGAAGTTTTTCCTCCCATAGGCCCGTCTGGGTCTTCCAAATGGACTAGAGAGAAATTCGAAGGGTGTATGGATCGGCTGGAGAGAATTATCAGTTTTTCTGATCATCCATCCCCGAAAAGGTCTTGTGGAGAGCCTAACCCTCAAATTGCTTCACACTGTCAAGAAGATCAGCCTACTGTCTCATTCCAGCATGAAGACATTGTCCCCATGGACACCTATAGGGACATATACAATGAAGAAGAGGATTCATTTCTACATAATGATGAAGAGGAACAGCAGGGTGTCAGACAATTGGGAAGAAACCCAGCAAGAGGGAACAGACCCATGGACACTGCCACATCAGGATCACAACACTGATGTTTTGTGTCTGGATTCCCCTCCGTCCACCCCGGCTCGTCAGGCCTCACCTGTAGATGACCAGATGGCCTTCAACTCTATGTTGAAGAAGGCAGCTGAACATTTTCAGATCTCTACTCATGAGGCTGTGCAGGAGCAGGATTTTGTAGAGGACATCCTTAAGGAAAAACCTCCATCTAGCCAAGCCATTCCACTCCTTAATTCCATCAAGAGAACCCTGGCTCCTTCCTTGGTGTCAAACCCAGGCAGTGAACCCAAGAGTGAAAAAATTGTTTCGGCCGTCTCCTTCCGACCCTCTATACATTAGACGGCACGCCATCCCCGACTCTCTGGTAGTGACTACCACCCGGAAAAGGGCAGGGGTACCCCTTGCCACGGGGGAGGCACCTCTGGACAAGGAATCCAAGAGGCTGTATGCTCTAGGCAAACGAGTTACCTCGGCTGCCTCATACACTACGCGGATAGCAAATAATACCACGCTATTGGCAAGTTATGCTGACTCTCAGTGGAACCCGCTCCAGGAAGGCTTCCAAGAGGTTCAAGAACCTGTCAAATCCAAACTTCTCTCTATTGTAGTTGAGGGAAGACAAGTGAACCAGAATGTGATTAAAAACACCCTGGACATGGCTGAAACAGCAGGCAGATCTCTGGCCCAAGGGACCCTACTAAAAAGACAGGCTTGGCTGCGTACTTCAGGGTTTAAACCCAAAACGCAAGCCTCTCTCATCAATAAGCCTATTGAGGAAGCTAACCTCTTCGGGAAAGCGGTTGATGAGGCCTTGGAAACAGCCAAGAAAGAGCATTAGACTATGAAGTCTCTGCAACAGATCACACAAAAACCTTACCCCCAGAGAGGTAATAACTCTCGGCGGTCCTTTCGAGGGCAGTCCTGTGCAGGTCAAAACAACTATGGCCCGGGAAATTTTAACACAGGACAAACTTCAGGAAGCCCCGCATACCACCCTTCAAGGGGTTAGCGACACGGCAGAGGTAGAGGCCCCAATCCTAGAGGAGCCACAGCCTCTGGTCAGAAATGACCACCAGATCCAGGTCCCCTCCCATGTCACCCCGGTCGGGGAGCGATTAACATCTTTCCTTACGGCATGGGAGGGGATAACTTCAGACCAGTGGGTCATAAAGACGGTCACCCACGGGTACTGCGTGGAATTCACCCGACCTCCACAATTCAGACCACCGCGCTCATGGTGCCTTTCACCGGACCATCTGGAGATCCTGAATAAAGAGGTGGAAGCGCTGCTGGGAAAGGACGCCATAGAAGCCGTCCCTATTCATCAGGTAAACAAGGGTATTTATTCAGTGTACTTCCTTGTACCCAAAAAGGACCTCACCATGCGCCCTGTTCTAGACCTGTACCCAGCGGTCAAGTTCATAAAACCCCAGAAGTTTTGCATGGTAACACTACAAGAAGTGATCCCACTGCTGAATCAGGGGGACTACATAGCAACATTGGAGATGAAAGATGCATTCTTTCATATTTCAATGTTGCCAGCGCACAGGAAATATCTAAAGTTCATGATAGAGGACAGGCATTACCAAATCAAGGTACTCCCCTTCGGCATCGCCTTGGCGCCAAGGGTGTTTACCAAGGTCCTGGCAGTGGCTGCAGCACACCTGCGCAGACTATCCATCCCAGTTTACCCTTACCTCGACGACTAGCTCATCACATGGGACTCATACAACACATGTTTTTCGAACACCCAAAAAACAGTAGATCTTCTCTTCAGCCTGGGTTTCTCAATCAACGAGAAGAAATCCAGTCTAGTCCCCAGTCAAACAAAACAATTTCTGGGAGCTCTAATTCGGACGAAAGACGAAGTCTTCCCCTCCAACGAGAGGGTTGAGAACATGCTTTTTCAGATTCCTCAATATGTAGCCAGTCGGGAGGTGACGGTGCGCAAGGCCATGCGCTCACTAGGAATGATGGCATCGTGCATATACTTGGTTACCCATGCGTGGCTGCGCATGCGTCCCATGCAAGAGTGGCTCAACAGCCAGTGGTGTCAGGCCAGCGGACAATGGGAAGATCTGGTAGTTGTCTCGCCAGCCCTCGTTCTCTCTCTGCAGTGGTGGTCAAGAGAAAACCTCTTGAAAGGGAAAACCTTCACTACCCCTCCAGTGGCAGCCACTCTCACGACAGACGCATCTGTCACGGGGTGGGGGACTCATCTGCTTCAGCAGACAGCGCACGGAGTGTGGTCCCGTCAAGTAGCATCCAACCATATAAACTTACTGGAGCTATTAGTGTTGTTCAAAGCATTGAAGGCCTTTCAGATGCAACTGCAAGGGAAGACAGTTCTGATTCTAACAGACCGCACTACAGCCATGTATTACCTGAACAAACAGGGGGGCACTCACTTTCCAGGGCTATCCAAGCTGTCCCGAAACATTTGGATATAGGCTCTCAAACACAAGATGTTTGTTATCCCAACATGTTCCAGGGGAACTCAATCTTTGGCAGACATGCTCAGCAGAGATTTTCCTCTGCCCATAGTATACGAATGGTGTCTGGACAAAGGCATTGTGTCCAACATCTTCGCAGAATGGGGCTTCCCAGAGATTGACCTGTTCGCAACTCAGGAGAACACCCAATGCCAAGACTACACCTCCAGGTATCCCCAGAACCGCTCCAAGGGGAACGGTTTCTGGATAACATGGTCAGGGAAATTTGTCTACGCTTTTCCCTCCGACTCACCTTGTCAACAAGATAGTGCACAAGATGCACCAGGAACCAGTTACCATGATACTGGTGGCCCCAATGTGGGCCCGCCAACCCTGGTTCGCTCATCTGATGGAAATGTTCCTCTCCCCACCAGTGAAACAACCCTGCCCGTACAACATGTCTTAGGACAGAGGGTAAGACCCTACACCCATGCCCACAAACTCTGCACGTAGCAGCCTGGCTCCTGAGGTCATAGAGTTTGGACATCTACAGCTCCCTCAGAGGTGCATGGACATACTCAGGGAAGCTAGGAAACCAAACATGCGTTATTGCTATGCCAGCAAATGGTTTTGTCATTTGGTGTAATTCCAAGGGTGTCAATCCCATCGATTGCTCGCCCACACACATTGTACTGTACCTAACCCATCTATTGAACACGGGGTTAGTCTTCAATTCCCTAAAGGTTCATCTAGCCGCATTGTCAGCCTACACCACATCACAACAAAAGGTGTTGTGGTGGAAGGGGTTAAGAGGATTTATCCTCCCATTTCTCACCCAGCTCCTGGGTGGGACCTAAATGTGGTTTTGACCAGGCTCATGGGAGCTCCCTTTGAGCTTATGCATAAAGCAAGTCTAAAAGACCTGACTTATAAAACGGCCTTCCTAGTGGCTATCACTTCTATCAGAAGGGTTAGCGAACTACAGGCACTTTCTGTTTTAGACCCCTTTGTTACAGTCCACAGGGATAAGGTAGTTCTGCCCATGCACCCCAGATTTGTGCCTAAATTGATCTCGAAGTTCCATGTGAACCAGTCAATTGAACTACCTACTTTTTTCCAGAATCCTACTAGCATGGCCGAAAGAAGCCTACACACACTAGATGTGCGCAGGGCAGTCATGTTTTACCTGGAAAGAACTAAACCAATGCGGAAAACAAACCAATTTTTCCTTTCAGTGGCAGCTGGTAGAAAAGGGGATCCTGTCTCTAAATCAGCTATCTCAAGGTGGATTGTCAAATGCATCACACTATGTTGCACTCTTGCTAAGAGAGAACTGCCCTTCAAGCCCAGAGCACATTCTACTCGAGGCACTGGGGCATCCATAGCATTCATTGCAAATGTTCCCCTTGAGTCCATTTGCAAAGCGACAACCTGGAGTTCTGTACACACCTTTACAAAACACTATTGCCTAGACATTCTTTCTAGGTCTGATTCCTCAGGTGGGACAAGCAGTACGAAGACGTCTTTTCTCTACTGTTCCTTCTCACAACCCACCTCCAACTCCGGGTACTGCTCGCTAGTCTATGCACAGCATGTGATTCTAAGCAGATTAACAAACATGCTTACCGTAATAGCATTTCTGATGAATGTATCTGCTTAGATTCACATGCGCCCACCCTTCCTCCGCGCTCGGGGTGGAAGGAACATAGACATCTTACTACTTTCGCTCTTTATGTACTCACTCAATATAGCCTTGGGCTCCCTCTAGAAGAAAAAATACAATTGAAGGGACTTCGGTGCGTTGGGGATTTTGGGTACACTACACGTCAAGATAGGGATAGTGTTAGACACGCCTATGCCGACATCCCCTTTCTGTCCCCGAAAGACAAGATGCAATACGCCGCGGTTGCCACTGGATGTCAGACCATATGCACAGCATGTGAATCTAAGCAGTAATGCATGTCATTTAATATGTTTTAATTATACAGATAAAATAAACACTAATATAGGCAAGAAAGTTATCAAAAACCATGAATTCACACTTGTGACCTATAACCAAAAATTGTACGTTAACAGAAAGAAATTGGGCCTCATTACGACCCAGGCGGTAAGTTACCGCCTGGGCCGTGACTTTACCACCATGGCGTAAACTACGTTTACGCCATGGTGGTTGGCGGACTTACCGCCCCATTCCGACCTTGGCGGGGCGGTAAGTCCCCAATCCCCATTTACCCTTCCCCATTCCCATTTTTGCCCCATAGGGCATAATGGGAGTGGGGAAGGCGTTAATTACGCCACCGTAAATTACGGTGGCGTAATTAACTCCATGGTCCCTTAGCGCCATGGATTTTAACACCTGCTAAAAGCAGGTGTTAAGTCCGCCATGGCGCTAAGGGACCTCGTACTCAGGTGGTAAGGGTCGGCGCTGTTTACGCCGCCGTAAAACCCTTACCGCCTGGGTCGTAATGAGGCCCATTGCAATCATAAACATTTATGCATATTTGTTAACAAAATGTCAGAAAACAGGAAATCAAATCCCCTCTGTTATGTGTAGCTGACAGTGAGATATTACAAACATGCGGGAGGCTGAAGATCTGGGTCAATCCAATTTGTAAATGCCCAGTCCTAGTCCTGCACTGCCTCCGGGCCACCCCTTGCACTTGTACCCATACAGTTCCCCACCCACTTTCCTTCTGCACTTATCTGATACACCCTATCTGACTAACCTAGCCCCTTTGCCTCTTACAGGTTGCACTACCACCGCTAACACCCTATTTAATTATTTATTTACTTCTATTTATTTTGTTCTCTCCTATGCTCTGCACTTTCCCCCTTTTTCCCTTCCCATGCACTTGCGCGTTCTCAGTGTCACTGGGCCTAGTAAGATCGTTGTTTTTGCTTCTCCCTGGTCGTGCTCTGAAACACCTGTGTACGAGCGCGATATAAATAAAATATATATCATAACAAACTCTACATATCCCAATGTCGCGTGGATCATACATAAAAAGGACATTTTTATGAACAAAATGCACATCCCAGGTCTACGTCCCTGGTGTAGAAACCTGACTATGTTGATGTATTTAATACCATGGCACTGTAAACAATACTGTAAACGTTATGCTGCCTTCTTCAGGACCCCAAGGGAAGAGGGAGCTCTGTGGATGTGATATAATAGATATTACTGTTGTGTTAAAATAAAAATCATTAAGATCAATAGTAAAAAGAATTTAAAAAGCGGAAGATGTAGAGAAGTCAAGAATTAAGCTAAAACAAAGTACATCACCCGCTGAGTGTGCCATCACCAAGATTTACAGAGGCCTCCAATGCGTGAAAAAGAATTGTACTTCGAAGGGATTGTGTCCTCCGACGGATTCCTTATCTTTGATAATACGTTTCCAGCTTGCTGGCCTCGGAAATCTTTTCTGTAGAGGGCGCTGCTCGTCTACGTCCGCCGAGTCGATGTCCTTCGACGGCCACCGTATCGGCGCCAACGTCACCATGCCCATAAATAGCCACGCGCTGCGTCCATTGCTCAGTTCCGTTTTTCCGCGCTTCGTGGGGCCTCGGAACGTCGTTGCTCAGTTCAGTCAGGTTAACTATCTATTTCTACTCGAATATTCCTTATCGTTCTTGATGGCTTCTTCATCAGAACCGACGACGCCGCGATCCGGCTTCAAGAAATGTCGAGACTGCGGTAAAAAAAGTCAATAACGGATCCACACAGGGTCTGCTTATGGTGCTTGGGATCCGAGCACCATTGTTCGGAGTGTGAGGACTGCATGTCCATGACGGCGAAAGCCTTGAAGGAGCGCAAGGGGAAGCTCGAGAGAGGTAAGTCAACCAAAACCTCCTCGAAAGTTTCGTCGGCTGAGTCGAGGCATTTGTCTCCTCGCCGTTGAAAACATTCCCATTCTAGATCTCGAAGCAGCTCCCACCATTCGTCGAGATCAAGACACTCAAAAAAGAGACGTCGAAGGTCCCATTCCTCGTCGTCTTCTGTGTCCCCATAAAAAGTCTCCTGTCCCACCAAACACAGTTCTCAAGCTGAGTGGGAGGAATTCAGAAAGAAAATGTTAAGCGTCTTCGAGAACGCGGCCTCGACCCCCTCGAAGACAGCTGAGGGTGATACCCCGGGTGAAAAACCCAAAAAATCAAAACGCCGCGAGTCGCAGCACTCGGCGAAACATTCCACCCGAGAGCGCCATGAGCCATCGGGTAAGAAGGCACCGTCTTCCACGCCGTCGTCGAGGATTCCTTCGACGCCGTCGTCAAAGATTCTTCGATGCACGGATCGGCGCCGTCGACGCCGATGAAAGAGGGGACCAAGGCCACCCCACAGCCAACAGTGATTTCAAGGGCCTCCGGCACGACGCCGAGACCGTCGTCGATGCCCTCGAGTAGGATCCCGATCCTCCCGAGTTCTTTGAGACCCCTTCCAGTTTTTTCGATGCCGTTTTCGGCGCCTTCGAAGCCTGTTACATCAGCGTCGACGACATCGACGTTTTCTCATCCCATAACGACGAGTTTGGCTCCTTCTGCCTTAGAAATGGGTTTTACTCCATTTCAGAGGTCAGAATACCCTGGACTTTCTTCAATTTATGAAGAAGGGGAAGATTCTGACCAGGAAACATTCGGATTACAGAGGACCACACTGCCTACTGCAGAGGATTTCCCCTCTGAGGAAAGAAGGCTGAAGGAACTACAGGAGTCACTACATGAGGCAAGTGGGCTGGACACTTCCGCAGAAGTGGAATTTGTTAAGCCAGACCCAGGGGAACATGGCGAAACACCATATAGAACCCTGATGGCAAGAATAATTGAGTTTATGGGTTGGTCTGCGCCTTCACCTGTTTTCCAACAGGATGACCTAACAGATATATTGGACAAAGGCCCACAGGAGGACCCGGTGGTCCCCTTCCATGCAGCAATACAAAGAAAAATTGCATCTAATTGGGAAACTCCGTGCAGTCAATAAAAGATTGTCAACCAAGTATAGGGTAGCGGCTGCTGACCCTGAATACGTGTCAAAACACCCGACCCCAGAGAGCCTGGTGGTTCAAGCGGCAACTTCATCTAGCTGTAGGACCGCTTACCCTACTGTCCCACAGGATAGAGATGACAAGAGGTATGACTCTATGGCAAAGAAAGTCTTCTCTGCCTGTAGTATGGCGTTGAAGTCCATCAACGCCACCTGTACGCTCGCCAGGTTCAGTCACACACTATGGGAGTGTGCTTCATCAGCGGCTGACTGCATACCCGATGGAGAGGAAAAGGAAGCCTTCCTTAACATTATTAAAGATGGTAAAGATGCCATGTGCGAATCACTTCAAACTGGCATCGATTCCGCTGACAGTATCAGCAGGGCCATGGCGGCAAGTACAACAATCCGCAGGCTTGCGTGGTTGCGAAAGTCGGGCTTTGCCCCTGATGTACAGGCCAGACTTTTGAATATGCCCTTTGACGGCTCTTAATTATTCGGGAAAAAGGCTGATGACAGTCTGGAAAAGTTGCAGACTTCTAAAGCAGCAGCAAAATCCTTTGGAGCTGCTATCAGCCAAACTCCTTTTCGCCCCTCAGGAACCTCTGGGAGAGGAAAGTCCTTTCGCTATTATTCCGCATTCGGGAAAGGCAGAGTCCTTTCGCTATTATTCCGCATTCGGGAAAGGCAGAGGACAGCTGGCTCAAAGAGGCCAAAGGAGATCCACCCGAGGTGGACGGGTCAAAAGTACTAAGACCGCAGCAGCAGCAGGTGCCTCTTTACCCTCGGCATCTGCATCAGCCGCCCCCAAACCACTCTGAGGCCTTCCCACACAATACACCTGTAGGGGGCAGGTTAACTCACCATCTGACGGAATGGCAGGCTATAACGTCAGATGCTTGGGCATTGGAGACAGTTGCCCAAGGTTACTGCCTACCCTTTCTACACATCCCTCAGAGTCATCCACCGGGGAACAGCTCTCTAAAAGTTCCAGATACGCTCCTCTTGCAGGAAATTATAGACCTGCTAGAGAAAGGTGCCATAGAACCGGTACCTGCAGTGGACAGGAACAAGGGCTGGTACTCCCCCTACTTTCTCATACCAAAGAAAGACGGAGGACTGAGACCCATCCTGGACTTACGAGAATTGAACTCAGAAGGACAAGTTCAAGATGGTAACTCTCTCTCAGATCCTTCAGGCCCTCCAGCTCCAGGACTGGCTGGTATCTCTGGACCTTCAGGATGCTTATTTCCATGTGCCAATCCATCTCAAACACAGGAAATACCCGAGATTCGCAATTGGCGACTCTCATTATCAATTTCGAGTTCTGCCATTTGGGCTGACCTCCGCCCGAGGGTCTTCACCAAGCTGATGTCGGTAGTGGCGGCGAGTCTAAGGAGGGAAGGGATCCACGTCTACCCCTACCTGGACGATTGGCTGATCAGGGCCGTATCTTCGGAACAGACCCAGGCCCAGCTAGATTATGTCTGCCTCTTCCTTCACAGACTGGGCTTCTCCCTCAATTTAAAGAAGTCACAGATGATACCATCACAGAGACTCCAGTTCATTGGAGCGGTCCTGGACACTTCCCTGGGAAAAGCCTCGCCACCAGAGTGAGGGCTCAAGATATTCTACAGATGGTCACCAAGTTTCAAAATGCCCAACGTCTCCCAGCCTTCGACTTTTTGAGGTTGCTAGGCCTCATGGCATCCTGCATCTTCCTTGTGCCAGAGGCTCGCCTGAGAATGAGATCTCTTCACTGGGCACTGAAAACTCAGTGGTCGCAATTCTCAGGGAGAATGACAGATCTCCTCCGGATTCCAGACAAGGTAGCCCACAACCTTCAATGGTGGGCCTATCCAGAGAACATCTTGAAAGGAGAACTGTTTTGGCAACCATGGCCGGAGATAACAGTAGTCAGACGCCTCACTCACGGGGTGGGGAGCCCATGCCAACGACTTGACCATCAGCGGTCGTTGGTCTCCATGGGAGTCCAGACTACACATCAACCTATTAGAGCTGAGAGCAATCAGACTAGCGCTGAAAGCTTTCCTGCCATCAGTACAGGGGAGAAATGTCCTGATAATGACGGACAACACGGTGGCCATGCACTACCTCAACAAAAGAGGAGGCGTAGGATCACTGCCACTGTGCAGAGAGGTGATGCAGCTCTGGTTTTGGGCAATCCAAGAAGGAATCTCTCTATCGGCTGTCCACCTAGCCGGAGAGAAGAACTTGACAGCGGACGCTCTGAGCAGGCAGAGCAGTCTCCCACGAGTGGGAGCTAGCTCAGGAAGTCCTTCAAGAGATCTTCACCCTTTGGGGAACCCCTCAGGTGGATCTGTTCGCCACAAGCAACAACAAGAAGTGCGATCTGTTCTGTTCAAGGGAATTTCCCCCGAGAGGAGCTCTAGGAGATGCGTTCGTAGTGGACTGGGAGTTTCCACTACTTTACGCATTCCCTCCAGTCCCTGTTATTCCTCAAATGATCAGGAGGTTGAGAAGATTCCGGAAAACCATGATCCTAATTGCCCCGGATTGGGCCAGGAGAACGTGGTACCCAGACCTTCTAGATATGTCAATCTGTCCTCCAATCTGTCTTCCACTCAAAGAGAATTTTCTCTCGCAGAAGGGAGGTCAGGTTCTCCATCCAGACACCAAAACCCTCAACCTTCACGCTTGGCTTCTGAAAGGTTGAGGTACAAGGATTGGGATCTCCCTGATGACGTCGTGGAGGTGTTGCTTTCGGCCAGAAGACCGGCAAAGTCTTTATACCGCTGCCGTTGGCACAAATTTTGCAGCTGGTGTAGGGAAGAGAATATCGACCCTTTTTCATGTGGTACACCAACGGTGTTATCGTTTCTGCTCTACTTGGCAAACTCAGGCCTTCAAGTGGGCACTGTAAAAGGCTATGTTGCAGCGCTTTCTATCTTCAAGCGCACTGCGGAGGAACCATCGTATTTCAAAATTCCGCTAGTGGTACAATTTCTCAAGGGACTAACTAATGTTTACCCTCCAAAGCCATTCCAGGTTCCCTTATGGGACTTAAATTTAGTCTTAAACTTCTTAATGGGCACTCCATTCGAACCACTTCACTCTTGCGCGCTGAGATTTCTCACGCTTAAAACTGTCCTATTGGTAGCACTAACATCTGCTAGGAGGGTGAGCTAACTACAAGCTCTCTCCTGTAAACCCCCACATACAATCTTCCACAAGGACAAGGTTGTCCTACAGGTGAAGCCTAATTTCCTCCCAAAGGTGGTTTCTGAATTTCATATTACTCAGAAAATTACTTTGCCTTCGTTCTACCCTCCTCCCCATCCGGGGAAAGAGGAGGAAAGGCTACATAGGCTGGACCCTAGGCGAGCTCTCCGCTTTTACATCAGCAGAATGGCTAGGATCAGGCAAGCAGACCAACTGTTTGTAGGATACTCGGGTCACGAGTTGGGACTACCCATAACAAAACAAACCATCTCCAGGTGGATTATTTTGGCCATCCTGGAATGTTATAGACTAGCAGGGAAGGAGCCACCCCAAAATCTCAGGGCTCATTCAACCAGGGGTATCGCAGCCTCTTCCGCTCTCCAAAGAGGGGTACCGGTCCGGGACATATGTGCGGCTGCCAAATGGTCATACATTCACAAAATTTTACAATCTGGATTCCTCCACTGCTCAAGAGACCAGATTTGGCAAGGCCGTATTACATTCGGTCCATCCCTAGAGGGATACATAACACTCTCACTCCCGCCTCCAATTACATTCCACTGCTATGGGAGTCTATCAAAGATAAGGAATACGTCGGAGGACACAATCCCTTCGAAGAACAAGTTACTTCTTACCTGGTAACGTTCTTTCGACGGGATGTTCCTCCGACGTATTCCTTAACGCCCCTCCCAACCATCCCTGCAGTGATAACTTCCCTTGTGGTTGCAGTTTACGCTCCTTCAAGGTCACTAACCAATTCAGGCATGACTTTTCTTATGCTACAAAACGGAACTGAGCAACGAACGCAGCGCGTGGCTATTTATGGGCATGGTGACGTCGGTGCCGATACGGTGGCCGTCGAAGGACATCGACTCGACGGATGTAGACGCGCAGCGCCCTCTACAGAAAAGAATTCCGAGGCCAGCAAGCTGGAAACGTATAATCAAAGATAAGGAATACGTCGGAGGAACATCCCGTCGAAAGAACGTTACCAGGTAAGAAGTAACTTGTTCATCTAAAGGAAACCAAACCAAGAAAATGGAGCTAAATAAAACCAAACAGTTTCGTGTGATGTGGGATAGATCCCAATGACATCATGCACAACCCCCATAGGACCAGTATCCATCTCTCCAAAAACCACAAGAACATTATTGTTACTCTTGCTGGTGCAAAACAACACCAACATTTTTGTTGTCACCATAGCGGGTCAATAACTGCATGGGATTCCCTACCGAAAGGACAAAATCCTACTTACCCCAAATTAAGACAAGAGAGTGGTATAGCCACAATGGGCTTGTCCATTAGTATGGACAAAATCTGAGTCAGTGTTATCACATACATCTTCACTCAGTTCCGAGCCATTTTCCCAGAACTGTAATCAAACAGGAAAAGAAGGACAAAAGGGAAAGTTGAAATCTCCAAAATTAAACTGCACATAGCTCTGCTAGAGTGTGACTACAGTGATCTACTGGTTAATGCTTAATTCTATAACAGTGAACGGTAACTATGCTCACCCGTGTAGTGTTTTCTTGAAGCTCGAAAATGGGGGACGTTTAATTCTTCTATGCCTCCACTTCAATCTACAGGTCAATCAATGATCTCTAACGCTTGTTACACTAGAAAATAAAAACATATTGTCAAAGCCACATATACCTGGAGATAGTACACCTGATTGGGGTTCTATATTAATGCTCTGTGGCAGAAGTGGGCTCTATTAGTCATGCCCAAGTCATAGCTGCCTTTCAATATAACAAAACGCATGCAACGCGTCAACATTTATCAGCCATTAATTTATATTGCACTATTGCACTCCCACACGGGGCGGCTAGTAACCCCCTGTATATATCTGTTACTGGGTCTAGGAAAACGCATACAATGCACCAAGCTTAGTCCGCGTTGTCTATTGCAATTCCCCACAGGCCAATTAGTGACCCACAGAATGCTAAGCACATCGCGGGAGCCCAAAAGCAATGCATCCCGCATTTGCACTTCATCATTCTCTGCATGTCCAAATAAATGCCAAATGCCATCAGCATATAGCAGTAATAACACTCAAATAACAGTCTATCGCACCCGCACCTGCAAGGTGTACTCAAACAGGCTGCCTCTTACCTAGTGAAAGCCACATATGCTGTTCTCAGACTCTTTTCCAAAGCGTGCAAGAAAATCCTTGTACCTATTCAGCCTGTTTTTAAAGAAGACGAAGCAGTCATGTGTGCACGTGTCAAGGAAATTGTAAACCAAAAAATAGGACTGAGCCCTAACGAACGGATCAGATCTTACCAGGTAGGATTACTCGCTTAGTTTAATTACATTGAGTCAAAAGGTTTCTTTTCTTAGCAACCCTTGATGACAAACTGCTGTTACAACGCACCTACATCACGGACCATTAAATATTGTCATTGCCATCAATCTGCAATATATGCATCGTTAGATCCCAGGAAATTGTTGCTGTATAGGAAAAGGACAAAAGTCATAATACTGTGTCCATATCAACAAAAAATAGAGTGACCCATACTAGTCACATCGAAATGGCAACGTGAGCAACGCCCGATCCTGACCATTGGATACTATTGTCACTTCTATGACTCATAATGAGGCCACCATATATAGTGCCAATTGCATTGTTGCAGAACAACCATCACAGTTGCCTACAGAGAATGGGGGCATGCTCCAACTGTGGAGGAGCCATCGGGCACCAACACAAGCCCTTCAGTACCATACCCAACCAACCAGCTCAGAATGAGCACCATGTGTATGCTGGTACATGGGTGTGGAAAATGTACATTCCATCCAATGCTGGATTGATTTTTAGCCAATTTCACCAAAGCTGTGGGTTAGCTACATTTAAGCCCTTTTCTATGGTATCAAGGTGGTGCATCCATCTGGCTTCTGATGTGTTCAAATGTCGAGGTGTGTATGCATTCTTAGGTAGAGCTTCCAGAACCCACCAAGACAAATCGTCAGTTGAATGATCGTACTCCATGTAATGGGATACCAAAGGTGCATTGATGCTCCTGCACCTAATGTGAGACCTATGTTCAACAATTCTTGTATGAAGAGATCTAGAAGTATTTAAGACCACACATGCAATTGGTATGTGCACGTAAAGTCCATTTCCTACCTCTCACTTCAAACTCTTTAATTTTTCTTTTACTGTATCTACAGACCGAACATCTACCACACGGAAAATGTCCTGTAAGTGGGCGTAAATCTATGCCTGTGGTTTTGAGTGTACGAAAAAATCCCTGAGATTTTTCTGTCTTCTCAATGCGAACAGGGGCAGGGGTTTGTCTGTCAACTCCAATTTGACAAGTGGCCAAAATGTCTTAATTAACTTCTTAACCGCATAGGTGCATGAAGTATATGGCAGTACACATACCAACTTGTCTTCTTTGCAGGATTATTTAGGAATTAAGAGGGTTTCCCCGGGTGTATACCTAGCTCTTTTAACTGCTTTTGTAACCAGTTTTGTTGGGTATCCTGTTGCCACCAAGCATTCTTTCAAATTATCAGCATGAATAACATAATCGGAGATGGATGTACAATTTCTCCTAAGTCTTAGAAATTGGCCATACGGAAGGTTATCCTTGACAATCCTAGGATGAAAGCTGGAGAAATGAAGCAAGGTACTCCTATCTGTAGGCTTTCTAAACAAAGAACACTCTGTCTCATTCCTTACGCAAATGCTGAGATCCAAAAAATTGATCTTGCTGATGCTGGTGTTACAGTAAACTTTATTTGCGTATGGCGTACATTGAGCCATAGAAAAAATTCCTGAAGTGTATCTACCGAACCTTGCCAAATCATAACATTTCGTCAATATAACGACGCAACAGCTGGATGTGGACCAGGAAAAGGTTGGCATTTGTAAGGACAAAGTGGTGTTCCCACATCCCCATATACAAAATGGCAAGGCTTGCCGCAAAAGCAGCGCCCATCGCCGTACCTTGGGTCTGTAGAAAGAATTGATCTTTTATATTTTAAGTAATTCTTTTTTGGACAATGGTAAGTAGTTCCAAGATAAATTCAGCTGAGATGTCCCGAGGTGGTAATTCGGTGACAAATATCCTGTGAATACATTGAACTGCCTCCTCCTGCGGGATACTCGTATAGAGTGCCCGTACGGCAAGGGTGACCAAAATCTCTTCACTTTGAAGGGTCTACCTTCAACTAGTTGGATCACTGACATACTTTCACGTAGACAGGTATTAGTTTTCTGACTGAGGGGCTGTAAGAACTTATCACTGTATTTACAAACTGGCTCCAGAACTGAACCACAGCCTGCAACAATAGGAAGCCCTGGTGGATTATTGGTGTCCTTATGGATCTTTGGTATTGCATAAAATGCTGGAGTTCGTCCATCTGATGTATTCAAAAAATCAAACTCCTTAGTAAGCCACCCTCGTTCTTTAGCTAGAAATGTTACTGTTTGTATCTCATTCCTGAGATCATTACGGGGGTCTTTCCTCAATTTATTATAGCTCGCACCATCATCAAGAAGATTCATTACCATGTCACGGTACTGCAGGCATAAAAGTTGAAGGACATCTTGAACCAGTATCTGTACTCGTTCCTGGTGGGCCAGAGTCCCTAAAGAAGGACCTCAATCTGATCTTTCTTAGGAATTTTTGTATGTCCGTCTGGACTGAAAACCAATCCGTACTTGCCATTGGGACGAAAGATAGCCCCTTAGGCAGAACGCTGTTCTGTGCCAGCGATAATGTTTTGCCAGATAGATTGAATAATGGCAATGTCAATTGTTGTGCCATTAGTAATTCGTCCTCCGTTGTCGAGAGTGCCGTGGAGGGGGGTACCAATTGGGTACCGGATATTGTGGGCCCCATCCCTGTCCTTGAATAGGTCCTCTGCCTAAAAAAGGTCTATAACCTTGAGGTTGCGGCGGTGGAGGATAATGTGGTGGCGGATAGCGGTAAGGCAGAAAAATTATAACCTTGGTTAGAACCCTGTAAGGAGTTACTGCTGGTATCAGAAAATGTAACCCTCTGTCCTTTTCCACGCTGTTGGCCTCCTGTTTGGTTTCTGTTGCTATTTTTGACTTGTAAATAATTTTCTGCCAGATAAGGGTTAATAGTTTCTAACTTGAATTCCTGTGTGTCCCTGGCTAGTTTCTTCGTCTTTTTAATCAAAGTGGTATTTTTAAAATCATCAAATCTTTTTGGGGCCTCATTCAATTTTTCTTCAGTGTTAGTAATGATGGTGCTGCTACGGAATATAGCCTCTGCCGGATCCAATTCAAGTTGTATATGTCCTGCCAAACGTTGGGCCGTAGAGATGGTTAAAGCCATCAGATCCCAGCTACATTTAGTAGCAATGTAGCTAAAGTTGGTCACATTTGATCACATGTACCCGCATCATCATCTAGTATGAAGGTAAACACCCTCCCTCTTTTACCTTCTCTCACACTCCCCACCTCCTACTGTACTTTACTCGTGTCTCCCCACGTACTGTTCCCCAGCTAATTTTACATCACCACCACTGTAGTTATTATGCTGCCACCTTTGTTGCTACAACCACCGGACCTGATGACCGTTCCTGTGTGCGGCACAGGCTGCCCAGTTACCTAGCAATTTGTGACTTGGGCTGCGCCAGTTGCACACTGTTGTTGTGTTACTCTATTTAAATGTAGTTTCTCGTCTCACATTGTATGCATAGGCTGCTTGGCACCTATCAGCATACATCCCTCTCCTATAGTCCGACATTTTTGTCTGCCCTGCACCCTACCTGCTCTATTGCCCAATGCTGATCTCTTATCCTGCCTGACCACAATTTAGCCCGTCCTGGCTTAGCTGCACAACTGTGTAGCCTCTTACCATGAGGCTCGGGTTGCCAGACCTGCACCAACCATAATTGTCTATACCCATTGGTTACCCGATACACCACCACTGCGCTGTGTTTTACACTTAACCCACCTGTTACCACTGGATTGACATTTTGCAGCACTGCACTGCTTTTTGCATTTAACCTATATGTTACCACTGGTTTGACATTTTGCTGCACTGCGTTTTGCATTTAACCTTCCTGTAACTACTGGATTGTCATCTTGCAGTGCTGTGCTTTGCATTTAACCTACCTGTAACTGCTGGATTGTCATTTTGCAGCACTGCGCTGTGCTTTGCATTTAACTTACCTATCTGACACTTGTGCTGCCTGATGTAGCCCCTTGTAACATGAGGTGAAAGTTAAATATACTGATCCAATGTGCTTAGCAACACAAATTAAAGTTTATTCAGTTTTTCATAATAGTCTGGTGCCCATGTTATGCTGTTGCAGCCAACAAGTGTTTCAACAAAGTGGTCTTTTTCAAGACTGCCCCATGATCAAATATTTACATGCCAATTATACAAAGTAATCAAATCATAGCAACATATGTCAATAATCATTGAGCAATCGAATATATAATATTCAATGAGTTAAATCCCAAGATCATAACATATGATAATAAAATAGTTTTACATACCAGGGTGGAGTTGGGTATGTAGTAGAAATACCAAACGTTGCATGGAAACAAATATGATAATGACATATGAATATCTACAGGGTTAACCAATTACTAAGCGAAATCTCTTATTACTGTGCTTGTCACCACAGATCACCTTATAAGTGTTGGTCCGTTGTGGCTCTCATAGTACATGACATAATATGTAAGTGATTTCAACCCGGTGCTCCACCTAAGTCAATGCCTAGCGTGTGATGCACAGCTGGAACCCTTAATTATATATTTGTGTCTATGTTCTTTTATTTCTGAATGATGTACCCTCATATCAACCCCCTCTCTTTGAATCCCCCCCCCCGGTCTCACTGAACCAAGGAGCAGGTTGTTTTGCAAAGTTAAGATTTATTTTATGAATTTGAACAAGATATATGTCACAGTTTTATGAATTTGAACAGTATCTAGATATCACACTATTAATATTTCTACAATGATCACCAGGGGTGATGTCACAAAAATCAACAATCTCTTTAATCAGTATGAGTATGGATAAGAAAATAATGCAGCATAGAAGAATACTTGATAAGGATAAGAAAACAATGCAATGTCACTTTTTCCCCCTGTACACTACTCAAACCCCCCTAATATGCAATATAGAGATGGAAGGAGAGAAAACAGGTTTCAGGAATATACAATCTCAACCAATATAGTTTCAATCCCAGTTCCCCCCAGCAAGCAGAGAGAAACGGGAATGATTTCATAACAGGTCAAATGCTTTTGAATGTGGCTTGTAATGAATGGGAAAAACACTGAAAATTACTTTAATTCTCTAAATTGGATTCAGAACTAGTGGGAGCCACTCTGGATAGCTTCAGGTAAACACTAGCAATGCTGGTTGAATGACTAGCAGATTGGAAACTGAATTTTGAGGTCGGATGCAAGAAATAGCTATTTTACATGTGATGAAATTGAGCCAAATGCAGATTCGCGGCAAACTTTTCAGCGCGCGAGACATGCGATTGCGGCAAAACGTTTGAAAGCTGAGGATGTTAGCTTCAATCTGACACTAAAATTTTGTTTCTAGCATGTATGGTTTAGAAGTTATGAAGGTTTTAGTAGAGGTCGATTTTTCTCAAAAAGAGTCAAGATTTTCAAATGAGAGATGCGCTTTTGAATTACAAACAAGAATTTTCCTTACACTGGGGGGCTATGAAGATGCAAGATACCCAACGGACAGCCACCAGAACAGCGGTGCCTCTGCTCTGACTTTTGCCCGCCAAGACACTTGCCTTTCTTCAGCAAAAATATTAGCTCAAAGATATTATCACTTACAATTAACAAAGGACTATATGGGTAAGGGAAAGATTCAGACAAGACAAAAGAGATTCTACAATGCAGTTTTGGATATGATAGAATTGGTTGGATAGGATTACTTAAGGATAAGAGACTGGCTAGGGACAATTCTGTGCTATAGATACTCACAACTATGGTTTTGAATAGGCCCGTCAGGATCTGGTCAAAGGGTTCTGGACTGGACTGCTAGCCCACAGGACAGGATTCAGGCACCCGGTTCTGCACTCAGCACGGCACTCTGGTCTCTGCACGGCCTCTGGACTGGATCTGACGGGTTGGTACTGGGTTACAGCTATCTGGTTACAGCTCTGCTCTACTGGTTTGGATCTCTGGGTTCTAGCAAGAGTTCTTGGCGAGAAGCAGAAAATAGCACAGCCAGGCTGTTCAATTTTTGGTGTGCTCCTTGGAGGTCTGGGGTAAAATCAGGTTGGAAGATTTTAAAGGCCAAGCTGAGAAGGGTTCAGCTTTGGAATTGGGCCTTCTGCTTTCAGAGTTCTGGAGTCTTGGATCTGGGTTCTTCCTGCAGAGCGCTTCGCCAGTAAATCAGTTGATGGGTGAATGTGTGTCTCACTGTAGGTCCTAAACTGTCCCTATTTATGTATTTCCCAAAGGGTTGGGTATGCCAAATTATACTAAGCACACCCTCTAAGAATCCTATTGGTTAAGGCCTTTCTCCTCTCCTGATTTGAGATGGAAATCTAGTGTCATAATGATGCTGTTTTACAACCCATGAAGTACCTCCCCTTTGTTTCAGTACAGTAAATCTATTTTTCACATAAATCATATTTACAATATCACCAATTTGCTAATAATACATATTCATATCACAGATTTAATAGAGCATGTATCCGTCCGAGTCCCATCTTCTTGAGAGTTTCGGTTCAAAATTGACAGTTTTTTGCGCTTTTGGTTGGTTACCCAGTGTCAGATCTGTACACATTTTTCTACATACATGCGCATGACAGCTGGACATAATCCAGTGAAATTTGATATTCCTAGCATTATCACAATTACTACAACATCAACATTTTTGTAGTCCTGTCTCTGGACACCGCACAGAGTCCAGAATAGTTTCAAACTGTGAGCAGCATTTTCATATTAACAACTTATAAATTACAGATTTTTCCAAGTTTTACACATTTTTCTATGAGTCTTTTTCCAAAAAGATATTTCCTTGAAGTTTAAGATGCACATATCTGTCTGGTCCCGCCTCCAAGGTTTGGCTGGGCCAGAACACTCCTGGGCCTCTTCCTGCCGGCAGTTGGTTTCTGTTGATGCCGAATTTGCATTTCCTTTCAGTCCAGGAAGCCTATTGTCTCTTTTCAGAGCAACAGGCCAAAATCTCCTCCCACCTCCATTAACAACTCAATGCCAGTTCCTAAGCAGAGAGCAGGAGGAAGAATGCCTTTGTTTGGGAGAAACTGTGGAATGTCTTTGAAGTCCAGTGTGGCTGACATTAATTCACTTTTAAAACACTGCTTTAAATTGTCTTTTCTAAGTAAACTTTACATTTTCAATAAATATACACACAGATCTCTTAATTTCAGTCTTTTTAAAACATAGATATTGAATTGTAACAACTTATATTGCTTTTGATGGCAAGTCTCTTCTTTTCCACGATTTGATTTTAAGACACAAGTTTAAACTGCCAGTATAAGTAAATGACAGCTTTGACACAGGCGAGCGGCGGTACTGCGCCCTTATCTGACATTTTTTTTCCATGCAAGCTCCTTTTGAATGTGGATTTTTTTATGATGGAAGTGTAACGCTCACCTGATTCCCACGGGGGCGTCGATCGGAACTGGACTGCTAAGGTCTCCACCAGCGTTATTCGTAGTGCAGAGACGGCTGGCTGACTGGACCGGCCTTCCTAGCTTCGTCTGCTTGATTCGTAAAAGTAGTTTCCTAAAAGCAGGAGGAGGGGAATTAGCCACCCAGTGAATGCAAGGAAACACTTGTTTAATTCGTTCCCTCTAAGCACCCCAATAATCCCCTTTTGCTGTCTCACCTTATTGTTTGTAATGATGAGCTCTCCATCCTGCACCGAGCGCAGGGGCGCGTAGAATCCCAGTTGCTTTGCTGGTTTGAAGAGTTTGGGCGAGTTCCAGACGTGTTGACTCCGTGGTAAATGGCAAGGAGCCGTAAGTATAATGTCTATAGAGTTCAATTGTCTGCTATTTACTCGTTTTTATCCCTTTTGTATTGCAGCTTAATCCGAGAAGAGTTCACCTGAAGTGCTGCAGGTTGCGCGTGGGTAAGAGTCTGTATTACCTAGCGTTGTCCGGTAAAAGCGAAATAAATGTCTTTAACAAGTGTTCTTTCCTCCCACAGGTGCGGCGTTAAAGAGGTGGAACGTGTCATGATGCCTACCCCCGGAGCACCAGGCCAGGCCCAGCACCCCCGGAAGCAGGCATCATGCCCTCGGGTAAAAGCCCAGCGGCCCCTTATAGGGGCTCTTTGGACTCAGTCCTGGCGCCTTTGGCGCCAGGCTCATGTTGGACAGCAGGCTCATAAAGGGAGGTGTTTTGTGCACTTACCTGATGCAGACCATGCTGCACGCTTCAGGCCTCCCTGAGACCTGAAAGGGACTATTTTTTCATAGGGACTATTTTTTCACTCGGGCGTGGCCAGGGAAGGATACATACCTAGTTGGGGAAGGATACATACCTGGCACTTCTTTGGAGGCTATTTAAGCCACGCCCAGACGGCAGCTCATGCTTCGCGTTGTTCTGCTTCCTGCAGCTTAACGCTCACCGTGTCTGCTTCTGCTCCTGGACTCCAGCCACGCCCACCTCGAACCTGGAAGACCTGCAAGGAAGGAAGAGAAGAGAAAGGTGAAAACCAAGGACTATTTCAAACTTCTTACCTGCATCCGGAATCTTCTCGCCAGCATCCCTGAAGAAAGACTTCCATTTAAAAGCATCGCGTTGCTCGCTGCAACGCCACGCTTCACTCACCTGTCCTCGAGGCATCTCCCGGCTCCATCGCGGCTGTCAGCATCGGACGCCACATCTCTGCACCTAGGGGAGAGAGGAAGAAACAAAAGGTGAGCAGAAGGAACACAGAAGGAAAGCCTGATTAACAGCCATAATACTTACCGGCTTTTCTTCCACATTTCGAGTCGGCGCCGCCCCGTTGGCAGGTACCGTACCCCGGGCCCTATGGGGAAAGGACAATAGACATTTCTGGGGAATGATAAGGACATTTAGAGGGATCGCCCTCATCACTACTCACCTCGGCAGTTTAACCCCTCGACGCATCGCCTTCATTCTGCACCTGAAATAAAGGACAGATCACAGGTTAGAAAGACAACGTAAAGGGGGGGCATCACTTGAACTTTGAACTCTTTCATACTTATGGCGCATCGCTCAGGGAAGTCAAGTGGATTTTGCCAGCGCCATTCTGAAAACCAGTGAAGTAACTGGACGAACACGCGCCCCTGCACCAGAAGTAGGATGGAGAGTTCATCCTTCCAAACCATAAGGTGAGTTTAAACCGGGGTTTGGAGGAAGTTAGAGAGGAAAGAAGGGGGAAGGGGGAAAGGGGGGAGCTAGCACACTATTCTGCAGACTGTTAATCCCCTTTCTCATCTGCAGAAGGATATTCCTACGGGCCAGGCAAGCACGATTTGGAGGTCCTGTCCAATCGGTGTTCCGGGTCCTGCGCATCACGCTAGAAGAGGCCACAGCAATCCAGACTAGACCAGCGCCCCCGTGGGAACCAGGTGAGCGTTACAGAACGCAAAGCCTTCCTACAAATTCCCACCCAGGCGCTATGGAAACTTGCGAAACTGACCAGTTGGCCCAATTACTGGGGGAATTACGGGCCGAAGTACACGCCGCTCATCAAGAGACTAGTGCCCTTAGGAGGGAAGTGATTGTAATAAAGGATAGAGCTGATGACCTGGCTAGACAGCTTTTGCAAGGTCAAACTGGACAAACTCCTTTACCCGGTTCCGGGGAGGAACCCCGCTCCTGTGGTTTCCAGTAACCCGGTGCAGATTAATCTACCTGGAAACATGCCGCTGGCCCCACCTGAACGCTTTGCTGGGGACCCCAAACGATTCGCCGTATTCATGAATCAGTGTCGTTTGCACTTCCTATGCAGACCTGGGGCCTTCCCTAATGATCAGACCAAGGTAGCCTTTGTGTTGTCATATCTCAGCGACTGTGCTGCCGATTGGGCAGTCCCACTGGTAACTCAAGATGACCAGATTCTTTGTGATTTTCAAGGATTTCAAACAAGCATGGAAAGGTTATTTGCTCAACACTCCCAGGGACAGGCTCTGGATGACGAACTTCTATCTCTGCGACAGGGCAATCAAGACCTTCTATCCTACATTGCAACCTTCAATAGACTAATTGTGGAAACTGGTTGGCCAGAGGATAAAAGAATCACGTTATTCTATCGAGGTCTACGCGGAGAACTTAAAGATGTCCTGGCACAAGTTGTAAATCCGCCCCAAGAAGGCACTGAATATATAGACTTAGTGGTCCAATTGGATCACAGGCTGCAAAACAGAAAAGCAGATCGGTCCAAGTTTGAAACCCGGGTGTTGGCCAAGACCCACGCTAACCCCAAGAGGGCTGATGCCTCGGAGCCTATGCAAATCGGAGGTGTTAAAGGACCCCTATCTCAAAAAGAACGGGAAAGAAGACGACAGATGCAATTATGCCTTTATTGTGGGTCCTCTGGACACTTTCTACGAGATTGCCCGGTTAAGCCGCCCAAGAAGGTGGTAGGAGCCGCTGATAAAATCCATGGAAACTCTGTATCGGGAAACGACCACGCCCGGCAAGCGTAGGGGTCCGCTTGCCGAGCTTGAAAACTAACTCTCAGACCTCGCATTTCATTGTGCCAATGGTCCTCGTAGATCCGGAACAGCCTAAACGGTTGCATGCTATAAAGGCATACATCGATAGCGGGGCTATAGGAAACTATGTGGATCGAGAATTGGTCTCTAGGATAAACCTCCCTCTGCGTCCTAAAACCAACAAAGATGTCATCACCACAGTAGATGGAACCGAAATTGCCTCTGGACCGGTAACACATTCCACAGCTGAGGTGACACTTGTAGGTCCGGATGGCCATCGGGAGGCAGTTGTGTTTGATGTAATCAAGGCTCCACAGTTTCAGCTTATTCTCGGAATCCCTTGGTTAGAGACACATAATCCTCGAATTGATTGGCGAGCGAAGAGAATAACCTTCCCGGATTGTGCACAAACCTGCTACCCAGAAAATCCAAAGATTAATCTAGCATTAGTAACCTCTGTCCCCGTGCAACTACCTCCAGAGTACCAAGACTTTCAGGACGTCTTCCAAAAGGAACAGGCCAACAAGTTACCTCCCCACAGATCGTACAATTGCCAAATCGATCTGGTGCCCGGTGCACAACCCCCTTGTAGCAGGATTTACGCCCTTACTGAACCAGAGAATCTGCATTTGAGATAATATTTAGATCAATAGCTCGCCAATGGTTTCATTCGCCCGTCAAAGTCCCCGGCATCCTCAGCTTTGTTCTTCGTGCCTAAAAAAGAAGGCGACCTTAGAACTTGTATCGATTACCGCGCATTGAACCAGATAACTGTTAGAAATCGTTACCCTCTGCCTCTGATCCCTGAACTCCTTGACCAGGTGAAGGACGCTTGCGTATACACCAAGTTAGATCTCCGGGGGGCTTATCATCTGGTACGAGTAAAAGAAGGCGACGAATGGAAAACGGCCTTCCGTACAAAATATGGACTATTCAAATACCAGGTGATGCCTTTCGGGTTGTGCAACGCGCCTGCAGCCTTCCAATTCTTCATGAACGATGTCCTTCGGGAACTCATCGATGTCTGTGTTGTCGTGTATATCGATGACATTGAAAGCATGTCAGGGCCGTCCTAGAGAAACTGCGCCAGTACAAACTGTTTGCCAAGCTGGAAAAATGTGTTTTCCATACCACCGAGGTTGAGTTTCTCGGATTCATCCTGACACCTAAAGGGGTCCGAATGGATTCACGGAAAGTGGATGCCATCCTCAAATGGCCATCACCTAGTTCGGTGAAAGGTGTCCAAAGCATGCTTGGTTTTGCCAACTTTTATCGCAGGTTTATCCCGGAGTTTTCACGTGTGGTGCAACCCATCACTGCACTCTTGCGAAAAAATAAACGTTTTGAATGGACCGAGGAAGCCGAACAGGCCTTTCAGGTGTTGAAAGCTAAGTTCACGTCCGCACCTATTTTGAAGCACCCTCGTCCCGATCTCCCATATATAGTCGAAACCGACGCGTCCAGCTTAGCCATGGGAGCTGTCCTGTCTCAGAGAGACCCTGAAACCAACCAACTGCACCCCATAGTATTTTAGTCCAGAAAGTTCTAGCCGCCGGAGATAAATTATGCGATCACCGATAAGGAACTATTATCCATTAAGTCCGCCTTCAAGGCTTGGCGACATTATCTCCTCGGCGCCCGGCATACCATCACCGTGATCACTGATCACCGAAATGTACAATATTTAAAAACTGCCAAGGCTCAATCGTCTCGACAGCTCCGATGGGCTTTGTTCTTTGCTGAGTTTGATTTTATAATCACCTACCGCCCCAGCTATAAGAATGGTAAGGCGGACGCTCTATCCCGAATTGGAATGGAAGAAATAGACACAAACTCAGAACCTGTGCCGATAATTCCCGAACAAAGAATTTTGGGGATAACCACTTTACAAACCCTTGAACACATTCAAGCACGAGTGAAACAATTCCTGGACTCTTCAGCCTTGCAGGATTGGATCAAAAGGGGGTCTAACTTTTCAGTCAAGGATGGCTTACCTTACTTCCAAGGACGCTTATTTTTGCCAGAAAAGGAAGTGCAAGAACTGGTTATTTCCCGTCATCATGATACCCTGATGGAAGGACATCCTGGCATTGCCAAAACAGAGGAAAAGGTTAAACGGCAATTCTGGTGGCCTTCCTGGCGAAAGGATATTAAATCTTTCGTGATGTCCTGTGGAGTTTGTGCCCAAAACAAAGGTCAAAAGACAAGACCCGCCGGTCTTCTTCAGCCCTTAGACATTCCACCAGCACCTTGGCACCCCCTGTCACTAGATTTTATCACGCACCTGCCCTCTTGAAATGGTTACAATACTATTCTGGTCGTGGTGGATTTATTTTCCAAAATGGCCCACTTTATTCCGTTGAAAGGATTACCTTCAGCCTTTGTTCTTGCCAAAGAATTCCTCGAAAATATCATCCGTTTGCATGGATTCCTGTCCATACTAGTCTCCGATCGGGGAAGCCAGTTTATTTCTCATTTTTGGAAAAAGTGTTGTCAACTGGCACAAATCGACGTAAGACTCTCGACCAGCCACCACCCACAGACCGATGGTCAGACGGAGAGAACGAACCAGACCCTTGAACAATATCTACGATGTATGTTGCACCAATCGGAGGGTAATTGGAAGGACATTTTATGGGTGGCAGAATATGCATACAATAACTCGATACACACTGGAACTGGTCAGAGCCCCTTTTATACCCTATATGGACATCACCCTCGTACTTCAGACTTGGACTCACCTCTGAGCCTTGAAATGCCCGCAGTGGACCATTTGCATTCTACGATTACTCAAGCCTTCAAGGATGCAACTGCACATTTGCAACATGCGAAAGGGAAATACAAAATGAATGCGGATCTGCATCGAAGAGAGGCGCCTCCATACCAAATAGGGGATCAAGTATGGTTGGCTACCAAACACCTATCACTCAAGGGGCCTCGAACTTTTAATCCAAGGTATTTAGGCCCTTACTCGATCAAAGCTATAATCAACCCAGTGGCAGTCAAGCTCGATCTACCAGCTAACATGCGGATTCACCCCGTTTTTCATGTGTCACTTTTGAAACCAGTGCACCCAGGAACCAGATTAACAAAGCCACCAGAACCGATTCAGATAGATGGGGAGCCTGAATTCGAGGTGAAGAATGTTTTGGATTCTAAGATCTCAAAATCAAAACTTTTCTATCTAATTGATTGGAAAGGGTACGGGCCTCAGGAAAGGTCTTGGGAACCCAGTGATCACGTACATGCACCTCGGCTGGTAAAAAGGTTCCATCGGAATTTCCCAAACAAACCGAAACCTCCAGAAGGAACGACCTTGGGAGGGGCCTTGGGGGGGGAGTGCTGTCATGATGCCTACCCCCGGAGCACCAGGCCAGGCCCAGCACCCCCGGAAGCAGGCATCATGCCCTCGGGTAAAAGCCCAGCGGCCCCTTATAGGGGCTCTTTGGACTCAGTCCTGGCGCCTTTGGCGCCAGGCTCATGCTGGACATCAGTCCTGGCGCCATAGGCGCCAGGCTCATAAAGGGAGGTGTTTTGTGCACTTACCTGATGCAGACCATGCTGCACGCTTCAGGCCTCCCTGAGACCTGAAAGGGACTATTTTTTCATAGGGACTATTTTTTCACTCGGGCGTGGCCAGGCAAGGATACATACCTAGTTGGGGAAGGATACATACCTGGGACTTCTTTGGAGGCTATTTAAGCCACGCCCAGACAGCTCATGCTTTGCGTTGTTCTGCTTCCTGCAGCTTAACGCTCACCGTGTCTGCTTCTGCTCCTGGACTCCAGCCACGCCCGCCTCGAACCTGGAAGACCTGCAAGGAAGGAAGGAAGAGAAGAGAAAGGTGAAAACCAAGGACTATTTCAAACTTCTTACCTGCATCCGGAATCTTCTCGCCAGCATCCCTGAAGAAAGACTTCCATTTAAAAGCATCGCGTTGCTCGCTGCAACGCCACGCTTCACTCACCTGTCCTCGAGACATCTCCCGGCTCCATCGCGGCTGTCAGCATCGGACGCCACATCTCTGCACCTAGGGGAGAGAGGAAGAAACAAAAGGTGAGCAGAAGGAACACAGAAGGAAAGCCTGATTAACAGCCATAATACTTACCGGCTTTTCTTCCACATTTCGGGTCGGCGCCGCCCCGTTGGCAGGTACCGTACCCCGGCCCCTATGGGGAAAGGACAAGAGACATTTCTGGGGAATGATAAGGACATTTAGAGGGATCGCCCTCATCACTACTCACCTCGGCAGTTTAACCCCTCGACGCATCGCCTTCATTCTGCACCTGAAATAAAGGACAGATCACAGGTTAGAAGACAACATAAAGGGGGCCTCACTTGAACTTTGAACTTTCATACTTATGGCGCATCGCTCAGGGAAGTCAAGTGGATTTTGCCAGCGCCATTCTGAAAACCAGTGAAGTAACTGGACGAACACGCGCCCCTGCACCAGAAGCAGGATGGAGAGTTCATCCTTCCAAACCATAAGGTGAGCTTAAACCGGGGTTTGGAGGAAGTTAGAGAGGAACGAAGGGGGAAGGGGGAAAGGGGGGAGCTAGCACACTATTCTGCAGACTGTTAATCCCCTTTCTCATCTGCAGAAGGATATTCCTACGGGCCAGGCAAGCACGATTTGGAGGTCCTGTCCAATCGGTGTTCCGGGTCCTGCGCATCACGCTAGAAGAGGCCACAGCAATCCAGACTAGACCAGCGCCCCCGTGGGAACCAGGTGAGCGTTACAGAACGCGAAGCCTTCCTACAAATTCCCACCCAGGCGCTATGGAAACTTGCGAAACTGACCAGTTGGCCCAATTACTGGGGGAATTACGGGCCGAAGTACACGCCGCTCATCAAGAGACTAGTGCCCTTAGGAGGGAAGTGATTGTAATAAAGGATAGAGCTGATGACCTGGCTAGACAGCTTTTGCAAGGTCAAACTGGACAAACTCCTTTACCCGGTTCCGGGGGGGAACCCCGCTCCTGTGGTTTCCAGTAACCCGGTGCAGATTAATCTACCTGGAAACATGCCGCTGGCCCCACCTGAACGCTTTGCTGGGGACCCCAAACGATTCGCCGTATTCATGAATCAGTGTCGTTTGCACTTCCTATGCAGACCTGGGGCCTTCCCTAATGATCAGACCAAGGTAGCCTTTGTGTTGTCATATCTCAGCGACTGTGCTGCCGATTGGGCAGTCCCACTGGTAACTCAAGATGACCAGATTCTTTGTGATTTTCAAGGATTTCAAACAAGCATGGAAAGGTTATTTGCTCAACACTCCCAGGGACAGGCTCTGGATGACGAACTTCTATCTCTGCGACAGGGCAATCAAGACCTTCTATCCTACATTGCAACCTTCAATAGACTAATTGTGGAAACTGGTTGGCCAGAGGATAAAAGAATCACATTATTCTATCGAGGTCTACGCGGAGAACTTAAAGATGTCCTGGCACAAGTTGTAAATCCGCCCCAAGAAGGCACTGAATATATAGACTTAGTGGTCCAATTGGATCACAGGCTGCAAAACAGAAAAGCAGATCGGTCCAAGTTTGAAACCCGGGTGTTGGCCAAGACCCACGCTAACCCCAAGAGGGCTGATGCCTCGGAGCCTATGCAAATCGGAGGTGTTAAAGGACCCCTATCTCAAAAAGAACGGGAAAGAAGACGACAGATGCAATTATGCCTTTATTGTGGGTCCTCTGGACACTTTCTACGAGATTGCCCGGTTAAGCCGCCCAAGAAGGTGGTAGGAGCCGCTGATAAAATCCATGGAAACTCTGTATCGGGAAACGACCACGCCCGGCAAGCGTAGGGGTCCGCTTGCCGAGCTTGAAAACTAACTCTCAGACCTCGCATTTCATTGTGCCAATGGTCCTCGTAGATCCGGAACAGCCTAAACGGTTGCATGCTATAAAGGCATACATCGATAGCGGGGCTATAGGAAACTATGTGGATCGAGAATTGGTCTCTAGGATAAACCTCCCTCTGCGTCCTAAAACCAACAAAGATGTCATCACCACAGTAGATGGAACCGAAATTGCCTCTGGACCGGTAACACATTCCACAGCTGAGGTGACACTTGTAGGTCCGGATGGCCATCGGGAGGCAGTTGTGTTTGATGTAATCAAGGCTCCACAGTTTCAGCTTATTCTCGGAATCCCTTGGTTAGAGACACATAATCCTCGAATTGATTGGCGAGCGAAGAGAATAACCTTCCCGGATTGTGCACAAACCTGCTACCCAGAAAATCCAAAGATTAATCTAGCATCAGTAACCTCTGTCCCCGTGCAACTACCTCCAGAGTACCAAGACTTTCAGGACGTCTTCCAAAAGGAACAGGCCAACAAGTTACCTCCCCACAGATCGTACAATTGCCAAATCGATCTGGTGCCCGGTGCACAACCCCCTTGTAGCAGGATTTACGCCCTTACTGAACCAGAGAATCTGCATTTGAGATAATATTTAGATCAATAGCTCGCCAATGGTTTCATTCGCCCGTCAAAGTCCCCGGCATCCTCAGCTTTGTTCTTCGTGCCTAAAAAAGAAGGCGACCTTAGAACTTGTATCGATTACCGCGCATTGAACCAGATAACTGTTAGAAATCGTTACCCTCTGCCTCTGATCCCTGAACTCCTTGACCAGGTGAAGGACGCTTGCGTATACACCAAGTTAGATCTCCGGGGGGCTTATCATCTGGTACGAGTAAAAGAAGGCGACGAATGGAAAACGGCCTTCCGTACAAAATATGGACTATTCAAATACCAGGTGATGCCTTTCGGGTTGTGCAACGCGCCTGCAGCCTTCCAATTCTTCATGAACGATGTCCTTCGGGAACTCATCGATGTCTGTGTTGTCGTGTATATCGATGACATTGAAAGCATGTCAGGGCCGTCCTAGAGAAACTGCGCCAGTACAAACTGTTTGCCAAGCTGGAAAAATGTGTTTTCCATACCACCGAGGTTGAGTTTCTCGGATTCATCCTGACACCTAAAGGGGTCCGAATGGATTCACGGAAAGTGGATGCCATCCTCAAATGGCCATCACCTAGTTCGGTGAAAGGTGTCCAAAGCATGCTTGGTTTTGCCAACTTTTATCGCAGGTTTATCCCGGAGTTTTCACGTGTGGTGCAACCCATCACTGCACTCTTGCGAAAAAATAAACGTTTTGAATGGACCGAGGAAGCCGAACAGGCCTTTCAGGTGTTGAAAGCTAAGTTCACGTCCGCACCTATTTTGAAGCACCCTCGTCCCGATCTCCCATATATAGTCGAAACCGACGCGTCCAGCTTAGCCATGGGAGCTGTCCTGTCTCAGAGAGACCCTGAAACCAACCAACTGCACCCCATAGTATTTTAGTCCAGAAAGTTCTAGCCGCCGGAGATAAATTATGCGATCACCGATAAGGAACTATTATCCATTAAGTCCGCCTTCAAGGCTTGGCGACATTATCTCCTCGGCGCCCGGCATACCATCACCGTGATCACTGATCACCGAAATGTACAATATTTAAAAACTGCCAAGGCTCAATCGTCTCGACAGCTCCGATGGGCTTTGTTCTTTGCTGAGTTTGATTTTATAATCACCTACCGCCCCAGCTATAAGAATGGTAAGGCGGACGCTCTATCCCGAATTGGAATGGAAGAAATAGACACAAACTCAGAACCTGTGCCGATAATTCCCGAACAAAGAATTTTGGGGATAACCACTTTACAAACCCTTGAACACATTCAAGCACGAGTGAAACAATTCCTGGACTCTTCAGCCTTGCAGGATTGGATCAAAAGGGGGTCTAACTTTTCAGTCAAGGATGGCTTACCTTACTTCCAAGGACGCTTATTTTTGCCAGAAAAGGAAGTGCAAGAACTGGTTATTTCCCGTCATCATGATACCCTGATGGAAGGACATCCTGGCATTGCCAAAACAGAGGAAAAGGTTAAACGGCAATTCTGGTGGCCTTCCTGGCGAAAGGATATTAAATCTTTCGTGATGTCCTGTGGAGTTTGTGCCCAAAACAAAGGTCAAAAGACAAGACCCGCCGGTCTTCTTCAGCCCTTAGACATTCCACCAGCACCTTGGCACCCCCTGTCACTAGATTTTATCACGCACCTGCCCTCTTGAAATGGTTACAATACTATTCTGGTCGTGGTGGATTTATTTTCCAAAATGGCCCACTTTATTCCGTTGAAAGGATTACCTTCAGCCTTTGTTCTTGCCAAAGAATTCCTCGAAAATATCATCCGTTTGCATGGATTCCTGTCCATACTAGTCTCCGATCGGGGAAGCCAGTTTATTTCTCATTTTTGGAAAAAGTGTTGTCAACTGGCACAAATCGACGTAAGACTCTCGACCAGCCACCACCCACAGACCGATGGTCAGACGGAGAGAACGAACCAGACCCTTGAACAATATCTACGATGTATGTTGCACCAATCGGAGGGTAATTGGAAGGACATTTTATGGGTGGCAGAATATGCATACAATAACTCGATACACACTGGAACTGGTCAGAGCCCCTTTTATACCCTATATGGACATCACCCTCGTACTTCAGACTTGGACTCACCTCTGAGCCTTGAAATGCCCGCAGTGGACCATTTGCATTCTACGATTACTCAAGCCTTCAAGGATGCAACTGCACATTTGCAACATGCGAAAGGGAAATACAAAATGAATGCGGATCTGCATCGAAGAGAGGCGCCTCCATACCAAATAGGGGATCAAGTATGGTTGGCTACCAAACACCTATCACTCAAGGGGCCTCGAACTTTTAATCCAAGGTATTTAGGCCCTTACTCGATCAAAGCTATAATCAACCCAGTGGCAGTCAAGCTCGATCTACCAGCTAACATGCGGATTCACCCCGTTTTTCATGTGTCACTTTTGAAACCAGTGCACCCAGGAACCAGATTAACAAAGCCACCAGAACCGATTCAGATAGATGGGGAGCCTGAATTCGAGGTGAAGAATGTTTTGGATTCTAAGATCTCAAAATCAAAACTTTTCTATCTAATTGATTGGAAAGGGTACGGGCCTCAGGAAAGGTCTTGGGAACCCAGTGATCACGTACATGCACCTCGGCTGGTAAAAAGGTTCCATCGGAATTTCCCAAACAAACCGAAACCTCCAGAAGGAACGACCTTGGGAGGGGCCTTGGGGGGGGAGTGCTGTCATGATGCCTACCCCCGGAGCACCAGGCCAGGCCCAGCACCCCCGGAAGCAGGCATCATGCCCTCGGGTAAAAGCCCAGCGGCCCCTTATAGGGGCTCTTTGGACTCAGTCCTGGCGCCTTTGGCGCCAGGCTCATGCTGGACATCAGTCCTGGCGCCATAGGCGCCAGGCTCATAAAGGGAGGTGTTTTGTGCACTTACCTGATGCAGACCATGCTGCACGCTTCAGGCCTCCCTGAGACCTGAAAGGGACTATTTTTTCATAGGGACTATTTTTTCACTCGGGCGTGGCCAGGCAAGGATACATACCTAGTTGGGGAAGGATACATACCTGGGACTTCTTTGGAGGCTATTTAAGCCACGCCCAGACAGCTCATGCTTTGCGTTGTTCTGCTTCCTGCAGCTTAACGCTCACCGTGTCTGCTTCTGCTCCTGGACTCCAGCCACGCCCGCCTCGAACCTGGAAGACCTGCAAGGAAGGAAGGAAGAGAAGAGAAAGGTGAAAACCAAGGACTATTTCAAACTTCTTACCTGCATCCGGAATCTTCTCGCCAGCATCCCTGAAGAAAGACTTCCATTTAAAAGCATCGCGTTGCTCGCTGCAACGCCACGCTTCACTCACCTGTCCTCGAGACATCTCCCGGCTCCATCGCGGCTGTCAGCATCGGACGCCACATCTCTGCACCTAGGGGAGAGAGGAAGAAACAAAAGGTGAGCAGAAGGAACACAGAAGGAAAGCCTGATTAACAGCCATAATACTTACCGGCTTTTCTTCCACATTTCGGGTCGGCGCCGCCCCGTTGGCAGGTACCGTACCCCGGCCCCTATGGGGAAAGGACAAGAGACATTTCTGGGGAATGATAAGGACATTTAGAGGGATCGCCCTCATCACTACTCACCTCGGCAGTTTAACCCCTCGACGCATCGCCTTCATTCTGCACCTGAAATAAAGGACAGATCACAGGTTAGAAAGACAACATAAAGGGGGCCTCACTTGAACTTTGAACTTTCATACTTATGGCGCATCGCTCAGGGAAGTCAAGTGGATTTTGCCAGCGCCATTCTGAAAACCAGTGAAGTAACTGGACGAACACGCGCCCCTGCACCAGAAGCAGGATGGAGAGTTCATCCTTCCAAACCATAAGGTGAGCTTAAACCGGGGTTTGGAGGAAGTTAGAGAGGAACGAAGGGGGAAGGGGGAAAGGGGGGAGCTAGCACACTATTCTGCAGACTGTTAATCCCCTTTCTCATCTGCAGAAGGATATTCCTACGGGCCAGGCAAGCACGATTTGGAGGTCCTGTCCAATCGGTGTTCCGGGTCCTGCGCATCACGCTAGAAGAGGCCACAGCAATCCAGACTAGACCAGCGCCCCCGTGGGAACCAGGTGAGCGTTACAGAACGCGAAGCCTTCCTACAAATTCCCACCCAGGCGCTATGGAAACTTGCGAAACTGACCAGTTGGCCCAATTACTGGGGGAATTACGGGCCGAAGTACACGCCGCTCATCAAGAGACTAGTGCCCTTAGGAGGGAAGTGATTGTAATAAAGGATAGAGCTGATGACCTGGCTAGACAGCTTTTGCAAGGTCAAACTGGACAAACTCCTTTACCCGGTTCCGGGGGGGAACCCCGCTCCTGTGGTTTCCAGTAACCCGGTGCAGATTAATCTACCTGGAAACATGCCGCTGGCCCCACCTGAACGCTTTGCTGGGGACCCCAAACGATTCGCCGTATTCATGAATCAGTGTCGTTTGCACTTCCTATGCAGACCTGGGGCCTTCCCTAATGATCAGACCAAGGTAGCCTTTGTGTTGTCATATCTCAGCGACTGTGCTGCCGATTGGGCAGTCCCACTGGTAACTCAAGATGACCAGATTCTTTGTGATTTTCAAGGATTTCAAACAAGCATGGAAAGGTTATTTGCTCAACACTCCCAGGGACAGGCTCTGGATGACGAACTTCTATCTCTGCGACAGGGCAATCAAGACCTTCTATCCTACATTGCAACCTTCAATAGACTAATTGTGGAAACTGGTTGGCCAGAGGATAAAAGAATCACATTATTCTATCGAGGTCTACGCGGAGAACTTAAAGATGTCCTGGCACAAGTTGTAAATCCGCCCCAAGAAGGCACTGAATATATAGACTTAGTGGTCCAATTGGATCACAGGCTGCAAAACAGAAAAGCAGATCGGTCCAAGTTTGAAACCCGGGTGTTGGCCAAGACCCACGCTAACCCCAAGAGGGCTGATGCCTCGGAGCCTATGCAAATCGGAGGTGTTAAAGGACCCCTATCTCAAAAAGAACGGGAAAGAAGACGACAGATGCAATTATGCCTTTATTGTGGGTCCTCTGGACACTTTCTACGAGATTGCCCGGTTAAGCCGCCCAAGAAGGTGGTAGGAGCCGCTGATAAAATCCATGGAAACTCTGTATCGGGAAACGACCACGCCCGGCAAGCGTAGGGGTCCGCTTGCCGAGCTTGAAAACTAACTCTCAGACCTCGCATTTCATTGTGCCAATGGTCCTCGTAGATCCGGAACAGCCTAAACGGTTGCATGCTATAAAGGCATACATCGATAGCGGGGCTATAGGAAACTATGTGGATCGAGAATTGGTCTCTAGGATAAACCTCCCTCTGCGTCCTAAAACCAACAAAGATGTCATCACCACAGTAGATGGAACCGAAATTGCCTCTGGACCGGTAACACATTCCACAGCTGAGGTGACACTTGTAGGTCCGGATGGCCATCGGGAGGCAGTTGTGTTTGATGTAATCAAGGCTCCACAGTTTCAGCTTATTCTCGGAATCCCTTGGTTAGAGACACATAATCCTCGAATTGATTGGCGAGCGAAGAGAATAACCTTCCCGGATTGTGCACAAACCTGCTACCCAGAAAATCCAAAGATTAATCTAGCATCAGTAACCTCTGTCCCCGTGCAACTACCTCCAGAGTACCAAGACTTTCAGGACGTCTTCCAAAAGGAACAGGCCAACAAGTTACCTCCCCACAGATCGTACAATTGCCAAATCGATCTGGTGCCCGGTGCACAACCCCCTTGTAGCAGGATTTACGCCCTTACTGAACCAGAGAATCTGCATTTGAGATAATATTTAGATCAATAGCTCGCCAATGGTTTCATTCGCCCGTCAAAGTCCCCGGCATCCTCAGCTTTGTTCTTCGTGCCTAAAAAAGAAGGCGACCTTAGAACTTGTATCGATTACCGCGCATTGAACCAGATAACTGTTAGAAATCGTTACCCTCTGCCTCTGATCCCTGAACTCCTTGACCAGGTGAAGGACGCTTGCGTATACACCAAGTTAGATCTCCGGGGGGCTTATCATCTGGTACGAGTAAAAGAAGGCGACGAATGGAAAACGGCCTTCCGTACAAAATATGGACTATTCAAATACCAGGTGATGCCTTTCGGGTTGTGCAACGCGCCTGCAGCCTTCCAATTCTTCATGAACGATGTCCTTCGGGAACTCATCGATGTCTGTGTTGTCGTGTATATCGATGACATTGAAAGCATGTCAGGGCCGTCCTAGAGAAACTGCGCCAGTACAAACTGTTTGCCAAGCTGGAAAAATGTGTTTTCCATACCACCGAGGTTGAGTTTCTCGGATTCATCCTGACACCTAAAGGGGTCCGAATGGATTCACGGAAAGTGGATGCCATCCTCAAATGGCCATCACCTAGTTCGGTGAAAGGTGTCCAAAGCATGCTTGGTTTTGCCAACTTTTATCGCAGGTTTATCCCGGAGTTTTCACGTGTGGTGCAACCCATCACTGCACTCTTGCGAAAAAATAAACGTTTTGAATGGACCGAGGAAGCCGAACAGGCCTTTCAGGTGTTGAAAGCTAAGTTCACGTCCGCACCTATTTTGAAGCACCCTCGTCCCGATCTCCCATATATAGTCGAAACCGACGCGTCCAGCTTAGCCATGGGAGCTGTCCTGTCTCAGAGAGACCCTGAAACCAACCAACTGCACCCCATAGTATTTTAGTCCAGAAAGTTCTAGCCGCCGGAGATAAATTATGCGATCACCGATAAGGAACTATTATCCATTAAGTCCGCCTTCAAGGCTTGGCGACATTATCTCCTCGGCGCCCGGCATACCATCACCGTGATCACTGATCACCGAAATGTACAATATTTAAAAACTGCCAAGGCTCAATCGTCTCGACAGCTCCGATGGGCTTTGTTCTTTGCTGAGTTTGATTTTATAATCACCTACCGCCCCAGCTATAAGAATGGTAAGGCGGACGCTCTATCCCGAATTGGAATGGAAGAAATAGACACAAACTCAGAACCTGTGCCGATAATTCCCGAACAAAGAATTTTGGGGATAACCACTTTACAAACCCTTGAACACATTCAAGCACGAGTGAAACAATTCCTGGACTCTTCAGCCTTGCAGGATTGGATCAAAAGGGGGTCTAACTTTTCAGTCAAGGATGGCTTACCTTACTTCCAAGGACGCTTATTTTTGCCAGAAAAGGAAGTGCAAGAACTGGTTATTTCCCGTCATCATGATACCCTGATGGAAGGACATCCTGGCATTGCCAAAACAGAGGAAAAGGTTAAACGGCAATTCTGGTGGCCTTCCTGGCGAAAGGATATTAAATCTTTCGTGATGTCCTGTGGAGTTTGTGCCCAAAACAAAGGTCAAAAGACAAGACCCGCCGGTCTTCTTCAGCCCTTAGACATTCCACCAGCACCTTGGCACCCCCTGTCACTAGATTTTATCACGCACCTGCCCTCTTGAAATGGTTACAATACTATTCTGGTCGTGGTGGATTTATTTTCCAAAATGGCCCACTTTATTCCGTTGAAAGGATTACCTTCAGCCTTTGTTCTTGCCAAAGAATTCCTCGAAAATATCATCCGTTTGCATGGATTCCTGTCCATACTAGTCTCCGATCGGGGAAGCCAGTTTATTTCTCATTTTTGGAAAAAGTGTTGTCAACTGGCACAAATCGACGTAAGACTCTCGACCAGCCACCACCCACAGACCGATGGTCAGACGGAGAGAACGAACCAGACCCTTGAACAATATCTACGATGTATGTTGCACCAATCGGAGGGTAATTGGAAGGACATTTTATGGGTGGCAGAATATGCATACAATAACTCGATACACACTGGAACTGGTCAGAGCCCCTTTTATACCCTATATGGACATCACCCTCGTACTTCAGACTTGGACTCACCTCTGAGCCTTGAAATGCCCGCAGTGGACCATTTGCATTCTACGATTACTCAAGCCTTCAAGGATGCAACTGCACATTTGCAACATGCGAAAGGGAAATACAAAATGAATGCGGATCTGCATCGAAGAGAGGCGCCTCCATACCAAATAGGGGATCAAGTATGGTTGGCTACCAAACACCTATCACTCAAGGGGCCTCGAACTTTTAATCCAAGGTATTTAGGCCCTTACTCGATCAAAGCTATAATCAACCCAGTGGCAGTCAAGCTCGATCTACCAGCTAACATGCGGATTCACCCCGTTTTTCATGTGTCACTTTTGAAACCAGTGCACCCAGGAACCAGATTAACAAAGCCACCAGAACCGATTCAGATAGATGGGGAGCCTGAATTCGAGGTGAAGAATGTTTTGGATTCTAAGATCTCAAAATCAAAACTTTTCTATCTAATTGATTGGAAAGGGTACGGGCCTCAGGAAAGGTCTTGGGAACCCAGTGATCACGTACATGCACCTCGGCTGGTAAAAAGGTTCCATCGGAATTTCCCAAACAAACCGAAACCTCCAGAAGGAACGACCTTGGGAGGGGCCTTGGGGGGGGAGTGCTGTCATGATGCCTACCCCCGGAGCACCAGGCCAGGCCCAGCACCCCCGGAAGCAGGCATCATGCCCTCGGGTAAAAGCCCAGCGGCCCCTTATAGGGGCTCTTTGGACTCAGTCCTGGCGCCTTTGGCGCCAGGCTCATGCTGGACATCAGTCCTGGCGCCATAGGCGCCAGGCTCATAAAGGGAGGTGTTTTGTGCACTTACCTGATGCAGACCATGCTGCACGCTTCAGGCCTCCCTGAGACCTGAAAGGGACTATTTTTTCATAGGGACTATTTTTTCACTCGGGCGTGGCCAGGCAAGGATACATACCTAGTTGGGGAAGGATACATACCTGGGACTTCTTTGGAGGCTATTTAAGCCACGCCCAGACAGCTCATGCTTTGCGTTGTTCTGCTTCCTGCAGCTTAACGCTCACCGTGTCTGCTTCTGCTCCTGGACTCCAGCCACGCCCGCCTCGAACCTGGAAGACCTGCAAGGAAGGAAGGAAGAGAAGAGAAAGGTGAAAACCAAGGACTATTTCAAACTTCTTACCTGCATCCGGAATCTTCTCGCCAGCATCCCTGAAGAAAGACTTCCATTTAAAAGCATCGCGTTGCTCGCTGCAACGCCACGCTTCACTCACCTGTCCTCGAGACATCTCCCGGCTCCATCGCGGCTGTCAGCATCGGACGCCACATCTCTGCACCTAGGGGAGAGAGGAAGAAACAAAAGGTGAGCAGAAGGAACACAGAAGGAAAGCCTGATTAACAGCCATAATACTTACCGGCTTTTCTTCCACATTTCGGGTCGGCGCCGCCCCGTTGGCAGGTACCGTACCCCGGCCCCTATGGGGAAAGGACAAGAGACATTTCTGGGGAATGATAAGGACATTTAGAGGGATCGCCCTCATCACTACTCACCTCGGCAGTTTAACCCCTCGACGCATCGCCTTCATTCTGCACCTGAAATAAAGGACAGATCACAGGTTAGAAAGACAACATAAAGGGGGCCTCACTTGAACTTTGAACTTTCATACTTATGGCGCATCGCTCAGGGAAGTCAAGTGGATTTTGCCAGCGCCATTCTGAAAACCAGTGAAGTAACTGGACGAACACGCGCCCCTGCACCAGAAGCAGGATGGAGAGTTCATCCTTCCAAACCATAAGGTGAGCTTAAACCGGGGTTTGGAGGAAGTTAGAGAGGAACGAAGGGGGAAGGGGGAAAGGGGGGAGCTAGCACACTATTCTGCAGACTGTTAATCCCCTTTCTCATCTGCAGAAGGATATTCCTACGGGCCAGGCAAGCACGATTTGGAGGTCCTGTCCAATCGGTGTTCCGGGTCCTGCGCATCACGCTAGAAGAGGCCACAGCAATCCAGACTAGACCAGCGCCCCCGTGGGAACCAGGTGAGCGTTACAGAACGCGAAGCCTTCCTACAAATTCCCACCCAGGCGCTATGGAAACTTGCGAAACTGACCAGTTGGCCCAATTACTGGGGGAATTACGGGCCGAAGTACACGCCGCTCATCAAGAGACTAGTGCCCTTAGGAGGGAAGTGATTGTAATAAAGGATAGAGCTGATGACCTGGCTAGACAGCTTTTGCAAGGTCAAACTGGACAAACTCCTTTACCCGGTTCCGGGGGGGAACCCCGCTCCTGTGGTTTCCAGTAACCCGGTGCAGATTAATCTACCTGGAAACATGCCGCTGGCCCCACCTGAACGCTTTGCTGGGGACCCCAAACGATTCGCCGTATTCATGAATCAGTGTCGTTTGCACTTCCTATGCAGACCTGGGGCCTTCCCTAATGATCAGACCAAGGTAGCCTTTGTGTTGTCATATCTCAGCGACTGTGCTGCCGATTGGGCAGTCCCACTGGTAACTCAAGATGACCAGATTCTTTGTGATTTTCAAGGATTTCAAACAAGCATGGAAAGGTTATTTGCTCAACACTCCCAGGGACAGGCTCTGGATGACGAACTTCTATCTCTGCGACAGGGCAATCAAGACCTTCTATCCTACATTGCAACCTTCAATAGACTAATTGTGGAAACTGGTTGGCCAGAGGATAAAAGAATCACATTATTCTATCGAGGTCTACGCGGAGAACTTAAAGATGTCCTGGCACAAGTTGTAAATCCGCCCCAAGAAGGCACTGAATATATAGACTTAGTGGTCCAATTGGATCACAGGCTGCAAAACAGAAAAGCAGATCGGTCCAAGTTTGAAACCCGGGTGTTGGCCAAGACCCACGCTAACCCCAAGAGGGCTGATGCCTCGGAGCCTATGCAAATCGGAGGTGTTAAAGGACCCCTATCTCAAAAAGAACGGGAAAGAAGACGACAGATGCAATTATGCCTTTATTGTGGGTCCTCTGGACACTTTCTACGAGATTGCCCGGTTAAGCCGCCCAAGAAGGTGGTAGGAGCCGCTGATAAAATCCATGGAAACTCTGTATCGGGAAACGACCACGCCCGGCAAGCGTAGGGGTCCGCTTGCCGAGCTTGAAAACTAACTCTCAGACCTCGCATTTCATTGTGCCAATGGTCCTCGTAGATCCGGAACAGCCTAAACGGTTGCATGCTATAAAGGCATACATCGATAGCGGGGCTATAGGAAACTATGTGGATCGAGAATTGGTCTCTAGGATAAACCTCCCTCTGCGTCCTAAAACCAACAAAGATGTCATCACCACAGTAGATGGAACCGAAATTGCCTCTGGACCGGTAACACATTCCACAGCTGAGGTGACACTTGTAGGTCCGGATGGCCATCGGGAGGCAGTTGTGTTTGATGTAATCAAGGCTCCACAGTTTCAGCTTATTCTCGGAATCCCTTGGTTAGAGACACATAATCCTCGAATTGATTGGCGAGCGAAGAGAATAACCTTCCCGGATTGTGCACAAACCTGCTACCCAGAAAATCCAAAGATTAATCTAGCATCAGTAACCTCTGTCCCCGTGCAACTACCTCCAGAGTACCAAGACTTTCAGGACGTCTTCCAAAAGGAACAGGCCAACAAGTTACCTCCCCACAGATCGTACAATTGCCAAATCGATCTGGTGCCCGGTGCACAACCCCCTTGTAGCAGGATTTACGCCCTTACTGAACCAGAGAATCTGCATTTGAGATAATATTTAGATCAATAGCTCGCCAATGGTTTCATTCGCCCGTCAAAGTCCCCGGCATCCTCAGCTTTGTTCTTCGTGCCTAAAAAAGAAGGCGACCTTAGAACTTGTATCGATTACCGCGCATTGAACCAGATAACTGTTAGAAATCGTTACCCTCTGCCTCTGATCCCTGAACTCCTTGACCAGGTGAAGGACGCTTGCGTATACACCAAGTTAGATCTCCGGGGGGCTTATCATCTGGTACGAGTAAAAGAAGGCGACGAATGGAAAACGGCCTTCCGTACAAAATATGGACTATTCAAATACCAGGTGATGCCTTTCGGGTTGTGCAACGCGCCTGCAGCCTTCCAATTCTTCATGAACGATGTCCTTCGGGAACTCATCGATGTCTGTGTTGTCGTGTATATCGATGACATTGAAAGCATGTCAGGGCCGTCCTAGAGAAACTGCGCCAGTACAAACTGTTTGCCAAGCTGGAAAAATGTGTTTTCCATACCACCGAGGTTGAGTTTCTCGGATTCATCCTGACACCTAAAGGGGTCCGAATGGATTCACGGAAAGTGGATGCCATCCTCAAATGGCCATCACCTAGTTCGGTGAAAGGTGTCCAAAGCATGCTTGGTTTTGCCAACTTTTATCGCAGGTTTATCCCGGAGTTTTCACGTGTGGTGCAACCCATCACTGCACTCTTGCGAAAAAATAAACGTTTTGAATGGACCGAGGAAGCCGAACAGGCCTTTCAGGTGTTGAAAGCTAAGTTCACGTCCGCACCTATTTTGAAGCACCCTCGTCCCGATCTCCCATATATAGTCGAAACCGACGCGTCCAGCTTAGCCATGGGAGCTGTCCTGTCTCAGAGAGACCCTGAAACCAACCAACTGCACCCCATAGTATTTTAGTCCAGAAAGTTCTAGCCGCCGGAGATAAATTATGCGATCACCGATAAGGAACTATTATCCATTAAGTCCGCCTTCAAGGCTTGGCGACATTATCTCCTCGGCGCCCGGCATACCATCACCGTGATCACTGATCACCGAAATGTACAATATTTAAAAACTGCCAAGGCTCAATCGTCTCGACAGCTCCGATGGGCTTTGTTCTTTGCTGAGTTTGATTTTATAATCACCTACCGCCCCAGCTATAAGAATGGTAAGGCGGACGCTCTATCCCGAATTGGAATGGAAGAAATAGACACAAACTCAGAACCTGTGCCGATAATTCCCGAACAAAGAATTTTGGGGATAACCACTTTACAAACCCTTGAACACATTCAAGCACGAGTGAAACAATTCCTGGACTCTTCAGCCTTGCAGGATTGGATCAAAAGGGGGTCTAACTTTTCAGTCAAGGATGGCTTACCTTACTTCCAAGGACGCTTATTTTTGCCAGAAAAGGAAGTGCAAGAACTGGTTATTTCCCGTCATCATGATACCCTGATGGAAGGACATCCTGGCATTGCCAAAACAGAGGAAAAGGTTAAACGGCAATTCTGGTGGCCTTCCTGGCGAAAGGATATTAAATCTTTCGTGATGTCCTGTGGAGTTTGTGCCCAAAACAAAGGTCAAAAGACAAGACCCGCCGGTCTTCTTCAGCCCTTAGACATTCCACCAGCACCTTGGCACCCCCTGTCACTAGATTTTATCACGCACCTGCCCTCTTGAAATGGTTACAATACTATTCTGGTCGTGGTGGATTTATTTTCCAAAATGGCCCACTTTATTCCGTTGAAAGGATTACCTTCAGCCTTTGTTCTTGCCAAAGAATTCCTCGAAAATATCATCCGTTTGCATGGATTCCTGTCCATACTAGTCTCCGATCGGGGAAGCCAGTTTATTTCTCATTTTTGGAAAAAGTGTTGTCAACTGGCACAAATCGACGTAAGACTCTCGACCAGCCACCACCCACAGACCGATGGTCAGACGGAGAGAACGAACCAGACCCTTGAACAATATCTACGATGTATGTTGCACCAATCGGAGGGTAATTGGAAGGACATTTTATGGGTGGCAGAATATGCATACAATAACTCGATACACACTGGAACTGGTCAGAGCCCCTTTTATACCCTATATGGACATCACCCTCGTACTTCAGACTTGGACTCACCTCTGAGCCTTGAAATGCCCGCAGTGGACCATTTGCATTCTACGATTACTCAAGCCTTCAAGGATGCAACTGCACATTTGCAACATGCGAAAGGGAAATACAAAATGAATGCGGATCTGCATCGAAGAGAGGCGCCTCCATACCAAATAGGGGATCAAGTATGGTTGGCTACCAAACACCTATCACTCAAGGGGCCTCGAACTTTTAATCCAAGGTATTTAGGCCCTTACTCGATCAAAGCTATAATCAACCCAGTGGCAGTCAAGCTCGATCTACCAGCTAACATGCGGATTCACCCCGTTTTTCATGTGTCACTTTTGAAACCAGTGCACCCAGGAACCAGATTAACAAAGCCACCAGAACCGATTCAGATAGATGGGGAGCCTGAATTCGAGGTGAAGAATGTTTTGGATTCTAAGATCTCAAAATCAAAACTTTTCTATCTAATTGATTGGAAAGGGTACGGGCCTCAGGAAAGGTCTTGGGAACCCAGTGATCACGTACATGCACCTCGGCTGGTAAAAAGGTTCCATCGGAATTTCCCAAACAAACCGAAACCTCCAGAAGGAACGACCTTGGGAGGGGCCTTGGGGGGGGAGTGCTGTCATGATGCCTACCCCCGGAGCACCAGGCCAGGCCCAGCACCCCCGGAAGCAGGCATCATGCCCTCGGGTAAAAGCCCAGCGGCCCCTTATAGGGGCTCTTTGGACTCAGTCCTGGCGCCTTTGGCGCCAGGCTCATGCTGGACATCAGTCCTGGCGCCATAGGCGCCAGGCTCATAAAGGGAGGTGTTTTGTGCACTTACCTGATGCAGACCATGCTGCACGCTTCAGGCCTCCCTGAGACCTGAAAGGGACTATTTTTTCATAGGGACTATTTTTTCACTCGGGCGTGGCCAGGCAAGGATACATACCTAGTTGGGGAAGGATACATACCTGGGACTTCTTTGGAGGCTATTTAAGCCACGCCCAGACAGCTCATGCTTTGCGTTGTTCTGCTTCCTGCAGCTTAACGCTCACCGTGTCTGCTTCTGCTCCTGGACTCCAGCCACGCCCGCCTCGAACCTGGAAGACCTGCAAGGAAGGAAGGAAGAGAAGAGAAAGGTGAAAACCAAGGACTATTTCAAACTTCTTACCTGCATCCGGAATCTTCTCGCCAGCATCCCTGAAGAAAGACTTCCATTTAAAAGCATCGCGTTGCTCGCTGCAACGCCACGCTTCACTCACCTGTCCTCGAGACATCTCCCGGCTCCATCGCGGCTGTCAGCATCGGACGCCACATCTCTGCACCTAGGGGAGAGAGGAAGAAACAAAAGGTGAGCAGAAGGAACACAGAAGGAAAGCCTGATTAACAGCCATAATACTTACCGGCTTTTCTTCCACATTTCGGGTCGGCGCCGCCCCGTTGGCAGGTACCGTACCCCGGCCCCTATGGGGAAAGGACAAGAGACATTTCTGGGGAATGATAAGGACATTTAGAGGGATCGCCCTCATCACTACTCACCTCGGCAGTTTAACCCCTCGACGCATCGCCTTCATTCTGCACCTGAAATAAAGGACAGATCACAGGTTAGAAAGACAACATAAAGGGGGCCTCACTTGAACTTTGAACTTTCATACTTATGGCGCATCGCTCAGGGAAGTCAAGTGGATTTTGCCAGCGCCATTCTGAAAACCAGTGAAGTAACTGGACGAACACGCGCCCCTGCACCAGAAGCAGGATGGAGAGTTCATCCTTCCAAACCATAAGGTGAGCTTAAACCGGGGTTTGGAGGAAGTTAGAGAGGAACGAAGGGGGAAGGGGGAAAGGGGGGAGCTAGCACACTATTCTGCAGACTGTTAATCCCCTTTCTCATCTGCAGAAGGATATTCCTACGGGCCAGGCAAGCACGATTTGGAGGTCCTGTCCAATCGGTGTTCCGGGTCCTGCGCATCATGCTAGAAGAGGCCACAGCAATCCAGACTAGACCAGCGCCCCCGTGGGAACCCGGTGAGCGTTACAGAACGCGAAGCCTTCCTACAAATTCCCACCCAGGCGCTATGGAAACTTGCGAAACTGACCAGTTGGCCCAATTACTGGGGGAATTACGGGCCGAAGTACACGCCGCTCATCAAGAGACTAGTGCCCTTAGGAGGGAAGTGATTGTAATAAAGGATAGAGCTGATGACCTGGCTAGACAGCTTTTGCAAGGTCAAACTGGACAAACTCCTTTACCCGGTTCCGGGGGGGAACCCCGCTCCTGTGGTTTCCAGTAACCCGGTGCAGATTAATCTACCTGGAAACATGCCGCTGGCCCCACCTGAACGCTTTGCTGGGGACCCCAAACGATTCGCCGTATTCATGAATCAGTGTCGTTTGCACTTCCTATGCAGACCTGGGGCCTTCCCTAATGATCAGACCAAGGTAGCCTTTGTGTTGTCATATCTCAGCGACTGTGCTGCCGATTGGGCAGTCCCACTGGTAACTCAAGATGACCAGATTCTTTGTGATTTTCAAGGATTTCAAACAAGCATGGAAAGGTTATTTGCTCAACACTCCCAGGGACAGGCTCTGGATGACGAACTTCTATCTCTGCGACAGGGCAATCAAGACCTTCTATCCTACATTGCAACCTTCAATAGACTAATTGTGGAAACTGGTTGGCCAGAGGATAAAAGAATCACGTTATTCTATCGAGGTCTACGCGGAGAACTTAAAGATGTCCTGGCACAAGTTGTAAATCCGCCCCAAGAAGGCACTGAATATATAGACTTAGTGGTCCAATTGGATCACAGGCTGCAAAACAGAAAAGCAGATCGGTCCAAGTTTGAAACCCGGGTGTTGGCCAAGACCCACGCTAACCCCAAGAGGGCTGATGCCTCGGAGCCTATGCAAATCGGAGGTGTTAAAGGACCCCTATCTCAAAAAGAACGGGAAAGAAGACGACAGATGCAATTATGCCTTTATTGTGGGTCCTCTGGACACTTTCTACGAGATTGCCCGGTTAAGCCGCCCAAGAAGGTGGTAGGAGCCGCTGATAAAATCCATGGAAACTCTGTATCGGGAAACGACCACGCCCGGCAAGCGTAGGGGTCCGCTTGCCGAGCTTGAAAACTAACTCTCAGACCTCGCATTTCATTGTGCCAATGGTCCTCGTAGATCCGGAACAGCCTAAACGGTTGCATGCTATAAAGGCATACATCGATAGCGGGGCTATAGGAAACTATGTGGATCGAGAATTGGTCTCTAGGATAAACCTCCCTCTGCGTCCTAAAACCAACAAAGATGTCATCACCACAGTAGATGGAACCGAAATTGCCTCTGGACCGGTAACACATTCCACAGCTGAGGTGACACTTGTAGGTCCGGATGGCCATCGGGAGGCAGTTGTGTTTGATGTAATCAAGGCTCCACAGTTTCAGCTTATTCTCGGAATCCCTTGGTTAGAGACACATAATCCTCGAATTGATTGGCGAGCGAAGAGAATAACCTTCCCGGATTGTGCACAAACCTGCTACCCAGAAAATCCAAAGATTAATCTAGCATCAGTAACCTCTGTCCCCGTGCAACTACCTCCAGAGTACCAAGACTTTCAGGACGTCTTCCAAAAGGAACAGGCCAACAAGTTACCTCCCCACAGATCGTACAATTGCCAAATCGATCTGGTGCCCGGTGCACAACCCCCTTGTAGCAGGATTTACGCCCTTACTGAACCAGAGAATCTGCATTTGAGATAATATTTAGATCAATACCTCGCCAATGGTTTCATTCGCCCGTCAAAGACCCGGCATCCTCAGCTTTGTTCTTCGTGCCTAAAAAAGAAGGCGACCTTAGAACTTGTATCGATTACCGCGCATTGAACCAGATAACTGTTAGAAATCGTTACCCTCTGCCTCTGATCCCTGAACTCCTTGACCAGGTGAAGGACGCTTGCGTATACACCAAGTTAGATCTCCGGGGGGCTTATCATCTGGTACGAGTAAAAGAAGGCGACGAATGGAAAACGGCCTTCCGTACAATATATGGACTATTCAAATACCAGGTGATGCCTTTCGGGTTGTGCAACGCGCCTGCAGCCTTCCAATTCTTCATGAACGATGTCCTTCGGGAACTCATCGATGTCTGTGTTGTCGTGTATATCGATGACATTGAAAGCATGTCAGGGCCGTCCTAGAGAAACTGCGCCAGTACAAACTGTTTGCCAAGCTGGAAAAATGTGTTTTCCATACCACCGAGGTTGAGTTTCTCGGATTCATCCTGACACCTAAAGGGGTCCGAATGGATTCACGGAAAGTGGATGCCATCCTCAAATGGCCATCACCTAGTTCGGTGAAAGGTGTCCAAAGCATGCTTGGTTTTGCCAACTTTTATCGCAGGTTTATCCCGGAGTTTTCACGTGTGGTGCAACCCATCACTGCACTCTTGCGAAAAAATAAACGTTTTGAATGGACCGAGGAAGCCGAACAGGCCTTTCAGGTGTTGAAAGCTAAGTTCACGTCCGCACCTATTTTGAAGCACCCTCGTCCCGATCTCCCATATATAGTCGAAACCGACGCGTCCAGCTTAGCCATGGGAGCTGTCCTGTCTCAGAGAGACCCTGAAACCAACCAACTGCACCCCATAGTATTTTAGTCCAGAAAGTTCTAGCCGCCGGAGATAAATTATGCGATCACCGATAAGGAACTATTATCCATTAAGTCCGCCTTCAAGGCTTGGCGACATTATCTCCTCGGCGCCCGGCATACCATCACCGTGATCACTGATCACCGAAATGTACAATATTTAAAAACTGCCAAGGCTCAATCGTCTCGACAGCTCCGATGGGCTTTGTTCTTTGCTGAGTTTGATTTTATAATCACCTACCGCCCCAGCTATAAGAATGGTAAGGCGGACGCTCTATCCCGAATTGGAATGGAAGAAATAGACACAAACTCAGAACCTGTGCCGATAATTCCCGAACAAAGAATTTTGGGGATAACCACTTTACAAACCCTTGAACACATTCAAGCACGAGTGAAACAATTCCTGGACTCTTCAGCCTTGCAGGATTGGATCAAAAGGGGGTCTAACTTTTCAGTCAAGGATGGCTTACCTTACTTCCAAGGACGCTTATTTTTGCCAGAAAAGGAAGTGCAAGAACTGGTTATTTCCCGTCATCATGATACCCTGATGGAAGGACATCCTGGCATTGCCAAAACAGAGGAAAAGGTTAAACGGCAATTCTGGTGGCCTTCCTGGCGAAAGGATATTAAATCTTTCGTGATGTCCTGTGGAGTTTGTGCCCAAAACAAAGGTCAAAAGACAAGACCCGCCGGTCTTCTTCAGCCCTTAGACATTCCACCAGCACCTTGGCACCCCCTGTCACTAGATTTTATCACGCACCTGCCCTCTTGAAATGGTTACAATACTATTCTGGTCGTGGTGGATTTATTTTCCAAAATGGCCCACTTTATTCCGTTGAAAGGATTACCTTCAGCCTTTGTTCTTGCCAAAGAATTCCTCGAAAATATCATCCGTTTGCATGGATTCCTGTCCATACTAGTCTCCGATCGGGGAAGCCAGTTTATTTCTCATTTTTGGAAAAAGTGTTGTCAACTGGCACAAATCGACGTAAGACTCTCGACCAGCCACCACCCACAGACCGATGGTCAGACGGAGAGAACGAACCAGACCCTTGAACAATATCTACGATGTATGTTGCACCAATCGGAGGGTAATTGGAAGGACATTTTATGGGTGGCAGAATATGCATACAATAACTCGATACACACTGGAACTGGTCAGAGCCCCTTTTATACCCTATATGGACATCACCCTCGTACTTCAGACTTGGACTCACCTCTGAGCCTTGAAATGCCCGCAGTGGACCATTTGCATTCTACGATTACTCAAGCCTTCAAGGATGCAACTGCACATTTGCAACATGCGAAAGGGAAATACAAAATGAATGCGGATCTGCATCGAAGAGAGGCGCCTCCATACCAAATAGGGGATCAAGTATGGTTGGCTACCAAACACCTATCACTCAAGGGGCCTCGAACTTTTAATCCAAGGTATTTAGGCCCTTACTCGATCAAAGCTATAATCAACCCAGTGGCAGTCAAGCTCGATCTACCAGCTAACATGCGGATTCACCCCGTTTTTCATGTGTCACTTTTGAAACCAGTGCACCCAGGAACCAGATTAACAAAGCCACCAGAACCGATTCAGATAGATGGGGAGCCTGAATTCGAGGTGAAGAATGTTTTGGATTCTAAGATCTCAAAATCAAAACTTTTCTATCTAATTGATTGGAAAGGGTACGGGCCTCAGGAAAGGTCTTGGGAACCCAGTGATCACGTACATGCACCTCGGCTGGTAAAAAGGTTCCATCGGAATTTCCCAAACAAACCGAAACCTCCAGAAGGAACGACCTTGGGAGGGGCCTTGGGGGGGGAGTGCTGTCATGATGCCTACCCCCGGAGCACCAGGCCAGGCCCAGCACCCCCGGAAGCAGGCATCATGCCCTCGGGTAAAAGCCCAGCGGCCCCTTATAGGGGCTCTTTGGACTCAGTCCTGGCGCCTTTGGCGCCAGGCTCATGCTGGACATCAGTCCTGGCGCCATAGGCGCCAGGCTCATAAAGGGAGGTGTTTTGTGCACTTACCTGATGCAGACCATGCTGCACGCTTCAGGCCTCCCTGAGACCTGAAAGGGACTATTTTTTCATAGGGACTATTTTTTCACTCGGGCGTGGCCAGGCAAGGATACATACCTAGTTGGGGAAGGATACATACCTGGGACTTCTTTGGAGGCTATTTAAGCCACGCCCAGACAGCTCATGCTTTGCGTTGTTCTGCTTCCTGCAGCTTAACGCTCACCGTGTCTGCTTCTGCTCCTGGACTCCAGCCACGCCCGCCTCGAACCTGGAAGACCTGCAAGGAAGGAAGAGAAGAGAAAGGTGAAAACCAAGGACTATTTCAAACTTCTTACCTGCATCCGGAATCTTCTCGCCAGCATCCCTGAAGAAAGACTTCCATTTAAAAGCATCGCGTTGCTCGCTGCAACGCCACGCTTCACTCACCTGTCCTCGAGACATCTCCCGGCTCCATCGCGGCTGTCAGCATCGGACGCCACATCTCTGCACCTAGGGGAGAGAGGAAGAAACAAAAGGTGAGCAGAAGGAACACAGAAGGAAAGCCTGATTAACAGCCATAATACTTACCGGCTTTTCTTCCACATTTCGGGTCGGCGCCGCCCCGTTGGCAGGTACCGTACCCCGGCCCCTATGGGGAAAGGACAAGAGACATTTCTGGGGAATGATAAGGACATTTAGAGGGATCGCCCTCATCACTACTCACCTCGGCAGTTTAACCCCTCGACGCATCGCCTTCATTCTGCACCTGAAATAAAGGACAGATCACAGGTTAGAAAGACAACATAAAGGGGGCCTCACTTGAACTTTGAACTTTCATACTTATGGCGCATCGCTCAGGGAAGTCAAGTGGATTTTGCCAGCGCCATTCTGAAAACCAGTGAAGTAACTGGACGAACATGCGCCCCTGCACCAGAAGCAGGATGGAGAGTTCATCCTTCCAAACCATAAGGTGAGCTTAAACCGGGGTTTGGAGGAAGTTAGAGAGGAACGAAGGGGGAAGGGGGAAAGGGGGGAGCTAGCACACTATTCTGCAGACTGTTAATCCCCTTTCTCATCTGCAGAAGGATATTCCTACGGGCCAGGCAAGCACGATTTGGAGGTCCTGTCCAATTGGTGTTCAGGGTCCTGCGCATCACGCTAGAAGAGGCCACAGCAATCCAGACTAGACCAGCGCCCCCGTGGGAACCAGGTGAGCGTTACAGAACGCTGATGAAAGATGCCTAGGGGAGCAGTAACTCTGTTGAGTATAATATGGTTGCTTTGATTGTCTTTGTTGGCACCCGGCTCACCTTGTTCTCTTTGTCCCTTCCAGGTTCCACGGATGCCGTGATGAAGTGATGGCTGCAGCGCTGACCCGGGGAGATGCAGCCTGGTAAGTATGGCACGACGCGCCTGCTAGCGATGCAATACTTTTATTTCCGACGTGTCTTTCCAATTCTCAAGTGTGGCAAATTCGAGAACAGGTGAAGATTAAAAGGTAAGTTCTTCTTATTTCTCTTTCTTCTAGGTTGGTGTCCAGGTTCGAGGCAGGCGTGGCTGAGGACTGGATGCTGCAGGCACGGTGAGCGTCACGCTGCTGAAGTGCAGAATAACGCGAAGCATGGGCTGCTGTTCGGGCATGGTTTAAATAGCCTGCAAAGTAGTCCCAGGTAAGAAGTTCCCCAGAACCACACCCGAGTTAAAAATAGTCCCTGTAATAAAATAGTCCCATCCAGGCCTCACGTGGGCTTTGATTCATTTGCAGTATGGTCTGCAGGAGGTAAGTAATGTCAATGAGCCTGGCGCCTGTGGCGCCAGGACTGATGTCTATTATGAGCCTGGTGCCTAAGGCGCCAGGACTGAACCCAGATAGCACCCAGCCGGGGCTGCTGGGGTCTCAATAAATTTCTGGATGCCTGCTCCCGAGGCTGCTGGGCTGGGTCCGGATGCCTGGGGGTAGGCATCATGACAGGAAGGTGCTTCTCCTGACATTGTGCTTATGGGGATTCCTTAAATAAGGTGATGGTGAACACCCCACAAGGATGTTGGATCTTCTCTGCTGTTTGGGAACCATGATTTTGCACTTTCAACAGCCAAGGAAAAACGTATTTTAAAGCACTTCTGGGTTTTCCTGGCATGTAGCGCTGCTTTTTCAAGTAGTTTAATTTCACTCTGCGGGCAGCCCAATGACAGGTTTTGGCAGTGTGGTCTCCTGTTTTACCACTGACATAGGCAAAATAGATTTGGCAGCCTATTTTCCGGTTTTCCTTGCGCACTTCTCAGATGTTTAGCACGCATAGGGCTTTTTGGCAGCCATGCTGTTGTTTTTGATAAAGCAGCACACAGTGATGTTGCAGGGCAGAGCCTAGTGGGTCAGAACATCCCACGAATATAATGGCTAAAGTCCTTGTCTGAGCAGCCAAATTCCAGTATAAAATGCAAGGATTCACATTCAACCAAAATGGTGTCTCGATGACCTGATTAACATATTCACTTCCCCCTTCTTGTGGTAGCATGCATGTGAAAACCCTTCATGTCTCATAATAGTGTCAGCTGGATTTATAGACAGTAATGCAACCTGAGATTATGTGTGAGCGGTTCCCAATTTCTAGATTGAAAAACTCACCCCACGAACTGTGTAATTCTGTGAAAAAATGATATCAGCATAAGTAATCAGAAACCTGAAACCAAGTTAAGTTTCCCAAAGAAATATAAACCTTAAGATAGCTGCGTGTCAATGGTAAAATCAGTCTCTTACCCCATGTTCTTTAGGTAGATTAATCTGCAGTTACCACAATAATAATGTTGTTGCTGTTAGCCATGTACTAGTATTCTACAATGCTGCTGTTTCAAAATAAACAATGATATGAGGGTGATACCCCAGTCCTGATTAATTTGAGTATGCCTTATTTGCCTATCTGGCTAATATTTTCACACAGCCACTTACCGGTTTTACCGGATGCACATTTATAATAGAAATTCTGCCTTCCCTGTGAAATTTTAGTCTCTGTTCCACTCCCTCTAGTTAACGGATAGGAGCATCCTGAAAGTAATACGGAGTGTACTTTGTACAAATGCTATGCTGTTCGCCGTGATGTACCTCCCATAGTCTGCATTAACAAAAAGACTTACTTCATGGTTAGCTGCAGATGTCCTCTTCAGATTCATCTGTTCTGGTGTCCGCGCTTACAGCGAGCACGTACGCTCCTTCTCTATAAACAGAATGTTTCCATGTGCATGCAGAAGGTTCTGAGAAAGGATGACGCATGGTCTTCAACCCCTCTTGCCAGACATGGTCCAAAATGGGGATAGCAAACATCGATTTTCTTCTCTTGCCCATATGATCGAAAAGAAAGCAATCTTTCTTCACTTCTTCCGGCGCCAGGCCAAATTCCGCACACGCTTTTCCCATCATTGCATGGAAGGCCTTGATGTCATCCGGCGGTGATGGTTGCGCCGGGCTCTTTGGAGTTTCCATCTCCGCATCCGACTCCCATGTGGGGTCCCTTAAGGGGGATAATGAGATGTCTGAAAGGGACCCTTCACGCTCTGACTCCGACTCCGGCAGTTCTCCCTCCTCCGAGTGTGGGCGAGAACAATCCTCCTCCACCGGGCAAGTTGTAGGTATTCTGGTCGTCGAGCAAGGAGCTGGGCCTGGTTCCGAGACGACCGGCGTAGCCTGCAGTACCGTCGGGACATCAGTGTGGGGCAACTGCGTGTCCAGACGCTGTAACACCTTATGTAACGTGTTCAACAACTCCAGGTACAATTGAGACTGGGGATTCAGCAAGGACGAGGCGGTTGGGAACTGATTGCACGTAACCCCAGATCAGTCGGCTGTACGATCGGACCATGGTCATCCTCCGCTGACGAGATGGAAAGGGGCGCTTCTGGCTGCAACAAGGCCTCAGGCAAGATCGGGTCGAAAACTTCCGGCAGCCAACCCACCGAAGGTGCCACCGTCGACGACATCTTCTCCATAACCGCTGTTTGACCCGCCGAAGTGATTGCGGGAAGAGCAGGCACAGATGGCAAAGAAGATGTTGACGATCTGACCGTCGACGAAGTTTTTGGCGCAGAGCCTTTTGGCGCACTCGCCGGTTTTGAACTCGGCTTGTGGGTCGACGACACTCGACTCGAGGTAGAGCCATGGCGGTCTCTCAAGGAGGATTTCAATTTCTTCTCCTTTTTTGATGAGGAGGAAGAAGAGGACGACGTTTCTTTGACGAAGAGTCCCTCGCAGGATGTTTATCAGAGGGGTGTTTTTCCGATGAACGTGGTTTCTTCGTCGGGGGCTCTGCCGACGCAGACCAACGAGGGGGCACCAGAGATTTAGATCTCGAGGCAGTAGAGCCTACCTCTGATGCAGGGTACGCACCCGCCCCGTCATTGAGCCAAGTCACCAGGCGTCTGTTTCGGTCCTCACAGATCTCACACGTGTCGGCCGAATGATGAGGGTGAAGACAGTAAATACAGTCCATATACCCATCACCTTCATACACTTTCTTAAGACCGCATGTAGCACACGGACAAAACAACGCCTTTCCAGACATTTCGAAGGAAGTCGAAGAAAAAGAATGCACAACATAGCAAAATTAGCAGATACTCGAGGTAATCCCACTACTTTAGAAGACTGTTGAAATGTGAGGGAGCCGCGGGGGCGGGGCTACTTATACCTCTACGTCCTAGTGGCGCAGGCGTACGCGGCCCAAAACGACGTAGATAGGACACAAAAGTGTCGAAATTTTTCCTATGGAAAAGGTCTATATAATTTACCGAGGAGCCTGACGACGGGGAATATTCTAAGCATGTGAATCCATGAAAGATACCAATGCTGGAGAAATGGAGTTACAGGTAAGAAACTATTCCCTTGCATCTCACAATGCAACTTGTTACACATGGCCGTGAGGGCGAAATATGCGCCGTCTCTGGCAAATATTTCATGGCTGAATATTACCAGCGCCTGACTTCCTGGAGCCACCAGACTTTTCCAAGTTCGTTGGCTGGGAAGTCAGGTGCCGCCAATTTCTTTAATCGTTAATCCCCATTCCCATAGAGTCCGATAGTTGTTAACAGTGCCGGTATACCGTTGCGGCTACAGCAGGCAAACCCGTAGTTTGCCGGTCAGGAAACAATGGTGCCGATAAGCTTACTGTTACTGTTGTTTCCAGACCAGCAAACTTAAAATGAGGCCCAACAATTGGACTTCTATTCCCAGAGTTCATAGTACTGAGACAAAGAAGAGGAGAGATCGAGCAATGTGGAATAGGAAAGACTGCATACCAAGTGAGCAATCCAGTGTTCCCGTACGCACACCTGTGCCAGAGAAATGTAAGCAGTCTAAGTTGAGAATGGATGGCAGCTGATGTGCCGACTGGCCAGAAAGCATTGCACCTCCCAGCATGGAGCAGAGAGACGAGAATCCAGAACCAGTGCGGTGGAGCTAGACGGTGCACCACCGGAGGAAGAAGGAACAGCTGAGCCGTGGTACGCTGCGAGAATGCCATGAGCCAGTGAAGAACGGTAAAAAGCAGTCTTTCGCTGACCGGAGCTGAGAGAACAGCAGGCGTATTGAGTGGAATCTGCGAGGACCGCCAAGTGAAGGAAAGCATACCGTGTGGGAGAGAATCCTTTACCGGCTGACCGTGGGAGAATAAACAAATACCTACAGAATCTGGTGAGTCTTCCTGAGAGCAACAGGGACAATGGAGTGTATCAGCGAACACACACAACAAAGTCAAACAAGTGAAAGTTACTTACCCGAGAGAAAGCAGAATTTGGGGCATATGGAAAAAAGGGCATCTAAGACAAAAATAAGCCCTTTGCTGAGGTGTAAATGTACACAGTGCCAAAATGAAAGAAACAGAACGAAGATAATATATTAGGAAGATACATTATCTAATATAATTTATAAGCAGCTTTTGGAACGGGCAGAAGACCTGAATGTGCAGAAGTCCGGCAGTCACAAGTGTGTGAACATTGGAAGTCCTGGCAGGAGAGTTTACCAGACAATCTCAAGTGTGTAAAACAAAAGTCCAGGCAGGGGAGTATCCCAAGTGACAAAGATTGTGTTAAAATAAATAACTTCTGAAAGAAACCAACATTGTGAAGTCAACACATTTTGGTATGCAAATGTTGTACTTGTCCAAGAGAGGCCCAAAGAACAGTTCTGGAAGATGCCAACATTGTGAAGCTCAATGAAAGTTCGGTGTGTGAGTGTTACCCTTTACCAAGAGAGACCCAAAGAATTGTTCTAGAGAAAAATGTAAGGAAGGCATGGTATCAACAGTAAAACAGACACAAGTGACCATAGTTCAAGGGTTTTTATTAAACTTCAAAAAGGGTTTGAAAAAAGCCTATCTAATCCTAAATCTACAGATGGGAGCAAGTTAAGACCATCAAATAATAATACACAGTCCTAGTAGTGTCTTGTCAAAATAAAAGGCCTTTTACTAATGAACCTATTGCCAATCCTTAACTCTAAATACAAATAGTGTGGGAAACAGTGTTCCGAAAAAGAAAGAAGTGTTCACAAAATGATGTCCGGATATTCAGGCCGTTGGCCTCCCTTCCCCATGTTTTCAGCACGCTTTGCCTCTCAAAGTCCCTTCTTTCAGAGGGCCTGATGTGACAAACAAACAATAAGTTATTTTCCTCATAGGATTTTACAAGTGTTCAATTTCTCAGGCGGTTCACTATTCACCTCGGCTCCCCCTCAGCCGTGCTCAGATCCTGTTATTTTCCTCTTAGGATTTCACAAGTTCTCAATTTCCCAGGTGATTCACTATTCAACTCGGATCCCCTCAGATCCCCCTCAGCGTGCCTCAGATTCTGTTCTTACCACAATGTTGTTAGGATATTCTTGTCTCCAATTTCTCAGGTGATTCACGGCTCACCCCGAATCCCCCTCAACCGGGCTCAGATCCTCTTTACACAATGTTCAATTAGTCTCCCTCCGCCGGGCTCCGACCAATTAACTTTTTAAAACAAACTTGCTTTAACCAAAAGCTCTCGGCTGATCTCCCTCTGCCAGGCGCGGACGAACTTCATCTACTTTGTCATCAACTTTCTTTACGCTATTAACGTCAAAGACTTTCAATTGTGCAGAGGATTTTGCTTGACACGTTGCAGGACCACTACGATTCACAATTCTTTGTTCACAATTCTTTCTCACTCTTTCAGTTGGATACCTTACAGAGACTTTCGTATGAGCACACATGCAGTGCCGGACCACTCTGTGTAATGTATTCTATTTTGGCTTCAAAGTTCTCTCCCTCATCTGTTGTTCAATTTTACTCGTGTTGATTATCACATATACTTCATACAATGTTCGCTTCAGCGTTGACTATACAATGTTGCCGCTTGCAACCTTGAATTCAACACAGACTGGTCTGGTATCAGTCTCCCAACTCACCGGCTGTGCTGACTTCACTGGTGCTGCTTTGTTGTAGGTGCCAAGGACAATACCACGGCGGCAAGCGATTCTCCCCACATTGACCATCGACACATAAGAGCGCTGGGTACCTCTGACACACACTGCAGGATTCTTCAGCCTGGTTTCCTGCTCATACGTTTTCTATTCTCGAAAGTTCATGAAAGTAAGGGTTCCTCGTCGAAAAGGTCACGGGCACTTTCCTCCTTGCGATCCCCTTCAGTTTAGCCATCTTTCGCCTTGTATTAAACTGCCATCTTGGAACTGCTGCTTCCTTGTGTGCTTTGCCTCGCTCAGAGTGTGCTCTCGTGCTCCGCCTTTTATTCATGTGGAGACGTGTAATGGAAGTCAGGTGTGTGTAATGGTCAGTATTTGCCTTACCATTGTATTGGGATATGTCAGGTATACGGCTCAGGTGTTAGTCCGTTTTCTCTCATAACAAGCTGTCTGTGAGAAAGTGTTCGGGTTGGGAAAGTGGGGGGGGTTGTGTTCCTAAATATCCCACCTAGTAGGATGTTGTAAATGTGGTACAGGGAAGGGGATACCGCGTCTCGCAATTCCAGTGTTCCACTCCCACTCCCCGAAGACCCCTCACCCAGGTGATCATCGTGCACTGCTCCACCCCCAGGAACTGGATCCAAAAGCAATGGCTGTGTCGTGGCCACCTGGATGACATATCCCCGGGGACTAGCGGGTGAGACACATTCAGGTTTCTCGCAGAAATTACAGCTGCTGTTCAAGTGTTGTGCTTGGCCAAGCGAGGCCCAAAGAACTGTTTTTTAAAGAAACCAAGATTGTGAAATCAAGCTGTTTTTGTGCATGTGTTATACTTGGCCAAGAGAGGCCCAAAGAACAGTTGTGAAAACCCCTCAAGGAGTAAAGAAGAATCCAGGGGAAGGGAACTACTCCCTGGAGTCAAGAGCTTTATCCTTGAAGAAACCTTTGTTTAAATAATGTTCCTGTATGAACACTTTTTCAAACCACTTAAGGTTAAATACAGTTTCTTTTTTCACCTTAGAGTTTAGTTTTAGTGTGAGGGTTGGAATAGAATTTTGGACAATGACAGTTTTGTTTTGACATCCTGACACATACAGATCCTTCGTTTTTGGTTTTAGGTAGGGAAATTCCTGTTAGTGCACGATCGGAGAGGCCTTTTCCCAACCCTTTTATTTTCAATAAAAGTCTTTAACCCAAAATATGGTTGCCTTGTGTCCAACTCTAATTTCTGACTCCTCACAGTCACATTGTATTGTTTTGCTGTGTTTGATCCATTTGATTTGTGGGTGGCACAGATTTGCTGATTAGTGCTTGCTGCTGCTCCCTGGGTGTTTTAAAACCTGCTCCAGCATTAAAATACATTACTGAGTCATGCAGCAAAACTTTCTTTCTATGAGGTAAGGAGGGTAATGAGGGACAGATGTCGCCATATATGGTCATTACCTCTTCCCGCCTCAAAGGAATACAAGAGCCAAGACCAGATCTGGCCGGATTCCTGAATTATGTGATTCTTGTGCTGAATCCACATTTTCAGTTAAAGAGTGGGAACATGTGAATAAGGCAGCCATCAGTGAATGAGTGGGTGCCAAAAGTTTGAAAGGTCATACCCTTGTGATTGGGTATGCCCACAATTGTCCTAGTCAACCTTGGAGGTACCTGGTATAACCCTCTGTTGTGTCCCAAACTGCAAGAAGACTACGCCAATCCAGAAGCTATTACCAAGATGGGGCACTTTGCAGCACATCGAAAATCAATCACATTCATCGGGGGGGCTTTGCAAAAAAGCAACTGTTTTGACGAAAATAAGTCTGGAACACCAAAAAGTCAGCAAGAAGATTAGGGATTGCCAAAGAAAGCTATACAAGATTGTCTGACACAATAATTAAATACTATGAGCTTCATTACGAGTTTGGCAGTAAATCAGCAGTAATTCCGCTGTGGCGGATTTAGCATTACCGCTGTGGGTCTCTGCGGAATTACCTCTGAATTACAACCTGGCGGGTGCGCGCACACACCAATGGCGATAATGGTAAATCCGCCCTGCGGAGTTACTTCTGTACAACCCGTGGTACAACAAAATTTCGTCAAAAAATGGCAGAATTACTGTTAGCGCCATATTGGTCAGAGGAAATTCTGCTGGTGGAAATTCGCGATCGCTATAAAAGGAAGCTCCATGGTGGCCATTTTGAAAATCACAATCCATCGAATATCTTGAGATAGGAGTGCCACCCAGACACCCAGTGAAGGCCAAACATGTCCTCATGAAAGGGCAAGGGCGGGGTGGCCGATATGAGGCAGCGTAAGCCCAAATTCAGTGAGCAGGAGCTACACTGGCATCTCACAAGAAGACAGGGCAACAGTGCAAAAAACACTGATGTGCTGAAATCAGGGTCAAGGCGGTGGCCGTAGGGCACTTCCAACGTGATGTTGAGGACACGAAGAAGACGTGAAATGACCTCAAGGCCAGGGTCAGGAGCATCATCTCCATTCACTGCCGGGAGACAGCTGCCACTGGAGGTGGTACAGTGGAACCCATGCAACTGACACTGTTGGAGGAGATGGTCAATGGGATACTGCACATGGTTGGGATCAAGGGCGTGGGCATGGCAGAGCTAGGAGCCAGCAGCTAAGCTGAATCTGCTGAGTACCACAGTGACCCATCCAATGATGAATGGGCAACCCTGCAGGCATGCTCTAACACCCCCACTGCCAGGCATGCACGCAAGCGACGTGACCCCCAGCAAGCAATCAACAACCATGTGAGGCACCAGGCCCCAATGACAGCAACCAGTGGCTACAGGACACCCCCTGGCATGACACCCATGCACAGTCAACATCGCCACCATGCAACTTGTCTCTGTCCATGGATGCACAACTGTTGATAGTTGCCTCGCAGCCCTCAGCTACTATGGCCCATGTATAGACACATTGAGGAGTACACACACATCCGACAACATGTGGGCCTGACCCACACACAACCAAATGCACTCCATCCACCTGACAGCACCACCAGATACCTGCCACCAACAGTCCAGATGCACCACTGTACATGACAACCCATAGCCCAAATAATCTCTTGGACGCACCTCCAAATGAAGCTGGCAAACCCACAAATGGCCGTCCAGACGCAATTTCGTCCATGTACACAGTGGCCGACACATGATGCCATCCCCCCAGGAGGCCCAACACACAGTAACGACACAGTACAAGTGACAGTGAATGTTGTTATGCAAAGCACCTCAGCACTAATGTGGTAACGCACATGTCAATTTGTCCCAACAGGAATTCAAGACACCCATGAAGAGTCCCAGGAGGCTGGCCTCTCCATGATGCCAGCACGAAGCACTTCAGCAAGCATTCAAGGCAGTTCATGGAGTGGTAGTGTGCCACCCAAGAAGAGGCACCAGTCCATCAGGCCCCCGACAGACAATCCGGCTGTCCAGACGGACAAGCCCACAGGGCCAACACAGAGCAGACCCCAAGTGTGCAATCGGTGCCGCAACAAAGATGCTAGAACAGTGCCACAAGCGGGTCTGAATGTGGATGCACAGGTGGGTCAGGGTGCGGATGAGAGCCAGCAATCACAGCAGGCCACTGCGGGCATGGATGTAGACCAGTATGAGGATACCTGCCCTGCATCCAGCTACCTACATTCCCCCGTCTGCCATTTTCCCCCTGAATCATCCCCCCTGCGCAGCCTCTCCCCACCGCACACACCAACAACCCAGCATGATTTTCGCTGTGCCCTGCGCTATGCGTAGGTCTCATCTGACTAGCAGGCCAGGGATGCTCAGCATCATGCCTAGCACGAGGTACATGACCAAATGCAAACACCACCACCAGTGCATTTGGGACCGTCTGGACCGGATGGAATAGAGGCAGGCAGCCATGCGCGCTATTGCACAGGAACACTTGGGGCATGCTGATGCCATGCGTGACTGCATCCTGGGGACCTTGAGACGGTTGTGAGCACAGTTACATGCAATACAAGCCTCTGTCTCACCAGCCAGAGGGTCAGAGAACTGGCTGAACAAATTTCATCATCAAATGAGACCATGGCCAGAGCCATACATCTCAGCATGGAACATCTACAGGGAAGCGTGCAGGGAGCTCACAGTCCGCTACCCCTACTGAGGGATCATTGCAGAGCGGTATCGGGTAATATTATCCCCACCAATAATATCGCCATATATATGGTCGTCGGGAACGGCCATAGGCGATATTATTACTGGGGATATTTTTGGGGGTAAATGTCCCCCGCTCCCTTTAAAATAATATGGGGGTTGCAGCGGTGTCCCCCGCAGGTTTAATGGGTTAATATTGCTGCAAAAATATGGCACCATTCTTGTATGGCAATATCTTTGCGGGGATATTAACACATAGAAACTGCAGAGCCCCCAGCCCAGGTGCTCACAACAAAGTGCCTCCAATGCTGCCAGGCCTGCGGACAAGGGGGATAAGTGCAAGCGCTAATGGGAGTAGTACTTGGTGTCGGGGTGGGGGTGGTAGTTGGTGTTGGGGATGGGGTGGTGGGTGGCAGTTAGTGATGGGGTGGTAGTTGTTGTGGGGGATGGTGTAACCTTGTTGCCAATATTAAACACACTTGAATCTTCTTCATATTGATAGGCCCTCATTACAACCCTGGCGTTAAGGGGTTAACGGCGCCGCAAAAGGTGGCGGCGCCATTAACCCCTTAACGCCTGATTACGAGGCCCCTTTGCGGGTTGGCGATTTTAACGCCTGCTTTTTGCAGGCGTTAAAATCCAACCCGCAAAGGGACCTTGGTGCTAAGTACGGTGCCGCAATTTGCGGCACCATACTTGGCGCCTTCCCCATTCCCATTGAGCCCTATGGGGCAAAAATGGGAATGGGGAAGGGCCCATGGTGAATGGGGAATTACCGCCCCGCCAACCTTGGAATGGGGCGGTAATTCCGCCATTCACCATGGCGGACCCCGGCATGGACCATGGTGCTAATAGCACCATGGTTTAGCGCTGGGGTCGTAATGAGGCCCATTGTATTCATTTAATGCATTTAGACAGTTGCATTCATTGCATGTTTGGGTGTCATGTGTCTGGAGAAATTAAAAATGTCAATGAGCTCCCATCGGACCATCCAACTTTCCCTTGCTTCCCCACGTATGGCCTGCGGTGCCATGTTCCCTCCTCTTGCCTCTTCCTCATCAGAACTAGGGGGGTCATTGTCCTCATCTGTAGGCATTGCTACATTCCTGCATATGCACATGTTGTGCAGCATGGCGCAGACCACTATGATTTTCCAAACCTTTTCACACTTTTCACTCTGCCTGTATGATGTAGGCACCTGAACCTGAATTTCAGGAAGCCAAATGTCCTCTCAATGCATGAACTTGTTCTCCTCTGTGCCTCATTATAGGCCATCTCCTGTGGTGTAGCAGGGTTTTTATAGGGGTCATGACCCATGGCACCTGCGTGTAACCAGCGTCACCTGCAAGACATGAATAGACAGTGTGAGACATGGGGGTGTGTGGTCCGGGGAACAAGTGCATGGTGTTGACGTGCATACCGTATGTGCATGTCTCAGTGGATGGGCACAGGACACCTTGTGTGCATGGGGGTTGTTGGGACATGGGCAACATGTCTACCTTGCTTGTCATACGCATTATGGGAGTCGGCAATCACGTGTAGTCTGTCACTGATGTGACATTGGCAATACACTGGTCAGCTATGGTGTGGCAGTACGCCATGTATTGTACATGGATACGCTTACATGGGTTGTACGTCGACCTGATTGCATGGTGCTGCCTTGCATGGCTGGATGCCTTGTGCCATCACGTGTCGGGTGTGTGTCCTGGGTGTGTGTCCTGGGGTGGTTCGGTCAGGGTGCCTGGACTATTCTGGGTATTATTGTTGTTGCATCATGGGAATTGTGGTTCATTCCCTTTACTACTGCTTACGAGCCCCAGGTGTATGTCGGTGCTTTTGGCAGTCAGGTTTGAGTGCTACTTACCCACGAGCCAGGTGTGCTGTCCTGTGTGCCTCTTCATGTACGCAGGCAGGGTGCTGTTAGGCAGAATCAGTGCATCATGTGTGGCCCCAGGATATCGGGCACAGCAGTGACTGGTGGTGAAATCAGCATCTCGGGTTATCTGCACATTCATCTAGTGATATTGTTTCCGGTTGCGGTATGCCTGGTCTGTTGCCTGGGGTTGTACCAATGCCACATGTGTGCAGTCCAATGCCGCAATGGTGTTGGGGAAATGTGCTATACTGTAGAACCTTGCCTTGGCAGCATGCACCTGTGCCTGGGTGATGAGCATGGATATGGATATGATGTGCGTGCATCATTAGGGCATCCAGGACTTGGTCCAGTACCTTTGAAAATGTGGGCTGAGACATGCCATGCAGTGCACCTACTGTGTGTTGGAAGGCACCTGTGCCACAGAAATGTAGGACAGCCACAAGCTTCAGCATGGGTGGGCGTGGCTGTTCTAATGGAAATGGCACTCTGCAGTTGTGCCTGTGTCACGGTGAGCAGGTCGGCGATGTTTGGACGGTCCAGTCACTATAAGGTGACTACTTGGCTGTCTGTGAATGTCCATGGGGATGGTCGGACAAGTGGTATTGGTGCCCTCAACTGTAAGCGTCTCCTACGCCTTGGTTGCGCCTGTTTCTTTCCCTGCTGTGGTCCAGTATGCTGCTGTAGCTCAATGTAGAGTACCAGGTTGTGGAGCCCGTAATCTACGTCTGCTTGTGGCTCCATGTTACTTCGATGTGTGTTGGCCGGTGGGTGTGGGCCTTTTATACTCCACCTGAGTAGATCAGGTGCACCTGGACCTTGATTTATGACACCTGTATGCATTTACCTCCACCTTTTTTGTGGAGGTAGTTCCGATGTTTTTAAACGTGCAATCTTGTGATAATGGGTTTTTGATATTTGGAGATAATTCAGTCTGAGGAATTAACACAGGTGCTGTTTTTGCTGATTCTTGGTGGATTTAGCGTGGGAGGTTTTGACTGTACAGTTATTTCCTTATATAATGTAATATGTGTGTGTTGTGCTGTACCTTGAAAGCCATCTGGCACCCACCTAAGAGTTGCCTTTGAATGCTCAGCTGTTGCTATCAATAGGTGAGCAGGGAAGGTTTGGGGGAATCCCTATTGCTTAGCTTTAGGTCAGTTCCTCTCATGTCCTGAACGCATTATGGAGAGAAACCATGCTGACATATCTGCTGAAAACACCCTAAATACCTTGACAGCAAACTACCTTGCTATACCCTAGATGCTCTCTATGTGGAGCAGACAAAAACCTTCTCTGGAAACTTGCTGCATCTCAAAAGAATGCTGGAGACAGTCACTTTGCATTTTAAGTGTCTCACCTATACAACAATGTCCCTATAACAATGAGGAATTAAGCCATATCTCTTGTTTTCAGAATAAAGCTAAAACATCATATTTTCCTCACCTTCCATCACATCACCTCTTATATAAGCAAGCACCTTAAGGGAGCTTGGACTGTATAACTATGCTATACAAATCCATGTGTTCATTTAACACCTCAATCCAATGTAGCAACACTGATAGAATGACCGCTCAAGTAGATGTGTCCCAGGTATTGCGCAGATTACCTTTTACTCGTAAACCAGTGTGAAGCGTCCTGTGACAGGACACAGCAATGGAAAGTGGACAGTACGGGCTGGGTTAGCAGAGTAGTGGTTAGGGTTCAGTCAGGAAGGGGGCAAGTGGACTGTTTCATGTCCCATATGCCCATGCATACAAGGACAGCCGGATGCTTCAGATGCATTACAAGGGCTGCTTTATTTCCGGAGACACGTACAGCTCCTCACCTTTGTCACTTCCTTCCATCGTCATCCTGTCTTAAAACATTAAGACACTGACAGACATGCAAATAGAATATTACATTCCCCCCCTCAATTAGCAGTCTACTAGTGCTACTAGCCAATCTCTTCAATGCATCGTGCGGGTCATTTTATCAGTCGTCAAGGTTGTGTGTTATCCAGATATTGATGTTCACATTTTTCGTTGTCATGTTCTACAATCTCTTCGTTGTGTGGCCAATATTCAACTCCAGCATACCTGGACTCCTCATGCGTATCTGCAGGTGTCATGTCGTCATCATATTTGTCTTGGTGCGAATGGTGTGATACCCTTTTGAAGAAGGATATGCTGCGAGTGACTCGTCAATCACATCGTTCTGCTGTTACCATTGGGCCCTTTCTATGTATTACTGTTTCTGGCTTTGGGTCATAAGGCAGTGTTCCTTTATGCAGTATGTGTTGGCTATTAAGACTTGGATAGCCAATGGACGAGCTTTCCTTCTTCTGTCAGCATAGGCTTTCATCTTTTCCTTTGATGCTGCGTCATGTCTCCTTAGATTGAGTTAGTACTTCCTGTGTTGCATCTTCACGTTGGCTATCATGTGGGAGTCTTGTGCGTACTTGTCTGCCAAACATTAGTTCTACTGCGCATTTGTCTATGACGCTGTGAGTTCTATTCCTGTAGTCTCGTAGTAGCTCATAGATGTTTTGTTCCAACAGCTTACTGGTCATGTTTGATATTCGTACCGTTCTCTTGAGGTTAGACATAAAAAGTTCAATGGCCCCACTGACTAGAAGCCATAATGCAGTTATCCTCCTTTGATGGAACTCCATATATGCAGCAAATGACTTGAATTCACTGCCGTTGAATGGGTGTCCATTGTCCGACTTTACAGTCTTGGGTATCACATATGTGCAAAATATCCTGTCCAGTGCTGGTATGACAGCAGCTGCAGCCGTGGACTGTATTATTTAGATTTCGGGGTAACGTGAGTGTTCATCTAAGATTTCCAACTGCAATGGGTCAAAGTCCACTGCTATCTCCTCCCAGGCATTTTCAGGCAACAGGGTCAGGTGCATGGACTCGGGATGTGTCTCTGGTTGCAGGCTTTGACATATGTTGCACTGCTTCGAGGTTGATTCTAGCAGGTGGACCATACCTTTTGACGCAGTAGTTGTTTTGTTGCGAGCACAAATCTGTGCCCCTCATGCACAAAGTTGAGCACTCATTTGCTTTAGGAAGAAGGGATCACAATCTTATTTCCTTTTAGTAGTAGGTGGGAGTTTGAAATAGAAAGCTTGTCCTTCACAAGTGCAAATGTTTGTGTATATTGTGAATGTCCACGGAGGCATTTGCCTGCGCTAACTGCTGAGCGTGTTTCTACTTACCCGACTTGAGGCTAGTAATGACTATGTTGATCATGGATTTGTATTTATTTTGTATCATGGATCTTATGTTGTGTGTCGTTTCAGTTCTTCGGCTGACAGTCTGATAAAGCATGCGTCGTATGCGACATAGTTGAAGTATTGATCACAATCTGGCTTTGAGATCACTTGATTTTGCACAAGAATGTGAGCTACTAGCAAAAAGACTTTACGATAGAGGATACAAACTGCGTTATGTAAAGAAAGCATAAGATAAGGCAAAGTGTACGGACAGAGGAACAATATTGATACCTAGGAACAAAGAGGCAAGGAAACATCCATATGGAACAAAAGTGATTACCAGATAAGTGATTACCAGATACAGAAAATATAGTAACACTCTATACAGCATATTCCGTAAACAGTGGTATTTGCTTTTAATGGATGGACCTCAGAGACATTGTAGACTAGAAACCTGGAATTATCTTTACTAAAGCACCCACTTTGAGAAACACATTGAGTCCATCAGGTTTTTAATAATATCAAGCTCAGGACCCCAAGTGAAATTGAATGGCTCAAACCAGTAGATAAGGGGTTTGCAAATGTGGGAACTGCAATATCTGCAGATTTGCACATAAGAATACAAATGTTTCTGTTAATCAACTAGGCATGGAAGAACATGTTAAAAATGGTATCAACGGTCAAACTAAATTTGTTGTATATGCTATTGTATGTGTGTAAGAAGATATATGTCGGCAGCACAATTCAGGAATTGCAAACTAGAATTCAAAAGCACCTTGCAACCAACCCTGTGAAGTCGGGACCCCAAACTACCTCTTGTGATTCATTGTCAAAGAGACCATCAAATGGATGACCAGAAATATGTGAGATTTATTGGACTTCAGATAGCAGCATTTGGCAAAAGAGGTGGTGACCTTGAGTTGGAGCTAAGACAGTTGGAATCCAGGTTTATTTGTAAAATGCAGGCAGTACAAAAAGAGCATGAGATGAATGTGTTTCTCCAACTATGGGATTGCTTGACAAGCCCTCATTCTTGTGGATGCCAATAGAATGGAAGCAACAATGGACTAGCCACATATATACTACCTCTCCTATATTTCTAACTGTGCTTAAATGCATGACACAGGATCTCATATATGGTTATTCTCCTGCATGGGGTCTGGCATGGATTCACATGCTCATGAATATTCCCTGTCATCAGGCTGGGAATCCTCGGTAAAAGAAAAACCAGTTTCAGTTTCTGTCTTTCTCCTGTAAAGCAATCACTGAGCTCTGGGTCATACTGTCCCCAGCCAATGACTGCCCACTACCCAAGCCCCTCCTCTGGCAGCCATCTTCAGATTTTTACTGCATGTTCAAATGTTGGGAGTCCTCGCGTTTTGCTCTTCGAGCTTCTCTGCGTTTTTTTTCTCACTTTTTGATAGCAAAGAAATGTCTATTTTTTTCGGTCAATCGAGTCTGTGTGCTCCCATCGCTATTCTTCCAATTAACAGGGATCTGTTTTTCGGCATCTTTCATCGCCCCTCAAGGGCAGAAATCGTCGAGTGTTCTTCCAGAACTTCTTCAGGCCTACACCGCCCGGATCATGTCGGAGGAGAAGGACAGAGCTTGCCTCTTCAAGCTGTGCACCAGCTGCGGTTTGCAGAATGTTTATTCGCATGACAAGCATTCCCAGTGCCTGTATTGTCTACACCTGGCACATAAAGAAGATTGTGAGATCTGCCGTGGTTTCTCCAAACGCACCATGAAGGATTGACATGCCTGGTTGGTGGCGTGGCTCCAAGCCAGGGCCTCTACCCCAGGTGCTTCTCAGGGGCATGCATCTTCCGGATCCAGCCAACCTGAGCGGGCTTCTAAGTCCTTTGTGGGCAGTCCATCTGTGGGGGCCCAACACAAGGCCGCTCCCACGGGTCCTGAGACGTTTAGGGTACGTTCATCTTCTCCATCTGCCTCGATCTCCAACCACCGCTCCAGCTCATTGTCCAAGAGGAAGTCAGCTACTCCTGGAAAGCTGCGGGAAAAGGGTAGGGTATCTGAGCCACCCGTGAATGAGAAGGCCAAGCAGGACAAGGTGTCGGAGCTTCCGTGAAGGAGAAGGCCAAGATGGCTGACCTGCCTGTGAAGGCCCAGGTGGTCCAAGCCAAAGCATCCTCCTCGATCCAGATGGTGGTGGCCTCCCTTTCAAAGGCAAAAGGGGCAGATCCCAACCAGGGTGCCCTGGCGACGGCCAAAATATCTCTACTTGCCAGGAGAGAGTCTTCATTAAGCTGATAGTGAAACCCAGGAGAAGAGCTTCGCCCGACGAGGAGAGACTTTTCATCCACGATGGGGACAGCGATGACGATGGGAATTTCGAGGAGACGGCTGCCAAAGGCGACGACAATGACGATATTGTCAATACCGACGGGGAGGACGACATGGGCACTGGACCAGTGACCCGACCCCCAGGTGCCACCCAGAGATTTGTCACAGGATATCCTCTCGACGCTCCACACGTTGGTATCGGAGATTCAGAGGAGGTTGCTGACGACTCCACCAGCAGCAACGCCAGTGACCCCATTGAAACCAAGGCCACCTGCGGTGAAGAAGAGGAGGCGACACCCGACGCCTCCATTCCAACCGTCGCTGGCCCCCCTAACCACCAAGGGGCACGGGGAAGGGAAGGCGATGACGGATGATGACGCAGGACTGGGAGACCCTGCATCACCGGCACCGAGAGCCTCTCCACCGGACAAGGTGGGATCTTTTCATTTCATGATTGCCCGGGCGTCGGAGCTCTTCCAGTTCACACCGGAGGAAAAGGAGGGCTTCCTGTATCAACGCCGGGAGGCGAAGAGGAAGACTTTCCTGTCGGTGCCTCTCCTGGACGACGTCTGGGATGAGGGGCTAGCGTTACTGAAGGATCCTGCTTCAGCTAAGAGAGACTGGCTCGAGAAAAAGTACCGGGTGCCGGAGGCTGCGCCCAAGTGTCTTCGGTCTCAGCCGTTGCCGGACTCGGTGGTCTCAGCGGTCGCCAGGAAAAAGTCATCGAATTCATCATCCTCTTCATCCTTACCCCCGAACAACCAGCGGAAGAAATTAGATGCCATGGGTAGGAAGGTAATCTACTCAGCAGCGACGACGGTGAATGCGGCCAACGCCTTGGCGATCGTGGCCAGATACGACCGGGAGCTTTGGTTCAAGATGGCTCCACTCCTGGATTTCATCCCTGATGACAAGCGGGTCGAGGCTTTAGAGATCCTCCAGGAAGGGTAGGTGGCGTCGGACCACGCCATCGCAGTGGCACTGGACATTACGGACACAGGTTTGCGCCAGATGGGCAACAGGGTGTGCCTTCGCTGTCGTGTCGCGGTCAAAGCCCACCAACTTCAGGCAGGAGGGCCAGGAAAGGGTCCTAGACCTGCTGTCCAATGGAGACAGCCTGTTTGGGAACCCCATCAATTAATCCCTCCAGGCCATCAAGGCCAACACAGACGGCCCATGCCTTAGGCACCCTACAACAACACAGGCCGTCCTTTCGTTCCTCAGGAAGAAAGTCTAGCAGGTCTTCAAAGGGTTTTGGTGGGGGCTCATCCTCTTGCTGCCAATCCTCCCTATCCTTGACCCAGGAAGCCATCAGGGGTCGCTCCAAGGCCTTCTGAGGTGACCGCCGTCGTCATCAAGGCTCCCATGGCGGTGCCCCTACGGCCAAGCAGGACTGAACCGACCAAGACATCAGGCCCCCACCGTTGCCCCCCGGTGGGAGGCCGGCTGGCGAACTTAGTCAGCGTATGGGAGACCATCTCCACTGACCGATGGGTGCTGGACGCTCTTGCCCACGTACACACTTTGGAATTTCAACGAAGGTGTCCCTGAATACCACTGGTGGCCCGACAGGAACTACACATCCCTCAGCTGCTGCTGGAGGTTTGGGCCATGTTAAAGAAAGGGGCGATAGAGCTGGTTCCAAAGCGACTCCGGGGCTCCAGAGTTTACTCAAGGTACTTTCTGGTAAGAAGGAAGACCAGGGGATGGAGGCCCATTCTCGACCTACGATAACTAAACAAGTACATAAAGTCCCAGAAGTTCAGGATGATCATGCTGCAGCATGTGTGCAGCCAGCTGGAGGAGGGAGACGTTCTGTTGTTGTTGGATCTAGAGGACGCGTACTTCCACGTACCCATACACAAAGGACACTGCAGGTGCGCCATTTGTCGTTCAAGGCAAGCATGACCAGTTCAAGGCTCTTCCTTTCGGACTGAAGTCAGCACCCAGCGCTCGGGTGGCGGCCCATCTACGACTACAATGGATCCACGTGTATCCTTACCTGGACGACTGGCTCATCCGGGCCAGATCAAGGGACATTGCCGTCCACCACACAGCGAGGACCGTCCGCCTGCTGACGGAACTGGGGTTATCGGTGAATTATGCAAAGTCCTGCTTGACTCCATCAAAGGATGCACTGTTCCTGGGATCCAGGCTCGACACGGTGTCCTGCCTGGCATCCCCGTCGGAGGAGAGGATATCGGCCATCCTAGGCAAAGTGCAATGGCTGTTAGCAATAAGGGTTGCGACAGTGAGGACCATCAAGTCTCAAGTATATACCTGGCTCGGCTCTGCAGGTTGCGGATGCGCCCTCTACAGGAGTTCCTCGACACCCGTTGGGTCCAGGTGTCCGTAGGCTTCCAGGACAGGATCGCGCTCGACGAGGAGTTCTGTAGAGCGATAAGGGATTGCGCTTCAATATCGCCAGAGGCATGGACTTCCAGAGCCCCACGTACCAGAAGACGGTCACAGCGGACGCTTCCCTGGTAGGATGTGGAGCCCACACCAAACGTCTTCACGCCAGAGGCCTATGGCTGCAAGAGGAGAAGGCGCTACACATCAACGTTCTGAAACTACGGGCAGTGTTATGGGCACTCAAGTTGTTTCTGCCGTCCCTCAAGGGCAAAGTGGTGAGGGTCTTCACGGACATAACCACCACAATGTTTTACATCTGGAAACAGGGGGGCACCAGATCCCCAGCGCTCTCCAAAGAGGCGCAGGACTTATGGCACTGGGCCATCGCCCAGGGGTTGTTCCTCATTCCGTTTCACCGGGAGGGAGTAAAGAACACTGTCACTGACTCTCTCAGCAGGGAGCTGCGCTCTTGCCATGAGTGGGAGCTTCGGCAGGACGAAGTGGACAACCTTTTCATCAAAAGGGGCAGTCCCCAGATTGATCTGTTTGCGACGGCGACGAACACCAAGTGCCGGAGGTTCGCCAGCACGTTCCCCCAGCCGGGGAGCATGGGGGACGCATTCTCATTCCTTTGGGAAGGCCTGTTTCTGTATGTGTTTCCTCTGTTGCTGTTGCTTCTTTGAGTCATCAATCAACTTAGACAGTACCAGTGCAGTATGATCCTTGTCGCACCAGCTTGGCCGAGGCAGATCTGGTACCCAGACCTTCTCAGCATGTCAGCGTCCCCTCCAGTCAAGCTGCCAATGCTTGTGGGTCTTCTCACCAGGGAAGGAGGTGCAATTCTGCACCAGGTCCCGGGCTCAATTCCAACCTATGCATTCAGCTCCGCTCAAGTTTCTGTCGTGGAAGACATTCCTCGTGGCCATCACTTCTGCACAACGAGTAGGTGAGATCCAGGCCCTGTCGTGCAAGCAGCCTTACTTGACTTTTCATGAGACGAAGGTGGTGCTGTGGATGCACCCCTCCTTCATGCCTAAGGTTCCGTTGGAATTTTATCTCAACGAGCCCTTGGTAACCTGTGTTTGTCCGACGCATCCGTCACCGGCTGAAAGGACTTTGCACTCACTGGATGTGGCTAGAGTGCTGAAGTTGTATGTCGCCCGCACGAAGAGTTTACGGAGACTTCTCCGCTTTTTGTGAACTTTGGCCCTTTGAACGATGGGAAGGCCCTGTCCAAGGCTTCCATTTCCAGGTGGCTCTCTGGCTGTATCAATCACTGTCACTGGTTGGCAAACCAACCATGCCTGGCCATCCGAGAGCCCATTCTATTGGAGCGGTCGCTGGTACAATGGTACAATGGCGTTCCTGTCTGGTGTGCCCCTGTTGGACATCTGCAGGGCTGCTACGTGGAAGTCGCTGCACACCTTCACAAAATTCTAATGCATCGACAGGGATTCCAGGGAGTTGGCCAAGCAGTGCTGCGCAACCTGTTCACTTGAAGGTGAGCCTGGTGAGGAGGTAAGAGATTGCTTCTGTTGCGCCTTGCCACCTCCCGTGGTTGTGCATGTGTGTACTGCTATGTATTCTTTATTCATGAGCATGTGAATCCATGCCAGACCCATGCTGGGGAAGGAACAAGTTACTTACCTGTAACTGTTGTTCTCCATCATGGGTCTGGCATGGATTCACATTTGAACCCTCCCTCCTGCCCCTCTCCGGCTCTTCTCTTAGTCCTACTACCACTTTATGTGCTAAAAAATATGAAGATGGATGCCAGAGGAGGGGCTTGGGTAGAAGCAGTCATTGGCTGGGGGCAGTATGACCCAGAGCTCAGTGGTAGGTTTCTAGGAGGAAGACAATTTAGAAACGAAACTGAAACAGTTTTTTCTTTTACTGAGGATTCCCAGCATGACGACAGGGAATATTCATGTGCATGCGAATCCATGCCAGACCCATGCTGGAGAACAACAGGTACACAGGTAAATATGTATTTAACTGTATAATAAAGAACTCATGTATGGTTGCAAATCTAGAGTGAACAGCACTAGCGTATTCATGCACAGAATGTGGATAGGGTCTTAGAACTTTTTGTGTGAACAATAATGCTATATGAACATGTGATGGTGTGGGATGGGTTAGACTTGTGAGATGGTCACATGCCATGAGACAGACTCTACACAATTTGGTTCAATTCGGACAGTCCTGCATATACCACTATACCACTGTATACCGTCAATGACTTCACTATGCCTTTGTATAGGAATACATAGATAAGATAACAAGCAAGGACACACTTGAGTGTATGTAAGCACTACACTAATTGCAAGTGACATTTCATCAGGTTCACCATCAACTGACAAGACTACTGTAAAGAAGTATAATGTAGTGAAGATTGAGTGGATATGATCTACTACTGTTTCCAATTGATGGATCATAAGGATAGATAAAAGTATAAATATAGTACATTTGAGTCTTGCCCAAGATGAACTTTAACAGCATCAATTTAAACAAAAAAAATAAATATTTTTCCAATGAAGTAAATTCAAGGAAACAAGACACGTATTCAGGAGGGCCGAGTGCGAATGCCCATTGCACCTTTGTATTATACGTCGGATTACGATTTTGGCATTTGTAAATTAAGATGCCACAAACTCTCCCACGTTACATCAGCAGTACTATATAAATAAAAAACAAATATAGTGACTGCTGGGACACCACACCGAATTCGGCAAGAGGAGTCCCTAACCGGTCACAATAGTGAACAGTTACTATGAGGTAAGCAGCTTAATTTCTATGGACTAGAATACATCAAACACATACAAATAGGATAACAATGTTAAGATCTAAAACTATTATGTCACCTATTACAGAAAAACATGATGAAAGGCCAGTGAGCTGGAGTGAATATATACTTGATTTCAAATGTTATTAGGTAGATGAGTGGATCGAGAATAGAAAACATCCTGCTTTTTTGTAAACCACAATAGTTGGTTTCTTTTAGATAGACTCTCTCCCAAGGCAGCGATTTTACACTTAGATCAAGTTACGTGAGAAACAATAAATGATACGTGTTCTCAGACTTTCACGAGATGTAAAGGTGAGCTGTCTCACGAGTACTCCTCTGGGAATTCACTGCCACACGTCTCTAGGTATTATTTGACATGATTTTGAGATAGTAACGCATGGTACCTTCAGACGTTCAAACAATTTATAGGTCACTAATGGACAAATTGCCAGTTTAAATTTAGAATGTTTCAATCTGCATGTATTCGAATTTCAAAATATGTTAATATTAAGATCATATGATATATAAACGGTGTGCCCAAGACTTTGGGGGTTATAGCAACACCTTCCCACCCCACTGCCTGGGACATAGAAACCATTAAAGTATGTAAAAGGAAGGTCGCATCTCTAGTTTCTGGACCCACCGGAAAGATCTCTGATAAAAGATCCCACATATTTCAACCATGGATCATTACACTCTCTGGTATTACAAAGTTTACTTTAATAATTTAATAAAAAAACATATTTGGTAAAATCATAAGATCACAGGCACTTATGTGAAAAAAGAAATAACAGTCATCCCTTGTCCAAGACAAAATACTAATCAAAACAGATATTCTTGAAACGTCATACACATTTTAAATCAAACTAATTTGTATCAATCTGTGTACAAAATATAGCCCAACATGTTTCTGTCCTTATGATGTAACTTAATACAGGACATTCCTCAGGGGCTGAGCAAAAGTATGAAGGTTACTACATGTTTATCTATCTATTTGCTTTCTGTAATGTTGAATGCTGTACGTTCTTTCGAAAGCATACACCTGTATGGTGGTGTTGTGGAGAAGCTCACATGCACATACATTATTTGAAGCCTGAGGGTTCAAATTATCCAACTCTTTCTCAAATCTTTGGAAACAAAGTATTGTGTTTTAATTCTTGCACTGTGATCATGGATGGGTACATGGAATCCATTTTCTTATACCTTTGAAAACCCTTCCCCATTTTTTTTATTACAAAGAAAAAATCATCCAACCCATTTTATTACATACGGAACGATGAGCAAGCTTTGATCTATAGTGTTTATAGTGATTTTCTCCAATTGGCGGAAAGTTATGTTATGCTATTGGACATTTGGATAGCGCCTTTCACCATTGGTATAATCTCAACACCCTGTGGGTTGAATGCCCTCTGGGACGTAGTCCAGGTCAGTGGAGGAAGTAGGGTAGTAAGTAGTGCGTGTGTGCACTCGGTATGTGTGCAACTAGGACAAATTATTCGTGGTGGGTTGCTGCATTCTAATGCTAGGAGTAGTCTGAAGGTTGTGTGAGACCAGTACTATGTGTGCAGCTAGGTCGAATTGTCTTGGGGGGTAGCTGCAGTCTAGCAGAGGTGGTGCTTGTATATGAGATTATGTATCCAACTAGGCCGAATTTATTATGGGGCATAGCTGCGTTCTAAAGATCATTGAGGTGTGCAAGGTTGTGAATAAATTATGTGTGCAGCTAGGCCGAATTAATCGTGGGGGACAGCTGCATGCAATTGTTTTATGGTGCAGATGCGAGAGTCAGAATACTGTTAGGTATGTGCGAGTATCCGTGCAGTTGGAAGAGGGCCCCCTGTGCCTGATTACCATCCTGTGCCTACCAAATTAATTTTGCTCCCTATTCTAGAGGTTTGGTGCTTGGCCAGACCCCGATTTTGGTTAATACTGTAGGCAGTGCAGATGGAAACCAAGCCCAATCTTTTGGAATTCCGTTTACCAGTCTGGAAAAGCACCACTGAAAAGGCTTTTATGTGCAACTACCCAATTTAAGGGCTAAGGAAGAACAGCCACGCTCCCTAAGCTTGTTTTAAGATAGTAAGCATACATTGTTATATACCGATAGCAGAGTGCAAGATTTGCATTACCTAGTGATATGTGACTCTTGGTGAATAAGAAATAGTGTGCTGTGTGTATGTATAGAATTGAGGTGGGAAGTGATTTTTCTTATGGCTGGCTAGTAACTTCCAACTTGAATTTGTGCGCCCTGCTGATAGCTTGTATTTCTACATGTCTTATTGTCTTGGGAGTGTTGGGAAATATTGCGTGTTACTATAGCGTCTAGTAGTCCACTCTGTACAACCAAGTGCAAAGAATTCAGTAGTCTAGAAAGTGAAGGAGTAAGTTGTCCCAAGGATTGACTACCACCTGCAAATATTTGGGTATTCAGGTGATGCTTCGCAACAAGCCCATGGTGACTATTCATAATCACCACTGGCAATCATTCTGCTACACGCTCTTCCACATGCTGTTCACTGCTTTTTGTCTTATGAATGAAGTAACGCAAATTGGCACAGAAACAAAAAATAGTTGAAGTGGGTGAAGGTTCATTGCATGTTCAATTAATCTTGCAATTAAAGTCCAATTTAACGTGGAAAGTCGCAAACTTCCACACGAGTCCAACTCGGCCTTCCATTTTGGCAGATGTTTGGCGGGTGTTTTTGGCAAAACTAAGGTTTATGTGGGGAATAAGCAAATGTGTCTGTCTTTATGAAGGCGTGCAACATTCACAGAAAAAAACAACATATTTTACAACATTAACCAATTGCTATTAAATGTCCCCTACAGAGATCCAACCTCCTTTTCTGCATCAGATGTTATGCTTAATTTCTTATTTGTTTAGCAATCACGATATGCGATTTGTATTAGTTAGCTACATTCAAGTTGGGATGCCATAACACATTATCAGCCTGTTTTGTTTATACCGTTTTGTGATGAAAGAATGTTTGACTTGCAGGAAGGGGCTAAAGAATATGTTATGCTGAACAATCCAAGGTCCAAGTGTTCTGGCAGGCGCCGTAAGCGGAATCCTGGGGTCACAGCTTCCTCCTCCAGTACCTCAATCAATACCGTCACTGAGACCAAAGAAGGCGACAGTGACCGGGACACAGGCAACGAATGGGCTTCCAGCTCATCTGGTAAACTGAATGCCGATGGCATTTTCAGTACCATTGTACCACTCGCAACTGGGTAATGTGAACATGTGGCTTGTTTGTGAATTCTTGACAATCCCCTACCCAAGATGGAAGGCTCTAGTGCCACTGTTTTATTGCTAACTTCTTAGAACCTGAGTCCCAACCGTGCAGAGAATGGATCCCAATTGGTGCTATAGTAGGTCGGCTGCACCAGTGGTGAAAGGAGAAGATGTGGAGGTAGGCACCAGCAGGTCCAATGCTTTTTTTCTAGCATTAACAATAAAACAAATGCTTGTGGATCAAGATCTTGATGTGGACCGGCTTACGTTTTGAAACTGTTCTAAACCTCCACCTCCTTCTGAAGTATTACAAGTACATGACCATTAACAAGGCTTCCTAACCTGTTTGTCCCCAATGTGCCAGACCAAACTTTTTTGTGTGTGAAATCTCTGGAAATATGCTCTTCGTTTCTTTCTTCTTTTTTTTTTTGGATGGTATGTGCTTTCGAAATTGTAAAACTCGCCCTACTCTCCAACCGAGGAAATTCAAGCTGCATATTTTTTTTTGCTCTTTTTTTATCCTTCACATCATAAGTTACCTTATGCTTCAAAATCAGCCAAGCGTTTAAACACCAGAAATTGCAGCTCGCAGCACCATTGAGAACAGGAATTGATACATTTCTGTTAGACGTCCGTTTGTTTTTTGTTTTTTAAAATGTATTATTGATATAGAGCTTCTGATGGTCTGAGATTCATATACAGCAACCCCTTCCTGCTAGTTGCTGTTATCCCTCTGTAGCAAATGAAAGTGACCTCAAATCTCAATTGGATGTGGACCTTATTTGTCAATAAAGTTGGGGCAATAATGTGAATGAAGCGTGGTGATGGTAGCCGATTTTGAAGTATGCTGGTTCGGTATCCACAAAAGTGGACTTTCTGCAAAACTATAGAAATAGAAGTGATTATATTTTCAACTTAGAAATCCTGAGGCAAGGTAATTGTAAGAGTGTACTCCCCCGATACTTGCGCGGTCTTAAGCCAAGCTTGTCACTTGCCCATTTCAGACCATCAGCAGCGTTGCAGTTAGAGTGGGTCTGGCTTTCCCCTTTGCTTAGAGTATGTATAAAACAGGGGTCTGCATCCTTTGGCTCGCCTGATGTTTGGGACGTCAACTCCCAGCAGCCTTAGATAGTGCAGACCATGGTAAGTGATCATCGAAGTCATAGTACAAAACATCTGGATGGCCACAGGTTGCGGACCCTGGTATATAACATGCACTAACTTTGAAAAGCAACATAGCACAGCAGAGGGAGGCGATATTGTGCAGATATGTAGACACACCTCAGTATGGATTTGAGGATCTTTACAGTGTTTATTGAGTGGACAAAGGATGGGGAATATAGTTCCTAGCCACATGGGATTGGGAATATAGCTCCTTGGCCTTTACAATGTGATAGGATGGGGTAGAGCAGTATTTGTCGAGGGTGATTGGCCGGCCACCAAGATGATAAAGATGATCAGGAACAGGGAAGTAAGGTCTTGGATGTGATTTACAAGGAATTATTTTGAAAATAGTTAATCTCACATCTGATTTGAAGGCGGGCAGAGGTGATTCTGATTTGAAGAGGAATATTGGTCCAGACACTGAATTCCCAGATAAAGAAGGCTGATTTGAGTCTTTGCTTTGTTTATAGTTCAGGATGTCCTGCCTGGCTATGGCTTGCTTCTTATGTGGGTGGGATTGGTGGAGATGGATAGCTGGCTGGAGACTTGGGAGAGATTCTGGAGACCTGTGGATTATGACATTAAAGAGTCCCTGTTAATTGGGAACCGGCTGGTTCAATCTGGATAGTAATGCATTTGGGCTTCTATTTTGGAGACTGTGGTTAACACATAGAGTTGTAGCACAATAATTCTTTACACCATGGTTGCACCCATCTGGATTGATTCCACTATTGAATTGGTGAGTGTGTCCATGGCGTTATAGAGTGGGTGAATACTTGCCATGAGGGTGTTTTCATTCTAACATTGGTATTTCTTTTTTTCTTTTGGCTGCCTTGCTGATTTTAGAAGCCAACTCGCGCTGTCAGACTCCTACCAAGCAGAGGCATGGCAGCATGAGCTCGGAGGCGCCTGACCCGGATGAACCCCAAGAGCCTGTCGAGTGGTCTGGGGCAGAGGAGTCCCTCTTCCGGGTATTTCACAGCACCTACTTCAACAACTTCTGCTCAATAGCCCGGCTCATGGGATCCAAAACGTGCAAGCAGGTAGGAAAGCTTGCTAAAAGTCACAATATTCTCTTACAGAACAACTGCAAGGTGAAATGTCGCTTTCATCATGGTATCCTTTGGTGCAACATCTGCAGCACAAAGTTTGTCAACACATTCTGTTGTGTATATCTTTGATAGGAATTTGGTGCACATTTAAGTGATGACAGGTTTGTATGTCTTTAAAAGTATGCCTCCTACATGTGTTCCCATGAGTTGATGGATCTTTTGATTCTCTATGGCCATGGTCTGTCTCTCCTTTATATATTTATTTGATTTAATTGAGTGGTATCTTGGAGTTTTAAATCAAGCTAGTGAAAGAAATATGAGCCTGGCTTTGCTAGAAATCCGTGTGTGCCAGTATGTCAAAATCAAATGGTTATAGAGTGACCCTGGTTTAGGATGTGGCCCATTCCCCTGGGAGCTTTTTCTCGCTGGCTGGCTGAGCCCCACTGCTCCACTGGACTGACCTGTGGCCCTTGCTAAATCCCGCAGAGTACTCTATCTGGCGCTGTTACGGCTTCTGCATTCTACTCCTTGTGGGTCATGTTCTCAGATGCTTCATTCATCAAGATTCCCTCAACTGGGTCAAGGCTGGGTCAAGGTTTTTAGGCCTTTATTTCGGAGTCCCCAACTGCCTCTAGCCAAACCTAATCATGACAGGAAAATGTAGCTGTGCACCTGTTCTTTTTTGCCCATTTGCACAGCAGCCAGCATTCGGAGTATCTGTCCCCGGGTCCTTAGACCCTGCTCCCGTAGTGTGTTGCGTTCTTTAGGGTTTCTTTGGGTCGGGTGGCAGTGGGGTTTTGCAGTTTCCCCAACACTGATCGCCATAGGTTAGTGTGAGCCTTGAGCTCACACTGCAAACAGCTCTCCCTGGCCTGCTGATTCTCAAGCCTCGGGCTGGATCTCTTCTGAGGGGATCCCTTTGACTCCTCAACGTGTTGTTTGCGCTCCTGCTGCATCTGTGAGTAACGAGAAGTGCTTACCTAACTTTTCCACTTAACCACACCCGGCCTGTTGGGTTTGTCCTGTTGATTCCAATTGGAGAATCTGTTGGAAATTCTGAAAGCTCTTGGAAAGTGGCAAAGAAGGAAGAAAAAAAAGAAAGCGAAGGAAAGTCTTTTTTTTCTTCTTTTTTTAAATAAGAGGTTCTTTTAGCATCCTTTAGCATACCCTTTCAATAACATATATTAATCCAGAAAAACACAAATCCCTCTTGCAGTCGTCAAATCCATATAATAATATAATAATTTCCAAAAATACTTCTCTCTTGCAGTTCTCAAATCAATCCCCCCTCTAAGACATATTCAAGTCCAAAAAAGGCCCCCAGATCTTCTGGAACTTTAAAACCTTCTTCTGTAGCTTGTAATTTACCCGCTCAATATTGCACATTTTGTACAATCCGTCCAACCATTTGCGCCAATCATGAAATCAGCTAACTTCCATGCACTTACTATAATTCTCTTTGCCACTGATGCTCCTCTCATAATCCAGCTGATTTGGCTATCATTCAAGTCTTCCAACAGAACATCTTCACCTAGGATCAATGTTTCAAAGTTGTATTCCATTTCTTCACCCACGACAGCATTCATTACCTTCACTATTCCATTCCAGATATCCTTCAATTTAACAATCCAACAACATATGCTCCAAAGTGTCTTGCCCCAGTGCACAACGTCAGCAAATGTCAGAGTTCAATAAACCATGTTTGAAAAGATGAACAGGAGTCCATAAAATTCTGTGCAGTATCTTAATCTGACGATCTTGATCCCCAATGTTCAGGGACACTCTTTTGGTATTTGCACATATACTTGTCCGTCTCTGAGAAGTCATTTCCTCTTCTAGAATATCTACAGTTCACTCTTTTACATTGAAAATAGTGTTTTTCCGTAGCAAATTTTGGTTGCATGTGTTCTACTGGTTTTGTGAGGTGAACTGGGCCACCGCTGGGCACAATACTGAATTTCTTCATTTTATTGCTATGCGTGAGTCATACTTCTCTTTTACAGTTTGTTCTCTGTCAGGCTTGTGGAATGAGTAGGAATCAATGACAACCCATTACTGTTTTTTCATATATACTTGTGACTGTGGTATAATATTTTCATCAAGCAGGTATTTTACAGTGTTTTTATCCTTATTTTGAGATAAATTGTATATAATGTTTCAGTATGTTGTCTGTGGAGTACTTTATTGTGTGCATGTCTGGGTCTGATTATATTTTGATGCAAGCCTATCCCCCCTCCTAACAGTGAAGACTTATTGCTCTGCCACACTAGCAATTTAGATGGTTTGGTGGTCTCACAGTTTTGACACCACTGGGTTGGCCTTCTGAAATACCTCACCGGAGGCTTTCTAAAAAATCTCCCTGACGTACATCAAAGACGCAGAGATTACAGACTTGAAGGTGACTGAGGGCATCTCTGAGAGGAATATCAAACGATGGGCAATAGCTGCTGATATTTCCCAGGAGTCTGCCAGTATGAGGTTTAGGTGCTGTCATTTGGGATTTCAGCTATTGATTTCAGTGCCTGCAAGGCATGGGTAACCGAAGGATAGTTGCAGCTGAGTCTTGAGTTTGCTGTCATTGCCGCTACATTGAAAATGCTCTCTATGTAGTATGTGCTTTGGTAGAGAGAGGGTCCACCATGTGAATGGATGACAGAAAAAGACAGACCTGTACACATAATGCTAAAACATTAAAGCATGTACATTGTGGACATTAATGTTATGCTAGTTGCTGTTATTATGATCACTGTTAAGTTTAATCAGTTGTGGTATGTTGTTAAGTGCTACTGCTTTGCAGCTATCTCAGAGCATGTGTCCGCTAAGCTGTGAGTGAAAATGGGAAAGGTGCAAAGTAGAATCTCTATTCTGCAAATAAATACTGTCACGATTAATGGTGACTTGATTAATTCTGTGGGGTTAAGCAATATCGTAAAGTACTGGTCAGGCAAGAGTCATCAGATTGGAGAAAATGAAAAACCATGGTAGAGTGGAAAACCTAAGTATGTTTGGATTGGCATTAAGGGGGAACACTTCCCACTATGTATTTCAGGCTAGCTTATGGTGTGAATGAATTTGTAAAAAGGTGAACCTTCACAGAAGACTTGGGTGCTAATGAGTTAAAATGAGTAAAGGTCTGAGAGCAAGAGAAGGTAACAGGCCCAATAAATGCGGGCCAGAGGGACAAGAAAGGAAGTGTATTGCAGCCTGGAAGATGAGCAAATCATGAGGTGGGATCGCACAGGCATTTTTGTTGTCTCATGTACATCAGAGAACAGATCATAACTGAGAATTGAAAACCTAGGAGCAGTTTGAAACTGTTTTCAAACATCATTCACCAAAGGTGAAACTAATATTTCCTACAAGGCTAAATATACGATGAGGTGTATATTTACTGGGTATCCAAGACTTCGAGCGCACCCCTGATTCATAGCAGAAGGGAAAAGGAATCAATCAGCCAAGGTGGGAGCCGCAGATCTGGATGTGAAAGGGTGAGATGAAGAGGCAGACATGATGTGAGAAGATATATCTCTTGCATGCTACCAGGAATGACTTAATCTGCCTGTTTAAACTACAGAGTTGCTTTCTAAATCTAAAGGTGAATCTATCCAATGTAGGTTTTATTATGGGGTGTTCCAAATAATTCGAAATTAGTTTTGGATCAATTGGAGTGACTTGTGGAAAAGATTTGAGAATCGACAAGTTGGACATTTCTCCATTGTATAGCCAACCCACAGAACAGAACATTAGTAAATGTGTGTGAGTGGTGGGAGAAAGGGCTGTGATGATTTAAAATCAATAAAGTGATACTAAAAAGTAAGATGCCACTTGCAAGAGGAGAGCAGAATTATCCATGGCCAAATTGAAGCCACTGTTGGGGTCAGGCCAGTTAGATGTGAAACCTTTTCCCTGAGATGGTATGATTGATATTTGAGCAATTCTAAACCCTCTTTAGAAAATAGCCCATGGTGATCTGGGGGAAAATTGGTTTATCCGCTGGTAACTGGGCTTAATGAATCTCTTGATTCAATACACCTCTCTGTGTTTCCGCTGACAAAAGTACTAACATTCCACTAAGTGTTGGAAAGTTTTCTATGGTAGCTCACCCTACTGTTTTGATGGATAGATGGCATACTACAATCTCAATTTGAAATCTCAGGCAACCTATACTCTTGCCGTTTGTTTGAAATGTAGTTTTGCTCAAGGAAGCATGCCTTTGCATAAGTGTTCCACCTGTTGCGTTTATACTGCAAGTACGGGCCCATTGTGTTTTGGATCCATTGCCAAACTGATATATTTGAACTGGGATAAAGGGTGTGGTGTAGATCTAATTTAGCCAGTTTCTAATCAGTCTTTACCCTTCAAAGTCCCAAGTGATATAAGTGTGGCATCCACATATGTTTCATGGAAAGGTATTTTGAGTTAGTTGCCCAGTCCAAATGGGCAGGCAACGTTTAGGACATTGATAAAGCTTAGGGGGTGCGATGGAGCACAGGAAAAAGGTTTCATATGGCGATCGTCTATACATAGCAGCCCTTAGATTACTGACAGATGTGTGATAGTTGCAATGGTCCCCTCCCCTTTTAACTGAGGTCATGTTGACACTCCAGTGTTCTGGGTAGATTTCAATTAAAAGCCTATAGCTATATTTGTAGTGTATGGGAACTACGTCTGTCACTTGAACCAGCTGTAACATTATAACAACTTTGTCATTGAGTGAAGGAGACCTCTTCTGCATTCTCAGGTCTTTCAGTTTGCTGTGAAAGATTCGCTGATATTGAAAATGCCGACAAAAGAATTAATGACCACAGCACAAAAGAAGAAGCGAAAACACAGGCAAGTCTTTAGAATGCATACTTTACTTGCATGGGAAGAGGTATGTGAAGCAGAGAATGATTTTGATGGTGTGCTTATGGTTCTAAAACTGAGCTCCCTTCCACTTGCCTTAAGAATTTCCCTGAAAATATGCAACTTTGCGTATTGGCCTCACTTATGGTTGACCAGAAGGCTTGCTGTTACATTCTCCCATTGTCCTCTCTTCCAACCACACCTTGGAGTTGCACATCTAGTGTAGACATTACACACTGTAGGCTTGGGAACACTAAGGGATTTGCCCATTGGTGTGGGGTGGCATCTAGTGGTATGTGAACAAGGTGGTTGCTTAGGGTTGTGTAGCAGTTCCCAGTCTTGGAGACCTGTATCAAACTTAGATATTGGTAGAGCCAAGTTAGAAAATGGTTTCTGGTGCTTGTTAATCTGCTTGGAATCACATGCTGTGCATATAGGCCGACATCCAGTGGTAACCGCATAGTATTGCATCTTGTCTTTCGGAGACCGAAAGGGGACGTTGGCATAGGCTTGTCTGTAACACTATCCCTATCGTGACGTGTAGTGTACCCAAAATCCCTCACGCGCCGAAGTCCCTCAGATAGTTTTTTCCCACCCAGATAACTGGTTGCCCTATAGCGGATGAAGACTGCGGGGGATTAGTCTACGGCATTGGATTTCGGCACCTAAGATCCCGCGGCCGGACTTTCCACGTGATCGGGCCCTCTGGCCGACCTTTACAGTAGGGAGAGTGGGGTCGGGGTGGCCATATTTTCGGTATGTCTTTCCTCCTTTCCCCTCTTTACCCTTTTGGTCTGGTCATCTTCCCCTTTGGCTGTGGAAAGGACTCCTTTTAGATTCTGCCCTAAGTGTAGGGTCAGATATCCTTGGAAGGACGAACACAGGACGTGCAACGCCTGTCTCCCCTTAGATCACGACGAAAAGCGGTGTGCGGCCTGCAAACTCCTTCGGCCTAAGACCCTTAAGGAGCTACGTGTAAAGCGGTGGGCCGCGTATCGTATGTCGCGGGTGGAACCCCCTTCCCCCACGCCACACCCGCTGAGAGTGACGGGGGCACCTCAAATGACCAAATATCCGTTGCGGATGTGATAGACCTCGAGGCGGACACTTCTAGGTCCGCCACGCCTGTCCCCTTTAAGGCCTGACTCTGGTCTCGCTTCAGGGACAACACCCGGTGACTGGGGCGTACAAACGCATCTCACTAAGCATACAACCCCTACATCGGTTTCGACGTCCTCGTCGAAAAAGGTGAGAACGCCAACAGGGCCATCGAAAATTTCAACGGCCTCTTCGGATCGCGCAGATCCAAAGCCTTCCCTGCATCCTCAGCAGCGTCTTGCAACTGGGCAATCAAAAACAAGTAAGGGTGCTACTCCTAAAACTTCACACGTCGAAGCGCGGAAATCCGACGCTACGACAGTCCCGAATGCCGCAATAGGCCCGAAAGCTACGACTAGGCCTCTAGTCAAAAAACCGACCACTAGGCCCTCTAACGCCACGGAAGGTAATACACCTACCGATAGACCATTGGAGCAATTATCTCACGCCGATTCTGCGATTATCGAAGACGGCATCGAGAGGATTACGGCGGTGGTGGGACTTATCCCGGTTCCGCCTAAAATTATGGGGCAAGCCGCGGAAAAATCTTAGGATGCGGTTTGGGGCCCCGATTCTCACGATACTTATGAAGATAGCCAAGAGCCTCTTTCTGACACCCTAAGAGACTCTTTTCGGCGCCGTAGGGCGGAAGACAATGTTTTTCCACCCATAGGCCCGCTTGGGTCCTCCAAATGGACTAGAGAGAAATTCGAAGGGTGTATGGATCGGCTGGAGAGAATTATCAGTTTTTCTGATCATCCATCCCCGAAAAGGTCTCGTGGAGAGCCTAACCCTCAATTTTCTTCTCATTTTCAATAATATCGGCCTTATGTCCCGTCCAGCAGGAAGACATTGTCCATATGACACCTATAGGGACATTTACAATGAAGAGGAAGAAGCTTCATTTCTACTGAATGTTGAAGAGGAACAGCAGGGGTGCCACAGACAATTTGGAAGAAACTCAGCAGGAGGGAATGGACCCATGGTCATTGCCACATCAAGATCAGGACACTGATGTTTTGTGTTTGGATTCCCCTCCGTCCACCCCGGCTCGTCAGGCCTCACCTGTAGATGACCAGATGGCCTTCATCTCTATGTTGAAAAAGGCAGCTGAACACTTTCAGATCTCTACTCAAGAGGCTGTGCCTGAGCAGGATGATTTTGTAGAGGATATCCTTAAGGAGAAGCTGTTACGCTCACCTGGCATCCACAGGGACGCCACCCAGCCCTGGTTGGATGATTTGCACTCTCGAACCCTCTCCCGGTCCCTTGGTAAGGCCCCTGGTTAAAAATGGGTCTGCAATATAGGAGAGCTGGATTCAATACCAGATTGTCTTTGTTTTCTCACCTCCATTGGCCTCAGCTCCTTCCTCCCACTTGGGCCCTCTCCTCACCTTAATATTGTAAAAGGTGGATTCTCTGTCCTGCTCCTTGTGGCAGGGGCACGTAGATGTGGGGGGCGAGCAGCGACCAAGTTACTTCACTGGTGCAAGCCCCCCCTTTGGGAATCCAGGTCTGCTGCGACTCCGTAGGTTTGCTGCTTTACAGTCTTTATATGCAGTTCTTATGTTCCTCTTAGTTGGAATAACAATTTCTTGCTTCTTTCCTATGGAAAGGTATTTTGGTGTTGTCATGCAGTTTGAAGATAAGCATGGGCCGGTAGGCGAATGCGCGGTGTGCGCAATGTTGCCCGGTGAGTAATGCGCGGCGCTGTTTTGCCTTTTATATTGCTAACCTGTGTCTTTTCTCTCCTTGCAGCTTGCGATGTTCCTCTCTGACTGCCGTAATGTTCCAGCAATGATACTGACCGGGAGATGACTACCCAGGTAAGAATTGTGTGGCTTTCTTCATTCAGGAGGAAACGTGAGTAAACGCTTACTAATGCTGTCTTTCTTTCTCCTCTTTCCAGGTTATGGTATTCCAGGATGCATGCGGTGCCGGATGATGGAGTTCGTACCTTCAGGTGAGTGGAAATGAAGTCAGCGATGGATTGAAGACAGGATACTGTTCCAGGTAAGTTTCGTAGTGTTCTTTCTCTCTCTGCAGGTCCTTGGTTTCAGGTAAGCTGGCATCAAAGAACTGGACACGGTGAGCGTTACGCTGCCCACAGCAGAATAACGTAAAGCATGTTCTGCTGTTTGGGTGCGGTTTAAATAGTCCCAGGTAAAGTAGTACAGGTAAAATAGTCCCAGGCCTGCCACACCCAAAGTAGTCCAGGTAAAGTAGTCCCAGGCCTGCCACACCCAAAAGACTAGACCGCATAGCTCAGTTCCTTGTAACTGAGCTATGTGTGTGCCTCCATGTTGGCTGAACCCCCCCCCCAAGTTAAATAGTCCCAAGTAAATCGTCCCATTCTAAAGTTGGTCTTCATGATGGTTATGAGCCTGGCGCCAAAGGCGCCAGGACTGACTCCAAGAGAGTCTTGGATGAGCTTTTAAGGCCTTTGACCTAGCCCTAACTGGAAGGCTGACTTGCCAGTGAGGGCCACGGGCAAGGGTCACGACAGAAGCCTCCATCTAGCCAAGCCATTCCCCTCCTTAATTCCATCAAGAGAAGGTTGGCTCCCTCCTTGGTATCACCAGCTCAAACCCGGGAAGTGAACCCAAGAGTGGAAAAATTGTTTCGGCTGTCTCCTTCCGACCCTCTTGACATTAGAGGGCGCGCCATCCCCGACTCTCTGGTAGTGACTACCACCCGAAAAAGGACAGGGGTACCCCTTGCCACTGGGAAGGCCCCTCTGGACAAGGAATCCAAGAGGCTGTATGCTCTAGGCCAGGGTTGCACAACTGATTTTGACATAGGGGCGAAAGTACTTTACATGATGGCTATAGTGGGCGGAAAAGTAAATGTGGGCGGGGCGGTAGGCGCAGCAGGCGAGGCGTGGCGGAAGGCTTTTTCAACCCCCAATTTTTATTAAACACATGGAAAACGAATACGTTTTTGAGGTGTAACAATTTTTATTTGTATTTCAAACTTTTATTTTGTACTACACATTTTCCATTGTTATCATTTATTTTTATTTAGCTATTGCATATTGTCTCTTTAATTAAATTATATATATTTTATTGACCCTTGATTGGACATTCCGTTATTTTGGTCTGCTATACTTTGCTGTTTGGGATGCCAAGAGGAGTATGGCCTTTGTTGAGTCAGGTTTCCACAAAAAGTGTGCCTGTTTTAGCTTTATTATTGGGTTCACTCTTGGAGTGCGACACTATGCCCCATGGCCCCCACCCCTCAACCAAACACTATGCCTCATGGCTCCCACCCCCAACCAAACACTATGCCTCATGGCTCCCACCCCCAACCAAACACTATGCCCCATGGCTCCCACCCCAACCAAACAATATGCCCCATGCCCCCCTGACCCACAACCAAACACTATGCCCCATGGCCCCCTTACCCCCAACCAAACAATATGCCCCATGGTGCCCACCCCCCAACCAAACAATATGCCCCATGATGCCCACCCCCCAACCAAACACTATGCCCCATGGCCCCCACACCTCAACCAAACCCTATGCCCCATGGCCCCCAACCAAACACTATGCCTCATGGCTCCCACCCCTCACCCTTCACTCTTGGAGTGCGACACTATGCCCCATGGCTCCCACCCCTCAACCAAACACTATGCCCCATGGTACCCACCCCTCAAACACTATGCCTCATGGCTCCCACCCCCAACCAAACACTATGCCCCATGGCTCCCACCCCCAACCAAACACTATGCCCCATGGCCCCCTCACCCCCAACCAAACAATATGCGCCATGCCCCCCTGACCCCCAACCAAACACTATGCCCCATGGCCCCCTTACCCCCAACCAAACACTATGCCCCATGGTGCCCACCCCCCAACCAAACAATATGCCCCATGATGCCCACCCCCCAACCAAACACTATGCCCCATGGCCCCCACACCTCAACCAAACCCTATGCCCCATGGCCCCCAACCCCCAACCAAACACTATGCCTCATGGCTCCCACCCCTCAACCAAACACTATGCCCCATGACACCCACCCCTCAACCAAACACCATGGCCCCCAACCAAACACTATGCCCCATGCAACCAAGCATGCACCATGCACCCATACAGACCCAAACTCCCACCCCCCAATGCAGCACTCAAACTCACAAGCATACACCAATACACCCATACAGACCCGAACCCCCAACCCCAACTCAGCACACAAACTCACAAGCATACACCATGCACCCATACAGACCCGAATCCCCCACCCCCAACTCAGCACACAAACCCACAAGCATACACCAATACACTATGCACCCATACAGACCCGAACTCCCACCCCCCAACTCAGCACACAAACTCACAAGCATACACCATGCAACCATACAGACCCGAATCCCCCACCCCAACTCAGCACACAAACCCACAAGTATACACGAATACACTATGTACCCATACAGACCCGAACTCCCACCCCCCAACTCAGCACACAAACTCACAAGCATACACCATGCATCCATACAGACCTGATCCCCCTCACCCCCCAACTCACCAAATAAACTCACAAGTATGCACCCATACAGACCCGGACCCCCCACACCTGCTTCTCAACATACACTGAACGTGCACACAACAACAACAAACATTCAGGCAGACCCGACCCTCTCCATCCCGCCCAGCATATCAACACACACTGCACTTGCACACAAACACATTCAGGCAGACCCAACGCACCCCAACCCCGCATCTCAACACACACTGCGTTTGCACACAAGCACATTCTGGCAGACCCGACACAACCCACCCCCGCATCTCAACACACAGTGCACTTTCACACAAACACATTCAGGCAGACCCGACACACCCCACCCCCGCATCTCAAAACACACTGCACTTGCACACAAAAACAAACATTCAGGCAGACCCGACACACACCCCACCCCTGTATCTCAACACACACTTCACTTGCACAAAAACACATTCAGGCAGACCCGACGCAGACCCGACACACACCCTACCCCCGCATCTCAACACACACTGCACTTGCACACAAACACATTCAGGCAGACCCGACACACACCCCCCCCCCTCCGCATCTCAACACACACTGCACTTGCACAAAAACACATTCAGGCAGACCCGACACACACCCCACCCCCGCATCTTAACACACACTGCGCTTGCACACAAAAACAAACTTTCAGGCAGACCCGACACACACCCTACCCCTGCATCTCAACACACACTGCACTTGCACACAAACACATATATTCAGGCAGACCCGACACACACCCCACCCCCGCATCTCAACACACACTGCACTTGCACACAAACACATTCAGGCAGACCCGACAAACACCCCACACTCGCATCTCAACATACCAGCAACACAAAGATCAGAGACACACACACACACATCCCCCCTCCCAAAAAAAATCTGTACTTACCGGACGACGTGCTGGAAGGCAGGCTAGCTGGAACGCTGGCGAAGGTCCAGTACTACGGCTGCCGTGGCCGGGGCAAGGCTGAAATGCCTTCCGGCATCAAGCCTTACTGGCCACGCCAGCGGTAGTGCTGGCCCTCCATTGGTGCAGCACACATGCACTACGTGGCTTGTAGGAGCTGCGTGGTGCGTGTGCCCTGAGCCAATGAGGGCCAGTGTTTTGTCCGGCCCGGACGACAACAAAGACTTTTCCTAATGGAGGGTGGCTGATGCTGCTTGCGGGCCGCCCTCCATTAGGAAAGTCTTTGTTGCTGGCGGGCTGGACAAAATGGCATGGTGGGCCGCAACTGTCCCGCGGGCTGTATGTTGTGCACCCATGCTCTAGGCAAACAAGTGACCTCGGCTGCCGCATACACTACACGGATATCAAATAATACCACGCTATTGGCAAGTTATGCTGACGCTCAGTGGAACCTGCTCCAGGAAGGCCTCCAAGAGGTTCCAGAACCCGTCCAATCCAAGCTTCTCTCCATTATAGTCAAGGGAAGACAAGTGAACCAGAATGTGATTAAAAACACCCCGGACATGGCTGAAACAGCAGGCAGGTCTCTGGCCCAAGGGACCCTACTCAAAAGACACGCTTGGCTGCGTACTTCAGGGTTTAAACCCAAAACGCAGGCCTCTCTCATCAGTAAGCCTATTGAGGAAGCTAACCACTTCAGGAAAGCAGTTGATGAGGCCTTAAAAACAGCCAAGAAAGAGCACGAGACTCTTAAATCCCTGCAACAGATCACACAAAAACCTTCCCCCCCAGAGAGGTAATAACTCTCGGCGGTCCTTTCAAGGGCAGTCCCGTGCAGGCCAAAACAACTATGGCATGGGGAATTCAGCACAGGACAAACTTCAGGAAGCACCGCATACTACCCTTCAAGGGGACAGCGACGCAGCAACGGCAGAGGTAGAGGCCCCAATCCTAGAGGAGCCGCAGCCTCTGGTCAGAAATGACCACCAGATCCAACTTCAGACCAGTGGGTCATAAAGACGGTCGCCCACGTGTACTGCTTGGAATTTGCCCGACCTCCACAATTCAGACCACCGCGCTCACAGCGCCTTTCACCGGACCATCTGGAGATCATGAATAAAGAGGTGGAAGCCCTGCTGGGAAAGGACGCCATAGAAGCCATCCCTATTCTTCAGGTAAACAAAGGTATTTATTCAGGGTACTTCCTTGTACCCAAAAAGGACCTCACCATGCACCCTGTTCTAGACCTGCGTCCAGCACCATAAAGCCCCAGAGGTTTTGCATGGTAACACTACAGGAGGTGATCCCACTGCTGAAACAGGGGGACTACATGGCAACATTTGACATGAAAGATGCATACTTTCACATTTCAATGTTGCCAGCGCACAGGAAATATCTAAGGTTCATCATAGAGGACGGGCATTACCAGTTCAAGGTACTTCCCTTCGGCATCGCCTCAGCGCCAAGGGTGTTTACCAAGGTCCTGGCAGTAGCTGCAGCACACCTGCGCAGACTATACGTCCCAGTTTTCCCTTACCTCGACGACTGGCTCATCACAGGGGACTCCTACAACACATGTTTTTCGAACACCCAAAAAACAGTAGATCTTCTGTTCAGTCTGGGTTTCTCAATCAACGAGAAGAAATCCAGTCTAGTCCCCAGTCAAAAAAAAACAATTTCTGGGAGCTCTAATTCGGACAGAAGACAGTCTCGTCTTTCCCACCAACGAGAGGGTTCAGAACATGCTTTTTCAGATTCCTCAATATGTAGCCAGTCGGGAGGTGACGGTGCGCATGGCCATGCGCTTGCTAGGAATGATGGGGTCGTGCATATACTTGGTTCCCCACGTGTGGCTGCGCATGCGTCCCATGCAAGAGTGGCTCAACAGCCAGTGGTGTGAGGCCAGCGGACAATGGGAAGATCTGGTAGTTGTCTCGCCAGCCCTCGTTCTCTCTCTGCAGTGGTGGTCAAGAGAAAACCTCTTGAAGTGGAAAACCTTCACCACCCCTGCAGTGGAAGCCACTCTAACGACAGACGCATCTCTCACAGGGTGGGGGGCTCACCTGCATCAGCAGACAGCACATGGAGTGTGGTCCCGTCAAGTAGCATCCAACCATATAAATTTACTGGAGCTATTAGCAGTGTTCAAAGCACTAAAGGCCTTTCAGAAGCAGCTGTAAGGGAAGACAGTGCTGATTCTAACGGAAAGCACTACAGCTATGTATTACCTGAACAAACAGGGGGGCACTCACTCTACAGGGATATCCAAGCTGTCCCAAAACATTTGGCTATGGGCTCTCAAACACAAGATGTTTCTGTTGCCCCAACATGTTCCAGGGGAACTCAATCTTCTGGCAGACGTGCTCAGCAGAGATTTTCCTCTTCCCGAAGAATGCGAATGGCGTCTGCACGAAGACATTGTGTCAAACGTCTTTGCAGAATGGGGCTTCCCAGAGATCGACTTGTTTGCAACTCAGGATAACGCCCAATGCCAAGACTACGCCTCCAGGTACCTCCAGAACCGCTCCAAGGGGAACGGTCTCTGGATTACATGGTCAGGGAAATTTGTGGGCCCGCCAACCCTTGTTCGCTCACCTAATGGAAATGTTGCTCTCCCCACCAGTGAAACTACCCTGCCCATACAACATGTTGTCTGAGGACAGGGGGGAGACCCTACACTCATGCCCACACACTCTGAATTTAGCAGCTTGGCTCCTGAGGTCATAGATTTTGGACACCTCAGAGGTGCATGGACATACTCAGGGAGGCTAGGAAACCGAACACACGTTATTGCTAGGCCAGCAAATGGAAACGTTTTGTCATTTGGTGTAATTCCAAGGGTGTCAATCCCATCGATTGCTCACCCACCCACATTGTGATGTACCTAACCCATCTGCTGGACATTGGGTTAGTCTTCAATTCCCTAAAGGTTCATCAGCCTACACCACATTACAACAAAAAGTGTTGTGGTGGAAGATACCGGTGATTAAGGCCTTTATGGAAAGGGTTAAGAGGATTTATCCTCCCATTTCTCACCCAGCTCCTGGCTGGGACCTAAATGTGGTTTTGACCAGGCTCATGGGAGCTCCCTTTGAGCCTATGCATAAAGCAAGTCTAAAAGACCTGACTTGTAAAACGTCCTTCCTAGTGGCTATCACTTCTATCAGAAGGGTTAGCGAACTACAGGCACTTTCTGTTCTAGACCCCTTTGTTACAGTCCACAGGGATAAGGTAGTTCTGCGCACGCACCCCAGATTTGCGCCTAAATTCATATCGAAGTTCCATGTCAACCAGTCGATTGAACGACCTACCTTTTTACAGAATCCCACTAGCATGGCTGAAAGAAGCCTACACACACTAGATGTGCGCAGAGCAGTCATGTTCTACCTGGAATGAACTAAACCACTGAGGAAAACAAACCAATTTTTAGTTTCAGTGGCAGCTGGTAGAGAAGGGGATCAGCTATCTCAAGGTGGATTGTCAAGTGCATCACACTGTTATGCTCTTGCTAAGAGAGAACTACCCTTCAAGCCTAGAGCACACTCTACTCGGGGCACTGGGGCTTCCATAGCATTCATTGCAAATGTTCCCCTAGGGTCCATTTGCAAGGCGGCAACCTGGAGTTCTGTACACAACTTTACAAAACACTATTGCATAGATACTCATTGTAGGTCTGATTCTCAGGTGGGACAAGCGGTACTAAGACATCTTTTCTCTACTGTTCCTTCTCACAACCCACTTCCAACTCCGGGTACTGCTTGCTTGTCTATGCACAGCATGTGATTCTAAGCAGATTAACAAGCATCCGAAGACATGCATTACTTACCTTAATAGCATAGCTGATGATTGTATCTGCTTAGATTCACATGCACCCTCCCTACCTCCCCGCTCGGGGTGGAAGGAACATAGACGTCTTACTACTTTCTCTCTTTATCTACTCACTCACTATAGCCTTGGGCTCCCTCATGGCAGATAAAATACAATCGGAGGGACCTCGGCACGTGAGGGATTTTGGGTGCACTACACGTCACGATAGGGATAGTGTTACAAACACGCCTATGCCGACGTCCCCTTTCGGTCCCCGAAAGACAAGATGCAATACTCTGCGGTTTCCAATGGATGTCGGACTATATGCACAGCCTGTGAATCTAAGCAGATACAACAATCAGAAATGCTATTACGGTAAGTAATGCATGTCATCCACCCTATGCGCTGTCATGTGGGCCTTTATTCCCACAGATGCCTGGGCAGCACAGAGACATCATCTCTACGTTATATTGAGATCAGTAATAAAGTGCAGTCATCTAGGCTCCCGGAACTCAGTCTCCCCAATTGCTGATCCTGAGATTTATACAGAAATCTCAGATATCCTTAAAATGTATGCAAATATCACAATATCGTGAAAGTGATTAGAGGTGTTAAAACTAATTTGCAGGATGCATTTCCGTGTTATCTGTGCCAGTTCTAAACTGGGCCCGTGGATCCCCAACAGTTAGGGTTCCTCTCTTGGCCAATAGCAAAGCGCTGTGTTGGAGTGCTGCTCATTTGTCTACTTCAAACCTGTCTTTGGATGTTTCTTACGGCCTGCCACTCGTTTTCTTTTAGGTTATGGGCTGCCCACTGCAGAAAGATTCAGCTGAAGAAAGGTATGGTATTTCTTTGTAGTTTTCTTAGTCATTAATATAACTGGGATTTGTTTTTTTTATCTGTACATTTCCGTGTTTGTTAATCTCGTATTTTGATGATGTGTAACAACATATCAGAATGCTATTTTTCATTGCCCGGAGATTAGTTATCTACTTTAAATAATGCATATTTATTTTGTCACTTTAAGAAATAGATATACAATTTGCAATGGTTATGCTATGTACATATTCAATAGAATGAATTGATGAATTGTGTAACTGTAAAATCTTTGTCATGCAATACTTAACACTACTGTGCAGTAGTGTAGAAACACGCTCCCTTTTCTGATCAGCTGGGAATAAAAATTAACCCTAATTTAGTCTGACCTTGGGGAGACTACAAGGCTCCTCTGTTAAATTGGACCATCAACTTCAATCTCACTGAAGCAAACAATAGTATGCACTATGGAATGTCCTCTTCCAAGCAATATTTCAAGAAATGTATGTATGTCCAGATAGATAAGCATAGGCTGGCATACACACCTAACTCCCTCTAAACAGTTGTCAGAACAAGGGTTGAATTGAGGTTCCAACAGAAGTGTCCAGACTTGGAAGTTCATCTGAGATTATAGACAAAATGCTTGTTTGATTTTACATAGTGAATACTCTACAAACGAATTCTGCTCAATTCTTTCTTTGAAACACTTTATTTCAGCGTTAGCCATGAAAGCTTAAGACACATATAAAGCATGTAACTTTGCATGATTCAAAACTAAAAACTTGTAAAATTTCCATATGACATATCAAAATGACCAAACACCAAAAACGTTTTGAATGTTAGTCTAGGTTCCTATAACTATACTTGTGCAAAATACAAAAGCAGCAGCAATGTGAATACAGCAATTCATCTCCTAAACTCTGTTTAGATCATAAACTTACAGTCTTTAGTATAACATTATTCTATCCATGAAATCATTGCAACACTTTTACAAGTAACATGTTTTCAGTAATAAGCCATTGGCGGTGCATACAGTAATAAAGGATATTGGCCCACAATACGTAGGCACATACTAGTAAACTAATTCTAATTTTCTAGATCAATAGTACTTCACCGGCTGTTCTGTACATTTGTAACAACCAATTCTAGTGGTTGCAGCGCAAAGGATGCTTAACAATATTTCCACTAATCTGAAATAGATAAATATCAGACCAGACACTGGAGAATAGTCAATGTTTTAATGAATTGTATTTTCAAACAGCCATTGACATGGCGGTCAGTAAATGAGTGCAATTTGCAGCAAAATATGGAGATTATTTACAAAAAATCTAAACGTTCACACCAAAGGAACAGGAAGTTTAGCTCTGATGAAAGAGAGAGTGCGTTGACGAGAAGAGTCGTCCCCTTAAATGGGAATGTTCTTAAAGAGAAGGTTTGAGGACAGCCAAACATTGATTTCCCCCTCCTGTGAGGATTATTAATAAAGAAATAGTTCTGAAGCCAATAGTCTGTTCGGGCATCTCTGGACATTGTCTGGTTGTGATTATGTACCGTAAAATGTGGCAGGTGAGCTCTCTGGCCAACATACTGCTGCTCTCTTTTCTTCTGTATTTTGTTCCTGGAATGTTCAATTGCTGACAAGCACATGAGAAGAACCCTTCTATTTTATTTTTTAAGAAAACCTACTTCATGTATAGCTCCTTCTGAGAAAAGAAACATTAACACTGAACTAATTTGAACATTATCAAACTATTTGTAGTAAAATACACAGGTTTTGGAGGGGTTAGGTGTTGGCGACTCCTGTAACACTTTGTGGTCACTATTTGAGATTACTGGTGTTTTGCAACAAGGCCCACTGCCTGGCTCTCGGGACCACCAAGGAGATGGCTCACGCCAAGTGTCTCTCCCAGCCAGTCAGTGAATCTTCAGACCAGGGGGGAGGTGTGCGGTGGTGCCCCTGGACACCCACTGACCCATTCTTAGACCCCATCGAGGCTGGGGATATCCAATAACCCCCTCCTGTGGTCTCACTCCCTAACTGGGAGAGTCTGAAGCCCCTTTAGCCAGACCTAAATTCCAAGAGAGAAAACAAATGCTTTCGTTCAGAAGTTGTCTGTTTCACCCATGCAATACTTTTTTTAATTTTATTTTTATTAGATATTTAAACAAACAATACAAACCAAACTTGCAGTGTATACAGTAACATATCCATTATACATTGTTCAGTCACGCTCACTGCTTCCCTTTTACCTCCCCCCCATTACGAGCCTACTTCTACTAGTGTTCTATTCTGCATCTTGTGATGGGGGCGTTTCTGTCCGTGGGGTCCATTGAGTCCGGCACAGACCCAAATAGTTCTGCTATCAGCAGTTTCCAGGCCATGAGAGTCTGTTTCCTCCGCCCCCCCCACCCCAGCGTTGCTGGCTTCTTGCCATACCATGGTTTCCGCCTCCGCCCATTTCTGCAGATCATTCCACCATATCACTAATCAGGGTTTGTGGCATGTCTTCCACCCCATATCAATTCTCCTCTTCGCAAGCGCATATGCCAGATCCTTCAGTTTACTCACGTGCTTGAGTTTCTTTGGCCTAGGGTACCCCCCCAGCAGAAAGGCCCACGCATTATCCACCACAATCTTAATACCTTTTCCTGCTAATTTATGTGCGACCTCACCCCAGAAGCGCCCAATGACCGGGCAGGACCAAAACATATGCACCATGCCCGCATTCTCTTCATCACATCTAGGGCATGCCTGCCGTCCTGCATTTTTAAACTTGGCTATCCTCTGAGGTGTCAGGTACGCCCTATGCGTAATATACAATTGCATCTGTTTAAGTCTTGCGTTCCTTGACACCTTTTTATGATACCCTTGGACTCGTTCCCACATCCATCCTCCATCGGGGTACCCACTTCCTCTTCCCAGTCTAGTCTCAATTGTACTACCTCCTTTCCTACTTTGGACATCATCATCTCGTATATCCGAGATATCTCGTATCCTCCCTCTGCTATGTCATATATTATGTCTACAGTGGCGTCTGGTTCTTCCTCAAGCACCAATTCTGACCACGTTCTCTTGATCTTTCGCACCAATCTATGGTACGTGATATACTGGCCGGTGTGTAGCCCAGTTTCCACCCCATACTCCCCAAAATCTGTTATAGTACCCTCCCGCCAGATATCTCCCATTGTCACTACGCCAGCCGGTTCCCAGTGTTTCCTGATTATCATCCTCAGCTGCTCTTCCCCAGCCGCCAGTGCAACTAGCGGTACCTGAGGGGAGCACGGGCATGGGTTCCCCATCAGTTGACATGCCCTTCGCCACATCCTCCATCCTAGTATCAACATCTTGGGGCGCCCATCTAGCGCAGCCTTGGGTAACCACATTATCTCTTTCAGATAGAATGGGACACAGTCCTGTCTGAACAGCACGGTTTCCGGGGTCACATCCTCTGAAAGCCATTTGGCCACATACTGTAGCTGACTAGCAAAATAGTCAACTTCATAATTAGACAATTTTATACCCCCTTTCTCGTAGGTGTTCTGTAGCTTCCAGAGAGCCACTCTGTTCCGTGTCCCGTGCCACAGAAAGTCTCTACATATGCCAGCCAATTTACTAAAGAATTTCTTTGGTATCATAAATGGGATATTCCCGAAGTAGTGTAGGAGCCGAGGCAAGACCACCATCTTTAACATTGCACCGCGACTGTTACGCTCACCTGGCTCCCACAGGGGCGTCGGTCGGAACCGGACTGCTACGGTCTCCACCCACGTGATGCGTAGTGCAGCGATGACTGACTGGATCTGCCCTCCTAATCTTGTCTGCTTAACCCGTAGAAATATTCGCCTGCAAGTGGAGAGATGGATTTAGCCACTTGTGGATTCAAGTGATGGCACCCCCACAGTCCTCCCCAACTAATGACCTCCGAAAAGCCCTCACAGCAATCTCACCTTATATTCTTGAAAGATGAGCTCTCCATCCTGCGTGGATTTGTAGGGGTGCGTCGATTCCAGTTACTTCACTGGTTTGAAGGCTCGGGAGAGTTCCGGAGAGTATTGACTCTGAGGTTCCTGGTGAGGCCCAGTAAGTATTAAGTTCATAGAGTTCAATATGTCCGATGTTCACTCTTGTTCCCCCCTTCCTTTCTTGTTTGGCAGCTGGCTTGTGAAAAGATGCTCTTGTGGCAGCTGGTGGCGCTCAGGTAAGAGTCTGTATTACCCAGCGCTGTCCGGTAAACGTTGCACGAGGAAAACGTGTTGTTTTGTCTCTCTTTACAGATGCGGCACGTGAAAATATGGAGAGTCACAAAAGGATGCCTCCGGTGGTAAATCAGGTAAGTCTATGGTGGTAAGAATTATATTTGTTGGTTCCCTCGGCTCACCTTGTGGTTTTCTTTTGTCTCCTAGGTGCCGAAGTTCGGCGAAGAAATGATGGAGGCAGTGCCGACCTGAAGGATGCTGTGGAGACTGGTGAGTATGGCGCGGCGCTGCAGCTGGAGGTGCGGCGCGTGCAGAAATGATGTTCTTTACAGGTCCGGAGACAAGATGGATCCAGAATCAGGTGTGGAATAGAAATAAGTTTGTTTTCTAACCTTGTCCCTTTCTTTCCTCTTTGTTTTAGGAGCTCCGGATTCGAGGCGGGCGTGGCAGAAGACTGGATGCAGGCTGCAGGCACGGTGTGTGTTACGCTGCTGGATGCAGAATAATGCGAAGCGTGTGTTGCTGGTCGGGTGTGGTTTAAATAGCCTCAAAATTAGTCCCAGGTAAGAAGTCCCTAGAACCACACCCGAGTAAAAAATAGTCCCTGTAGAAAAATAGTCCCTTTCAGGCTTCATGTTGGATTGGAGTCATTTGCAGCATGGTCTGCCTGAGGTAAGTAATGACTATGAGCCTGGCGCCTTAGGCGCCAGGACTGATTCCTACTATGAGCCTGGCGCCTAAGGCGCCAGGACTGAACCCAGATAGTCCCTAGCCGGGGCAGCTGAGGTTTTGCCTGCTCCCGGGGCTGATGGGCTTGGTCCGGATGCCTGGGGGTAGGCATCATGACAGCACTCCCCCCCGCCCCAAGGCCCTTCCTAAAGTTGTTCTTCCCCTGGGCCCTGGTTTGTCTGGGAAGTTCCGATGGAATCTTTTCACCAACCGAGGTGCATGGACGTGGTCACTAGGTTCCCATGACCTTTCTTGTGGTCCGTAGCCCTCCCAATCGATTAAATAAAAAAGTTTTGATTTAACCATCTTGGAGTCCAGGATATTTTTTACCTCAAATTCAGGTTCTCCATCTATCAAGATGGGGTCGGGTGGTTTGGTTAATCTTGTTCCTGGTTGAACTGGTTTTAAAAGTGAAACCTGAAAGACAGGATGAATGCGCATATTAGAGGGTAATTCCAATTTGACGGCTACCGGGTTGATAATGGCCTTAATAGTGTAAGGTCCCAAATATCTAGGGTTAAAAGTCAGAGTTCCCTTCAGAGGTATGTGTTTTGTAGCCAGCCAAACTTTTTTTTTTTTTTAAATAATTTTATTAATTTTTCAACACAACCAAAAATACCAACCAAACACGCAGTGCATTTTCAACCATTACATTAACATCGATTAGTCTTTGCCCACTGCCCGCCTAATCCCACCCCCCTTCACAAGCCTGTTTGTCCTTCACATTCAGTATCTGCTATACGTGGCAGGGTGTCACTTTCCTCGGATTCCTCTGGATCCGATATTGTTCCGAATAATCCAGCTATTAATGATTTCCATGCCATCAGGGTACCCACTTCTTCTTCCACAATCATGCTACTTGCCTCCTGCCATACCACTGTTTCAGCCTCTGCCCATTTCTGTAACTCCCTCCACCACACCTCCACACGTGGCCTGTGACACTTCTTCCATCCCATAGCAATCCTCCGCTTTGCAAGTACATATGCTAAGTCTTTCAGTTTCCCAACATGCTTTAGTTTTCGTGGTCTGGGAAACCCTCCCAGCAGGCAGGCCCAGGCCGTGTCTATGATTAGCGTAACCCCTTTCTCTGCTAGTTTTTGTGCCACTTCTCTCCAGAAACACTCAATTACTGGGCATGACCAAAACATGTGCGGCATATCAGCGTTTTCTTCATCGCACTTAGGGCACGCCTGTCGCCCAGCATTTCTAAACTTAGATATCCTCAGAGGGGTCATATACGCTCTATGCATTACATACAGCTGTATTTGCTTCAATCTGACATTCCTAGATACCTTCTTGTGGTATCCCAGGGCACGCTCCCACATCCCATCCTCCATCTGGGCTCCCACCTCTGCTTCCCAATCCAATCTCAAATGTGTCAATTCTTTCCCAACCTTGATCATTACCATCTCATACAATCGAGAGATCTCATGCCCCCCCTCAGCTATGTCATATATCATCCCCATAATGGCATCTGGTTCCTCCGCCAACACTGTCTCAGGCCACGTTTTCCGAATTTCCCGCACCAACCTGTGATACGTAACATATTGACCCCTGGGCAATCCTGTCTCTTGCCCCAATCCTTCAAAATCTCTAATGGCACCCTCCTGCCAATTGTCTCCCAACGTTATCAGCCCGACCGACTCCCAGTAGGTTCTGATAATCACCATCTGCTGCTTATCTCCTTCTGCCAAAGCAACCAGCGGTGCCTGCGGGGAACACGGGAGCGGGTCTCCCATCATCCAACATGCCCGGCGCCACATTTTCCAACCCAGCACCATCATCCCCGGGCGCTCCTTAATTTCTGACTCTGGCACCCAGATAATTTCCTTCAGGTAAAACGGTGTACAGTCCAGCCCAAACAATCTAGATTCGGGGGTCTCTTCATCGGAGAGCCATTTGGCCACATATTGCAGTTGTCCCGCTATATAATACACCTCAAAATTAGGTAGTTTAATACCCCCTTTCTCATGAAAATTCTGCAACTTCCATAGCGCCACTCTATTCTGGGTACCATGCCACAGGAAGTCTCTACACATACTATTCAGTTGAACAAAAAACCTCTTGGGAATCATATGTGGTATATTACTAAAATAATGTAGGAGCCTGGGCAGGACCACCATCTTAAGCATCGCCCGTCGTCCCATCATTGCTAAGGGCAATTTCTCCCAAAACCGCATACATTTACGGATTTTTCCAATGGCCATCTCGGTATTATGCCTGTGTTCCTCTTCCGCCGTATGATACACATCTATGCCAAGGTAGCGGAAGGAACCAACAGTCCATGGCACTGGTAACACCGGCAACCTTTCTACAGGGGCTCCCTTATAACTACCCAACAGGAAGATGCTGGACTTTTGGGGATTCACAGCTATGCCGGACAGCTTCGCATACCTTTCCATCACCTCCAGAATATACTGAAGATTTTCTTCAGGGTACCTCAAATACAGTAACAAATCGTCCGCATATAGGGATATCAGGTGTCTTTCCCCTCCTACTTCAATACCTATCGTGTCATATTGTTGCCTGAGGTATATTGCCAGGGGCTCCAGAGCTAGAATGTACAGCATCGGGGACCAGGGGCACCCCTGTCTAGTGCCCCTGCTAAGTTGCCATCTCTGAGATATCACTGCTCCTGTCCGAACCCTGGCCAGCGGCTCACTATACAGCATCTTTGCCCACCTGATGTACCCTGGCCCCACCCCATACTCTTCCAGGGCCGCTAGCAGCCACGGCCATCTAACCGAGTCGAAAGCTTTTACTGCGTCTAAAGACACAACTGCCATTTCTCCTTCATTATCACTACCCCACTCGACCACTCGATGGAGTCGCCTATGATTGTGAGTTATGTTCCTGTCCGGGACATAGCCCGTTTGGTCTGAATGTACTAATTTACTAATTACTTTCCGCAATCTGTTCGCCAGGACCGCCGTCAGTATCTTGCCGTCCTGGTTCAGCATCGACAAAGGCCTGTAAGAGCCACAGCTATGCCCTGGTTTATTAGGTTTGGGGAGTGGTATTATGATAGCTTCTCTGAGTGACTCCGGCAACCGTCCCACTTCAAAAGCTTCATTAAGCATTTCTAGCATTGGGGGGAGTACTTCTTCCCTATATGCCTTATAAAATTCACTAGGGAACCCATCTGCTCCTGGGGTCTTACTGGTAGGTAGTTGCCTAACAACCTCCTCCAACTCCTCCAAGGTAATTGGTGCGTCAAGTTCTTCTCTTTCTTCTGCACTGATCTTGGGCAATCCTATATCCTCCAAAGTTTCAAGTATCTCATCCTGGCTGCCCCCCCTCTGTCTGCGTATAGTTCCCTGTAATAATCCGCAAATTCCCTATTGACTCCCTCTTGGGTGTCTGCTATCTCCCCATCTTCTCTGTTTATTGTTCTAATCGGGGGCCTAGGGGTTTCACTCTTGTATAGCCACGCCAAGAGGCGGCCCGTTTTATCCCCACCCGCATGTTGTTGCTCCAAGTACTTTTTGTAATTAAGGTTGCAGAGCCTTTCCCAGTGTTCCGCACACTTCTGCTGTACCTTAAGTGCTAGCTCTGTGTCTACACTTCCATGTTTTAGTTCTCTTTCTAAATCATCTTCCGTTCTCTGTAAGTCTGCCAGGACCCCGCCCTGCAGACCTTTCGATTTGGCGATGGCTATACCCCGCATCACCACCTTGAAGGCCTCCAATAGTGTACCTGCCGAGTCAACATTGCCTGTGTTCACCTCGAAATAGTTGATGATTTCATCTCTGATATCCTCTCTAAAAACCGGATCTTTGAGCGCCTCTGCACGGAGGCGCCATGTCGGAATCTGCGCCCTAGGGTGGCAATATTGCCACCCCAGGACCAGGGCGAGTGATCCGACAGGACCCTCGCCTTATATTCTATGTGAACGATCTCTATCATTATATCTGGCGTGGCAAAAACATAATCAAGCCTTGTGTGCAGCTGCTGCGGGGCTGAGTAATGCGAATATTGCCTCTCATTAGGATACTTTGTCCTCCACACATCTACCAATCCGAAATCATCTAGCAACGTCTGCAATACCCTAGGCGCTGGGGCGTGCCGGTTGATCTTGTTATCCGACCTGTCTACTTTGGGGTTCAGTACACAATTGAAATGCCCCCCCCCCCAGATCACCGCGCTACCCACGCATAAACCCAGGTTGGTGCACATAGTCCTGAAGTATGCCGCTGTGTTTTGATTAGGGGCAAACATGTTTACAATGCACACCTCTCTATTCTCCACCAACCCTCTCACGATGACCAAACGCCCCTCAGTTTCCACTATTTCTTGTATTAGCTGGAACGGGACGTGTGGCGCCACCCAAACCAGTACTCCCCTGGCATATGCCGAATACGAGGACCCCACTACAGTACCGTTCCACTTTTTCCCAAACAGCTCCAGCTTTTCCTGTGTCAGATGCGTCTCTTGTAACAATGCAATATCTATCTTTTGCCTTTTCAAATACAGAATTACCTTGTTCCTCTTTAAATAACTGTTAAATCCCCTGACATTCCATGTCACTATCTTAAGATCTCCCATAGCTCGTTAATACCCATCTCACCTCCTCCCGGCCACTCCCCCCCACTCACGCAATACTGATACCATTCTCGGGCTATTCCATGTAGGCTCATGTTTGAACTCAAACTCCCCAAAACTATATACACATCAAACTCCCCGCCTCTCTCCCCTCCCCCCCTGTCCTTTCCCCAACAACACCCTCCCTAACTGTTGCCCAGCTCCATCCCTGGATCTCAGGCACCCCCACATCTAGCCCCGTCTAGCACAAGCTTATGCTCAGGGCTCAGTAGGATGAAGTCGCCCTAGTGGCCACTTAACTATTGATTTGTAGCCAGCCAAACTAGATCCCCAATCTGGTATTGTGGAGTTTCATTTCTATGTTGATCAGCATTTTTCTTATATTTCTCTTTTGCTTGTTTCAAATGTTCTGTTGCCTCTTTAAAGGCTTGTGTAACAGAATGCAAATGACTAACTGCAGGCATTTCTAAATGTTGAGGCGAATCTAGTTCTGAGGTTCGAGGGTGATGTCCATATATGGTATAAAAGGGGCATTGTGCGGTTCCTGAATGTACAGAGTTATTGAATGCATACTCAGAAATCCATAAAATATCTTTCCTATTACTTTCGGTCTGGTGTAGCATGCAACGTAGGTACTGTTCAAGGGTCTGGTTGGTCCTCTCCGTCTGACCATCGGTCTGGGGATGGTGACTGGTTGATAACCTCACGTCGATTTGCGCCAGTTGACAACATTTCTTCCAAAAATGTGAAATTAATTGACTACCTCGGTCAGAGACCAATACGGAAGGAAATCCGTGTATTCGAACAATGTTTTCGAGGAACTCCTTGGCCAGAATTGAAGCAGAAGGTAATCCCTTTAGAGGAATAAAGTGGGCCATCTTGGAAAAAAAGATCCACAATAACTAGAATGGTGTTAAATCCATTACATGGAGGTAGATCTGTAATAAAGTCTAACGATAAGGTGTGCCATGGTGTAGGTGGAATATCCAAAGGTTGTAAGAGGCCAGCTGGTTTTTTCTTCTGACTTTTGTTTTGGGTGCAAATGCCACAAGAGATTACAAATGACTTTACGTCTTTTCGCCGGATGGGCCACCAGGATTGTCTCTTAATTTTAGCTTCAGTTTTTGCAATACCTGAGTGTCCTTCCATCAGGGTGTCATGATAATTGGAGATGACTAGTTCTTGTAGTTCCTTGTGTGGTAGAAATAGTCGCCCTTGATAATAAGGTAGGTCATTGATGACTGAGTAGTCCGGGCCTTTCTTCACCCAGGTAGGTATAACAGTGGGTTCTCCCAAATTTTTTGTTTTCGGGGGGTCAGGTCAAATAATCGTTTTGTGTCAAGAAGTGAGAGAATGGACATTGAAAATTTAGTGTCATTCTCCGATGAGTATTTTAAAAAACTCATCAACCAACCTACATTGTTAGGACATACCCCTAATGAAGTAGTAACCGCTCCGCAGTCAAACGACGCAGAACTTTTAACTCAAAAAAAGAAAAAATTGATCCGAACCGAATCCCATGGCAAACTCATGCTGGCATACCTAAAAGCTGGAACAATTCCAGAGGGTTTACAAATCAAAAATGTCCCCCGAGTGTTCACCAACAACACTAAATTCAAGGGCAGATTTAGTGGCGTCAGTAATAAATGTTCAATAGATCTATTAATTCAGATTATAGAAACGTCAGAAGAAGAAGCAGCAATACAGAAAACAGAAATAGACACTTTAGAGGCTAAAATCAAACAAGAGAATACCATGAAAGATCTGAAAGAAACTTTAGCAAAAATCGAAGAAGAGATGGCTAATTTCAAGAAAACAACCCTTGACAAAAAAATCTGGAAACTAAGAAAAGATGTGGAACAATATAAGGAGACCAAAACTTATCCATATCTTATAGAGTCCTATTATGATGACATTCAGAAAGCAAGCCAAGCGAGACCCTATAACAGGGGCAATAGAAGAAGACCATTTGTGAATTTTTCCAACTCATCAAATGCATCCACAAGTAGTGGATCAGATTCCGGCCAACAAGGTTCCTTAGGACCTCCCCCACAGCAATTTTTTCGGGGAAAAGGGCAACGCGCCCGCAACAAACAACAAGGCCCCTCCCGGATGAACACCAGGAACTGGCCGGGACCAGTACAAACTTGGTAATTCCCATCTATAATTTATCTTCACATGTCCTCTCCTCTACCGAAATAAGCGTTTTATCAAAAGGATTGTCGTTTGTTCCAACAACACAAGCCAAACCCTTCGATACAGAAGTCGAATTGCAGAAATTTTACAGACTTATACGTCTGAAATACTTCTTCAGAAACAAAAATCTGACCCCTAAAGAACCCACCATTACGGGACTTAGAACACCTTCGAAATTTGTACCCACTAATGCTATGGTCAGACCAGCAATAGTAGCCTTCGAACAAAAGATCTCCTGGGAAATTCAAAAAGCGATAAAAAATAAAAATAACTCAAAAAACAATCTATCAAAGGCAGAAAGAGAAGCATTAAGAGCCCTACAAACCAACGATAACCTAATAATTAAACCAGCGGACAAAGGCGGGGGCATAGTGCTGTGGACCAAAGAACTCTATGAGACTGAAATAATGAAACATCTTAATGATACAGCTTCATATAGAGAACTTCTAGCTGACCCAACCCCTCGGTTACAAGAAGAAATCAACAGTCTCATGAAGTATGCTCTCGAAGAAAACTGGATAGATCCTGAAGAACAAGAATTTTTGGTGAATCAACATCCTACCATTCCGGCCTTCTATTTAATCCCAAAAATTCATAAGGATGAGAAACAACCCCCTGGCAGACCAATTGTAGCAGCCATAAATTCCATCCTAGAACCTTTGTCAATGTACTCCGACTGGTTTTTGAGACCGTTCGTCCCCAAAACGAAATCATATGTGAAAGATACGACTAGTATGATCAAAATGCTAGAAAATATCCACTTAGACTCAACAGATATTCTAGTGACCTTAGATGTGGTGAGCTTATACACCAGCATCCCACAAGATGACTGTCTCAAGGTGATGGCTGAATACTTAGAGAGACGCACCGAGACCCTTGATCAAGTTCCAACAGCATTCATTTTAGAATGCATCAGGCTAGCTCTGACAGAGAATTTTTTTCTATATAAAGATCGTTTTTACAATGAACTCAAAGGGACAAGTATGGGAGCTACTTTTGCCCCAGACCTGGCAAACCTGTATATGGATAACTTAGAACAACAATCCATATACAGTCCTCACAACCCTTTTCAAACTTATATTAAGAATTGGCTACGATATATCGACAATATTTGTCTGATATGGAGCGGCACCTCAGAGCAACTAGCCTCTTTTCATCAGTGGTTGAATCTTCAGAATTCTCACATCCAATTCACAATTCACACTGATCTGAATAAAATACCGTTTTTAGATTTGGAAATCCAAAAAACCACAGAAGGCTCTATTAAAACGGTCCTTTGCAGAAAACCTACTGACAGAAATACTCTGCTGAACTACACAAGTTTTCACCCCCTCAGTCTCAAAGAGGGTTTACCATATGGCCAGTTCCTGCGCATCCGCAGAAACTGTACAGATTTAGAACAGTATAAAGCACACGCCAAAAATCTGAAGCTAAGACTCAAAGAGAGAGGATACCCCCAAAAAACGATACACAGAGCATACAAACGAGTGTTGCATACGAATCGCACTAGTACGCTAGAACCAGTACAAAAACACCAAGAGGACAAGATAACCTGTGTAAGCACGTATAGTCCGATTAGCAATATCTATAGAAAGATTATACGCAAACACTGGAAGATGATTTATACAGAAGATTTCAATCCCCCGGTTCCAAGGTTTGCGTTCAAAAGACAATCAAATATAAAAGACAATCTGGTACATTCCTATCAGCCTTCCGAATCCAAGAAATTCGTACAAACATCGCTTTGGGGCCTACCGCCTGTAATTGGTCACCATCGCTGTGGACATTGTTCAGTGTGTGCACAAACAACCACCTTCAAAAAAATCACTTTGTGTCACCAAACTATCCAACTGAAAGAGTTCACTAATTGTTTAACACCGTGGGTAGTATATGCCATCATATGCCCATGCGACCTGGTATATATAGGCAAAACAAAACGGCCTGTCCGTCAACGGATAAACGAGCACAAATCTTGTATTCGTAATGCAGTAGAAAATAAACCATTAGTGGCTCATTTCTCTAAAAAACAACATAAGTGCACAGACTTTCTATGGTGTGTCATTCAGGTGATCAAAATCTCCCGTCGCGATGGGGACAAAGATAAAATCCTAACTCAAGCGGAACAAAAATGGATTTACAACCTGAGAACAGTCCAAAATGGGTTAAACATAGCTGTCGAATGGAGTGCCTTTCTTTAAACAACAAAGAAAAAGACTGTGACCATTTTGCACCTGTAAGTCACCCACGTCTAATTTAATCATCTGTCATTGAACAAGTGGTTCCCGTTCCCATTAAACACCTTATGCGCGGGCAATAGATACAATCAATAGTCCCACAGCCAAGATGCATGCTCAACCTTTTTTCGCAAACCTTTTTTCGCATACATTTTGCAAATTGCAGAACTCTGTGACACTAAAGTACAGAATATATTTACATCAAAGTGTTCACAATATACAATGTAACGTGTAACTCTCAAGATACTTGGTCTGATGGGTTAAATAAAGCAGAACCTTTTTCCCTGACTTACACCAATGTACAGTTGAGAAGCTAAGACTAATCAGTTTCTGAAAAATTGATCCCACAGCAAGGTTTATTTATAACTGAAACTATGATACACTGTATAGCTTGCGCTATCCGAATAGAAGTTACATCTTTGCTCGTAAGTGTCCCTGGTGCTTTCCAGGTCCCTTGGTAATCATAGCGAGCTAGCACTGTGCTGCACGTTTACATATGGCCTCACTATTACGGCTGAGTTCCACGTTAACACGTTTTTCGGCAACAAGTGATCTTTGAAAAGACACAGCCCCTCCCTTCTGCTAAAGCGATTCATTTACACGCCAGAAGACGCCGTTCGAGCAACATTGCCGCATCCTTCAAATAAATAACACAAGTAAGTAGTAGTGTTCTCTTCGCGCAGTAGCGAGTGAAAGGCTTTGTATAATCTCGCGGCCAGGGGTAAATATACTCTGTTCGGCGCGTGCTCAATTAACAAGTTAAAAATGTTATCTCTCAGTTATCCCTATATCAGCGATATCAAGACATGCTCGTGCACCGTGTTCCGGTGTGCCAGAGGGTTCTGTGCTCGCGCACGGGCCGTTCGGGCACACTGAGGCATGCTGTAGGAAGGCCGCAATACAAATACCTCTTTCATGCAGTTGATTTGACAACACTGCATCCCCATCAAAAGTAATTACAACCTTGACTCACCTTTGGTGGGGGCCTCTGGTTACAATAACCGCAAACAAGCGGTATCTCCATTTTTAGAATTGGAGTTTTCATGATATGATCATAGAAGGTTAGTTCATTGAACATCCTTTTCTTTTTCAGGCACAACTTTTTTAGGTGCCGATGCAAACAGCTCCAACTTGGAGATAACTCACCATGTGACATTGAAGTACAGAAACCTGAAGATCCATCCACATCCAGGTGTTAACTGTAAGTTGCCTCTGAGTTGTCAAAACAAAAAATTCTTTTAGTTGTGTGCTGATAGAACAAACACGCAAGGCAGTATATTCCCTCTTTGTGTCCCCTTTCGACAGGGCCCTAGAAAAGGGTAATGCAGAAGATACCCTACAAACTTATCGCCGTGGTCTACAATAATTTTTCGGCCACAGGTTGGTGCAGTCTTTTTGGCATAGTAATCAAGCCATCACCTTGATAATAACTAGCAGAGATCAGACCGTTACATAATGTAATATATGTTTAATTTATGTTTTTAGATTTGGCTTTTCATACGAAAAAGGGTGAAGACTGTAAGCTTTCACAAAATCATCACTGTCCTGAAGATGGCCCAATAATGACTATTTAGACCACCGTAGACAACGATGGGACTATTGAAAGGGGCCGAAACATATGTCGACCTACAGAAAATCCAATTGTGTTTTTTCTAATGTCATGCATATTACCAACAATCAATATGCTTAAAGAAAATGTAAATTGCCGAACCCTTATGTTACAGAATGAATGAATTGGTATGAAAGGTATGAGTGATGTATGAAAAAGCCTATTAATGTATAGTTTTTTTAAAAAAATGTAGTTTTACAACCAACTATTAAAGTGATTTATATCTTTATATTTACAACGGTTTCTGTTCAATAATTTTTTCTTCTATAAGGTAACCGCTGTAGATTTATATAACAGCACCTTAGCACCTGTATCTGTAGTGTCGAAAGACCTTAGAGAGAGGGGTAGTCAGTCTGTTTCGTCTTTTCTTCTTTCTTCACCCAGTCCTGCAGGGCTGTTGGATCGAAGAGTTGTTGGATCTTTACTTGAATATCCTCTAGTGTCTGTAGAGTGGTTATGCCAAGAATTCTTTGTTCTGAAATTATAGGCACCGGTTCCGGGTTCGCATATGCTTCTCCCATCCCTATTCGGGATAAGGCATCTGCCTTGCCATTTTTTACAACCTGGTCGATAAGTGATCACGAAATCGAACTCGGCAAAGAACAATGCCCATCGAAGTTGACGCGACGATTGGGCCTTGGCTGTTTTTAAATACTGCAAGTTCCGGTGATCAGTGATTACCGTAATGGTATGCCTGGCACCGAGAAGATAATGCCGCCAAGCCTTGAAGGCGGATTTGATGGCTAATAATTCTTTATCGGTAACCGCATAGTTTAACTCGGGTGCCAAGAACTTTCTGGACCAAAATGCTACTGGGTGAAGTTGACCGGTTTCAGGATCCTTCTGGGACAGGACAGCTCCCATGGCTGAACTGGATGCATCAGTTTCAACTATGTATGGAAGTTCGGGCGTGGATGCTTTAAGACAGGTGCAGACGTGAATTTTGCTTTCAGCTCTTGGAAGGCCTTTTCAGCTTCTTCGGTCCACAAGAAGCGTTTGTTTTTTCGCAAAAGTGCTGTGATAGGGTGTACAACATGTGAGAAATCCGGAATGAATCTGCGGTAGAAATTGGCAAATCCGAGCATGCTTTGTACCCCTTTAACTGAACTGGGTGATGGCCACTTGAGGATTGCGTCCACCTTTCGAGAGTCCATTCGGACTTTTTTTGGAGTCAGGATAAATCCAAGGAATTCAACTTCCGTAGCATGAAAAACGCATTTTTCCAATTTTGCATATAACTTGTGCTGGCGTAGTTTCTCAAGGACTGCACGAACGTGCTTCACATGGTCTGATTCTGAAGAGGAGTACACTAGAATATCGTCTATGTATACAACAACACAGACGTCAATGAGTTCACGAAGGACATCGTTCATAAAATACTGGAAGGCTGCTGGTGCATTGCACAACCCGAAGGGCATCACCTGGTATTTGAATAACCCGTACTTGGTGCGAAAAGCAGTCTTCCATTCGTCACCTTTCTTTACACGTACCAGATGATATGCCCCTCGGAGATCTAATTTAGTGTAGATGCAAGCGTCCTTTATTTGGTCTAGTAATTCGGGGATCAGAGGCAATGGGTATCGGTTCTTAACCGTGATCTGATTTAATGTGCGGTAGTCTATGCACGTTCTGAGGTCACCTTCCTTTTTAGGCACGAAGAACAAAGCTGAAGATGCAGGGGACTTGGATGGACAAATGAAGCCATTAGCAAGGTATTGGTCCAAGTATTGTCGTAGGTGAAGGTTTTCGGGTTCCGTAAGGGCGTAGATCCTACTACATGGAGGTTGTGCACCGGGTATGAGATCGATTTGACAATCGTATGATCTGTGAGGTGGTAGGGTGTTTGCCTGTTCCTTTTGGAAAACATCCTGGAATTCTTGATATTCCTGAGGTAACTGCACGACTGGAGTAGCGACTGTGACCAGGCCTTGGTTCAAGGTTTTTTTTTGGGTAACAAGTATGTGCATAATCCGGGAAGGTTATTCTCTTCTCTCGCCAATCAATATAAGGATTATGTGTTTCCAACCAAGGCATCCCCAGTATTATTTGGAACTGCAGGGCTTTGATTAAATCAAACACAATAGTCTCTTGATGCCCATCCTGACCCAATAGTGTCATCTCTGCGGTGGAATGAGTTACAGGCCCAGAGGCAATTTCAGTTCCATCGACTGTGGTGATGACATCCAAAGTGGTCTTTTTGCAGAGAGATAGATTCATCCTAGAAGCCAACTCGTGGTCCACATAGTTTCCTATGGCCCCGCTATCAATGTATGCCCTCACTGCGTGCCTACGTGATGGCTGCCTTGGATCTATAAGGACCATTGGTATGATGAAGTGCGAGGTCTGAGTATCCTTCTTCAAGCTCGGCAAGCAGACCTCTATGCTTGTCGGGCGTGGTTGTTTCCCGAATCAGACTCTGTTTGATTTTTATCAGCAACTCCGACTACTTTTTTAGATGTTTTTATAGAGCAATCCCGTAGAAAATGTCCTGAGGCCCCACAGTACAGACACAATTGCATCTGCCGTCTTCTTTCTCTTTCCTTTTGAGTTAAAGGTCCCTTGACCCCCCCGATCTGCATCGGTTCTGATACATCTTTTCCTTTGAGGGTAACATTGGGTTTAACCAATACCCGATTCTCGAACTTAGCTCGATCAGCCTTTCTATTCTGAAGTCGGTGGTCTAACTGGACCACTAAGTCTATGTATTCTGCACAATCCTGAGGTGGGTTCACAACTTGGGCCAAAACGTCTGAGTTCACCCCGAAGTCCACAATGAAATAATGTAATTCGTTTTACCTCTGGCCATCCGGTTTCCACCACTAACCTATTGAAAGTGGCGATATAGGTTAGTAGATCCTGGTTACCTTGTCGTAATGATAAAAGTTCGTTATCCAGGGCCTGTCCCTGTGAATGTCTGGCAAATAGTGTTTCCATGCTCAATTGAAAACCTTGAAAATCCCGAAGAAGAGGGTCATCCTGGTTAACTAATGGAATTGACCAATCCGCTGTGCTGCCACTAAGATATGATAGTACAAAGGCTACTTTGGTTTGATCGTTCGGAAAAGCTCCGGGTCTGCATAAAAAGTGCAAGCGGCATTGGTTCATAAACACGGCAAACGTTTTTTGGGTCCCCAGCAAAACGTTTGAGTGGAGCTAAAGGAATGCTCCCTGGTAGAACCACTTGCACAGGATTGCTCGATGAAACAGGAGTTGGATTCCCCCTGAGTCCAGGTAATGGTGTTTGCCCAGCTTGGTTTTGCAGTAATTGTCTAGCAAGATCATCAGTGCGCTCCTTTGACACAATCAGTTCTCTCCTGAGGGCATTAGTCTCTTGGCGCGCGGAGTGCACTTCTGCCCTAAGTTCCCCTAACAATAGGGCTAGTTGGTCGGTTTCTGAGGTTCCATTACGCCCGGGTGGGGATTTGTAGATGGGCTTCGCGTTCTGTTACGCTCACCTGGCTCCCACAGGGGTGTCGGTCGGACCCGGACAGCTGCGGTCTCCACCCACGTGATGCGTAGTGCAGCGATGACTGACTGGATCTGCCCTCCTAATCTTGTCTGCTTAACCCGTAGAAATATTCTCCTGCAAGTGGAGAGATGGATTTAGCCACTTGTGGATTCAAGTGATGGCACCGCCACAGTCCTCCCCAACTAATCACCTCCGAAATGCCCTAACAGCAATCTCACCTTATATTCTTGAAAGATGAGCTCTCCATCCTGCGTGGATTTGCAGGGGCGCGTCGATTCCAGTTACTTCACTTGTTTGAAGGCTCGGGAGAGTTCCGGAGAGTATTGACTCTGAGGTTCCTGTTGAGGACCAGTAAGTATTAAGTTCATAGAGTTCAATATGTCCGATGTTCACTCTTGTTCCCCCCCTTCCTTTGTCTTGCAGCTGGCTTGTGAAAAGATGCTCTTGTGGCAGCTGGTGGCGCTCAGGTAAGAGTCTGTATTACCCAGCGCTGTCCGGTAAACGTTGCACGAGGAAAACGTGTTGTTTTGTCTCTCTTTACAGATGCAGCATGTGAAAATATGGAGAGTCACAAAAGGATGCCTCCGGTGGTAAATCAGGTAAGTCTATGGTGGTAAGAATTATATTTGTTGGTTCCCTCGCCTCACCTTGTGGTTTTCTTTTGTCTCCTAGGTGCCGAAGTTCGGCGAAGAAATTATGGAGGCAGCGCCGACCTGAAGGATGCTGTGAAGACTGGTGAGTATGGCGCGGCGCTGCAGCTGGAGGTGCGGCGCGTGCAGAAATGATATTCTTTACGGGTGCGGAGAAAAGATGGATCCAGAATCAGGTGTGGAATAGAAATAAGTATGTTTTCTAACCTTGTCCCTTTCTTTCCTCTTTGTTTTAGGAGCTCCTGATTCGAGGCGGGCGTGGCAGAAGACTGGATGCAGGCTGCAGGCACGGTGAGTGTTACGCTGCTGGATGCAGAATAACGTGAAGCGTGTGTTGCTGGTCGGGTGTGGTTTAAATAGCCTGAAAAGTAGTCCCAGGTAAGAAGTCCCTAGAACCACACCCGAGTAAAAAATAGTCCCTGTAGAAAAATAGTCCCTTTCAGGCTTCATGTTGGATTGGAGTCATTTGCAGCATGGTCTGCCTGAGGTAAGTAATGACTATGAGCCTGGCGCCTTAGGCGCCAGGACTGATTCCTACTATGAGCCTGGCGCCTAAGGCGCCAGGACTGAACCCAGATAGCCCCTAGCCGGGACTGCTGAGGTTTTACTAAATGTCTAGATGCCTGCTCCCGGGGCTGATGGGCTTGGTCCGGATGCCTGAGGGTAGGCATCATGACAGCGACTCATCATTGCTAAGGGCAGTTTTACCCAGAACCGCATGCAATTCTCTATCTTGGTAATGGCTACTTCTGTGTTGCGCTTATGCTCTTCCTCCACCGTGTGGTATACATATATTCCCAGGTAGCGAAATGTGCTGGTTGCCCATGACACTTGTAACATCGGTAATTGTTTCAGGGGGATTCCTTTGTATCCACCCAATGGGAACATGCTGGACTTCTGAGGGTTGACCACTATTCCGGACATTTAGGTATATCTACCCATCACCTCCAAAACATATTGGAGGTTTTGTTCTGGGTATCGCAAATACAGTAGTATATAATCTGCGTATAATGATATCAGGTGTCGTGCTCCACCCACTGGGATGCCTATCATGTCATATTGCTGTCTTAAGTAGATCTCCAGAGCTAATATGTAGAGCATAGGGGACCATGGGCAGCCTTGCCTGGTTCCCCTACGCAACTTCCATCTTTCCGATACCACTGACCCTGTTTTAACCCTGGCCAGCGGCTCACTGTACAACATCTTAGCCCACTGTAGATACCCCGGACCTATCCCATAGCCATCCAGGGACGCCAACAGCCATGGCCATTTGACCGAGTCGAAGGCCTTTATTGCATCCAGCGACACAACTGCCAGTTCATCCTCACTTCCGTTTCCGTATTCGATGACTCTGTGGAGCCTTCTGAGATTATTGGAGATGTTCCTATTAGGGACATAGCCTGTCTGGTCCGGGTGTATCAGTTTACTTATGACTCTCCGCAATCTAATGGCCACGACAGCAGTCAAAATTTTGCTGTCTTGATTCAACATCGACAGGGGTCTATAAGAGCTGCAGCTATGTTCTGGCTTGTTCGGTTTGGGGAGTGGTATTATATTCGCTTCTCTGAGCGACTCCGGTAGTCCGCCTAGCTCATACGCCTCATTCAACATATCTAACAAAGGGGGGCGCACTTCATCTTTAAATGTTTTATAAAACTCACTTGGGAGTCTGTCAGCCCCCGGGGTCTTACTAGTTGGCAACTGTCTCACCACCTCTACTAACTCCTCCAAAGTAATCGGTGCGTCCATCTCCTCTCTTTCCTCTGCGCTAATCTGTGACAATCCTATGTCTTCCAGCGTTTCCGCTATTATCGTGCGATTATCCTCCCCTTCATCCCCATATAGCAGGTCATAATAGTTTGCAAACTCCTGATTAATTCCCTCTTGGGTATCGATCACCCTACTGTCTTCCCTCATTATCGATCTAATCGGGGGCCTAGAGGTCTCACTTTTGTACAGCCATGCCAAAATCCTCCCCGGTTTATCTCCTCCAGCATATTGCCTCACTATATACTTTTTATAGTTGAGGTTGCACAATCTTTCCCAGTGTTCTGCGCACTTTTGCTGTAATCTTAGTATCAGTTCACTGTCTGGGTTGGTACCATTTTCTCCTCTGAGTGCCTTTTCCAGTTCTCCTTCGGCTTCCTGTAAGTCCGCCAAAATCCCTCCATGCAATCCTTTGGATTTCGCTATAGCCACTCCCCTTATCACATCTTTAAAGGCCTCCCACAATGTGCCCGCTGAATCCACACTGCCCGTGTTCGTCTCAAAGTAGTTAACTATCTCATCTCTCATGTCTTCGCTAAAAAGGGGGTCTCTGAGCGCCTCTGCTCTGAGGCGCCACGTCGGCATTCTCGCTCTCGTGGGAAAATATTGCCATCCAAGAATCAAAGGCGAGTGGTCCGAGAGGACCCTCGCTCTATATTCAACTTGCGTGATCTCTGTCAATATTTCTGGGGGTGACAAAGACATAGGGCCTCATTAAATGGAAGGCGGTAAGGGTTAACGGTCACCGGTACTGGTGACCGTTAACCCTTACCGCCTTACTACGAGGTCCCTTTGCGGGACCCGACATTAACGGCTGGTGTAGACCAGCCGTTAAAGTAGGGACCCGCAAAGGGACCAGGGTGCTAATTACGGTACCGCAATTTGCGGTACCGTAATTAGCACCTTCCCTATTCCCATTATGCCCTATGGGGCAAAAATGGGAATGGGGAAGGGCAATGGAGGAAGGGGAAATTACCGCCCTGCCAACCTTGGAATAGGGCAGTAATTCCCCTTTCCCCCAAGGCGGTGCCGGTAATGCTGACAGCACCTTGGTCCACCGCCTACCGTGTAATGAGGCCCATAGTCCAGCCTTGTACATAGTTGCTGCGGGGCAGGATAATGCAAGTACTGCCTATCGTGAGGATGACACGTCCTCCATGCATCTTCTAACCCAAAATCATTCAGCAGCGTCTGTAACGCTTTGGCAGGCCTATCTGATTTCCCATCCGATCTGTCCACTCTAGGGTTTAGAACACAATTAAAGTCCCCCTCCAAATCATCACTCTCCCCACACACATGCTAAGATTGTTACACAGCATTTTAAAATATGTCGTCGTATTTTGGTTCAAGGCATACGTGTTTATAATACTTATTTCTCTATTTTCCACCAATCCCCTCACCATGACCATCTTCCAGTCCACCTCTACCAACGTCTGTAACCGCTGAAACGGAACATGTGGCGCTACCCAAATGATCACTCCTATGGCATAGGCCGAATATGGCGAACCCACCACCGTTCCCTTCCATTTTCTCCTGACTATCTCCATCTTGTCCCGCGTCAGGTGTGTTTCTTGCAGCACGGCAAGATCTATCTTTTGTCTCCGTAGGTATTGCATAACCTTATTTCTCTTTAGGTAACTATTGAGCCCCCTGACATTCCAGGTGACTATTTTAAGGTCCCCCATGGTACGTCTGTGTCCCTCTTCCCTCCCCCTCCCATGCAGTCCAACTTCAGTTGCTTAATTCTTCCATGTAGGCTCGTACCCCAATTCAAACACCCTATAACTATATACACAACAACCCCGCCCGCCTCTCCCCCTCCCATCTCCCTGCTTTTCCCCAACAACACCCTCCCCAACTGTTGCCCAGCTCCATCCCTGGATCTCAGGCACTCCCGCATCTAGCCCTTTCTGGCAAAAGCCTGTACTCGCGGCTCAGGAGGGTGAAGTCGCCCTATTGGCCGCCTTACTACTAATTCTCGGGGGTTGGTAGCTGCCACCCTGCCGCTCCTGTTTGTTCTAAGTTTGCTACGCCTAGTGTTCCCATGCTCACTTGCGCTTTTAGTCACTATATTCCAGTTCAACAGGGTCATAGAGTCCAAAGGCTACACATTATCAATCAAATGTCTCAAGGCGTCATACTAGGACTCCCCTCCTGCTTATCCTCTCAGTGTACATGATACAGCATCTTCACTTATCGTGCTCCTGGCGATCTTGTTCCTCATCTCGCTCCGGACAGCCCTTCAAGTCCAGCCATGACACTGCTTCCTCTGGGGTATCAAAGAACAGCGCTCTGCTTTTGTGCAAGACTTTTAACTTCGCAGGGTACAATAGCATGTACTTGATATCCGCTGTACGCAGTCTCCTCTTAACCGCCACGTAGCTATATCGTTGTCTTTGTACCAACATAGTATAATCAGGGTATGCTGTGATCTTGGGGGAAGCTCTTGCTATTGTTCCGCCCTTACGAAAATACTCCAGAATCTTCTCTCTGTCTTTATAGTTCAAAATGCTCACAATTATCGGCCACGGTGGAGCCCCAGGCCGTGGTTTCCTCATCAGGTCTCGATGTGCCCGCTCAACCGTGAACCCCTGTGAGAGCTTGTCTGCTCCTATTTCTTGCAGGATCATGTTCTCCACATAGTCCGTGGGGTCTTGGCCCTCTTCTCCCTCCGGCAGGCCGACCACCCGGATGTTGTTCCGTCTCGCCCTTCTTTCTGCTTCCTCCACTCGATTTTCAAGATTGGCAACCTGTTGTTTTAGCATGTGGACTTCTTTCGCATTATTCGTGCTTACGTCTGTGTTGGTCTTCACAGCGCTCTCCAGGCCACTGTTCCTTTCTGCCAGTGCTCTGACTTGTCGCAGCAGAGTGACTTCGATTCCTACAGCATCTATTTTGTTCTCCAGGGCCGTCCGTAGTTCTGCCATTGCTATGCCCCACTTAGCGCTTAGACCCGTTATGGCTGCTAGGATCTGTTGGTTGTCTCCTTCAGGGGCGCCATCTCCGGAGGCCGCCCCCGCACTTTGTGCCGGGGTCGAGGGGGTCCACTGTGCCTTTGCAAAGGTGTCCATTGTAGGTTGCTTGCTCCTGGCCTTCGCCCCGTTCACTGACATCATGCAATCTTACTTCGCGTCTGATATTAGCTCTCCAATGTTAATGTGTCTTCACAAGTTCAGTTCAGTGCTGGGGCATCTTCCCCAGTGGACTGCGCTGCGAGGCGGCACATAAGGTTGCGCTTAGAGTGGGCTGTGTCCTCCCACGTCTCTTCTTCGGACACTACAGTCAGTATCTCAATAGCTTACTTTTCGGGCCAGTGAACACTCCCCACTTCTCTTACCACAGTGCCTTCACACCTGATGCCAGGATGCCAGATTGCACAAGTGTCTATGTCCCCTGGCAGCGCTTCGGCATGGAATCTGTGTCCTCTTTGCAGGTCCTAGCCACTTTCAAGGCCCACAAGGCTGTATCAGTTCCTGGGTCCTTATCACAAGAGGGCAAGCTCTCCAGTGCGCCTCATGCGCTTAATTATCCTGCATGTCTTGTGGCACTTCTTCCTAGCAGTGTCCCAAGGGGACAGCTTACCGGTCCGTATTTACTGTGCATTACGGTAATCGGAGGAATCCGTTCTTGGGCCTTTATTGTGAAAGGGCAGGCTTTCCGGTGCGCCTCATTCGCTTGTTTCACTGCGTTTCGTGTGCACTTCTTCCCAGCAGCACTCCAACTGAGTAGCATGCCACTCCATGTTTGCCGTGCACTACAGTGATGCAAGGAAATGTTCTGTCAGCTCGAGCGGCAACCTCGCCCTGTGCAATTTCGACAACAGCACTCCGTTTCCGTGTGCTCTGCACTTATGTGAACGTTCTCTGTCACTGGCTTCCGGGGCCTCGCTGCCGTTATTTATATATCGCTCGCGGTCAGTGTCTTCCCTGCTGATCTCACCGCCGCCCGCTATTCATGCTTTCAATTGTAACGTTCATTATTCGCAGCCTCCTTTGTGAGCGGCTGGGAGCCGCGCAAGCATCAGGCGTTTGTCCTCCGTGACACAGACACTGTTGCAATTTTCAATCGTTCCGTTCGCTCATGCCCGGGAGCGCCACCACGATATTGCTTTGTGTAAAGGCAAGGTTTGAAAGCATTTCTCCCGGCAGCTAGCTTCTTTTGCGATCCCTGCCGTTCAGCTTCATTCGATTTTTGCAAGTACGCTTCCTTTGTTGTCCGCCATCTTGGCAACAATTTATCCGCACAGCCACCTCTTCGAAGTTCTTTTATCTCCTGATTACCAGACGCAATGCACTTGCTTTCAAGGATAGTTGCAGAGCATGTATTCAGACGTCCATGTCTTCAGTTACAGAGCGCGTGTAGCATTTTCCAGCGTAATTTCCAGGATAAATGACGGATCAACAGGAGCTGCACATGAAGGCACGTCCTATTCCATGGCTAGTTAGCCACGCCCCCAGCCATGCAATACTTGTGGCATTTGTTCTGCTCCTGTTACTAGTGACTTTGCGGTAGCAGGGAGTTTAGGTCAAAACTGAAGGGAGACTCCCCTTAAGCTCCTGAAAGATATTCTCCAGCAGCAGTTACCCTGCTGGGGAGGAAAGCATTTCTGTATTTTCTATGTAGGGTTCAAAATAAGCTTATCTATTTAGTCACAACCACATCTCATATCGGGCCTCAACCGTGTGATGATTCATAATGAAATTATGGACATTTTTTATCCTGATGAAATGTTCACCATTTTGCTGACATTACTGATTCTGTATTATCTTGAGGCAAATATTCTTATTGCAATTAAACATTTGGGTAGTGAATAGATGTATGTGCCAATGACATTCCCTGGTCAAATCCACAAGAAAGTATATATGCTTGAAAGAACTATATTCTCAGATTCAAACTCCTTAGGATCTCTCCCTGGTGGGAAAGCAGACATTCCACGACTCTACGCTGAACCCCTGGGGCCTGCATGTTACACATACTTGGTTTCTATGTTTAGTGTATTGTGTCCATTCCTTTTGTGTTTTGCAGTTGGAGTGACCCCCTTTTGTATTGCCAGCTTTCATACCATATTGGTGTCTTACCCAGGCAGTGAACTATGTGGTCTTGAAAACTAACAACTAGAAATCTATGCATCACCCTGCAGAAAGTTGATTCCTCATGCGATCATATGCCATTTTAAGGATTTTGTTGTCTTAGAAAACTATCATTTTCCCCTGACTAACACTGTTTTATCCTTCACTTTATGTTCTTTAGATAATTCTGCCAACCAAGTGTACAACTATCAACCCTGCTATCATCCCGACCACCCATGTGACAGCACCTGCCCGTGCATCATGACGCAGAATTTCTGTGAGAAGTTTTGTCAGTGCAATCCAGATTGTAAGTGAAACTTTATAAAGCATCCTGTCTTCAAATCCCCATTGTAAATGTGTTACTACATGAAAGACCATGATAATGCAGCCTGTGCCTGTACCTCTGGCAACCATTGAACCAACCACAGAGCTTTCCAAATTGATCTTTTCACAGCAAACTGTCGACCTTGAATGTGCAACCTGGTATTCCTCTTTGGTGGCACACAAGAGGTCTTCACAGCCAACCCAACCAGGGCATCATACTGATCTCAGCTAAAAGCAGTTTCTTGTGATTGCTGTGCACTTGATAGCACAAAGAATGTTCAACTTGCACTCCCATAGGCCATTCAAGTGGTATTAAAACTCAGGTGGTGATGGTGCAGCATACATGTGGTGGCAATATGTACAGCTAGCCTGTCTGCCAACAGCAGGTGATCTACAATGTGAGACTCAGGCAAGAAGTCATCCTTCTGTTTTCTAGAAAAGGGGGACTTCTATTTAGAGAAGATGTATTGGTCTCTAAATAAGAGGATCATGGATTTTGAGGTATGCAGTCATTACTACAACTCCCATGATCACCCACCATTGACTATGCTGGCTAAGGCTGATGGGAGTTGCAGTCCAAAACACTTGGAGGACCAAAGGTTACAGACGTATGATCTAGCAGAAGGAGGCTTGGGGAGTGGTTTAAAACCTTTATAGCCAATTTGTCCACAGGTGGTGGGGGGGGGGTGTTCAACAAGTTTCAAATGCCTGTTGATAATGCAAAGTAAGCAAGTCGGGTCCCCCATAACAATTACTCAAGATGCATATACATCATCAATGCCCTCCAAAACAGAAGTGGCTTCTCTTAGTTGTGCGCTGTATGTTTGGAATCGATTAGGAGTGTGAAGCGGTACATGGTAAGGCTCTTGTTTTTGAATCCTTCAGGGGTCGGAGGATGAGTGTCATGGAAAAGGTTCTTGTACTTGCCTCGGTTACACATGCGGAACACCACTCCATTCTAATTAATCATCAGCTATGAGAAATTGGGCATATGGCCAGCAAGCTGTGTTATAACAGTTTTGATAAAGTCCACCGAAAAGAATGTATAAGACTATCCTTGGGCAAAAAAGAAGCTCCAACTCTTAGTATATGGCTGTACTACTCAAGGTAGAGGTAGTTATGACAAAGCAGCCAGGCATATCTTAGGAGAGAGAGAGAGGGCTATAGGAAGTTACAAAGAACTTGTAGCATATATATGGTCCAAAGAAACACTTGTACACTGGTATATTGTATAAATAATGGTTTATTGTATATATACACTGGCAAAGGGAATTCTTTAGAAAGGTAAGTACTATTATAAGCAGTCCTACAGATAAGGGATGTATCAGCCACTTTTACTCCCTAAACATAGCCAAATACTCCCAATAAATAAAAATTTGAAGTAGAAATACTGCCAACAAAAAATAGGAAAACGACATGTAGGACCTTCTGCCCCAGCTTTCACACACACAGCTCTATGGATATGTTTGGACCAGTAGTGCACTTAGTACCACAGAAATAAACTACTATTATTACTGCTTGAGGTAAACCTGTAACTTTTAATGTGCGTGAATAAATAAATGCAAAGACATAATTTTACAAAACATTTCCATTTTCCAGGTAAAAGATGTTCCCTCACTTGGAAAATACTCCCATTGGGAAAGGAAGCTACTTTATTACTCCCTAAAAAATTATTTTACTCCCAACTTTAAAAAAATAGGCAGTAAAATACTCCCACTTCAAAATCTTATCTGGAGCACTGATTATAAGTCATAAACACAATATAAAAACGAACACAATACTTCTGGTGAGTAAACCAAAGTATATAACCCATTTAAAATAGCAGTATGCAATTCAAGGTGAGTAAAACCACATTAGCACCCGGGGTGGGAGGCGCAGCCAATCGGGTTCCTTGGTTTGCTGGCTGATACTCCTGCGCTTAGCCCGCATTCCATGGAACCCGTTGGCTGCCTCCCGCTCTCTGCCATGACACCCACCCTTTTCCCTTTTAAAAAACATTGATCCCTTCCCCAACCCCACTTACCTGATTGTATCAGCAGCGCCACGGCCACAGCAGCTTCCCTAGATCTTGGTTTTCCAGACGCCATGGAGCCCTGCAATCTACAACCATGGCAGCCATCTTGGCAAAGTACTTGAACGGGGCGCGCACGTGTCCCGATCAATGAATGAAAATACTTTTTTTTAGTGCCCCGGGATATCGCTTTGTTAACCTGGGGTGCTAATGGCATTAGTAACCCATTCCATGGGCTACATCGGGGGTAACATCCCAGAGCCCTTGTTAACCACCCTCTCTTCACTCGGCTCATTAACTCGGGCTTCTGGGCCATTACCACCCGGTGTAGCCCGTGGAACGGGTTACTAATGCCACATTATTAGACTTTTAGAATGGCAGTATGCAATTCAAGGGAAGCAGACTCTATTGGTAGTAAACTGTTACTTATTCAGTTTCAGGAATAATATAGTTATACTAGCAATGTTACTTTCTAGAATAGTGGAACACAATTCAAAGGTAAGCAATGCGTTTGTAATACTTTTCAGAATGGCAGTATGCCCTTCAAAGGTAGGTAATAACTATGTAACACTTGTAACCTATTCTATCACAGGAGTGTACAGTTACAGCACTAACACATAGCAAGTAAGTACTTTGCAACACTTGTTATATTTTCTTCACAGAGGCCTTATACTTTAGCAGTCCTTCCCTAATCTAGGGCATGAGTGTTCACAGAGGCAGAAGTGGGACTTTGGAGGTCCAGGGGCCAGCTGTAGACCGAACAGGATAAGGCATAAACTGTAGGAAAGTCAGAGTCAGAGGATTTATCATCCAACAAGTAAGTAACCGACTTTAGAGTTGGTAGACGACTTCAGGGACTTCGTAGAAGGCTCCCTACATGCGTTCCAGCTTTAGGCCTGGCCGAACGGTATGGGCAAATTCCCAACTACACTAATCACCATCGTAGCCACAAAGGAGCGACACAAAGACTTTAAGTATGTTTTACCTCAAGCCACATCGTACCTCCGCAGTGAAGCTTGCAGACAAATGCTTTCAACGTTTCAGCAGCACAAGACCCGGTCTCTGGATTCTTGGTGGTTGTGACAAAAGAAAGGACCCTGGATGGGAAATTGCTGCAGCAGCCAAGAGGAAAGGCTCCCAGCAAAGGATTCTTTGGTTCTTCTCGTGGCCCTGTGGATTGGGCGCCCTTTTCAAGGTACCAGATGAAGAACTGTTGTCGTATGATCGATTCGCTCGCTATCTCTGTGCAGAACTCTTGTGAGTAAACTTCACGGAGTGGAATCTTCCTTCTGGAGGTCCAGCAGAAGTCCACTGAAGTTTCAGCGAGATTTGTTCACGGAAAGACAACGCACAGCATTGAGCCTCCAGGTCCCAGTGTGTTGGCGGTTTGCAGTCCAGGAAGGTCACAGCTCGTCATCGGGTGGCTCGAAATGCAGGTCTTCTTAAGACTGATTGGTCCCACCAGTCCAAGGGTCAGAGTCATCATCTTTGGGACTCCTTTGTCGCAAGGAAGAAGGGGTCAGCACAGCAGCAGTTACACAGCAGGCAGCTCCAGGTCGCTGGAATCATCTACAGGCGTCTTCTCTTCTTCCTCATTGGATTCAGCTCCAGTGGTTGGCTTGTCTTCAGCTTCCAGATCCAGGCCATTTATCCAGGAACACAGCCAATCAGCACATATGCTACATTCAAACTGTGTTAGGACTGGTTCCAGGCAGGCATGCCAGAAGACAAAGGGCTGCAGAGTGTCAGACTCCTCCCTCATTTTCTGTCTTCAGACACTATGGAGCCTTGGTGGGCTTCACAAAAGATTCCAGCTGAAGACAAAAATCAAGCAGGACCACCCCAAACCAGGATGGCAGAAGAAGGATCAAGAAAGGACAAGCACAGAAGAAATGGAGAAAAAAGAATACAATCACTATTTTGGGTAAATGGTGACCCTTCTGTGTATTACCGCAGCAGGGTTGATAGCCTGTGAGTAAAAATCACACAAAGGTCGGTAGAAAACGTCCACTGCCACCAGCCATAAGGGTATGCGTGTCTCCGTAGCAGAAATGTTACAGAAGCATTGATGAAAGGGGATAAAGTGGATCACCACAGCACTCCATATAAGGTGAGGTGTGCTGATCTCACAATATAAAATGTAGACAGGATAAAAACTATGCTCTCTACCCTTGGGAACATGTATTCTGCAAGGTAAGTAAAGGATTGTAACAGAAATGTTTCAGAACCAGTAAGAAAGGGGATACTATATAACCCCTCAGCACTCTGCATAAGATGGGGTGTGCTGATCTCACAATGGGAATTGTAGAAAGGATTAAAAGTGTCCTTCTACCCATGGGAACATTAGTTCACACAAACATTAGTTCACACAAACATTAGTTCACCCAAGGAACCCGAGAAAATATAAAAAGGGAAGCCCAAGGGGCTCCCCAGCAACACTGCACACAGTGCTGTGTGCTGGGATAATATAATGCAGATGCCCAAAAAGTTATAGGAAAGTATGATTCCAAAAATAAAGTATAGAGAGTCACAAAAATGACTTACATTGAAAGAGTAAAAGAAAAAGGTTGAGTAGGGAAAAAGGTTCCCACTCACTCAGGAACATAGACAAATAATCCACAAGTCCAGCAAAAAGTGTTGGGGGTCTCACAGGTGAGGGAGATTTAGCACAAATATGAACATCTAACCTAACAAGCATTATGGCAACAAAGGTTACAAAGCACACCTGTCACAAGTGCCCGAGAACAACAGGAATCGTGTACACCACCTCATTCTTCCGGGTGTTCTGCGAGTCAGTCCCTCATCAGAATTGGGAGGCTTCCGCTGATCATAAATGAGGGAGCAAGCACACCGAGGAGTTCCACAGAAACATACCTCAGCAGCGCCGTCCTGGTGTGGGGCGACCATGACAGAAGGACTATCTGACTCCAGAATGGGGGACAGCCATTCCATATCCGCAAGATGCATAACCATGCAGTGATTTGTGGCACAATTGGGCACTCATGGCAAAATTGTATTCCTATAAGGTCTTCACCAACCCACAGCCCCACTCCTGATTAAGGCACAGCTAGATCTTGCCAGCCCAATTACGCCTGCAGTTTGAGAATAAAAGAAGGGCCAGCCAAGTCGGAAGTGCAGGTGTTAGGGGTTGTTGGAGAGCATGGTGAGAGGCAAGCAGAGAGAGAGGCCGAGGGGGGAGAGGCAGAGAAGGGAGAGGTTGGAGCTGAGCAAGGAAAAAAAAGCAGAGAAGGAGGTGAACCAGCTTAGGAAAGAGAAGAGGGAGGTGAAACACCAAAGGAATGAGGACGATGTGGAGATGGGCCCTCATTACGACCCTGGCGGAAAGTGACTGACCTGACCGCCACAGCGTAAATAGCGTTTCCGCCATCGCACGACGGAGCAAAGTGCGGCCAATTCCGACCCATCGGGCACGAGCACTACGCCATGGCGGAAGTGCAAAGTCCGCGATGGCGGAAATGTCCCCAAAACGCCCCTCACCGCTGTCGTACGGCGCCCTAGGTGCAATTCCGCCACCCATCTTAGCGGTCACCGTAATGAGCGGCAACCGGAAAGTACGGTGACCGTAAACATACGGAAACGGAAGTAAAAACATGGGCCCGGAACGGGAAACAGCACGCCGTACACCTATAAAATCAGAATTCCCACACAACCATTAAAAATACTACCCTGAGACACATCCCAACCCGTCATCCACCCCAGTGAAAGCAATAGAAATGGGAAAAGTAGCGAAAAAAGCGTGCGACCGCAAGCGGCAGGTCCACTTCTCCCGTGAGGAACTCACTGTGCTTACAGAGACCCTCCAGGAGAATGCTGCCGTCGTCTTCTCCACGCAAATGACCAGGACGGCACTTGCGAACAAGAAGGCCATATGGGCCCTGGTGGCACAGCGGGTAAGTGCGGTGGGGACCGCACCCCGCAACCCACAGCAATGCAGAAAGCGATGGGACGACCTGCGGATACGCGTACGGAGCATACTATCCGCCAATCGCAACATTGCCACAGCTACCGGGGGAGGATCGGAATCACCCATCAAGTTGACCCCCTGGGAAGAAATCTGTGCCTCCACCATTGGAATGGAGAGTATAGAGGGAGTCGGAGGGATGGAGAAAGGAGTGCAGACATCCGAAGAATCCGGTAGGTGGGCCAACTAAGACAATGCCAAATCCACAATGTCCAATCATGTGAAGTACCATGTGTCCACATAGTGCAACAGTAACACATGTCCAGGAGAACGTCCACATACATTGGCCTGACAGCGCACTTTAAAACTCACATTAAATACATAAATAATTAAAAACCCTAAAAACACCCTCTACACGTGCAGCAGGCACACCCTAACTGCAGGCTGCAAAACAACTGCATCCTCAATCCACACAAAAATGGAACCACCTCCAAGGCCCCGACCCAAATCACCCTCAGGTACCACCCCAATGCATGTGATACATTGCCATTCCAATTTCAACAGACCCATTAATAACGCTCGCCCTCCTTTACTCCACCACAGGGTCCGATTCAAACGACGAGCTCCAGGACACCCCTACCAGCACACCTGCAAAGAGGGCCAAGACCAACGGCCAAAGACCCTCCACCTCAGCTGCACGCATCAAGACACGGCAGCAGCACAAATCAAGTGGCAGCACACAGGAGGGAACATCAACAGGCACCCCAGCAGCCAGCATGCCCACAACAGCACCACCACAGGTCCCCCCAATGGATGCCACAGAAGGCACTGCCTCTGGTGGCAGCAGCACCATAGGTGACACTCCATTAATGGCAGCATGCTCCGACACAGAAGACTGGGATGTCGAAGTAAGATCCATCCATGACCTGTCTCAATCCCCCTGTTTGTTTCATCCCGTACACCATGAGGATACCACGCAGGGGCACCCACAAGACGACGACTGGCCATCCCCCACAAGCCCTGTGGCAAGGCAACATGAGGTGACCAGCCCCTCTGTGACACCACCGCAAATGGCCATGGCACAGCAGAGGCAACAGTCCCTCGACCAGGTCATCGTGCAACAGCAGCAACTGGCCACGCTCCTCAAGGACCATGCTGATGAATGTGGTGGTACTAAGGCAGCCATAGAAACAGCAACTGAGACGCTTAGGGCAGAAATGGAGAGAAGCACCGAGAGCCTGAGAGTACAAATGGAGAGAAGCACCGAGAGCCTGAGGGGGGAACTGCATGCGACGTCCAAAGACGTATGTGCTGAACTTGCCGCTGTGCGCCGTGTGCTCACTGAGCTCTCACAAACCCTTAGGGACATGCATGGACGTGAGCAGGCAGAGACATCATCCGTTGCAAGTTCCGTCCAGGGCAGCCCCCAACGTAGATCTGGGAGGAACCTGCGCTCCACAGGCAGGGGTGCCCCTGATACCCGGAGAGGGGGCTTGCAATAGCGTCTGCCCACTGACAATGAGCATCTTTGGACACTGGTGTTCGGGGGGGAGGTAGGAGGGTGGAGGGGGGGTGTTGGGCTCACTTGGGTGGCGGGTCGATGGGGTGTGTAACATAATTTCACATATGCTATAAACATTGCACAATCATCCAATGAGATGTGTGGACATTGATCTTTGTGTACGAGGCCTTTATAGGCGTACAGTCCATATTGTGCATGTTCCAGACACACACAGTGCCACAAGTCCCGTGTCCATGTAACAGCCACCAGGCGTGAGTGCTAGAAGCATGCATCTATGAGATTCTGACGAATTTCACGGCCCTCCTGTGCCTCGCGGACTCCTTGAGGTGCTGCCACATCCCCACCCTCATCATGACCATCTTCAGGTGCTTGCAGTTCTGCGTCAGGGGGCATGGGCACATTTCTCCGTAGGCACATGTTGTGTAGCATGACACATGCCATGACCATCTTTGCCACCTTCACATGGCGGTACAGGAGTGCCCCGCCAGACCTGCTGAGGCAGCGGAAACGAGTCTTCAGTAGGCCGAATGCCTGTTCTATGACTACACTGGTACGTGAGTGGGCATGGTTGTAGTCCTCCTCATGCTGGTTCTGTGGGTTCCGGAGTGGTGTAAGGAGCCATCTCTTCAGTGGATACCCGGCATCACCTGTATGTGGACAATAAAGGATGTTTGTGGAATGACATTGCTACGTACGCACCCCCCCCCCTTCCTGCCAGGTCATTGCCGCATCACATACCCCACATTATCATGCATGAAATGAGACTCACCGAGTAGCCAGGATCTGTTCCCTGCGTGTCGCTCCATGTAGCGTGGTATTGTAGAGTTCCCCAAGACCATAGAATCATGGGTTGATCCAGGAAATCGGGCACAACAATGTGTAATGATCCTGTTGGAGTCACACACCATTTGTACATTAAGAGAATGATATTGTTTTCGGTTGCGGTACTGGGCCTCCATGGCATGTGGGACGACCAATTCCACATGGGTGCAGTCGATGGCACCAATGCAACCCGGTATGCCGCCAAGTGCATGGAATCCCACTTTTGTGTTCGTAATTTCCTGCTCCGAGCGTGGTAGAGAGATGTAGTCGTCTGCGTGCTTCAGGAGGGCATCGAGCACTTGCAATAGTGTCCGTGAGAACAGTGGCTGTGAAATGCCATGCAACTGTCCGAATGTGTGCTGGTAGGTGCCTGTGGCCAGGAAGTGGAGTACAGAGACCACCTTCAGTAGGGGTGGGATGGCGGTTGGGCTATCTATCATGCTGACAAGGTCAGCCTGTGTCATGTCCACAGTGGCGGTTATGGTGTCCCGGTCCAAACGGTAGAGGGTGTGGATCTGCTCATCAGTGAGGTTGAACGGATGAGCTCGGAGGCGTGGGATTGCGGGCTGCCTGCGTGGTGGTAGTGGCTGTGCTGGTGGGCCTTGCTGGCCCTGCCTTGCCCTCCTCCTCCTCCTGCGTCTCCTCTGTGCGGCCGGTTGTTGTAGTAGTTGGTGTTCGTCTTCTTCTTGAAGTTGGAGTACTTGCAGTGCTATCAGGTCCCCCAGGGCCAACATCGCTAGTCCTGCCGGTAGCATTTTGGAGTGGGTGTGGTTGTGGGAGGGGGTTGGGTGTGCAATTTATGTGTTTTCAGGCTGTATAGCCTCCACCTGTGGTGATTCATTCCACCTGTGCCAGCTGCAATCCCCTTTGGGCGAGCACCGTACCGAGGTTCACCGACGGGCGGGGCGTCCCATTTGTGAGTGAAGCCAGTTGCCATTTTCACACACTGCCGCACTACATGGATGATTTTGTGATTTCAAGCGGTCACAGATGCCTTTTCGACGTGATGTTGCAAATGTGGAATTCGAAGGACAGCGCTTTCGGTTTTCAGCTAGCGGCGAGGAGACGCCCACAGGTCTGACTGCAAATATAACGTTCTATTGTTTAATGTCCTTGGGACAGGGGCCATGGCGAGAATGCTATGATTGATATGAATAGTATGGGATGCGCAATAGCGTAGTGGACAAAAAGGCAGGACGTTCCCAAATACATGTTACTTCACAACACTAGAATTCCGGGCTGGAGAACAGTGGATTTTGCAGACTGCATTACGCACAGACTCCATGGAATTTTCGAATGTGATGTGAGTAAATAATCAGGCGTTTTCATACCGGGATGAGGGAATGATGTATGGATGCATGGATGCATGGACAGATGATTTGATGGAGAGTTTGCCATGTACAGGGCTTTTTGGAATCTATCCACCTCCCCTGCGCTATGTCATGCAGAGCTGCCATAGTGGGACCATCGTCTTTCTGCCCTTGTTGAACCCTCCCTGTCTCGACGCCCCTTCAGGCACTTGTGTCTATGCACGTTACTAATCCCATCTAATGGATTCTGTCTTCACAGACGCATGCACACAAACACTCATTTGTAATGGTGTTTTCACCTCGATTTTTATGGTTGTGATTCGCAAGTGATTTTTGGGTGGGTATAATCCTTTTGAGTGGGCTAGCATGCATATGGCTGTGGATTTAGTGTGATCATTGAAGTGAGTTATACAAATGTAGTTCTGATGGCCATACTATTCTTTTTCATTTCATTTGGGTGACGGGTATCTCCTCCCCTTTTGCCGCTGCCATCTGTACGCCACTCCTGCAGATGGCTTTTACTCCCGACACCTGCTGCTTCGTGTCAATCAGTGGAGCACCATTACGATCTTATGGGACGATCGCCAATGGGCCACATGCCCTTACGCAGTGCTAGTGGCTAGGAGCAACATATCGTCCTTTCTGCTGGACTAGTGCCTACCTAATGGGACGGCCCTGCGGTTCTAGGCGCTTCCGTGTTGCCTTTTTGGACGTGAATGTAGCCCCTGTGTACCATGAAGGAACAGGGCGTCACACAAGAAGAAGCTGGTCATTTATTGCGGATGCAGCCCACAATACTGGAATGTATTTTGGAGTCATGACCTAATGGCTGTATGGCCCTTGGTGGTTTTGTGGTGCAGTAAATTTCTATTCTGTTTTTGTTTGTCTCATTTTTCTGCTCATGTTGCTGTACTTGGACCTTCACATGCCTGTGCTGCATCAGTGCGGCAATGGTGCCATGGCAGATATGGATGCCCACTCACAAGGCACTTGGAGCCCCTGGATTCATTTGTTCGTTGGCATGCATGGGTGACTTGTACATTTCACTGGTTGCATTGTGTGACTTCATTGCACCTACGAGGAGTTGTGCAATGTGGCCAGGGAGTGGTGTACAGGCACTCAGTAGGGCCGTTTACGGTTGATTTGCGATGCCGTACTTCTCACCATGGCGGAATGGTACTTTCCGCCATGCTTGATGGCGTTAGGTACATGTCCGCTAGGGCCGGAATTCGCGTACCGTTGCGCCATGGTGGTAATTACGGTTTGGCATGGCGCGCGTGCGCGTACTTGGTGCAGTTAGCGTTGGCGTTCACTACGGTGTCGCTAATGGCATCGTACTTTACGGTGACGGGTCATAATCGCACCGAGCGCTATTCGATGGCGGTATTGCATTTCCGCCATCGTTTTTCGATTTCCGCCAGGGTCGTAATGAGGGCCATGGTGATATACCTAGAGCTAAATGACAAAGAAGGAGGGCATGTGGAAAATAAGTATATAGAGGTAGAGAAAGGAAAAGACATGAATGAGGAAGATCGAGAGAAAAGGGGGGAGACGAAATGCTAACATAAAAAGAAGCACAAGACACATCAAGATCAGAAGAGCAGAGAACAAAGGGGGAAACCAAAAGTAGGAGGCAGAAAGATAACCAGTGGAGGGAGGAAAAGACTAGCTGGAGGAGAGAAGGGAGACCAGCATTAGGTGGGAGGGGCAGTTATTAGTGCTCTTGATTAGAGACTTGAACCAGGTGGTGATCCTATGCTGATCGGATGTCGTTTAGACTCAGGTCCTGATCTAAGCTTTCTGAAAAAAGAAACTAGGTGATATAGAAGATGGTCTAACTGTAGGTTCAATGTCTGACCCCATTTGGGCAATTTAAGGGTATTGGGTGGTGGTACCTGGTGTTTGAAGCAATCAAGGAGGACCAAAGCGAGAACTATATGACCTCAGCAGGAGCTAAGAAAGTAATTGAGCCAAGAAAGATGTGTTTGTGACACTAAAAAGTACTAGAGACTGTGAACGACTGTTCAGCTCATCTCTAGTAGGGGGTCATGCACTAAGGAAGAGATGGAATGACTGAGAATCAGGGTCCAAAGGGGTGTGGTGGTCTGCTGGGAAGCCAGATTGCTTGTTGTATAGTTTCCCACAGCACAGCTGTTGTTGTGGTCATCCCTATTCCCTTTCATAGCATGAATACAGCGTACAGTGAACCTCCCTTTGGTGTGAGTCATGTGTTGTTACCTTTGGATGTCACAGAGGGTACCATCCTTAGGTTTGTTACAGACACTTGGGTGGAGAGGAGGTTCTCGGGGGGAAGGAGGGTTTGTTTGAATCATACACTAGGAATGTCCCAGCGGTGCAGAGGATCTCCTTTATGATTAATGAGGATAATGTGTGTATGTTTTGGGGACAGGGTAGGGAATCAAGGGAATCCAGCTTTTCTAGGAAAACACCTCCTGTAAGAGCTTCCATATGTCCAATATAGATTTGTTGGGTTCTACCTTTTCTCTGGTCGGAACCAATAAACCAATGGGTTTATGTATTTTGGTCGACCCCCAACCGTTCGTTTTTTTTCCTCTCCAATTTTATTACCATGTTTTATCATCAGAATGTAGATGGTGATTTGGGATCATCCATTATTGGGTGGGGGAGTGAGGGGAGAGTGTGGAGGAGGGTCACACATTCTGTGGTTCTTTTTTCTATTTTGTATTCCAGTTAAAATTTGATTTTTTGATGCCACTTTACATGGAGACTATGGTAGCTGTGAAAATTAATGAAAAATGGGTGAACTTACGCAAGATATCCCAACTAACATAGGCCTAAAACAGGGTTGTGTTTCCTTCCCCCGAATTTATATAATCTATATGTTTGTGATATGGGCCTCCCCATTGAACTTACACATAATTTCCCCTCCTCTATCGGCTAGAGCCATGTGGCTTGGATCGGCTAGGCCGATGACACTATTTTGATTGAACAAACTCCCATTGGCCTACAGAATTCACTAGTGGCATTGTCAACATATGCAAATGCAAACTTTCTGAAAATCAATGTACAAAAAACTAAAGTATTGATTATCCCGGAAAACCAGAAAAGCCTAAGATTCTCCTGTATAATCAACAATCGTCGGCTAGAAATTGTCAACAGATATACTTATTTGGGCTTCCTAATCAGTTGCTCTCCATCACAAGATCGCTATGGTAGCTTTATTTGATCCAAAATATTTAAAAAGTGGTTATTATTAAAAAGATTTATCTGCAGTAAGGGAGGATACAATATTGAAGGTTTTGTGGCTATCTGTCGTAAAAGTATCATACCAGCTATACTATATGCCCTTGAGGCATTGCCCGAATCGATGAGGCAGTGGGCTGAAAAACTTCAGGGGAAACTTCTGCGTTCCATCTTGGGAGTACCTAGAGACAAACCAGTTGAAGCGCTAGGTTGCGAGCTGGGTGTGCCATCTATACGTATACTGTGGTTTATTCGATGCTGCATTCTGTATTGCATGATAAACTTATTTTACCACATTACAAATACTATATATAATCAATTTGCATGAAATATGACATTAACAGTACATTTTTTGGAGCGCAGAGTACCTCAGCTCTTAACATTTTGAAATGATATATGCACCAAATGCTGAACTTATTTTGAAAAAGAAATCTAAGGACCTTGACATCATTATCAATATTGGCAATTTGGTAAAAAAGAAGTTATACACTCTCTACAGTACACAATCCTTCTCACGAAATATCCCGTGCTCCTGTGTAACAAAACCATGTTTGCTGCATGTACATAGGTTCATTATATATTTACGTCTAAATATTCTACCCACCTTTGAACATACGGGTCGTTGGAGTAATATACCTCGCGATAGAAAGCTCATCTGTCATCTGTGTAATCTCTCAATTGAATCAGCACAACATCTTCTTACTCAGTGCCCTAAGCTATCATCTCTATATGCAAAGAGTTATAGGTCCGAATTTATTGACTCAGATCAGGTTTGGAGTACAATGTATGGAGCTCAGTCGATTGTGATCTCTGCTGCTGCATGTTATTTATGGAAAGAGATCCTCAAAGAATTAACAGTCTCCACCGCTCTGTCCAAGGTGATCTAAATTTTATACTCTCTCTTTGTTCTTCTTTTAATGAGATTTTTATACCATCTTAATGCTTATATGGATATTAAATAACTGTTTTAAATTTTAGTGTATTCTTGAAAACTATGAAATGTACTTTGTAATATGCTCTTATGTGTTCTTATCTATCTCTGTATATTATATCTTGTATTTTAGTTGTGCAAAAGGTTTGTTGTTTATAACTATATGCACTAATAAAAAAGATTTAAAGAATTCAATTTAAACACATGGAACCAAACCAACATTGGATTAATTGGTCTTTGAAGGCCTTCTCCAGTCACTTGTCTTTCTGGATGTTTCTGTGACACGATCTGTGTCTAGTTCAGACATTTACTAGGTACTGCAACAGTATCATTTGTAATTCATTGGTTCAGCTGTTGATTGATTTAGTGTGTTGTCATTCTTAATAGGTCAGAATCGATTTCCAGGGTGTCGGTGTAAAACCCAGTGCAATACAAAGCAGTGTCCGTGTTACCTGGCCGTGCGTGAGTGTGATCCCGACCTGTGCCTCACCTGTGGGGCATCCGAGCATTGGGAGTCGAAGCTGGTTTCCTGTAAGAACTTCAGCATCCAGCGTGGCCTGAAAAAGGTATCTCTCAACCCTAAACCAAGACAGTGCTTTCCCACTACTTATACCTTGGTTGTCTGATTCGCCTTCAGTTCATATGTTGCACTTTTTGGTAAATAACATGTGGTTTGTTATAGTAACCCCAACATTGCTTTACAAAAGGCACTTTTGTTAGAGGAGTTTGCTCATAAGTTAGTTTTGGCAGTTGTCCATGTTGGTATAATTGTTGATCTGTGAAACTAAAATCGTTGTTCAAACATTGAGGCCCCAATTTTGGCAGAAACTGCTGCTGGTGTTTTGCATTCTGTGCACGTTTGGTTCATTATATCTCATTCTTCTTGAGTTTTAATGAACTCCAAAGAGCAGACCATTGAATGAGGGATAATGGGTGTCTGTGTTACTATTCATACACAGCGACTGCTATTCCTATGCTCCAGAAAATGTATGCCCCTGTACCACCTCCCACTTGCATCGTATACTCACGAGGGCAAATCATTACACTGATTTCTTAGGCTACGGGGTAGGAGGAGAAGTAACTTAAGGTATGGAGCTGCTGAACTTCAAGCGTACATTTGTTGGGTAGTGCCATCAGCCAACACCAGCAATACGCATTCTCACTGGGTATGCCCCTCATTCTCAAACACACTTGGTCCTCTGGGCAGGGTCACCCAGCTGCAGCATGCATTCTCCACCTTCCACAGGAGCAGATTTGCAGTGAAATTACACCGTTATTTAGAATGAAAATGCCACATTGCTGTTTTCATGAGTAATAGTTGTATGTTGGTTGCTAACATTATGCAGTCTGTTGCTAAAGCAGGAAATTGCACAACAGTCTGTGAGATGCTCTGCAGGGTTGCCACCACATTTAATTGACGCCACTTTTTCAAATAACTGAAATAATTACCACTTGAAAAAGTGGCGCAAAAGAAAGCATTGCCACATTTGAGACACAAGTCCCTCATGGTCATGGTATGACCAATAATTGGGAGAGTAAATGCTAACAGTCCTATTGCCAGACTACCTATTGAACTGCTGCCAGAGAGCACAACCTCGACAGCGAGACTCCTGCAGAAACTGAAAAAATGGGAACCCTTCACTCCAGGCACTTCACTGGCTTCCAGTGATAGGTCGGTTCTACTTCATTTAGCCTGTCACGGCATAGGCCCCGAAGGAACCTTGAAGAGCTTCATCCTTCCTATCCCAGGCAAGCTGCTCAGATCCACTGATGGTTCCACAGTGCAGCAGCAAACAGTAGCATTCTTTGCTCATATGTCAACCAACCTCTGGAACTCAATGCCCAGGCGTTTTCATACACAGTCAGGACCACCTGACCATCTATAAACGCCTGAAAACATGGGTCTCCCTACGCGGCAAGGAAAAAAAGCAGACAAATACTTACACCTCAAGTTAGACTGGACATAATGCAGAGATCGGGCTGTTTATAGCCTGAAAACAACTGTGCTGGCGACAGTAAACATCAACAGGTGCCCACAATATCATCCATCAACAAGGTTACTTCAGCAATAATACACGCACAAGATCTACCTTTCCAATCCATGGGCAAATACGTATTAAAAAAAAATCAACAGGAAACTAAATAAATTGAGAGAAATACCAAGTAAAAGCAAGCATTAGGAGGGATCACCTCGTCTTCACAACATGCACAAAGATACGCATCCCTGGTACTGCTAACTCGAAACTGATCAAGGCAATCCCTGACTATCTCTTAAAAAGACGGTCTCGTCAGCACAAGTGAGCACAGATTACCACAAAAACAAAGATAACGACTTTATTTTACTACTTATCCGGTTAAATAGACGTGAGCATGGAAGAACCAACATCGTATATCTCCACATCCCCAACTAGACCACTCATTCTCCACATTTTCAACTTCTGCTACACACACCAACTAGCAAATACCAGAACTGCAGTGGCTCAAAAAAAGCACTCGCACCTCCTAGCTCAAACCCACGACTCTTCACAGTTCTCTGACCACCGCATCACAGTTCAACCCCACACTACATCCCTGCTGCACCACATGTCGCTCCTCTTTTGCAGCACAAGCCCCTCATGCGGTAAACCAGCTTACAGGGAACCTTACAGATGCACAGAATAGGTGCTGCTGATCTGCACACAAACCTCTCATGTTTTACATCTCCAGCCCCATCTCCTCCCCCTAACTCTAATCTCCCATCTCTCCTACAGGGGTTAGGCGAGGAAGCCACCAACATGGCTTGATCACTGCTCTATGCAAGACTATTTTACATTGAAATTCCTTATGTCCTTAATGAAAATTGGGCCGAAGTCTTAGAGGCCCTGCCTTGTGCCATGCAAGGGAATATATCTCTGATGCCGTCCCAAGGTCTTAAGAGGGCAGTCAGAAAGGTCAGACTTTTGGGAACTCATCAAAATATACCTTTAACACAAGCACATGTGTTAATTATGTTTGTAAGGGCTTCCTTTTGAGATTCAAGTTCCAGAAAACAAAGTACAAATTCCTAAAGTTATTTTCAACATTTGTCCTGTGGAGGCCTGGATTTAAATACAGTTAGTGCTTCTTTGGATTTATCTCAGAGATATCTAACTAAAATATGTGCAAAATCAGAGCAGGTCTCTATAATTTGAAGTGCGGTACCCTAGACAAAAAACTGGGAAATCATTTCAGTGTTGCTTTCATAAAGCCATTAAACATTGGCATTAAAAAAATGCATGAAAAAGCGGGTAGAATTGCCTAATGATTTGATGCCTTTGGGGTCCTTCTGTGAGAAGTAAAAGGTAATCACTTTGCTTCTTCTCTTGTCGCAGAAACAGGAAAGGGTGGGAACCACTGATGCAGACTCCAGCTCTCCTTAGCAGCGTCCTGACCTCCGCCCCGGCTCCAGTGAAAGCCTTCCTGCACCCTGCAGCCCACATCATCACAGGATTCAAGAAATATGACCACATGACCACAACCCTTAGAGAGAGCTCCACTGGTTACCCCTCCAACCTCACATCACCTTCAAAACCACCTGCATCACATACATGGTTATGACAAACAAAGTTCCTTCCACCTGTCTGGAAAAAAGCACCATCTCTGGAGGCTTACAGAGCACCCAAAGGCACAGCATCCCCAGAAAAGGGACCAGAAAGCATGGCTTCTCCTGCTATTTTTACTTTTTTTTTTTTACTTTTATTCAATTTGTAGTGTGCAAACCATTAACCTGTAGGCGTGATGGCGCAGACAAAGACAGACACGCACAAATAATACAGGCAGTCCAAGTAAAACGAAAGAGCAATCGGCCTGCAGCGAAATACTTGAATTGAGCTGATTATCGAAACAGCCAGGTCTTGAGCTCTTTCTTAAACAAAGTCAGAGAGGGGTAACCTCTTAATGAAGAGGGTAGAGAGTTCCATAATATGGGAGCAGCACAGAAGAATGCTCCTCCCGGGACCTTCTTGGTTTTACATTTTGGTAAAAAGAGGTCGTTTTGGTTGCTGGACCTCAGATTTCCGTAGTTATTTTTGTCCCTAATAAGATCTTGGAGATAGGACGGTATAGTACCCACTCGATACTTGAATGTAATGACTAATAGCCTGAAGCTAATACGCGCTTCCACAGGAAGCCAGTGGAGTGAGCGTCTCTCCTCCGTTACATGAGTGCATGTGGCCAGACAGGTGACAACTCTAACTGCGCCATTTTGGACCACTTGGAGTCTATTGGTGGTAACTTTGCTGACACCTGCCAGGAGACTACAACAGTAGTCAATTTTGGCCCCTATCATTGCCCGTGCAATGGCTTCCGCATTGTCTTGGGAGATGTATGGTCTGAGATGGACTAAGTTTAATAAGTTTAATATAATAAATTGCTATTGAAACCGTACTTCCCACATAGGATTTCATGTTCAACTCCTGGCCAAGGATAACTCCCAGAATTTTGACCTTGGGAAGTGGAGAGATATACATATCCCCTAGCTGAAAATGCTTGTAAGCTGGGACCAGCTTGGCAAGTGTCCCTAAAGATCCCACAATCATAAGTTCAGTTTTTCCTCGGTTGAGCGCTAGGTTATTCTGCATCATCCAAAGTTCAATGATAGAAAATATTCTATTCAGTTCAATTTCATCTTGGAGATGAGACCCTGTGATCGGAATGACGCATTGAGTATCATCCCCGTAATTAGAGAATAGGACCCCTTCCTGTTCCAAATGGGCAAAGAAGGGGGCCATGAAGATGTTATAAATACACTGCGACATGCAAGCGCCCTGTGGCACTCCAACTGCACAGATATAGGCGGTGCCATAGCATCATCTGCACTAACCCTACTTACTCTATTTGAGAGGAAGGATAGCATCCATTGTACTGCTGCTGATGAAAAGTTGCCCACTTCCTTCAAACATTCTGCCAAGATAGTTTGATCGACAAGGTCGAAAGCGGCAGCGTGATCTAACAAAATAAGAAGGGAGGAGAGACCCTTGTCCATTCGACTCAATAGCTTGGATTTTAAGTCTAGAAGAGACGTTTCAGTCCCAAAGCCCTGTCTGAAACCCGCCGATTGAAGCGGGTTTAGGATAGGGAAAAGATTAAGATGTTGAGCAATCTGTGAGTAGGCGACTCGATCCAAGATTTTGAGGAGGAAAGGGGTATTGGTTATGGTCCTATAGTTTGCGGGGATATCCTGTGCCAGGCCAGGTTTTTTTAGGAGTGGCGTGACCCAGGCAAGTTTCAAATCTTTGGGTACCGTACCGGTTAGAAGGGAGGAGTTAATGAATTAACATATCGCCTCAACAAGAGTAAGTGAACAGGTCTTAATAATGATGGAAGGACAGGAATCACCCTTGCATTTAGTAGCCTTAAACTGGGAAATCATAATAGCGAGATCCTCAGTAGTGATCGGGCTAAAGTAAAAAATTGGGATAGCCTCATCTCTAACAAAGGCTTTACACTCCTTAAAGTCCGTGTTACAGGCGGTGCGAGCTTTTTTAGTTGTAATGCCTTCTCGAATACCCTCAAGTTTCAGAACCACTGCATTCTGAATTTCAAGACCCCATTTGGCATCTTTGACAATTATGGATGCCTGCGGTTGGGGTGTGGTTTCCTGCGCTTTAAGAATCTTAAACAATTCCTTTGAATCCGAGGTTGCCGAGGAAATTCTTAGGTTATGGTTCTCCTTTTTGGCTGCCACTATGGCCGCCTTATAGCTCTTAGACGCATGTTTAAAGTCCTTCCGAGCTGACAGTGTTGGGTTAGCTTTCCAGATATAAAATAACTTAAAGGAGGAAGCTTTCATAATTTGCAGCTCTGGAGTAAACCACGGTTTACTGCTTTTTCCCTTAGAAGACTTTTTTTTAGATTTCGGTAGAGCAAGAGTATTAGCTACATGTTCCAAAGTGGTCTTAAGATTAATGGCCATAGCATCAGTTGCATCTGCGTTTGAAAAGACTGGCCGATACAACAAGATAGGTTCAATTTTTTCATGAGTTGGGTGCTTGACATTTCGAACCAGCACAGAGTGAACGTAGTTAGACTTAACTTTGGTGGGAAAAGGGACTGTAAAAAAGAAGTGCACAAAGGCATGATCTGACCAGGGGCAAGGAGAAACCAGAATATCATGGCACAGTACATTAGATACCTATATCCAATCCAATTTATGACCCATTATATGGGTTGGAACATGAATGGATTGCATTAGCTCCAGGTCTGTGAGTGATTGTGACAACACTGTGGCAATTGGATCATCTGCGTGGCCTAGCCAATAATTAAAATCCCCAAGGACTATAAAGCGAGCATTGTGCTTTAAAAGCGGAAGCAGGTAGCTAGATAGGGCTAAAGTAAAATCTTCTGTTAGGGATGGTGGGCGGTAAACTAATATAATGTTTACCTTGGCCTCGGCATTCATACCCAGACATGCATAGACTCAACCCCTTCCATAAAATGGTCTTTCACTTCCCTTACAGAGAGAGTGTCTTTCAAAATAAGGGCAACCCATCCTCCTCTAGCCACCGTTCTATCCTGTCTCAGCATGTTATAACCTGCTGGAATATCTAAATGCAGAGCAGGACCGGCGCAGCTAGATCCCCACGTTTCATTTAGAGTGCATATATCTAGATGGTGGTGTTCTATATAATCTGCAACCTCATGTGCATGTTTGACCAGAGATCTGGTATTCAGTAGCATGAATCGCATGGTATCTACAGGAGAGAGAGGAAGTCACTGGTGCTCTGATCTCTCATTAGGTGTCTCGGGCGGATGGGCAATCACAGTAGCAGCTAGGTGGCTTACAGTGGAAGAATCAGTTCGCTCCTCTTCACAAATAGGGCAGTTTTCGGGATTAGTGCAGATATCCTGCATTGATGATACAGTGGTAGAAGCTGGGGACACAGACAAAGGGGTACTTACCCTCAAAGGCATGGCTGAGGCTCGTAATGGGCTAGTAAAAATATTTCTAGCTGGGACGATTGCGGCTAAGACCTCCTGCAGACCCATGGTTTTTTGTAGCTCAGAGCAATCAACCGACACTTCGGCACGTCCGGCCACCCAGACTGTTGAAAAACATATTTTTATTTCCTTTTATTTCATTGCTTATAGGACGTACCTAGCGCAATAACAGCAGAGCACTTTACAATGGGAGGGTGCCAGCTTTGGGCTTGGCATTTAGTACTATTGATGGAGGGAGGGAATAATGTTTATTTGTCCAGACAGGTGTTGTCAAAGAGCTACATTTGTTAGTGTTTTGTGGATCTGGAGGATTGTAGAGTCATTTCGAGCCTCTGCTGGGATTGAGCTCCATGTGGCCGGAGCATTGTAGGAGAAGGGCTGCTTGCGAGTCTTCTCTGTATGCGGTAGCTTAGATTCCAACCTTTTGATAGTTTTGCTACATGACGTGGGAGAACCTCCAGAGGTAGTTTACCCTCCACATATGTTGGTGTTTTGTTCGATACTGCTTTGTCGGTGATCTGTACGGTTTTGAATGTAATACTGGTGGGGAGGGGGAGCCAGTGAAGCTTGAACAGTGTAGAAGGGATATGGTGGAATTTGTGTGCTCCTGTAAGGAGGCAGGTTGCAATATGGTTGGCTGTTTGGTGGGGGTGGGGGAGGGCAGGTGGAGGTAGCAGGTGTATTGCTGGAAGCCCAGTAAGAAAGGCATTCTCCCCATCAATGTGTGAGATAACGAGGGCTTGACCACCATGCAGAAGTCGTGCAGGGGATGAAGGATTTCATTTTATGAGTGTGACGATCTATAGCCACGTGATTTTCACCTATTTGGGTGTGTGCTTTTAAAAGGAAAGGCTTCTGTTAACATTAAAGCCTAGGGATTTGGCTGAGTTTGACTGCTGCAGGATGAACCCTTCCAGGCGCATGTGTCCAGCCATTGTTGCACAAGTTGTTGTTTGGTGGGGGGACCAATGAGGATGAAATCAGTCTTGGTGGGGCTCAGTGTTAGGAATGCATTTGTCATCCATGTTTGGATGGTAGCCAGGCATTCGCGGAGGCAAGAAATGTTCTGCTGGCCACGGACCTTCAGTTATAACTGAGTGCTATCAGTTGTACAGATGGGTGGCTATGTTGGGGTCATTTAGGAATCTTTCATAGGTTTCCATGTCTTGATTAAATGCGATATGAGAGCAGATGAACTCTGGAGGCCCTACATGTGACTGGTAGTTGGTTAGATCTGAATGTGCCCATCTGTACAGCCTGGTATTTGCCAGATAGGACACAAACCATTTTACAACGCTTCCAGTGAAGCCCATCCTATTGGCGAGAAGAGAGAGAAATGTTAGTTGGTCGACTGTGTCAAAGGCAGTCAAGAGGTCTAGGGATAAGGAAGCAAAGTCCCCTGTGTCAGTGATTCGCAAAGTATCATACACCACTGGTGCTGCATTTGTAGTGGAAGCCAGACTGTTAATTTTGGAAGTAGTTGGGTCGCAACTACTTTCTTGATAAGTTTCCCGATGAACAGGAGGCTTCAAATGGGTCTGTACTTGGCTTAGTCCACTGAGTCAAGCAAATTTATTTTAGAAGGGGTCATATGAGACCTGTCTTCAACGCATCTGGGAATGCACCTTCGCTGAGGATGGCATTCACAGAGTGCACCGAGTGCTTGACCAATGAGTTGTTTAATGGGGGAGGCTGGGAAGAAGTCACCAGTGTAAGCAGTACGTTTAAGGAAAGCAAGTGTGTCTTGAAAGAGCTTTAAGAGAGAGGACGGTGAAGTCCACCAGAAGGCCAAGGCCTGGGGAGAATGGATAGCTGGGCTCTGTCTCGTTTTGAGGCATCAGTTAAACCTCTGATCTATCAGTCTTGCTAATGGAGAAGGTATTGATTGTGTTGCTTCTCTCTTGTGAAACTGGCAGGTGTGAGCTTGGTGCAATGTTTGACTACTCCAAATAGGGCCTTGCTCCCGTTAGGGGCTGCCTTAAAGGGATAGTCCAGTAACAAATTTTATTTAAAAAATAGATAGGCAACATTAAAAAAAAAAATACTAGCACTTTTTTTTTTTTTAAACCTCCTATGTAAAATTTTGAGCTATTCAAGCTCAGAATTCGCAAAAGCAAGCACATGGGCGCATCCATTTTGTGAAATGGATGCCCGCCTGTGCTGGCTTTTGCTTTTGCGGCACTAATGAAGGAAAAGCCAGCCAGCTGTAGTAAACAAAAGCTACCGCTGGGTGGCTTTTCCTTCATTGGTGCCGGGACTCGGAGGACGCGGACCAGAGACCAGAGCAGGAAAGCTGCAGCTGAATCTCGGTAAGTGCTATTTATTTTTTTTAAAAAATAAGCACTAGCTGCGGTTTTCTTTCTAAGTTTTCCAGGCTGGAGGAGCCCGGAAAACGTAGAAATAAAACTGCAGCTTTAAAAACGTTGCATTTATGTTTTTTAAGCGACCGCAAACATAAATACAACGTTGTGTTTGAAAACGCTGCGGTTTTTCTTTCCAAGTTTCTCAGGCTCCTGCGGCTCGGAGGAGCCTGAGAAACTCGGGAAGAAAAACTGCAGCGTTTTCAAACACAACCGCGTTGTGTTTCTGCCTGCTGTGGCTATCACTTTGGGTCTCCGGTGCCCCCCCAAATGGGAAGGCAGATTTAGGCAGAAACACTGCAGCATTTAGCATTTCCAATTTGGGGCTCTCGGGGCCCCCTGTGGGGAGCCCGAGAGCCCCAAATGGGAAATCAGCTGTAGGCAGAAACACCGCGGCATGTAAACACAGGGAGCACCGGAGACCCAAAGTGAAAGCCATGGCAGGCAGAAACACAACGCGGTTGTGTTTGAAAACGCTGCGGTTTTTCTTTCCGAGTTTCTCAGGCTCCTCCGAGCCGGAGGAGCCTGAGAAACTTGGAAAGAAAAACCGCAGCGTTTTCAAACACAACGTTGTATTTATGTTTGCGGTCGCTTCAAAAGCGACCGCAAACATAAATACAACGTTTTTAAAGCTGCGGTTTTATTTCTAAGTTTTCCAGGCTCCTCCAGCCCGGAAAACTTAGGAAAAAAAACACAGCTAGTACTTATTTTTTAAAAAAAATAAATAGCACTTACCGAGATTCAGCTGCAGCTTTCCTGCTCTTGTCTCCGGTCCCCGTCCTCCGTGTACAGCACCAATGAAGGAAAAGCCACCCAGCGGTAGCTTTTGTTTACTACAGCTGGCTGGCTTTTCCTTCATTAGTGCCGCAAAAGCAAAAGCCAGCACAGGCGGGCATCCATTTCACAAAATGGATGCGCCCATGTGCTTGCTTTTGCGAATTTTGAGCTTGAATAGCTCAAAATTTTACATAGGAAGTTTAAAAAAAAAGTGCTAGTTTTTTTTTTTTAATGTTGCCTATCTATTTTTTAAATAAAATTTCTTACTGGACTATCCCTTTAATGTTGGAGGTGTAGTAAAATGATTTGGCCTCAGAGATGATGTGTCTGCATTGGGTACACGCATATTTCAGAGAGAGAGATGCTATGGCATGTGTCCTTGCGCCACTGCTTTTCAAAGCCTTTGACCAAGCGTTTATTAGCAGCCAGTTCAGGTGTGAACCAGAGTGCAGACTGTTAGACTTTGGCGTAACCAGACTTTAGGGGCACGTGGACATCCACTAGTTTGTTAGGGAAGTGGTTGAATGTATTGTGACACATCATTGAATTTTGTCAATTCACCCAGAGGGGGAGCCCCTTTCCATGAGGCCAGGGAGGTGAGGCCATTAAACGTTGATCCCTCTGGGGGTGGTATAATGCAGGAGTATCTCGTAGGGAGGGACCCCCCACTCATAGGGAGAAGCACAACCACCTTGGGTATAACCCTTATGAGAACATCAGACCCTTACACACTCTACCCTCTCCTTCTTCTACTAACCTCTTTGTAGGCAGTAGACCGATGTACTGTTATAAATCAGACTACAAAGAATTGGGACGAAGTGGGACACAGGAACAATTAAGAGCAATACCAAGAAGAAACTGCGGTGATATAGACTCCCACGGAGGCATTGTTCCTTATATGCCATAAAAATCAAAGAAGGGCTACCTATCAGAGAGACACAGCCAACCAGGACAAGAGACCGTGAAGCCCGGGAAGCACGAAGGAGACACAGGGAAGGCCAGGATGCAACAGAGAGCAGTCCTCTGCCAGAGTTAAAAGGACAACGGACTCCTTTACCCAGCAGCGTCCAGACGGTAACGGGAGGCTTGCAGACAATGATGCGAACACAAGAAGCAGCGTCCATACCGTCGGTCCAAGTACCGGAGAGGAGATCCGGGAGGTTAAGGCACCGAGACATAGAGATGCCCGTGCAGCATACAGAGTGGGAGAGAAACTCCAGGAAGAACCAACCGCACATCCCTGGAACAGACAACGTAACTGGAGAGGCGCTGGGACCGGTAGGGGCTTGAAGGTACAGGAGGCAAATGCCCTGTGCAGATTTAACGAGCAGGTCCATCCCCCTCATGTCAGTACTTGGCAGGCAAGGCATTCAAGGGGGATATAAAGAAAAGGGGAGAAGAATCAAGGTTGAAGGCTCAAATCAAGAGAGAGTGATACAAGTCATCTTCCTCGTGGCTGTACTTGGCAGGGAAGTGAACCAAGTGGGCTAAACCAAAGAAGAGGAGAAACCAGGGTCGAGGGCCCAAATCAAGAGAGAGTGATACAAGTCATCTTCCTCGTGGCTGTACTTGGCAGGGAAGAGAACCAAGTGGGCCAAGCCAAAGAATAAGAGCAACCAGGGAGTAAAGGACCAAAACCAAGAGTGATACCAATCATCATCTTTGTGGCAATACTTGGGAGGGAAAGGAACCAATTGGGCCAAACCAAAGAAGAGAAACCAATGTTGAGGATCCAGACTAAGAGAGTGATGCAAGTCATCTTCGTCATGGCAGCACTTGGCAGAGAAGTAACCCAAGTGGGCCCAATCAAAGAAGCCAGGGTCGCAGAGTTGGGTGTTGTAGGTGTGAAACCTAATGAAGAGCAGACCAGGGGAAGGGAGTTAGTACCCCTGGTTGTATAAGATTGTTTCAGGATTACAAGGAGAAGCAAGTCATTCTCCTGGTAACTCGGACCAGGAGGAAGGTCCAACAGGCCTTGGGAAGGGAGTCATTCCCCCGGGCTATTTGAGACTGAATCTGAGGAGAAGGAAAGCATTGATATGATATGATAGTTTATTTATATAGTGTCTATACACAATGGGCCTCATTACAAGTATGGAGGTAGCCATGCTGCTATTAGCGGCACGGCTACCCCCATACCGGGTACCGGGTCCGGGTTCCCGGAATGGGGAAGTACCAGGCCATTCCAACCTTGAAGGGCCCGGTAATTCCCCTTCCCGGGAACCCGGACACGGTACATCCCCATTCCCATTCGAGCCCCCATAGGGCTCAATGGGAATGGGGAGGATGCAAACAACGGGCCCGTTACTGACGGGCCCGTTGTTTGCATCCTGGTCTGCTTGCTAAAACCAGGCGTCCTTAGCGGGTCCTGTGAGGAGACCTCGTAATGGGGCGGTAGAGGGATAACGGGGCCGCCATCTCTACCGGCCCTGTTATCCCTCTGCTGCATACCTCGTAATGAGGCCCAATGTGTTTAAAAGCGCTTCTTCTGGCCTACAAAGTGAGTTTTGTTTGGAACCTTGTGGCCTGGGGAAGGGGAGCCATTCCCCCAGGCTATGTGAGACTGAAGGTCAGGATAAGGAAGGCATTATCCTGGCCCACCAATGAAGCATTGTGTGGAACTTTGACCATAATCAAGGAGAAGGGAGACATTCTCCTGGGATCAGAAGAGTACTGCTTTATTCTTTACTTTCTAGTGTAAGGGACAGAAGTAAGGTTTTCTTTAAACAGGACGGTGAACACCTTTTCGTTAACAGACATCCTGAAAGTCAACTTAGATCTTTAGTTGAGGCAGGGAAACCTTCTTAGGAATGGGGAAATATAGGTTTCCTCATGCTTTATTATTTAATAAAAGTCTTTAGCCCCAGACAGGCCACCTTTGTGTCAGAGTCCTTCTTCTGCTCCCTTACAGCAACCAGAATGGCTGAAACATTCCTTGTGGTAGGGATCATTGGGTAGGTAGCCTCTATTGTGTTTAGCAGGACATTCTTCAAAAGGCAGCGTTCAGTCACAGGGAGTTTCACTGGCCTTTGTGCGGCACTTTGTGTTTGATACGACAAGGGGAATTTTGGCATGGTTAGTTCAGTCAAGGGGCAGACGGTGTGAGAACCAGTGCAGTGGGGAAGTGGTGAACACACAGTCAAGTGAGTGGCCTTTGACATGTGTGAGGAAGAGTATGATCTATTTAAGGTACATGGGGTCTGATGTGTGGGGAAGAGTATGATGTGTTTAAGATACATGGGGTCTGTCGGAATAAGACTTCTAAGTGCGATAATTCAAACAAAGTAGAGTATCTGTGAAAGAGTTTCAAATTTAATATACACATACAATGACTCCAGCAGACTTCAGATTCTTCCGCGACCAGTATTTCATGGAGAGTGGAGACGTGAAGTGCCTGAGTGTACACAGCTTCTTTTATACAGGAAATGAAGCCTGCATCAGTATAGGTCAGTGGCTATTCATTTACAAGAGATAACACCACAAATATGTTCAGACTACATACATAATAATCCCCTAATCCCCAGAAGGCTTAACAAATTACATGTTTAACAGTTTTTATTGTTATTGCGATTTTCTACTTTACTCTAATGACAAAATCTTTTGGCCAGTTCACAACAGTGAGTTATGTTTGAGGCATTAAACACAAATTCCACTTGCCCTCCAGTCCAACAATGGTCACCCTATTTGTACACTCTTAAAAAGATATCTTTTGTGTGTTTAACAAAGTGGAAAGGCTGAATACTATGACGCAATGTATAACCTCTGCTTGGTGCAGTTAGCGTTTACATAGCATTTAAGGAAAATAATAGAGCCATATTGGAACAGCTTTGTAGAACAGATGAACCTATTATTTAACCTAAGTTTGTCAGTGTAGGCAGGAGACCGATACGTGCCCTCTCTATGGACGCAACCTTTTCTTGTAATGACTGACAGAGGACGCCACGAACACATTTCTATTTTGTTTCTACTCAATGACTAACAAATGTGACTCGATTTTGAATATTAAAGAACGGGATTTCGATCGTGAAAAAGGAATTAGCTTAGAGCGAAGAACAATGCATGGTATTATATTCTAACAAGAATAGAGAGTCACTTAGATGTTTTTCCGTTTGAGACTTGGGATGTTGAAGTCTCTGTGGAGGATTTTATTGAAAGGTAGGAGACAACAGAGCAATGCAAGTTGAAGAGATCGGTGACATTGCCACTTCTCTGGAATGGCTGGTAAATAAGTTGGAATGTAACATAGTTGTTGTTTGAGATGGGGAACCAGCAAGAAAGTGACTCGAAGGAGCTGTGTACGATGTTCAGGATTAGCACGCAGAGCCAGTCTATTTTATGGATGACTGCCACCCCACCTCCGGTTTTTCCTGTGTGGTCAGAATGTTGGAAACTGTAGTTGTGGGTTTGAGTACATCGAGGATGGAGGGGAGGAGGTTGTAAACCACATTTCGTTAAGGACATGCGTGTCGAGGTCATTGGTGCTTATGAAATTGGTGATGGTGACATTACATTGTTTGCGACAGCTGAGCAGGTAATAACCATTGTAACTTGACAGATCCGAATGGTAGGCATGTGTTGCAGATGTCAACAGAGATATCGGGGTTACTTTGGGCGTTTGACTGTGCAATCCCTGGAGTGGATCAGAATAGGCTGTGGCCAGAGGAGACATGGCGGTAGCTAGCTGCTGTTCAACGGGCAGAGTAACTAGCCTTTGGCCCTTTCAAACCCTTACAGGACCAAACAGGTATGTCCCTTTTCTTCATCTGCCCTTCACTTTAGAAGCCCGGCCGAGTGACGTCTTGTGGTTTAACAGTTAAGATGGAAAGGAAGGAACAGGGCTAAGCAGATGGGTGGGGCAGAAGTCACATAACCTAGATCCACATGCACCATCTGACCAACTGCAAAACAAAATAGGCTGCTTAAGTATTGATCAGATTGTCCCTATCTTTCTTGCTGTTAAAGAAAGACCCTGGTGCCTGCCCATTGACCCTCTCTTCATCTCTTCCCCACTCCTGCTGATTCTCTCTCTCTCTCTCTCTCTCTCTCTCTCTCTCTCTCTGTACTTTTTTTTAATACAGTCACTTTCTTTCTCTGTGATTTTGTGCTATGTAAATCACTTGCATAGATTTTTAATGTGACAATTAAGGTGATTCCTTGTTATCTTTCATGTCACTGATGTCTGTAAATCAGCCCTTACCTGGCAGGATGTGTACATATATTCTCCAGCATGGGGCCTGGCATGGATTCACATACTTATGAATATTCCCCGTCGTCAGGCTGGGAATCCTCAGTAAAAAGAAAAGCGGTTTTGCTTTAGCCTGAAAACTGAATTTCTCCTCTAAACCAATCACTGTCCTTATTCTTGTGCATGTGAATCCATGCCAGACCCATGCTGGAGAACAGGAGTTACAGGTAAGTAACTAGTTCGCCATCTAGTGGTTTGTCCTGACTATTAGATATTTTTTCAAATTTGCAAAACAGGCTGTCGACAAGGGGGTAGATTCACAAGCCTCAGAACACAAATATTATTTACCCGGTAATCATCATTCTGTGGCTTATATCTGCCGGCTTAGAATCGCATGTGCCCACCTTGCCTGCCCAAAAGGAAGTATTGGGACAGTCTAGACCATTGCCTATACCCTGAGTTGCATTCACAACATACAAAGACGCCATGTCAGAAAAACACAACCTGTGGATGTTGACATGTGAAAGATAATAGGTCCCTGAACACGTAGGGTAGGGATAGTGTGACAGGAACGCCCCTGTTGATGCCCTTGTTTTTTATAAATTAAAATAAAATGTCATTGTCTGAGCCAACGCCTAGATGGCGGACTAGGCAAACCATGTGATTCTAAGCAGATACAAGCCACAGAAAGATGATTACTGAATAAGTAATATTTGTCATTCTTTTTAATAAATCGTCTCCTTTGAGCGTGGTCCTGTTTTTTCATCTTTTCTTTCATTTTTTCAGGGTTCAGCTGTTAGTGAATTACACTTTCATCTGTATTGGTATAGACTCAACATGCACATACAGCCCCCTCAGCTTGCTTTTTTACTTGCATGGGTGCTGTGCATGCTACAGCAACCTGGTGGTTCTTTTATCTACCCTGTATCTCCAATCCCATCACCTCTAGGATTTGCATCAAAATGTACTATATTTCTCCTGCATGGGGTCTTGCATGGATTCACATGCTATGAATATGCCCAGTCGTCAGGCTGGGAATCCTCTGTAAAATAAAGCAGTTTAGCTTTAACCTCTTTAGTGCCAAGGACGAGATAGCTCGTCCTTTCAGGCACTCTGTTTTGTGCGATCCACAAAACTGCAATCCAACCCCCGGGCTATTTGAGGGGGGAGGTCCCCCTTCACTGCCCAGGGGTTGGATTACCTTCAATTTCACGTCGGCGTGCGTGACGCACGCTGACATGAAATTGAAAGTAAATTCACCGCAGCAGCCATTTTCGGCTGCCGCGGTGAAGAGAGAAGGTAAGAGCCCCTCTACCTCGAACTCCGGCTGTATTTCAAGCCGGAGATCGAGGCAGGTATTGTTGGAAAGGGGAGATTCTCCCCTTTCCAACGATACCTTGTGTGACAGCATTGCTGCCCGCGGATCGGGCGCAGAGCTTGATCCGCGGGCAGCAATGCACACTAGACCACCAGGGATATGTTTTGGGAGCTGGGGGAGGGGGGCTGCTTACTAGGTAAGTGGCCCCCTTTCCCCCAAGCTCCCAAAGCATGGCGCCACGGCTGTGGAGACCCCTGGGGGCAGAGATCATCTGCCCCCAGGGGTGAAAATAAAAAAATAAATTTTCAAAGGGAGGTGGGAGGGGTTTGGGGCCCTGGGGCCCACTAGACCACCATGGATTGTACAACAAATGGTGTCTTTGGAAAGACACCATTTTAGAAGCATTGCTGGTCACGGATCGGCGCAGAGCGCTCGATCCGTGACGAGCAATGGCCACTAGACACCAGGGATTAGTTTGTGACGTTGGGGGGGGGGGCTGCTTACAGTAAGCAGCCCTCTCTCCCCCCTGACCCCCAAAGCATGGGGGCACATATCTAATCAACCCTGGGGGCAGATGGCTGATCATCTGCCCCCAGGGAAGGGGAAATAAAAATAAAAAAATTCGTAGGGAGGTGGGAGGGGGTTTAGGGCCCTGGGACCCACTAGACCACCACGGATTTTAGAAAAAAAGGGTGTCGTTGGAAAGGGGAGATATCGCACTGCGCCCGATCCACGGGCAGCAATGCTGTCACACAGGGTGTCTTTGGAAAGGGGAGATTCTCCCCTTTCCAAAGACACCATTTTTGAAGCATTGCTGGTCACGGATCAGCGCAGAGCGCTCGATCCGTGACCAGAAATGCCCACTGGACCACCACGGATACGTTTGTGAGGTGGGGGAGTGGGGGGGCTGCTTACAGTAAGCAGCCCTAGCCCCCAAAGCATGGGGGCACATATGTGTACAACCCTGGGGGCAGATGACTGATCAGCTGCCCCCAGGGAAGGGGGCAAAAAAATAATAATAAAAAATGAAGAAAAAAAAACGTGATGGGAAAGGGGGAGGGGGTTTGGGGGCCCTAGCCACCAGGGATGTTTTCGGAAATGGTGTCCTTGGAAAGGGGAGATTCTCCCCTTTCCAAGGACACCCTGTGTGACAGCATTGCTGCCCGCGGATCGGGCGCAGGGCGCTCGATGCCCGGGGAGCAATGCACACTAGACACAGGGATGTCTTTGAATGGGAGGGTGGGGGCTGCTTACAGTAAGCAGCCCTCACCCCCCCCCCAACCCTCAAAGCATGGGGGCACTGTTACGCTCACCAGGCTCCCACAGGGGTGTCGAGCGGAACTGGACAGCCACGGTCTCCACCAACGTGATGCGTAGTGCAGAGATGACTGACTGGACTGACCCACCTAGCTTCGTCTGCTTGACCCGCAGAAGTAGTCTCCTAAAGACAGGGAAAGGGAATTAGCCACCCGTGGATTTGAGTATTAACACCTCACTGCGTCCCCACTTATCACTTCTGACATTCCCTTTCACAAAGCTCACCTTATAGTTTTGTATGATGAGCTCTCCATCCTGCGAAGAATGCAGGGGCGCGTTGATGGCCAGTTACTTCACTGGCTTGAGGATATTGGAAGAGTTCTGGACAAATCTTGGCTCCAAACCTCCGGGTGAAAGGCCATAAGTATATAGTTCTAATGAGTTCAAAATGTCTGATTAATCACTCTTGTCCAAGTCCTTGTTCCTTTTGCAGCTTAGACCCAAAAGATGATCGTTTTGTGGCAGCTGAAAGCGTTCAGGTAAGAGTCTGTGTTTTGTAACACTGTCTGGTAAATGATGCCAAGGTTTAACTCGCTGCTTTCTCTTTTCTTGCAGGTGCAGCGTAGGAAGATTTGGTGTGCTGGTGTATAATACCTCCTGCGGTAAATCAGGTAAGCATATGGTGGCAAGAGATTGTCCTTGTTTGTTCCCTTGGCTCACCTTGTTGTTTTCTTGTCCCCCTTAGGCGCTAGAATGCAGCAACCAGGTGATGGAGACAGCACCGGATCGTAGCGATGCTGCGAGGAACGGGGAGTATGGCGCAGCGCTGCTGCTGGCGATGCGATGCGTTTAAAATGAAGTCTGTTTCTGGTTCGAAGATGGCATGAATCTGAAATTCGGTAAGAAATCCAGTAAATTTCTTGTTCTAACCTTTCTTCTTCTTTCCCTTCTTTCTAGGCGCTCTGGACTCGAGGCGGGTGTGGCAGGATGCTGGATGCTGACTGCAGACACGGTGAGCGTTACGCTGCTGGATGCAGAATAACGCGAAGCATGTTCTGCTCTTCGGGCGTGGTTTAAATAGCCTTCAAAGTAGTCCCAGGTAAGTATTCCTCCACAGCCACAACCGAGTAACAAAATAGTCCCTAAGATAAAATAGTCTCTTCAAGCCTCACATGGGATTGGATGCTTGGATCCCTTGCAGCATGGTCTGCATCAGGTAAGTTTTAACATATGAGCCTGGCGCAATAGGCGCCAGGACTGATGTCCCATATGAGCCTGGCGCCATAGGTGCCAGGACTGTGCCCAGATAGCCCCAAACAGGGGTTGCTGGGTTTGCTCCAGGTAACATGATGCCTGCTTCCGGGGTTGATGGACTTGGTCTGGATGCCCGGGGGTAGGCATCATGACAGGCACATATGTGTACAACCCTGCAGATTGCTGATCATCTGCCCCCAGGGAAGGGGGCAAAAAAATAATAATAAAAAATTAAAAGAAAAAACGTGATGGGAAAGGGGGAGGGGGTTTGGGGGCCCTAGCCACCAGGGATTTTTTTCGGAAATGGTGTCCTTGGAAAGGGGAGATTCTCCCCTTTCCAAGGAACCCTGTGTGACAGCATTGCTGCCCGCGGATCGGGCGCCGGGCGCTCGATTCGAGGGCAGCAATGCACACTAGACACAGGGATGTCTTTGAATGGGGAGGGGGTGGGGGCTGCTTACAGTAAGCAGCCCTCGCCCCCCCTGGCACCCAAAGCATGGGGGCACATATGTGTACAACCCTGGGGGCAGATGGCTGTTCATCTTCCCCCAGGGAAGGGGGCAAAATAAAAAACGAAAAGCACAAAAACAAAAAGGGAATTTTGGGTGGGAGTGGGGGGCCACTAGCCACCAGGGATATATTTTACAGAAAAGGGGGGTGGCCCTCTCTTCCTCACCCCAAGGGGAAATGGGGGCACCCCTTGTAGCCCTCCCTGGGGGCAGATATCTGCTCCTAGGAAGGGGCATCTGACCCGAGGGAGGGCTGCATGAGATGGCCCCCTCTTATCTGCCCCCAGGGAGGGCTGAATGAGATGCCCCCCCCTGTATTTGGTGTGGGGGGGTAGAGGGTCACCCCCCATTACATTAGAAAATTACCTGGCAGTTTAGGGTGCCCCTCAGCCCGCCCTAAAGTGTAGTGTACCATTTTTCATGTTTTTCTTTGTTTACAAAACTTGCCTTGGCACAGAGGGGCACATTGGTGTGCCAATCAGGCGCCGGGGTGCCCAAACCTTACTGCCCCACCCACTGGGGGGGCCTGTCCCACCATTTCTGGTGGCCCTCTCCCCCACCCCAAATGGAGGGGGGGTTTTACTTCACGCAGCTGTTTGTAGGAGGCCCAGGGAGGCCTGCATGAGGTGCCCCTGCCACCCATTTGGGGTTAGGGGGGAGAGGGCCCCCAAAAAATGGTGGTACAGGCCCCCCAGTGGGTGGGGCAGTAAGGTTTGGGCACCCCGGGGCCAGATTGGCACACCAATGTGCCCCTCTGCGCCAAGGCAAGTTTTGTAAACAAAGAAAAAAATGGAAAATGGTGGAAAACTTTTTAGGGGGGGCTGTGGGGCACCCCAAAGGGACGGGGAATTTTCTAATGGTACGGGGTGGTGATCCCGTCTCCCCCACCCACAATGGGGTTCCTTGTTTCCCTTGCTGGCTTCGACACCCTAGGCCCAAATCTGTAGGTTGCCCACATTAACAAAATGGGCAGCGCCGAAAGACTTGGGGTTACAAGTGGGTTACCCTTTTCCTTTTGCGCCCCCGGTAGGTGCACCCACACATGTGAGGTACTGTCTTCATCGGGACACCTGTGGGAACGCAGGACGGTAGGCCATGTGTTGTTGGGGGCGTGTTTCGAAGGGTGAGGCGAGCGAAATGGGCGGAAAATGCGTTTTTTTCCCCACATTTCGGACTTTGCAGGGGTGTCTGTGAAAGGGGCCCTAGGGGTCCCTTACGTCTATGGAAACAAGGCAAGTCACCACACACGATAGATACGCCAGACACGAGGTTGTATTCCCAAAGCTAGGGTTTATTGCAAAGCAAATGGTCTCAGTTGGCCAACTCGGTCTCACGCCCCGCGACGTGTATCTCTAGACCTCGAGGGACGCAAGAGAGTGAATTACGTACATCAGTTACATATATACAAAATGCATATCATACAATCAGCTATGACATGTTTAACACCCCCCTTTATTGGATTTCTTTGAACTCGGTGTGATGATGGACACTTTCAACAATTATGACACCTTCAAATATCTATTCTAGTAACAATATGCAATTTTGCAAGTGCGGAGGCATCTTTTAGTTGTTGAACAGAACACAGTGCTTCTGTTCTTGGAAGCGAGCTACATACGGGGAAGAGTCACATTCCAGACCTTGCTATCTATGAGGTGCTATTCGTGTCGTGGGAGCCGATACGCCCTAGAGGGCTTGGTAAAGGAGGGGCTGTACGAAGAGCATAATTCAAGCCTTTAGCTGCTTTATTCTAACATATTCTACCATATAACGAGACTGGCAGGCAGCTGTGAAATGATTAAATTCTCTGCCGCTCTGCTTCAAGGCTACATTCGGGAGGGAGCTGGGCATTCCTTCCCGGCGCTGCCTACGTTGTGTTTCAACGAACTCTTATTAGCCTCGCAGCCCGACGGCCTTGTCCTTTCACGTTCAGACAACAATATTAACAGTCGAGCAGTGTAAGCAGAAAATGTGCTGCGAAGCAATAAGAACAGAAAGCAATGAGCAATTGTTAGAAAACAAAATGGCGATCCTTGTTGCATCAAAATGGCCGTTCATTGGTAAACGCAGAAACCTGTTTTTCTATCGTATCGTGCATGAGACGGTTGGCCCACGGCCACCAAATACGTTTTGCCATCAATCATGAGCGGTATCCATTTTTCTAGACTGACATCTGGGTAATAAATTCTGGGCCGATTTGCGCAAATCATACCTCTGCGGATTCCCACGGGTGTCCTCTTTTCGGAAATGCATGGGGTACCCTGTTTTCCTTGGTGGCTTGGACACCCGAGGCCCATATCTGTATGGTGTGCCGGTCGGCAGAGAGTCTTAAATTCTGGTCTGAAAACGGACTTGGGGTTACTTGTGTTTTAGGCTTTCCCCTTGGCGCCCAGGTAGGTGCACCCACACATGTGAGGTACTGTTTTCATCGGGACACCTGTGGGAACGCGGGATGGTAGGCCATCTGTTGTTGGGGGCGTGTTTCGATGGGTGAGCCGAGCGAAATGTGCAAAAATGTGTTTTTTCCCCACATTTCGGACTTTGTGGGGGTGTCTGGGTAATAACTTCTGGGCCGATTTGCGCAAATCATACCTCTGCGGATTCCCACGGGTGTCCTCTTTTCGGAAATGCATTTGGTTCCCTGTTTTCCTTGGTGGCTTGGTCACCCGAGGCCCATATCTGTATGGTGTGCCGTTCGGCAGAGAGTCTGAAATTCTGGTCTGAAAACAGACTTGGGGTTACTTGTGTTTTAGGCTTTCCCCTTGGCGCCCAGGTAGGTGCCCCCACACATGTGAGGTACCGTTTTCATCGGGACACCTGTGGGAACGCGGGACGGTAGGCCATGTGTTGTTGGCAGCGTGTTTCGATGGGTGAGCCGAGTGAAATGTGTGGAAAATGCGTTTTTTTCCCCACATTTCAGACTTTGCGGGGGTGTCTGGGTAATAAATTCTGGGCCGATTTGCGCACATCATACCTCTGCGGATTCCCACGGGTATCCTCTTTTCGGAAATGCATGGGGTTCCCTGTTTTCTTTGGTGGCTTAGACACCCAAGGCCCATATCTGTATGATGTTAGTGTGCAATTCAGGTTTAAAAACAGACTTGTGGTTACTTGTGTTTTAGGCTTTCCCCTTGGCGCCCAGGTAGGTGCACCCACACATGTGAGGTACCGTTTTCATCGGGACACCTGTGGGAACGCGGGACGGTAGGCCATGTGTTGTTGGGGGCGTGTTTCGTTGGGTGAGCCGAGCGAAATGTGCAAAAATTCGTTTTTTCCCCCCACATTTCAGACTTTGCGGGGGTGTCTGGGTAATAAATTCTGGGCCGATTTGCGCAAATCATACCTCTGCGGATTCCCACGGGTGTCCTCTTTTCAGAAATGCATGGGGTTCCCTGTTTTCCTTGGTGGCTTGGACACCCGAGGCCCATATCTGTATGGTGTGCCGTTCGGCAGAGAGTCTGAAATTCTGGTCTGAAAACAGACTTGGGGTTACTTGTGTTTTAGGCTTTCCCCTTGGCGCCCAGGTAGGTGCACCCACACATGTGAGGTACCGTTTTCATCGGGACACCTGTGGGAAAGCGGGACGGTAGGCCATGTGTTGTTGGGGGCGTTTTTCGATGGGTGAGCCGAGCGAAATGTGCGGAAAATGTGTTTTTTTTCCCCACATTTCTGACTTTGTGGGGGTGTCTGGGTAATACATTCTGGTCCGATTTGCGCACATCATACCTCTGCGGATTCCCACAGGTGTCCTCTTTTCAGAAATGCATGGGGTTCCATGTTTTCCTTGGTGGCTTGGACACCCGAGGCCCATATCTGTATGATGTGAGAGTGTGCAATTCAGGTGTGAAAACAGACTTGGGGTTACTTGTGTTTGAGGCTTTCCCCTTGGCGCCCAGGTAGGTGCACCCACACATGTGAGGTACCGTTTTCATCTGGACACCTGTGGGAACGCGGGACGGTAGGCCATGTGTTGTTGGCGGCGTGTTTTGATGGGTGTGCGGAGTTAAATGTGCGAAAAATGCATTTTTTTCCCCCCACATTTCGGAATTTGCGGGGGTGTCTGGGTAATACATTCTATGCCGATTTGCCCTAATCATACCTCTGCCGATTCCCACGGGTGTCCTCTTTTCGGAAATGCATGGGGTTCCCTGTTTTCCTTGGTGGCTTAGACACCCGAGGCCCATATCTGTATGATGTGAGAGTGTGCAATTCAGGTGTGAAAACAGACTTGGGGTTACTTGTGTTTTAGGCTTTCCCCTTGGCACCCAGGTAGGTGCACCCACACATGTGAGGTACCGTTTTCATGGAGACACCTGTGGGAACGCGGGACGTTAGGCCATGTGTTGTTAGCGGCGTGTTTCGATGGGTGAGCCGAGCGAAATGTGCAAAAATTCGTTTTTTCCCCCCACATTTCGGACTTTGCGGGGGTGTCTGGGTAATACATTCTGGGCCAATGTGCGCAAATCATACCTCTGCGGATTCCCACGGGTGTCCTCTTTTCGGAAATGCATGGGGTTCCCTGTTTTCCTTGGTGGCTTGGACACCCGAGGCCCATATCTGTATGTTGCGCTTGACTGGAGAAAGTGTCAAATTCAGGTGTGGAAACAGACTTGGGGTTACCTGTGTTTTAGGCTTCCCGCTTGGCACCCAGGTAGGTGCACCCACACATGTGAGGTACCGTTTTCATCGGGACACCTGTGGGAACGCACAAAGGTATAACATTTGTTGTGTTTGTGTGGTTTTCATAACATTTTGACCCACTTGCTGGTCACACAACCCTTTCATTTCCCAAATGTGACTTACATTTATTTGCTGCTTTAAGCACCATACAATTGTGTAACCTTCACAAGTCACCTACCCTTGAAAAGGTCTGCCTGTGCTTTTCTCAAAATTCATAGAAGCCATTGCCGTACCAAGCCAACCATGTCCAACACATACCTTTTTTTCGGTAATTTTCCTGCTTTTTCCCCAATCTTTGGCATTTTCCCCTACCTAGTTGTTGCCTGACCTATGCAAATCACCCCTTCCTAAACTTGGAATTTTGTCTACTTTTCAGAAATATATGCCTTTCCGTCCTCCAATTCGGCTTTCCTACCCTTTTCTCCCATTCCGTCCATGCATGTCCAATTGGCAAAAATGGCCAAAATAGCCTACCTCTCACAAAACGGTTGATAACCACATCAAAATATTTGTTTTTCGTTTCCACTCAACCTGTTCTTGAAAGCCAGGAAATTGGGGAACTCAGCACAGCAAACCATTTGTTCCTAGCTCTTACAAGGAAAAAAACACAGGCTTCTTTGTACATCATTTTATTAGCATTTTTTTGAAAAAACCCAACATTATCGCCCTTTTTGCTTATTTTATCCCACCCCCCTACAGCAACCTAGGATTCCTGGGTGGTGTTACGACCGCCTACATGTGGGAAAAAAAGGAGCTAAACTTGGCCGAGATATCTCATGTAACAAAAAAGTTACAAGCCATTGAATGGCCACATACCGAAATCACCAAAAAAGGCCCTGGCACTGGGGGGGAAATACCCATGGCAGTTAAAGGGTTAAGCTAAAAACTGCATTCTCGCTTGTATAGCCTATTGCTGTCCCTTTGGTTCATTCTGCCCCAAGCAATGACACTCCGCATCCTTAGCTCCGCCCCTGGTGGCCATCTTCAGATTTTTATTGCACGTTTTGCGTGCTATGAGTCGTTGAGTTTTGATCTTCAACTTTCTCTAGTATTTTACCTATTTTTGATTGTTTTTTCTTCAAAATGTCTTCAATCCGTCACCGTTGTGACTTTTCGGCAGCGGTCATCCATTGCCGGTCTCGATCCCACTGTCCATCAGATTGTGACGTTGTGTGAGGCTGCATACTGAGTTTTGGGTCTAGTTCACATGCCATGTCGGAGGTCGAGAAGAAGAGCCTTCAAGGCCTTTTCCAGGATCGGTCAGAAGAACGTCTTCATTGAGGGCCGCAACCAGAAGTGTATTTACTGCCTGCACCCGGACCATGATGTGGAATGATCTGCCAGTTTTTCTCCTCTAAAACGAGGAAAGATCCCCATCAGAAATTGGTCTCATGGCTGAGGGAAGCAAAGGCCTCTGAATAGGCATCTAAGCACAGTCATGTTTCTGCCAGGGCTAGCAGTCCCAAGGCTCGTTTTCCCTCTGGCAAGAGGTCGAGATCCTTTGAGGACACATCCAAGGGGAATGTAGCTAAAAAGGCGTAGTCGTTGAATGCTCTGACTTCCTCGTCAACGGGCACCGTGGCCATGGCGTCTGTCATCATCGGCGACGGGCACAAAGGGAACGCCGTCTTCAGATGGCCAGAGGTCGTCGACAGTGCCAAAGACCTCGTCATCGTCAACGACACCGCCAGCCAGGCCGGCGGTACCAGTTTTTGTCACGTCAACGGGCTCGTCGACGACTGCAGGCACCATCTCAACAGTCAACACGGCTAACTCAAAGGTAGCATTGCCTCCAGGGCCTTTGTCAGTCCATGCTGGGTCTGTTCCGCCCTCACTACCTTCTCCAGGTGCTCCTGTGCTAGGCACCTTTCCAAGAGGTTCCAGCAGAGAGAGGGAACCCCCTCCAGATCTTTCTTTTCTACCAAAATCCACAAGGGCCCCTCAGCTACCTGCCACCCCTGTGGGGCATCCCAGGGTCGTGGCTCCAGCCCCTGTCTCCGATTCTGCCACCCTGTCAGAGGAGAAAGAGAAGTCGGCTCACAGGCATGTTGACCTGCTTCCATAGACGACTCCGGGGCCTCCATATTGCTGACTCCAGTTTCTGGCAGATAGGTAATTGGGTCTCCCTATGCTGTCAAGGTTGGCTCAAGGCAACAAACTTAAGACAGGACATCCAAACCCAGGTGGTCGACATACCTTTCGACGGAGTTAGCCTTTTCGGCAAAGCAATGGACGAATCTCTTCTTGCCATCAAGACTGACACGGAAACGGCACACTCTGTGGGCACGCTGCAGCGGAGGCAGAACTTTCGCTCCCATAAAGGCAAAATCTCCCACACTTCTAAGATGCTCAGTCCTTCCTACCGTCCACTACTAAGGAAACGTATATAGGCCGCCCCCAGACCTATAAATGTCCTCATCCTACTCAATCTCTCCTCTGCCTTTGACACAGTCAACCATACCATCCTGCTCAACCGTCTCCTCTTGCCCCCTACTTGCCAATTTCTGCTCCAATTTCCAGTGCAATGCGTATGAAACTCTACTCATTTTCAGGCTTCCCTCTGCCACCTCTTCTCCTTCTCTTATTTCCGACTGCCCATCTGCCATTCAGGATTGGTGTGCCGCCAATGATCTCTGCCTGAATGCCAGCAAGACGGAGATCCTCCTCATCGGCACACATCCACCCTCTTTTCCTGTCACTCTTTAGCCGGCCTCCCTCAGCCCTCCTCCTACTCCCACCTGTGAGGCTAAGAACCTCTGGGTCATCTTCGACTCCACGCTTTCCTTCTCTGCCCACATCTCTGATGTCTCAAAAAAATCAAACTTCCTACTGCACTGCCGCAGAGGTATTCTACCTTTCCTCTCCTCCCCCCAGAATCTCACTGTCTCTCGGGCCCTGGGTCTCTCTAGGTTGGACTATTGCAACAGCCTCTTTCTAAATCTACCTGCTTCTACTCTCTGCCCTTTGCAACTTATCCAGAACAGGAGTGCAAGACTTGTCCTTGGCCTCAAGCCCTGGGATTGTGTCTCTCCAGCCCTGAAATCTCTCCATTGCATCCCAGTGGCTGCAAGGATTAACTTCAAGACCCTTTGCATTGTCCACAAGGCTTTCTGGGGCCTGGGTCCAAAATACCTTCAGCTCTCCCTCCATACATAAATACTTTCCCTCCCGAACTCTTCACTCCTCCACCTCTAACTCCCTCAGTGTCAGTCGTTCTTCTAAGAAACGAGCTGGGGGTAGATCTGTCTTCGGCTGGGGCCTGCCTCTGAAACAGCCTCCCTGCCACTCTTAAACTTGAGGAGAACCATCTTCGGTTCCGGAAGCACCTGAAGACCTTCCTCTTTGCTTCTGCCTTCTCTCCTCGTCTCCCCTGCTGATCTGTTCTGTCTGGGCCTCGTGCACCTGGTCACCCTCTGACTTTCGGGCCCAGGTACCTGCTCACCCTGCCGGTTACCAGACATTTGGTCGAAAAAAATTGGTCGACCAGACAAATGGTCGAACCAATTTGGTCGAAAACCAAATGGTCAAATTTTTTTTTTTTATTATTTTAACCCTTTTTTTTAATTTTTTTGGGGGTGTCCCCCCCCAACCCCCTTTTTTTCTCTAAAAACCCCTTTTTTTACAAAACGAAAACCCGAAAAATAAATATATAAATAAAAATTCGACCATTTGGTTTTCGACCAAATAGCGTCGACCAAATTGCAGTCGACCAGTTTTTTTTCGACCAATTGACTGGACACCCACCCTGCCACCCGCTCAAACTGCCTATGGCAATCCCTTGCACTGGGGTCTGTAACTATATCCCTTCAGTACCCCCCTGTTTTTCTGCACTTATCGGGCACCCCCTGTTGGCTGCGTTATACCTAACACGTGCCACTTGCTGGCTGCACTACCACGTTTTTGTTGCTCTTATTATTTATTTATGTTTTATTTATTTTCTCCTTGCTCAGCGCTTTCCTCCCCTCCCATGCACTTTCCCCTTCTTCCTCTCCCATGCACTTGCGCGTTCTCAATGTCATTGGGCCTAGTAAGATCATTGTTTTTGTTGTCCCTTGTTCCCCTCCCCTCCCTTGCCTTGTCACGCTCTGAAACACTTGTGTACGAACGCAATACAAATAAAATATCAATATAGGGGAGGCACAAAGATGCAGAAGGAAGCCTGACCAGGCCCAGCCCCCAATTCCCCACTTCAGCACCCCAGTGGGAGGCCGGCTGTCTCAGTATGTCGACATGTTGCGCAACATCTCCATAGACAAATGGGTGCTAGATGTCATTGAGCAGAGATACTCCCTAGAGTTTCAGTACATGTGCCCCCATATTCCTCCAATACTAAGGCAAGGAGAGAACAGAGAACAACTTGTCAAAGAGGTTCAGGCCATGCTTCTAAAAGGGGCCATAGAACCTGTCCCTCTGTGTCTCCCGAGCTTCCGGATGCGTACTTCCACATCCCCATTCACTCGAAACATCGGAATTTCCTGCAGTTCATCATTCAAGGAAGACATTGCCAGGACAAGGTGTTACTCTTCGTCCTCAAATCAGCCCAGAGGGTGTTCGCCAAATGCCTAGCCCCCATGGCAGCGTTCCTTTGGCATAAGGGAGTGTCTGTCTATCCCTACCTGGACGATTGGCTGCTCCAGTCTCGTTCTCACACCCAGGCGGCACAACATACAGCAGAGACTGTCCAGACACTAACCTCTTTGGGATTCTCCATAAACTATCCCAAATCGTGCATGGTGCCATACCAGGAGGCCATTTTCTTGGGGGCCTGACTCAACACAGTTTTGTGTCTGACGACCCCATTGGAGGAAAGAATGAAGACCATCCTAGGGAAGGTCCAACGGCTGTCGTTGAACAGTGTTGCTACTGTCTGGTTCATCAAGTCCCTGTTGGGGATGATGACCTTGTGCATCCATCTGGTCCCTCATTTCAGGTTGCAAATGAGGCCACTTCAGGAGTTCCGGACTTCAGGTGGAAGCAGCTCTCCAGCTCATGAAATGACATGATAGCTCTCAATCAAGCTTTCCGGCAAGCCCTGCACTTGTAGTGCATTCCCCCTTACATCTTGCAAGGAGCTCTATTCAGGACTCCTACACATCACGAGATGGGCACGACCGATGCCTCACTGGAAGGTTGGGGCACCCACACGGGGTGACTATATACTAGAGGCCTATGTCTCCTGGATGAGAAGGCATTGCATATCAACATCCTGGAATTGTGAGCAGTTTTCTGGACTCTCAAGTCTTTCAAGCCTAAGCTCTTGGAGAAGCTGCTCAGGGTCTTCACTGATAACTCCACCACTATGTATTACATCAAGAAGAAGGGCGGAAAGAGGTCTCCCGTCCTCTCTGTGGAGGCACAGAACCTGTGGCGCTGGGCCATTGCTCACCGGATGTTCCTGGTCCTGTTCCACCTGGCAGGCGTTCAAAACACCATTGCAGAGTCTCTGAGCAGGGAGCTCCGGTCCTGCCACGAGTGGGAGTTCTAGCCTCTCGGATCTTTAGCGTGTGGGCCCATCCTCAGACCGACCTGTTTGCGACAACAGCCAATACCAAGTGCCCGCGGTTTGCCAGCAGGTATCCTCAGATAAGGAGTCTGAGGGATGCCGTCTGATTTCTGTGGGAAGGCCTATTCCTTTACGCGTTCCTGCCAATTTCACTGCTCCTACTTGTGACCAACACACTCAGACTATCCTGCTGCAAGATGATCCTCATTGCACCTCCGTGGCCCAGGCAGATCTGGTACTCGGACCTTCTTCACCTGTCGGTGGTTCCGGCCATGAAGTTGACTCTTCTTCCGGAGTTGCTATCCAGAGAAGGAGGGGCAATCCTGCACCATGATCCAGCGGCCCTGAACCTGTCGGCCTGGCTTCTACAGCCTTAGAATTTGGACATTTCTCGCTGCTGTTGGAATGCAAGAAGATTCTAGCTAAGGCCAGGGCTCTTTCTATGCTTGCATGCTACAAGCACAAGTGAAAGTGCTTTACAGTGTCGAGCCAGTAACAGAAGTTCTGATGCTTGTTAATCTGCTTAGAATCACATGCTGTGCATCTAGTCCGACATCCAGTGGTAACCGCAGAGTATTGCATCTTGTCTTTGGAGGATCGAAAGGAGACATTGATATGGGCGTGCCTGTAACACTATCCCTAGCGTGACGTGTAGTGTACCCAAAATTCCTCACGCGTCGAGGTCCCTCAGATTGTTTTTTTCCACCCAGTTATCTGGTCGCCTTAATGCAGAGCTCTTCATAAGACATTGGGCCTCATTACGAGGTAGGCGGTAAGGGTTTACCGGCACCGGTAAGGGTGCTGGTGCCGGTAAACCCTTACCGCCCCATTCCGTGGTCCCTTAGCGGGTCCCGCTATGGGCGCCTGGTTTTTGCAGGCACCCTTAGCGGGAGCCGCGAAGGGACCAGGGAGCTAATAACGGGCCCGCCAATAGCGGGCCCGTTATTAGCTCCATCCCCATTCACATTGAGCCCTATGGGGGCTCAAATGGGAATGGGGAATGGTTCTCGGAATGGGCACTTACCGGGTCCTCCAAGGTCGGAATGACCCGGTAAATCCCTATTCTGAGACCACGGACCCGGAATGCGGTAAGGGGGTAGCCATGGCGCTAAAAGCACCATGCCTACCTCCTACCTCGTAATGAGGCCCATTGTGTAATTGTTATATTTCTCAACCTTCGGTCGTTTGTTCTTATTGTCACTCTTCTCGACTGTTGATTCCTGTTCCACCGCCGAAGACTGCTGTCTATGGAACTTCGACAGCTGTTGATCCGGACCACATGGCCGGGCCTTCTGGCCGGCCTGTACAGTAGGGAGAGTGGGGTCGGGGTGGTCATATTCTTTTACAGAATGTCTTTCCTTTTCCCCTCTCTTCGTTCCCTTGGGTTTGTCGACGCTATCACAATCCTGCACTATGGACAGGACTCCATTTAGATGTCCTTCCTGTAAGGCAAAATATCCGTGGAAAGACCAGCACCGTCGGTGCAATAGGTGTCTTCCCCTCGATCACAACAAGGCGTCCTCTGCAGCCTGTTATCTCCTATTCTCCAAAACTGTCAAAGAGCGCCGTTTGAAGCGGTGGGCGGCCTAGGGTATGTTGCAGGCCGAGAGGAATCCCCCCGCCGCCACAGCCGCCGAGTGTGACGAAGAGATCAGCGATGACCAAGGCTCCATTTCGGAGGCCATTGACCTTACGGTGGAGAGTTCTCGCTCCGCAGCATCCGTCCACGGCCCTGATAGGCACGACGAGAGTCGTGTTATGGGGACTGTACATCCCGGTGACAGGGACGCACCTGATAACCACACAAAGCACACAACCCACGGTTCTGCTTCGGCGGTCCAGTGGAAGCTCTCCAAAGCACCAACGGGCACGTCAGATTCTTCGGCAGCGGCATGCGTCCGGGCAGTCTAAGAGTAAGGGTGCTAGCACCAGAGCACACGCGGCTGTCGAGATGCCTCAGAAGAATGTGCCGACACGACGTAAAGCCCCGGTTGCACCGAAATCCGCAGCACAGCCACCGGCTCAACCTACACACCTCCCTATAACCCCGAGCATCGGCGATAGTGTTGCGAGGATCGCTTCGGCGGCGAAACTTAAAGAACAGTCGAAAGATACGTCAAAACAGAAGGAACCGTCTAAAGACACGTTGCAACTTCCAGAGCCTCGAAAGGATTACTCTGAGAGCCCTTTGTCTTTATCTAAGATGTTAGGGGAAAAATCTCGACGTTCTAGAGAGGAAAATCATCAGGCAGACCCCTTTCCTTCCCTGGACTCCTCTGGTTCGTCATCATGGACCAGAGAGAAGTTTGAGTGGTGCATGAACAGATTGGAGAAGTTTGTTGAATTCTCAGAGAGGTTTGCTCCAAAGAGGCCTTGTGAGGATTTCCCTTATACGCCTATGGCCAAGTTTCAGAGGACCTTTGATGCTCTTCATGAAGAGAATGTTTATGACCTTACTGATGAGGCGGTTCCTATGGATCCCTATGTACAGGATGATGATCCTTGTGGGGACCCTGCTGATCACATAGAGGGTTGGGAAGACAAATATCCAGTTGTTAATCCCCTACCCCGGACCGTGACACCCTATGTATGGACTCCCCTCCTACCACCCCAGCTCGTCAGGCCTCACCTGTGGATGATCAGATAGCGTTTAACGCTATCTTAAAGAAGGCAGCTGAACATTTTCAAATTGCCACACAGGATGCTGTGCTGGATTCGGATTTTGTTGAAGACATACTAAAGCCTCCTGCCAGTCAGGCCATCCCATTACTGAACTCTATTAAGAGACATCTGGATCCTTCATTGTTAACACCAGCTGAAAGCAGGGCTGTTAATCCCAAAGTAGAGAAGTTGTTTTGCCCTTCTCCCACTGACCCCCTCTACATTAAGGGGCATGCCACTCCAGATTCCCTGGTAGTTACAACAACGAGGAAGAGGGTGGATGTTCCCCTGTCTACAGGTGAGGCACCACCTGATAAAGAATCAAAAAAATTGCACGCACTTGAAAAGAGAGTTACGACTGCTGCAGCGTTCTCCACCCGCATAGCCAACAACACCACACTGTTGGCTAGCTATTCAGAAGTTCAGTGGAACCTGCTGCAAGATGGCCTTCAAGAGGTCCCGGAACCGGTCCAGGCTCATCTGCTTGCACATGTTTCATAGGCAAGCAGGTGAACCACAACATTCTTAAAAATACTTTGGACGTTGCTGAAACAGCGGGCAGGACTTTAGCCCAAGGTACCCTACTAAAGCGGCACGCCTGGTTGAGGAATTCCGGGTTTAAGCCTGAAACCCAGGCATCCTTAATAAATAAGACGATTGAGGAGACCAACTTGTTCTGCAAGGCCGTTGACGAGGCACTTGCGACAGCTAAAAAGGAACATGAGACTCTCAAGACCTTGATCCAGATTACCCAAAGACCTTCCCAACAGAGAGGGGGCGGCAATTGTTCTTTTCATGGGAAATCTCGCTCCCTTCACAACCAGTATGGTTCAGGAAACAACTAGACACAATGGCGTGGGAAAGGTAGGGGACCTAATTCCACCCCCAGTGACTCCCCGGCCTTGGGTCAGAAATGACCCTAAGATCCAGGTCCCCTCCCATGCCGCCCCGGTCGGGGGACGCCTAACATCATTCCTTCATGCATAGGAGGGGACAACAACAGACCAGTGGGTACTTGCGAACGTCGCCCATTGGTGCTGCATAGAATTTTGCCGACCACCTCAAGTCAGACTGCCGAAATCAAGACGGCTGACGCCGGAACACCGAAGCATCCTGCTGCAAGAGGTCGAGATCCTGCAGGAAAACGGCGCCATAGAAGTCATCCCTCTTCTACAGGTAAACAAGGGTATTTATTCAGTAGATTTCCTTGTACCCAAAAAGGATCTCACCATTGGCCCTGTGCTAGACTTGCGCCCAGTGAACAAATTTGTCAAACCTCAAATGTTTTGTATGATCACGTTGCAGGAGGTAATTCCTCTGCTAACGCAGAGAGATTACATGGCAACATTGGATATGAAAGATGCATACTTTCATATTTCAATATTGCCGGTGCACAGAAAATACCTAAGGTTTATGATAGAAGACAAGCACTATCAGTTCAAAGTACTCCCCTATGGCATTGCCTCAGCACCAAGGGAGTTTACGAAGGTACTGGCAGTGGCAGCAGCGCACCTGCGAAGAGAAGCCGTTCCGGTTTACCCTTACCTCGACGACTGGCTCATAACAGGGGATTCCTACGGAACATGCCTGTCGAACACTCAAAAGACGATAGACCTCTTATTCAGCCTGGGATTCTCCATCAACGAGAAGAAATCCAGCCTAGACCCCAGTCAAGTCAAGCAGTTTCTAGGGGCTCTAATTCGGACAGAAGACGGCCTCATCTTCCCCTCCAAAGAGAGGGTTCAAAACATGCTGTTTCAGATCCCTCAGTATGTAGCCGGTCGGGTAGTGACGGTACACAAAGCCATGCGTCTGTTGGGAATGATGGCGTCCTGCATTTACTTAGTTCTGCACGTGTGTCTGCACATGCGTCTCATGCAAGAGTGGCTCAACAGCCAGTGGTGTCAGGCCAGCGGACAATGGGACGATCTAGTTGTTTCGCCAGCCCTCGTTCTCTCTCTGCAGTGGTGGTTGAGGGAAAACCTCTTGAAAGGAAAGGCCTTAACCACCCCCGCAGTAGAAGCCACTCTCACGACGGATGCATCCCTCACGGGGTGGGAGGCTCACCTGCTTCAGTAGACGGCGCACGGCGTGTGGTACCCTGAAGTAGCATCCAACCACATAAATCTGTTGGAACTGTTAGCCGTATTCAAAGCACTGAAAGCCTTTCAGACATAGCTGCAGGGGAAGACAGTCCTGATCCTCACAGACAGCACCACTGCCATTTACTACCTGAACAAGCAAGAGGTCACACACTCTCCAGGGCTATCCAAGCTGGCCCAGAACATTTGGAAATGGGCTCTCGAACACAGGATGTTCCTGTTGTCCCAACACGTTCCAGGGGAACTCAATCTTCTGGCGGGCATGCTCAGCAGAGACTTCCCACTGCCCGTAGAGTACGAATGCGACTATACGAAGACGTCGTCTCCAACGTTTTCGCACAATGGGGCTTCCCAGAGATCGACTTGTTTGCAATTCTGGAGAACACTCATTGCCAAGATTACGCCTCCAGTACCCCCTGAACCGGTCCAAAGGGAACGGCCTCTGGATAACATGGTGAGGGAAATTTGTTTACGCTTTTTCCCCCCCGACTCCCCTACTCAACAAGATTGTGCACAAGATGCACCAGTAACCAGTCACCATGATATTGGTGGCCGCCATGTGGGCCCGCCAACCCTGGTTCTCTCATCTGATGGAGATGTCCCTATCTCCTCCATTGAAACTGCCTTGCCCATACAACATGTTATCTCAGAACAAGGGGGAAACACTTCACCCATACCCGCAAACCCTAAACTTAGTGGCCTGGCTCCTTAGGTCATCGAGTTCGGACACCTACAACTTCCTCAGAGATGCATGGACATACTTAGGGAGGCGAGGAAACCTAACCCCCGATATTGCTACTCTAGTAAATGGAAGCACTTTGTTATCTGGTGCAATTCCAAGGGTGTCAATCCCGTTGTCTGCTCTCCTACGCACATTGTATTATACCTGACTCACTTACTAGACTCAGGTCTGGTCTTTAATTCTCTGAAGGTTCACTTAGCTGCTCTCTCAGCCTACACTACTTCTCCACAGAAAGTTTTGTGGTGGAAGATACCAGTTATCAAGGCTTTCATGGAAGGGGTTAAAAGGATTCAGGCTGGGGACCTAAATGTGGTATTGACTAGACTTATGGGGTCCCTTTGAGCCTATGCATAAAGCAAGTCTCAAGGATCTTACCTATAAGACAGCCTTCCTAGTGGCTATCACTTCTATAAGAAGAGTTAGTGAACTACAGGCACTTTCAGTTCTAGACCCTTTCGTTACAGTTCATAGAGATAGGGTGGTTCTACGCACTCGCACTCGATTTGCACCTAAATTGTTTTCCAAGTTCCATGTGAACCAATCAACTCCCTACTTTCTTCCAGATCCCCACTAACGTGGCCGAAAGAAGCCTACACACATTAGATGTGTGCAGGGCAGTCATGTTTTACCTGGAAATAACTAAACCACTAAGAAAGACAAATCATTTTTTTGTTTCAGTAGCAGCTAGTAGAGAAGGGGATAATGGGCCTCATTACGACCCTGGCGGAAGACCATGGTGCTATTAGCACCATGGTCCATGCCGGTAAGTTACGGACTCCTCCATGGCCCTTCCCCATTCCCATTTTTGCCCCATAGGGCTCAATGGGAATGGGGAAGGCGCTAAGTACGGTGCCGCAAATTGCGGGTCCCTACTTTAACGGCTGGTCTACACCAATTTACAATGTCCACATTTTTTAGTTCCTTTTATGAGTGATTGAAAAAATATTTTCCTTGTGTCCAGTAATGTTTTCAGGAAGCTGGGACTGATGAGGTTTCTTATGGTTGGAGCTTTCCGAAAACATATACTTGCTGTTTCATCCAAATGTGTTCTCAAACTTGGGTCTGTGAGGAGGATGTTCCAGTTTTCAGATAATATCTTTTTCATTTTCTTTGATTCTGTGCTGTATGTTGTGATAAATTGGGTCCTTCGTCTCGTATTTGTGTTCTTTGGTTTATCAATCACTAAGGCTTCTCTAGAAATATTTTCAGCCTTTTTTATGGCTGTTTGTCTGAATTTTGAAAAGGTTAATTTCAAATTTTCTTGGAAAGTGGAAGTTGTACTGCAGTTTCTAAGAATCTCCCCATATGGTATATTTTGAATTGTGTGTCTCGGATGATGTGATGTTGCATAAAGGAGACTGTTTCCTGCTGTCGGTTTTGTGAAAAGTTTGGTTTGAATTCTATCTTTGTTGCACTAACCGATTTTGTGAAGGAAAGATTATAGTTGTTGTTAAGATAAGTTACATAGTTATCCAGATCTGTAGTGTTACTTTCCCAGATGAGTAGAATATCATCTATGAAACGTCCCCAAAATTTGACATTATTGTTGAAAAGTGGATGTTTCCAAGCATGCTGAATTTCAAAAAACCCATAAGAGGTTTGCATACGAGGGTGCAAATTTTGATCCCATCGCTGTACCTTGTTGTTTGTATAAGGTATTGTTGAAGATGAAAATGTTGTTGTGAAGACAAAAATGAAGCATTTCTAGTATAATTTGATTATGTTGCTGATAGGAGATAGATCTGGTTTTTAGAAAGTATGATGTGCGTTCCATTCCTCTGTTGTGTTTACTTGTGTTTACTTGTTTATCTATACTTGTGTAGAGTTGGACTACATCCAAGGTGACAAATATAGATAGTATAGATAGTTCTTCCCATGGGATCTGATTTACCTGTTGGATGATGTGTTTTGAATTCTGCGATTAAAAAATCCTTGCAGGGAAAACAAACCTATATAATTAAAAACAAACATAATTGTCAAGGTTAAAATATGGAAACAAGGGATATTTGGCATCTATTAATGTATAATCATAACTTGTGTAAACATTTAAATATCACAAAACTGAATTGGGAGAAACTCACACGAAATTAGATCATTTTACGTTAGAAAACCAAACAAAATGGCCACCAAAATGTGAGGAATGGGATGACGTCATTGCGTAGCGCATAATAACATTGCACGCGGCGTGATGACGTCATCGCGACTCGCGTTCACAGTATAAAACAGCGTCTGGACACAGGATTGCAGCGAAAGCATCCTGCAGCCCTCTGCCAGACACCAGGACCAGGAGGGACATCTTTATAGGAGGAAGGAATCAGAAAACGAAGGTGAGAAAACTTAGCTCCCTAGTATGAGGATATTTAATGGTGGAAGTCTAAATATACTCCCAAGCCTTTTTCTAAAAGCATAGTAGCTAGTAACAACTTGCATCAACTGAGTAATCCTTCTCTGTCCCTACAGAACTAGCAAATAATAATCAGCAGAGAGCTGAAACTACAGAATACCATTCAAAAGTGGACAGTTAATTGAAAGATAAACCAATTTGTAAAAATTGAAGGCACCTTTTAAAGTGTTAATGAAGGAATCACATACGGTGAGTTAATTAAACATTACATATTTTTCTATAATTAAGAAATTAACGTGTAAAACAAAATAGTGATAATGGTCCCTTTTGGTTTTTTTTTCCTTTTTTTTTCTCTTTTTCCGCCTTTCCATAATAATGACTAGGATTTGCCCTCCTGAAGAACCATTGTAAAAAGCAATGGGGAAACACGAGTCGAGAGTGACTGGTAATTGAAACCATTCAACCTAGAAAAACAGATACTATAATTTGAGAACCTTTTGCCTACTTGAACTGTGAAGTGTGGAGTGAACACTTGGATAATGGAATTTTACATGTGATGTTAACATGTGGAACCTAAAATAAAAAGCACCACAACACGAGAGTGAGTGGGAATTGAAACCAATCAACCTAGAAAAACAGAAACTATAATTTGAGAACCTTTTGCCTATTTGAGCTGTGAAGTGTGGAGTGAACACTTGGATAATGGAATTTTACATGTGATGTTAAAATGTGGAACCCAAAATAAAAAGCACCATAACACAACAGCAATGTATTGAAGATCGTATCCTTTTTCAGAAAATTGATATTAGAATTTGAATTTGAATACTCACCGCAACAAATTTAACCTTGAAGGTTGGCGCATTTGAGTAAAACTTTCTATCTCACATCAATTCATTTTCTAACCATTTCTGTGCAGCAACCACACATGGATTTGAGATTTACTCATGCAGACAACGTGCAAAAAAACAAGTAAACAATTAACTTTACAGTAAGCTGTCGCCAGGCATTACCTTTTGTCTGATTGCAAACTTTTTTTCAATCCATGCGTCTACTGAAGGAGTCAATGTAGGTGGAGGCAGGAGTGTTGGTATCACTGAAGGGTGAAACCCTTGAGTACACAGAAACAAACTGATCCTTGTCGAGGAATGGTCTGAATTATTGTAGGCAAATTCGGCTACGGGAATAAGGAGCGACCAGTCATCTTGTACCTTAGATGCAAAACAATGTAGATACTGTTCGAGGGTTTGATTTACTCTCTCAGTAATCCCATTTGTTTGTGGGTGATATCCTGAGGTCAATGCCCGTTGAATACCCAATTACTTTCAAAGATGCTTCCAGAACCTGGAAACATATTGGGGTCCGCGATCAGAGATGATTTTGGAGGGTAGACCATGCAACCGGAATATGTGAGACAAAGACCTCTGCCATCTCGGGCGCTGAAGGAAGTTTGGTTAAAGGGGTAAAATGGGCCATGTGGGAGAAGAGGTCTATGGTGACCATTATGGTGGTAAATCCTCTGGAGGGAGGAAGGTCCACGATAAAGTCTGTGGCAATGAATTCACAGGGTCAAGACAGTAATTCTGGTTGTTGAAGCAAACCTACTGGTTTCCTGTTGTCGATCGTATTCTGGTTGCAGACTGAACATGCTTATATATATATAAGCGCGTACGTCCGAGCATAATTGAGGCCACCAAAAGTTTCTTCTGATTGTCTGATAAGTGGCTGTTATACCACGATGCCCGGAATGAAACGTGTCATGGCAAAGACACATGATTTTGGAATGAGTTTTTGGGGTAGGAACAACCAAACATTTGTCCTTAAAGAGGTATCCATCCGTGATTGAGTCCAAGGATTATCTGTATCGTACTCCTTCCAAATGTCTGAAGTTGCAGTCTCTTCACTTATCATTTCTAAGAGAGAGGTATCCTGTGCAATGAACACTTTGCCGGGAAACATCCTGGGAAGGAGTGGAACATCCTCTCTTAAAGAGCATCCGCTACCACATTGGATGGACCTGGAATGGGTTGAATGTTGAATTGATATTAGGCAAAAAAGTAGGCTCATCTTGCCTGGCGACTGTTTCGGCATTCCATGGCCTGTAGAACCTGGAGATTCCAATGGTCGGTCCTTACCACGACCGGATACATTGCGCCCAAAAAGAGGTGACGCCAATCTGTAAAGGCTTGTCTGATGGCGAGGAATTCTTTCTCCAGGACTGAGTAATGCGTTTCACTAGGTTGTAATGTGCGTAATAAATAAGCAATTGGGTGTTCCAATCCGTCTTCAGTAGCCTGCTTGAGGACGTCCCGATTGCATGTTCGGAAGCATCAGTTTCCACCAGGAAGGGTCTAGTAGTGTCTGGTTGAGCCAGGATGGGTTCGCTAGTAAACAGATGTGTGAGTTTCTGAAAGGCCGTTTCTTGACTGACAGTCCATTGGAAGGGAGTATCTTTCCTTAACAGACGGACGATGGGTTGAACAATAGCTGAAAATGAAGGAATGAATTTCCAATAAAAATGTGCAAGTCCTAGGAACGACTGCACCTGTTTCACGGAGTATTTGACTGAGGACACATGAAAAATACACTTCTCGGGTTTGGCCAACAGATGGTGTTGGCGTAATCTTTGTAGGACCATAGAGACGTGTTTCTGATGCAAGGCCAAGTCTTGAGAATAGATCAAAATATCATCTAGGTAGACGATGACAAAGAGAAACAACATGACAGAAAAGACCCGGTCCATGAAGCGCTGGAACACGACAGGAGCATTTGGTAGGCCGAATGGCATCACCAGATATTCATAGTGACCGAAGGGGGTCCGAAAGGCTGTCTTCCATTCGTTGCCCTCCTTTATGCGAATCAGATGGTAAGCCCCTCTTAATTCCAAATTGGTGAAAATCACGGCTCCACGTAGGGCCTCCAGGATGTCCGAGATAAGAGGCAAGGGTTATCTGTCTTTCAGGATACATTTATTCAAACCACAGTAGTCCAAGCATGGACGGAGTTCCTTAGTATCCTTTTTGGGTACTAAAAACAGAGACGCTCCGGCTGGGGACTTGGATGGACGAATGGTTCCATCGGAAAGGTTGGTGTCTAAATACTCTTGCAAAGCAACTTTCTAAGGTTCTGATAGAATGAACATCCTTCCAAATGGAATAACTGCATTCTCTTCTGTGTCAATTGCACAATCTTCAGGACGATGAGGAGGGAGTGATTGAACAATGGCAGAAGAAATTACAACTGAGAATTGACGGTACACCTCGGGTACCTGGGTAATGGCAGAGACTGTGATGTGTTGTGGTTGAGGAAGCTTCACTCCGGCGGACTGTATGGGTTTCCCAGATAGACAATGAGTGATACAGAACTCGGAACCCAGGAACAAGGATCCAGCTGCCCAGTTGATATACGGATTGTGTTTCCGCAACCATGGCATGCCAAGCACTATGGGATAGTGAGCTGCTCTGATAATGTCAAAACGCAACATTTCTTGGTGATTGTGAATAGAAAGCACAAGCTCAGCTGTTTGTTGAGTTATGGGACCGGAGGACAAAGGTTTTCCGTCGATTCCTTCCACTGCCTGGAAAACCTCCTTGATTTCTCGGGGAATGTGGTGTCTCTGTGCCCATTCGTCATCCAAAAAGAGGCCCATGGCACCGCAATCCACCAGGGCTAGTATAGAATGAATTTCTTGGTTGTGTGTTGAAAGGTTTACCTGGAGTAGCAAGGTGAAATGTCGGAGCAAGATTCCTTTTCCCGAAACTGGGCTCCGTTCAGGATCAGTAGCTGGCGTTTCCCGAGCGATGAGGAGGGGCAATCGGGCAATTACGCACTTAGTGTTTATCCGATGCACAGTACATGCAGAGACCGCTATTGGTCCTTCGAGTTCTTTCCTGGGTAGAAATGGGGCCTCTCAGAGACCCAAGCTGCATGGGTTCAGGTTCGGATTGAGCTTGGAGTGAGGGTTCCTGTTCCCCAGGACTATTGCATTCAGGCAGAGGCTTGGATGGCAGGTTCCGCGTCTTTTTCTTTTATGCTTTTCTCTCTTGTATCCTGAAATCTATCTGTAAGGATAGAGCTAAGGGGGCCTGATTGGAGGCTAGGCGGGCTGCTCTGGCTAATTCATCCTTGACTTCTTTGCTTAATCCGCGCCTGAACAAGGTAAAACAGGCTTCAGGTGTCCAGTTAGCGTCCTTTGCCAATTGTTTGAAGCGAGTAACATATGTCAACATATCCTGATTTCCCTGCCGGAACTCTAGGAATTTTTCCTGGGCGGAGTACACCTGATCTGGGCAGTCAAACATGGTCTTGAGGGCAGAAACAAATTCATTGTAATTATCAAGTACCGAATCCCCTGCGGAGACCAAAGGAGTAGCCCAGGCCAGTGCGTTGCCGGATAGATGGTAGATCATGAACCCCACCTTAGCTCTGGGGGTAGAGAGGTAGTATGGTTTAAAGGTGAAATGAACCAAACAAGAGTCCAGGAAGGAGCGCAAGGTTTTTGGATTCCCATCATACTTGTCCACAATGCCACCTACCGATGCACTTTCCTGATATGCTGAGTCTCTGGATAAAACAAGCTGTTTTAGGGCGGCATTTTCAGCCTTAAGATTCTGCACTTCAGTAGTGAGTTCCTGCATGCCTCTCATTAGGTCTTGAACGGTAGCCTCCATGACGGAAACAGTTGTAGTTTGTTGGCGTCTCAATCTGTCGGAATCCGAGTCCTCGGATTCGTGACTCACCTGTTGCTTCTTGTGGATTTCTTCTTTGAGTGCGCAGGTTTTTTTCCTGGATGAGCGTGCCTTGTAAAGGTAAGGTCTGGAGTCTTCTGAATCCAGTCTGCTGGGCTTCGGAGAGCGTGTAAGTCTGAGGCTCCCGGTCGCGGAGACGTCGAAGCACGTGTACGTTCAGTTGTTCCAGGGAGAATCCAGGACGAGTCCAGGACGGAACCAGGATAAGGGTACAAGGTAAAAGGGTTCTGAATGAGCACTAGGAAAGAGGGGGAAACCAGGATGGATGGAAGATGGAACCAGGGCTTAGGAGGGAGAAAGAAGGGCTAAACATGAGAACACAACTTGCCGGGCAAAGGCAGGCAAGCAGAGCATTGAGACGCGCGGAAGCGCGGGGGCGTGTCTGTTTTCAAGGGAACATGAGGACCACACTGACTAGACCGCACTGGAACATAATGACGGCCATGTTGAAAGTGAACAGTGTAAGTCTATTGACTGAGGGACCAAGCAGACCAGAAGGGTCAATATCGTCGATACATGACACAAGCAGTACTAAGAAATCTTTTCACTACTGTTCCTTCTCGCAACCCACCTCCAACACCGGGTACTGCTTGCTAGTCTATGCACAGCATGTGATTGTAAGCAGATTAACAAGCATCAGAAGACATGCATTACTTACCGTAATAGCATTTTTGATATTTGTATCTGCTTAGATTCACTTGTGCCCACCCTTCCTCCCCGCTAGGGTGGAAGGAACATAGACGTCTTACTACTTTCATGTACTCACTCACAATAGTCATTAGGGTCCATCATGGCGGAAAAAATGCAGTCGGAGGGACCTCGACGCGGGAGGGATTTCGGGTACACTACACGTCACGTTAGGGATACTGTTACAGACACGCCCAGGTCAACGTCCCCTTTCGAGGTATATTCAGGACATTCCCTCTGGTGAAGGCTCCTGCCCCGGCGTGGGAGTTGAATGCGGTCCTATCCAAACTGATGGGTGCGCCTTTTGAACCCATGCATCAGACATCTTTGAAGTTCCTCTTGAGGTAGACCTCCTTCCTAGTGGCGATCAACTCGGCGAGGGGTATTTGAAAAATCCAGGCTCTATCCTGTAAGCCTCTGTATTTGTCTTTCGACCAATCCAAAGTGGTTCTACAAACTCATATGTCCTTTTTGCCAATGATCCCGACTGACTTTCATCTAAACAAACCTGCTGTAAGATCCTTGCGGTCACTGGATTTGCTGCGTGCTTTGAAATTCTATGTGGCACGCATTAAAGATTTTCAAAAGACTTCTCAGCTTTTCATCAACTGTGGGCCTGTGGGTCATGGGAAGGCCCTATCGAAGGCTTCCATCTCCTGGTGTCTCTCCAGCTGTATCGTGCATTGCCATCAATTGGCCAACAGACCATTGCCAGGCCGACAGAGTCCATTCCATCAGAGCCATCGCTTCAACTACTGCGTTCCTCTCTGGTGTTCCTCTAGTGGATATCTGCATAGCTGCTACGTGGAGCAATGCTCACAACTTCAGAGGATTTTACTGTGTTGACACGAATTCCAGGGAGGAGTCTTGTGTCGGGCAAGCGGTGCTTCGCAACCTGTTTTCTTGTGGTGAGTGTGTTCCAGGGGTATGTTTTATTGCTTCTGGTGAGCCTCACCACATTCCGTGGTTGTGTATATGTACTGCTGTGTAATTGCATTCATAGCATGTGAATTCTTGCAAGACCCCATACTGGAGAAGGATCAAGTTACTTACCTGTAACTCAAGTTCAGCAGCATGGGTCTTGCACAGATTCATATGCAAACCCTCCCTCCTTCCCCTCTGCAGCTCTTCTTGGGTCCTTACTGCCCCTTTACGCGCGACCAAATCTGAAGATGGCCACCAGGGGTGAAGCTAAGGAAGGCGAGTGCCAATGGTTGGGGCAGTATGACCCAAAGTGACAGCAATAGGCTATGCAAGCGACAAAGCAGTTTTTAGCTTAAAGCTAAACTGCTTTACTTTACTGAGGAGTCCCAGCCTGACGACAGGGAATATTCATAGCATGTGAATCCATGCAAGACCCATGCTGGAGAACAAGAGTTACAGGTAAGTAACGTGTTCCTTATTTATGGAATGAGTCCACATACGCTTGATTTAATCACGTGAACCAGCTTAGGGAACAAACCTAAGTTTAATACAAATAATTTGACAGACTGCTTTTCCCATACACAGCTAGTAAGCATTGATGGTTTTCCCTTATAAAATTCAAATGGATGAAGCTGTAAACTTATTTCTGTGGCTTGTGAATATTGAAATTACTCATATACGCAATCTAACGCTTGGGCCAGAGAATAACAAGTAATTTTCCCCAAAGTAAATGTATGTGCCGACAGCGGCGTTTCTGTCATACTATGTCTGTACTACTTCTGCAGGGACCTATAATGCACTTCATTGCATATGCCATCAGATTGTGTTATTATTTTTTTTTTGCCAATGGATAGTCCCAGGAGGCAGAAACTGAAAACGTATTAAAAAAACGTAATGCTGACCGAAAACAAAAGGGCATAACCTCGCAAACTGAGCTCCTAACCGACAAATTTCATACAGCGACACCCAGAAAAAGCATTTTTAGGGACAGGTCATACATGAAAATGGCTGATAGCAATATATGTAAATATGTAAAGTACTTTCGATTAAAGCGCTATATAAAAAGAAAATTATTGTTAATTTGTTTTACACCAATGTACATAGAGAACACTGTTTAAATTCTATCCAGAGTAGTTCCCTGGAGTGGACAGAAACGGAGTCTGTAATCACTGCCTTCAAAGGGACCTTAAGGGGACGACTGTAAGGGGTGCAAAAAGTTTAAGACAAATCTTTAAGAAGTTAAAAACAGCAATGCTGGGCAGCATACGATATGGTGGCAGCAAAGCTGCTTGCATCAGGAGGGTCGCAAATGGGACCCCTACCAGATTGAGTCATCCCAGACTCAAAAATCTGAGGAAACTCGAAAAGTTTAAAAACAGCCACACTCCATCTCTAGAAAGGAGCCACACCATGGTGGCAATTGGCTTTGAGGGACAAAACACCCCAGAAAACAAGAGTGATGTTGGCCAACGTGCAACTCCGATAGATGGCGCTGAAGCCACTAAGGCGGATAAGAACGGGGGTAGGACCCCTACTTAAGAGTGCACAAGCCAGTGGTACTCTTAAAACCATAAACCCTCCATGGACCTCACACCCTTGCTTCTGAAAAAATCGGCGCTAGAAGTTTTGAGGCCAGAAAAGAAAGCATTGCACCAAACATGCGCTTAAAGGAATGGATGGGCACACTCGGAATTGGGGCACAACATACATTGACACCAAAGACTCAAAAAGCACCTTCATTTGTGTCTGTTTTCAAAACCCCATTAGAAACAAGACCATGCACACAGAGTACACGCCAGAGCCATAATCCCTTACAATCCTTTACAATCCCTTACAAACACCTTGCAAAAGTAGGGCCGAGGCAGAATCAGATTTTATTCATAGCCAATTTTCAGAAGAAAAGTTTGAAGCAGAAAAGGAAAAAGGTGAAGATACCCTTCAGTATAATGCCCAAACAGGTTTGTAACAATACAGAGCTTCAGGGTGATTACTCTTCAGGAAATCTTTCCATTTCCCAACAAGGGCGACTGCATGGTATCTCTATGCATGAAAGATGTATACTTGCAGATTTCCATATTCAAGCTATTCAATGTTCGCTATCAATTCAAAATACTTCACTTTGGGATAACCTCGGCACATTTTGTGTTGACAAAAGTAATCGGTGGTAGCTGCACAACTGCGCACACTGCGGCAACATCTTTCCAGAGTTAGATGAATGCCTCATAACAGGGGGTAGTGCTGAGCAATGATTCTGCATAAACAAGAAACAGAAGTACAGTTGGACCATTTAGGTTTTTCAGTAAATATACAAAAATCAAGCTTGGTCTCTTCACAACTGAAAAGGTTATTGGAAGCAAACATGAATACGGAACACAATGTAGCTTATCCGTTGAACGAAAAATTCCAAGCACTTCAAGCCATGATCCCCCTTCGTCAGCAATGCGGGCCAGTGCAAAATTTGATAAAATTATTCGGCATTGTTAAGGCCGTTTTTGTCCAACCTTCTGTTTAGGGTTGGACAACCACTAATCCTTTGGTGAGGCAAAGACAACCCAACAAAAAAGAAAGACAAACCACTCTTAAAGGTAGGTAGAGTGGCAACGAAATCAGCCTGAACTCTCAGGAAGGAGTAGCAGGCTTACACACTGGTGAAATTAGTCCACACACTTACCCATAGAAAATACACCACTATTAAATACTGAAAAATATATGCATTTATTTGGTCAAATTAGTATTTCAGCAAGTAACACACATAGGCCCTCATTAGTAGTTTGGCGGTAAAGCCACTGAATTGACACCAAAATCGTCTATCATTACTGCCACTCAGTTCTGTGGGCTTACCACACAGGGTTACGAGTGGCAGTAAGACAGTGTAAGTCCACAGCACTCCATGGGATTTTGGTCGAATTACCGCAAGTGGTAATTTTTAGGATTTTTGCAGGTAAAAAGCTGGCAGTGAATCCTCCACTTTACCTCCAAACTCGGAATTCATCAGTGTGGTAAAAACAGAGGTAGTTCCGTTATGGACCAAAAAAGTAGCAGTAACAGAATGAGTGCCACTTTTCTACTGCGCCATAGAAATCATAATAAATCCCATGGTATAAAAACGTGTAGTATATTCTAAAATCATCAATAAATGTCACTCTGCTCAGCCCTACACCTCAATGTGGGGCCACTAGCTAAAGATAAGCACACAACATATAGTGACAATGTGGGGGGGCTACAAAAAGGGAACCATAAATTCTAGCTAAGAGTTGGAAGTACCTAGTGCCCACACAAAAACAGTGCATTGCCCCTACAAGAGACAACCTACTACTATATTATGTTGTACGTCGGACGACGAGGAGACCCATGAGGAGCAGCAGGGTGTTGAGGGCTTGGAGGACCAGCCTAAGCCGCAAACGCCTTCTCCTCCATCGCCAGAGTGACCTCATCAACCACCTGGAGATATCTCAGTGGACGTTCTCACTGCTCTCCATACCCTATGTTCGTAGATCCGGACGAGGATGCCTCTTGCGCCAACGGCCCCTCCCGCGGTGCCGGTAACATCAGGGGAACCACCATCCAAGAAGAGGAGAGTTCACCCTCTGCCTCCTTGCCACCCTTTGCCTCCCTCTCCCCCCCGGAGAGATGAGACAGACCCTGACACGTCGACGATGGGCACGGAAGACAACGGCGGATTGGGGGATCTCCCGTCTCCACCCCCCAGATCTTCACCGCTCAACGAGATAGGCTTGTTCCACGCCATGCTCTCCAGGGCCTCGGAGCTATTTCAGCTTGTCCCTGAGGAGAAGAAGAAAGGGGGTTTCCTATACCAGCGCCGCAAGGCGAAGAGGAAGACCATACTTTCGATCCCGCTCTTGGATAACATTTGGGAAGAGTGGTTGTCCCTCATGAAGAACCCTTTCTCAGCCCTGGCGACGAGGGACCGTTATGAGAAGAAATACAGGGTGCCAGACTCTAATCCCAAGTGCTTGCGGCCCCAACCGTCTCCAGACTCTGTGGTTTCAGTGGCAGCCAAGTAGAAATTTTCGGGCTCATCCTCTTCGGTGGCCTCCTCCCCCCGGACAGTGAGGGGAAGAAGTTGGATGCCATGGGGCAGCGACTTCCATCAAGGCCGCCAACGCCCTTGCCATTGTGGCACGTTACGACAGGGTGTTTTGGTTCAAGATCGCTCCCATTCTGCACTTCCTTCCCAACGACAAGATGGCAGAACCTTTGGAGATACTACAGGGAGGCGAGGTGGCATCGGACCGTGCCATTACAGTGGCCATGGACATCGCCGACACAAGGTTCCGCCAAATGAGCAACAGCGTTTGCCTTCGTCGGCGGGGCTGGCTGAGGGCCACAAATTTTCGCCAGGATGTTCAGTCGAAGGTGTTGGATATGCACTTCAACACGGACAATTTGTTCGAGAATACCGTGGATGAGTCTCTTCAGGCCATCAAGGCAGACACTGAGACGGCTCGTGCCTTGGGCACGCTTCAACAGCGACAGCCTTCCTTTCTGACTTCTGGCAGAAAATCCCTATGTCCTTCCAAAGTATTTGGTGGAGCTACTTCATCCTACCATCAACCCTCTCGTTCGTCTGCCCAGGGGACATACAGGGGCCGTGCCAAATCTGGAGGAGGACGTCGTAATCGCCAAGACCCCTGAGGTGGCGCTTCAACGTCAAAACAGGATTGAACCAGACGTGGTGACGGGCCCCCACCCATGCAGCCCGGTGGGATGCCAGCTGGCAAACTTCATCAGCGTGTGGAAGACCATCTCCACCGACGGTTGGGATCTGGACGCTCTCCCCCAAGGACACACCCTGGAGTTTCAACAGAAGTGTCCCAATATACCAACAGTGGCCCGGCATGAAAACCACGTCACTCAGCTTCTGCTGAAGGTGTGGGCCATGCTAAAAAAAGGGTGCGATAGAGCTCGTCCCAAAGAGGCTTTGGGGCTCCGGAGTGTTCTCTTGTTACTTCATCGTCAAAAAGAAGACCAGCGGTTGGAGGTCCATCCTAGACCTCTGCCGTCTGAACAAGAATATCAAGTCACAAAAGTTTCCGTATGGTGACTTTTCAGCACGTGCTAGGACAGCTAGAAGAGGGGGATTTTCTATCGTCGCTGGACTTGGAAGATGCCTATTTTCACATCCCCATACACAAGGGCCACCGCAAGTTCCTGCGCTTCGTGGTTCAGTGGCAACATTACCAGTTCAAAGCCCTCCCCTTCAGATTGAAGTTGGCGCCAAGAGTTTTCACCAAGTGCCTGGCACCGGTGGCGGCGCAGCTTCGTCTACTAGGGATCCACGTGTACCATCACCTGGACGACTGGCTCATCCGGGCAAGTATAAAGGACATTGCTGTCGAACACATGGCGAGGACTGTCCAACTCCTGATGGATCTGGGGTTCTTGGTGAACTATGCAAAGTCCTGCTTGATTCCATTGCAGGACGCGCTGTTTCTGGGAACCCGACACAACACAGTGTCGTGCCTGGCATCTCTGTCGGAGGAAAGGATAGCAGCCCTTTTGGGCAAGGTGCAACGGCTGTTGGCCCTAAAGGTCGCCACAGTGAGATCCATCAAGTCTCTGCTCAGCATGATGTCGCCATGCATTTACCTCATCCGACTATGCAGGCTGAGGATGCGTCCACTACAGGAGTTCGTCGACGGACGTCAGATACAAGTGGCGGGAAGCTCCCAGGACAAGATCAAGCTCGGCAAGAGCTTCCGTCCAGCGATACGATGGTGGGGAGTCCGCTCACATCTGTCTGGAAGTGCAGATTTCCAGACCCCACCATACCAGGAGACGGTCACAACGGATGCCTCACTGGAAGGTTGGGGTGCTCATACCGGAAGTCTTCACGCAAGAGGCCTGTGGCTGCCGGAGGAGAAGACGTTGAACATCAACGTGCTGGAGCTGCAAGCAGTGTTTTGGGCCCTCAAGTCCTTCCTGCCTTCCCTCAAGGGCCAGGTGGTGCGCGTCTTCACAAACAATACTACCACAATGTTTTACATCAGGAAGCAGGGGGGCACCAGAACCCCAGCGCTCTCCAAAGAGGCGCAGGACCTATGGCACTGGGCCATAACCCAGAGGATGTTTCTCATCCCGTTTCATCTGGCAGGAGTGAAGAACACCATCGCCAACTCTCTCAGCAGCGAGCTGCGCTCTTGCCACGAGTGAGAACTTTGGTAGCACCAAGTGGATCACCTGTTTCGCAGATGGGCAATCCCCAGATCAATCTGTTTGCGACAGTGACGAACACCAACTGCCAGAGGTTCGCCAGCAGGTTTCCCAAACCGGGGAGCATGGCGGATGCATTCTCTTTCCCCTGGGACTGCCTGTTTCTGTATGTGTTCCCTCTGTTGCCGTTGCTTCTTCGATTAGTCAATCAACTCAGGCGGTCCCGGTGCATGATGACACTCGTTGCACTGGCGTGGTCGAGACAGATATGGTACCCGGACGTTCTGGACATGTCAGCTGCCCCTCCAGTCAAGTTTCCGGCAGTCGCAGATCTTCTCGACAGGGAAGGAGGCACAATTCTGCACCACGACCCAGTATCGCTGAACTTGAAGGCCTGGCTCCTTCAGCACTAGAGTTTGGGGGCTGCGATCTCCCAGCGGATTGTAAGGAGGTGCTTGCCAAGGCCAGAGCTTCATCTACTCTTAAATGCTACGGGCACAAGTGGAAGAGGTTCGCCGTTTGGTGCCGTACTCAGAAGATCGACTCTCTACGAGTAACCGCTCCGAGGACTGGTCCATGCTTCCATTAAGGAGCATCTGGCGGCTATCTCCCGCTATACCAGATCTCCAAGACGATCATCCTTATCGTTGCATCGATTGGTCAAGGAGTCGATGGAAGGACTAGCCTATGCATTCGGCACTACTGACATTTTTGTCGTGGAAAACAGCTTTTCTTGTGGCCATCACCTCCACACGACGAGTGGGAGAGATCCAGGCCCTCTCTTGTAAACCACCTTGTTTGACATTCCACGAGAGGGTACTGCTACAGACGCACTCCTCCTTCATGTCCACGGTGTCATCGGACTTTCATCTAAACGAGCCGTTGTTGTTACCTGTTTTCTTCCCAACGCCTTCGCCGGCGGCTGAGAGGACTTTGCACTCGCTGGATGTGGCTAGTGCGCTGAAGTTCTATGTACCGCACAAAGAGTTTCCGGAAGAAGTCGCAACTTTTTGTGAAATTTGGCCCTGTGAACTATGGGAAGGCCCTCTCCAAGGCTTCCATTTCCAGGTGGCTCTCCGGCTGCATCACCCATTGTGATTGGTTGGCAAACCGACTGTTGCCTGGCCGTCCGAGAGCCCATTCGACAAGAGCAATCGCTGCAACGACGGCATTCCTGTCTGGTGTGCCCCTGTTTGACATCTGTAGGGCTGCTACGTGGAGGTCAACGCACACCTTCACGAAGTTCTACTGCATCGACAGGGATTCCAGGGAGGAGTCCAGTGTCAGCCAGGCAGTGCTGCGCAACCTGTTCGCTTGAAGTTGAGCCTGGTGTGGAGGTAAGATATGCTTAATGTTGGGATGCTTAATGTTGAGCCTTGCCACCTCCCGTGGTTGTGCATGTGTGTACTGCTATGTTTTCTTTATTCATGAGCCTGTGAATCCATGCCAGATACCATGCCGGAGAAGGAACAAGTTACTTACCTGTAACTGTTGTTCTCCAGCATAGGTATGGCGTGGATTTACATGTGAACCCTCCCGCCTACCCCTCTGCAGCTCTTCTCTTGGTCCTACTGCCACTTTACTTGCTACCAAATCTGAAGATGGCTGCCAGAGGAGTGGCTTAGGTAGAGGGCAGTCATTGGCTGGAGGTAGTATGACCCAGAGACCAGTGATTGGTTGTTAGGAGAAAGACAGTTCAGAAGTGAAACTGAAACAGAATTTTTCTTTACCGAGGATTCCCTGCCTGATGACGGGGAACATTCATGAGCATGTGAATCCATGCCAGACCCATGCTGGAGAACAACAGTTACAGGTAAGTAACTTGTTCCTTTTTGGAACCAAGCACAGTACCATGGCGGCTGGCGCTTCTCCCCACCTTGATTATTAACGTGGGAGGGGCCCGGGTATCTCCGACACACAATGCAGGATTCTTCAGCCTGGTTTACTGGTTTGCGCCTTCTATTCTCGAGGTCTCTGGAAGGTAACGGTTTCTTGTTGAAAAGGTCAAGCAAACTTACCTCCTTGCGATCCCCTTCTGTGTTGCCGTCTTTCCTCTCGTTCAGCTGCCATCTCAAAACTGCTGTTTTGAGGGGATTGGGTCCTCTGACGTATTCCATATCTATGACATGTAATCACCAGAGCTGTGCTGCTTCAGAAAATCTTCGGCGTCTACGTCCTGCGTCAATGGCGTCGATACGCCGCCCTCAAGGACCTCCTCCAACGGCCGACGTCACTGGATGTTACAAGTAGGATGCACGACACCTGTAGCCTCAGTTCCGTTTTTTTCCGCGAACGTGTTCGCTTCGGAGATCTCTGCGCTCCTCGACTCTTTGGAGTTTCTGTTCTTTCTCGGTTCTTTCGAACCTGATCGTATTGTGAAGTATATTCTTCGTGAAGATGTCTACCTCGTCTTCCACCCCGCGTCCGGGCTTTAAGAAGTGTGGGGACTGTGGGTCCAAGATGTTGGTGACGGACTCGCACAACGTCTGCCTCTGGTGCCTCGGGAAGGCCCATGACACGGATGACTGTCGACTGCCAGTCGCTCACGTCAATGCCTTGTAGGAGTGCAAGAAGAAGTTGTCGGTAGGTAAGGTGTCCAAGCCACGGAAGTCGAGGTCTGCAGGGCTTTCGACAGACGATTCGAGGGGCGACTCTCCGCATTGTCGTCGGAAGTCCAGTGGGTCTCGGTCCTGGAGTCGGTTCCGCCACTCCTCTGCCTCTTTGAGGCACTCCCGGAAGCGCCGTCATCGGTCGCCTTCCCCGTCCTCATCCGAGGACTCCGCCCGTCGGCGGGTGGCTTATCCCACCAAGCATGCGACACCGGAGAAATGGGCTTCCTTTGGGAAGAAAATGTTAGCGATTCTCGAATCGCAGGGCACTGGTCCGTCCGCGCCTCTGAGTGGGGTCGGTCGTGATCGGTCGAGAGACACTGCTCGCACGCCTTCGGGCTCGGGTGGTCAGCACGATTCACGGGAGAGGTCCCGCTCGGACAAGGGGAATCGTTCTCGTCATGCCCGGTCCAGGTCATGGTCCTCGACGCGCTCGAGACCGTGTGCACCTGTGGTGTGTTCGAGGAAGATGTCGACGCCAGTGGCGCTGAGGTCGTCGACGGACTCTTTGGAGGCCCTGCCTCCGAAGAATTTGTCGACGCCATCGGCGCCCAGGCTGTCGAGGGACACGCTTGGGGCTCCGGCCTCGAGGCCTGTGTCGACGCCATCTATGCTGTCGGCGCCGCATTCTGCGTCGACGCCGATTCACTCAATGCCTTTCGAGGCTGTTTCGACAGGGGTACCCTGAGGCTCGGTGGAACCCCCTAGAAAGGCTCTGGCCAAGGTCAAGCATGGCTTTGTTCCACATTCTGTGCCTTCTTACCGCCATCTTGAGTTTATTACGGAGGTGGATGAGGGCTCTGATGATGGCATGGTTCCTGATATGGTGCCAGACGAGATTCTCTTGGGCCATAGCCAGATTGAGGACCTGCGGCAGTCCCCGCACGATGCCAGTGGGCTGGACACTTCTCCGAAGGTGGAGTTTTGTAGGGCTGAGCCTGGCACTCATGCTGACTCCTCGTACCGGCGCCTTATGTCTAGGATCACCGAGTACTTGGGATGGTCTGCTCCCCCAGGGGATTTTCTTCAGGAACCTTACGGATATCCTCGACCAAGGTCCACCAACTGACCCGGTACTGCCGTTCCATATGGCTTTACAGAGGATGGTGCCGGCGGCTTGGACTTCTCCGGAGAGTCTCCCGGCAGTGGGCAATTCTTTGCCGCGAAAATACCGCCCAGCCAGTAGCGACCCCTGCTACTTGACCAAGCACCCCACTCCGGAGAGTTTGGTGGTGCAGGCGGCTACGGCCCCGGCAAAGCAGGCGTCGTATCCTACCATCCCTCCTGATAGGGACGACAAGCGTTTTGACGGCTGGACGAAGAAAGTGTTTTCTTTAGGGGGTATGGCGCTTCAGACGGCCAACTCTGTATGTGCCTTGTCACGTTTCACGCACACTCTGTGGAACTGTGTTTCCCTAGCGGCTGAACATATTCCCGAAGGGGACGAACGGGATGGTTTCCTTGCCATGGTTCAGGATGGCAAAGATGCCGTGTGTGAGGCCGTTCAGTCGGGTTTGAACATGGCAGATTGCGTCAGCCGGTCCATGGCGGCGAGCAGCGTGATACGGAGGTTTGCGTGGTTGAGGAAGTCGGGGTTTGCTCCTGATGTGCAGGCCCGGCTCCTCAACATGCCCATTGACAGGAAACATCTTTTTGGCAGCAAGGCTGACGAGAGCCTTGAGAGGTTGCAGACCTCCAAAGCTGCAGCGAAGTCGTTGGGCGCTGCAGTTCGCCAACCTCTGCCTTTTCGTCCTAGGGGACAGCAATGGAGGAGAGGTTCCTTTCGTTATTACTCATACTTTGGTAAAGAGAGAGGAGCTGCCAGTCAAAGGGGCCACCGTAGAAGTGCCAGAGGTGGAAAACAAGGTACTCGAGGTGCCAAGGTTGCTCGGGCTGTTGCCTCTTTGCCCTCAGGCAACGCCGCAGCCGCTTCAGCTCAGTCATGAGGTCATGTCCCATGGTTCGCCGGTTGGGGAAAGGCTGGCGCAGCATCTTGCAGAGTGGCGCGCCATTACTTCAGATGTGTGGGTTCTGGAGATCATAACCCACGGCTACTGTCTTCCTTTCCGGCAGAGGCCTCAAGACAATCCACCGGGGAATCTCTCTTTGAAGAGTCCGGATCCACTCCTTGCGCAGGAAATTCAATCCCTGCTGGAGAAAGGCGCCATAGAACTGGTGCCTGTAGCGGAGAGGAACAAGGGAAGGTATTTGTTTTATTTTTTGATTTCCAAGAAAGACGGGGGTTTGAGACCCATCATGGACTTGCGCGGTTTGAACAAACTCCTCAGGAAGGACAAGTTCAAGATGGTTACTCTCTCTCAAGTCCTCCAGGCCCTTCAACTTCAGGGCAGGTTGGTGTCTCTCGACCTCAAGGACGCTTATTTTCATATGCCGATACATCCAAAGCACAAGAAGTACCTGAGGTTCGCGGTTGGCGACTCGCACTTTCAGTTTCGGGTCCTGCCGTTCGGATTGACCTCCGCCCGAGGGTCTTCCCCAAGCTCATGGTAGTGGTGGCAGCGCACCTCAGGAAAGGGGGGATTCACGTCTACCCCTACCTGGACGATTGGTTGATCAGGGCGCGCTCTCCCGAGCAAGTCCTGAATCATCTGTCCGTCACCTGCCACTCCCTCCACAAGCTGGGCTTCTCCCTCAACTTAAAGAAGTCCCATTTGACATCAACTCAGAGGCTCCAGTACATCGGAGCTGTGCTCGACACGTCCCTGGGGCAGTGTTTTCCTCCCCAGGTGAGGGCTCATCACATTCAGCAGATGGTGCACAAGTTTCAGCTTGCCCAGAGTCTCCCAGCTCGAGTTCTTGAGATTGCTCGGCCTCATGGCATCCTGCATTCTTCTGGTTCCAGAGGCCAGGTTGCGGATGAGATCTTTGCAATGGGCACTCAAGCTCCAGTGGTCTCAGTCCTCCGGCAGGTTCTCGGACCCTGTTCAGGTGCTGCCCTCGGTCGCCCAGGACCTTCTGTGGTGGGCTGTCGAAGACAATCCGATGAAGGGGGCTCCATTTTGGCTACCCTGGCCAGAGGCGACGATCGTGACGGTCCAGACTCCATATCAATCTGTTGGAGCTGAGGGCCGTCAGGCTAGCCCTGAAGGCCTTTCTGCCGACTGTGCGAGGGAAGAATGTCCTGATCCTGACGGACAACATGGTGGCCATGCACTACCTCAACAAAAAGGGGGGGGGCAGGGTCACTTCCTCTGTGCAGGGAGGCGATGCAGCTCTGGTTCTGGGCAATCCAGCAGGAAGTTTCGATCTCGGCAGTTCATCTGGCCGGAGACAAAAACGAGAAGGCGGACACTTTGAGCAGGCAGAGCGCGATCTCTCACGAGTTTCTCCTGGAGATCTTTGCCTTTTGGGGGACCCCTCAAGTGGATCTCTTCGCCTCCAGTGTCAACCGGAAGTGTGAGAGGTTCTGCTCGTGGGAATTTCCTCCAAAAGGAGCCTTAGGAGACGCGTTTGTGGTGGAGTGGTCATGCCCCCTGCTGTACGCGTTTCCTCCAGTCCCCGTCATCCCGCAAGTACTGAGGAGGTTACGGAGGTTCGGTTCCCGGATGATCCTCATTGCTCCGGCATGGACCCAGAGGACGTGGTACTCGGACCTTGGATTGGGACCTCCCTGAAGACGTGATGGAGGTGTTGCTCTCGGCCAGACGGTCTGCAACAAAGTCCCTGTACCATTGCCATAAGTTCTGCGACTGGTGCAAGGTTAAGAATGTGGATCCTTTTGCATATGACATTCCCATGGTTCTGTCTTTTTTGCTTTCTTTGGCCCACGGGCTTGCAAGAGGGTACCGTTAAAGGTTACCTGGCGGCGCTGTCCATATTACAGCGCTCGTCTGAAGAGTGTTCCTATTTTAAAATTCCTTTAATTGCTCAGTTTCTGAAGGGGCTCACTAATGTGTTCCCTCCGTCACCTTTCCAGGTGCCCGGTTGGGATTTGAACCTTGTTCTCAAGTTTCTGATGGGTGCTCCGTTTGAGCCTTTGCATTCATGCCCTTTGAGACTGTTAACTCTTAAAACAGTATTTTTGGTTGCTGTCACTTCCGCTCGCAGAGTGAGTGAGTTACAGGCACTTTCAGTTAAGCCACCCTTCACTGTGTTTCATAAGGACAGGGTTGTCCTTAGAGTTCGTCCTTCCTTTCTTCCGAAGGTGGTGTCGGAATTTCATTTAGGCCAGAAGGTTGTTCTTCCGGCGTTTTATCCTCCTCCACATCCTGGTAAGGAAGAGGAGAGGCTCCATAGGCTTGATCCTAGGAGAGCGTTAAGCTTTTATATTTCACGCATGTCCCGGGTCAGAGTGGACGATCAACTCTTCATTGGTTACGCTGGAAAGCTTTTGGGACAAGCTCTGGCGAAAACAGACTTTGTCTTGCTGGATTATTTTGGCTATCTCTGAGAGTTACCGCTTGGCGGGTAGGGACACACCGGTCGGCTTGCAGGCCCATTCTACCAGGGGTATGGCTGCCTCTACTGCCCTACAGAGGGGTGTTCCTATTCATAACATCTGTGATGCAGCTGCCGAGGCTTCGGTACATACTTTTGTACGTCACTAATCCCTCGATTCCACCCGTGGGCAGGATCTGGCCTTTGGCAAGGCGGTCCTTTACTCCGCTATTTGATTGGGCATTCTAAATTTCTGTTTCATAAATTACTGTTTCATAAATTCTTTTCCCACCTCCTTGCATTGGTACTGCTTTGGGAGTCTGTCAGTCTGTCATAGATATGGAATACGTCGGAGGACCCAATCCCCTCGAAGAACAAGTTACTCTCTTACCTGTTAACGTTCTTTCGATGGGATGGTCCGACGACGTATTCCATATCGCTCCCTCCCTGACTTCCCCGCTACAGAATTTCTTATGCGATTGCAGCTTACGTTTCCGCAAGGCTTTGTGTATCAGACTGGCAGAAGACTGGTGCCACACGTTCTGGGAAAAAACTACAACTGAGGCTACAGGCGTCGTGCGTCCTACTTATAACATCCAGTGATGTCGGCCGTCGGAGGAGGTCCTCGAGGGCAGCGTATCGACGTCATCGACGCAGGACGCAGACGCCGAAGATTTTCCGAAGCAGCACAGCTGTGGTGATTACATGTCATAGATATGGAATACGTTGTCGGACCATCCCATCGAAAGAACGTTACCAGGTAAGAGTAAATTGTTCTTCCTTGTGTGCTTTGCCTCGCTCAGTTTGCTCTCATGCTCTGCCTTTTTTCCGTGGGGGAAGCTTAATGGAGGTCAGGTGTGAGTGATGGTCAGTAATTGCATGACCTCGTTTGACCATTGTATTGGGACATGTTAGGTATACTGCTTGCGTGTTAGTCTGTTTTCTCTCATATCAGGCTGTCCATGAGAAAGTGTTTGTGTTGTAAAAGGGGGCTGGGGTGGAGTTCCTAAATATCCTACCTGGTAGGATGGGGTAAACATGTTACAGGGAAGGGGATACTGCGTCTCACTATCCAGTTTCCCCCTCACCAAAGACCCCTCACCCAGGTGATCTTCCCGCACTGGTCTACTCACAGGAACTGGATTCAAAAGCGATGGCTGTGTCCTGGCCCCCTGGATGACAGTTCCCCAGGGACTAGTGGGTGAGACACCTTATGGTTTCTCACATGCCCTTCCCCTATGTGATGTAGCCGCATCTGTTTCACAGGGAAACCGAGAAAGGAAATCAACGTTCCCCTGGTCTTTACCTCTTCTGCTCCACAGTGAAACAGTAAGGTTTCAGGTCTAGGAACCATCGCATTTCTCGAGGGTTAGAGTCCTTTTGTTGGCTTATCCACACTAATGGAGAATGATCTGTGACGAGTGTGAACTTACTTCCTAGGAGATAGTATCTTAGATGGATAATGGCTCATTTGATGGCAAGGGCCTCTAATTCTAACGCTAAGTAATTTTTTTCATGTGGGAAGAGTTTTTTCGACTAGTGAATAGGATAGGGTGTTCGAATCCATCGCAAAGTTGGGACAAAACTGCTCCTAACCCTGTAAGAGAGGTGTCAGTTTGTAACACAAACTCTTCCGAAAAATCTACTACCATTAGGATCCGGTTCTGGCACAGGGTTTGTTTTAAGCTGTTGTAACATACATCATCCTCGTCAGCCCAATGATTCTTCTGGGATTCAGCGTTCTTTAATTTGTCTGTCAACCTAGCTGTTCTGTCCCTGAAATTAGGGACAAACCGAATAACCCTAAGACTGCTCTGAGGTCTCTCTTGGTCTCAGGCGTGGGGTTATCTAGGACGGCTTTAACTTTTTTTTCGTTGAGACTGGACACAGCAATTTCCTTCAAAGAAGCCAAGGTATTTTACGACTGATTGAGCCACCTTACATTTGGATGGACTGGCAGTTAAGGCGGCTTCTCTTAGGGCTCTCAGAGATGGAAAAGATGGTCTTCCGAGTCTTACTATAAATGACTGTCATCAAATAGGCCCCACAGAAATCAGAGTTGGGCTATAATACTCTTCCATAAGCCACTGTAAAGTGGCAGGGGCACAGTGTAGGCTAAACGGGAGGACTTTGAAATGGAATAGTCTGATGGGCGTCGAGAAATCTGTCTTTTCCTTATCAGGTCCATGTACTGGGACCTGCCAGTACCCTTTGGTTAAGTCTAGGGTTGATAGGAAGGTGGCTCATCCAGCATGGGGTCTGGCATGGATTCACATGCTCATGAATATTCCCCGTCGTCAGGCCGGCAATACTCGGTAAAAGAAAAAACAGTTTAATTTACAAACTGTACTTCTCCTCTAAAACAATCACTGAGCTCTGGGTCATTCTGCCCCCAGCCAATGACTGCCCTCTCGCTAAGCCCCTCCACTGGCATCCATCTTCAGATTTTTTGCGCACATTCCAATGTTTAGTAAAAAGTTAGATTTTTGTCAAACAGAGTCTGTGTGTTCTTTCTCTATATCAGCCGACAATCAGGAATCTGTTTGTCAGTGAATTTTAATGCCCCTCAAGTGCAAGAATTGTTGAAATTTCATCGAAGATTCCAGAAGGCCATCAGGCCTGCTCCACACTCCAAACCATGTCGGAGGAGAAGAAGAAAGGAAGCTCCCTTTTCAAGCCCTGTTCCAGCTGCGGGCTGCGGAATCTGTTTGTAGAGGACAAACACCTCCATTGCCTCTTCTGTCTCTATCCGGATCACAGGGAAGTGGATTGCGGAGATCTGCCTTGGGTTCTCTAAGCAAACCGTGAAGGATTGTCACATTAGGCTGGCGCTGTGGCTCAGCGCTAAGGCCTCTGCAGGAGAATGCCTCACCCAGGATCGGCTGGTCCATAGAGCGGACTTCTAAGTCCTTTGAGGGCACTCCATCCGTGGGGGCCCAAGACAAGGCCAGGCACCGCAAGTCCATTTCCGTCGGTGCACTGCGCAAGCGGGTCCCGTGACGGGCATATCACGCTCCTCTTCACCATCTGCTTCCATCTCCAGCCATCGCTCCAGCTCCTCCTCAAAGAGGAAATCGGCTAACCCGCAAAGCTGCAGGAAAAGCCAGAGAAGAGGAAGGCGCAGGAAAAGACGACCGACCTGCCTCAGAAGGCCCAGGCGGCTCTGGTCAAGTCGTTGTCGACATTAGAGTTGGTGGCAGCCACCCTCTCTGCAGTGCCCAGAGTATCCCTGCCCCCGACACGAGAGGCATCGGCCAAGCTGGTGGAGAGGACACCAGAGAAGAGGATGCCATCTCTGAGCCTGAACCCGATTCTCCTTGATGCAAAAAAAGGGGGGGGAGAGGACCAGGCGTCATTACACATGATCAAGAAGAACGTGGGGGACAATAACGCCAATGGCGAAAATCCCGATGGGGACGACGACGGAGGTGACAACGGCATACCTGCCAGCTTCGACGGCTTGGGGCCCAGTAAGCCTACTGCCCAACCCCTCCGAGGGATGTATTGCTGGACATCCTTTCGACACTGCACACCCTGGCGTCGGAGATTCAGAAACCGATGCTGGCGACACCGCCGGCTCCGATTGCCCACGGACCAACCTCTGGTGAAAAAGAGGAAGCAGCACTCTATGCCGCCGCATCAACCGCCACATGTGTCTCCCCACCCCCGAGACAGAGGGACGGACACAGCGACTACAGACACAGATGTCCAAATGGCCACGGGGGGCCATTCACCGCAGCCAATGCCTTTTCCCCGGATGAGGTGGGGTTGTTCCATGCCAGAGCATCGGAACTATTCCAATTGACTTCAGAGGAGACCATGAAGGAAGGTTTCCTATATCAACGACGCAAGGCCAAGAGGAAGGCCATCTTGGCGGTGCCTCTCCTGGACGATGTTTGGGAGGAAGGCCTGGCTTTGATGAGAAGCCCAGACACGGCCCGGCCAAAAGAGATCAGCTGGAGAAACCATACTGGGTGCCAAGTGCCTACGTTCACAGCCTTCCCTGGATTCAGTGGTCTCAGCGGCAGCAAGGAAGAAGTCTTCTAACCCCTTGTCTTCATCCTCTGTCCCTCCGGATAGCGAGGGGATGAAGTTGGATGCCATGGGAAGGAAAGTAATCTACTCGGCCCTGTCAACAGTCAAGGCGGCCAAAGCCCTTGCAATCCTGGCCAGATAAGACAGGTAGCTGTAGTATAAGATGTCCCCACTGCTGGAGTTCCTATCTGATGACAAGCGGGTCGAGGCACTTTGCATCCTCCAGGAGGGGGAGGTGGCATCGTATCATGCCATCACGGTGGCCCTAGACGTCGCGGACACAGGGTTCTGACAGATGGGGAATGGTGTCTGCCTCTGTCGTCGTGGCTGGCTGAAAGCCACCAATGTTCGTCAGGAAGTCCAGCCGAGGGTTCTGGACAAGCCCCTCAACAGAGATAACCTCTTTGGGAAAGCCACTGACGAGTCGTTGCATGCCAGTAAGACTGACACTGAGAGGACTCGTGTCTTGGGCACTTTTCAACACTGCCCGTCCTTTCGTGCCTCCGGTGGGAAGTCTGGCAGATCATCGAAGGGTTTCAGCAGAGGGTCCTCTTCCTACCGTCAACCCACCCGGTCCATGACCCAGGAGGCCTAAAGAGGCAGTTCCAAGGCTTTCAGTGGAGGTGGCTGACGCTGTTGCTCGCAAGACGGCACACAGGCCCCAAAGCAAGATTGAACCGGGCAGGACGTCGGGCCCCCACCCATGCATGGCCAGGCCGGCTGGCGGGCTTCGTTGGCGAGTGGAAGAAGATCTCCACTGAGCGATGGGTACTTGACGCTCCCGCCCACAGACATACTCTAAAGTTCCAGCAGAAGTGTCCGCGGATACCTCCGGTGGCCCGGCAGGATCAGCACATCCCTCAGCTCCTGCAGGAAGTACCGGCCATGATAAGAAAAGGGGTGATAGAGCTGGTTCCAAAGCGACTCCGGGGCTCCGGAGTGTACTCCAGATAATTCTTGGTAAAGAAGAAGACTGGGGGCTTGAGGCCCATTCTAGACCTTGTTAGGCAGAAACCTGTGCAGTTCCCTTAGGGACCACTGCAAAAAGTTTAAGACCACAGGTGTTGGCAGTAAACCCAATTGGTAGCAGTCCGCACCACCCAGATTTACCCGGTAGCTGTGGCTGAGCAGTCAGACTTCCCTCAAGAAGAGTTAGGCAGTATATAGAGTATACACATTAGGTACAAAAATACAGTAGCACAAGCAAACACTGACCAGAGCTTGGGTATAAAAGTATATAATTATTTATTTAAAAACACACTTGTAAAAATACACTGGCACAAATATTTCAAGCAAGTTCAAACAGTCACTAGAAATATATACACCTCCCTGATTAATTATTCGACAAGTCTTAGGAAAAGAACACTTATTATCAATACAGAGGTGAGCGCTTAACCAAGATGGCACTCCAGTCATTATTTAAAAAGGGAGGGAAAAGGCCGAATTAGGAAAGCACACATTACCAACACTTTTAAAAGAACCATAGCCAGTCAAGAAAGGCAGAGTCTACTGTAGAGAAAGAAAGTTCATAGGCCAGGCCCACTCTTGGAGAGAGCAAGGCGGAATGTGCCCAATATCACACAGCTGAAGTACACTTTAAAAGTCTTTGCAGATAGTTCTAAAAGGAGTTGGATCAGTTCCGGAAAGTTAGTTAATAGGTCCCAGGTCACCCCAGGATAGAGAGTCAAGGATTTACGGGACACCTTCAACAGTCTGTTGCAAGGGAGACCAGGCGGGACACAGTACCTGAAATGGTGAGAAAGCTCCAGCGGGGGCAGTTGTTCCTGGTAGCGGGTGCAAGTCGGTGCTTCGTCCAGGGGAAGAGAAGATCTCGACGTGGAGGAAAGCTCGAGGTCGTTGCACTGCCAGGGAAGAAACCAGCCGCGGAGTTTCCCGGTTAAAGGTACTACCCTTTTATTCCCGGTAGTGGTGAAGCGTGGCTATTCGGCCGCCGGGGTGCTTGGCACAGGCGATTCGACCACGAGACGATCCAGGAAGGCGAAAAAGAGGGCGAACTGGTTAACCCCACCAGTTCAAAGGAAGAAGACTCTCCAGGAAGAAGATCTTATCTCTGTCGTTGGGAAGTGGTGAGTCTGTTCAGCAGGGCTCCACCGGTGGTGTCGTCGTTGCAGGTTGGCTCAGCTTCTCCCTCTTCGGATTCTTTAGGTCCTGTGGCGACTTCTGAAGTTCCAGTCCCCAAAGCCCTGCTTTTATGCAGAAACCCCCCATTCATCAGTCCTAGCTGTCACTCAAACATGCAAAGTGGTGAGCCAGGCGGCTCACCACTGGGCCAATCACACAAGAGTGCGACTTGAGTTGCCGAGTAACTCAGTCCAGGGTGCCTATTCCCCCCTCCCACACATCCTGTAGACCCCGACAGAGTGGCACCACTTTTGGAGGCTTCTGTGCAGAAGCCCGCCAAAAAGTGGAACAAAGGGCTCGACTTGGGTTGTAGTTACAGAGGCGAACACAAATGCCATTTTAAAACCGAGTCCTAAGACCCAACCGGCGAATAAATATTAAATAAATAACCCAGCGGTATCTTTAACATTGCACCAAAAAAGTGGTGTGTTTAAAATGAATGGGAAAATCCCATAGGAAATATTCCGGTGGAATATTTCGCGTGGTAACCGCCACCAGTCAGAAACTCGACGAGGGGGGACTGCACAGTGCCCCCTCGAAAAACAGACCCAGGGGCAATCTAATTACCCCTACCAGTACTTCCACAATATGATGGTTTGTACTGGTTCTGTTCACAATTTAAGACTAGTAAAGTCAATGGTGACTTTACATGCCCTGGGAGACAGTAGTCAGTCCCAGGGTATGGAGTCTATGTTTGGGGGTCACTATGACACCCCTGTGTTACTGCACTGAGGGTGCTGTGTAACACATCCCAAAAACACATGAAGCCCTATGGAGTAAAAGACCCCATAGCCCATAAAACACATTACAAAGTCAAAGGACATTCTCAAATAATGCCCAAGAGTGGGAGAAAAAGAGTCTCACTCTTGGCAGGAGAAAAAAATAAACCCCAAAAATCCAGCAAAGCTGCTGGGGGACTCACTAGGTTTGGGAAATTAGCCTATACAGAGAATTCTCCTTAACAGACCTCCAGCGTCTCAACAAATAGCTGAAGTCCCAAAAATTCAGGATGATCACGTTGCAGCACGTGCTCTGCCAATTGGATGAAGGAGACTTCTTGACGTTGCTGGATCTCGAGGATGCATACTTCCCCATACACGAGAAGCATCGGAAGTTCCTGCACTTCGTAGTACAGGGAAGGCACTACCAGTTCAAGGCCCTCCCCTTCGGACTGAAGTCGGCGGCCAGGGTGTTTACAAAGTGCCTGGCACCAGTGGTGGCCCATCTGTGTCTACTGGGGATACATGTGTACCCGTACCTTGACGACTGGGTCATCTGGGCCGAGTCAAGGGAAGAAGCCATCGAACACACAGAGAGGACCGTCTGGCTACTGACTGATCTGGGGTTCTCCATCAACTATCTAAAGTCCTGCTTGATACCATCACAGAACTTGTGGGGGCCAGGCTCAACACGGTCTGCTGCCTGACAGCCCCCTCAGAAGAGAGGATAACAGCCATGCTGGGCAAGGTGCAACGGATGTTGGCTCTGAAGACCGCCATAGTGCGGACCATCAAGTCGCTGCTCAGCATGATGCCATTGTGCTTTTATCTGATCTGGCTGTGCAGGTTGCGGATGGGACCCCTTCAGGAATTTCTGGACGCTCGGTGGATCCAGGTGTCCATAAGCTTCGTAGACAAGATTTCTCTCGGCGAGGAGTTCCGTCAAGCGATAAGGTGGTGCGGCGTGTGCTCCAACATCACCGGGGGCACTGGTTTCCAGAGCCCCCTTTAGCAGGAGACGGTCACCACAGACGATTCCCTGGAGGGCTGGGTAGCCCACACCGGATGTCTCCAAGCCAGAGGCCTGTGGCTGCCGGAGGAGAGGGATCTCCACATCAATGTCCTGGAGCTGCGGGCAATGTTCTGGCCCTCAAGTCGTTCCTTCCGTCCCTCTAAAGCAAAGTGGTGAGGGTCTTCACGGACAATACCACCACAATGTTCTACATCAGGAAGCAGGGAGGCACCAGGTCCCCCGCGCTTTCCAGAAAGGTGCAGAACATGTGGCACTGGGCCTTTGCCAAAGAGTTGTTCCCCATCCCTTTTCACCTGGCGGGAGTCAAGAACACCATTGCCGACTCCCTCAGCAGGGAGCGGCACTCCTGCCACAAGTGGGAACGTCGACAGGATCAAGTGAACCGCCTCTTCCTCAAATGGGGCAGACCCCAGATTGATCTGTTTGCGACACTGTTTGTGACATTGGCAAATTCCACCAGATGACATATCATTTCTTGAACACTTTTCTTGAGGATAACATTGTTTCCCACACTCTTTGTACTTAGAAGTACGGATTGTCAATATGTTTATAAGTATAGGCCCTTTTATTTTGACACTCGACTAGAACTGCGTTATTATTATTTGATGGTCTTACCTTGCTCCCAACTTTTAGATTTAGGATTAGATAGGTGTTTTTCAAACCCAATTGAAGTTTAATAAACACCCTTGAACTGTGATCACATGTATCTGTCTTACTGTTTGATACCATGTCTTCCTTACATATGGTGTCAGAAGTGGGAGGCGACTCAATTGAGACAAATTGGGGAACCCTAAAATTCCAGAAGTTTATTCATAGAGCCTGCGATGCCTCTATCGCCACAAAAGAACCCATAGGCTTGGATATCTGTACCAGCAGAGAGGTTACTATCCCTCCAGGTAAAAGAGGGATGATTCCCACAGACTAAGTCCTAATACCTCCTCCTGGGTGGTATATAAGATTGGGTCCCAAATATGGCCTGGCATGGAAGTTCGGTCTGGATGTCCTAGCAGGCGTCATAGATAACGACTTCCAGGTAGACAAAGATGAAACTCCATTTGAAGTACATCGTGGGGACAAAATTGCACAGGGAATTCTTGAAAGGGTTCTATTTCCCCGTTTTGTAGAAAGTGAACCAGAAGAAACTGAAAGTTATCTTAGGCTTTGGGGAAACTGGTGAACCATCTACCACTGAGGCAAAAAGGGAAGAAGAACCTACCATCCTTCCTGACCTAGCCATCGCCCTGCGAAATGATCCAGCACTTACAAAGGATTTCTTGCAGGTGATTCCTGAAGGAGAAGGATTAGAGAAAGGAAGTCCCTTTTTCTTCCTAAGTCAAGGATACTGCATAGAAAGGAAACCCCCAGAGAAAGCCTAAGAAAAAACTGAGTGAGTAATCCCCAAAACCCATCAGAAGATTGTGCTAGAGATTGCACATTCTTATTTGACAGGGGGACATTTAGGACTATCTGGCCAGGTATCCCTGCCAATATAAAGAACCTCATTTAGACATGGGAAATATGTCAGAAAACCAGTAAGCATATTCCCTTGCCTGCCCCTCTGAACCCTTTAACAATAATAGAAATGCAGCTAACCTAAAGAACAGTAAAATGATGTGGGATATCATTAATGAGAAAAAAGATAGGAGCATCCCGATTAATTGTGTATCTGAAAACAAGTGGCTCACTTATGTCACTAATACAATTGGTAGACTAGCACAAGATGAAACTGACTATAAATCTGTAAAAACTGAATGGAAAGGCAACTTTACTGCGAATCGCTAACCAAAAAAACAAAATAATTAAAAAATTACCCAAATCCAGAGCAGCCGGCCCAGATAACACCTGTAATGCTTTACTACAGAAATCACCTGAAAAATGGGCAAAGGTCCTATACATTGTTTATCAATGGATAGGAGTACATGGGATGATCCCCAATTCATGGAAGAAAAGCATTATACTTACTATACACAAAAAAGGTGATCGTAAAGAACCTAGTAATTACAGGATGCTAGCGATGCTAGACATTCCTGGTAAAATCTTTGGTAAAGTCTTATTAGAAGAATTAAACCAGTGGATAACCAGGTGCAAAATCTTGCCTGAATACCAATCTGGATTCAGATGTGGGTCCTCCACAGCTCACAATATAGCCATCCTAGTAAACGCAGTAGAATATTCTTGGAAAAATCGAAAGCTGCCTGTGTATGTTGCATACATAGATTTCTCTGCTGCCTTCGATACCATAGCACGTAGAGCAAACTATGGGCCAAATTAGAACAATGGAAGATACCAAGAGGCCTTCTTTATATGATCCAACAACTATATAAAGATACTACGGTCAGAATACGGCTAGACGCGGAAGGACAACTCTCAGAAAATATACAGACTTTACGTGGCGTAAAGCAAGGGTGTACTCTAGCAGCCACTCTGTTTAATTTATATCTTGCCGATTTCCTCCAAAATATGATTAGCACTAACATGAATGACATCAAGTTAGGTAAACTCATGCTAAGATGGCTGGGTTATGCTGACGATCTGATTTTGCTCGACTACACACCCAAAGGACTACAAGCAAAACTTAACGAACTCGAAAAATACGCAAATATTAATAATCTTGCTGTGAATATTAGCAAGACTAAAATCATGAAGTTCGAAACACAACCAGCCAAGAAGAAAATCTATACAGGAGGTTGGAAATTAAATAAACAACAGATCGAAGTAGTACACGCATACAAATACTTAGGAGTGGTCATAGACGACAAGCTTACATGGAAGACACATTGGATAGAAACTAAAAGGAAATGTATGACTGCAATTATGGCATTGAGCAAATTTATAGGTAACCAGGGTACTTATTCTATTGCAACACTCATGAAACTATATTCAGCTAAAATTGTTTCATGTCTGACTTATAGTGCTGAAATCTGGAGCAGTAAATATGGCAATAACATTGATAAATTTGAAGCCAAGATGTTAAGAATATTACTGTGAATGCCGAAAACATTCCCATACGAATACATGTTACTCAAATGTGATATACTGAGTATAAGAAGCAAAATACAACTGTCCTCAGCGATTTTGTATGTGAAACTCACAAGACTTACAAATGATACTTTCATGGTACGAATGATGGAGCAATATAAGGGACTAGATCGTAAAATGGATTTCATAACAATAGATAGATGGAGACTAAACTACCTTAAACTGATTAAAAATGAGACTCACTGTTGGTTGCTATATTCTGTAGCACAGATAAAAAATAAATTGAAAAAACTGATCTGTGAAATAGACAGAGAACAAAAAATAGTAAATCTGGCAACTAAATCGAACAGTGGAATTTTCATAGAATCTATCAGAATGAGGATGGTCAAACCAAAATACCAGATATCCTACCCTAATTGCTCCACCATTCGATGGTATTTGTTGTTTAAATTAAATTCATGTGAGGTTTTAGAAATCCTTGGGGCGCGACTGGGAATACCGCGCAATCTTAGATTCTGCCGTTTTTGTGGTGTTAACGTTATCGAATCAGCATACCATATTATATGTGAGTGTGAAAGTTTACAAACAATACGTATCCAATTTTTAATGAAATACGATAACTCGATGTTCATGTGCAATATGAATAACATATGGGTGAAGCTAATGGAAGGTCATGACGTAAATCTGATGTTCTACTTAATGAAATTTTATGTGATGATTTTAGTAATTTTAAAAGAACTGTCTCAGGACATTTTATATTATTAATCGCGTATAGAATTTGTGATATGTATTTTAAAAAGATACACCTAAGAGATGTATAGATTTTATTAATGTGATTTTATGTGATGTTTTGACGCAAAATATGTAAAACTAAACTGTTATATACATGTATTATCAATAAATAAATAAATAAATAATAGAAATACCTTTCTCCATAATCGGGATGGATATCATTGAACAGTTGGAAACGTCTAGACTGGGTAACAAATCTGTCCTCGTAATCGTTGATTACGCTACCCGATACCCAGAGGCATTCTCCATGCGGAACAACAAAACCCTGCAGATTTTAAAACATCTATTGCCATATATTTCCAGGGTTGGTTTTCCCCCAGGAAATTCTAACCGATCAGGGATCCAATTTTATGAGCAAACTCATAGGTGAAGTCAAGGAATTGCTCCATATTTCCACCTTAAGAACCCAGGCTTACCACCCCCAAACGGACAGATTGGTAGAAAGATTTACCAAAACACTTAAGATGATCCTAAGAAAGTTGGTAGACAAGGACCGGAAGGATTGGGATTGCATGATTCCCTGGGTCCTATTTGCAGTAAGAAAAACCCCTCAGGCATCCACCCGATCTCTCCTTTCGAACTACTTTATGGTAGAGAACCAAGAGATGTCCTAGACATGCTCCGGGAGACCTGGGAAGAAAGAGAAGAGGCACCTATTCCTCTCTCACAAACAGCTATCCGATTGCCCCCACCCTCTGCCACTTCTCTCGCACACTATTCCTCCTTGGCTACTCTGCCCTCTCCTCTTTCCTCCTCTGCCCTCCCTCGGGCTCCTCCTACAACTCCACAGGGAGTACCTCTGATTTGTACCCCTCCCCGGAAGTCTTTAAGGATGGCAACCTTCTCCACCTCGCCTCTCACTAACTCCCGCTCAGCTGTCAATCCATGCCAGACCCATGCTGGAGAACAACAGTTACAGGAAAGTAACTTGTTCCTTCCTCAAAATCAAAGACCTTTGACTGCACAGAATTTAGCTTGAGCCATCGCAGAACCACTTCGATTCACAATTACTCGTTCTCTTCTTGATATAACCCTTTTCTCTGTTCACTTTTGCCACTTCTTACTTGGATACCTTACAGAGCCCTTCGATTGAGCACCCACACGGTGCCGGACCACTCTGTTAAAGGTATTGTATCTTGCTTTTAAAGTTCAATCACTCATATGCAGTTCAACTTTACTTGCTTTTCTTATCACACACGTTTTAACAATGTTCGTTCCACCGCTCGCCTTACAATGTTGCTGATTGCAACCTTGGTTTCAACACAGACCGGTCTTGTATCAGTCTCCCCAACTCACTGGCTGTGTTGATTCACTGACACTGCTTTGTTCTTAGAGCCAAGGATGGTACCACGGCAGTTGGTGCTTCTCCCTGCCTTGATTATTGATGCAGGAGGTCCCTATGGTATCTCCACACACAATACAGGATTCTTCAGCCTAGTTTCCTGGTCTTACATCTTCTGTTATCGAGGTCTCTGGAAAGTAACAGTTCCTTTTCGAAAAGGTCAAGGGAACGTCCCTCCTTCTGATCCCCTTCTGTGTTGCCGTCTTTCCTCTCGTTCAGCTGCCGTCTCGAAACTGCTCTTTCCTCGTGTGCTTTGCCTCGCTCAAGAGTGTGCCCTCGTGCTCCACCTTTTATCCGTGTGGGGAAGCTTAATGGAAGTCAGGTGTTTGTGATGGTCTGTAATTGCCTGACCTCGTCTGACCACTGCATTGGGACACATCAGGCATACTGCTCCTGTGTTAGTCTGTTTTCTCTCAAAGCGGGCTGTCCGTGAGAAAGTGTTTGTGTTGTAAAGGTGGGGGGCTAGAGTTCCTAAATATCCTACCTGGTAGGATGGGGTAAAGGTGTTACAGGGAAGGGGATACTGTGTCTCACCATACAGTTTCCCACTCCCCGTCCCCATAGACTCCTCACCCAGGTGATCCTCCTGCACTGGTCCACACCCAGGACCTGGATCCAAAAGCGATGACTGTGGAGCGGCCACCTGGATGCCAGATACCCGGGGACTAGTGGGTAAGACGCCTTCTGGTTTCTCACACTCATCACACTCTTTGAGAGAATGCCACCCCTCCCCTCACCCACATGATGGTTCTAAGGATTTCAACATGAAACTTGGGCGTGGTCTTGGCTGAACCGAGCTGTTCAGTCGAGATTGTGTCATCAGGGAATACATGCCAGGTAGTGTGAATACAGGCATGACCAGGCACCTGATACTTTGCACATAGTAGAGGTCAGGATTATCAGAAAAATACATTGGCCCCTTAACGTTTCTGAATTTTCTGTTGTTTTGAGGTTTTATATGTAACAAATCCATGCTTGATGCCAGTGCCATGTACGCCAAGTAAGAGGCTGACTTTAAAACTGAAGTTTTATTCATTGAGGATAAGTAACATATAAAGGCCCCATGAAAGCACACAATTAATAAGACCTCACTCATCAATGCCTCAAACTCAGCTGCCAACCCTGAGGAACCAACATTACACAATGAAATTCTGATCTTTTGGGTATTAGAAGCAGCTTGAGGCATGGCACAAATACAGAAAAACGTGGAGTCAACGTAATATAAAAAGAATAACCCTGAACCTATATATATAAACCTAATGATGAAGAGCTGTAAGAGAATGATGAACATAGACAAATGTGTTAACATTATGCTCACAGATTGAACAACTGGTAAAATGGGGGATCAGCAAGTTATCCCCCCAACCAATGGACACACTGAAAAAAATCTCACATTATACGCAAGAAAGCGTTAATATTGTATAACTTGATATTTACGTTGATGTGGACCTCTGTGGTTGTGTTTGTACTAAATTCTATTTTCCAATTCAGCACCTGTTGCTGGCTCCTTCAGACGTGGCAGGCTGGGGAACATTCATCAAGGACTCGGTCCAGAAGAATGAATTCATCTCTGAGTATTGTGGGGAGGTAAGTAGTCTAATTGGGCTTCCAAGCAGTACTGGCATGAACAGTTGCTTGTGGTTTGACTACATGCACCGCCAATTTGACCACTACACCATATTACAAGGTCGGGCCTAGATTGGAGGATTTACCTCTAGGAAAATCCTGGAAGTAAATTCTGCCACTCACCGCTGACAAATCGGCAGAATCGGCGGAATTACTGCAGCGGTAGTTCTGCTGAAAAAAAGCACCATTGTATCCAATGGACTCAAAAATAATGGGGAATTCCACTGCCACTTGTAAACCAGCGGTAATTCCGTCAGACCAAGTGCCGGTAACGGTAATTCAGTTGGGTGGTATTCCGGTGGATTTACTGCCGGGGTACCGCCCAACTCGTAATGAGGCCCAAAGACCTTACATTGCTGAATAGCACTTTGTACGAAGATGGTTGTGGGTGGGTGATGGTGTGGCGGGATAAGAGTGTTTAAGAAAAGCGTCAGTGGTAGCTGGGGCAGTCACAGGCTGTCCCTTTGTGCAACCTCTTGATAGGATAACTTGAGCGCCAATGAAGTGCCAGTACGAGCAAGAAAAGATGTGGATACAGGATTGGAGCAATAAAGATGTTGATGCTACATCAGTGGCAGGCAGAAATTAACGTTTTTAACCACTAAGCCACTAGTTCCATAAAACACTACAAATTCTATCTGGGATCTGTAGAATGTCTATATCACATGCCGGTAATCCTTATAACGCTCATCATACTCTTCCTCACCACATTCCTTGAAAATGCAGGTGGGTCACTCCTCAAGATAGGAACCTCTGTTGCTTTACTTAGTTTTCAACCATTTTATTTTATTGATTGATTTATTTATTTTCTTTTTTATTTATTGTGAATTTGTAAGGCTCTTATACATCAAGTAAATTGTGTTGCAAAGCGCCCACAGGGCAACAGGGAGGGGATATGGGGGATGAAGAACAAATACAACAGTGAAAGAAAGAGGCAGCCCTACTAGGACTTGTGAGCATTCAGAAACGTGCAAGTGCAGGGAAAGAGAAGCATGACAGAGTGGGGGGGGGGTGGTAAGTGCTCAGTGTATCAAGAGCTAGGGAGTGAGCAGCTGTAAGTGCCTAGGTGGAGTGGTCAGCTGCAAATAAATAAGTGCAGGCCTGTGGTGACATAAGCCAGTGGGTGCCAAGGCAAAGTGCTGGCGGGGTTAGGGGGTGGAGGCTGTGGGCGATTGGGTGTGGGGGGCCAGGACCCGGGAGGACACATAAGGGCCCTGGTCACCAATCTCATCAACTGTCTGATTTCAGGGTTCTTCCCACGACCACACCACTAGGTGAGATCTAAAGGGACTGCATTACCCTGAGATTTGTAACGCTCACCTTGTTGGTCTACGGGGGCGCCTCTCGAATAGCTGGAATGCTCCCTGGAACCCTTCGCCTGTCCTGGGACCTGGATAATCGAGGGACGACTCTGGAAGACAGGAGGGGGAGATAAGGTTCGGTCCTTTCCTTGCAACCCACCTCCCGGGATCCCCTCGCAATTCCCCAGGGAATGTCTCACCTGGTTCTCTATAAAAGTTCTGCCGAGTTTCTTCACTGGCGAGGGCCGGAGTTCAGACCGGCTGCAACTCCTTCTTTCAGGTAAGTCTTTCTGGTGAAAGCAATGTCTTTTAGATGCAAGCAAGTCCTTAGTTGAATTTGCAATATTGTCTTTTTCGCTTCTTGTTGCAGGTGGCAAGCGCTGCGGTGGAAGTCGAAGTCCAGTTAGGACAGGTAAGAAGAACGCCAAGCGGCACTGGAAGCGTCCTAGCAAGTGGCTAACCTGTGATTTTGGCAAGCGAGGGGCATGAATATACTCACTAGGTTCCCACGTCCTTTCCTGAGGTCCATATCCCTTCCAATCTACTAGGTAGTAGAGCCTCGATCTCACCCACTTGGAGTCCAGAATGTCCTTTACCTCGTACTCCGGTTCCCCCTGAATGACAACTGGTTTAGGGGGAGCAGTTACACGGATCCCCGTCCTAAATGGTTTCAGGAGAGATACATGGAACACTGGGTGTATCCTCATATGGTCCGGTAGAGTCAGTTTCACGGCTGCTGGATTAATGATGGCCTCCACCGGGTATGGTCCTAAGAAACGGGGATGAAATGTTCGTGTTCCTTTGATTGGTACATGCTTGGAAGCAAGCCACACTAAATCTCCCACATGGTAAGTGGAAGCTTCGGAGCGACGCTGATCCGCGCATCTTTTCTGGCGTGCCTTAGCATGTCGTAGGTGCTCCTGAGCTTTCGCAAAGGCTTGAGTGATGGTGGTGTGTAGAGTCTCGACTGCGGGCATTTCCAGGGTTGTAGGGATGTCGAGTTCTGAAGTGCGCGGATGTCGTCCATAGATCGTGAAAAATGGCGTTTGCCCTGTGCTGCTATGTAGAGAATTATTATACGCGTACTCGGCGATCCATAGAAGTTCCTTCCAGTCCCCTTCACCCTGGTGCAGCATGCAGTGTAAGTATTGTTCGAGAGTTTGATTTGTCCTCTCTGTTTGGCCGTCGGTCTGGGGGTGATGGCTAGTGGACAGGCGGATGTCTATCTGGGCCAAAGAGCAGCATTTCCTCCAGAAGCTAGACACAAACTGGGACCCCCCGATCTGATATTAGGACTGACGGGAATCCGTGTAGGCGTACTATGTGTTCCAGGAAGACTTTGGCGAGGCCAGAAGCAGTCGGAAGACCCTTGAAGGGGAAGAAATGGGTTATTTTAGAAAATAAGTCCACAATCACCAGGATGGTATTGAAGCCCTGACACGGAGGGAGGTCGGTGATGAAATCGAGTGACAACGTGTGCCATGGGGCTGGGGGAATGTCCAACGGCTGGAGGAGCCCGGCAGGGCTCTGCTTGCTAGACTTGTTTTGGACACAGACACCACATGAAGACACAAACTCTGTTACATCCTTGCGCCAAGTTGGCCACCAGTAGTTCCGTTGTATCTTTGCTAAGGTTTTGGCGATTCCTGGATGGCCCTCCATGAGGGAGTCATGGTGCTTGGAGATGACCTGTCCTTGTAGTTCCTTCACGGGAACGAATAGACCGATTTCGGTAGTACGGCAGTTGATTCTTGACACTATAGTGCTCTCCCCTAGAGGCCCACTCTTGTAGCTGCTCTTGGGTGAAGACCTGTTGAATTTCGTATAATAGTTCACTCTGGGTCATGGTGGTAGTAATACCTAGTACTCTATTCTCCGGTATGATGGCCACCGGGTCCGGTGGCGTGTGTGCCATGTCATCTGTACCCATGCGGGAAAGAGTGTCAGCCTTGCCGTGTTTGGCCCCGCGTCGGTACGTGATCACAAAGTCATATTCTGCAAAGAAAAGGGCCCAGCGTAGCTGCCGAGATGATTGAGTCTTCGCTCCTTTCAGGTACTGGAGGTTCCTGTGGTCAGTTATTACAGTGAAGGTGTGCCTGGCCCCCAGCAGATGGTGTCGCCAGGCTTTAAAGGCTGCCTTAATGGCCAATAACTCCTTATCGGTGATGGCGTAGTTGAGCTCTGCAGGCCTGAACTTCGGTGACCAAAAGGCCACCGGGTGCAATTGGCCTGTGAAAGGGTCTTTTTGGGACAAAACCGCTCCCTTGGCCATGCTGGATGCATCGGTTTCAACAATGTAGGGAAGGTCTGGATACGGATGTCGCAAAATGGGGGCGGAGGTGAACCTGGTCTTGAGTTCTTGAAAGGCTTTTTCCGCTTCTTCAGACCAGTTAAAGGTCTTGTCGCATTTTCTGAGCAACAAAATAATTGGGTGCACAATTTGGGAGAAGCTCGGGATGAAGCGGCGGTAGAAATTTGCAAACCCCAGCATGCTTTGGACTCCTCGAAGTGGGAGCTGGCCAATTGAGGACTGCGTCCACCTTGTGAGCTTCCATTCGTATGCCTTGGGGGGGGGGGGGGGTAGAGAACAAAACCCAAGAATTCCACCTCAGTAACATGGAACAAGCATTTGTCGAGTTTCGTGTACAGATGGTGTTTGCAAAGTTTAGCCAGGACCACCCGCACATGCTTAATGTGTTCTTGTTCAGACGTAGAGTACACCAGAATGTCGTCAATGTATACAAGAGCACAAACATCGATAAGTTCTCGGAGGACGTCGTTCATAAAGTACTGGAACGCAACGCAGCAGGGGCGTTGCATAGGCCGAACAGCATTACTTGATACTGAAACAGGCCGTATTTGGTACGGAAGGCCGTCTTCCACTCGTCCCCTTCTTTGATGCGCACCAGGTGGTACGCCCCTCTCAGGTCCAGTTTGGTGTAGATTTTGGCCTCCTTGACCTGGTCCAGTAACTCCGGAATCAAGGGTAGTGGATAGCGGTTTTTGATGGTCACCTGGATTAAAGCACAATAGTCTATGCACGTTCTTAAGTCGCCTTCTTTTTTCGGAATGAAGAATAACGGCGCCGAGGACTTGGACGGATGGATGAACCCTTTGGCCAGGTACTGCTTCAGGTACGCCTTCAGGTACAGATTTTTGGGATCTGTGAGCGCGTAGATGCGTCCACATGGAATCTGGGCTACAGGCAGCAGGTCGATTTGACAGTCGGAAGGTCTGTGGGGAGGCAACGTGTTTGCCCGCTCCTTCTGGAAAACGTCTTGGAAATCTTGGTAGTGGACTGGCAGGGTTGCTACCCCTCCGAGGGCATGGGCCAATCCCTCCCGCACCGGGGAACTTGCAAGCTTTGTTTTCCACCCTTTCGGGTAACAAGTATGCGTACAGGTGTGGGCAAAAACCAGCTCGCACGTTCGCCAGTTGATTCAAGGGTTATGGGCAACCAGCCATGGCATTCCCAGGATCAGCCAGAACTGGGGAGCTTTGATCAGGTCAAACACTATAGTTTCGCGATGCCCATCTTCGCACAGGAGGGTAAGTTCAGTGGTGCACTCTGACACAGGACCCGAAGCGATTTCGGTACCATCAACTGTGGTTACGGTTTCTGCGGTTGGCTTGGAGCACAGGACTAGGCCCATCTTTGCTGCAAGGTCTCGATCGATAAAGTTCCCCACCGCTCCGCTGTCGAGGTAGGCTTCCAACGAATGCATATTCGACGACTGTTGGTGTGGAATTAAAATCACCGTTATCGCAAAATGGGAGGTCTGAAGCTGGATTTCTTCGCTCGACGATTGGACCCCTACAATTGCCGGGCTCGGTCGTTTCCCGATTCCTCTTCGGGGTTTTCCTTATCCGTGGCACCGACGGTTCGTCTGGGGGGCTTGACCGGACATTCCTTTAAGAAATGGCCTGCTTTCCCACAATACAGGCACAATTGCATCTCCCTCCTTTTGTCCCGTTCGGCTTTGGTTAACGGGGGCCTGACCCCTCCTATCTGCATGGGTTCACTGGTTCTGTCGGAGCCCCGTGGAGCGTGATCCTTGGGGCGTACGAATAGGGGGCGCGAGTCCGATTTTCCCCGGTCACTCTTCCTATCTTGCAGTCGACGATCCAACAGGACTACTAAACCAATGAACTCGGCACAATCCCGGGGTGGGTCCACCACTTGGGCTAAGACGTCCTTTAACTCCCCACAAAGACCCCGGTGGAATAATGTAGTCCGTTTATCCTCAGGCCAATCTGCCTCAACCACCAGTCAATTGAACGTCGCTATGTAGGTCAGTAGATCCTGGTTCCCTTAACGGAAGAGACAAGAGTTCGTTATCTAGGGCCTGCCCATGGTGGCGTCGGGCAAAAAGGTTTTCCAGTTCCCGCTGAAATCCATCAAAGTCTTGAAGCAGAGGGTCATTCCGGCTAATGAATGGAACTGACCAGTCAGCTGCACTCCCGCTAAGGTAGGATAACACAAAAGCCACACGTGCCTGATCCGTAGGGAAGGCCCCCGGCCTGCACAGAAAGTGGAGGCGACATTGGTTCATAAAGGTGGCGTATCGCCGGGGATCTCCCGCAAACCGTTCCGGAGGAGCCAGTGGCACAGCCCTTGGGAGGTTAATCTGAACCGGATTGCTTGCGGTAGCCGGGGTGGACTGGCCAACTCCAGGCAACGGGGCTTGTCCTGCTTGTGACTGAAGAAGTTGCCTCCCGAGATCCTCCATCCTCTCCTTGGCAACAATCAACTCCCTTCGTAACGTGTTGGTTTCCTGCCGCGCAGAATGAACCTCTGCGCGCAACTGCCCCAGCAACTGGGCTAACTGGTCTGTTTCCGAAGTTTCCATGGTAGACGCCCAGGTGGATAATTTAGTTAGGGCTTCGTGTTCTGTAACGCTCAACTTGTTGGTCCACGGGGGTGCCTCTCGAATAGCTGGAATGCTTTCGGGAACCCTTTGCCTGTCCTGGGACCTGGATAATCAAAGGATGACTCTGGAAGACAAGAGGGGGAGATAAGCTTCGGTCCTTTCCTTGCAACCAACCTCCCGGGATCCCCTCACAATTCCCCAGGGAATGTCTCTCACCTGGTTCTCTATAAAGGTGCGCTCTCCGTCCTGCCGCACTGGGCAGGGGCACGTCGATAGGTGGCACCGTTCTGCCGAGTTTCTTCACTGGCGAGGGCCGGAGTTCAGACCGGCTGCAACTCCTTCTTTCAGGTAAGCCTTTCTGGCGAAAACAATGTCTTTTAGATGCAAGCAAGTCCTTAGTTGAATTTGCAATATTGTCTTTTTCGCTTCTTGTTGCAGGTGGCAAGTGCTGCAGTGGAAGTCGAAGTCCGGTTAGGACAGGTAAGAACAACGCCAAGCGGCACTGGAAGTGTCCTAGCAAGTGGCTAACCTGTGATTTTGGTTTTGTTCTGTAGGTCGCGAGGACCTGGAGGAGGATGTTCCCCAAGAGTCCAAAAAGAAGAAGATGTCTTGAAGATGTTGGCCTTCCAGGCGACCATTTGAGCTGGTAAGGATGGCGATGAATCTTACCTCGGATGATATTGAACCCGATGAGTGCTGCTAAGCAGGCAAGGATGGCGATGGCTCTGCCTTGGAAGAGTTCGAAACCGATGGATGCTGCAGAGCAGGTAAGGATGGTGATGGTTCTTGTCTTGGATAGGTTCTGAGCCGATGGAAGCTGCAGAGCAGGTAAGGATGGTGATAGTTCTTGCCTTGGAAGAGTTCGACACCGATGGATGCTGCAGAGCAGGTAAGGGCAGGATCAGATGAGCGTCACGCTGCTAGGCAGAATAACGCGAAGCGTGTGCCCTTGATTGGGCGTGGGTTAAATATCAAGGCAGTATCCCAGGTGTCTTTGGGGCAGGCCCCACCCTGAAGGCTAGACCGCAGAATGCAGTTCTCCAGTATTCCACATGGGGGCGGCCATGCTTGTCCTCTGTTCATAGAAACTCCGACCCAGCAAGCGTCTCCTATGCCAACCGCGCCAGGACTGGCTCCAAGGCATCCGAGGGGATCCGAATAAGGTCATTAGGGCCTCTTGAGCGCTTGGTGGGGATAAGGTTGTGACAGATTTCCCCTTCCCCATGCCTTCCAGTTTTGGGCCAAAGCCAGAGAGACTCTTTTATTTCAGCCTTAACCCCACTTCCATTTTCCTCATTAGAGTCCTTACAAAATAAAGAGGGGCAGTTTCACACCAGCTAAACCAAAACAGAGCCGTAGGACTGCAGGTTCAGTAGCTTAATATTGAGTAACCAGAGCACATTTATAAACTACTGAAAGGACCTTGAACTGAAACATGATCGTTACAGAATTTTCAATTTGCAGATGGCCTTAGAACAGAGCTACAGCAAACATGGCTGCCCCTTCACAAGTTGCTCTGCCCGCCAATCAAAGATCCTGTTCCCTCAGGCACATGCATGAGATAAGGTTGCCTGAATCTTTGCGAATAAACAGCAGCCAAAGTGAATGACCCAGGTCAACCAAAGACGACAAACCACATACTAAATTCACGTGAAATAATTTCAGTTAATACTGAGGTGTTCTCCAGGCCTCAAGCATAGTAACCGCCTTTCCTGCTATGAAGATGGAGAGAAACCAAAGTCTTGGAAAACATGCCTGGGACTACAAAATGCTTTTTATATATATTAAAAAGGCAATTTCTCTTTGTCTCCTAGGAAGTCATGTCTTGTTGAGCTAGTACTTTAAAATAAGAGTCTAAATTGACGAGCCAAACAACTCGGAAGGAGGCAAATGAAAGAAACGGAAAACCAAATACCCACTTCGAATGGATTGTGTCCTCCCACGTATTCCTCATTTTATGATATTCGTATGCTGCCAGCTTCGCTGCTTCGGGAAAAAAATTCTCGGCAGAGGGCGCTGTGCATGAGGTCGTGGCGTTGATGGGCTCCGTACCGTGTCAATGTCACCATTCGTATAAATAGCCTGTGCCGCGCCCGTAAGCTTCAGTTCCGTTTTTCTGATTGGTTCTATCTCGAAAACGGCGTGCTTCGAAATTTTCTTCAGAAAATGTCATCTTCTTCAACCCCTTCTACTCCCAAGACGGAGTTAAAAAAATGTATCGACTGCGGATCGAAGATGTCGATTACAGATCCTCACTGCGTTTGTCTTTGGTGCCTAGGTTCAGACCATCGAACCGGCGACTGTGGCTCCTGTCAGTCGATGACGGAGAAGGCCCTTCGTGAGAGGAAAGGTAAACTGGCGGTGGGGCGGGAAGCTTCCAAGGCCTCCTCGAAGGCCTCGTTAAAAAGACATAGGAAATCGAGTGATTCGAAAGAATCGGATCGTCGTAAACATTCTAAGAAGTCTCGATCACACAGTAGGTTGAGACGCTCTTCGTCTTCAAAAAAGGTTAAGAGGAGACATAGATTGGTACGATGCCCGACTGATTCCCCAAGAAAATGGGATGAATTTAGAAGGAAGATGATGAAGGTCTTTGAGAATGCAGCCTCGACCCCCTCAAAGAAGCCTCAAAAGAGCCAGACCCCGGTCGCTCTGTCGGACGGCACAGGGAAATCAGGAACTACTGTGGAAAAATCCAGAAGTAAAGGTGAACCTCGAAAGACTTGAGTCAACGTCAAATCGTCGAAGATTCCTCGAGAATGGAGTGTTTCCAAGACACCGTCTAAAAAACATAAGTCGCTGAAGCCCTCGACGACTTAGTCGATGCCATCGGCGCCGACGGCTTCAACATCGAAGCCAAAAGCGTTTTTGACGCCTTTGTCGAAGACATCATCGGTGTCTTTGAAGACTCCTTCGATACCATCAAAGGTTCCTACGATTCCTTTGACCCAAACTCATGGACAGGAAAGGAGATTTACTCCTTTACCTAAGTCAGACTTCTTTAAGTCTATGTCTTCTATAGTTGAAGAAAGTGAATCTGAATAAGAAGTTTCTCCTTTTGGAGTACAATATGGTACTACAGAGGTCCTAGAAGAATTAATCCAGAATCGAAAATTAGAGACATCTATGATACCCTTCACTCTGCTAGTGGCATTGATAAGTCACCTGAGCTGGAGTTTGCAAAACCTGACCCTGCAGAACATGCAGATTCAGGGTACAGGAGTCTAATGAATAGAGTGTTTGAATACATGGGCTGGGGTAGAGCCTCACCCACTTTTGATCAGGATGATATGACTGATATACTTGATCAGGGCCCCCAGAAGGATCCAGTTCTCCCCTTCATTAGGGCACTTCAAAGAATGGTAGAAAAAAACTGGGAAGTTCCTGATACAATTGCTGCAGACAACAATCATTTTCCAAAGAAGTATAGAACTTCTAGTTCTGATCCTGATTATTTAAGTAGGCATCCCACTCCAGAAAGTCTGGTTATTCAGGCTGCAACTTCCTCAAGACAAACAGCATATCCATCTATCCCCGCGGATAGAGAGGATAAGAAGGTAGATGCTTGGGCCCGTAAGGTCTTTACCTCGGGTAGCATGGCTCTCAAGTCAACTAATGTCACCTGTACCCTGGCAAGGTTTACCCATACCCTGTGGGACTGCATTTCGGCAGTGGCTGAACATATTCCGGAAGGCGAGGAAAGGGAAGTTTTTCTGAATATTGTCAAAGACGGAAAAGGTGGGAATGGGGGAATGTCCCAGTCTGGACTGGATACTGCTGATAGTATCAGCAGATCAATGGCTTCAAGCACAGTGCTACGCAGGTTTGCGTGGTTGAGGAAGTCGGAGGTTGCACCAGATATGTGCAGGCCAGGCTACTCAACATGCCTTTTGATGGCTTGAGGCTGTTTGGTAGTAAAGCTGATGAAAGCTTAGAAAAACTACAGACCTCAAAAGCGGCGGCTAAATCTCTTAGCGCCTCCATCCGACAGCCTCAGAAACCTTATTCAGGCTCATCTTCATGGAGAGGTTGTTCTTTTCGGTACTACTCCTCTTTTGGTAGAGGAAGAGGACAGGCCATTCAAAGAGGCAATAGAAATGTCGCTCGTGGTGGACGAGGAAAAAGTGCAAAACCAGCCTCAGGAACGGCATCTTTGCCCTCAGCCGCTCCTGCAGCCGCCTTCAAATCACTCTGAGGCCTTATCACACAAAACCCCGGTGGGAGGCAGAATCTCTCACCATCTGTAAGAATGGCGGGCATTATTTCAGATGGTTGGGCACTGGAGACAGTAGCTCAGGGTTACTGCCTTGCCTTCTTAAAAAGGCCTTAGGGCCATCCACCGGGAACCAACTCTGTCAAAATTCCAGATCCGCTTCTGTTGCAGGACATTTTAACCCTGCTAGAGAAAGGTGCAATAGAACAGGTACCTGTAGCGGAGAGGAACAAGGGTTGGTACTCCCCTTACTTTCTCATTCCCAAGAAGGACAGAGGATTGAGACCCATCTTGGACTTAAGAAACTTGAACAAGTTCCTCAGGTAGGACAAGTTCAAGATGGTAACCCTTTCTCAGATCCTTCTGGCTTTCCAAGTCCAAGACTGGTTGGCATCATTGGACCTTCAGGATGCTTACTTTCATGTGCCAATCCATCCCAAGCACAGAAAGTACCTGAGGCTCGCGGTTGGCGGTTCGCACTTTCAGTTTCAAGTTCTGCCATTCGGGCTGACCTCTGCCCGAGGGTTTTCACCAAACTGATGGCGTTTGTGGCAGTGAGTCTCTGGAGAAGGGAGATTGACGTCTATCCCTACTTGTACGATTTGTTGATCAGAGCGTGTTCTCCCGAACGAGCTCAGGACCATCTGTCGATCACCTGTCACTTCCTTCACAAACTGGGCTTCTACCTCAATTTCAAGAAGTCTCATATGATACCATCCCAAGAGCAGTTTTGGATACTTCCTCGGGCAAAGCCTCGCCTCCCGAAGTGAGAGCTCTCCACATTCTGCAGATGGTAACAAAGTTCGAGAATGCCCAGCATCTGCCAGCCTTCGATTTTCTGAGGTTGCTCGGCCTCATGGCATCCTGCATTTTCCTGGTGCCACAGGCTCAACTGAGGATGAGATCTCTCCAATGGGCCCTCAGAACTCAGTGGTCCCAATTCTCGGGGAGTGTGTCGGATCTTCTGCAAGTCCCGGGCGCAGTTGCTCAGGATCTACTATAGTGGGCTTGCAACAACAACATCCTCAAGGGAGAATCGTTTTGGCAACCATGGCCGGAGATAACAGTAGTAACGGACACCTCACTCACTGAGTCCAAATTACACATCAACCTATTGGAGCTGAGGGCAATCAAACTAGCGCTGAATGACGGACAACACGGTGGCCATGTACTACCTCAACAAGAGAGGAGGTGTAGGATCACTACCACTGTGCAGAGAGGCAATGCAGCTCTGGTTCTGGGCAATAAGAGAAGGAATCTCTCTATCGACAGTTCACCTAGCCGGAGAGCAGAACACAGCGGCGGATGCTCTGAGCAGGCAGAGCACAGTCTCCCATGAGTGGGAGCTAGCTCAGGAAGTCCTTCTGGAGATCTTCGCCCTTTGGGGAACCCCTCAAGTGGATTTATTCGCGACCATGGTCAACCGGAAGTGCAAACAGTACTGCTCAAGGGAATTTCCTCCGAGAGGAGCTCCAGGAGACGCGTTCGTGTTGGACTGGAAGTTTCCACGTCTGTACGCGTTTTCTCCAGTCCCTGTGATTCCTCAAGTAATCAAGAGGTTGAGAAAGTTCAGGAAATCCATTATCCTAATTGCCCCAGATTGGGCCAGGAGGACGTGGTACCCGGACTTTCTAGACATGTCCATCTGCCCTGCAATACTTCTTCTCCAAAGAGAGGATCTTCTCTCGCAAGAGGAAAGTCGGGTTCTCCCTCTAGAGGTGTAAACACTCAACCTTCACGCATGGTTTCTGAGAGGTTGAGATACAAGGATTGGGATCTTCCGGTTGACGCAATGGAGATTTTGCTTTCGGCCAGAAGGCCAGCAACAAAATCTTTGTACCGGTGTTGTTGGAACAAGTTTAGTAACTGGTGCAAAGATAAGGATGTGGACCCTTTTCAATGTGGCACCCAAATGGTGCTCTCTTTCCTATTGCATCTAGCCAATCTGGGGCTCCAGATTGGGACAATTAAAGGATATCTAGCTGCGCTGTCCATTTTCAAGCTCCTCGGAAGAGGTTTCTTACTTCAAAATTCCATTAATAATTCAATTCTTGAAAGGGCTTGAAATGTGTACCCTCCAGTCCCCTTTCATGTCCCAACTTGGGAGTTAAATCTAGTACTTAAGTTTCTAACTTGTATACCTTTTGAGCCTCGGCACTCCTGTCCCTTGAGGCTTCTTACATTAAAGACTGTCCTTCTTGTGGCCTTAACATCAGCCTGCAGGGTTAGTGAACTACAGGCTCTCTCATGTAAACCTCCATATACTACTTTTTACAAGGACAAAGTGGTTCTTAAGGTTAAACCCTCTTTTTTACCAAAAGTAGTTTCTGACTTCCACTTGTCACAAAAGATTATATTACCAACATTCTATATTCCTCCTCATTCGGGCAAAGAAGAGGAGAGACTGCATAGAGTGGACCCTAAAAGGGCTCTCAGTTTTTACATTTCAAGAATGTCAAAATTGCGTCAAGATGACCAACTTTTTGTAGGTTATACAGGTCATAAATTGAGATTAGCGGTGACAAAACAGACTATATCCCGCTGGATCATTCTAGCTATAATTGAATGCTACAGATTGGTGGAAAAGATCCACCGGATGGGCTTCGGGCCCATTCTACTAGAGGGATGGGTACTTCTGCAGCTCTGAAGAGGGGAGCCCCTGCAGCAGATATTTGTTCAGCTGCAACATTGGCATCAATGCATACCTTCATCAAGCATTATTGCTTAGATGCCTCTTCTTCCAATGAAGGTTTATTTGCCAAGACAGTACTTATTCGTCCATGAGAAGAATAACTAGTACTCCCACCTCCAAAATTACCACTGCTGACCCGAAAGAAAGTAAATTTGCTGGATAACTGTACTCATCTCGGGAAGGGGGCAGAGTCCGCAAGTATGAGCGGAAAATCAATTGGTCTAACTGCAGAGGTGGTACCTGAAAATACAAATAACGTAGTTGTCTCTGTGGACTCGGCGCAAAAGCCTCTTGAAAGACTCCAGAGCGTAGCTTCAAAGATGTCATATGGCTTATTCAGCGGGGCAGCAAAAAACCTTATAAATGACGAGACAAAAGTGAAAACACTGGCTGTTAAGCAATGTCATGTTAAAGAAACTGAAAAAAAGAAAAATGTAAATCCATCCAAAAAACAGACTAGTAACTCAAAGTTCATACAAAATGTACCTACTCCCTGTAAACCAAGCCTATTTTCAAGAAAGAAAGTTGAGCAATTTAGAAATTCGGCCAAAGAAAAATGCCTGGAAAAAGTGGACAGAGAAATTATAAAATCTAGCTCAACAAATCCAAAAAAAGAATGAGACTCGATTCCGAGGTCAAGACAACTCATTCAGTGACATCGTCTGAAGATCTGTGTAATTTATCAACTTACTCAGAAACTTATAGAGAGGACAGCGATTGTGAGTGCCAAGAGGAGGTTAAGATGAACTTACCCAACTTAGTGCCCCAAACCACTACTGAGGAGGAGCAATTTGTCACTCCATCAACGTCCGATGTAACTAATGAAAAACTGAAAGGGCGACCAAATGAACTTGGGAGCAGGCTTGGGAACTCATTTGATAATCAAGTAAAGACTGATCGCAGCAACCTTCAAACGTCTCAGGCAAAACTAAATCCAAAGCAAACAGCGGCACAATTGCAGAAAAATGTTCAGCAATTGGAGCGACAAAAGAGGTCTGAAGTTGATTTATATCCTGGGAAAATTCGGATTGAGAATATATTTAATGACGACAAAGATGTTAATCTAAACAGAAGAAACGTAATGCGGCTTTTGCACTCAGTGTCTGAGTTAAGGACGGTGACCACCCAAGTTATCAGCATCGTAGAATACATCTCTGAAGAGCGAGCTGACCAGGTTCTCCTGCATATACAATCTAAGGCAGTACGCAAGACATTAATGGCTGCAAAGGATGAATTATTGTTCATGGGCTTTGAGATTTTCGGAAGATGATCAATTGACATTATCAAGTCACTCACGGCATAATAATATGACAAAGGTAAAGGAACCAACGAACAGCGACGTGATGAATTAAGAAAAAATCTTCAGTCAGTGACACTCGCTCAATTGGCCCAGTCTCAATCTGATGGATCCAAAACAGGAATGAGAAAGCATTAGCTAGGCATAACTGACCAGGAAAGCACTGTTACCTTACTATCCTGGAACACGCGAGGATTCAGACATTTATTCAATCACTTCCCTATAGATCTGACAGCCAATTTTGCCATATGCCTACAAGAAACATGGTTACGAACTGCACCAGTAAAAGATGGTTACATAACAATGTTAAATCTGGCACAGAAAAATGCCCAAGGTTGCCCTTTTTCAGGCTTAATAACAATGTTAAAAACTGGAACAAATTGGGAAGTAGCTGAAAAAGAAAATCCAAATAGCTTTGTTCAAGCAACCTTGCTACAACACAAGAAGACACTAGAATAGAAAGTCAACATCTGCTCTTGATAAATGTCTATTGGAATCCTCTTAAGATCAATACTGAACGTTTTATATCCTCAATAACGTCGATAATAGGCAAATAAAATATGAAGATATATCTATTGTCGTGTGTGGGGATTTAAATAGTACATGGTTTAATGCGAACATAGAGCCAATTCAAGACAACGCTAAAGAAGATCTGAAAGCAAAATCGAGGCGAGTTAGATGGGAGAAAGAATTAGAAACAAGCGATTGCGAGATGATTAATGGCCAGGTCAATGGAGACATACTGCCAAATTTCACCTGGCATAATATGATATGAAAAGACCTTGGATTACATCTGGATCGCCAAAAACCTGTGGAATAAGATTGATAAATTAAGAATTGTGACAACTAAGAACAGCGATCACGATATGCTCGAACTGTCATGGCGGTTGAGACAAAAATTGGATCATCCGAATTCAAATCAAGCTTTAGAATTAAATCGTGGGCGAAATCGGCTCAGATTAAAAGAGAAACAAATAATTCATCCGATGGACGACTTTCAATCACTTGATAATACAACAAGTGATCTGACAAATTATGTTCCGCTATTACCCTATCAAAGCTTAGGGAGTATGCAGAATACACAAAGAACAAGTCCACACATTCATGCATGGAGCAAGATAGTGAAGAACGAGAAGAACCAATTTAACAAGGATATACACGTTCTAAAGAAGAATCTGGGAGTATATGCGTATAGAGCGATTAAAAAACGGAAACAAAAACATTGAAACTGGTTAAAAGCCTTTTCGTTAGCCTTAGCGTGATCAAGAACGTGGTGAGGCGATGTTGTCATTAATTAATTAGAATAAGTCAAGAGAGATCTGGCGCATCTTGAACAAAGGGTACGCAAATCAGACAGATACGCTGGCAAATGGAGTCTCAGAAGGTGACTGGCTAAAGCACTACAAAGGAGTATTCTCGAAGACGGCATCTAACAGCCCGATTGAAAATACGGCGGAAGCATCAAATTGGGAGATAATAGAGCAAAACGACTTAAGTAATGCCATTAGCAAACTGAAAAACTCAAGAGCTGCCGGACCTGACGGCATATCGAATGTAATTCTAAAAGAGCACAAACAGGAGTGGACCATGTTTATAACAATGCTATTTGCCAGGATTGCAGAACAAAGAGTATTACCACCATCATGGACTGAAGCTATCATTGTGCCGGTATTTAAGAAGAGGGATCGGGCGGACCCGGCAAATTATCGCCCGATTGCCCTTCTAGATACAATTGGAAAGCTACTCGCCACTTTTCTGCAACAAAAATTAATAACTTGGGCAAATAAACATGGAATATCAGACTTTGTCAGACAGGATTTACAAAGGGCTTTGGGACCAAAATCAATCTGACAATGATAAACCTGTTGAAATTAGAAGCACTAGAGAAAAGGTCAAATATATTCTTTGCTATGGCTAAAACTTACAAATTGGGAATGCCCAGAAAATATATTACAACCAATAGAAGCCTTTCACTCAAAGACATCAATTCGAATCAAACTAAACGAAAAAGGAGATCTATCAGAGGCAGTTGGGACGTTTAAAGGGGTAAAACAAGGCTGTCCCTTGGTGGCTACCTTATTTAAGCTGTATATTGCGGATATCCCATTGGAATTAGCCAACGTGAAATGTTTTCCTCCAAAAATTAATAGTCATCAAATCAGCAGTGCAATATATGCTGATGACCTAGTACTATTTGACAGCACCAAACAGGGTTACAACGACTTCTCACAAAATTGCAATGGTATATGGATAAAAATGAACTAAGAATAAATGTGGAAAAAAAATTATGAAGTTTGGTCCGTCGAAAGGAAGAAGAAACAAAAACTTCACTTGGGAAATCTACAAAGAAGCAATTGAAGAAGTCGATGAAATTCGATATTTGGGAATATTGGTAAATAGGTCAATACGAGAATGGAATTGGGTACAAGACCTATTTAAGCAGATGAAAACATTTTTGCTACAAGGCGCCAGAATTCATACCTTATTCAGAAAATTTACCTTGAATCCGGTCCGACTATTCTACATGCAGAAAGTAACCCCTGCTATTACTTTCGGCGCAGAAACAGGATGGAATATAGAACACAAAATCTGGACACAGCTAGAAGGTCTCTTTTGGAGACGAGTGCTGAGGTTACCAAATTACATATCGATGACTACCATCAGACTAAATGAGCTATATGAAACTGTACTCTGGAAATCATTGGTGCTACTGTGAAAGATGGTAATCGTCAGCCCAGAACCAGCATATAAAATATTTGCACCGTCATGCAATCGACCTCACGTGGGCTTATTGTTGAGGTGGAGGCAAAGCGTGATGAACATTATGCAAGCAGCCGATATCCAAATAGACATTTTGCTGGCCCAACCACAAATTGCGAGAAGAAAAAATTAAAACAATGGTCATGGATACAAAATCTTTCAAAATATGAATGCTTAAAAATTGCAATGGAGCTAGGGCCAACAATAATTCAATTAGAAAAACTGCCAAAATATCTGCAACAGTTTCCTTCTCGTCATTGAGATAGCTTCTTGCGATTGCGACTGAATGCGCATAAAACAAAGCAAATGATGATGCTGCGACATATCGATGAAGTAACAGATGATGTCTGTCGACATTGTGGAGACATGACCGAATCTATTAAACATCTAATAACTGAATGCCCTGCACTAAAAGATCAAAGGTCACTTCATCTGAGTGAATTTGCACCTATGACTGACAATATGGACAATTGGTGTTATCGTATCCTGAGTGTAAGTTCGGTGCACTTAACTTGTTCAGTAATAAACTTAGACAAAATATTGAATTGATCTACAAGGATGGAGTCTTACTCTTTCTTGTTTTATGGCACAAAACACAGGATTTTGGCTAAGTGAAAAAAGAAAAAAAAATGAATAATGCTATTAGAAGGACTATTTGACTTATTTCTTTTCTGTCTGTCCCTTGTTTTGTAAGGAAATGAAAAGTAAAGATAAGAAATGTTGTAACAAGAGTTTTGAAATAAACTATATGTTATAAAAATCAACAATCATAACATGGTAATACTGGTAAGTAAAATAATGTTGTACACTTTGTAATTGTAGAATAGTTGGAAGCAATTTTGGGTAAGTAAAATCACTTGACAATTTATACTTGGAATCTCTATTGCAGGAAGAATGAATGAATCAAAACCAACACATGGCAGGTAAGACTTGCATGAAATACACACAGTCCATCCCTATCTAGGTTTGAGAGTCTCTGAGTCATATTGGGGGGCAATAATAAGTAAGGTACAGGCTGTATAAAGTCAAGAGTTCCAGAAGAAGACTTGTAGCAAGTAAGTACGATTTCTTTGTTGGGAATAAGGGTCATGAGCTTCGGAGAAGACTCCCTGTAGGCGCACAGTCATTAGGCCTGGGTGAACGTGTATGGTCAAACTCCCAAACACTCGGATCAGCACTCCAGCAACACAGGAGCACCAAAGCAACTCTAGGTAAGTTTTATCAAAAGTCTCACAGTACCTTAAGCATGAAGAAGCATAATGCTTCCATGATGCAGCAGCAGCAGACCCGGCCACCGGAATCTTGGTAAGGCAGACTGAAGAAGCTACACTGGATGGATGTTCGCAGCAGCAGTCGAGTGGAGAGGCTCTCAGCAAAGGATTCTTTGTGGTTCTTTGGTTTTGGTGCCCTTTTCAAAGCACCAGTGAAGAACGGTTACTGGCCGGTTGACCCAGCTTGTTCTCTCGGCCAAGCCTTCGGATGAGGGGCCTGAAGGAGCAGAATCTTGCCTCTGGAGGTCCAGAAGGAGTCCATCAAAGTTTCGTGAAGATTCGATCTTCGGAAGGCGATGCACTGCACACTAGCCACAGGTCCCAGGGTATGTGCAGTTTTCAGCCCGTGAAGATCACAGCTCGTCTTGGGATGGCTCGAAATGCAGGTCACCTTCAGACTGGTTGGTCTCACCAGTCTAAGGGATGAAGTAGTCTGTCACGGAGCTTTCCTGTCGCTTGGAAAAGAGGGCTTGAGCAGCCGCGGTCACTCAGATGGCTCTGGCGGTCTCTGGAGGTAGCTGCAGACATCCTTCTTCTCCTCTTCAGAATGGATCTTCCAGTTATGGACTCTCGCTTCAACATCAAGACCCTCATATTTTATGCAGGAACCCAGCCATTCGTCATGCATGCTGTCAATCAAACTTGGGGAGCGGGCTGTCCTTTTAGGACAGCCAGCCTCCCAATTAGAACTGGATCTAAGCAGGCACGGTGGAGGACAAAGACCTGTGGAGTTTCAGAGTCCTCCTAGCTTCCTGTCCTCCCAGACACACTGGCGCCTTTGAGCCGGCTTCACAAAGGGATCCCGGTGAAGACAAAAGAGGATCTCCCCACCCAGCACGGCAGAGGAAGGACCAAGAAAGGACAAACCATCATGAGTTGGTGAAAAAAGAAGACTGGAACCATTTTGGATCAATGGTATCCCATGTGAGCCTTACGGCTGCTGCTAATGCAGCCTGCGTTGTAACCTTTACAAAATTGGTAGAAAGAGTATCTACGGCCCCCAGCCACTCCGATGGATTTGTTACTGTAACTAATAAGTTGCAGGAGAGATGAAAAAGAGACGCAAAGTGTCCCCTCAGCACTCCACATAAGGTGGGGGTGCTGGTCTCACTAGAAAAGTGTAGGTAGGATGACAAGTGCCCTCCTATAGCTGGGAACAGTAGTTCTTGCAAGAAATTAAAATAAAACCGAAGAGGGAAGCTCAAGGAGCTTCCAGTAACATTGCACATAAGGTGCTGCCTGCTACAATAGGAAATTACAGATGCCTTAGAAAAAGATGGAGAAAAGTGACTCCATCAAAATAAACCCATAAAGGGGTGCCCTGAGTACAAAACAAGTAAGGGTTGAGTGAGGAAAAAGATTCCCAATCACACACAAGAGTCAGAAAAAAACAAATATTCCAGCAATAAGTGCTAGGGGACTCACCAGATGAGGAGAATATCAGACAAGATGGAAATTCTACCTAACACATGCTACCGCTGGCTCTGGTCTAGCGTGGCACCGCTCGTCCAGGACATCTGTCCATCCTAGGCTCGCCTCTGCGTAGGATTCTTCCTTCTCTCTGATTTCTATTGGTTTTATGTACATCAAAAGGGGCGCGCTGATGTTCCTTGACTGTGGAGTTCAAAGAACCAGGCCAGATCCAGCATTATGTGAAGCCAAAGAATTGGAAGAAATGTCACTATTCAGCGAATCCAAAATATCACCAAGAAAAGGGGTGTGTTGCTGTTCTTTGATTGTGGAATTTAGGCAAGATCCAGCATTACCCGAAACCAAAGGGTTTAAAGGAATGCCTGTATTTGGTGAATTTAAAACAGAAGTATTCAAAACCGAAGTACCACCAGTTTTTCCAATTCCCATGTAGGTAGAACGTGTGTTCTGGGCAGCAAGTTCCTTATTGGAATGGGAGTCCTTGTCCCTGAGAAGGGAGTTACTCCCAGTGTGGCCCCACTTGCCCGATCATAATGTGGTTAGGCGTGAGTGACCCTTGTTTTCTGTGCATGTGTGTGTTTTCAGTTATGATGTGTGAATGTGTGCATTGTTTATGCAATATATTGGATGTTTTATTGTATAGTTTATGAGTGGCACATGAGTGTTTGGTATGTGCCTTTCTAGCGTATCGGTGAGTGGTGTGTGAATGTATGTCATGTGAGTGTATGTCAGATGAGTATATGCCATATGGGTGCATGGCCTAAGAGTGCATGGAATAAGTGCCAAATGGTTGTGTTGCATTAGAGTGTATGTTGTATGGGTGCATGGCATTAGAGTGTGTGGTGTAAGTTGGTATATTGTATGGGTATGTGGCATAAGCGTGTATGTCATATGGGTGTGTGGTGTAAGAGTGTGTGGCATAAAAGATGTATATCGTATGGATGCATGGAATGTGTTGTATGGGTGCATGGCACGAGATTGTTACATAAGAGTGTGTGCCGTGTAGGTTTCGAGCATGTGAGCGTATGGTGCATGAGTGTATGGAATACCAGTGTTTAGTGTATTAGTAGAGTATGGGTGGTTGGTACTGACTGACTGACTTTATACGTAAAGGAGGCATATAGGATAATAACAGTTCACACACGTACAAAATGTACATTCCCTTTACATCTCCTATTCAATATGAAAATTCACATCATTCAGTCCATAAATGTACATTTAAACGTACATGTACCTTTCTTATAGAAAATGTACATTTATTCTGTGTATTTATTCTGGATTGATTTCCGAAATTGTTTTTTAGGACACCAGATCCTGATGAGAGCTAAACAGACAATTTATAGATATTGGGCTGAAAACATGTTTTTTCCCCCATGGGAAAACCCAATGTTAAAAAATGTCGAAATGCAATTAAAACAACAGTTTTTTTTAAATATGAAACGGTCTGTGAAAAACTCTGAAACATTCCATGGAGGGGCAGATGCCTCCGAATTTTACTGTGCCAATGTGTCAGAATTTTCAATGGAAGGGTTGAAAAGGTATTGGGAAATGTTATTTTCAGAAACCCCATAGACTGTTTGTCTTAACTATATCCATGCGTTGGCACTAGCACAGTAGCATGCTATATACTTTTTTGGACTATACTTTTTTATTTGATTATTGGTAACATTTTATCTTCTCATTTGAACAGCACACCCTCTTTGTCTTTCTTTTGTAAATTATATAAAAACTAAAATTACTTGTGTCAAGATCGAGGTGATCAGAGCGAGAGTAGCAGTGCTGGAATCATCTCAATTTGACCTCTGAAAATGTGCGGTTCACTCTTGGGGGATGAGGTGGGGGGGCAAACCAGTACAACATCCCTTTCCATCAGAACACTCTCCCTTTGCAGGGTCGACCTCTGATCCTTTCCAAATTAGTATTTTTTTCTTGCCTCTGGGGAACTGTGGCCACCCTGATAGATAGACTCACTCACTATAGTAAATTCAAGTAAATTCGCCCATGCTGGAAAATAATCAGGACGAGGTGCACTGGAGTTTCTGAAAACATGCTGGGGGCCTGAGGAGGGCAGTGAGACATTGGTGCACTGCAGCGGATGGCAGCCTGGTGTCCTCAGCAGTGCCCTTATCTTCTATAACCCTCTAACGTTTTCAGATAAATTCCCGAAAAAGATAGAAAGTTTGAGGCACTAAGAACCACCCAAAATGTGGGTAGTGTCAGTGTTCCTCTAAGTGTTAAGAGCATGACCAATCTAGAGCCATGGCTTCCTCAGTTTAAATGTTTTGAGTATGACCAATATACGTTCAGTATTTCCATGTGGCATGTAATCTGACTTTTTTGTACTGGTTATAGCTAAAATATGTCACTTTTGCAGCTCATTTCACAGGATGAAGCTGATCGGCGTGGAAAGGTTTATGACAAGTACATGTCCAGCTTCCTCTTCAATCTCAACAATGGTATGTGTATGTCTCATCTTTGTTTGCTTCCATAGAAAGGGATTTTCGCAACTGGAGAAATTGTTGGCTCTTCCCATATATTTGGGAAATTCGTCCTTGTTTGTTTGGCTGGGGGACTTAGTCAATTAAACATAAATGCAAAAGAGGCCAAACATTTGTAAAAACCTTCTGATTCTCTCTGCAGTCAACTACCCACTCTTGTGTGAGGAAGGGACAAGGAGGGGTGCATTCGCCAACAGAAACATTCTATAGTAGTAGAGTGTTTAAATGTATTCTTCTATGGCTTATAGTTCATAGGTTTGCTTCTAGAGCTGGGATAATCTTGCAGTATCTGGACAGTCTTGAAGAACCTGGGTGAAAACATAGAAATAGCAGGTTAGTGCAGATACGAAGTAATCGAGAAAGATTGGTAATAAAACACGTGCCTAATGCCTGCGCAAGGCAGGATCAGTACTAGCATAATAGTATGTTTACATGAGATAATATTCACATTTACACAACCTTCACCACACACTCATAGCACTCAATACCCAACACATCATCAAGCCAACACCAAATCACATGCAACTCAAAATGTCCTCCTCATCAAGCCAATGTCAAATCTCATACAGACAAAGGGCTCCAGCCTGCAGTTCTCCGCACCCAGTCACACTGTGAATACAGACCAAACATAGGTCCTATATTCACACAGGCAACAGGCTCGAGATTACTGATACCAACACCCAGCAAAAGCTTGGACACACAATACACGGACGGTCTATGCTCGTCCGCACACCGGCAATAGTGACTTTGACTTTGGCCTGTCTGATACAACAAACCCTGTAGCAACTTTTCCCACATACTTTCAGAGACCCTTCAAAAATCATCAATCTCTGAAACTGAGACTGGCAAAAGGCATGGGTATTCTGAATCTGTTGTCCAGCGCAACCGTGCCATTGTGCAGAACAGTCCATTTACACCGTTGGCAGCACTTTCATCCCAGTTTGGTATTGGAGACGAAGCCTAGCTTTGATAATGGAACATTGTATTTCTCTTCCAAACAGATTTTGTAGTTGATGCAACTCGTAAAGGAAACAAAATCCGCTTTGCAAACCACTCTGTGAACCCAAACTGCTATGCCAAAGGTAAGAAGGAGCTTTGTGTTTTTAGAACTTTATTGTTCATTTTAATTTATGAAATAAGTTATGCACCTCATTGTAGAAATAGTCCCAAAAAGCATTCAGGGAACTCATAAAAAATCCTGTTACAGTAATACAAAGGGTGTGAGGGGCACTATTTTGCTGGGATTAGGAAATACAGGTCCTGGTTGATTGATATAACAAAATGACACACTGATAAATGTATAACTGCAATAAATACCCACTAGGGCTTACTGTGTTTTCGATTATTTGTATCCTATATCTCGTAATGAACACACTTAGCTGGCATTGATTAGGAGCTTATTAGATGGACACCAAATAGGAAGGCTTGTGAGGGATTGTATTTACGGGGCATACTGAACAACGCTGCTCAATGAAGTATCTAGCATGTAATGTGACAGTTGTACTGTGTACTCAAATTTATTGCTATAAAAGTGAGTCTGTGTTCCTGGTAGAGCCATGCAACTTGTTTCTGGTAGTGACACTCTCTAATGTGGTTTCTGCTACCCTATCAACCACAGGTGACTCCTGAGATGCTGATTAACTACTAACTTGTTTAAAGCACACCAATCTGTTGGGTCTCAAGTACTGGTGTCTGAATTAAGGGTCTTTGTATGGGATCTTAACAAGGGGCGGGACTATCTTCCAGATCTGGCGGGTAAGGCATTCCAGAGTTTAGAAGCCATTGTATTTGTATTTTAGTATTTATAACGCGAATGGACAAAATAAACCAATATCGGCCTAGGCGACAACAACAGTTGATAGAGGATATAGCTGAATCCATACCGGAGCCCCAGAATAGGGAGGGTTCTCTTTCTAAACAAGAAGGTCTTTAGTGCTTGGTGAAACTGAAGAAGTGAGCTCATTGTCCTTGGCTCTAGTGGCAAGGAGTTCCACAGCTTTGGACCAAAGACAGAGAATCTTCTGTCACCCCGAGATTTGTATACTGAGTAGGGGATAGCCAGAAGATGACCATCACTGGAACGTAGCTTTCTCACAGGGTGGTACGGCTGAATTAGCTCTCTCAGATACAAGGGAGCGGTACCATTTACACATTTAAAAACAATACAAGCTGCCTTGAACCTGATACGATCTTCAATTGAGAGCCAATGTAGCTGGCGGCGGAATGAGGACACGTGAGCAGTTTTACTCAACTTGAATATCATTCTAACCGCTGCATTTTGTGCTTTCTGAAGTTGCTGGAGTTGTTTAGAAGGGACACCCAACAATTGACTGTTACAATAGTCCATATTGCACTGGTTAGGGCACCCACCACAGCTGCATGATCTTCTTTAGGTATGTAGGAAAGCATTTGGCGTAGCAATCTCAAGGCAAAGTGCACCACTTGAATCTTAGCTCTCACCTGGGCTTCACTACTGAGGTCCTCTTGCCATACACAGCCCAGATTTTTTTATCTTAGGTACACATTTTAGGCTTTTGCCTAAAAACATGGGGATGGGCAATTTCTTAGCTGTATTCAGCAGGTGCTTGGGTCCGAACAAAATAAATTTGGTCTTGGCTGCATTAAGCTGCAAGTAGTTTTTTGACATCCAGCCTCTTACTTCTTCCAGACACTGTTCCAGTCTGCTGAATGCTTCCTCAAAGTTAACACCTCGGATAAAAATCTGGGTATCGTCCTCGTACGAGTCGAAGTTCAACCCATAGTGCCTCAAGATTTCCAAAAGGGGCCGAATATACAAATTAGACAGTGGGGATAGGGAGGATCCCTGCCGAACTCCACAGTTTAACTTAATGAGGTCCGACAGGAACTCCCCCAGTCTCACTCGCTGTTGACGATTGGTCAGGAAAGACCTAAACCTGCCTAGTGTCAAATCAGAAACTCTTCAACCTGTAGTCGTTCCAAAAGGATGCCATGATTCACTGTGTCAAAGGCCGGGGACAAATCCAACATTACCAAGAGTGAAAGTTCCCATTGGTACGCAGCCTTTAGCAGTTCATCCTGTACAACTAGGAGAGCACTCTCGGTTCCGTATTTTGGTTGGAATATAGATTGGAATTTGTCCAATAATAATTCATGTTTCACAAATTCCTGCAACTGATTGGTGATAAACTTTTTGAGAATTTTCGCTGCCACTGGTAGGCCTGCAATGGGTCAATAATGTTGAAGAATCTCCACATCTAGTGATGGCTTTTTCAATAGAGGAAAAACAATTGAAAGCTTTAGACTCTCTGGAACAGTTCCACTTGTCAATGACTTATTAACAAAACTAGTAATAAATGGGGTGAGTTCCTGCACAAGTCTCTTAGCTGCGTAAACCGGCATGGTAGATGGAGAATCACTGGTGGGTTTGAGAGTCCTAATAAGTTGGAATATATCATCTTCAACAACCAGATGAAAATGAAAAATGGGTGCTAACACCTGATTTTGTAAATCATCCAACTAGCCTACTGGTTGATTGTGCAGGGGCACAGATGGATTTATGTTGGCCGCCTGCTAAATATCGCCCCTTATCCGTTCGATCTTATCCACAAAGAAGGAGTTAAAAAGATTAGCCTGCACCGCAGAAGAATCAGGCAGTGCTGCTTTGCAGTTTGGATTGCAGAATTTAGATATAATGAAAAACAGTTCCCTTGGTTGATTACTGGAGGAAGTTTTCAGTTTCTTACCCAAGAAATCTTTCTTGGCCAGAAAAATAGCTAATTTATATTCCACTAATCCATTCTTTGCATTGAATTTTGTTCTCCAAGTGGGCTGCTTTTGCCAACTATGATTGGTCCTGCTAACTAGTTTGCGCAAACATTGCAGGTTCTGTGAAAACCAAGGTTGAGAAACTTTTTTGTTCTTCGGTTTTAACAGGGTCATTATGTTACAAATTGAGGCTCCAGCTGTGAAAAATAAATTGCATGGAAGTGCGGGATCAATGGAAGCAAGAGCCCCAGTGATTTCATCGCCAGTTATTTTATCCAGATCCTTGCCTTTCCGAGAATGTAATGCCAGTCTATCCTTGGTATTGGTTTTAACCCAGTTGGGAAGGCTCAGTGAGAAGAACTTCACAAAGTGATCCGACCAATAGACTGGCACAATATCCTTCAAAGTACCTCTTGCTATACTGACATCCAAGCAATGGCCCTTTATATGCGAGGGTTGTACTCCGAGTGAGTGAAGACTATGGATATTCAATAAATCCCTTAGTTCTTTCGAATCTCATTTTTTCTGGTCATCTAACCAGATATTCCAGACACCAACTGTGAGCATTTCCTTGTGGTTACTCCCCTGGCTACTGAGAAAGGTATCAAGGTTCTCCAAAAAATGTTTACATGGGCCAGGAGGTCTATAGCCCAACACTAAATGAATGGCAGCTTTAGGGGAAATCTGAAAGGTAATTTTTCCCACTTGCGCATCATCACTCCAATCCAGGGCATGAAGATGTGAAATGGGTAATGCAGCCTTGTGAATGACTGCAATACCTCCACCTTTTTTGGATGTTCTATTTAATATGTTTAATTAAGTTATCATCTTAGACTAACTCATGAAATGAGTTAGGGGAGGATTCTGAAAACCACGTTTCCGTAATCAATAATAGGTCTAAATCATGAGAATTAATGAGCTCAGCAATCTCAGTGGGATAGCATTCACCAGGGCTGCTTTACAACGTTCAATAGTTCCAGCAACCACTGGGGGGGCCCTTTATGGGCTTGATAATTTAGTTTCTTCATATCAATGACATTATAAAATAAATAATTCATCATACACATCAATCATATCTTAAAAAGTAGAAATTAGTCACCTGGAATGCAATTCTTACTAAGCCCAGGTCTCAACCGGCAGCATATCCTGCCGAATGGCAACCCAGGCAGAAACAAGCTAAAACCAGCTTCGCAGCAGCACCGACGCAGTCCTGTTATAGCCTGTGTCGCGCCCTGGTGATGTAGAACAGGTGTGCGACACAAAACGTTTTGGGAGTTGTAGTTCTATGCAACAGCACCCTTCGTTGGCTGTTCGTAATGTAAATATAACCACAGTGTGGATTCAATGATGTTAAGTAAGATAAGCAGCACCCAAGTAACACCAATATCTTAATGCTTTTCCCACAAGTTCACGTAATACAAGTCAATGACCGTCAATAGGAATAAAGTAATTTGAAGCCTGAAATGCAAAATTGCCTCCCACCCCCATAATGGAGAGTTTGAATATGGCTGCACAAGAAGTGTCTGTGGGCGCATCATAGAGTCCATGCTGGAACGTAGGAGAAGACATTGTTTGAAAAAATAGGACCGGGCTTTAAAGTTAAGAAATTCATAGGCCAAAAAAGCCAGATTGAATTGAACGCAACTTTATACACTCAGCCTTTGAAAGGATTTTCTGTGTTAGAAATTCGATCTCTGTTACTAGGCCATAACTCAGGCGAACCAATGCATTCTGGATCCACTGAAATCTAAGAATGAGGTAAGAAGACGGGGCCTGCATGCAGGGCATTAGCTTAGCTGTGCTGACCCCAGCCCTCACAACTAAGGACCTCTTTTTGGTTGAACGCAGGGGATTTACATTTTTAAGGAGTCATAGTTGGAAGAGAACAATTCTCGGCACTAGGTTGACTTATAGGACTAGGGGCATTTGAGTACCAGACCCCTATATTTTACTTTGGAATGTTAGTATGGCTTCTCCACCTTTCGTGGCAGAACCCATAGGTGAGGAACGCTAGTGCCACCGATTTGCTCCAGTGGATAAAGACCCTTGACCTCTGTGCTCTCCGTCACCCTGTAGCTTTCCTACCCGCCTGATGTGGGGCAGAAAGTGACTTGTGGGTTGTAAATATCCTGTTACTGTCACTTCGTACCATGTGCCTGGTATCTCCATTGAGGACGGGGTGTATGGTCGGTGTGTTCCCAGAAAGGTTTTGTTTGCCCGTCATATAACACTAACAGTGCTCTTTACAATTGGAGTAGAAAGGTATGCCATTGGAGGGCCTTAGTTCCCCAAACATTAAAATGCTCATGTTGGCAGTAATAGCCTCGTTCTGTCTGTCTCAGACATGCTTTAGATTTGAGTGTTATTAACCATTCATCTTGATATGATGAAACCATGTGATGTGTTTTTGGTTTCAGTGGTGATGGTAAATGGGGATCACCGAATAGGAATCTTTGCCAAAAGAGGCATTCAGGCTGGTGAAGAGCTGTTCTTTGACTACAGGTAAGAAAGTAGCATCTCTCTAAGCTAGCAGCAGCTCTCAATTTCTACAGGGGTTTGTGGGCTTAAGGAGAGTGTCACTTGCGTATGGGCATATTAGAAACGTGTTGTGCCCATGTTTGTCCTTTCTTTTCCCTCAATAATAAAAACTCTAGAACATTTCTAAATTAATAAATGGCAAAAAATGTATTTATTGATTACAGAGAAAACAATTACAGAGAGGGAATTTATAACGAAAACAAAACAGCAAAAAAAACACCAAAATGTTGTGGAAACTTAGATGGGGTCAGGTAAGGGGATACAACTGGTGGGGAGGGGTTGGAGTGGGCTTAAACCCATAAAGAAACGGGAGGTTTGGGGGAGCCCCCAAATAGAAAAAAAATTGATGTTTTTTTCACTGATTTGTTTTAGGTGAAACATCCCTCTCTATAATGTATTCGTTACAATTATATAGAACCGGCAAAAATGATATAAATAATATAAACAGTGGGGACCTGTCATTTTGAAGCTAGATTTCTTGTTTGCATTTTCATTCTGCCATAAATGTTTTGAGTCTTGTATAAATATGAATTGCCTCAGATTACATGGAATGAGTACCTGCATCTTCATTTCTGCTCCAGACCCCAGAGCATTGCTCTGCTGTTTAGTGGTGCTGTTCGGGGTGAATTTCAATGGCTGAAATCATGCATTGTACAAGAAAGCTTTTTACACTGACATAGTTTGCATAAGTAATTTAAAAAAAGCCTTGTGCTGAATGTTTACAAATTCAGATGGCTTACCTCATCACTGCAATTAGTTCCCCTTATTTGACTTCAAACAGTACCGGCCTGCTTGGTCCCCTTGGCCTGTCATCTTTCCATTCACATTAAAAAAAAAACAATGCAATATCCCTTTCAATTAGCTTCCTTTTGTTAACTCCACATTCCGCCCATCCAGCTTTCAGCTGTCAAGCTGCCTGCTTTCGGAAGCATGAACAAACTGGATAAATATCTTGAACCACATGGCGTTCCAGCATAATAACAAAGACACCCCAGAAGCAATGGAGAAGGGGAACCCTCTGTTTGAGTAATCTTAATGTGGGGGGGGGGGCTGTATTCTATGATTACCGCCCAAGGTGTAGTCCATGGTCAGGATTAAATTGGGGACAGGGTAGTTAAGTGGTGTTTGACGTTTTGAAAATCTATTGTCCCATCTTCCCAATCATGCTACTAAACATAAGTAACAGACACATGTTTATGGTTTGATAGAAAGTACACCACCACTCATCCCATCCAAGAATGGTGCATTGTTTAAAAAATCCCCAGCAGGATCAACCGCCTTCCATTTCCCCAATACTAGCTACTACCTTCCCAAAATGTCATATTGCACAGGCGCACAGGCAGATTTCCAGAATTGTTTTCGCAAACGCTGGATCAGTTTTTCACACTATCTTGCAATTGTTAGTAGACAACTCAGTCATTTTCGAACCTTTGTTGGCTAATGTCCCACATTTCTAATTCGCTAGAAAAGACTTGTCTCCTGAGCAAATGCCATTAATGCATCTCACCTTAGTCACAAATATTGCTTGAAATTATAAATGTATTTGTGAAGCTCTGGGTGAAAGAGGGGCTTCAACGGGACCTTTGTGTGCATTTCAACTGTGCCTGCATCAGAGGTTAAAGACTCAAAGTGTAAAGAAGCAAGAACAGCCCCTCCTTGTGACCTCTTTAACACTGTCAGGTGAAGGATGGGAAAGCTAGAATCTATCATAAACTCTGTGAATTCTTCTATGGCGGCTCCCATTTAATTTTGTTCCCATGTGTGCGGTTTATGATGGAGCTAACAATTCTTGGTATGACTCTGACCTAGCTACACTTAAACGGAAGTGTAGGGCGGCGGAAAGGAAATGGAGGGCTTCTTGCTCATCCTCTGACAAACTGGCCTGCCGCCTGCTCCAAAGGCAATACCGACTTGCTGTCCACACTAAGAAGAGAGTCCACATACAAGCCCTCGTCTCTGTGGCATCTAACAACTCGGCCGAACTTTTCAAAATCTGCAAGGAGCTGGCCAACCCTGCTGCAGTCTCCACTCCTCTCTCCTCCCAGGATCTTTGCAATGCCCTTGCCTCTCACTTTATCTCTAAAACCCAGGACATCCTGTCCACCCTCTCCTCCGCCCCCCCTCCTCCTCCCTCTCCTTCTCAGCCTGCTGACCCTCCCTCAGCTAACCCTCATCTCCCCTTTCTCCTTCTTTCCTCTTTTCTCCCCTGATGAGATATCTAGACAAGTCTGATCTATGAAAACCTCATCAAAACAGGTCCATCCCTGTTCCTCAAAAACCATTAAGGACCACATTGACACCCTTGCGCCGGCCCTTGCTGATTTCTGCAACCTCTCCTTTGCCTCTGGCTCTTTCCCGACCCCTCTTAAACACTCCCTTGTGCATCCTCTCCTCAAGAAATCCACTGCTGATCTGTCATGCCCGGCAAACTACCGCCCAATTTCCATTACTCCCTTTTTGGCCAAGTTCCTGGAAAAGCTGGCCATCTCTCAGCTTAATCTCCATTCTGACTCTGTTGGCTCCCTCCATGACCACCAATCTGGCCTCAGAGCTGCCAGAAGTACGGAAACTGCTCTCCTGAACATCCGTGAAAACCTGCTCTCCAACCTCGATTCTAACATTTGAAGGGATTGTGTCCTCCGACGTATTCCTTATCTTGATAGATTACCTCCCAGCTTGCTGGCCTCGGAATTTTTTTCAGTAGAGGGCGCTCCGCATCGACGTCCCTCGAGCTGGTGTCCCTCGACAGCCACCATCTCGGGGCGCCGACGTCACCGTGCGTATAAATAGACTTGCGCAGCGTCCGTTGCTCAGTTCCGTTTTTCCACGCTTCGTGGGCCTCGGAATCGTGTTGCTCAGTTCTTTCTTCAAGTAGTTTCTACTTATTCCTCGAATGTATCATCTTTTATCGCTGGCTTCCTCATCCGAACCGTCAACCCCACTGTCCGGCTTCAGAAAGTGTTGTGATTGTGGGAAGAAAATTTCATTGATGGATCCTCACAGAATCCATTTGTGGTGCCTGGGATCGGAGCATCACTGTTCAGAATGCGAGGACTGCATGTTCATGACGGCAACAGCCTTGAAGGAGCATAAGGGGGAGCTAGAAAGAGGTAAGACTCTTAAAACTTCTACTCCTTCGAAAGTTTCCTCGGCAGAGTCGAGACATTCGTCTCCTCGCCGTCACAGGAAAATTCCCGTTCAAGGTCTCGAAGCGGTTCCCATCAGTCTTCGAGATCTAAACACTCGAAAAAGAGGCGTCGTAGATCTCCCTCTTTTTCATCTTCTTCCACTTCCCCGGAAATGGTCACCTGCCCCACGAAACACAGCTCTCCAGCTAAGTGGGAGGAATTCTGTAAAAAAATGCTTAGCATCTTCGAGAAAGCGGCCTCGACCCCCTCAGAGACGGCTAGATGTGATACCCTGCGTGAAAGACCCGAAAAATCAAAACGCTGCAAGTCGTTGCACCCGGCGAAAGAAACTGCCCGAGAGCGTCATGAACCCTTGAGCAAAGGCAGTAAATCTGCGTCATCGACGCCTCTATCGAAGGGCCCGTTGACACCGATAAAGGACAGACCTACTGCTGTTACCACATCTCAGTCAGTAGAAGTACCGAGGGCTTCAACCATGACCTCGAGAATGTCGTCGATAACCTCGACGACTCCGAGTAGGATCCTGATCCTCTCGGGTTCTTCGAGGCCCCTTCATACTTTTTCAATGCCTTTTTCGTTTTTATCGAAGCCTTTTACTTCTGCGTCGACAACTTCGACGTTTTCTCAACCTGTGACTACAAGCTTGGCCCCCTCTGCTCTAGAAATGGGTTTTAAACCACACCCTAGATCTGATTATTTTAGAGCTTTGTCCTCTATATATGAGGAAGGGGAGGATTCTGATCATGAGACCTTTTGGGTTGCAAAGGACCATAACACCCATTCCTGAGGAATTTATCTCAGAAGAGAACAGATTAAAGGATCTTCAAGACTCCTTACATGAGGCAAGTGGTTTAGATACTTCTCCTGAAGTAGAATTTGCTAAACCAGACCCTGGGGAACATGCTGAGACCCCTTATAGGGTTCTGATGGCCAGAATAATAGAGTTCATGGGGTGGTCTACACCTTCACCTTCTTTTCAGCAGGATGACCTTACTGACATCCTATTTAAGGGTCCACAGGAAGATCCTGTTGTTCCCTTTCATTCTGCACTACAGAGAAACATTTCTGCTAATTGGGAAACTCTGGAAGTAATCCCGGCAGTTAACAAAAACGATCTGCCAAATACAGAGTATCTGTCTCAGACCCTGAATATTTAAGCAAGCATCCAACTCCAGAGAGTTTGGTTGTACAAGCAGGAACTTCATCGAACAGTAGATCTGCATACCCTACTATTCCACAGGACAGGGATGATAAAAGGTTTGACGCATTGTCAAAAAAAGTCTTTTCGGCATGTAGCATGGCACTTAAATCTATTAACGCCACTTGCACGCTAGCAAGATTCAGCCATACAGTGTGCTTCATCTGCGGCTGACTGTCTCCCGGAAGGAGAGGAAAGGGAAGCATTTTTAAACATCATTAAGGATGGGAAAGATGCAATGTGCGAGTCCCTTCAAACTGGCATTGATTCTGCTGACAGTATCAGCAGGGCCATGGCGGCTAGTACCAAAATCCGCAGATATGCGTGGTTGCGAAAGTCTGGATTTGCCCCAGATGTACAGGCCAGACTTTTGAATATGCCCTTTGACGGCACGTCTTTGTTTGGTAAAAAAGCTGATGACAGCCTGGAGAAGTTACAAACATCTAAGGCAGCAGCGAAATCTCTTGGAGCTGCAATCTGTCAGACCCCGAATCGCCCCTCAGGAACCTCATGGAGGGGTAGGCCCTTTTGCTTTTACTCCGCATTCGGGGCCAAAAACGATTCACCCGTGATGGACGGGTTAAAGGTACAAAAGCCGCAACCGTAGGTGCCTCTTTACCCTCGGCATCTGCGTCAGCCGCCTCTAAACCCCTCTGAGGTCTCTCCCCACAAGGCACCAGTAGGGGGCAGGTTAACTCAACATTTGGCGGAATGGCAGGCTATTACGTCAGATGCTTTGGCATTGGAGACAATTGCCCAAGGTTACTGCCTGCCTTTCCTACACACCCCTCAGAGTCATCCACCGGGGAACAACTCTTTGAAGTTTCCAGATCCGCTCCTTCTGCAGGAGATTCTAGAGCTACTAGAGAAAGGTGCTATAGAATCGGTACCTGTAGCGGAGAGGAACAAGGGTTGGTACTCCCCCTACTTCCTAGTACCGAAGAAGGACAGAGGACTGAGACCCATCTTGGACTTGCGAGAATTGAACAAATTCCTCAGGAAAGACAAGTTCAAGATGGTAACTCTTTCTCAGATCTTTCAGGCTCTCCAGCTTCAGGACTGGTTGGTATCTCTAGATCTTCAGGATGATTATTTCCATGTGCCAATCCATCTCAAACACAGGAAATACTTGAGGTTTGCAATTGGCAACTCTCACTATCAATTTCGAGTTCTGCCATTTGGGCTGACCTCTGCCCGAGGGTCTTCACCAAGCTAATGTCTGTAGTGGCTGCAAGTCTAAGGAGGGAAGGGTTCCACGTCCACCCTTACCTGGACGATTGGTTGATCAGCGCAGTATCCTCGGAACAAGCTTGGATCCAACTAGATCATGTCTACCACTTCTTTCACAAACTGGGCTTCTCCCTCAATTTAAAGAAGTCACAGATGATACCGTCACAGAGACTCCAGTTCATTGGATCAGTCCTGGACACTTCCCTGGGAAAAGCCCCACCACCAGAGGTGAGGGCTCAAGATATTCTACAGATGTGTCATGATTCCTTCCCCTCATGTCCCCAGCCCTCCAAGATGTCAGGCTGGAGCCAGGCCACAATCACCTACCTGGCCCTCAAGGGGCCTCTACATCCCTCCAAAGACCCACCTGGAGTCAGACTTGGCACTTGTGGCACCAAACTCACTCACTCCCATAGGATAACATTGGGGATTGTACTTGTAGTGCTTTGATGGGGACAAGATGGATGGCCCCACATATTTCGGTTCCCAGAACTGCATGTGCAGTCTATTCTTTTGGGTGTGGTTCAGCCCAGAGACACCTGGGATACCCAGAGACTATTTAAGCCACGCCCAGGCTGAGAAACATGCTTTGTGTTTTCTGCACCTGCAGCGTGACACTCACCGTGTTCGGATCGGTCTCCAGTAGGCCTGCATCTTTCTTCTGCGCTCAGCTCCTGCAAGAACAAGAACACCGTTAGGAACAGCCTTACCTTGCGGTGCTTCTGCCCATCATTCATCGCTTCTTCTGTTCTGCGGGCATCTTCGGCGGTGTCATTCCCATCCCGGCACGCCGCTTCCTAAGGAAAAGGGAAAAAAAACAGAAAAAAGGCATTACTAAGCATTCAGAAAATCTTTGCTTATTTCTAAAGACTGTACGAGCTTCAAACGCTTACCTGAATCCCATCCGCTCTGGGGGAACTCTGTCTCCGGAACTTCTCATCCATCTGCAAGAGGGAAAAGAGACTCCAGGTTAGCGTGGAAACATCTAGAGGCGCCGCATACCGCGCTTACTCACCGCATTTCTTCTTCATAACCAACATCCACGCTGAAAACGTCGCGGCACCTAAAAGACACAGAAAAGGAACTCAGTTCAATACAAATACGAAAGGGTTGCATCGCGCTCTCCCTCACCTTCAGCGCTACTCATCTCAGCAGCACGTCGCCATCCCTGGACGCCGGCCATCATCTAAGGAAGGAAAAGAACGAAGTTAGAGAACTGTTCAAAAAACTCATTATACTTACCTGTCAGACTCTTGCCTGTGAAGTAACTAGGCAGCAACGAGCCCGCATCAATCAACGCGCCCCTGCGTTGAAAGCAGGACGGAGAGCACACTTTCCAAGAAAACCAGGTGAGCTGTGGATCAAAGGGAAGGTTTGGACCCCAGGGAAGAAGGGGTTCAAGCACACAGAGACAATAGGGAGTTAAACTCTACCAATCCTTTGTTTCAGGCCCAGTCTCCAGTCGAGTAGACTCCAGGGAAGGGTTCGAGGTCGTAAGAGGTCAAAACAGGCTGAGTGACGTCCCCGTGGATACCAGGTGAGCGTTACAGATGGTCACCAAGTTTCAAAATGCCCAATGTCTACCAGCCTTCGACTTTTTGAGGTTGCTCGGTCTCATGGCATCCTGCATGTTCCTTGTGCCAGAGGCTCGCCTGAGAATGAGATCCCTCCAGTGGGCTCTAAGAACCCAATGGTCGCAGTTCTCAGGGAGAATGTCAGATCTCCTTCAAATCCCAGACAGAATAGCTCAAGACTTTCAGTGGTGGGCCTGTCGGGAGAACATCTTGAAAGGGGAACAGTTTTGGCAACCTTGGCCGGAGATAACAGTAGTCACGGATGCCTCACTCACGGGGTGGGGAGCCGATACCAACGACTTGACCATCAGCGGTCGGTGGTCTCCATCGGAGTCCAGACTACACATCAACCTATTGGAGCTGAGAGCAATCAGACTAGCGCTGAAAGCTTTTCTGCCATCAGTACAGGGAAAGAATGTCCTGATAATGACAGAAAATACTGTGGCCATGCACTACCTCAACAAAAGAGGAGGCGTAGGGTCACTGCCAATGTGCAGAGAGGCAATTCAGCTTTGGTATTGGGCAATTCAGGAAGGAATCTCTCTATCGGCAGTTTACCTAGCCGGAGAGAATAACTTGACAGCGGACGTTCTGAGCAGGCAGGGCACAGTCTCCCACGAGTGGGAGCTAGCTCAGGAAGTCATTCAGGAGATCTTCACCCTTTGGGGAACCCCTCAAGTGGATCTGTTTGCCACCAGCATCAACAGGAAGTTCAATCGGTTTTGTTCAAGGGAATTTCCCCCGAGAGGAGCTCTAGGGGACACGTTTGTAGTGGACTGGGAGTTTCCACTTCTGTATGCGTTTCCTCCACTCCTTGTCATTCCTCAAATGATCAGGAGGTTGAGAAGATTCCGGAAATCCATGATCCTAATGGCCCCAGATTGGTCCAGGAGAACGTGGTACCCGGACCTTCTGGACATGTCCATCTGTCCTCCGATCCGTCTTCCACAAAGAGAAGACTTTCTCTCGCAGAAGGGAGGTCAGGTTCTCCATCCAAACATCAGAACGCTCAACCTTCACGCTTGGTTTCTGAAAGGTTGAGATACAAGGATTGGGACCTTCCAGATGATGTCATGGAGGTGTTGCTTTTGGCTAGGAGGCCAGCAACAAAGACTTTATACCGCTGCCATTGGAACAGATTTTGCAGCTGGTCTAGAGAAGAGAATATCGATCCCTTTTCATGCGGTACACCAATGGTGTTATCTTTTTTGCTCTATTTGGCGAATTCAGGTCTCCAAGTTGGTACAATCAAAGGCTACCTCGCAGCGTTGTCAATCTTCAAGCACACTGCGGAGGAGCCATCATATTTCAAACTACCCCTAGTGATTCAATTCCTGAAGGGATTAACTAATGTTTATCCCCCAAAGCCTTTCCAAGTTCCCTTATGGGATTTAAATCTAGTCTTAAACTTCCTAATGGGTACTCCTTTTGAACCACTCCATTCTTGTTCATTAAGATTTCTCACCCTTAAAACTGTCCTACTAGTGGCTTTAACATCTACCAGAAGAGTGAGTGAATTACAAGCTCTATCTTGCAAACCTCCTCCTTATCGCCCCTCCCATCCATCCCCGCAGTAAAACTTCCCTTGTAGTTGCAGCTTACGCTCCTTCAAGGTCCATAACCATTTCATGCACAGCTAAATTTTCAAGCTACAGAACGGAACTGAGCAACGGATGCTGTGCGAGTCTATTGATACGCACGGTGACATCAGCGCAGAGACGGTGGCTGTCGAGGGACACCAGCTCGAGGGACGTCGACGCACAGGGCCCTCTACTGAAAAAATTTCTGAGGCCAGCAAGCTGGGAGGTAATCTATCAAGATAAGGAATACGTCGGAGGAACATCCCATCGAAAGAACGTTACAAGTTAAGAAGTAACTTGTTCGTCCCTCTGTCCTCATCCTACTTGACCTCTCCTCTGCATTCGACATGGTCAACCATACCACCCTGCTCAATCGTCTTTGTGACAACCTCGGTATCACTGATCAGGCTATGGCCTGGCTGACCTCTTTTCTCCTTCATCGACCCTCCCAGGTACAACTTGGGTCCTTCCTATCTTCTATCTCCCTCCCCACATGTGGTGTCCCCCAGGGGTCTATCCTCTCGCCCTAGCTTTTCAACCAATACCTGGCAACTCTCGTTTACTGCATCTCCATGTTCTGCTCAACTTTCCAGTGCTATGCTGACGACACCCAACTCATTTTCAGGCTTCCTTCAGCCTCCTCCTCCCCTTCTCTCATCTCCGACTGTCTAATCGCCATTCAAAATTGGTGTGCCGCCAATGATCTATGTCTAAATGCCAACAAGACTGAGATTCTCCTTATTGGTACACCATCTCCATCCTTTCCTCTCACTCTCTGGCCGGCCTCCCTTGACCCTCCTCCCACCCCCACTTGTGCAGCTAAGAACCTTGGGGTTATCTTTGGCTCTACACTTTTTACTTCACCTCCTTAGAGGTACTCTACCTTTCTTCTCCTTCCCTCAAAAGCTCACTGCCTTCCAAGCTCTTGTTCTTTCCAGACTGGATTACTGTAACAGCCTCTTCCTAAATCTACCTGCCTCCACTCTCCGCCCTCTACAACTAATATAGAACAGGACTGCAAGACTTGTCCTTGGTCTCAAGCCCTGGGATTGTATCTCTCCAGCCTTGAAATCCCTTGATTCGCTCTCAGTGGATGCAAGGATTAAATTTAAAACCCTATGCATTGTCCACAAGGCTTTCTGGGGGCTGGGTCCAAAATACCTTCAACTATCCCTCTGTAAATACCTCCCCTCTCGAGCTCTTCGCTCCTCTACTTCTAATTCCCTTAGGGTTAGTCGTTTTGCAAAAAAACTAGCTGGGGGTAGATCCCTGTCTTCAGCTGGTGCCTCCCTTTGGAACAGCCTCCCGGCCACCTTGAAACTTGAGGAAAAACATCTTTGGTTCTGGAAACTTCTCAAGACCTTCCTCTCTGCCTCTGCCTTTGCCCCCTTTCTCCCCTGTTGATCCGTTTCTTCTCATGGCATTGTGCACCTGGCCACCCTCTGTTCTTTAGGGCCCATGTACCTGCTCACCCTGCCACCCTCCTGCACTGCCTCCAGGCCACCATCTGCACTAGGGTTATGTATCTGTACCCATACAGTCCCCCTCTCACGTTTCTTCTGCAATTATCAGATATACCTTTCTGACTAACTTTCACCTGCCACTTGCTGGCTGCACTACAATGGTTTAAAGCCCTTATTTATTATTTATTCTATTCAATATTTATTTGTTTTCCCTCCTCTGCTTTGCACTTTCCAATCACCCCCCACTCCTTGCACTTTCCCCCCATTTTCCCTTCCCATGCACTTGCGCTTTCTTAAATGTCACTGGGCCTAGTAAGATCGCTGTTTTTTCTGGGGGTTTTTCTCTCCCTTATTCCCCTCCCTTTTTGCCTGGTCGCGCTCTGAAACACTTGTGTACGAGCGCGTTATAAATAAAATATTTCATTTCATTTAATTTCAATATGCAAATCAATCTCAGCCTTGTTTGAGAGAGAGCCGGCCAGGCTAAATTGCTAGATCACACAAGAACCCAAACAACCCAGACCTGTTCTGTCCTTGGACATCATCCCTCCAGTGCAGCTTGATTTCAGACGCAGAGAAAGCAGGGGATTAATGTGTTGGCAAGGCTCCCTCCGATTTATGGAAACTTGCATAATGATAGATCGAAAGCTTTGAATCAGTGTTAACCTCTGTAAATTCCTCTGCTGCTGCATTCCATTCCATCATTTATTTGTCACCCATGTGTTCCATTACAAAAGGAGACACCCATATGCAGATCTGCCAAGGCCTTGCACTGATCGGGAGGAGTCAAACCAGAACTGCTAGGTCATGCCCTCTTTGCAAGGGAACCCAAACTACGTGTTAAAATATCATGGAATAGAAGCAGCCCAGAGGAATCGCTGCTGATGACGATTTATTTAACAGTTTTCCACAGTCCCATGTTGGGGCTTATAGGGAACCGACCTGTACCTCCACTCCAGCCCAACCTTATTGGGTTTCCTATTTTGTGTCCTGGGTCGTGCAGATGAGAACCTCCTCTTTTAAGGTGCCCAACTCACCTGCACAGCGCCTGAAACAGATAAAGGGAAAACCTTTGCAAGCATTTTGAAACAATTATTAATTGTAGAACGTGTGGTCGTGGTATGGGAACATGGTGGAGGCGATATAGGAAATATACTAAAAAAAAACGCACTCGGCAGCGACTAGATTGGTATAGTAAAGAGATAGCAAGAGCAAGTCTGGAGATCAAACTGTATTTACAATCTGAACACTGCAAAGGGGAATGAATACTCATACTGAATCTGGCAGGCAGTCGTGTTTTTGTATTGTGTGGTTGTGGTTTCTTCAGGGGGCTTTCATTTTGTTCTTAGAATAACTAAGGGTCTGAAACATTTTTCTGAAATACATCTTCATTTAACTCGGCCCCCCCACCCCTGGAAACTCGTGCAGTCAATCTGTTATTTTGTTTAATTTCATGCAAATTCTTTCTTTGTTCATTTTACAGGTATAGTCAAGCGGATGCCCTGAAATATGTTGGGATAGAAAGAGAGACAGAAAATATGTAGCCACCCTTGGCATTATGGGGCCCTCTTCGACCCTCTTTGCTGCTGGTCCGCATCACAGTGGCTATGTTTGCTTTTCCGGCTTTCTTTATTGATGTGAACAGGTCCTTCACGGCTCCTGCGTGCCCGTGCATGTGTGCTGGCTGTGTGCATGTTGGCATTGATGGTCCTGCATTGTGCCCTAAGCATATATGTGCTGCAGTGAAGTTCTGTAAAGCTGACCATAATGGTTCTCCACGAGGAAAGCCAGCATTCGTTCTCCTTCAGCAGCTAATTCAAGTAAAAACCGATTTCTTTTGAGAAAGTCACTTTGAGTCTACGACAGAAGAAAATCCAAGAAAAAAGTTCTTCACAGAAGAAAAAATGGAGATCTATTAATTCTTCAATTGAAATATCAGCAGAAATTGCAGTTTCCAAAAGGAGCACTAATTATCATGCCCAGTGCACTCAAAACAGTAAAGCGAACACAGTGAAAAATAAACTAGATTTTTAAGCACCAACCTCTAGAGTGGACACCGGGTGCATTGCTTATTGCGATAGTGGGCTTGGAATTATTGGACCCAGAAGCATGTGTAGATGGAAAAAAGTGAATTCTAAGCTACAAACATGAGGTCTGCCCTCCACCACATCCATCAAGAGCTGGAGTTCCCAAATTGGAAGTCCCATAGTGTGAGGCGGCATAACATCTCCTATCCAAAGTCTGCGAAAGGGGTCTTCAATTTGGATGGTCCATATGCACTTTTTCTTTGGACTAAAAGCTAAGGTAGTCATGCAACACGGGGTTAACATAGTGCTTTTCAATGAGCTAGGAACTGTTGTGTGTTCAATTCCGAAGTTATTCACTTCCCAGGTCAAGGCTGTTGTGCATGTCTCGATTTCCAGTCTTTTCTTTTGTTTAACTTTCTTTTGTCTCCCGGCTGAAGCACGATTGACAAATTAAGAAGAATTACAGCAATGGGCCGATCTCGCACAAATCTCTAAACCAACTCTATAACCCATCTTTCTCTCTTCTTCATTTCTCAACCTAAATGCCCAGAACCTTTTACTTCTTTTTTCACTACAAATTGCACCAGAGTTATTGAGGTCAGCATTGATTGTAAGCACTTGCCCCACTTGTTTATCAGGCTGCCCCATAGTAGGGAGAGCCAACATCTGGTTTCCTGTATGTGTGTAATTAATAACCTTGCATTTTTTAAGCCCATCGTATGTGCTTAGACATCTGCAATCAAGTTTCCCTGTTTTGGGCTCAAGTTCTATATTTTCTTTGTTTTATTAGAAAATCAGCAAGATTTGACATTAGCGCTGAGTTGAGAAGGGGTCATTTTGTGACCAATCAGTGGTGATTTATGAGATCTCTCTCCGTAGATACAGCATCTAGGGATTGCAGCACTGCTCCATTGGGATTCACGTGAAATATAACGCGCAACATGTTTAATCATCAGCCTGTGAAAGATGGTGCTTTAGGTTTTGTTTTCTGAACCAAAACCTTACTGAAGTGTTTTCTTTCACCATGGCTGTGTACATAGGATGACTCTATTGGCAACTCATTTTCCCAAAGTGCACCCTTTCTTCCTCTTAATGTCAGTCCAGTGCACTAAGGATGCTGCAAATGTCTCTAGGTATTGTATGGAGGGTAAGCAGTCAATAATTGGGGGTTCATATGATCATTCAACTGAACACATTATGCCATTCAAATAAGTCTGTGTTTTAAATTATGAACTGACGTGAAGAATTCTCCAGGTAATTTAAGTTGAGGTCATCTTGTCTCTTTATTAATGCATGATTCAGTAATTTGAAGATGTATCAGTTTCTGCAGTTCCAAAAATGTCTTTTACGACATGTTTCATTTACAAATAGCCTACTAAGCACAGGTTTCCAAAGCTTAAGGTGGTACTTCATCAGGACTGGTAAATACCTATAAAAGCTATATCTAATGGGATCTTCTTCAATCTGTGACCATTGTTTTGGGTGCCAGCCATGAGGTAAATAGTGGTACGGTGACCTCATACTTTACTAGTCATTTCAACATTTGTCATGTCAACATGTAGTACACAGGTAACTGTCTACTCATTTATTTATCATGTGAGGTCACTGAGGTCGTGTATGGGAGCTACCTGGCCGGATATTTGTTACACAATTCTAAAAAGCTTGCGTGGGTTATCTCAAAAGTTACCGGTACTGCCCCAATCTCGGCTTTGAATAATCAATTAAAAAACTGTTATTCTCCTGAATCCAGAACAGTTAATAGGATCCCCCACTTATACACTACTCTTTAAAACATCTTGGGTAATACCTTCTCTCGGATGCACTATTCTCAATGCATGGTAACTACATGATGCACAGGAAACCCCAACAGGACAATGTATGATTGTTCAACAATCATCAAAAGAACTATAAATAAGTTTATCCAACCTAGAAATAGGACCCTTGGTTCACCTTCTGCTCAAAGCTGATCAACCAAGTAGACGTTTCTTGTTTTTTTATTTTCTTTATTGTTGTGGCTGAATAAATGTCAGCCTTTCAATACAAATAAAATTGTTCACTTTAACAATTTACAAAATACAATTCTCAAGTTAAAAGGAAAGCTACCACAAACAAGAGAGGAGGGACATAAATACATTTTCCAATTTGCCCTCACTCAAAGTTCCGGTAGTTCACGCATCTAAAACACATTGCAATAACGCTGCTCTTAATTCATAGATCAGATGATAAAATCTTTATAGATAGTACAAATCTAACTGTTCCTAAAATGTATGCGATGCGCTGTCCACTAAAAATCGTCACCCATAATTTATCCTCTGTTAAAAATCTGTAACCCATAAAATATTGTTGTAAAAACAATTTCCTCTGACCTGAAAGCTTTGGGCAAGATACAAATATGCGCCTCAATGTTTGTTTTGTTTTGTTTCAGACAAAAACAGAATACTCTCTGATCTATTAGCAACTTTAACCTTATACCTAAAATCTCCCTGGTCCGCCACAAGTAAAAAGAAATTCTTAAAAACCAGGCATGATATTTAGGACATGGACATTTCATTAGATATCAAGGCTTCATTTCAAATAGACATTTTCTAAACAAGTTCTAAGAATTACATTCCTCCCACGTTAGCCTCCATTCATAAACTCACAATTTATTTTTTGCAGGCCCAGGGTCTGCCAACAATAGATCTAATGTAATATATGCTACAGACATTGTTTCTAAACAATCTGTTTTACAAGAATGTAGTGACTGATTGATCTGATCTGGGAGCAACCATGCAATCAAAGGGATTATTGAATTCATGGTATGCTGTCTTAAAATACATTTTCTGAACAATGTCAACTCTCGCTACTTACTCATAGTAACCCCAACTCAAATCATATGATTTGAATCGGCAAGCTTTCTGGGAGGGGCAAACCCCTCTTCTTAAACAAGCCTTCAAGTATGTTCCAGTCCAGTGTAGTGTACCATTTTCGTCTCTGTCCCATAGATGAACATAAGTACCACCTTTTACTTGTAAAAGTTGACAATTGTCCATACTTCCTGTGGATAATAGAGGCCTGAGAGGCCGCAATCTCAGTTTGCATCTGTCAGCTCTATATATGGTTTATTGATTGTTACTTTTCGTGTTAACTCCCAAATATCTGTATTCTTTAAGTACAGTTAGTGGTAGTTCGTATAGAAACCAAGTTAAAATCACAACATTTGACTTGTCCACATTGATCTTTAGTTGATTCTTATTTGCCTACTGCTCCAAGGCCAATAGTTGTCTGTGCAGGCCTATGGGCATCTGGTCTAGGAGGACAAGATCATCTGCATAAAGGAGCAACAATGTATGGGAGTCTGCCCTCATTTCGGTGGATAATAATTAACCTTGATCAATTGTTCCCCAATGTCAGCGATGAACAAGTTAAAAAAAGGCAGGGGCAAGAATACATCCCTGCTCCAAACCTCTGTGTAAAGAGTGGTTCCGATAGGAGCCCCAGACGGTTCAATCTGACTTGAATGGATGTTTGCGAGTACAACTGATACATTTTCACCCCCTTCTTTCATTTTTTGAAATAATCTATCTCTAGGTACAGAATCGAACGCAAGCTTGAAATCAATAAAACCCTATAGTGTGGCTGGCCTGACTGAATTACCCTTTTTCACCAGACTTAATGCTAACATATTTATCGCTGTCCCTGTCCCCGGGACAAAGCCTGATTGATGAATGCCTAAAACGTGCTGTCTCCTTAACTCAGGCCATTAAGTCTCTCAGAATTAGATGAGCAAATATGTTGCCTGGCACGTCTAGAAGGGATATTGGCTGATAAATCTGTGGGGCTTCCCTATCGCCCTTCTTAAATATCGGTATCACAACTGATTGTTTTTCCACGTTTGTTTGTCCTCAAGAACTTGTTTAAAAATAGTCAACAGGATCTTGGACCATGCCTCGGGATAGGTTTTTAGCATCAAATCTGTGAGGCCATCTGGACCTGGTTCTTCAGAGGTGCTAGCATTTTTTATTTGCATTAAGATTTCCTCCTGGTTAAAGACAATGCTCACATTGCTATCCCAGTCTTGCCTCACTGGAGGGTCTATCAATCTCGAAGATGCATACAAATTTGTAAAATAGCATACCCATACTTGCTCTTGTATCAGATTTATCTGCAAAGGCAGCTGTAAATCCCCATTCAATATAACTTCATTGGGTGCAGGGGTTTGTCCCTGATGGTCAAAGAGCTGCACCACACCATCTTGGACACTTGGGCCTTTCAGGTCATCTCTCAAGGTAAGGGTACTGCCTCCTTTTGACTAAACCGTCCCGACTACCCTTCTTCTGGCTCTTCACTGACTCTGGACTCTCCTTGGTGAGGTCTGCTAACTTCTGCAGTAGGGAGCCATAACGTTGATTCCCCGTTCAAAGCGAGGAAAGGGCTGGAACTCCCTTCAATTTCTGGTCCCAAATAAAGACAGGGGACTACGTCACATCATGGATCTGAGACTCTGGAACTTTGGCCTGTGCAACACCCAGTTCAAGATAGTCACCTTGGCATAAATGTTTCAGGATTTTGAGCTGCAGGACTGCTTGATGTCCCTGAACCTCCAGGATATCTACTGCTTTGTGCCGATTCATCACAATCCCCGACGTACCTGCGGTCCGTGTTAGAAAACACCTACTAGCAGGTCAGAGGCCTTCTGCTTGGCACCCATGGGCTTTACCAAACTGCTGCTGGTGGCTTGTCTCCTGAGGGAGAAGATTCATATCATCCCCTTCTCTGGAGGATTGACTCATTCGACTCTTCAGCATGGACCAGGTGTCTGCACATTTGTATCACCCATTCAGCCTGTTGCACAGGTGTGTCTTCTCTCTGGACTTCAAAGTCCCACTTTTCACTACCCGAGTCCCTCCTGAGGCTCGGGTGGTGAACATTTTTCAGATGGTCCATGTCTTTCAGTCCCAGGGAGACACCAAGTATTCTGGTTGTGTTGGAGGCCTGGTTATGCATGGGGTCACTTCAGTGTCTACTTTGTTGTTGTCAGTGATTTTACCTCCAGGGTGACAAGTCAGACCTGTTAGAGGAAGCAGACTCTGTGAGCCTGATCACGATCTCGGCGCTAACGCTATTAGCGCGGGGGCTATTAGCGCGACCGCCATAGCCCCCGGCGCTAATAGCGCGGGATCACGAGTTGGGCTGACTTGGAAGTCCCCATTGAGCCCATTCGGGAATGCCCCATTCCCCATTGGGCTCAATGGGGAAAATTCGCGCTCTTACCGCCGGCGGATTTCCCGCCGGCGGTAATAGCGCAAATTTTCGGCGGATTTCCCCCCAGCCAAGAGCTGGGGCGAAATCCGCCGAAGCCCTGATTCGGCGGACCCTTAAATCCGGCGGTAATAGCGCTACCGCCGGATTTAAGGGTTACTGCCGAGGTCGTGATCAGGCCCTGTGTCTCTGGATTTCCTGTGGCAGGCCCTGCAAAACAACATGCTGAGAGTGGCATTGCTTCAGCGTTCCTGGCCCCATCTGATGGTGGTCACAAACACATTGGAAGGGTAGGTTGCTCACTGCAGGTTTTTATTCTGAGACGCCTCTGGTCTGCATCAGACCCTTGGGAATGATTCAACCTGCTACAGCTTCAGGCTATAAACCCTGATTGTCTTCCTCCGCTTTGTGTCTGGCACCCTGACCGACAACATAGTGGCCATGCACTTTCTCAACAAATGTGCTGGTGTAGCGTCTCTGTGCAGGGAAGCAATGTGACTTGACTTGTCTGATGGTGGCCCATGTTGCCGGGACAGAGAACCTCATTGTGGATGGTCTGAGCAGACAGATTTTGACATCCCACGGGTGGGTGCTCTGGCAGAAGGTTCTGGGGATCTTCACCTTCTGGGGAACTCTGCAAGTGGACCTCTTCACTCTACTGTGAACCGGAAGTGCAAATTGTTCTACTCCAGAGAATTTCCTCCACAAAGAGTTTGAGGGGTTAATGAATGGAACTTCTAAGTCCTTTGTGTTGAAGCTGATACCTGTCATTTCCGTTAGTGCTCAAGAGACTGAAGAGGTTTGGGTTCATGTTGATTCTGATCGCTCCAGCAGGGCCGGGAGGATGTGGTACCTAGAGTTTCTGGAACGGCCCGTCTGCCCTCCTTGGCACGTCCGGGTGAGGGAGGTCCAGCTCCTCCATTAGAAGGACCAGGTCTTCCGTCTGAATCTTCATGCTTTGCTGCTGAAATGCAAAAATATAAAGGGGTGAGACTTGTCGGACAACATCCTGCTCTGAGGCCTACCACTGCATGTGGCGTAAGTTATCAACATGGTGTTAGGAGCAAGGTTTGGACCCTTTGGTCTGTCCAACTTCCGCTGTACTGGATTTTCTGCTTTCTTTGGCCCAGTGGTCTGGCCTGCAGATTGTCACTGTGAAGGGGTACCTGACCACCATTTCGATCTTTAAAGGCTGGGCCTGCAGATTGGCACTGTGAAGGGCTACCTGGACACCATTTCAATCTTTAAAGGGCTCTTTTTTCACAATCCTCAGCTATGCAATTTAAGCAGGGTTTGTGTAACCAATTTCCCCCACACTAGTTTGCTGTTCCTTCATGGAATATTTATTTATCTTTGCCTTTTCTTTTGATCTTTTGCATTTGTATTCTGTAAGTCGGTAAGACTTCTCGCCCTTAAGGTGATTTCCCGGATCTTTGATAAAAAGGTGTGTGAGCTCCAGACTGTTAAACCTACAAAGTTGTTCTCCGAGAAGAAGGTGACTTTAAGAGTGAGACAATTCTTCCAGCCTAGTGTTTCCTTAGAATTCCATCTCTCTCAAAAGAGTGACTTTCCAGTGTTTTCCCCTCTGCCTCATTCCTCTAGGATGGAGGAAAGGTTCCAGTGTGCAGGCCCTTAGCTCTTATGTCTCTCGGACGAGGGACGTCAGGAAAGATGGGCAGCTCTTTGTGGGTGCTGGTAGGGCTATTGCTAAACAGATACTGTCCAGATCGATCATTCGCTCCATCGCTGAATATTACATTCTGGCTGGGAAGGATGTGCCTAATGGTCTCAGGGCTGATTCCATCAGATGCCTGGCTGGCACCTCCCCCCTCAAGGTCCCTGTCTAAGGTCTGTCAAGCGACTATGTGGGCTTTGCTGCACACATTTTCCAAGCATTGCTGTCTGGAGTTCCCTTTAGGATGGATGCTGGCTTTGACCGAGCAGTCCTCCAGAGTTTTCTGGTGTAGGTGGTGGTTTTCTCACTCTCCACTCTGCCCCAGATTTCTATAGTGCTATGGGTCTATTTAAGATGATGAATCTGTTAGAGTCAGGAATCCATGTGAATAACAAATTTACCTGGTAGTAATATTCTTTCTGATGGATTAGTCCTTCCTCCCACAGATTCCTCATTGCCTTTGGTGCATAGTGTATACACCTTATCTGTTCTGCGGTACCTCATCCAGCGACTGGTAGGGGAAAGGGCAGAACTGAATTCTTGGGGCACTTCAACTCCATATTAACTAGTGTCTACATCATGTTCAGTGTCTGAGCATGCAACTACGCCGGGTGGAGTCGACCCAGAGCTGCACTGCGCACCAGGGTAGCTAAAGAAATTTCTGTCGTCGACTAGTGCTGGAGAGAGAATATCTATTATATGATATGATATGATAGGTTATTTATAACACGCTTAATACCCAGAGATATCTAAGCGTGGACCCGGGGATCGAACCTGTGTTACTTGTGTCGTCTTGCTTCCAAGGCGAGCACATTGACGCTGAGCTATCCTCATCTAAGATGAAGAGCGTGTGGAAGGAAGCACTAATCAACCGGAAGGAACGTTACTAAGAGCCAAGTAATTTGTTCATTAAGTTTATATCAGAAGCTTGCGTGTTTCTTCCTTTAGAGAAGTCATGATTTATAAATGTTGCATCACTGGTTATGCTAATTACCTAACGCAATGAGAATTGGGGTGAGCCTGAAAAATGGAACTATAACTACAGAATATATATATATATATATATATATATATATATATATATATATATATATATCAACACAAAAGTATCTTCATGCAAAAATATGATGTACTAGTTATTGGCTTTTAACGTGAAACTAACTTAGCGGTATGTTTGTTGAACATGTATTTGCCCCCAAGGAGATATATAGGCTTGATAGATCAATAACAGGTTATTATTTATTTTGTCGAGACTTACTATGATACATTAGGCCTCATTACGAGGTTGACAATAACCTGCCGGTGCTACCAGCGGATTGCCGCCAACCCCGTAACAATGTTTCCGCCACCTGAAATCCCGGTGCTACCGGGATATCATAGGCGGTGTCAGAACGGTTATTTCCCCTTCCCGTGGAGTCCGTTAAGACTCCATGGGAATGAGAAACCTGAAGCACCAGCACTGTTATTAACGGTACCAGTGCTTCAGGGGGAAGCATGCCGGTAGGGGCCTGAACTCCCGGCAGGTTTGTGCCCCTACCAGCAACCTTACAGTTTGGCGGTCTAGAAAGGGTGCTGGTACGTTGCTACCGGCACTGTAATTTCCAGACTGCCAAACTTGTAATGAGACCCATTGGCCCTTAAGCAACTACTCTTATTTCTTTTTTTTAAACGCTGGCTTGGATTGAGGGGATACTGCCAAGGATTTCCCATTGAAAACACAGCAAGTGACAATTGGCAGGAGCTGTTGTAGAAGTCATTCAGAATAGTGAGCTGCTGATGTAGGTGGCTACAAGTGCCTCCTGGGTTCCAATTAATATACCTAAAACTAGCCCACAGCCATGCAGTTATTGTAGCGATAACCCCCTATATACACATGTCATGGATCACTCTTTCATAGCCCATCTCCGTGCGTCAAAGCTACTTGAAGAAAGTGCCACTGAAATGCACGAAGACCACTTGCCTGTCAACTAAATTTCTGCAAATGCCAGAAGAAGAAAAACATACCTTACCTTTCAATTCCCACCTGATCTGCAAGGGTGGAATTGTCAAGTAGAATGAGGTTTTGTTCCCATGGGGTGTTTCTCTGTTGCGTGCGTTGAAGTTGACTAGTGTGCTTCAGACCCCCAAGGCATTGTGGTATTTGATGTTCAGCCTAATGACTGGTTTGATGGTATGAACTGTGACCTATTATAACTAAAGTCTATTAAAATAAACTTTGCCCAGTATAAATGACAACCCATGCAATTCACAACATAAGAAACAAACTACTTGTTTTGCCAAACGTGGTGTAGTTAAGAAAGAGGTCCCCTAAATAACAGCTGTTTTGTGCCTAATTCTTAAATTAAATTAAACCTTCTGCATTAGTTCCTCTTTGGAAGGCACCATTTCATTTGAAGTTGTATGGTGCACTGGGGACCTGGGAGAAATAAGAAAGTAAGCACGCACATTTTCAAAGACATAATAAAATATTCCCTTTGTAGCGCTCAGGTATACAGTTTGTACTTTGTTTTAGTGCTTCATGTGCGGTGCCGCAGTATTGGGTTGAAAGGGACACTTTATGTCAACATTGTAATCCTTCCAGTTAGAAAAAGAAAATGCAGAAGAGTTGGGAAATAATTTCAACCCTGTTTGTAAATTAATATGGTCTCAAAGTTTATATTAAAAAATCTTCATATTTGTAAAAAAAAAGTGTACAGTATCATAAATAATATAAGCCAATGCATAACAGCAACGTAAATATAAAATATTTATCTACAGTGAATGGAGGTTCATTCAAAAAAAGGATTATGTCCTTGGTTCTGAATCGGAACGAGGCACTCTGGCTTAGGAAAGAGATAGGGCAGCGCAATGAAGAAACTATTTGTGTTTACGTTTGCATTTAGGGATGGAGGTGATGTTTGCTGTGATCCCATGGCCACTATTGCACTCAAGATTGTCCAGTTTATCTGCTATATTGTATTAGATATAGACACCTAAAATGATGTTATAATGAGTGCAGCATTTATTGTGAGCAAGTTAAGATGCAGTTTGTCAGGGGAATCCTCCCCTATTGGTGTCAAGATGATATCACTTGTATCCACTGCTCACAGTTTGGGGTGCCATAAGAAACAAAATTTATGTCGACCCATTGGTTTATTTCTTAACCAATGTTCCGTCTGTTCTGGCACTAGGATATCGATGTAAGAAACATTTCCTAGAGAACTGCCAACAAACCATCCAGACTCTGTTTGAAAATCCTCAGCAAGACCTTGCATTCAAAGGCACATAAGGCACTGTTTACTGTTTTACTACACAAAGATTCTATAATTTCTACTGTCTGAAGGACAGTTCAAAATCTATTGCATTCCAAAAGTGTTGCAAGTTTCTTATTGTGCAGCAATAATGTCATGTTAAGCTGTCAAGCCTGCAGATTGGTTGGTTTGTGCATCGTATATACCTTCATACTTGTCAACCCCACCTCCCATTGATAAAAAATGTAAGCGACAACACGCCACCGTTCTTTGTACAATACTTGTTTCTGATTTATGTGTTGGCAGACAGGACTGTTGTGCAATATGCTATGAAGTGCATTTATTGGAGTTCTGTGTTTACTGTGTGGGTGAAAAGATAATATGTGTGTGCCAGATCTGCTAAGGACGGGTATATGAGTGGCGGTCATAAGATGACCATCCAGCTAAGAGCTACATATAGTCCCTTACTCGTAAGTGCCAGATTTCCATTTGTTCTATTATACATTTTGGGGTGAACTACTTTTAGAACTGCACGTTCTTGAAATTCGCCCGTGCTTGATGTAATCGAGAAGTCCTCACAATCAGTTCAAGTATCCCTGAATATTGAGTGGTTTCATCGATCATTTCTCTATCAAAATATTGCATTGCTATAAAATCATCTTAGAATGTAGTCCGATGTTTGTTTGTTTAATCATTTATAATGCGCACCAGACCCGAGGGTCTTGCGAGCAAGAGATGTTTCTTGGTTTGCTGCAATGTTTATCTCTTATCAGCTCTCCAGATGTCTGCAAGACATCCCTTTCCCAAATCTTTCCACCCAAACTACAAAAAAAAAACGATTGCTTGTGATACATGGTCTGCCGTTTGTTGCGTATCATGTGTCGGAGCCTTTGGTGTTCATGTGGTGTAATGACAGTGAGTAAAATGCACTTTATCTATGTTATGGCTTGTAACCTCTTATGTCGGAATAAATCAGTTATAAATGTCTTCAAAGAGATACACCTTGTCTCCGAGTGCTCCTTGAAATATAACATCTTGATGTAGCCCAACTCGTGCATGTATGGTTTGACCATATTCAGCCCTGACTTAAATTGGGCAAGTTAGAAGCAGATTCTGCAAGCTATGCTGGCAGATGCCTTGCCTATCTCCTCTCCAAAGTTCGCTGTAAACTGGGTGTCAAGAACCGGCACTCGATTTAGCGGTGGCCAGAAGGAGATAGCAATTGAGCCCTCTCCAACCCCCTGAAATCTGCAAAGCCTAATGGGTCTAATGAGATCATATGAGGTCGTCCAACTTTCTTGGCTAAAACGAGATGAATCACTGCCTCTCTATTTTTATGAACGCCTCACAACACCATTTTATCTGCAATTGGTTAATTTGTGTGATAAGAAGCTGGTCCACATACACGAACTGCATACTACACACCAAGCACTCTTTGTAAGAAAATCAAGGCCAGGCCTTACTGTTTCTCTTTTGACGAATCGTAGTCACAAAATATCAATCCTTCTCAACACTTCCTGCACCTTCATCATGGTAACTCAGAAATGTTGTTCGGGAGGATAAAACCAGTAAAATAGTTATTTCATCTTTCAGTGCAATGTATTACATGCAAACACAGAAATGGAAACACGCAAAAATACAATGAAGTGCACATTACAGATCAATTCAATTAGCTGCCACTCAAGTGTTTACCACTGTGGGAAGTTAAAGGCATCTGTCATCAGTAATCGAACACAATCCTTTTTGTGTTCTATGACGTTTAATATTTGATCCTTGGAGTTGACCATGGTCTAAATCAATAACTCGGGGCAAATGTGAAGCAGACTCACATCTTTGATGGCTAATTTTAATGGTCTGACCTTCTGGTACAGTTGAGACCCAAAGGAGCATCTTTACCATCCTCTTCTTAAGATTCTACCACAGCTCAACCCCCGGTCTGAGTGGCCTCGAACAAAGTGTTTTTCCGTATCAGAATATACAGGCTTGCACTCAGCTCGCTATTTAAAGGAATTCACCACCAGCTAGGCCCAGGGCAGCTTTTAAGGCAAACAGGCAGCAATACAAAAATCTAATTTTTGTAGGTTCGGAGGAAAAAATGTATTTACTTGGGAGCCAAACACCCCATTTCTTGTGGGCAGTGCCGTGATCTGACACTTTAAATGCCTCTCCTAGCCTCCCACAATTCAGAGGCTTTCCAAGAACTTAAAACGTGCATTAACTCAGGGCAAATGGTATTGCAGAGAAGAGACTACAAGCCAGTGAATACAAGTCGCCTCGATTTCCCCCCCCCCCCCCAGTTTTTTTTTTTTAAGTAATCATTTCTTTCCCAAAACTATCCACCCATTCTATGGCAGATTTCAATACATCACCTGACATCCAGGCTCATGCCCTTCCACGTAACCAGTCTAACGCCGTTATAAATGAAGTACATTTTCTCAGTGATCAATCCTAAAAGAACACTCATTTGCTATAGTTTCCTTCCTCCCAAAATCAGATTACCTCCACTGCGACATACAGCATTTTTCATTTAAAAGGTATTTCACAATGGACTTTTCCAACAAAGCCCCTTTCCTTCCCATCATTTTATTTACCTTTACAGGAATCCAGCTTCAGCAACATATTGCATTCTAGGCACTAACCATTCTTAATTTGTACACGCCATTGTTTAACGTTGCTTTTGCACCACCTCAAGAACCTCATGTTTTACTATTGCATGCCACTTGCTATGTCACCACAGAAAACCTCAATAAACTGAGTATTGTTCATGCACTGCATTTCCAGAGCCGAGGAGCTTATTGCCTTTGTGAGTATATTCTGATCCATCAAGCCATCGAGTTAAAGGACAAAAGATATCTGGAGTGAATCGTAAGTAACGCCACTATGGTATTTGAGGTGCAGAAGCCAAGAGGGCCCAAAAGCAATCACAAAACAAAAAAGCACCTCAAACATATATAAATATTGCAAAAGTCAAAATTCAGACCTCGGACTAGAAGCAGAGAACACTAAACATGTTCTTATGTGGCCAAAGTCCTGCTAGACGGAGAAAATCCCCACCTTGCAAACAGGCTAAGATATACCAATACAAACCCACCCCCAAAACAATCCTAATACTGACCCTCCACCCCCAAAAACAATCCTAATACTGACTTTTGTGTAAGTCACAGGTACAGAGGAAATAGGTCAGTACCAGGATACATACCAAAGAAGAGACAACTCTATACATTCTGATAACGAGAAACTCCAAGCTATGGGCCCAGTCAAAGATTCTCCTCCCTTGGGATCCAATAGATAGGAGTCCAAATTCACAGCCCCAAAGCCAAAAGAACCAGATAAAGTGCAAACAGTCACTGAGGGGTTTCCAAAATTACCCAATTTCTCCTTCAAGGGAAGGGACTTGTATTCCCTCGGAAATGACGCAAGTATCCTCCAAGGGACTACATAAATGAAGATCAGGTACCAGTCCTTAAAAGATCAGTGAGACAAATATCTGAGAGTTTTGAACAAATTATGCGATTCCAAGGTAGCAGTAACTCTAGTGCTGAGCCAATGAGAGATGACTCTCGGAATGATTCCTTATCCCGGAATATTCACCAATGGTGTGCATGCACTTTAACACAAGCACTGCCAATGCCAACAGTTTGGGCTTTTGCATAGGCATGGGAAAGGCACTTTCCAGGAACTGCCATTGTGGTATTAACTGGCCATTGGTGTTGGCACATGCAAAATGGTGCGAGAACCTGCGGATCTAATAGCAATGCCTGGCAAATGCCTAATACTTATACACAAGCCAAAACTGTTGGCTTTGCCAAGCCTTGTTTTCAACAGGACTTCAGGGCAGAACACGCATAGTGCTTGTAAATTCGAGTGGCTGAAGGCAGACCTGGTTGAGATATTTGTATGACACCAGTTGAGTGTTTACATCTCGAATTAAGTCATTAACTCTCAGAAGACTGCATCGGAAAAACACTGGCTGGCACTCGAGTGCAACGTTTGATGGTAAGGCTTGCATAAAGCAAGGTCAAATAGTTCAGATGACGAGGTGTTTTGGCCAGGAACTGTGTGGGAATAGCCATTGGAATAAGCATATACCTACAAGCTGCATGTCCCTCCTCATATGCCATTTCTCCCTATGTACTCTAGAGGAATAGTTTCAGCATATAGATGGCACAAGCACGACCGAATAGACCAAACAAAAAATGAAACCAGGCAGGCTGGAGATTCACTGCAGGACCCCCCTCGAGAGAGGGGTAATTCCATGTTGGACGAGATATTTTACCAACGGCTTCACACTCCCACTGCAACACAAAAACATAAAGAAAATGCATTAGAAGTGATTATCTTCCCTCCTAGGATAAACACAAATGAAAAAGGGGCCAACCAAACAATAGAGCTCGACAAAATAAAATAAAAAAATCCTAAAATGAAAATAGATCAGAAAAGAAAAGATTGCTTACTGTAGTGACTACCATACTCCTTGTCTACAGTACCTTTTGCACTAGATCAATGGAGCGACCATACAGGGCTGGTGAACAGAGTCATTTACACTGCAAAGTTATATATTTCCCTTTAAATTTGTTTTGCAATAGGACATGGCTAGCCCTGTTGACTACATCCTCCAGCAACACCCGTCACAACTTTCCAGACACCTGTCAGGTGTCACAAGCTGGAATATATAAAGAGAACAGAATGAATTAAACATTCAACCAAATAGCACATGGCAGTGGGATAAACATGATGTTGCCAGCTCAAAAACACCAATTATATAAGAAACATTCATCACAAAAATTCATTTTTATTATTGTTGTAAACATATAATACTAAAAAAGTGTAAACAAAATTTAGACACACCTTAAAACCAGGTAAAACAGGACAAAATATGAAAAGACATACAAATATAGAATAAAAAAAGCAATTACATATAAAACTAATCAAGTTGTTTGAATTGCAACAAATCCATCTGTGTTTGATTTTTTATGTAATAATTGTTGTTTTTTTGTTACTTAGTTTTAAAAGTAATTGGTTTTTGAATTCTATATTTGTATGTTAAAGAAGTTAGAAGGAAGGCGTACAGCCTTCTGTGGCCCCACAGTATGCAGTACCCCCTTTTTTAAAGAAATTAAATGGTTGTAATTTTTTACCACATGTTTTACTGCATTTCCCCCCACAAATATGTGATGGGTTTGGCGTAAGTATATAGTAAGGGTAAGGAGGGTGTGGGAGCAGGTAGGGGGGCGTGCGTGGGGACTCCCCCTGTATTTTGCAGTAAAACATTTGGTCAAAATAATTCAACCTTATTACTTGTAGTCAAGGGCCTTATTACGAGTATGGCAGTACTTGGTAACATTGGCAGTAACTCAGTTCCTGCCAATTTTACCACTACACCAAATTATGAGCTCAGGCCTGGATTAGAGGATTTACCTACAGGAAAGTTCTGGAGGTAAATTCTACCACTCAATGCTGAAAAATCAGCAGAATCGGCAGAACCACTGTGGCGGAAATTCCACTGCGGTAATTCTGCCATACAAGCACCATTGAGTCCAATGAACTCAAAAGTGGGAAATTATACTGCCACTTGTAATCCGGCAGTAATCCCGCCGAACCAAGTGGTGGTAACAGTAATTCAGTTGGGCGGTATTCTGGCGAATTTACCGCCACAATACGGCCCAACTGATAATGAGGCCCCTAGAACTGAATCTGCAGGTTGTCTCTTAGGGGTATATTCCGCCGACCCAACCACGATGTACATAGTTACCATTTCAATACTGGCTCGTCGCTAATAAGTCTAACTCTGGTGGCGAAAGATCGCCTGGGAAATCAACATCCCGTGTTGAAATGGAAGAGATGGCTGAGCCTGTCAGCAGACGCAATAAGCTTCCCCACCAAAAGGACAGCTTGAATAGAAATCAGTTGAAGAGCCCATTCCCATAAAGGGGCACACAGAGGGAGACTTGATTCCTCTCTGCTGGTTGACGTAGAACATCAACATCATGTTGACTTTCTTATCCGTCTTTATTCTGCATTAGAAAGGCTTTTTAGAGCTTTGAAGATGGCAAGCAGTTCCAGAAAGTTGATGTGAGCTGCACTCTCCTATCAAGTCCGCAAGGCATGTACTTTGAAGTTTCAGGCAATACAGTATGAAAGGACTCCGAAGTTAGTAAGTGCTAGAAGGGGGATCTGTCATGGGACCTCTGGAAGAAGATTATATTATTATTGCTGTACAATCACTCAGGGGTCAAGTCCTAAAAATTAAAGTGGGGGGACTTATCAACAAACGCAATGGGATGTGACATCGGCAGAAATTAGCATATCAAGGTGAAATATGCACATTTCATTAAATCGGGGCGAATGGCATTTGCATTTCATGAAATCAACACACACACAATACCAAGAGAGGATATTTTCTTCTAATAGTGTTTTTGAAAACGTTAAAAGGTGTGCATGTTTTAAAGTCCAAGAACCAATACAAATATTTCCCTTGGACTTGCAGTACCAAAATAGGACATTTCAGCTTTAGTTTTTTGTTATTTTTCATCAAGTTATATTGTTTAGTGGTTGTGTGTCCGGCCTACAAATCTGCCGACTGCAGTTTGATCCCCGAGATCAGCTTTCATTCAGAAATTCAAAGAGGACATTCAATGTTTCTCATTTTAGCTGGGGGGACTGAGTCCCCCCTCTGAATAAAGTGGGTGGACTCCGTCCCCCGCGTGTACCCTCGACTTGAGCCCTGTAATCACTTGAGATTTGATATGATCTTGGATGGAATAGAGATTTTGTCTGATTGACAGCCCGTCTCTCCTAGGAAGAAGAGTGGTGGAACTGGAGTCACCTCTTCTTCTGGAGAGCATGAAGCACTGTTAGTATGCAGGTAGACATAAGACTCAGTAGATGTTGAAACCACCAGACTGAACTCTATTGATGAAACAGGAAGTGCTTTATTGTTGCCATGAGTTACAGCACTTTTTCCAGAGTGGAAAAAACTCTTCCCAACTCGGAGTTCCAATGGAAGTCATTGAACCTGATGTCTTGTGTTAGTAGCAGGCAAAGCTTTTCATGATTGACTGAAAGCCAAAAGTTGAACAGATGGTCTAAAAGCTGTTTGAGGACTGTTTTGGTTATGAGTGTACGATTCTGCCCAAATCAGCCATTCTTCTAAATACAGATAAATGGGCTCTCCTTTCAGGCACAGATGTGCAGATAATGGGCCCATCAATTTGGTGAATACTTGCGGGGGCCTGTATTGCACATGAAGCGAAGTACTTGATATTGAAAGTGTCTCGTTCCAAGGAGAATCTGAGGAATTGTCTATGGGATTTCCAGATGCAGATTTGTATCTATCAGATAAACTGTGGACATAATCTCCATCTTATTAGACCGCCTAAATATAAGCAGGAGTGACCATCATGAGTTTCTCTAAGGGACGGCAAAGGTTCAGGAAAGAAAAGTCCAAAGCTGTCCTCAGGCCAGACTGGGGCTTCTTGGGAACAGTCAGAAAGTGGGAAGAAAAAACCTGCCTCCTTTCCCACAAAGGGGAACTGTCTCTATTGCTCTGCTTTGGGGAAGGTTGCAGATTTGCTGCAAGAGGGAGACGCATAATTTCAATCATAGGAGGCTGGGAGGCAGGAAAAGAAGATTAGGACAGGCTATAGCCTGTCAAATGAATTGACGGGACCCTGGAATCCTCTGAGATGGACACCATTTGGTCAGAAAATCAAAGATCTGGCCTCCTACCGCAGATCTATGGATATGGATGTGACACTCATGTTTTTAGGGGACTGAGGAATTGTGGGGTGGGTAGGTAAAAAAAACCTTATTGGTTGTACGAGACTGTTTTAATATTTAAACACTCAAGGATCAAGTTGCCAATTTTGCGTTCATGGTAGCCTTGAAGCCCCTCAGAGATTATGAATCGGAATTCTGAGTGAGGTTGTGGGGGGGACTGTATTTTGGGCAGGTTAAGTCAAAAGAACTGAAGATATAGACGTCTGCGCTGCAGTGTTCTTTTTCAGTAATGCATCTTCATTGGCGGAATTTCATTGATTTGTGCCCTAGAAGTGCAAATCCAAGACCTTATCCTGAATGTCCTTGTTAAAATATGTCCTTCATCTATGTAGAGCTGCGCATATCCATACCCAAGCAAACAGTTCCGAAGTAGATATCGGTATGATCAGTATGATGCTTTGCCTCCATATTGTCGCAGCAATTTTCTTGCATAGGATTTTATTGCCAGCTGCCAGAATCAAATACACATTGGCCTGATGAAGGTGTAGCGCCCCATTAACATAGATCTTCCTGCGCAAGCCTCTAAGAGTTTGTTATCTTTCAAAATATGATCAGACGAACATTGCCCAGGAGAGATTGCCATAGTTTTAGAGAAGTAAGTAGCTGCAGCAACCACAGGCGAATGTGGCTGAGGCTGGGAAGACAGGCACATTTTTTCTGAGGGTATTTAACAGTACAATGCTCTTGTCCACTGCTTGAACTGATTGAAGGTTCCACCAGAATGTACATTCCGCCACGTAGATGCCCTTCTGAACGACAATTGTTGATTTTTCTGCACTTTAAGGGAAAGGCCCCCCAGAAGGATGTCAGGTGTCAAAGAAGCCTCCTCTGTGATGTAGAGACCTAAACATTCTGCGATGCCCATTCCTTTTATCATGAAATGTTTTAGTCAATGGTGTCATCACTGGTGGCAGTCAGGGCCTGGTTGCCACAGACAGGTTGGCCTATCCCTGCAGCATCAGTAATGGGAGGACCTTAAGTGCCAGAGGACAGAGGCCCTTGCCCAGTGGCTGTCCCAGATAAGGGAGAAGGCATAGCAGGCTTGAGGGATGCCTGAGGTTGAACAGTGTTTGGTACTGTGGATGGCTGATATGGTACAAGAGGCGAGGTTGGCTATAGTGGAACTGACTGAGGAGAAGCAGGCTTGGCCACTTGAATTGGGGCTAGCTGAGGAGAAGTTGAAATAGCTATGGATACCACCTTCTTAATAAGGTTATTAAAATATAGAAACATGGCATCTGAATTCATCAGCGATAGAATCAGTAAACCAATGGTCTTTGGATGAGACCTCGCTCTGAATACAAGTTGAGGCTGTGGACGATGTCCAGTCGAAGTACCAGTCAACACCCAATAGGATGTTGGTGTGGCACAAACCATGGGCCCAATAGCTCTGCAATAAAGACTGAGGGTGGGAGATGGGCCATGAAGCAGGAATATGGGGGTTTTACTTTGGGAAAGTGCTTTGGAAGAGCATCCTCACAGATGTCCAACACTGGATAAAAAAAATTGTAAAAGTTTCAGACTCCATTAAAGGAATAGTGCGCTCAAAAATATTATTGTCCTGAGGGTTCGGGCATGTGTTTTTAAGCATACGTTGATCGATCGTACAAACATTTCCTATGCACCTTACTGTAGTTTTCCTCTTTTTTTCACATGCAAAATCAGGCAGCAGGGTTTGGCCATCTTGTGATAATCTTATCCGTTGCCTCATCGCCCAAGGTGGACTGCCCTGGCAGCACTAAATCATATCCCCCACCCCTGAGGCTGACATCACTAGACGCGCACCGCACATTTCACAACGCCAATGCATGTCTCATGTCAACATTCTCTGCGCTTCAGCTAATGACGTGTCTCCATGGAAATGGCAGGACGCCTCTTTCCTCAATAAGTAGAAACAGACCACTTCTCATCAGACAACATCAGATTTGCTTTTCCAATCGTTTCACTGTCTTTTTTCTTTTTATTCTCTGACTTGTTTCTGTGCTCTGGTCAGCTACCTTCGTTGCTCGTAGCCCGTGCGAACTACTAGTACCATTACTATCCATTTTTATTTTGCCCCATAATGGCAACAATACAGCCATACCAGTACGAGCCGGAGTATTCCGAGGCGGAATTACTCGAAAGGCTTCGGACGACAGTTGGTGGGACGATTCAAAAGATCAAGAGCCTGAGCCTAGTCGCATGGACAGCGTTTCCACCTGGTGTACCTGCAATCAGTGCACGTTAATGCCAAGTGAGGAGGAGAACTGCTGCTGCCGAGAAAACTCTGGATGCTTATCCTACATTTCGGAAGGCGAGACATGGCCGCAATGCGTTTCCGAGCTGCCAGACTTCAGGGCAGCCTGCCTCACAGGTCAGTGTTGAAGATTATGATGGTGCTTATGCACAAACTTCGAGCAACAGTTCGCCCTCGCAATCCAAGTAACGAGTAAGTGTACTCTTGTTGTGACGTCACTTAGGCCACTACCATTTCATGGTTGTCTCCTATATTGTCGTAACTTTGATCTATCAATGCCAAACGAATGTAGTCTTGCGATTCTATACATCACTTTCAATTTGGGGAAATCATAGTGGTCTCCTTATGTTTATTTCATGTACAACCATGAATCAATATTTCTTTGTGTCCCAACTGTAATGGAATGCATAGTCGTTCAATATTGTACAGTGTCTAAGTAACATTTGTACTGGCAACAATGCCATTGGATACAAGATTTGTCATTGTCAACTAAGGTTTAAAACACTAATCTTCATTTAAAAACAGTTTGTATCTTTCTCTTTCACAGGTGGTACAGGCTGGTGGCCTATCGTTCGATTACATGGTGGCTTCATGGGAGGCTTGGACACTGCGTTTGACGAGTAATACCCGCCTGTGTCGTTGATGCCATTAGAGAAACTTTCCTCAGTGACAGCAGTCAGTACAGGGGATTTCCCCACACTGTGCTGCAACCAGAAGTTTATTTTATTTATTTATTTTTGGATTTGTAGAGCGCTTTACAGCCCGTAGGCATTGAGGCGCTATATCAGAGCTTAAGATGGCTTGATTAAGGGTTACAAAGAAGCTGCCCAATGAAAGACTTGTTAACAGTGCAGAGTCAATGGTTGTATAGTATCGCAGAATACAGGTTTATACAATCAAAGAGGTTTATTTTGTTGGCCTTGCGGAAGGCGGAGTGGGATTCAATAAGCCTGATGTGAGGTGGTGGGGAGTTCCAGAGTGTGGGGGCCACTGTTGGGAAACTGGAGCCACCTGCACGGGCTTTACATGTTCTGGGGAGGATAACAAGTTGGAATAGGGAGATCTGGAGGGTCTATGAGTGGTGGATTTGGTGATCCTTTGTGCCAGATAAGGGGAGGGCAAGTCATGGAGGCACTTGTGAGTGAGGACGAGAGCTTTAAAGATGATCCTTTCCTTAACTGGAAGCCAGTAGACCTGTTTTCTGAGCTCAGAGATGTGTTCTCTATGCGAAAGACCAGTGGTGGCTCTGAGCGCGTTGTTTTTTACAATTTGCGGCTTGGCAACATTCTTGGCTGATGTGCCTACGAAGAGAGCGTTACAGTAATCGAGCCTGGAGCCGATTATGGCCCTAGTGAGGGTGAAGCAGTTTTGCTGGGACAGGAAAGGTCTTACTGAGTTGATGAGTTTAGAGTGGTGGTGGAGGTGGATGCTATGGCGTTAACCTGCCTGTTCATGGTCAGGTCAGGTTCCAGGTAGACTCCTAAGGTTTTGATGGATGGTGACACAGTGATGGGGATACTGTCAATGGTGAAAGAGAAGTATTGGTTGTCCAGCTTGCTCAAGGTGGAGCCAACCAGCAGGAGCTGGGTTTTCTCACTGTTGAGGCATAACCAGTTTTCTGCCATCCAAGATTGGATTGTTGTGTAAATTGAATCCAGAGTATTCTGGTCAGACAAGTAGTCTCCCGAGTGGGGGGTGAGTACCTGGGTGTCATCAGCATAGTTCATATATGAGATGCCCAGGGAGTCCATTATTTTAAACGGTGGCCTTGTGGAGAGGTTGTAAAGGGTGGGGGCAGTGCATGAGCCTTGCGGGACACCACATTTGACGGTGCTGGGGTCGGCGCACGAGGAGTCGGAGAAGACTTTCGTTGCTCAGTCTTTTAGAAAGGAGTCTAGCCATTTGCAAGCAGTGTCAGAGAAGTTGGCTACTGAAGAGAGGTGCTGGCATAAGGTAATATGTAGTACATTTGTGCCATCAAAATCAGCAACAAAATAAAACACAACTGAACTTTTATCAATGGTTGTTTCCGTTTTTCAGTGAATCAAGTGTGTCTCCAGCAGTGTTCCGGCCCTTTCCTACACGCCTCAGGCCCCTCCATCCACCCCTCCTGAATCAATGACTATTAGCACATGTGGCTGTGCCCTCCCAATGGGGGCTGGCAGGGGTGGGAACGGCCAAGGTGCCAAACACCATGTACACTTCAAAGGTATATTACGCGCAGGGGTCATTGTTCACATGCCCTCCTCAGACCCTGTGTCTCCAGCCAGGCTCCCCTGAAGCAGGTCATGCCCCTGCAATCCACATAAGTGTGTCTCCATTCAGCAGAGTTCCGGCCCTTTCCTGCACGCCTCAGGCCCCTCCATCGCCCCTCCATTATCAAAGGCAGTTGGCACCAGTGGATGTGCGCTGCCAAAGGAGGCTGGCGGGGGTTGGAACAGCCAAGGTGCAAAAACCCAGTGACCCCTTCAAAGGTATCTTAGGGGCAGTGCTCATTGTTCACATGCCCTCCTTAGACCCAGTGTCTCCAGGCAGGCTCCCCTTGAAGCAGGCCACGCCCCTGCAATCCACATAAGTGTGTCTCCATTCAGCAGTGTTCCAGCCCTTTCCTGCATGCCTCGGGTCCCTCCATCCACCGCTCCAGAATCAATGACTGTTGGCTGTGCCCTCCCAATGGGGGCTGGCAGGGGTGGGAACGGCCAAGGTGCCAAACACCATGTACACTTCAAAGTTATCTTATGCGCAGTGGCCATTGTACACATGGCCTAGCCAGACCCTGTGTCTCCATGCAGGCTCCCCTTGAAGCAGGCTGTCCCCCTGCTATCCACATAAAACCACGCCATATACACGTCATTCATTCACATACACACCCACTTTTCTAATTCTTTATAAACCACTTGATATTTATCATGAGAACATCTTTGAGCACAGCAAGTCAACTCATGAACGTGCTACCTGAGAACTTCTGTGACCACTGCGAGTCAACTCGTCATCGTGCTACCTGTGAACATCTCCCTGTTCTCCTGCTACTAACTACCCTGCTTGCTGAATATATCTGTTTGTTGGTCAAGGTAAGGGCAGGTCACCTAATCATATCTCCTTGATCTTTAAATTTCTATCTATTTCGACTGAACGTACCCAGTAGTGTAATGTTCATTCATCTCATTGGCCCTCATTACAACACCGGCGCTAAACCATGGCGCTATTAGCACTATGGTTGGTGCCGGTGTTGTAACGGGTCCGCCATGGTTCAATGGGAATTACCACCCCATTCCAAGGTTGGTGGGGCAGTAATTCCCCATTGAACCATGGCCCTTCCCCATTCCCATTTTCGCCCCATAGGGCTCTATGGGAATGGGGAATGCGCTAAGTACGGTACCGCAAATTCGGGTACCGTACTTAGCACCAAGGTCCCTTTGCGGGTCCCTACTTTAACGGCTGGTCTAGACCAGCCGTTCAGGTCGGGTCCCGCAAAGGGACCTCGTAGTAAGGCGCTAAGTGTTTAACGGCGCCGCAGCCTTTTACGGCACCGTTAAACATTTAGCGCCAGGGTCCTAATGAGGGCCATTGCCATTGACTTGATTTTAATTTGTTATGTTATCGATATATAGAAATTGTTATCAATGTCATTTGGGATCGGATTGGATCCTTCGCGGACCGTGTCTATAAGCATGTTTCCTTTTGTTGCACGATAGTACATTCAAGGGACGAGTACAATGTTACGAATTACATCACATAAATGAATTGTGTATGAAAGTTATACTATAATACAGATGGCTACGCTACACAGGTTTTGCTTCGGTGACCAAAACAGATTGCATAGAAAAAATGTATGATATAATTCCATCTTTCTCACACTTTTATGCAAAGTAATTTTCTAATAATGTTGACCTTTTATTTTTTTACAGAATTTCCAACAATGCCTGCATGTATGGTTTACGGTTGCCGCTCTAAGACCCGTAACAAACCTAAAGGCACTACAATTCATGTATTCCCGAGGAATATAGATCTAATAAGAGAATGGATCAGATATTGCGGATTTGCACCGGAAGAGCTTGAAAGTAGAGCCCATGAAGTCTTGGGGGACTCGAGGGGTGATCGATTCCACATCTGCAGCCTGCACTTTGCCACTAATATGTACAACCAATCGCAGTACACAAAGAAGCATCGACGCAGAACGTCTTGTACATTTCTTCCAAATGCAATTCCAACTCCATTCATGCACACCCTGCCACAGGTGAGTAACGGTTCCTGATTTAGCTGTAGGCCTTGGGGGTACTGAACAAGTAACTACATGGACGGATTGGTGTTTTAGGTGTAAATGTCCATTATAATACTTTTCAAATTTACAAGATTGTATTGCTTTATAACTGAACCCCATTTTGCTAAACATCTGTCCTAGGTTTTAGGAGCATCATAGAAAACGATTAATGGGCACAGATAACTATGCTATAATGCCCTTGGAAATAAGCATAATCGTTTCGTAATCGGTCACTTTACATGTCAACTTCTTAGGTTATCATTTCTAAATCAAATCTTAATTTCCCTTTACAACTCCATGGCAATGCACTGAATGTGAAGGAGCAAGATTCTGCATCCATGTCTTCCCTGGAGTCAACAACAACTTCGAGTGCGCATCAGGTAGTTTTATTTAGGTATTCAGTTCCGGAACTGTTTTATGCATGGAATTTGATTTGAGATAATAATGATCAAATTTACGTATCCTGTTTGTTTACATAATGTGTCATTTATGGGTTTTTATTGATTTGTACCATTGTCTGCATCACAGTGTGTGTTTTCGATTTCACTTGTTTCATCCATTCTAAAACAAGTACTGTGTTACAGGGTAATGCTGGTACTTCAACTACAATTACATCATCCTTCAGAGCTGATACAGAGCCAGAGGTATGCGTACTGACAGTTCCCTCGAATGAAAAAAAGTAGGTCCTGGATCTGATACCATTGATATTATTATAAACAAGCATCTTTTGCAAATTGCTTCAGTGCAACATTTCAATCAGTGGGCTTCGCACAGTCATCTTTGATCGAGTAAACTAGCCATCAATCAGGTGAAATTTGAAATGTATATTTTGACTAAGTGACGTACACCGTGTACGAGGGTATCTGTGTAAGCCATGTGTGCGATGGAATAATTTGATTTCAAATACGAATGACTTATTTTTAATGAATGCTCTTTTCTAGGGATGTATACAAGATCGGGATATAGAAGAGGAGGCACGTGGATCCGAGTTGGCGGGCTATCTTGCTGGTGCAGTCGTTACAGTAAAGAAGAAGGTTTCACAGAAAACCAAGAAAGCAAAGGTAACTAACAAACTATTTCATTTCCAAACAGTGTTTTGTGCTGTTACCTTCATAACATGTTTTAAAAAAAATCTAAAGTGCCATATAATGTATGTTGAATTTACATTGAACATGTTTTTCCAACCCATATTCTAGTTGCCCGATGGTGTACGAACTATGCAGACACAGACAGCTACAGAAATCTAAGATGCTGCTTGCCAAACTGATTTCACCATGGAGCAACTATTATTTGAGGCGCAGCGTGTTCAAATCAATAAGCAGACTTGAGATGCTTTTGCCCAATGGCCAGAAAATGAATTGAATGTGCCCGGCGAAGCCAGCAAAGTGTTGTTGGACCATTGCTACAATGCGAGAGCTCCACCAGATGAAGATGAAACTGAATGTAATGAAGATGCTTTTGAATTAGTCTCAGACCACTTGACACAATCGACACCCGCCAAAAAAGGGCCACCCAAAAAACAATCGACATTGATGTTTTCTCTGATTCATGTTCAAGTAACTGAAATAACAGAGACTGAAGCATCAACACAATTGACCGGGGAACTAGCCAAAGATCTCGACTACAGTTTGTCCAGTTGAGCTGATATATCAACCACAGTTGAGTCAGAAACAACATTCATGCTGGATGATAGTCTAATAAAGGAGCCCAAATACATTGTATTCAACAGCTGCTTGATGGAGATTATAATGATGCTGAAATGTGTGCATCAGTGAGAGGGGAAGTATGCGGGGAGCCATTGGTGAATGTGACTTGTGTATCACAAGCCAGTAACCTCAAAATACAAGCCACCTGTGAAATGCTCTGTGCTAAATTTTCATGGTATGCTCAACCGATGCTGGGGAAACTGCCAGCTGGAAATCTACTGTGTGAAGCTGCTTTACTTTTCAGTGGCTCTAGTTTCAGTAAGTTGTCCAATTTCTGTCAATTTGTGGGACTCCAGTTCCTTTCTAAAACACAGTACTACAAATATCAACGTCAATATCTATTCCCTGCTATTAGTGAAGCTTGAAAAATTTAACAAATGTCTATTCAAAGTACATACTTCGAAAAACGGTTCAGGCTAGCTGCCGATGGACAGTGTGACAGCCCCGGATTTTCAGCAATGTACTGCACATACCACTTTCAGGACATGGAAACTAACAAAATTGTGAGTTTGGTGGTCGTGCAGGTGTCCGAATGTAAATCCTCAGTGGCCATGGAGAAACTTGGTTTTATAAAATCCCTGGAAGATCTGCAATTGAGGGGAATGCAAATCGACCTCATAGCCACGGACAGACATGTTTCAATAGCCAAGACAATGAGAGAGCAGTTTCCAAATATTCGCCATCAGTTTGATGTATGGCATGTTGCAAAATCAATCAATAAAAAAATCTCAGCTGTAGTAGAAAAAAAAGGTTCTGAAAATATTTTACAGTGGCCCAGTCTTTCAGCAACCATCTTTGGTGGAGCTCCAAAACTTGATAGGTCTGTGGAAATTCTACTAGAGAAATGGCGGTCACTAATGCACCACTGTTCCAACATTCACTCTTGGACAGAAAACCAAGAGTTTCCACCAATGTGCACATGGCCCTTTGTCGCCAGAGCAGGAATGGAAGAAGAAGTGGTTGATTCCATCTTCACCTCCACACAAAGCTCTTGAGAAGATTGTGTTTGATAAAACTCTATCAAGAGATCTGAAGGGACTCACAGAATTCTGTCACACTCGAGATTTGGAGGTGTTTCACAATATGTGCCTAAAGTACAGGCCAAAGTGATTGCATTTCGGCATAGACAGTATGCAATATAGGACATTACTAGCGGTATTAGCGCATAACAAGAATGGGGGGCGTGAACAATCGAGGACTGTGGGAAACTTTGGGATGCTTCGCTACACAATGGCCTTTACGAAAAGAAGAAAAAAATGGGTGGTCAAGCCAATATACAAGGAAATGGAATTCGATTTTGTAAAAGATCTTATTATGACTGTCTTGGACATACATACTCACAAAATCGCGCACGGTTTTGTTCCGAGGACACGAACATTGCCACTAAACATTGCAAACGTGCCCTGTCCACCTAAAGCAGAGCTCGTGGAACAGTTCACTTCCAGGTGCAAATGATTACCATCTGTTTTTTTGATCAACAATGTTTATATAAATTGTCCTCTTTGTCAATTTCTTTTTTAACAAGTACCATTTTTACGAATGCTATACAATGTAACGCTGTGCTTTCACACTTCCCAGTTTTGTCAAGCTACTCTGGGACCTTCACTGATCGTGGGAGGGCCTGATGGATAACAGCATGAAAGCTACTTTGGGGTTCTGCAGTTGCCTTACCAAACAGTTGCCCAAATAGCTGAATAACTACTCGCCCCCAAAATGGATGAGACCTAGGCTAGATAAGATACTCGGCACGCAAGAACTACTGACTTTGAGCAAAACAGCGCATCAATGTAGGTTGTTGGTGAGAAATATCTGCACTCTGACCAATATATTCATGGGGGCATGTGTTGGGGGTCGTTGCTAATGTAAGGAAGCAGTGGGTCAGTTGAGCCCCCGGCCCCCATATATTATACATGAAAGTGACACCCTGCTCTTGCACTCGTGGGGGACGCTGTCATGACCCTCGCCCAAAACCCCCTCTGGCAAACCCATTGGCCAAGTGGAGTCAGGACTCGGGCCAGTAGAGCCTGGCATCCTCTTCAAAAGCCCTCATGGGGCCAGTCCTCATACACCATGAAAAACAATGTGCTTGGGAACTACTTTATTGTATTGTCAGCCAACATGGAGGCATCCACATAGCTTGGTTCCTAAGAACCAAGCTATGCGGTCTAGTGTTTTGGGTGTGGTAGCCTAGGGACTACTTTACCTGGACTATTTTGTTGGGGCTATTTAAACCACAACCGAGCAAGACAACACGCTTTGCATTACTTTGCAGCTTGCAACGTGACGCTCACCGTGTCCAGCTATTCCCTCGAACCTCGGAGAAACAGAACCTGCAAGGAGACAAAAGGAACATCATTAGCAGCAGCATTTTACCTGCAGTCTTCATCTTTAAACACTCGCAGCTACTGAGAACAGCTTCCTCGAATCTGCACGCCTCAAGGACAGAACGACCTGAAAGAGGAAGATAGAGGCAACATTAAAGAAAGCAGTAGAGACATTTACAAATTACAAACTGCTCAAAAGGCTTACCTGGCTGGTCGCCTCTTGGCTGGCACCACTCCGGACATTCCACTCACGCTGAAGAACACTGCAACCTACAAGGAAGGAAAACACAGGTTAGCAAAGTCAAGACTTTGCAGCGCTGCGCATAGTGCTTACTTACCACATCATAGAGCTCTTAATGCGCCATCATTTACCAGCGGGGCTCAACCAAGCCAGTTCGCCGCGCTGAAGCTCCGCATACCTAAGGGAGAAAAAAGAGACTTTTTAAACAAAGAAAGGCATGCAGGATAGCAACAAAACTAAAGAACAGCAATAAGACCTACCTGAACAATATCAAATGGGCAGGCGTCAGTGAAGTAACTGGACCGCACTCGCCCATGAAAGACAACGCGCCCCTGCAAAGAAGGCAGAATGGAGAGCATGCCTAATTCTACCACAAGGTGAGGAGAGGGCGCCAGAGGGACTGAAATCATACGGGGGTGGAGTGAGGATACTTACCCCTGTCGGTCAGTCTTGAACACAGCCCTCCTGTATTTTCAGGCAGAACCTTCCCGCAGACCACATCAGGGCAAAGCTGAGAAGCATACCAGCGAGTAACCCGGCTGGGTGGCGTCCCTGTGGATACCAGGTGAGCATAACAGAACGCGAAGCCTACCATAACAAATCCACCTGGGCGACATGGAGACAATAAAAATGGACCAATTGGCCAATTACTAGGAGAGCTTCGTGCTGAGGTTCATTCTGCCCGACAAGAGACTAATGCCCTCCGGAGAGACCTAATAGTGACCAAAGAACGCACTGAAGAGATTAGCAGGCCATTATTGCAATCACAGGCAGGACAGATGCCTTTACCTGGAAGCAATCCAACAATGCAAAACCCCCCCATACCACCCACTCCGGTACATATCACATTACCTGGAACAGTGCCCCTGGCACCACCAGAAAGGTTCTCAGGCGACCCACGGAAGTATGCGGCATTCATCAATCAGTGCGGCCTTCATTTTCTTTGTAGGCCTGGAGCATTTCCAAATGACCAAGCTCGGGTAGCTTTTGTCTTATTATACCTGAATGGTAGTGCAGCAGATTGGTTGGTGACGTTGGTAACCCATGACGATCCTCTATTACATGACTTTGGGGGGTTCCATAGAGAAATGGAAAAACGTTTTGCTCGCCATACCCAGGAACAAGCAGTAGACAATGAACTCTTGTCCGTCCGACAGGGGAATCGGGACTTGTTAACGTACATTGCTACCTTCAACAGACTGGTTGCCGAAGCTAGGTGGCCAGAAAACAAAAGAACCACATTATTCCATCAAGGCTTACGAGGTGAATTAAAGGGCGTCTTAGCCCAGGTGGTTGATCCACCCAGAGACTGTGCAGAATTCATAAATCTGGTCGTGCAGCTAGACCACCGGTTGCAGGACCGAAAGGCAGACCAGTCTAAAACGGACCCTCGAACCGTGTATGTTCGACCAAGGGAAAACACACCCCGTGTCCCTGAAAATGCTGTAGAACCCATGCAGATTGGAGGGATACGGCCTCCATTAACAAAACAAGAGCGGGAAAAAAGAAGACAACAACAGCTTTGTTTGTATTGTGGGAAACCAGGACATTTCCTGAAGGACTGTCCAGTAAAACCCCCAAGAAGGACAGTCGGGGCCACAGAGAAGGATGAAGCTAAGGAATCGGAAAACTACCAAGCTCGACAAACGTAGAGGTCAGTTTGTCGAGTGAGAAGAAAGAGTTGCTGACCTCGCACTTTGCAATATCAGTGATCTTAATTAACCACCAACAGTCGTCAAGAATGCATGCCGTTGAAGCATACATCGATAGCGGAGCAGTTGGAAATTATATTGATCAAGAACTGGCAGCAGAGATGGGGCTTCCTTTGTGTTCTAAGCCAACTATGGACAAGGTAACCACCGTGGATGGGACAGAAATCGCTTCTGGACCAGTAACCCAGTGCACAGCCAGGGTAACCTTGCTGTGCCAGGACGGACATCAGGAGTCTATTTCATTCGATTTCATCAAGGCACCTCAGTTCAGGCTAATACTAGGGATGCCATGGCCGGTTGCTCACAACCCTTTGATAGACTGGCGGGCACGAAAATCAACCTTCCCCAGTGACTGCTCCCCTGCCTGCTATTACATATTATGCATAGAGGGGTGAGTGCATAGAAGGGGTGATTGCGTAATGCGGATGAGTGCATACATTTCAGAGAAGCGAGTAGAATGCAAGAATGCGCAAACTGGATGAATGCAGAACGGATGAGCGAAAACAGGTTGAGTGTGTAGAACAGATGAGAATGTGGAGCGGATGAGTAACTAGAGCCAACGAGTCTGGATAGCTGATGAATGCGGAAGTGCGGAGAGTGTGTTTTTCGCCTGAGCGGATGATTGTACAGACCTGACGAATGTATGGAGTGAATGAGGGTATGGACCGGATGAGTGTAGGGAGTGGATGAGTGTAGGGAGTGGATGAGTGTAGGGAGTGGATGAGTGTAGTGAAGGGATGACTGTAGGGAGTGGTTGGGTATAGGGAGTGGATGAGTGTAGGGAATGGATCAGTGTATAGAACGGATGAGTGTATGCAGCAGATGAGTGTATGGAGCGGACAAATGTTTGGAACGGATGGTGGAATGGAACGCATGGATGTATAGAACGCATGGGTGTATAGAGCGGATCGGTGTATAGAGCGAATGAGTGTATGGAGCGGATAACTGTATGGAGCGGATGAGTGCATGGAAACGGATGAATGCATGGAGAAAATGAATGCATGAGCGGATGAGTACATGGAGCGGCGGGTATATGGAACGGATGGGTGTATGGTACCGATGGGTGTATGGAACGGATGGGTGCATGGAGCGGTTGGGCGTATACAGCGGATGGGTGTATGGAGCGGATGGATATATGGAGCGGATGGGTGTATGGAATGGATGGGTGCATAGAGCGGTTGGGCGTATACAGCGGATGGGTGTATAGAGCGGATGGATATATGGAGCAGATGGGTGCATGGAACGGATGGTGTATGGAGCGGATGGATGTATGGAGCGGATGGGTGCATAGAACGGATGGGTGTATGGAGCGGTTAGGTGTATGCAGCCAGCAGATCGGTGTATGGAGAGGTTAGATGTATGCAGTCACCAGATCGGTGTATGGGGAGCTTAGGTGTATGAAGCCAAAGGGAGTATGGAGCGGTTAGGCGTATGGAACGGATGAATATATGAAGTGGATGTATATTCAGAGTAAATGAAGGTATAAGACAGGTGAGTGTAGAGATGAATATATAGAACAAGAGACTACTGCTGGATGCATGAAAATCACGAGTGATTAAAACAGATGAGTGCAGAGAGGATGAGTGCGTGGAACGGTTAAGTGCGCGGAGTGGATGAATGCATAGAGAGGATGAGTCCGTAGAGGAGGTGAGTTCGTAGAGGGGATGAGTGCGTAGAGGGGGTGAGTGCGTAGAGGGGTGAGTGCATAGAGGGATGAGTGCGTAGAGGGGGTAAGTGCGTAAAACAGGTAAACGCATAGCACGCGTGAGAGCATAAAGCGGATTAGTACCTGGAGCGAACGAGTGCCCAGAGTGAACTGATGCATCGCGTAGAGCCGACGAGTACATAGAACGAACGAGCACGGACGCATCCAGTACTGATGAGTGCGTAGAATGGATGAGTACGTTGAGCTACTGAATGCGTAGAGCATGAAGTAGTCAGGAGTGCATGCCTGAGGCAGTCAAAATGCATGCATGAGGCGGACAAGAGGGCATGCGTGGTGCGGACAAGTGGACAGTCGTGTGGCAGACAAGAGTGCATGCGCGGAGCAGACTAGACTACGCAGGGCGGACCAGAGTGCATAGAATGGATAGGTGTCCACGGTACGGACTGGAACGCATAAAATTGCGTGACGTATATAGTATGGTTTAGAATGCAAAGAACATTTGAAAGAGCATATAACTCATCATAGCACACCACTATGCTTACTCTCTCCTTTACATCACCACTCAACTAGAACACAGAGATACTATGACACCATTCGGTATATCTGTTCTCATACCAACATCCGCCGCTCACTACACATCATTCTAAGTTGACACTGCTGGTCTCACACCCCCCCAGCCAAGTGTTCTCCTCAGGCATAACACAGCCGCAGCCGTTCTGGATAAAACCTGCCTGAACGAACACATTCTCCTGACCTCTCAACCACCACACCTACGGCTAAGAAGCAGCTTCTACACAGATATCGCACAAGCTGCACACATACCCCGGTGCACACATGCACCTTTGACTCTCTCTACTGATCTGAACTTCGGTTCCCAAGGGCTTTCAACCTACCAGCGCCTTCAGACCATACCAATGGTATATAAGGCGCTATATAAATGCAAAATAACATAACATAACATTACCAAGAGGAGAAACCTGACGTCTGTATCCCCATGACTCCTGCAGCGACAGTATCAACCCTGGGAGCAACTAATACCTTGCCAAGTGAATACCATGATTTCCAGGATGTTTTCCGAAAGGACCAAGCCAATACATTGCCATCGCACAGGCCCTATGACTGTCAGATCGACCTTGTTCCTGGTGCACAAATCCCTTGCAGCAGAATCTACGCTCTCACAGAACCAGAAACCTTCATTTGAAATCCTATTTAGACCAGTACCTTGCAAACAGATTTATCCGTCCTTCGAAGTCCCCCCGCAGCCAGTCCTTTGTTCTTCGTACCGAAAAAGGAAGGAGACTTGAGAACCTGTATTGACTACGCGCATTGAACCAGATCACCGTGAAGAACCGCTACCCCTTGCCACTTATCCCTGAGATGCTAGACCAAGTTAAAGATGCCCAGATTTATACCAAATTGGACCTTCGAGGAGCATACCACCTGGTCCGAGTCAGAAAAGGAGATGAATGGAAAACCGCCTTCCGTACTAAGTACGGCTTGTTTGAATATCAAGTCATGCCCTTCGGGTTATGCAACGCTCTTGCGGCATTCCAATATTTCATGAATGACGTCTTAAGGGAGTTAATTAATGTGTGCACCTTAGTGTACATAGACGACATCTTAGTGTACTCAGCCTCGGAACAAGATCATGTCAGGCACGTTCGTTCAGTCCTCACCAAGCTCCGTCAACATCTCATGTTTGCAAAGCTTGAAAAATGCTTTTTTCACGTCACCGAAGTAGAATTTCTTGGTTTTATCATTACTCCAGGAGGCATCAGAATGGACGTGCACAAGGTAGATGCTATTCTGAAATGGCCTTCACTGACGTCTCTGAAAGGGGTACAAAGCATGCTGGGCTTTGCGAACTTCTACCGCCGATTTATCCCAGACTTCTCTCAGGTTGTGCATCCAATCACAGTACTATTACGAAAAAACAATAAAAAGTTTGCTTGGACCGAAGAAGCAGAAGAAGCCTTTCAGGAACTTAAACAGAGGTTTACCTCCGCTCCAATCCTGCGACATCCTCGTCCAGACCTCCCTTATGTCATTGAAACTGATGCGTCCAGTCTTGCAATGGGGCTGTCATTTCACAGAGAGACCCGGAAACCGGCCAGCTACATCCTGTGGCATTCTGGTCGAAAAAGTTCTCACCTCCAGGGATTAATTATGCCATCACAGACAAGGAACTCCTGGCTATCAAATCCGCCTTTAAAGCCTGGAGGCACTACCTTCTTGGGGCCAGACACACCATTACAGTCATCACAGACCACTGAAACCTGCAATATCTCAAAACGGCCAAGGCCCAGTCCTCGCGCCAATTACGGTGGGCCCTTTTCTTCGCCGAATATGATTATGTAATCACATTTCGACCAGGAGTCAGAAACGGAAAGGCGGATGCCTTATCTCGCATGGGCATAGATGAAATAGTATATACAACTCCAGACCCAGTACCTATTATACCTGAAGACAAACTCTTGGGCATCACGACAGCCTTAACACAAGCAGAACTACGAAAAAGAAATCCAACGGACAATGAATCCTGATGCCCACCTCGCATGGCAAACTCAAGGAGAACAATATACCATCAAGGACCATCTACCCTTTTTTAGGGATCGCCTATATGTACCCAAGAAGGAATTACAACAGCATATTATTTCAAACTATCACGATTCACTGATCGAAGGGCATCCTGGGATCACCAAAACCCTAGCTAAGGTGAAAGAACTTTTGGTGGCCTACCTGGCGTAAGGACATCATTCAGTATATTCAGTCCTGCGGTTTCTGCGCACAAAATAAATCACAGAAACAAAAACCATCTGGTCTCCTACAACCATTGGACATTCCTCCAGTTCCATGGCACACTCTTTCCCTTGACTTCATCACTGATTTACCTCCAAGCCAAGGGTTCAACACCATCCTTGTAGTTGTGGACTTATTCTCGAAGATGGCCCATTGTATTCCTCTCAAAGGCCTCCCAGACGCAGCCACTTTAGCAAAAGTGTTCCTGGAGGGCGTGGTTAAGCTACATGGCTTCCCTTCGGTTCTGATCGAGGCAGCCAGTTTGTTTCAAACTTCTGGAAAAAATGTTGTGCAATGGCGCAGATCGACGTTCGGCTATCTACCAGTCACCATCCCCAAACGGACGGCCAAACCGAGAGAACCAATCAGACACTCGAGCAATATTTACGGTGCATGCTGCACACGAACAAAGGAATTGGAAAGACCTACTATGGATAGCCGAATATGCATATAACCATTCTTTGCATTCAAGCACGGGACAAACGCCCTTCTATACCCTTTATGGCAGACATCCACGTACCTCTGACCTAGACCTTCCAGCCAGCTTGGAAAAGCCAGTGGTAAAGACTCTACACACAACCATTACTCAGGCTTTCAAAAGGGCAAAGGAACACCTTATTCATGCCAAAGAAAGACAAAAGAGATTTGCCGACCAACACCGGAAAAAGGCCCCTGATTATCAAGTAGGAGACAAAGTTTAGTTAGCCCCTAAATTCGTACCCATCAAGGGAACCCGGACCTTTCATCCCAGATTCTTAGGGCCCTATACCATTAAGGCAATTATCAATCCAGCAGCCGTGAAACTGGATTTACCACCTAATCTACACATCATGGTATTCCATGTGTCCCTCCTGAAACCAATGCAACCCGGCACACGGATTGGGACACCACCTAAGCCCATACTTGTTGACGGAGAACCAGAGTTCGAAGTCAAAGATATCTTGGACTCTAAATACTCTAGGACCAAGCTATATTATCTTGTCGATTGGAAAGGATTTGGAACACAAGATAGATCCTGGGAGCCCAGTGAGAATATCCACGCACCACGTCTAATCAGGAAATTCCATCAGACCCTCCCAACCAAACCTGGGCCAGACAGGAGGAACACCATGGGAGGGGCCTTAGGGGGGGGGTGCTATCACGACCCTCGCCCAAAACCCCTACGGCAAACCCACTAGCCAGGTGGAGTCAGGACTCGGTCCTCTAGAGCCTGGCATCCTCTTCAAAAGCCCTCATGGGGCCAGTCCTGCGCCAATTGCATCAGGCTCATACACCATGAAAAACAATGTGCTTGGGAACTACTTTATTGTATTGTCAGCCAACATGGAGGCATCCACATAGCTTGGTTCTTAAGAACCAAGCTATGCAGTCTAGTGTTTTGGGTGTGGTAGCCTAGGGACTACTTTACCTGGACTATTTTGTTGGGGCTATTTAAACCACACCCGAGCAAGACAACACCTTTCGCGTTACTTTGCAGCTTGCAACGTGACGCTCACCGTGTCCAGCTATTCCCTCGAACCTCGCAGAAGCAGAACCTGCAAGGAGACAAAAGGAACATCATTAGCAGCAGCATCTTACCTGCAGTCTTCATCTTTAAACACTTGCAGCTACTGAAAACAGCTTCCTCGAATCTGCACGCCTCGCGGACAGAACGGCCTGAAAGAGGAAGATAGAGGCAACATTAAAGAAAGCAGTAGAGACATTTACAAATTACGAACTGCTCAAAAGGCTTACCTGGGTGGTCGCCTCTCGGCTGGCACCACTCCGGACATTCCACTCGCGCTGAAGAACACTGCGACCTACAAGGAAGGAAAACACAGGTTAGCAAAGGCAAGACTTCGCGGCGCTGCGCCTAGCGCTTACTTACCGCATCATAGAGCTCTTAATATGCCATCATTTACCAGCGGGGCTCAACCAAGCCAGTTCGCCGTGCTGAAGCTCTGCATACCTAAGGGAGAAAAAAGAAATTTTAAACAAAGAAAGGCATGCAGGATAGCAACAAAACTAAAGAACAGCAATAAGACCTACCTGAACAATATCAAATGGGCAGGCGTCAGTGAAGTAACTGGACCGCACTCTCCCATGAAAGACAACGTGCCCCTGCAAAGAAGGCAGGACGGAGAGCATGCCTAATTCTACCACAAGGTGAGGAGAGGGCAACAGAGGGACTGAAATATACGGGGGTGGGCAGAACCTTCCCCACAGACCACATTAGGGCAAAGCTGAGAAGCATACCAGCGAGTAACCCGGCTGGGTGGCGTCCCTGTGGATACCAGGTGAGCATAACAGACGCCTCCTTTGCCCTTCTGCAGCCATGGGGAAGAAGGCCCTGACATAAGCAGAGGTGGGGCTATTGCTAGACACACTTGGACTCTATTTTGTGTACCCTCGACTCAACTTTGGACTAGGCCGCATTCTGTCATTGCAAAGTTTCCCCTCCCCCTGAGCAGCACCGCGAACATCGAGCACTGACAGCCCCCATCTTTTTCCTCCTGTGCCTCACCAAGTCCCTTTCTCATGGATGCACCGAGACAAGATGTTGCAAACTAAGAATGTATTAATTAAAATCTTCATCTGAGATCACTGTCCTGTGTGTGTCAGGGCCAAACCATGACTTGTAGTTGTTCATCCATCTCAACAAATGTTCTCCTGCACCTCTCACCTCCGCTGCTGGAAAATTACTGCTTGTTCAACCTTGTGCCCCTCCAAAGCTATTCTTTTCATGTACCAGAAGTGTGACCCTTCCTTGCCAACCACCCCAGAGTGCCTCCCGATAAAACAAGACCCCAGTCACAGTATATTCTGTCCTAAACTAACATGTGTCACTCCACCCCCTTTCTGATGTGCCAGACCTGTCAGCTATCAATCCCGACCCCCGCTGGTTGCCTCAGGGGCAAGACCCCCACACCCTTCACCTCGCTAGTGACCCAAAGTTGGATAGTACAAACACACAAGATACACACCCTCATTCAGGCATGGATGGCCTCACATGGCCTCTGCTTGAATGACGATAAAACGGAGATACAAATCCTAGGCTCTGAAGCCAATATCCAAAAACTCACCCCAAACTACACATCCTTCAGCATTGATAACCCTATCGAGGTGATGCCTGTGGTTAAAACCCTTGGAGTCTATCTGGACTCCTCCCTCACCCTCAAGAAGCAGGTCAATTCCCTTGCCTCCTCCACCACCTACACCTGCAAACTTATCCGCGCATCCAGGCCGTACCTCTCCAGTGCCAGCTGCATCACTCTAGCTAATGCTCTCGTCATGTCTAGGTTAGACTACTGCAATGCCCTGTACTCAGGTGCCAACAAATACATCACAGATAAAATTCAAAGACTGCAGAACAATGCCTTGAGAGCAGCCCTAAATATCCCTCACAAAGGGCACGTCACCAAATTCAGGAAAGGGGTTAATTGGCTAAAAATAACAGACAGAATCCTACTCAAAACAGCTTCCCTCACCTCTAAATGTCTGAACAACTTAGCCCCCCCGTATCTAATGGAAAAAATTACGAGGAGAACTTCCATGCGACCCATAAGATCTGCCAACTCCTTTAAACTTGAGACTCCTAGGTTTAAACGCTCAACAGCGGGAGGTTCTAGTTTCCCCGTGAAAGCTGCCTACTGTTGGAACAAGCTGCCACTCGACCTCAGAACTGAACAGCCGTACCCTAAATTCAGACACAAGCTTATTAATTGGTTGCGGGCCAATGACACATAACTTGACTAACACCCTACTCACCCCCACCTTGACCCTTACCATATTTCTGGCTTATGTATCTCTCCACACCAAGATAGCTGAGTATGCATTCCCACCTACCTAGCGCATATGTGATACTTAGACTTATAGCCTTACCTATAAACCTGAGTATATACACCCACCTGTTAGGCAGCCTTGCTAGAGTGTTCCGGACTTTTCAAAGTTATGCCATGTGCCTATACATATGTTTTGTACATATTCTTGCATATATATATTTCTTCCTTCCTTCTTTTTATTATTTGTTTTGCCTATGTGTTCTATATACTCATGCCAATTATTGTAATAAGCTTAAGATCTCTTGTATACTGCTGCGCCCGGCTACCCAAGGGTTTGGTGCGCATTACCAAATAAACAAACAAACACGTTTGCAATTTATATTGATTGATTGATATTTTATTTCCATCGCGCTCGTACACAAGTGTTTCAGAGCGCGACAAGGCAAGGGAGGGGAACAAGGGAGAACAAAACAGCCATCTTACTAGGCCCAGTGACATTGAGAACGTGCAAGAGCATGGGAGAGGGGGAGGGGGAAAGTACATGGAAGGGGGGAGAAGTGGAAAGTGCGAAGCAGAGGAGAAACAGATAAATTACAATAAATAAATAATAAAGTCAACAAACAGTGGTAGTGCAGCCAGCAATTTGGAAGTGCTAGGTTTAAGGCAGCAGACAGGGTAGGTCTGATAAAGTGCAGGAAGAAAAAAAGAGGGGGCTGTATGGGTACAGAGACAGACCCCAGTGCAAGGGGTTGCCCGGGGGCAGTGTGGGAGGGTGGCGGTGTGAGCAGGTACCTGGGTCCGGAGGACAGAGCGTGGCCAGGTGCACAGTGCCAAGAGACAACAGATCAGTAGAGGAGAGGGGGGGCAAAGGCAGAAGAAAAGAGGAAGGTCTTGAGGTGCTTCCGGAACCGGAGATGTTTCTCCTCAAGTTTTAGAGTGGCAGGGAGGCTGTTCTAGAGGGAGGCCCCAGCCGAAGACAGAGATCTACCCCAAGCTCGTTTCTTTGAAAAACAACTGAAACTGGGGAAGTTGGAGGTAGAGGAGCAAAGAGCTTGAGAGGGGAGGTATTTGCAGAGGGATAGATGAAGGTATTTTGGTATTATAGGCCTCTAATATATAACACGAGATGGGCTGAGCTGACAGGTGGTGTGGGCTGGCTGTGGGAGTTGCTGGGAGAGTGCGAAGTTCTCCAGAGGAACCAAGTAAAACACTAGAAATTTTGCACGCCATTGGTGGATGGCAGCAAACAATTCATATGTTTTTCAAAAATATTTCTAATGCCACTATGGTCTGAAGGGCTATTGGCTCCCATTCTGAGTGAAGGTCAGCGGCTTTGAATTTTTGCTTGAGAGCTGAGCAAACCCACGCACCGTACACAGTATAAGGTTCAATTGTTTTTCGACCTTGAAAGAAAGGGAGGATTCCGAAAGGAATGAATGAAGGGAGGGGTGTAATACCATCAAATATAATAAGTTTCACCATTCCAAAACTGGACAAAGGAACATGTAATTTCATTTTATGAAAATTTGTTGATCTGAATGGAGTCTCTGCGTTACGCTGAGAGAATGGAAATGCCGAATATTATGTAAGTTTTACTTTTGACGATTTTATAGACCAACGAGTCAATTTATCATTAGCCGACCGTTACTACTGGCTTACAATGTACTGGGTTGTTCTTTGTGGCATATTGCACTGACACGCAAATACAACCTGTGTGTGTACTTGTCTTTGTCCCGGGCACATGGGCAGTCCAGCATCAAGATGCATGTAGTCCACCACTGGGCCCCCCCAGGTTCCACAAACGCCTAATTCAACGCTAATATTTAATTAAAATGCCATCTATTTGTTCTTCGATTTGTAGCGTCAGCTTCCGCATCCCATTTCGAGCTGAACATACTCCATAGCACGAACCTCTGAAGCAAATTGTAGACTACTTTCCATGTTGTTTTCTCTGTGTTCCCATTGTTTCATGTCTGTATTCATCATTAGTTTTAACACGGGTCGAATTAATGGGTAAAATGATAAATTGTAATAAAGATCGGCTACTGAGACACATTTCTGTTATGTTTTTCAAACAGCTACATCCTGCCTTTCTGCGATTGTCATCGATTCCAGATACCAACTGACAGGTTTTTTAACTGGCAGCTGCAGATACACTTGAATGGCTGGATCACAATGATGCTTTTTTGGGACGATCACCACAGGCCGATATGCCCTTATGCGGTACCAGCGTTAAGGAGCAACCTGACATTGTTTACGGTGGTCTAGCGCCAAGCTGATGCCCAAGCCTTGCGATTCAAGGTGCATCCAATGCGCTTCTTATACCCAAAAGGAACACGCGTGACTCACGATAAACATTTGTGGAGCGAGATCAAAGGAAAAAATTACCCATTTGCTTGAATATGGTAATCTCTGGATGTTCTCGGAGCATTTATTTTGAAATAAAAGTACTTCACAAATTGTACAGTTTTGCTATTTCCTTTAAAAGTATAGTTTTATATTCAAAATTGGGACGCGCTGTGTTGTGAGATGATGTGTGTTGATATTCTGGGTTCTGCGTAAACTAATGTTAACACCTAGGTGATGACTGGGCGCGTTTGGCTACGCTGCCCAGTAACATCATATAGATAGGTGGAGAATATCACTAGGTTTGGTGATGTCAACATCAGGGGCGGGGGAAATGATTTAGTGCTGCCACGGCAGTCCACCTTGGGCGATGTGGCAACGGATAAGATTACCAAAAGATGGCCACACCCTGCTGCCTGATTTCGCATGTGTAAAAAAGAGGAAACCTATGGTAAGGTGCATAGGAAATGTTTGTACGACCAATCAACGTATGCTTAAAAACACATACTCGAACCCTTGGGACAATAATATTTTTGAGCACACTATTCCTTTAACGCCAGAAAGGGGCTTGTAGAATTTTGTTTGGGTTGGAATGAAAAAGGTATACTGCCAGCCATTAAGAAGCCTTTAAAACATGGTCTAGTAATGCAGGGTATGGAGTATCTGGTTGAATCCAATGAACTTACTGTTCACTGGAGTAAAATAAAAGTGTTTCTAAAAAATAACAGATAAGGAAGAAAATGACAAAAGCAGACTTTTTGGAAAATCAGGTTGCATTCCTTGAGCAACTTCTTGATATGGATGTTCTCCTTAGAGAGTGCTAGACTTCTGGAGTAACCCCATTGCAAAGTCTGAAGGGTAACAAATTACCCACAGTAAAATGGGGTCAAGATGTGCAAGTTCCAATCTCATAATGGAATGAGAAGGTGATCCAATTGTACTTATATTTCATTGACAACATTCCAACCCCTAACAAAACATGATTGTGTGGGCAAGGAGAATTTAAAGATACTCCTCAAATACAAGTAATATTTGCAAATTCAGCATATTTTGTCAATTCAGAAGCCTCATTCTGGACTAGTCCAATGTGTGGCTTCCATTTCATTCCAAGGAATCATGCTTCAACACGTCCATTCTGCTATAACTTAGTTCCAAAAAAAGACATTTTAAATCTTGAGGGAGATTACTTCCTGACCCTGCACGATGCAGGACAGTAATATTTTTATTGTTTTACGGCATTGTAGAATGCACTCTAACCGAAAGGCGCTATGGCATTTTACAATATTATGCATTCATAAAAATGCGCAATCTAATATGTACCCATTTTCAAACAATTTCTCCAATGCACTGCACATCACTACAAAAGAGGGCAATCCATTTTCCGTGGTCAATATTATTGGACCAGTTACTTGATCCACCAGAGGAAATACAAATATGCTCACTGTAACGTGTCTCTTTACTAAATGGATCAAAGGCATCCCTGCCCCAAATTGCGAAACTGACACAGCAGCTAGCCTAATGATGTCTCTCTATATATCTGGTGGTTTGTTCCTTGTGCAATTCCACACCGTTCCACCAATCTGCACCAAATGTTGCATGGTTACCTGTTAGGACCCTCTGGACATTACTGGTTACATGACATTTGGATACCCCAACCCTTTCCCTAGATTTCATCCCCTTCACACATGAGACGGTTGCCTGAAATCAGCAAACCATCGATGTGGTAGAAGGACCTGACAAAGCTCATTTTAAGCGTCTCAATGAAAAACCACATGTGAAGGCCCTAGGAGACACCATTTCCGAGGAATTTGGACCACACAGCACTGCACCATGCCAGGGTGACGTGACAAGTATGGAGAGTGCACAGAAGGTCCCAGTATGCTGCAGCATGCCAACTCTCTCCTCCCCTTCACGTCTGCTCCATGTTTTGTCAGCCAGCCACACGCACACATTCTCACTGCAGTTTACTTCAGAGTATAATTCAAATCAACCGATAAGCCAGCGACCTACAGGATCATTGATTTTCAACAATTGATGAGAGTATTACCATACACTAATGAGAGATCGGAAGGTGATGCTCTCTACACCATTACAATGATGTACAACAGTAGTGTAATTATGTTTAATTGAGTCATGAACAGCCGACACGTGTTTCGACACACAGGTCGTCTTCAAGGCGCGCACAAGAGTAGTCAAGGAAAATCTGAAAAAATCCTAATGGATGGCCGTGAAAATTGCACAGCAATAGGGACCAAGATCGTCATACAAATTACATTTCAAAGCGAAAGTAAATGCCGTACTGGCCGAATCATATATATAGCTCGGTGAATCGAGCACTCTAGCAAAGAACAGGGTGAATCCCAGTAAAACCTTTTACTGGATTCTTTTACTACCAACCAGGGTGGATTGGTTGGCGGGTCTAGAGTGATTGCTGCTTACACCTATTTCATTCTCATTATTGTTAATTCTTTCTAACCAGAATTTAATTAGTGATCACTAGCGCATGGATTTCCAGTTTCTAATCCACTTTCTAATCCGAGAGTATTATCATGTCTGTCTACAGAACCTGTGCGGAGTACATGTACGTTTGGCTAGTAATATATATTTTCTAGCCAGAATTACATTGTCAGTATAACAATCACGGTTATATGACGGGATACTGTAAAGATTTTGAGGTCTAAGATCAAGACGACGTTCCTCCCCAAAACAGAAGTACCTCAACCCCAACAAAAATATGGTAGAAATAATTGTGGGTTCTATCACTCTAACAGTTACTGGAGTGCCGGATAGATCCACTGTTTTGACTGCCAACTGTGTATCATTAAAACATGGAATGGGATATGAAGAGAGCACAATGGATTTTTCAGAAAGACAAGATCACTCGGAAGAACATGCAGGAAGAACTAGTGACCATGATTATTGATGCCATTGTGACAACCAATTTAATATCTCACTCCATAGCCCTGCATGTAAAAGAACTTCAATCAGAATTGTGGACCCCTTAAAACCCATATTGCATTTGGAAGAGATACAGGTGGGTATAAACAAACTAATACATGTAGAAGTATTTTGTTCCAAACGTTGTGAAAAATGTAAGAACAAGAATGGATGCATCATGAATTCAAGTTTCTTTTGCGATGGACAGCGTTCTTCTGTTGTCTATCAATGTTGAAAGAATGGTGATCAGATTTTTGTTAAATATTGCTTTTGTGTCAAAAGACAGAACTTACCACACAAAAGAGGTACACAATGTGTGAAGATAGAAGAGGGATATATATGTTATGATAAAGAGTCTTTCATCAGTTATGTATCAACCGTGTTCTTAAGATCTGAATGTAGGTATTGCTAATGCCCAGGACATCCTTATGTTTATAATGCTGCACATGCGTTACATCTGATGCACATCTGGAACATGGCTCTTAAGTGTGCAAAGTAATAGTTGGTCATCCAGAACCTGATACTTCAACCACTGCCTAAACTTTGGCCAAGAACTCTGACAGGTTTGCTATTGAGAAAAGTTTACCCTTTAATAATCTAATACATGACATTTCTCTAAGGACTATCGATCAAACTGATTTTAGGCCTCAAAAAGAAAATCATAAATATGTGCAATTGTGCAAACATGTTTTCCCCCTAAAACATGCTTTCCCCTAATTAAATTGTTGTAAATGTGAAATACACAGAAAATTAGCAATAATATGTGGACAGAAGTGGAAGACCAATGCTTTAATCATGATAAAGCTGAAATTATACTACGTTTAGGGTAGAAATAACCAAAATCACGTTGTTAGTTTCAATTTTGAAAAGCAAGATATTCAAACCTAAGCTGTTGTTGTTTTGAAAACATGGTGTGAGTTGTTCAAATGGAAAAGAGTGAGCTTATGAATTACTGTGGTAAACGGGCTGTCTTCGAGCTCAGAGTGTTTAAGCAAAAACCCAGATTTTGCAAATTCCACACACATGCTTGGTTTTTAAATTTAGAACAGCAAGGTTTTATACATTCTATGGACGTATTATGTCTGTGCTATGAAGTGAGTGTCAGTAGTTGCATATGAAGCGAGTGCCAGTAGCTGCCTTTTCTTCCTCTTTCATCCCTCGTCCTATTCCTGCTCTTGACACTCCTTCTGACTCAGCCCTTCCTAACCTTCACCTTTCCATCTCCAGCTCCCTTGACATCCTTGCCCCTGTCATGAGGATCCGCATGAAGCCTGTCTCCAAATGCAACAGCTGGTACGATTCTGACCCACTCTTGCTGAAAAAGCAAGTGTAGAGTTGCTGAACGGAAATGGTTGGCCTCTCACATACACTCTGACAAACTGGCCTGGCGGCTGATCCAAAGGCATTACAGACTCCATCTGGTCCCAGAAGTGGGTCCATATCCAAGTCCGCCTCCTAGGGGCCACCAACAACACGGCTGACCTTTTCAAAATCTGCAAGGAACTCATCAATCCTACTGCAGTCTCTACTTCCCACTTCTCAACCAAAACTCAGGACATCCTGTCCTCACTCTCCTCTTCACCCCCTTGTCCACCTGCTCTCTGGCCTCTCTTGGCCGCTCTGGCCACTTTCCCCCTTCTCTCCTCCTTCTCACCTATTGCACAAGGTGAGGTTACCAAGACGGTTTGCTCTATGAAAGTCTTTTCCAAACAAGTGCTTCCCTGTTCCTCTTGAACAATCAAGGACAACATTGCTGCCCTCGCTCCCTCTTTGGCTGAGTTCTGCAACCACTCTTTTGCCACTCGCCCCTTCCCACTACCTCACATCACTCTCTTGTGCACCCCCTCTTAAAAAAGCCATCCGCAGACCATTTTTGCCTATCTAACTACTGCCCTATTTCCACTATAACATTCTTGGGCAAACCTTTGGAGAGGTTGGCCGTCTCTCAACTTATCCATCACACTGAAGCTGTTGGTTGCCTCCATGACCACCAGTCTGGCTCCAGAGCAGCCAGAGGCACGGAAACTGCTCTCCTGAACACCCTTGACAACTTGCTCTCTAATTCTGACTCCTGCTCTCCCTCTGTTCTCATCCTTCTGGATCTCTCCCCTGCCTTCGACACTGCCAATCATGTCACCCTCTTAAATTGCCTCTGTGGCACCCTGGGTATCAAGGACCAGGCTTTGGCTTGGTTGACCTCATTCCTGTCAAACAGGCCCTCCCAGGTTCAAATGGGCCCTTTTCTCTCCTCTACCTGCAGCGTTCCACAGGGCTCTTTCCTCTTGCTGTGGCTTTTCAACATATACCTTGCCCCTTTTGCCCACTTAATCTCCACCTTCTCCCCTCATTTCCAGTGTTATGTGATGACACACAGCTTTTCTTTCTCTACCTCCTCCCCTTCTTCTCTCATTCCCGATTGCCTGACTGCTATTCAGGCATGATGTTCTGGTAATGACATTTGTCTTAATGCCAATAAGACTAAGATCCTTCTCATTGGAACTCCTGCCCCTTCATTCCCTCCTAATCTCTGGCTGCCCTCCTTGGGCCCTCTCCCTTCACCCTCTTGTGAGGCAAAGAACTGGGGAGTCATCTTTGATCCTTCTTTCTCATTCTCACATCACAGGCCTTGCCAGGAAGGCCCACTTCCAGCTCTATCTCCTCAAAGGCATTCTCCCTTTCCTCACCTTCCCCCAGAAACTCAGTGTCTCAAGAGCTCTGCTTCTCTCCGGGCTGGACTTTTGCAACAGCCTCTTCTTCAATCTGCCTCTTTCTTCCCTCCACACTCTCCAACTAATTCAAAATAGGCCTGCACGACCTATCCTTGGCCTCAAGCCAAGATTGCTTCTCTTCAGCCCTAACATCTCTCTACTGGCTGCTGGTGGCTTCCAGGATCAAATTCAAGACCCTCTGCATCATCCACAAGGCTTTCTGGGGCCTTGGACCATGCTACATCCAACTTTCCCTTCCTAAATACCTCCCTGCTAGAGTCCTTTGATCCGCTAGCTCAAACTTTCTGCAGGTCAAACGATTCTCCAAGCAGAGAGTCGGGGGGGGGACTAGGTCTCTTTCCTCAGCAGGAGCTTCCCCCTGGAATGTCCTCCCTTCCCCTCTCAGACTCGAGCTGGATCTCCTAAAGTTCCAGAAACTCCTCAAAACCTTCCTCTTATCCTCCTCCTTCCTTCTTCCCCACTAATGTCCCTGTGTTGCAATGACTGGCTGCCTGGTCCCTTCTGAGTCCTATTGAGCCAGGCCATCCTCCCTGCAAGTCTTCCGCAGTACCCCACCAGTAGCATTTGCCTTCGGGCAACCCTCACCGACTAGCCTGCCGAGTCTTGTCCACCCCTTCTCTTCGCACTTTACCTGTACCCCTGCTTCTCTCTGCACTGCCCTCCATGGACCCCTTCAGTATGTCTGCTGCCTCAACCATGGGGCTTTTAATTAGTGCACTTGCACAATCCGAATGTCGCAAGGCCTAGTAGGACCGGTTCTTGTTGTTGTATCCTCCCCTGTTCCCCCTACCCCTTTTGTCTTGTGGCGCCTGGAAACAATTTCTGATATATAGGCGCCATACAAATGTCCAATAAATAAACACAAATAAAATATTCCCAAGCAAACTAGCAAGCCTTGTGAAGCCAGGATCAACAACTTCCAATGAAAGAATGGGTGTTTAGCTAAGGCTCAGTGACTTCACCAAACACATCTGTGGGGATGACACCATTCCCAACTATTCGTATTAGGAGACTTAAACTGTTGGTTAGAAACCTCTACAGGACTTGTTGAATCCATGATTGATTTATTTGATAATATATGCCTTGACCAAAAAAGCAAAACTTCCTACACATTCATCTGGTCACTTACTTGGCTGTGTTTTAACAAATATGACATCTGTAGTAGCTGACAGAACAATAGTCTTCTCTTGGTCAGATCATGACTCGATACCTTTTGGGATTCCCACTGCCCAACCTTTATCCTCACCTTCGGGCTGTTCAGCTCCAAAATATATTTGCAAATTGAGCAATATCTTGGAGGATGCTTTTGCTAGGAGTTTTTCTAGTCTATCTACAGACAACCCAGAAGTGGGTATTTGGTCCGATTCCTGTTCCATGTTATCCTGTTTCTATGATAAAATTCAAAAGATAGTAGACTCCCTTGTGCCACGTAAAGTGAAACATTGTAAGACATCAATACCCAAATACCAAACCGTTGTCATAACGCAGAAATAAGAAAGTCTAAACAGACAGCTCATCGTTTTGAACGTCATTGGGAGGATAGCTCAGGGGCAACGTTCTCGCCTTGGAAGCAAGACATCACGAAGCACCACAAGTTTGATCCCCAGGTCTGCACTTAGAAACCTCTTGGTATTAAGCGCATTGTAAATAACCTATCATATCATTTGCGGAAATATAGAGATTCCTCCTCAAGGACTTATTACCTAAAACAAGTCAGAGGATACAAAAACATGTATTAATCGGCTCCTTAGCAGTACTAATAGTAGTAAGGAAATGTTTAAAAGTCTTCATTAATTACGTACAGCCCAGGCATTCACCCTATAGGTTATATCATCTCAATTTCTTTGAGATGAAGTGGCCAATTTTTGAGTCCACGATTTTGACTATCAGATAAAAACTGGTGAAGGCATCCCCAACCTGGTTCCTGGTGCTTTTACCATGTTTAAAATCCCAGTAATCTGGTTCAGAAAAAAATCTTTGATACATTTACGGAGCTATCAGAGAAATCTGTACTCCATTTTGTGACTGAACGATGACCAACAGGGTCTTCTCTGGACCCCTGCCCTGCATACCTTTTGAACAATGCTTGTACATGCATTTCCATGGATATTTGCACCATTAATACCCAAGCTTTGATCTCTGGTTATATACCTACCTCTTTGGAAGGCAGTAGTGGTTCCATTAATCAAAATTAATCAAAAACTTCTTTGGATGCTGCTGTCCTGAAAATGATCATCCTACCTCTCAATTGCCTTACGTTGCTAAGCTGTTGGAGGCTGAAGTGACTAGTCACATTCTAATCTTCGCAGAGCAATATAAATGGTTTAATTATGTTCAAGCAGGCTTTTGTCCATCATAATACAGGATAAGTAGTGACAGTTAATCTCGATAACTTAAAAAGATGGATTGACTCCAGTGGTACCGGAATATGGATTCTATTGGATCTGTCGCAGCATTTGACACTGTGGAGCAAACATTCTTTTGGGTCGCCTATATAATATGGGCCTGAGGGGAATTCCTTGGAAGTGGATGACATCCTTCTTGACCAAGAGAACTCATTTGATCTCGCTGACTCCCTTTCAACATCCTCTAAAATCCATCACCTGTGGCGTTCTGCAGGGCTTATTCTTTAGCCTGCTTCTTTTCAGTCGTGATATGAAACCTTTGGCAGATCTTATCTCCTCTGCTGGGCTGCAATTTAATATGCATGCTGATGATACTTAACTTGTTCACTGTCTATATGGTATCAAACCAGACCCAATGGAAGGTATTACAGCCTGTATTGAACAAATTGGATCCTCGATGTCACTAAACAGACTGTTACTTAACTCACACACATCTGCTAATATGTGCGCTGATAAAGACAGGAATGAAGTACTGCACAACATTGAACCCCTGCACATGCAGCACTTTTGGAAAAATACTGTAACTACCTGAGACAACATGTTACCCCCAACCTGCTATTCAGTTGAGACCATACTTGGTCGACTATCGCACCCTTCCAATTAGCCCTTCAACCATACGACCAAGTCTATCGATGGACCCCACAGGCCACCCCTTTTGCCTTGATGAGGACCCTGCCTTTGGTTGAATTACGTGTTGCCTGTTTTGTTCACAAATGCTTCTAATTCCTTTCAATAGTTGTCAACTGCATCTTCTCAGAAGTACGGGCCTTATTAGCCTACCAGTAAAATACAATTGAAAATGGAGCATGTTCCAGCATCAACTGGGCAATAAAACACTGGCACAGTTTATCAAAATCGCCACATGCACAAAGTTGCCTTTGATTACTGTAACGTGCATTGGTGAGGTTGAGCATTAGACCTTGTGATATTGTACATCAGAGTAAAAAAAAATCGAAGTAAAATTATTTAATTAAATTATGTGTTGTCCCAGGCAGGGTTGAGAATTTGATTCATGAGCCAAAACATATGACTCTTGCCCCTTCAGAATCCAACAAATGCAAATGCAGATCATATGAGTTCACATCAATTACAACTGCTCCTAGAATGGACAACTACTATGAAAGATACCCTCTCAGCAGGCCCTACAACCCTGCAGCAGTACGAACTCTACCAGAGTGGACGAAGACACACACGAAGGAGCTTGAAACTGCTACATGGACAGAATCGACTAAAGCACAGAGAATCCATGCCTCAAGTCGTTAGAGACATCACAACGACATAGCTACGTCGGACATGAAGCACACGTTCCATCCACACAGGCGGCACACTCACACACCCAACTACACAAAGAATACAGGTATACAGTTCTATGAGTTAGAGGACAGTAACATATACATATTTTCTGCACGTTTATTATTTTGCCATTAGGCTTGCCACAGCAACGGAAGAAGCAAAGAAGAGCTTGTGTAAATGCTTGCAGATGCTTACATGCAAATAACCCCATGGTATGGCAGGAGCACTTGAGGGACCTGACAGCCATGATGCACTAACCTATGGACACAATGGAAGACGGATATAGTAGAAGCGAGACTATGGCGTAGGAAAATCTAGTAGGCCACGATCGTCTTACAGAAACCTGAAGCCTCACCGACTGCTGTGCAAGCAGAACCACCGTGGTGGGAACAAAGACACTAAAAGGGCGCAATGTTGCAAATGACATTCCTTGCCCTAAACCAATGTGACACTGGCTGCAGGAGAGGCGTGCTCTCTCCGACAAAAACCAGAATAATTCAGAGCTCCTGTGCTCACAAACATGGTCTCCAAGCATGTGATCCGGCCGAGCTGATGAACCAAGAATTGGTGGCTGGGAAGAGCCAACCGTCTCATGGATCAGACAATGGTCGCAACAAGATCGTTACACTCAAGCTACAGTTCAGCGTTGGGAAACAGAGCGCTCTCATGGCAGTTATGGTTTACACCCAGTTATGACGCAAACACATAGTTGCACATCACCAACACATAGTTGCACATGCACCATGAACAGGTGTCTAGCAGGCTGTGGACTAAGGTTGTCCCAGGGTTGGGGGCCCGCAGCTCGCCCAATCAGAAATCATGGCCCTAGGGGGGGTAGCAGGGGTCACTGACCAATCACAGGGTCTGCATACTGTAAACAAATATATAGGCTGTATATAGGCTCCTATATGAGAACTACCACTCAGCAACCTATCCGGAGTGGAGTTTGGTTTTGGAGAAGGGTCTAGAATGTGGCGCAAATGATGATGTCACATGTCATCAAAACATGGTCTGCGAGCCTGAGTACGGTGAGATGTGCCTGGACTTCTCTCCACGCATGTAATCTCTGTGGTTTGTTGGCTGTAATAAACCTCAGCTGCACCTTGCTACTTGTGTGGACATTGCATTCTTTTGGGCAGAGGAAGGAGTTAGGCCTTCTGTGAGTTCGACATCCATGGACTCTTGGCATGGCTCAACCTGCCTGGGTGTCCACCCCTAACAAGTTGGAGGCACTGCTGAGATCGTTTGTGAAGTCAGCCTGGCCAGAATCTGCCTCCTTAGCCGTCGGACCCGGAAGGCTGCAGGACCCTCGCAGCAATTGCGAGACAACCGGACAGTGCAAATCGGAGATAGGCTGTCTTGAGAATATATCCCGCCCGCAGTCGGTGAGGAGTCCATGCAGTCCCGAAGGGTAAGACGAGTAGTTGACGGTGAGCCATCAGCCGAGCAGCATCGATGAACGCAGACTGTAAATAGTGGTCCACATAAAAAGCAACGTGTCATGTGGGTGGGTTCCATGTATGCGGGAGCAGGGAGCTATAAACTGTGATCAATATTGGTAGTGAAGTTGTGGCAGCACATGCATGGTGGTAGGGACCTGACTGGAGGTAGAAGTCCCTTTTCTAAGTTTAGGAAGCGTTCGGGTTGCAAGGCAAAGCATTTCAGTGATTAGCAGGGATGAAAGACTCGATATGCTTGGATTGTGAATATATATATCGTAGTTTTTTTGGGGGGTTTGCTCTGGGTACAGCTTCTTATGCCGGCGACCCCAATGTACCACCTATTAGTATGGTGTCACATTGGTGTGGTAGTTCTAGGAGGGACCAGTCCCACCCTCCTTGGTTTCTATGCAAAGTCTATGAACCACACTGTAACTGCGCCAGCAAAATCTAGTTTACTCAAGAAATTATTTCCCTTTGTCACTGTGATTGCAGTCAGAAGAAATGTATTATTTCATTGCCCCCTTGATTTACACGTCTTGCGGCCTCTCCAGGGCCTTTGTCAAAACAGAAAGTTGTCTGGGCAAGTTAAATCATATTCATGCTCTAAAGATGGTTTTACAAATGAGAGTGAAGTATAAATTATATTTATAATGAAATAAAAATAAATATGAGCATGTGTGAAAAGGGGAGGAAAAATCAGGTTTTGTAGTCACCATTGTTAACTGTTTTGTAAAGACAACAAAATTGTTCCGAAATACACTGGGAAGAAACAAAAAACCACCTACCTGGGGATTTATATAGTGAACAGATGTCTGAAGAAACCCTGGTGGATCTTCGAAGAATAGGAGAAATCCCCCTGAGAACTCCTCAAAGGACCTGCAAAAGCTTGTCCCTCGTGAAACTCTGAGGGAAACCCTCGTGGGGGATAAAACCCTGGAAGAGCTGCTGGTGGGCGTTGTCTTCCTGTGGAGACCCGGTGAGAACTGGTCTGGGTATTCCTTCTGGCTGTTTTAGACGAGATCCCTTTGAAACTGAGCTAAATATAGTGGGTAAAAATGAACACAGTTATTCCTGAAAGTAAGGAAAGGAGAAGTTCCTATAGAGGGTTCTAAGAGCTTACCATGTGCTAAACATGAAGAGAGCGGAGAGGTAAGGAATCTCTGTCGTGTTGCAAAAGTAAGAGGGCACTATGATGAGGGAAAGAAAAGACCCGTAAGATTTAGGGTGGATGTATCTAGTTCTATAGGAGTAGGAAGAACTAGGAGAAAGCCTACCCTTTTACTTCCAAGTCCTTTTGAGCCAGCCTGAAAGGATGAGGAAAATCTGGAGGTTCCCAACAAGGTATTGCTATAAAGGAAGGGTGAGGAGTTAGAAACAGAAGTCCGATAGCCGGGAGTGATTGAAGAAGTACGATGAAAAGTAGATTAGTACCTAGAGACTCCCTGGAGGGAGGTATGGAGGATATTCCGGGTCTAAGCGTGCTTAGAAGTAGAATCGATCCCGGAAATGCCGGAAATGAAAATGAAAGGTTCCGTAAAGCCTTCTGAAATAAAAGGGAGGAATGGAGAACAAGAAGGTGAGTAAAGTAGACAAAAAATGGTTGAGAGGAAATGTCTTCGTAATCCTAGTGAGGCGAACTTACGAAGCGTGTGCCGGCTCCTGAGAGAGTAGCAACGCATCTTCCTTCTGGTGTTGCTGGATTATAAAGGAGTGAACAGGAAGTGATGGTGAAAGGTTGCAAGGCTTCCTGGGAATTAACAACTAGCCTGCATTGTACGCTAGCGATGGTAACCGCTGTGGCGGCCATCTTGGAATCAGTCTCAACTAGACTGTGGAGTAGACGATTTCCTAGTGCAGAAGTGGCGGCCATGTTGGAAATAGGTCGGAAGGCGAAATGCACATTAGAAACCATCACAACCATTGATTATCAAACCTGCACATACACCATAACAATGAACAATACATGAGACAAAATGAAACAACAAGAAAAAGAAAAGAGAAAAGAGAAAAAGTTATAAGTATATGCATGTGTAGTCACACCTTAATTCTCTTCAACATACTCATTTTTTCATTTAGTTTGAATTTTGCATTATTCAAAACACATATACTCCTATTTGTAATGTAACCTCAGTCCTGTATAATGAGATCAAAAGAGTTGTACCTCGAGTATCAACACAGTTAAGTTGGTAATCATACTATTCATGAAAAATAGCCCCTTAGCACGCATCATCTGGTACAATTTAATTATGCCATAGTTATGAATAGTAAAACCTGCTTACCTATTTGAGTTCTGTTAATTCACGGGTTAATCCCTGTAAAAGTGAAAGCAACGTACTAAAAAATCCGTAGTCTGAAGTGCTTACAGATTTGCATATTGTATGAATGTCGAAAATTCTGATTCCAGCCTGTCCTCTAAAACATATATATATATATGTCCATTCAGGTAATGTAGAAATACTTGTTGGCATCGGCGAGTATTGTAGTTAAATTTGTGTTTAGTGATTAAGACAAGCGTGTCCGTACCGATGCTTAATCTGATATAGAGACGTGGATATATAAAAACGAGAGTCAGGGAAGACCCGCGCAAGCCTTTGCACAACTCTTAACATTGATTCTTGTGCGCGTTATCACAAACTGGTTGCGGGCATAAATAAACCTCCCCCGGCCCCCTTTTACCTGTTCTTGGCTGCGGACATGTTTACTCGCGTCGGCACCGCTGCTACTGAAAGGTACTGAGTGTGCGCCCTGCAATGTATATTTGTTTCCATGACAACAAAGGTTGTCCTTCGTTCCTGTCTACATTGGCTTAAGTTGACCGCCATGTTGGAGCGGAGTCAAATGACAATAAAGCTTTATATATTACCATTTGACATAACACGTATTCCTGCTGCTAAAAGTAGCTTAGGACTTAATAAGTGAAACATTACGGCTGTTGATTTTGATATGCTCGTACTTCGAGTATTAATCAATGTACTCGATTGTACAGTATACTCCACCCCGGAGAGGTGGGAAGACAGCTGTGGGGTTGAACCAACGGGTCATTGTTCTGTGCGCACTTACATGTTCTATTCATCTGTTTGAACTTTAGCTTGGTGACATCCCCCATAGGTTGGTACATAGGGCGGTGTGTTATGACAGAGATGAACTAGCATTGCGGAATTGGGATTGGTAGAGAGGTGAACTAGTGGTGGTGCGTGGGAGGTGCATGCTCACGATTGAGGTGGTATGACCATGAATAGTGGGGCAGTAACACCCATACAACACCTTAGTAAGACTCTGCCCCTGTGTAAAGATAAAATGGAGAAATATAGTATACAGTGGTCCTAAGGCACGGAAAGGGAAAATAGCAAGGCCATGGCCGCCTAACGGCAGTTTCTCCAGGGATGAGCTGCAATCACTATTAACCCACTTACAGAGCACATACAAGGGAAAGAAATTAACTAACCGCTTGAAAATATTTGTACTGTGGCGTATGTTCCAGGAGGACCGGCCATGGATGATGAGCCAGCAGGAGGTAAAGGAGCAGGGAGCAGATCCTTCCGCTCCGCCTCCCGCACCGCACAGCGTAATATCCGATGACGCAGAGGAGGAGCAGGGCATATACCCATTAAGAGAACTAAAAGCAGCAGAGGGATACTCAAACCCTACATATAAACCACCCCCATACACCAAAAGCGAACAACAGCAAGGCATAGGGCAGGCGGCCAGCTGCTCCGAACTCGATGAGGAGGGGCGGCGGCACACAAAACCAGAGTTCGCAGGAATAGGACCAGAAGAATGGATAGCTGCACAGATACTACTGAAATTAAAGGGGGCCACACCGAGGGCAGCAGAAAGTACAACAAAGGCAATAGAAGGCTTGGAGTTGGGACAAGGATGTCGTGGGAGGAGCAACCTCAAGGGGATGAGGAAGCGAGACTGGAACGGGAGGGCCTGGAATGAAAGTGAGAATTAGCAAAAGAACTAGAGCTACAGGAGCAGGGACGCAGAGAGCACCTGGCCATGTTAGAGAGGGACCGAAGGGACATGGTGGCAAGGGACACGAGGGAGGAAAGGCAAAGGGAAGAGATGGAGACCTAGGAACACACATGCTCCCTATAAAACAAATTGTTCAGGCATATTGTGGAACCACGGTACAGAGCAGGGAGCCAACTGACCTGAGCTGTCCCAGTACGGGACAGACATGGCCCTTGCATGGTTGCCAGGAATTGCAGGGAAGGTATGGAGGAGACCAGGTGAGTACCTATTCTGGCCAGAGACACCATCAGATGAGGCAGAAGGAACAGTTGTATCTATAGACATCGAAGGGGTTGTGGCAAGGGAGGATTGGGTTGCAGTCCATGTAGTTGATGACCAGGGAGAAGGCTTGGAGGCCAGTAATTGCAGTTGCAGAAGGATGTAGACTGCACGTGACAGATGAGCTCTTTTCAGAAGACAGAGGGGAGGCAGAAATGATGTTGGAAATGAGTGTGCGCTTCTGGTTACACATCACATACAGAGAGGTTGCACAGAAAAGGGCACTGGCACTAGAAGCGCCACTGCCATTTTGGGAGGAGGATCTGGCCAAGGTACCCAACAACTTATGGACCACAAGTCCCTATGATGTGGGGTGCATTAAAAGCATAGGGGGAGTGAAGAAAAAACTGAAACCTGGTGCAATACTACCACGGGTAAAACAATGCCACCTGATGAAAGAGGCAGATGAGGGCATCTATGAAACAATCAACGCCCTCATTTAAAAATGGAATTGTGGTACCATCAGAATCTCCATGCAAAACTGCAGTGTACCCTGCCCTCCGAGCTGCAAAATTTCTTGTCTGGGATGTATTCCCAAGATGGGGTGTTTGTGAGGTCCTGCGGTCTGACAATGGCCCTCACTTCGCCAATGAAATGTTCCAACACACCACTGCCCTGCTAGGCAAAAACACAAATTTGCATGTGCGTACATCCGCAAGCAAACGGGATGTGAGAATTCCTCAATGGCCTCCTGAAAGAGTGCATAGCAAAAACACAGCAACGCGCCAAGAAGAATTGGCTCCACTACCTACCCTCAGCCTTGTTTGAACTGCTCAATAAACCAGGGTCCGACCACCATTTAACACCCCATGAGGTGGTGACAGGACGGCACATGCACCTCCCGTTGGCTCCACAAAGAAGGGCACTGAGGGACTGTGAGAATGTAGCCTAAGTACTTGGACAAGAAATGTTTGACTTTGCTTGTTTCTAGCACCTCTTTTATCTCTCACTGGATACAGCAGACACAGGGGAGGCCGGAAGACGACACACAAGAAGGCAGCAAAAACCAGTAGGTACACAAGGAACAACCTGTACAAATTGGGGACTTCGTCCCCCTGAAAATGTTACCCGGTGCTGGAATGCGCCCTGCTTCACAAGACAGTCTGAAATCACCTGCATGACGTCAAGCCCTACAAAGCATTGGCCTCACCCCAACGGAAAACTGCAGAAATCGACAGGGCCAATGCTGCATGAACAAACGATCAACGAGAAAGCACAAATGTCCCAGACACAAACAAGCTAGAGACTACTGGCCACCCTATGGTCAGACTCTCCCAAGCCCCTGAAATTCCCACAGCAACATTTGTGCAAATTGACCAATGAAGAACATTGCCCCTGTCCTCAAGACATTTAGTAATTGAAATTTGAATATTGCCCTGCCCAAACTCGCTCCCATGAACTGGAACAATTCTGACAACTTATTTTTGTTTTATTGAAATATTGCTTCAGTTGAATTAACAACTTTTTCAATATACATGTTACGTTTCACTTGTCATTCTTTAACATTTCTTAGGATACCCAATTTTCCATCATTTTTAAAACCAGTTCTTATAACATGAGACTTAGGCAATGCAATATCAAAATGAGTTATGTAGCTCAGCAACTGTACGTAAAACAGCAATGTTTCCAATTAATGTAGGCTTCAAGGTCTCTCGAGTTACAGTCGTTGTTATTATTCATGCAGTTAGATATTATCACATAAACAATTAGCAATATGTAAAACGAATCAAACATTTTTTAGAAAGTTTCAGTGAACTAGTGTTAGGATGGAAAAAGGTTTAGTTCTCTTAGAAATTGGACAATGTCAATAATTATTGAGTAATTTGACGCAGTGAACATAGATGACCACAATTCGTCTTCAGAAAGTAAGAGACTATGACATAAATGTTTATACAAATATCTTGTTCTCATATCTACAAGTTGTTGGCAGTGGATCATCACATGTTTAGCAGTCTCAACTGTGTTAGGTAATTCACAATACTGGCATATCTTTTCTGAATCTGGTAAATTATTACAAGTAGCAAGCTTACTTTTGGTAGGGAGTAAGTCAAAGAGAAATCTTAAAACTTAATCAGCATAAGCACAATCAGGAAATTTGGTTAAATATTGTGGTAATGTATTGAGTGACTTCAGTTGAAATGATCCCAATTTGACCGTCTGATATGAATTGATTTTATCCAGAGTAACTATCCAATCATGTCTCCATAGTTTAATTTTAGCTTTATCTGGAAATTCTACAAGTAATGTTTCAGATATGTCGGCTGCCTCTAATATATTCTATTAAGTGTCACCTTACACTCTTCCCACACGAAGTGGAATTAATTATCACAAATCTTTATTAGAAAACAATCAATACATTTCATAAGGCAATCATAAAAATGATCATAGTACATAAAACACATTCAATATGTTTTCTGAAATATACTAACAGGAAATAGGCTGAAAGTAGTGAAGCATAGGAATCCGAGTGCTATTGTCACACACATTTGTGACCCTTGAGAAATTATTGCAACATTACTCATTCATGGTGTTTCTACTTGTGTTGTTTTAACATATTGTATGTGTTTTATGTACTATGATAATTTTTATGATTGCCTTATGAAATTTATTGATTGTTGTCTAATAAAAATGTGTGATATTTAATTCCACTTGGTGTGGGAAGAGTGCAAGGTGACACTTAATAGAATATAGGACTTTTCTTCTGGTATATAGAAACTATATACGATCAAAGAGCAAGAAGTCCACTGATCCCTAACTGTGATTTGTAACCGTTTTGAGAATAGGGCTGCCTCTAATATGTCACTGCATATTTGTTTCCATTGAAGCATTGGTTTAGATGCCGAATGTTGAAAACCTTCTTTCAGCACTAGAAAGAGATTTTTTGAATTATCTTGTGATATCAGACATTTTCTGTAGGTTGCTAACATTAACCATGATACAGACGCTTGAAGAGATACCAGTCCTAGTTCATATCGGATCAATGCAATGGGGACACTTGGAGGAACTGGTATCAGATGTTTCCAATAAATGCCCTCCAAAATGTCCCATCGAACAGAATTAGGATTTGATTTGGATTGGCTCCCATAAGTAATAATAGGTACTACTTTTTGAATATAATTGATACGTGCTGGTAAGAGGGAAAATTTACCATTAGCTGCTTGAATTGCCTTTCCTTGAAGGGCTAGTAATCTCATTCTTGAAGTCAGTTCTCCTTTATATGGTTGTTCAGAGGGGTGGGAGTTTAAATGAACTCCTAAATATTTGATTTCATGAATCTGTTGTAACGTTGAACTTGACTTGTTTGTTATTACGAGTATGATGGAACGCCAACATGTTTGATTTGTTTGTATTGATTATTAGTTCATTTTTTACAGCATGTTCTGATAGTGTTCAATTCTCTCTGTAACCCAATTGGAGTTCTGTCTAAAAGAATGAGATAATCCGCATATAATAAATAAGGTATCTCATGTTTTCCAAGTTTTGGTGGAAACGAACTGGGGTAAAAACCAATTTAAGATCATTGATATAAAAGTTTAAAAGTATTGAGGCGAATGGGCAGCCTTGTTTCAAGGCCGTATTTGTCTCAATTGAATTGGTTAAAAGCCCATCTATCGTCATCTTCACTCTGATGTGAGTGTCCGAGTAAAATTGATTAATTAAAAAAATAATGTACAACGGACAGTTTGTTTTGAGAAGTTTTGACCATAAAATTTGTCTAGAGACAGAGTCGAACGCTTGTTTAAAATCAACCAGTGCTAAAAAAAAATCGGGTACTTTACTTGAATTGATTCAAAGTTGTTCCTACGCCTATTGCAAATCCTGATTGATTTTTGTCGATGTAGTTGTTTTCTAATTGCCATTTTAAAAAGTCACAAAGTATAATTCTAGCAAAAAATGTACCAGGCACATCGAGCAAAGCTATTGGCCTGTAATTATCAGGATTAGCACGGCTACCTTTTTTGAATATAGGTATCACTATGGCTTGTTGCCAAAATGGTGGGATTTTAGCCGTGCGCAGTACTTTTAAAAAAATGTTTTCTTGAACTAAAGCCCAGGATTCGGGATTAGATTTCAAGATTGCATTAGTCAACTTGTCAGGCCCAGGTGCTCTAGAAGAACTTAGTTTCTTTATTATCAGCTGAATATCTAAGATATCAAACTTGAGTTGATTTAATGCTGAAACAGTCTCAAACAACTCTTTCATAAGTATGTTGGATCTTAACAAAAGAGATTGAAAGTGAGATGTCCAAGATTCTTCAGATATCATATTGAGCATGACAGATTGGTGAGCATTGATAGGTAACTTGTTAATTAGTTTCCATATTTCACCAGAAGATTTCGGCATGATAGCTCTTAACATTTGCTCAGCTCGTTGTTGTTTTTGAATTACTAGTAGATTTTTTATCTTATTTCTGTAACTTGGTTTGAGCTTGGTCCTTTGAGTTTTACAATATCTAATATATGGAGCTCTTAGGTTAGCCTTGAGCTCTTGCTTCAAGTTGTATATAGCTAGCTTTTTTGTATATTTATGAATAATTTTCTGAGGATTTACAATAGAAGCTTCTTGTATGAGTATCATGATACAGTCATTATAAAATGTTTGTGAAAGAGGAGATGATTGCAAGTCGTTCTTTTTGAGCCTTGTATGTAGTTTATTAATTTGACTTGGAAACCATCTAATGTGATTTTTAGCGTTATTGATTTCAAGGTTGAAAGAGAACTCAGATTGTTTAACAAGTGTATGGGGAATCCAATACACTTGTAAAATATTATGATCGCTCAAGGTAGTCACTTGTGTATAGGCGCGTTACAAATACCATATCATATCATATCATATCATAGTCGGTATGACTTAAAAAGAGGCTATTAGCTTGTTTGAGTCAAAATTTATATATACATAGTCAAGAATTGATTGACTCATATTTCTAGACCATGTTGGCTTTGGAGGTGAGTCTTCTGGGGTCAAGCCATTGAGCATGGAAAATGTTCTTAAGCTCATGAGTCGAGTCCATCTGGCAGCTCTCGAATCAGGACATATTTTGGAAGATAGAAGAGTATTCAAATTAAGATCACCTGCTATTATAGTCGTTTTGACTTCCTCTAAAGTTAATATTTTGTCTAGCACGTTTTCTATTTTATCCAGAAATTGTAATTCGCAGGAGGAAGCAGGATTCCAATAAATATTTTAAATTATACTTAATGGAAATAAAGGGTGACTAGGATTGTTGGTGGATACTTTGACCACTTGTATACCTGGGTCTGGAGATAGCCACGATTGCAGAGTCAATTGTGCGTCATTACGAACGGCTATCAAAAGACCAGCTGCCGTACGGCCGCTAGAATGTTTTGAAGCTAGGATAGATTCAACTTGGTGATTAGCCCATGTTGGAACAGATAGCATCCAGGTCTCTTGTAATAAAACTATATCAAGTTTGTTTAATTGTGAAGAATCTGAAAATATAAGGTGAGAAAATCCTCTCGTATTCCACGATGTTAGCGAGCAGGCATGGATGCTATCTGTGATGGTTTCCTAATGAGTTGATTGACTTTCATTTTTTTTCATTGCACTTTTGACCCAATCCCATTTTCAAAGGATGGGGTTTGTGACAGTGGCTGGATCATTCATACATCTACAAGTTGTTTTCCCATTAGTGTTTACACTCTGATCGTTTGATTTCTCAGCAGAGGCCTCTAAATTGTGGTCATGTACACGGTCATTAGAAGGAGGAGGTGATATTGCTTCTAGACGCATTCCTCTGGTGAATAGATGATGTCTCTCAGCCCATACCAAGATTTTTATAAGTAGTGAAGGTATGGTAATGGTTGTTATGTCTTGTTGAGCAGGTATAGGGTACTTAACTGATTCAATATCACTGGATTTTATTTGTTCCAGAGCAGGAATGGAATTTAGAATGGTTAATATTGTCATCCGATTTGGAAATGGGTCTGAGTGCAATCTATCCAACAATGTGCGACGTAAATTTTCATTTTTCAAAGTAGAGGGGCCAGGCTGATAGAAAGCTGGTCTTATCTGTCCATGAATTATGTCATGCATGATAGACATTTGAGGATTGGGATTATGAATTACATTCAATGATGGCACCTCCAATTGAGTAGGATTTGAGCAAGACCTGGAAGACATGTCATTACTACTCCCACACGAAAGTATAATAGACTTAATAGAGGGCTCAGATAAAGGTGGTATCAACAAAGGAGGAGCAAAGCTTTCTTGGGTACCAGAGCCCACCATATTAGAGTTGCGCTTTTGAGCCATAGTTCTAAATACCTGTGGTTGGGTGTGAAAGTTTACATGAAAATTATGTCTTGAATGAAGTTTCAATTCGGGGATATGGCTTTGAGTGTAATGTAAGCCATAATGAACGTCCTCAGTAATTGATTTATTACTATGTGGATAGACAGATAGATTCATGAGTTGCTCCTGAGTAGAGTCTAAATTTATCGGACAGACTGATTCCGAAACAGTTTGAGGAAGCTTATCATTTGATTCACAATTTGACTGAATAACATTTCAGACAGAATTTGACTTAACAGAAGACTTACCCTTGAAAAGGCCAGCAATCGGAACCACGGGTTCGAGAGCAATGCCACTTTCATGCTGGCCAGCAGCGGATGCCGAGTCCTGATCAATGTCAATAATGAGTGGCCTTCTTTTATTTTGCAAGGGTTTTGAGAAAAGCTCATATATCGGCTTTTCAATAGCTACGGGGTAAGTGCTCTCAAGATTGATTATTTCAACTTCAGGCGAATCATCAGTTGGAGGTATAATTGGAGATGGAACAAGTTCTGGTTCAGGATGTGGCATTTCCAAGGGTATTACATTTGGTAATACTGTAGATTCAACTTCAATATGAGAATTGGCTTCTTCAATGATCAAAGGTGTCATTTTATTAGTCGCTAACCAATCAAGTTTGTTGTGAAGAAGAGCCAAGGATGTATTTTGAGTAGCAGCTAGAAGGTCGAGGACCTCATATAGCTTGGTAAGAGAAAAGATGCTCCCGTTCAGGGCTGTTAAAGCCAATTCCAGAATAGGATTAGAAGTGGCAGGAAACCCAAACGAAGGTCTCGGGGTAGGTTTGGCAAAGGAATACAGATACAGATTCATCAGAACGAATTATGTCTTGCGGAGCATCAGTCGGGTAAAGCTCAGGCGAATTTGATAGTGCAGAATGCTCTGAGTAGGTCTTAGATGGGATGATGTCCCTCATGTCCCCTGGGACAAGAGGGCTAGCGGAGGATTGAGTAGATTGAAAGGAAGGTGTTGGAAACAGTGAAGTTAGTCTCTTTAGAGTTGACGGAGCATGTGATGAGTGCATGGTTGATATCATGAGAAGGTCCTAAAATTTCAGAGTATAAAGGAATTTGAGTGAACTGGGGGGCTATTTGAGGCTGTTTGGACATTTGAGAATCCATGAAAAATTGGGGTAAATAAGACGGGGTGTGAAACGTGTCTAAGGCCGTTTCACTGTCCCCACTATCGATACAACCCTGCATAGTAGCATCCGATAGATTATTCGGTAACAAAGCTACGTTGGTATGAGAAAGGGGTGAAAAGTGAAGGAGCGCTATCGATGCTCCTTTGTTGTTATCCTTTACAACCTTCGTAGGGAGGGGTGCTCACAAGTTCATTCTCAATTATTGATGATCGAATGTCAGAAGCCAATGCAATGTTTTTCGAAGTGTGAACTCCGGAGCTCTTAGGGGATTTTTTTAAAAAATTGACGTTGCAGGGCGGGGTTTAAGGGACGTGGCATGCCAGCGGTTAATCTATTCATTTTGAAAGTTCCTTATTAGCTATGCACAAGGGATTGCAGACACTGTTAGAATAAATTTCCGTAAACACTAAGACACAATAAAGCACGCACTTATTTAAGTAGCGAGGAGAATAGATGGCTTAAAAACCAAGCGCAAGCCAAGTTGGCCACGTTTATAATCAGTTTAAGTAAACAATAGCCAGAGAATGAAGCCTGCACTTACTTTTAGAGTCTATCAAATGCTATGGTCAAGTGCTGAATCACAGAACTAGAGCATGTGATTTCTTGCAAATAAAACCAAATGGCTGACACGCTGACACGCTGCACCGCGGCTCAGTAGTCAGCAGTCAGTACTCGTTTCGTACTTGAGCAGGCGCACGCAGGGTCAGGCAGAAATAGGCAACCAAATGAGGGGGCGTGGCTTGGCTAAATTAAACAAAGAAAAGAGAATATATTAGTGATATATACACATTTTAGTATTAAAGTCCAAGTAAGTCCAAAGGAGATGTGAGGTGAGGGTATATTGAGATATATACCAGATTGATCTGTAAATCCAAAGTCTTTGCAGATCCAAAGTTGAGCGCGAAGGAACAGCGTGGTTGCAGACCTGCAGTCAGTACTCGTTTGGTACTTGAGCGGGTGCACGCGCGCTGGTGCGTGCGGGGTCGGGCAGAAATAGGCAACCACATGAGGGGGTGTGGCTTGGCAGATTGATCCGTAAATCCAAAGTCTTTGCAGATTCAAAGTTGAGCACGAAGGAACAGCGTGGGCTTCAGCGGGTTCTGACAACTACATTGCAGTAATGCAAGTTAACTTGCCCAGTGCGCACACATGCTTCGTACTACCGAATACAACACTAACACTGTCTTAACAGTTCTCCTTCCTCACACATGCAGGGTTCTGCGACTGTTGATGTACGGTGTTAGGAAAGTGTTAGAAACATTCCTTGATGTTGCCTCCTGTTGACCGCCCGAAGCTTTCTCAAACCAATTTGTCCATGCTATAAGAAGACCCAAACATTTTAGAGCATGATCACCCGATATTTACTTCCTAGTATTTATAGAATACTTGGCCCAAGCACACTCCAAAACTCATCCATACAGAAGATTTGGGAAGAACTATTTGCATGGGCACTTAGTGATTATTTAGTTTGCAGAGCTTGAACATACTCACAAATACTAACATAATAACGCTTTTTATCGCGATTTTCAGGCGGGCAACTTTATCATCTCATCAGCTGCTCAATAGCAGAGTAAGTAATTATGGCAAATGTAATAAAAATTGTTATGTCTGTTGTGCGGTTACTGCTATCTACTGGACTCTCAGCTCAGCCAGGGCCCTCTGACAGCTATATCTTGCTTTGCATGTTTCCGCTGTATCCCACACTAACACTTCCCCAACCCAAGCTGCACGGACTACTGTGTCAGGTGGTACAGAAGACACTGCTGATAAGGTAAGGAGAGGTAAGCGCAGCGTTAGCACAGACATGAAGGGAGTTGACACGTATCTCACAGACACTGCACATGTAACAATCATCATGTGGTATAAGCACATGTCCAAAATTGGTAGGGACACAACCGGGGAGAGCTGCTATGTCTGCTCATTGATCCCCTATGCCATGAGTGCTTCCAGAACCTTTGTAGCAACAGAAATACCTGCAGCAACAGCACAATGTCTGATGTATTTAGCAATGTTCCAAACATGAGGAAGATACCAAGGGAGAACAGCCACCTTGAGATGGATGTCCAAGGCAACCTTCCCATATAAGGACCACTACATTAAGACATTTTTGTATTTCCTAAATTTAATACACCTTCATCGGTGTGCAATAGATGGGTCGCCTGGAGAAAGACCACGTCTCCCTCCAATAGCTCAAGCTTGTGTTCCACAGACCTACGCTTCGCTGGGTATTTAAGGCCTCAGACGTTCCAAGTAAGGATTCTAATTTCTCTCTCGTCACTCGACCCCATTAGGTTCGATAGTGGGTTCAACTATGGATGTGGCCCCGAGGGGGATCATGCATGCTCCTACATGGAAGGTACTCTGACAGTGTGTTTCTAGGATGGCATTCGGTGTCAATGTCTTGCGTTTCTTAGTTAAATGCAGGTGGAGAGATAAACCAAAGCCAATACTCTCCATTCTAACCCTTGCTCGCCCCCTGTCCCTTCCTCCAACCACCCCTCAACCCAGCCAACCAGTAGGATTGAAAGCATCCTACTTAATAGGGCAACTGGTGGTGCTCTGGTACCGAGCAACTAAGGCCAACGGGCCCAGCGTGGAGCAGTGTAGAGCAGAAAAACTCTGGTGCAATGGGAGGGGATGCAGAGAGACATGGGTACTTCCCGAATCAGTCAGCCAACCTCAGTCGGACCTCCAGCTCCATTCCGCTCCATGCTTTGCCTCCGCCACGGGGCACCCACCATCGCTGGATCTTCTGGAATGTCGGCATTGGTAAAATGAGTAAGTGAAACCCTAAAGTCTCCCATGGTGCATTCTTCAACCTCAGGAGCGCAGACAGTGGCTGAGGCGCTCAGTCCAATTTGGATCCTGCGTCTCCTGCTGACCCTAGTCTATGAAGTTCCAGCCTGTTTCTTGAGGGGATCCTGTGAGGTATCCTTGGCGTCAGAGGCTCCACTTCCTCCTCTGGTGCCCACACATTTTTCAGCTTCTCTCAGCGAGTGGATCGACTGCTGGGCGCCCTCCCAAGTAAATTTTACTGATGTTGGGAATCCCCAGTGGTGTGGGATGCGTTTTTCCCGCAACCATTCCGTCAGGACCTTGAGCGCCTTCCGCTTCTGAAGGGTGGAGTTCGCAAGATCCTTGTAGACCATGATGGTAGTCTCTAAAGTTGATTTGTTGCATCGATCTTGCTTCTCTCATGATCTCCTCCTTTACTTTGTAAAAGTGAATCCTTGCCAGGACATCTGGCGGAGATGCTGTCGACTGCCTTGGGACTGTTCTGTGGACACGGTCAAGCTCAAGGGAGGCCCCATTTGGGAGTGTTATTATGAATCTGAATAGATCTGACACATACCCCTCAAGGTCTGGGTTCAGGAGCGTAATTGGAATGCCTCTGAGGCGAATTTTGTTGCACCTTGACCTATTTTCCATGTCCTCCTGTTTCGCCTCCAGCAGTTCGCACCTAGCCTCCAGGGTGGCCATTCTGTCCTGCCCTTGCTCTCATTCGAATTTCTGGTCACACCACTCATTCTCCAACTCTGCCGTATGAGTTTCTATACCCGTGACCCTTTTGTCGAGAAGGTTGATCTTCTTTGAGACTTCTTCAGTGCCCTTTTGGATCTCCTTGGTCTGGGCCACGAGCAGGTCTTTTAAGTCTGACTTTGTGGTGGATTGTTCAGTGTCTGTGGTGCTCTGGGTCGGGCAGATTCCTGAGGATGGCTCACCCTGCATGTCGCCCTTCCTCGCCTTCTCCAGGGTGGTCCCGCTCATGAGCACCGCAATGTCCACCTGCTTGGAGGTTTTGCCACTTTTTGCCATCTCTGACTGATGAGTGAGGATGGATAAAGTTACAAGAAGTCCGCCTGTGCTGTGCCCACTCCTACGCCTCTGCCCAGGACTCAGAGGAAAGCCTGGGTGAGTCTTCTGATGGGTGATTGGGATTGCTTAGGGTGAGAGGTGTCAAGATCCACTTCCAGTTTTAGTGTAGAGCCCTCCTCGCTGCAGCCGTAGGAAACCTCACTCCCTGTCAGACCTCTTTCAGGCCCACCAGGCCAGGCTGGGAATGCAATATTGTGTGGTGGTTGTTGGAGGGTCTGGAGTTCCCTCAGGAGGGGGGCACAGACCCGCGCTGCAGGATAGTTTTCTGAACACCAGGGTGTCGCGGGGAGCACCCGAGAAGAGTCTTTCTACAAGGGATCCTGATGTCTAGGTCCGCCGGGAGGCTTCTTGAACAGGCGCTCCTCCAATGCCACCCAGACTGCTCAGTTGGCCCCCCAGAATTGGGGCGGTGTGGTTTGTCTTTTGTGTCAGGGGCACCTCAGGATCTATCCCCTCTCTGTAAGCCTGTAGATTTCTTAAAGCTGACCTTCATTAAACGGGTGCAGGGTAAACTGGGGAGTGCAGGGGTTGTGCTGCGGCGCACCTCAGAGACGCCCCAAAGCAGGCTTCCCAGGTGGAAGGTGATATGCTTGCCATGCCTATAGCTTGTAATCCCCGGGCCATCAGCTGCACCACCGGGTGCTGGCTCTGCTTCTCCTCCTGCCCGCTAAATATGGGGTAGCGGTTGCTGACCTCCAAGGGGAAGAAGATGGAGGGCGTCCCACGAAGAAGGAGGTCCCGCGGCGACCAAGACGTGCAGGGGTCCCGACCAGGCGAGCCGGATCGATATAAGGATAAGGTGGGAGGGCCAAGCCACAACAGGATGTGCGCTGTTCCAGGAAGAGCCGCTCAGCGAGAGGCCGCAGCTTTGTCCCCAGCAGTGAAGGTGGGAGGGGACACTAAACTGCTCCAGCTCGCTGAAGCAGGCGTCGGGCAGACCTTTGCTGGAGAGATGGAGTAACTGGGGTCATATCCTCATGGGCGGCCCCCGCTGTCCAGGCCCGCTCGGCGTTGCCGCGCCAGTGTACCGGTGCTGGGTATGGGGGCCAAAGGCTACACAGCGAGGGGCAATGGCCGTGCTCGCAGAGAGGACGCCAGGCAACCCCGGCGAGAAGAGACAGGAGACGGACAACGCTTCTTAGGGGCATCGGAGTGCATGCAGCTGGGATGTTACGGCTGCTCCCCAGTAAGTCAGGCCAGGCTGTGGGTGTTGCTTTGCTTGGAGGGCTCCTCCTCCGTTGCGGTAATGGAAATCCAGCAAAGAACTGCCATGGGCGCCATTTTCTGTGCGGATCCCGCCCCGGGTCGGCAGCTCCTGCTGCGAAAACTGCCAAAGATATGGCAAATTTTCACTGGATTTTGCTGGCGAGACCTGCCCCGATCCTTAGGCATGCCATGGCTTCAATATTATACAGAATCGGATGTGGGACCCGCTGTTATTTTGCTTGGGAACCAGAGCACACCAGGAGCTTACAGGGCCATGCTTCTCACAGCGGCTCCAAGCCACGCCCCCACTGGGGTGACATTTTAAGATATGCCTCCGGTACACAAATCACGATGATCATGAGTACCTCATGCTGGTGGCAGGGCAATCGCCAAGAATAAGCGATTTATTTAGGTATAGTGCCTGGGTTTAGGTATAGTGCATGGCGATACATATGGTCATGGCCACCACATCCAAGTTGATATTGCACATGTGTCAGCTCCTCTGAGCCAGCCCTACTGCGGGAGGGATTGTGCATTCGGGTCAGATGAGCCAATACTGCCACATCGCAGGGCAGAAACCCTGAGGACTCAGCCTCTCTTTGATTCCCTTGTGAGGGGCGGTAAACCCTCCCCTGGAGACAGCTGCACAGAAGGCAGCTGTCCCAGGCCCAGGTATCAAAGGGGCACACCCATTCAGGAGTAGCCCCACATCATGGTGCTGCACATTCAAGGGTCTTTGTTGTTCAGTCGGAGGGAATAGGGCAAGGGTAGGATAGTGCTCTGTGCAGTGTAAGAAGCCTTCCACCATTGTGTTTCTCGCTGTCTCTTTTCCTTTTCTGTCTCCCCCACTTCCCTTGAGCAAAGCACTCTGGGTGCAAGATCAAGAGGGCAAAGTCCACTCCAGCCAGGAGCAGGGATTGGTCCCCTAAAGCAGGCTAGCTTTAGACCAATCACCTGGAGACTTGGGCCCTTAAAAGATGGGGTATCGCACCCCTTTGACAGAACACTTTCAGTTTCTTGAGGATCCTTTATGGCCGAAGAGACATTCTGATGACTCTAACATGGACATCTTTTTGGACATTTGCAGTGGCCAAAGTCCTCCACCGGCGGTGGAGAAAGAACCGTCTAAGACAGAAGAAAGCTCTGTCCCCAAACTGCTCCCAGGGAACATAGGGAGGGGCCAGTGCTGTTAAGGACCAACAATGTACAATGGATCTTCTGTGCCAGAAAAGCAGAACCTGAACTGGAGTATCCTGTCCAAGAGTGCTTTGCAAAGGCCTCCCAGCAACCCGAGGGACAGATCAGCCGCAGCCCCCTGTCCCCCCGCACCAAACCGGTCGCTCCACATTTACTGCATCCTGAGCAAGAGAGAAGGCGCTGGTGCTGGTATCTGTGTTATTCTAACCAGTCAAACTATTGCACTGTATTAACATAAGCTCCAAACAGCATTGTGTCCTTGCCAAGCACGTCACTTTCCAGGCCTGAAGCTGCCTGCTCATTGCCACAGAACCACAGTCTCATTTTTTGCATATTGACACCCCTGCGAGCGCCACTTCACGTCTGACGCCTGCCGGTCCGCCACGGCCAATGTTGAAGTGTTCTTGGGACCACCCTGACCTGCTTCACTTGAAGCACCTCCGTTCGACCGCACAGAGCATTGACGCCCACTTGTTGACAATGACTCCGTGATCCTACGTGTCTGACTGAGCCTGATCAGCTCGCATGGTTGTTCGAACCTGTATCTGATGCGTCCGCCCACCAAGAAACGAAATCAGGAACTGTGACACTGAACTGTACCCATGGTCGACTTGGGCCCTAGAGACTGGTTAGCTCCCGATCGTCCCTGTCTTCACCAAGATATTCTTTTTGGTAGTACCTTCTCTGCTGACGGGGTTTCCAGACAAGTCCGATCTATGAAAGTCTCATCGAAACAGGTTCACCCCTGTTCCTCCAAAACTATCAAGGACCACATTGACTCCCTGGCTCCTGCCCTGGCTGACTTCTGCAATCACTCCTTCGCCACTGGAGTCTTCCCTTCCCCCCCTTAAGCACTCCCTTGTGCACCCTCTTCTTAAGAAACCCTCTTCCGACCCCTCCTGCCTGGCTAACTATCGCCCAATCTCCATCACTCCCTTCCTGGGCAAGCTCCTGGAGAAACTGGCCATCTACCAGCTTAATCTCCATGCTGAATCTGTGGGTTGTCTTCATGACCATCAGTCTGGCTTATGAGCTGCCAGAAGCACGGGTCAGGCTCTGGCGTGGCTGACTTCTTTCCTCTCCAATCGACCCTCCTAGGTCCAACTTGGGTCCTTCCTCTCTGACATCTTTTTCTCTACCTGTGGTGTCCCCCAGGGATCTATCTCTCTCCCTGGCTGTTCAACCAATATCTGGCACTCCTTGCCCACTGCATCGCCGCTCTCTGCCCCAACTTTCAGTGCTATGCGGATGATACCCAGCTCATCTCTGACTGTCTGCTATCCAGGAGTGGTGTGCCGCCAATGACCTCTGCTTTAATGCCAGTAAGACTGAGATTCTACTCATCGGCACACCCACTCCCTCCTTCTCTGCAGCTCTCTGGCCGGCCTCTCTTGGCCCTCTTTATGCTCCTACCTGCAAGGCAAAAAACCTTGGGGTCATCTTCGACTCCACACTCTCCTTCTCTCCTCACATTTCTGATGTCTCAAAGAAGTCACACTACCAGCTGCACCTCCTCAGAGGTATTCTTCCTTTCCTCTCCTTCCCCCAGATGTTCACTGTCTCCAGAGCCCTGGTTCTCTCTAAGCTGGACTACTGTAACAGCCTCTATCTAAATCTGCCTGCCTCTACTCTCCGCCCTCTGCAACTCATCCAGAACAGGACTGCGAGACTTGTCCTTGGCCTCAATCCCAGGGACCGTATCTCTCCAGGACTAAATTCTCTGCACTGGCTCCCAGTGGCTGCAAGGATTAAGTTCAAAACCCTCTGCATTGTCCACAAGGCCTTCTGGGGGCTGGGGCCGAAATACCTTCAACTCTCTCTTCCTAAATATCTTCCTTCTCGAGCTCTTCGCTCATCCGCCTTCAATTCCCTCAGGGTCAGCCGCTTCTCCAAGCAACGAGTTGGGGGTAGATCTCTCTCCGCAGCAGGGGCCTCCTTCCAGAACAGCCTTCCTGCCTCCCTGAAACTTGAGGAGAACCATCTCCGGTTCCGGAAGCACCTCAAAACCTTCCTCTTTGCTTCTGCTTTCTCTCCCCCTCTCCCCTGCTAAATTCCTGATTGAAACTGCACTGAATCTGCACTGGGCCACTCTCACTGATCTCGGTCCCTGGCCCAGCCACTTGCCCCCTGAACTGCCTCCCTGGCAACCCCTGCACTGCGGGACTGTCTCTGTATCCCTGCAGCCCCCCTCCCAGCACTTGTCTGCACTTACCTTGCACTTGCCACCAGCTGGCCCTTTATTATTTATCTTGTTATTCTACTACCCCTGTACTGCACTTTCCCCTCTCCCTTTCCCCTTGCACTTTCCCTTCCCCTCTTCCCAATGCCTTGCGCGATCTGAATGATACCTGTCCTAGTAAGATCGTTGTTTGTCTTCCCTTTGTCCCCTCCCTGCCTCGTCGCGCCTTGAACCACTTGTGTATAGGCGCGTTATAAATGCTGTATCATATCATATCATATCATCATGCTACCCATGGAACTATACTCAGAGTGCTGCTTTCTCCAGTCTGTTGAGTCTCTTCTGTTCTTTCCTTTGTGGTGGGTTTTTGTTAGTCATCTTTTTCGTTCCTTTTGCAGATGGTGTGTATTATTAAAATGTTTATATTTTTATAGAACCTTGATTGGACTGTGATACTGTACTGTTTGGGTCACTACTGGTTCACTTTTTACACCCCTTTTAGGAGTATAGCCTGCCCTCAGCCCGCGTTACCACAAAAGGCGAAGGAGGTATATCTCTTAACTGTCCCTGTTTTACTTTTATGATTGCGTTGTGTTTTGGTTTGTAGAAATGTGAGGGCTGACCGAGCCATTTTGTCCCTGCTCACCCTTGTACTCCTGTGAGGCAGAAACCAATTTGTCACAATTACTCCATCTGAAGTGGGTACAGAAGTCTTGATCCTCAATGCTTGACAGAAGTTGCCACGGAATGGTATCTGGACCTAAACAGTCTATCTATCATCCAGGCCACAAGCCCGGAGTGGACTTTCAAAATCAGTGATTCAGCAACGCTTGCAAAGAACAACCTAAGGACTCGGCTTCTTTATTGCAAGAAAACAGTGACAAATCAATTTCTTAGAGAAGTTTAATGCCTCGTCGGCAGTGCTTATTGGCTCATGTTCTAAAATAATCAAATTCTACAAATAATGTTTCTTAAGTTATTCAATACACTGGGCCTCATTACGACCGTGGTGGTAAGGCAACAACGGCGCCGGTAGTGCTACTGGCGCCGTGGTTGCCTCACCGCCTCATTACGAGTTCTGCTCGCTGGGCCGTCCTTGACGCCTGGTCAGACCAGACGTGCAGAGTGGCACCCGCTAGCAGAACAGGATGCTAACAACGGTCCCGTCATTAACGGGATCGTTGTTAGCATCCTCCCCATTCCCATTGAGCCCTATGGGGGCTCAAATGGGAATGGAGACGTACCGTGTCTGGGTCCCGCGAATGGGAATTACCGGGCCCGCAAAGGTCCGAATGGCCTGGTCATTCCCATTTTTCGGGACCCAGACCTGAGTTTGGGGGTAGCCATGACGCTAAAAACGTCATGTCTAACTCCAAACTCGTAATGAGGCCCACTGTTTTCTAATTCATCCATTTCTCGCCCTGAAGGCCACAGCACTACAATTGCATCAGACAAGCCTAGAGAGATGGCGAGCCCAGTTTTTTGCAGATTTCAAACATCACGGCCGAAAACGGCAAGCTGTAAAATACATTTGCCTCATTGTGGCCGTAATGTATTCATTATCACACACAAACTCAAAACAGGTGCCATTAACTGGACTAAAGTAGAATTGGACGTTTTGAGACAGAGGCGGTTTACATACATTTAGGAATGCGTGTGTGGAAGTGAACTGGCGATTTCTGTACCAGCACTGGAGCACCCATCACAATCGTAAGGTTGGAGGCCACTTTTAATGCATGATGGGTGTCTCTATATCCTGAGATTTCTTTCTGATTTCATCCTTTCCTTTCTCCGGGTGTCCAAAGTAACATGTGCTTCAAATGTATTCTGCTATAAATATTTCAATTTAGGCAATGTTGTTTGAACATTCTCATATTTATATTTGCATGTAATTTTATGCACTTTGCAATGTGGGTGGCAATATGCCCACATTAGCTCTCTTATAGGTGTATTCTAAATTGGTATCAGTAAGTTAGTTCTTCATGTCATCCTTCTCTATTGTCAGTGTGTCAATTAACATTACTTTACTGAGTGTTCTTGGGAAAACACAGTGCTCACATTGATTGCATTGCATTGGAGCAGTCTTTTTTCTATTCCTGTTGCTGAAAGGGGATGCCTTACCTTTAAGAACTCATTCCACCAGCGGAGCATGGCGGAGTGCAGCGTGAGTGTTCTGTTGTTCCTGGGCTTCAGGGTGCAAAGAGGGGTGAGTCCAGCCAGGTTTTAAAAAATTAACCTAAATGTTGGCGGTTGAGGTCATGGGCAAGGTGAGGTGAAGTGAGGCGGTACTGTTGGTTTCGCGTGACAGGCTTGCCCAATCGCATTCAACGTTGGGAAAATCCTGGGCTGTTGTTGGAGAAGCCTGATGGGTTGCCGATGCTTTGATGAAGATGTTTAAAGTAAATGTACAGGAGGAGCACATATTTACATTTTAGACTTTAACTCCACCGCCTAATTGATTCAACGTGCAGCACTGCTTCGTTAGCTATGTGTACAAACACATAATAGCTGATAAAGCTGTATACTATTTCAAAGCACTTTGGAAACCTACGTGCAGTGGATTGGTGTTTCACTGCCCTAGCCTGCCGTACAAATCTCCCCTTTTTAACACCCTACGGTTCATAGCTCTCAACTCACCCACTTTTGGCAGGCGTCACCCGCCTTGCAAGCAGCTGAATCACCGGCCAAGTCCCTCATACGCCCATTTACTTCTATGGGCTCTCACCGGCCAAAAAGAAAATCGGGAGTTTTCACCTGCCTTGGTGACACAAAAACGTGGGAGCTATGAAATATACTCTGTTTGTGCAGCTTGGTGAAAGCAATAGATCCTTCCAGAGACTGTTCAATCGATTTGCTTTAACTGTTATTACTGGCGATAACTGCATGCTAACACATCTATTGTAATACATTATCTGAGCATAGCAAGTGGTCTCAACCGCCCAAGGTATAGTCTTCTGGACTTCTGGACCATGATCTGGACCATGACGGATTGAGGCGTTCTTGCTTGGTCTATAGCTAGTGTTAGGGGTTTACACTAAGTGCCTGGGGTTATTGTTTTATTGGTTTACATTTTTAGGTCAAGTTTTTAGATTGTGCATTTATTTTAGGCTGTAGAATTTTTGATTTATTTTGTGATGGCCCAATTCGATTTATCTTGTATATGTTACCCTAATATACTGAGGAGCTCACACATGGTATATGGTCTTAGGAGTGGCGTTATACTAAGGGAGCGTATAATGCCATCATCAAGGAGAAAGGCCTTAAAAAAAGACCGGACAGACCACTCTCTGTCCACTGGTTCTGTGGAAATGTCACTGAGTGTACAAGAGGTTTCGACCACGCAATCAAAAAGCTATATTGTACAGACAGATACTGGAAAGGTAACAACAGCCATAATTCATCAACATATGGGATCATTATATCGTAATGTGGAAGACGCTTTGGTAAGAACACCTGTAGGCGCTATCCCTGTTTTGACAACCATCTGGGGCAGGCAGGTGTAGTAGAGAGTGACTGCCAAGCAAAGATGGAGGCCTCTAGTGTGCCTGTTCCTTGGAACATATTGATGTTGAGGATCTTGTGTACTGCCAAAACATACATTTAATTTCTGATGTATCTATACTTGCTCCTGCTGTTTCTCAAGAACTAGCAAAACGTGTATGTTTTTCTATTGGGACAGGGGTCACCTGTAGTCCCATATGGGACAGAAGAGAAGAAATTGCTTTATTTATAGCCTCCGCTAAAACAGTGGCACATACCTCTCCTATTGCACTCGATAATTTATAGAAATCTGTAGCACCACTCGCCATGGAGGAGTCATCATTTACTCATGTGCAAATAGAGGGCTGTGATGATGTTGTACCAGAGTCTCATGTTAAAAGCTTGTGAGACTCAGTACAGGGGGGACAGATCATTGATGCATTCTCTTTTCCAGTTATATCTAGGATTTTGAACACAATGGACAAAGGCCACAATTAATGCATTATGAATTGAGGGAAATAAGAGCAGCACTACGTGACCTGTGTGCAAACATGAATTTTAAAGAAGGGTATGTCATGGCTAGTGGTTCCTTAATGACTAAGGTAGCTACGGAACAACACGCTGTTTCTACGAGGTTGCTAGTTAGTGATTCACTAACGGTAAAGACAATGGGGGTTGACAAGAGTACTCAATCTGTTTTTAATTCTGATCCCATGTCTACCCCATTGGAAGTACTAAATACTATTCCTCCCACCAGAGGTTGCCATACAATTCAAGAGGCAATGGGGGAGCTATGTAATGAGGGGCCCACATTGATGGCTAATGGGGAAATAGATTCTGTTAGAAGGGTGCCTTCTGATCAGGAAGATTTCCTTGTAATCTTATCCTGTCTACGATGCCACAACAAGGGGTAAAGGGCTCTAGGAAGATTTTATCCTCTCTGAAATGTGCCATGCACTCACCTCTGGAGAAAGAGGAGGTGGTTCCTCCGGGGATGAGTCCACCAAAACTATCAGTAGTAAAGGCTCCTTTAGCAAAAACTCCTTCTGTAGTACAATTTCAGCCGTTGGGTCCTGAGCAAAAGTCGCAATTAAGTTATCCAAATAAAAATAACTAAAAGGTGGTCAGTGGTTTGATTACAAACGTTTTTAAAACCTGTTAAAGATGTCGGGCCAGCAGCTATAACCAACCCACTCCTAATATCTCCCAGTTCGAATATAGAAGAAGAGGAGATTGATTTTCTATTGAGGCATATAGAATGGGACCAAATGGTAACTGCAGCAAAAAAAAATGCCGATGAAGCAGGGGGGAGAGCAATGACCGTGCCCTCTATATCCCTGACATCTGATGCTGTACCGCTTAGATCAGGCCTTCAACAGTCTTCTGCCGTTGTCAATGACTTTCTGATCTTCCTTTCTTCGGAAGATAGGAGAAAAAAACTGACGGCTAAGCTGGTGAAGACACCAATTGACGTGCCGAAGGAGTTGGTTCGACAAGAACTGAAAGGGAATATTACATTTTCTCTTCCAAAAATTGGAGATGTGCCTTCAAGGGATGGGATTCCACGTTTTGAATGTTCTAAGGGTGAAAAGGAGGATGTGTTATCATACATTGATCTGGAACGTAGGTTTGCTGTTAGAAGCCCCTTTCCATTGAATAGATTATGTACTGATCTTATTTGGGAAATTACAAAGCCTAAAATGTATAACATCTAAGGATTTAGCTTGAATAGAATTCACCGACAATGTCAGAGTTGATCATGTTAGGTTGGGTTTCTATTCAGACTTGGTAAAGAGCCTGGTTATGAGAGAATAATTAAGTCTGGAACAGTGTGGCTATTCAATAACTGACAACGTAGTATCCCCTAATTTGGCTCCAGACATGGAATTACCATCGACAAACCATCCTTTTAATGTGTGCGATCCTCTGGTGGTGACTGTAAATTCAGCAATAGTAAATGGTCAGGAAGGAACTACTTGTATATCGGAGAATCGAACAGTGTCTTATGTCTTGGCTCAGACTTTGAGTGTATTGCACACAAAAGGTTACACAGTGCAAGGAAATGGGTGAAATGAATAAATAACCCTGGAAACATGAGATGCACAGGGCTATAAGCACTAAGCATCATGTTATGATATTTGGTCAATGATGCATATAATCTATTTACAAGAAACATGTCTCACTGATATTCCAATTTTGGATGAGTTTTTGATTTGTGCCAAGCCAGCATGTAGGGTGGCAAAAGGGCACCCTTATGGGGGATTGCTATGTACCATGCGTCTTTCAAGTGGTTTTTCTTATCATAAACTTAGACTTAGGATCTAGTAATATTTTGGGGGTTAGACTCAAATGGTGTGAACCAAATGGGAAAATGTTTAAAGAGTGTAAATGCCTATTTTAATCCTGCAATGAGCACCCTGGGATGCTTTCTAAAGAACATGTCTGACACTTTGGAGAAATATGTCCCAGGGTTGGGAGTGGGTGTTATGTTGCTGGGGGATCTCAATAGTGAGTGCCTTGAGGAACATCACTATGAAATGAAACTGGGAAGAAAGGCTGGAGTGGCTGCACAAAATAGAAGGCACAGTATTAGAACCACTCTTGAGGAGTGGGATTTGAGAATCCTAAATGGGAATCAAACAGGTGACACAATGGTATAATTCACATGGTGTTATTCTGTTGAAACGTCAACTCTCAATTACATATTTCTGTCACGTGACCTATTCTCAAGGAGCATAGATTTTAAGGTCCTATTTCAAGACGGTAGTGATGACAGCCAGATTGTTTTAACTGTGGCTATGACACCTGCAGTGATACTAGAAAGCTTGAAAATCTGTGTCTGGAAGTTAGGCCAAAAGACCATGTTATAATATGGAGGCCAGCTATATCTTCAAAATGTAATTGCAGGGTTGATAAGCAATATGATGATGGAAAGTTTGTTAATATGAGGCCTTCTGAATTTGTGTTTTATTTTCAAAATCTGCTAAAGGGTCTGGTGTCAACAAGAAAATTCACCAAGGGGACGATAACATCGACACACTAACAAAAATGTGACCTTAGGGTGCAGTATGAAAAGAGAGAATTGAGAGCTAAGATACGTACCCTTAAGAAGTATTGTCAGGTCAATACTTGTATGGTTAAAAAAACAGAGGCAAGCATACAGGAATTGGGTAAAAAGTTATCGGCACATAATGTACCTAAAATGATGCTGAGTCAATGCTTAAGACTCTCCAAACTAACGATGGCTCACGCTTTTGGTCTATATTAAAATCAGTTGAACAACTGAGTACTATGCAAGCCCAACCAATAGGAGCCTCTATGCAGAATAACATTTCAGGACCCTTTATCAGAGCCCTAAATATTGTAATGTAATGATGCAGGGTTAACTATAGGGATTCATAGTGAGCCATGTTCTTGGTATAGTCTTGAAATTGATTTATTAGATATCCAGTATGCAATATGAAAAACAATAATTTATAACGCTCCTGGCCCGGATGGCCTTTCGAATATGACATTTAAATTAGACCCATCAATCTAGTCAAAGGTTCTGTTCGATCTCTACAATAATGTTATGATCCATTGTATTTTCCTGAGTTGGATGCAACTGTGGTGGTTATGTTTAAATCAGGAGATCGGATGAATCATTTAATTATCGTCCGATATCTCTCCTGTATGCGTTGTACAACATCTTTTTGATATTTATCTTGCAAGCCTTAATATCTGGGCTAAGCAAGCTAAATGTTTAGATAATAATCTGGTTTAAAAAAAGGCTCTAATACTTCTCTAAATTGTCTTGTACTATTGTCTTGTGCTTCAGCTCTTGACCAGGGAGACACATCGACATCTATATTTTGCTTTTCTGGACATAAGCAAGGCATTCAATTATGTTCTCAGAGCTAAACTTTGGGAAATTCTACAATCACAAGGCTGCCCCCCCCCCTTTTTGTTGTCCATGTTACATGACCTTCATTCAGGTACGAGGCTTCAGATCAAGTTGGACCAGCAGGGTAATCTATCCAAGTGAGGTTTGTGCCAAGGTTGTGTGTTGGCCCCCTTTCTTTTTAATGCATATATTTTGAAGCTGTGGGATAGTTTAAAGAATGTGTGGGCTAATCCTCCCAGACTGGGAAAGCACAAGGTTGATTATCTTCTCTACGCAGATGATTTGGTGTCAGTGAATTATACTCATATTGGACTCCAATGTTCTTTGGAGGCTGTTAATCTCTTTTTCAAAGGACTAGATCTGGAAGTCAATATCCCCAAGTCTAAATTCCTAGTCATGAATCCTCTAAAAAATAATCTTAGGAGAAAATGGTTTCATTGGTTATTGTGTAATCAGAAATTGGACGTTGTGCAGCATTTTAATTATTTAGGTGATACATTTGGCAATATGGAATCTCAACAAATATGTTTAGCCCACAACAAAGTTATTACATTAAGTGCTGCAGCCCAATTGCGGTTACTTGATAAACGCTATGGGCGTTTCTCACTGGCCCCTTTGGTGACCATGTATAACCAGAAGATAATACCAAAGTTTGACACATGGCGCAGAGACAATGGAGGAATGTTGGGATTGGGTAAAATCTGAATCTAGGATCTGGAAGAGTTTTGGGCTTCCCTTTGAGTACACTATTGGTGGCGATTCGCCATGAATTGGGCCTAATCTCTATAGAAGCACGCATTGACGGGCAAAGATTACAGCTATTAAGAGCAATTTTGCAACCTCCAGAGAATACTTTTTTTTGTTATTATTAATGTACTTTGGGGCAATAGCACTTGTAAAGTGTTGGTTAACTGGCTGAAACCATGTCTTAATATACTGACCAAAATTGGTTCCAATGAGGCAGAGTTGCTATGCAATCCCTGTATGGTAAAGTAAAAATTCCTAGAAAACGATTGAATAGCAAATAGAAACTTGTTGGCAAGCTACAAAGTTTATGACCATTTTTATGGAGATGTAAAACCTTTTTAGATGCTACAACCGTAATTGCAAAAACACATTTCTAGAACAGGCAGAGAGTTAAATTGAATATCCGACTAATGATGTTCTGGGGGCAAGAGCGGGACTCGCAAGAAAGGACCGAGTATGTCGCTTCTGTCTTTTGGATATCGAGACACTGAAACATCTGATGATCTTGTGTAGCGCTCAGATGTTAACTCGTGTTGAAGCATTTGGTAGCTATATGACAACATTTGGAATCTGGTCCTGGGAGTATATGTTTGTTATGAAATCCAGGGTCTATTGATTCCCCACTAGTTGAGCAAAAGTGGGTGAAAATCTACAGAAAAAAGACATTTTTCAATTTTAGCACAGTAATCCTCATGTGCTAGATAGGTAGTCTACTACCAAACATGCCCATTCTGAGATTACTTGGGATGCTGAACCCAAAAAAGAAGAACTAAATAAGCGCAAGCAGTTCGTTTTTACCGATTATAATAGGTGAGATGGGATCCACTTGTCCCCTCAGGTGTACCACTGATCTGCAATACAAATTGGAGGTCAAAATGGCGGCCTATTATTTACTGACACATCAGCATCATCACGCTACTTTACGCGATTACGTCATTGCGTCCAATGTACAGTGGCCATCTTGAATGGCCGTCTTTTTAATGCTATTTATTCTCTCTCACACTGCCCTAGCGTGTCCAAATAAGCTACGGAGAAAGGATTTTTATGTTTATCACTACTTTTGTGAGTTATTGCATTTGTGTGTTTTTCGTTTATATTAACATATATTAGAAAGAGGATAATTTATTCCTCAGAGTAAATATCAGCAGATTTAGTTGATATTAATTATATATAAAGTCCAACACATTTTCTTCTACCTAGTTTAACATATCATATTTTTTTTATTTTATTGTTGTGGTTGAGTTCATCAACCTTTCAATAGTTTTCCATTTTACATTAAGCAGTAATTTCATTAAAACCAAATACAATGTAATATAAATTTGCTTTGTTACAAATAAAAAACACAAAAAAAAGAACAAAAGGGAAAAAGGAGAAAAATAAATGATCTTAATTTCATGTGAAGAATTGTCTCTTTAGACTTCAGAAGTTACCATCACGCAGCCAATCAGGCTACAGGAAAAGAAAAAGAAGAGTTGTTAATGTCAGTGAGGATCTAGGTGTTTTGCATATTCAGGCTTTTCTAGTTTAGTAGTCAACCTCCCATTGACTCCTCAATTTTCCCAAGATTAAGGGCCAGTATGAAGCTTTCAACTGCAATCTGAACCTTCAATGATTGTGTGTTGAAAGTTTTCTGCCACAGAGAAGCTGGAGTCAGTAGTCTATCATTTTTGAAAAGCAGATGTATTTATGTCTTCCGATATTCAGTCAGACTTGGGTACTCAGTCAGAAGATGTTATAATTTCTCTTTTACGGCCACATTACATTCAAAGCAACATCTGAGCTTCACTGATTAGATGCCATCTTGCTTGAATTTCTCTAGTGCTACATATATTAAGTCGGAAACGTAGAAAAATATTCCGATGTGCTGGACTGGGGAATTTTAGCAAGTAGGATTCAGTTTGATGTAATTTCTTTGGAATAAATGGATTCCCCTGGAACGATTTGTAGGTGTTGCATATTTCTGTAGTTCGAATCCAGTCTTGTTGATATAATTTCTGTTTTGCTTTAGTCGGGTTGCTCAATAATATTATCATTATATTATCATATTGCTAATAGTAGATTTGAACACCTTTTCTTTTCATTAATGGTGGGGCCAGCATGTTTAACTTCTTAAAGTTTGAAAATTTAAACAAAACAAGATATTCCTGTTTCCAAATTACAACCAATATGCCATCGCATTATCACAATTTAAACCTGCCACACATGTGTCCATTAAACAAATCCATTTTGTCTCTTTTTGATCTGAGGAGTAACTCTCTGTTGCCTCCTCTCGGTGGCACCTTCACTTTTTCAAGTCCCACAAATTTAATTCTGTTCACTTCTGTTTCCAAATGATCTGTACAAAAGTGTATTGCCATTGGGTATCTCAAGTCTTTATTATTTATGGCTCTCATGTGTTCCAAAATCTGCATTTTGAGCGCTCGAATTGTGCTCCCAATGTAGTATGTTTTATGTGTTACACGGATATCCAGGTGTACCACCCTCCGTAATTAAGGATGTACTGTGGGGTAAGATCTGGCTTCAATAAGTAATTACCTGTTGCACTTGTCACTCTATATCTTAAAAGTATTTGCTGCTTAATTTTCCATTATGACAAGAAGCCTAGCAATTCTAAGCTGATAGATGAAAAGAAAAGGGGAATCAATAAGCACTTACCACTTCACAGTTCTCCAGGTTGGTGTTTGAGATTGAGTTAATTATGAACATTAATATTAACTTGTATTATGCACTTTGTACTAAATGCTGCTATATTTGTGATGTGTTCATATGTGTCTGCAGAAAGTTTGACATGTGTTTATGACATGATTGCTTAACTGTGTTTTTAGAATGAAATCTGTTTGATTGGTTATATATGTGTGGATAATAATGGAAATGCTCTTACTATTTGTATAGGGTTTTATCAAGGTATTAATGTAAATTGTTTATGCATACTCAATTGTGAGAGGTTTCTTTGATAAACCATGAAACAAAAAATAAATAAAAAAATAAAAGAAAATACTTGACTGTGAAATCTCTTTATTAACAGTTATTAAGAATAATTCTGATGCAAGATTTTCAATATGTTTCTTAGATGTGAAATTGTCTTAACTGATGTGAACATTATTTTATTATTTAGAGCACTGTGGGTCATCGTGTCAGCTACAACTAATTGCATGTCCTTTTTGATATTGTCTGCCCATTCTGGGAAAACATTAGATTTTCAGCTCTTTCATGGAAGCCATTTTTAGCAAGAAGAAAGGTATGCAATTGGTATTGCACCTTGATAAGGTGTAGCCTAACTAAGCACTTGGGCCTTTTCAAAAGGTTGTGCTGCATAGTAAAAAAACAAAACCCTTGATCAAGTGCCCTGCCTGGCAATGGGGATGGACAGCAGTGTGACAAAGGGGGGGACCGGTGCCTCCACTCGCACTGTGATGAAGTGCTGTTACATCGTCCCCTGCCCTACCATGCTGCTTGATGGCAACAGCGCCATGGGGCCAGATTCCATCACAAGCCAGGTGATGGTAGCCAGCCATGGGGTCCCTCAAGACTCTGCCCGGGGACCACTCCTTTTCTCTCTGTACACTGCCCCTCTTGATTACATTATTACATTCTTTGGTCTTTCTCATCACTTCTATGCACATGGCACCCATATATTTCTCTCTTTCTCAACCTTTTCTGAAGTTATTCATAGTCGCATATATGCCTCTCTACTTTCAGATCAATCTTGGAGGCATTCACGGTTCCTACACCTTAATCCATCTAAAACGGAAATTCTGTTCTTTCCACCCTCCTCTATCTCTTCTTCTGTCTCTCCTTTTGTCTCCTTTCCCCCATCTTTTATTTCTCTCTCTACTTTGGCTCGTAACCTAGCAGTTTTATTTGATTCCGATCTTTCTTTTGCTTTCCATATTTCTGCCACTGCCCATTCATGTCACTTTCAGCTTGTTAATATGCATAACATTCGTTCTCTTCTAACTTTACATGCTACCAAACCTCTTATCTCCTCTCTAATTCTTTCCAGACTTGATGATTGCTCTGCTCCTCTCATTGGTCTTCCTGCATATCGTCTTGCTCCTTTATGCTCAATCTTTAATTTTGCTATTCACACTCTTTTGTGTCTTTCAGGCACATCTTTTGCCTATGCTCACCCTATATTTAAAAATACTACCTTTCTTTGTTACTCACTAGCCTTGGCCCTCGCCCATGACACTGGCCCTGTCCTTTGCCCGTGGCCTCTTTATATGTTAGCCCAATAGCTTTCTTGCGGTCCCACTAGCCATGGCATTCGGCCATGGCAAGTGCCCATGGCCATAAGCCATGGCCACTTAGAAACCTCTGGGTATTAAGCATGTTATAGATAACCAATTACACTTAGCACTTAAATCAACACTTAGCTCCAATAGGTTTCCTAAACTGGCCCACTAGCCATGGCCTTTGGCCTTGGCCACACCACTAGGTTTTGTTTGGGCACACTAGCCATGACCATTGGCTGTGTCCACTTTCCAGATTGCAACCCTTGACATGTTGCCCCAATAGGCTTTGTTGGGGCCCACTCGCCATGGCCTTCGTCAAACTTTGTGTTTGCAAAATATCAGCCAAATCCGCCATGCAAGTCAAATGTTATTAGCAATTCAATTTTTGGGTTTCCATATATATACATAATATAATCTATATCTGGCCTATCTATAGTTAAGGTGAGTCGGGGCCCTTTTAACGAACCTCTTACATTTCTATTGTTAATAACTTTTGATTCTACTAACGGATTTCAGTGAAACTTCGATGTGATTAGGGACTCGCCACCCTCTACCCCCCGGAACCCTAAGACTGCCTGCAAAGTTTTGTAAAGATACGTTCAAAAATAAGAACGTCATTAAGAAGACAGAAAATCAATTCCAAATGTGCGGCCTACTTCCCATAAATTTTTCTATAGACAGATAAGGTCAATTTCTGCGGAAGAGCACAGCCCAAACCTCTGGACGGATTCAGACCAGGTCTGAAACAACTTGGGCACGAATCGTTGACTCGCAAACCCTGCATGGTTTTGGGTTATTCCGTGCAGTAGTTATTTAAATATTTGATGGAGAAGCGGGTGCCCAAAACTTGGTGTTTTTAGAAATGAAACAACCACCATCTTATTTTTCTCTCTATGCGAGAGATATTCGAGGATATGGGAAAATTAAATGTAGGAAAAAAGATGTTTGCAGGTCAAAAAACATGCAAATGCCATCAGGTTAGAGGTGGTGGGGGGTGGCTACAGGGCGCGAAGTGAAATTCAGTAGTTGGAGGGGGTCTACAGATTGAGTTTGCAAAATAAAGCTTTCTGTAGCCTTGGCTATAGTTGCAAATAGCCAACATCTCAAAGAAAACTGCATCACAGAAACAGCGTGTGTTGTGGGGGAAAGGGAGAGGGCAGGGCAGGTGAGGAGGCCATTTGGGGAGTGGCAGGAGCTGGCACAGATGACGGGGTGAGGGTCTGGGGGGGCAGGGAAGCATTTTCTTTTCCTATTTTTCCAATATTCGGGGCTAAATTCGAGATTACAAGGGACTTCGGATAGCTGCGAGTAGTTGCGTGGGAAGTCTGTGTTTTTGTTCTTTTTAAAAGATATTTTTGAAGGTAAAGTGACGCTGGGGTGTAAAATTATTGCCAAAGGCCATGGTCAATGGCACAGTAGGTATTTGGTAGTTTTATCTATTTTGGCAGTGTGTTTTCAGACTTTATTACATGTAAGAAAAAAAGAAGATCATTGTTTAAAAAAATCACTCCAAAAAGGAGCCACCCTACTCTAGTTTTAGATGCCCCATCCACTGTATTTTAGCCTGTGTATACTCACCCATGCTATAATATCTTGTGTAATTGTACCCATTAAATGAATCCCCACCTAGTTTACTGTCATGTATACTCTGCTTTCTTTATCATCACCTACCTTACATAACTACATGACCAGTTATTAACTGTATTGATCTTTTTCATTGTATTACAAATGTCTCTTTCATCATTCATATTCCATACTCAAGACTTTTTTTTTTTAAATGTTATAGCCGCGGCTATACAAAAAGGGGAGTGATTGGTGTTTTGAGGGGCGCGCCTAACAACAGCAATGACTGGGGTGTTTACCTGTGGCGATCCCAAACCCGTCCCACACCATGGGTTGTTATCCGCGGGTATACTATGCAGCCACCGGCGCATCCTATGCCTAGGAAGCAGCCACCAGCGCATCCTGCAGTGTGTAGCTGCAGCTATACAAATTTATCTACAAGAATATATACATGTGTGTGGGTAGTCGTCTTGGAACGTTTTTTTAAGATACATTGAGTGTAGTATTTGTAAACAGTTATTGTAACATTTTTGATACTTTGTATTCATACATATAAGTGTACATACTTTCAAAAGGTAAATAAATATGTACACAAAGTTTGTTAAAAACAGGTTTATTTAGGGGGATGTGGTTGTGGGTTTTCTTTTAGTTTGAACACGTGATACATCTTGTTCCTTAGCCCAACTATCTGGATTCTTACTGTCCACGATTTGTTTTCAATTTTCAATTTCCTTTTTCATTGATTGTACTACTTTTCAAACATTAACAGTTGTTTTAATTCTTTTAATTAATGCATGATAGTCTTGTGGGTAGTTCTTGTGGTGCTTCTTGTTTAATTCTTTGTGATACTTGAATGACTTCTTTATCTGTTTGAAAATATTTGAAACATTTTTTAACAATTGGAGATATAATGAACTTTAAGAATATTTGCGTTGGTTAAATAGACACTCAAAAGTAGTTAGATAAATGACATCTGTTTGGCAACTGATATTTGTTCCTTAATATATGATTGTTAGTCTCATTTTACAAACATTTAAATAATGGCATAATTCTGAATGTCATGTTTTTTCTGGTTCCTTTTCTTGAGCATTTTCTTCTGTAGGATAATTCTCCTCCAGCCATTCCATGTAGTTTTCCATTGTACTGTGATAGAAAGAAATACTGCTTGTCACCTTAGATATTAAAATTAGAAATGGAAGAAGATTAAAGGAGGAGAGAAGTGGCATTTCTTGTATTTACTTTCTGATTGGTTGTTTGTGTGGTGGGTAGCTGCCAAGTACCTCAGATGCTCTTCAACTGTTGAACCTATCAGGGAATTTACTTTTTTTGAGTGATGTTTAAATGTGCCAATACAACTGTAGATTATCTTGTATCATTATATTAAGGATTTTTATCTATCTATCTATCTATCTATCTATCTATCTATCTATCTATCTATCTATCTATCTATCTATATTGGTAAAAGAACCCACAGGCTCTTTTAATAAACACCCATAGAATTTTGTATATTGGAAAAGGAAATTAACTTGCCTTTTCTTTTTAAATAGCCGCGGTTATGATGGCAACCAATGAAACATTGCACCGTCTCAGAGGGGGTTATAGCCATGGGTTCCACTAAACTAAGGGGACGTTGTGTATTTTTGGCAGGTGCAGCCTCGGCTGATAACAATTCTTGTGCATTGATCATGATATTTCATCGATTTTACACGTGTTTCTGATTCTATGCCACGGTTATATTAAAACATTTTGGGGGGTATTTATATGTGATAAGTAGTCCTTAAAAGGACTGGTTTGGGGTGCACTGAGTGTAGTATTTTAGCACATTTGGAGTGCTGTTTTGATGTTAAGAAGGAACACTGCATTTCCTTCATCAGTTAGGTGTACCTCATCATGTATATAGAAATTAGCTATATAGAATTTATGTCGTTGTTTGAAATCCATAATTAGTTGTCGTCTCTCATGAGTGCTGATTGGCCATGTATACTGTTATTACATGTGTGACTGTTTTGTTTCCCATGTTCTCCAAGTTTGCTTAACCTAGCCCATTCACTCTATTGTAATTCTGTAGCATAATGTCCCTGATTTATAGTAACAGTTTTATACTTTTATTGTAACAATATTGTGTTAGTGAATTAGTGATGGCAATGTACATTATGTTTGGACTGAGTCGTTTCTCAATGGGCTAGTGTGGCATACTCAGCACATTATTCTCATAACTGAATCATTGGGAAACATTTTTTTCAAAAGTACTGGTGTTTCTTCCTGTGTGATTGATTTTTATCCCTTGTTCTCCAAATTTACTTATTGTACCCTATTCTCTCTTGTTCTAATTCAAAACAAACTTTGGTACCCAAAATTGGGATGAAGACATCTGGCAGATGCATTGGCGTTAGAAAGAAAAGATCCTTGGAAGGCATCTTGCTCAACAAAGTGGTCTCGCTGGAGATGGGAGCAGCACATCTATAGACGCTTCATGAAAAGCCTCCTTTCTGAACCTCTCTTGCATTTATGATGACTCTTCAAATGGAGTGCTCCACAGGTGGAGGTGTTTCAAGACTTTGGCTGTTGGTAGCAGCACCTTTAATGTGTGGAGGTTGATTCTGCACAACCAACACTCACAGCACCAGTGAGGAGGGAAGACCAAATGTAAGTCAAAACAGGCTGAAGCCCAGCATAGGATAGACCATCCAGAAGTGTGTTTCTCTTTAACCCAAGTTGGAAATTTGTTCCCAATGAACCAATGATAAGTATGTGCAAAGAGAACAACCGTGTACTGTGCACTGTGCACCAATGTTGTATCTTACACTGTGTATTTATTGCACTACATATGAGGGTCAAAAATGTATTGAATTGTTTTTCAAGTAGTGTGTTCTTTAACTAATTGTGTCTTTTTTTTACAGATACATGGATACTAATGTATATGAATGTGTATGCATGCAGCCAAGTTAACCCTGTGTTCTGTATCCTAACTACTATGTGTATACTGTGCTTTTCTTTTCATCATCCACTTTACATAACTCCATGAGCAGTCCTATACTGTAGTTACACATTTTAAGTACCATTGTATCACTATTGACTCTTTCATCATTCCTATTTCTTAATCAGATTATTGTCAATTATGTATGGAATACAAAACCCTTGAAATTCAAGAAAAAACTTTAGTTGCAGGGATGTTAAGGTGAGGAATACATAGTAAAAAAAACTTGAAATTCAAAGAAAAATACTTTAGTTGCATTGGTGTTAAGGTGAGAACTTAACACGACAAAACCCCCGAAATTCAGCTAAAGCCACCTTAACGTTGTGCCCCCCTGTTGTACAGCCTATGACCACAATGATGACATCAATGATATTTGTAATGTCATCTTTGATGTCCTGTGTGTTAGTCTTAGCAGTGCACGGTGGTGGCACGAGTTATGGTTGCTTAGCTTACCATAACTCGTGAATTTCTGGGGGTTTTCGATTTTCCTTGTAACCATAACGTCCCTTTAACAAAGTGTTTACACTGCATATATTATAATATATATATATATATATATATATATATATATATATATTTTTTTTTTTTTTTCAGTGAAAAAACTTTGTTAAAGGGACGTTATGGTTAAGTTGCGCTACTAAAAACCCATGAAATTCAGTGAAATAATGTTGTCAAAGGGACGTTATGGTTCCAAGTAAAACCGAAAAACCCTTGAAATTCGCCAGTTATGGTAAGCTAAGCAACCATAACTCGCGCCATCACCGTGCACTGCTAAGACTAACACCCAGGACATCAAAGATGACATCACAAATGTCATTGATGACATCACTGATGACATCACATGTTTATGTACTTTTCATGAAAGATGTGTACAAGGGATTCTTATTATAATGTTGCGAAACAAGTGTCAAGGAACATTGCAATAAATATCATACCCTAATTAGTGCATTGAACGATGCATTGATATAAATAGCATTCTATTATGGGGTTCTATCTAGTATACTAAGCTACTCATACAGAAACATAACATTGTGTGCAGTGTACAAGATGAAGGTATAATATTCGTAATGTTAATATGTTGAATAATGAAATGATAATTGTTTTCTTAATAGATTTTTGTGTACTGTGAAATATGTAATAAGTAGCTAATAAAACACATGTATTACATAATTGCATTACTATAGACAAAACACAAAGACACAAGAACACATTCCAATATGGGTATATACAGGGAAAGTGAAGTTAGCAAAAAAGCACAAGTAGTAGCAGAAACAATTAATAACTTAACTGATTATTTTCATGCAAATAAATGATTGCTCTGTTTCAAAGCTGCTATTTACCCGAGGCATATGTATCACTTGATGTGATTGGACCCTAAGGAAAGTAGTGTGAAAATATATAGGGAAAGTACAGCCATAAAAAAAACAGAACTATCAGAAAGTGCTCATAAGTCTATTGATTATCTTTATGCACAAAAAGGATTGCTGTCTTTCAAGCTTGTGTCTTCCCGTATGTATATATTTCATATGATGTGACTGGACTCTAAGGGAATTACTGTAAGAACCTACTTGAAGGATACGTCTACAAATAAAATAAAATTTTTAGTTTCTGACTGTTACTGAAGAAAACCATGTGGCCTAGAAATGTCAGCAAAAGAAAAGAGTGAGCCAGACATGTGATGTCATCAGTGATGTCATCAATGACATTTGTGATGTCATCTTTGATGTCCTGGGTGTTAGTCTTAGCAGTGCACGGTGGTGGCGCTAGTTATGGTTGCTTAGCTTACCATAACTGGCGAATTTCAAGGGTTTTTCGGTTTTACTTGGAACCATAACGTCCCTTTGACAACGTTTTTTCACTGAATTTCATAGGTTTTTAGTAGCGCAACATAACCATAACGTCCCTTTAACAACGTTTTTTCACCGAATTTCATAGGTTTTTATTAGTGCAACTTAACCAAAACGTCCCTGTAACATTTTTTTTACTAAATTTTAAAGGTTTTTATTAGTGCAACGTCACCATAACATCCTTTTCAATAGATGAAGACCACTAACATCTTATGTCCTCAAAGTGGGAACGCCGGGTGCTAAAAAAAAAAAAAAAGTCCTTCCTACACCGGGACGCCTGTGGCGTCCCGGTGTAGGAAGGAAAATCTTTTACCAAGATGGCCACCATGGAAAGGGAAGGCGGGGTGTATAAAGAGAACACAACAGGGCATGAGCAGGGGGTGGGGGGGAACAGGGTACAAACTGGGCATGAGCAGGGGGTGGGGGGGAAAAGGAAGGAAACACGGGGCATGAGCGGGGGTGGGGGGAACACGAGAGAGACACGGGGCATGAGCAGCGGGTGGGGAGGAACATGAGGGAGATATGGGGTATGAGCGGGGGGTGGGGAGGAACAGGGGAGACACATGGGCATGAGCGGGGGGTGAGAGGGAACAGGGTACAAACTGGGCATGAGCAGGGGGTGGGGGGGAAAAGGAAGGAAACACGGGGCATGAGCGGGGGTGGGGGGAACACGAGAGAGACACGGGGCATGAGCAGCGGGTGGGGAGGAACATGAGGGAGACATGGGGTATGAGCGGGGGGTGGGGAGGAACACGAGGGAGACATGGGGCATGAGCGGGGGCGATACAGGGCACACACGGGACATGAGCGGGAGTGGGGGGGGAAGGAGAGAGACAAGGGGCATGAGCGTGGGTGCGGGGAACACGAGGGAGACATGGGGCATGAGCAGGGGGTGGGGGCAACAGGAGACACACAGGGCAGGAGCGGGGGTGGGGGCAACAGGAGACACACTGGGCTTGAGCGGGGGTGGGGGGAAAGGAGAGAGACCAGGGGCATGAGCGGGGGGTGGGGGAACACGAGGGAGACACAGGGCATGAGCGGGGGGTTGGGGGGTAACACGAGGGAAACACAGGGCATGAGCGGGAGGTGAGGGGGTACACGATGGAGACAGGGCATGAGTGGGGGGGGAACACGAGGGAGACATGGGGCATGAGTGGGGGTTGGGGGGAACACGAGGGAGACACGGGGCATGAGCGGGGTGGGGGCAACAGGAGACACATGGGGCAATGAGCTGGGGTGAGGGGGTACATGAGGGAGACATGGGGCATGAGCGGGGGTGGGGGAACAGGGCGCACACTGGGCATGAGCGGGGGTGGGGGGAACAGGGCACACACAGGGCATGAGCGGGGGTGGGGGAACAGGGGAGACACACGGGGCATGAATGGGGGTGGGGGGAACGGGAGAGACACACAGGGCATGAGCGGGGGGTGGGGGAAAGGAGGGAGACACGGGGCATGAGCGGGGGGTGGTGGGGAAGGGGAAAGACACTCGGGGCATGAGCAGGGGGTGGGGGAAGGGGAGAGACACACGGGGCATGATCGGGGGGTGGGGGGGCAGTGGAGAGACACGCGGGGGGTGGGTGGCGGGAGTGATAGAGACACGGGGCATCATGAGCGGGGGGAGGGCGGCGGGAGGGATATAGACACAAGGCATGAGCTGGGGGTGGGCGGCGGGAGGGATAGAGACACGGGGCATGAGCGGTGGGTGGGCGGCAGGAGGGATAGAGACACGGGGAATGAGCGGGGGAGGGATAGAGACATGGGGCGTGAGGGATAGAGACACGGGGCATGAGCGGGGGGTGGGCAGCGGGAGGGATAGACACATGGGGCATGAGCAGGGGGTGGGCGGCGGGAGGGATAGACACACGGGGCATGAGCGGGAGGTGGGCAGGAGGAATAGACACACAGGGCTTGAGCGGGGGTGGGCGGCGGGAGGGGAGAGACACACGGGGCATGAGCAGGGGTGGGCGGTGGGAGGGATAGATACACGGGGCATGAGAGGGGGTCGGGGGGTGGGGAGGAGGGGAGAGACACACAGGGCGTGAGCGGGGGTGGGGGAGATGGGAGAGACACACGGGGCATGAGCAGGGGGTGGGCGGCGGGAGGGATAGAGACACGGGGCATGAGTGGGGGGTGGGCGGCGGGAGGGATAGAGACACGGGGCATGAGCGGGGGGTGGGCAGCGGGAGGGATAGAGACACGGGGCATGAGCGGGGGGTGGGCGGCTGGAGGGATAGAGACACGGGGCATGAGCGGGGGGGTGGGCGGCGGGAGGGATAGACACACGGGGCATGAGCGGGTGGGTCGGGCGGTGAGAGGGAGGGGAGCGACACACGGGGCATGAGCGGGGTGGGTGGAGGGGAGAGACACACGGGGCATGAGCGGGGGGTGGGCGGGGCATGAGCGGGGGGTGGGCGGCGGGATGGAGAGACACACGGAGCATGAGCAGGGGGTGGGCGGCAGGAGGGATAGACACACGGGGCATGAGTGGGGGTGGGCGGCGGGAGGGATAGAGACACGGGGTATGAGCGGGGGGTGGGCGGCAGGAGGGATAGCGACACAGGGCATGAGCGGGGGGAGGGATAGAGACACGGGCCATGAGCGGGGGTGGGTGGCGGGAGGGATAGACACACGGGGCATGAGCGGGAGGTGGGCGGGAGGGGGAGAGACACACGGGGCATGAGTGGGGGCGGAGGGGAGGGAGAGAGACACACGGGGCATGAGCGGGGGTGGGCGGGAGGGGGAGAGACACACGGGGCATGAGCGGGGGGTGGGCGGGAGGGGGAGAGACACACAGGGCATGAGCGGGGGGTAGGCGGGAGGGGAGAGACACACGGGGCACGAGCGGGGGGTTGGGGGGAGGACGAGAGACACAAGGGGCATGAGCGGGGGGAGGGAGAGAGACACGGGGCATGAGCGGGGTGTGGGTGGGAGGGGAGAGACACACGGGGCACGAGCGGGGGGTGGTCGGGAGGGGGAGAGACACACGGGGCATGAGTGGGGGGTGGACAGGGGGGGAGAGACACATGGGGCATGAGCGGGGGGTGGGCGGGAGGGGGAGAGACACGGGGCATGAGCGGGGGGTGGGAGGCAGAGAGAGAGACACATGGGGAATGAACGGTGGGTGGGAGGGGGAGAGACACACGGGGCATGTTCGGGGGTGGGCGGGAGAGGGAAAGACACACGGGGCATGAGCGGGGTGTGGGTGGGAGGGGAGAGACACACGGGGCACGAGCGGGGGGTGGGCGGGAGGGGGAGAGACACACGGGGCATGAGTGGGGGATGGACAGGGGGGGAGAGACACATGGGGCATGAGCGGGGGGTGGGCGGGAGGGGGAGAGACACGGGGCATGAGCGGGGGGTGGGAGGCAGAGAGAGAGACACATGGGGAATGAGCGGGGGGTGGGCGGGAGGGGGAGAGACACACGGGGCATGAGCGGGGGGTGGGGCGGGAGGGGGAGAGACACACGAGGCATGAGTGGGGGATGGACGGGGGGAGAGACACATGGGGCATGAGCGGGGGATGGACGGGAGGGGGAGAGACACGGGGCATGAGCGGGGGGTGGGAGGGAGGGAGAGAGACACATGGGGCATGAGCGGGGGGTGGGCGGGAGGGGGAGAGACACACGGGGCATGTTCGGGGGCTGGGCGGGAGAGGGAAAGACACACGGGGCATGAGCGGGGGGTGGGCGGGAGGGGGAGAGACACACAGGGCATGAGCGGGGGTGGGGCGGGAGGGGGAGAGACACACGAGGCATGAGCGGGGGGGCGGGAGGGGAGAGACACACGGGGCATGAACGGGGGTGGGCGGGAGGGGGAGAGACACACGGGGCATGAGCGGGGGTGGGGCGGAGAGAGGAGACACACGGGGCATGAGCGGGGGGTGGGCGGGACGGTTGAGAGACACACGGGGCATGAGCGGGGGTGGAGGGGGAGAGACATACACGGGGCATGAGCGGGGGGTGGGCGGGAGGGGGAGAGACACACGGGGCATGAGCGGGGGGTGGGCGGGAGGGGGAGAGACACACGGGGCATGAGCGGGGGTGGGGAGAGTGAGAGAGACACACGGGACATGAGTGGGGGGTGGGGAGGAGGGAGATAGACACACGGGGCACGAGCAGGGGGTTGGGGGGAGGGAGAGAGACACACTGCGTTCGTGTGCAGGCGGCAGATCCCGCTCCTCGGCCATCCGCTGGCCACCATGTGCCGATGGCGTGAGCGGGGGGCTGGAGGAACAGGGGAGACACGGAGCATGAGTGGGGGTGGGGGAGACAAGAAGGACACACAGGGCATAAGTGGGGGTGGGAGGAACAGGAGATAGACACGGGCAGACTTACTGTGCAGGCGGCAGATCTTGCTCCTGCTGACAAAGCCTCTCATGCGAGGAACAAAGATGGCGGGCCTCTCTGAAGCCAGACGCACTGCACGTTTTCACCGCATCCAATGAGAGAGCACGTCAGATGTCTGCGGACATCACGCAAGCTGCTTGCCCAATCACCGTCCTGTCCACGGAGCGAACATGGAAGTGTGTCCGCGAAGCGAACACAGATATCACTAATTTTTTTCACTTACATTTTTGTCATTTTTTTAAAAAACTACTGGACAGATTTACACCAAATAAAGCAAAGCACGCTTTTAGGACCAAGTCGGCGCTCCTGCCGCACATTTGGTGTAAATCCGTCCAGCGGTTTGGACTGTAGGCGTGAGCAAAGTTTTTTCCCATTATGTCTATGGGAAAAAACAAAAGTTTTGGGACCCCCCCTATAACTTTTCTCCCCCATGGACAAATCCTTGCCGAACTTTGCAGAGAAATTCAGAGTGGGCCATATACTTTTTTTGCAAAGTTTGGTGAGGATTCGTCCAGGGGGAGCGAAGTTATAAGCCGCCCAAAAAGTGCTCTTCCTATGGAAAGACCAACTTAACCATAACTACATGGCCACTAGCGTGGCCATGTAATATATATATATATAATTTCCAGAGGCTTCCTTTCTAATGTTGCATGTGTGTGTCTGTCTGTTTTTAAAGAAACAACTAATAGAGTTTTTCACTTACTGGCCACTGTAATTCAGCTCTGTCAGTAGAGGTTGCTCTTTTATGATCATCAGAATGGGTTGGCCTGATAAAGTGCCATTCAATTTGTCCTGAGGCATTTGATCAGTTCTTTGGTTCTGCTTTTGTTGTTCTGTCTCCTACATTTTTGTGTGCTGGGGATATCTTCAGTGTTGTTTTGTCTGTTGCAGCATGCATCGTTTATACTATGCTGTAGTCCTTGCTATCTCACATGCCATTTTCAGTCATTTGTTTATTGTGCCTTTGTAAGGCACTTATACATCAAGGAATTGTGTTTTAAAGTGCCCACAGGGTGAAGGGGAGGGAGCAAATGAACAAAAGAAGACAATGGGCTGAATTAACCATGATGAGCAAAAGGCAGAGGTAGTCCTACTACTCCTTGTGAACATTCGGAACGTGCAACTGCAGAGAGAGACAAGGGTGAAGGGGAGGGTGTAAGTGCTGGAGGTTCCCCGAGGGGGAAGTGCCAGAGAGCCAGATGCGGGGCAACAGGTAAGTGCAAGGTAGTGAACACATGATAGGAGGGTGGTCACCTGATGGTGCAGTATGTGCAGGCCTATGAGATAACACAGGCCAGAGGGTGCCCAATGTCAAGTGCAGGGAAGGAGGGCGGAGGCTGAAGGTGATTGGACAGAAGGCCAGCATCCAGAGGGGTACATAAGGGCCCAGGCACAGGAAGGCGAGGGGGAAGGAGAAGACGAAAGTCTCAAGGAGATTGAGGAATTTGAGGAGATCTGTCTCAAGACAGAAAGGACGGGGGAGGCTGTTCCAGAGGAGGGAGCCAGGCGAGGAAATAGATCGGCCATCCGCTAAAAGCTTAGAGAAGCACTTGACAAGCAGAAAGTTGGAGCCTGAGGATCAGAAACATCTGGAGGGAGAGTATTTGGTGAGAGCAAGTTGTAGATGGTGTGGTCCCAGGCCCCAGACAGCTTTGCGGATGATGCAGAGGGGTTTAGATTTTATCCTTGCAGCAACCAGGAGCCAGTGGATTTTAGGCCTGGAGATATAGGGTCCCTCGGCTTGAGGCCCTACGTCTTGCAGCCCTATTCTGGATTAGCTGGAGGAGGTGAAGAGAGGAGGAGGGGAGATTAAGGAAGAGGCTGTTGCAATAGTCCAGTCTGGAGAGTACCAGAGCTCTAGAGACATTGAGCTTCTGGGGAAAGTAAGGAAAGGGAGGATACCTCTGAGGAGGTGGAGTTGGAAATGGGCCTTCTTGGCAAGATCCAGAGTGGGGGGAAGAAAGGAAAGCGAGGAGTCGAAGATGACTCCAAGGTTTCTGGATTCAGAGGAAGGAGAAGTGGGAGGGCCAATAGAGTGTGGCCAGAGTGCCAGATATACCCTTGCTTGTTATGTATCTAGCAAGCAATGTTTCAATCCTTCACCACTCATCTAATTCATTATTCTCCTTAGTATATCATCTAGCATGCTGGCCAGACTTTCCCCTTGTGACTTATATATGCATGCAGTGCCGGGCTCCACCGTAGCCATGCCATAGCAGTGTAATTTCATGCTCCAAATTTCTAGGCCTTTAATGTCTAACTGGTCTAATAAATCAGTCAGCAAATACCTTCTCAGTCTGGCATGATGCCATCTTCACAAGTGTTTGCTGACATCCATGCTCCTGGTCTGAACACACATTCTTTCAATGGGAACTGTCAAAAGCCTCACTAGTTTATTGCCCTTCTAACTGTAACAAACCAGACATGTGTGTGGAAGTTTAGCAATGCAGGTTTTTGTTTAGACTCTGCAAAGACGGACACAGGCTGCTTATAGAAGAAAAGCAGTACCTCGCCTTTTCAATATGAACAATTCATGAGGTGTTTTCAAAAACAGTACCTGTAGTTTAAAGGTTGCAATGAAATGCTTTGACTGGTCTACTTTTATAGTATGTTATCAGTTTAGCTTTGTGCTCGTAAATGTTATATTTCTTCACTTCTACACACCTACTTTTGCTAATTGTCAGCGTATTTCACGTGTTCATCAAGTAAAGTCATTTAATTTGGGTAAAACGGACATGTTTAATTGGACACGAATATGCCTTCAGTTTTCTGGCCTAAAATTGATTTGACACATATCATCCAAAAATTTGCTCATTGCAGGTTCATGTTGTAATAAAGAGACTGTGCACTCCCTTAACCCCTCTTACTCCAAAGCTATTCTTATAGGGGTTCATGGAACACTTGGTTGCCAACTAGAACTGATAGCCTGTGCCTCTGCAGCAGTGTGGATTAGGTGCGCCTGCTACTGTAGAGGTTCAGGAATTAAGGAGAATCGCTGTCACCTTCCCCCACTTCACCTTTGGACCAGTTTTCTATGGTCGAACGGTAAATGCGGTAAATACATTCAGTGAATTTCCACAGTCCGTGAGGGGAAATGAACAGGATATCAGCATGCATCAAATAGTGATGTGGTTGGAGAGGCTCGTAGGCTCGTATACCTAATGCTCACCGCCTGACTTTTACAAAAACAAAAAACAGGCAGAATCCATATGGACTCATTGTAATGATGGGTAAACCGCCGACATTACAGCTCAATTCGTAGCCGGAGAAGTTAAAAGGTCCAGGAACCTGCAAAGCGCCAGGATTCTTGGGCCTTTTTACCACCTAGCTGCCAAATAACCAAGATCTAGCAGAGCAGACCACGGACACGAACTCAGCTGCAGAGGTGGTCCTCTGGATTTCAAGCACATTGGAAGTGCTGCTTTTAGATGTGTTAGCAATAGGTTTGCTCACATAGGGGGTTAATGGGCTGCAATGATTCCATACTGTTGAACATCTCTTTGCCTTGATGGCATGGGACTGTTGTTCTGAGTTTCACAAATGCAACATCTTACCCCATTGTGCAGTGACGGGTATGTGCCTCGATACCGAACACAGTGATCCCAATAGGACCCTATTGGGGAACAGACACACCAAATGACAGCAATTCACCGGAATGAAGTCCACGCATTGAGGCCGACAAAGAATCTGTCGTACTATTCTTTATTTATTTTACACCTCAAAATATCATTTAAATAGAGCATCTTTACAAACAAGGGTCTGCTGACTGTAGTGCACACGATACATGGTTTGAACAGGACAGGTGGTTAGACCCGAAGGATGCTTATTAATGTTGATAGTACAGATCACACCAGAAGATTTTCCAAAACCAGTGTTGGTGGACCTCACCCAGGACTTGCCTTACAGACAGCCAAATTTTGAAACTGTGCAATGAAAAGGGGAGGACTTGTTGTATGATTACCTGACGATGCAACGATAAGGCAATTCTAGGCAGGTGCTGAGGGCGCCAGCACTGAGGGGCACCAGAGGGCAACACTCCTATAATCATCAAATTTGGCCCATTGTACCCACAGTTGGAGGACCTACATCCGTGGAGACCTGGAGCTTTGGGGCAGAAGTGGATCAATCAGGCAAAGGGGACATTGGGTGAAGTCCCCACCTGGCCTACACTGTAAAATGCGCCTACGGCTAGACCAGTCCACTTGATTCTACCCTAGCCTTACAAGCCATCTATCAGAATTAGCCTGTGAGTGACTCTTCTGATTTCTGAAAAGGAAGGCTCATCTTTGGCAGAAGTCAGCCACTAAAGGCGGCCCACAGCTTCTCTTCTCACTTTTCTGACTTGCCCTGGACATAGCTGCTATGTAGCCCTCTATCACTGTCATGGTGATCATCATGCTCCTTCTCCTCCTTTTTAGCCAATCGAGCTGTGCATGTTGGGACTTGTAGTTCATGGATCCAAATTGCTTTTCATGCAAATGTCAGGCCTGGATGAAGGTGTATTACATGATGCTGGTCTAGTGGGACATGTTGTTTGATGCGAACATCTGCAACTTGTGGTCACCATCCACAATACATATGTCAAGTGTAACAAAGCAGAACACACTTGGGAATCAAATATAGAGTCAATTTGAAAATGATTTGAACTCAAAAGCAATAGGGGTTTCCAGCAACTAGAGTAAACCTAAAGACTATGGTGGAGGCTCATGGCAGTTGAATGGTTAAGCAAAGGATCTGACATTTTTGGCTCTTTTTTCTGCTGTCACTTGTTTGTGAATCTGTGTAAACCAAAAGTGCATTGTTGGACACTGTGGCCGACGCATATAGCACTCACACCTGCTCACCCTTTGGAGGTAAGATGCACGCTTTCTCTGATTTCTACTGATTATGTTAATGTTTCATTAAATTACCACTATTCTGAATGGCTGATAGGAAACATTGTAGTGCTACAAAGGAAATCAAAATACTGCATTAACAGGCGCCTGTCGTTGCCCTAAATGGAGCCATTCCATATAATGTTCTGAATGTCAACATTTTAAAACTCTTATAACAGAGCTTGCCAGAGGGCACAGTGCGAGTGCATAGAGCAGGCGTCCACGACGCTTTGTCTCCCAGACTTTTTGCACGGTTTCCAGACAGTCTTCCACCTTAAAATGCTTACATGCTACTGTCAGGCATATTTTGTGATGTGTTACTACTGATTCCTCAGATGGTGCCAGATAACAAAGCTTTTGCTTTCAATATTTTCCAAAATGGCTTCCATTTTAGGACGCTTTTTTTACATCTATTTGAAGCAACTGACCTAGTGACCTGTAATCTAAAAGGATTCAATTCATATATTATAAACTGGAATACAAATTCAAATCGATGCCACCTGAAAAAAAAACTATGTAGCTCTGGCATTGTTTAATGAAAAGCCATCTCAGGACTGTCAGCAGTCAAGGCGTGCAGCGATTAGCAAACAGTAAGAGTGGCTTGCTCTGACACAGACACAACCTCTGTTGCTACCCGAGTAGGCTCTAGCTCATAGGGGGACATGCACCCTTTACAGTGCTCCCTTTCACCCAGCATATTGCACTGCTGTGATATCACAATGGCAGGTGCCAGCAGAACTACTGTGACATCAGAGTGGGGAGGAGCGCTTACTGAATGGACAGCCCAGCACAGCACAGTGGAAACTGACATCACACTGGGAGCTGCTCTTACTGCATGGAAAGCACACTATGAACATACTCCTGTCACATTACAATAGAGGCTGACTTAGTGCATTGACATAACGCTGGGAGCTGCCCTCACTACACCGTCTGACCTCCCGCTAGGAGTGGCCCAATTAGCAGTGCCATCAAACTAGGGGTTGATCTTATTGCAGTGAGTCCATGCTGTCAAATTCCAAGCCAAGCCTTCAGTTGCATCAAAGTGGGAGATGCACTTTACTGCAGGGACTCTGTTACCATAGCAACAGCACACCGGCAGACAAGGCCACTGAGCACGTGTGTACCACCTCAGAAAAGTGTCATTTTGCCTTGCACTCTTTGAAATGATACAACTGAGCATATTGTCTCTGACATAACAAGTAAGTGTAAAGATAATATGAAACAAACATGGCTTAGGCTATCATCTTCTTAGTATGTGGTAAACTAAACAGGCGTGTGGGAGCCCCTCTACTGAGAACGAGCATGGGTCAAATAACCTGTTCTATGGAATTTCTTCCACTCAGGGGGGTCTACAACCTCGTGTATGCTTGCATTCTATTGTCAGGCTTGTTTAGTTATGTGGTTCTACTGATTCCATCTGTGCGCCAGATGACAACGCTTCTTCTGGAAATGCTTTCCAAAATGGATTCCGAGTTAGGTCGTAAAATACCAATCTTTTTTCGGATGTAGCACCCTGGAAGTGGTCTATCTTTAAAGATGTTTGTTTCAGGGAGGCGGTGGGCAGAACCTTTTAGGGAAATGGGGAAAACTGAGCTCCAATCAGAGGCCTTTACGAATGCAACAGATGTATGGGCTACTATAAAGTCTTGTGATTGTTCAGATGGCATCAAGTTATTAGATACACAGTCCCCATTTTGCAAGCAACTGGCCAATGGGAAGGTCAGGGCCAATGCACGGCTGTATGGCACCTTGCAATGAGGTCACTTTTGCAGAACCTAGGGCCAATTAGGCACCCATTTGTTGCCTCTTGCTTGTGTCGCCCTAAGTGGCCACCTAACATTGCCTTACCGTAAAACAGGACATTGGGGAAGGTGCTACTCATGCTTCCATTGGCAGACATTTCCAGTGAAGCCGTAGATTTGAGACCTGGTGATGACATTCCAAGAGGTGGCGACATTACAAGAAAACCATTGAAAATGGAAAGGGGATGAATTTTGCGTCCATCTTCAGTGTGTGCTCTAGATATTGAGGAGGCACAGGGCCCTAGTTTAGCCGCTTGGTGTCCCGCAGCGACACCAGTGACGTGTGTTGAAGTAGTTTAACACAGATGTCCTTACATATGGGTTGGGCTCCAACACCCATGTCCCGAGCAAAGGCCCACCATTCACTGTGACAATTAGAGTTTGAGACAGAGATAGGAAAAAAACACACCTAACACACCATTGACAGCGACACTCGGTTTTCCAATGCAAATAGCGGACACAATCTTTCCTTTTATACAAACGTAGATAATACAAAATTAGAGTGTAATCTTGCAACCAAAGTATTAGAAATAATGTAAATCTCTTTTTGCCTGATTGTATGAAAAGCAACATTTCTTTTTCTTATTAGCAAAGTGCAGGTTACGCGCATGCGCTCTATGAGTATAGCAAACCGCATATAAATATATATATATTGCATTAGCAGCAACTGTAAGTGCACAGCATCAATTCTTGGAAGACAATAGATTTCCACTATAGATTCTCTATGCCTCGTACCACTATTGGCTTTATAGAAGCAACTAAACAAGCAAGTTAGTCTATGTTCCAGCGGAGGGAAGGAAGCGCAGTGAAGGCGGTACTATGTATCAGGCTTTTTTCCCTTTCGTTTTGTATAAAAGGATCCATTTTGTAAGATGTCAATAAAGCAGAGGGGCCTCCATTAAGGATTTCTTTTTAAAGAGAAATAATAAAAATGTGAGGCAGGAATTTTTGCCCTTTGCAAAACCTTTAGTACATGAGGAATGTGGCAGCAGACCTGACCCTCTTGTTGATAATGCACCTTTAGGGGGATATCAAACTTGTTACATGAGGTGCGTGTATCCAAAATATGCCTTTTCTTCTCCTTGCCACATTGGAGTCCATGTCAAGACCGGCTCACTTTCTTATTTTTGTCAGCCTTGCTCTTTGGAACCATTTAAGGGATATTTGATCATTGTAACAGCTTGGTCGAGGAATGTTAAGCAAACTATGACATAGTGGACATGCCACCTTCTATATTGCTTGTGCCCTTGCTGCCCGCAGAGTTCCATGTTTTAAAAGTCGTGAGTTTTTTATGAGCATTGGGATATTTATGTCTCCATTGTGTCTGTTCAATATATTTACCAATAATTACTTTGGTTCTACTTCTGCTTTTTGACTATTGAAGAAGCATTGTGTAATGCTACTCTTCAGGTTTCCACTTCCACTTGTTGTGAGCTTTAGTTAGAGGGGTACTCTTACATCTGTGCATGGCAGTGAGCTTGCCCTCTAACTCAGAGGACTGCACCCTGTGTCTCTCCAGATGTTCTGGACCAAACCTCCCATGACCCCAGACCATGATTGCTTGGGCTGTTGGGATCTATTGCTTGAAACATCTGGAGAACCAAAGGTTGCAGACCCCTGCTCTAGCTATATGATAACTAAACAAGGCTGAAAAGCTATGTGGGAAGTTGCTGTGACTGCTATGCTGTAACTTGCTTAACACCTGGAACCAGGCTTTGTACATGGATGCTGTGGCAAAGTAACATGTCGGGCTAAAAAAGCCAGCGGAAATCACCCCCAACTGCTCCCTGCCAACATACATGAGAGCTGACAAATGTGTGGATTACAGTGAGCTTATTTTGTAGCTACATGATTCCGAACAAAAGTGAAAAGCTACATAGAAGGTTTCTGTGGCTACTGTATCTCGGCTTCCTCGAGACATGGGAGCACGCTTTTTAAACAGATGTCATGTCACACAACCAAGAAACCAAGAAATGCAGCTTTTGGATGAATAAACTAAAGATGAAGCACACTTTTCATGTACTTTGATCTTGGACAAAGAAAAGAAAACTGGCAACAAAGCTGTGCACACATGAGGTTTTGCAAAGTCTTCTTGGCAGACCCAAGCCTGGGGCTTAATCTGCTTGCAGCGTAATTTATCCTATTAACCATCTGCACACCTGGTGGGCAAAACAACATGACTGGTACAAAAGGCCAGTGAAGAGTCATCCTCCCCCAAATCGACATGGGATCCCATTTTCTTTCTTTTTTGTATGCAAAAATAGTGAAGGAAAGTCACAGTTTTGCAGACTCTTATCAGGGTCATGGTGGCCCTTCGATAGACCATTCTTTTTTGGTGATGGGAGGGAGAAGACAGAGGGAGAAGAGCTTTTGAACAGGATGTTTCTTGTGTGGCTTTATAAGTAGCAGGGCTGTGTCAGTAGCATGGGAGGCAGCTGGGGGACTCTGGTACCTGCAACTTACCATTTGTTGCTCTTTATTCCGTGAGAGGGTTCTGACAGTCTTCGGATTAAATAGAAGTGAAGTTGCATTAAACATACGGCTGACAATAGAAACAGAAGAATCAGACGTGTTAACAAATAGAAGAAAGACCCCATACAACTGTTGGGGTGACCAGGTGTCGCTGTTTCCAAGCAGGGGTTGTCTACTCCACCAAGCTCAGGTTCCCAAGTAGATGAAATTGGAAACACTTAGCAGCTTCAGGTGCCGTTTGGTTCTCTGACATTCACAGTGGTTAGAAAGTCTTTAAAGGGGTTTCCCACTTTGAAACCTGCACTTTTTGGTTAATGTATTCTTTGCTTAATCCAAACCCATGAAACCTCCCATTAGTGGTCACTTGGGCTTGGGGATCCTGCCACCTGGCTGATAGTGGGCTTTTTAGTTGGGCGTGATTCCAGTTCGACTTTCATAGCCTTTTTAAACTGGATCTTATCCGGAAGCATTGTCAATGGGAGTCATTATGGCAGGCACATGGCTAACGCGTGTCCTTTGCTTTTGCTACAGTCTTTGGTTCACTTGGATGTAGGAACTGGGGATTGGTGGCCCTTTTTGCTTTCAGGAAGTGCAAGTACTTCCTGATTCTTAAATTGATGCTTTGTTAATGGGATTCACTGGGATAAGGTTTAAGCTATGCTTTGGGCCAGATATATCATTGGTTCACTTGGAGGTATGGAGGGGATTGGTGACACTTTTGCCCTCAGGAAACACAAGGTCTCCTCTTCGATGCCTATATGGAAGCATTGTCAACCGAAGGCATTATACAAGCAAGCAGGCTTGTCTATGCTTTTGCCTGAGACTATTATTGTTTGCCGTCGATGTACGGACAGGCGATCAGTGGCCATTTTGCTTTTAGGAAGTACAAGGTCATTTTCCATGCTGAACTTTATAGGGCATTCAGGGCTTAACTCCACTTCTTGGAAAACTTTGCTGAGAACACACAAAAGGGGTTACGATTAACTGCCTTGATCTTCAGGAAATTGAACATATATTTTGGCTGAAATGTTGCCATTGTGTTTGTGTGTGTGTGGACTAAAACCGTAGAAAATATCTCTGGCTCTTAATACAACAAAGTGGACTCTTACACATGCCCTGCAAAAATAACTAGTTACACCAGACGGAGAAGACCTAGCGAAACCCAATGCGCTCCAGGGTAGCTTGCCGCGAGGCATTTCGAGCCAACGCATTTTAAAGCCATGTGACGACATTTTGGGTGGCATAAGAACTTAGCAAAAGGTGAACTCAAAATATGGGCTGTGACCTTAGGGACAGAAGTGCACAGTGGCAGGAAAGGGTGGCCGAGCATTATATAGCACCATTTGTAATTGCTCTAAGAATTAGACAGTCAGGCAGCGTGGCGCGTACAAGGCAGCAAGGGATAGGGAAAGGTCTTGGAACTGCAGTAGTTCCACAGAGTGTTACGGAAAAAAATACTCACTCTCCACATTGTTTATTTTCATGGACATGCTACTCTCATCTAAAAGCAAGAGAATGTGTAATTAGTTGTGCTTCAGGACATTGGCGAAGCACCCTATATACGTGGGCCTATTCTTTCTTTGAGATCTTTAACACAGGGACAAATCAGAAAAGTGCTCAACATTTTGTATGTGAAAAACACTTCTGCCCATTCTTTCAGGTGCTACAGCTCCAGATTAGATTTCTTCCCCTTTCTGCATTTTACAGTGCCCTATGGTTCTATGAAAGATCTGGCCCCAGAGCCAAGAGCCTTCGGTTGTTCCAGCAGAGGCACTTCCTGTTTTGCTTTAGCGGCCTTGTCAACTGACCTGCAACTCGTGCAACTGCGCAAGCGTGACTGTGTCACCATTGTTTCTATTTGCTGCAGGCCTGAAAGATACCTACCAGAATTAAGTGAAGCACACACCTAACCCCCCACCAGTCCCCAAAATTGTACATCTGCCAGAAAATGTTTCTTTGCAGGAATCTCTGCAGTAAAGGACATTGCCAGCCAACATCACTGTTCATCGTTAGGTTCCTTTTCACCAGAGTCCATTTTAGCAGCCACTCAGACATTCATTGACTGATCTCTCCATAAACCCATGTTCATCAATTAAACTGAACCTGCCCCCAGATGTACCCTCTCTCTAGACGCTTTTGAGCCACTAGTTACTTAAGGAGCAAAGGCTTTAGAGCACCAGTAATGATTGGATAAGAATACAATTTAATAGATTATTCCCCAGAATTACCTCTTAAAAAGGATGGTCTTTATTTTCTTCAACCAAAGATTTTGCAATTTTCTATGTATGTTTCTGCTTCCTCCCTTAACCCGATCGATTGTGCTCTCTGCATTTGGCAGGGGATGTCAACATCTTGCAGTTTCAAAACCAGAAAGCTCTTGCTCTAATTTTCAGAGGTATGTAAATTATACCCACTGTTATGATATCTTTGCTCTTGGTGAGCAACATACTGATATACTTTTTAGCCCCGTAGTACATAGAAGTTATGAAATTACAATTAAGGAAGGAAGAAGTGAGTAAGATAAATGGATTGACAAACCAAATGCTTCACTTTGTCGGATGCGGAGGCAGTGCGTTTTGGCAGCCTCCCATTACTGTTCGCTTCAGGTATTTGGCCCTTCTAGAAACCCTAGAAGGCAGCCCTGGTTGGCTTTCCAGTTTCTATTCCTCACCCAGGACAATAAAGAGCCTACCAATCCCAACGCCGAAAGCAATTTGAGTTACAGTGCCCCTCCTCTGGAAAAAAAATCCCTCTGCAACCTTTGGCCAAGAAGTAAGTGCCGGGTTCTGAGTGTTCTTTGTCCTGCACGGCGGGCGTCTGGGAGTCTATTCAGGCTTGGCTTCTTCCTGGATCTGAGGAAGGTCCCGGTCCTTTCGGACTGGCAGAGGATTCACAGTGTTGGTGTAGTCAATGGCTTTCGGTTCGTTGGTGTGGTACGAGCCCTTGTAGCGGTGGAAATACAGATACAGCAGAACTGCAACCCCGATCAACAGAAGCAGGAGAAAGATCACAACAACTGATCGGGAAGGAGAGAGAGAGAGAGAGAGAGAGAGAGACACACACACAGATTAAAGGATTCATTTCACAAGGCATGTATACTGCAGTGAGAATCTCTGAAATTGAGATTGTAAATAACGTAAATATGCTTCTATTGCACGTCACCATCCTTTGAAACTGGGGGAACTGAGTTATTATTATTATTATTATTATTATTATTAACAGCAAGATCAATGTGCCCAGTGTGAGGAATTCAGCCATTGGGCAGATCTTAGACGTTGTCATGTTTGTGTTTGCACCAGAGATGCGTGAGATACAGGTTTACTGTATATTCCTGGACTTATGTAAGAGTGTTTGTGAGCCGGCACTCGATTTAAAGGCAGGGAGAGGAGCTCATGTGACCTCTTCAGGTCCTCTTATTCGAAAAAACCTATGACTATAATCCTAACTTTAGTGTTGTTGCTTAGGGATAGAACTCTTCTGTCTTTGTGATTGCATGCACCAGATGACCTGGCTAGCCTCTTGTGAAGCGTGAGATGTACACATGGTAGATAACCAATACTTTCTATACACCACCCGTGTGAGCTGCCACTGTTCACATTAAGATCAAAGCCATCAATGTTGCTGTGCAAAGTGGCCTATATATCGGTGAGGAGCAGCTTTATATCTGGGTCCTTAGGGATGATTAGTATTCTGCATCCCAGAACATCAGATGGCTTAGAAGCTGAACCTTACTTAATTGGCCTGTCTTTCCAACACACTTAATTTCGCCATTTTTCCTTCAGCACTCTTTCCACCTTCAAGGCTTCAAAACTTCCTGGCATTGCTTTGCCCCCCACTGTCTGCCTTCACCCTCGCCCTCTGCCACAGCCCACCATCCCATCTCTGCCTCCGCCATTTACCAGACCTCATGTTGCCACCTTTGTCTTCTCACAGACCCTGCTCGAGTGCCAGTCATGGAAACATCCTGTTAGTGGGGGGCATTACCATCTGTTAATGGCACCATGGCTCGCTTTATCGCTTCCGCTTTACTCAGCCTGTAACTTGGAGCCAGTCCATTATAAGGCAGTAATGCCACCCACCTTGGGGGTTATTTTGTATGTGAATCTAACTCCAAGGAAGAGGTCTGCCCCATATATCACGACACCCATCCACCTGTACCTTAACCTCTAATTTAGTCGTCTCTGTTTGAAAAGTTTTTTTGAAAATATTTTGAGTTTAAATGCATTGGGCCTCATTACGAGGTGGGCGGTAAGGGGTTAACGGTGCCAGTAAAGGCGCCGGAGCCGTTAACCCCGTACCGCCCTATTACGAGGTCCCCTTGCGGGACCCGCTCTGGACGTCTGGTTTTACCAGACGTCCTTAGCGGGTCCCGCGAGGGGACCAGGGAGCTAACAATGGGCCCGTTGTTAGCATGCTCCTCATTCCCATTGAGCCCTATGGGTGCTCAAATGGGAATGGGGATGGTCTGGGTCCAGGTTTCCTGAATGGGGAAATACCGGGCCCTCCAAAGTCGGAATGGCCCGGTATTTCCCCATTCAAGAAACCCGGACCCGGGTTTGGAGGCAGCCATGCCCTTATTAAGTCATGAGGCCCATTGTGTATTTGTTTTCTTTTTATGTTAACTGAAGAGTTCACCAGCCCAACTCACTTTAAGCTGCTCAGGTAACACTATCCGGAAGCCTCAGATGCAGAAAGGTGTACGTCCTTATAAGGCGGACCTCACTTATGTGGGATAGGGTGATGGGTATGCTCCACGATCACAAACATACTAGACCACATCAGCTCCTTAATTCAGTGATTGCAATAACACTCTTTTGGATCAGGTGAACAAGCTGAGAATGTGGTCGCCAGATCATTAGTCCTTATGATAAAAACGAAGATATAAAATTGTGCCATGTATAAAGACTGTAACATGCATTCTAATAGCAATAGTCACCATTCTCTGAAGGTGCCTCAGTAGCATTCCAGCACACTATAGACCCTGCACAGTAGAGCATCATCAAGAGACATTGGGCCTCATTCCGAGTATGCCTGTATCCTGGTGGCAGAGCCGCCAGGATACAGGCATCTGGTACTTACCTTTACTGGCACCCGGTCTGGCAGCTTTGCCACCAATTGCAAGTGCCGGTGTTTCAGTGTAAATCCCCATTCATAGAGTCCCATAGCGTCATTACTGCCACTGGCAATGCCGGAGGCGGTAACAAGGGCTTTTTTTGGCCAGTAGGGCACCTGGTTTACCTCCAGCATTTAGCTTGAGGTAAGCCAGGTGCCCCACTGGCAAACCCGCAATCGGGTGATGGGGTAAAGTGCCAGTATCCATGGATTCCAGCACTTTTTTAGCAGACGGCACGACTCAGAATGAGGCCCATTGTATGGTAACATAACAAAACAGTGGACTATTTAGAGTAGCATGGGTAGTTGAATGTCTTCATAAGGCATTTCGGGGCCACAGGTGTACATAAGGCATCCTAGGGAATCTTAAATATTCATAGTGCAACAGAATTAGTTGTAGGTCACCAATCACCATAGAGCATCATACAGTAGCATAAGACATCATAGAGTCGGGCGATGCCTTGACCGTGCAGTGGTTCTGAATGGCTGGTGGGGCTTTAGCAGCTTCCGTCACACTACAGGGAAGGCCACAACAGGAAACGGATCTTGCTTACTGGCTGATAGGCCTCTTAATTTGGCAATAATTACCTGCGATGATGATTGCCAGGCTGTCGTCGTGGATGTAAGGGAAATCTGTGATATAAAGAACATCATGTAAGAATGTATCCAATGTGCTATGTCTTGCATTTCCGAGCTTTGTCTAGACATCTACTGAGGACAGTGACACTGGCCAGATTTTCCAAAATGAGAGTCACGGTCATGCAAACCCAGAGATGATTGAATACCCAAGAGGAGCTATAAACGCTAATGTTGATGTTTCATGAGGCTGCTCAGTAGGAAAGCTAAGCTTGGTGATACCAGATGTCAGGCGATTCATATATCTTTACTACGTCGAGGCACGATTTCGGCTCTATTGGTTTCCAGCCATGACATGACCATATAATGCATTTAGAATTGCTGTTTTTTGTGTACTTTTTTATTTCAATTTCCCATCATTTGCTTTGTATTTGTCTTGCAATTCCTTTGTGTATATCTTCTATCTAAATATCTTATCTAGAAGGATTTCCTGTCTTTTCCCCGGTGCTGTTTGACTAGGTGCATGTTTCCAAACCGGTACCCTTTATTTTTTTAAGGAAGAAACCATATACCCCAATATTCTGCCCCTTTTTTACTTTACTTACCCCCTTTTCTATTATTTTGTCTGTGTGTGTTTTCAGGTGCTTTGTTGGGTCCTGCATTGATCTTGCAATGTGATACCTTTGAACGGGGTAGAGGCACACAAAAACTGCCCCTTTGGGATGTTATTCCACAAAAAGAACTAACCCGGCATTGTTGCAATTATACGCGTCTGAATGGCTTCTTCCCAAGTCTTATCAGGTACGACGCGGCCAACACTTCAGAGTGTAGGCATAGGCCATTACACCTTGCTGAATGAATAAATCAGAGGCCAACAAGAATATTTAGATATTAATGGCAGATAAGGACTACCAAGCCCAGCTAGCTTGCTTGTCCCTATGCATTTTATAAACTAGATGTTTTGGACTATAACTCCCATTGCCCCCCACCCCCTACTATGCTGGTACGGACTAATGGGAGTTGGAGTCCAAATGATCTGGAGGATGACACGTTTAGCACCCACTAGAAGCTCTGTTTTTGATCTTCTACTATGATGATGTCCCTGTGGCCGACTGGCAGTATTGGATTTGTTACTGATTTCATCTAATTCATTCTGCTGGAGGCTGTTGTACACATTCAGTGCTCTTTTGGGGAAGAAAATCTTTCTTATGTTTCCTGTGCCCTTCTCCAGGAGTGACCCCTCAGGCATAGAGGTGCTCTTCTGGCTCTCTTGGCTCCTCTGATACAGGGGAGTAATTGCTGGATTGGTCACGGATAAGTCAGCATTTTGGCTCGTTCAATGATGTTGTAAGCTATTGATCCACGCACTTCCAGGAGGGATGGATTCGGATCTTCTCGGATCCTTGAATTTTAGAGACAATTCTGGAATTCCAAATAGCATTTGTTAGCCTCCTTTTCTTTCTTTCCATTGCTTTCCTCTAGTGTTTTCACTGAAGGGACGAAATCTCAAATCCCGGGGGATTTACAGAATCTTAGAAAAAAGGGTGATAGGAAAGATTTGGAGACACACAGAGAGCTTTCTCAGCAACATTTTGCATGTGCAAAATAAGGACAAGTGGTTCTGGACTAGTGATCAATTGCAGAGTACACAATGGCCCTCATTATGGTTTTCACGGTCCAGAAAAAATGCCAGTAATTCCGGCACTGTCATTATTTCCGGACTGGCGAACCACAAGTTTGCCGGTGGGGACCACGGATCTCCTGGTAGGCCTGACCTGCCGGTACAACAGGTCCCTACCAGCAAAGAAATGCCTGAATCAGCGGCAACGGTAATACTGATGCCGCTTATTCAGGTAATCCCATCTCATGGACTCCTATGGGACTCCATGGGAATGGGAACTTACCGGCTGTCCGGCATCCGTAATATCCTGGTAATAACGGATCATCCGGTTGCAGAGATGGTAAGGGCAGTTTGCCAGTATCCTGCCGGTAATACCAGCGGGATACCAGCAAACTCTTAATGAGGTCCAATGTGTTTGTAATTTACTGACATTTCAAGAAAGAAAATATTCCTCTCTAGTGGGTCATTTTGAGAACTGTGCACTGGATAGTAGGATACAGTCTAAAAAATACTACCCTACAGATCCTGTCTTCAAGCCACATGGACGCTTCTGCTTTTCACATATCTGGATTTTATATTTCAGTTTACTTACTTCCTTTTGTTGTCTCATCTGCCCTTTGTTGTTCTGCAAAACTCCTCTGACCAGTCCCTTTTTGAAATTTCTTTTTTCTTACAAAAAACTATCTACTCCTTAGTTTACTTTGAAGATATCCTGATAATGGCACAGAGTTGGTAGGTAGTTCATGATCATATTCATGTTACTGACACCCTTCTGCATAGTTTGGGGGCCGTAGCGAATAGGGAGAAGTCATCTGTGGTTCCAGCACAGAGGTCAGATGTTTTTTCTTTTCAAATAAACATTTTATTAGGGTTTAAATAGAAAGAACACTGACCAAAGCATCCTATTTCGTTGTCACACACTTGAACAGATACATCTCTCAGAGTTACACATAAAGTCAGACTCAACGTCTGTCAGATAATAGTTATGTTCATTTGGAACTCTCGGGGCCAATCTCCAAATGCCTCAGGGCCCAGTATTGCAAAGTCGGCCCCTATTGGAGCCAGCACCTTAGGGGGGGTCTTCTGGTTAGGCATGGAAACTTTTCCACGTATTCCATAAATGGGACCCAGGTGTTCAAGAAGTAGTTCAGATTCCCAGTCCGAATAGCAGTCACTTTTTCAGCCACAACTATTTCCCAACACTTCAACCACCATAGGGGGATCGAGGGGCCATCTGGGTGCTCGATCCCCCCTCTTATAAATCCCAAACACTTGTCCCTTCATTTGGTCAAGGTCAAACATTCAGAAGGTAAGACAAGAATGAAAAGGGCCTTGAGAACTCTGGCATTTTTTGTTAAAGGGATGGCCACTCAACTACCTGAGGAGCCTAAGAAGAGGCTGGGGAAGATGATTGACCCAGGAGGAAGAGGCGAGTACTCCTGCAGCCCACCTAAGCCAAAAGGATCGAAGAACTGACCTGCTTGATGAGCCTGGGAAGAGTCTGAGAAAACTGACTAACCCAGCGGGAAGAAGAGAGTAGCCCTACAGCCAGAAAGGTGAAAGAGCTGACACGCCTGAGGAGCTTGGGAAGAGGCCAAGGCAAAACCTTGCTAAGATCCTGGTAGAGAGAGACCAGGACAGAAGCAGGTCCCATGAGAAGAAGAGGGGGAAAAAGCAAATATCCCCTGAAAAAGAGAGGGGCAATAATGCAGGTCCCCTGTGGACGTGACAAGCAAAAGAAGAAAGAGAGAAATAAAGTAAAGATAGACTCCTGAAGGAAAGAGGAGTCACACCAAGGAAGAAAGGGATGAACCACTTGAATGATGGAAATAGCGAACCAGAGTCCATGACCCAGCTGATCCTTGCCTAGGGGTCCTATAGCTCGACGACAACTACAGGTCGAAGTTTGATTGTCTCGGATGAGTTCCCCTACTGTTTGTCCATCTGAGGAAACCATAAGAGAAAACCTCTTTTAAATTGTTGGACTTTTGTTATTTAGAGAAGGATTTAAAGTTAGGTATTCTACCCTCAATACTTTTCATCCAAGCGAAGAGCTTTACATTTATATTTTTCATTGCACTATATAATCAAGCTATTCCGACGATTGATTCAGTAAACCTTTATTTTAAGCTAAAGGATTAGTTGTGACAGACGAGGCTTCTTTAGGGGTTTTAGTAATTTGGATCACCTTTTTACTTCATAGGTGAAGTACACGTTCAGTTTTGCATTATTCGCTCAGGGGTGGACTTCTAAAGCATTTATGTTTGAACATTTTGCTTTATTCTTTAAACCCTGTCTTGGTTATATGTGCTTAATAAAGTAATTTCTGTAAAAAGACCCAAAGTCTGAGACCCTTCTGTTTGCCATGTCATCACACTCGCCACACACAATTATTTTCTTAGCCCCTCTTTACAACTGTGCATACCAGCACCTGAATATACTTAAGGATTTGCTACAGTTATGCAAACAAGGTTCGTCTTTCTAGGGTGGGTGGCAAGAAGAGAATTGACCTGGGGGATTCATTTGATGGAGGCTTGGAATGGTAGAGCTATTTTTTGTTTCCCCATAGATCTATTATTAGAGGCAGACGCCAATCTGATAAGATGAGGTGCAAGGTGTGGTCTATCCTCAACTGGAAGGAAGGAGCCCAGATGGGAGCCTGCAGCATATATCAAGTCTTAGGTGATTCTCGCAGGATTCCTCACAGTCCATTGGAAGATCAGCTAGCTTGCTATTTGGCCAATGTGTGCTTACACTGTCTTGTCCGCCTTTAGATGTACAACATCTTGGCGGAACAGTTTAGAAACAAGTTAGGGATATTCAAGGTCACACATGTTGTCTCTTATGGCCAATAGCCTTTGGGAATTCTGTGTCCAGCATCACATAAAGGTTGAGACAGCATTCCATTGGCAACACATAATCTGATAGCAGACAGGAGCTCTCGGCATCTAACCAATGTCAGCAGCTGGCACCTTTGTCCTTGCGTGTTCCACCTTATTTCACAGTGGTGTGGTCCTTTTCAGATAGATCTGTTTGCCTTTTGTCTGGACCACCAACGTCCTAGATTCTCCAGCTGGTGCCAGAGCCGGATTGAACAGGAATGGATAGTACTCCTTTGCTAAAGGGGCAACACACACATTTCACATTAATCCACAAACCCTTGCTGTGCTTCCAGAGGCAGCAGGCATTTATAGTTTTCATCATTCTAATTTCACCATCTCAGGCAGGATATCCACTACCTTGAGATCTGATGGTCAATTGTGAAGTGGTTTCCCCGGGGGAGCCAAAATAACGAAGGGATCCCCAGGAAGAGTTCCATCTTCTGCTGCGATTAATGGCGTGGTTGAATTCAGGGATTTCGAGACTCCCAGGGTTTATTCCGGATTCCTCAGCCTCAAGTTCGCTCACGTCCTATTGTGCTGCCTTGATTAACACATGTGATCTGAGGTGCTTCAGTCACCTTATTGGAGATGTAGTGCAGGTGGTGAACTTCTGCAGATTGATCAGTTACTTTGTCGTATCGCATGATTGCTGTCTATTAGCGAGCTATTCCATTGAGGCATACTATAGAAGAAAGCTTCTAGTTTGTACACCTCTCATTAGGATGCCACCTTATCCAATGTATACCCATTTTTGGGTTCTGCATTTGGTAATTTCTCTCTTCGATCCAATAAGGAGCTCCCTCTTCTATCTCTGTCCGCTACGCTTATGATGCTGATGGGTTTATGATTTTATTTAGTTGAGTACTTGATTTAACGGGGCACATACCACAAGTGTTTCCAAGTATATTTCTAAACATGTCCTGCATTTGGTGATTTCCCTGAACTAAATCTGGTAAATGCCTGAGGCAATTGGGCCTCATTATAAGTTTGGCAGCGCAGTAAACGTTTGGTGATAATTCCGATGCTGCCACTTTTTGGCCACTAAGGAAATTCCACCCATTTTAGTGCTCTGCCCATTCCTGAGATTGAAGGCAATTTGGAGGATTTACCTCTCGTATTTAGCTGGAGGTAAATCCTCTTCAATTTACCTCCAAAAATCATCAGCGTTTACTGTGACGAAATTACAGTTTGCGGTTCACTTGCCAAAAACCCATAGAATACTATGGAGTGTAGAATTGGGGATTAAGACCACTTCAACACAACTCAGAACTCTAGCGGTAAATCTGCTGGACCAGGAGGCGGTAACAGTAATTAAGTTTGTCGATAATTGCCCAGAAAAACATTGGAATCATAATGAGGTTGAGCATCAATCTCGCAGTTAGGGTTTAAGTATGTTCTCTTCACAGCTATTCATTTCATCCTGCACCCACTCTTCCAGTATTATCGCCTCTACTGGGGAGCTGGCCTAGCTGGATTGTGTTCAGGGTGTCACAGGTTTTACTATAACCCTATTGGGCAGCCGTCATCCACCGTACTCGCTCAATTTTGAAAGAGTAGACTAGGCAGCCTCCTTGCCGTGCTGCAAACATTAGGATTCTCCCCAGTTATGAAGACAGAAAGGGATGCTTTTCACAATGGCACGTAGGCAAGTATTATCCCACCCCTAAACTATGTAAACTAGCCCCTCTCTTTGGTTGCTCTTGTTTCAGCTTCAAGGGAGTTCCTCCAACTGGTTTCCGTATTTGTGCTGCATGCTCCAGTCGCGCTCTTTGTGAGTCATTGTTTCTGGGGGATTGGGGTGCATCTCCCTTTCTTGCCTGGCGTTCTGGCTGCACAGGGTTTAGTTTAGAAGCTGTGACTGGATGACTTACTATGGACTTTGGGACGCTTAAATGAGGCACATGGATCTGCTATTGGTGGGACAAGGATCACATGGGTGTGGGGAATCTTGGGAGGTGTGGTCTTTTGTTCTATTTTTCGTACTGCTTTGATTTCAATACATTTTTATTTGCAGTTTTTAAAGATAACAACTTCAACAGTAACATTTAAGAAAATAATTGTGTGCATAATATTCGTCTCCATGTGATAAAAACTTAACTTTAATTGTCACAACTAGGAAGAATTGGAATTGGCCAGCAGTGATATTCATGGTGCTGCAGTAAAAAATATGTATTACACCGGTGACATTTCTACCTCTGGGGTAAATGAACTCTTATGGCATTTTGGCATTTGCCTCCAATGGTAATGTCATACCCCTGACAATAATTTCCAAAAAACAAAGTGTCTCCACTTTATTAGGAAAGGCGCTTCTCAGTTAGCCCCAATCTAGGTTGCTGTGTCTAAGTTCAATGCTCGTGGTATCAAAAATACTAATTCAATGGGTTTAGGCAGACAATGTTTAATGCACATTTCTGTAATGTTAAATAATAAAAATCTTCTTAATAGGTAACACATAGAGCATCCATCCAAAAATGCCCGTAATACTCAGGTGTCAGTGCCAATGCATTTCGGTAAAAAAACCTTCATCAGGGCAGTATAACAGCACAACCTGAAATTTCATTTCTTATTTGAGTCACCAAAATCACAACGTACATTCAAATACATGTATAATATATGAAAACACATACCCATTTGTGAGACACAGCCGTTTGGGAAATTGTAGAAGAAAAAAAGCAATTCAATTAGTGTTCTGTAGTATTAACTATTATGTGAGTATTTTTACGAGCTAGCAAGCTCTGCATACCTTAATTCAATCAAAGAACGCCTGGATAGCCACGTCATGTACGAGCACAGTAAAAATCTGTAATAAATCGTAGTTATAGATTAAAAGGGAATCTCCTACACCAAGTGTAACTAGCATTCCAATTTAAAGTTATTTGGGAGTATCTGAGCTTACCCGGCGACTTGTAGAACGTTATAACCGCGAGTGCAGCGTTCAGCGCGCTCGCGGTGGGACTCGTTGTGTATTTAAGGGTAACCATGGAGACGGTACGAGGCGTCGTGGTCACGGGGGAGCACGTACGCCTCGCGCCCCTCCCCCCGGCGTTAGCCATGGGGGCGGGGATGTCTCCATGGTAACATGCCATGGAACTGTTACTACGAAAACCAATACTGCACTAGTTTAACATTAGGTGTTCTTACTTTAGAATAAATGTCGACGTTAAGAGATACAAATTACATTACATGATAATGCATACACGGCTTGCATGGTAGTGTCCCTTTTTACAAATCTGGCGGATAGGTAACTGAAGTCGTGGTTGGAATTCGAACGCCTAGCACACATTATTTTCAAAAGCCCCGATTCTCATTTCTAGTCATCTGGAAAATACTGGTAATAAAAGTACTGGTAACAAAAAGGTAATACAATTTATCCATACACACAGTGCTTAGAGTACAAAGCCCCTGGCACAAGAGGAATTTAGGGGTTAAGTTTGTTCAATTAGTCCCAATTATTTACAAGAAGCACATATAGTTAATTTCTTCATTGAGCCCCCTCGGAGTGAGGGAGCTCAGCCGGTCAATCCAAAAGGTCTCTCTCTGATCCATTTTTCTTTGGAAATTCTCATGAGGGGGCTCAATGAAGAAATTAACTATATGTGCTTCTTGTAAATAATTGGGACTAATTGAACAAACTTAACCCCTAAATTCCTCTTGTGCCAGGGGCTTTGTACTCTAAGCACTGTGTGTATGGATAAATTGTATTACCTTTTTGTTACCAGTACTTTTATTACCAGTATTTTCCAGATGACTAGAAATGAGAATCGGGGCTTTTGAAAATAATGTGTGCTAGGCGTTCGAATTCCAACCACGACTTCAGTTACCTATCCACCAGATTTGTAAAAAGGGACACTACCATGCAAGCCGTGTATGCATTATCATGTAATGTAATTTGTATCTCTTAACGTCGACATTTATTCTAAAGTAAGAACACCTAATGTTAAACTAGTGCAGTATTGGTTTTCGTAGTAACAGTTCCATGGCATGTTACCATGGAGACATCCCCGCCCCCATGGCTAACGCCGGGGGGTGGGGCGCGAGGCGTACGTGCTCCCCCGTGACCACGACGCCTCGTACCGTCTCCATGGTTACCCTTAAATACACAACGAGTCCCACCGCGAGCGCGCTGAATGCTGCACTCGCGGTTATAACGTTCTACAAGTCGCCGGGTAAGCTCAGATACTCCCAAATAACTTTAAATTGGAATGCTAGTTACACTTGGTGTAGGAGATTCCCTTTTAATCTATAACTACGATTTATTACAGATTTTTACTGTGCTCGTACATGACGTGGCTATCCAGGCGTTCTTTGATTGAATTAAGGTATGCAGAGCTTGCTAGCTCGCAAAAATACTCACGTAATAGTTAATACTACAGAACACTAATTGAATTGCTTTTTTTCTTCTACAATTTCCCAAACGGCTGTGTCTCACAAATGGGTATGTGTTTTCATATATTATACATGTATTTGAATGTACGTTGTGATTTTGGTGACTCAAATAAGAAATGAAATTTCAGGTTGTGCTGTAATACTGCCCTGATGAAGGTTTTTTTACCGAAATGCATTGGCACTGACACCTGAGTATTACGGGCATTTTTGGATGGATGCTCTATGTGTTACCTATTAAGAAGATTTTTATTATTTAACATTACAGAAATGTGCATTAAACATTGTCTGCCTAAACCCATTGAATTAGTATTTTTGATACCACGAGCATTGAACTTAGACACAGCAACCTAGATTGGGGCTAACTGAGAAGCGCCTTTCCTAATAAAGTGGAGACACTTTGTTTTTTGGAAATTATTGGTTTGAATAGATCCCAGTGCTAAGGGGTCTCTTATGGACTGGCAGCTTCAGGCAAAAATATTCCAAATACCTACTTTTTTGAATGACAGAACCCTTCTCGCTACTTTCCAAATTACCAAGTGGTGCCCTCCTCGCTCTCTTCATTTGTTTATACCCCTGACAATGACACACAATACCAATTTTGCCAAAGTAACTACCCGGCAGAGCTAGAATCTCCATGGCAGTATTTTACCTCCAGCGGAACCTTCCCCGGGAGTTTGACAATAGGTTCCTTCACATAATGGACCCATCTATTCCTCCCCATCCCACCCAGTCCAGCAGGATCTCATGTGGCCCACCCACTAGTGGGGCTTTAGTTCACGCAGAACCCTTTAGAAGTCTAAACACTTATCTGAAGAGTGGGATAGTTTGGACATAAAGAGTAAACATGCGGGCCAATGGATAGGAAGGCGGGTGGACCAGAAGGGCATGGTTTTCTTTCTCTGCCTGCTGTGCTCTGTGGGAATCAGAATTAATCGGGAACACATCAGAGAACACAATAAAGCAGGGGCATAATTCACCCAGCGCAATTACAACATTAATGACGTCATCTCATTCCACCCCTCGCTGCTGTCATATATTCAAAATTCAGCTTTTTTTTTTTTACTCTGCACTTTGCAGGGTCTTTAAATGCTCTGAAGTTGCTGAAATCGAACATGTTGGCGCTACGAAAAAACAGAATTGAGAACCACATTTTCAATTCTGCTGTCCCCATATTTATTACAACCATCTCCTCAACACGTCCTCTCCCTATCTGTTCTTCTTCCATGCCATTTTTTGCTTCCACCCACTTCCGTTTCTCCTCCTGGATACAATATTTTAACTTCTTGTTCTTTACTTTTAATTCAAACCCCGTGCCAGCCATACTCACTCTCTCCATATTTACATCTCCCCGCTCCTCTTCATCCCTTCTCCCATCTAAAGCCCATCCTTTTTCTTCCCCTTCTTTCCCTGCCCCATCTTTACTTCCAACCTCCTTCTTCCTCTCTGCTCATTTTTTATTTCTTTTCTCCCTGCTTCTTTCCTTTGTAGGATCTCAAATTGCTCTAAACTATTTCAAATGCTAATACATATAAAACACAGAACATTAACAAATGTACTGTATTTCTAGCTAACATAGTTAATGTTAACAGCTGAGTTTTACAGCTGAAGAGCTCTATGTTTCTATGTTCTACCTGCACATCCTTGCCATAAGTCACTTACCAATGATGCCTATAAATGCATGCCTCTCAAATTCTTAAAAAGTCCACTTAACCTGCAGGTGGTGTTTACCTACTCGACCTAAGAGAAGTGCACTCGACCCATGGTGACAACAATTCTTCCAGTGCTTTCTGTATAATGGTGCATATCAACATGAGGCTACTTCATATATGGCACAATGCTGCCACCCAGAGTCCAGCAACTCACAGTGAAACGTGTATTTGCCATTTATTGCAAATAGTTTATTTGCAGTAAATGTCAAATAAAAGTTTCAAACACCCCTGTACTCGCCAGCAAGGTCGAGTACCAACAATGGTACTCAGCCTTCATAAAATCTCCTTGACTATCTGAGTGGACTGGTAGATTTTGCGAGCCCTAAATTGTCACATCAGAAATTACTGATAACTATTGTATTATTTCTCCTCACATGTATGGTAAATGTCTTATGAGACAGCGCAGGAAATTGTGATGTTTACAGTGTATGAAAGCACAAGTCGAAAATGTTTTGGAAATTTGATCTGCTAATGGTCTCCTTTTAAGAATGAATACATTGTTTGCAATTCCCAAACTATCTTTTACTCTATTAGGTTACAAAAACAAAAAACAAAAAAATAAATAAATCATGCTCACAAAAACTTTGTAGACTGGTAAAATGTCATGACACTGTTGTCAGTGACACCTCATTAGAAGTCCTACAATCAGACTTTATTTGAACGTTCTTAAATCTGGGTCAGTGTGATTGACAAGTGCTTAGTACACATAAAAAAACAGCAGCCCTATGTCCAAAACAGGGCTATTGGTAATATCGAGGCAATGAGAGGTATGGAAATGAGCAGTGCTAGTTCCTACCTGGTCCTGTGTACCAAGGATCCATCTCTGGCGGGTAGGTCTCAAAATTCTGCGGCACGGAACCACAATTGGATTCCACCAGATCGCCCTTAATGCGCAGGTTCCCCGTCAGGTTGGAAGGCCGGAACCTCACTTTCAGAGGGGCAATGTTATTGAACTGAACGCCGGCCAAGCACCCTGAGAAACCAGGGGAACTGTACTTCTGCACCTCCCTGTCGATGGATCCGGTTTCTGAAGAATGAACACATCCAAACAAACGCCAAATTAGCTGATTTCCTCTAGTAGACCATGGGGTATCAAAGGGTGGAATGGGAACCACAAGCGGCCCTGGAAATGTTTTTCAAAGTAGCCCCATTTTACACCGTGTTAAGGTTTGGGGGCTCCTTCATGGGAATAAATGGGTCCACATAGTTAATCTTAAAGCATATTTGTTACTATAAAAGGATTAAAAGGTAGTTAAACACAACAAGGGATGTGGATGAGAAGAGGTGTTAGGATAGTGGCCAGGTTCTTGGGAGAGAGGGTAAGGGGATCTGAAAGTTAGGCTACCCACACAAAATAGACCCATGGTGCAGAGGCCTATGGGGAAATCGCCAGAGTTCCCTGGAAGCTAGTCCACCACAGGGAAGTGTCATCTTCTAGAATTATATTTTTATGATTTCTAGACAAAATACATTTGAATACAGTGAAATGAAATGGGAGTCTGTGCCAGCGTCTCTGCCAGGGGTGTTTCTAGGTCTGGAAAAGTCCTAGCATGTCGGGACTGTCAGGACCCGGGGCTAGCTAGACTTTTGACTGTAGCTCCTGAGCTTCTATCCGGGCTACAACCGGAAGACCCGGGGTTATAGCCCCCCCCCCCAGAGCCTCCTAGAGATGCCTCACCCTGTTTACCCCCAAGGTATGACTGAGAAATTGCAAGACCTCCATCTATGGCATACTAGTCTCTAGGGATCCCTGCTGCCCTGGTGGTGGTCGGACCCTCCTTCCCTTGCCAGACACAGGCCTCCGAGTGAAGTCCCGCAGCTGAGTGACGGACAGTAGTTTACCTCCAGGAACCTCTGGTTGTTTCATAGTCTCACTGCCCACATAAGGGTGCATCGCGACATGGGGGTGTTTCTGTTAGGAATACCGCATGCGGAGATTACCATTACTCCATGCAGTATTCTCAGCAGAAAGTACCCGCTGTAAATGTCCCACATGCCGAAAATGCAGTACCTATGAAATACTGCATCTGGTATTTCAGAAGGACTCCCTGTCCATTTTTACTAAAAAGGTAAACATATATTCCCATTTTTAGATCGAAATGTGCATGGAACAGCAGTGGGTCACAGCGCTGGCGTGCCATGCAGAGTACATGCACAGAAGCGGCCATAAGGATCCTTGAGCGAATTGTGCATCATGAAAAAGGGGTGCATGTGAGAATCACTGATGTGCCCCCCCCCACATCTGTTTATTACAAATGTTAAATGATGCACTTGCGCAGGTATCTGCAACATGTAGCACTTCGGGTGTTTTGGACTAGGGTTCCCATGATCCCTACCACTGATTATGCTGGCCAGGGTTAATGGGAGTTGAAGTCCAAACCATCTTGAAAGCCAAAGGTTGCAGAGCTGGGGACTAGCCAATACCTTCACTTAGGGGGCAGAATGTTTTGGCATGCAGGGAGCAAAATACCCTTGCACCTCCACCTTTTATGTTAAGTAGTTATTCCAACCCAGATTCATGAGGTATTTATTGGAGGAGGTATTTCTAAAATACGGTAAAAAGAAAATACCTCAGTGCTCATAATGCCTATGATTGGTAGGATGTACGTAATATTCCGCTTGTTTTGGAGCTTGGAGGCCCTGCCATACTCCTAATGAGCTCCTTACTGTCCCTACTTTATCAAAGCCTAACTGCTGTCTCCCCACACTTGTAGTCCCCTTGTGCCTCACAGTGACTTCAAGACACCATCTCTCTGGGAAGTCAAACATTTCCGTTGCCTTCTGATTGCTCTTTCTAATTTCTTAATTCATTGGTTGAGACAGTCGTGCTATGATTGCTGTGGTGCGGATGCCTGTTTTGAGACAATAGTTCCTTGTGCTCAGATCAGGGATGACCATCTCGAAAGGGATCAGACCAACCGAAAACATAAACATCAAAGAAGGACAACAAACGTATGAGACGATAATAAGTCACAGGGTAATCCATCCTGGTTGGTAGAGGCCTCCAGCCCGAGGCAAGGGCCCGAGCGAAGTAGTGCGCTACCCTTACCTTCAGTGATGGCCAATCACCCTGTGTATTGTCCCCATTAGCACAGGCGCTGCTGTGCCAGTTGAGTTAATGGAACAAAATGAAAATGAAGATAATTATGAGTCTTCAATGGTGGTATCCAATCATGCTTACATACCCATGACCCTGCCCAGGAACAGGGCCTTCGGAGAGTCGAGTCTTTGGTCGCTTATTAAGGAAAGCTTGTTTTCTTCAATTTGGAAATAGTCCACCTTAAAAGTAGAGGAGAGTAGTCAGTACTCATCAAACCTGCGGCCATACTGCCAACTCAGTAATTAGCATACCACTCTCCACCAGAGGCATTCAAACGTTTTCATACCGAGCCCCCCTCAACCCCCCCCCGTGTAAAAGTATTGTTTCTGGACCCCTCGCTTAGGGGCCCAAAGGATGTCCGGGAGGAGCGTGGGGGTCAGGGGGGGGCAATCTCCTTAAAATGGATTAAGGTGAATGCTTTTAATAGAAAATATAAGCAGTACAAAATCTGCTAATATTTTATATTTAACACACTCATCTTAATCCCTTTTTAAAGAGTCTGCCCACAGCTCCCCCGCCCAAGGCATCCTTCGAGCCCCCCCAAGAGGGGTCAGCCCTTCAGTTTGAAGGTGACTGCTCTACACCAATATAAATGTGCATATCACTCCATGCACATAAAATAAAGCCCGAAAGTGGCCAATGTTAAAACATTGAATGCCAATAAAATGGAACATTTTACCAAATTTCTGAGCTACAATTCTATATATGGTAAAGGGTCATGGGGTAGCAACATGCGCAGTATAGGGGCGATTTATAAAGGAACAGTAGAACAGGGGCATGGGGGGTGCTGGCTCAAAATATCCAGCAGAAAAAACGTTTGCTGGCAGAGCACACATGATTTTGTTGTGGATAGGACACTTTGCCCCAAACGTACATGTCCTGATATGTGCCCTCCGCTGTGAATGCAGTCCCTGTGGAGCTAATACAGGACAAGGTCAAGATTCTTTGGTGCCTCTGCTCCTTCCCCAGTACTGGCCAGAAAACCCAATGGCAAAGTGCAGAATGCTTAAGGACATCACATAACCTGTGAGTAGATACTTCTGTTGAGCCTTGTAATGTTCACTCGGTGCGGCCTCCCGTCGGTCATATTTCTTTTACTCAAAGGGAAGATGTACGGACTCAAGGTGCCCAGGTTGTAGCGCAGCTCCAAAATACCTACAGAGATCACATTTTGAAATGAATGTTGGGTTGTTAAGAGCAGATGCATGTTCAGTAGATTGACTTCCTATTGACGGTGCAGCCCACTGTTCTGCACCGCCGAGAACCGTACCCCACTTCTTGACCCAGTCAGGATTTGACTCATTCCATACTCCTTGACACCCACTTACCCTCTGATGCTTGAGATAGAGTGGCCATAAAGATCCATGCAGGGTGGACGCCATCTTTGCATCTATTAATATTCATTTAATAACCTAATGCCTTCTGGGAGGTGTGATGTTAATCGCTCAGACTAACCTGAATGCAGGAAGCTTGCTGATTACTGAAAACATGGGTGCCTCGGGGGCGACATGGGGGTTGAAGCATGTGTTCGGCAAAAGCTGTAATCCCAGCTATAATTCCTCAAGCTTCTACTGAGCTCTTTCGCCAAATCCCAAGGCCTTCTGCCAGCAGAGAGCGTGCCCATTCGCAAAAGAGTACTGGCTTAAAACCTTCTACCCACGTCCCACCCAAAGATCACGCCTATAGTCTGTTGGTTGTCTCATCAAGTGGGATGTCTCTCTCCCAGAAAACAGTGTTGTTTAGGACCAATGCCTTTGACCAGCGGGCATTATGTTTAGTTTCCCAAGATGCTTCCTAGTGACCAATCCCCCTCTTACACTTCTCAAACCCCCAAATAGTACCTCATTCGGACTATTAGCTTTCTGTGAGTTTCAATAACCTTCGTCAGTAATTTGCTTCGTCTCGTACAGAGCACCAACAACCTCTCACAGTTGCGCGAGCTCCATCTCTTTGAGAACCAAAATGCTCTCTCTCTGTCCCAGCTGAGCCTCTGCCCATACTCTCTCTTTGCTGGATAATTGACATATCCTCTTTCACAAAGTCCACTGCCCTGGTCCCTTTGGCCTGGCAGGAGATTATCACATGAGTCTCTATAGCGGAACCCTTCCATTTGCCAGAGACCCCAAGACCTCTTGGGGCTGCAAAACCGATAATCTCGAGTTACAGAGGATCTGCGTATCTATCCGGTTCTGCAGACCAGTCTGCCCGATCCATGGATCTGCTTGCAAAGTGCATGAACCAGCACACACGCACAGCCTACTGGAACAGCCTCAAATACAGGGAATGGGATTAAGAAACCCCAAACTATACTGATCTGCTCAGCACCCATCCACGCACAGCCCTCTCTAGGCCTCCAATTACAGGTCTGGAATTCCAGGAAGCTCGCCAGTCCTCAAATAGCTTTAGTTTGTCCCCCTTCTACCACAGAGGCCTTGGTCAATAACAGGGAAGCCTTCCAAGGGAAGGAGAATCATTGGAGCAGAAGGTTGGAGAGAACCAATGAAGTAGGAGAGAGATGGAAGAAAGAGCATGGAGTAAGAATAGTGTGGGGGTCTGGAGGCGAGACTGAAGCTAGAGGGAGAAGTTACAGGATTACTGCCGAGCAAGGAGAATTTATGGAGTAGGGTGGAGAAGAGAAAGGAGACCTTAGAGTGAGCGAGGGAGAACATTTGTGAGAGTAGAGGGGAGTCCGATGTGAAAGGAAAATAGTTAAGATCAGAGAGAGAAATGAAGGCAACAAGCGAGCTTGTAAGACCTAAGGGGGGCTGAGAGGTAAGTGGCATAATGGGAGGAGGAGATGGGGGGAAGAAGGAGAGGTTGAGCAATCTGAAGTGACATCCAAGCAGAAGGAAAGTTGATAAGACAAGGGGGTAGAAGGAGGTGGCGGAGAAGGTAGAGACGGATCAGCAGGTGGATATTAGCAGTAGTGGAAACTATAAGGTGGAGTTTGAGAATAGCGAATATACCAGAGATAGAAAAAGAGGTTGGCAGTTAGGATATGGAGAAAGAGGTTGGGAATAAAGAAGAGGCTAGAGGAGGATAATACCCAGAGGCGGCAGTAGGGAGGAAATCTATGGTGGTGCATATCAAGAACAGAAAGTAGAGTGGAGACAAGAGATAGACTCTATCAGTACTTTGGGAGAGGTGAAAAGGTTGGTGGCAGAGAATATCTAGAGAAACAGTTTGAGAATAGAGAGGAGACTATAGTTGGAACATAACCAGTAAAAGAGGTTGGATACTGGGAGGGGATTGCCAACAGAAAATATTCAATTGAGGAGGTTGGGAGTAGTGCGGAGACTAGAGGCAGAGCATGCCAAAATGGGGAGAAGGTGGATAGAGTGGAGATTGGTGGCAGAGAACTAGAGTGGGAGGAGGTTGGGAGAGGTATAATAGTTGGTTGCAGAGAATAAACAGAAGAGGTTCCAAATAGTGAGAAATGTGCTGATGCAGAACATCCAGAGGTTGAGGCAAAAGCAGCTGGGCAAGGAAAGATATGTAAGGAGGAGGTGAAATGTCAGGAGGAGGTTGGAACTAGAGTCATGCCTGATTGGTAGAGGCCCCAAAGAGAAAGCAACAGATGGAAAGTCAGACTTGTGAAAGACAGAGGCAAGAGAGAACATCAAAGAGAGTGGACTGAAAGAGGTTCCATAAAGAGGGGTTGAAGCAGAGAGAGGAGTGTGAAGAGAAGGAACATCAGAGGGAGAAGATGGAGGAGGTAGGTTCTGGTGATGGGCACGTTTGGCCTAAGGAAGACAATGGAAGTGGGAGCGAGAATGAGAAGGGACAAAGAGATCAGAGCTGGCTCAGAGAGGAGGAGTGGGCAGAGCTTTTTTAAATGCCTCAGCCCACCAGCAGCCAGAGGTGCAGCTCTTAAAAGGGCATGGGAACCCCTAAAACTCAGAGTAAGACTTTTAAATTCGATTGATGTGTTTTCCTTTGTTGCCCAGCGGAGACAGGGTGGAGGGACCCCTGGGGAAACCTGCAGCATGTGACACACAATCACCCTCCATCTTGAGAGGGAAAACTGAGCTCAACGACTGGCTCATAAAAGTCATCCTGGAAGAGGGCAACCATTGGCCATACTATGCACACAAAGACAGACATACATATGTGTGTGTGTGTGTGTGTGTTTAGGTTTCAAAACATTGGCCTTGCCATGTTTTCTATTGCTGTCCTAGTATGTCCACTTTCACTGAAATGTCCATACACACTGCTATGTGCCAAGTAACTCTTCCAGCTCTATTCGCCCTCTGAATATGTCTAGTTATTCTTTCTGAGATTGACACATCCTCCCAGCACTCCTGTTATCTGCCTGAGCGTTCCATGCACCCTCCAGGCGTGCCATCCTTTCTCTATGGCTTTGCACTCTCCCAGTATACCCATTCCCACTATGTGACTAGCACATTGCACTCTCCCAGTATCCATTCCCACTATGTGACTAGTGCGTTGCACTCTCCCAGTATACCCATTCCTACTATCTTAGTAGCACATTGTACTCTCCCAGTTTACCCATTCCCACTATGTGACTAGCACGTTGCACTCTCCCAGTATCCATTCCCACAATGTGACTAGAGCTTTGCACTCTTCCAGTATCCATTCCCACTATGTGACTAGAGCGTTGCACTCTCCCAGTATACTCATTCTCCCTATGTGACTAGTGCGTTGCACTCTCCCAGTATACCCATTCCTACTATGTAAGTAGCACATTGCACTCTCCCAGTGTGCCCATTCCCACTATGCCCATTCCCACTATGTGACTAGCACCTTGCACTCTCCCAGTATACCCATTCCCATTATGTGACTAGCGCATTGCACTCTCCCAGTATACCCGTTCCCACTATGTGAGTAGCACATTGCACTCTCCCAGTGTGCCCATTACCAATATGCCCATTCCCACTATGTGACTAGCACCTTGCACTCTCCCAGTATCCATTCCCACTATGTGACTAGCGCGTTGCATTCTCCCAGTATACCCATTCCCACAATGTGAGTAGTACATTGCACTCTCCCATTGAGCCCATTCCCACTATGCCCATTCCTACTATGTGACTATCACCTTGCACTCTCCCAGTATACCCATTCCCACTATGTGACTAGCACCTTGCACTCTCCCCGTATACCCATTACCACTATGTGACTAGTACCTTGCACTCTCCCAGTGTGCCCATCCTGTCCTGCCTGGGATGCTATTCCATTTGTGAACGTTTTGTGCACACTCCCAGTATTCCTACCCACTGCATGAGATGTCCCCACACCCTCAGTGTACCCAAACTGCCCCTGAGACCTTCATACAGCCACTCGAAGTGCTCACTCTTAAGCAGTGAACCCTATACATTCCCAGTATGCCAACGCTCTCTCTCTCCAAGCCCTGTATATTCCCAGACTGCCCATTCGCCGTTTGGGAGCTCTCTGCATTCACTCTCCCAGTATCTCCATTTCCTCTGCTATATATAAATATATATTCTGTTGTGCCCTCTCACTCTGCATACCCTTAAACCCTTTCTTGAGCCCTCCAACATGTTGTATGTCAAAGCCAGAATCTGCTGTATTTCGGGTAAACAACCATAAAATGCAGGTAAAACCACATAACACATGTAAATACACATTTTTACATAGACTGGACAACGTTCATACCTTCAAATATTTGAGTCTCCTGGCCCAGACATTATTAGTAAAACTGGCAACTGCAAATATGACCTCAGAAAAGCAGTGGGGTGTCCAGACCCTTTTGACTGGGATGGCTCAAGTGGGGAATTGACTTATGCAGGGGTGGCGTGAAGTACGAGCGCACACACAGAATGATCATAGTTTAGGATAATGGGGTGGCACCTGGGGTGGCCAATCAGATTCCAGGGGTGGCACGTGCCACCCCAGGCTACTCCCTGGATAGGATCCCTGCAGGAAAGAGAGTCGTTTTACATAACACATAAGCCTTAATTACTGTGCGAGCACCATCTTTAATAAAAATTGGGATCAACCATTTCTTTCTGGCTCTGTTTTGTAGGTACTCACCATCTTCTCGGAGGATGACGGCCACGTAGTCTTTGGTGAACGTGCTGATGTAAATGAGCACGGCAGGCGCCACCTTGGTGCTGAAGCTGAACACGATCTCCTCGCGGTTCATGGTCAAGTTGTCCTTGGCATTATAGGGGTAGCTCAGTCTGGGGAAGGGGTCGTCGGGCACGGTTTGAGATACTATGCTAGAAAACTGTCTCACTGCGTCCAAGTAGGCTGAGGACATGTTGTAGCGCAGCCACGTCCCCGCCTCAAAATATGCACCCACGTCTGTAAAAACAAGGAACCAAAAGAGATCAGCAGTCAAGCAAGGTACAGTTAGAGCCCAGGGGCTCGAGGAGCCAAACCGTGGTGACCCCAGCCCCCCTAGTCCAGAACCCAGATTAAAGAATCAGTCTGATCCTCAGGAATGTCAGAAGCGGCTGAAGACCCACCTGTTTGTGAAATATCTAAGGGGCTCCTCTTACCTCCGGATCTGGCCTGTGAGTGGCATATTATCTATTCAAAATACAACACTATTTCCAGAACAGAACTGGCAGGGAAAGCAGCAGCAGTATCTTGATTAAGTCTGACAAAAGGTAGGTAACACTTGACTTAAAGGAACTGTTGTCTATGGGGTCCTTTCTTTTGATTCACAGGTGATGGGGACTGAGAGGAGGTGTGTGATAGCTGGGATTGGAGGCCATTGGAGCAGAACAGTGTCGCTTAAGGGGGGTTAGTTGTGAGGGGGCGTGACCGAAAGGGCTTCGAGTTGTGGTCTAAGAGATAGGTTTTGAGGTGTGGAAGGTCTAGGAGGCAGAGATCAAGCGGTGTGCTTTAAGAGGTAGAGCATAAGAGTTTCTGAGAGGTGGGGTCTGCCAGTGTAGTATAATGTAAGGGGAGTGTGCGCGGTGGAGCCTAAGAGACAGTATCAAAGAGTTGCCTTGGGAGAGCTGTGCTGGGAAGGATCTAAGGAGCAGAGGACTGAGAGGCAGAGTCCTATGGGACTTAATGTGTGACCTGAATGGTAGGGGTAGTGCTTTTATCATATAGTTGAGACAGACAATGTAATCAATGGATAAGGGGAGCACTTGACCGTCTGATTGTCTGAGCAGTGACAGGGTGGCTACGATAGGTTGGCTCTCAATTATTGACTCCTCCACTATTGACACTGTCCTAAATTGTACATTTATCATAACTGAACTAATGAATGTTTTGTAGATGTGTGCGAAGAATACATCTTTTAGAATGTGACTGCTGGACGTACTTGGAATTTAAGGCCTACCTCTTGTGCATAGCGGGCCCTCGAAGCCGGTACCATTGCAGTCGCAGGTGTAGTGGCTGTACCGCTCCACGCAGCGGCCCCCATTCTGGCAAGGTATGCGGGGGTTTATACAGTAGCCCGTGCAGTTCACATTCACCCCTTCCGAGTGGTTGGCTTTGCCCTCCAGGTCTAGCGTCACGCCGTTCATCCGCAGGCCACGGAGGCAGCCCAGGAACGGCCTCATCTTGTATTCGGCAGAGCCTGCAGTGGGACATCAAAACACAGGGGCAAATCTGTGAGTGTCTGAAACAGGGCATGGCTACGGACATTGTAGCCGTGCCCTAGCTTTAAAAGCTCTGGCGCTGGTCTTGGAAACGTGAGAACGCCTTGCAAGCTTTTTCAGAGCCCCTTCAAAACACTTCAGTAGTTAGACATTAACCCCAGTTGTTCTGTATAAACAGGGGCGTTGCTAGGGGGGGGGGGCTAAGGGGGCTATAGCCCCTGATCTTTTGGTTGTAGCCCCGGATAGAATCTCAGGGGCTACAGCCAAAAGACTAGCTAGCCCCGAGTCCCAACAGTTCTGACATTAGCTTAGCCCCGGGTCTTTTCCAGACCTAGCAACTCCCCTGTGTATAAACGTTCACATCTTTCAGGAATCTGGGGTGGTTTTAGAAAGTGGAAGGTAAACCACTCATCCAGCTTTGGTTTGACAGCTAAGCTCACTTCCGGTTCCGGATACCTCCCCCTAAGCCCTCCGTCCTGTCCAGCCAATGATCATACTTCAACATCATTGGTGCACTAATTAAGCTGTAGTGCACTCTCCAACCCCTGAAGCCTCTGTGATACAAACTGATGTTTACAGTTCATCAATAGGTAACTGCTCGCTTTTGAAAGTACATGACGCCTGTGAGCTAACAATTTTCTTTGCAATTTGTGTACTAAATGCCAATTCCTCGATGTGATGTGCAATAATATCCCTTCTTTGAACCTTAAAAAAAATCTTTTTTTTTCAATTTAAAATGACCTGCATGAAAGAATATATGCAAACTCAATTTTTAATCCATTCTTATTCGTGCAAACATAACCAACATCATTGACGCATGTTTCGCAAATGTCCTGGTACTATTTAAACCCCATAATTATTAACATAGCTTGACATTAGTACATGCTTGTTCAAAACGTACAAATCTTTAGGAATTTTGACATTCCAACTTAACCTCCAAGTTCCTTTTCCACATACTGATCAATCGCTTGGCTTCTGTTGGGAATTGTTAATGGCAGCAGTGTGTGGTGTATATGAAAAGAGTACTTGAGCTCTCAACTGTCCCACACAGCGCCCGGTGCTTCATTTACCAAGAGTAGGTCAAGGGTAGGGCAATTTCAAAAGAAGTGGAGGACTCCCTACAAATGAACTCACCGCTTGGGACTGATTTACTAAGCCCAGTGCTTTAAGTGGGGTAAGAAATTGAGGGGGGGCCCTCGTTTGGGGGCGTGGCTCATTGTGGGCGTGGCCTAAAAGTGCACAAATCATAGTAAGGTGCGCAAACAAATATATAAATGTATGTGAGCATTTATATGTTTGTATGCGTACTACTATGGTGTGTGTACTTTTCAAGCCATATTTTATAAACATAGCAATGTTACATATTTCTATGTTTATAAAAGGTGGCTTGAAAAGTGCACAAACCATAGTAAGTTACGCACACTTGTGTGCTTACCTTACTATGGTTTGTGTACTTTTCAAGCCACCTTTTATAAACATAGATATTTGTAACATGTTTCTATGTTTCTAAAAGATGGCTTGACACGTAAACAATTCAAGGCATCTTTTATGAAGCGTTGATGACAGATAAAACAAACCGCAAGGTGTGTTTGCCCGTCGACAAAGCTTTATAAAAGATGCCTTGAATTGTGCACGTTTCAAGCCGTCTTTTATAAACATAGAAATATTTCTACCTTTATAAAAGATGGTTTGAAACGTACACAGTACAAGGCATCTTATATAAAGCTTTGCCGACGGAGAAAGCCCCTCGGGCTCTGTGATCTATCTGCTCAGAGCACATAGATCACTGAGCCCAAGGCGTCTTTCACCCTCTGCGAACCCGCGGGCTCCATGATTTAATCTGCATATTAGATCACGGAGCCCACAGGGGTCAGTGACCTGGGGAGGGAAAACAAAGGGACAGTAACTTCCTCTGATGACCCTGATGAGGGGTCATCAAAGGGAGTTACACTAACTGACAGAAGTGCCGCCAGCCTCAGCTTCGCTCTGGCTGGCTGGCACTTCTGTCAGCTTGGCCGACATAATGACGGGCGCATCTCCCGTCGCGGCTGCGGCCGCGGCGGGATAATGCATCCCGCCAATGTTGTGTGGGACGGGGGGCCCCGGCTGGGCCCTGGCTCAGCCCCACTTTCTGGAGACTGCCGGGGCCCGGCCCCGGCAGGCCCTGGCCCACTTAAAGCACTGACTAAGCCTGCTGTGGACCGGCTAGGATGAGCAGAGTGCTGTCTCATTCTCTATCCAACAAGCTCAACAAGCATATCTCCTTAATCCCAATGGGGAGGGGCATGCTGGGAAAACTTTTGCTACACAGCCCAGTCCCCGCACCATATATGAGATGGTGGCAGCTCGGCTCGCAAGACAGTGTGTTACAGAGAAGTGAAACCAAACAGTCTAGAGTCTGGGGACAGGTGCGGCCTGTGTTGGGTGGTCTCACCATTTGGCTAACGGGGTTGCTATCTCTCAGGTGTACAAGCCCGCAGCATCACTAGCGACCATGGCATGGAGACTGCTGGAGGAATTGGTGGCATCAGAGCCCTTGGAGGAGCAGTATGGGGCAGCACGGACCATATTGATGAGGCCATTTTATAGCAGCGGCTGTAGCATGACCTGGAAGTTGAAGGAGCTGTTGATGGACGTCATATGCCAGGTGTGGGCAGTAATGTTTTCCAGCATAGGCTACGATACGATCAGGTAAAAAGTGTCTTGCCTGCATGTCTGAGGAAAATGTCCTCCTCTATTGACATTAAATTCCCCTGCCTTTCCCGCCCTTTCCTTAGCGGTTTTGTGGCATCACACCTTAGGTCCTTACCTATGTGTCTTTGTCATTGACAGCACTGATGATTGTGCATCGAGCCTGCCACCGATTGAATTGATCTGAGCATACAGTGAAGTGCAAATCAGACTGCCAGTCGCAATGTCTTGTCCGCCCTGACTGGGAAAGCTCTAGGATATTTGGGCTCGGAGAGGCCCTACATATACAAAGCAGCATCTCTCTAGATACTTAGGAACAGGCTCCTCACCCAAGGCATCAACGATTCTGCCCTCAATTGGATCTCGTCAATAATTTCTAATTGCTTGCAAATCATTCTCCTTACACCTTTCTGCTCTGCTTCTTGCCCCGTCACAAAAGGGGTCCCTCAAGGAGCCTCCATCTCACCGCTCCTCTTCAACATCCACCTAAACCCACTAATGGCTCTCATCTGCACTCACAACCTTATCTGCTACAATTATGCAGACGATACCCAGATCATTTTCAAAATTCCAAGTTCTCCAGCCTCCCCCTACCCAACCTCACTTATTGCCTCTCAGCTATTGACCTATGGATGATGGCCAACCACCTTAATTTCAACCCAGGCAAATCAGAACTCCTAATATGCAGCAGATCCTCTCTCATTCGCTAACCTCTACCATAGCCACAATTCTTGAGAGTGCCACCTGATGCATCCAACTCCGTTAAAATTCTTGGATGCACCATGGACGCGGACCCATCTCTCTCGAAACACATCAACTCTGTATTCAGAACTTGGCACTTCCACGTACTCATCTTAAAACAAATCTTTTCCTATCGCTCCTATCCACAAAGAGTCTCTGCAATACGGGCCATCATCAGCTTCTGGCCAGACTATGCCAACTCCCTCTATCTTGGAGTCCCAGCACCCACCTCAAGAAACACCAACAAATCCAAAACTCAGCAGCCGGACTACTCCTTGCCCTCTTGTCCAGAGAACATACCAGCCCCACCCTCAGAGAGCTACAATGGCTCCCTATCAGTACACGAGCAACCTTCAAGGCCATGTGCATCACACACCAAGCTCTTCATAATATGGGACCTGAGTTCCAACAGGAAAAGATCATGCACTACCAACCTCCCAGAAACCTCTGATCAGGCTCGGCTCTCCTCACTATTCCCACTTACCACTCCACTAGAGTTGGCGGCTCGGCCTTCTCTCTCCCTAACTCCCACTCTCAGGAACACACTTCCTCTGCACATCCACTAGACAGAGGACTACCTTTCCTTCCAAAAAGTCCTCAAAACCTGGCTATTTCCTTCAATATCCTGAAACCCATCCCGAACCTTCCAATTCCCAATCCGTGCATACAAGCATTCACCACCAGGCCATGCCGGCTGTTATTGCGGCAGCACCAGGCGGTGCTAGCGGTTATCACAGCGGCCCAGTCCTTATACACTATCAAACACCAACCATAACCTTGGTTCTCTCAAGCACCACTAGCTGAACAAAGGCCATTTTCACGCTCTCACATCAAGTGTCACAAGAGAGAGTGATTAGTCACTGAACGTGTCATGTGTAAGATAAACAAGCAAATCGCAATCAGGGTTGTTGAGATAGAATTACAGACCACCCCCCCAACCCCCGCACTGGGATAGATTGTGATGACAGTTAAGGCATTGTCCTGGGAGAATGTGTGCACCCATCCACATGCCTGACCTCGTGGGTTGCTTTCTACCGAGGGCGGTCCCACAACTAGCGCAGTGAGACTGTCATAATGGTAAAAGGCGCTATACAAATGACAACTACAATACAAGTAGAAAAATACTTCTTTGAGTCTGTTTCTTAATGTGTGATTAATCTGATTCACTGGTTTGTGAGAAACACATGCACGTTTCTAATACAAATGTATGTGCCAGGAGTATGAATGCGTCTGTGTATCTGGCATTGTACAGAAACAACTGGCTGGTGCGATATGAATTTGCATCGGTTACATCAGAATTACCTATTTATTAAGTTGTATAATTTGTTGCGCACATATAGTATGTGTTGTCACTCATCCACAAGGGTGCCTATTGCGGTCTCTCAAAATTTGCTTTACAGTATGTCATATTTTAAGACACTCATCCAGTAGGTCCATCCATATACACTGATTCCCACTACCACCTATACTAGACTGGTTTTAAGGGAAACCTACTTTGGGCCCCATTGCAAACATGCGCATGCGTTAATTCACCCTACCCCTGGTGAATACAGGCTGCAACCTAAGACCTATCCAGGACTTGGCACTCTGGGTGCTGATGTGAATCCAGAAGATTATACTTATGCTAAAGTCTGTATATTCCACTCCATCTTGGGTGATACCAAGGCGTAGATGGAATGGAAGACATGCATCCCCTCGCGCCCTTCAACGAAGGCATAGATCTTCCTCCGGCACCCTGAAGGAGAGGAATGCCACATAACCAGATCATAGTAAAGTAGCTATGTAAATCTAGAAGAAGCCCCGCCCCCTCTTTAATAATCAGAAGCAAAAGTGACTCTAAGCACAGGTCATTGATAGAGAAAAATACCTCTTCTCTTTTTAGTCCCCCTTGCAATACGTTGTGGTATCATCTGCCCTCAGGAGAGGCAAAAAAACATCATCGCCTGTTGCCTCCCCCACTTGCAAAGGGTGGCTAGGTTTCTTCAAGGGAATGATCAGAATTATTTTCAGATAAAATGTGGATGTTAATCTTTCTGGTGGCAGCCACAAAACGTTGACAGGCGGGTGTTTGTTTTCAAAGGTGCTGCTTGCATAACGTTGAGAGATGTGGCTACTGTACCAAGGGCATGCATCTGGGGGCTGCTGTGCACAGGCAGGGCCAGCTTCACCCAGTGATTGAAGAGAAGATCCTGGACTACCCTTTCAGTACTGAGGAATTGTTCTATGCTTCCACCGACCACTAGCTCATGAACCACCAACTGCAAGAATTGGCATCAAATAGCTCCTTCCTTTTGCCCTTTATTTCCCAAAGCCTCATTTAAGGGTTGCCAGAGGTTGCAGCTGCCATCACAGTGGCTCCTCTTACAGATAATAATAATGTATTTTTTATATAGCGTTACACACCCATAGGCCTTAGCGTGCACAAATAACAGAAGACGTTACTATCCCACGGGTGGTACTTATTTTATCGACCTTGGAATGATGAAAGACTGAGTTGAACCTGCCAGCATTCGAACCACAGCAGGCTGCACACAGATATAAGGGACGAGCGCTTAGCTCGCTGTGCTATCTGAACAGCCATGCCATCTCAAGCATCTCCAGCTAAGATACGAGTACCTTCACTCGCCAACTCTATCCTGTGGGTACCAGAAGGGAACGGGATGTAAAGAACCCTCTTAAACACAAAGTGATGGCAGGAGTATCATTCTGGAGTCATTGGGCTTCATTACAACTTAGCCGGTCTGGATATAACGGTGCCGGTAAAACCATACTGACACCGTTTTCCAGACTGACTAACTACAAGTTCTGTGGCCATGTGGTGTTACACCCACCAGGTCTGACCTGGCGGGCATAATGCCACCGGCCGCAGACGGACGCGGAAACACAGCACCATTACCACATGGTGCCAGTGTTTCCACTTCCCCGTTCCCGTGGAGTCCAATGGGACTCCACGGGAATGGGGATTTACAGAATGCTGGCTCTGGAATTTCCGGATCACCGGGGCTGTAATGCCCCGGTAATTCTGGCAAGTCCGGAGCTGGTACATCCCCACGAGTCTGGCGGCAGCCTGCTGGTTTACCAGCACGGCTACCGCCGTACTCGTAATGAGGCCCATTGTATCTGATTACTTAAGACTTTTGAGTTACTTATTATCCTTACAATTATTGCAACATTTTATTAAACATTATATGTTATTTCACTATGTCCAAAAACGGTAAAATGCCACTTCTTGTGAATCAAGGGGTACTTGATGCCACCAGGGGCTTAGAAGTGTGTGTGATGTCACATTTGCTAAAGTTTTGATTTTACTGAAATGATTCTTGTGTCTTAAGTCCCTTCATCGCTCTCCAGGGTCTTGTCAAAGGTTCTGAGGTTTCACGGATCATACACAAAGTTGAGACATTTCCAACAGGGAGCGGAAGATGAAACATAAAACATAAAAGGGAACAAACTTTCACTGGTAGACGCCACAGAACACAAGAATCAGAACTGACTCCCACCCGGTGGTCAGGCAGAATTCCGCCCCAATATGGCGAGAGTTGTAGAACATCTGTGTCCTGAGGAACATCACTCAGGGCCAGTCGACCATTTCTGTGGTTTTCCAGGGATTTAGGTTTACTCCTTGCACCTTCTTCTTTTCTTCTTAATCTACTCTGTAACTGGACCTCTACATTCTGAACATTCCAATGCTTCCCCTTGATTAAGCGCAATCTAGGTTTCTGTTGCAATCTTTTCACTCTGCACAAGAGGAATAAAGGTCTTTGGACCAAGTTGGATCTGAATCCCCTCGCTTTATGCTCGCCAGCAAATCCTTTAAGTAGCTCACTCAGGGTTCCATCTTTACACCTATGGAGAAGGGAGATTGAACCCGCTCTAATGACTTCTGGGACGCACACTTCCACATTCACAAGTGTAAATGCACATGTTGGATTTCTTTCATGAATTGCTCATTAGCACTAAAAGCTGCTCCCCGTTAGGTCAGAGCCCCAACCAATGAGCTTTTACTAAAGTACTAGCTTTGTTGGAAACATCCTCAGATGTTGAGGAATTGCCATGTATCCATGCCTGAGGATGGTGAGGGGGGCACTCCCCTAAGAATGCCTGGGACTTTCCCTCCTTTGATTCTTGGACTGCTTTTTGATCTAGATTGATCAATGTCTAAATTCTGTGATTCCCCTTACAAAGCCTTCCTTACAGTTATGTCATTTCGGCCATAGAATTTGGCTATGAAAAGGAACACATCTTGCATACAACATCACCACAACTTTGCAAAAAAGTAGCTATCCCAAGTACTTACAAAAAGGGAATACAAATACAAGGTGAATCTAAGTATCTTAATTTTAATGTGTGTGTTGAGGCCTGGTACTTTGCAAACAACGTATGCATAACACATATTTCTACCTAAACATCCTAGATATCCAGGATCACCTTGACAATAAAGCATGCTTCCAACCGCACACCACAGAGATCCCACCAATACCTCCCACTACCCCCTTGTCCACTTTCTGTCTGCACAGGACCTACACTCCTACAACCCATCAGGATCTCCTGAGGACCCATGTTCCTCCAATCTGTACAATTCAATCATGAAATCTCCAGCCTCAGCACTGATCGTCCTATCCCTCCTCAGCAACTCCATCAGCGCCGGAAGAGTCGCAGCTCAGCTGAAATCTGCACACATCAGACCTTTGCTCAAAAAGCCCAGAGCAGACCCATATGACACAGCTGGCTATCATCCCATCTCTAACGCGGCTTTCATTGGGAAATGTCTGGAGAAAATTAGACATTGCCAACTACGGGACTTCATTGAACTAAACCAACTCTTGAATGAGGCACAGCACAGTTTTAGACCTTCTAGAAGTACAGAATCGGCCCTTTGCTCCATCTGGGATGCACCTAAACAATAATGCAGATGAGAACTCATCCTGCTAGATATCTCAGCAGCTTTTGACACAATCATTCATGAGATCCTCCTAAAAAGACTGGAAGATATTGGTATTAAAGAATCTGCTCTACACTGGATCACATCCTTCTCCATGGGTAAATTGGAAACCACAATGTTGGGGCTCTACAGTTCCCAGCCTCACTCACTCACTTGCGGATTACCCCAGGGATCTGCACCCTCACTTCTACTTTTCAACATCTACATGACAGCCCTACTCTACATCATCAATAAATCTGGTATCTCCTGTCACAAGTACACAAATGGCAAAAATAAATGTACACGTTTGCGCTCCACCTGTCACCAAATTCCCCATGAATTAAAAACTGCTTTGCGCAGGTGGCTGCATGGATGACAGCAAACAGACTTAAAGTAAACCCTAGCAAAACAGAGCTGATTCTCTCTAATCCTACAGGTTCTAATTTCACCACAAATCTGTGGCTTGATGAGATGGGACCCTACACAAACCCTTCAACTGTTGCAAGAAACTTTGCAATGAAAATGAAAAACACCCTCACTCTTGATCTACAGGGCAATGCCATTGTCAGAAGATGTTCCTCCCAGCTGCATATGCTCTTATGCTACGCAGCATCTTACCTTACTTAACATTCACCCACAGGGCCATGGTCATAATTCCTCTAATACTAACCAAACTAGACTATGCAAATAGCCTCTATCCCGGGCTCCCAGATAACCTAATGAGGAGACTTCAAAGAGACCAAAGTACAGTGGCAACAATACTTCTCAGAATTAAGGGATTTGAACATATCTAGCCAGCATTATGTACTCTCCACTGGCTACGCATAAAAAAAGGGTGCATTTCAAAACCTTGAGCATATCCCATTGTTTGTACCACTTAGTGGGCCCTTCACTCCTTTAGAAGTACGTTTCAACACTACACTCCTTCCAGAACACTTAGGTCAAGCAATGCTGCACTAGTGCTAGTCCCTAACTTCAACAAGAAACGACAAGGAAGATCTTATTTTTCTGTTCTAGCCACAAAATTGCGGTACACCCTACCCAAACTCTCCATCTAGTGGAGAACCTCCTGACTTTCACGGAACAGCTCAAGACTTGGCTTTTTAACCAACCACTTTGAAAAGAAAATGAAAAATAATAGCAACCACCTAAAAACTGCAAACCAGCAACTTTTGTGCTAATTTAGGGCAAGCATTTTCTGAAACTCTTGGCACTACCATATGCAGGAATCCAAGCTGACTCATGGAACCTGTCCTGTGTGGCCCTGTTCCACACCATTAATCTCAGTGAAATCTACCACCAAGAACAAGGAAGTGACAACACTCTTGTCCCTACTCTCCACCCCTGCAAACTTCAAGTAACTCCTCACTAGAAACATATTGCATCCTTACTCCTCCCACACCCCTCCAGAGGACCTCCTAGGTCTAGTGTACTTAACAGATTCAGACCATATCTATCTTCTATCAACAACCATGCTGTTCATGTTTGCACTCCACAATCCGGGGGATACCCATATGGCTAACCTTCCCAGTCAGTACCAACCACAAACAACTTAGAGATTTTCATATCAACACACATGTAACGGGTACTTCCGTCCTGCATCCATCAACACCAATGGTTTCTCCATCTGTCTTCCTGCTATCCGACTAACACACCCTGCCCTCCTTTCTTAAAGATGCATGAGCAGTGAGGCTAACATTATTGGCAGAAGAGCTCTCTATAAAACCACTTTACATCTCATTACATTACAACACAGCAGAAAAATCCTAGAAAATCTATCTACAGCTTTAAAAATACATCAAGGCCAACAACCTCCATGAAACCCAACCTGATTCCAGGCCAATAAGAGAACAAATCCACTCTCTGCCTGATCTGGTACATGCTAAAGAACAGCGACACAAATAGAGCAATCACCCTGCTGCAGCACTTGACACCCTCAATCCTGAGATCCTGTTAAAGAAATTAAATGATATTGGAGTTAAAGGAATTGCCCTACAGTGGATCACATCCTTCCTGATGGACAGAATGGAAACAGCAGCCATGGCTCCATCCCTATCATCTCCTTGGAACCTGACATACAGAGTACCTGCATTCAGCAGCCACTTGCCCCTTCTATTCAATATATACATGAAACCCCTCTTGGACGTCCCAAGTAACACAGACATCACCTGCTCCAACAATGCTGACCCCCCAAATTGCCTACAAACTCATAAATGATACAACAGTGGACAAAATGGACCTCAACGCACACCCCACACGGGTCGACTCCTGGATGATGGTTAACATATTTAAGCTCAACACATCCAAAACAAAACTTATGATCAGCAGTACTATACTTTCAAACTCTAAACCAGTCCCCTGACTGGAGGTGATGTGGCCTTGCCCCATTCCTTCACCTACTGTAGAAATCTTGGAGTCACAGTGGACAGTGCCTCATGTTGGAACCACAGATCAAAGCTATTGTGAGGGGCTTCTTCTTCCAAGTACGCACCTCATGGTGCCTCATGCTCTACCTGACCTTCACTACTCCCAGCGCTCCTCCTGCGGCAAAGACCCATAATCCCCCAGAAGGAAATTCTTGCAATATATAATCTCAAGAACACTAAGATCTAGCAACAATGCACTTTTGACTATACCAATTTTCAACCGTAAATAAAATGGTGTCTCCATCTTCTCCTTCACAGCAACGAAACTCCGGAGTTCAATACCCAAAACCTCTGACCAGAAGTCTACCTAACCTTCAGCAAGCATCTAAAAGCCTTTCCCTTCAACTGATTAGCCCACAAGACTGAGATCGAGAACCAACAGAGCCACTAGCCGTTACCGCTGCCCAAGTATCTTACCTTCTAAACTACAGAAAAAAACAGAGCCCTCTCCCACCCCTACCATCCTGCATTCATGTTTACGTTTTTTTTTCAGGCAAATTTTTTCAGCAAAAAATGCCACAACAAAAAAATGGGGATGAATTAACATAGAGGCCGCTCCGCTTTCAGTCTTCGGGATCTCGGTTCATGATAGCATGCCCGCAGAGACTACGTCAATTTCATAGAAAGCGCACCTGCACAAAGGAACCTACTCTACTATGTCTGGTGTACATCAATCAACACCACAGGTTTTCGCATCTGCCTCTACTGCTGTCCCATTAACAACCATCTTTCTTCTTTTCATATAGACCCACGTGCAGCAAGATCAACAAAATAGCAGAAGGGCACTTTGCAAGCCCACTTTATTATTATTTTTAATGCTGGTAAGGCTGAAATAATCTCCATGAAGGTACATATCCCTCCCACCCTTCTATTCACTATGTCCCTTCTTTGAGCACTCCCCAACTATGGTAACTTCTGCTATGAATCTGCGAGCTATCTTCAAAAGCTCCTTCTCTTTCTCTCCTCCGATCGTTGAACTGTCTAAGGAATTGCTCTTTCCGCAGCCTTTTCTCAAACACATTCTGCCTTTCCTAAATTTCCCTCACAAGATGCACTCCATCAGAGTATGTTATCCTTTCAAGGGTGGACTGCTATAATAGCCTCCATCTGGGCCTCGCTAGGTTGAGGTTCCTCCTCTTCCAGGGCATCCAGCCCAGAGCAGCCAGGCTCATCCCGGGACTCAGACCCATGACCTCATCGCCCTCTCCCTGAAATCCCTGCACTTGCTCCCAGTACATGCCCAGACATTCTTCAAATCACTTTGTATCATCAAGCAGCCGACTGCTGCCGTGGGTCTGGGTACCTCCAAAGGATGGTGTCCAAGTAACGCCCGCCAGGCCCCCAAGATCTACCTCCTCTAGCTCTCTTGCTGTCAGGTGACCCAAGAAAGGGACCGTTGGGGGGCTGATCCATCAGAGCTGCTGCTGCCCTCCACTTCAAAAATCTTGCATTCGCTCTTAGAGAAGAACACCACCACTGTTTCAGGAAAGGATTAAAGGGTATCCTTTTGAATTAACACCTTAACCCTTAGGACTGTGATCACTCCTTCTGCCTCTCCCTGCAATGGTGCCTCACTGCGCTGCGGCTGCATGACAGGTCTCTGCACTGCCACCCCCGGCGCCCAAGGCCGGCCAGCTCCTTCTGCTGCTTTATTATGCTCTGTCACGCCCTTGCCTGCGCCATGGGCCCTATGGAACTGTGGGCTGGAGATCACTGTCACCTCCTAAGCACATGCCCGGCACTTGCATGACACGCACTCACCTGCGGTTTTTGGTCTGTTGTTCTGTGGAGCCTCGTCTGTGCGCTCGTGGCTTCTGCTTTGGCGTGTTGTTGGCACCTGGGTAGTGCGTGCACTTCCTCCCCTTCTCCCTCTGCTTGCATTTACCTCACTCACAACCTAGCGAAAATCATACCCCCTCCCTTTTTTCACTTGTCGACCAACCAAAAGTTTACTGAATGGGCTTTATAAATGAAATTAAATTATTACATTTTCCGATAGTAAATTGGCATTCGACATGCCCTATCAAGCACCCAATACTGAAGTCAACATGGAAGCACATCACTCCTCTGGGGCCTCCGTCCAGACACGCACTCGGGTGCCCGCTGCTGATGACCCATTGGGGGCAGAGCCCACAATGGAATTGTGTTCAAACTCATCACAGCATTCATCAACCACTCACTACAGACAGGACAAGTGTTTAAAGTCTGCAAAAATCCAGTCACAGCTCTCCTAAAGAAGCACTCGTGGATCACAAAAATGACTGCCCCGTTGCAGAGCTGCAGAGCTGCAGTGGAACTCCACAACTCTGGAGAAAATAGTCATTGCACAACTCAAGGGAGGCAAAGAATTAGGCAGCGCACTGCACACATACCAATAGCAGACCTAGTGGGCTAAAACTCCCTCAGCATGCTGACCATGCTCAATTTCCCTTCAGACTTTGATAGAGTGGATGACACCAACCGTCTACACCGCCTACAGTAGGTGGGCAATTTCTCAAGACCCACACTGGAGTGGTTAAAATCCCTCTACCACTAGGAAACCTATCTCCCAAATCCAGTCCTGTGGTGTGTGGATTACCTCTGAGCTTTCCCCTCTCTTGACTTTTCAAAATGTATATTGATCCTCTCATGGACCGCCTAGGGAAACATGAACTCCGCTCCCACCCCAACCCATATGAAATACAAATCCACCTAAGGGTAGCAAGCCAACCAGACCAATTTGCAAATGCATCAAATGGACTGAAAGCCATAGCGAAGCAGCTGAAACAAAACAGCTATGAAACAGCTGCATGCTCAATCATGATACAACTGGAGTTCTACACCTTGACCGGCCTCACTAAAACAAACCTCATTTCACCTTCTTTGGAGGGATAGGTCCTATCTTCTTCTCGGATGCCCACCGGAGCATGAATACCCTGGTGGGCACCACTGTCACATAAGTAAAGGCTCCTTCAAGTTGAAAAAGTTGAGAACGATTTTGACATTTATCCTCATCAGTTTCTATGCTCCAGTCATAGCTGCTTCCATCAATGGTAGTTTGGACTACTGCAATGCAACCTTCTTAGCTCAACCTAACTGCATAATCAACTGACTGCAGGTATTGCAAAACTCACCAGTTTGCCTGGCCAAAGGCATCCCCTATGGCAATCACATTTCTGCAGCCCGACGAGCCCTTCATTGGTTGCCTGTGGCAGCATGTATCAAATATACGTCTATTTGCTTGATTTATCGAGTTTATCGCAAAAAGGGATGTCTGTCCCAGCAGGAGAAATGTCTCCCTTTTCAGCCTAAAGACGTGCTGTGGTCAGCTTCTTCATTTCTGGTAGTAGTGCCGTCCTACCGACTGGAACGTTGTCCTGGGCGTGCCTTTTTGGTGATGGGGTCTAAACTTTGGAACTCCTTTCCTCTGACTTTACTTAGCCTGCCTGACTTTGAGCGATTGAAAGTTTCTCTCAAAACGTACTTATCTGCATAAATCTGTCTTTTCGTTGCCCCTGCATTTCTCATGTTAGCACCTTGATGCCTTCGGAGATTAGTTCTGCTATACCAGTGTAATGATAATACTCATCCCACATACAGAAAACTACTGCGCGGCCACGGGCCTCTACACAATATTGAAAGTAATGTTTTGGCTCCCCCGCTGGCTTGTTATATGTAATTGCACTCAGTTTTTGCTTTGCCCCCACTTTGATTGGTGTCAGCTCGTCAAAGTGACCTTTGGGTGCTTACTTGATGGAACTGATTGGTTAGGTTCACAAAGGCCTGGCGCCGGTGGGCAGCATTGAGCCCGTAGATCAAAATTGTCTTTGTGCCCAGAGCCCCCCTGGACAGCGGGCGAGGGGGAATGTTACTGCGCTAACATACATCGCATTGTTTAGAGTGAGGAATTGGCAGTCAGAATGACAGAAAGACCTAATAATATTCATAAATAATTGTATTTTTGTATATTTTGTATTGCTCTGCTGATTTGCGTACGGTTTACTTTTGTTTAAACCATGTACAAAATAATAATTTAAAAAAGTACAAAAATAATGTCCACAAATGTATAAAAAATGTTTTGTTCCATCATTTTTTATGTAGAGTTTGAACTTTATAGTTTTGTACTAAATTGTTGGATTGATTTGTTATTTCTTGTCAAATGTGTTTGTTTACCTTTATGTAAGTGAAGAGTGTAGTATGATGGTAAAAAAATTAAAACAGCCAATGAATGGTCTTCCACTCAGAAAGGTCTTCTTGTTATATATGTACAACCAGGCCTCCTGGCTACCCTAAGACACATCTGGCTTTCTCTGCGTGTTTGACAATCACAGAGGGGCTCATTATAAGTTGCTGAGTCCAGAAGAAAGGCCAGTAATTCCGGCAGCAGCATTTTTTCCGACCGGAGAAACACAAGTTTACCGCTGGGGGCAGTGATCTACCGGTAGGCCTGACCTGCCGAAAGTTCAGGCCCCTACTGGCAAAAAAATGCTGGAATCACCGGCCCTGGTACTACAGTTGCCGGAAATCCCATCCCATGGAGTGGGACTCCATGAAATGGGAGCTTAACTGCATCTCCGCTGCCCGTATTATCCCAGTAATACCGGGATATCAGCGGCCGAAACGGCTAAACTGTAATGAGCGCCATGGTTCCTGCTAAAGGCCGGTTGTTCAGTTTAACGTGCATTTCCAGTGGTGACTACAGTCATGTTCATTGCTTCAGAGAAAGCTGTGAGTGTGGCATTAACAACCAGGGAATTTCTTTAAACTGCTGCAGCACTATAAAGTGATGAATCCGATTTCTATTTCTATTTATTTCTATTTATGTAGTGCAGCATTCACCTGGTGGTATCCTGGGACTAATCCATGTAGGAGGGTGGAAGTATTGCCTGTAGACAGCTAGCTATTGTAGAACAGGATATGGCTACATCCGGGTTAAGCAGCAGGATGTATAGAGATTGTTCCTGGCTCTGATATGCAGAGGGAGAAGGTGCCATAGTCTAGTCTTGAGATCTGAACACTAAAGGTCTGATTCTCAAAAATGAGCATGAATGGAAAAAGTCCCGAGAATGCGCTTTTTCATTTATGCTCATTGTTGAAATGTGCAGATCACCTAATTCTCAAAGGCGACTTGCTCATTTCAGGAGGGGCTGCCCAGTGGCCCAAAGATGTCCTATGCAGACGCCTTACATACATTACACTCAGAACACTAATTATGATTGGCTCGCTGTAACCATGTGATTACTGGGAGCAGGGGTGTTGCTAGGCCTAGAAAAGACCCGGGGCTACGCCGATGTCAGATCTGTCGGAACTGTTGGGGCTGGGGGCTAGCTAGCCTTTTGCTTGTACCTCCTGAGATTCTATCCGGGGCGACAACCAAAAGACCAGGGGCTATAGCCCCCTTAGCCCTCCCAACCCTAGCAACGCCTCTGACTGGGAGGGCATTTCACAAAGACGGTCCCTTAAAGGACCCATCTCTGTCAGATGATTGAGAAAAAAAGCATTGCCATCCCTGTCTAGGGGATGGAAATGGGTACCATGTGATAATGACCCCGCAAAAATGTCGCCATGCAAGAATGGCGCCGTTTTTTTACGGAGATATTTTCATTAGGAACATGAGGCGGACATCCTTGCAACCCCTGACATTTTTGTACATGTTTTTAAAGGGAGCAGGGGACACCCCTGCAACCCCTGCTCCCATTTACCCCATATATTCTCCTCATATATAATGTCGCCTATGCTGTTTCCTGGCGACTATATGTATGACGACATTATGTACAGGGACAAAATTACCCGATACCTGGAAATGCTAGCCTGACAGTCACGATTTAAATCGCGGCTGTCCCATGTTTAAAAAGCATTCCCCTGCCATGGTTTGAGGCTCACCCTGCGCCTGTTCCCAACAGGTGCAGGTGATGACCCTCATTTCTGTGCATTTAAAATTGCATCCCATTGGTGATTTCAGGATGCGCAGGAATGCCCCCGTATTTTTGCTAAAAATCTCAGATGCAGTCATTCGGATACTCTTTGGGAATTGGGCTGCTCCTTTTTTGGCACAGGTGAGGAGATGCCTCCTCCCCCACCCCGTCTGAACACGATGAGAACTAGGTGAGCAAAAGCGCTTGCTGGTCGGGCTCCAAACGCCATGGGAGAGAATGGCCTATCTCACTTTCTTTAGCAGAAAACCTCACTATAATATCCTCTAGTTTTGCCAAAGTTTCATGTGAAATATTACATTTCATCCTTTGCATTAGAAAGACATAGTGCAAGGACATATAAATGCCTTGGGCCATGTCCGCATTGAGGGAGGCATTTACAATGGGTTCTTGTGGAATCGGACAGCTTATCGTGGGTGCGAAATACCAGTGGATTCCATATGATTCCAATCACTTGGCATGCTGGCGGATTCCATAGGAGTCCAATGACATGGCATGCAGGCGGATTCCATAGGAATCCAATGGCATGCAGGCAGATTCCATAGGAATCCAATGACATGGCATGCTGGTGGAAAACCATTGGCTTTTGACAGGTGGAGCTGAAATCCAATCCCCTCGGTGTCCAGTGATATGCTCGTAGGAAAAAATCCAGCAGACGAAAAGACCGTTTTTTCTGGTGCGCTTGTGATCGCAATTATATGTGAGGGGCGGGTTAGGGTAATCATTTAGTGTAAAGGGAGCATGAGGGGTTCCTGTGGTCTCCCCCCTCGTATGATTTGCATTGCACACAAAAAAAGGCATTTTTGTCCACGGGATGTTTCCCGAGACCACGTCACATAGAACTGCTCCACTCAGAATGTCAATATTACTTGCTATTAAATCAGTCTGTTGTTCGAAAAGCCCGTATTCAGTATTGCATGTTTCTATTCAAGGGTCTATAATGTCATTCTTATATTCAAGAGCGAAGGAGCGAATTTACTGGGCTTTTTTTTGTGTACCGACAGTTTTTGAGCACTTGTTTTGCTACAAGTCAAATGAGAACTCCCCGCTCATATTATCCACTAGATGGCGATGTACGTTCAAATTGGAAGGTTCGAGGCTTTGCCAAATACACGATTTACGCTGTCAATCTTTATGAAACACTCTTAGATAAATAACATAGAGCTGTAATCTCGGAAAACATGTGTCAAGCTAGCCTTGTACACACATATATTTCGACGAATCGTATATTATTTGGCAGTACGTCTTGAAAAGATTATGTTTTAAGCTAATAACTTGCGTTTACTATTTTTTGACCAATCAAGACTGCAGTATATTTAATGTATTGGTCTTTACAAAGCGCCTTATGCCAGAGACCAGTCTCTAAGCGCAGGACCGGGATTCGAACCTATGTTGCTCTTGCCCTAAGCTATCCTGCCGGCCATGTGTTGTGTAGTGGTCTTGTAGGGGTCTTGTATAACCTAAAGTTGGACATTTGTAAAAACAATTTGTAAAACAATTAAATGCAAAAATAAAAAAAAAACAAATAACATGGTTTTCTAAGAAAGAAACACAGAAAAGGGAAGAACTTTAATTTCACCAAATCATGGACTCACAATGGAAACGTCCGAAAAACACTAGCCAACAGAAAGTTTTTGTAAAAATTGTAAAACAAATTAAATTAAATGCAAAAAAGAAAAAAAAAAAAAGTTGGAGGAAGGTTAGTGAGAGGCGAGGGGAATGCAAAGGTGCAGATCCAGTATCGTAGATAAGTGGCGATTGGAGAACTTGTTTCCTTGTGCCATTTTGTTTCTACGCAGTTCCTGGTGAGGGCACTTTGGCTATATGTACCCAGAGTGTATCCGCAGGAGTCCGTATCCTGCTTAACTTGCTTCTACGTTTGCCCGTGCCGCGGTATGGGTCGGTGGATTTTCGGGGTGGGCGTCGGCTAGTGGGTTGGTAGACGTGGCACAGAGTTCTGCAGTGGGTGGCTCTGCTCAGCTAGAGTTAGTGTGTGAACCGATGAGGGTTCTAGCACTCAATGGGCGTGGCAAGCTATGTGTGTGTGGGGTGAGGTACAAATAATGACAGCAGATTAGTAAGGGAGGGGGTGCACAGGAAGGATCCTGGACTAAGGCTAGAGGTTCCCTCGCTGTCCTTGTTTCATTTTTCTGGTGATTGCAAAGGGGATAGTTCGGGCATATGTTGGTTGTCCTTAGCACATACTGGACCTGTGCTTGAGAAAGGGTCTTGGTGTTTCAGGGTGGTTATGGAGGGCTCATGGACGAGACCGACTCCATTTGGTCCAGCCGCTGGGGAGAGAGTGTCTACTTGCGGCCCGGGGAACAGCAAGGCTGTCAGGGGATTCCCCGGAGGTCTGATGCTCTTCGAGCACGCGCAGCCGCATGGGGTATGGCGTTCCATAGGCAACATCATATGTTGTTGAAATAGATGCTGTTCACTTGTTTATCCTCCCTAGCCTTCTCTAACTGCGGCTTCATGGAAACCAGGGCTCAAGTCGAGGGTACACGCGAGTGGGCGGAGGCCACACACTTTTTTCAGAGGGCATCTGATGCAACATTTAATTGGTATGTTAATGAGCTCCCCCCCCCACTTTTTCTTTTAGGACTTGACCCCTGATGGAAACCATAATAACGAGGAAGGCTACAAAAACACAAAGGGGGCAAGTTGAGGCTTGGAGATACCCTGGCTAACAGATGCTGTTTTTTCAAAAGATGCTGTCCTACAGCGGCGACGAATAAGGAATTGGAGCTGGGTGCTCAGCAACATACAAGATGGTGTGGTGCTAAAGGTGGTTACTATGGCCTATGGTGGGCGACAATCATGCCTGGGGTAAGGGCTATGTGGTGGCTGTCCGTTTAAGGGTGTACACACGCAGCAGAGTGACGCAACTATGCCACGTGTGCTTTAAATGAAGGGGGCATTCCATGGCTGCAGCAGAGTGACCGTGGAGCCCGAACTAAGAGCACACGTTGCGTGTGTGTTCTGTAAGGTGGGGGCCTCATGGGGGTCACGGAGGAACCTGTGACTATGTAACAGTGGCGATGAGGCAGGAAACCGGCCCTGGCATAGGCGGTGAGAAAAGCGGAGCATTTTCTTTTATTTTTCTCCGTCTTCTCATGCCGCAGAGCCGGCGGTGACCATGCGGTTTTGGCCGACATCATGCGTACATGGTGGAGAGGGTCCCAGCTCCTTCCTGGAGTGCTCGTGCGCCGCCCCACGCGCAATTTGGAGATTTCCTGTATAGGGGACAGCACTGTGCTCTGTATTCTTCATTTGGAAGTGCTTTGGACATTTCTAAGACATTGGGCCTCATTACGAGAATGGAGGTAGCCAATAGCTCCATGGCTGCCTCTGTTCCGGGCTCCATTACGGGGTTCCTGCAATGGGGACTTACCGGGTTACTCCGACATAGGAGGACCCGGTAATTCCTCCTTGCAGGAACCCATCCCCATTCCCATTTGAGCCCCCATAGGGCTCAATGGGAATGGGGAGTGAGGTACTAACGGGCAGATTACATCTGGCCCGTTATTGCCTCCCTCTTCACCTCGCGGGACAGGGAAAGGTTTTACCAGGCGTGCGATCCGGGTCCCGCGATGGGAAGCTTGTAATCGGTGCTCCCGGAATGAAGGGGCCAGTCCCGTACCGGCCCCCTTCATTTCGGGAGCGCCAGCCTTATAATGAGGCCCATTGAGTGTGGGGTGAGGAGCTGATGAGGCCTACTATCTTTCGTTCTTTGTCCCCTGGGCCCACCCCACTGAATTTGTGGAGCCATTATCTATGGAGTAGGAGTTCCTTCTATGTTATTCCTGGCTGGACATTGGTGGAGGAGTTGTTTAGTGACCTATGGTACTAGAGTGCCAAGTCACTCTACACCCACATGTTTGGACAGTTGAAGATGGTGCCTGTTAGGGCATTGGCTGGCTGCGTGGTGGAGGAAGAAGATCATCAGAAGTAGCTGCAAGGGGTGTTTCTGGCCAACATCATCACACGCAACATCTGAACGCAGTTGTGCCTGGAGCAGCACGCCAGTGAGTTGCAGCCCCAGTACCCTGGTGGGGTGTCTGTGCGCTCGCTACCATGGATGGCCAGGCTGCTGCATTGCTCGCTGCTGCCCAAGTACAAGGGCCAGCTGGGCCAGTCATTGCATATGTGCCGAGACAGCAGGGGGCACTCACACCAATGCCCATGTTTGATATCTCGGGAGCCCCATCCAGCCTGGGACCGAGATGGAGATTGTGGATTGATAGGTTTGACATGTACTTCTGCGCTACTGGGGAGACGGAGGAAGACAGCAAGATGGCTACGCTCCTATACTCAGCAGGATCAGTGGTAGATGACATTTTTCAGTCCCTGACACCTGCAAATGCGACATATGCTGTAGCTAAAGATACGCTGCGATAGCATTTCATGCCGCTTGCCAATGCAGATTATGAGCGGTTTGTGATGTGCAGTGCCAGGCAAAAGGATGATAGTCCCTGGACAATTTATGTGGGCGGCTGCGCCGCATGTCCCTGTCGTGTGCCTGGGATAATCCTGATACAATGATTAGAAACCAGCTCATACAGGGATATTCGTCTGGCAAACTGCACAGGCAGGCACTGTGAGTGCCGGGACTCATGCTGCCTCACATATTGGAACTCAGATGCTGGCAAGAGGTGTTCGAGGTGCGTGCATCAAGGATGGATGTGGCTGTGTACCCTGGGAAAGTGGATGTGTGTGCTGTGGGCCTCGCTCAAGGTGGCAGAGGAGCCAGGCGTCCAAGCGGAGGCCAGCAGAATATGAGTGGAAGGGCCCTTGATTCATGTAAAAAGTGTGGGTATGCCCTCCCACACCCCGCTAAATGCCTGGTGCAGGGGAAGGCTTGTGGACGTTGCGGGGTGTTTGACCAATACGCCTGCATTTGCAGAGCTCCAGTGCCGGTGGTGATGCGTGCAGGATTCTTTAGGCCACAGCGCCCGCCCAATGTCTCCCAGCCAGACCAGGGGGAGGACAGTGCCCCTCACAAGGAGGATGACGAAGAGGAGGAAGAAAACATCTTTTTCATCTCGATGCAGACCATCAACAGGATACAGCTACGGTGTCTGGTGAGAGTGAATGAATCAACGGTGCCGGTGCTGGTGGACAAAAGGACATCTGTTAATGTAATGGCAAGGGTGCACTACAATGCCATGGTGGTGCCACCCAAATTACAGAAGCCAAGGGTGCGCCTTTTTACCTTTGGTGATGAACAGCGTATCCCTCTGGCTAAGACATTTGTAGCCAACGTAGTGCACGGAGGGTTGTCCATCAAGTCCCGGTTCTACATAACAACCGTCAGCAGCAACACCCTCGTGAGATGTGTGGCAGTGGAGGCACTCGACATCGTGAGCTTTGCGTACTCCGTGTATGTGGAGGACGTGCAGGGGCTGTTGGCAAATATAGCCAGCTATTTGAAGGAATTGGCCGCATGGCGGGCGATGCAGTGAGGCTCCATATCGACGAGTCGATACAACCCATTGCGCTGAAACACCGCTGAATCCCGTTTCATCTGTGGGACCTTGTGGATAAAGAGCTGGATAGTCTGGTGGAGTTGGATATAATCGAGAAAGTGGATGGCCTGACCCTCTGGGTGTGTCCGATTGTCATTGCCAGAAAGCCCAAACAACCTGACTCTGTAAGGATCTTTGTGGATATGAGGCTCCCAAACAAGGCGATTAAGCTCGAACGACATCTCACCCCCACAACTGATGATATCATTGCAGAACTGCAGGGGGCGTGCTTCTTCTGGAAACTCTGTCTTCGGGCTGGGTACCATCAGGTGGTGTTGCAGCCGAATTCTCAGTACATAACTTTCACCACACACCGCGGCTTTTAAAGGTACAAACGCCTGAGGTTTGGTGTGTCATCTGCAGCGGAGGTGTTTCAGAATATCATCCGTGGGGCCCTCACTGACTTGGATGGTGTCCTGAACATTAGCAACGACATCCTGGTGTTTGCAAGAATGGAGGTGGAGCACCTGGACAGGCTGGTGAAGACCTTGGATGGCTGCAGGCACTCGGGTTAATCTGCATAAGGACAAGTGCGTATTCCTCGAGAAGATCAATGAATTCTTCAGATTTGTGTTCAAAGAAGGGGGTGTGTCACCAGATCCTCACAAGATCGAGGACATCATGGAGGCACGGGCCCTGGATAATGCATCCGAGATCCGAAGCTTCTTGGGGATGGTCACGTTCTGTACCAGTTCATCAGAAATATTGCATCCCGGTCGGAACCTCTGCAGGCCTTAACCAAGAAAGACACTACGTGGCACTGGGGACCCCTTGAGCACGCTTCATTTGAGGGCGTGAGGGGGCACTGACGGCAATGGCCTTCTTTGACCCAGCCTTTTCCTCAGAAATTGTGGTGGATGCCAGCCTGTTTGGTCTGGGGGCAGTCCTTACCCAGACAAACAAGAACAGTGAGTTCCGGCCAATCGCGTATGCAAGCAAGGCACTATCGGAAACAGAACAGCGATATTCCCAAATTGAGAGAGAGGCCCTGCCGGTCCTGTGGGGATGTTGCCATTTTCGTCTATATATGCTGGGAAGGCCTGTGACTGTGGTAACGGACCACAAGCCCCTGCTGCCGATCAAGGCCAGTTCGTCTTCCAAGCCTCCAGCTCGCATCAAGAGGTGGATGCTGGTGCTGCTTGAATATGGGGTCTCATTGGTGTACCGGCCCAGTAGCAATAACATGGCTTACTACTTGTCCAGACACCCCAGGTACAAGCCAGATGGACATGGAAACATCAGCGCCGATGAGGCCGATGAACATGTGAGGCTGGTGGTGGAGGCGGAAACTCCAAACTCGATGCCCATCCACGAACTGGAATAGGTGGCGGCCGATGATGAGTGTTTTAACATCTTGAAGGTGGCCCTTCAACAGTGTTCATGGAGGTCAGTTGTGGACACTCTGGCTCAGAGGACCGAAGAGACAAGATCAGCATTGGAACAGCTGTGGAGGGTCAAGGACGAACTAAAGTTTGTGGAGTGGGGACTGTTACTCATGGGCGAGTGCATAGTAATACCATGGTGCAAGGTTCCCCAAGTCATCGGGTTGGTACGTGAGGGACACCAGGGCATTGCCAAAACCAAGGCCCGCCTGCAACAGAAGGTATGGTTCCCAAACCTTGAGAGGCGGGTTGAGGAGTTTGGTCGGTGCCTGTGTGTGTGGCCAGGTGGCGTCCTCGGCACAGAAGTAGCCTCCGATCGAGACCATGCTCAGAGGAATGAAGCCCTGGGAAAACGTCCATGTCGACTTCAGGTCCACAGGCCGCGACACTCATTTCCTGGTGGTAATTGACGAATGGTCCTGATATCCGGAGGTTGAGTTTATTGACTTGGTATCATTTGACAAGGTGGCTGTGGCCCTGGAGAAGATCTTTGCTACCCACGTCCTGCCTCAGACCATGTGTTCTGACAATGGACAACCATTCCAGGGGGACAGTTTCACCCAACTGATGTAGGAATATGGGATACTACATCGCAAGATCACTGCTGTCTGGCCTCAGGTGAATTGCAAAGCAGATAGATTCATGAGCACGTTAAATAAGGTGTTTAACATTGCCCACGGCCAAGGACATTGCCTGCAGAGATCTCTGTGTATCAGTGTTTAAGTGAGCACAGGGCCACCGCACATGCATCCACAGGGGTGGCCCCAGCAGAAGCCATGTTTTGGCAATGTACAAGGTGTCTGATTCCGGAAATGAGGGAGAGAGAACGGGCTTTCATGGACAATGCTTAGGTGGAATGGGAGAGGAGTGTCAGAACGGAGGGGCAGAACATCAGGAGAGGGCTCCGGCCCCAGCAGCCAGCTCAGGGAGATGAAGTGCTTGTAAAAAACCGGCACCCTCAAGGCAAGTTGTCACTAACATGACAGCCTGGTACAATGGACGTGGTGGCCGTACACGGCTCAATGGTGACTGCTTCTGACGGGACTGCCACTGTCACCCGCAATGCCATCTTGTTAAAAAAGAATGGAGAGACCAGGCCGCAGGCGATTCGAAGAAGAGACTATGGTGATGTACCGGACGAGGACGGTGGCCTGGTCCATCCGCCGAGTTCCCCAGGTCGGGAGGACACAGGTGAGGAGGGCCCGATCCGGGAGGCAGGCAGGAGGTATCCCCAAAGGTTCGGGAGGAGGAAGCCTGCCCATCTCAATGATTGTTATGGACCCCTGAACTGGTGGGCCCAGCCCATGGACTGGGAAGTGACTGATGGGTGTGGGGTGGCATGTGATTAAAGGGTGTTTATTTTGGGTGCAGTGTTTTGTTGTGCGTTGTGTGTAGTTTACCTCTTTTTCTATTTTGTTATGAAAAAAGAGGAGTGTGGTGGCTGCCCCTTTAAGGGCATACACACATCGCAGAGTGATGCAACTCTGTCGCGTGTGCTTTAAATAAAGGGACATGTGAGTGTCCGTGGAGCTCGAAAGAAGCGCACGCGTTCTGTGTGTGTTCTGTAAGGTGAGGAGCTCACGGGGGTCACAGAGGAATACGCTAACATTATCCTTTCCATTCGGGAGATTCTTGCCCAGTCCTGGTTGTAGCTTTGCACCCTGGGACCTGTAGTTCTGAATTTCCCCATCATAAAGCCAGGAATACAAGTACCAGAATGCAAAGTTGAAACTGGACTACCATCTTCCGAATGAAATGTATAATGTTGGCATGCATGTCACTATTTACCCACATAAAACATTTTGAAAAAACATGTATAGTAAGTGAGCCATAATGTTCCAGCACTTCTAAAAGCGAAGCTCTCGGGGGTACCCAGCGGCTGTGCTAAGGTGACCTTGATGCTGGTCCTGCGGTCCCCTCCCTGTTCCTGAGGAAGCCGGTGTAAGATCGGTGAGAGAAATGCATGTAGGTTAGGGGTCATATCCTAAAAAAAAGTGGGGGACTCATTAACATACCAATTGAATGTGGCGTCACAGATATTAGCATATCAAGGTGCCCTCTGAAAAAAGTGGGGGACTCCGCCCACCTGCGTGTACCCTTGACTTGAGCCCTGAAGGTTGTATAGGAGCCTGATTGATCAGAGATATTGCATTGCTGCCTAGCAGCCTCTATCGGTCTGGAGGGCTCAAAGCTGGAATGCAAGCCTTGTACTGGTTCCTGTCTGCCCTGCTGGCTCCCTTCCCCCCTATTAGCGGAATCCAGCTCTGGTCTTCCACTGTGTCTGCCTGGTGGTCCTCCCCTGTCTCCCTGCGACCTTCTGTTGGGATTGGCTGGCCGGTCGACTGCCATTTCACCTCTTCCATCTTGCTCTGGTGTTGTGCCTGGTGGTCAGCTGGGCTGCCTCGTGCCTTTAAGGGGTTGTGGGGACCATTTCGGCCATTGGGTGCCATGTTCTTGGCTACTCGTTATCATGCAATGAAGAAAGTAGTGTTTCTTTTCCTCGGATAAAACTGGAAAAAAGGGAATGTCTAACCATATGGACAGCGTTTTATCACCCTTACAGTGGTGCTGAAAACACACGCTGCCCTTGAGACACTAGCCCTTTTCGTTTCGCACTGACCACATGTTGATACATACTCCAAAATCTTTATTTTTTTGCCGGCAATTCTGGGAGGATACCGGGAAAACTGCCTTACCATTTCCAGTGCCCGATGTCCTGGTAATTACTGGGATATTATGGGCGGCGGGGACGACAGTAAATTCCCATTCCAGGACTCTATGGATGAGATTGCCGGAATTACCGGTAATGGCTAGTACCGGCAGGTCCGGCCTGATGGTCAATCGCTGCCCCACTGGCAAACCTGTGTTTCCCCGGTCCAGAAAAAATGCTGGTGCTGGAATTCCAAGCATTTTTTCAGGGATGTTTTTCCAGACCGGTCAACTCATAACGAGCCCCTAAAGGAATGAAGAGAAGTAATGATACGTGTATTTGTGTGGCGGGCGAAGTTGAGACTGATTTAAGACTTTTAAATTCAAAAGGATTAGATCTGTTAGTCCCACTAAAGAATGCCATTTTTGAACTTTTTGTCTAAACTATAGGCACTGCCACCTTCTAATAAACAGACTGAAGCGTGAAATGACTTTACTGGCGCAGAGGGTACAGGAGGGAAGGACTACTGGGCTAGTTGAGGCCGTACACTTTACTGGCCGAAGTGTAATATTTGTCCCCGTTGTACTTGCTGTCAAGAATATATCATTTGCGATACAACTATTTGATTGTTCTTATGTAGACGTGTGTCTTTGTATTGGAGAAGGAGTGCCTACTGACATCCCAATAACCAATTTATGAACTTAAAACCTTAGAAAATATTTTTTAAAACAAAACCACCATCATATCTTTTTGGTATAATGCATGCTTATACCTGTTCCCCACGCCCCACCTCACTTCCCCGTAGCCCCCAGACCCTAATTCCCTACCATTACAAAAGTGCTGGATTGGCCAGACCGAAGTGACCACTTCAAAAAAGAAGTCGGTAAAAACATGTGATAGGGTTTATATTAAAGATGATTACTTCTGCTTGGGCTTTGGAGTTATTATTTGGAAACCATTTAATTTAAAGCGTAGACCCCCCCCCCCACTGTGTCTTAAACCCAATAGTTTTTGCACTCTCCTTTGGGAAATATTGGGGCCACTCCAAGGTAGTCTCAGTAGCATATCACCTCTGTCCAGTCAGGTTGTGCCAGTCAGTCACAGATTTGATTTTTACACTCCAGTGCCAGGCTGCAAATGCACAGGGATAGTTCACCTCTTGTATGAGAGCGATCATGTCATTGTAGACTCTCCTGAGTGGGCGCCATCCCACAGGACAGATTATTGTGTTTTTCTTTGACACTCAGTAGATGGATTAACAGTTTGGCAAATCTTTACAGATAACACCATACCAAAGTGTTATGTCAACAGCATTACAGGAAGTAGGGAAACTAGTAAGTCTATGCGCCTCGCTTCGTTGTCTGGGGTGGGTGTTAAATACAAGTATGCCGGCTGCAGCACCCTAACTGTGGCTGATATTCCCTTAATCAGTCAAGATAAAGATACAATCCCAGGCTCAAACAGAAATGCACGCAATCTAGGATTGTATTCGAACGCTGGTACTGGACATTTCGATTTTACAATTAATACACACTTTTATATATATCATCTTGTGACTATACATGTCTTGGCCTTGGTGCAGAACTACATCTAACTACCAAACAATTTTATTTATATCACCAGCAGGCGGCGCAGAGTCTACCTCTTGTACTCTTATAACATGGAAATGTGGCTGAAGACTAGTCAGAACTGAAAGTCTCTCTTGGCATTCCAGGTAGCCAGATCTTCCAACCTTCAGAGGCGAGTTCTTCACCCTTTACTTCAGTTGTTGGGCCTGGCCGCAAAATGCCTTGGACATTTATTTATTTAAGTCAGTCTATTGTGGGCAATGAGCAATGTTTGCATATCAAATGAATTATGGTGAGCAACATCTGTGCCTTGACAGAATATGTTGGGCCTCATTATGAGTTTGGTGGTAATTCGGTGGTAAATCCACTGAATTACCACCAAACTAGATTACAGTACCGCCACTTGGTCTCACAGATTCACAGTGAAAGTACAAGTGGCGGTAGGGTAGAGTTAATCCACATTTTCGGAGTCCATAGAACTCCATGGGGATTTTGGGAGTTTAACCACCAGTAGTAATTCCACTGGTTGTAATTTCACTGATTTTGCTGATTTTTGCCGGTTAGGTGGAGGATTTATTCTGAGTTTTTTGCTGGAGGGAAATAGTCCACATTGCAACCAAACATGTAGTATTGCAGTGCGGTAATGCAGTGGTAATGTGGCGGTAACACAATGACTGCTTTATTACTGCAATTTTTACCCACACCTCTGTGCTTGTAATGATTGTCTTTCAGGTACTGACAAAATGATTGTAACACAAATTATAACAGTACTACACAAGACATTACAAATTGAACATGTTAATGTGCAGCAAATCTAGTCGAGCTTCAACTCTAGTTCAGGCAAATTTGCAATGGATTTTAAATTATTTTGAGATTAATTGGTTTATATACAAATGTAAGTAGCAATTTTGGCATTTTTAAGTACACTTAAGTACAGAAAACCATTAAAAATGTAGGACCTCATTCCAAATTTGGTGGTAGTTCAGTGGTAATTCCGTAGAATTAACGCCAAAATCGTTTACCATTATGCAACCTGGTCTCATTGGTTTACACTGGAATGACAAGTGGTGGTAAGGCGTTGTTAGTCCCCATTGGACTCCATGAGGATTTTGATGGAATTACCCAGAGAAGTATTTCTGTTGCAGTGATTCTGATGGTTTAAAGTGGAGGATTTAGCATGATGCTGGTGGTAAATCCTCCTTTGAATGTCAAACTCTGTATTTGGTGGAGTGGTAGAAACAGCAGTAATTCCGTTACTGCCAAATAAAGTAACAGCATAACCACCCCTTGGAATTCAGCATAAGTGACACTGAGACAGAACGGATGGAAACTACAAGTGATAGCAGTATAATATCAGTTGGAATATCTACACAGAAAGCTATGAAAGGCAAAGCCAATCTACCTAAGTGCCCTACTACAAATGGGAAGTAAAATATGGACAGAATAAGTGATACAAATGTGATGTTGCCTTTAAAAATCTTTTACTATATCTGTGGGGTGGAAGAGGCTCAAGAATCCCACAAACAGAAGTCTGCTGCTTGCGATCATTCACTCACAAGTACATCTGAGAATGGTGAAAAGCAGTGATTTCAGGTTTGTGGAACAATGCCCTAAAGAGTTGACAAAAGTGCACTGTTTCTCTAAGGCAGTGGTTTCACTTATTCGAAATGCTAAACCGGACCTAAAAACATATGACTATGAAATTGATGTTGATACAGTGACAAAGAAGCAGACACAATTTTAAGAGCCACCTAATGAAGTATTACTGCAAGGCACTACATCTAAAAAGATAGTTGCTAAGGATAATATTATCAAGTCACACTGGGAAAGGTTGTGCTCCTTTTTGCCACCTATTAACAATCAAGGATGAGGTAGATTGGCTGTAGTCTCCTGGAATACGCGTGGCCATAGCCATTTTCTTGGCAGCACAGGATCATAGGATCACTTTAGGGACGCTGATATAGTCTTATTGCAGGAGACATGGCTACTATTTGACCCCGTTTTTGACAGCTTCACTGCATATTTTAGGAAGGCAAAAAAAGGAGAAAGGGGCAGGCCTTTTGGAGGCTTGGCCATTTTGGTAAATAATAGTATTAGATCCTCCTGAATGTATTCATTTGGCCACTAGTCCCAATTTACTGATGGTTGAGATTCTTTTTGATGAGGGACTCAAAATTGTCCTGGCAAATATCTATGATCCTCCTGGAGATGGCTGTACACTTGATATCCAACTCAATATATATCAATGTTTAATTGATAGATTTGTTGCAGATGGAGAGGTAAATGTTGTTCTGGGGGAGGGAGAGGGATTTGAATGCCAATAATCTGTATGATTGCCAGAATACTATGACTCCGGATGAAGTGAGAAGTAACCTTAATGTAAAATCTGAACGGTGGATTACCTTCTTTGCTGATGTTGATCTACTCATGATAAATGGTTTCGGAAATCAGAAATTAGGTCTGGAGCCTACTTGGACAAATGGTTGGTATTCCTCTACTATTAACTATATCTACCCTAATGCCGCCCTTTATGACCTCCTGACTCAGTTCACCATTCTGCCCACTCTTTTTAGTGACCACTCTTTATTAACCTGTTCCCTGATGGTGAAGATCACTGAAATTCCAATCTCTGATAACATTGGGGAAGTTGTAGTGTTGGGTAAGGGAAATCAGCTGGGATGGTCCGATCGGAACCTGAGTAAAGCCAGCAATTGGGGTAAGTACCTATAGATTAAAGAAATGATTAAAATGACTGCGCAGGAAGCTGTTGAATGGATTTCCATATGCATGCACAATATGATGCCAATGGGACGAAAACTGTTTCCTCATCCATCAACACCTGACTCTATTTCCACCTTTGACAAAATAATACACCTGGGAAAGAAAACAAATGTGTAAAGCTGTAAAAGCCATGGAAGATACTGCCTTTTCCTGGGCCACATATCATTTGGAAAAATGTAAAATAAAGAACTACAGGAACTGGGTAGCAGATATCGAGCCTCTAATGATAACGTAAATTGGCAAGCTATGGTTAAAATTATTCTGGCAGGAGACACCAATAAACTGTGGGCAAATTTCAGGGCGGTCTCCAGTAAAGGCAATCAAGAGCTGGCCTGCAGTATAGACCGCGAAACCTGGGTAAAACATCTAGATGAAACATTTAGGGGAGATTTGAGTTTGATTAAAAACACTATAATAAACTTCACAATACATCGAGAGGATGTCATAGACATTATTAAGAAACTAAAAACATCTGGTGCCACTGGCCTGGATGGGCTGTGTAACCTTGTTATTAAGTAGAATGCTGATATTTGGTCTGACATTCTACTTATTATTTTCCAAAAAATGATAGATACTGGAGTGATACCCAAGTGCTGGAATACTTCTAAAACAATACCCATATTGAAAAACAGAAACAGAAAGCTGCCCACACCCTATTTACAGACAGAATTTAGCAGCAACATTTCTCTATGCCCTTGAGGCCTCTATTATTGACTGGACCTCTTGGGCTGATTAATTGAAGGACTGATTTGGCGCAGAATCTTGGGATTGACTAACTACACACCTATTGAGGCTATTAGGCTGGAGATGGGATTCATTTCTCTCTCTACTCTAATTAACCTAAATAGAGCCAATTTGTATTTTAAGATTATCTACTCGTCTCCTAGTTCTTTTCTGTCTATATTGCGTACCCCGCAGGATAATGTTAACAGCACAGTGTTGAAGGAATTTAAGACCATGAATGAATGTTTTTTTGAGAGGCTGTGTTGGACACTGAGATGAGAACATGGGGAAGGTATACTGGTGAAATCCTTATATGACTCTGCTGAAAGGTTCGATTGGGTTAATAGTTGAGAAGGTTGCTAAAATGAAGTCCCTTTGCACCTTCTCTAGGATGGCCTTTAATTACAAGAAACCCCAAGAATATCTCAAACTTCTCCCCTCTAGGGTAGCACGTAGGGTTTTCCTGAATATCAGGTTACATTGTCTAGATGTACTCGAAATGAGAGGTGCTTGGGTTGGAATCCCTGTACAGGAAAGAACTTGCAGAATCTGTTTGGATAAGCAGGAAGTTGAATCAGCTAGACACGTTCTTACTAAATGTCCTGGGAGGAGATCTACCTATGAACGATACTACACTAACTTTGTGGAAGACATAGGTAATATATCCTGCTAATCATTCTGGTTGGGATGTATGTTCGGCTATAGCCACAGCAAGATCATTGCTATTACGCAGGTATGGAAATGTGCAGATAAGCTCCTGCAAAAGTTTGAAGACGATATGAAACTACTGGTAGAACTTTAAAAAATTCATCCATCGATGTGGTAGATCTGTTATATCTGCTGGTTTGAGGCTCTGCCTTGTTCTTTCCTTAGGATTACTCTGATTCTATATTATTTTGTCATCTATGTTCATGTGTTCTGATTTTCTCTTCTTCTTTTTAAACTTTTTGCTGTTATTCTATGTGCTGATCTTAATGAGATGTATTAACTTCTCTTTTATATCAGTTGGATCTATGATTGTTTTTAAGTCATTTGAATTTGATGTATTCCTAGTTTTTCTGAATTCATTTCTTTGTGATATGTATGTGTAAAAGTTTTTTAAACTTCATACATAATAAAAAAATAAAAACAAAAAACCAACCACCCCTTTTTTTACTGGTCTGCCAAACTCGGAATGAGGCCCGTAGGATTTAAAGAACACTTTACTGGGGCGTCAGGTTTATTAATTAAGAAACGATTCGGAAACATATTGGCAAGTGATATTATTTCTAAGCACATTAGGCCAGTGATATTAGTCATAAATTGGAGCATTCTGTAGAAAGTGTACAGAGTGGCTTGTGAGTTCTACCTTGGATGTGTGTAGGAATGTATTGGCATGTCAATTAAACATTATTAACCGTAAAGTCTTTTGATTCTAATGAAGTAAGTCAGTTTATTAAATCCTGAAAGCGTTGGCACACATCTTGCTTACCTAACCATTATGAAAACGCCAGAAGGCAAAGTATCAGTTGATTACATCTTTTCACCAGCTCACTGTAATTCGTATGGAGCATTAGTGATAAATGTGCATGGTGTCTTCAAACACATACCGTGCCCATATAAATTAGGCATATGTGAATAAGTTAATGCTGGACAGTTGGGCATGCCTGCCACTTATTTCTCATGTATCCATTTACTAGCAGTGCAAAGGAACAGAAGATGGCAATTGCTCATGAGGACCCAAGCATGGGCATGTGATGAATGTATTTTGTCCTTTTGAGAATGGAACATTTCTAACAAATAATGTGAACGGTGGATACAAACACATACCATGAATGTGCAAAAAAGTAATTTGGAATCTAATATGTAATTATGGGGAGTTGGGCATGCATGCCACTTATTTGACCATGAACAGCCCTATTACGCCCTGTGGAGCGCAGAAGGTCGAAGCCCAGCTGGTTACAGTGGCTTCTCAACACATTATATACCTGCTCCAACCAATGGTGCAGAGATTGAGGAGGGTTGCCAAGGTAGGCTGGCCCAGTAAATTCAGGTTCACCAATGGGCTGCTTTACTGCTGATTACAGCAGTAGACTTGTTCTTGCCAGGCTACCTTTCTTTTTGACTAGAGGTTTCTCCTTAATAGCCACCTCATTAGGCCAATTGGCATTGCATACCCACGTGCTCAGGAATTGTAGGTGTAGCAGGACATTGCATGAAGCATGTCCTAATCTGCCTGCCTAATCTGTAGCCTCACGATTCCCATAATGTGCCTCCTCCCAGGATCCCTGCTCAGTGGAGGCTCATGTGACCACCCATTGTGATGGTGCAATAACATGTTGTCTATGCTTTAGCTCACCAGCCCCACCCTTCAGCCCACTGCAGCAACGCCTCCACAACAAGGCTTTGCGTTGAATGCGGAACGTGAAGTTCAATTGGCAATGCATGATGTGTCAGACTTTGGAGGCGCTCTGGGATGCAGCGGTCAGACTCCTCGACTCCCCAGTTCTCTTTTTGGGAACATTCCATGGAATGGTGGATGTATTCTGCTCTCTCCACTCGGCTCACACCAGTGAACACTGCAAGTTTACAGACTGCTAGGAGGAGGCACACATCATGACAGTGTCATTTCTAACCCTGCCATGATTTGTTTTTAAAGTGTGACAGACGCGGGCATAAAAGGGGACGGAAATGCTTTTTTCTTTTTCTAATCATTTCACTGAGATGGGCCCTTTAACAGCCTGTCTCTGTGAAATGCGCTCCCTGCAACCAAGTCATTGCTGCGAGCCTGTCATAGGTAAGTGTCGGGCGCGCACTCCCAGCACTAATGTGTGCAGGAGGGCTGGACGGCGCATCTTTTATGCCATTGTCCTGCCCTTCCAGAAATGCTCAGGTCATCATAGTGAATAAGGTGTCCTGAGCATTTCTGAAAACAGCACAAAAGAAATAAGCACCTTCTCTGCGCTCCTTTCATTTGCACTATCTTTTGAGGATCTGGCCCTATTTGTTTATTTTGAACAATCCTGTACACCTGTAGAAATAAAACCCTCTGTTAACCTGATTCCCTGATTCCCTGGTCTGGCCTGTTGGTTGATCCATGTCTGCTGTGCAACATTCTCTTATTGCACTGAGCCACTTGCATTCATGGACTCCTAGTTCTGTCCCAGTGTTCCAGGATTGGGGATGCCATGTTTCATGCACCACATCCAAGGCCTACAGGAAGCAGCCATGTCCACGTTCAGTAACACATATTGGCTAATGGCTGGATCAACACCATCCCTACTGGCCCGCTACGCCCACGTGTCAGAATAGGGCGCTCAGGAAATTCACCCCAGTTTGCCCCGGGGTATTCATTCACTGCACTTGTTGTTACTGTTCTGAGCATATTGTTCCTGCTTAATTCTATTGTATGTGAATATTATGCTTACTTGTCTTCTGAGTTTATTCCATCTGTGTATGCATGTTCCGAGCATGTTCTTGTGTGGTATGCATGTGTGTCTGTATGAAGAGTTGGGGTGTGTGTCTGTGGTATGGGTGGGATTGTGCGGCTTGTGTGGGGTGGAGTGTATTGTCTGTACTTTGATCCACAGCATATTTTCTGCGTGGATTGTGTTTATTTGCATTCTAAGTGTATTGTATTGGCATACACATATTCTGCGATTGGTGTGTGTGTGTGTGTGTGTGTGTGAGTGTGTGAGAGAGAGAGAGAGAGGGAGAGAGAGAGAGAGAGAGAGAGAGAGAGAGAGAGAGAGAGAGGGAGGGGATATGGATTACCAGCATTTGTCATGTTACCATTATTGATCATTGTTAATATTTTCTTGACTATTGTAATTGTGTATCATATCTATCATAGGTAGCAAGTAATATGGAGTTAGTGGTTTTCAGAATAAACACACCGAGTGAATAAAAAAAAATTCCTGGAGTTATTATATATAATGTTCTTTTACCTCCCGCTTTGCTGGCTGACCCCCTGGCTGACCCCTCAGTGAATTCTCTAATCCTTCTCAACTCTGTACCCATGTGTACGCAAGTGGTCTTGTAACATTGATGAAGGGACCTACCCACGGAAAGAGGTTGATCGAATGTCAAGTTGATGTAGCTCTGATACGGGGTCAGCTTTATCACCCAAGGCAGCTTATCCACCTTCACCCTGGCCAGCTTCACATTGAGTTCCGCCTTCACCTGATGCCATTCGTCATCGTTGAGCGGGTAGGGGTATCTCACAGTCACATTTTCATCTCCTTTCCCGATGTCATAAATGAAAACAAGATCTGTTGTTGCTGAAATTAAATTAAAAAAAACATTATTTTATTATTTATTTATATAGTGCACCAAACCCGGAGGTATCTAGGCACTTATGCTTAAGAAATTGGTTACAGTGCTTATGGTAACAGGCCAGAATGAACAAGAAACAGTTACATCGTTTACATTATATGCATATATATCAACCAACCCTTTCTGTTCCTGTTTTTCGTTGGTCGGGACCAAGTTGTGGACAATGGGAGAACATATTGACTCAGATGAAGGAATATCTATAAAATAGACCTTTTGCGCACTAGGCCAAGTCTATTGGTCTATCTTCAAAACATTCCTATACATTCCTATTCATGCTCAAGATATCCAAGTTCACTGGGGGAGAATCCCAAACTCCAGCCAAAAGGTCTGGAAAATGTTATGTGTTTAATAACCACCATGTTTCCCAGAACAAAAAACAAATGCAACTTCTGATTTATCGCTCAGATATTTTGCCAGCAAAAAGTATGGATGCATTTATGAGGAAAACTATCAAATACAACGCTGAACCAGTCAATTTTTCAGAGTCGCACCTGACACAAACGCTGAAGCTAAACTTTAAGAGAAATCTGACCTCTTTTGTGCACATGATTCACAAGCAACTGAAGGAAAATTAAAGTAAGCTGAGCATGTCTGAATGTGACCTAATTCCAGATGTAATGTGTTTTGTGAGAGCTTCCTGGTGTTGGTTGTGATTGGACATTTGCTAATTGTTTTATGCATCCCCATGGAATTATTGCACACAGACACAATTAACCTTACATTGCATATAAGGGGACATTCCAGCATCAGATGATCTGCAGCCTGCTTGGTCTGGGTTTTGAATTGGTAATGGAATGAAGTTACTCTGATTTTCCACACGGGGCTCATCCCTCCTATAATTTATATCGGGGAGAAGTAACAAAAGGTGGAAGGAAGTGACTGTTTTTCTATAATGTAGCCCACACGTCAGTCAGAACAACGAAAGGCAAATCGAGAGATTTCAGGGTGCTTGTCTGATATTTGACCAAATCTGTTGTGTCTACCCAGAACTGGTAGAGGTGCAGACCTATTAACAATTCTCCCAAAGTCCCTAAAAACCTTATTACCTTAGGCTTTGTCTTTCTACACTATTATTAATCCCTACTCTTCAACACACATTTGGAAAGCAGATAAAAGCAATAGTATATCAGTTTCGGGATTAGGGTGAATCAAAGGTTTGGAGATTTTGGCACAGTTGATTCAACCCACTGTCCTATGCAATGAAGATTACCCCTGCTATCTGTGCAGGGAGTATTAATTCTATTAAAGACTAGGAGGCGAGCATTATGCTTCAACTTCTTTAATTCACTACTCTTCAGCAGTTTCAACAAAACTCCAAAAAAACACAACAAAACACTGAAAACAGTCTGAACAGACTTTTCATCCTTTTGAACTACAATCCCCATAGTCTCTGTAGTCCATCACACTCCATGCCCAGTAATAACCGCTTCCTGTTCCTGGGCTCCTCCTCTCTTTTACTCGCTCTGAAAGCCCCATTGCGAACATCACACTAAGCCTTGCAACTGGCAACGACTCGAAACACTCCAACTAAATATCGAACTTCCTCGATTCCAGGCGACTACTGCCGCTAGACTCCTACATCAGTTATTCTTCTGCTCCTCTCCTAGACATAAAAGAAAGCAGAAAAATCAGGGTGGCGTCCATGTATTGACATTATTATCATATCATTACTTTATGCAATCTCATAATCTCTTATACAATACATAACTTGGGTGGGAATTTAATGCTCGCCTCCTAGTCTTTAATAGAATTAATACTCCCTGCGCAGATAGCAGGGGTAATCTTCATTCTATGACAAGACTGGAGGCGAGCATTATGCTTGTTCAAAGCTTCCCAACACTGTGACTGCTAACTTCTCGGTCGGCTTAAAATAAAATTCTTTAAAAGTTCGATCATTCGACCAGACTGCTGTTAGCATAATATCTCTAAGTGATACTCCTGTCGTAAAGGCTTTAGACGCCATAGCTCCTCGCACTGAATGCACCCCATATTTCTCCACATCTATCCCTGCTGCAAGCATGATTTCTTTAACCCATCGGGCTATCGTAGCTGTGGATACACCCTTGAAGGGTTTTCTGCGCGCTATTAGCAATTGCTTAATAGTAGCTGCTCTGAATTCTGCTGTCCTACTCTCGTATTCCTTCACGCAGCTTGCTACGCACCATTTAGCTCTGCTTGGGAAATATGGGTAGTGCACTGACGAAGTTCCCGTCTTAGTTCTTCCCAATATAGAGAATGTCACACCCTCTGGTCCAAATGACTTTCTGTCTATTTCCAGCGCTCTTATGTCTGACACTCCTTTACAAGACACTAAGCACAACAACATAGCTAACTTTCCTGATAACTGTTTCAGAGATAAATATTTGTTGCTGTGCCAACTTTCCAACAGCTTAAGCACTGATAGAACATCCCAGACGGTCTTATAACGCGGCTACGGAGGCACTCTAAACTTTGCTCCTCGAATAAGCCGGACCACTGTTGGGTGCTCGCCCGCAGGCACTCCTTTGATAGGGAGGTGCCCTGCTGATATGGCGGATCTGTATACTCCTATGGTGTGGAACGCATTCCCGTCTTGCAACAAATGAGCTAAAAAGTTCAGAATCATCACTACAGGCGCAGAAACGGAATGAACACTTCTCCCTCTGCACCAGCTCGTCCACTCGGCCCAAGCCGCGTCGGAGCTCCTCCTAGTGGATGGAGCCCAGGATTCTGCGATGAGCTGTGCAGCTTGAGACGAAAGGCCTGGCAATCCCCAGCGTCTCCTGATATCCTGCACTCTCAGAGGGTGATATGACCCAGCTGGGTCCGTGAGCAGGTGCTCTCCTTCTGGGAGCATCCTCAGGTAATCTACTACTAGCTCCATGAGGGCTGAGAACCACACTTGCGACTTCCAGCACGGCGCTACTAATAGCAACTCCGCCATCTCCCTCCGACACTTTGCTAGAACTCTGCTCAGCATCATAAATGGGGGAAACGCGTAGTGTGGACCTCCGACCCATTCCTGTAGGAACGCATCCGTCCTAAGAGCTCCCGTGTCCAGTCTCCAGCTGAAGTACTCCGCTGTTTGGGCGTTCAATCACGATGCAAAGAGGTCTATGTGTACTGGTCCCCATCTCTCGGTCATTCTCTGAAATGCTGCTGGATCCAGCCTCCAATTGCTGGAATCCGTGAGGTATCGAGAGTTCCAGTCTGCTATGACGTTCAGCATCCCGGGAAGGTATTCCGCTGTGACGGACGTCTCTGACTGCAGGCAGAAGTGCCAGAAGTCCTTCGCTAGTTTGGCTAACATCCTGGATTTGGTTCCGCCCAGGTGATTTATGTACCGCACTGCCGATATGTTGTCCATCTTCAGAAGGACACACAATTTCATCCTCCTCTTCGTGAAGGCTTTGATCGCAAAGGATCTTGCTAGGAGCTCCAGGCAATTTATATGCACACAGAGTTCCTCCTCGCTCAATTTCCCTCCTGTCTGTAGGTCTCCGCACCTTGTGCCCCAGCCTAGCCAGCTGGCGTCGGACTCTATGACCAGATCCGGTCTGTCTCCGAAAATGGCACGACCATTCCAGGCGTCCATATTCTGTAAACACCATTCTAGTTCCGTCTTGGATTCCTGATCTAGCGGGACCAATTGGTGATATCTCAGGCCTTGCTGCAGGTGCCTTATCTTTAGCCTCTGCAGAGCTCGATAATGGAGTGGTCCTGGGAAGATGGCCTGAATAGAAGCCGCTAACAGCCCTACAATCCTTGCTAGAGTCCGGAGAGATACTATCTGGCTCCGCAGATAACCTCTGAGTTCCCTCTTGATGTTGCGGATCTTTCGAGCAGGGAGCTCGAGCGTTGCTTTTCTGGTATCCAGGATGAAACCCAGAAAGTCTAGCCTCTGCACCGGTACGGTGTCTGATTCCTCCTTGTTCACTAAAAATCCTAGGGACGCTAATAGGTCCAGTACCCACCTTGTCTGGTATCTGAGGGTCTCTCGCTCTTCCGCTAGTAGCAGGAGATCGTCCAGATAAATGATCATCCTTATTCCTTTCTCTCTTATAGCTGCCGCTAATGGCTTCATCACCTTGGTGAAGGCCCATGGCGCTGACGCAAGCCCGAAGGGCATAGACTTGAATCGCCAGAGCTGCCCTTTCCAGCGAAAAGCTAGGAAAGTTCTGAATTCTTCTGCTATCGGGATAGTCAGGTATGCATCCTTTAGGTCTAGCCTCGTCAACCAATCCTTCTCTCTGAGCGAGTCTCGGAGCTGGTGGATGCCCTCCATCTTGAAGTGGCGGTACACTATCCACCCGTTCAACTCCTTTAAGTTTATGACTGGTCGCACTTTCTCTTTTCTGTGCACCAGGAACATGTTGCTTATGAACGCGGGGTCTCCCGGGCACCTTTCTATGGCGTTCTTTGCTGCTAACAGATGCAGCTCCTGATCTAGAAGACTCTGCTCTGTGCGCTCTAAACGCTGCTGGTGGGACCTGCGCCCCTGCACAGGTAGCTGAACAAACTCTAGGCACATGCCTACAATCGCTTGTAACACCCAGGCATCGCTGGAAAGCTCACGCTAGTTTCACAAGAACATGCTTGTTCTCCCTCCCACAGGAGGATAGTACGTTGTTCTCACCTTGCGTGAATCCTTGTCCACGACCTGCTCCTCTTCCTCTACGACCTCTTGGGAAGCGTCCTCTGGACGGGAAGAAGGAGTCCTGTTGCCTATTCTCCCAGTATTGGGCTCTGGGATTCTGAGGTCTTCTTCCACCTTGGTTGCGACCAGCCGAGCGACCTCTGTGGTGATTGGTCCCTCCAAAAACTCGATTGGGGAAAATCATCCGAATGGAAGCCTGCGCCTTCTCCAGAGACGCGTACGTGCCCACAAAGCGCCGCATTTCTTTGCCGAAGGTTTCTCCGAAGAGGAGTCCTTGCGCCGCTTCTCCGGCTTTGTACGAAGCTAAATCACTTAGCTTAGAATCTATCTTCAATAAGAGGCCTCTCCAGCGCTCTGATGCAATGGCGCAGTTCGTGTTCCCTAGGAGGCATACTGCTTTCTGCGCACAGCCTGCTAGGGCGTCGGGGTCCACTTCGTCCCCGGTATCTTTGGCTCTTTCAGCCAGGTCCATTATTTTTGCAAGAGGCCTGGCCAGGTCTAATACTTTCTCCTGGCAACTCCTCCAAGACCTATCGATACCCTTCCGAGGGTCTTTGCTAGTTTTCGACACGAAAGTCAACATTTTAGAATCTAATTCAGGTGTCTCGGCAACCTTCCCTGGGAGATCTGGTCTCGGGCATTCCGCTCAGAGACTCTGGCAGACTTCCTTGTCCAGCGCTTTTCGCAACCTCTTTGTCATATATTGAGCCACTCTTGGCGAGGGCTGCCAGTCCGAGGATCTCGGGTTCCGGATGCTGTCCGGATCAAACATGTCCTCTTCTACCTCCTCGAGGTGCTTTTCTTTGCGGATTCTCTTTCCTCCGCTAGGTCTGATCTCTACCTCTTCCTCTTCCTCTTGAGAGGGAGTTTCGCCTTCCTCCAGATCTTCTTCCGAGCCTGGGTCCTCTTCTCCATATTCTTCGTCCCCTGGAGAGGAGGTTGTGAGGTCCGGCACAGTCTGACGCTGCAAAAATGCTTGATGAAGCTTTGCAAAGGCGTCGACGACCTCCGGGGTCTTTTCTTTTGCCCCATCCGAAGGGCCCTGGGGATCGAGAGGGGCTTTCCTCTTTCGGGCCTTAGTACTCCCCATACACCCTGCATCCGAGGGTTCAGCGGGCGTGCTATCTCCCCGTCCGGTATTGTCCAAGGGCTGGTGTAATATCGCCTCGAGGGACTCCAGCCTGTCTTGCAGGGGTCTCACCCCTTGAGCCACCGTATCTATAAGCAAACTTCCCAGCACCTGTTTTAAGCTGGCAGCCAGATCTGACGTCTGCTCCTCTTTGCTCCATTCAAACTCGGACATCTTGCTTGGGTGCTGTGTGCCTGTTGTACCCAAAAGGGTGTCACTGCACACCCTTTCACTACAAATGCTTCGGGGTCTGTATGTATGACCCTTCTTTATCTTTAATATCAACTTGTTTTTTCTTATTTATTTTCTTTTTTTTTTTTTTTTTCTTTCTTGTGGCTGCCCCGGATGGGAGATAATTTATATATATGAGCCTGGCATGGGCTGTTTTTGTCCAGTCCTCTATGTTAGAGGAACGACCAAAGTGACTCTTCTCCTGTCACTGTGAGCCTCGTGAGGCTTTCTCACAGCTGACTGCTTTATCCTTTCCCCTTTCGGTCGTGCGCGCTTGTCAGCTCGCGCTTCGCTGACCGGAATGCTACTTATGGAGAGGCTGCTGCCTCGTAGCTTAACAATGCTAGTAATATTAAACTATTATCACCGCCGGGCCCGGCTCCTCGCGTGTGCTCTGCTTCGTGTCGCATAAATGAATGCGAACACGGAAGCAAAGCAATCGGCAGCTCCGCCACCGCAAAGGTGGGGGCCGTGAGGATTCGATTCCTCACGCGCTGCTGCTCTGACTCCGCCTCCCCAAGGGAGGGGGCCGTTACACAGCACGCGTATCCCTCGCTGCCTATGAGAGAGGGAACCGGGACCTGGCTACTGAGCGATCCCGCGGACCGCTTATGCCCACTACGACGCGGCTGACCCCTTGCTGTGCCGGACATATGGCACGGGGCGCGCGACTCAAGGGAAGGCCGCCTGAACGAACGGGCTCGTAGAACTCATGCTGAAAAACACTCGGTTACACTGTATGACGCGCCGCTGTGCTAAATACAAATGCACTCGCAATAAACAATATGAAGCTCAAAGTATTATTGAATCAACCTCTCTGTGCTCTAACCAGATCTATCCAATACTGTATCTAGCCTACGCTAGCTGGATATATATTTCCACAAACAGTAGGGAGAGAACCAAAATAGTACTTATCTGCTTGAAGAGCAGTAAAAGAAGAGGAGGAGCCCAGGAACAGGAAGTGATTATTACTGGGCATGGAGTGTGATGGACTGCAGAGACTATGGGGATTGTAGTTCAAAAGGATGAAAAGTCTGTTCAGACTGTTTTCAGTGTTTTGTTATGGTTTTTTGGAGTTTTGTTGAAACTGCTGAAGAGTAGTGAATTAAAGAAGTTGAAGCATAATGCTCGCCTCCAGTCTTGTCATAGAATTCGATAAACTAAGTAGTAATCTATTTGCATATTTAATATTTGCACATTAACATGTATCTTGCAGGGTGGCTTGCTGCCGAACAGGGGGGATGCGAAGCCGCTGACCTCCTCATGCTCGATCGCCCGATATCCTGATAAATGCTGATATTCCCAAGATCGGGATGACTCGTATCACCTGTGACTACATTTACAGCTCGTAAGCAGCACGAACGGGCAGCAAGCAGGCAGCTGCGACTCGCCCGAGCGGAGCAGCCAGATTCTTGGAGCTTGCAACAATGGCTCCCCGCCTTCCCTGGGAATAGGGGATTGGGCAGACCCGCCTTGAGACGGGCTGCAGACAATGCCTGTGCACGTGGACAAGAGGAGGTGTCTGGCACCGTGTGGAGGTGGCCTGGAAATTAGTCAATGAGCTGTGTGTGATTGGCTGTAAAGGACCCCAAAATAGTGAAGGGACAACAGCAGAGGCCACACCAGTTTGTGGCCAGTAAGGGGAAAGAGTGCCTGCTGACATGGTAGCTGCAATTCCAGGGGGTAGCGTGGTCACACTGGAGAGCCTAATGGAAGCCATACAGGAATCTAGGAACTCGCTCGATGGTAAGGTGCAGTCGGTGGGAGTGGAGGTGTCGCTGGTGCGGGAGAACTTGATGAAGGTTAATGAAAGAGTTGCTGAGGTTGAGCAGAGGGTGAGTGACACTAAGGACCTGGTGGCCGTGTTGTTCGATGCCCTGATGCTGCCGCAAGGACCCTGGAGGACAGAGCTGAGGATGCTGTAGGCTGCTCAAGGAGATGTAATGTGCAGATTTTGGGTGTACCTCAGGGTGAGGAAGGTTGCTGTGCGGAGGTGTACCTTGAGCAGCTGTTAACCGAAATGGTGATTAGAAAGGGCTGTCAAAGTGGTTTACGAATGAAAGACCCCATAGGGTATCCGGGAGCAGGCCGTTGGTGGGCGCCCCACCATAAGTCCTGATTGTGAAGTTTTAGATTTTTTGGGACAGGGATGTGGACCTGCAAGGTGGCGGGAGGCGCTCATCATATTAGGTCAGTGGTTTGAGGATTCTTATTTTTCCGGTTTTGACCGAAGATAAGTCCTCTAAGGCAGACCCTGCATTGTTTCCACTGACCCATCGAATCTCTAACCATTCAATCCTGCCCCTTGCAATGTGTAATCTCTCATTATAGAGTCTCCTTTTCACTGAATATAACCTGTACTCCATTTATCTGTACATATTGATTATAACCTGTGTTGCATCTGGCTAAATATTTGAGGGTAGCCCTGCATTGCATCTAGCTGAACATAGATTTCAGCTAGATGACTTAGAGAGCTACACATATGAGTGTAGCGCCGTACTTCATCTAGCTGGATATTTGTGTGTAGCTCTGTTTTGTATCCAGTTTAAATATTTGAGTTGTAGTTCTGTATTGCATCTAGCTGAATATCCGAGGGTAACCCAGTATTTCTGCTAGCTAAACATGTGTGTCTAGCTCTGTATTGCATCCAGAAACTTGAGTGAAGCTCTGTATTGCATCTTGCTGAATATTTGAGGGAAACCCTGTATTGCTGCTAGGTGAAATTTGAGTGTGGCTCTGTACTGCATATAGCTGAACATTTGTGTGTAGCTCTGTATTGCATCCAGCTGAACATTTGTGTGTAGCTCTTTGTATTCAGCTGACATTCTGAGTGCTGCTCTATATTGCATCTAACTGAAATCTGAGTGTAGCTCGGCTTCTGCATCTAGCTGAATATTTGAATGTAGCCCTGTATTGCTGCTAGCTGAACTTCTGAATATATCATGATGACAAACTCACGGACCAGAGGGGCAGTCTGGCACACCAGAAGACCAGCCAATACTCCACCCGTCCTCCTCACAGATCATACCCTCTGGAGAAACACACCCTATGAATCCAGTCCCACCAAACATATTGCTGACTAACTCACAGACCAGAAGGACACTCTGGTGAACCAGAAGACCAGTCAACCCTCCCACCCGCTCCACCGATCCTCACAGATCCTACCCTCTGGAAAATTGCACCCCACCACTCCCCTCTTCCCAACCACCCACCCCTCCCCAACACTCCCACTCTTCTCTCTGGGGGAACACTCCCCTCCACACCTCTCATCTCCAACTGCCTCTCCCATCTCTATCACCCCACACTGTCCTTTCTCACACCCATGCCCTCCAAACCCGCATGCACCTCAACCTTCCCATCCCTAAGTGTCGCCCTAGCATCCCTCGCCAACACTCCCTCCTCAGCTGACCTGCCAACCCTTTCTCACACACCTCAGGCATCCAAGCATACTTTCGAATCTCATCTCTGCACGCCTATCCTTACTTATACCCTTCATCCCTACCCACACCCTTTATCCTTTCATCCTCTCTCTCTACCCCAAACCAGTAAAGTCCCTCTTTAGCAAATGTTCTAATACTTACTCCCCCCAGCAACCTCAATATTCCCAGGGAATTCAGCAACTCGAGGTCACCCCAAACCTCACTCTGCCCTCTCACTCCAACTCCACTCTCCAACTACCTTTCTCAACAACCCTCCTCACCACCCTGCACCCCGCAGAACACCCATCCACCCCTGGAACCCCACCTGATACCGCATCACACACTCTCCCTACTCCCCGATCACACTTGACTTTCACCTAAGACTTCTCACATCATGAACACTCTTTCCACAAATACCCTTCACATCTATACACTCCACTCCCCCCAACAAGGCGTCCACCAGGGGATCGCCTCCACGACTATCTCAATCCAACCCCCACCAGCTCCCTTACATTTGCATCTTGAAGGGCCAACTACCCCCTCTATCTCCTAAGCTATGCCAGATCTGTCACCAAAAACAGACACACCATATTTGATTTCAGAAACCTGAGACAGCGTGTTCATCACAGAAACCTGGTTCTCTGACGACTTCGGACCCATTGCACTCAAGGCTTTCCCCCTTGAATACACACTCATCACCCACAACAGAGCTAGCAAAGAAGTCAGAATGGCCATCCTCTACAAACCTCACCTATCTATCTCACACTTGAAGGCACAGGTATGCAGGTCAGACTGTGAATCACTACTAGTTAATTCATCATCAACCCCTTGCTCAACTACAGTTTCCTGCTCATCTACAGGCAACACGGTTACAACAGACACTTTGCTAACGCCCTAAGCAATGTCCTAATGGCCATCCTGGTCTCCCACCCCTGCCTCACCCTACTAGGAGACCTCAACATATGGTTTGATGCCCCCGACAACCCCATAACACGACATGTCTTGGACAACCTGGAAGCCCCCAACATGACTCAGCAGGTAACAGGTGCCAATCACACAGCAGGACATACTTTTGACGCGATCTTCAGCTCCACTGACTTCTTTTCTGCGCTCCCCCCACAACTGGTCATATGGACAGATCATGCTGCCATCTTCTTCTCGCTCCTGCAACCCACCCTTCCTCCAAGAATGACTAACACCGGACCATCAACTCATGTCCCACTTTGGAACAATATCATAATAAACCCAGGCCTGGCCGACTCCCTGCTCCTCGATCTTCCCTCCCTACCAGTTGAAGGAGGACCACCTTCCATCAGACACTTCGAATCATGCCTCTCCAACGCTCTCCTACCTGTCACCCCCTTCATATCTACCCAATCCAGACAAGGCCCCTTGCCCGGGTAGTTTCCCCCATCCTCCAATCTCTCAAAACATGCAACCACTCCCTTGAACGTAGATGGGGGCCGACCCAACCCCCCAAAATAAAACAGGCTACGGTCATCAATATCGCATCTACAACACCAAAATCCGTAAGGCCAAAAAATCCTTTTACAAGAACAGAATCTCTATCACCCATAACAATTGCAAGGAGCTCCACAACATTATCCCAGAATTCATGCCCCCCATGCACCTCTCCCCACAAACATCTCCCAATCTCTCTGCAATGCCCTCTCCTACCATTTCTACAACACCACGCTAGAAAAAATCTGCACCATCGAAACGTAACTGGCAGGACTCCCACCCCCTCTACTCGCCCCCTCAAATGAACCCACCAACCAGCCCACCCCCTCCTATCTTCTCTTCTTTCTCTCCCATCTCTAGACCTGAATTCCTAAAATTACTGTCTGACAGCCACCCTCAGGATCCCTGAGTGGTTCATGCCCCCCCCTCCCTCCTTAAAGAAATCTTCACCTTAACCTGTGCAGACAGCATCGCAGGACCCATCCTTAACTCTTCCCTCACCTCGGGCATCTTCCGAGCAGCTTTCAAAATATCTCACATCAAACCCCTCCTGAAAAAACCTTCACTTGACCCCCCCTGCCTGCAAACTACAGACCGATTTCTAACATGCGTTTCCTAGCCAAACTCACTGACTGCACAAAATACTCCCATCTCAGTACTTTCAAGGAAGCCAGCCATCTCCTCGACCCTGCCCAGTCCAGCTTCAGACCCCTTCATGGAACTGAATCATCCCCAGTCTCCATGTGGGAGGACCTCAAAAACACTGCAGACACGGGGGACTGTGCTACACTCCTACTCCTTGATCTCTCGGCGGCCTTCGACACCATCAACCACAGCATCCTCATTGACAGGCTCCACTCCTTTGGCAGTAGGGTCAAAGCACTAAGGTGGATTTCCTCCTTCCTTGCCAACAGACACCAAATCACCAGCCTCCCTCCGTTCACTTCGTCTGCACACACCGTCAGTAACCAACTCCCACAAGGCGCCTGCCTAACCCTCTTCTATTCAACCGCTACGGGTTGCTTTCAAAGCCATGTGCATCACTCACTGAGCCCTACACAAGACAGGCCCAAAATACCTACAGCAAAAAATCACCCACTGCCACCACAACAGAAACCTGCAGCCAGTCACTGCTCTCCTGTTGGTGATCCCGTCTTTCAAATCAACCAGAAACATTTTGCATAGATGGGCACACCATCCCTGTTTCTGCCCATGTACATAAAATGGGCGTCTACCTGGACGCTGAATTAAATATGCAAAAACATTTCAAAGCTGTCCCTTCCTCTGCAGCCTACTCAACCAAACATATAAACCTTTCTAGGAAATTCCTCACCTCCACCAATTGTCTTACTTTAGCCAGAGCCATCATAGCTAGCAAACTTGACTACTGTAATGCCATCTTAGCAGGGATGTCCACTAAACATATTAACAAACTCCAATTGCTTCAAAACAACATCCTCAGAGCAGTATGGGGCTTGAGGCATTCCGACAACATCTCTTCATTAGAAAGGAGGTACATTAGCTTCCCATCAAAGCCCGTATAGAATTTAAATGCCTTGCTATTACCTACCGTTGCTTATGAGCTGATCCACTACTTCAGCTCTGAACAAACCTAGATTTGCTAGAAAGAGACCCAGCGGTTCCTGTTTCACCACCATCGCCCTCAAACTGTGGAAAGCCCTCCCTCAGCAGATCCAAGACGAACCTGCTTATGCACTCTTCCGTAAAAAATAAAAAACTGCACTTTTTAACAAATACATGTACTTTTTTGTCGGCATCACATATTATGAGATTGACTTACAATCTATGATGTAACGTAACTACTTACTGTCTGATTCTCAACCTAACATGTAAAGCAATCACCTTTTCTGTATGACTCAAGTTTGATGATGTAATGTAATTACCATACTGTGTTCCATCGAGTCCTAACTATGTACCTTTAGCGCCGTGATACCTCTGGGTTAGGGCGCTACCAACACATACAATGAATAAATACATAAATAAACATTGTATAGACTGGAATATTTTCAAAAAAGGTAGCAGGCGCCCCTCTCCAGAAAGAACATGGCATGATAACCTGTTCTGTGGTTTTTTTCCCACTTTGAGAGTTCGCAGCTGTTTGGCGTGACAATAGCCATTGTTACGATGATCTTCTAAGTTGCTTTGAGGTTTTTATGTTAAGGTTTTTGTGGGCAAGGGTTCTCTTCTGGGTGGTCCTTGGTTTTTTCCTTTGACGTCTCAGAATTGGGGAAACTTCTATTAAGACCCAAAGAATGAAGGAGATGAGTCTGAATGAGGCGGGGTTGGGAGGTCAACAGGAATTTGGAACTACACTATAATAATGGGGAATAGAGGTAACGGGACCATGAAGGTAACAATGTTGAAGTATGGGTTGATGAAGGGGTATTTTCCAAAGTTTCGCGGGCTAGTGGAAATGTACGTCGAGAGGCTGGGCAACTCGGGATGATATGGAGCAGCAGCATTCACTTTGGGTCCCTGAATGTGAAAGACCTTCACACCCCATAAAAGCGTGCAATGGTAATTTGTGATTTTAACAATCCAGAAATTACGTGCTCTTCCTTCAAGAAACCAAATTTAAAAGAGTGAAGGAGTATATGCTGAGAGACATGGAAGTGGGAGAAACCATTTACTCATCTGGTTTGTCAAAGAAAGCTGGGGTGGTAATTATGATTCGGAAATCTCTTGGATTTGAGACCATGCAGACCATGAGGGATATGGAGGGACATCCTAGCAATAAATGGAAGAATTGGTCACATGGTGGTGACAATAAGTTCTGCTTCTGCACCAAATCAACACCAGATAGCATTTTGTGAGGCAGTAATGTCATTTTTACAGACGTGTAAAACAGGGCTTCTCATTTGTGGTGGCGACTTTAACTTTATCGCTGATCCCTCATGGGACTGGTACTCACTGAGATCGGGAGCTATCCTACGGCATATTCACAAAGGTGGTAATCCGAATGCTCTCCGGAAGGAATATTATGTAGTAGGGTATCACCGATCAGGCCCTGGCCCTGGCCTGGCTGATCTTGTTCCTCTCTGATCAACCCTCACAGGTCCAACTTGGTTCCTTCCTTTCCTCTATCTCACTATCTACCTGTGGTGTTCTCCAGGGGTCTAACCTCTCTCCCTGGCTGTTCAACCAATACCTGGCACCTCTTGCACACTGCATTGCTGCTCTCTGCTCCAACTTTCAGTTCTTTCAGTGCTATGTGGATGACACTGAGCTTGTTTTCAGGCTCCCCTCAGCCACATATTCTCCTTCTTTCATCTCTGACTGCCTGACTGCTATCCAGGAGTGATGTGCCGCCAACGATCTCTGCGTTAATGCCAGTAAGATGGAGATTATCCTCATCGGCACACCTGCACCCTCCTTTCCTGTCACACTGGCCAGCCTCCCTTTGCCCTCTCCCTGCTCCCACCTGTGAGAATAAAAACCTTGGGGTCATCTTCAACTCCACACTCTCCTTTTCTCCTCACATCTCTGACGTCTCTAAGAAGTCAAACTACCAACTGCACCTCCTCAGATGTATTCTTCCTTTCCTCTCCTTCCAGCAGAAGCTCCCTGTCTCTAGAGCTCTGGTTCTCTCTAGGCTGAACTACTGTAACAGCCTTTTTCTAAATCTGCCTCCTTCTACTCTCCGCCCTCTGCAACTCATTCAGAACAGGACTGCGAGACCTGTCCTTGGCCTCAAACCCAGGGATCGTATCTCCCCAGCCCTGAAATCTCTTAATTGGCTCACAGTGGCTGCAAGGATTACGTTCAAGGCCCTCTGCATTGTTTACAAGGCTTTCTGGGGCCTTGGACAGCACTACCTCCAACTCTCACTTCCTAATTATCTCCCTTCTCGAGCTCGCCACTCATCCACCTCCAACTCTCTGATGGTCAGTTGCTTTTCCAAGCAGAAAGTGTGGGGGCAGATCTCTTTCTTTCACTGGGACCTCCCTCTGGAACAGCTTCCCTGCCTCTCTCAAACTTGAGCAGAACCATCTACGATTCCGGAAGCAACTCAAGACCTTCCTCTTCACTTCTGCTTTCTCTCTTCCTCTCCCCTGCTGATGAACCGTCTGTTCCATGCACCGGTTCACCTGGTCACCCTATGAATCTGGGCCCAGGTCCCTGCCTGTCCAGTTACTTCTGACACTGCCTCTTGGCTCCCCCAGCACTAGTGGTCTATATCTGTAACCTTACAGTCCCCTCTCTCTGTACTTATTATCCACCCATTGGCTGCACTTTCTGATTACCTGCACTGAGCCACCCCCTGGCTGCACTTTTTGATTGCCTGCACTTCTCCATTCCCTCCTTCCCCCTTTTGCACTTCTCCCCTTCTTGGCGCTTGCGTGATCTGAATGACACAAGGCCTAGTAAGATCATTGTTTTGTCCTCCATCTGTTTCCCCATCCTTGTCTTGTCGTGCCTATAATCATTGGTATACAAGCGCGTTATAAATGACATCATATCATAGCACAATGACACAGGAGATATACTGCGTCATATATATTTGGGAAGAAACCAAATCCACCATTAGTGGCTTGCTAATATCCGAAGGGGCAACCAAAAAAGGGGAAAGGACACTGCATGAGTCCAAACTGAAGTAAATGATTGCGGATAAATAACTAGTCCTGAAGGTTGGCAGGGAGCAAACTGGACGTAAAACTAGATGAGATCAGTGAATTAAGACAAGAGCTTAGAGACATTTGACAGGGGAAGGCATTAGCACAACCTTGCCTTTGACGCAGAATGTCACAAGAATAACTCAATCTTTATCGAGCCAGGGAATGCTGACCTAGACTGATGGCATAAAATATCTGGGGGAAACGATTTCTAGGGATCTTGCAGATATGTACGGAGTGAACTACCCGCTACTATGGGACAAGATAAAAAAAGAACTTTCGAGTTGGTCACAGCCGATTACTCTGTCCTGGGCGGCTCGCCTCGCGTCCATAAAAATTAATACATTGCTGAGGTTACTATTTGTGTTTCCAGCTCTCCCAATAGTCCTACCAGCCAGCTTCCACTTTGAAGTGAACAAAATGCTCCTTTCTTTCTTGTGGGCAAGGAAGAGAGTGTGACCAAAAAGAGAAACAGTAGGTAGCTATGGAGTACAAGCACTTTGTGCTGGTTACCGTGGGAGGGTGGATTTAGGTCCCTTACAGACGTTTGACATTTAAAATACATAATCATCTAGTATTAGCGCTACTATGGCAACTGTGGACAAACACCACAAATAAGGTTGGTGGGACAACCTGGCCATCGCCCCTCAGCTGTATGGGAACCCCTATCGGAGACAAAATCATTGACCCCTTGCGATTCCAATCATAGTGTGAAGCAGGGCTGATAAGAACGGGACAAGCATGGAAGGACAGGCATTTTCTACAGAAAGCAGAACTAGATGACGCCTTACAAATAGACTCTATACCTTACTTGGCATACCTGCATCTTTAACCAACCAGCAATGGTTGAATACATTGAATCGCCCATTGACGCAAGTCGAGCAAATACTCTATACCACTCTCCTCACCAGCGGCCATATAAATGCACCAAAAACCCCAAAACAGGGGGCTGATGGCTTACAGCTACTGGAATAAGAGGACCCCTGGCAGACAATTTATAAAGGGGTATGGTTTTCCTCCATAGCTGTTTAATATAAAATGCAGGCTCGTATTATGATGAAATCTCACTCCTCCTAGACTCTCTAAGATGTATCCCAATGTTAGACCCCTCTGCTGGAGACACTGTGGTATGATCAGTAATTACTGGCACATGTGGTGGGAATACCCATTAGTGCAAATCTACTGGGAAGAGGTGTTATCATGCATCAAGAACATAGACAGTATCGATAGGTCACTATCCCCGATGTTGGTACTATTTGGTACTATTTGGCTTAGAGAATCACGGGATGGATACACACAATTGTCACATATGTCAAGACACTTATTCTTCGCTGCAAGAGTTTGCCTAACTATGCACTGGAAGAGGAGCCACCGCTCGACTCAGAAAAAATTGAGGAGTAAGGCCTGTGAACTAAAGGATATGGGAAGTTAACCGCTATATTAATGAAAACACATGCTCACGTTGACATGGAGTGGCTCCTCTTTTTCGAATACTACAGATCGTAGAAGACACATAGAGGGTGAGATGAAAGAGACAGTGAGTCAATAAAGTACAAAACTGACCCAGAAAAAAATAGCTCTGGCAAAGAGTAATGACATGAAAACACAAACATGACATGTAACAATGATCCCTCACACACACTAGTAGAAACAAGGTCAGTACTTCTTTCCCGAAAAGACAATTCCCGTCGAGATAGTGCCGGTGGGTGGGGGGAAGGGAGGGAAAAGGGCTAGTCGGTCGTAGATCTGGAACTAAGGCTACCTGAGTTTTTAGATGAATATAATGGCAAGGCTTTAATTGATGGATGTGCGTATGTAATGTTGTAAGCCTACACCTGGACTATGTTGGTAGCCTGTGGATTCTGGACTTTGTATGATTACGTTTCCTCACAAAAATTTCAAGTAAGACATATTTACAAAAAAAAAACAGGAGAGAATCCACGCTGCAGATACAAAACTAAGAATCCAGAAACAGCAGACGGGTACCCAACGCACCCCATGCTTCTGGGAGATAGCCAAAAGCAAGGCTAGCCAATGCATTCCACTTAGACGAATTCATAGGGAAGGCAATGTATTGCATTGAGATGAATTTTTGAAAGTAGCCAAAGTATTGCAACTATATGAGTTTTGAGGGCAGCCAATGTACTGCATTTAGTTTTAATTTTTAGGGTAACCAAGGTATATCACTTAGATGCATTTTTAGAGTAGTGTATTGCACTTGGATGAATTTTGAGAGTAACCAATGTATTGCCTTTAGCTGCATTTTTTAGGATAACCAAGGTATAGCATTTAGATGCATTTTTAGAGTAGCCAAAGTATTGCACTTAGATGAATTTTGAGAGTAACCAATGTATTGTCTCTAGCCGAATTTCGGAGGGTAGCCAATGTATTGCATTTAGATGCATTTTGAGGGTAACCAATGTATTTGAACACATAATGACTCACCTGCTCTCACATACTCTCCAGACCACCTCCCAGCACCCAGCCACTACATGCGCGTGCTAAGACACATTGCACAACACCTTTGCCATAAGAATACAGCTATCCCCCATGATAAAGATTTGGTCTAGTTGCACACCTAAGGACTCTCATCCACTTGCATACTCTAAAGACAACCTCAGCACCCATCCACTACATGCCCTAGTCTAAGATACATTGTATAACACCTATGCCATTAGAATGCAGCTTTCCCCCACGATGCAATTTGGTCTAGCTGCACACATAATGTTTCCCCTACTCTCACACACTCTCCAGGCTACCTCCCAGCACCCATGCACCACTTGCACTACTCCAAGACACATTGCACATCACCTCTGCCATAAGAATGCAACTATCCCCCATGATAAATTGTGGTCTAGCTGCACACATAATGAATCTCCTGCTCTTGCATACTCTCCAGACTACCTCTCAGCAACCCAGCCACATGCCAGCTCGACATGGGTGTCAAGCAGGTGGTGGGTTCAAATACCTGGGGATAAAGGTGGGAATGGATTGCGAATGGATGTATGATAACAAGAGCATGATTGCATATGATAGATCTGCGGAATTTTGGATGCAGTCCCGTTTGTCAGTTGTGAGAAGGGTGACTCTAGATAAAATGATAGCACTCCCATGCATGCTGTATGTCTTCCAAGCCATGCCGATGCCGATATTAGCTAAATACTTCCACGTGTTAAATATGTTATGGGAAAGTTGCTATGGAAGGGTGGGAGTTCAAATGTTGCATTGAAAACATTACAGCTCCCAGCACGGAAGGGGGGTGTTGGTGCCCCAGACTTTCACATGTATATTGAGTGGCAACGCTCCAGAATATGGTTGCATGGTTTGCAGAAACGCAGGAGAAGGAGTTCATCCGGATGATAGCTTCTGAGGGTAGGCTGCTGCAGCTGTTGGAGGAGATTGGGGCCAGGGGTAGGGACCTTGGTCAGCTCCCTTCACGGGTGGCAACACTGGTAAAAGTCTGGTGGCAGGCGACTAAACTGCTAGGTCAAAAGGTGCCCTTCTTGCCAGAAATGAGGTTGTCCTGTAGAAGGTTGGGCTACATTATGGGCAGGGGGCTGAGGGATAGGGTGGCACAAATCGGATGGGGTGGTCGAGTTGAAGACCTATATGATGTTGATGGGGCCCTCACATATCAGGAATTTCGAGTACAGCACAGCGGAGTAAGGCTCAACTACTAGGAAATTACCTGACTGATGACAGGCATTAGGGGATCATGGGGAGGATTCCCGGCACGGCCTGATAGACATAGAGTTAATGTAGTAATTCTGACTCTGGCCAGCAGGTGTAGGCCGATCACAGAACTTTACGTTGCAACAGTGGCTGATAGAGAGGATCGTGTGGCGAAACCAAGCAGCAAGTGGGACAACAACCTGGGAGAACCATTTAAGGATAGTGAATGGGCTAGGGTGATGCTTTACGTGAAACATGTATATGGAAATGCGAGATTTCAGTGGATACAATATAAGTGAGTTGTGCGCGCATATATAATGACTGTTGTGATAGCTAAAATTGCTCCTGACCTTAACTCTAGTTGCTGCAGATGCAGGAAAGAGATGGGAACTTATTTACACATGTGGTGGGGATGCGGGGTAGTCCAAACTTTCTAGGGCTGGGTGAGTTACAAAATTGTTGCTGGTACTCTCCAGGCTCCCACCTGGACCTTCCTCTCCTGCAAGGCATGCCATTCATTGTATTGAGTTACTTGTTGCACTCCTGTGTCTTCCTTTGTTGTGAACCCGGCCCCCCTCCTCCTCACCCTCCCTCTGCATATTCTGAGTTGTGGGCAACAGGGCATGTGCGTCTCTCTCTCTTCTCTCACCCCCTGCCTCCTTCGCACCCCCTATGGTGCTCTCTGTCTCTCTCATCTTCTCTAACTGCTACTCTATCTTTTACCCTATCCCTCTCACTGTGTCTGTAAGGAAGAAGTTCAAGAGGGACATCCTGGTCTCCAACTCAGGCCTCCCTATCGCTGATACCTACACCAGTGCTTCCTCCAGACAGACTCTCACTGACATACCCTTTGTCGTTCCCTCTCCAGACCTATGGACCCTTCATATAGTCTCTGTTCTCTCTCCTTTCTCCTCCTCTCCCATTAATGGTGTGTTGGGTGTCCTGACCCACGTTTGGACTATTATGCTGCAACACTTGGTGCTGTGGGTTAGGAAATCCAAGAGAGCGGAAAAGCCCACATTTGCGCCAGAATCCTGGAGAACCGTGCAGTTTTGCGCACAGCAAAATGGTCCCCTGACCTGCCACCCACCAGTGCAAAGAAAGATGGTTCTGTTCAAAACCCGTTTTTATTAATGTCAAAGATTGCTAAGATCATGGGCCCGGAACCACCAAACAAAAATCCAACTATGGTTGAGTGTTTTACTTTACTCTACTACAGATCCACATCAATGCCATGTCAAGCAAGGATCATATACTATCAAGTAAAATCCTTTCTTTTGGAAATGTATTAATTCAAGACAGATCCCAAAAATAGGTGCAGTACCGGCATTTTCCACAAACCGGCGCTAGCGGTCTAAACTCTGACTGGGGACCTGTATTGCAGAAGCTAAACAGCATCCTGAGCTAGCTGGGACTTCAAAGGTTTGTTCCCAGGAGGCAGTCTGATTCAATTAAAAGTTCAAAGGGGTTGCCTTTCCTGAGAACTCTTAACACCCCAGAGACCCACATCAGGAGGCAGGATATCACATGGCCCTGTTGATTGGGAGGGAGGGGGTTTCCCCTTCAGCCTGGAGGAGAGAGACAATAGACCCTTTCAATTGAATGGGGTATGTTAATTTTGGGTGTGGACTGTAAACAGAGCTCTGCCTGGAAGAAGAGACATGTGATCCCTGACTCATCCAGTTCCTAGGGGCGGGCCAGACACTTTTTGTGAATTGAAGGCAAATATATGTTTTATAAAAACACTGATAACTAATTGTAACCAGATGACAGGAATGTACAATTTGGAGATCCTTAAAATGGAAAATGTACCTCCAATTTGAGTCTAAACTCAATTCCGTACGATGCTCTGGGACTGAACCCCACAATTTATTCATGTTGCAGACACTGGGTTTAAGCTAGAGACATGGAAATTTACTGGAATATGTGTAGAAAGGCGGTGTACATTTGTGCCATTTTTGGTAAACGTCCGATATTGGTAAACCAACTAAAAACGAAAATAAGTTGTCATTTTTTAATGCAAGCTCTTAGGAAGATCAGAGTTGAACAAGAATGTACCTTAAGTCATCTGCAATCTGTACATGTAATGTCAACCACTTGTGTATCTGGGAAATGTGTTTAGTTATGAAAATGATTTTCTAAGGTAAAAGCAAAGGGGAGTGTTCTTTCTGTATGCCATAAAGATGACTCACTCTGACTCACTGCTCCCTTCTCAAATCAGGTCAAAGAGAAATCCTTGACCTATCAAATCGTGAGTGGGTTGGGCAAAGAAAGTTAGCATCCACACCCATTTTCAAAAGACATAAAAAGAGCCACTGGAAGCCAGACAGGGACATTCACTTTCCACTTTCTTGCGGGACGCTTTGCCAGGAGACTCCAGACTTCAAATCCATCAATCTCCAGAGAGACCAGAGATCCAGAGAGACCAGATTGCTGTGCAGTGCTGAGAGCTGACCCAGATCGCTGTGCGCAGAACCAGTGCCCAGTGGTGAGAGAACCGCAGCCAATCCTGACCCGATCTGTGATGAAGTCGCATTCCTGTCCAAAATATAGTGTGAGTACTCAGCCAGAACTGTGCAAAACCAATCTCTTAGTTTAAAATCATCTAATTCAAACTATTTTAACGTATTGAGAACTGCATCATAGAAATCGTGTCCCTCCTGTTGATTCAAAGCTGCAAAACTGTCATCTGTCATTTTGAGCTTTACTTTTATTTTGAGAATCTACCTTCACAAAATCGTCCGTATCTCTTGAACCGTTTGTGATAGATTTAACTTGTATTGTAAAGCTGAGATTCTAAGCTTTCCAACAAGCTCTAAACCAACTTGCTACTCCTTATAGTTCCTTCGCAATTGTGCTCGACGCACGCGACTAAATTGCCACGATTTGACATTTTGCTTCATTCCAGCCACGTGTAAAAACATTTGTCTTTTGCTTCCCTGAATCATTGATAGGGCTGGCCTGAACTGATTTAAAGTATTTCTCACTCACCCTGTACCTCTAGAGGGAAATAAAATAATTTTTAGCATATTTTTCCCTTCTTTGCATACCACCTTTAAAGTACTTTGCCTGTGTTTAAAATCATCCCTGTTTCTCTAAGCTTGCTAGGGGGGAACTGAATTCGTATTATACTGTGATTGTATTCCTGAAGACTGTGTGTGTTACTTCCACCTCCTTACATTGCATAGAGGGGGGGTGAATTGCCAAAAGGGGAAAAGTGATTATATTATGTCTTGCTGAAATCATATCAAGTTTATTCCTGTGTTGCTTCTTTTCCACCATGCATTTCCTTGTACCATATAAAGCATTCTCAGCTACCTTATCCTCTCAACTACTTCTAAGTAATTAAACCAGTGTGCTAGTATAACATCATCCATTGTTGATCACTCACTGTCATATGTCTAAGTGTGATATCAAATATTAATTTATTATAAAAGGGTGATATGTATATATATTGTTTAATTATTCAATAAATCTTTTAAATTGCAAAACAAACCTACTTCTTGGCTCAGTGAGGTCAGGGGAATTCAAAGAAAGGGGCGTTATATAAGGGTTTATCATCCAGAGTATAACTTGTCATAAAAATATATAAATAAGGGCTTCCCTTGGGCGTTCCAGACGAGGCACTGACTTAGTGGGATTGCTGAATTGAAGTCGCTTAACAGGTGGCACTAGTTAGGAGGTCCTCTTGGCCCCCTTCCACTCCTCCAAGGCCATCAACAATGTCTGAACGGGCACCATCTTGGTTCAGGGCCCTCAGCCCAATCTCCTCCTTTTTGATAGGCGTTTCCTGCTTCTTATCAACTTCCTCCCTTCTCCTGCTTCTCCTTCCGCCACCTCGCTGGCACCCTCATCTTCCTCCTCTGCTCACCCTGGGGCCCCTTTACCACCTCCGAGGGTGTACCTCCAGCCTGTACCCCTCAGTCTTTCAAATGTGGCAACCTGCTCCATGTCGCTACTCCGAATACTCGTTCTGCTGTCAAACACTCCTCTGACTTCTGGCGCTGCCTAGAAGAACTTGATCTAGATGTCCTTGATCTCACCGAGACATGGTTTACGGCCAGTTCTGTCACAGGTTTTGATACTCTCCTCCCTGTAGGCTACACAAATCCTCTCTGAACCCAGAACCAACTGTCCTGGAGGTGGAGTAGCCCTGATCTTTCCAGAGTGGGTGCCGGCCTCTGACATCTCTATGCAGGCCTACTCCTCGTTTTAATGCCTGGTTTGCAGGCTCTCTATCTCTCCTGGCCTCTCTCTAGCTGTGGCCACCATCTACAGGCCACCTGGCCAGGTCACCCTCTTCCTCTCTGAATGGGCCGACCTCTTCTCTTCTCTACTTGCCTCTACTTTTCAACTTCTCCTCAGAGATCTCAACATCCACCTGGGTGCTTTTAATGCCTCATCTGGGCTTTTCCACAACCTCTGCAACACTCCCTCACTTTCCATTCTGCCGTCTAGCCTGACACTCTGCCGGACATACGTTGGATGTTTTCATCACCTCAGACATCACCCTTTCTAACCCTCTCACCACTCCTCTCTCTTGGACTGATCACTTTCTACTCTCCTCTCATCTGAAACTCTCTATCCCCCAGGCAAAGCCCACCCCCAGCACTGCGACCTACCTTCTCGGTCATTCAGCCCAAGAAGAGTGAGTCAGTGGATGCCTTTGCCTCTACTTTCTCTGCTCCTCCTACTCCTGCGGCTGACTCACACTCTGACACTGCCCTTTCAAATCTGCATCTTTCTATTTCCAATACCCTGGACATCCTTGCCCCTGTCATGAGAATCCGGCTGAAGCCTACCTCCAAGTGCAATTCTTGGTATGATTGCGAACTTGCGGTCCTGATACGCAAGTGCAGGGTGGCTGAGAGGAAGTGGAAGGTTTTGGTGCATCCTCTGACAAACTGGCCTGCCGCCTGCTCCAATGGCAATACTGACTCTCTGTCCTATCCAAGAAGAGAGAAGATATTCAAGCCCACGTCTCTGTGGCCTCTAATAACACAGCCAAAATCTTTAAAATCTGCAAGGAACTGGCCAATCCTGTTGCAGTCTTTACCTCTCCTATTCCCTCCCAGGCCTCTCACTTCTCCGGTAAAACTCAGGACATCCTGTCCTATATCTCCTCTTCCTCTCTCGAACCCCCTTTGGCGATCTCTTCCTCTCCTCCTCCTTTCTCCTCTTTCTCTCTGACAACACCTGACAATGTTTCTAGACCAGTCTGATCTATGAAAGTGTTGTCCAAACAGGTACTCCCCTGCTCCTCCAGAACCATCAAGGACCATATTGACACCCTTGCTCCAGCCTTGGCTAATTCCTGCAATCACTCTTTCACCCCTGGAACTTTCCCCTCTACCCTTAAGCACTCCTTTGTGCACCCCCTCCTCAAGAAGCCATCTGCTGATCCTACCTGCCTGGCAAACTATCACCCAATCTCCATCACCCCTTTCCTGGGCAAACTCTTGGAAAAGCTGGCCATCTCCCAGCTTACCCTCCACACTGAATCTGTTGGTTGTCTCCATGAACATCAGTCTGACTTCAGAGCTGCCAGAGGCACGGAAACTGCTCTCCTAAACACCTGTGAAGATCTGCTCTCCAACCTTGATTTTAGCATTCCTTCTATCCTCATCCTCCTTGATCTTTCCTCTGATTTCTATATGGTCAACCGCGCCATCCTGATCAATCGACTCCATGAGAACCTGGGCATCACAGATCAGGCCCTGGAGTGGCTGACCTCCTGCCTCCTGGACCACCCTCACAGGTCCAACTTGGCCCCTTTCTCTCTGCCATCTCTCTCTCTACCTGTGGCTTCCCCATGGCTCTATCCTCTCACCCTTCTTTTCAACCTCTACTTGGCCCCTTTGGCCCACCTGCTCTCTACCTTCTCCTTTAACTTTCTGTGTTATGCGGATGATACTCCGCTTTCCTTCAAGCTCCCCTCAGTCTCCTCTGCCCTCTTGCTCATTCCTGACCGTCCGCGATTCAGGATTGGTGCACCTCCAATGAGCTCTGCCTTAATGCCAGTAAGACGGAGATCCTTCTCATTGGGACCCCTGTCCCTGCTTTCCCTCACTCACTCTGGCCGCCTGCTTTGGGCCCTCTTCCTTCGCCTTCCTGCAATGCAAAAAACCTTGGTGTCATCGTCGACTCCACTCTCCCTTTCTCTCCTCACATCCCGGACGTCACCAAGAAGTCCCATGACCAGTTGCACCTCCTCAAAGGGACTCTTCCCTTTCTCACTTTCCCCTAGAAGCTCACTATCTCCAGAGCCCTGGTTCTCTCTAGGCTGGACTACTGCAACAACCTCTTTCTCAATCTGCTTTTCTCTACTCTCTGTCCTCTGCAACTAATCCAGAACAGGACTGCAAGACTTATCCTTGGCCTCAAGGCCAGGGACTGTATCTTTACAGCCCTGAAATCTCTCCACTGGCTCCCAGTGGCTTCAAGGATCAAGTTCAAGACCCTTTGCATTGTCCACAAGGCTTTGTGGGGGTGGACCCGCACTACATCCAACATTCTTCCAAAATACCTTCCTTCTCGAGCCCTTTGCTCAGCTACCTCCAACTCGCTAAGGGGTAGATGCTTCGCCAGGCAGAAAGTGGGGGTTAGATCTCTCTCCTCTGCAGGTGTCTCCCTCTGGAATGGACTCCCTGCCCCTCTCAAACTTTAGCCGGACCACCTGATGTTCCAGAAGCAGCTCAAAACATTCCTCTTCTCCTCTGCTTTCTCTCTCTCTATCCCCCACCTGACCTACCCGTCTGCTGTGCTGACTGGTTGCTTGGCTACCCTCAGTCTCACTGGGTACCAGGCTCTTCCTTTATCAGTCACTCCTGCACTGCCTCAGGGCCTACCATGCACTTAGGGGCTGTAACTGTATCCCCACAGTCCCTTGTTCTTCTTGCACTACCCAAAGCCGCGCTGCCCTGGCTCCACTTACTCAGAGCATTGCTGCTCTGTTTTCCCCTCTGTGCCCCTCTCCCTTGCACTTCCCCACTCCCTTTCCCCTTCCACTTCTTGTTCTCGCACTTGCACGAACTGAATGACACAAGGCCTAGTAGGATCGTTTATCATCCCTCCCTTGTCTTGTCGCGCCTAGAAGCACTTATGTACAGGCACGTTATAAATGACTTATATCATATCATATATCAATATATGACCTCACGAAGGTATGGGTAAGAGCCACGGTTCAGCATTCAGTATTGGCATTGCTCCCTGGCAAGAGAGGGAGGAGGAACACGCTACTTATGTGGTTGATTCTTGTGAAGCTATCCATCGCAATGGCTTGGAAGTCAACCAGGAGTTCCCTTTTTGACTCCTGGATGATCAGGTAGTGAGGCCTGAGGGTGAGGGGTCTCGCCATGGGGTATGGAATGAAATATGAGACATGCTTCAGGTAACATCGGACCTGATGCCACCCTGAGGTGGGGGTAGGTGTGTACGAAGTGGGGGACAACAAGTCACTGCCGGCATGATGTCTACCTCAAAGGTGGATATGCCGAGATATTAATTGAGATGCTTCCTGGCCATGGGGAGGACCTCCTATCGAATATTTTAGGAGTAGAGGAACATGATGTACTAGCCTGGTTGTATGATACCCTCCTAACTGCACTGTGGGCTACCATAATATGTATGTAGCTGGAATGTACGCTGCTGGTTTTTTGTACATGCTAAATAACTCAAATTGAATAAATATTTTTTAAATTTTAAACAGGTATCCAGCAGTGTGTTTTGGAGAAAAAGTGTGATCTCAATGTGTCAACTCTAACCACGAGTAGAACTGCATGTTTGCATCCATATGCACCTTTCAGAGCATTTGAAGAGATCTTGTGTCATTGACTGTACTATATTTGATGGATGGTTTACAGAGAACATACATGCCAATGTTCTCTCTATGGGATTTACCACGCATCACCCTAAAGAAATCCCACTGCATATCAGAAGCAAAGGAACTTACTGTTGAGCTCTACCCGGATGTAGTTTCTGCGCATGTAATCCCATTCCCTGTAGGCTGTGTTTTCCAAGAAGACCCCGGAAGAGGACGTGGTTTTGAAGTAGAACGTGATGTCCAGGCTCGTGCCGGGTTTGAAGGTCGGGAACAGAAGGCTGGCTCCCTTGTTGAATGAGACCGTGTTCCAGTTATTTCCTGCAAGGCAAAGAGATATACGTGTCACTGCGTATCGGTTGCACATCTTATGATGGGAGCAGAGCACCTCCAGATGCATGTGTCATTTGCTGTTAGCACACCACTGTCTTTATCCTCTCCTTTGTACTCCCCCCCCTTCAAAGGAGATTTTAGGAAGGGCAGTCACATGCCTGATGACAAAAAGACCATGTGCTTTATTGACCACAACAATGGTGCGCAGGAGACGTTTCCATATTTTTCAATGTACACAGTCATTTATAGTACACTATGGCCTTTTTCCAATGGGGTAACACATTTTTCAAGAGGATATCTTCCCTACTAGGTCACATCTTAAATAACACATTCTACTGTTTTATGAAGGGGCTAGATCAGACCCCTCAGTCTCTCAACATTGGGTGAAGTGTGCATATTGGGGGCATATCAGTCACTTGATGAGAAAAGATTAGAGCTCTCACCAAGTGACTGATATGCCCTAGTGGTACTAGTGGTTAAGCAATGGGACTGATATTTACTAGTGGTCAGGCATCTTCAAACAGTACACAAACTGGCCTGCTGGTCTCCCAGATCTTTTTGGGGGAGTTTACCAGTCGGCGGGAGTCCTCCAGGTTTTCAGAGCGCTCAAAGAAATGTTCAACCCGTGAGTCATAGTTCAAGTCTTGTGGTGATTTGAGTCTCTAATCGTGGGCTACGAATCACAGGAATGGAGTTTGAGTAGCCAATCACAAGACTCAAATTTCCAAAAGGAGCTTTGCAATAACCCAGCAGAAGCCAAGTCTACTTTTTTTTCTTTGCCAGGCTGTGGAGAGGTGATTTTATAGGGTGAACTCGCACATTGGTTGGAAGAAATGCAGAGAAGGGTATGGAGGTGTTTGGAGGCATTTTGTAATATTTTTGGGAGTTTTTGTAGTTCGGGATATTTTTCAAGTACCACTTTATCTATTTGGTTTCCCTTTTTTCCTCTTCTTGTGAGTTTGCAGGGCTTCTGCTGTCATTGTCGCTTGTTTAGAATGAAATAAGTGCCAGAATACCAATTGTATGACTTCTATAATTCACTGAATTTATCATGGATGTTGTACTTGTGCTGTTTGCGTTTTACTTTAATATTGGGGAAACGTCAAACCCATCGTTCAGGGAGAAGCACTGTTTCTTTTTGCCCGGGGATAAGGTATTACCAGATCTATTTAAAATCTACAACAGGCCCTCCCTTAAAACTGGCCTGGAGACCCTTCACTCCCTAAGGCAGTGTTTTGAGTCAACCTCAAGGATGAGCAATAGGGGAGGTATGACTATAGTAGCCGGAGACTTCAACCTCCAGATCGAACCAGTGGGGCTGCTGAATAATCTATGGGAAGACCAGGATCTTGCCTGGGACATCCCGGATGCAATTGTGCCGGCACCAGCAAGACTACATCGCGTTGCAGTGGAAACCACCTGCCTCCTGTATAGCCTATACCTGAGAGCCTGTAATGGGCGTTTTTCCAAAGATCAGCCAGCTAAAACAACATATAAGGGCCATATGGGCTCATCGCTCATTGATTATATTCTAGTTGCAGGGGGTGCTTGGGCTAATCTTACGGAATTTGAAATCCACTAAAGAACAGAGGGATCATCTTCCGCTGTTTGCTCAATTTGGTAGTGGGGGACTTTTTGCAAAGGCTGGAATCTGTGATAAGAGATTAACAGGTGTGAGTAGTCCATCCCTGCAACTAAGCCTTACAAATTACAGGCGTAGTTCAAAACTGTGGCCAAGTCTAAAAAAAACTGCAGTTGTAGTTATGATTTGGGGTGAAGCCTTATTCTATGCACTTCAGGAGAGCATGTAAAATTGGAAACGAAATTCTACCCTGTGGCAAAACATCCAAAATGACAGTATTAGTAGTAGCTCTCCTCTGGGGTAAAGCCTTAGAAATTGCATTAGTCCTACCAGCTCCCAAAGTCTCCTCCACCCGTCACATGATCCTGCGGCACTTGTGGTCAGGAAGGGGCATGCAGGGCCGGTCTTAAACCAGATTGCACCCCAGCCGGGTAGCATCGTTGGCACCCCACCTCCTAAAATGGCTTTAGATGACCAATGAGTTTGAGAACATGTCTGGGGATGCGTGTGGTCTCGTGCACAAGGGATGTGGCCAAGCGGTTCGGGCTGGACTACCACTTTTAGGGCGGGAAGAAGCCTGATTTGCATATGGTCTTTCCCCTTCTGTAATGGCTTGGCAGGCTGAAGAACGATGGTCTGGAGGTTTGCCCAGAGCTGAGCCTGCGGTTATGATTTATTCAAAACCTTCCAGTTTGGTTTGACAAAATATTCTCAAGTCAATGTTCATAATTTGGATACTCCTCACATGGGCCCACGGAAGTCACTCATCTGTGCATGTGGTTTCTCCTCTCCTGTGTCCGAAAAAAATAAAAGGCGACTGTTTGTTATTTTTCCTTTCTTACACCCATTTCAATCATAAATTCATCTTTATCCTACTGCAATTATCATGCCAATTTACACCAATTATAAATAGTTTCCCTTCCATACACTTACCTAAACTACACAAGCTCGGCCTGCCCCCTCACCAGAGTCACGGCACAGAGTGAACAGCAGTTTGAGACATCTGCCCTCATAAAGATGTGAGGTCAAATTCACTCAAAACCCATTCACTTGAAGACTGAACATAAAGTTCGACCTGTTCAAACTCATCAACATTGGTGTGATTCGTGCTTTCCTCGAACCACTTTTACCCAGGGGTACTACTGGCATATGGTTCACTCTACATCAGTAGTAGGGCACAGAAAATTAAAAAATGACTTACCCAGCGCAAAACAATTTGCAAACAGTTTGATGCTGCTCCGGGGGTGACTGCTTTTAAGATGTGAATGGAATGCTCTTTTGTAGGCGATGGTCCAGGTCTCAAACGGAGGGGGTGCCCCCTTCACATCCTTCCTTCATTCCACCCCGGGGCAAAATGTCTCTTTCCTTTCATTAAGAGGGGGCACTCAATGCACCAGATAGTGATGTGATCTCCCCCCCACCTGCCTCATAGTCACATTAATTCATACCCGGCAAAATCTGAGTGCTACTCACTGTCTCCGTAGCATCGCAAGGGTCCCACCGAAAACCAGGCCTCGGAGCTGGTGCGATTGGTGTCTCCAACGACGACCTGTGTGACAGGCAAGTGGTCTCGGTAGTTCAGGAGTCCCTTATCGTAGCGCCTGCATTGAGATAATTCAACAGGTTCAGGAGGGAAGGGATAACCAGGCATACGAGCTGTTCCTGACCCGTCTATCGAACCAGGAACCACAACGACCAACTCTCCAAATGTATAAGACACAGGGACTACGCTCCACAAACACAGCCGCTGTGGTAACATATCGCTCCACCCCACTTTACTGCTCCACTGCTGTTAGGCTGGCCTCAATTTAGTATTTCTGTGCATACCGAGCAGTGTGAATTTCCCCTTGATTACAGCTCATGGTAAATACTGCCAGTGAAATGCCACTGGAGGCAACTCTATAAATTCCACCAGCAGTAGAAATGCACAGCCGGACATAATTCAAAGTGAAAATGACACCAGTAAAAACAAAAATTCGATTCTGAGGCTGCGGTAGGTACCATGGAGGGCCAGTTTCCAATGGTAAACTGCATGTTATGTGACAACACATGGCACTCAACATGCATTGCAGTATTTGTGAACTGTTACGACTTATCTAAGACCAGCTCAGGGCTGATCTTTTCAGTGGTATTTACCACCATTTAGACCTCATAGTTTTCTGTGATGGGCATTGTTCATGGCATTGTTTTGCCACCAGCAGTAATGTTTCCACGAGTGGTAAATTTGAGGTAATCCAGCAGTAAACCGACGGAGAGGTTTTCCCACTCAAGTGGTATTTGGCCCTTTAAGAATTAGGGGTAATCTACCACAGGAGGTCTTTACCACTGGTGGTATCATTATTGCCACTTCCATGATGATGTCCCAGGTGTATTGGATGCAAAATATGTTCTGATTGCTAGAGTTCAACCAGTGCTCATTAGTGACTGACAGAAAGATCCTTTCCCTAATTGTTAGACATTATTATTCTAACAAATTATGAAAATATGTATTCTTGATGCAAAGTTCCATGATTGTGCCATCTGTGGTTAGCCCTGCTTTTAAAAATTCACACCAAAAACATACCATAAAACGGTATGGCGTCCTTTCATCAACACCCGTTTTTATGACGGGTGTTTTTGCCGAAAAAACGTTTAGAATGTTTTATTTGGGGGTAGGAAAGGCCATATAAAAGGGTGAGAGGGGGTCAGCAATAACAAAAAGTAGGTAGAGGCGGGAGAGCTTGGGGGGGGGGGGGCCCCCAAAAGTAATCCAAACATTTGTTCAATGCATTTTTCGGAAAAACCTCCGCGTAAAAACACCCATCGTAAAAACTGGTGTCGATGAAATGACATAGAACCCGTAATGCGACAGATATGATCAGCGGGCGAGCCAGGACCTTTTGAGTCAAGCATGCAGTGAATATAAGTTATGTTATTTTGGATGAATAACAATTCAACTATTAGGTTTCTTTGAAGGACTGCGATAGAGACAGCAGTGGAAAGAGTGAATGATGGGGAGTAGGAGTGAGCGAATAAGGAAGTTGGAGAAGGAAGGACCCACATGTTGGATTGGCAACTTGTATAGCCTACAACTGACTGCTTGAAATCTCTAAAGTGGAAAAGGAGAGTGCAGACAGGGAAGGAATATGGGGGTAGAAGCGACTGAGGTAAGCAAGAGGGCAGAGAAGGTATGATTGGGGAGGCTGGCAGTGAGCTATAAGCCAGGATTAGGTTAGAGCAAATGAATGAATAAAAGAAGGTTAGTTTGGGGAGGTGGTGAACACATTATAATGTAGGAGGAGTGGAGAGCAATGCAAGGCATATTAGAGAGTCGGATCAGGTTGAGGGGAGAGCAAAAGACAGATTATGGAAGTGTGCAGTTGTGGGAGGTTGACAGTTATTTAATTTTTTTAAATGTTACAATTGTTTAGCAAAACAGTATAGCAACAACAATGTACAACTTCAACTTCTTGACCTTTTTTAAAATTAGAAATTGAAATATAAATTTTGCCCAATTTATCCTTTTAAAACAAGTTAGCTATGAATTTTACAAAAGCGATCACGTAACACGTCCTACGTCCCTCGATCAACGTTCTCCACCATAGCTCTGGATTGAGTATTCGATAGTCAGACAGCAGGGACCAAAATGAGCTATAAGCGTCTCAACTAGGGCTGGGCAAAATATGATCAAATGCTTCAGTGTTTGTGTTTCCACCGCCATGGGGTCATTGCAATAACGACATTTGTTCCCATCCACTATACCATGGATCGTCCGTATTTCATTTGTGGGTAGAAGATTCAAAAATGGATCTCTATCGTTTCTGTTAGGAAACTGTTTTAAATAGTTACATACAGAGTCCAGTTTTCGTGGTTCCTCGGGAAGATGGACGGTTAATTGGTAGCTGGCCGCTACCTCCAGTGTGGAGATCAAATCATGTCCAAGTAGGGTTCTTTTTCAGCAAGTTGATAGAACCCCCAACCTCCTCCAATCGCACAGTTATTTTCAGTCTCCAGTTGTTCAACATGGGATTCTCAGATGTGATGACTTCCTTGTTGATTATTTCCAGGATTTCTGGTCTGGGAAGCATAAGGCCTTTTCTGTAGAGGGCCATGCTGTTCCATTCCACTGTCTGTTTCAGGGATGTAAGACCCAGCTCCCGCCGCACTATTTGGATCCGCGTGAATGGAGGAATTCCCAGCACTTTCTTCCAGAAGAGGCCTTCCCGTTGAGGCATACACAGACCGGGATGTCAGGCCTTCCCTCTGCTCCATAGGTTAAAGCAGGCACCACCTTGGATTTATAAAACCGTATTACCGGCATTCATGAAAAACGGCAGAATTTCTAGTTCACTGCACTAGCCTGGCTAGACAGATCTTTGGCTTTTGTTTTTTTTAGATGTACCACCATGGGGGCCTTTGTTTTAGTGTCGGTGAGCCATACACCCAAATACTTAAACAAAGATACTTGGTCAATGAGCTTACACTCTAGGAACCATGAGTAGCTGTTTCTCCCTTTGTTAGAAGTTCCAAAACTCAAGATTTTAGTTTTCTCTTTGTTTATTTCTAAGCTATTTGCTTTAATGTAACAGCACAGTGAGTCCAGTTGGCGTTGTAGTCCCAATGGTGTGTGGTTGATTAGGACCACATCGTCTGCGTACAATAGGCGCAACAGTTTACCAACCCCTACCACTGGTGGAAAGATTCTGGTTGATGTTTCTGTCTGGTCCATGGCCGCCAAAAAAAAAATTAAACAGGGCCGGAACCATTGGACACCCCTGTTTAACTCCTTTCGAAGTAACAATTTAATTGGATAACTCTTAAGGTTGTGTTCTGATGCATGGCCTTTATGGGACCTAGTAAGGCCTCTGGGCAGTTTTTTGCCTCTAGTTTAGCCCACAATTTATGGCGCTCTATCTAATCGAAAGCTTGGACCAAGTCCACAAAGGCCATGAAGATCTTAGGTTTTCCGGCTTGGACTCGGGCCTTCAATATACTCAGTAATAATATATTTACTCCTGTCCCAATGACCCGTTAGCAGTGGGTCGTTGCAGCCTTTTTGTATGCTCCATTTGTGGAAATGGTCCAAAGGTATCGTGCCATACAGTTTTCCAATCACGTCGAGGAGGGCGATATGTCGATAGTTCTTAGGGTTCAGCCATTGTCCCAATCTTCAAAAAAGGAGATCTATAGCCCTCCTCCATTAACTCAGTATTTGAGGACATAGGGCAATCTGAGACAACAGAACATGAATGAAACTAGCCCACTCATCAGCATGATCTTTCAGCATAAAGTTTGTCAGGCCATCTGGACCAGGGGCTCGAGAGCCATTTAACTTTAAAATATGTCTTTGGATGTTGCTGATGTCACTGTCATAGGCCAAAGGCTCTAGGTCTTTGACATATAGGTCAGTAGAGATGGTTTCTGTACCGGCGGCGTATATCTTTTTGAAGTGTTTTGTTTGGCCGTCTTCACTTATGGGCCAAACGATTTTTTATCAAAGACCAAAAATCCCTGGGTTCTTTGGTTACAAGTACTTTAAGCATGGCTTCCGAGTTGTTCTGGTAAGTTAATAGTCTTATGGAGTACAGGCAGTGTTTATATTTCCTTTTTTCTCTAAGAAATAAGACCGGCAGATGGGTGTCCCTGATTTCCTTTAGAAGCAGGGCTCAGCAACATTTCAAAGCCGTCCATTATGGGAGTCTCCCTCAACCATGTCTCTTGTAAACAGAGCAGGTTGAAATCCCCAAGTTTGACATCACTGAGTTTGGTAAGGTGTGTGAAACCTCTTGTGTTCCAGGAGGCAATTTTCAAACAAGTTGACCTTGAGGTAGCTAGACCTCTCTCTGGTGCCAAAGTTGGTATGTATTTGGTACGAGTGGGTGGCTACAGATTGTCTTGGAAGGTTAATGCTCTTGATAACCATGACCAATCCGGAATTTTGTTTCTTACTACTGTAGTTGATGAAACTGTTGTTGGGTTGCTTACGTGGTACTGCAGAGGTTCCAGTTTGGTATTTTCACTGTGTTTGGGTCCCAGGCCAACTGGCACTCTTCCATTCTGTAAAGGGTCCAGGTAAGAATTGATGGCGTTTGGCCGCTGTGTTCTTATGGGAGTTTCACTGTCTTTCATAACTGTAGTACTCAGTTTATGCTTTGGTAAGGTTTGAGCTAATGTTTGTTCCTCTTCCCTCTTCGGGCCTCTGATAGCTGTTAGATCAAAACCCAACATTAGTAGGTTTTCTGCCTCTTCCAGTAGCATATTTTTCACCACTGGTGGGCGATGTGACAATAGATCAAGTCTGTGCAAAGATCGTCCCCGAACTCAAAGATTTTCAAGTCTTCCGATGTTAATTGCCTCAAGTTAAGGTTACAGTATAGTAAGTCCATCGCCGTTCTACGATTCAGAATCAGGTTGTCCTCTCTGTCTAGGATTCTCTTGAGTTGGAGGGAACGATCTTTCGAATTTAGTTTTCTCCACTCTGGTAATCGACTGGTGCTTTGTTTGCTGACATTTGATCTACCCTCCGTACGTCTCGATGAACCAGTACCCGACCTCATTTTAAAGTCGGACGAGCGATGACGTGGGGATCTTGATTCGTTTTACCCCCCCACGGGGCCTCTCTGAGCATTCACCGTGGTCGCTAGGTGCCTACTCTGTCCCTCTGGTTGGTAAGATGCAATTTTCATGCTGCCTGGGTCCCGTCCATGTTTTGACTTTGGAAGGTTCTTGGGGCCAATGTCCCCTTCCAAATTTTGGGCCATGGCCAACCTTCTCCTTTTTTCTGACATTGTTAGAAAAGGGGGTGACGCCAGAGTTTGCGCCTGAGGGCTTTGCCGAAGAGCACTCTCTTTGGATAGGGTCGAGGGTACTAACACTGACACGCTTACAACTGGTGTGTTACTGTCTTCCTCATCCATCGAGTATGTTGAGAGTTCCATTAGTATTTGTGAGTCGGGCTAGTCCCCCTCGTCACTGGTTCACGTGGTGGAGGCGTCTTCCCAGCAGTAGATGGAGCTCTAAAACTCAAAGCACCCAGGTGGCTGTTTGTTCTCTGACCAGTTCGTCTTGGGGCTGGTTTTGGGGCTACCCTCTTTATCGATTGCTCTTTTGAGGGTGGTAGTGTTGATGTTCTTACTTCGTCAGAGCCTCTCAGTTTGCCCTTCTGCTCAGGACCCCCATTAAAGTTCCCCCTTTTCTGACAAAAAATTGTGTAAGCCGGGTTTAATGAGGCGTGGCAATCCTCCTCCAAGGCCTGGATTTTGTCCGCCACTTCACCCCGACTTATGCAGGGCTCGCTTCTTTTCTCCACGGACACTAATGACACTATCCTTGCTGATGGTTTGCGACATTCGTGTACTTGGCCAGTTTGGTCGCCTGTTAGGTCCACCAACTGCGAGGCATTTAAAGTCTGAGTGAATTTCTAGGAGGTTTCCCCCCTAGTAGGCTCTTTCAGGTGTTTTCCATTTGGGGATTCACTCGACGGGGGGATTTGTTCAGCATGATGCACTTTGGCTATAATAAAGCCCTCTAAAAAGACGAGTTTGGTGAGCATCATCGCAAGTAATGTTGTATGGTCTTTTAAGGAGTCATTTAGGTGTTCATAAAGTTTCATGAACGGCGCAAGGGCAATAGTCATGCTTGAAATCATGGCAAAGAGGTCCGGCTTTTCTCTTTTTGTTGATGCATTCAATTTGGTTGAACTGGGTCGTTGCTCATTTGTGTTTTCATTTAGATCCATTTGATCCAGGCTATTATGCGGGTCCCTTGCGCTAAGAACGTCCACATGTCTCTTGTTGGTTAAGCAGATTGGATCTGGTGGCAATGCCTTGGAGCTCTTTACTCGCCCGGCCTGATTTAGGTGGAGTGTGTCTGGGTCCAATGAGACAAATATTCCTACAGCGTCCATCACGAGTGGTGGAAAGGCACTTAAAGAGTCCGACCCCAACAGCGCATTCACTGCCTGACCTATGGTGCATGTGCCATCTTTGGGGGGCTCACAGTTTCCCCTACGTCGAGGCTCATTTGATGTACTGCATGGGCCTTGAGTTGTGGATACGATCAACCGACACCCGTTTTTGAACCAGGGATTGGATCCTTCGTTATCCGCTGCTCTTCAGTGAGTATAAGTTGTTGCGTTACAGCAGGATGTCTCACACTTTTCGTCATAGCGGCCTGGAGTCGAGTAGACTTCGCAAAAGCAGCAAAATTGTACGGGGTTACAGTTTTGCGGTTCAGAGTGTTGTCATTTTGATTGTTCAGATGCTCTTTTAGTTGCTTTCCGCAAAATTCCGCACCCTCCAACAAATCAGCATCTGATAAATTCCCCGGCTGAAAATCGTTATGACGAAAAGCTTGCTTTGTCATGAAGAGTGACAGGGCGGGAGATGGCCTCTTGTGGGGATTTTGTGGTATACTCATGGTTTATGCACTGTTTCTGTCAGGACCTCTGCAAAGTTCGAGGTGACAGACCATCTTGTGGACCCAAACATGGGAATTGCTTTCCAGGTTTTACCATCGGCAAGATTTCTTTTGTTAAAGAATCCGGCCCCCCATTGATCCACAGTGCAGATCTTTGCTTATTCGTGGGACTGCCATCTCGCGAAACAATTAGCCCGTTGTCAGTAGGCAATGGATCTTTTACCAAGTCTGTCATAGGCACACTTATTTGGTTTACGACAGTGTTTCTGTTGGGATAGTAAGGGGGGCTGTGCAATCTCACGATGTACCTGAGTCAACTGGAGACCGAGATGGAGAGACATCTTCTTCAGAGGGATCTTTATGTACTTTGCGCAGTTATTGATTGAACGGCAGCCGAGCCCAAAAAAAGACGCTTACAAAGATGAAGTGTCGGGGGTTCTTATAATATTGACTGCAAGAGTCAGTGCTCCACCCCCCCCCCCCCCGACACTTCTTCCAACCCGTTTCATGGTTGGGAAACCGGAGGGTCATCAAACTGCACTGGACATGAATTTGGTTGATCACACGTCCTCCCGACAGGGGCCGCGTTCGCATATGTTATATATTCTCTCTCAGAGGAAGTTTGGAATTCACTGCGCCCAGGAGGCGCAACCTCCCCCTGGGTCGCTTCAGGGGTAAAAGTCTCACTCCCCCTGTCATCCCGCCTCCGCGCAATTATATCCACTTGTAAAGCAGGAACTCTTGCGTATGCAGTTACCAACAGCTCGCAATTTAACACACTGGCAGGCTCGGTTATTTTCTTATCTCGGGAGTGGTCATGCAACGCAGTAGCGTGCAGAGAACACATCTCGGCATTCAAGGTTACTGGTTTGCGGGCAGCCTTACCCGACTGGATGTCAAAGAACGCCCGAGACTCCACCGAGCCGCACAGGAATGGCGTCAGTCCTGATCTTCCAGCCGGAGTCGTCGAGGCAGCCTCTCGTTCTTTCCGGCTCCTAGTCTTAAAATCCGACTTTCATCCATAAGGGCCCTGCCCGCCGGTACACCAGACACTCTACTTCACTCCGCTACGCTTCGCTTCTACAGATGGCTTTGAGAGTGAGCATAAGCAGGAGGCGGAGTGTCCAAGGATAAGCAGGAAAGAAAGACTCAGCGAGTCAGAGCAGGCAGCAAGGTCCTTTGCAAATAGAAGATAATCCCAGGCACTCCAGACACTAAGGAAATTATGTGTTTGGATTGATGGACAATCAGAAAAGTGGGGTAGAGTAAAGAAAATAAAAGAATAGGAGGGTGAGGTTGGTTGGGGATGCTAACAGAAAGTTCCGGTTTAGGGTAGGCAAGAGGCAAGGAAGCTGTTGGAAATGGCGAATTTATAGACGTGTACATTCAGAAAGGTTGGTTAGAGCAAAGAAAAGAATAAGCGATGGTGAAGATCGGGATGCTAAAATTATGTTAGGAGTAGGGAAGAGCAAAAGAAGGGATAGGATGGAGTGATGTTAGAGAGGTTCACAGCAAGTTAGTAATTATAATGAAAGGAATGGGTGAGGTAGTTAACAGCAAGTTAGAAGTTATGAATAGGTGAGAGCAAAGGATGGAATAGGACAGGGAGAGGTTGGAGAGGTCGACCGTAAAGAAATTAGGATTAAGTGGGAGATGAAAGTTGGAATGGGAGAGATTGTTAAGAGAAGTCAGGCGGTTACAGTGAGGGCCATCAAGGCCCGACACTGAGTTAGAAGTCGGGGAACTAATTCCCACTCTTTCGTGTAATTGTTTTTAATAATTTCTGCTTTTGAGATGTACACATTCAGATTTTGACACACAGCGGAGGGCACCAAAGTCTCAAGACATTTTGTTTAAGATTTGGTAGACTGTTATCAAGGTCATTTGTAGCAACACAAAAATATGTCCCTCGATGCCGACAATCTACATACATTTCAGGTAGGTTACAGGTGAATGCCGGGAGGTAGATGATCAATTGGGGATTCTAGGGCACCCCATACAATCGAGAGGTTGTCCTATGTCCTGCAAAGGAGGGGGGGGACTTACCACAGCAAGTGCTCGGTGTCGCAGTTGCAGAAGAGCTGGGGGTCGGCACAGTTCTTCTCCATTCCACATGCACACCTCTGGACTCCCGGACTGGCTCCACCCCAGTAGAAATGTCTCTCATTGCGACGACCCATCCAGAAGCTGAACGGCAGACCAGCTAATTACGCCAAAGAAAAAAGCAGAAACATCTTAATTGTTATGTTTTGGAAGGAGGGCAGTCTACTCCACATATTGGAACCCAACACCTTTCTTATGATGAGCGATCATTCTACTTTTTGTCGCCAAGTTATGCAACAAGAAGCTATAGCCTGGACACGTTTGCTTATGATACGTATTATTTTACCTGACACTCGGGATTGTCACAGATTGGTCAAAATGCTCTATCAGGACCTAAATAATGGTTTCTAGACTTCAACAGTCATATTACATCCTCAAAGCTCTTTGGGGCGTTTTCAGAAAGAATTGACATTGGGGATCTCTCTGTTTCTCCAGGAGAGCACTTTTCGATTTGCAAAGAAGTTACTCCGAGTTAGTCTGAGTTACTCCTAGTAAAGTTCCTTGCGAATATAATAACCCTCTCCATTATAAGTCAGGGATATGGCTCAGTTCCTCATAACTTCAGATGAGGGAATCCTTCTATATAAATGTCAGTAAGTGTTGGCTATTCTGATCCTGGTTTTTGCTTTCTTTCAACTGGATATTTGGCTGAAACTGATTGTTCTGTTTTTTCTGAATCGCTCTCTTGAATTTTTGCTTCATTTTAAGGGTTGCATATTAGTGTGTGTTAAAAGGATTTTCCTAGATTTCAAATTTAGGATTCAAGATGACCAATCCCGACGTCAGTTCCAGGGCACCTCTGGATTATGCCTAACTCGCAAGGACACGCTCTGCAGAGGGGAGCATGAAGTAAAATAAAGTATAGTCAAGCACATAACCACGCACAAGAAGGGAATAACCACCTAGTATACTTATGAAAAATATACTCTTTATAAAATTGGCAAAAATGGTTCTACAATACTTTGTAGGTAGGTAACTTTGCAGTGTTCTTCAAACTGTAGGGCTTAGCCATGGCTTGGCGGCATGGCTGGGGAGGGGCGAATCTCACAGCTTGAAAAGCTATTGATGGTCGCTTAGCCTTTCTGTTCTTCCTAAAGCAGCCATTTGCATTGGTCTCGAGGTTGGGTGCCCTATTTAAGCAATAAGCCCTGAGCAGGTGGGGCATTACCACTTCAGTTAACAGAGGCCCCGGGGCATTACCTGAAGTGGTAATGCCCCCCTGCTCAGGGCTTATTGCTATTAGTACCCTACCCTGTTCCGAAACGCTCTGGTGTTTCTGAACAGAAAAACAGTTAAAGAAATGGCCGCCGGGGAAGGGAAAACAAAGTCGATTTTCTCTTCCCATTGCGGCCATTGAAAACAATTTAAAAAGTAAACAAACAAAATGGCCGCCATGGATAGGGAGAAGGGACTACATGTAGTCCCTTCTCCCTTTCCATGGCGGCCATTAAAAAAATAGGAAAAAAAGTAAACAAAAAACATGGGCACCATGGAAAGGAGAGAAGGACCCGCAGATCGGGAGCGGACGTGCTGGGGACAGAAGTGTTCACAGTGCTTCCGCTCCCGAAATGGACAGGAAAGAAGGTAAGTGGAGATGGGGGGCGGCCCAGGCGTGGAGGGAATTCGGTGGATAGGGGGAGTGGAGAGGGGCCACTTACCTCATTCCCTGGTGGGTGATGATGGAGGCCTCTAGCCGTGAGGCGGCTTGGAGCGGAGGTATTACCGCAGGAATTCCCCTGTTCCGAGCCTCCCACTGGCTGAGAGGGCACCAGCCCCATCACTGGGTACTAATCTGAAAATAAACACAGCATGCAGGAGCATCACAGTAGCACACTGATGAGGAGGCAGGCCCACTAGCCATGCCATGGATAATTGCAACCACTGTCTCAGAGAATGGAAACCCTTAAGAGGGCAGGATGAGGAGGGAGAGAGGGAAAATAAGGAAGAAAGGTTGATCTTTCATCAGCAAGATGGTGGTCGAGCTTAAGTGCAGTGGAAGGCCAAGCAGTTTAGGACCGGACACAGAAATGTCCTTTCCACGACTAACACGGTCTTGCCTTGGGGGCTGTGGGAGTTAAGGATCCCCAGGGACTAAGATGTGCAGTTACCTGGGGCCGTTTGCATCCACTCAGAGTGACTCCTCTGAGACTATGGCTTGAAATGCATCACTTTTAAGGGTAAACTCAAATTTGAGCTATCATGCCAAATAAAAGAAAGGGGTTTCCATTTTCCATTTACTCAAAAGCATTAATTCTTTGCACCATGTGTTCTTTATACCCTTATGGCCCGATTCATGGAATTATTTGCACGGTTAAAAGTTACTTTGCACTCCTGAAAAGTGACTTTGCATTGCTGACACAAACCCTGACTCATGAAACTGTGCAACGTGTATTTTTGCAGTACAAAATAAATTTGCACTGACTTTGCACTGTTCCATGAAACAGAGTTTGTGTTAGCAGTGCAAAGTCACTTTGAACCGTGCAAACAATTGCATGCATCGGGCCCTAAATGTTATAGAGGATTTGTTGTATTCTTTTGTGATGCAGAGCTGCTTGCGGGGGACCCCACGCACTGTTTGAAGTATGCGTCTATTAGGTCCCGGGGGAGCACGCCAAGGTAGCTGTTCATGCTGTTTATACTTTATGTGGGGGCGTGTCAGGGGCATTCTGGGCGCCACTTGCGAATACGGTTACTTGCGCAGTAAATTCCATGAATATGCGGGACGCGTATTTTTTATTCTGCAAGCAGGCTCGCGCAGTGTCGTTCTCGGTGTGCTGCAATTGCAGGAGAAATGCACAATCAAGCCCATAAAGTGCAAGCACATAGTTTCCTCTAAAGTGCAAGCACATAGTTCCCTCTCTGGTGCACCATAGTCCCAAGCTGCTCTTGTCTCATTCAATCATAATTCATTGAGCCTGAATTTAGTCCAAATTGTTTTTGAGAGATGTTTATTTTCCTATTAACTACGCCTGTGTTCCAAAGTGTTTTTAGAGGATACTAATGTCTTATTGAAGACATTGGGGGTCATTAGGAGTGTGATGGTAAAAATGCTGCCAAAAATGTCGGTAAGACAAGTTCTGACATTTTTGGTAGGGGCTCTGATCCACCGGCAGGTCGTTCAGGTCCCTAGTGGCAAGAATTGCCTTAATCACAGGTACCGGTAGTACCAGTGCCTATAATATCCTGTTAATACCGGGATATCGGACACTGGTAACAGTAAGGTGGGTTTGCTGCTAACCCGCCAGAATCACTGGCGGTTACCGGCAAACCCGTAATGAGTCCAATTGTTAAGTATTTCTCTACTCTAGTAGCCTGTTGTTTGTCTTGGTATAAGACTTTAATTGTCTGCTTATCATTGCCTCATACTAAAATCAGGTTTGCGAACCAATGGGTGTGACTTATTTTTATTAGCCCTGTTTGACATAGGAGAGCCACGGAATCCTGCCAGCCACTTGGCTTTCTTTTCATGGCATCTAACGGCAAATTCGTGCAAGTCGTCATTTCCAGGTTTCCCCAGGCTGGGCACCACATCAGATGTGGTAGAGTGGAAGGAGCCCAGACCTCTGCATGCAGTTCACTTCAGGGTGTCACTCAATCATCTTGCTAGTGTCATGTAGGCTGTTACTTCGATCAAATCGTCACATCCGCACCAACACTTACCTTCTACTGTGCATTTAAAAGCAGCATTTCGTTCACGCTGTCAAAATGCTGCTAAAATATGCGCTGGCCCGGATCTATGTGATCACTGCAACCACACACAATTGCGATGGCCGAAAATACTGAAATTAAATGTTTAAAAAAATGTAATTAAACCTCCTTTAAACCACATAGATATGCAGGGGAGACCCACGCAATCCCCCCATATCACTATAATATCCCATACCCCCCCACATATATATGTGCTGTAAAGGGGGTGTTTAAAAACAAAAAGGTCGACCATTTCGGCCATCGCAATTGTGAGGGTGTCATTTTGGGCCATTGCCTGCTGGGCCCACAGCCATGCTAATACGGCTCAAAAACCCCTTGCAACTTATCTCATCTCGTACAAATGCAAGCTATGTATTCCCTGTTAGCAGCTCGTTAACGTAAAGTATGTATATGTTGGTCTGGATAGCCCCTCTTGCATTCCCAGCATCTCCTCTGCTCTGGGGTAGTGTTGTGGCCTTAAAGGACGACAGGATGCTGTGCAAGGGTTCTAACTGTCTTTATTGTAAGACAAAGGGGTGAACCTTTGGTTGTCCTAACGCAGGGCAAGCAATTACTCACAGTTCAGTTCTGTTCACTGTTCACGAACTTCCCAGTTGACTCACTGGGAAATAGGTGTGCACAACGATAGCATGCTGCAAGCTTCTAGGGCCCCCAGGCAACCTCCTGTGGCTGTGGACTTACGCCCTAGAAGCTGGAGTATGAGGCTACTCAGGATCTCATGTTAATGACTCCTTATAATGTTTAGTGGCTCCTCAGAAGGAGCAGCGCTCGCCGGCACGACTTGCCTGGCTCACTGCCAGCCTCCGACTCGCGCCAAACGCTTCTCGCGGAGCGCGGGCTCGCGAGATCCCGTTGGGCCGAGATCTCGCGAGACCGCGCCCCCGCGGTCACGTGACGTCCCCACAGGTAGTCAGATACGTCCCCACAACCTCCATGTACAACGAGCCAAGAGGATCCGTGGCCGGCTTTCTCTTCTGCCAAGCATGTGCCTTCCGCCTTTTCGTTTTATAGTCCCTTCCTTGCGTTTACCCCAACTTTTGTGCTTTTTTCTGACATCCTACTCACGCAGTTCTGGTTCTTAAACGAGGTATCCGGTCTCTGGTTGAGTAACAACTATGATTGACCCCGTAGCCACTTTCAGTTTAAGTGGAATGTGCGTTAGCCATTCAGCGCTCCGTTTCTCATAGGTGTTTTTGCACAAAAGCTGTCCAAAATAGTTTATGACAAACTGGCATACAGCCTTGTGCAACTGCTAAATGTGTCCGTCCATTTTCAGCAGTTCGGATTAACTAAGTAATTCTTGGTTCCGGATGAAAATCACCACAATGGCCTTTGAGCATTTTCATTTTGTTGCACAAAAACTGGTGCACGCTTGTTTAGTTTTCTATACTCTTTAAGTGTAAGGCTCATTTTTATTTTTTAAGCTAATTTCCGATCCTTTCCTTTAAAGGAAAGGATCGGAAATTAGTTTAAAACACTCTGTTTTGTCTTTCTCTGCATTGTCTTAAGACATGTGCTTCTCCAAATTGGGCCCTTGTGTTCATAATGTAATGTGTCATCTTATTGTACAAACATGTTGTACAATTACTGCCCTTCTACTTTAAGTGCCGTTCAGCCATTTTACACAGTCCCTGCTTTTCTAATGCACTATTCATGTGTTTACATGTAGTTCTTTCCTTTCTTTGATATACAGTGCAAACAGTAATATGAGCTATTCTTGCTATAAACTGTAAGCAGTTGTTCATATACTGTTTCTACCGCTCTTCACTAATCTGTCCTTTGACTTGCAGTGAAAAGGGGGTCCCCCCGGGGAACTTTTTGGCGCTGCACACGGCCAGCGAGTGGCTGTGGGGGCAGAGCGCCCCTCTGGGGTATTTAAGGGGCAGGGAAGGTTCGGGAGGCAGGCGACGGTTGGACTTGGCGATTGTGAAGTCCTGTCGCCTGCTCCCGAGCCTTCCCTGTAGCTGGGCCTAAGGTTGTGTGAGGAGCTGAGGTAGGGGTTAACTAGGGTCTAGTGGCGGGTGGTTAGGTGTAGCAGGGTTGTGGGGAGAGGTGACAGCGGCGTTAGGAGTATAAAAAAAATAAATAAAAATAAATAATAGTGTTGGTGCGAACGCGTCTTAATTGGGGGTATCGTAAATAAGTTACCCCCCCCTCTTACCGGTGCCGCCGTCTGTGGGGTTGTGTTGATCCGGGCAGGCGGGCGTGTAAACTGGGGCCGCGGTTTTCGTCTCCCGGGTGGGTTGCCTGAGAGGGTGCCGGGTCGCCGCGGGGAGTGGGGGAAGAGGTACGTCCATCAGTAGGCAGTCCGAGGGAGGGCCCCGGAGTGCTTTAGGCACCCGGTGCCGGCCCCGTTTCTCACGGGGCGCGCTGGTGCGTTGGTGCGGCTGGGGGGCCGTTGTAGGAGCCCGTGTGTGTAGGGCTTGCTAGGTCCTCGCGTGCGGTGACGTCCTCCGGAATAAAGGGGGCAGAGCAGTCCTCTTAAAGGGCCCGTTCCTTTTTTCTTGGAAGTGTGCTGCAGGGCACTGCGGTGCGGCGGGTGGGCTACTAGGGGGCGGGCTGGTGAGAGGAGTGTTTGCATAGGGGTCCCCAGAGAGAAAAAAAAAAAAAAACAGGAGAGAAAGGAAAGGGTTTTTTTTTTTTCTGTGGGTGCCCAGGAGCAGTGGTGAGTGGGGGGGCACTGTGGGGTTTTAATAGTAGCTTGGCGTGAGAGCTACTAGGCGGGGTCCCTAGAGGACTGGGGGTGTCGGCGAGGTGTTTTTTTTTTAGAAAAAACAAAAAAAAAACAACAAAAATAAATTATATAGGGAAATAAGGTTGCTTGGAGTAGGGGTTATTTAACTCCTTTGGGGTTTAGGGGTTAGCGCAATTTCTTTAGGGTTTCGTGCTACTAGGGGCTCTTCTTGCCACGGGTAGGCCCCGGCTCGGGGGCTCAGGTAGTGGGGAGCGAGAAGGGGCATATGTTAGTGCGCCAGTAAGTGTTGGTGCACGATGGTGGGACAAGGTGCAAGCAGGGAGGAGCTGGTGGATGCAAGGGCGCTGAGGGAGGCCCTGGCCATAATTAGCAGGGCAACTAAGGCCCAGCTGGAGGGGGCGGTGGGGGAGGTCACGGGTGAAGGGGAGACAAGTGGGGGTAGGCCGCAGCGGAGAGCGGCAGCTGACGGGGCTCTCGCGGCGGTGGTGGCTTGCACCCCCGCAGCAGGGAGAGGGGAGGTTTGGGAATCCAGGGGCAGGAAGATGAGGAGGGAGATAGACAGGAGGGCGTCCGGGGAAGAAAGGATTTCGGGTGGGCAGCCACGTGGGGAAGGAATGAGGGATAGCACTAAGGGAGCAGCGAGTACGCAGATGGAGGTGGCTCAAAGGAACCACGGTGGGGCTTTGGTGGAGGTGCAGAAGGGGGTGGCTGGGTGAGTCTGCTGACATGTTTTGTCCCCGCAGTAGGAGCCCGATAAGGAAGGAGATGAGGAGCATTGGTGTGGACGCAAGGCAGCAGACGGCGGGTGCAGAAAGAGGTGAGCGGGAAAGGGAATGGTCATCTGCATGGCAGAGAGGGGTCCCAAGAGGGGGCACGGGAAATGATGGGTCGGGTTTGCAAGGGCTTAAGAAAGAAGTGGGGGTAAAAGCCAGGGGAGACTTGGGGGTCGAGAAGGGCATATGCTCTGTGGAGGTCCAAACGGATAAGGTGGGGGAGCCATTGGTGCTCAAGGGGCAAGCTGGGAAAGAAAAGGAGTTGGAAGTGAAAGGAAAGGAGAAAAACTGCCATACATGGGGATAACGAAACCTTTGGGGGCGCACTTGATGGCGGCGACCAGGGAGAAGATTCAGGGGGGGAATTTGTAGATGTTTTTAAATTGCTCCATAGGGAGGTGAGAGCTAAGGAGGGGTCTAAGGAAGAAGAGAGGGAGCTAGCTGCGCGCCCAAGGGTATCAGTGACGATTGAGAATTGGACGTCGGCATTTATCATTTATGCGAGTGTTTACTGTGAAAAATTCCCTGAGCGCTGTGTGGCCCTACTTAAATATATGGACGTAATTCGGAAGGCTTTCACGAGTTTTGGGGGTTTTGCATGGGTGAGGTATGACGAGGAATTCAGAGCGAGAATGGCGGAGGACAGTCAAGCGGTCTGGGTGGAGATAGACATGGATCTTTGGCTGCAATGGATGGCTCCAACGAGGCCTGCCCCGACATTGCACACAGCAAGTGGGCTGCCGGAGCCCTTCCGGCCCTTTCTTGGTCGCCCCGCCCATGAAGGGGCGGGGGGAGGGGGCAGAGGGCAGTCCTCAGCAGCATGTTGGGCGTTCAACAAGGACGGCTGCACAAGGACCCTGTGTAGGTTCAGGCACAAGTGTAGCAAGTGTGGTGGAAAACACCCTCTTACGCAGTGCTTCCAACAGGGAGACAGGGGGAGGGGGAGAGGTTCAGGCAGAGGGGTTGTGGGGAAAAGCTTTTACGGCAATTAAGATGGGGGTTCTGCAAAAATGGTTGCAATTTTATCCGGACAGGGATGGGGCAAAGATTTTGAGTGAGGGGTTCAGTCAAGGTTTCAGATACCAGGGCTCAAGGGTGCGCCGGTGGGCAGAAAATTTGAAGTCAGTCAGAGAAAATGTTGAAGTGGTAAGGCAAAAATTGAGCAAAGAAATAGCGGCGGGAAGGATTGTGGGGCCATTTGATGACCTGCCGGGTGACCTAGTGATATCCCCATTGGGGGTGGTGCCCAAGAAAGCTCCGGGGGAGTTTCGATTAATACACCATTTGTCTTGGCCGGAGGGCATGTCAGTGAATGATTTCATTGCCCCGGAAGAATGTGGGGTTGTATATGCAAGTGTTGACCAGGCAGTGGAGCTGGTAAGGAAAGAAGGGCGGGGGGCCTCCATGTGACATCAAAGCGGCGTTCAGGTTACTGCCGGTGCACCCGGAGGATTTTTGGTTGCTAGGTTTGCAGTTTGAGGATCGCATATACATAGACAAAGCCTTGCCAATGGGGTGCGCAATTTCCTGTGCGCTGTTTGAACGATTCAGCTCATTCCTACAGTGGGTTTTTTCATTTAACTTGGGTTGGGAGAGTGTGCTGCACTATCTGGACGGTTTTCTGTTCATTAGCGGGGCAGATAGAGAGGGTGAGTGCAGAGGGATGCTAAAGTTGTTTCAGGAGCTAATGGAGGAGTTGGGTGTGCCATTAGCAGAAGACAAAACAGAAGGGCCTGCAGTGGTATTGACATTTCTGGGAATTGAACTGGATTTAGTGGCTATGACCTCACGCTTGCCGCACGACAAGGTGAGCAAACTGGTGGTGTTGCTGGAAAAGGCGGTGGGGGCCAAGAAAATGACGCTGGTTGACATGCAGAGATTGGTAGGGCATATGAATTTTGCATGTAAGGTGGTAGCCCCAGGAAGGACGTTTTGTAGGAACATGGCGAGGGCTATGATGGGAGCAAAGTGCCCACATCACCGGATAAGAGTATCGGGGTCAGTGCAGGAGGACTGCAGAATTTGGCTGTTTTTTGGAGAAGTTTAATGGGGTGTCAATGTGGTTGCAGGGGGACCCGGTGACATGGGAGGTACAGATATTTTCGGACGCAGCAGGAGCAGGGGGTTTCGGAGTGTTTTGGGGGGGAAAATGGTGTGCAGAGAAATGGCCTGAACTGTGCTTGAAGGAGGGAAGGAGTATAGCATTCCTTGAGTTTTTCCCATTACTGGTGGCACTGAAGTTGTGGGGGAAGGATTTGCGGGATAGGAAAGTGAATTTTAATGTTGACAATGAATGCGTGGTCCACGTGGTAAACAGGCAGTCAGCTAGGGATCAGAGGGTGGCAAGACTCATGAGGGAGTTTGTGCTGAGATGCATGGAACTGAATGTGGTGTTTAAGGCAACACATGTGCCAGGGAAGGATAATGGCATCGCTGATGCATTATCTCATTTTCAATGGCAGAGATTCCATGGATTGGCTCCAGAGGCGGATCAGGAGGGGCAGCAGATTCCCGAAGAGCTGTGGAAGATAGGAAGATGAGAGCGCTGGCTTTGGTGGAGGGTTCATTGGCCGGGGCGTCTAAGGAGGCATACAGGAGGGCATGGGAGGATTTTATTGGGGGGGAGCGCGTAGTTGGAAAGGCAGATGGGATGCGGAAGAGAGGAGGTGGGACGATGTCGTGAATTTCCTCCTGAGGTGTATGGACAGGGGCTGGTCAAGAGCGACTATAGCGGGGAAGTTAGCAGGAATTGCCTTTTACGGGAAGTGGTTTTGGGGTTTCCAGCCGAGTGGGGGGGGAATGGCGAGTAGGATGTTGGAAGGATGGGCAAGGGAAATTAAGAGGGACAAGGACAGTGGGGGGAAAAGGGGGGTCTGGGGGTTTGCAGTAGGAGGATGTGCATATTACAGAAGTGGGTTTTGCACATAAGGATTAATAAGTCTAAAACGGACCAGAAGGGAAAGGGTTCCTGGGTTTTGTTGGGGCGGGGGAGCAAGGATTTATGCCCAGTGCTGGTGGGTAGGTTGTGGAAGGAGCGGTGTGGGAGGAAGACAGGCTTGGTGTTCAAGCATGAGGACGGGTCATCGGTTTCAGCGGCACAAGTTTTGGGGGTATTGCGGAAGGCTCTGCGGGTGTTAGGAGAAAAGGGCGAGGAGTTTGGTACACATTCATTCAGGATGGGCGCAGCATCGGAGGGAAAGAGGTTGGGTTTCAAGGAGGATAAGGTGAAAAGTTTAGGGCGGTGGAAGTCTGGGAGATACAAGGGGTACGTCCGGGATTTTCATAAGGGGGATTGTTGAAGGAAAAGGGTTAAAAGTGGGCTGACAACAACGTGGGGTTGGTATTGTATTGTGGTGGTAATTTTGTAATTTCTTTTTCAGATGCTGTGCGAAAGGAGGGGGAGTTGGCGCAAGTGTGGATTGTCGGCCATTCAATTGTTAAATGGGCTGGGAAAGAAGCGGAGAAAAGGGTTATGGGCAGGCAACTGGGGTGTAGCTATAAGGAGGTGGTGGTAAAATGGCACGGCTTAGGGGGCCTGCGCTGGGACCAGTTGCTGCCTATGCTGGCAGGGTTGCGGGAGCGCTATGGGGCGCCGGAGGTGTTGATTATTCACGCTGGGGAGAATGACTTGGTGAGGGATACTGGGGTGGCCCTGCTAAGGAAAATGAAAAGGGATTTGGTTTGGGTGCGGGAGATGTGGCCTAAAGCGGAGGTGTTGTGGACTAAGTTGTTGCCGCGTAGAGTATGGAGGGGAGCAAGGAGTGAGGGAGCTATAGAGCGGGCTAGAAAGGGGATCAACAGAGAAATGGTGAAGTTTTGTGCCTCTGTGGCAGTACAGGTGATGGAACATAAGGAAATAGTGTATGAGGGCTTTATGATCTTTAGGGAGGATGGGGTGCATTTGTCGGTTTATGGGAACAATCACTATTTGGCGGACTTGTGCTGTTGGCTGGGAGATTGGTTGAAGAGTTGGAAATAAAGGAAGGTGGTTGTGGGGGGGGTGGGGCAGAAAGAACACCTCGGGGGAGGGTTTTTCTGGTGCCGGGGGCAAGGCCCCCTTTTGATGTGAGGGGACGGAAGCACAATGGGGGAATGACACGGGAAAGGATGGAGTGGTGCTGTTTGCACAAGCGGGCCACCCCGGGGGAACAGGTATTGTGCATGGAATCGCATGGCCCCAGGGAGAAAGCGGGACGCCTGGAAAAGGGGTAAGGAGATGGTAGGGTCCAAGGGACAGTTAGGGAGGAAATGGCTTTATTTAATTATTTAATTGTTGGGGGAAATGAGAATGTGTAATTAGTTAATTGGTTGTTTAAATATTTCGTTAGTCTGTAAGGCCATGGAGCCAGGTAAGCGTTAATTGTAAGCTTTGGCCTGTCACATTAAAGCGACCTTTTCCACTTTTAAATGAGTCTGGGTTTTTGTGCAGTAAGCCAAAAGGGGGGCCCCAGCATTCCCCCCCGAGGAAGTTTTTGGCGCTGCACATGGCCAGCGAGTGGCCGTGGAGGCAGAGCACCCCTCTGGGGTATTTAAGGGGGAAGGGAAGGTTGGGGAGGCAGGTGACGGTTGGACTTGGCGATTGTCCCGCCCTCCCACCCCTTCATTTTGGTTTAGGTCTGGTGGTTTGGTTTAGTAAAGGGGGGGGGGAACCATTGAATGTTGGTTGGGTTGGGGTTTTTTACGTACCAGGGCGGTTTGTTAGGGAGTTTTTGGTAGGTTAAGGGGCGACTGGCTGGTAGTTTTGTGTGACAGGTCGGGGCAGTAGAGAAGTTTGTGATGTAAAATTTATGTTGCTGATGTGGCAGGACAGTCTGGCTGCAGGTCGCAGGAAGGGGGAGATTGGTGTAGAGGGGACTGTGAGGGGTATTGAAGTGGGTCTGGGCTCCGGGGGCATGGCCTCCTTTTGATGTGGGGGGAGGGAAGCACAATGGGGGAATGACACGGGAAAGGATGGGGTGGTGCTGTTTGCACAAGCGGGCCACCCCGGGGGAACAGGTATTGTGCCTGGAGGGGCATGGCCCCAGGGAGAAAGCGGGACGCCTGGAAAAGGGGTAAGGAGATGGTAGGGTCCAAGGGACAGTTAGGGAGGAAATGGCTTTATTTAATTATTTAATTGTTGGGGGAAATGAAAATGTGTAATTAGTTAATTGGTTGTTTAAATATTTCGTTAGTCTGTAAGGCCATGGAGCCAGGTAAGCGTTAATTGTAAGCTTTGGCCTGTCACGTTAAAGCAACCTTTTCCACTTTTAAATGAGTCTGGGTTTTTGTGCAGTAAGCCAAAAACAACTTTTATGCACGATCCCTACTCTATGATCTGTGCAGGTATACTGGGCCTCATTATAACTTTGCCGGTACCTGGTGGTAATTGCACTAGGATACCGGCAAATGGTAACACCATTACCGGCACTCGGACCGGCTTAATTACTGCCAGATTATGAGTGCTGTTAAGGGTTGTAAGTCCCCATTCCACGGAGTCCCGTTAGATACCATGGGAGGTTTGCTGGTATTACCAGCACCGGTATTACTGGGGCTGGTAATACCAGATATTTTTGCCGTTAAGGTAGCGGTATTGCTGGAGATAATTCCTCCACCCCACTGGCAAACTTGTACTCTGCCAGTGGGGGAACAATGCAGTATATGGTAATTCCGCCACGTTAATTCCCCACCGGCAAAGCTATAATGAGGCCCACTGTTCCTGCCCTGTTCCTGCCCTCCTAGTACTTGCAGTGCATATTACCTTCTATGCGCTTTTCTTAATTCTAAGCACTAGCCAGGTGTTATGTGCAGTCCCTGCTGTTCTTATGTGGTATTTTGTTGTCCTATATTTCCTGCCTTCCTGGTTATTTGCCCCAAAAACCATGACACATAAAACAAGAAGATTCTGCAGCACTGGTAGGTCTTGGACGATGCCCACTGCTGGTGGGGTGCAGGAGTGTCAGGGTCCCAGACATCAGTTAGGCCAATCCAGCTGCTTCAGGAGCGATTCCTGGTGAAACCTGGAGTCCTTCAAAGAGGGGCTTGGCTGTGCTTGCCGGGGCAAGGAAAGGCAGCAATGGTATAGTCCTGTCTGTTTCTGGAGTACACAGGTCCCAGCAGCATTCCTTCACCACAGGATTGCAGAGTTCAGGAGCAGAGTCTACATCTTCCTTGGGCAGTGTCCTTCCTCCTGCTCTTTAGGGATGAGTCCCAGTGTTTGACAAAGCTACGGTGCAGATCTCCCCATTCTTAAACAGATCTTGGTTGAAAGAGGCACATCCAGCTACCAATCAGGCCTGCTGCAACATGCCCGCATTTGGCAGCCTCCCAATCACAGATGGGCATCACATTTGAATCTTACCAGGTTCCTGCCAATTCATACATTCGGCAAAAGTTCATCATGGATATTCTGAGATTCCACTCATGAAGAAACATCTGAGAAAGTGCATGGTTTTCAAGCTATTCTTCCTTTCTTCAGTGCATGTTTTTCTTCCATTTAGTGGTGCAAATATGAACTTCTCATGTAATACTAAAGAGTGCTATATTCTCATGCCAGTTTCCGCACTTGACCAAAACTGTGGGATCTGCTGCAAATCACTTTATCTCCTTCTGTGATCACTGACTACTATATTAAACAATCATTGACAGAGCCATTATGTTTTGGCTGCCATTTGTTAAGCACAGCATTTAATGCCCGCAAACGTTATTGCCCATTTCTAAAGGCCAGCGATACAGATCACATATAAGTTATAACAAACATTGAAGTACTTAACAAGAAACAGAAAAACATTGCAAACCAAAAACCTACGACAAAACCAATCATTGTTCTGTCAAGCCTCAGACATTTGGCCCTCTTCCCATTAAGTTGACAGTAGATGCAACAAAAGCACGCACAGAATGTTCACCTTTCACCAATTCTAAATGGCAGCAAAATATACAAAAGGCCTGAATAATGATAGATTAATAAGGTTTATTTGTAATCGTACAAATCCTGTTTTGCTGCCCCATTTCCCTTCAGAAGCAGCCTCTTTTCCTTTGCAGTTGGAGAGCAGGTGCAAATGGAACTAGGTCAAGTAGCCGAAGCCCCACGCACCTGTCAATGACTGCTAAACTGTTGGTGCCTTCCTGTTTTTCCACCTTTTTTAACTAGATAAGCTGCCCTCGAGGCTCTTTTCCTTTGCAGTTGGTGCAAGTGGATCTAGGTCATGTGACATAAGCCCCACCCACATTCTTAGCCTTGCTTCTTCCTTTCTCCTCTTAATTCTTAGAGCAAGAGGGTCTTTCGCCCAGGCGTCCAAAGTGAAGGGCAGACCAAGAAAAGGGCAATTTCTATTTGGACGTGTTCGGACTGGCAGGACCCAGGGCTCGAACCCCTGCTCAGACAACAGGTAAGCATGCACTGACATGTGTTTTCTCTCTCTGCCCCACAGGCCATCCGCATCATTACCATGCAATGCAAATGACATTGCCCCTCCTCTAAGACATGACCCCGCAATGCAGCAACCTCACCCACATCACCCTCATGCTCATCAGGAAACCTCGTCCAGAACATGGAAGATGATGCTCACCAACGTCTGCTCAGCTATCACCCATGCAGCAGGCATCGCCGATGCACACGACCTTGATGTCATCTTCATCACTGACAACTGGCTGATACCCACCTCCACCCACATCCTAGACGTTGTTGTCCCCGACGGCTACAACATCCAACACAGAGACAGGCTGAATAAGACAGGCAGAGGCCTTGCAGTCATCCACAAGACCTTTTGAACGTGCACCAAACTTGTCGTCAACAACATTGGCTCCTTTGAAGTCCTCTCCTACCACTTCCTGCTCTCCCTGATGGATACAGCCACATTCCATCTCAGCTAGAGACCACCCAAACCCAACACCAGCTTCATCGGAGACTTCACCGATCTGGTCACCACCATGTCCCTCACGCACACCAACAACATCTTCCTAGGCGACTTCAACCTCCTCAGCAACAGGGCCAACAAAACAATGCAGGAATCTCTCCTTAGCCTTCTTGACAGCACACGAAAGACCCAATGATGATAAAGGTAAGATCCTCGATCTAATCATCACTGCACTGCCTTCCCTCCACTACAACTCTCCTCTCTGGCTTGATTGGTATGACCACCTGGCCATGCCTTTCAACATCCTGCACACCACCCCAGTCAAATACTCCCAGCAGAAACCCATCAGACAAACCTTCAGGTCCTTCAAGAACTTCCCAGTGGAAGCCCTCATGGTATCCCTCGCCAACCTCCGCCTCACATGGACCGAACACCCCCAACCAAACTGCGATTATCTTCTGGAAGCACTCAACACCACCCTCTTAGCCTCCATCAACTGACACGCACCTCAGTAATAGCGCACCTGCAAACCAAAACCATCAGCACCCTGCCAAACACAAGAAATCAACCACAGTAAAAGAATCATCAGGAAACAAGGGAAAAGCTGGTGCAGGTCCAGGACCGCATCTGCCTAGGTGCTCTTCAAGGAACTTTGAGCAACCCTCCGACAACTATCAACACAGCCAAGGCCTCCCACTATCAGAACACCATAGCAGAACCTGACAACAAAAGCAGAGCCCTCTTCATAGCAGTCAAGTATTGCATCAACCTGCTGCTTGACCCTGCCATACCACACTCCATAGAAAAATGTACAGCCATCAACACCGTCTTCATCACCAAAATCAGAAAATTTCACCAGCACATCGACACCAGCTCTGCAGCCACAGACCCACCTCATGTCCCTCCTTGCAAAATCCCTAAACCCTGGACAACATTCAAGGCACTCTCTGCTGAGGACCTGTTAGAAACCCTGGCCACCCTCAAAGCCACGTCATATACAGATGACATCCTACCAGCAGCCATCCTCAAGAACCCCTCCCCCGCAGAAGCTCTCCTTCCCTACCTGGAGACCACCAACATCCCCCCAGATCAAGGCATCTTCCCATCAACCCTTAAGACAGGACAAATCCTCCCTCTACTAAAGAAACCCCTTCTTGATCCCAACAAGCAAGGTAAGTATCGTCCCATCATCCATCTTCCCATCCTAGGTAATATCACAGAAAAAGCGGTAGCCACGCAACTGCAGCAACACATAAAACAATCTCCTCCAAACCTACCAATCCAGGTTCAGACCCAGATGCAGCATGAAGACAGTAACCATACAGGTGGTCGACAGCGCCCTCAACATCCTTGACAATGGCCAACCCTGCCTCTACTTGACCTCTCTGTCGCTTTCAACACAGTAGAGCACCAGGCAGTCACTGACACCCTACACCAGTGCATGTGGATCAGTGACCTTGTACTATGCTGGTTCAGGTCCTACCTCGCCAACCACCAGTTTGTTCAGATGGACTCCTCTAGATTGTCAGTGCTACCCACCACCTGTGTAGTCCTGCAGGGTGGTATGCACTCCCCAATGATCTTCAATCCATACATGGAGTCTTTGGGAGCCCTTCTAGCCACACACAATGTCCACATCCACCAATACGCTGATGTCACAAAGCAATACCTCAAGATTGACTCCATCAAAGACATCTGCAGCCTCAAAACCTGCCTCCCACTAATCCAGTCTTGGATATCCAGTGCATACTTGAAGCTCAACCTCCACCAAGACCGAATTCCTACTCCTCACCAACAACACCGAACACCCAGATACGACCACATCACCCCGGGCCTTATCGACCTACTCTGGCTTCCACTGCACGCACAAATCACTCCAAGTTTTGCTGCATCTTGCTGCATCATCCATAAGGCAGTCGCCCTTAAGTCACACAGCTACCGCGCCGTCCACTCAGCATCTCTGGTGGACAGCGCACAACCTGAAGCCAGCACACGTGCAGACTTGAAATCCGCCACTGAAAAAAGGAAATGACCAGAAAACAAGCCTTCTTTGCCTATGCCCCAAGATTATGGAACCTCCTCGCTGTCAGCATCAGACTCGCCTCGATGCTTCTACAATTCAGAATAGAAGTCAAGACACACCTCTTCAAGGAGTCTCTCCTCCTCAACACCTAGTCCATCCCACCGCCCCATGCACCACCTGTTTGCTAGACGCCGTCTGCCTCTCTCCTCCCCGTCACCCTGTACAGATGTACCCTTCCTCTGTGCCCCTCTCTATCCAAACCCCTCTATGTATCTGTTCTGTTGTGACCTCTGTAAAGCGCCCCATTGTGTTTATGTATTGCTTAATACCTCTGTAAAGTGTTCTGTTGCTTCTCGAAGCTAGGTCCGCACTCAATAAATAGAATACTAATATGAATAACACTAATAATAATAATAACAATAACAAAAATACACATTTGACATCCACTATTATCCATACCAATAGTTTTGGCTCCTCTAAAAAGACACTGATGACCCAAAACCTAAAAAGGGACTGTTCAAAAATTGCACCTTGAGCTCTGAATTTTATCTTGACATACAGCTGGTGCCACCGGCAGCTGAGTTCCACTTTATGTGCATCATGTGTGAGTACTAGGCCTTGCCTAAATCTCTCTGGTGGTGCCAACACAATATTTTGTTATCTTTTAACTTTACATCTGTGGCCAGTACAGAGTCTGGGGAAACCCATTTACACTGTGAAGTGCACAGCAGAAGTCACACATTTCCTCTGATAAGTGACCTCCTCTCCCCGCCAGTTCAGCAGCTGGATTACCCAGATGTGAGACATGAAGCGGCTGGGGTAGATAGCTAACTAACAATGCAGAAGCATTCAATTATTCACTGCAGAAATGTGTTAAAGCTGCAGCTTCAATTGTTGTGAAAGGTTTTTAGGCAACCAAAAGGCACTGGCCAGATGCAAGTTCAAACATCACTGCGGTGTTCCATCCTGTCCTTTAAACGTGTTTTAATTATATTTTAAGATATCAAACAATGTATTCACCCAGTCCTTTTGGAATGTCGCTCCTATCCTTTGCGCATTGTTAACCAAAGGTAGTTTCGGTGGTGTTAAGACAATCTTAAATGGCCATAATGCATAATTTGCAAGGAATACTGCCAGAGGCATTTACCAATACCACAAGTGGTAGTTACCCAATCGTGGTGGTATTCCGCGAACAATACAGCAGATTTCAACTTTCCAACTGCAATAGCAATGGTAATGGCAATGGTAATGGCAATGGTAATGGCAATGGTAATGCTGGGGCATGTATTTGATGGTATCTTAGGTTGTACTACTGGGATTTAGACTGTGCACTGCTACCCTTCGGCCCTTTGGAAAGTGAACACACTGAGATTACATAAACATTAAAAACATATATCAAAACATTCTACAAAGTGAGTCCTTTACCACAACAAAAGTGAAGAAAAACTGTACAAAAAATTAAATTGGGGAGGAAGGATAGCTCAGGGGCAGCGCATTTGCCGTCAGAAGCAGGACAACACAGGAGAACGCAGCGCAACACAGGTTTGAATCCCGATCCCGTGCTAAGAAACCACTGGCTGGTATTACGTGCGTTATAAAAGAACAATTATAATTAATCAATTGTGTGATGAAACAAAAACAAGGCGGGGAACTGTCCAGCCGTCCCTAACAGGATGACACCTAATGATGTGATCAACATAAATCTAAGCACCCCAACTTCATTGTATTAAGTCTATGTTGAGGGGGTCCGAAATAGACTTAATGCATTTAAGTTGGGGTGTTTAGTGATTGATTCTCGAAATGACATAGTGGGAATTGAGAGACACTCATTGTTTTTAGTGACAGTAATTGGAGCTGTGTTTTTAGTTAGGTGACTTTCTTTTATTGTCATCCTGGTAAGAACGGCCTGTTATTGTTATTGTTCTTGAGAGTCCACCCTTGTATTTGATTTATCACAATATAATTTTTTGTATATTTTTCAGTCATCTGTCAGACAGAACAAAGTGAATTGACTAGCGCATGACTTTGAACAGGAACATTTTTGTGTAATGTGTTGCAAGTCCTTATTTCCTGTAGGTTGATGATAGCAATTGTATGTAGTGTATTCAGCAATGTCAGTAACACTCCATCTATGTCCAGATGTGTGTAGTTGGCGATATTAAGTACTAAATATCTAATGAATCCTGTCTACATTTATTTAGTGCTTTGTAAAGTGCACCAAATCTAGAGGCATCAGGGCACTGCTTACAGAAAGCACAGTTAGATTAAAACGTAGTTTTAAGACCTTTTGGCCGAAAGGACCAGAGGGGGTTTCGGCCCTTAGTGGAGGAGGTAGGGCATTCCAATATTGTTCTGCTACTAAGGGAAAACTGTAGCCCCCAGCTTTTTGTACTTTGAATTTGGGGGTTGAGAGTAGGTAGGAGTAGAAGGCACTAGTCAGTCTATTAGATTGGGTTTTCTTAAATGTATTGGCAAGGTATTTGGATGTATTTGGCGGCGGTGTTTTCCAGGCATTTGTGTGTGAGGGTGAGGGTTTTGAAGTGTACTTTACTCTACTTGTACTTTCCTTACTTACTGACCTTTGATGTCAATAATATCAGTGGCTCTTCTCTCGGAACAGACGAATTAAGCCAATAGCTGTCCTGGCCGTTTTGCCTTTTCTCCAGGTTCCTTCTAATCGTTCTCAGCATGTGGTATGCACATTCCCCATGTCTACATGTTAAAGGTTTCCTATAGCACATGCTTGAAGTTGACTGGGCCTTTTGGCTTGTCTCGCTGGCTGTATTCCTTCTAATTATTCTCTGCACTGTGATATGCATATTCCCCTTATGTGTACTTTGAAGGTTTCCCATTGCATATTTGGAGATTTACGTGTCTGCATTCCACCAGAAGAATTCTATAAAGGTATTTTTGTTATAGATTTGCTCTTCAAATGTCCATGGCCTCGCTTAGGCATTATTTTGGGATCATACATCCTAATACTGGCGAATGTTCGGACACCGCAGTGAGTAAAATGGTATCTGGTCATTTCAGCTAATGCCATTAAATCGAATGCCATTCCATCGAAATGTTTCCATCTAAAAAATGTCCATTTAAGGGATGCTTTTTTTGGGGGGGGGTAAAGGGTTAATTTTTGGTCAGGTGTATTTTAAAGAGTAAAAAACAGAGGTTTGGGGTGCCCCCCCCAAAAAAGAAAAAAAAGAAGAAGAAAAAAAATGCATTAGATGGACATTTTTTAGATGGAAAAATTTCGATGGAATGGCATTAAATGCAATGGCCATAAACCGGTGACACCATGCATTTAGTGGTCGAACCTGAGAGTTGCTTTGTTACTGTCAAAGAGAAAAGGTGGCCACCACTAAATATACTGAGTAATACAAATAAAAATAATTTCAGTTTCTGCTTTGTGGATAGTGCGGATTTAAAAGGAGCTGACTGACAAAAGTCCAGAGACACCTGGATCCAAAAACTGCAACACAAAGAGAGCAACTTTCCTTGTGTTGCAGTTTCTTTGCTACTGCAATACAATCTATTCTGGACACAAAAAGATGTGTATGACAATAACCAGAACGCTGGGGACAGTTTTTGTATAGTGCTTAATTTTGGGGAGCGCCCCTATCTTTAACCAATGGTCTAACATATAAAATTATCCATAAGTACAGTATACACTGATACTCACATTTCACAATAATGTTTGCATTTGGTGTAATAGTCGACCAATCTACTTTTCTATCTCTTACAATAGCTGTGAAAGATGGAAGCCGCAGACGCTTCAGCGGTTTAATGCTTGCAACACAAAAACACACATCTTTGTGTTACTCTGTACAGTTTTTACTTTACTTTAATTAATTTGTAGTGCGCAAACCATTAACCCGTGGGCATGAGGGCGCAGACCAAGACAGACACAAACAAATAACACAAGCAGTCCAGGTTAACGAAAGAGCAAACGTCCAGCAGAGAGATTCTAGTGCGATACTTTTGATAAGTGAGATAAAAAAATATGGAATTCCCCCCTTTAGCTACCAGCCTTCTCGCGGCAACTAGTTACTGTACTTTCCAGGCCTATTTTACCCATCCACGTGCATGGTCTGTGGAATGATTTCTATGTTCTGTGCAGTGAGATTTTATTTCTCTGCCTGATTTCACCTGATCTCTGTGCTCAGTTTCTGTTTGTTATTTGGATGCACATTGGTCGATATAATTATAGTCTCTCACAGTCATCTAAATAATGTGAAGACATAGTAAGTAAAAAAATAAACAAATATCATCACTCCCAGCTACCTTCTAATTCTTATTCTGCAAAAAGAATCGAAAGTAATTAATTATGATTCATGAAATATTTGAAGGCACACATCTCCCGGGGCTCGTCTTTCCTTTTCATACATTCAGAGAAATTTCTCCATTGGGGAAAATTCTAAAAATAAAAAACGTGCCCTTTTGTTATGTACTGGTTCCTCTAAGGAGTCAGGAGGACTCCATTTTGTTTTCTGAATGTATAGCTTATTTATGATCTGTTGCTAGCGGAAGGTAATATCTACAACAGGATACCTGACCTTATACTTAGGACTTATTTTTTTTATCATTTGGCATTTTCTGGATCCTAGGCCAGAGAGTGTTTTGACCACTAGTGCAGTACATACGTATATCAGCCTGTTTTGCATTAGGGTGCTTTACAGGGGTGAGCACGAACTTATCTAGTGACTCCCATTTCTGGTCCCCATACTAATTGTGCCATGATGGTTAGGTATACATTGTGATCTCATATGTATGATATAAATGACCATTTGATGCAATGATATTTCTTTTTTTTTTTTAACTAAATAGACATTGACTAGCTTTCCATAGATCAAAAGCTGCATGAGTTGACACGCATCTATAGAAAGTGAAAACATACTCGGTATCATCCTAGTTTAAGCCAAGAGAGCAAGGTGCTGTTTCCACTTACCACTGAGTTCTAATGAAGAACTAGAGGGCCAACATTGCAGACTTTGTAAGAGTAAACACTGAGGCAGCCGTTTGGCATTCATTTGACAGTCCTGAACGCCATGCTGATGGAAAACGAGCCATAGGCTACGAGGGAAAGTGACATGTTTTTTCCACCAACATGGCGTCCAGGGCTGGCACCGTTTTTGGTGGAATGTTGCCCGCCAAGTTCTATATTAGAACTCTGTGGCAATTACTGAATTGTAAAAGGGTTCGTTGTAGGTTCGAATTTCCGTCACTTCCTGAAAATGAGAACATTCTGACTTTTTTTAACAAATTCTGGCCCTCATTACAACCCTGGCGTTGGACCATGGTGCCAATAGCACCATGGTCCATGCCGGTAACTTACTGACTCCGCCATGGCGGAATGGGGAATTACCGCCCCATTCCGAGGTTGGCGGGGCGGTAATTCCCCATGCCGCCATGGCCCTTCCCCATTCCCATTTTTGCCCCATAGCACTCAATGGGAATGGGGAAGGCGCTAAGTACGGTGCCGCAAATTGCGGCACCGTACTTAGCACCAAGGTCCCTTTGCGGGTTGGTTTTTAACGCCTGCAAAAAGCAGGCGTTAAAATCTCCAACCCGCAAAGGGACCTCGTAATCAGGCGTTAAGGGGTTAAAGGCGCCGCCACCTTTTACGGCGCCGTTAATCCCTTAACGCCAGGGTTGTAATGAGGGCCTCTGTCTTTGAATTTCCTTTCTGGGGGAAGGCAACTCCATGCACCTCCCCTCCTTTGAGTGCACCCCACGCCTAACAGTTCTTCCCATTTCTCAGTGTTGCACCTCCATTTTCTCCCTTTTCTCCCCTGAACGTCACTTGACTCTCCCTACTAATCATAAAAGTATACAGTATGTTGGTTATGGACATTTGTAAAATGGTTGCAGGGAAATGCTCAGAGGTTTCTTTCTGGTTTCTGACTGCAAGCCCCCACCATCAGAGTACTCACAGGGGGTGTTCAGCAACCTGGATCTGTAGCAGGAGAACTCGATTCTCTGCTCGCAGTACTCAGACCCGTTGGCGAGGGCCGAGACCTCGCCCCAGGAGGCGTTCCAGTACTTCAGCGGGCCCAAGAATGGCAGGTCGGGGCTGGAGCCCAGGACTTTGGTGGCATAGTATCTGTCATGATACACAATGGTCCAGGCTCTCTCCGCTGGAAACATCCAAGAGGGAGAACTAGTTAATGTAAACCCGGCGAACAACAAAGTAAGAGTACACAAAGCTCAGACTGCATTAAAACCCTTTGAAAGTAGCAGTGTCATCATGGATGTACGGTTACTAGTCCCTCCCAGGGCAGAATCAGTGTTAACGGATCAGTGGTGACATTGATTAAATCACATGGGTTACAAGAAACGGTATACAGACTATTCACCAAAATAATTTTCATCGAGAGCTTTTTCATCTAAAAATGTTTAGTGAAAGACTTTTTCATCGAAAAAATCTTTTACTGAATTTTTTAATATCAAATGTTAACTGTTTTTTAATGGTACATTGCTATTAAATATAACAATGTTACATTAAAAATGTTTAATACATCATGTATTTTTGGGTGGGTTAAAGGGTTACATTTGTTATGGAAATGTTTGGGGTGTTTTTAAGGATGGAAAATTGAGGTTTAGGGGGATCCCGCCAATAAAAAATAAAAAAATGAATTTGGTTATACAGGTTAACAAAAAAAATTGGTGTATAGATTTTCGGTATTACATTTTCGGTAGATAAACACTTTTAGTTATGTGAATCTACATTAGGTAAATACGTTTTAGGTGAAAGAATTTCGATGAAAAATACTTCAGGTGTAAAAAATTAGATATTAATACCCCAAGAAACAACATAGGACCCAAAATGATCCCATGCTAAATGCTTGAATGGGCTCCTATCTGTAGCAAGTATTTAATGTTTATGGGTTTTCCCATAATGCCCCACAGAAATAGATCATTGCTACGCAGCACTACAAGAGAAAAGGTTGAAGGCAGAAAAATAAGGGGCGAAAGGAGGGTTCAGAGGGCGCAACAGAGGTGAGAGTGATGAAGAGTAAGTAGACTTTCGAACCACAGAATTACTGCTGCCTACCAGATACTAATTATGGTTTATTTATCTCTTTGTATTCATTTTGAAACCAGTGAGGCTAATAGCTTTGGAAATTAAGTACACATTTATAAAAAGCACCAGGTCATATGTCATCTACATACAAGAGCTCTGTGAGCAGAAGCACATTTCACCTTGTTTTTAATGATAGGTCTTTAAGGTCAGGGCACAAAATGTGCACTTGCCTCTAGCTATTGGCTTGTGATATTGGACTTTTGGCGAGTAAGAAATGGTGTGCTGTGTGTATGTATAGAATTGAGGTGGCAAGTGACTTTTATGGCGGGCTAGTAGCTTGCAACTTGAACGTGTGCCCCTTGCGTTTAGGTTAAAGAATTTTGAGATGCTCTGGGAAAGCGCTGTTGGATAACAGCATGTTCAATGATCTCCTGAAATTCAGCGGGTTTGTTTCTCCAGCCTCAGGTCAAGAGGAAGACCTTGCCAGATCTGGGGGCTTTGATGAGTCCTTTCACAGTGGGGGAGGTTTGAGGAGCCCGTTGTGGGTCGCGAATCAGAGCACTCTTGTCGGGGTGCAGTGTGTGAGGCGGTCAGTGAGGTATGTAGGTCTGGATTTATGGGTGAGGGTGTGTCTTGAGTTTGCTTCATCATATAATGGCATGGGAGACCTTCAGCCTTGTGGCATGTTGTAATCTGAAGAACGTCTCCACTGCAGCTCTGCGACTATGAATGGTTCAGGATATTACAGTCTGTCATTGGAGAAAATGTTAATGAGACCTCCTACCTGTAATTTGGCAATACACAGTGAACGGTTGCAGGGGTCCGCTGCCGTCAGGGTCCACGGTGTAGTTTCCAGATGTTACTTTGCCACTCAGCCTGTAGGCCTCACAGTTCTCTTTATAAAGAGCTTTCTCAGGAAAAAGAGAATAGACAGACAGATCAATGCAAGAAAGAAAGCACTGGCTATGAGAAAGAAACACCAGAAACTGAAAAATCAACATAGTGCAGAATTCAACAAAGTTGAGAATGTTGTCAGTAACTCTCAACCAGATCCTTCACCTGGCTAGACTATGACTAAGCATCTTTCATCATCTTATATCAGCTGGATGGTGATATAAGATGGAAACTTGTGGAGTCATTGGTATACGATTCAAAGACAGTAAGTAGGCATTATAAGGCAAAAATGAAAGTTATCGATTAAGCCAGGGTTGTCCAACTCCAGGCTGAGAAGGCTGGAATCCTGACAGGTTTTCAGGATATCCCCAATTAATAGCCATGAGACAAAACCTGCATACATATAGAATCATTGAATGCAAATATATCTCATGAATATTAATGAGGGGTATCCTGAAAACACGACAGGATTCCGTCCTTTGAGGCCTGGAGTTGGACAAACCTGGATTAAGCAATTGCGTTTAACCTAGGAGCCTGGCACAAGGGCGGGTGTGCTTGAGAAGCTCTGGTGTGATTGAGTACTAGATCCACCACTGACCATGTGTGTGATCTTTGCCCTTAGGAGCACATGCGGCATAACGTTTAGGGCTTAGGTTTGTGAGCACAGACTGGTTGCCACTATTGCTGACAGCCAATGCTGCCACCTCCCCCACCAGCAGGTTGCTGCTAACATAGGATATGGGACCCATTGGGTGCTGGCACTGCATCTTCATTTATATGGTGTGGAAGCCCCTTTAGCTTTTTAATGGGAAAGCATTTGAAAATAAACTATGCCTACCAATTCATTGCAACCCAAAACATCAATCCATCAAATGTACCATTTCCATTTAAATAGAAAACCCTCTGAAATGCCTAGTATCATGGGGTGACCACAGTTGCGAGCTGCAAGTATTGATGTATTTTGCAATGCAATGCAATGCTCCAAAGGTGTGCATAGAAGCTATATTTGGACTTGGCTTACTCCATGATGCTAAGCATATATTTTTGAGATGAGGGGGTACATATGTTTTTCAACCCCCAAAAAAGAACTATGAAAGCTTGGTCCAATTGTTTTTCAGGTGCAGCCTGATGCATGGAAGGCATCTTTCAGAATATTGTTAATACAATCATATTAATTATCCCTCTTTTTTAGAAGGTTTTGATTAGCTCAGGAAAACAGTAACAGTGTTGTGAGAAATTCCAGGCAATATTACCCGGTAGTCACTCTCCAATTCACCTTCCTTCCCAGCTTGGTCGCGTAGAAGGCCCTTGGTGCTGAAACTCCAGTCCTGCCTCACATTCTTCTCTGAGGGCTGCATCCCCACTCCACTCTTCCAGATGCCCTCTCTTTCATTGGAGGGCATGATAGCGATGGGCTGGTTGCCCCGGCCAAGAGCACTTCTTGCCTGCTACAACCCTACACATGCTGTCGCACGCTGCACTCTGCTGACAAAGCATCCCACAGCACAGCCATGTTTCCATGGTTACACAGAGGCGTGGGGATGCCATGGTCGGTATTGAAAAATCGACTATTTTTATGAGGGCTTGCTCCCCCAAGAGTGCTAAAATCATTAGCACCCTTCACAGGGCAGTATTTTCAGGCCCTCCTTAATGGGCTTGCTTAGCTCGGGCAGTAAATGAGGATTTCAGGGTATCTAATACTTGAGAATTCTGCCCCATGGATTTACCGCCAGGGTACCGCCCAACTTGTGAGGAGGCCCTTGGTCATGGAAGTTGTTGTTTGGTTCATTTTAACCAGGGCAAGGACTGTAACTGGAGTGCTCGCAGGATTGGTCTCTATTGGTTGCCTTTACTCTGTTTTTCCTTTATGTATTTAAATTCATAGAACTATGTTTGACTTGTACTGTGGCACTCTGATACACATGCGCCTAATTTGCACAGTATAAAAATGAAAGAGAAATCAAAAACATTGCTAAGAGCAGCCTCAAACCTCTGTTAACATGCCACCAAGCACCCCCTAATCCTGAGTCAGCAAAATGGTATCACACGTGCATAAACAGAAGGCACACCCCTGGTGGGCTTACATTTGTGGCACGTCTCTCCTTTGTATCCCGTCATGTCACAGATGCACATGAAGTCGTCCCAGGACTGGAAACACCTCCCGCCATGTTCACACTGGTTCGGCATGCATCTGAAAGAGGTGATTATAAGACAGAACCATAGGTGAGGGGCTCAGGTATGTTGCAACAGTGATCGTCCAGTGTCACACCCAACTGTGACTACCTGCAGCATCAAATAACCGGTGTCCAAAATTAATTCTCACGCGGGGACATAGATACCCGGAACTGAATATGCCACCATATCGCCTAGATGCCTGTGGGTGTTATGCGCGATACATATGACAAAACAAATAAATACATGTAATGAGTAGGGGGAGGTTTCTGGTGGGTTCTGAGAGGAAGGGGCATAAAACCAGGGAAAGGTGGGGGTGAGTGACCGCCAGAAGGGAACTGCGGAATGCCCTACAAAGCACAACGGGGAAGTGGAGCTGGTGACATGTGAAAAGAGAATCTGAACAGTGTCTTTGGCAGTAAAGTCGACCAAAGACACAGTGAACTGAGGGGACTATCAAAAGGAGTCCAAATAAATGTGAAATTGGAATGCACACCAGGATGGAGGGGCGGAATAGGGGTACCTGGGATGACGGTGCCCGCAGCGTAATTGGGATTAAAAAAGACCTGGCAAAGAATATGGGCAAAGCTCTTGCCAGACACATATTCCAGGGAGACCTTTTTACATAGAAACATGGGGGCTTGGAACTGCCAGGAGAGAATTGGGGAATACTGTGCGTACTTTAGTGAGATGCCGACCCTGGACTGCTAGAATATGTGAATTATAATGATAGTCTAACTACCACTCAGAATAGAGTGTGAGGACGGGCACTGCCAGGGGAGATGACTGTATAACCCTGCATACCACACTGAAGGGATGGAGTTCGAGGATGGGATCTGCCAGTAGAGATTAATGTATAACACTATATACCAACTTGAACAGTTGGAGTGTGAGGATGGGACCTGCCAGAAGAGGTGAATGTAGAATTCTGCATACAACAGTGAATAGCGTGTGAGGATGGGAACTGCCAGGGGAGGTGACTGTATAACCCTGCATACCACACTGAAGGGATAGAGTTCGAGGATGGGATCTGCCAGTAGAGATTAATGTATAACACTATATACCAACTTGAACACTTGGAGTGTGAGGATGGGAACTGCCAGAAGAGGTGAATGTAGAATTCTGCATACAACAGTGAATAGCGTGTGAGGATGGGAACTGCCAGGGGAGATGAAAGTATAACCCCACATACCACATTGAAGATGGTGATAGCCGGCCCGGGACGTACAGAGCCGTATCATGGGGCTGCCTAGAAATCGCAACAGAGTGGAGGCTGCTTCCAGCTACGAGGCAACGATGAGGTACTGTGCACACCATTTTGGAGAGGTGGAGCTCTGGATGTGGTTGAAACCAATCTACATGAGATCTGACAGTAACTGAAAACCCACTTACTCAAAGAAGTTCTACCCGATCCAAGAAAATACAACCTTTATGCGCAAGTGCAGAAAGGTGCACAATTGTTTCAGCAAGGCTACCGCGTGCAAGCTCAACCTCCATCCATCCTACCAACATCAGCATGTTAGTGCCAGTATGGTTATGCTGCTCTACAGAATAAATGTCAATAAGAAAATAATTGAGGACTGAAATCACAGATGACTCACAGGGTTAGTAGTTGTGCCATGGGCATGGCTCTGAGTGATGGGTGGAGTCTGTACCGGCACCAGATGCATAGAGGATTCTATGAACCAGGAGACGGCTAGACAGCCTTGTTCTCCTGATAAAGCTGTGGTGTGCAACCTTGGGCAGGGCCCGTGTTCGGAGCAGCCTCCGATGGTGTAAACCATAGACGGGCAACCTCATGTCTTACTTTTCGCTGTGGTGCTGATAGATGATTTGGGAATGAGCACATGCAATCATTATGAAGTTATCTTTATTGCTCTTGCCAGCTTTTGCCTTTTGAAAACATAAATTGCTTTACAAATAGGGCAATAAACAGCAATGTGACACAAACGCAAGAGTGCTCAAAGGTTTATAAATAAACTAATACATATCGGGCGGGGCAAGGACTCTTCCTAAAGTATGTATCTTTTCTTTACGGGAAAGAGGGAGTGAGGATAAATGGGCAATGGAATAAAAACAAAAGACTAGGCATCGAGGGCCCAGTGGGGCTGGTAGAACCACTAGCATAGGGATTAAAATGCTTGAAAGGGAAAGAATAGGGAATCCTGTGATTGAATTATTTTGGAAGGATTGTATTCATTTTTGTGTTTTTTGGATTGTGACAACGTAATCTAGTTTATCCCGGTTAGCGGTGTAGTAGTCTGGCTTGTAAATTTGACTGACGTTTCATCATACTGTACCTGTCGGCAATGGCACACACGTTGAACAGGACCTCGGAGAAGGGCCCCAGCTTGCCGAGCTGCATTAGGTAGAGGTCCACGGGCTCGCTGTCCACCATCAGCATCTGCATACAGCCATGGAAAGCTGTCTGATTAGACTGGCAGCCCGAGCCCCCCACCGGTTTAGGACAGCCTGCAAGACACAGAGTTGGAAATGTTTCATTGATGACCTTGTCAGTGGATCAGATCCCCTCTGATGTCTCTCATTTCATATCATGAGTAAATTTGCTCTTTTGAAAACCTTTACTAGGCTCTTATGTGACAGCAAGAGGACAGTACATAAGTAGTTTGCAAAGCATCAAAGACCTGTTCGACACATTTCTGTAAATTTAAATTGAATAAAGCATCAATAGTTAGAAAACGAAAATGTTATTTTTACAGATCAGTGCATTCATTTTTTAATTGCACACGCACAATCCGAGCTTTTGAACACTCTGACAAATCGAGGATAAGGTTTGCAGATCATCTTTGAGTCTTTCATAGATGCGTTGAGATCCATTAGTTGCAGGGAGGAGGGTATTGGGAAAGCTCCAGCACCAATTCCTTCAGGAACAACGATTATCATATGTTGTTGTCTTTCTAAGCAAGCAACCTACTAAATATGGAAAGTGAAAAACACATTTTGAGCCACATGTCTTTTGCCATGTGGGAAATATCATTGATTGGAGGTGGAGCAAGAGAGTTGAATCCCTGCACTCTAGCGGCACATGCTAAAATCCCAGTACTCCCTATTCCACTTTGCACAGGGGTTGCTGCAAGCAAGCAGCCATTCCTGCGCATCGTTCCCCTAATACCAGAAACAAGGAGAATAGAGGATTGTGGTGACTACATCCTCAGAGCCCATCACTTATGAAAATGGAAAGGTTGGCTGTAATGGCGATTCTCTGTTGGCAGGACTTTGCTTTTCGAAAGTTGGGCAGCGTGTATACTAAGAATCGCAAGAGCCACTATTCAACTCCCTTGACGACTAATATTGTAGAAAAGGGGTGGTTTAAATAAAAGGCAAGATATCAAGATATAATTTGAGACAACAAGGCTGACGTGTGACTGTCTCTTCGCCAGCCCCACAAGTTCTACAGAAGAACTGGCCAGTCAGTAAATACACTGATTTCCCAATAGGCAATTTCAGCTACCCAGTAGACAGCACATCATGTAAGCCAAACTGTACCCATGCCACTGGCATGTTTCCAGTACCTTAAAATAAATTCAAAGGCCACGTATATCGTGTTTAGTTGTCAGCAACTGCAGAAATAAGTGCAGAAATAAGGTGTGAAATGCTTGATACACTACTAAACAAGGTGTGACTACCCCCAGGAAACCTAAACCACCTGCACGTAGTGTGGTCTAATTACCAGAGATGCATGAACCCACAAACACTAGCTACATTTTCCAAACACACTGTTACTTATTGAGGTTCTCACATAAAAGACTCAAACTATTGCATAAATGTGCATTTAGCTTTCAACTACTTGGAAGGTTTCGATGCATCTCCCATAAATATTTCATGATTTTCATCTAATTTTTAAAGTTATACTTCCATATGTTGGGCAATGAGACAGCGCTGCAAACAAACCTTTCATGCTCTTCTTTACCTGAAAAACTGAGTGTGGTAATCTTTAAACTAAAGAGAATTGATGATGCAGGCTTACTCATTTCTTGATAAAAAGCATGCTTATTTGCCATTTTAAAACTCTCCGAATATTTTAATTCACCCTAAAATTACCCCAAACTGAGGGAGCAATTAACAAATAGGTTTCTGGTAGCAACACTGACTTACCATTGCCTTACTCTGGGAAAGGGCTATTTCATTCACAATAAGTAGCTCTGCTTTACTCCTGACTTACTCTGAGTAGTCTGGATAGAAAGTGAGGAGTAAGTCTGAGTTACTTGTAGTAACTTAATTGTGACTATAATAGCCCTCTCCAGGAGTAACTCAGAATTACTCATAGAAACATCTATGCAAAAGTGCCACTTCATGTTTAACTTACCACATGTTGCTTACTTTGACTTAAAAATCACTTTTTTCCGTTGACCTTGCGCATTGCAAAAAAAGTATTCTGATTCACAGATTGCTCTTTGCACTTGCCCTTCTCACTTTACGCTGCGCAGGAGCGCTTTGCACGACACTGAGCGCAACAGGAAGGGCCAGCGCAAAGAACTAAATAGGGGACACAACATGCAAAATCCCATTCAAGATGGAAAATGAGGAAGACCATGGGCATGGAGAGTGAGGCACTGTACCAACAACTAACACGCTCCATCAAGTGCTAAGGAAACCCTATTCACAGAAGCTATTGCGCAATTGTCTGGAGTCCAAAGGAGAACGCGAGGAGCAGCATAATAGTCACTTCGCAACCTTCTCACATTGTGCTGCCTCTAGAGGAAGTGGATACCCTGACTTCTGTCACCTGCCACGACACTGCACAGGGGGCCCGGGTGTCCTATGATTTTAGTTCTAATTCGGCAGCTCAGCCAAGTATGCCCATATTTAACCCACCATGCTCAATATCAGAGCGTCTAAAAAAAAAACATAGTGTCACGCCAGTCAACAACCTAGTTTGCGTGCTTCTAAATACCCGATCTTTGGTTAAACACGCGGTAGAAGTCATGACTTACATAGAAGACATGAATATCGACATTTGTGAGTTGAATGAAACGTGGGGGCATAGGGCAGCTGGCACTATCCTGAACATGCCCATCCCTGAATGCTATAGTATGCTTAGACAAGGTAGAGAGGAAGACGGGTTGGGGGTGGCTCTAATCTTCAAATCCTCCCTTACTCTTTGGGAATCTAAGGGGTCCAGTATGAATGGCATTGAGTCTCTTCATGTCAAAATCGGACTCAATGCGGAATCTACTTCTAATCTCATTCTCATTCATAGACCGCCCTCGTTGGAAGATTTCACTTTAGCATTATCCAACTATCTGCTGTGTACCCTCAAGCCTAATTCTAGCTATTTATTCCTCGGGGATTGTATCTACTGGCTAGGTGACAAGGAGGATCAGGGGGCGGCGGAACTCGAGACTGCCTTGGTAAACTCAGGCTTTGAGCAGCCGATTCGTTCTCCCACCCATGACCTAGGCCACACGCTTGATTGGATTTGTCCCACCAATGTTATGACCAAGGATTTGTATATATCATCCTGTCCCTGGTCAGATCTTTCCTTTTTGCATTTTACTATTCATGTAGATTTTCCTGAGATGCTTAAGGCAAAAAAGGTCCCAGGGCCTTCTTAGCAGAGATTTCAAACTGCTCACTCGAGAAAGAATTGAATTCTTGCTGAGTCCTTCCATCAACTTTACATCTCATGACACCACTACAGGAATGTCCAAAATGCTCCAATCGAACCTGCAGGCTATCACCAAGTCGTTGGCCCCACTTAAATGTAGGAAAGCCAGGGAGGGGGCGAGAAATAAACCCTGGTTCTTACTAGAACTGAAAAAAATTAAAATCCTCTACTTTGAAATTATTTTATTTGGAAAACTAGCCCATCGCCGAATGCATTGGTAAACTATAAAAGCGCAGCTAAAGCTTACAAATTGGCAATTGTGGTAGTGAAGAAAAATTCCCTTAACTCTAGGATCTCGAATGCCCAATCTGAGGTCAAGGAACTTTTTAATGTACTTAAAGAACAGGAAACAATACGGGCCAATTAGTTAAGAATGCCGCCTAGTGTCAGGATATCCAGGATGCTATGTTGGATAAATTGAAGGGCATTCAATCAGATATAGTCAGCAGGAAAGAAGATCTTCTAGCAGTCACTAATCATGTGGGGATGGAACTATTTAAAAGAAGTCCTTCCATACCCCAATTTAATTTTTCCTCCATCTCTGAGGCTGAGCTGTCAGTGATTGTAAACCAACTTAAAGTCACCATTGCAAAGGTGACTCATGCTCTGCCATAATAATCAAATGTTGCCCACCTGTTCTTCTGACCGCCATATGTAAGTTTGTTAATGCCTCACTTGTAGAAGGCTTTGTGCCGGTGGATCTCAAACAAGCTTGGGTTACTACTATTCATAAAAAACCCGGCCTACCCTATGCAGGTACCACTCAACTATAGGCCCATCACAAATACACCATTTCTATTGAAAATCTTAGATAGGGTTGCATATGAGTAGATTGCCCAACATCTTGATAACTTTCCTGTACTAACTTCTCACCAATCAGGGTTTAGAGTAGGCTATGGTACAGAAACAGCGTTATTGGAATTAAAAACCAGGTTGTTCAAGCGGATGGACAAGGGCCTCACTTCTATGTTGATTCTCTTGGATTTTGGCTTCTTTCGACCTGGTAGACCACTCCATACTGGTGGCCAGGTTGGAGGCAGTGGCTAACTTCTCCCCAGCAGCGGTATGCTGGATCGCCTCTTTCTTGAACAATCGAGAAAGCAGAGTCTTTTCTGGGGAAGCAGAAGCTGCTCCGATTCACATTGAATTCAGTGTTCTGCAGGGTGCTTGCATTTCTCCCTGCCATTATCACATATTTATGGTTCCCTTCTATGCCTTGCTGGATCAGGAGGGGATCATGTTTGCCAACTACGTGGACAACACTGAGTGTGGTCCCTGTGGTTGGTACTCATGCAAGGGAGGAGGCAGAATTTAATAGAGTTTACACCTCCATCGAGAATTGGATGGTAGGGAATAACTTAGTTCTGAACAGGAGCAAGACGGAGCTCTTGATTGTCGGTACACAATCTACATTATCCAAGCTGGGTACGTCATATGAGAGATTTCAACTTGGTGAGGTCAAGATAACCCCCCTGAAGAATGTTAAAACCGTGGGCATCATTTTTGACCAGCAGTTTACAATGAAACCTCATATAGGGGGGTCTTGTCTCCGCAGCAGCCTACTATATCAAACTTTTGGCCCATTTTAGGCCATTTATAACTCAGGAAAATGCAGAGACAATTGCCAGAGCTATCATTAGAGCGAAATGTAATTACTGCTGCAGCCTCTTAGTGGGTCTGAGCCAAACAGAGAGGAATAGATTACAGGTCATTCAAAATGGTGCAGTGAGAGTCGTGATGGGGTTTTCAAGTCGCAAACATATGTCAAATACTAGAAGAGGCCTGCATTGGCTCTTGGTGGAGGCCCGTGTGTGTTACCATCTTCTGGTAATCACTTTTAAGTGCATTCGGGGCACTATGCCCAGTTACCTGCATCAACTGATAGTGGAAAAAGTTCAAAGCTGATCTCTCAGATCAAGTTATCCAAAACTTTTAATGCTCCCCAGATGCAGAACTAGAAAGGCTGAAAGGGGAGTCTTTTACATCTCAAGGCCGAAAGTGTTGACTGATCTTCCGTTAGACCTCAGTGACCAGCCTGATATATAAAATCCTTTAAAAGAAAGTTGAAAACCTGGCTGTTTGCTTAACCTTTCTCCCATGCCTATGGGTCCATGGTTTTGGGCTAATAAATGTTTTAAAGTAAAAGTAAAGTAAAGCACATCCTGCGATCTTACCGCCACCCGTTACACATTGCACAATGACAGCTCACGCAAAAAAAGCACAATGAACATAGATTGCCACAATTCCAGATCCTGCATTGCTAGCACTGATACTATTATATGGAAGATGGAGAAGTAGGATGAGGCCCAGAATATTCCATCCACATACAACATTATTCGGGATGCCAGACAAGGAGGTGTATGGAAGTGTAGTATAATTTATTGTGTTTTGGAGTACAGCGCCACTGCATATGATCACATTATTGCTATAATGTGGCACACATATAGCCAGCCATATGTCGCAAGTGTAACATATGGGTATGCAAATGGAGACAGGCTACATATTTAAAAGCATAATATAATTTTTTTTTTCTCTTTCTTGTTTGAAATGCCTCATTCACAGGAGAACCCATTAGCTATCTAATTGACTGACTTAATTAACCAATACTAACACTAGCTAACTAAATAACATTATAATGTGCTCTCCATGTAGAAAAAGGAGGTAGGAAAGGCCTGTTCTGAGATTCAGTTTAAACGTGCATTTTTCTCTGATTTTCTCTGGCTGCGCTGAAATGTGAAGGACGGAAAGGCAACAGGAAATCAAACAGAATCATTTATTACAGTATGAAGATCCCATTGTTTGTGAAACAGGGGTGGCAACCTAATACACTTTCCGTTAATATGATTGGAGGGAAGTATATCTGAAGACAGGCTGCGTAAGCAACAGAGCTTTGCTGGACGAGTTCTGACAGAATTATTGGGAGTTCACTTTTGCGGAGCTGCTGTGAGGTCGCCTTTGCTGGGCTGCTGGGAGGAGTCGTTCCACCTGCACTGCTGACCTTCAGAGACTGGGGATTCCTAGTCATTTGGCGCAGGCTTGAAAACTGTGCTTTTTCGCCGTGCCCTTCAAGTTGCAAGCTTACGAGGGCAACCCTGGGTCACTTCTCGGAGGCGGCAAGCCAAAGGATTTCGCGTGCCAGAGAGCTACAGATAACTGGTAATTATCACATAAAATTGAGGGTGTGCTGCGTGGATGAAGTATTTTTCAGGCAGGAAAGATAGCTATAGGGAATCCCTGTGTTTAACTGCCACATTATAATGTTGCAATGCAAATGCTGTCATATTGATGTAACTTTTATTTTTCTTGTTGTAAATGTAAAGTGAAATTCGTTGTATTATTGCAAGTGTTTCTCTTCTGTTTATTTCAGAAAGGACTGTCTCACCAGAATGGTAATGTATCATTTTGAAATGAAATTGTTATAACATACAGTCTGTGTAAGAGTGTTTTTGCGTCTTCTTTTTTTTTTTTTCTTTGGTGCATCTAAAAAAAATACCCTGCAAGAAAGGGAATGATGTTTAAGTAATACATGTGCCATGTTTCCTACACAGAAGAAGCAATGTCATTAGCAATTATAAATAGCTGTGTGTGTGATTCCACTCAGTGTATGTGTGTGTGATTTCTGAGTGGAATATAATACAATAGTTCTTGCTGAGCGTACATAAATCAGCAAAAAGAGGTCTATGGAAACATAATCTCACTAATGTAAATAAACTAGTGATAATACCACAGGGGATTGAGAATGCTATATGTGAATATTGTGGTATCTATGAATGTAGGTCCGAGGCCTCTAGTGATCACACAAACAGTCTAAGCAAAAAGAAGGGGGTTTGTATATTGGGGCCATAAATAAAACAGGAAATTATGCTCACCAAAATACCACCAACAAAATGTATACCACTATAAAGCCAAACCCAATCTAAATGCAAGGATTAGTCATTGCCAAATTACCATTATTTTTGGTGGTAAGAAAATACCGCCAGGCCCCAAATCTACACAAAATACCATACAGAAGATACCACTTGCCTCCCCATGTCATCCTAGACCTGGTCAGGGAGTGGGAGAATGTCCTGGTATCACCAGCCATGTGCTCACAGGCTCTGACCCCTCTGGTGAAAGTGCTATCAGCATGACACATCATGGCCACAGGAACATTCTAAGAAACCACAGACAGCCATTGTGGGTATATCACAGACCACAAAATCAAGGTGTCTCCGCCAGGTCTTGCTCTGCATCCTTGCATGTGTGCATAGGCACATTCACATGCCGCACACACTGCAGGCAAAGCAGAGATTGTGTCAGGAATTCTATGCATTTGCACACTTTCCACAGATACTGGGAGTCATTGACTGCACCCACATAGCACTGCAACCCCCTGCCCCCAGAAACACTGAGCACAGATACGGAAATAGGAAACATTGGCATTCCATCAATGTGCAGGTGATCTGTGATGCCAAGGGACTCATCATGCATGTCAATGCCAATTATCCAGGATGCACGCATCACAGCTACATCTTCGGCCATTCCCCCATACACCAGGGTCTTGCATCAGGAACCTTTGGAAACACATGGCTGGTGGGTGAGTATCAATTATCAAACACACACAACCAGTCACATGACACATGGAAACACAAGAAATGACAATACATGCAATTAGCAATTATTGACTCCTTTTCAGGGGAGAGTGGATACCCACTGTCAACATTCCTATTAACACCCATCAGGAATCCAGCCACCCCATGTGAGGTGCACTGCAATGCAGCACACATAGCCACTAGAGGCATAGTGGAGCGTACATTAGGAGTGCTAAATTCATGTTTGTGCTCCCTTAACCACTAGGTGGGCATTGCTATATGCAACCCCTGTAGTATGCACAATCATTGTGGCATGCTGTGTCCTGCAAAATATTGCCACATGTCATGGTGCAGCAGTAGAGGTGCAGGAGGACTTCCACCCTCATCAACCTGCACCATGCATTCCCCTAGTAGGCCAACGGGCAAAGGGACAGGACACACGCAAGCAGGTAGTACAAACCTACTAAACATGAAAAACAACCCCTGTAGAACACACATAGTAAATCCACATCCCTGAAGGACAGCAGTGATTGAAATGGATGAATGCAGTTTGCCCATAACAACACCCTGAGAAAGCACCTCTGGCACTGCCAAACGTTGTGTGGCCAACAGCATGAAAAGTACTATGCCACCCCATTGGCATCCATCACATGAAGTGCACAAACCACCGCCATTGTAATTTCAAGTGGTATCAAAAGTTACCATGTCACAGGCCCAAAATGCAAGACATGGTGAAGGCCTCCCTGAGTGGCATGCATCAAGCGCACAAAAGGGTTCATCTGACTGCCATCCCGATTCTGTGTCCCTTTGTAACATTGCTGCTGGTCCTGCCCACCTCCACTTCCTACTGGCAAAAATGCAAAACATAGTGAAGCCAGTCCCTGGCACAATGCCGCCCCCTGCATGGCACACATCAAGAGCAAAAAAGGGTTCACCTGACTGCCATTGTGATGATGTGTCCCACTGCACCATTGCTGTTGGTCTTGGCCACCTCCACACACCACTGTCCTGTGCGTGCACCTGCAATGGGGAAAATCAACAGCTGCCTGCCCACACCACCCACCCCTTCCACATGCATGTCCCTGATACCCTCAACATGTTCCCCGTCCAATTTTGAAGATGCTCTCCAGGAATGCCAGATAGCAAGCAAGCCAACCACAGGATACACAAACATAAATAACAAGGTAAAGTGCCACACCCCTATCCATCAACAGCCTTTGATCGTATCAATGGGAACACATCAGCAACATTGCACATGACACATGAGAAGGACATTCTGGCCACCGACTCCTGCACCTCACCAGCAATGCACTGCATACTATGCATATCTCACACAGGCCTACCTGTCAAATGAAACATTCACCCATGTGGAATGTGACAGTTAGGTGTTTTGCATGCCCCTGCAACATGGTCAGGGGTGGACTGGAAACCTAAAGAGGCCATGGAAATGATACCCAAAGTAACCCATATCACACTTCTACTACAAGGCCTATCCTATTCCCATGAGAAAATGTGGAAAAACCACACAGAAGAGGCTCAGCCTGCAGCGGCCTACCGTGAAATTACCAGAGTTCTCAATAGGCCAGTCCACCCATGATCATGGAGTGGCTACTGGACCTGACACATGTCAGGAGACGGCATGCACGGCTGACATGACAGGAGTGTAAGTGTAATGCCACACAAAAAATTTAGTTACTGCATCACCCCTCACCAAAAACATGTGCACAGAAATATCCAGAGGAGACAGACTCAAGCAGTAAGTTGTGGATGTGAAACCAGTATCACAAAGCACATGCATAGCTGATCAAGGAGACATGCACACACAATTATGTAGGACAACTCACATTTACAGTGATAGTGACCTTCACCGAACCATCACCAAATCACATCATCCATGAAAACCCAACGAGTGCACATTATGCCCTAATCGGGATGCACATGTCACCAGCCATGAAACTATATGACAGTGCACAACCTCACCCAGGGATACAGCTGTGGTGCTGTGAATCCCTCATCACCTTTACCTAACACTGGGCCACTGCATTGGTGCTAGGAGGGCCAATGCAGAGGCAATGGGGGCTTGGGTGCAATTGGGGCGGCCACTCGGGGAGTGTGGGCAATGGATGATGGAACATATCTGAAATAACATTGGACATATGTTTGGACCAGCTAAAGGGGTCTGTCAGACAGACTGCACATCATGGTCGAATGGAATTCTCACCTGTATGATAGGATTTGGTAGGCTATTTATAACACACTTAATACCCAGAGGTTTCTAAGCGCAGACCCGGGGATCGAACCTGTGTTGATCCATGCCTTCTCTGTTCCAAGGCGAGCATGTTGCCACTGTGCTATCCTCCTAAGACTGTGGGAGGCTGTAGCAGTTCATAACACCACGTCAGTTGATGCCACTGAGTATGGTTGCATGTGTAGTAACACAGTCTGAAATTTTGCCCACTACCATGAGCAGTTAACTCACTGCCATTGGGAGAAAAATGGCCCTGAAATGAGGAGCCAAAAATAATACAGTCCACTCTGGGTGAAGACAAAAATAAAGAATATATTCCACCTTGGACGAGGACGAAAATAAAGAATAAAGTCCACGCATGATGAGGACAAAAAAAAAGAATACAGTCCATCTTGGATGGGATTAAAAAAAATGAAAGCAAATACAAAAACATGTCCTCCCTGGACGAAATAGAAACATGACATGCTCCCTCCACAGGCTCATGGACACCAGGGTGCACGAAGAAGGGGTGGTAGTGGCAAGAGGAGTAGCATGTGTGGCACCACCTGCATGGTTCAACAGGAACCCCCATCCTGTGGTGAATCCTGGGATGGTGCACTCTGACCACACAATGCCAATGCCAGGTCCTCATTGGCTATGGCCACTCATCAGAGGGATGCATGCATGAGGGTCTCAATTGATACAAGGTCCTGGTGATGGATGTCGCGAGTGGCCAAAAGAGTCATCATGCATGGTGACCCTTGACATCTCCAACTGCATGTTGAGAGATCATCTCATGGAATCCATCTCTTGCCGAAGGTTGTCCCTTGTGGCAAACAATTAATCATGTAGAGATTTCCTGAAGGAATCTGTGCCTTGACGGCAGGACTCCCTTAAGGCTAACATCTCCATCTGCAGGCCTTTGCCCTGGGATTCTGTTTCTTGATGGCGGGATTCTCTTGAGGACAACATCTCCACATGCAGTGTTTCCCTCTCCTGACGCTGGTGGTGCCTTGAGACCGACAACTCATCATGCAGGGATTGTCTCAAAGATTAACCATCATCACAAATTGACGGCTTCAGTTGTTGTATGTCCTCTCGCCTGCCGCAATAGGCAGAGTTCGGCAGTGTGTGCAGCAATTGTGGAGATGGCATTTTCTGCCAGTCGATGCATGTCCCTGGCCATCTCCTGCAGGACCTCGCCCTGTTGGGCACTTGCACACAACAACTGCTCCTCCCACTCTGAGTGCCCGGCAGGCACTTGTCCACCACATGTACCAAGGGTCTACCAGCCGAAGGCTGGGCCCATCACAGTGAGTGCACAGTCATTGGCTGGCGGTCTACAACCCTCCGACTGACACAAGCCTCCGCTGCTGGGGCCATGATGGGTGAAGACAAACTTGCAGTCACTGAAGCCATCATTGACGCAGGGCTTCCCGCTGCCAGGCCCAGGGTCTCATGGCTCTCCTCCTCCAACTCAGTAGCCTCAAGGAACTCGGGGTGCTTCATGGCATTGGGACTACTCAGTGGTGGATCCACCACCATGTCCCTCAGAATGCCCTCCACATCAGATTTGGCAGCATCATCTGAAGCGTCGTCAGGCCTTCTGGTGATGGACTGCCACACAAGGGGATTCTTCCCAGGCACAGCACCCCGGGCTGCACTGGTGGATGGTTGTGCCTCATCCTCCTCCTCATCATCATCCACTGAGTCCACACCTGCACAAAGCCAGACAACAATATTCAGTGGCCTACCTACCTGGCTGAAGACTGTGAATACCAATGCACAGTCACAATAGTGCCAGCCACACCTACATCACACATTGAAACGGAGCACTCTGACATGTATAAGGCATAGACCACTAACATTCTATGCCCTGTGCAATCATGTTGGTGCAAATTGGGCCCTGCACCATGCTAAGGATTGGAGAAGTAGGTGACAATGCATACATACAGACAGACATGCATTAGAGTCGAAGGTCCAACAGTAGATGGATGGAGGTCTGTGCTCCATTGATGAGGCCCTACTCTACTTCAACCGTGCCTACTTGCAACATGTGGGAGTATCACGCCTACACCGGCTAACCAAACCTGAATACAGGCATTTGTGTAGCCAAAATCCCCATCATTCCCTTCTCCACATTGCCCCTGTCCATATTTGTGCTTACCCACGCTTGCATGCATTGCAACTATGTGTGATGTGAGTGCAACGTGGACATGACCAGTGTGCACTTACATGAACACTGAACATTTGACACCCAAATGTGGAATGAACATCACTCAAGCATCTATTGGCCAACCACTGTAACTCCTGGCTAAAACACAACCCCATGCAACTTTGCACTGACATTGTTGCTCACCCATGTCCACTGGCTGCAAGGCCAGTGAATGGATGACTCTTACATCATCCACTGCTTAGTGTCATACCATGTGAGTCAGAATTTGTGTTCACTTCACTATGCACTCTCCACATGCATGACAATGTGAGCATGTCAGTCACATATGTCTTGCAGGCCCTTATCACATCCAGGTGTACTGTCGTCAACAAATATGAATACAACAATGTGTGCTGTATGATCAATGTCAACCGCACACAGAGTTGAAACATCCGCCTCGTAGGATACACACAACGTGATGGTAGTGGCCATGGAAGCATCACTGTAGTACTCATAGATGGGTAAGAAGTATCCCAGACAACTGTATCACAACATTTGACAGCATAACATGTGTAGATTGAGACACACATGAAATGCACACATGGCACCTATCTGATGTGACAACATAGGTGTCCATGTCTCCCACGCCGACTACCTGCTCACTGCAGATGAGTTCACTGGTGACCTCTTCAAATGGAGTCAGCTCATCCACATATGGTGATCCAGAGGCCCCATTACTGCTGAGCTTCTCCTTGGTCCGTCGCATGAGGTCCCCCATCTTCTTGTGGACCTCTTCCGCAGTGCACCTCTCCAACCCACAGGAATTTATGTGGTATGTGACCTCCGCCGCATCCTCCAATGCAGGGTCACAGGAAGGCTACTGCCAGCCGAAGGTTACTGGTTGACTTGGTGTTCATCGACGTAATCAGTGAGGATTGTCAGCTCCTCATCTGTAAAGCACCTCTTTCTTGGTGGCATATTCTCCTTCACCTATGCCTCTTCGTGGGGTGCTGCCTGCCTGTTCCTGCTGTGCATGATGGCCCCTTCTGCCCATAGTGGGCCTTGGAGGTACTGTTGCACCTGTAGACTCACCACCACGTTTAGCAGGTGGACCATTCTTCTGCCCGCTTCCCTGTCCTCCCAACCATGGTGCAAGCGAGGTTCATAACAAGGTACCAACACATCTTGGTGCAAATTCCGCATTGCACACCCTAACTATCACATCATCTGCACACACCAGGAAATGCGCATTGCACCCCCTAAATGTCTCTGCCAACGCGCATGCAATTGAGAGCATGTCATATACAGCATTACGCACAGAGTTGCACTGCATACAGTGCACATATTACGCACATGGGCCTCTTCCGCAGATTTTCACACTGCTGCCTTGTGCATGTATGGGAGACACCTGTTCCTTCGTGTTACTCCTGCCACATGCCATAGCTTGCCTCCCGAAGCTAGATTTTGCTTCCAAACCTCAACGTCTCCTGCTGCCTGGTAGTGTCTCACTGGCTGCTGACCATTAGCAATGCCTTGGAGCGCCTGGTGTTCCCTCATAGGCTGTTCTCCTGTGGATCACCTGTCAGGCTCTGTGACCACCTCATCTGCCATATTAGGACTTCCACACCTCTGAACCACCAACACAGCTCCACAGCATGCATCATCCGGATCCAGCTTCACCCCACCAGCCTCAAGGAGGGCCATGTCTGGAGCATCGCCCAGCAACCCCAAGGCAAGGCTGCGGGCTGTCAACTTCACTGCTACAGAAGTAGGCAGCCTAGGTGAGACAGTTCTGGCCCATTAAAATGCCTTCTTCAATCCTCAGAACCTGCTTGGGACATGTGGGCGTCAGAAGACCTGGGCGAACATCATGGCTGCAATCAATGCGTGGAGGGTGGCAGTCCATTCCATGGACCACACCAAGAAGCGCTGGGATGACCTCAGGGTCCGGAGCCAGGCAAAGATGAAGGCAGACCTCGAGGCCGGTGCTTCTGAGAGAGGCACTTTGCAGGCCGCCATTGGGTGTCACTCATTCACCTCCGGGTCCTGGAGACGGTTGTTGTGGAGGACCACCTGGTATGCCAAAGGGACACTTGAAGTCCGCTGACTTGGAGGGACCAACTCCCTCCCCGCAGGATACATGGAGAACAGTTCAAACTGTGGTTTATTACAGGCAAAACCAACAGGGATCAGCACAGGAACAGGGAAAATCCATGTAAATCTCGCTCTTCCTCGGCTCGTATGCCGGTTTTACTACCCAATTATGCCAGAGTGAAGTCACAACCTGGGCCCTTCTCCAGGAAACTTATCAGACGAGGTGATTGGGTATTGAGTATTATACCACCTATAGTGGATCTTATAGATGTTATTCGACTGGCCCTCGCATGTCAGGTGGCTGGCCTGGTCCATCCCCAAGTTACTAACCATAACTTTGTTTTAGTGTGGTGGGTTTACCATTGGTTCTTGCCCGTTGCTACCCACCCTAGAGTACTTACTGTGATTGGCTAGACCTGACGTCCCTAGGCCTGGGACCCGCAAAGGTTCTCAGCTCGCTGTGTACCTCTTGAAAGTAACAAGAATGACTATGTGTCTGCATTTTAACTTGTGTGTACCACCTTATTTTATGAGAGTGCTCTCCTGATCGGTGCAACACTTGTTACATATTGTTGCATACTTGTCGCTGTCTGTGTCTGGTGGCCTGGGTCAAGTGCTCCTTTCCCACCACTGCTCGCTGTCCATTGTCTGCTTCGGCCACATTGCGTGTTCAGAGACCACAAATTTTAGCTGCGCAGCTCTGAATTATGAGGATTTATTAGCATTTTCTGCAGCTGGTCCCTTTGTCATGTGGGGTTTGGAATGTCATATGTATCGCTTGGCCTTGGCTGGGGATCCTGTTTCACACGTCTTGCTCTCTGTGCAGCCTGAATCAGCTCAGCTCGTCTCTTGCTCTGAGGCTCAAGGCCTGCAGTCATTTTCCTAAACCTTATAATGTGATTTCTACCATGTCCACGCTATACTAAATGTCCTTAGGTTAGTCACACTTGGCTCTGTCAGGTCTCATAGGTGCTCCTGCAGTTCCATAGGGTTAACTGCATGTAAGCATCTGCAAGCTGTGCTCAGGATCTCCTGTCTCTTGCGGTTTCTGTTTTGCCGCCTTAGGCTAATGGCAAAACAGTAAAAGCAATGACAGTATGTATATGTATCTGTCCTCTAACTATAGAACTGTGTGCTTGTGTTCATGTATTCGAGTGCTTTTTAGTGTCTCGAAGTGCGGATGGTACATGTTCTTCATGTTTAACGCTGCTTTGTCGACATCAGCAAAATGGCGTCTTGGTGTCTAGTCCAAGCTGCCCACACAGGTATCCTTAATCATGACCTGTGCCTCTCCATCCACACATGGATAGGTCTGTATGTTCCTAGGGCGGTATGGTTGGCTTAGGGGATGCCTCTCAACATATATGTCAATCATGTGTCCATTGGGAATCCGTCCGAAATAGAATGGGTGATTAAGGTGCTTTCTGCCCTTCTTCCTTATCATGAATTTGGTAGGAGGGTCGGGGGGGAGGGTAGGCTTCCCCATCCCTCTTCAGGGTAAACCCAGATGTCCATGCCCAGGTCCTTGACCTGCTGACACGGATCCAAACTGCTAGTGTGCACTTACAGGGTAGACTTTTCCACATGTGTGTCCTGCATGGGTATGCATACATTGAGCAAGTCTGTTCTTTTCACAGCATGTGTGTTGCACAATTCTTAACTGGCATGCAGCCTCTGACTTGGACACGTGGACATGTGTTTTTCATGTAGGGGAGGGACCAACAACCAGCTGGAGGTGGCAAGGGCTGGCTGTCTGATGCCATTCCATGTGCTGGGGTACTGCATGTTTGATGTCGGTGTATCAGTGTTGGTTGAGTTTGTTTTTGATTGTGTGTCCAATCGTATCAATGTGCAGATGCATTTGGTGATGAGTGTTTGTGGTCTCTCATTAGTGGTGGGTACTCATTTCTTCATATGTCTTGCCAGATTTTCCACAAGGTATGGATGTTTGTAATGTCTGTGGCAACTCATTCACCTCTACCCATTCACTGCTCATGGTTCAGTTTCTTGTGTGTTGTGGTCCTTTCTGGTCTACTAATGTTTTGGACTCCCTTTGGTACTTACTTGTCCACGTGGTTGTGCTCACACTTCATGCACAGGTATTGCGCTCGGCTACACAACTCGCATGTGGACTATGACACCTGACCATCAAGGGGCAAAAGTGTAGCTGCTGCAATGTTTTGGTTGCCTGCTGGTGTGCATCTGAGTGTGATCCAAGGCGAAGCCATGGAAGAGGTGACAGTCCTGGATTCACCAGCACTGCTTCTATGTAATCATGTTGGAGGATGATGTCTGGCAGGTGCAGTTCATGGAAGACAGAGGCCAGAGGAGTTGGGGAAGGTAAGCGCTCCACACTGAACTGGGCCATAGGTGTTCATGATGAACTACTGCCAAGTGTTGTTGGTGTTACAGCGTTAATAAGGCTGACACCACCATCATACTGATCAGGGCCTGCAAGCCTGTTAGTGACCTTGTAGTGCTAGTAAATGGGTGTAGGTGTCCATTGCTGTTGGGTATGTGACAGTACCCTTTTCCCAACAGATCATGGGTGTGTGCCAGCATACTGTTTCATCTGTTCTGCAGGCAACACAATGTGTGCATCTGTGGGAGTCCGATTGTTGTGTCCCAACCTGCAAGGAGTGTGGGGGATCATGACGACCAGTGAGATGTCAAGCTAGTGTTGTGGCCAAATTACATGGGAGTGTATGTGGTCTACTTAGGTGGTCCGGGGATTCATTATGGACCTCTGTAAGCAGGATGGTTCAATGGATGTTCTGTCAGACAGGTCAAATTACATCCAACTCCCGGTGTCAGTACTGTGTACTGTATGGTTAAGTGTGGGTGTCGGGTGATGTGTGGTTGGGTGCTTGATTCTGATATGGCACCTTGTTGGGGTAAGTACTAGTGGGCGTGGAGTTATGGGGCTTGGTGGGCGCAGTTTAGTTGGTGCACTGGGACAAGAGCAGACTTGTGGGTGCTTTCTTGAGTTAGGGGCTTAGGGCACAGATCAGTGGGGGTACTGGAATGAGGGCGGGCTTGTGGGTGCTGCCTTGAGTTAGGGGGTTGAGTCACAGCTCAGTTCAGTGGGGGTACTGGGACGAGGGCAGACTTGTGGGTGCTGCTCTGAGTTAGGTGGTTAAGGCACTGATCAGTGTGGGTACTGGAACCAGGATGGACTTGTGGGAGCTGCCTTGAGTTGGTTGGTTGGGGCACAGATCAGTGGGGTACTGGGACAAGGACGGATCTGTGGGTGATGCCTTGATTTAGGGGTTTGGGGCACAGATCAGTGGGGGTACTGCGACTAGGGCAGACTTGTGGGTGCTTCCATAACTTAGGGCACTGAGGGTCAGTTTAGTGGGGTTATGTGGGCGCTGCCTTAAGTTAGGGGGCCTGGGCACAGTTTTGTGGGATGCTGGGATGAGGACTTGCCGGTCCCAGGAGTGGAGCGGGAGTAAGACACTTTAGTGTGGGTACATGGGTGCTGCCTTAATTTAGAGGGTCAAGGCATATTTTTGTGGGGGTACGTGTGTGCTGCCTTAAGTTAGGGGGCCGAGGCGCAGTTTAGTGGGGGTACTTGGGTGATGCCTTAAGTTAGGGGGCCTGGGTGCAGTTTAGTGGGGGTGCTGAAACGAGAATTTGTCGGTAGGAGGAGTGGAGCGGGAGTAACGTTGGTTACTAGTAATTAATCCATAATTACTTCATTTGTATGGGTCCGGCGCAAAGGTTGTTTGACACTATGTTCTGTTTGCAATGGGGGCGTTTTGTGGGTATTCCGTGCGCTACTCATCATTAGTTGCACTGCAGCGCTAATCTTTTCACTGGTGCAATTTCTCGCGCTATCCACTTTGCACAAACGTAGTGCTTTATTTGCAAATTAGGCCCAAAGAATCTGAAAACACACCTGAAAACAACTACTTCTGCGTCCTTTAGAAACACTCTTATCACTTAACAACACAAAGCACTGCATATCCAGAACTACTGTAAAAATGAACCCTAGAAACTACTCACCCGCTTAGAATTAGTCATAAAACCAATATGCAGTGCCCTTTTACCATTAAATCCCTGCAATGTATCTTTAAAACAAACAAAACCTCTGCAAGCTTACTTAAAGTGAATCTTATATTGCACTGCTCCCTGAACATACCTTTCATTGCAACCCTCTTCTTAAATTCACTTTACACTTGTTCACCATTTACAAAATCATTGAAATGTTTAAAATGGCATCCTTAAGCTTAGAATCAATACACTTCAGCCTTTTCTGCTAAATGTCACTATCTGGGAATCTTCAGTCTTGCAATTGGTTTTATATCAGGATGTCTTTCACCCTTGCTGAAGAATACTGTTTTGCGATTTCTTTCCTCTATTGCCTTGATGCTCTGACTGTTTGCTGAAGGGGGCTCCCTATATCCTAATGGCTTTCCCAGGTGCAGCTTCAACCCTGAAACAACCTGTCCTTCAGCCCACACCCGGGTCCTCAGCCCAGCACCCACTTCCCCGCCACATTGTCCTCTACACATGTATTTCCTGCCAACATGTCACCTGCTCCCAGCCTTTACCCCATCCTCTTACCTTTGTTCTCATTTATGTCCCCTAAGGTTCTCCTGAACTGCAGAGTCACAGAAAAGTGTATTTATAACTCTATAAAACACTGCAGTGTTACTGTAACAATATAGCATTACAGGCCAAGGGAGAGGTCACCAATAACAATACACGCCGTGTATTTTCCTCCAAAGTACATAAGTAGAGGGAAGGGTCATTACCCCCCACGTGATGACCCTCCCAAGATCCTCTAGGCAATCGGCAAATAGTGCTAATATCAGTATATTTTAGGAGTTGAGATGGTTAAGTAAAACCCGCTAGTATAATGGTGAGTAAAACAAATGGACAAAGAGTGTTAGTCATTTTCAAATGTGGTTTTATTTTGTAATTTTTTAATAACAAGGTTGTCTTCATAAGGTAAGCCTTCCAATAATAAGGTGAGTTTAACTGGAAGGGTATTAACATAAGCATGGTTTGGCCGCAATGTAAAAGTAACAGTTTTGCTATATGAAACTAAAAACATTTTTCCACGTTTAAGCTTTCATCTTGGTGCATTGAATTGGATGTTCCCGGTGACATTGAAAATATAGTAGGAAAAAAACCATGCTCGCAGAAAGGTAGTGTCTTTTTGTTTTTTGAATTCAGAGAAATTCTTTCTTGCTCTTCCCCATCTGCTTCTGAAATCAGAATGGTCAGAATGCAATCAATAACAATTTATATTTACTGTATTTCGACCATTCTGATTGGCTCTGAGGAGACCAATAAGGACTTCCATTTGCTAATTAAGCAATATGCCCCGAGTGTTCCAACGCGTCCGCGCCCGAAAAAAAAGAGAAGAAGGTAAGTGGGGTTGGAAGGGCAGAAGGGAGGGAGGGGGAAAAAAACAAGAAAAACAAAAAAACGTATCTGGGTCCCCGGCGGTGGACGATGGAAGCCTCCAGCCGTAAGGAGGCTCGATTCTCCACATGGCTGGAGGCTGCCGTCGTTCCCCCACCGGGGACAAAGCAGCCTGAAGGTAAGTGGGGTTGTGAAGGCGGAAGGGAGGGAGGGAAAAAAAACGTACCTCGGTCCCCGGCGGGGGGCAAAGGAAGCCTCCAGCAGTGTGGAGGCTCAGAGCGGAGATGGCCCCGCTCTGAGTCTCCACATGGCTGGAGGCTGCCATCGTCCCCCACCGGGGACAAAACAGGATGAAGGTAAGTGGAGTTGGGAGGGGGGAGGGAGGAGAAAAAAATACCTGAATTCCCTGAGGGGGCCGAAGGTGGCCTCCAGCCGTGTGGAGGCTCGGAGCGGGGATGGCCCCGCTTCGAGCCTCCTCGTTGGCTGAGGGGCTCCCATGCCCCCGCCGTGGACAAAGGTGTGGAATCTGAGGGATTCCGGCCAGGTAATGTCCCGGCGAGGGCCAATCAGAATGATTCTTTCGTTCTGATTCTCCCTCGCCGGGTACTAATAAGCGTTCTGCTGATTAAACATGTGGTCCAAGCCTGCTTGGCTTAGAGACCCAAGCTACTCCTCACTGATGATGCCCGATGAGGCAGAGACATGTCTGGGGATGCTTGTGGTGTTATGCAGAAGGGATGTGACCCAGCAGTTTGGGCTCGACTGCCCCTTTTGGTTTGTGACTAAGCCTGATTTGCATATGGTCTTTCCCCTTTCTGTAATGGCTTGGCAGGCTGAAGAATGATGGTCTGGAGGGTTGCACAGACCTGTGCCAGAGATTGAGAATAATTCTAAACCTTGCAGTCTTCGCCTTTTGCTTTACAGTGCAAAGGCATAGATGGCTTGACTACTGTCAGCCACTAGGATCCTGAAATGACCCCAACTTGGATTCAAAGCATGTTCATGAACTTAAAAAATGTTTTCTTTCAGGAACGTTGTCGGGGTAATTTCCCGCGGGCCGGCAGGGCTGTCCGCGGACCTCTGGAGTTGGGGAGGCCCCAACTCCTCTCGCGTCCCAAAGGAGTATGAGACACACACAAGAGCAAAGGGTTACTGCTGTTTATTGCATAAAACAGACAGGGACAAGCTCTCAGGTCACAGGCATCCGGGAGACATCTTGTTCATAGTGGGCTCGCAGGCCCTTTTTCTAGCTGTATGACGTGGCTATGTGCGTCACCTGGGAAAACTAGCCCCAAAACCTAACGCCATCTCGGGTTGGCTCCCCGAGGGGTAGGGTCAGTATAGACACATATAGAGGAAACTGTTAGTGGTGGAGGAAGGGTCAGGTGGGACGCTTGGGCCGTCCCTAATAATTGCTACAAGAGAATTGTTACAAAGGGACAATTAGTGATTGGCTAAATTATAGTGGCGTCAATGGTGAGCCCTCGTATTCTGATTGGTTCACCCGCGAGCCCCCAAGCCTGGGCCCATCGCTCTTCCCAGCTCGCGGTGTACCTTGTGCTGACAACAAAGTATAACTATGTGTCAGTGGCAGTCAATGGACAGATCTGTCTATTAGCTGGTATGCGTGCCTTTCCCATCGCTGTCGGTGTCCAATTTGTCACTTCATTGTTGCAGTCTGGGTCCCAGACGTGAGACCCCAGCACTTCTCTGTCCCTTGGGGCTTGGCATCATATCAGGTCGGCCTGGTCACGTGTTGTGAGACCGTGGCTGGAGCAGAATTATGAGCATTTGATTTGTATTTCGGCTCTGAGGAGCGTGTAGCAGTGGCAGGTGTAACCTTGACGCGGGGAGCGCAACATGTAGATTGCAACATTGCGGCCTTGGCTTTGGGCTCTTGTTGGGGCTCGTTCTGCGTGGTCAGCACTTTGCAGCTTTGTCTGAGCTGCTCTGGCCTGGGGACTCTGGCTTTGCGGCCTACCTTGGCCTGGCTTATGGGCGGCGGTACATAGTCCATAATATGGGTGTTGCGAGGGGCGACAGAGGTTCATATGCATTAGTCCATATACAGGGTTACATCTTCATGGTTTTAGTGGCGAGGAAGCGTCTGCAAGCATGTACACAAGCTCTTCTGGCGGTGCTGTAGGTGGCCTATGTGAAAAATAACAACGATGCATGTGTGAGTGTAAGTGGTCCTCTATGTCGTGGCACTGAGTATGTTCTTCGTGTGGATTGGTGTGTGTATGACCAATGTGCTTGGTGGCATGTGTGTACTTGTCAGCTAGCTATGTCGTCATGGCATCTCTAACGATGGCGGTGTTTTGTGGTTGCTGTCTAGTCGAGTTGATCCATATGGTCGATGTCAGCTCCACCTGAGGTTCCAGCACGTGGTTTGATTGACGGGCAGCTTCCCTGGCTCTGTGGGGTGTGGCCACAGTGTATCTTGACATCTGGGGCGGCCGTGAGCGGGTCGCATTGCTCTCGCGGTGGGTGCTTGGGTCATGACATCCTAGGCCATGGTCTGTATGAGAATCGGGGGAAGGGATCGTCCCATTTTCCCTCTTAAACATATTTTTAATTTGAGAATTTGAGTTGTCCTTTGGCCAAGTTAGTTATCATTGGGGCTCATTACGGGTCTGGCGGTAACCGTGCCGGTGCCACCAGCGGGTTGCTGCCGCGGGCATACAAAATTACTGGCGCCTGACTTTCCGGTGCCACCGGGCTATTCCAAGTCCGGCAGCTGGGAAGTCAGGCACCGGCAATTTCGTTACTCCCATTCCCATAGAGTCCTATAGGAATCTATGGTAGTGGGTACACGGAAGCACCGGCACCGCCGTTAACGGTGCCGGTTCTTCCGTGATGTCTATGCATGCCATGACCACTGTACCCAGCAAGGTCAGACCTGTCCGGCACAGTGGCTTCGGAAGGCAAACCCATAGTTTGCCGGTCCAGAAACAACGGTGCCGGTAAGCTTACCAGAATGAGGCCCAATTGTCTTTCTTTTGCAGGATGTGTCTTTTGTTGGGATTTAGGCACCTTTGGCAAAGGGCTTTCATTCTAAGGGAAGACACTTGGGGCCTGATTCATAGAAGTCTTTTATAATGGCGCAACCACATTGGAAAACGCTCTGTGAATCAGCCCCTTGCTCTGCTGGTTTTAGGGTGACCCATCAACTCCCCATTGCATCAGGCTTAAAAATGACATGCCACTGCATCTCTCACTTTACCATAAAAATCACTTGAGCACAATACAAATCTTACATTTTAAAATAGTTGTGTCCTTCTAGATATCCTTGAAAACGCTTCATATTGTTTCATGATCTTAGAAATAACACTGACTGCCATCTTAACCCATAAAGGCCACGGCAACTTATCATATTCCATTAAGGAGAACATATTGGAACCATATTCTCAACCTTAAACAAATCACATAATTAAAATCAATGCACCCTAATTAATTCCGTGCACGCTTACTCTTGAAAATCACTGGGTTATCATTAAAAATGACTTTAAAAGGATGACTGGCTAAAAGGGTTATGGTACCTTAAAAAGCAAATCCACACTTAACTGTATCGTTAAATATCGTTAAATATCAATCAATGCTTGTTCGTTTACGTGAAAAATGCCATCACACTTATCATATTACCCCCAGAAAATTGCTGCACGCTAACAGGCTTAGCATACAAATAGCAGCATCGATAACACGAACACTCATTGCATGCGTATCCTTACAAGTAATAAACAGCTACACTATTAACGTGAATAATACAAATACTGTCTTACAAACCACTACACCACAAATCCATACATGTTTCTCCTCAACACTTTCAGTATCCATTCAACACACACATGTATAGTATTATGAAGTATGAACTCGTGGTATATGTGCCAAGAACGTACAACATTTCCTGGATAACACATGTGCAGATATTAACAATCCAAGCATTGTATTTACCTCCAAAGAAGTACCTGTCACCAGTTCGGATTTGGAGTTCATAATCCACTCTAAACTCCCCTCCTTCATCTTCGTCAATGATAACGAGGACAGATCCTTCCCGGGCCAGCAGGGAAACCGAGTGCCACACGCCATCATTCAACCGGTAGCCTGCCGGGAGAAAGGCGACGTGGGGTGAGCAACTGGTTTTCACATGTGCTAGACTTGCAAGGCTGGGTTCACTAATCACGTAACAATGTTTGGAGTGGTTCACCTGATCTTAGAAGCACTGTTTCTCAGTGCCAAAACGTCAGCTTTTGAACATTTTATTTACATGCGGGATGCTGTAAACATGCATATGCACCATCTATAGGATTGCAGTCAGATTATGTAAGTAATCAAGGGAAACCATTGAATGATTTATTGACAGACCATAATCTACGAATCTTAAATGGCTGATTACCATCTGGTATTTTTATACAAACTCCTATTGCTCCAATTGATTATGCGCTATCTAGGATATCCAACTGGGGGAGATGTGAGGATTTAAAAGTAATCATATTAGCAGAAAGTGATCATTTCCCACTGCACTTGAATTTTGGCATATTTCCATCTATTCAACTAGACACTATCCAGTCTTATGCTCCTACAACATCACCATATAATCAGAGAAAGCTTAAATGGTCCCATGACAATGCTGTTCCCATTCCGTAGGCCATGCCCCGTACAGGCCGACGTACAGAAGGCCGCGTCCTGAACATAGGCATCTAAGGGGGTGTTGTATACAGATAATCCGGAAAACATCAGGTGCCAGTCCAAGTAAATGGGGGCAGAGGGAGTGTGGTGGCAGAGTCGTGCAGCAGGAATGGGAGGCAGGGGAGGTCCGTAATTGACAGGGAGTTGGGGGGGCAAAATACTGGCCTTGCGAGGAACAGCCTCCTCGACTGCCTGCCGCAAAGTTGGTCCTCTGTATTCAGTTTTTAGACCCTGATCCAATTAATAGGTTATTTATAACGCGCTTAATACCCAGAGGTTTCTAAGCACAGACCCAGGGATCAAACCTGTAATGCTCTGTGTCGTCTTGCTTCCAAAGCGAGCACGTTGCCGCTGAGCTATCCATAGTCTTCAGAATAGTAGCATGTCAATTGACAAATGTTTATCAACTGAAATCAATATGGTTGAAATTATACATGCTCTTGATTCACAAAATGCTTCTACATAGCATGGAACCTAAAAGAAAAGCTAGATCAAAACGTGCCTGGTTTGATAATAGTTATGAGAACCAACACACTCTAAAGAATCTAAGTTCAACATCACAAGAAAGAAAAACAGCACGTTCTAACTACAAATCTACTATTACTAGAGAAAGAACTATTTTCAGACAACAACATTGAGTACAACTACAGAATAGTTGCACTTCAAAAGATTTCATACTTTTTCGGCATTCATTTGCAAAAGGTTTGGTAGGTTATCCAGTTGATGAAACAGCTCATTGGTATGCTCACTTCTCCACCCCTTATGACGGTTGGCCTTCGCAAGAACAAACGTAAGAGTTGGTCTAGTCTAGCCCATTTACCTTGGGTAATGATATTAAAGGAGGAGAAAGCAACATTGAACATTAAGCAGTTATGAAAACTCAAAGCAACAGGAACTGATGGGATTCTAGGCTATATGTAGAAACGTAGTCCGCATCTCTGGGCACATGTATTAGTTCACTTGTTTCAGGCTGCTTTACTGACAACATCGTTACCTTGTACATTGTTAATTGCTTTCATTACACATATGTTTTAAAGGGGGCTTGAGCTGTGTTCGTAATAAGCATGCACACATTCTGATAAGCAAGCTGATTTTACTCCAGTTGCCTCCAAAGGTAAATTACGCAGGTTGGATATAAGATGATGATCTTACTTGTGAAAGAGCTTGTATTTACTAATGGACAAATATTCATCTTTTATTCTTTTGTAAATGATATACTAAGCCACAGAAAGAAATGTTTACTGCCTTACTATGCAGCATGCACTTCAGGCAAGGTAGACTAGGGTCTTCTGTATATGCCATCTAATGATCGTTAAGTTTGTTGGGGTCTGGATCATTTTAAACTGCAGCTATTTATTAGTCAGAAAATGTAATGAATTGTGAATGAAAGTACATTATTTTGTTACTAACAGGGTTTATGAGTTTTGTACATAAAGATTGTTTTTTCTGTGATTTTGTTTTTGTGTATTAATTTTAACTTTTATGGGATACACTCCAGAGTTAAAGTTATTTATGATTGATTGATTGATTGGGTCAAGAAAGTCAAATATCTGTCTACATGCAACTTAGAAATGTATCCTGTTCAATTTTTTAAGATTGATGGACATCTTCTTTGAAATATCGCAGTAGTTATTACTACAAGGGTGTAACCAATACTGGCGGGGATTCCCCCAGTTCTTTATAGAGTTCTCTTCCATATTGTGCAGTACAAACTCTGGTGAACACCAAATACCGTATTCAAGCACATATAGAACTATAACTGTTTACTTGAAAGTGGTGCCCACTTCATTTCTCTTTTTCCAGTTTATCATCTGAGGTTTTATCATTTTCAGATGAAAAATTGCTAAAACAATAGGTGGTTCTTCTTTTTTTGAGGATCTGCAGGTTGACTCTAGCGAAAGTACGAGAATCCCCAGTGACAACCTCTTAAGGTTGAAAAAGAAACAATCTTTTCATGCGCCACACGTAGATGGAATTGTGAAGGATAGCATGTGCCACACTCAGACGGAATTGTGAAGGATAACATGTGCCTCATCTAGATAGAATTATGATTGGTAGCATATCCCTCACTTAGATAGAGATATAAATGACAGCATGTGCAACACTTAGTTGGAATTTTGAAGGCTAGCATGTGCCACACTTAGATGGAATTGTAAATGATAGCATGTGCCACACTCAGAAGGAATTGTGAAAGATAGCATGTGCCACACTTAGATGGAATTGTGAAGGATAGCATATGCCACACTTGGAATTGTGAAAGATAGCATGTGCCACACTTAGACGGAATTGTGAATGTTAGCATGTGCCACACTTAGATGGAATTGTGAAGGATAGCATGTGCCACACTCAGAGGGAATTGTGAAAGATAGCATGTGCCACACTTAGATTGAATTGTGAAGGATAGCATGTGCCACACTCAGACGGAATTGTGAAAGATAGCATGTGCTACACTTAGATGGAATTTTGAAGGATAGCATGTGCCACACTTAGATGGAATTGTGAAAGACAGCATGTGCCACACTTAGATGGAATTGTGAAGGATAGCATGTGCCACACTCAGACGGAATTGTGAAAGATAGCATGTGCTACACTTAGATGGAATTGTGAAGGATAACATGTGCCTCATCTAGATAGAATTATGATTGGTAGCATATCCCTCACTTAGATAGAGATATAAATGACAGCATGTGCAACACTTAGTTGGAATTTTGAAGGCTAGCATGTGCCACACTTAGATGGAATTGTAAATGATAGCATGTGCCACACTCAGAAGGAATTGTGAATGATAGCTTGTGCCACACTTAGGGCCTCATTACGAGTATGGAGGTAGCCATGCCCTTAATAAGGGCATGGCTACCTCCATACCGGGTCCCAGTACCGGGTTCCTTCAACGAGGAATAACTGGGTCATTCTGACTTTGGAGGACCCAGTAATTCCTCCTTAAAGGAACCCATCCCCATCCCCATTTGAGCCCCCATAGGGCTCAATGGGAATGGGGAGGGAGCTAATAACGGGACCATTAATAACAGCCCATTATTAGCTCCCTGTTCCCCTCGCAGGCCCTGCTAAGGACGCCTGGTTTTACCAGGCATCCTTAACGGTTCCCGCAAATGGAACCTCGTAATAGGGCGCCCCGTAATGAAGGGTGCTGGACCCGCACCGGAACCCTTCATTACGGGAGCGCCTGCCTCGTAATGAGGCCCTTAGAAGGAATTGTGAATGATAGCATGTGCAACACTTAGAAGGAATTGTGAATGATAGCATGTGCCACACTTAGATGGAATTGTGAATGATAGCATGTGCCTCGTCTAGACAGAATTATGATTGGTAGCTTATCCCTCAATTAGTTGGAATTGTGAATGAAAGCATATCCCACACTGGAATAGACAGACCGAACAGAGTGAATAGAATAGGTGGAATAGTTGACATAGATAACATAGATGGAATGGATTGAGTTTACGAAGCAGAAGAAATGGTCGGAGTAGACTGAATGAATGGGGAAGAATAGAATGAGTGGAACCTGTTGAAAGTCACCCCACGCGTTGTATCACTGTGCACTTGCTCCCGTGTTGTTGCCATATATCTGTATCCCCTATATATGCTAGATTTCTTCATCCCCTCATATATCTGTATCCCCTTATATATCTGTATCCCCATATATACCTGTACTGACCGTGTCCCTATATATCCATATGTCGCTATGTATGTCCCCACCGTCCTGTTCACATGCCTGGTCTCAGGCGCTTTACAGATAACCACCATATCATGCCACTACGCTTACTCTCTACTACACACCATCATTCAACCAGAACACTGCTATACCCCTGATAATTCAGCCTATCTGTCCACATACGAATATGATCCCACGAACACCTCATCACCCTAATAAAATGCAGCTAGCTGAGCAAATTCCAGCAAGCTGCTCACATAAGCGTTCCTCAGGCCTAATGCAGCCAGAGCCCAGTCTGGGTGTCCACCCACCAGACTGCACACATCCAACTGATATCTTCAGCACCACACCTATCACTAGGAAGAAGCTATCATCCGACAACTACACCAGCTGTACACGTATCTGGCGCAGCCGCGCACCATACGACACTATCTCCCTCTACTGACCTGAACAACGGTTCCCAAGGGCGGTCAACCTACCAGCGCTTTGAGGTCATACCAATGATATAAGGCGCTAAATAAATGCCAAGTAACATAAAATAACATAACAGACCACAAATGCATGGTCATTTATTCAAAGAATACCTTAGGGACAATATTATACCTGTAGGATTATAAGTGTGAAATGAAACCTGTCTCTTTTTCGATGGCATGGAATATAAGAGATCTTTCTCATATACTGCCACAGAATGTACCAGCAGTTGGTTACTTTTAATAATTAAAACATCTCAAGAGTAAGCCAACAAATTACTGAAGAATAAGAGAAAGACGAACAGCCCTTATTGACAGACGCAACAATACGGAATGATAAAGACAAATTGTAATTGGTTATTTATAACACACTTAATACCCAGAGGTTTCTAAGCGCGGATCAAACTTGTGTTGCTCCGCATCGTCTTGCTTCCAAGATGAGCGTGTTGCCCCTGAGCTATCCTCCCAGGACCAAGACAAGAAAAACTGGAATTAATACAGAAACAACAGGGAGAAGTCAACAAATTAACTACTGATGAAAAAATTGATAAACTAAAGATTTATAAACTTTCAAAAAAGAAAACATGTATCCATACTTGTGTGACCTCAGATTATCAGGGCTTTAAAAAAAAATAGGTCTTTGTTCCTATACTTCATCAGGCTCTGATCAAGAACAAGATGATCACTATGAAAGAGAGCGCAGATTTACCAGAAGAAGTATGAGACCTTTTTAAGACAAGGGACAAGAAAAATTATGTTCCAGGGGAGAATTCCTTTCACCAAATTAATTTGCCGTAAATATGGAAAATCAGCCACACCAAGGGATTTTCCAAACAAGACAAAGGGCTTAACGCAGATGGAAGAAATATTACCAGTTTTTACTATTTCAATGATAAATCTAAATGACGCGAACACAGTGTACTAGGAAAATACCTTTCTTTTGTGCCTATGTGCACAGCATCAATGATGCAAGTAGAAATGTAACTATGTTAGTTTTTGTAAAAGATTTAGCTTTGCAAATTCTTTGGCCACACTGCTGCTATTTCTGAGCCAGTAGAGGGTCATACACCATTCAGACCTAAATATCCTTTTGTTCCTCCTAATATCAATATGTCTAAGGAGGTTCTGACATTTCAAAAAAGCCATCTTAAAAAAAACTTTAATTCTGTTAACCTCACTTGTCAGGAGAACAAAGTGATTATGTTGCTTAAGAATGACCAAAGCATTGTAATAAAAAATGCAGGTAAGGGGGAGACATTGTGATTCTGCATCCTGAAGCATATGACAATGAGATGTTTGAGATTGTTACATAACAAGGATCATTCATGCTCAATAAAGACAGACCATGGTAAATCATTAAAGCATCACATTTTAGGGATCGAAAAGTGGGCTGGAAGCAGACTTTCTTAGCAATAAGGAATTTTCATTCCGCAACTTGAAGAACCCTTGCACTGCCATCTTCTAAATACTTCCAAAAATAAACAAAGATCTGACTAATCTATTTGGACATCCAATAGTTTCACTATGTGGTACCATTTTGGAGCCATTGGGAAAATATATTGATTAGCTAGTAAGTCTCCTCCTTTTCTAGCAGACTCATGTTATGCAATTTTGGCAGTAAAAGATACCCCTTTTGACTCCCAAATAGAGTTGCTTTTTTTCGTGACAATGAATCTATATATTCCAACATTCCACAAGTTGAAGCAGTGAGAGTTATGAGGGATTTCCTCAATATGAGGGAGGCTCCACATGAAGTCGCACCATCTTTATATTAGACCTTTTAGATGTGGTATTGAGCAAATACTATTTCCGTTTCAGGATGTTTTTTTGGTGCACGTTAAGGGTCTGCTGCGGGGGCAGACAGACATAGTCAACATAGCAATGATAACTAACAGATTTTTCATGAAGAATTGACAAATTTCACAATCAAATGACCTGTTCTTAAAATGACCCCTATTTGCCTTTAGAAAAAGCAAATCTTTGAGACAATCATTGGTAAGTGCTGATAGAAAGCAAACTAAATCCTGTAACACACTTAATACACTGTGAGGGATTGAACCCATTAAAGGTCATTCCCCATGTGGGAAATGCAGTGTCTACAGGTTTACATCTAAAAAAAACGTTCACACTTTCAGGCAAAGTTTGGAAACTGCAGACTTATACCAGATGCAAATGAAAAAATGTTATCTGTAAATTTCAATGCCCATGTAACAAATTGTATGTGTGCAAAACCTCCCCAAAAGTGTACAAAATAATAATTGAATATTGTTCAAAGATTTGCACAAAATACCTTTCAGCACCTTTGGTACAACACTTTATCGAATTTGTGCATGATCAAGATGAGCTTCAATGGTCGGCAATAGAGAAAATAAAAAAATGTAAATGTCGGAAGAATAGAAGAAAGGCGGTCTATGAGGAAGCAATTTTGGTTACAACATTCTAAAAGTGTTATTGAAGGGTTAAAACTAAAAGATGAATGGCATCATCTGGGATGCATTTAATCACTGGTTATCGTAGAGTTCTTTCATAGTCGTTGATTTTTAATTTTTTACAATGCTCATTTTCATTGACTTTATAGTTTTCTATTTCTATTTTTGAATACAAAACATCAAAATCACGATAAGAGAGGTTGTTTTATTTATATATAAATACTTGTTGTTAGCAAATGTTCAGCAACTTCATTCTTTAAGATGGTGGCCACTGTAGAGGAGGTCCCAGACATGGCCTGCACACCTGCCCCCCATTTCGAGGCACCAGGAGCATACTCGCCAAGGTATGTGACGTATGAGGAGCAAAATAAACAACAGAGAGCTGCACTGGGACTCTGCCCAGTGAACATCACAAGAGCCATACCTGTTGAAGCGCCCATAACCAGACAGCCCTGGGCAGCACGGTACCCTATCAGACAGCCGTACCAGCCGCTGAAACGAAATGAAGAGTACCTACAGACGGTCCATGAAGAGACCCAAAGAGCCTTAATGGAAGGCCAGTGGAAATGACACAAGGGCCTGATCAGACTCGCGAATGAACGAAAACGGCTATCGAAGATAGCACGCCAGTGCGAGTAGCTATGAAAATAGATGTAATGGACACAGGAAAGAGACTATGTTAAAACGTAAGGAAACGTTGTTATGAGACAAGATGGAGGTGACCAACCAGTTAAACGCGTGTAAATAGGCTTGGAACGCAAGAAGCTAAGAAAACTATACTGCTTGCAATGCTTAGTAGAAGAATAGAGCGACAATCGCCAACTATATCTTCCTCAATAAGGCACGCTATACAAGTGTGACTCCATTTTGTATAAACAGAAGTATGCCCAGGCGGCCAGAGGCCTAACAGGCCTGGTTTCTTATGCCAGCCAAAGCCAGGAGAAGGAGTGGAATCGAAACTCAACAAAGAACAGCTCATGCCTGGGAAATCGAGGTCAACCAGAGAAAGGGAGGAGAGCGTCAGCTAACAGGAATCGAAACTTCAGAGCATACCAGCCTGCCCCATGAAGGTCAAGATAAGGAGGCCCATGCAGGTGGCAGGGCCAAAGCAGAATTAAATACACTAAAAGCTGGAAACTGAACCAGATTCATGGTGAACTAACACGTGACCAGCCAGGCGCGAAGAGGTACCACCACCTGATGTCATCTAGAACCCGAGGATGCCATAACTTTTCCTGATAAGAGGCTACAGGTTCGAGGCCATACCCAGCCACCAAATTGACACCTAGCCCTAAGATACTGATTGATGGAAGGGAGGCAGGGTGAATCTTGGGACACCAGGCACCTGGGTGTCCATTCTGCAAGCTACTAATTAAAATGGGGATTTATGTCTAGGGGTGTAACTTTCCCAATTACAATGGACCATGCAATCTAGAGTCCTATAGATAGTAGAACCAATAGGACGTCGTACTTGTAGTGACGTCTATCACGTGTGATGTAGAGGGAGGGGCATATACGCCCATCCGATAAGAGTTATCCAATCTGCATGCTCTATTATCATTTGTAGATTTAGACGTCAATGATGACGAGTTTTATGCATAAAAGTTGCTGTTCAACTGAAGTTCAAGGAAGTTGGAGCGAGACAGGTGATCGCAACGATGCTGATTTCCGATTGTTTCCCTGTTTGATGTACATGTCATTAAACAGACTTTCCTTTGCTAAATTACTGAGTCCTCTTTATTGAGTCGTGTTGGAGTAAGTGAATCCTGCACCCCCATCCCTCACATGGTGCAGCTATCTTGTCTTAAAGGTACTAGAGGGTGAGCACTGACCTACGGGCCCGTCAGTGAATATCCCACCCTCCTGTACACCGCTCAATACAGATCTTTAGATGAGTGTTTGTCTAGATGGACGATATGCAATTACACCATTATATATGTCGCCTTATGCCTCTTCATCTCGTTGTTTTGGATCATGTGATTATGCTCTCAAAGTTTGAAACTAACATTGTACCCTGTGATGAGTTTTAATTTTCATGCAGAAAGACTACACTTTTAGCGTTTTATTAAGAAAGGGAGAAATGCAACCCATCGATTCAATATTCACCATGCCAATGTAATTTTCCGTATGTCTGCAGGTGTTTACAAATTAATTTCACCAAGTGAACGTTTGGTAGTATTGTATTCCACGCTGATTCATTCACACTCATATGTTTAACTTCTTTTTGAAGAATGAAAAACGTACTTATTTGGAAATAATAAACTATTGGTGGGGTATTTACTTATTTGGTATCCGCTCTTTAAACATTTGGGCATTCATTGAGAGCCGTTTCAGGAAATTGAGCAGACGAGATCGAGGTCAACAAATGGGATTAATTTGAAATGCTACCTTTGATCTAAATTACGTTTTTATAAATCACCTTGTTATTGACAACTTTGGCACATTATGATTGACTTTTGCTTTCCCTGTTTTGTTTGTCCTGAGGAAGACATGACCCTTCAATAGTTAGCCGATATTTTGAAACTAGTTAAAAGTATTGACTTGGACATGATTGTTTGAGGTTTATTTCAACAAAATGTGTTGTCTCTCATCCAGTTTCTCATCACTAGTCGACCCTCAACAGTTCAGTGAACCCTGACATTTGAGCATCTTTTTCAGGGATTGTATAGCTTCATTATTCACTTATATCCTTCAATCACTTATCATTCATTGATGTATTTTGTCATTTTCTGTTCTGTTTTTATCTTGATGTAGAGATTCGTCATATTTACTGTTGGACATCTATGAATTCATCCTCGTTTCTTAATGAGATTTGAAAATATTTATGAAGCATTTTTGTGCATCTCTCATCCAGTCTCTCATCACTATCAGCCCTCAACAGTTAAGTGAACAACGACCTTTCAGCATCTTTTTCAGGGATTGTATACCTTAATCATTCACTTATATCCTTCAATCACTTATCATTAATTGATGTATTTTGTCATTTTCTGTTCGGTTTTTAACTTGATATAGAGATTCGTCATATTTATTGCTTAGAAGGGTCATCCAATATGTGCCAGCTTGCAAATTAGTGAAAAAGACTCTTTCTATTTTAAGGTTGATTCAAATCGATTTAATTCTCAAAACATCTTGAATTCCAAATTGTGGATTGCTTAGTCTTAAAAAGTAACAGCTTCTGTTTGTGACCTGTGTTAACATCTAATTGTCACCACTTAGTAAGTATCAACAGTTTGTTGGTGACCTCTAACAAAACCTTTTTTAAACCTCTACACGTGTTTCTCCACTGTGGTTCCAGTGGATCATGGGAGGTTTTGCGACAGTTGTCAGGTTTATCCTTAGTAGATTCCTGTGGTGTATTAGTGGTTTTGACTTGAAGACTGACTGTTTGTAAAGGTTACTCTCATTTCTAAAGGTTATGATATGATATGATATGATATGATATGGCATTTATAACGCGCCTATACACAAGTGTTTCAAGGCGCGAAACAAGGTTGCCCTTGTTTAACCGTAGGGTGGGATTCGATTGTCCCATGGAAATTGAAATGCTGCTCCTTTGCTGAGAACAGCAGAAATATACAGATATCTAATTTGGATTAAAAGAATTGGTTGACCATTGTCTGCAATTTTCTTTGTATCATTCATCATATTTCTTGTTGCACATCTATGAATTTCTCCTTGTTTCTTAATGAGACTTGAAAATATTTATGAAGCATTTTAAGTGCACAAATGTATTCTTTTGAAAATATATTTATTATAATTATTTTTCATTCATTGTTTTTTCTGGGCAAGTTGTCTCTGCTAAGGGATAGACATTTAATGTCTTCAACAACAATATTGTATTTATTACAAAAACAATGAACAATTTCATATAGTATTAATTTATCACACCAAAACTCACTTTCTCTGAATTTACAGGTGGTTCTATGTTACCAGAACTCCTAAGAAAAGTCTCCTCTCAAATGGCTTTAAGCAGCCTCCAAAAACAGCCCTCAGAGATTCATTCCACTCTATGTTTTTCGGGAATCCACAAATAATACATTTGCACTGCATCTCATCATTTGTGTCAAAACAAGATGTGCCATATACTCAAAGGTCATTTGGATGGGCGCATTTTAGATGTGCATATTCAGATGTCTTCTTCTATCCGATAAGTGCATTTGTGCAAAGGAGGAGTTTCTGCGCATTTTAAAGAGGTGCAAAGGGGGCATTTCTTCCCATTTCGAAGCGCATTTCATATCCAGAAATCGAAGGTGCTTTAAAATGCTCTGCAAAAAAAGCACCCCCCTGTGCCTACTTGCAACAGGTGCAGGGGATGCATATGGCATGACAGGGTTAATCCTGTTCTTCTGATGCTTTAATTGAAGTGGAAAAGCATCTGTATGAACCACTGCTGTCCCGCTTTCTTTTTTGTTTGCATTTCAATGTGACAGGCCTTTTAAGGGGTCTTCACTGTAAAATGTGCTTTCAGCGCACATGTTGGTGGCATACATTAGTGTTGGGAGGGTGTGCCTAACACTAATATATGTAAGGGGGGTGACCAGCCCAGTGCATATTTTGTGCTGCTGCACAACCCTCAAGAAATGCGCAGGGCACCTTTGTGGTTAAGGTGATCTGGGTATTTCTACAATCAAAGCAAATGTGAAAAGTGACATCTCTGCACTTTTTGAATTTGCATTCAAATTTGAGAATCTGCCAAGTGAATCTAAATGGACGTTGTGTGCAAGATATGGTTATATCCTGCAACCCTGGGGAGACTGTATTTGGGAGCCAAATTTGTAAACCTTCTGGGTGTATTCCTCCAGCTCATTGCTTGCAGTGAAACAAACATGGATTTAAAATCTGTAAACATAATCCCCCACTTCTGCTCACACCAGCCTCTTGGAATGGCCAAGTTTAAACTTGCTTTGGAAAAGTTAACTTAGTCAAGGGGGAGACTTTGATTAAAACACAACTTTCCTCTGTTGTTTCATCTTTTTATGCTGTTTGACTGAAATACTCCACAAATCCTCATGCAATTTGTTGGAACTTAATCCAATAACTTTCTTTCACATGCACAATTAATGGTATAACGTTCTTTCATCAAGGGATGAAAATTCAATGGGTTTTTTGATGAGTATTTTTTTAGGAATAAACTCATTGAAATGTTAAGGGGGGTTAGAAAAGTATATATATGGGGTGGGGTGGTCGGGAATAGGTACAAAATAATAGGGAATGGGGGTTTGGGGGGCAAACACCCCAAAAAAAAAGAATAATCAATTTCGATTAATTTTTCTGTTACAAAAATACTCAGAAAAAAAACCCATGGAAATTTCACCCATCGGTGAAATGACATAGAACCCAATGAATATGGTGCCTTGTTCTGTGATGGTTTCTCCTGCCACGCTACGCACCTGCCGCAAACTCCAGATTTTTTCTGTCTTTCTGCGCTATGGTCACGTTGATCTGCCCTTCACTCAAGGTCATCTCTAGGTAGCCCAGTTTGTCAACAAACCTAGAAAAAACAAGCAAACCAACTGTGTCCCAGGTCCTGAATTTGAACCCCACTGATATCTTGGTCCGTCTCGGAATTGCTGGGATCTGTAAGTAGTTGTTAATCCCGGCAAAGGTCACCGGGATGTAGAGACGGTCTGTGCAGTAAAATAGTACTCTGCCCTGGAAAAGAAAAGCGGAAGAAAGGTCAGCAGGGTTCAGTACTGAGCTTACCAAATAACATTTAGTAATGCCTTTCAACTCCCCTTCCTTGGACTCATTTTCACCCTCTCAAAAATCAAAACCTCTCCAATTGGTTCAATAATTATTATTATTATTGTATTTATTGAGTGCATACATGGCTTGGAGAAACAACGGAGCGCCTTACAGAGGTGTACAACAGTACAGATGCACAACGGAGCACCTTACAGAGGTATACAACAGTACAGATGCACAACGGAGCGCCTTACAGAGGTATACAACAGTACAGATGCACAACGGAGCGCCTTACAGAGGTATACAACAGTACAGATGCACAACGGAGCGCCTTACAGAGGTATACAACAGTACAGATGCACAACGGAGCTCCTTACAGAGGGATACACCAGTACAGATGCACAACGGAGCGCCTTACAGAGGTATACAACAGTACAGATGCATAACGGAGCGCTGTTCAGAGCTAACAACGGTACAGATATACAGCGGGGGAGATACAAGGGGGCTACAGCTGTACCGGGTGGCAGGGAGGAGAGTGGCTGAGGGCGTCTAGTGAGTCAGGTGGCACGAGGAGCGACGTGATGGCCTCCTCAGAGTGCCAACAGATTAAGAGGTATGACATAGCATTGTCTGCAACCTCTCGAAGGCCCAATCCGAATGGCAGGAGACTATCACAGATGGAAAAAGGTTCATCAGAATTGCGCAACGTGTTGTCTCACGGAGTCACGGGGAGAACTGATGTATATGAAGTTCATGAGTGGCTTGTGTTGTAGAGGGTTTATCATTTCACTGTGTAAAGATAAGGCCACCTGTTAAACACACTTTGCCAAACTTCTTCGACCCCACTCACAAACCTTATCCTGGCAGGTAAGCAACCGACCTACATATATCTGAACACATGGATAAGCACTTGACTAAGATGTTTGGTTAAAGTTTAAGAAGACATACATCGCCATGTCTACTGGTCCAAATCCCTCCATTGTAAGCTGTTTTAATAAGGTTAATTATTTTATTCAAAGTGCTGATAACTGGTGCTTTAATTACTCCAGAAAACAGTTGCTCCCGTTTTCAATTTTGGGAACGCTGAGATGCGCCACGGGGGTCCAAACGTGAGACCCACACGTTGTCCACAGATTTTTACAGTACACACATTAGCCGGCAACAGTGTCTTGCCAATGAACCTCGTGCGGCACAGTCATGAGTAGGTCTGAACTGGGAAAGCGTCATTCCCGCCGCCATCTTTAGAAGTCTGACTGCCTGTAAAGGATTGGGCTCTGTTCTAATCCGCACTCAGTGCGCGCAGAGGGTGGGCTGGAATTGAACGACTGTTTAGACAGAAGCCTTTACTTCCTGTGCGTCTCCTAACCAAAACCTTAAAAAAGCTTCCAACTCAAACATTCACTAGCAATTGTGTGTACAGCTACACCAGTGAAGCCGCTGGATCCCAGACTTGCAAGCATGCCTATTTTAACAATTGCACTGCACGCATGCATGACGGTCTCTGTGCAATTCAGATCCCCTACAGGCCGGGGTCCTATTTTGGCGCATAAAGGCCCCTGTTGGAACGTTATTCCAGTCTATCGCAATGTCTTAAGCACGTTGCTCTGACTAGGAAGTCTGGTAGAACATGCATGGTCTTGGGCCTAAAGTCAAGTGAGGGTTCTCACCAGAAATGTAAATGACGGCATTTCAGCACAGCTGTAGCAGCTCAAACACAGAGATACACATAGGGCCTGATTCTTGGAATTTTTATCACGGTGCCAAGTCACGTTGCACTGCCAACAAACACCCTGATTCACACAGTGGTACAAAGTGTATTCAGTGTAAAGTCACTGTGCACTGCAAAAGTACTCTGCACCGTGGTAAATGGGCCTAATTCACGGTGCAGAGTACTTTTGTAGTGCTGCAAAAATACACTTTGCACCGCTGTGAATCAGGGTGCTTCTTGGCAGTGCATTGTGACTTTGCACCAGTGCAAAGTCACTTTGCACCGCGCTAAAAATTCCATGAATAAGGCCCATTTTGTTTAATTCATCAAAATGAAAAGGTATTTTTTGAAGATCACCTAAATTAAAATGTGTGCGACATTGTATTTAATGGCACGTGGCGGGAGATAAGAAAGCTGATACATAAAACCAAAGACCATAAAAAAGCAATCAATTAAAAATATCAAGAATGATATAGACTGCGTCTCCCTTCTGCCTCAGTAAGCATAGCCAATGGTATGGGATCATGGGAGTTGAAGTTCAAAACCTCTCCAGAGCCGCAGGTTGCAGACTCCAGCTTTAGACTGTCCATAAAAACATAAAAACAAAGGCTACAGCTCTTTTACTCAACGTAATTTCAAGGGATGGACAGCCTTCTTAGAGGCTTTTCTGACCAAACCAAAGTGAGCTACTGTGAAAGCACAGGAAATGATATCCTTAGCGACACTGAAGGTCCACAGGCTTTATTGGTGAACGGCAAAAGCACCAGAGCACTTTTTTAATGTAATGCTCTTGCTGCCAATTGGTTTTTATAAAGACGTAAATCTATTAGGCAAATCAACATCTGGATCGGGCCTTATGTTATAATGGATAGGTACTGGGTGAGGTGACAAGCCTTGTTGGTAGTTGGCGCTGGCAGTTCATGGTTGTCCACTTCCTGTGCGGTTTATCTTGGTATCAAGTATAAGTAAGTGGATGGAGAATGTAGACACATCAGTCAAAGCTTGCTTCTGTACATGCTTTTTAATGTACTCAATAACACGTGACAAATTTGACACGTGTTATTGAGTACATGAAAAAGCATGTACAAAAGCAACCTTTGACTGATGTGTCTACATTCTCCATCCACTTACTTATACTTGGTACTCTATGACCTAGGTTTTACTACATGATTAGGACCCACTTATATGGGTTTACTTGTGTTGTTGCTTTTTTAGGTATATACATGTTTTATATGACAGGATAATTTTTATGATTGTTCTTAAAAGTGTGAATTTTAAGAACAATCATAGATAGTGAGGCTCCTCATCAAAGAAAAGAAACAAAGACAGATAACCAAAGATAACATGAAACTTGTAAAACTGCAAAGAGCAGTTAAACCAAGAATAAATAAAAAATAAAATAAATGTGATTTTCTTTAGTGTGATTAATACAATTTATATTTTCTGTACATGGAATTATTTAATTGCTTGATTGGATACCCATTTATATAGGCATTTGTGTTACATAACTTATTTTTGTAGAATACAAGTCTTTCTCCATGCAGTACGAAGGTTGTGTATCCCATAGTGTGGATTTAGCCGTTTTGAGATTAGTGTGTCCAACTACACCCTCCCTGGAAGCCTGAGAGAAGGTAAAACCAGGCCAGGGCCTGGCATATCACTCGTTCACCCCTGCTGTTCCTGTTGATCAGAACCCCCGAACAATCAGACTTTCACATGCTTTCTTATAGGCCTGCATGCCACTTATTCATGGAAGCCTGAGGCATGTGAATATCACAGTGCACTAGTGTAAGGATGTATGCAGCCTCAGGCAAAGTACATTTGTAGTGGCTACCAGACTCTAGTGATGGGGGTCAGATTAGCTTAGTTGTTTGCATGGGCAATGTTGTATCTCCTGAGAAGCTGTGCTTGTGGCATTCTAGGCAGCTGCATACACATGCAGGGGTGCGCCTAGGCTGACATTTCAAGGTGGGGCTAACCTTTCAAATGTTGGGAGCGGGGCAGACTTCAGAGCCTGGGGGGGGGGCAAACTTACTTGTGTGGGGGCAGCTCACTTCTTTACACATTATAATGAGACTAATCTGGTGCAGATTCAATGTTGCAAGCAGTTATCTCTCTTCTTCACATCTGAAACCACACGTGTATGGACAGGGCAGTTACTAGCCAACTTGGTGCCCAGGGCGAAACTCTTCAATATGAATAACTCATTTTTATACAAATGAAGCTAGTTTTATTGCACTGTAATTTAAGAACTTTACAGAAGAAATCTAATATGATAACACAGCTGTTGCTGCTCAATTAAATGGTTATTCTGTCACCTGGTATTAGGAAAGGCTTTGCCTGAATGCAGTTCCTAACTATCCATACTGGCACACTGCAGTGTGACCAGCCTGCTGGATTCTGAGGTCCCAGTGACCGCCGGCCCTGTGTTGCAGGAGTTCTGTTGGTGCCCCCTCACTTGTATTTTGCAAGGGGCAATTCTAGACTAACCATATGAATTATTTTCTTATAGAAGGTAATAATTCCAAGATGGATAGTCTGGTACACTCCTATTGTACTCTTTCAAAATACCTCTGAGAGTGGGAAAGGGGGACAAATAGCACCAATGAGTGTTCCTGTCTGCTTTGCATTAAATCACAGAGCATTTCAGGAATATAGCAGTGATCAGGGATCTCTATATTTGATCAACAAATCTGCAATAAAAGGGTTGTATGTGTATCTCCAAACACATAACCTACACATGGGTTGGTGCTCAAATCACTGTTCACAACACTCACCCTAACATTAAAATGCTTGTAACCATGACCCATATATACTCATTCGGACAGTTTAAGTGTTTGGATGCGAGTATAAAATGGCTGCAACATCAGCCCCTCAAATAGGGTACAATGGCTCTTTTGCTTCTTGTTTCTGGGGAATTTTAGAGGAGGAGGGGCTGGGTCTCAGTGTGAGCATGCCCAGTGCCCAACACAGAAATAGCTTTAGGAAATTATATCTATAGGCAGGGAAGGATTCTCTACAAGAGACACCCAATAAACAATGCACAGAAAGGAGGATTATATTGAATGGATCTCCAAGCAATGCCTTTATTATTTGAAACTACATACCTACAGAATGTCTACTGCTGTGACCGCAGGTTTCAATGATGGCAGGGCAGGGATTGGGCCCAGGGCAGACAGGGCAAAGTGTAGTGTGACCGAAGCAGACCCTATTTACCAGAACAGCTATGAGGCAGTGAGAGTAAGCAGTTTCAAAGGTCTTCATGTGTTAATGAAATCAACAGGGCTCAAGACCTAAAAAGCTTTTGGGGGTCTGGGGTGGCCAGGACTTCACTTACTATGGCGCTAACACGGCTTATGTGCCAGGAATTTCTAGCAGCGCTGTAGGACTCTCATTCCCAAATCTTCTTTCTCCCTCTCAGCATGGTCAGTGCCCCACCCCTACCCTTCCGCTCTGGCAGGATCCCCTCTCTGAGATCATTCTGACAGCTTTTCACATTCTCCTGAACCCCTGGATTTACTCTCACATCATGATGAATATTGACAACAGACTGTGCTGAGGCTGCGCTGCTTCGGCCTTTAATGAGGACACTTCACTTTAGACTCTACTACAACCAGAGCCAAGAATTTTAGGACTAACGATATCTCTCTCCCATGCAGCATACTAGAGGACAAAGGCGGCCACCAGTGAGAGGTGCGCAAAACTTCCAAAAGTGGTTGCCCGGGCTCAGAGAGCCTCTGACCCAGGTAATGTTATGCAGTTCCACGTAACTATGCTGCGGAGAAGTGGCAGAGGCAGCACCTGCTGCCACGACTCGCCACAGGGTAATTGCGTCTCTGCCACGGCAATCGCACATATGTGCCCCGCCCCCCACCTGGGAAATGTCATCTCTCATGGCTATTGCGGCCCACGGGTCAATTGCGCCCCGCAGAGTTGCCCGCTTTGCCAGGACCAAAAAAAGAGGCCGGCTTAAGGACCGCTGCAAGAATGAGCTGTCTCCTGTCCCTACCAATCATAGTATTGACATGCCATCACCATTTCAATTGCCTAAAAATGTATGCATACGAATGCCGGTGCTAACAATGACACGCTGTACATTATTCTGTGCGTCCCAGGGCCAGGTCAAGTCAACATAGGCCAAAATGTCTGGTGCTCGGGGACTAAAGCTCAATCTGCCCATCGTTGTGCCCCTGTACACATGCCCTGCAATGTAACCAGCGCAGGGCCCTTCTGCGCGCCATTCGCCTCTTTGTCAAGCCTTATCTCCCAAGCCCCGCCCACTCGCGGCCTGCTCTTCAAAACCACTGTCTGCCTTTCAGCTACTGCTTTTCGCTGTCCAAGTTCAGGCGAGTGCCCTTGATCAGATAAGGAGCCCGCACAGGGCGCACCAATCCTGGCACGCATGTGGCCGGATCTCTGACGATTACAATGTAGGCGAGTGACCTCCTTTCTATTGGCTGAGCGCCGCACTATCGTTTTCTATGTGGGTAAGGAACAGGCCTGGGTTCTGCAAAGTGGCCTCTCTGGGAATGCCCCGGGGCTTAGGGCAGCCCCAACCTAATTAGGGGCACACGATCAATACCTTCCACCCTGTTTGAACATGACATGCTCTGAACTAGAAAGAGGACTGGGAGATGCGCCGCGTTGCCACTTATCAGAGGGAAAACGCTGCAATTTAAATTATCTAAAGGCAATAATACCGGTACTTGGATGATACGCCTCTATGCTTGATACTAATTGGTGATTTTTTAAATCTATAATTGACATTTAATATTGCGATGTTCTGAAGACGATACAATCAATTGAAAATGCGTGTATCGCACAGAGCAATCAGAATTCTCTTTGCTTCGGGAATATTTGTTAAAATGCCCGGATTCATTAACGGCACTCGTTTTATCGATGCCACTGAAGTCGGGTGGAAAGGTTTTCACCGAACGGAATCGAGCGAGCTCAGCGAGGGAAACCGAAGGGACTCGGTGCAATTCCGGATCCAGGTTTGGTGGCTCGCCAGTACGAGATCGTTTGATGTAATGATTTGGAATGGGTGCTTTTTAGCGCCCATTTCACTGAACTGGCACTGTAAAGCACATGTGCAGGCTGCTCGTTGCCCCAGTGCTGGCCCATTTCGCGCCCCTAAAGAGATTCTGTCGCACGGGTAGTGTAGCGACCACGCGCTCGTCTTGGAAGCAAGACGACGCAAAACAACACAGGTTCGAGTCCCATGTGCGTGCTTAAAAACCTCTTCAGCATTATAATTATACTGCGTGCACTAATGCCATTCCCAGTACCCAGGTCTTCTGAATGATGTCATCCAGTAACCAGCTCAGTCCCCATGTGACACTTGGCACGCAGCTCTAGGGATCATGTCAGTCTAAATCTCCTGGAATGCCTCATGCGGCTCTCAGCGCCCAATGTTCTGCCTCATGTGGGCCTCACTTCTGCCCCAATGTGGCTCTCTGCGCCAAATGTTCTGCCCCATGTGGGCCTCACTTCTGCCCCAATGTGGTTCTCGGAATCCAATGTTCTGCCGCATGTGGCCCTAACTTCTGTCCCAATGTGGCTGTCAGAACCCAATGTTCCGCCCTCTGTGGCCATCACTTCTGTCCCAATGTGGCTCTCAGTTCCCAGGTATGCTCAAATGCCAACCCCAGTGCAATATTATGCTTCAAGTGCCTCTCAGTGCCCTAAACTCTGCCAAATATGATTCTCTGTGTTCAGCTCTGCCCCAAATGGCTCTCAGTGCTCATTTCTGCCCCAATATGGCTCTCAGTGCCCAGATATGAACCAACATTGCTGCAGTGGTCAGCCAGTACGGTCCCCATGTAGCTTAATGCCCGGTTCTGCCCGTAGGAGGCTCTCATTGTCTGCTATTATGCCCCCATTTGGCTACCAGTGCCGCATGTTCTGCACCATGTGACTCTCATTGCCTAGATATTCCCCAGAGTCACAACCGAGTGCCCATTTTAGCCCCTATGTAGCTTTCAGTGCCCAGTTGAGCCAACATGTGGCTGTCAGTGTCGCATGTTTTGCGACATGAGTCTCAGTACCCAGGTATATTCCAAGGTAGCTGTCACTGCCACCACCCACACACGCACACACGTATGCAAGCAAACACACTTTATTTAAACTTACCTTTTCTATACCAGTCCCTCTGCTCTACAACCCACTTTGGCTCAACTCTTCTTCCACAGCTCCTCTCTATGTGTAAACATGAAACCGGGAGTGTAGTTGGATGACAACTGCTCTCTCAGAGTACTCTCTCTGCACGTTCCATAAGAGGCATTAGGTGGTGCTGTCATGCCCTCCCAGCCCCCTGTCAGTTCATGGTCATGTAATGCACTGTATGGCAATCAGCAGCAACTCTTTCATAATAGAAGGGACATCCTTGTCGTCCATTATAGACAGACCACCACTGGTAAAAGGCTGCCAAGTAATCAGGGATCCTTAAGTGATTAATTCTAAGAAAATGCACCTCACTTTGCTCCTTTCCACCTGGATTCCAGATGCCTCCATGGCTGGTCCTCCTTTCCTTACTGCCTTGAAAAAAGTTCTGTTCATCTGCATCCTCCCTGAAAATCGCCATACTCATTTCTACTGTTCAACCACCCCCTATTCCCTCCACTGGTTGAAATTTCAGCAAACCATGTACGTCATTTAAGGGTTGCTAGGGGTTGCAATCTCGACCCCTGGCAATGCAGGTGCAACCCGTGGCGACGCAGCTGCGACCATTGGCCCCCTGGCATGTAGCTTTCATTTAAAAAAAAATGTTTTTCTTCAACTGGCCTCTGTGAGCCCTTTTGAAAACAACAAACTATTTTTTTTAAAGCGCAAGCTCCATGCCTGTGAGCAGCTTCGAAGCACAGCCGTAAAAAGGGCATCGCCTGTAAGGCGATGTCAAGATGACGTTTCCAAACAACCAATTTGCGAAAAAGACCTTTCAACCCAGTTGAACACATGTCATGGGGGAACGTTCCTCACAAAAACGATACCCTCATTAAAATGTAAAGGTTGCTGATCACTGCATAATTAAGCCAACTGGCATGTGGCACCGGCAGCCTATTACAAAACAAGGAGGCCAAAAACCATTAATCATTTCTATGGCGGGTAGACGAGCCCGGAGACTGAAAAACCTAGGATGCACCTTCAGCTCAGACTTGACCCTCTGCCGCCATATCAATGCAGTCTCCAGGTCATGCACCTTCCATCTCTGCACCATCAAGCAATTCTTTCCATGTCTCTCCTACCCCCATACAGCCCCCTCAATCATGGTCATCATCCTTGTGCGTCCAGACCACTCCAACTCCGTCTACCTAGGCACCCCTGCATATCAACTCAGAAAGCTCCAACGGATCCAAAACTCTGCAGCAAGGATCCCCCTCGCACTCTCCCCCAGAGAACACATCTCCCCCGCACTCAGGATACTTCACCGGCTGCCTATCAGCCGAAGGGCCTCTTTCAAAGCCATGTGCATTACCCACCACACCATCCACAAGAAAGGGCCAGAATGCCTTCAAAACAAGATCACACGCTACCGCCCCACCAGAATCCTCAGATCAGGCTGTGCACACCTCTTGGCAGTCCCCCCTTTTCAAGTTCTCCAGACTAGGAGGTGCCTGTTCCTCCGTCCCTGCACCATTCTTCTAGAACTCCCTCCCTCGCACACTCCATCTCATAGAGGATCACCTGGCCTTCAGGAAAGCCCTCAAAACCTGGCTCTCCCAAATTCTGCCCCCTCGCCCCGCCTACTGCCCTACCACTCGCATACAATCTCACCCAGCAGCCACTGCCCCCCACGCCCCCATACCCCCTCCCACATATCCCTCTCTCAGCTACCTGCCTTGTCTCTCCTTCTGTGCTCTTCCACCTCAAACCCCATCTTGGGTACCACCAACCACATACAGAGGACTCAAGAAAGTAACCCAGTGACTCACCCATGATAAGAATCCTGGTAGTGCACTCATGTGGGCTCAGTGGGTAGTGTAGGGTATTTTGTGGAGATTTGGGGCCTGACGGTATTTTATTACCACCGAAAAATAACTTAGCAATAATCACTCTTTGTATTCAGATTTGGCCATGTGCAACAATAATACAATGGACATGCATTATTTCAGCACCCAGACCTGCATATTTGGTATACGTGGTTGGTGGTATTTTGGTGAGCATAATTCCCTTGTTTTATTTGTGGCCCCAATGTCCAGAATCCCTTATCTTTGCTTAGATTTTTCGTGTGATCACTAGAGAGACCTCAGACCTGCATTCTAGGAATACCACATTTTCCAGTGATAGTGTTGGTGTGCCACCATGGGCGAACTCACTGACTTATTTACGACAGAGAGCTATATGTGGTAGTCTTGTGGTAATTTCCACTACCTTATATACGGTAGGGAGCTATGTTCAGAGAGTCTCTCTTCCCGTTGGCTCATGTACCTCCAACAAGCTATGCTACAGTCACTCACAATTATTCATACTGATTCTGACATGCACACATCTGTCTTAAAATGACCATTGCACTGTTTAAAAATCTCCCCACATCATCAGCATTGTAATGGTAAACAATAAACATCACCCGTCTGTTTTCAAATATTTTTCTGTATTATAAAAGTTGTATTTAAAAACGATCTCATTCTTTACAGAAATAAAATGGTACAGTCAAAGCATTGTCTGTGACACTCTGCAAAGAGAGTGGCGGAGAACAGAACTCAAATTGCAACATTAGCACTTGATTAAGACACGCACAGGAATCCTACACTGACTGCATATTACCGTACACACTCAGCTCCCACACTTCTCATTACCTTATCTTTTTAGTTGTTCTCTTTGTGAATGTGGCTCTCTTGGATTAACTCCAGCAAAAAGGAACGCTTGCCTTCTCAAACCGGGGTCATTGCCTGGAATTCTCAGCTTTTGCAGATAGGAATGCCTCAGCCAGTGGAAAGGTCCTTCTTTCAGCTCTCCCCAATCTCGACTGCAGCAGGACACAGGAATCTGCATTCAGTCAGGAGCCCCACAGCCAGGTCTTCTCCCCAATAGTGCAGAAAGATGTCCCCTGTCTTTTTCCCTGATACTGCCCACTAAAACTTTCCTCTCAGCCCTCTGTATGACGTGTCCCAATGAAATCCATCATCTCTCATCCTCCTACTCTTCAACAATAGCTTTGCTTATACATTTGCAATTGTTGCAAATCTGACTTCCTTCTTCCTGCAGTTACTGTGCACAAAAACACGGAGAATCAGGCAGAGAAGAGAAGAAAAAAATCTGCACACGCATTTAAATGGTTTTCAGAGTATGCCTAATTCTGCAGTGGAGAACACATTTTATTAGTGGGTTATGTTAAAAAAGGTTTTATTAGTCAGGTTAATTGTTAATAGGTTAGCTGTTAATTTTCAAATGTGTCTCTAGCAATATAGGCATTTCAGGTGAAAAATAGTGTGCATTTTTAAATGAGCACGTGTGCTTTTAACTGTAAAAATAGATTTGCATCTTATATGTTAAAATCGTTTTTGACTGAATGGCCTGTCTTTCCTTGTTAATCTGGTAACCCATATAGCAATGCACCGCACCCTTGTGGTGGTGCTGCAAAAAAAAAATGTGCTACTTGTGCAGTATTACTGTACTCTGTACTGTAACACGCCAAATATCCTTACATATACCCTCCTTTTGTTTTTAGAACTTGGCTATAATCCAAGCCAATTCCTAAAAACAACTTGTTCTATTTTTTTTACAATATAGCAATCCAACAAAATGAATATTCATGTGCATCAATGAAAATTTGCAATCAACATTTCATCTGAGTCCATCAGTTCATAAAATGTTCCACATTTGCCTTCTCAGTGGAAGTGGCATTACTTTAAGGTTAAATTTTCCAAGTCAATTAAAAACAATGAAATAAAACAACTAACTAAAACAAATAAGTAATATAACAAGTTAAAATAAATAATTAAAATAATAAATACGTGGAACTTCATATGCCGGAACTTTTGTTTTGTCTCTTTTGGTATGTCCCGACCAGCGATGTTATTCGGTTCATTCGAGTACTCTTTCATCTTGGCAATCTTGAATCCACAGTAGTCATCTCTTTTGGCATTCCGGTTATTTTGTCTTCACCTCCACCTGGAGGCAGGCATCTTTTGGTCTTCATCCAGGGGACTCCAGGACTCCATCGTCTCCCGTGGCCTCTGATCCCGGAACCTCCGACCAAATAATGTTAATTGTCTAAATCAAAATAGAAAATAAACAGATTAAGTACATAGCACAATACTAACTTCATCCTTTTGCCAAAAATAAAACATGCTTGGTAAAAATATTTCGTTTTTTTTTTCTTTCTTCTGAAATTAAACACAAGTTAAAAGAAAACAAACACATATAAAACAGCATTCAATATTTAATACACTTTCTCTCTGCACACCAACCATGAGCTTCCATTATATGTGCATTTATTTATTTATTTATTTATTTATATTTATTTTATATTATATTTTACATATACTACAGTGTTTATGTGCCATCATAACAATCAACTTTTTAACTTCTTTGTCACTGCCTCCTGATTGTACCCATTTATTTTCTCTTTTTGTGTTCAAGTGATTTTATCTGTTTCTACATGCTCAAGCCGCCTGATCTCATGTCTGGGATGGCATGGTTTGATTTGATTTACATGGACAAACTGCTCTATTGCTGTTTCACCTTCATTTTTCAAAATTTTATACACTACAGGAGAAACCTTATCTATAATTCGAAATGGCCCCTGCCAGACTGCTAGAAATTTAGAATTTTTCTGTTTACTTTTTCCAAAATGAAACTTGTACACCTGATCCCCTAAATTGTATTCCTTTACTGATGTCTTTTTGTCATAATATGACTTAGCACTGTCAGCAGCCCTTTCCAGATTTCTCTGCACAAAAGCAAATGCATGTTGCAAATGCCTCCTCAGTTCATCAATATATTCATGAACCGTGGATGCACTCACTAGAGTTTGCTCATGTGTTCTGTATAGTAGGTGTTGTGGTAACACCATTTTCCTACCTGTCAAGACCTCAAGGGGGCTAACACCTGTTGCTTTGGCAGGAGTCGACCTGATTGCCATCAGAACCAACGGTAAACGTAAATCCCAGCTGGAACCTGCTTCTGCCACAAATTTCTTTAAAATATCCACAACAGACCTATTGCTTCTTTCAACTGTACCTGAAGACGCCGCCCGATATGCGATGTGTAGTTTCCTTTTCACACCTAGTATTTGCCATACCTTACTCATTAGAGTACTTGTGAAATGACTTCCTCTGTCTGACTCAATTCTTTGTGGCAACCCAAACCTTGAGAACACATGGTTCACCAGTAATGTGGCTGCTGTTTGCGCACTACAATCTGGTGCAGGAATGCACTCAATCCACTTCGACATCAAACATACCACACTCAAAATATAACGGTGTCCCCTGCTCGACCTTTTTAAAGGACCTACATAGTCTATTTGCAAATCTGACCATGGGAGAGTTAGGCCTCTTTTCATCAATGGTGCTCTATGCATTGGTGAAGCAGGTTTAAATTGGGCGCATACTAGACATCCTCTAGTATATAATTCCACATCTTGGGACATATGAGGCCAGTAAGCATAATCTTTTAGTATTTCTAATGTTTTTTGTGAACCTCTATGGCCTGCAGTTATGGCATCATGTGCATGGTGTAGCATTAGTCCTCTGAATGAAAGGGGTACTACCCACTGTATTTGTCCTGTTATGGACTCTCTAATCATGAGTCCATCCTGTAATCTGATTCGTGTTTTGTTCTTTAATAACACCCTCAACTCTTCTTTTCCCATGCAATCTTTTTCTGTTAAAGGATTTTGTTCAGGATCTATCAAATGATTATAATAGATTCCCAAAATTTGATCATTCTTTTGTGCCTCAATCAAATCTTGGTTTGGCGTGTCATGACTCCACTGCACCACCGGTTGATCTATCTCCTTTGGTGCTTTAGAACGTGTCACTGCATCAATTTGTATTTCACCCATTAAATAATCAATATGTAGCAATTCTCCCATCACAGCCCCAATCTTAGCCAGATGGTCTGCCTTATCATTTCCCTCCTTATCCTCTCCTGGTGTTTTTAAATGCCCACGAATTTTTCTCCAGTATATTGTTAAATTATTTTCTGACACCAATTTGTCTATGGCTTGTATCATTTTTCCATGTTTAAGTGGCTTTTTGTTGTATGTAACCATGCCTCTTGCTTTCCAACCAGGCAAATACTCCACAAAGCTATTCCGTGCATAGTCAGAATCAGTCACCAGGACAATTTCACTGAACTTTTTATCAACTGCAGTAGCAATTGCTTTATAGATGGCTGCCAATTCCGCCACCTGACTGCTCCTATCTCCAATCCTCATCCCTATACTAGGAACGCCTTCACATTTCAACCAGACATTTCCTATTCCTGCCACTAATTGTTTATTACTGTCATTTTCAATGTGAAAAGCACAACCATCCACATATACAGTTGGCAAATCCTTGCATGTTTTTTCATCAAAAGCTTTGTGTGGTGATTGTTCAAATTCCTGTAAACTAGCTTCCACTTCCATTTCATTTGGTATTTGTTCAGCTGCACAGTCATGTAAGTCAGCTAACCCTTGAGCAATTGGGCTCTTTTTATTTTGTCCATATCTTACTTCTACGGGAAAACCTTGTAATGCCAGCGTCCATGAAGTGATTCTGGATTGCGCTAGATTGCCTGATCTAATTCTTTTACTCTCTAAAAATTGCAAAGGTTGATGATTTGTTTCAATAATCACCTTTTCTCCCTGAACAATGGGGCGAAAATGTTGTAGCGCCCACACAGTGGTTAATAGGGCCTTCTCACATTCATTAAATTTCATTTCAACTTGGGAAAATGCCTTACTTGCATATGCAATGGTTTTGTGATTCAAATCGTGTTTTTGTGATAACACTGCTGACATACAATGTTCAGAAAAGCCTATTTCTATAAAGAAATCCCTGTCCTTTATGGGGTATGCTAAGCATGGTGCCTTTACAAGACATTCCTTCAATCTAGCCACTGCATCAGACTGCTCTCTTTCCCATCTCCAGGGAGTATTTAGTTTAAGCAGTTTAGTCAATGGTTGAGTGATTTCTGCATAATTCTCAATGAACTTTCTGTTATAGCCTGTCATCCCTAATAAACTTTTTACTCCTTTCACATTTTTAGGATCTTTTAATCTTTGTATGGCCTCTATTTTCTTCCTTTGTGGATTTAGCCCATGTTCAGTCACTTCATGCCCTAGAAAGTTCACTTTTTTCTTGCACCATTGTGCTTTTTGCAAAGATACTTTGGCGCCTGCTTTCTGCAATTGGCCAAGCACATGTCTTATTTCATCAAAATGGCTTTTAAGGTTTTCATTTTTTATCAGGACATCATCCACATAAACTATTGTTCCTCTTTCCGCTGCATCCGGCATGGCCTTTCTCAAAAATATGCCAAATTCACTCCCACTATTGATGTACCCGAACGGAGCTCTAAGCCAGGCATATTGAGTCCTGTCAAATGTAAAGGAAAATAAGTGTTGTATCTCCTCTGCCAATGGCACACACCAATATCCAGAGGTGAGATCTAACGTGGTAAATACATTTGAACCATGTATCTGAGCTAGGCCCTGATCAATGAATGGTAGTGGCCATCTAGATACTGGTACTCTTTTATTTAACTCTCTTAAGTCTGCACACAGCCGCCATTGACCATTTGGCTTTAACACACCTAAAATAGGCGTATTGGATGTGCTATGAATGGGCCTAATTATTCCCCGTGATTCCAAATTTTTAATAATCTCTGCCAATGATTCTAAACATGCCAGCGGTAGTCTATACTGGCGTACAAACACTGGATTTCTGCTACAACCTTCTGGTAGTGTGGCCACATGTAAATCAGTTAAACCACAATCATAAGCATCTTTTGCAAATACATCCTTAAACTCCATAAATATTTCCCTCAGGTCGTTTCGATCCCCATCGCTGTCACATGCATCCGCTAAGGAGATCTGCTCTTCTACCATTCTGGAAAATTCTGGAAACTCTTCTGGTAAAGGAATCTCAGCGCTTTCCTCTAACTGTGTGGCTGTGTCTTTTTGTAGAGCTGCCACTTTTAAATATTTTGGCATATCAGCTTCCACTTCAATGGGCTGATTTCCTGTTTCATTTTCATTTAAATTAAATATTATGCAATCCTCTTGATGGCAGCACACTGTCTCATTTGAATCATAAGGATACACAGAATGAATTTTAAATATTCCTTTGGGCTGAGAGTCCAGGTGTTCTGGCAACTCGCCCTTGGCATCTACATATTTTTCAGGAATATTCCCAATCACCATGTTATTTAAATCTGCCGTATAATGTGATTTTTGTATGGCCATTCCTAATGGGGAGTTTTCCTCTAAATGAATATCCTGACAACCTTTATTATTTACCATGATTTTTACAGATCCCTCACCAATGTCTACCAATGGAATGTATTCATAATCCAGGCCTTGCTGTTTTATGGATTCATTCAGGCATACAAATGCATCAGAGCCTTTCATCTGCTGCCCATTTTTGCATTTCAGTGTTATTGCAAACTGTTTTGTAAATGCAGGAATAATAGTATCTTTCCTTATTTGTAATTCGATGGCATAAGGAACCAGTTGTGCACAATGATAAGCCCTTCTTTTGTCTTCAAATTCAGGTGCCGGCCCACCTAGGCGTGACCATATTTTTTGATTAAGGAAATCTAACACCATACACATTCTGTGCATGATGTCATTGCCCATGTAAAATTCATTTTGTGCTCCATTCACTATCCATACATTATGGTAAATTGTTTTCTGCCCAATGCTAATTTTAAGCATGCATCTGCCTGTAATTCGGTTTTCAAAGTCTGGACTGTCCAACCCAGAAACATATTGGTTTTTAATCCTAAATTTCGGGATTTCTTCCCTCTCCATAATTTTTTGCAACAATTTCTCATTAATGAAACTCCTTTCATGTTCAAGCGCTAAAGTGGCTTTTATTGTTTTAAGATAATCATTTATACCAACGTGAACCCATGGTTGCTCATCTTCCATGTGTATTTCTGCCAGAGTGGTAATGTGTTTTTCTGAATCTGTTTTAGGAACAATATTCTGTTTGCATGTATTCTCTTTTAAATAGAAACGTAATGTGTGCTCATCTATAGCAGTCTGCCAATCTTTCCTTGGGTCCAAGTATATTTGTACAGGTAGTTTTTCATTGTCGCTCTGATCTTTGTCTTGACACATTAATATAACAGTGACACTAGGTATGCAGCTATTCTGGAGATATACCTCCACAGCATCATTTGTTTTGGCAACGGTGTGACATTCATTTATATTGCTGTTTTGTGATTTTAGTTTCTTAGGCCTCAATGGTTTTTTGGTTAAGGACCACAGCACTCCATTCACCCCATCTATGAGAGGAGACAATCTTTTCAGGCAATCTGTCCCCATCAGAAATGGAATTTCACCAATAGATGTGATCAATACCTCTTGTTTCATTCTGTGCTTTCCTATTTTTATGTCAACCTCAGTTACACCTATGATGGGCACCTCCTCCCCATTAAAGTTATGCACTGGGCCTTGATTTGCCTTCACTGTGATCTGACTCTGTGGAGGCCTCCCTTCATTGATACTCTTTACCAGCTCCTTGGACATAATTGTGGCCTGTGCGCCAGTGTCAATCATAGCGAAGGTGTGGCATTTTTCTTCTACAGTGATGGGTGCATAATATCTGTCCTCAACTTCCTCTAATACACATAAGAAATGTGAATTCTTACTGATTTCAGGGCTCACCTTTCTCAGGTCTTTTTCACTTTTGGCTAAGCACATTGGTAAATGAAAAGACATTTTTCCCTCCTTTTTACCCATTTCTGTGCGAGATATTTTATTCATTTCTCCATGATCAGAAGTTTTTTGGAGTGTGGCCACTGTTCGCCCATCCATCTGGGTAACATCAGAGACCACATTACAACCTTCCAACTGAACATGTGTAACAACATCATTCAGCAATTTGTCATTTTTTAATTCTGTGCATTTGTGATCATTTAGTGTAATACCAGCCCTTTCAGCCTCTTCAAAAATATGTGGCTCAAAGAATTCTTCAGGTGATTGACTTGTACCCTCCTTGTGAGTATTTCCTTTTTCTGTCTGTGTTTGGTCATTGTTTTGATTGCCCAGGGAAGGAGCTATGGCATCCCCACTTACTCCCTGTTCACTGGTATTCCCCATGCATGAGTCATTTTTCTTAAATCTGTCCCTTTGTTCTTTTGGAATTCCTAATGTTTCTTTTTCATTTGTGCAAATCTTTACTGTTTTATTTAGCTCTAAGTTAAACCGTACCTCTTTTTTAGAAGTATTTGCACTTTCTATCACAATTTCATTTACTGGTACTTTCATTTTTAATCCATTAGTCATCTCAGAGTTGTTATGCAAAATTATATCAGAGCAATCTGTCATTTTGGCACTGCAGTTATCATGAGTACTTAGTCACTTTTCGGAAGCCCCCCGGTCATTGCTATGGCCATCAGCCCCCTCTTTGGAAGGTTGTTTTTGCGCTGTATAGAGCTTTCCTATTTGCTCAGCTAACATTTTCACTTGGGCCTCAAGGTACTGGAACCTTTCCATCTCTCTAGGATCCTCTTTCTGTGGCCTAGGTCGATATTGGTTGTTTTCCCCCTGATTGGATCTATTCTGATACCTCTCAGGTGATTGATACCGGTTGGGATGGTTTCTGAACTCTTGATTCATTTGTGGAGGGGAGTGGGTTGCACCCATCCTTTGATTATAGTCCCCTGGTGGGGAATCATTGTACTGGCGTGGACTGTAGTTCACGTTTTGCCTCATGTCCTGTCTCTCAGATTGTGGGTACTGGCCCCTATGTTGATTTCCATTATCAGTAAATCGATCCACATATCGGGGCCTATCCTGATTACCATATATCATGGTGTTGGGATCAAATCTGCTCTGTGTCCCCAATGACTGGTAGGGACCATCATTTCTTTGATCTTGATTTTGTCTCTGGTTATTGTTCATACCTGCCATATCAGACCGGTATCTTACCCGGGGTCTATCCCCTAAATATCTAGGACTGATGTAGCTCTCTCTATTACTAGGATCATGTGATTGGAACATTGGTACAGGAAATGGCGATCTTTGTTGATTACCCCTTTGTTCAGGTGTCACATTTTTACCTTGACTTTGAGCAGACTCAAGGGACATTTTGGCTGACCTGATTTCCATTACTGTGGCTGAGGGTTCTTTAGATTTAGGCCTAGTATCTTTCATTTTATCACTTTCTCTACCCTGACAATAGAGTACCTCATATAGCTTTGTGCTTTGATGTACAATCCATTCAAGGGACTTGTCACGGTCAAATTCACGGACCAATTGGGATATGATGTCTTTCTGTAGCCCATAGAAGTATGCAGTTTTAAACTCATTGGAATTTGAATCAAAAGATACATCAAAACGAGAGAATGCTCTTCTTAAGTCTTGTAAAAATTGGCGAGGGGATGTATTAGGTCCAGCAGTAATTGTGTACGCGACTTTCTTTGCCTCCTGCAATGACTGAAAAGGAGAAAAATGACGCCTAATTTCTTTTTCAAACTCCAGCCATGTCATATTCTGCTGTTCATTTAATCCCCTTATGATGCTGGCCGTCGGGGCATCTAAAGTTAAATGAAAATATTGTCTGTACTGTTCCTTAGGTATCTGGAGTGCTTTAAAAATGTCATGCACCGCTTCTAAGTGATCCTCAATGCAGCATTCACCTCCCTTTATAAATGGTTTGATCAGGGCTTTAATGGATTTCATTATTTTTATGGGGCTACTTGTTGCAATACATGGAATTGCACTATTTTGTGAGTCAATCCTGTTTTCAGGTGTATGAGATTGGTGACTGCCCCCAATGGGAGTATCAAATCCCCCAAGGGCGCTGCAACCAAGTTCAGTCACCGGCCCAGTCACTGGGGCACTAGCTCTTTGGGCAGAGCTAGAATTCACCTCCACTCCATTGAATGTGGTACCCTGCCGCCTCTCCTGGGACCTGGGAATGCACATTTGCTGTTCTAAGTCCTTACACTTTTTAAGGAGTCTAGTTGCTTCATTCTGCAAATAATTATTTTCATCGCTCATTTTATTAATCGCCTCCTGCATGTCGCACATTTGCATTTGGCATTCATTGAACTCTTTATTTCTTTTGTCTCTTTCTTGAATCATTTTAATCATTTCTTGTTCTGCACTCTGGAGATCACCTTCTTTTTCACAATGTTCTTTTTGTAAAATCTGCATTTCTGAAACAACCTCATCTTTATCCTGCCTAATGTGATCCACTAAGGCTTTTAAGTGTGTCAATTCTTGCTCAATAACTTCAAATTGTTTCTTGCTTTTGGATAACTGAGTATCAAAGTCTCTGCATTTTAATTGCATGTCTTTTTGGCATACATCCAATTCTGCTCTCAACATTTCCTGATTTTTACTTGCCCCATCTAATTCAGTCTTTAACCTGTTAATTAGCTGAGTATCATTCTCTTGCATTCGCAGGGACTTGTTTAAAATAAACCATATTTTGCCGCATAGCCGTATTAAACAGTCTTTCTCTGCACTTTTATCGGCTGCATTCAATAATCTTGTAAGGCAGACCTGGATTATGCTGCCTTCTGCAAAAATATTGTCTAGTTTTTCTTTCTGCACCTCACCCTGAATGCGGTTACTCCATTCTAACGTGCTATTCGAAGACCAATTCCCATGTGCAAATAACTTTGCCTCTAAATATTGCACTAGATCTGAGAATGTGGTTTCCCTTTGTGACATTCTGAAATTCGTTTTTAGTGGCACACTGCTATTATAAAATGGGTTCCCTTTAATGTGCAAATGGCAGTGTGAGACACGCTTGCCACGCCCAGTAGGTACTCTATGATCACTTTCCCAGCCTGCAACGCACCATAAATATGTAGGGTATTTTGTGGAGATTTGGGGCCTGACGGTATTTTATTACCGCCGAAAAATAACTTAGCAATAATCACTCTTTGTATTCAGATTTGGCCATGTGCAACAATAATACAATGGACATGCATTATTTCAGCACCCAGACCTGCATATTTGGTATACGTGGTTGGTGGTATTTTGGTGAGCATAATTCCCTTGTTTTATTTGTGGCCCCAATGTCCAGAATCCTTTATCTTTGCTTAGATTTTTCGTGTGATCACTAGAGAGACCTCAGACCTGCATTCTAGGAATACCACATTTTCCAGTGATAGTGTTGGTGTGCCACCATGGGCGAACTCACTGACTTATTTACGACAGAGAGCTATATGTGGTAGTCTTGTGGTAATTTCCACTACCTTATATACGGTAGGGAGCTATGTTCAGAGAGTCTCTCTTCCCGTTGGCTCATGTACCTCCAACAAGCTATGCTACAGTCACTCACAATTATTCATACTGATTCTGACATGCACACATCTGTCTTAAAATGACCATTGCACTGTTTAAAAATCTCCCCACATCATCAGCATTGTAATGGTAAACAATAAACATCACCCGTCTGTTTTCAAATATTTTTCTGTATTATAAAAGTTGTATTTAAAAATGATCTCATTCTTTACAGAAATAAAATGGTACAGTCAAAGCATTGTCTGTGACACTCTGCAAAGAGAGTGGCGGAGAACAGAACTCAAATTGCAACATTAGCACTTGATTAAGACACGCACAGGAATCCTACACTGACTGCATATTACCGTACACACTCAGCTCCCACACTTCTCATTACCTTATCTTTTTAGTTGTTCTCTTTGTGAATGTGGCTCTCTTGGATTAACTCCAGCAAAAAGGAACGCTTGCCTTCTCAAACCGGGGTCATTGCCTGGAATTCTCAGCTTTTGCAGATAGGAATGCCTCAGCCAGTGGAAAGGTCCTTCTTTCAGCTCTCCCCAATCTCGACTGCAGCAGGACACAGGAATCTGCATTCAGTCAGGAGCCCCACAGCCAGGTCTTCTCCCCAATAGTGCAGAAAGATGTCCCCTGTCTTTTTCCCTGATACTGCCCACTAAAACTTTCCTCTCAGCCCTCTGTATGACGTGTCCCAATGAAATCCATCATCTCTCATCCTCCTACTCTTCAACAATAGCTACGCTTATACATTTGCAATTGTTGCAAATCTGACTTCCTTCTTCCTGCAGTTACTGTGCACAAAAACACGGAGAATCAGGCAGAGAAGAGAAGAAAATAATCTGCACACGCATTTAAATGGTTTTCAGAGTATGCCTAATTCTGCAGTGGAGAACACATTTTATTAGTGGGTTATGTTAAATAAGGTTTTATTAGTCAGGTTAATTGTTAATAGGTTAGCTGTTAATTTTCAAATGTGTCTCTAGCAATATAGGCATTTCAGGTGAAAAATAGTGTGCATTTTTAAATGAGCACGTGTGCTTTTAACTGTAAAAATAGATTTGCATCTTATATGTTAAAATCGTTTTTGACTGAATAGCCTGTCTTTCCTTGTTAATCTGGTAACCCATATAGCAATGCACCGCACCCTTGTGGTGGTGCTGCAAAAAAAAAAAAATGTGCTACTTGTGCAGTATTACTGTACTCTGTACTGTAACACGCCAAATATCCTTACAGTAGGTAGTGCATCACATTTAATTTACACCTTAGGAGATCACTCAGATCATCCAGTCCGAGGATAAACGGATACATGGGACTCTCCTTCATAGTCAGCACTGTATATCACTATGCACTATAGCGCATGAGAGTAGGATATGCCTCCACAAGAAAACATGAAACAGAGGCCTTGTTTGCACTAGAAGGAACTATGTTGAGTACTATGTACTCATTTAGCACTCAGATCGTCTGTGAAATATAGCATTGCTCTTGGTACATAGATGGAACCCAGTATGTAGCCATTGTTGTTTGTACAGCTAACCCATTTTCTCCATTCACACACTGCACCGTCATAGCTAAGTGGAAGGCACAGGCTCATTCCACACACCCTGCCCTCACATATAACACAAACACTACTGTACAACACCTCTGCCATTAGAATGAAGCTACCTTTAACGTCCATCCACACAACATTCAGACATGGGTGACTAGTAGGGTCCTGGCCACCCTTACACAACTTTAATGGCTGAAATGCGCAGGTGCAAAACAGCACCTCCGAACTTCTCCCAAATATGGACTATGGTCCCTCCGAGGGTGTTCAGCCGACAGCGTGTTGGGAACATAATTATGGGGAAAGGCGCTATACAAATGACAAAATGAATGAATGAATGAAAAGTGCACACTGTCAGAACACACAGCAACCTATGACCGTTATGGAGATAATATCCTCAGACGGGGCTGCTATGCACAACCTGGTGAGTTTCCTACCCTCGGAATGACTGCTGCTTTATTTACATCATGTTTTCTGCACTAATTAGTCTGAAATAAAAGCTAGCCTGCATTCCAGCAACTGCAATCTAAATAAAAAAGCATTGTTAAGTGTTTACAAGAGTAAGAGCGGGCGCAGCGCCACTGTGTCTCGATGGTCTGTATGTGTTGATTAGCAACCCACCCCGCCTGAGTCTGTGAGACTGACATTGTCGAGGAATATCGACTGCCTCATTTTAATAATAGGAAACCATTTTGCCTGAGTCCCATCAAGCGCTGCTGCTTCCGATGATTTCAGAATGGTGTGGCCTGCACTCACTCCGATCAAGAATTTACGAAAATGGGTTTGCCACATTCAACTGCCTGCTAAGGCGATAACTCATACTGTGCAAGAGAGTATTTCTTTCATTTCATTTTTGTTTTTTACTGGGCTGAAGTGAATTGTAACTTACTCCATTACAGGCCATCTCGATAATATGCAGCTTCACAGTAGCATACGTCTGGAGGATGCTTCTAATATATGTCTGGCCTCTGAGACTCGGGTCTAATTGCTTCTTCATAACTGCAGGTGAGATGCTCGTTATCTCCCTCCTATTTCTGTAATGCGCGCGCATCTGCTTAAAGAGCACAATGTCCACACATGTAAGCCCTGTAACGGCATGAACGCATTTTAGTCATTTATATTTCAGCCATCGACTTGCTTTTACCACCTCTGGCCGATGCGTGGGTTTATTTTAAATGAGAACATCAATTCCGCTTTATCTTGTTTCATTAATAGTGCACCTTAAAATCATTGTCATTATTTGGGAAAGCGGCATCGTCTGCAAATAAGAGGCGACTGTGCTAATACATGAGATAATGTGGAGCAGGCACTGTCACTAATGCCGGATGCTTGTTCTGATCTGTGCCTGGAGCTTCTGTGGATGGGTTCTTGCTGCTCAACTGTGAAGCACTTTTTAACTGTCCCGCTGAGGAGCTGGTGACTGGCAGTGGTCCAGAAGTAGTAATGTGTGTGCGCAAGATCTGTAATGTAATATGTGTTCACACGTGAATGTTTCTGTGAGACTGTATTGTATGAACTTAACATTTCCCTCACATTATATATGAAACATGCCTTTTTGTCAAACATTGAAACACAAGCAGGTAACCATTACGTTTTGTTTAAGTGTTTAAGTCTTGAAAGTACATTTTCAAAATCCACAGGTCAGTTTTTTGACTTCTGCTGAATTGCATGCTGGTGTTTTTAGTCTTCCATTCAAGGTGGGGGGAATAATGCCAAAATTGCAAATTATTTGGCCAGCATATTTCTATAAGGCAATATATATTTGTGTGAGTACTTTACTATGGTTTGTCTACTTTTCAAGTTCTCTTTATAAAACAGAGTATTGTTGTAAGCCAAACGTGGAGGTGAGAGGGGTAAGGGTGAGAGGGAAAGTGAGTCATGACTATATGCCCAGGATGTGGCAAGAGAGATTGAAGTCCTGGACTGGAGGGGTTATTTTCTCTGGTTCTGGTCCTGTGCTGATTTTCAGGGGACAGATCGAGGATACATGTGGGTGGTGTGCAGCGGAATTTAGAGAGGGCTGCTGATAGTGCAAAACATATTATGATAGGAAGACATCTATAAGAGAATACAAGGTAGGTGATCAGGTCTACAAGTACCATTTTGGGAAAAATAAATATAAAAACTCTAAGTTTCTAGCAGTATGGCAAGGGCCATTTGAAATAATAGACAAGGTGTCCCCTGTGGTGTACAGAATAGTTCAAAAGGAGGGTGAAGTGACAATGATACAATTTGTCCATTTAATTCAGATTAAGGGCCTCATTACACGGACGGCGGTAAGGGTTAACGGTCACCGTTAATGGTACCGGTGACCGTTAACCCTTACCGCCTTACTACGAGGTCCCTTTGCGGGTTGGAGACTTTAACACCTGCTTTTTGCAGGTGTTAAAAACCAACCCGTAAAGTGACCAGGGAGCTAATTACGGTACCGCAATTTGCGGTGCCGTAAATAGCACCTTCCCCATTCCCATTATGCCCTATGGGGCAAAAATGGGAATGGGGAAGGGCAATGGGGGAAGGGGGAATTACCGCCCCACCAACCTTGGAATAGGGCGGTAATTCCCCTTTCCTCCAAGGTGGTGCCGGTATTTTACCGGCATGGACCAAGGTGCTAATAGCACCTTGGTCCACCGCTGTCCGTGTAATGAGGCCCTAAGCCTTGCCACCCGCAGCATGAAATAAGAAGGCTTGAAAAACTTGAGGCTAGTTGAGGGAAAATGGTGAGTACAGAGTAAAAATTGAAATGACAGGAGAATCATGGTGTACATATATGCATTTTAATGAGATTGATGGGAAATGTTAAAGGTTCAGTATGAAAAGATATGTTCTATAAAATGCATGTTGCTGGGAATGTTTTGGTTATATATTTGGAATTGTGCAACGATAAACTTGTTTTCAGGTGTTCCGGTGTGACAGATCGGTATCCAGGCAGTCACCAGAAGAAGAAGAAGAATAATCCCATTTTATTTTCAAACATTGCAGCAGAATAGGGTTAGAAAATTGTGTTATGCTAGGTACTTAATTTGTTTTGTTTCTTTTACTTTAGATGACTAATTCCTTGCCCCGGCAAGACCGGATCCTTGGAGTGCTGGACCCTTGGAGGATGCCACGGGATTGGAGGCCCCAGGAAAACCCCCGGACCGAGAGAAGGTGGTGAAGATAAGGAGCCAGAGATGTCAAAAAGATGACCCCTGTGGAGGAGATTCCATGCAGTGCCAGACTGGAGGAGTTTTGCTGATGACAGTGTTGTGTGCAGTGCTAGTGCAAAAATGAATGGACAGGACATTCCAGTGACGTGGTCAAATGTGGACACTTTAATGGGGAAGGAGAGATACCCTGTGGTGCATGCAATCTGAGATGGTTTTCGTTCTCCTGCAGTGATATCTCAGGTGATGCCAGCAGGAGAAAAAGGAGGGAGATATGTAGGGGGAAACTGGAGATGTGTAGGGATAGATAATGGAGATGTATTAACACTGTTTATGAAAGACAGAAAATGGAAATGCACTTTAAGCGCGTTAAAATGATCCATTTCATGGTGGATGGGCCATCTGTCCAGTTTGCACTGAATAAATATGTTAACCTAAATTAATCAACTAACACTTTGCCATCAAATAACACTCCCCAGTAATTAATAATTTGCCTTTTAACAAAGCAGTGCAAAATGCTCCAGATGACAGATTCTGTTGTTGTTCAGTGGAAGTTAAATGTGCGGGCAGAATGCATTGGCTGTGCTTTCATTCAGAAGGCGTTATTGTTCGCTCCAGGAAGCAATTGATACAAACATACTTGAGGGGTGGTGTTTGGAGAGAACAAATGCCATGCTTCTATAAAAATCAGCTGGTGTGACATGACATGGCAGGAGAAAGGACAGGAGGTAGTTTGAGTGACACAGCTAATCTATAAATGTAGGAGGCAGAAGAGGTGGGTCAGTCAGTCTTTTCTTTCCGTCCGGAGGAGAACGGGAGAGTGGCAGACAGAGAGCAGAGCCGGGCAGTCCAGGCCTTTATTTGAAGCTGGGGCTGTGAACTGACCTCCGTGGGTGGTGAAAGCTGTGTGGAATTTGTGACACTCCCGCTTGCAGATAATCCACTATAGAGAGGGGTCTCTGCTGAGAATAGCGCAGAAGTTTCACAGTTGAATGTAAGTATCTGTGAAATTGAGGAGAGTACAGAGAACAGTGTTTATCTTTTCTGCCAGTCAGTCAGGATTAGGCTGTTATTTTTTAAAAGAGTTTTTATTTCTTTCTCATTTGTAATTGAGAAATACTGAAGTGTAACGAAAAAGAAAAGTTGGCATGTTGCTGTGCTATTTGCTTTTGTCTTTTCTTTTAGATGGTATATCCTGTCTATGTCATCCGCCGAGTCGAATGGCGGTTGCTTCCGCGTTGGCAGCTCCGACATAAGCGACTATACCAGTAGTTCCAGCACGTTGTTTCATCATATGTGCTGTGCCGGTCTAGTGGTCACCCAAGATGGCGGTCGGTGGTAGGTACTAATTCACTCCTCTCCCAACAATTGCCGCGCTGCAACCCCCAAATTCTTCGCTTGTGCTACTTTTTGGGTGAAATGCTAGTTTTCTGCTTTCACGGCTTGTTCTGGGCCGCTCTGCTTCCTTTCGGTTCGCACCTCTTGCGATCCGCTTCCCTTTCCTTTTTCTTTAACTCCCGCTCCTTACTTTACTTTGGCTCCGGCTATTACTCTGCTCGCTCGGCTACTCCGAGGCGAGCCTCTCTCCCTGCTCTCTCCTCCTCCTTGGTTTTCTTTGCCCCTGCTCCTCGCGGCATCTGTTTATCTCCGAGCCACAGTCTCCCGCTACGAAGAACTTGCTACGAGACCTCATTTCTCCTACCCGTGGAATTCCTCCAACCAGCATTGTCGGCGGTTACCTGAAATCTAATCCCCTGGAAATCTCCTGCGTGTCAAGGGTTTTTTCTGCCATCGAGGATTTTTCCCTTACCGCCTGACCACGGGAGAGGAGCCTCAGGACTGCTTGTTTCAAAGCATTCACTGTGGCTTCCTCTCGTGGCAGGCAAACTTCATCTAAGGAAAAGAGAGATTATTACACATGTCGCCACTTCAGCCCCGAAGATTTGGAGAACTATGAAACAGGTGAGGAGAGTGGGGAGGAAGAAGGGCTAGGAGCCAAGGCTGAACAGGACAGATTGCAATGCCCAAAGGACATAATGTCCGCGGAGGAACAGATCCAACAACTCTGGAAGGCAGTTCAGGGTATGTCACAAGAACTACAGATGGTGAAGGCAGAGAATGCGGTATTAAAACAATTAGCCACCGCCCGCAAACCTCCACCTGTTGAACTACCAACCATGTTGCTTCCTTCTGGAAAGTTTGATGGTTCGCCAAAGAAGGTAAAAGAATTCTTGGAAGCGTGCTTGGTCTATTTTACCTTCAGAACTCACTCCTTGGCTACAGACCAATTCAGAGTTGGATTTTTGATCTCAAACATGACTGTCAACGCGCTTACATGGGCCACCCCGTTGGTAACCAGCGCCAATCCGTTATTACATGATTTTTCCGGATTCCAGACTCTGTTAAAACATACCTTTGAGAGACCGGAACTAACTTTTAAAGCTTGCGAGGACTTGTTAGATATTCGACAAGAATCCTCAGATGTTTTGACCTATATTTCTCGTTTCAAAACTTTGGCTGCAGGGGCTGGTTGGCCTGAACAAGCCATTTTCCGAAGAGGCTTAAAAGAGGAGATCAAAGACGAACTTGCCAGGTCCTCTCGCTCACCGACCTTTACAGACTTACTATTGTCTGTATTACAAATCGAGTATCGACTTCAGGAACGCCAAGCGGAACGTCGCAGACACCGTACTGCAGCAAATCTTCCCGATGCTTTGGCTTCTACATCATCCTTACCCTACTCCTCCCCCTCTCACTAATAACCCATGCAGATTGGAGCTACCAGGGGCCCTCTTTCATCTGCCGAAAGAAGACGGAGAAAGGAAAAGGGACTTTGTGCATATTGTGGTTCAGATCAGCGCCTTCTTAAGGATTGCTCTGAGGTTCCAACCAAACGACAGGGAAACAAACTCTCTCGGTGCCAGTAGGGGCTTGGTTCCGAGGGGCTACCTGCAATTCAGTCAGTCCCTATGTTTCCCTCTCGATTTCTGCTCCCAACACCCAGGAGGATTCCAGATTGATGGTCATTCCATCCACAGCAGATCTGTAGAAACCCTAGCCCTCTTGGATTGTGGGGCTGCCGGGAACTTTGTGGACACTCTATGGGCAGAAAAGGTGGGACTTCACAGGTTAGTCCGCAAGGAAGACCAGAAGGTAGGAGTGGACGGTTCTCCCCTCTCTTCGGGACCCATAACACATACCACAGAAGAACTTCGGGTAACCATCTTTCAACATTCAGAGGTTCTTAAATTCGCCATAATACGAGCTGCTCACTTTCCTATTATACTAGGAATTACCTGGCTCAGAAAACACAATCCTCAGATAAACTGGACCAGCAATCAGTTGGGTTTTTGTTCCTCATTTTGTAGACTACACTGCTTCTCAGCAACCAACAAGACCGACCACCAAACCACCAAACCATGACTGTATTAACAAGTGATCATGTGGGAGTACACGCATTACCACAATATTGTATACCATATCAAGCCGTTTTCAAGGAAAGGAAGCCTGCTACATTACCTCCACACAGGCCGGAAGATTGAACTTTGGACCTGGAACCTAATGCCCTGGTTCCCTTTGGCAGGATGTTTTCCTTAACACAAACAGAGAGACAGGTCCTAAGTGACTATCTGGATGTCAATCTGCAAAATGACCTCATACAGCCCTCCAAGTCTCCTGCAGGAGCTTCTCTGTTTTTCATCAAGAAGAGAGACTCCACCGAACTTCGGCCATGCATAGACTACAGGGGCCTCAATAAGGTTACCATTTGTGACCGCTACCCCATGCCACTAATATCAGAGATTATTGAGGCCGTCCAAGGGGCGCGCATATTTACCAAACTCGACCTCCGGAATGCATAACATTTGCTTCGCCTTGCCAAAGGGGACGAGTGGAAGACAGCATTACGCACCCCGTTCGGATTGTACGAATATAAGGTAATGCCGTTCGGTTTGGTGAATGCGCCGGCAATACTTCAGCGGTTTATGGATCGGATATTTTCGGATCTATTATTGGTAACAGTCATCATTTACCTGGATGATATCTAAATCTATTCATCCGATCTGGAAGCACATATTCTTCATGTCAAACAGGTCCTGGAGCGCCTTCATCAGTACCAGCTTTTGGTCAAACCAGAGAAATGTATCTTTGCAGTCTCATCTGTTCCCTATCTAGGATATATTCTCTCGGGAGAAGGAATCTTCATGGATCCCGGCAAAGTCACAGCTATTCTCAGTTGGTCCTCTCCTGGCAACGTCAAGGAAGTGCAAAGATTCCTCTGACTGTCAAATTTCTACAGGAGATTCATTCCCAACTTCTCAGAGATTGTTCTTCCCATCACAAGGTTACTAAAGAAGAACACCGGCTCCTTCGAATGGTCACCAGAGGCAGAGCTGAGTTTTGATGAGTTAAAGAGGCTCTTCTGTTCTGCCCCCATTCTTCACCACCCCGATCAGAATCGGAAGTTTATTGTAGAAACTGACACATCAGCTATGGCCATAGGGGCAGTTCTTCTACAATCTTACGAGGGTGTTGAACATCCTATACATAGCCTACCTCTCGAATACCCTGTCTTCCAGCCAACTGAACTATTCAGTTCTGGAGAAAGAACTGCTTGCTATAAAGCAGGCTTGTGAGGATTGGCGACATTTACTCATGGGATCCCGACATCTCTTTCTCATCAGAACGGACCACAAGAATCTGAGGGTCTTACAAAACTTGGAGTGCGTTAACTCAAGGCAAGCCCGATGGGCCTACTTCTTTGCCCAGTATGACTACCAAATCACTTACCTACCCGGAACTTACAAGAGGGTAGCTGATGCATTGTCTCGGAAGGCTACTCCTGGCGATGGTACCTCTCTTCCCCGGGAACACATGTTCAAAAGGAACAAGATCCTGGGACTTGTTAATGCCTTCTTTCAAGAAGTTAAGACAGCTTTGACGTCCGAGATGCCTGAACTTCTATGTCAAAGAGGAAAGAACTATACTGAGAGGGACGGTCTGGTTTATTATGGCAACCGAATGTACATTCCTGCCGGTCCTTGGTGGAGAAAAATTATTAGTTGGTGTCACGAACCACCAATAGCGGGTCATAGAGGTCTACACAACACCACAGAACTAGTTGCTAGAACGTTTTTCTGGCCTGAGCTAAAAGAAGACGTCAAGGATTATCTCAAAGTCTGCCCGATTTGTGCCAGAGCTAAATACCCGTCTGGTAAACCCCTAGGATTGTTAACCCAATCAGAGATGCCTACGTGCCCCTGGGGACTCATGTCTACAGACTTTATAGTCGACCTACCAGTGTCTAATACTTGTACGTTCATCATGGTGATGATAGACACTTTAACCAAATTGGCACATTTTTCTCCCCACCGGGTTTACCCACAGCTACTAAGATGGCGGAGACTTTCGCACAAGATATCTTTCGACTTCATGGTCTTCCAGACAAATTTATCTCAGACCGAGGCAACCAGTACATCGCCAACTTTTGGAAGGCTTTCTGTTCTCGAGTTGGTGTTGAAAGAGCTCTTTCTTCTGGGTTCCACCCTCAGTCCAATGGCCAGACGGAACAACTAAATGCTACCCTGGAGCAGTATCTGCGGTGCTACAGCAACCAATACCAAGATAACTGGGTTTCATTACTGCCAACAGCCGAGTTTACATACAACAACTCAAAGCACTCAGCCATCGGTCTTACCCCATTCTTATGTACTTATGGAGTAGATCCTTGATCCTTCCTTCCCATTATTCCCATTCCCACTAACTCTCCCACAGCAGAAGCTGTACTCCAGTCCATTGCAGAAGCTCACATTTCTGCCAAACACTCCCTGGAGACGAGTAGGAGACGTAACAAAGAACAGGCTGATAAACATCGGAAGGACTGTCCAAATTGGGAAAAGGGAACAGAGTATGGCTCTCCACTAAGTTCTTACCTAGATGGGTTCACCCTTCTAAACTTTCACCTCGCTTTTTGGGACCTTTTTCTATTCTATCTAAGATCAACCCTGTCTCCTATAGGTTAAAACTACCCTCCAATCTCAGTTGCATACATCCTGTTTTTCACTCTTCTCTTCTTAAAACTTTTGTCCCAGACTCTTACCAGAGATCAGTTCCCCGTCAGACCTTCGCACGTTCCAGTGGCAAAGATGAATACAAGGTCTCTGCCATCCGTGATTCCAGATATTACAAGGGATGTTTGGAATACTTAGTCTCGTGGAAGGGATACCCTGAGTCGGAGGACTCATGGGAGCCCACGTCCCACGTACATGCCCCTCGGTTGTTGAGTCGATTTCATTGACTGTTCCCTCATAAGCCCAGAGTGCTTTGCACTGGAAGGGGGCATACTGTCATCCGCCGAGCCGAATGGCGGTTGCTTCCGCATTGGCGGCTCCGACATAAGCGACTATACCAGTAGTTCCAGGACGTTGTTTCATCATATGTGCTGTGCCGGTCTAGTGGTCGCCCAAGATGGCGGTCGCTGGGAGGTACTAATTCACTCCTCGCCCAACGACCGCCGCGTTGCAACCGTTGCATTTTTGGCTTGTTCTACTTTTTGGGTGAAACGCTAGTTTTCTGCTTTCACAGCTTGTTCTGAGCCGCTCTGCTTCCTTTCGGTTCGCACCTCTTGCGATCCGCTTCCCTTTCCTTTTTCTTTGGCTCCCGCTTCTTACCTTACTTTGGCTCTGGCTATTACTCTGCTCGCTCGGCTACTCCAAGGCGAGCCTCTCTCCCTGCTCTCTCCTCTGCCTTGGTTTTCTTTGCTGCCGCTCCTCACGGCATCTGTTTATCGCCGAGCCACAGTCTCCCACTACGAAGAACTTGCTACAAGACCTCATTTCTCTTACCCATGGAATTCCTCCTACCAGCATTGTCGGCGGTTACCTGAAATCTAATCTCCTGGAAATCTCCTGTGTGTCAAGGGTTTTTTCTGCCGTCAAGGCTTTTTCCCTTACCGCCTGACCACGGGAGAGGAGCCTCAGGACTGCTTGTTTCAAAGCATTCACTGTGGCTTCCTCTCGTGGCAGGCAAACTTCATCTAAGGAAAAGAGAGATTATTACACACATCGCCACCTCAGCCCCGAGGATTTGGAGAACTACGAAACAGGTGAGGAGAGTGAGGAGGAAGAAGGGCTAGGAGCCAAGGCTGAACAGGACAGTCTACTGTCTTGGGGTTCAAGGTCTGGATAAGAAATTAAAAGTGAATGTTTTATTATGAACAGAGGCTGGTTATGTATCTAATGCAGAAGTGTTCATTTGTATGAATGTGTGTACCGCATAATCTGGTTTCAAACAATAGCGCATATAAAAAGAAAAACATTTTTTAAACTGAATCAGTGGGGTTGCGTTTTCTGTGCCTATGTGTGTTCATTGACAAAGAGGGGAAATCACAGGGACGCGCCCCAGTGTATCAAAAGTGGTAAAACATTTTACCACATGTGGTAAAGTTGGAGGTAAAAGTTTGGGAACCAGATACCAAGCTAGAAAATGTGTGATGCATGTGTGGCTTGTGAATCATTGCTCCTAATAGAGAGTGTGTTATGAACAATCCGTCAAAGACGGTAGTCCAGTTTCATAGATAAGTGCCTGGAATTACAGTTAGTGCTGTTGTGTCCCTGCAAGTGTAAAGTCCGATATCTTGCGCTTACAGTTAACCATAAATAGAATACAAGGTTCAGAAGGGAGTTTTGTCACATCATATAGGGCATCACCATAAACACGCTGTGCTACCACGTTACCACTATTTTACCACAATACTAAAATACCACACAAATTATGTAATAGCCCTCTAACAAAATCCCCAACAGTGGACAGCATCTGCCCACTTTTTTTCAGGGGGCAAACACAACCACTTTTAGGTGTCATTGAGGTCAGCATTAAAAGAAGTTTGATTGCTAAGTGTTTGTCTATTACGGGTGTGCACAACTGATTTTGACAGAGGGCCGAAAGTACCTTACATGATGCCTATGGCAGGCTGAAAAGTAAATGTGGGTGGGGCGGTAGGCACGGCTGGGCGTGGCGTGGCAGGAGGCTTTTTCAACCCCCCCTTTTCATTAAACACATGGAAAAAGAATCCTTTTTTGAGGTCTAACTGTGTTTATTTGTATTTCAAACTTACATTTTGTACTACACATTTTCCATTGTTATCATTTATTTCTATTCAGTTATTGCATATCTTCTGTTTAATTAAAGTATATATATTTTATTGACCCTTGATTGGACATTCCGTTATTTTGGTCTGCTATACTTTGTTGTTTGGGTTGGCCAAGAGGAGTATGGCCTTCGTTGAGTCAGGTTTCCACAACAAGCAAAGGATGTACATCTCCTAATTGTGCCTGTTTTAGCTTTATTATTGGGTTCACTCTTAGAGTGCGGCACTATGCCCCATGCCCCCCCAACCAAACACTATGCCCCATGGCCCCCACCCCCCAAACAGACACTATGCCCCTTGGCCCCCACACCTCAAGCAAACACTATACCCCATGGCCCCCAACCAAACACTATTCCCCGTGGCCCCTACTCCCCAACCAAACACTGTGCCCCATGGCTCCCATGCCCCAACCAAACACTATATCCCATTGCCACCACCCCTCAACCATACACTATGCCCATTGCCCCACTCCCCAACCAAACACTATGCCCCATGGCCCCCATCCCCCAACCAAACACTGTGCCCCATGGCCCCCCACTCCCCAAAACCAAACACTATGCCCCATAGCCCCCACCCCCCAATCAAAAACTATGCCCCATGGCCCCCACCCCCATACAAACACTGTGCCCCATGGCCCCCAACCAAAAACGATACCCATGGCCCCACCCCTCAACCAAACACCATTCCCCATGGCCCCCAAGCAAACACTATGCCCCATGACCCCCACTCCCCAACCAAACACTATGTCCCATGACCCCCCACCCCCAACCTAACACTATGCCCCATGGCCCCTACCCCCAACCAAACACTATGCCCTGCACACCCCACAATCCCACCCTCTACCCCCTCCAGACCCGAACCCCCCACCCCAGCATACAGACTAACAAGCATACACCATGCATACATATCCATACAGACCTGAACCCCCCACCATAGAGACTACCAAGCATGCACCATCTATACGTACCCATACAGACCCAAACCCCCACCATACAGACTACCAAGCATGCACCATGCATATCTACCCATACAGACCCGAACCCCCTCACCCATTTTACCATACAGACTACCAAGCATGCACCATGCATACATATCCATACAGAACACACATCCCCACCACCTGATCTCAACATACACACAAAAACAAACATACTGGCAGGCAGACCCGACACCCCCCACCACCGCATTTCAACATACACACCAAAAACCCATAAACAAACATACAGGCAGGCAGCAGACCCAACCCCTCCACCACCGCATCTCAACATACACACAAAAACATACAGGCAGGCAGACCCGACATCCCCCGGACCACCCCATCACAACATACACAAAAACAAACATACAGGCAGGCATACCGACCCCCCCACCACTGCATCTCAACATACACACAAAAACATACATACAGGCGGGCAGACCTGACACCCCCCCGGGCTCCCACCACCGCATTTCAACATACACACAAAAACAAACATACAGGCAGGCAGACCCAACACCCCCCCACTGCATCTCAACACAAACACAAAAACATACAGACAGGCAGACCCGACCCGACCCCCTACTTACCGGACATGCTGGAAGGCAGGCTAGCTAGAACACTGGCGAGGTTTGTATTACTATGGCTATGGCTACATTGACCCTCATTGGTGCAGCACACACGCACTACGTGGCTCACAGGAGCTACGTAGTGTGTGTGCACTGAGGCAATGAGGGTCAATGTTTCATCCGGCCCGGAAGACCAACAAAGACTTTTCCTAATGGAGGGCGGCTGATGCTGCTTGCAGTCCGCACTCCATTAGGAAAGTCTTTGTTGCTGGCGGGCCGGACAAAACAGCACGGCGGGCCGCAACTGGCGCGCGGGCCTTAAGTTGTGCACCCGTGGTCTATTAGGATTTCACCCCAAGTTGTCATGTTTACAGTGCAGACGTTTAACCACAAGACCACATGAAAGTGTCATCAAAGCACACGTGGGTGGCAGCTCTTGGTTTGTGCTACAGGGCAGAGAAGGGAGCTGTACCCATGCCCAAGTCGAACCAACACATTTTACAGCACATTTTGGGATAAAAAAGGTCATATGATTTCAACTCTCTGAGCTATCCAATTGAGATACAATATGCTGTAGAATCAATTGTATGGTTAAAAATTAACATTTATGGGAATATCTACCCAGCAACCTCACAAGTCCTTTAAAAAAAATGTTAGCACTATTATTATCAGGTTTACTAGTGTGCCATTACATATCCCTGCTGCTTCTAAGCACTGTAATAATAAGTGTGATGTTAATAAGAAATGTAACCCCCATAGCCAACACATTGCCAAATGCTGTGGTATGCATATTTAAGGATAGATAGCTGGTAAGATGGCTCAGTGGGTTAAGTGCTCATTCTTGGAATCTATGTGTGTTCCGCCAGTCATGGGTTTGAATCCTAGCAAGGTTTACTCAAGCATATATGCCACTGACCATATAGCTCAGACATGTAAGGTTAATAACATGTGAGGTTGGCAGCGTATAGGTGAACAATGCCGTGGTGTCATCCTCTTGGTCTGCCAGATGATGAACCATGTGTGTATTCCCTTTCAGTTGTGTATGAACTTTTGATTTAAAATGAGATTGATTATATTGCCTCTGCAAACATGACCTTGATATTATGATGAAAGTCCTTCTGTAATCAAAAAAAAGAAATACGAGTTCTTTGTCACTTAATACATTGTGTGGGTTTTTGCGTCAGTTGGCAGTTCCACCGACTTTATCCCATACTTGGTGTATAAGTCATTAACTGATACTAGGTGGCGGTACTGGATATTTAAGGATGCACTTTGCATATGAGAGAAGCAATCAGATATATAAAGCGGCAACTTGCATACTTTGACCATACATAGACTGTGAGGCTACAACAGACATGGGATGTCAGTATCCTCAAAGGCTGCAATAGCCACTCTGTATTTTGGCAGCACCGGGGAATGTGGGGCTTTACTAGGCATATGATTACCTGACATGCTCAGCATTAATTGGTATAAGGTGCCAATAAATTGTCATATGAGGCTAAAGTAGCATGTGCATGGCAGTGTCCCTGGCTTATGATGGTTCTACTCTGTACCCCTGTCATAACATGACCCCCTCCATGGCATATTAAGGCAGCTCCATTCTTAAAATGTGTTTGTATCTAAAAAAATCTCATGTCTGCTTTCGTACCGGTTTGGTATTTCAGGGAATGTAAGCTTTTGTGTGTTTTTATACCCATCGGTCACTTTGGGTGTTAACAACAGGGTTAAATGTCATGTGATGGCACTGAGGTCAAAGGTAATATGGTTCCACAATATGTGATGTCATTGGGTGTGTGATGTCACTTCCACTGCCCCTGGCATTTCGGTGAAATGACGTCCCTGCAGCAGACCAATTTAAAATGGTTTCTACTTTTATGGCACATGTGGTTTCAAGTAACTACTGAATGTTTATGGAGAAATTTCAGTTGCAGATCAGAAATGGTTATTGGGGTCTATTGTTTTTCACAGCATAGTTGTGCATTTGTGTGTGTGTGTGTGTGTGTATGTGATAGAGCATTATTGTTGATTCAGCTGAAGGACAAGTTGGTGAAAACAAACAACCTGATGTTAAGCATGAACATACAAGTAATACATCGCCTTTGCCAACTTTAAGGGGAAAGGTCCACAGCTTGCATGGAATAACTACATCTCCAAGTATTAACTTGGACAACAAAACTTGTGTTGGGGAGTATGAGAATGTTGGGGATTACAGTAGCATCGGGGAATACATCCAACACCTAAACGTGTGTGAAAATACAAGCTGCGAAAGTCAGTACGAAAAGGTAAACAACTTGGAAGCAATTAGCCTCATATAAAGAAGGCTTTCCTTCATAGCCCCAACAAGGCGCTAGTGCCATGCTTCATTAAGCCCTAATGCATACACCCTATAGATGGACATAACTGTGTGTCCTTAACAGATACAGCATCATGTAACATTAGTTAGGGGAACATAGAAAAAGTATTCATAATGATAATGAATGATCACCACCTTTTACATTAACTTAATACACTGTACATGTAGGCCTCGAGATTTAGTTAGCTATCAATGAAGCTTGAAACCCCCCATCAGGCCTTCAGCAGAGGACATCAGTCAGACCCTTGCAAAAAGGCACACACATTCCAAGTTGTAACTTCCTACAGCCAGAGGCTGAATGCCTCACAGTGATTGCTTAAGGCAAGGGGGCGAACATCTTCCCAAGCCTAAATTGCATTAGTGAGGCCATGAAAGAGCAACAAAAAGCGAGATCAGACACAGGAGATAAAGAGCAATGCCCTACACACTGAGTGGCCAAAACACATCAGCTTAGCTGGGTACCCAAGTGAATGCTCAAAATAGATATAACAATGTAGGTTCCTATCCAGAACATTAAAACGTATCATAATGAAGGTCAATAGTTGGCAGGAATTGAACGACAAGAAACGAAGAAGTATGGTAGTTAAGACAGAATGACCATAGCACAACAATGCCTTTTGTAGGATGAATCACACTAACAGAGTCACAATTGCTGAGAAAGAATTCATGAAAAGCACCATTACCCATGAAATAGAATCAATTAGGAGTTAGTGATGTTTTACCAAAGCTCACACATAACTCTCATAGCAGGTACATAACAGCAGTAAGGACAATTTTATAAGATCACAAGTTATATAAATATATATATACATATATATTTATACACAAAGATATCCATGTCATTGTAAGAGAATGAAGTTTACAAGCAGCTAAACTCCAGCAGATAGGGTCAGAGACAGGACAGATGAAATTGTGAGAATAGGAGGGACATGCAAGTAATGTTTCCAACGATGAGTTGCAAAGTGGGTTGACAATGAGCAGGTTGCAATGGTGAGAGCGGTGAGATGGTGCCAAATGCTTAGGTCAATGAGAAAGGATGTAAGAATTTCATTTTGAATGTCACACTGTCACATCACATCACACATAATCATTGGTTGAAATGTACGTAGTCATTCACTCCACACCAAATCCTCCTGGAGCAACCAATTACAAGTTAAATATGAACGATACATGTTTAAAAGAGTATTGTCCAATGAGAAAACGTGTGAAAGGAGATGATCTAAATGCAAATAAGCTAACTGATTAACATTTCAATTCAGTCATGAATTTAAAATAGACCAATTGAGTTAAGAAAGGTATGGATCAAAAGAAAAGAGGTGATGGCTGGAAGGTTTCAACTCAATCTGAACCTCTGGCATTGCTCTGGGCAACCCTCCAGACCATTGTTCTTTGCCTGCCAAGTCATTACAAAAGGGACAATTGACTTGGTCCCAGAGAGAGGGTATGTCCAAGGAGCACCTCACTGAGGAGGCCCAACAAGGCCGAAACATGTCTGGTGTTGCTTGTCTTTCTGTGCAGAGCAGACCTGGCCTAGCAGTTCGGACAGGGCTGCTCCCATTGGTGGCAGTACCTGACTGATTTGCATATGGCTGGACCTTTTTTGCAATGACGCAGACGGGCTACAAAACGGTTGCGTGGAAGTTTGCCCATAGAGCGATGCCAGTGGTTCAGATTAATGTGAAACCTTCCACCCATCAATTTTTTGGTTTTAAGAAATGTATGGAAGCACCTTTAGTGTAAATGAAGATGGCCAATGGAAAACGTGGAAAGCGTGATCATACTGTAACATTTGTTGTCTTTTTCCTTTCAGTAATTTGCTATATAACCGGCCATCTTATAATGTGAATTTGAATGTCTTCTCAAATGATTCCCTGCATAGGCTGTTATAAACATTTTGTTTTTCTAATATCTCAAGCATTTCATTTTTTGGCACTTTTGGATTGATTTTTACGATTTTGATCGGAGCTTGCCTTACACTTGGTATGCATAATACAAAGATCGATTGCTATGAAGTAAAACATGCCATCTTTAATGGCAGTTTTAGAAACATGTATAGAAAACCAGTTTCTGCTAGTAGATTGTTATCAATATTAGAATTAGGTGGTGCATTAATACAAATGCCTCAATGATATGTAATTATGCACCTGGCAATTTACAAAACCTTTAAAAATTGTAAAGTACTGACATGCTTCCTTTCCAGATTTGTGGAAATAGTTGCAGACCTATTAGGACCCAATACTACTAGATTTGTTCTGGAAAGCACACAATATATGATGTCTATTTCAATTGCCATTCAAATGAAAGAGTCTAGCTACCTTTACACAACTAAATGGTATCCCAGCAGGAAAGCTCGGGAAGATAAACGCTCACCGCAGACATCTTTGTTCAGCCTACAGGCCAAAGGTTCCAATCCAAGTAGGGCCAATTTAGCACTTCTTCTTTGTGAGGTCTAAACATTAAGTAACATTAAACAGATGAACAGTAACACCTGTAATTACAATACTGAGAAGTGGGAGGAATCAGACAAGAAGAGCTTTATCAAGTCAGATAATATTAACATTATTCTTGTTAATTAGGCAAAAACTCCCACACAATCTGTGATTTTCCCGCTGCTGCATCCCACTGCCACTGGCAGGCTAAGGCGATCCTAGCTGCATTATCAGTTACCCTGCAATTACCCCAGTCCTTACCCCAAAGCGTATGGACGGCTTTTTCCTTCGTGCCATGTCGGCGATGTAGAAGCCGTTGACGTAGATGTTCTCCAGGCACCCTCTGAAGTTCTGCTTATGGACAAGGCTTTTCTCCTGGTTTACTACACCACCAAAAAAGAGCTGCAGAAAGGAAGGCAATCAAACAAAGGCAGACAATGAATAATTTGGTAATGCTAACCATGTAGCCAGACCATTACCTGGATACAAATTAGTGGCAATTTAAATTTTAGTGAATAGTGTGACAGACTCAGCAGATAGAGTGAAACATACATTTTTCACATTAAATGTTTCTAATATTGGTTCATCTCTCAAAATGCTGGGATCAATAGGAGAAGCACCGTCTTAAGCAAGAGGGAATCCTCTGTCACTCCACCACAAATTCCCTCCATATGCTGCAGTTACTGCTTATGACCAATATATGGCAAGCAGGAAAGCCCCCTGCTTCAGAAATAATGACACACACCAGCGCATAATCTAAGATAGGGCTCCAATGTCATCATAGATTGACTGCAGTTGTTTACTCTTTGTAAATTTTGCCAGTGATTGGCACAAACACAGCGGTCCGACTGCCCCCAACCTATGGTCGCTCACACATTTCATATGCTCACATATTCTTCTTAGACTTTTGCCCTCATGATTACCAGCCAATGGAACTTTGCCACGCTTTCCTAAACTGATTTGTTCTTTGACTCCTCTTCGTCCCTCTCATCACCACCCGTACTATACCAACTGCATCTGACCTCCAATTTCTCTCCTCCTTTCGCTCTCGCCACCATACCATTCCTCGTTTCCAATAGTATTCTTGTTCTAAGAACTTGCCTTCTCTCATATTGGTATTCATATTGCCACCCCACAAAACACTTAAAAGCAATTCACAACACCCCGATACCCTACACTGCCAATTCAACAGTCCTGTGTCTACAACCTCCAATTGTTGCCGGTGGAAGAACAACATCTCTCCTTGACCACTGCCTACTAGGACCCTACACCTCACTCACAAATATTAGTGATTTACAGATCATTTTGCAATTTCTTAATCATAATTTTTACAATAAATTCAGACCACATGCCTGCCTTCTTGGCACCAACAATATCTTGCTAGAATCCCAACAATACCCTCCAGTTTGGGAGACTCCACTACCTCACCATCACCAACAACAACTGTGGGGCTCCTTAGGTTCAGACTGTTATCCACATTTCCACCATACCACTATAACCTCTAGATGCTAACCTCAGAGTCATTATCCCTCAAGCACATTAAAGAAAAACCCCAGGAGTGGCACTCTGACTTGAAGGATCACTCATCTGCACCATCGCTGAAGGCTGATGGACTCTCAATTTACGAGCTATTCCCAAGACAGACATTACCAATGACCTGTGTTCCCTCTGGATATATCATGTTTGTACCATTGTCCACCCTGGGACGTAATTGTGCAAATACTTTCAGTTTAGCTTCATTGCTTCCTACTATTTTGTCTCCCACTTGGTCCTATGCTCAAATGCAGACAGGTTCTCAAGTGTCTGATGCAAGCCATGTTATGTCATGTTATGTTAAGTTGATTTATACCGCGCACCACTGCCATGTGCATGGCTCTATAAGGCAAAGTGGGCTGGGCCGGTTAGTGAGGGAAGAGGGATATAATAGATGTTGTGCTCATCTGTTGATTTGTCCAGAACCAGAGCAACTGGCATCTGTGTGTGAGTGCGAGCCTTCTGGGTGTGCTTTGTTTTCTGCACTGTGGTTTCTTGTTTGCGGAAGGGCGTTGCCCAGTTTTTGAGTTGTTTGGTGTTGGAGTTTATTGGGTTTGTAGTTTGGTTAGAGAGTGATGTGCGGTTTGAGTGTTTTGGTGGGGTTGTTTCACTAGGTACCCAGACGTGTGTGGTAGGTAAGAGGTATGGGTGTGGAAGAGAGAAAAGGGACATGGTTAGTGGGTTTTGGGTGGTCTCTTGATATTGTGCAGCTGTTTTGTTTTTTCTTTCTGCAGGATTTATACTGTGTTTTTATTGTTCTGGGATAAGAGTTTGGAGAACCAAGCGTTGTATGATGTTGAGGTGGCCCACTCGTGGGGATGGTTGTGTATAGTTGGTCTCTGTTTATCTTGATGGGTTGAATAGCCAAGGTTTTAGTAGTTTCCTGAAAGATAGGTGGTCTTAGGTCGTTCTTATTTCCTTCAGGATCGAGTTCCATAGTTCAGCTATCAGACGGCAGAAGGCAGTTCCTTTAAATGTTCTTTTCTCATAGTGTCTTGTTTCTTTTTTACCATTATAGTTTTTATTAGTTTTATAATTACAAAATTGAGCTTGAAACAGAACAATAACAAACAATACCGTGTGAATTCTTTACAATTGCCTCCCTCCTCTCGTTCTCATCCCCAACTGGCTCAGTCAGCTGACTGGTCACCTGGTGCACCTCCAGAGCCTCACCGGTGCCAGGTTCCCCCACCAGTCCTGCACTTACCTCCGGGCCTCTGCACCTCTGCACTCTGTCTTACACTACTGCACTCAGAATTACCTTCCATGAGAGCAGCACCCACTCTGCACTTAATCCCTGCCCCTGCTGGACTAGGTACACTTGTCCCACCCACCTCCCTCGCACTTCTGTCTGCACACTTGCACAACCTTGTATGTACCAGGCTTAGCATGTCTGTCTGTCTTGTTCTCCTCTATCTCCGCTACCTAGCTGGCTTTGCCTGCATGCATAGGCACATTGTTGACCTACCTTTATGTCTTGTATGTTCTTTCCCCCAACCCCCTATGCTACTTATTACTGTTAGATTATTCAAAATCTTCAAGGCATAAGAATGACGATGATATCCCCTTGTTCCCTTCCCACCTTGAAGCACTTTGAAGCACGGAACGCGCAGATAAAACTTGGTTTGATTGGGTTGAGTCCTTCCGAAAAGTACAGCGTCTTAAAATGTAGGGCCATGGTATTAGCTCTGCAGATTGCAGTCTCCTCCTGGACATGCTATAAAGAGATATACACTTAACACTGTCCCAACCTTACATTTCTCCCTCCCAAGGTTGCCACCCCCAACGTTACCAATAAACAGAACTATAAAGAACATAAAAAGAACAACAGAACCTACTTTTATCCCGGCACAGTGTGACGGTCTCCCGGCCATGTTCTGATAACGCTCCCCCATCCTATCCTCCATATTCCATCCCCTCACTTTCGGGCCTGCCACCAATCTCATCTCTCCACCCCTCCTCTCACTGCCTCCAATCTAATTAAGGGACCCTGAAGAAATGTATCCAGGTTAACTGAAAGTCTGCTTCCCTGTCTCTCGCACTGTAGATCAAACGCTCATATGAGGCTACCCTAATCATTTCTTGTTCCCAATAATTTACTTTTGGAATAGTAATCGATTTCCAGAACTGTAGGATTACTTGCATTGCCACCATTAGTGCTGTGCTCCTCCACTTCTCACCCTCCCACGCTGTGTTTGGTAGGTATCAGGTAATAATGTCACTATATATATATATATATGCCGTACATAATGTTGCAGGGGGAGCAGGAGTTGTGGGGGTTGTCCCTGCTCGCCTTGAAAAAAAAAGGTTTTGGTTGGTTGCAGGGGTGTCCCCCGCATGTTCCATGTAATAATGTCTCTGCAAAAACCAGCAATGTTTCAGCAAATTATTTGCATGGCGACATTTGTGCAGTGACATTATCGTATGTAGCCGTTTGGTATCAGTGACATGTCTTTCAGTAAACACAGTCTTGGGCTTATTAGAACTCTCAATCTTAAAGTGTTCTGCACCTTCTCCCATACTCCGAACCAGTAGCCCTGCAACCCTGGGCAGTACCAAATAATGGGCCTCATTACAAGTCTGGCGGCAACCCTGCCGGTGCTACCGGCACGTTGCCGCCGGATTTGTAAGATTTACTGGCACCTGGCTTGCCAGTAACACCGGGGGATTACAACCCCAGCGTTCCAGAAAGTCAGGCGCCGGTAAATTGTAATTCCCTTTAGGACTCAATGGGAATGAGGAACACAGAAGCAGTGGCACAGTTAATAACATTGCCAGTGCTTCCGTTACGGCTTGCTTACAATGAACGCTGTGTCCGGCACGGTCTGCACTGTCAGGCACAGTGGCTCTGGCAAGCAAACCCGTAGTTTGCCAGTCCAGAAACAACAGTGCCGATAGGCTTACCAGCACTGATGATTCCAGACCGGCACACTTGTAATGAGGCACAATGTGTCCTAAATTCCCCCATTTCTACCGCATCTCCAGCACCTGTCATCTCGTGCAAGCCGGGCCGCCCCCAGCCTGTTCGGGGTCCAATACCAACTTGCATGATCTTAAAGTGCATTCATTTTAAACTTGCCTGCGTCACCCCTTTCTCAAAACTGTGAAAAATACTATGCATCGTCTCCTCAGGGAACTGCCCCTCCAATAAGTTCTGCCACTTCTACACTACCCCATCCTAACAACTCTCATTTACAGTAAGTCTATCAACTTTGTGTACAGTCTACCCACTAGCCCCCTTCCCCAGCTCCCTTTTTCTAGCATCGTTGTAGGTGGTGAGCTCCCTATTTTCCCCTTTGTTTTTCCTGACTTTCCTCTGCAGGCAATGTTTCAGCTGCCCATGTCTCCAACCCTCCTCCACTCCCAGCACCCACTGGACCCGTAAATCTTGAAACGGCTTGCACCCCTTCCCCGATAGGATATCCCTCATTTTCCATATCCCCACATCCTCTCAGTTCTTCCAATGAACCTGCACCCCCCTATTTGTGTTCTTTTATTCTGCTGAATAGGGGCCTCCAGATGCCAGTATCCATCCACCTGAAGCCATGCGTGAGTTCTTTCCCATGCCATAATATTTGTACCGATTATTGGATGCATCCTATCTCTCCCCTGTCCCAAATATAACCCCTAGCCCCTGCTTCTTCCCAATCCTCTGCCACTATATCATCCAGCTTGGCTTGCGCATCTCTTCTCGAAAGAATTCTGCCACTTGGGATAGCTGTTGGGCTACATAGTACATGTCCATCTGAGGTAACCTGAGGCCCCATACCCCCGCCAGCGTATATAGTTTGTCCGCCTTCAACCAGGGTCTGTCCTCCCACACACAAATGATTTGATGCCCTGCATTATTTTTTCATCTTTCTCGCCAGCTTTTTCTTGGGTAGCATGCGTAATTCAACCAGGCGGCCGTCACCATTTTAGCTACTTGAGTCCTTCCCCAGATGGATAGATTGCATCCTGCCCACCTCTCCAATTCCCACGCACCTTCTCTCATGCTGGTTCCACATTGTCCCTAATCATGTGCTCCAGACTCTTATTCAGATATATCCCTAGATATTTAAGCCGCTCCAGCACCCACCCTATTGGAGTTGCCTGCGCGCACCCTTTACGGGTGCTGCCATTTAGGGGTATATCCTCACACTTCTCCCAGTTGATTTTATATTTGGAGAAGGATGAGAACTCCCTAATCATTTTCATCAGCGCCTGCATTGAGGTGTCCGGGTGAGACAGTGTCAGCATGACATCATCTGCATACAAAAGTACCTTCTGCTCCCTCACCAGTGTTTCTATTCCCTCAATATTCGGGTTACTCCTGATGGCGATGGATGGTGGCTCCAACGCCAAATAAATAACAGAATAATAGGGGGGAGAGCGGGCACCCCTGCTCCGTCCCGCTGCCAATTTCAAAAGTTTCCAATTCTGAGCCATTGCTCCTTACTCTGGCACTAGGGTATTTGTATAACAATCAGCCAGTGCAATAAACGTATGGCCTAGCCTAAAGTGCTCCATCATTCTTAACATGTACCCCCACTCCACCCGATCGAACGCTTTCGCAGCATCGAGTGAGAGCTCTATACCATGTTCATTTCCTTCTCTTTCCTGCCACAATAGATCTAATAGCTGCCTGATGTTATCTCCCGCTGATCTGCCCGGAACAAACACCACCTGTCTGATATTAATCAATTTCGGTATGACCCTCTTCAGCTTTGAGGCTAACACCATGGCTAAAATCTTGATATCCGCGTTAATCAACAATATTGGACGGTAGTTAATGCACACAAGATGGTCCCTACCTGGTTTAGCGAGCACTGCTATTAGCGCCTCATTGAACTATGCCCAGAACACCTGCGCGCCACTGTCTCACTGAACACCCACACCGGCCTCGTGGCAAGCTTCATACCCCCACCTTGTAAAACTCTACCGGCAGGCCATCCCCATTCCGTGACCACCCACTGTTCATATTCACAATGCTTTCCCACACTTCCGATCCCCTGACTCTGAACGTGGTAAGGGTAATGTGTCTAGAAACTGTTGATGTGATTCTAGGTCTAGCAGTGTAGAGCACTTTATAGAAGGGGCAGAATTCCTGCAAAATCTCCCCTACCTGTGTCACCCGCCTCCCTCTATCATTGTGATTACCCCCTGTTCCTCTCTCTTTACGAGTTGTGCTGCTAATAGCAACCCTGCGCCCCCCCCTTACTCATAGTAGGAGGCTCGTGTTCGAAAAAGGGAATATTCTGTCTTCTTAGTGAAGTATGGATGGATTTCATACTTTGCTTTCATCAGTGCCAGCAGTCTCTCATCCCTGGGTTCTCGTTCATACTTGCGTGTTAGCTCCTTCTCCTCACTTTCCAACCCCAACAATTTCTCTTCATCCCCCTTCTTCTTCCAAGCCCCCCTCTGAATAAACAAGCCCTGCAGGTATGCCCTCCCTGCTGCCCATAATGCATCCGCTCTATCTTCCGAAGGCTCATTAAAGGTGTGTAGAATTCATCAACCTCCTTTTTGTCTGTCGGATTCTTCAGTAGACTTACATTCCGCCTCCACCTCTTCGACCCTTGGCACTTCTCTGCAGTCGCTAGCGCTAACAAGACTGGCTCAAGGTCCGAGATCCCCCCTGGGAGGATTTCCCCCCACGCTAGTTCTAGCACCACTCCCCGTGACACTGAAAAGAAATGTATTCTTGATTGCGTGCCATGCACACAGGACGTGAACTTATATTCCCTAGTTGAAGGGTTTATGAGCCTCCATGCATCCACCAGCCCATGGTCAATTATGACCTATTTTAGGATGCCCCTTTCCCTCCTCAGCCCATCCACGTGCCTGTCTGACTTGTCCAAGAATGGGTCCAGAGTTAAATTCCAGTCACCCTAGCACTATGCTAACTTTGTGCATCTTATATAGCATCCTGGTGAGGTATGTAAAAAAGGGTTGGTTATCCGCCGTGGGCCCGTACGCTGACCTAAACACTAACTTGGAGTCTCCAAAATGCATTTTGATCGCTACCAGCCTGCCCTCCCTGTCTGTCCACACCTTGCTAACCCTTGTGTGCAAAGACTTCCGGATGAGAATGGCTACCCCACATTTTTTCCCTAGCTCCCTGCAGCTGTGATACGCCTTCCCCACCAATCCCCTACACAGTTTCTCAGCCTCCGCTTTCAGCCGATGAGTCTCTTGTAACAATACCACATCTGTACTCTTTGCATTCAAGTATTGTAAAACCTTCTTGCACTTGACACAGTGATTGAGGCCATTTACAATAAAGAGAGATGACATTCAAAGGTCTATCCACCATTCCCTCCCTCTCTTATTTTTCCCCTGACACCTACATCTAGGCTATTACGCAATCTGCAGGCTTGCCGAGATCAATTACTGAGAACCACTCTGATTGTTTCAACCCCCCAACCCCTACCCTCCACTGGGATCTCAAAGGATGTTTCACATCAGACTTAAATGTCCCAGCATGTGCTGAGTAACTATATACAGTGGCCCCCACCCCTGGAGGTCTCATGGTCCCTCCCTCCCGCCTGCCCCACACATTTTGTTGTTGCCATAAACTCCTCTTCATACCCTGCTATCTAACCCCCTCCACCTCCTCTAACCATAATTTTCCTCAGAGGTGCATTTCGCCTGCCCCTCCGACCCCCCCTTCGCCTCCCCCAGACATCCCTTCCGTTTCTGCTTCCTCCCTCTCCTTTGCCATACTTGCGCACCAATCCCGAATATGTCTGACCAGTTCCTCCTCTGCTTCTCACTTTGCCCTCTGCCTCTCTGCTTCTCTGGTCCTTAAAGTGGGAGATTTTATTTGAGACCTGGACTTCTCTCTCTGCCTCTCCCCTCTGGTCCCCCTTTGTGCAGCGTGTCTTTCAGCCATTAGCTTTCTCCTGTCTGCTGGTACTCTCTCTGAAGTCCCCCACTTTCTCCGATCTTGCCCTTCTCCTGTGGCCACCGCATCATGCTTTTTCTCTCCACTGCGCTCTATTTGAGATGTGTCTATAGATTTTGGCATTTGCTCCTGCAGGAATTCCCACAGTGCTTCCGGCTCTCTGAACTCCAGCATCTTCTGCCCTTTCGTTATCAACATTGTGGCAGCGTCCAGTAACCCATATCTTATGTCCAGCTTTCTCAGTTGTGGTCTGAGCACCAAGAATTTCTTTCTAGTTTCCATGGTCTCTTTGGAGTAGTCCGCCGATATATGTATATCTCATGCCCCTCCCATATCCTTGGGTTCCTTTTCTTAGCCAGTGCCAAGATTTGATTGACATGTTGATATTGCAGCAGGCATGCAATGAGCAGTCAGGATGCTTTCACGTTGTACCATTCCTTTTTCTAATCCTATGTGCTCTCTGTATTTCTAAAGGCATGCTTAACTCCATCTTTAATGCTGTCAGTAACCATTTCTCTAAGAATGCCACTGAGTCTCCCTCCTCAACCTTCTCCAGGAACCCAAAGAAGCGCACATTGCATTTTCTGCTCCTAGCCTCCTGTTCATTGCACACTGCCTTCACCGCCTTGAGTTGCGCCTGCAATGTGTATTCCTTATCGCCCACCTCCTCTACTTGCCCACTCTCACCTCCACCTCCATCACTCTGTTCTCCAGACTCCTCATGTCCGTCTTCACTGCCAACACTTCTGTGTGCATGTCTCTCACCCTGGCATCCATCCCTGCAATGGCTTTGTTAAGCTTGGCAAACTGTTGTAGTATTAGGTCCAATTTTGGTGACTCCGCTTTCCTTCACTGTTCTCTTGCCCTTTACTCTACTTGCAGGGGGTTGCTCTGTGACACTTCCCACCTTCGCCACTTCTCCTCTCTCTCTCGATGTCTGCAATCTGTCGCTACTTTTACCTTTGCAGACGGTTGGGGTTGCTATCAGCTTTTGGCCATTTCACGCCCGATGCCGACTTTCGTCCAAGTCATGGTGATGCCTGCCTGGCCACCCACCTCTAGGGAAGCTGTTGCTCTGTCTGGCAACCACTATTTCAGCACTCCTTATGTCCTCGGAGCGCTACTGGCACAGCCAGCTAGATTGCAGGGACAGAGAGTGTTGACCCTCAGTCCAGTTCGGGTCTCCTGTGCATGCCAGACACGCTCCCATATACCTGGGCTCTAGGCATCTTTTGCCCTATGCTCTTGATGTGCTCTATAGGGCTCTATCTTTCCCTTCCGCCCATCCAGTTGCTGCTCCTCCTCCTCTCATAGACACCTCATGCTGACCTGTGCCCCCATCACTCTTGTGCACTTTTGAAGCCTTCATGTAATTGCTCCACGCTTTTACTTGTCATTCATGGCTGCATTTCATGTCCTTTACATTTTGTCCCTTCCCTGCATGCTCTTGGTATGCTATGTTGACTTTATGGCAGTTGCAGCATGGTTTCTTCCCCCGCCACAGCACCTATGGTATCAGCGCCATCTCCAGCAGCCCATCACTCATTGGGAAGTCGGCTGCCGAGCGTTGCCACTGTTGTTGGTTCTCTACATGGGGGTGCTCTGGCGTCTTCCCCGCTTTAGCGGTCCTGTCTCATAGGACACTGAACGCCTCCCAGGCCGTCTCCCTCACAGCTGCTCCGAGGCTCCACACACCCGTATTCCACCCGAGTCCTGAGTGGCTGCCGCCTTGCCTGCAGCATGCCTCCTTGCCTCCGTTATGCTTGCCAGCGATCACACCAGCTCCCAGCTCCACTCCTCATCCGTCGAGGCCTCATTACTGTGAGTGGTGACCGCCATTTTCCTCACCCGTGCCAGCGTTCTACCGGGAGCACTTAAATGTCTGTCTGCTCCCTTGTTAGAGCTCCACTGTCTAAATGCGGGATCCTTTCTTTCATGCACAGTGTTATTCTAGACAGGTCATTCGTCTGGGGGAAGGTTTCTAGGGGACCGGAGCTCTGCAGCTATGCAGCCATTTATCAGGCAGCAGGCCACACCCCCGTGTCATGTTTCTATTAGGAGACCGTGCTAGATCTTAAATCTCTTCTTGGCTGGTATCAGTGATTTTTGGTTGGAGGAATCTGGCTCATTGTCCGTGCAGTGATTTGTGGCAATGCAGAGGGCTTGGAAATTGATGTGTTTCTTTACTTGTAGCTAGTGTAGACCTCTCAGGGCCAGTGTAATGTGGTCTCTCCTATTTAGTCTTAGTAGTCTTGCTGCAGTATTTTGGATGCATTGCAGTTTTTAGGTGAGCCGTTTGGGCATTCTTGGGTAGAGATTGTTTGCGTAGCCTATTCTTGATAATACCAGAGAAATGGGTTTGAATGTGCTTAATTAGGGGGTCATATATATGTTCAAGAGGAGTAGTAAGAGGCTTGACCCTTGTGGTATGCTGCAGGTGATACTTTTTGTGTTTGATGTAAATGGTGGTAGGTGGGTTCTTTTAGTTCTGTTGGTGAAGAAATATTTCAGCCATTGTAGTGCAGTGGTTTGAATACTGGATTCTTGATTAGAGTTGGGTGTTTGATCATGTTGAAAGCAGTTGATGTGTTCAGTGGTATGCGGGCCAATTTAGTATTGTTATCTGCCTTTATTTTTTGGTTGTCCCATGTGTAAAGGAGTGCTAATTTGATTCCTCTCGTGGGTCTGAAGCCAACCTGGGATTGGTCAGGTATTCTGTTGCTTTCTACGTGGTTGATTAGTTCTTAGTATACGTGAGTTTCTAGGATTTTCACTCGGTATGGCATTTTTCATATGGGTCTGTTGATGACAGGACATCTGTTTTTCTCGGTACGGCTTTTAGAAGTGGTTTGATGTATGCTGATTTGAATGATTATGGTACTATTCCCACGTTTAGCGATAGATTAGCTATTGGTCGGGTGTAGTGGGCTGCTGTTTTGTGGGTGAGTAGCTTTTTGTAGATATCAGGTGGCCATGGGTCACCAGGGCATCTAGCTTTGTTGGTGTCTTTTATGAATATGGTTGGATCTTTCCTCACATACAGCTTTGAATCGATTGAATGTTGTGCTGGTTGTTGAGGTGTTGGTTTCTGGGAGGGTGTTGTTTGTGGTGCTGCAGGATACGTCAATGGCTTGCTGGATTAGTTCAATGTTTCCTCTTAGGTGGTCTGTGACACTGTTGCATCTGTGACACTGTTGCATAAGATTTGCAAGCATACAATGTTGTTGTTGCATGAAGTTGGGTTTTTATTTCCTTGATGATTCTGAACATTTCTTTTTGTGGATCTGTTGCCGATTGGATTCTCTGGGTAGAGTATGTTCTTTTCGCTTTCAGGACTGCTGATTCATACAGCCAAATTTGTTGTTGGTAGATAGTTATGTCCAACTGGTTGTAGTCTTTCCTCCATTACTTTTATAGTTTACGATTTGTCTTTTTGAGTTCTCTTAGTTCCTCTGTGAACCATCTCGCTGCAACATTCTTTGTTGTGGGTTTTAAGGGCTTTAGTTGGTCTAACGTGTCTGTGATCCAGGAGTGCAGGTTCTCTTCAACTGTGTATTGTGCTATTTTGTTTATCTGGGAGGTTTCGGGTTTGGTTGTTTCTAAAAGTTGTGTTAATGTATCAAGGTCAAGTTTTTTCCAGTTTCTTTTGTTAGTCGCTGGGAGTTTCATGTTTGTGCGCATTGTATGGCTTGGGATTTTAATGGTGAAATTATTCTATGTACAACATTTCTGATTGAAATGCTTAGTAAAACAAATAGCAATTTTTCCTATAAAATGCATTGGCCTTTTTGCAAATGTCATCCCTTTGGTTTCTTTTTTTCTTTAAACCTGTTAACATATGCTTTGACTGTTTGACAAGCAAGAAGGAAACCGTGAGTTTTAAGAATAATTTGAAGAATTATGGTGGTTTCACTTGGTAATCCTTTAATTCCTAAAGTAGTACAATAGAACGCAAACAAGAACAGACCTTTCTTTATATTTATTTTTTAGACATTAATTAAGAAAACTTGTGCAAAACCTAATTCATGGCCATGTATTGTTAGGTTTGAGTTATAAGTGCCATCACCCTGCTCCTCAATAAGAACTTACTATCTTCTCTCTCAGCCTTGCTCCTAGTTTTCCCATTTACATTCCCACTTGCTCATTCATGACTGTACCTATGCCTGGACTAGTGCAATAATTGAAATTTTCACTGCAAGAATTGCATTTTTTGTTTCATAGCATATGTCTCAAGTTCGAGTCTGTGGGCCTCATTCCGAATTTGGAGGTAGCATGGAGCTATTAGCTTCATGGCTGCCTCCAAACCGGGTTCCTTTACCGGGTTCCTGCAATGGGGACTTACCGGGTCATTCCGACATAGGAGGACCCGGTAAGTCCTCCTAGCAGGAACCATTCCCCATTCCCAATTGAGCCCCCATAGGGCTCAATGGGAATGGGGATGGAGGTAACAATGGGCACATTATAAGTGTCCCGTTGTTACCTCCCTCGTCCCCTCGCGGAACCCGGAAAAGACGTCTGGTTTTACCAGACGTCTGATCCGGGACCCGCCATGGGAAGCTCGTAATCAGCCCTGACGGAATGAAGGGGCCCGGTCCCGTACCAACCCCCTTCATTCCGTCAGCGCAAGCCTCCTAATGAGGCCCTGTATGTATCATATGTCCTATGTCATTTTTGTATGCTCTGTAACTTGTAACCGTCTCCTTTTCCACTAGCGCCCAGAGACCCCTGGGTCAGGCGTGCTTTATAAATAAAATAAACAAGCATACATTATAGGGAAACTATTTCCAATTAAGAGGATAGCATTCTGCACAATTTCTAACCTCCAACTAGACTATTAGAATTTTTTTTTTCCATTCTAATTTTGGAAAGGAATTGTATTCAAAACCATGTCTAACCACATAAATAAGATATTTAAAAATATAAATAAAAAAAGCACTTTGTGGATAGCAGAGCGAAAAACTAGTTATCTTACTAGGGTAACTGTGGAATTAACATTGAGTGTAAACAGAACTCTGTTTCTTACCCAGATTAGACTTCTACATTTCTCTCACAATTAGTAACAAACATACTTTTTTATTTCTCAAACTATGAAATACAATTCAGGTTGAAAATAAACCAACAAAGTTGGAACTATCTTCTGGTGGATTTAGTATTGCAAATAATAAGTTACTTCTTTTATGTGAATACATCTATTTTTGTAAAAAAAAAAGGTTCATGGCTGTGAGGTAATACATAGAATTAAGCGCAGAAGCAGCGCACGCGGGCAGTGCAGAGAGAGAGCGTGTGCCAGCGTGCGCTAGCTGCGTTTGCCAAAACCCATTTTCACGCACAGCGTATTCATGGATACTTACATCCATAACCAGCCATGGTGCAGAGTGGCACAGCGACCCTGCAGCAGTGCCAGTTACGCCCCCAACCCCGCCTTGTGCACCAAAAACATTGCGCAAATCCCCTGCATGGCGCAAAGGCCAGTGGACCAGCATACAGCCCACCAACCACGAAAACGTGCTAAAAACACCACAAAGCCCTCAAGTGCCAGCAAAATCACGTGTAAAACTCCCTGCACACCCCTGGAATACACGTACCCCACTTGTGCCAGGAAATTGCGTGTAAAACTCCCTGCGCACCACTGGAATACACGTGCCCCGCTCGCGCCAGCAAAATCACGTGTAAAACGCCCCGCGCACCCCTGTAAAACGCATACCCCGCTCGCGCCAGCGAAATCATGTGTAAAACTCCCTGCGCACCTCTGGAATAGGCGTACCCCGCTCGCACCAGCAAAATCACATGTAAAACTCCCTGCGCACCACTGGAATATGCGTACCCCGCTTGCGCCAGCGAAATCACATGTAATTCTCACTCCATACCCCCAGATCCACGCAGCTGTGTGGTGAGAAGCCACATGCACCCCCTGCAGCCAGACCACGCCACAAGGGTCCACCCTACGCCCCTCCCCATGCCACGCAGGCAGCCCATCCATTCTCACAATGCCCCGCAGGCAGCTCATCCACCCTCCCCATACCCCGCAGGCAGCCCATCCACTCTGACCATGCCCAGCAGACAGCCCATCCACCCTCCCCATGCCCCGCAGGCAGCCCATCCACTCTGACCATGCCCTGCAGGCAGCCCATCCACCCTCCCCATGCCCTGCAGGCAGCCCATCCACTCTGACCATGCCCTGCAGGCAGCCCATCCACTCTGATCATGCCCCGCAGGTAGCCCATCCACCCTCACCATGCCCTGCAGGCAGCCCATGCACCCTGACCATGCCCCGCAGGCAGCCCATCCACTCTGACCATGCCCTGCAGGCAGACCATCCACTCTGACCATGCCCCGCAGGCAGCTCATCCACCCTCCCCATGCCCTGCAGGCAGCCCATCCACTCTGACCATGCCCCGCAGGCAGCCCATCCAACCTCCCATGCCCCGCAGCAGCCCATCCCCTCTGACCATGCCCCGCAGACAGCCCATCCCCTCTGACCATGCCCCGCAGGCAGCCGATCCACCCTCCCCATGCCCCGCAGGCAGCCCATCCACCCTGACCATGCCCCGCATGCAGGCCACATGGCACCATGCACTTGGGAGCCCTGACTCATATCCCCCCACCCCCCCATTGACAGACACCTGCCAGCAGGCCCTGACTCATGTAATTGACAGGCACCTGCCAGCAGGCCCCGACTCATGCCCCCCCATTGACGGGCACCTGCAGCAGGCCCCGACTCATGTCCCCCCCACACCCTCCCCATTGACAGGCACCTGCCAGCAGGCCCGACTCATGTCCCCCCAAACATCACTTCATAACTGTACAGACCCATGGCCCTAATGCCAACCCAAATCCCACACCTCCACTCCCCAGAACAAACACCCAACTGCACCCACTCCCTACTAAATTACCCATTCAATAATAGTCTGAAAAAAACCCAGCATGCCCATCAACAAATGTCCTACAGAGCCACACAGTGGCAACACGTGACTGAGTCAATGCTCATGGAGACATGCACAAAATAAATCATAGTAGACCACACCAAGAATGAAGAATAATGAAATGTATTCAAAATTAAAACAAATGACAAACTGAAAATCACACATGCAAATGAAGAAATAATGATAGCAACATGAAAAAGAAAGTGAAATCCAAGGAAAAATAAAAATCCAAAACATGAAAAAATAAAAGTGGTCCATCCCCAAAGTCCATATAAATAAATCTCAAGATGAAAAGCATAAAAAAACTTTACTCCATGTGAATATAAACAAAATAAAGTATGTACATGTCTGTAATATTCAAAATGAAAGTCTGAAGGGTTCATTATCTCAAAACAAAAGGAAACCTACCTAAAACCCTATCTAAAATACAACTATGTACAAAAAGTGGAGCAAGGTCCGTGAACTTCAAATAATAATAAAAACCAAATGAAACCTAAACCTAAATAACTATATACAAAGGAGGCGGGCTAGTCCAACGGCTCACTTTTTGATGTCCCGGGCCAGGGCATCATCGAACTTCACGTCGATGTTCCGAAGGCGGGCCTCTTCCCTGACCTCGAGGTCTCGCAGGGATGCAGCCATGGCCTCCTCCAACTCCCTGCGAGTTGCCTCGAGGCACTCAGCCTGCCTCAATGCCCTGTGCATGGAGTTCTCCACCCTGACCATTGTGAGCCGTGCCCTCTCCGCCCGCCACCGCTCTGCACCTATTCGCTGGCCAAACCACGGCCACGCAGAAGACACTCCCAATCCTGGGACCTTCTGCCCGCCGGCCGATGCCTGCCATGATGATGTACAGGGCCCTGAGGCAACATGCCTCCTATGCCGAGCCTACTGCCACCTTTCTGCTGCCTGCTGCCGCCACCACGACTTTCTCCACGTAGATGGCAACTCCCGGGGCCATCATGCAGGTGGCCTGCTTGTATGTGCTTGCACATCGTCCGTTGCCAGGGGTCCAGTTGCTGGGGTGACCACCTGTGCTGGAGCTCTGACTCCGGACTGTGGCAGGGATGGGATCTCCACCAGCCTGGCTGCGTTGGTTGGTGCAGGTCCACAGGGGGCCCTGGTGTCATCTGGCTGGAGACTGCACAGAGAATGACTGGCGTATAGTGTGCACAGAGAAGAGGGCCGCAAAAGAGTGTGACACATGGAGGAAACCCCCGACTATGAGCCCTCCCAACTGGGCCACATTGGCACACATCTCTTCATGATGACATGCGTGGTCCCCCAGGAAGCATGCACGTCATCACGAATGACACGTGTGTGCAACGCAACACCAATCAGGACGGACTCAATCCTGTCACATGTCCCCATGTCCGCAGGTAGAGGAGTGCCAGATGACGTGGACCTCCCCCCCTACCTACAGATGGGCCTGGGGCGGGGCATCCCTGCTGGTGCATGGTGATGCAGTCACAGTGTCAGGGACAGTGACATGCACAGGCCCCTCCGTGGCGACCTGTGCTGCCTCCTGCCCCTGCCCCTGGACTGCACCACTTGCACCAGTGGTACCACCCCCACCAGCCCCAAGTGCAGCTCTCAAGTGGCCTCCTCCTCCGTACACACCACCAACCTGGATGGCCCTGCACCGTCTTCCGCCGTCACCAGCCCCTGTGGGGGCTCACCCGCCCCTTCCACTGCAGTCGTAGTGGCAGACGTGGCAGCAGTCCCCTCGCTCCCGGATGATGGAATTTCCTGGGAGGGTGACTGAGCCTTGCGTCGCCGGCCGGTGGAGGCATCCCTGCCGCTTTCCTCCACAGCGCCGTCTCTGTTCTCTTCTTCACTCGCCGCTGTGTAAAGGGAGACATTGAACACAAGCATCAGGGTACTGTACAATAGTCCCCTGGACACAAAGCAATAGCACATGAGTGGCACTGTCAAATGTCACTTCCATCATGTCCCTCCACAACACATGGGTCAGTGCAGGCAACACACATGCAGGAACAGGCATGGCACATGCAACAAATATTTGCATCCATGGCCAAGGCACAATATGCATCATGGGACATGCTGATCACATGCACACACATCACCGGAGGGTCATGCATCTGGCCCCGTATACCCCAAGACACTGTGGATACAAGGATGACTAGTCTATATCAGTGGATCAACACATCGTCACGGACATGTGTCATGCATCCATGGTGTTTACCTGTCACTCACACACTACTCAGACACCCGGACATGTACACCATGCACGTCCATGACAGCAGCACTGATCTCTCACACCCCAAACATGTCCAAGTACAGACACAGGCATGCATACATGTGTGCATTCTGCATGCTGCTCCGCATGATGCATTGTAACACATACACCATCCATGTGGGCCACGCCTGACTGGACTCACATGCAGCACCATCATGTCCCTGCACACACACATCCATAGATGACCCATGTCACACATACAGCCAAGTAGCTAACTACCACCACACTGAAACATGCACTGTTTTAAACGGGAATACATGGGCACTTACCGCTCGACTCCAGACGGGCCTGCATCCTGAGGATCTGGTGATGAAGCACTTAGGTGAATGCACGCCAGGACCCTCATCTGCTGGTTGGTAAGGTGGACCCGGCGCCCCACTGCATCCGCTGCATCCAAGAGGTGCCGGGCCTTCTTGAGGGTCCTGGACTTGTAGTCCTCCTAGCGCTTCTGGACGTGTTTGATGTTGTGGGGTTCCACCCCCTCCGTGTTTATGGCACCCACTATGTCCTTCCAGATCCTCTTCCGTCCTTCCTTGTCAGCGCGCAATGGTGTGAAGAGGGCATCATAATGCCCCATGACTTGCTCCACCAGGATGCCAACTTCATTAGCACTGAAGCTGGCAGCCCTCTGCCTCCCTGCTGGGGGGTTGCCACTGATGCCGGATGGTGTTGCGTTGGACATGGCAACCCCCAAGGCAGGTGTGGGTGGGCAACTGGGTCCTGGGCTGTGGAGCGATTGTATACCAGTCAGGAGTCTTCTGTTCCAGCAGTGGTGGTCACAGCAACTTGACCCATGCAGATGGCTGATTTGCAGGCACCAAATGGCAGGGCACTGTTGGCAGCAGGCAGGCAGACAGGCAGCAGTGGATGGCTTGTACGAGGCTCCCTGGGGATCTGGGGGGCAGGAAAATGGCCTTCTGGGCAGGAGTGTGGGCTTCTGTGTGTTGTCGTGTGGCCAGCTTGATGCAGAGTGAATTGGCAAGTGAAAAAACAGCACATCACCGTGTAATTTGAGGAAAGGGCCTTAGCGCATAAGTGCGTAAGGGACGTAACATGCGCAGGCATTTCCTACTTTGGGGTTCACACGCGATTACTTCACAGCGGTTACAGTGCCTACGCAGACGGTGAGTTGCGCATGCTATTGCATGCTATTTTCCCCACTGCGGGTGCCCCTGTTTGTCGCGTATCCCATTTATTGAGGTCATAGTAGCCCGCGTGTTAATCGCGTATGCTTTTTTGTGTTCCTGGGTGCCACAGCGTACTGAGTGAGTTTTTTTTACACGCACGTGGGCTGCAGGGGTTGCGTATACGTTTTTCTTATATTTTTGGGGTGTAATTTAGCCCCAGGGTCCACGGGCAGCCTTGCAGGAGCACAGGGGTGCATCTACCATCACATATCCTGTCCCCTTCACCCCAATTGACCAGGACAACTGTTCAGTGCAGCTGCCATTGGCATTAGTACATCCGTGCCATGGTTGTGAGGCCACCAAAGGTTAAGGGGGGCTCAGCTGGGCGTCCTGCCAGTGTTGGGAGTGGTTGGGCACGTGGCCAGGGTGACCAGGGAGTACGTGGAGTCCAAGGTGGCCAGGGTGGCCGTAGAGCGGGAAGAGGCAGGAGTGCACCACAGGGGCAGGAAGTCCAGCCACGTGCTGGTGCAAGCATGCACCACCCCCTGTGGCTCCAGGTGATGCTGCTGTTGCATCCGCCCCTGGCACCCTTGAGACCCGACAGTAAGTAACATGTGCTGACACAGGCCCACCGGTAGTGGTAGCTGCAGGTGCAGCTGTGGCGACCACCACACAGCCCGCACCCACCAGGGTTACTCGTAATATGCCGGTACGGTATGGACGGTGCCAGTGACGTACTGGCACCATCTATGGCGTACCGCCATACTCATAATGACCCCCTTCGTATGTGTGGGAGATTTTTGCCAAGTGAATTTATCAGGTTCCATGTCAGGTGTGAATGTCTCATGCCTGTTTACATTTCTCACGTTGCACTTAATGACGATAGTGTCGTGTATTGTGCATTTGGTTGGCTGTTCAGCAGTTGCATGCCATGGCATGGCATGGAGGACAGGGGTCATGGGTGTTGGGAGGGTTTGGGTGACATACCTGTGATTTACATGGCCTGTTTTGCAGGGGGTTGTGGGATATGCACCTTGCGTGTGTTCCTTTTGGTCACACCAGATTGGTTATGTTTAAGTAGCTAGGGATGCACACAATGTAGCACTTCTGTGAAAACATTCTTAGGGTGGTAAGGTTGTGACAGTGGACTGTCTCTTTGTCATCATCGATTGTCACCTGGTATGCGCCAGGCCTGTGTGCACTCCGCAGGGGTGGGAGTTTAGGTGAAAAATGTGGCCACAAGCTGGGTCTGGGCTGCCTCGCCACATACCCTTTCCCCTCCCATGAGCAGCGCCTGTGCATGTGGTTGAGGATGTGGGGGCATCACCATGTCCACCGGTACACCCCGCCGTGTTGCGACATTGTGCAGGGCACATGCTGCCATAATGATGCTGTGTTGTATCTTACCTGGGGTGGTGTGGTGGGGTTCTGTATTGGCATCATCATGTGGGTGCTCAGAGAGTAGGCACTGTCCCCTGGGGAGGTGATGATGGTTGTCATTAGTTGGGTTTGTGTATTTGTCTGTGTTTGACATGCATGCATGTAAGTGCACAGGCATTTGTACTAACCTATGAGCCATGTGTTGCCATGCTTCCCAGCTTCCAGGGCCCGGATGAGGGTGGACATTCTGTATATGAAACTGTCATGGGTGGACCCTGGATAGTTTGCATAGACAGAGGTGATGATTCCCTTGGCATCGCATACAACCTGCACGTTCATGGAATGCCAGTGATTGCGGTTGAGGTAGATGTTTTCAGTGGCCCTAGGTGGATATAGGGCCACATGGGTTCAATCTATGGCACCAAGCACTTTGGGGGAGTGTGCCACCCTGTAGAAGTCCACGACCACGGCATGCCTTTCTGTGGGTGTTCTGGGCATGTATATGTGCCTGCAGACTGAGGGGCGCGCAGTGATGATTGCCAACACCTTGTGTAGGCAAAGTGACTGTGTGGGCTGTGAGATGCCCCCCAATATGGCAGTTGTCTGCTGAAATGACCCAGTGGCCTAAAAATGCAGTACATTGAGCACCTTCTACAAGGGACTCAATGCTTGGGAGTACAGGGTGGGTGATGTGAGTTCATCCTCCCACTCAGTGACCAGGCCTAGGATGATATGAGGTGGATACCTATGCCTGCCATAGGCCTGGTCATCAGGCATCCCAAAACGGCTGGTCCTGGTCAAACAAATGCGGGGCCTGGCTATTATCCTCCTCCTGCGGTGTCGCATGATCACTGCTGCGAGTAATGGGACATTCATTGTAGCTGTGTATGCTTGTTTGTTGTTTGCACGCACTTTTATGCTGCGCGGGGGCGCTTCTGCCTGCTTTCGTGTGGTGGCCGTATTTGTGCATGTGCGTGTGTTTTCACTTGCAAAGGTTTTCCCTATTCGATTCCATGAATACGTGTTGTTCACTAGCGTGTGGGCGTTGCATGTGTTTCCCAGCGGTACTTCCCACGTTACGCCTACATTTTCACACATTGTTCCCCATTCCCCGTGTTCCGCACCCTTTTTAGGTGAGTGCGCAAGAAGTTGTGTGCTTTCTCCGTTCCTGTCGCGCATGCGTTTGGAAAGTCGCAGTGACGTGTTAAGGTAAGTGTGGATTTGGCGCACATCCTGGGAAAAACACGCAAAGGCCTTCCATGAATTGCACGCTAGTTTTTTCACGCTTGCACCACAAATTTCGGTGCACATTTATTTCCATGAATTACCCCCAAAATGTTTTGATTCTTTTCAACAAATCGCTACGTTTTTAGCAAATTAATTCATTTTAGTCTTTTCCTTAAGGTGAACATGTGAGGTGAGATGTGAATGATTCACAGTTCGCCAGTAAAGCAAATGTTTTGCCAAAGTTTGGACATTACTTTTTGGGTGACATTAATTAATTCTGACCATTTCTCAAGGGACTTTGACATAAGGGATTCTTTCGTTTTTCTGCAATAATTGTATTTCAATGTTTTTTAAATTTAATATGAATGCAACATATCCAAGCCTGAGTGCAGTACCAATCAACAAATTGTGAATCAGGTTGAAAGTCTGAAACATTTGCTTTCTTGGTATCACGCACGTGGGAGCTATTTTCTGACAGATTTAGATTTGTGAAAAGCAAATTGCTTCTTTTTAGTGAATAGATTTGTTTGAGGAACAAAGGGTTAATTTTGAATGAAGAAGTCATTACATTGTGTCATGATTTCATTATTCTTTTGAAGAATTGGTTAAATCTTTTGCTGAATGAACAGGTTGTTTTATGAAGACTCAAATTCAGTTTTGTTCCAGATTGAGGAATTCTTTGTAGAAGGAATATGTTTTCAATCGATCCATTCTTTTGAGCAAAGCAATATAATTATTTTTAACAAATACATTCAATTTGTTTTTTTACATTGCAGTGAATATTTTTGACAAAATGAGGATGATTCACATTGAATGTTCTGTGATAAAACATTGCAAAAATGTAGTTCTTATTGCGCCAGAACTACAAAAATTGGTAAATTAATTACAACAAGCCCTTTTATTTTGCCTGTTGCAGGATTATGATTGATGATAATGAGGGGAAAGTCCCTACGACTTTTTGGGATGTGGTATCTAAAGACTGTGGTTATTTAAAAGAAACACAGCGAATCCCTATATCTGAGTCTGCAGGGTTTTCGTTTTTGTGGGCACATTTTATATTTTTCATCAAAGTACATTTTTTATAAAATTCATAGACCTTGAGACATAACAGGACAGCTTTTCGATTGAAGATGTTTATGAAGTGATAAGAACATTTGAAACTCCAGCTCTGCAGGTCTAGATGGCTTGGTCTGCAGCTTTTTTAAAGTGGACCCAGAGTAATCCACACATGTTCTATCAGAAAATCTATTATTCTGCCTTCTTGGGCTAGACCCCTATTATCCCTACTACATTTACATTTACTAAATTTAAGAAAAAGAGGCAAGATCTGCCTGAAAATTACTGGCCAATTTCTCTTTTAGACAAATCAGGTAAAATCTTTTCATCACTGCTTCGAAAAGAAATCCAGAACTGGATAGATATGTATTAGACCCTTGATACGAAGTCGAAAGACTTCAGAAAATGCATAGCGTAAGAGGTGTATGGTTTTATTTTGTAATTCTTTAAGAACAAAATTGCCTATGTACATAGGCAGAGGGGATAACTCAGGGGCACACATTTATCTTGGAAGCAAGACAATGCAGAGCAACACAAATTTGAATCCCTGTCCTGTGATCAGCACATTACAAAATATGTATTAATTATGTAGATAGAAATGCTGCATTATAGGTAACTTCTTTTGATACTATCGATCAGGATCGATTATGGTGGAAATTGAAGGATAGCAATATTCCACAATGCTTATTTGAGCTTTTTATGTTGCTTCAAGTAGATATTGTGATTCAGGCACGATTAAGAAACTCAAGGCTACTTTTCTGCTTTTATTCCTACATGTCAGCATTTGCGGCAGGGGTGCATATTGGTGGCATGCATTTTTTATATGGATATGTTAAATTAACAATCCGTTTTTGATAAAGTTGCAAATTACCTTCTGAAATTGGTACCTGTATCTTTCCCTTGGAATGCCTACGCTGAGGACGTTGTTATCCTTGGTAAAACACCTAATGGATTGCCTAGATGCTGTTTCGACATTTTCTGTGGGCAATTCTTTACAAATAAACCTGATGAAAATTAAAATTGTGATGTTTGGGTTAAGCAATTTGGGAGAATTGGGAGGTGGTATTATGCGTGTGTGGATTACAGCCATTGAAGTTATGTGAGGGTGCCAAGATCCTGCTAGTCACCCATGTCTGAATGGCGTGTGAATGGGTGCAGCAGAGGTAAACTACAAACTATAAACTAAACAGGGGTGGATTGTGTTTAATGAGATTATTTGGGAAACTACAGTTCATATTTCTGTCATTAAAGGTATATTCATTGTTATGGCAGAGGTTCTGTGCAATAGTGTTTGTGAGTGTAGGTAGGGTGGAATGAGCCCATGCCTTTTGCTAAGTTACAAAGGTGGGGCGTGTGAGGGGAGAAAATGGGTTAGCTCTACAAACAACAATGTTTACATCCTGGGTTCTGTCTATGTATAATGAGCAGTGCTATGTATCACCGGCATAATAAGTGCTCAATGAATACATAAAACCCATCCTCAGAGGATCTTACAGTGAAAAATTGCCATCCCTAGTTCCTTCCAGTGGGAACAAGACCCCCATTTCATATTTTCTTACTGCAACATGGCCAACCTTTGTGTGCTTTAGAGTAACATGCAGTGCCTACTATGAAAAATGGATGCGATGTGCTGGAATGTCCTCCTGGAAGATCTGAGTATTTCTCTAAGATGCAATTTTAAGTGTGATGCAGTGCCCATGCTCCGAGCCCATATGATACCAATAACCGGCCCACTGTCAGGATTCTTAGCATGTGCCATTTCACATGGTTCATAGAGAGAAAACCTATTGAAAGATTAGAGGAATGTACTTATTTAGGTTTTAACATCTCTGCCAGAAAACTAGATTCAGGAATGCATACTAGTATGATAACTAAATTACTCCCTACCTTCATTAAGTTTAAAAAATAGATATGCAATAGGGGATGGGGGGTTCTTGGGCTCCTTTAATTTTGGCCTATATATTGAAGCCAGTCACAATTGTGATCTATGGAGAAGCTTTTCTTTTTTTTATTTGAAAGGCAAAAAAACTAGATCGCACCATGAGATTCTTACTGGGTTCACCTTCTATTTCTGTAGCGCAGATAAAAAACAAATTTGCTCAGAAATCATTATTTATCTGTGCACTGAAAACAAAACTGATGTTTTATGAGGAAATTAAATGTGCGGAAAACATCTCTATATTCAGCATTTAAGGAAATGTGTTAGAATGGGCGCAGTGTAAGTTTTTAACATCTTTTAACAGAATGTGAAGGTTTTATGCAATTGATAGGTTTGGTAAGAGCGGACAATGAGAATATCATAGATTTCGGAAGGGCTTTAGTTAACAAAATAAACGTATGGCAACAAAGGTGGAATTATGATTATATTATGGAAACCCCAGTTTATGAGAATACTTCAACGTTTATCCAAGCTATGACGAAGTCCAACTGTATTCTGCTAAATTCCCAAGCAAAAACTTTGCAAGAAGTTTCATGAGATTTTGTTTTAGTTTATTGTCCACTAATGAGATTCTAGGAGCTTGGGCCAAGATGAATGTACATTTTGATTGTACAAATGCCCTTGTCAGATTGAAACTCTCTGACACTGGTCTATGGAATGCAATATATTAGATAATTGGAGAATTTATTGTTTTGGGCATTGTGTACGTGATTGAAGCCTTCTGAAGTCTGAATAGCTCTGGATGAGAATTATGTTGGCAAAGCAAATTTAACTTGTTATAGCCTTGGTTATGTTCTTGAACAAATTGAGTAATTCATTGTTTTTATAGGAATTTTGTGTGGCATATACATATTGTTTTGGAATAACAATGTTTTTGGAGGCTATTTTATCATATCTTACCATAACCTATGTTTTTAATGAGTTTTCTAATATTCAAACTTGTTTGTAACTATACCTAATTTGCCTAATTTGCTTTTTAGGATTCTGGATTTATTTACATGATTGTTGGCCATAAGTTCTTTTTGAAACCATATTGCTGCCAATGAATAAATAAATATATAAAGATTCACAATTTTGTGGCTAAGCATATTTGTGCCAAATTCTGTAAAATATGTTTTTGGGTGGCACATTTGTTTTGGCTTTCTTGCACTACAACGGAATGTGTAGCTAAGTTAGTCTTTGCTGGCATCTGTTTAGTTTTCTGCAATAATTGTAATTGCGTCTATTCGAAATATAACATGTCCTCAACATGTTCAGATGTCATTGTATGGCGAGTGATACTTTTTCTTTGTTTCCCTTTTCTATCTTAGATGAATTGGGTCTGTTTGTCTTTCTTCCTGTAGAAGCAATTAGTGAAATACCTTAATGAGTTTACTAACCAACTCCTGGATTCTTGCAATCCCAGCAGTGCTAAACTTCCAGTCACTACACTGCGGCCAGAGAATATCACCTGAACCAGACATGCAGAAGCAGCACTACAGGTTAATATTCGCTGTTCCTTGCAGAATGCTTTTTTACATTTGACGGCAGTGATCATTCAGATTGATTTATGAATTGATCCATCAGATCACTCATTGATCTTGGAACAAAATGAGGAAAGAAGTCCAGACACTTTTGATTTACTAGAGAATTATCGTGACCCCAATGGATATAAGATCTCTTCACATTTTCATTAAGAAAATGATGGATTAAGGGCAACTTTTTAATATGAGGTCTGCCTATAACATCAACTACAATATAACCATTATAGACATGTTTAGTGTATGTCAAGAGAGCAAAATTTTCATGCAGGATGGGTGATTTTTCATGCAAATGGAAGATCTGCTTGTAGGATCATGTGCACTACATTGATGATGTCTTTTCTTTGGCATGGTGATGTTCCCCTCCATGATTGGTATGTCACATACCACATTCAGAATAAGGTTAACCTACACCGCAGATGTGAGAGCAGTGGCATTTTGGTTAACTATCTACACCTTAAGATAAGTGAAGAATTTCAAACTTGAATCAGAATTCTAATTGAAACCAACCTCTTGCAATGCCATGCTTCATGCCAGGAGTGCATATCCGCCCCACCACTTAGTAGAATATTCCTTTTCATGAGATGTTAACAGTGTGGAGTAGGGTTGTCGAACTCTGGGCCTCAAGGGCTGGAATCCTGTCAGGCTTTCAGGATATCCCTCATTAATATTTGTGAGAAGAAATGTGCATACATTCTAATCATTGAAATTTAATGATGGTATCCTGAAAACCTGAAATGGATTCAGCCCTCAAGGCGGGGAGTTTGACTGTTGAGGAATTGTAGCAAGGATGTCAATTATAGAAAGAATGAAAAGTGGATTTGTATGTGGGGAGAGAGATTATCCAGGATGGTGCCTAGATAAAGCCAAGAACAGAATGAAAGGTATAAAACAATTAGAATGTATTAGCAAAAGGAAGAAAAGGAAGGAAGAATGCTTGATACCTGAATCCCCTATCAGACAGAACACAGTGGCAGATCCAAGGTGGTGGAAGCAGCGTAGGCAGCCGCCCTCCCCCTTCAGCTCCACCCGGGTGCCTAGCGCACCTCCCAGCCTCCCGCTGGCACCCTATTATCCACCCAGCTGGCTCCAAAAGCTGCCTCCTCTACTGACTGATCACAAGGACTAGCCCTCAGACACCTGATATCAGGTCTATATTTACCAAGATAGGGAATTTACTATCCGATACAAGCTTGGTAACCCCTCGATGTTTACCAATGGGACAGCCTAGCAGATTGCTACAATCAAGAAAAAAGAAGTGTTTGCTGTCTCATCAATCCTTAAAATGAAATGGCTTTTACACCTGTAGGAGATGCAATTTATGCCAATTTCGTTTGGATATTTGAAAGGGATATTTTCCACCAGATATTTAAACGAAATGGGTTTACAATAAATGTAGTAATTGCAATATTACCTATGTCATGTATATCATGATTTTCACACAGAGTATGCTGTATGCTAGAAGAATGATAAGACCTCCTAAAGTAAAAGTACAAGAACGTTTAGGGCCATTTGAACATCTAACTACCTTGAGAAGAAAGGAGTTTCAGGCAGACTCCAAAAGGTAATCATTCTTCGGGGCACAAGTAGTTAAAAGATACAAAATATGGGGTAATCATTCTCATGCAAATTGATACAAAGATGAGTATCAGGGTGAATGCTATACACCCAATAGGAACGCATTTGTGTCTGTAGAACACCAATATTCACAATCGTGAGTCTTATCTAAATGTGTTGCCAATTTAACATTATTTTCAGACAATCTAATGCTGGGATTATGTAGAATTTGTTATTCTTTCCCAGACACACGTGTATACTTGCTTTAATCAAGCAGAATATTTCAGTTCTTAAAAAGCTGGAAATGTTTCATTGCATCTCTGTGAGGATGGAGATAAACTGATTGGATTCAATAAATTGGTCATCTATGAAATTTGCTCATATCATGTCTATTAGATTGTATAACATATAGTCATTGAGGTACTTTTATAGAGATGCTTAAATTGCAAAATTGATTGACTGACACCTGTGAGTATTGAAATATTAATTATACTGTACAAATTATGAATACTATACATTGATACAACATAATGTGTTGATCGACATGAGGTTGTCTCTCTAGCCCTTAACTGAGCTTTGATATGAGTTAGACCTAGTTAGATAGTGTATTTCCTCGATTGTGAAATCGATGTTGCACGCACAATCAGTGCAACACATTGATCTTGCAATTCAGGAAGTGTGGTAGAGAGGGTAAGTGGGCAGCAATGGGTTCAGGAGGGGGAAAATGGACGGGGGAGTTGAGGGAAGGAGGTTGGTGTGAGGGAAGAATGTAGTGGCGGTTGCTGTTGTGTGTCCCCTGGATAATGAGAGGGGAGCCTAGTGATGGCAGGGAGTTGGTGGAGGAGGAGGCACAGTGGTTCCGGGCCTGTCCCCTGGAGAGTGAGGACAGGGAGGGGACATTGCTGGTGTAATAGGGGGAGAAAGAAATCCTTTTCAGAACTCCTGTTGTGTGAATGAATATGTGCAAGAGGAGTTTTGAAAAGGATTATTTTGCAGTGACCCCATACAATCATTTAGATTATTAGGGTTGGGTGACATTGTTTTAACAATTCCATATGGGTAGGTTGCACGGGTTTCATTCAGACTGGCATTTAGACAGAAATGAGAAGTGATTTTATAGTTTGTGTATTGTATTGTTTTGATTTGAAATATATAACTGATCCATTCCATCATGACCACAACATTTGTCATACCCTCTGACCCAAATGTAGTTCCACACGGGATAAATGATGGTAAGCATTGAGAATATACGATCCTTGATAAATCTGCACATGAAGCGAGTGCATTGGATGGTTGAGGGCTACCCTACCGAGGGATATGCAGCAATCAAATGAATTGATCCACAAATCAATTTTAATGATCAGTGCCTTTGGACGAAATAAATAAATCTAAGGAACAGTAAATATTGACATGGTGTGATCATTCTGTCTGTGTTGTACCTTTAGACATTTGTATAAAAGCAACAAAAGCAAAAGCACAAACTATGCATAACGCGCCCAATACCATACTTGAGTTTGGTTTCTAAGCACGGATCCGGGATTCGACACTGTGTTGCTTTGCATAGTCTTGCTTCCAAGACCAGCACGTTGCCCATGTGCTACGGTAATATATTATTCAAATCCTAAAAAACTGCTTTTAATTATCAATAACAAATGATTACATGCCTGTTGCTGGATAAGAGAGGGGGTGTGAAATAGGGGCTACTATGCCTGATTGTCATTTCTCAAATTTGATATTTGTCGCATAAATATATGTTTGTTTATACTAAACTAGAAACTACTGTTAGATTAGGTTACATATACTATGTTTTCATCTAGTTCCTTGCCAGGAGTAATGCCTATGACCCGTGTAACTGGAGAATTTACTAATATCCACAATTATAACATTTAATTTTTTTTAAATCTAGTACCAAGTTCAAAAAATAAACGTCAATATTTAGTTTGAATTGACAGAAAATCTCACATTTCCCTCAGTGTTGAGGGATTCGGCTTACTTTCTTCATCCCTGACCCTAATAGTGTTTCCATGCTTATTTAAAACGGAAAAGTCCCCTGAAATGGCAAAATGTGAAATGTACCTGAATTGACCAGAATTGTTGAAATAGTTAAGTGTTGAATTATCTAACAACCATAGATGCATAGTAAGATGAACTATACATTCCAAAAATTGCTGAGTAGAAACTATTAAGCAAAGCTTAGCCATTTGGGAAGCGCCCATTCCATTGTTTTTATACTGTGTGTGCCATATCTCGGGGGGACCTAAATCATATGCACATCAGGCGTGGTCAGACCAACAATGGAGGAGTTGTACCCAGACTGTTAGGTGCCCTCCGTTTGCACAGGAGCACAAGAAAACCTAAACATAATAAGACAGATGCATTATATGAACTATGTGTTAGGCCAACCCCTTTGAACTGATTTTGCTTAAAAACAACTGCTAACACCCTTCAGTTCCTCTTCAATCTCTCCTTTTAGAATTTAATAATTTGAATCCCAAGCCAAGCAATTTATGCCCATATATTATTTTTGCACACCTCACCAGACATAACACTCATATCAGACAAGTGACAACAATTTAACAGCATGACCAGAAGATGGAACAAGGTATTCTTCCTTACTGCAGCCGTGAGCTCTCCAAATGTTTTGGACTACAGCACCCATCAGACCGAGGCCAGCATAGTCAATGGTAACGGATCATGGGAGCTGTCGTCCAAAACATCTGGAGAGCCACAGGTTGCAGATCCCTGCTAGAGGCAATTAAGGGTTGACAGAGTCTTTAGAAATGTAAATCTAAATGAAGAACAATGCATTACCTCGTTCTCCAAGTCCAGGTGGTCAAAGTCTCCCATGCAGCGAAAGCGTTTCACAAGGCCATCGATGGTTAGGTTCACATCACGTCCGTAGCGCTCAAGTCTTACATAGTGCCAGTGCTGGTCATCTAGGAGGCTGCCAAGAATTACTGTTGTGTCACCTTCTTTTGCCAAAACGGGGCTACTACCTATGGCAAAAATAATGGCAAGATGACTCTCTTCCCGGTTGGTGCAAATCCACTTTAAAACCACCCAATGACTTAGTAGCACTTCTTCAATGGGCACTATTGTTAAAAGGAGGAACACTCTTCCAGCCTGACAGAGAGCCAATTTAATACAGCCAAAGCTCATGAGCAATCTGCAAACCTATGGGAAAATGACCACATCTTTGCAAGAAGATACTACATTACTTGACATATTTTCTTGTTTTTGATATCACAGCTTTTTATGTTATCACAGCATTAAATAGATAGTTATGGTTTACAGAATATGCAAATGGGCCAAGTGTCATGACATTGAGTCCAAACATCCGAATGATTCCCATGTGATCCCTGGAAACGCATCCAAGGATTGAATCATTTTCTAGTCGCTGAAACTCTCTTCCTCACATTCTTAGTAGACATAGCGACTTTCCTCAATTTTGTAGACGTTTTAAGACCGAGTTGCTCCAGACAGCAGTCTTTGTTCCCTGGGGTGAATCCGAACGCTCTCCAAATACTGAACAACAGTATTATCCTTTTGCACGAAAACACTGCTATTATTTTCTCTACAGCGTACTGCCTTCCTTTCTGTATTTCTTCCTTGTTATCACTCCCTGAAGTGCTCAGAAGTGGATACTAGCACCAAGCTCACTGTATAAAAGGTTCAAATGAACCAATAGATGGATAAATACATCCATAAGAATGGATGGGGCACAGAATAAACCAGATGCATTAGGTTTAAAGGCATCATTATTTGGAACAGTTTTGTTTTTCCAATTTTGCATACTTGGTCCCTATGCCTTCGACCTTGAAACACACTCTTCCCCCTTTATCTTTTACATGGCATAGCCAAACCTCCCGAAAAAGTTCCTCTATCAATTGCCTATCAGTCTCCTTATCAGGAACTGTTGATTCCCCCATCCCGCTTTCATTTATTACCTTTGACCCCTCCTATCCATTCATTCAATCCTTCCCATCTGGCCCTAACTCTTTGTTCTTGGATCAGGTAGTCCCCACTACGTCCCCATGTTAAACAAGTATAACCTCAATGTCCATTTTTGCTGATCTAAGGATCTCCTGACTCAGGGACCAAATCCATAATCTATATTCTACTACCCCAAAACAACCCTACCATAAACCTAACCCAGCTTCAGCCCACCACGCGTATCCCCTCCAACAGGTCAAATCCTCATTATAAGTGGAAGGTTTGGTAGATGTTGCTTTCTGCACCCCTTGCCGCAAAGGTAGACATCTAGGCAGCGATGCAACATAACGCCAGTCACAACCTAACGGCCAATCAGCCGTTGGTGAGGCCCTGTGTCTCCCATCCCCGCCAGTGCAATGATCACGCTGAAAATACGCACAGGCCTCCCCTCCACAGCACCAAGCTTATGCAATTGTGCATTGTGATTAGGAGTGGTGTGGTGATATACAAAGGACAACATGAATAGTGTAAACCGTTGCCATGATCTTTCTTACCTAGGCTGATGTGAAGCACGAGCTGGGCTTTCTCGAGTTCTAGCGTGATGTAATCACCTTGGGAACCCTCTCCATGCATCAGGACTCCATCCCTTTCAATGGTTTTAAAGTTAAAAGCAATGAGGTCGGACACGGTGCGGTTGGCTTTGCCTCTGAAGCGGTAGGAGATCATGTCGTCGCCGTCAAAAGATAGGATGTCCGAATCTGCAATGTGGGAATATTGAAAACAGAGGAATTGAGACATGGCATAAACATGCATGCTGAAAGCGAGCATTCACGTTGGTCTATTGGCCCTAAAAAAAGCACGGTGGTGGACCATCGAGAGAGGATAGTCAAAAGAAAACACAATGCACAAAACATCATAATTGAATCCTAACTTGCGGTGTGACAGCGTGATCTGCAATTAATGTGTACTTTGATCTGACTTTCATGGAGTTTTGTTCAGTCGGTCCACCAGACGAATGTCTTGTCAAGGCGGTCCTTCTGATATCCTGTGCTTCCGAAAACCGTTTGGTGATGTTCCGATAAAGTGGCATGTGCGGGAAAATTCCCAATACACCTACGGGGGCAAGTTAATGGTGCCTACCTGAAACTAAGGAGTGCCATCTATTTGCATTATGTCGGTCGCAGTTTTGCCTGCTGAGTTGTGTGACAGTGACATGATTTCAGAACCCATGCTGTCTGCTCTGAATCAAGGAGCACCATTGTGGCGCTCTACATAGGCTCTGGCTCCACCCATTTGAGTTGCGTCACTCAAAGAAAAGTGTGTTTATCCATCATTGACATTTTTCTCTACCTGAAAAAGGGCGTTTGTGGCCCTGATGAAGGCGGTGTTCACGAAAATGATGCCACCTAAAGGCGACTCTCGAGTTGGCCATTGATGAATCAATTATGTTTTGTGCGATGTGTTTTCTTTTGAATAGCCTCTCAGGATAGTCGGAGAGATGTTTGTACCACGGGTCCATATAGTTGTAGGTTTCTAATCGGCTTTCAAGTGTATACCTGACAGAAGTAGACTGTCTTTTTTATTCCTTATAGCTTGCTATTTGTGTGAATTCCCTTTGGTTTATGTATCACATGAATTGTGTTGGTTAGGTATGATTAATGTGTGCGTTATGTTTGTGTAGAGACGTGTGTCTGATAGATGAAGTTATTTGATGGTATTTTCCCTCTGGGTTTCATTGAACTTAGGTACTTGTCTTTATATTATTGTTTATTCGGGGTTCCATGTGATATTTTCGCTGCAAGAATATCGCGATGCAAAAATATTGCCATATTTTTGCGGCGGAAATAACACATGGACCCTGCGGGGGACACCCCGCAACCCCTGCATCATTTTTATATGTGCGGGGGACACCCCCGCAACCCCCACACCTAATATTTTCGCCACCAAAAATATCGCCTATGGCCGTTCCCGACGACCGTATGTACGGCGATATTTTTGCTGGAGAAAATATTACCTGATACCACCAAATTCAGTGTATACAATTTGTGTTTCTTAATGAAATGTTGCTATTGAATATTGCTTTGTGACTGTTCATATAACACACATGGGACCTTCTTCTTTGTGTTTTTTGTTGAATGATCCCCATTTGGTCCGATGGGTCTTTAATTAAATTAGGGCAACCTTTTTATTGTTTTGTTCATGTGATTGCGGCCAGCCACAAGCACCCAGTTCATTTGGCGGGAGAATCTTGCACATACAACCATAGACCTTGAAGTGTCAAGTGAGGCAGAGTGAAGGAACATTGATGCCAAGGAAAAAAGTTAGAAATATTTTCTGGATTTGTTATACATTTATTTACAAGGGATTGTGAGTGTGAAGGGCAGGCTTGCGGCAGGGCAAAAACGCCAGCCTACATATGTATGTATGTATTAAAGGGCGGCGGTCACCGCTATATAGTTAAGGTGAGTTGGAATCCTATAGGAACCCCTCAATATTCTATCGTTAATACCTTTTGATTCGAGTAACAGATGTGATCGAAATTTCGGAAAGTGATTAACTCGCAGGCCCCCCGTCTACAAAGTTTCATAAAGATTTGTTAAAAATAAAAAAAAGTTATTATGAAGACTAAAAACATTTATTGCCAAAAGTACGGCTTACTTCCCATTAATTTTCCCATAGACAAACAAGGTCAATTTTTGCCAAAGTGCACTGCCCTAACCGCTGGACGGATTTGGACCAGATCCGAAACAACTTGGGCACGAACTGTTGACAAGCGATCCATGCATGGTTTGAGGTAATTCTGTGCAGTAGTTATTTAAATATTTAACAGAGAATGGGGTGCCCACTACTCAAAAATAGATAGCTATAGCTCAGGGATTTACCCAAAAATGGGTGTTTTTAGAAATGAAATAGCTGCCATCTTGTTTTTCTCTCGATGCAAGAGATAACCACGGCTATAGCCGAGGATATGGAAAAATGAACTATGTTCCCTGCCGGCCTACACCCACTCCCCACAAACCCCATCACCACGCCCACTCCCACGCACAATACAAACCCCCAAACACATGCATCTGCTGTTTAAGGGAACGTTCAGTGTAGTGCACAAAAAGTGCACATTTTAACTTCTTCCAACACTTTTATTTTAAAACCAAACCATTCCGGAATGGTTTCTTTTTAAAATAAAAGTATAGGAACAATAAAACTTAATTAAAAAAAGTAGAGGAGCACCGCTCCCAACCGCTCCCTAATGCACACGCTCTCTTCGACCACTGGCGGTGTGGAGTACGTTGAGCAGCAAAGGGCACAAAGTGTGGCACAAGGCACATCGAGGAGCCCATGGTATATAGGGTGCCAAATGTATGCAGACATTGCTGATCAGCTGGGCCTGAATCTCTCCTGCTTGATGATGTCACGAGTAGAGTGTCCCCATCGCGTGCCCCTCTGCTTGTGAAATACAGCCAGAACCATGACTTGTAGTGCCGAGGGATCTCTCTTTATTTAACTGTTTGACAAGCCCTCAAATGATGTGTGATATCCATGCACAGCTAGTAAGGTGTCTCTTGGAGTTATGAAATTACCATCATATTATTTATGCATGTTTAAGATTTTTTGTTTATGGTTCTTTGTTTATGGTTTAAACTATCCCCCTAAATCTTCTGAAGAATACATTTTTTCTTGATCAACTGAAAAACACATTCCCTGAATCAAATTGGACCAAAGTTAAAGTCATCTAAATTTCATAAACGTTTATAAGTATAACCTTGACAAGGAGGATACGATTGCTAGGATTATTTCGTAGGGAGTGAATTTTATTTCGTTTTTAAAAAAAAGCGAGAAAACAAATCGATTTATAAAGACCGCTTCACGGTTGCCTTGAGCGGTCTCTCCAAATCGAACTGTTAGATTCTGGTAAGTGTGTTCAGAGTGTGAGAATGTTAGTGAGTGTCTGTGTGTTAGCAGGACAATGATTGTGAAGTGTGTAAGGGAGGGGTAGTGGGTAAACATGAGTGTGCATGCATGTTTGTGGGTATAGGTCAGTGTGTCTGTGGTGGCGGGTGGCCAGGGGTATGGCTTCCTGAGTGGGTTTGGGGGGTGAAACCGCCCAGAAGTGTGTTATTTCCGCTTTGCACATGAGACGGCCAAAATAAATCAGTCTTTTTGATGTGCGACCTTAATAAAGCAGAAATATGACATAGAAACAATTATTTGACTATTCTTCCTGTATGTTCCATTCTTAACTAAGGGTGAATTACATTTTCCTTTTATAAATATTCTGCCTCTGCCTACATTTCATTGTGCCTCATTACAAGTTTGCCGGTGTGGAAAATAACGGTACCGGTAAGCTTGCCGGTACCGTTGGTTTCGGACCGGCAAACTAAGAGTTCTGCGAGTGGGAGCCTTTCAGCCCGCCATGTCATGGCACCTGCTCACAGAACGCAACGGATGCACCGGCACCATTCAGGAATGGTGCCGGTGCATACGTCCTCCCCATTCCCATTGAGTCCAATATGACTCAAATGGGAATGGGGAGTAATATTTTCTGGCGCCCGGGAATAGGCAATTACTGAGTCCGCCGGGGCTGTAATGCCCCGGTAATTGGCCATTCCCGCGTGCCAGAAAATTCATGGCTCTGGTGGCAGCCGTGCCAGTATTTGGCGGCAGCCGTGCCGGTATTTACCGGCACGGCTACCGCCAGGGTCATAATGACCCCCATTGTGTCTTTGTGTTTTGCTTTTTTTTGGTAAAACCATGCCTCCTCAGTTCCTTAGGGGTTGTCCCTGCTTTTTCAGCTACACTAGAGTTCTGCAACCTTTGACTCTGCAGATGTTTTGGGCTACAACTCCCAACAGCTCGAGCCCATGTAATCAATGATAAGGGCACCTAACCAGAGAGTTTCCTACCACAGGTGGAAACTCTGTGGTTAGGTGCATTTGTTATTTCTGAAACTTCACACCACATTATAAATTATCGGGATCCTCCTCCTGTTTATTATAGTCAATTGTAGAAGAGGAGACTTATACATCCGCAAGAGACCATACCCCCTACCTCCCCTGTATTGGAGCCATGAGGCCCTGCCCTGTCTGACACCAGCTATCGTACCAATAACGCACAAAGTATTTGGAGGAGATATCCATTGAGACAACCGTATTGAATGTACCCACGAGGTAATGACAGCCTCCAGGAGGAACTCCCTGAAGGAGTATGGGAAAGAGCTACGAAAATGAACGATTTACATCATAAGAACCTGTGCACGATGTACAGAGATACTCAATGAAGACAAAGTATCGCTCTTAGAGGAGAAAGGTGCTGTAAAGAATCAAGTAAACTCTCAAGTGTAAAAGAAGAAAAGTACACGGTAGAAAGTACTGCAGAAAACAGAAGTTTAATGAATGTACAAACGCTGAAACGCAGGATAGATGAAGTCATCATATAGGGTAGCTATAGGTAGTGAGTAGAATGCAGGTGAAGCTGCCATTGTATAAAAACTGGACATTGGTATCATGAAATAAAGAAGCCAAAAACCATGAAAGGGGAACGGAAAGCTGTGCCACAGTAGAATTACCGGTTGCTGAAGCTGCGTGGCGAGGCTGTCTGGCATGAAGTCAAGATCCTAGAAATCAAGGTCAGCTATCTATGCTGAAGAAGAACATGTTTGCCCAGGATGAATCCTCTCACATTAAGTTGCAAGAAAGAACACAAAGGATGCCAAATTGTAATTCATTTAAAGCATTTAAAAGCTGCCGAATTAACCAAATCGTGCTCTCTTGTGACGTGAGTCACAGATGGAAATAGAATTTGAACTTGGAGTTCCAGATACAATAGCTAGTGCCCTCACTCCTGTGCATTCCAAGACGAGAATTCTCTGCAAGGCCAAGTACAAAGACAATTTCATGGCAGAAGGCATGGGTGATGAGAGATGCTGGGCTATTTGGGTGGTTGTCATGAGGGATTGATTCCTTTGGTCCCTGTGGCATAGATGGTGCCGCATCAATACTGTATCTTGTCCTACCCCCAAGATGGTGTCTGGTCTCTACTGTGTGGTTTCAGACTCTCTGTGCCTTCCTGGATCTTTGACTCTGCCCCCTGCAACACGAAAGCCTCAACTGCCTGCGCGTCAGGACACACTCTGCGTTGCTACTCTCCATAGCCAACACTCGTGAGTTAATCTCCTTAGTGTCTCTGATCTATTCTGTCCCTTGATTCCTTCCTGATTGTGTAATATCTCCTTGCTACCCGTTAGGTATAGATTTCAGTTCCAGCCGCCGACACGGAATACCTGCACAGATCGGCTCTTGCCGCAAGCTTCTTTCCGCATGTCACTGGGTATGCTGCTTTATGAGTTGACTTTCCTTTCCTCTCAATCGGTTTCACTGCTGTCCACTTTTGAACTCATTTGCATCTACAGTCTTTCCACAGACTTCAGAAAAACCTGCAAGCTGTAGCTGAACGCTAAAGTCTGATTTGGAGTGCTGCGTCCTTCCGGGTATGAACGTGTTTGGTATCCCATAGCAACCCAAGTGCTCCGACACTGGCTAGAGCTCATGAAGCGGATCTTTTGTTTTCTCAGGGAGTCAGTGGGATTGCGTGCCGTCCACAATCTCTCAGAAGACGGAAGACATCCCTGCTCAGCATTGTAGTTACAAATACTAGCTCTTATTATACCTATTAGATCACAGGCTCTTCTGCGTCTCTGTACGTTTCCCCAGTAACCGGGAACGCTGTCTAGATTCTAACCACTCGCTCCTTATCAACATTTCCTCACATCTTTTCTCTGTATTCTAGCGACACATCTCTGGCGCCCCCTCTTCAAAAGCACTGACAATCGACCCTTGAAACCGTAGCGGTAGTTCTATAGGTAAAACTCTCCTGAATTATTATCTGACAAGTACCTCCTCCCTATTCTCTTAGTCTAACAAAGCCATTTTTGTGATCCACTGCAGTAAGCGGCTATAGGGCCACAGTCAGCTTCAAGATCATCCCCAAAGGATTCTACGAGATTCTAGACCAGTAACCGAAGATCAACTTCCTGAGAAGACATCCAGGGTTTTCTTCCCCAGAGGGTTTCCCTGGAAATCCTACCCCCTTTGCCTCATTTACTGGGTCTGGGGAGTAGGGTGACCCGAGGAACTTTCACTACCTCACACTGTTGCATTGGAACCAGGTTAGTGATATTCTGATATGGAATATATTGAATGTTGAATAGTGAATTGGCATTTGGCGCATGACAGTGGTAGGCTTCATGTCCTATCTCCCTGCACCTGGGTCTTGGCTTATGTGTTGCTAAATGCACCGAATGTTCCAAACACGGCACACGCGTGCCAAACCAATTGTATTAGTTCATATAACAAAGGACCTTATAGCTTGAGAGACCAATGAAACAGGGTGTGACTGATTTTCTGAAATTACATGTTTGAAGAGATAGGCATAAGTTTTCCACCTGATATTGGACAGCCAATAACAATCCTAGTTACTATATTATTGTATATCTAGATGTCTCCCTTAACCAATCCTGCCCTTGATAGGTTTTTCACTATTGCCGGGTACTATGACATCACTCTGATACATAATGACGTATATGAATTGTATTTTTTATGGAAATCATTAAGAGACTGAGCGTATGTCCGTTGATATTTGTTGTAAACGTCCTGTTTTAGATAATTGTTAATAAAACAGTAACTTGCCATCTTCTTGAGTTTGTCTGGTTATTTGGACTCCAAATTATTCTGGTGTAATCTCATACAGTAACAGATGCACGTTCCAAGGGCCATATGTACCCAATGATAAGGGACCACGAGAGTCATAGTTCAAAACAACTGGAGAGCTGTGGTTTTGCGGAACTCTGAGCTACACTATCCTGGAAGCAGGACTGATTTCTAACATGTCCGAGAAAGCGAAAGGTAACCACATCATGTCATGCTGCCTGTTTAGGAGCTCAGTCCTGGACATGCAGCCTTGCCCACATCAGGCACACTGGTTGAATGCCAAGTACTAGGTTACAATGGTTGGTAACGGGGGCAGACCACGATTGAGAACATGGTTCCATTGATATTGGCCCAGATTATACAGTGCTGGCATTGGGCTGGATTTCCCCGGATCTGAGATCCAGCAAAGAAAGTCTTCCTGGATCTCTTTTCTGGAGTAATCCATTTGCACACTACATTTATTTTAATGTGTTTGGCCTGTATTAAGATGCTGTGCTTCTGAAGCTAGAATTCAGAACCGGGGCAAGACACGAACTTTTGATCAGGATCCCTGTGAAATACCTTGCTAAGATTGTATTCTGCAGGAAATATTTTAGCACAGCTTTTAAGGTTTAAAATGTGTTCACCTTTTATACTTTGCTTGCAGCATTGTAGGAAACACGCCCTACATTGGTTTATTTTCCAGGTTTGCATGATTAGTCGTCTAAGGGGCAACGGTTTATGGGGTTGGGGGGTGCGAACGGCATGCCCTCCACCTCCGCTTCTTCCCCTCCCCTCCTCCTCCCTCTTCCCCGCTGTTGGGATCCAACAAAAAAAAAAAATCTCAATTTCCCACAGTGGGGTAGTAAAGAGAAGGGCCACCACATTGTGAAGGTTAAAACCTCCCACCCTGGTTCTCTCCTCCCACTGAGCAACCATACATTCCCCATCACATGGGCAGCAACAATGATGCCCTGCTCTGAACCAGAATGTTTACATAAGACTATGTGGTGTTCCAGTTCTAGTCTAGATGCACACAGACCATTGCATGAGGAAGACCTCTGGAGTGTTATTGGAGGTGGTCTAAGATGGAGATATGACGTGACTCACTCACTGCCAGTCATCTAGAAGCTTTGCACCTCGGACATTCCCTGGTTTTCCCTACAAGCTAGAACCGGGAAAGTGACTTTTGATTTTCCCGGAGGTGCCGGTGGAGAGATTGTAGGAAAGTTCCATTGAAAGTATAGGGAAATTTAACGCTGATGGCTTTCCCCGGAGGGTGCCCCGCAGCACCCATGGGATCTACGTTAAAATAACGAATTCTGAAAAACTCGAGATTCGAAGCCGACTTGCTCGCATTTTGAACCTCCAGCTTTTCGAACTCTGTTGTTTTGTCCCCCACTTCGCATTTCATGTATGCGGGGGACACCCCCGCAACACCCTAAGCCCATAAGGCTGAAATAGGTGAGTGGGGGACACCCCCGCAACCCCTGCTCACCTAGTTCGGTATTTTGGGCTTTGTCATTTTCGTTCATTCCGAATGCGCGGTAAAAGCGCATTCAGCATTTTATTTACGTTGTTGTGGTGGATTTCCGCACACATGTACTTGGCGCCCCAGGGCCGAAAATACCCTGCATGGGATACTGGATGGGTAGGAGTGAGACTGGTATGTGTACATTCAAGTAAAGTACTTTCCCAGGCATTGTGAACCTCTGCATAACTGGGCACTCTGCAAACTGCGGGCATCGGTTCTAATGTATTCAAACTAACAGTGGTTGTCAGACCACAGGGCTGCAGCTGATTAAGAGTGCTGGACGTGCTATGGGGCAGCTAGCTACGGGCTGAGTAGCACACAGCCAGTTGCTACGTATACCAAAGTGCAAGTGTCAAGAAAAAACTCTCCAATGCAGGCACTCCATTCAATAGAAGTATTAAAGCTTACACATAATGCACCAAGTGCATTATCATCATAAACTGGCAAGGAGTACTTGAGTTTGCATAGACACTTGGAAGTCTCCAGTGAAATTGTTGGTAAGTGACTTGCAATGACTGAGCATTGTGCGCACATCCCATTCATAAATCAAAGAAACACATTATTGTTAAGTGGTTAGTGCTAGTCCATTAAGCGACCTATAGGCAAGAGTGTTCTCTGCCTTGATGAGCTCAGCTGCGTGCGGCTTCCGTACTCTTGCCTGAAGTTCGCTTAATGGACCTTTACTAACCACTTAGCAACAGTGCTCATGGGAACCAGCCTTGTTTGAAGACTTGTCTCAGATTGACAATATTGCACATGTTGGCAAACAGCTTGCTGTCATAAGGAATCCTGAAACAAAATATATCACTATTATTGTTTTAAGACATTATGACTCTTGCCTTGAAAAAGCCCAGACGGGCGAAACTCGTGGCCATGCATTTGGCAGTTTCTTTCTGTTAATTGTGCAGTTTGTTTTTGTTAATTGTGGCAATCTTTGTTTTGATTTATGAATGTGATATGCACACAATATGATATGATGTTCAGTTATTACAAGTCACTAACTAACAATGTCCCTGGAGAGTTCAAAGTGCCTCTACAAACTGAAGTAATCCTTGCCAGATTATGACGATAATAAACTTGGTGTATTATATGTAAACTTTAGTATTAGTTGGATATGGAGCACCTGCATTGAGGTGTTTTCACTGACATCTGTTTTATTGTACATTGTGGAAACGATTAACATTTTTTTTTGGTAAATGGACAATTGTGTACTTATGCTTCGTTGGGTATTGTTGAAAATGAGAAAGCCTTCTTTACTGCGCATTGTGGAAACTGCCAACATCGGCTTCACTGAGTGTTATGGGTTCCATGTGATAATGTCGCCTGGAAAAAGTCACCAGGTAGGTGCCTTTTTTTCCAGACCCCTAAAATGCTTTCCCCGAATATTATAGGTGGGGTATCATTTTATATTATAAACTGCAATTGTAGAATATTTGGGGAAAGCGTTTTATTTTACTGGGGCTGCATTTTTTGGGAAATGTATCCCCCGCCGGCTCTTTCCCGGGTGAATTTATCAATGGACACTGTGTTATGGTGATGAGCTTATTTAAATGCCATTGTAAAAACAAGCAAAACATGGGGTGGCCAGCACTACGGAATGGAAGGATGGTCCTGGTGAACTGAGGGCGCTTTGATCCGGAGACAAATTGAGAGTGAAACACCACAGGTGGCGCAGTGCTTGAACCAATGGGCAGTTACGGGAAAAAAAGAGGTATTGTGTGAACTCGGGGAGGTCATGGTAGGAACTGAAACGAACTGTATTGTTGAATGGTAACGAAGCGAGCTTGCTTGAGGACAAGCAGCCGAGCACTGGATAGACATGCTGTACATTTCAAGTGCTTTCCCTATCACCAAATTGTCCGAGGTTTGGTGTATTTATCCTTCCACCAATCAGGGCAGCAAGATTCTCAAATACTGCATGCATATCCTAACAAGAAAAGAGGTGGAAAGGTGCTTGTTGTCTTTTTTAAGTTTAGGATCGCTAAAGTTGAGAGTCTCCTTGTTTGCAGTGTCATTGATCTTAACACTTGGACCACATTCCTCACTTCGCCAGGCTCGGATATGGTGGCCCTTGACGCTTTCAAGGTAAATCACCTGAAATGGGTGCCATTCTTTACCAAGACCTTTAGTGATACAGTGGCAAACGATCAAATACCACCGAGTTGGAAGAAATCCATTATAGTACCATTCCTTAGCAAAGGTGACAGATTTGATCCCAGCTGTTATCGCCCTATTCCTTTGATCAATTCCTGTGCAAAATTGCTGGGAAGGGCTGTACATAGTCCCATAATTGAGTGGGCACAAAATAACAAAATCTTGCCCGAGAAACAATATGGATTCCAGCGGGAGTGGGCACGGCCGAGCAGGTCCTAAACCTCAGGCTGATACTGGATAAATATGTGCGGGCATGGTTGTCCGTCTACCTGGGGTTTATTAACCTGAGCCAGGCTTTTGACAGTGTAAGGTGGGCTAACCTGGTGGGGGGGGGGCTATTGCGTACTCCTGGTCTATCTACACCCTTAGTACATCTATTGGTCTCTTCAGTTGTGAGATTGGATAGTCGGGGAAAGTCACTTCCTCCTTTACTGTCCTCCGTGGCGTTAGGCAAGGGTGTGTGCTAGCACCACTTTTATTGAATCTTTATGTCAGCACTCTTGCATCCGAGCTAAATGAAATCACAAACGATGCACCAAACATTGCGTGGAGACATGTATGCGTTCTTTCTTATGCGGATGATGTTGCTTTACAGGCCCGCACTCTGTTGGCCCTCCAGAAGCTCACGACAGGCTATGTCCACTACATTTACCAGAGAGATGTGATTCTAAATGTTAAAAAATCAAAACATATGCGTGTAGGCAAACACTGTCGTAATTTACTGGGTATTGTCACATCCGACCACAAACTAGAATGGTTATCCCAATGTAATTATTTGGGTATAACATTCAATAGTGGAGAGAATTTGAGAGATCAAAGTATTAACACTAAGGGGCTCATTACACGGATGGCGTTAGGGATTTACAGGTACCGGTAAAATACCGGTACCGGTAAATCCCTACCGCCTTACTACGAGGTCCCTTTGCGGGTTGGGGGATTTAACGCCTGCTTTTTGCAGGCGTTAAAATCCAACCCGCTAAGGGACCTGGGAGCTAATTACGGTACCGCAAAATTGCGGTGCCGTAATTAGCGCCTTCCCCATTCCCATAGAGCCCTATGGGGCGGAAATGGGAATGGGGAAGGGCAATGGCGGAAGGGGGATTTACAGCCCCTCCAACCTTGGAATGGGGCAGTAAATCCCCTTTCCGCCAAGGCGGTGCCGGTATTTTACCGGCATGAGCCATGGCGCTAATAGCGCCATGGCTCACCGCCTACCATGTAATGAGGCCCCTACCTAAAATTTGCACATGACAATGGAGCAATCAGAGTGCAAAATCAACAAACATGACCATTTTGCAAAACAACTCAATGTGTTGTATTCATTCTAATCATTTGATAGTTTTTAGTAACGTGTTGGAGGAGTCACGAAGAATATCTCACGCGTTTCTCGACTGCAATCTTTTATTATAGTGGCATACATATCCGACTGAAAACATGTGTTGCATAGTAAAAATTGTGTGACAAATATGGAATCAAAAACAGTAATAAATAATAATACTATAAATCATCAGATAGTATGAATAACATAAATGACAAAGACAGGTAAAAGAACAGGTTTTAACCATAGACAAAGTTCTAAGAAACTGAACATGCATACTGTAAATTGCTCACTCTTAGTTGTGAGTTGCTTACAGGAGCAATTACAAACCTTGGAAGAGATATGGGCAATGTAACCATCGGCATTGCATTAACAATCTATCTATCAGGCTAGGCTTGTAGCAGTTTGTGTGTATGGGGCTGAGGTGTGGGGTTTCTCTCAAATAAAAGATATTCAACTAAAGGAAAATAAATTCTTACGATAACTCCTAGGAGTTGTCAAAAGCGCACCAATTTATATGATTCATCAAGAATTAGGATTGGATTAAATAAGTGATACAATTAATCTTAAACATTTGACATTTTAGATCAGATTTTGGTCACAAGCCAACCCACACTTGACCCACGAAATGATTAAAGAGTTGCTAGCCTCTGATATATGCATGGCAATTCCCTGGCTGACTGAGCTAAAGAAAGAGTTTGGCTAACTAAGCCTTGGGAATTTTTTCAGCTGATCTGATACTATTTCAAGGAAGGATTTACTACTGGTACATGGGAGGTTCATGGACCTAAGCAGGTCCAATTGTTACTGTGTAGAAATCTTGAATTTCTCTGTCCGCCAGTATTCTGCAGATGGGTCTAATGCCTCAAATGCTGACTATTTGGGGTGGTTTTTGATTTCATGTAAAAGGGGTCTTATATTTTACTTGAAGGCTAGTTGTTTACCAGTACTGTCTGTGTTGAGTTCTCGGCTCTGGACAAAGATGGTGTGCTTCGTGTCCATGTAATACCACATTTTTTCGGGGAATCTAGCACATGTTTTCATTCTTTTGGCCACTATCGCTTACACTTAGACTCAATTCTTAATCCGGCTATTAAAAAGATCTAATTGCCGAACAATCAAAGAAGCTATACATATTTTTGTTTAGTCCCGAAGAAAGATGTTGCCTTTGTTGTGTATTTGTTCATAGAAGGAGTCCTATCACTGATTGAAGCATGCATGCAAAAGGAAACTGTTTTGAACTTGTAGTGAAAGCTATTGTATATTTAATTTTGTACTTTGCCTTTTATGTTGGTTCTAGCCTTCGAAATAAAGATGTGTTCACTTCAACAACTGAGAATAATGAAAGAATAGAGGTATGTGTGTTTCTCTGGTATGCTATGTTGTGCCATGTTAGGTATTGTATCTGTTATTTTAGCATGTCAGTACCTTTCTTATGCATTGCTAAGGTAGTGCAAAGGACGCAGAGCAATGAGGGGAGTTTAGGAGGCAGTAGAGGAGGCAGAGATAAGAATGAAGGAAAGCAACACGATGAGATAGTGTGCTGGTTAGTAGTATAGCCTCCTCAATGCACTCAGCATGAACAGAAAGAGGGAACGGGAATTGAGGGAACACAGTATTGCTCACAGCCTCTAAATAGCTGGTGAACTGGAGCACTACGAGGATCACCTTGCAGGAGCATAAGGGTCAGTTGATAGATCTAATGCCTTATGCACACACCAAACTGTTCCCCCCACACTATACAACCAGCATGTAATGGGGCATTTTACTTTGAGTGCGTGTATCTGGATCTTAGCATACAAGGGGGCTCATTCCAAGTTTGACGGTCCGGAAAAAACAGTGGCGGTAAGCTTACCGGCACTATTGTTTCCGAACTGGCAAACTATGAGTCTGCCTGCCGGAAACGCTGTGCCGAAAGATCGGACTCTGCCAGAGACAGCGGCCACGATAAGCAAACCATCACGGAAGCGCCGGCACTGTTATTAACGGTGCCAGTGCTTCCATGTTCCCCATTCCCACAATGGGGAATTCCAATTTACCGGCGTCTGACTTTTTTTGTAATGCCCTGTTTTTACCGGCAAGTCAGGCACCGTTAAATATTTACGGGTGCAGCGGCAACCCACCGGTAATACCGGCACGGATACCGCCAGACTCGTAATGAGCCCCAATGTCTCGAAAACCAGTCTTTTTTCCAGTGTGACTGTGTTCGTGATTTGGGGTTTTAGCAGCATGCATACACAGAAACTCAACAGACAGCACACACTTACGATGGGCGCAACCAAAAAGACCCACTCGGAGCCCAATCTTCCCTCTTGGGTTCCACGCCACCGGAATGATGCGGATATACCGGGCCATGATGGGGTAGTAGAGGTCGTGGCGGACCACTCCAGAGTTGTTCACATTTCCAAAAAACGTCTAGAAGGCGAAAATGGATAAAGACAACAGGAATTAAACAACATGGCTGACTAGGGCTGCCTATTGGGAAGCAGCCTCACTGATGTACTGTAATGTAAGAAGCATTGATTGTATGTCTCTCGAGGATGATGTCTTTGAAAGATCCTTTCCTTACCCAACCTCTGCAATGACTTAGATAATAGGGGTTTTTCCCACGTGCCCAGTTAACGTCCACGCCTGATATCTCTGAAAAGATCGTGGACTGCACTAAATAAGAATACAAGCCTTGAAAGGGGCAGGGACTAACGGTACGACGTTGTTACAAAGGCAGCCATTTTTTCAATGTTTTTTTACCGAAAATGTTTCATCGGAAATACATTTGGGGTGGGGATAGGTATCTAAGGGTTTGAGGGCTAGGGAATATTAAAAATAAAGATAGCAAAGGGGACTCCGGACGTACACCCCAAATTAAAATAATAATAATAATTCAATGGGTTTTTCATTAAAAAAAGGTTCGGTGAAAAAGCCATCAAATAAATAACATTCCTTGAGAGAACATAGAACCACACTGACAGGCTCTGTGTAACACTAGCTCTTTTATCTGAAAATAAAAGTGGCAGCCTTTCTCAATAGGTCAGCAAAAATATCAAGGACGAGGTGCTGACACTGTTCAGTAGGGTTGCAATGGCTTCAAAGTACACATTCCAAGACATGTAGGTAGGACTGCAGCGATTGCAATGGGGGGAGTACTGACACTTCTCAGTAGGGTTGCAATGGCTTCAAAGTACACATTCCAACACTTGTAGGTAGGACTGCAGCGATTGCAATGGGGGGAGTACTGACACTTCTCAGTTGGGTTGCAATGGCTTCAGCGTGAGTATTCCAGCACTTGTAGATAGGACTGCAGGGATTGCAATGGGGGAGTACTGACACTTCTCAGTAGGGTTGCAATGGCTTCAAAGTACACATTCCAGCACTTGTAGGTAGGACTGCAGCGATTGCAATGGGGGGAGTACTGACACTTCTCAGTTGTGTTGCAATGGCTTCAGCGTGAGTATTCCAGCACTTGTAGATAGGACTGCAGGGATTGCAATGGGGGAGTACTGACACTTCTCAGTAGGGTTGCAATGGCTTCAGCGTAAGTATTCCAGCACTTGTAGGTAGGACTGCAGCGATTGCAATGGGGGGAGTACTGACACTTCTCAGTAGGGTTGCAATGGCTTCAGAGTGAGTATTCCAGCACTTGTAGGTAGGACTGCAGCGATTGCAATGGGGGGAGTACTGACACTTCTCAGTTGGGTTGCAATGGCTTCAGCGTGCGTATTCCAGCACTTGTAGGTAGGACTGCAGCGATTGCAATGGGGGGAGTACTGACACTTCTCAGTAGGGTTGCAATGGCTTCAGCGTGAGCATTCCAGCACTTGTAGATAGGACTGCAGGGATTGCAATGGGGGAGTACTGACACTTCTCAGTAGGGTTGCAATGGCTTCAAAGTACACATTCCAGCACTTGTAGGTAGGACTGCAGCGATTGCAATGGGGGGAGTACTGACACTTCTCAGTTGTGTTGCAATGGCTTCAGCGTGAGTATTCCAGCACTTGTAGATAGGACTGCAGGGATTGCAATGGGGGAGTACTGACACTTCTCAGTAGGGTTGCAATGGCTTCAGCGTAAGTATTCCAGCACTTGTAGGTAGGACTGCAGCGATTGCAATGGGGGGAGTACTGACACTTCTCAGTAGGGTTGCAATGGCTTCAGCGTAAGTATTCCAGCACTTGTAGGTAGGACTGCAGCGATTGCAATGGGGGGAGTAATGACACTTCTCAGTAGGGTTGCAATGGCTTCAGCGTGAGTATTCCAGCACATGTAGGTAGGACTGCAGCGATTGCAATGGGGGGAGTACTGACACTTCTCAGTTGGGTTGCAATGGCTTCAACGTGCGTATTCCAGCACTTGTAGGTAGGACTGCAGCGATTGCAATGGGGGGAGTACTGACACTTCCCAATAGGGTTGCAATGGCTTCAACGTGCGTATTCCAGCACTTGTAGGTAGGACTGCAGCGATTGCAATGGGGGGAGTACTGGTACTTCTCAGTAGGGTTGCAATGGCTTCAACGTGCGTATTCCAGCACTTGTAGGTAGGACTGCAGCGATTGCAATGGGGGGAGTACTGACACTTCTCAGTAGGGTTGCAATGGCTTCAGTGTGCGTATTCCAGCACTTGTAGGTAGGACTGCAGCGATTGCAATGGGGGGAGTGCTGACACTTCTCAGTAGGGTTGCAATGGCTTCAGCGTGCGTATTTCAGCACTTGTAGGTAGGACTGCAGCGATTGCATTGGGGGGAGTACTGACACTTCTCAGTAGGGTTGCAATGGCTTCAGCGTGAGTATTCCAGCACTTGTGGGTAGGACTGCAGCGATTGCAATGGGGGGAGTACTGACACTTCTCAGTTGGGTTGCAATGGCTTCAGCGTGAGTATTCCAGCACTTGTGGGTAGGACTGCAGCGATTGCAATGGGGGGAGTACTGACACTTCTCAGTAGGGTTGCAATGGCTTCAGCGTGAGTATTCCAGCACTTGTGGGTAGGACTGCAGCGATTGCAATGGGGGGAGTACTGACACTTCTCAGTAGGGTTGCAATGGCTTCAGCGTGAGTATTCTAGCACTTGTAGGTAGGACTGCAGCGATTGCAATGGGGGGAGTACTGACACTTCTCAGTAGGGTTGCAATGGCTTCAGCGTGAGTATTCCAGCACTTGTATGTAGGACTGCAGTGATTCCAGCACTTGTGGGTAGGACTGCAGCGATTGCAATGGGGGGAGTACTGACACGTCTCAGTAGGGTTGCAATGGCTTCAGCGTGAGTATTCCAGCACTTGTAGGTAGGACTGCAGCGATTGCAATGGGGGAGTACTGACACTTTGGGGAGTACGGACACTTCTCAGTAGGGTTGCAATGGCTTCATCGTGAGTATTCTAGCACTTGTAGGTAGGACTGCAGCGATTGCAATGGGGGGAGTACTGACACTTCTCAGTAGGGTTGCAATGGCTTCAGAGTGAGTATTCCAGCACTTGTAGGTAGGACTGCAGCGATTGCAATGGGGGGAGTACTGACACTTCTCAGTTGGGTTGCAATGGCTTCAGCGTGCGTATTCCAGCACTTGTAGGTAGGACTGCAGCGATTGCAATGGGGGGAGTACTGACACTTCTCAGTAGGGTTGCAATGGCTTCAGCGTGAGCATTCCAGCACTTGTAGGTAGGACTGCAGCAATTTCAATGGGGGGGAGTACTGACACTTCTCAGTAGGGTTGCAATGGCTTCAGCGTGAGTATTCCAGCACTTATAGGTAGGACTGCAGCGATTGCAATGGGGGGAGTACTGACACTTCTCAGTTGGGTTGCAATGGCTTCAGAGTGAGTATTCCAGCACTTGTGGGTAGGACTGCAGCGATTGCAATGGGGGGAGTACTGACTTCTCAGTAGGGTTGCAATGGCTTCAGAGTGAGTATTCCAGCACTTGTAGGTAGGACTGCAGCGATTGCAATGGGGGAGTACTGACACTTCTCAGTAGGGTTGCAATGGCTTCAACGTGCGTATTCCAGCACATGTAGATAGGACTGCAGTGATTGCAATGGGGGGAGTACGGACACTTCTCAGTAGGGTTGCAATGGCTTCAGCGTGAGTATTCCAGCACTTGTAGGTAGGACTGCAGCGATTGCAATGGGGGGAGTACTGACACTTCTCAGTAGGGTTGCAATAGATTTAACCAGCGAATAGTAGGAGATGTCCATAGGAACCAGGCACCCGTGATAATAAGGGCATGCTCTTCTGTCTTGCTATTTGAATCCCTGAACAGTAATAGGTCAGAGGGAAACGCCACCTCCACAACTGCCTCTATACCCCTGTGAAACAGAGGCATAGACAGGGTCCGGCCTGAGCGGGCAAGGCCCACCCACAATCTGTAAATGCCCACTCAGCAGCACTGTGTGGCCATTTACAGATGTTAATGTCACTGCAGTGGGCCCAACTACATTAGATTCAGGCCCCACTTGTTAGACAATCCTGGCTACGCCACTGCTGTGAAGGTAGCATTTGGCTATCCTGGGTACACTAAGGTTCGCCTTCATCAAAGGATGATGCCAGGAGTGTTTGAACTCTGCCACCTTGAAACAACGTGGGCACACTTGTAATCTCCCTCCTGGGAACAGGAATAGCTTGCAGCGAACAGGAAGGACATACGCAGACTGCCCAACTTCCAACACAACGAGCACACTTGGGTAATCGAACCTTAAGAAATATTGTAGGGGTGAACAGGATGGGTGCACCTGGGTTGACCTAGCCCAGAGGAGTATGCCAAGATTTCACAGGATGCGAACACTTGGGTTGCCCCAGGAATGAACAGGATGTTTAGACTCCTTTGGGTTTTACTACCTGAAAGGAATACACTAGGAATAATCAGGAGGGTCAGCCTTGTATTGTCCTACCTCAGAAGGGTAGGCATGGACTGAACAGGATGAGCAGGCACCCTTGGGTGATCCTACCTCAAAGGGATAGATTAAGAATAAAAAGGACGCACACAGGATGGGGTTGGGGGGTGGGGGAGGGGTTTGCCGCAGCAGAATTCATCACAGCAGATATTTGCGACAAAATCAACCGTTCTCAAAAATCTAATTCGATGAAATCTACTGCGATGAAAAAAACTCAGCAAAATCACCTGGAACCCTCAGGATTACACTACCTTGGAGGAATAGGACAGCAGTGAACAGGATGGGCAGATTATTATTGTCCGACAGGATGGGTACATTTGGATTATCTCACCTCCGAGTATTTTCTTGGGAATAGGCAGGGAGACTGTCCTACCTTAAATAGAATGTACTAGGAACCAACAGGCATGACGGATCTATGTGTCCACCACACAGCAACAAGAAAATAGGCTGTCACACCCGGATAGCCCTCCCTCTAAGGAATAGCCACAAGCCAACAGGGTGAGCACCCGTCACTCCCATTGTCTGGTTGTGTAGCATTGTTCTAGGATTGTCCATCTGGACAAGTTTGTATCTGTAGGCCTCATATTAGTTCCGATGTTGGCGGTATTAGAACATTTGTCCTCTCCGCAACTCCTGGTATTTTTGAACAACAGAGTGTGGACACATTTGGGTTTGTCCAACCTTTAGAGCATTTTTGAAGCAAGCAGTCCGGGAAGATCCATGTGTCCCCAGAAATGTATTGTTTCAGAAGACATTGGGTACATGTGCTTCCCCGCAGCCTTGGATTATGCTAATGGTACACACAGTTGGTCGATCAAAGCTAAGTGCTACTTTGAAAATGTTTCATGTATTCATGTTCAAAAGTACAACAGTTATCATGAGAAATATAAGTAAGCAAATACACTAACCATAACTATCCCACCCCTATACCACCCCTGATCCCATTTTCCAGCACCAACCAGACGCCCATATCATCCATAATAAGGACACACAGTAGAAGAAAACAAGTAGTACAATCCTTCATGTGTATTCTCTTGTCTGGAAGAGAGTCTTTCTAACCTTGCCATATCACTGACACCTTTTCCATATGTGGCTTCATAGAATATCTAGCTAATTATTCTCCAAGCTGACAGTTCAACTTCAGATACATCTTCCAATGGACAAATGAGGAACTATCCGAGGCCATCCACACTATGGGCAACCACTGCTCAGCAAGTACCAGTGCCAACTGCATGAAGCACCACCCTCCTTATTACCCTTTGATAGGAGCCATGCACTACTTACCGGAGAACTGAGATAGGACCGACCTGGGAACTACGTCTGCTACTAAAGCTGGATAACTGTTGGGTACCCAACTAAACAGGCACATTGCATAGCCGCTTCCCTCCCGGCAGGATTGCTCAAATACATGGCCTCTGACCAGCAAAATCTAAAACACAAGGCGACGAACCTCTACAATGAGCCCAAAGCCCACTGCCCAATCGAGAAACTCATTACCCAGGAGTACCCTGGCATATGCAAATACGTTCCCTTGTGGATTAACTGCCTGAGCCCGGAGGGGCGAGCCACGTGGAAGTCATGCCACCCATTGCTCATGAATAAAGAGGGACACAGCCAGGCGTGGTACTCTGCCCACTCCACGCTTATACCAGTGCATTCCTCCAAAAATGCAAAGGTGATTTATGAAGTTTTCCTACCTTAGAAATTTAGCACATTAACCGTAGTCATGATTGCTGAAAGCTAAAAAAGTTAATGGTGTCATCCAAACATTGAATTAATTAGTGAATACAATGTTTGGATGCAAACACCATAGGGGCATCATATTTGTGGTTTGGGCAGAAACTGGAACGCATGAAATTTCAGGGGCACCAAATTAATTGCTGATTGACCCTCTCCTCTAAGGTGCAAGCACCCCACCGTAAAGGGAAAAAAACAATTTTAGTCTGATCGTGAAACCCATCTGTCTTACTACGGCTGTTGCAGAGGACTCTTAAGCAGGAACATTGAAGATCCAAGACATTTCACAAGGTGGAAGCGACCTTCACTTGCACGAGCCCAGTGGACCAATGACAGAAGAGCCCCTACACTAAACCTCACAGGTCCCTTAGCACCCAGACCTGGTGGGAACATTATCAGAGACCTGTCTATCCACACACACACAGTTTGCAAACAAGTGGTTCCTTGGGCCAATGCATACCCAGTTGCTTCCTTGCTGAAAATATGGCTTCCATCCTGATATCCGGTCCCCGTAGAGCAGAATGTATCTGGTGACCCAGTCGTAGTAGGTGTTGAACGTCCCCTGTGTTGCAATCGCCCTGATCTTGCATCTCTGTTTCAGGTCAATCTGAAGCCAAGGTTGCTTATCTCCAGGCGCTGGCGACCAACCGCTGGTGCCTGTGGGAGCAAGACAGAGGTGAGCGTGCAACTTTCTCCATTCATTCTTCCTTTTGAGTGACAATTGCAGCAACTACCACCACCACTACAACTAAACCCCCGCAGAAATTAGGAGCAGGATTTCCTACTTTTTATCACAAGGCTATGAAAATATGAAAGGCCGGAGAGTGATTGTGTCTGCTCTGTTAAGTGCTACTCAGTTGTGATGGTCTGAGCCAACTATGTGTCATGCTTGTGTAGCATGTAACTGACAACAGAATCTGTGATCTGAGACTCTCCATACTTTTTGGACTGCGACTTCCATCATCCCTCAACACTGGCTTTCCCTGCAATGACTGATGGGAGTAGTAGTCCAACACATCTGAAGAGCCAAAGATAACAGGCCGTAACCATAGCCCACTGTTGTTTCAAAGGCTGCATATGACCCCAAAACACCTAACATCCTGATCAGCTGGGGCAAATCTGGGTTTATCCCCACATGGGCCACATTACTAAAGACTATACTGCTGTCAGGACACCTTTTCTCCTATCTCCAAGTCTCCAATTTAATAACCTGTAGAAGATGCTGCTGGTCTCAACATTCCACCTCCACAGAGATGGAAAAGCTGTGATCAGATGTGGCCCTCATACACTGGCTTGATGTGGCCCAAACGTGAACAGAACCAAGTATAATCCTGTTTACAGAGGAGGGGACTACTGGCTGCCTGTACTCCTTAGAATCAGGCTAATACTCCAGATAAAGACCTACAGCTTCAAGGATGCACCACTGTGTGCTCTCTGCTTCCATCCAGACTGCTCCACAGATATCACTGATTCAGTGCATCAACCCCATGCCATAGGTAGCTGTGACTGATCCTCCGAGTGATTGTCAAGGGAAGTGCATCTTTCATTCATGTGGATTACTAGCTACCCAGAGAGCAAGAACCACAACACAGATTGCCATAAAACAAAATTATCATATCATTTGAATTACCTATTCATAGTCTCGACACAAATTAGAATAATTTTTTTGACTCCATGTAACATGCAGGACTTCTAACTTCCAACGACCATGTGATATATTACCACAGTTTAGAGGTCTTATTCGGATCCCTGGGTATAATATGTGTGATCTCATGTAAAGGTGTGGGGTACTCTTCCAAGGACCTTGTAAACAAAATGCAAAGTCAGCTGATAAATTACTCGTATTTTTCGGTTCTTTATGAAATTTGAAGAAAACAAACAGAAAGTTTAAATCACAAACTGGATTCATGAAATAATTCCAATCACAAAGAAAATTGGTGTGGGAGCTGCATTACAAACATAGAAAAATAAAACGAAATACGCGAAAAACAAACAGTATGGCTATCATATTAAGATATCCTGTCTATGGACCATTGCACCTAAGTGTGACACAAAAAAGACTGTGTAACATCTGCAGACGTGCAGCACGCGGCGCTTCAGGGCAGCGATCTGGGATCTAGAGACCGCAGAGAAGATGGAGTTGGAGACCCGTGAGGTATGTAAGGGATGCGGGAAATCTGGCTGGAGAGAGGCGCGGGGAAGAGGGCTGCTGGGCCACAGCGGGACAGGGGGTGAGGGGATCCTCCCAACTGGACATGGGTAAGGAGGGAAGTGAAAGAGCGAACTTGAGAGAGGTGGACTTTAGCGGGTGACCTCCGGCAATGTTGCTCCTTAACGCAGGACATTTGGATATAGATGCAAATACTATTCAATGAAGTCCTGTGAAAACCTATGTGATGCAATTGTAAGGTGTTTTATACAGCACACATTCTGCCATTTTGCCGGCATCTTGTCGGATTGTGTTAGTGGGAGGATTGAGAGAGGCAGGAGTGAACACTGAAGTCTTGATGGGTATAGGCCAGAAGCACCCATTTCCTATGCACTGCAATATTTCTAAGTGGATCCTGCTGGTGACACTTGTGGTCTCGGAACATCTACAGGGTACCCACAGATGACCATGCCAGCATACCAGGAAAGTGGGAGGTTTGAAAGATGTTTGGCATATATCTGGAAAGAGGTAGAAGTGTTGTGGAGTTAGGTAGAGAGGGAACTACACTGCTCAGCTGGAGTTAATGAGGTGTTAGGGGTATGCAGGCCGGTGTTCCGCTGCGGTGTGTAACAGGTACTGTGCATGCAGTGCAAGGTGAGGAAAAAGAAAAGGGTAATAGGTTAGTGAGGAGAAGGAACCTGTGCTGAGGCGATTAATCAGGGCACGGAGTCCGGGAAGTCCTTGGTTTTGTTACTATGATCATAGTAGGGGTGGGTGACAGTTCAGGCATGTTGCATGTTTTCTTGGACATGCCTAGGCAAAGGCTTGTGGAGAGGTATTAATGCCCTATGTCTGCGGTGGTGTGGAAGTCCCGATCCAATACCATTTGACCAACAGTGCAGGCATGACAGTGATGTTGTGGTATAAGTGAGGATGCCCGAAGTGGCGGGAGCCTGTGTTAGACTAAACCATTTGCAACAAGCATCCATATTGTTGTTATCCATGCAGAGGATATATTGCTATGTAAATTAACTGAGCATGAAGTTGCTGTAAATAGCTGGCACCAGCATGTGATCCACTGTCCCGGAGACTTTTTCTGGGTGGGTATTGCCCTGAATACTGCAAGAGATAACTGGAGAAGAATCCATCCAGGATCACTATGGTGAAATAGGTCCAAGATCACTAGAGGGAAATCCAATCAAGATCACTTGGAATCCCTGCACATAATGAATGACTATGGCGACCACAGCAATACCTTAACAAGGTGATTTACAGTCGTAGTGAACAGTGAGCAGTTGATGAAGGTGGTTGAGAGGGGAAATACAGGTTTTGAAAGTACACCGAAAGGGCAGGAGGTAATGGCAGTCAGCAGCAGTCTTCTGGCCATCTAGACTGCCTGAGGACCCAGGATCAGGACATGTGTGGTGGTGGAGCCCGGCAATCTTTATAACACTTTTGCAGCGCATAGCACCGGGGTGAATGGACAAGCTGTAAGGGCAGTCACTGGCAGTCCTCGGGCCATCTATACTGCCTGAGGACCCAGGATCAGGACCTGTGTGGTGGTGGAGCCCGGCAATCTTTAAAATGCCTTTGCGGCGCTTAGCGCTGGTGCAGAAGGGCAGGCGGTAAGGGAGGTCACCAGCAGACCCCGGCGAGCCCTCTGTGAGTCAACAGTGAAGACATTTTGATAACATTGATTCTCGGTGGAACCAGGGTTTTCACCACACGTTGGTAAATCGGTCACTGGGATCCTAGGTACAATGTGCTTTGATCCAACATTCAGCAGTGCCCTGGAAAGCACATAGGAGTGATTGGAGGTGTGCAAGGAGCCTGAGCCTCCTTTGCGACCAAACCTCAATTTATTCACCAGTTTCAATTACCCTAATCAACCACAGTGAGGAAGTGAATGTGGGTGCCGTTTGTTCTTGTGTTGCATTCCACACATAATTTTGGTGCGGATTTGTGTACTATCTGGTGGGTACCGGACATTTTGAGCTTGGCGCATTGGTGGCAACTTTGAGGCTCTAAGAGTGTTTATGGAACTACTGGCTTATTTCTACTATTTGAGGCAGTGACTGCCTTTGAGTTGCCTTGAACCAAGCGCTTGTGCATTGGGTATTGTTCAACGCCCTGATGCCTCAGGGTTTGGCGTGCCATACAAATGTTAAATAAATAAATACAATTATTTGAGGCAGCGACTGCAGGCTGTTCTGCCTTTAAACAGCCTCGAATTAAGTACCTCTGTTTTCGATATTGTTTGACTATTTATTATTATTTGAGCTGCCTTGGATGACGGGTCCCTATTTTTGGCCATATGCTTGCGCATTTAAGTTTCTAACACATTTTTGACCGGTGTTATTGAGAAGTCTTGAACTATGTTCTATGCAATTAAGTCTGATTGTTGGCTGCCATTTTGCGATCTTTTCAATCCTGCAGTTTTCACAGCTAATCTGTTTGCTGGGTATACATATCGATTAATAGGCTCTTCTTGGGTGGGCAAAAGTGAGAAATGCTTCCCGGCCGACTGCATAACCATCACCCATAATAGTTCGAACAAGGTCCTTGACACACTGTGTAAGGGTTTGCACAGTCCAAGGGTCCACTCTAACATCCATTTTCTCCCTTTTGGCTTTTTCTACAGGCCTATATAAGACAAAGGGAAAGGTTAATGATTGGTTAGGTTCTTCTAGACCCTTGCTTGACCAATATTCCATATTCCAGAGGGCGGAGGAAAAGCATTTTCAGTGTCCCTATTACAAACAGGTTTGAGTGTCTGCAGGGCATGGAAGACATTGACTGACCATAGGCCCCCTCGGGAAGTAGTTGTTCAACTGGTAGATCCAACTGTGGAAAACAAGGGGAAAATAGACCGCCCTGTGGAGGTAGCGGTGCCAACTGGGGCCTTGAAGATACACAATTCTATGGGTAGTGGTGCTGAACCCCTTTAAGAGGGAAAGAATGTAGGATTTGGAGTAAAGAACGTAGTCTGGAACATAACAGGCTTAAATAGTAAAAAACAGGCTGATTCCTGGGAGGAATTGGTAAATGATTACCAAGTCACCATGTTCCAGTAGACTTGGGCACCACACACCTGTTAATTTACAAGGGTTTTGGCTTTTCTTTGCACTAGCGGTTAGGTATAGCACAAAGGATCGTGCTTCTGGGGGTTTAGTCACTTACATTCCCACTGTTCTGGGCTGGGGTGCACAACAAGATGACCGGTTGAATGGAAACGTCCCTTCCGTGTTAGTCAAAATCTTGGGTGCAAATTCACTCGGGTTGATCGGGGACGATAAGCCTCTTAAATTCATTAAAATATTTCATGATAGAAGACCACCCTTATAAAGGCCATGGGGGTCATTACGAGGTTGGAGGTAAAGCGCCATGGCTTCCTCCAAAATCGTTCCGACTCCGGTCTGGTGGATGGAGCAATTACCAGTCCATTCCAAGGTTGGCAGGACCGGTAATTCCCCATTCACCAGAGCCATTCCCCATTCCCATTTGAGCCCCCATAGGTCTCAATGGGAAGGGGGAAGGCGGCAATAATAACGGTACCGCAAATTGCGGTACCGTTATTGACCCCGGTATCCCTTTGCAGGTCCCGTCCTTAACGCCTGGTAAAGCCAGGCGTTAAGGAAGGACCCGCAAAGGGAACTCGTAGTAGGGCGGTAAGGGATTACCGGCACCGGTGCCCTTACTGGTGCCGGTAATACCTTACCGCCCACCTCGTAATGAGGCCCCATGACTTGTTTGAGATAGTTGGAGGGGGTTTCAACGCTCGTTTAGGGTCCGTGGGAAGAGTTTCTTTATGACAATGACGAGGAAATGGCCTTATCAATCCCAAATCCATGCCTAGTGGACGCTGTCACATCCAGACATGCCTTAGTACTATGGGAAATATTGATAGAGACCGGTTTTAGGGAAATCAATGGGAGAGTTCAATCTAATATTGCAGGCAGATACACCTTCGATAACGGCAGACAAAGCAGTATCATAGACTCCATCCAGATCCCCATGACGTGGTGGGGAAGTACTGTAGATTTTGAGATTCCATCAAGAGGGGAAAGCGACCATCACCCCCTCTCACTTGACTGGGTGATGGGAGGGAGGTGATCATAAGCAATGGAAGGGATGATCAGGCTGTATAATCAGTGTTTCTGCCCTACGATGTTATATGAATTGGAGGCCCTGAGTATGCAGGATTAGAAGTGGTTCAATGTGTTGGAGGGTCTTTTTTGGAGAACCATATTGAGACAGGCTCCTTCTACTCCGATGGCATATATTCGGTTGGAGATGGGCAATCTCTTGGTCCTCAGGCAATGATGTGCCGAGGGTTGTTATGCATAAAATCTCGTACATGCCCTAGTTGCCCATTGTTGGAATTGATGGCTGGGTGTGATGGGACTGAGCTCGTTACGCCCTCAATTTATACAAAGCTTAATATTGAATACTTTGCTTGTTTCGAGCGGAGCCTGGTTTTTGAGAGAGGTACCTGCTATGAAATGCTGAAAAGAATATTCAAGGGGAAGGCTAAACACTGGGACTGGATCAGAAATTACAAAAATGTCTATCACTAGAAGGGCTATAAATATGTGGGCTGTGTCGCGTAACTTTTCTTAAAACACAGCCCTATTTGACCTGGTGTCCCAGCCCGGCTATAGCTAATCCTCCAGCTGCGCATAAATCAGCTGCCTCTTATGGCCATTTTGGGTTCCTATACAAACTTGTGAATCAAAAAGTGTTGCTGCTGTATATGTGGTCTACAAGATAAATTGGAGCCGGCACGGCATGTGTTTACACAGTGTGGGAAGCTGGGTACCACGTATATGTGCACATTGGGTTACTTTGTCAGTGACTATAACTCCATTAAATCAATTGGGTTCTGGGACTACGGCCTGAATACCAACTCTGACACCTTGCACATTGCACATTTTTACTTGTGGAAGAACATTTCGAAATACTTTGTGAACTGAGGATACATTTGGATATAATATTATGATAATTTATGCTGTTGTAGTATATGAAATGTATTGCTATCAGTAGGTATTTTTTGTAATGTATGCTATTTTTATGTTGTAACTCAATTTTATGGATCATGTTCTCTCAACAGTTTGACTGGTTTGCTTTGTACATAATCCGTTACATTTTGTATGTCGTTTGTCTATTTAAATTTGTTTATGAATTTATAAAAGTTCTTGAACTAATACAAATAAATAAATAAATAAATAAATACATAAATAAGCAATGATACATATTCCCAACCACTGGTGAAGGGGCCTCAGTGCAAGGTGCTCCACTGCAAAGCCGATAGGGAGTTGGAGCTATCCACCAAGACGGTGACAGTGAATAATGCCTAGACCCCGTGTCTTTACCGTCACAGATTATCACATCTTTTGCTCTTTTTGGAAGAACTGCAAGTTGTTTTTTTTCCCCCACCAAGCCTGTAAAGACTAAAAGCTCCGGTAGAGGAACATCCTTGCTCTCTAATACTTGCAAGGAGAAAAAAAGATTACTTCTTGCTGCTGCTAATAAAATGCCCTCTCCAAATGTCGCAAACATCAGGTTAAGGAGGCAAGACTATAAACGAGAATTGCAAAATAGAAGGGCAGATATCCCTAGAGAACAGTGGAATGCTTTGAGTTTGGCAGCTGCCTCCCATGACACAAAATCATTCTGGGAACATATTTCTAGGAATATGTGCGTATTGAATCGAGGCTATGCATGTCCTGGAAAAGAGATTTGAGGAGTGAGTTGAAGATCACAATCTCTTAACTGACACACAACTGGCCTATAGGGCAGGATTGGGGACTGTGAATCAATGTTTTAATCTATACCTCATCCTGTCCAAATATGAGTCTGTGATGTGGTCTCCTGTCTACGTGGCCTTCATGTACCTTCGTGGACCTGAGTTCGTCCTTTGACCCCGTGGACAGGAAACTGTTCTGGGAGACATTTGCTGACCTTGGCATACCAAAACCCTTGATCCAGATGATAGAGTGCCTCCATGTCAATTCTTGGGTTCGGGTCCGCTATGGGAGGGGATGTGAATTAGGTGACCCAATTGAGGCAGAGAAGGGTGGCAGGCAGGGTTGCGTACTCACATCCCGTCTGTTCAATCTTTATATCAACTCTCTAGCATCCACACTAGCCAACACAAACACTGATGTTCCCCAATGTGGAGGAAGAAGGTTGACTGTCCTAAGTTATGCCTGTGATGTAGTCCTACTCGCCAGACCCTCCAAATCATTTCAGGCATTAGTGGATATGTATAGCAGTCATATGCAGGCAAGAGGTTTAAATGCTACTGCAGGCAAATGCAAGGTTATTCATTTCTCCAAGAGTACAAGATCTCTGAAGGAATTACGAATTCTATTGAACGGCCAAAGACTCAAATACTTGGGGATCACTTACAGCCAACACCTCACTTGGAACACTACCATCCAGAATCAGAGGGTAAGAATTAACCAAGTTATTGGAGGTGTGTTTAGATTCGCAAAGTCTATGAGGTAGTTCGCGGTCGGACACATGTTACAGATGTATAGCTGAAAGGCCCTCAGCACTGCCGCTATGGGAATTTGAAAACACTGCAGAGCAGAGAAATCTCTTTCTGGCTAACCTTTTGGGTGTGCCTTCAACTGCAGCTATGTAGATGGCACATCTGGAAATTGGTACACCCTTTCCCACAGATTTGTTGAGGTTAAGGGTGATTATGATGTGGCACTCTGAGTGGGTGAACAAAAAGGGAACCCTAGCCATGTCACTATTAAGGAACCTCTTGAGCCTGTGGAATCTTAATAGAGTTGACTGGCTACTTAACATCAAAAGAGCATTGGACAGCAAGGGATTGGCCTGCTACTTCAATAATCCAGAAAGTATCGAAAGCTTGTGATCACACTACCCAAATCACATTTTTTGACTGGTCAGGACAATCTACGAGAGGCAGCAAATTGGGATAAACCAATAATCAGACTGTATCTGGGACGAGGAAGAGTAGGGATGACTGTAGAAGGATATCCCTAGAAGATGCTGGGATGAGGAAGAATAGGGATAACTGTAGAAGGATCTCCCTGGAAGGTACTGTGATGATGAGGACATGTGGAGCAATGAGGAGTCCTCAAGAGAACGTACATGCGCGTTCCAGTTGGTTTGATAGTTCAAAGATAAACAAAAACAAAGAACTTACCAAAGTGAGAAACACTCCCTGTAGTAACTGCGAGCAAGGAAGCAGATTGGTGGAGCACCGGGAAGAAGCCAACGAGGATGTCAGCAACAAGATAACCGAGACGTCCATCTTTACTCCAGTGAGGACGGAAGGCTAGCCGGGCAAAGGTCGGAGCATGAGAGGAACCTGGCTGACGCGCACAACCCCTATGTGCATACAGAAGGAAGAGGCACGCTGTGGGAATGCTGCAGCCACTGGAGAGCCAGTAAAGCCAGGGGAAGGTCGAAGCCAGAGCTCAGAGAGCCCCAGAACAACTGAAGGAAGCCAGACAGCACCCAACAGGTATTTGGGTTTCTGGGAAGGTTGGTGAAGGCACAAGGGCGCTGTGGAAAGCTCCAAGAATACTGGGCAGGGGTGAGGATGGAAACCCTGGGAAAGAAACCCAAATACAGGTCTTAGATCTGCACCCAAAAAGCAAGAAGATTCACCCGTCATCTTTTTCATGGCAGTGCCTGGCAGGAGAGTGAAACAGGTCTGCCAGAAACCCAAGGAACTTTTGCTAGTCATCTTCTTCATGGTAGTACTTAGCCGGAGAAGGAACCAAGTCTGCCAGAAACCAGAGGAACTTTTGACAATCATCTTCGTGGCAGTACCTGGCAGGAGAGTGAACCAGGTCTGACAAAGCCTAGAAGAACTTTTGCAAACCATCTTCTTCATGGCAGTGCATGGGTGAGATGGGCCAGGTTAGGGGAGGCATGTTGTGAATTGTAATAAGCCTAAGAAGGGCCAGGGGAAGATAAAATTCCCCCTATGGTTGCAAACTGTAACAAGAAACCTGAGAATGGCTAGGGGAAAGGAGGCATTCCCCGACTGTTGTGAATAGAAATAAGCCTGAGAAAGGTCAGGGGAAAGGCATCATTCCCACTGGTTGTATGTGGAGGAAAAATACAGAGAATCAGACAACCGGAGAAGGAAGCTATTCTCTAGGAAACTGTATTTACAAGACACCTGGAGAAGGGAGGCATTCTCCAGCAACCCAATACTAATGATGAAACTGTGTGCTGTGAGGAATGTTGATCTTTGAGCTGGAACTTTACCCTTTGAGTTGAACTGAGAACTTGCCTACTTGTTGCCATTACAACCTGGAACTTTATTTGTGTACCTTGGAAAGGGATTGAAGCCTGGCGAAGGGAGTAATTCCCTCAGGTGAAGATCCCACCTATAATTGGAACTGCGGTCCATTGTCCAGAAGAAGGGAGTCATTGTTCTGGACCAAGAAGATCCACTACCTCTTTACAAGTGTAAGGGACAGACCAGGGTTTTGTCACAGGACGGTGGACTCTTGATTTACAAAGACATCCTGACTGAATCCTTAGTATTTTAGTTGAGGTAGGGAATCCCCCCTTAAATTTAGGGAGAGATGGGTTTTCTTTGTATTTTCTAAAGACAATACAAGTTTATGCCAACAACCATGCCACCCGTGTGTCAATCTCCTCCTTCTGCACCCTTACAGCCCTTTGTAGAGTATTTCATAAGGGCAATGAAAGGAATATGCCATAATAAAGACTTGAGAGTGTCGGAGTGCTGACCACCAAGGTTTTACGTGTGAAAGTTCAGCCTGGCATGGTGAGACAAATGCATCTGTAGGGCTAGGGTATTTTGTAGCTACACATTTTAAGTGTGGTTTTAATTGGGTTGCGTTTCAGTCACCTGGTCATCACCCATGCCTTTTCCCGTGACACAGTGTCTGCAGTCTGGCTGACACTGAGGCTTGCCTTAGTTAGTAGACAAAGTGAGCCATGAGGTACTTATGAGTTCCTAGAGTGGATATGTGCACATGTTGGCAAGCAGCTGTGATGGGCTGGACCCTTTGTGTATCCAGTAGGAGATGTTGTTATACTCTGATTTTAACAAAGAAATGAGGCAAGACTTCATCCTGAAAAAGGATGCCATGTAACAAAGCACAGTTGCCTCCATTCCAAAGTCTGCAAGGTGCTTACAAGGATCTTCTGGCTGATGGTATCTTTCTAATACCACATCGTTATCCAGAAAGTGGCCTGCGCGTGGTGTGCCTAGAAGCATCGTTGTTGCTTTTCTTAGTGTGTCCTAGATTGATGGGAGTGTTGATTCCATTTCTTTTATTGGTCTGAATCCATGCTGTGACTTGTGCACAATGCTCCTGGTCTCCACATAATCCTGAAGTTGTTGGTAGTGTCCCTTCTCTAGGAGTTTTGCTGTGAAGGAGGAGATGGAGCAGTTGCTTGCACGGTTGTCGGGATTTGCACTCTTCAGAGGCTGTCTGTATGCAGACTTAGAGATTGTGGAGTAGCACCTTATTTTGCGGGTGAAGTGAGGGGTGATTGGAAGGGAAGGACACACCCTGGTAATTGCATTATAGCGTTGTAGTACTTGGGTGGGCACAGATCTTTGGGTGATCCTGCTGGAGGTGCTTCATTGGGTGCTTTTACGCTTTGTGATTTGGTGTTGGTGAGTTGTCTAGAGAGTCTTGAATCCCTAGGATTTTGTCTGTGAAATATAGGCGACGACTGAGTCACAGAGTTTGGTGATGGGATCCATGCGGTGTCACAGGCTGATGGGTTCTTGGGCTCTTTAATGATTTGTAACATTCCCTTCAGAGGTGCATGTTCTATGTGATGGGAGTAGTGGCCTTTCTTGCCCTCTACTCTCCCTGCTCTATAGATTGAGTTCTCTGTAGTATTTATATGTGTCCTTCTCATGGTACTGTTTCCTCTAGGTTTGCTACTTGCTACTGTTCTATTTCTTGAGAAAAAAAGGGGCACGGGGTGGGGGAGGGGTTGGCGCTACCACTGAGGTGACCAAGCGTGGGACACCTTGGCATGTGAGGCTATATTAAAATGTCAACATGTCACTGTTACACATGCAAACATTAGCCACTGTGTTAAACACACCCAGAAATGCCCACCACCTGCTGTGAGTGAGGTCTGGTACGTACCCCAAAATATAACCAATGATAGTCACTGAACTAAGAGTATTAAGAGTCACCAAAGACATGAACAGACTGTAAATTTGTGCGCCGCTTAAATTATTGACTTAACTGTCCAGATTTGAAATCTGTAGGTTTGTGCATGTCTATATACATGCACGCTATATATATTGATTAGGGTTTTCAATTCCCAGAGACTGCAAATGGACCTACTGCCAAGCCCAATTCTTTCACGGCCATAACTTTGGCAGGAACCAATCCAATTTCAGCCCATGTGACTGTGCCTGTGACCATGCAGCGCGTTGTGGTACTAATGCAGGTGCTACCCAGGAGGGCGCTACCAGGGGGAGTGCAGGGGGAGTGCATCCTTTCTTTCACTCGCTCGTAGCTCACAATGACCTGGAAAGGCACGAGAGGAGAAGTCCCCTCAGACAACCTGTGAAGAAATGTGCGTGTTTGACAATTCATGAACACCGAAACACATTGGTACACCGGTTTGCCACCTGTTCATGTGTTAATGCTGCGCTGGTGATGGGGAACCTGGGACCACATTCCGTTCCATGGTACAGGAAATGATCGGGCAGAAGGGCCATCAATATTCTAAATTACCCAGAGACCAAAACAAATCAATACCTAGGTTTTTATGGAGCCGCAAAACTCCCGCCCGCACAAACATGAGTGGAAGGAATGCTTATAGGGGTTTGTAGACCATTAGTCTCCGAGCCGCACTCATCTTTTTGGTCGAGAATTTTCTCGCATTTTTTAGCACATTTTTTAGCACATATTTTACTGCAAAAGGTAGATGGTGTGTTGGGGTTAGTATATAGTAAATCAGGGTAGGTAAGGGGCCTCCCCCCCTGCATTTTGCAATAAAAAATTTGCTAAAATAAAATTCTATCTTTTTACTTTCAGGCAAGTAAATGGGTTGTTCTAACATACAGCCTCCCCTCTTGATACATAACATTTAGAAAATAGATTTCTTCTCAGGATGTATTGGGGCCTTAAATGCGGGGGTAACAGTATTACCGCTGCATTTAAGGGCTGACCCTATCACGAGTTGGGCACTTAATGGGCTGTTTTATCTCCAGATGTTCTTCTGGAGGTGAAAATCATATTTAGCTCCCTGTATTACCACCGGCTGTATTGGCGTGCATATTACTGCTGAAAATGCCCCATTGGATCCAATGGGGATTACCTTTAGCGGTATTACAGCCGGGATACCGCCCAACTCGTGATGAGGCCCTTAGAAATTAGAACATTTAGCTAGTTTAGTTTGTCATTAAAATAAAGTTAGTGTAAAGTATTGTTTTGTCGGAATATCTATGTTGCTGAATGACGAGAGGCCTCACGTAGGGTATATGGGTTTAGCATACTTGGTCGAAAATCATTTGACTTTTTACTTTTGACCGAAGAGTTCCCTAAAGGCCAGTTCACTCCTGGTGCCAATCCTTGCCTAGGTGCTGCTGGTGGGTCGCCTGTGATAGTTAGTTATGCCAGGTGGGCCAGACTTTGAGACTGAAGTAGTATTGCTGAGACACTATATACATAATTTCAGGTGCACGCAAATTTAAATTCTTCCTTGGGGGGCTGAGCATTGCCTCGACACTCAGTTTCTCAGATTGAAAGGCGCCTTATGCTGAGCGCTGAATCAAGTGGCTTCATTGGCGCACTAGTCTCTAGTGAGCAGGTGCTACGGTGGGAGGGGGAGGGGTTTAGCTGTATCAACAGCTGAGGGCGAGCGGGGTTAGCAATGCAGCGCAGGCTGTGATTTTCTGGCTTGACAGAGCAAATCCAGCCAGGATTAACGCCGTGAGCAGTTCTATTAAGCACGCTCTGTACCGGGCCTTTCCAGTGGGAAGGCACGAGAAAACGGAAAACGCAATACGGTGCCTATATGACCTGCGCAGAAAGGTAGGGAGGAAGGATGGCGCGACGCAGGTTCTAATCCCGAGCCTGTGCCCAGAAACCACTCGCTGGTATTAAATGCGCCATAAATTAACAATACAAATAAAATAGAATAGGGATTAAGCTATCGGGACATAGAGCCACTGCAAAGCTGATCATTGTACTTTTTTGCCTTTTTAACATCTGAGCGGGAACTCGCAAACTAAGCATGTAGGTCGGGCCTCTGTGTAAATTACGGGTCCTGCGTGCAGTCCACGCGGATCTCAAGATGAAAGGATACGCCCTTTTCAGGTGCTTCCTGCAACCGGATTCATTCTTGAGTTACCCCCAAGGAAGTGTTGAACTCATCCTGACACGTTTCCCGGCGAGTACCGGTGCCCAGATGTTAGGGAAGTGACATTGAAAAGGTGTTAAGACTATTACCTTTCACAGTGAAGACTGGTTTACCCGGCGAATGCCAGGACCCCGGAGCGGCCGCATACCTAGGCGAACCTGCCCGCGTGTATGCTCTTCCTACATTTTAAGATTGCACCTGAAATGGCTGCTGTTTTATATAGAGTGAACCATGTACCAATACATTGCTGACAGAGTGGCCATATGAAAAACAGAAAAGTAATAAGCCGCTTGTGCAATGCTGACTGTGGCAGCAGACAGTTCCCAGCAGTAAGGAAACCGCGGATGTGGCTTCAGGTGGGATTGATTATACAGAGTCCCACCAGACCATTGCCACAGGAGGATGAAGAGGACATGCTGCTGGATTGCGCCCGCCCCCCCCCCTACACCCACTGCTAGAAAAAGGAAGCAGTGAACGCAGATGCCAATGGGACTCAAGTCTTACAGCAACCAGAGATAGAAGGGCATACATAGAACAAAACAACCTCTGTGCTCTACAGCGTGTCTACTTCCATTTCGAGCATAGACAGGCCCACCACTAGAAAGGGCAAACATTGGTTGACTTCTGCTTCAAGCACAAGCCCCGCCCCACTCTAGAAAAAGAAGAAATACTATTACTAGCACAGGTTGGCCCCAAAAAGAGCACTGGCAATAGAGGGGGAAAGCTCTCTTTTGTAAAAAAATGGGCTTCACAATAGAAAATAGTCGAAGCCCAGTTTGAAAACTTAGGAACTCCTGCATCTTACCGTGAGTGTTTCAGTGGGTTGGTGAACTCACAAGCAACTTGCAGGTCACAGACATTTTACAGCAATATCCCACGAGTATCGTAGGATAAATATAGGCAAGGTTTAAGTAGTACTAGTTAATATCAATAGATAGAGCCATATCATTGCGACATCACTGGGAGTTGTAGTCTTTGATGAACTCAATTGAACTAATTAGATTCAGGCATCTGAGGCCAAGGAAAATAAAAGAAAAATAAAAAGAAAGGAAAGTAAAATAAAATACTAGGAATAGAGAATTGGTATTTGGTAACACGTTATATTATGTTTTCTTAGTTTTATGTGTTGTCGCAGGCAGCCTGGTGGGTTGTTCTCGCATTTTCACCCTGGCTGTGAGGGGCCCGGGCTATGCACTACGCAGCACGCCAACTCTATGTTACCCTTCAACAGAGCCACCCCAGCGAAGCGGGCAAAAAGGCTGGCTGTTCTTGCGAATCTCCCTTTTTCACATTGCATTATATCACCCTGGCTGTGAGGGGGCCGGGTCACGGACTACGCAACACACCAAAGCTACGTTAGTCTTCAAAAGAGCCACCCAGAGAAGCGGGCAGTTCTCGCGGTTCCCACTCCCCCTGGCCAAGGTCATGGTTGAAGCTCTTTGCTCTTTCAGGTTTGCAGCATTACAGTGCTCGTGTGCATCCTGCCCTCGGACTGAGTGTGATTTTACGAGGGAAGTGATCTCTTGGCAAGATGAGTGACGCCTCATCCTAAAGACGACCTTTTATCCAAGGCAGCTGACCTGACTGTGGTTACTGCTGGTTATTGCTGACAAATTAGATGCTGCGTTAAGCAATGAGCACCAGGGGACCGCTTCAGTGGTGATAGTGCACGGTACAAATGATCTTTAAAATTAGCATTAAGAATAAAGGGGTCAATTATGACCGGTATGCGAGCCTTTTGGTAATCCGCATGCATGAATAATTACCCTTAATGCCGCGGCGGAGTCCTGACAACTAGAAACTGGGTGACTCTGTTCAGCGTTTGTTGCAAGCAGTGGACGCAGATAACTATCCACTTATCCCCTTCTAAATTATTCATGCGCTGACAGGTTGCGAGGCTCTTTTCAACTATCTCTGGATAATTGAGGATTGATGTGTTAGTATAGTAGACTTGTTTAGTATACTACGTGTCATTACAGGAACTAAAAGTACCACAAGCGTTAGAAGCGCTGTGAGGAGCGAGGAGGGGGAGACGGACTATGGATGCCCCTAAAACAGGTGAGCGTCCCCCGCTCTCCTTGATTTCCACTGCATTTTACAGTAGTTAAAAGTTTAGAGATACTTTTTCTTTTTTTTCTCTGGTATTTCTCCCTTTTTTCTTACTTTTACCTACTCTTAACATCGAGATCTTGGAGGGTTTTTATGATTGCATTTAAAAGGCTGTTCCGTGGCCATTTGTTCCCGAATTGAGCGTATTGCACTTTGATGCCCATATTGCACTTTCTATATTGTACTTTGATGCACTGTATAGGGCACCTTGGTACATTGCACTTTGTATTGCTGTATGTATATCATGGCTAGCTGCTTGCATTGATCTTCATTACCAAGGGTTGGCAATTGGATTTGTTCATGAAAACGTGAAGATATAGGCCCTCATTACGATACCGGCGCTAAACCATGGCGCTATTAGCACCATGGTTGGTGCCGGTATCGTAACGTGTCCGCCATGGTGAAATGGGGAAATACCGCCCCATTCCAAGGTTGGCGGGGCGGTATTTCCCCATGGCCCTTCCCCATTAAAAGTTTTGCCCCATAGGGCATAATGGGAATGGCGAAGGCGCTAAGTACGGTACCGCAAATTGCGGTACCGTACTTACCGCGAAGGTCCCTTTGCGGGTCCCTACTTTAATGGCTGGCCTAGACCAGCCGTTAAGGTCGGGTCCCACAAAGGGACCTCGTAATTAGGCGCTAATGGGTTAACGACTCGCAGGCTTTTACGGCACCGTTAACCCATTAGCGCCAGGGTCGTAATGAGGCCCATAGTATTACAAGCTGTGATTTGTTTCAGCTTATTGGTATAGAGTCGGCGGTGCTTGGGTAGTGTCTGACACTCTAGCACCCTCCAGTAATCCGTAATTAAATTTACCGCCACATAGAAGGGCCATACGTAAAGCTAATTCCTCCATCTCACTGGGGGTTGGACCCAAAGGGGTCTATAAGCTCTTTGATCCTATTAAGGAGGTAAATGTATTCATCTCAGAAATAAAAGGGCTGTTATACGACATAGATGGGGGTGGGCGTCCCAAAAGTTATTAATGCTAATTGTGCAATTTTTGGTGAGGGTACCAATGCACTGGGCATGATAGGGAAAGTGGGAGAAGATGGTTTTATAGCTGGCAGCATGAGGGCTGCAGGCCCACAACGTGTTCGAAAATGAGATGATGACCCCACGACAAATTTAGAGTAGGGAATAGTAGGGGGTATGAAGGGGGCAACACTATCTTATCCCAGTGTATAGTTCTAATACTGTGGGCTCCACAACTAGCAATGTAATTGAGGGTAGGTGTATGCTACTTTATCCCTTTGAGACAGACCTGACGTGGAGGCATTAGATGAGGCAGGACTTGAAGTAGGATTTAATCAACTGATCTGCCCTACCCAGCTAGATCCCCTCAGAAGTGGCAAAGTTGTCTCAGACAGCGCTGTCCACAATAGGTTCGCCCCATTGGAGGAAGAAGACCCTGGGGAGAGGTCCCAGATGGATGAAACATTACAAGTATCCAGAGAAGAGGTGCTTGCCCACCTAGGGCTTGTTAACAATATGTCCAATCATGAGGGGGGTGAGACTTCTGGGGGAGTAATAACTAGTACAAAAATAAAAACGGAAGGAACTCGGAACAGAACTTTTGTTGGTACTTCATCTGAGCTATCCTGAGAACTGCATGCCTGTAAATGTAAATGCATTCTGGGCAACGACCGTAAAGACATTTTGAATGAGGTTGGGAAGTTGAGGGAAATGGTAGTTAAGCTAGCAGATAGTCATGGGAATGAGGAATGACCCTAACAGTTTACGGAAAGAACATGCTGCCATCACCCCCAACCCTCTGCCGGGGAAAGATGAAAAAGGTGCACCAGTGGTGGGGCTTCCATTGCCACAAGTACTGTGTGCGACCACTGGGAACAGAGAAGGAGTAGTGTTGGCCTCCGTGAAAAGGAAGAGGGCTGAGAACATCCCCCAGTCGGTTAAAACAATCAAAGATACCATTAATAAGCACGTGCCCACCCATCCACCAAGATGCCCTGGTGGTACAAGTTGGGCCCAGTAAGCAATACAGGGCGAGTGGGAACCATTCCATATTGGGATAATCAGGTTGGGGATAGGAAGCGTTCTACAGTTTTTATGTGTAATGCCGCCAAACTGTGCCCCCGGACCTATGAAAACCGGGAGATGATGACCAACAAGAGCATTCATTGGGTTTGCCATGTCCGAGGATGTCTTTCTGTGATTAGAGAGGATATTGATGCCTGCGAAAGGGCAACCATGTCCCATGGTTGAAGCGACTATATCCAAATACCTTGAAGGATAAGGCATTGGTTGACAGGCTGTTGGCAAATTAGGCAAGATCCTATCCACCATCTTAGACATCTATCTCGTGAAGATCTTTTCTCTCTAATGGGTGGGACCAAGGAGTTGGGCAATTGACTACTGGGAGTAGACAGAATTCTCCACTACCAGGTGATGGGCTAGAAGAGGTGGATTGACATCAGAAGGCACCAAAATGCCCCCGGCTTCAGGATATTGTCATGGAATGCATGCAGCCAGATAGCGAGACAAAAGGCGGAACCTGATTGGATTGCTTTAATCCAGAATCGTGAGATTGTATGTATCCAGGAAAGCTGGGCCCTTTCACCGATTTGCATTTTAACGGTTTTGGGAATTTAATAGCCCAGCAGTTAAAGGTGCCAGAGGAAGACCATGGGGGCGGGGGGCTACTGAGTGAATTGTGTTTACAGGATCTACAATTAACATTAGCCAACAACATAAATGGGCATATCCTTTCAATATTCGATTTCGGGAGTGTACAATTACTGCAACCACAATTACTGCAAACCCCCAAAATGTCGACCTTTATTTATTTCGACCCCTTTTACACCAATATATATGTGGTGGGATGGGTATAGTATTTAATACATGTAGGGGGGTCGTGGGGGTCCCCACTCCATATATATGGGGTGAAAAGGGGTAGAAATAAAAAAAGTCAACATTTTAGGGGGTCACAATAATTTGGGCACAGTAATCACATAGATCCCAGGTCCTTCAGTATGTACAATCGGCCTTATGGTGTAAACCCACTGGGGACATTATTACTCCTGCAAGAACTAATAGCCAGCTGGAACCATTGGGTGTCTGTGAAGCTTCACATTTTGGTTAGAGAAGACCTACATTTCAGTTTGAGCACCTTCAGGAATTGGAAGAATTATGGGACAAACAGGACGCAGTGTGGGAGATTCTGGCTATAGAATCAGACTACCCTCCATGGGTTTACAAGCATGCGTTAAATTCAGCCCAGATGTTACAAGGGCTTAATTAAAGGGACTGTAATGGACGATGTAGTAAGGATTGACCTACATGGAATACCTTTTTGGGATTTTGAATGTTCCTCACAGATTGACTTAATCTTTGTGTTGACGAGTGACTGGGAATTTGTGGATGATTTTATAATAATTGATTGCAGCGAAAGTGCCTACAAGCCCCTTTCACTTCTAATAAAGCTAAGGGCCAATTATTGCAAAACCCTAGCCCCCTACTGTGCCCATTAAGATTTTGGGAAATGCCCGTCACACAATTGAATGGGACAAAATAGTGTCAGCTGGGACCAAGGAAATCATCTATTGAACTGAATTGGCAAATATTGAGAATATCTGTAGAAATTAGCTCAATGATAGGGAATTTTTGGTAGAGTTTGATTATAGGCCTTTTTTCCCTGCCAAAATGACCGGCCCATGAGATAAAAAATAAAAAAAAGACTAGAAAGGCTGATTGGTTCGATTGTGATTGCAGCTCGGCTAAGAGAGATCTAATGCAATGCTTGGCCAATGAAGGAAAGGTGAATAAAACAAGCTGCGTTCACGTAGAACCAAATATAAGGAAAAAAGTAAGGGAAAAAAAGAGCCATATCACAAAGTTAAGTGGGAAGACCTGTTGGGGACGCCTAGTAGGGGAGGTGCTAAGGGCTTCTGGTCGCTGGTGGGAGACAAAAAGGGTGTAGACGACAACATGCTACATTGTTCTTTTCCCCTAGAAGACTGGTTCACCCACTTCAGTGCTTTGTATGAAGTTGTTACAGCAATTGAGTCCACTAATGTTGAAGGGCCCTCAAACGAGGGTCTAGGGATGACGGAATTTGACAGACCACTGATGACCATTACCATAGCGGAGGTGAGGAGTGCATTTCTAATTTCAAGGGAGAGAAAGATCCTAGACCTGACAGGATACCCACTGATTTGCTGAAAGACAAGCTGGATGTTAGGGCATCAATTTTATGGAAAGTATTGTCAGTAGCTTTTAGACATTGAAGGGTCCCCGACTCCTGGCGTAGTGCCGTAATAGTGCAGATTTACAAAAAAGGAGGCCAAGACAAGCCCGGCAACTATCTCGTTACTTGACGCTCTTGGAAAAACCTTTGCTAAAGTACTTTTAAAGCAGTTGCAGGATTGTGGAATCTCAAATAAAAAAGCAGCTTTGACGAGTGTTAATGAAAAGTGGAGTGCCTGATGGCCTGCTTGCTGAAAATAGGCCAGCTTTACCCAGACAAAAAAGCTGTAGTGAGGTGTGGACTAGCAGGAGATACCACTGATCCATTTAGGGTGGACAGGGGTGTGCAGCAAAGCTATTTTCTTTCCCTGCCCCTGTTTTGTATGTATATTAATGAGGTTATCCCAGAACTGCTGGCTAAATGTTCAGAAGAAAGGTTTGATCCGCCAAGGCTGGGCATGGATGCCTTCCCAGTTTGCTGACGACACAATACTGCTAGCAACATCACCAATGGGGATCAAGCGTTGACTGGAATGTTTTGTCAGCAAAAGACAGTATTTAGGCCTGACTTTGAATTAAACTAAGACCAATATAATGGTGTTCAGGCCTATGAGATCGAAGCTCGGTGAATGCTCGTTGACCCTAGATGGTATTAGCCTTGAGCAGGTAAAGTTTTACGACCATCATGGAGTACGATTCACTCACACTGGCTCAGGGTCTGCCCAATCAGAAAAAGCACAGGTTATTCTGGGAAAAAATATTGGTGGCATCAGGAAATTCTTTGTGATCCTTGGGCAGAGGGCTGTATCCTCTGACATCAACATATATAAAGTACAGACTTCTTCATCTGCGCTCTGTGGAGCGGAGCTATGGGGACAAAGTAATTGCCAGAAATCGTCACACGTGGAGAACACCTTTTTCAAAATGCTCCCAAAGAGTTTTCCCACTGGCCCATTGTTGATGGAGTGTAGACCGGAGTCAATTGTGTGTCAGATTGCTTTGAAGCCAGTATTTTATTGGGTGACTCCGGAGCTGGAAAAGTATCAGGTGGCACTTACCTGCCTGCTTGGTATCGTAGGAGGGTGTTCACTCCCATGGGTCCAGCATGTAATGCAACAACAATGCGTCCTGGACTTGAACCACCTTTTGTCGAACCCTCAGAGTTTAACCAATCACACTAAAAACCAGGTGAAGTTGGCTGCTCGGTTGACTATGCATGAAGGCCTTGTAAGCTCTTGCTTACGCTTAAAAGTAGGGTTGGGCTATCTGTCTCTGAAAGCTGACGAGGGAGTTGAGGAATTTCTTGATCTTATATCTACGGCATATGCATCAACCCCATTTATGGAGTTCAAGTGTGGTGCCCTCAAGGTTGCGAAATTCACCAGCGGTTGGAAGACCTACAATTCTGAAATGTGTCTCCCATGTGACTCTGGTGTGGAGACGATTTTACATTTCTTGTTATTTTGTGACTCATTCAAAGATTTGAGGAGATTGTACCTTCTACCATTGTTCAAGAAGGCCTGTGTTAATTGTAGAACAGAAACTTTGAAATTGTGCCAATCAACTGAAAACATTAATGATGTATATTTTGTGGCAATGTTCATTTACCGAGCATGGTCTCGTAGGAGCTACCTGATTGGGCGATCAAACAAAGGTTGATTCTTTTTATTCCTGCTTTTATCTTTCTTCCCATTAGATGGTTTTTTATGTACGCTGCATTTCCAGTAGCAAATCGAGCTGGTACATGATGCATTGACTTTCTATGAGATTTATAATGTTTATAGTCTTACATTTTGGTTGTATAACATTGTACTGAATTATGTATATTACCTGTGTGTATGCTAAGGACAACTTTGTCGACCGAAGCATTATGAATGATTTATGTATTGGATTTTAAAAGCTCTAGCAAGTCGGCCACCAGGGCGCAAAGGCACTGATTAAACTTTGAGTGTGGTCGTCATCAGTTGTACTACCAGCCAAGTGAATACAAAGATACACTTTTGGAGATTTGCAGAAGCTGAAATGCATTTCTAGATCCCGTAGGAGGTGAGATAGAAAATTCCTTAGCTATCTGCCTTTGAATGAAAAAAGTGTGGCCACGCCATTTTCTAAAGGTATTTTTAGAATTTTTGTATAATATGCGATTTGAATGTTCCAGAAGGGATGATAATTACTGAGCTTGTTCTGCAGAAACATAGGAGCTATTTGGTGCAAAGGTTTATGCACCAGGCAAAGTGCCTTGAAGTAGACGCTGTGGGAAACTGGCAGCCAGTGAAGTTGTGCCAAGCTTCATGAAATATGTGACCTTGTTGGGATGTTGCATAAGATCCTGGCTGCCACAATTGGAATCTGCTGTAGTTTATTCTGGTGTGTTCTAAGTAGGTTAAATTACAATAGTCCCGTGTTGTAGAAATGAAGGCATTTAGTGCCGTCACCTGATGATTGAAAGAAAAGAAGTGTAGGGTCATGTGTAGTGACTCTGAACTGGGCAAATGAAGACCATGATGTGAACCGTTTTCCTCTTGCTGGACCAAAGTCAAGTGTATTGCCGCAACAGGAAAGAGCTGTCTGCAGCCGTTCCTTGACAACTCCCATCCGACTAAAACAATTTTCTGGCCGGGACTATCATTTTCCAAGTAGAAATATGATTTAATAATAATCAATAGGAGTGTTTTGTTTGTTTTTTGTACCCCTTCAAGTTTTTAGGTAAAAGTGCATGCCCCTGATTAATTTCCCTGTACTTGTGTGTGATAAGAATGTTTGAGGAATGAAACATGTTGGGTTGATTGGGAATGAAGTATTGTGTGATTTATTGGTTAGTTGATAATTTAAGTTCGACTTTGTTCAACCTTACACCATTTTAGGTTGACTGTCGACTGTGATTTACCACACGTCCTTGTTTGTAAACCTTCCTTGCCCTGGTTTATACATATTTTCTATCCCTGTGTGCGTTTTTTCCTTTCCCTGACTGCAGTTTGCTCCCGACTTTGAGAAATTGCAGCAAGTATTGAAGGTTTATTTTATTAATATACTGTGTTTATAAATGTGAATTATAACAATAAAATGTATTTTAACTAAAATTCTTCTTCATTTTGAGTGTGATTCTAGAGTTGGTTTAATTTTCCAACACACTAGGGTGCATTCAAGTTAGGAAAAAGGGTTGTAGCACCCCCTTTATCCTCTTTTAAGCTAGGGACAGCGGGAGGAAGATCCCCACCTGTGACCAAACATTGCTCACCAAATTTTTCTATGTGATTATTATAGGGTTGCCTATGTTGGGGGGCTTATTTGGTGTAGCAGTATAAATATCTCCCCTTACCTCTTTTGTGTTAGAAGACAAATCAAGACCATGCCATTGTTTGGACCAGAGCTGATATGGATCATTGATCGTCATATTGATTCCAAGAACCCATTGAAAAAGGGATTACAAAGAGAAATACTACATGCTTCTATCTAGGAGAAGCAGGTAGCAGCTGCAAGATAATCTTTCACCCCTTGCATTCTTGGGGAGAAACTCCACTTTTCTACTAAGATCTTAGGATGCATGTGGCAGGAGAATTTGGGTAGTGAGGCACAGGAAGGGGCAAAGGTTCAATCTGTTTACTACTCGTTACAGAGGTTACAACGAGTTATTCCATACCTTCTCAAAGAAGACCATGCAGTAGTGGTAGGAGCTATGACAAAAACCCATCTTGACTACTCTAGACTATTGTAACAGTCTTCGGATGGGTGCTCCAGCCAAACAACTGCATAGGCTCCAGAAGGCCCGTAATGCAGCAGTTAGATTAATTGGCAGTCTGAGGAAAATAGATCTCCCTTACAGAGGTCACTTCACTGGTTAACAGCCGAGTACCGTATTAAATTCCAGGTCACATGTATGATTTTTAAGTGCTTAAAAGGATTGGCCCCAGATTTTCTAAGCAATACATTCTTACCCTATAACCCAGTGTGGACTCTTAGATCAAGCAATCAACTGCTGCTAAGTAACCCCGGTCAACATTTGTTAGCAGAGGGGATAGAAGATTTACAGTCTTTGGACCTAAATTATGGAACAGTATACCATAAAAGATCAGGGAATGCCAGACACTTGTTCAGTTCAGGAAAGATCTGAAAACCTTTTTGTTTCAGTAATCATCTAACCGTTTGACAACTCAAGGGTACATAGTAACAAAATAACTATCGAGTGACTTTTTGTACCTTTACTTTAATATTGACAAATACAACAATCAAAATCATGCTGCAGCCTGAAGGCCTTGTTCCTATGACCACAAAGAAACTCAGTGAAAGGCGAAACACTGCACAATAGATCTAGAAAGCACAGTTTCTAGAGCTCACCAAGAAAGTGACTGAGTAAGGAGCAGTGAATGCTGCAACTTGAAGGCAGGGTTCCTAAAACCTTTGAGAAAGTAATTGAAAGAAGAAAAGCTCAATGCTGGAACTTAAAGGAAAAGCTCTCAGAGCAATTGAGATAGCAACTGAGCAGAGAAACACTGCAGGCTGGAATTTGAAGGAACATATCTGATTGAGTTATCCAATTATTCTCTGTGTCGCACTTCTGCAGCCACCGTCACATGATCATAGCCAGTGAAAAAACACTCATGGTTGCACGTTTTGCTCTTTTTCGCGAAGGGCACTACATCACAATGGTAGCACAGCCAATTTAAGTCTTACTCACTAGGGGTGAGGCTCACACTTTTGAAGGAAATGTCAGCCTTTGCCTGGTTCATATGTCCATAGGCTTTAAATGTGTCCCAAGTCAGATTTTGGTAAAAAATTATCCTATTTGGGTTCAAAAGTCTCACATCTCTCTTTAAGTCTAGATGCTGCAGTTATATGTTTAACTTTAAACCTTTGGATACTTTACTCAAACCCCAGCTCTCTCAACTAACCAAATTGAGTGACCCTGTGCATATTACTGTAGCTCCCTCTGCCTGAGTTCCCTAAGTTGCCAACACAGAAAGTCCATTCACAAAGTGTGTATACAAATTAGGACTTTACATATATACAAAATTGGAAAAACATGATAATATGTACAGTGAACAACTTCATCACGGCAGACAGCTTGGACATCCTAGCCCTGACAGAAACTTGGTTGACCCCCACTGCCAGCCCAGCCTTATCCAGTGCTGTCCCCACAAGCTATGGCTTGCTCTGGTGCAACAGACCCGTGAAAAAAGGCAGTGTAGCATTTATTTACAAGGACTCCCTTGCACTATATGCCTCTAATTCTACCCCACTCCCTAACTGCGAATCCCTTTCTGCAACACTAAAATGCTCACCAAACGCCACCCTTACTACCCACCTCATCTACTGCCCACCTGGCCCGATTGCCTTATTCAAGGACGACCTCACTCAGCTTATCTCGTCCAACCTTAAGCCCTCTACACAACTTCTAGTACTAGACAACCTCACCCTGGGGTTCAGTGACCCCACCAACATATACGCCACTGCCATGTCTACCTCCCGGCAGCCCTAGGCTGCAATCAACTGATCACAGAGCCAACTCATTCCCACGGCTGCATCCTTGACTGACTGCTAGAACACAAAAGCAACATCTCCATCCTCTATAACCGACCATGGCCATGGACGGACCACCAAACCATCCCCTTCACCATACCGATTAACATCATGCCCCATCTAGCACCATGGCCCGCAGCTCACGTAATCTGACCAGCAGCAACATCATTCCCCTCATCAACATGCCGCTCCCTTCCACTCAGCATCCCACATCCTTGCTGGATTACAACAATGCCTTGCTCCACGATGCCATCAATCACCTGGCACCCCTCAAATCCAGGAAATCCAAGAATCCAACACACCTCAACTCTTGGTTTACCCCGTACTTTTGTGCCTCTCGAGTGGCAAAAAGAGCAGCGGAAGCCACTTGGCAAAAAAACCCCAGCTTGGCCAACAAAACCAACCTCACCAAACTGTTGCTTCAATATAAAAAGCTTATTCTGAGCTCAAAAGCAACTAGCTACAATGAAAGTATCTCCTACGCCACCTCTATCTCTCGTGAACTTTTCTCCATTATCCAGGAACCGGAAACTCCCGTCTCCACACTTCCAGCATGTTTAAAGACAATGCCTTGTGCAACAAGATCCAATACAATTTCACAGGCAAAATAAGACAGCTACAAGCTAAAATAAAAGCCAAACAATCTTCAATAGCAGGTGCCTGTCTCTCAACTACCCCAGCCGAAAGTGCCCTTCAAGTTCCAACTGATTAGCACATCTACCCTCACCAACATCATCGCTGGGCTCAAACCATCCCGTTGCAAGATGGACATATGCCCAGCCTTCCTGCTCAAAGAAAGCATTGACCCTTTACTTCCTCTCATTGCCAGCATCATCAACTCCTCCTTTGCCTCCTTTACCATCCCACTCACGCTGAAAAAATCCTGGAGCTCACGTTGCTTAAAAAACCCATCCTTGACCCGACCATCCCTACCAGCAATCAACCCATCACAACTGCCCCTGTCCTCCTGGAAATCATGCACAGAGTTGCCTATGTATTCTTGGCCGATAGATCCTTGCGAGTATTTGCCGGGGAGGCTGCTGCCAAACCAACACTCACATCCTGCGGGGTACCCCAATGCTCCTTTGTCTCTCCTACCATCTACAGCATGTATAGCAAGCCCCTGTTCATCCACTTGCATGTTCTTGGGATCTCTTACACAAACTACGCAGACGACAACCAAATTCTCATCCCCCTCACTGGCGACCACCCTAGGGACACCCTTAAAATGAATTTCATCTACAAAGCTACCCAATCCTGCATGGCAACGCATAGCCTCTCCCTCAATGATTAAAAAATAGAGCTTCTCCTTATCGGACTGCTTGCCCGACTGGCAAAACTACCTCAGGTTAACAAATCTTCCAGCATTGATGGCCACAACATTGCTGTTGCCTTCTCCATCAATACCCTCAGCGTCTACCTCGACTCCTCATTGATCATGTCCCGCCAGGTCAACCACATTGCATCATCTTCTGCTTACGTCATTAAGCTCATCAACGCTGGCAAACCCTTCATTAGCACTACAAACGAACTCGAAGGTTCTTGGGCACTGATAGGGTCGAAACTGGACTATTGAAAGTCCCTACTCTGTGGCACTTCCTGAAAAAACCTGCATACACTTCAAACAATCCAAAACAATGCCCTCAGGGTGGCACTTGACATTGGCAAACGGTACCATATTTCTGAGGCTAGAAAAACTGCCCACTGGCTCCCAGTCAAGGACAGAATAAACTTCATGATTCTGTCCCTCACCCACCGCTGTCTGTTGAACGATGCACCATGCTACTTAGCTGACAAAATAAAAAAGAACTCATCAGCAAGGCCTACAAGATCTTCTTACAAACATTGCCTAGTCACGCCTAGGTTCAAGCGGTCTAGAACAGGTGGCGCCAGCTTCCCGATCCGCGCACCTGCACTCTGGAACAAGTTACCTGCCCACTTACAAGACAAACCATCCTACAATGCCTTCAAAAAGCAACTCAAGACATACCTTTTCAACTGACATTCACTCTCCTCTCCCTCCCCCTTACACTCTCTCCCTTTCTATCACACTGGTACTAGTGCCTAAATGCCTGTGGGCCATGTGCGCTGCTATAAATGTACAAATAAATGAACACATTTCCCACACCCACCACCTCCCACACGTGCACCCTGCCCCCAGTACTCGCCCCACCAAAAGAATATTGAAATCTTACTGTACAGCCGGGCAAAGTTCGACGTGTAAAAAATTGAGTATCGCGATGAAGAGTCGAAGGATGTAAAGTAGAGCGGAGCCACCAGATCATAATCACATCTACCTGAAAAGAAGGAAAACATGTGCATGAAGAGGAGAAGAGTAATGTGTCTACAACAATCCCACAGGTGGGTGCATTACTCTATCTACCTCCTGCTGGAGAGATTGATGCATAATCTACCAATCGCAGGTTTGAATGCCAGTAGAGTCCATTTTGGCTTTCATCGGTCTGAGATTGGCAGAATGTAGTATTATTAAATTAGATATTAAAAGCCCCCATTGTTATCAAATCACCAAGGGGTAATTGAGTTTGCTGCAGAGTGGAGAGTCAACCCACTGAGCCGTCAAATTTCCATTTCGCGGTTGAAAAGTGAAAACTATTAGAGGCGTAGCCTTCCCCAGGTGCAACACATTACCTTGAGTGGCAATCAGATAACCAGACACTTTGAGGGCAATCCATACCTACTGTACAACACAAGCTCCCCTTCATTCGTGCTGCTTGCTACAAGTACCTGCCACCCAGTCTTGCCCCATTTCATTGGCCCACATTTGACTTTCGGGCTAGTATTATACACAAGAGATTAATCTTGAGGCTCCAGCCAATGGGAATGTCAAATTGAACGTAAATCTTTTCGTTGACCAGCCCGGGTTATTTTCGTTCCCATTCAGAAGACATTTTTGCTTAACATGAAATGTCATTTTTAAATCCTGGCAAGAGAATTAGTTTATTTCCTGTTGCTCTAGTCAACATAAAGGCACCTTTACCAAAACGCATGGTAAACCCATAACTCTGCTTTGTAGTCTGTATTATTTCAACGATAATTCAAATGTATGATATAACAAGAATGATAAGGGTTATTACATGGCTAGGCTGGCATTTTGACGCCACCAATCTAGTCTTTTCTTAATGTGGCATGGTATGTTTAGTAGGCATCTGTCATGATACTTGCTTTATCATATTTGATCTGTGATAAAGCAAGCATTATACGTGTTATTGCTTGGCTAGATTGGCATTTTGGTGTAGTGAGTCTAGCCACTTCTTACTGTGGCATGCCATTTTTTACTGGGCATGTATGATAAAGCAAGCATGTCAAGTGTTATTATGGGGTTAGACTGGCATTTTGGTGCAACCAGTCCCCTATTTCTTACTGTGGCATATTGTATTGGGCATTTATGACAATGCAAGCATGTTAAGTGTTATTATGGGGCTAGAATGGCATTTTGGTGCAACCAGTCTAGCCATTCATTACTGTGGCTTCACATGTGTTGCTGGGCAGCTATTACAAAAGCAAACATAAGTGTTATTACATGTTGGATATGGTTTCTTATTGTGGCCTAGCATTTTTCATGTCAAAGCCAACAGGAATATGTTCTTATGTATAGGTACTGGCATATGTTGGCAGAGCGAGCTTAGACATGTTTTCTGATAGTACAACTACTGGCAGTATGCACTAAGAAAACATGACTATATTCTTATATGGGAATACTGGCATGTAGAGGGTCGGCCAGCAAGGAAATGTATGGGCGCAGCCAGCATCAAAATTTTTTTTTTTATACTGGCATATATTGTATATATTGTGGGGAAAAGCATCATGAAAATGCTGTGGGAAATGCTCTTGTGCACTGTTGTTGCATTTTTCCATGCACTACCCTACAAAATCGATTGCAAACAGTCCAGGTTTTTAATTAATTTTTCATTAGAAGTTTGCTGTATAATATAGCATTTTAACCCACTATTCAAACTTTTCCCAGGAGGAGATGGGTCCTGCGTAGTTGGTTTGGGCTCTGTCTCTACATTCGGTCGATCACACACATTTGTGGCAAATATTCACACATCCCCGATTAAATAATTCGCCGGCCGCCACTGATTTTAAGGCCATTTCATACATGGACATTCCTGTATCGCTGTACTTGGTTAGGTTCTAAGGATGAGTGTCTTTTAAAAGGTAGAGAGGATTTCGTACATATTTATATTTGTGCATTTATAGTAGGTGCTTCTTATAATACGATTTTGTTGTTGTCCTATTTCCGCACTTTGTTAACTTCTGGTTTGAATTCGGAAAATGCTACCTTGTGAGTCTTGCCACTACTGATACTGTCTGGTGCTAACAGAAAATACACTTCATAAATGTTTTTTTTAAAAATCGTCTTCCCCATTGAGAATGTTTTTTCTCAATATAACAGTTATCGCAGAAGATATAATTCAGCTATGCCCTTCGATGTGTCACAAAGACAACATTAATACCCAAGTTCAAATTAACTTTCTTGGCATGACCAGTTGTACCAGTGTTGAAAAAAGGGAATACCCTATTCTAAATGAACAAAAGAGCGGGATGTGATCCATTATTAGTTTTCAATTGTGACACTAAATACATATAAGCAATAAAATACTAGGGCTGGCATAACACTACACGCTTTTATTTTGTATTTATTTATTTTTTATTTTTAGATTTGTAAAGCACACTCCAGCCCAAGGGCATCGAGGCGCTGTTTCAAGAAAATGTCTTAGTTACAGGAAAAAGGGATTGCTTTTACATCGCCATCGATTTTCTAGCAGCAGGCTGCGCAGCACATGCACTGCACCACTTGGATGGAGGAAAACCACTGCTTTAAGATCCTGTGATCTAAATTGCAATGAAGCAACTTTCAATTTTCTGTGACTGCACAGGATCTAGAGAATCCCCAAAGCGGAACCAGAAAACGTTTCAGAAAAGTATGGGGAGAGTAAGAGAGGGAAAGCAGAAGCGCAACAGAGGGATGATGTTCCAAATTTACAAAAGTTCAAACAAAATAAACTCTTGGGTCAGAAAAAAATGACAGTGTACATTTGACCAATCAAGCACATCCATTTAAATAAATGTATAAGGGACTTATGATGTCTGTGGGAAATAGTTGCAAGCACACACTTCCATCACTAGATGGCACTGTGGTTCAGTGCATAGCAGCATGGTTTGAAAGTTGAAACTTCATTATATTGCAGAGCAGGTGAAAGTGCACAGCGACAATGGCATATGCTACATTGGTGTCAGAGAAAGCTAGTTGCAAATCTACTTTGAAGAGGAGAATAGAAGAAAAAGTATGATAGCTCTGTATTCCACTACTCAAATGTAAGGAGGAATAGAAAAGGATGGAAAACAAATGTTTTCTTAATCGTTTTTTCGACGGTTAGGCCTTGCTCTATTGATGTTTTTTTCTGTTTTTACAATGTCCTCAAGCATAAGGCTTTAAAAATTAGATGCACAAAAATGTAAAATTATAGGACATTTGGCACGGACAAAAAGTAGTTGCAATTAAAAAACATAAGTAAATTCCCTATTCTCCGTAACGAGCTAAATGTTTTCAGTGGTAAAATGTATTGTCATTGAATTGTATTTTGTTTCTCAACAGTTTCGTTCTGGAAATGCAATTATGTGCAGATCGTGACAGAGAATGATGGTATGTGTCATACATAACATAAATATTTCGAAAGTAGCATGGTCCATTTGAGCTAAGTCACACATTCCACAATGCCACCTAGCAAACATTGCTGGAAGTTCACCTCTAGTTCTGAGCCACATCAGCAAGGCATTGTGGGTATGCAAATTAGCCCTAATGTAAAAAAAAAAAGGATTGCATTTGGGCTAATTTGCATACCCACAATGCATTGCTGATGTGGCTCAGAACTGGAGGTGAACTTCCAGCAATGATTTCTAGGTGGCATTGTGGAATGTGTGACTTGGCTCAAAAGGACTGTCCTAATTTGACATTTCAGGCGGCAAAACATTTTTTCGAGCCATTTTAACCTACCATAACGTTCTTGGTGTATTGCAGACATAAATAATGCATAATTCGTAGGTATGGGTAAGTAGGAATTGCTGTTGAATTTTGGTTTCCGATCCCGGGTCTCATCTTAGTGCTAACACTATCTCCATTGCAGTAGTGTTTAGGCACCATTACCCACACCAGTGATTGCTCTCATTGCCTGACATTAATCTGTTTTTGCATATTCCCTGCCTTCCTCTCGGTCGTTCTTTGATGCAACCATGGACCACTCTCCTTTTTTGGAGATCCTACCCACTCTTACGTCCTCTTCCTTCAATCTCTCCTGTCTCCTGTCAAGCTTTTGAGAACGGCCCTGTTAGTAATCTGTGATGGTGCATTTATTTCCCTCTTTCTTATCCCCCACTCCCCCACACTCTTCTGTCAGGCGTTGGAATGTGCCCCTTAGTGTGATGGCTTTCTGGCCTCACATCTTCTCTCTCAGTTCACTACCCTGCTCCACTCTTTGCACCCATCAGGGTCGGAGCAGGATATGAAAGAGTCATGGGAACCAAAACATGTAGGCAACATTCAGAAATGTAGATTCATTACTCTCCATGAAAAACCATATGAGTGCTACTTTTGGGCATATTGATTGGGTTTATTTCTGTGGAATGCTGCACTTAAAAATATTGAGCCCCTAGCATTGGTCAAAACTGTCAAGTGTGTGCTAGGCTAAGAGATTAAAGGGGCAGCAATGGCCCAGAAAACTGGACCACACTGACGTAGCTCCATGGCTTTAGGTGGGCGGTGGCAGTCTCTGAAAACTGCCATGCCCCTTTTTGGCCACACCCCGGTAAGAGCCCCGGCTCGAATTAGCATGCCACTTAAAGCACTGCGTGGCCCTTTGGGCAGTGCCGTATGGGCTAGTTCTAGCGTGGTAGTGATAAAGGTACAATGAAGCACATTATAAAACACCAACATAAATAAATAAATGTTGTGGGCTTGGAAGTAGCATGCATAAAACGTGTGTGCTGTCTCTGTCCCTTCTGCACTTTCTGATCTCGCCGCGGTATATAAACTGTTACCATCTGGTGCTCCTGCACAGAATTCAAAACTGCCAGAAATGGCCTAAATCCCATCCCTTTGGAATTTCTTTATTTCCACTTATTTCCTGTGCCGTCAAGAACATTGCGCAATCCGTGGAAATTAAGTTGGCAATGAGGGCCATCATGTGTGGTATGGCTGCACACGCAGATCTCTGCGGTGTGAATATACCCTTGCTCACCCAAATGTATGCAGTGAAAGGTATGGGTCCCCAGGTGGCAATCCTGGGGTTCCATGCCTTTCACCACAACCTTGCAATGAATCTCTGATCCCTCTGTGGCAGGTGTGGGAACGGAGCAGAATGACTGGATGCACTGTTATCTGCGATTTACTTGGGCTTGCCAAAATGAGACACGTATGATTTCCACATTTACAACATTTTATTTTAATTAGTTATAGAGTGATTGTATCGCTTCTTTGAGAAGATTGCAAGCAATTATGTCCAATGTGTGTAATGGCAGCCACACGAGGATTGTCCCGAGATATCCTAGTTTATAAACAAGTTAAATGCTATTGTGCTAATTTCACAGCAGGATCCCTACCAAAAGATTTCATCATGGAAAAACAATAGCATTGAGAACGGTCATGTGAAAGCGAAACACCTACATTGCCTTATAGCCCAAGGGCAGAGTCGTTATCGTGGGATAATGACTGGCTCCCAAGTTATGGTCAGAGGAGAAACTGAGAGCCTAAATTGAGAAAGGGTCATTATCCCAAGGTTTTGGAGTTGTAGTGGTGAAGTAAACATCTTCATTTATTATGAGAAATGACACAAGAAATGTTTGCAAATGGAATGTGGCTTCATTTTGTAATATTTAAATAACTAGGTTATGTTTATAAGGTAACCATTTTAATTGTAAACCTAGTTAAACTGGAACCGTTTTTAGCACCTGCATGGTTAAAGTAAACATTTTTTCTTTACAAAAGTGAAAACATTTCTTCCATGTTTTAAATTTCCCTTTGATATGATATGATATGGCATTTATGACGTGCCTATACACAAATGTTTCAAGGCGCGACGAGGCAAGGGAGGGGGAACAAGCGGAAGACAGACAAACGATCCTACTAGGCTAGGTGTCATTCAGATCGCACAAGTGTATGGGAAAGGGAATGGGGAGAGTGTGGGGTTAAAGGGGGACAAGGACAGTGCAGTACATGGGAAAAAGAATAAATAACAATAATAGAAGTGCGGCCAGCAAGTGGCAAGGGTAAGTGCAGACAACATGTATCAAGTGCTGGAGTGGGACTGAGGGGATACAGAAACAGTCACCAAGTTGCCAGGAAGGCAGTGCAGGTGTGCGACTGGCTGGGGAGGGGACCTGGGCCCAAGATCAGAGGGTGGCCAGGTGACCAGTGCAGGTTAGGTTCTGTTGTTATGTCTTTGTTCTGTTAAATTAGGTTGGAATGCCTTGTTGAAGGAATTCTTGTTGGAAAGCTGCATTGCTGTTTCCTTAATGCAGAGAAATATTTTCTGATCTTTCCCTGGCTGCTTCTGAAGACAGAATATCTGGAATGCAGTCAATACCAGTAGATATTGACTGCAATCGGGACGTTATGATTAGCTGAGACGAGGTAAATAATGACTTCCATGTGCTAATAGCCTTTAATATATTTTGTATGTGTTAAAAATACTGGAACAAAAGCATATATATGCTCACAGACAAAAAGTTATCAGTACATCATACCGGGGCACATGCAACCCTTATGTATGGTTAGCCATTTCTTCCTAATGTCCATTTGGATGTAGGTCAATTGTCCACGGCTTTGAGGAACCACTGTGCACCCTAACACCGCTCTTTTTCACCACTTAGCAAGCCCCCGCTCACCTGGTGCCTTCCTGCTTCCCGCTCTTTTTCACCACTTAGCAAGCCACGCCCACCTGGTGCCTTCCTGCTTGCCACTCTGTTTCCCTACTTAAGTAGCCCCCCAGCTTCTTTTCCTTTGCAGATGGGGAACAGGTGCAAGTGGATCTAGGTCACCTGGCCTAAGCCCCGCCCACCTGGTGCCTTCCTGCCTGCTGCTCTTTTTCACCACTTAGCAAGCCCCACCTACCTGGTGCCTTCCTGCTTCCTGCTCTTTTTCAGCACTTAGCAAGCCCTGCCCACCTGGTGCCTTCCTGCTTCCTGTTCTTTTTCACCACTTAGCAAGCCCCGCCCACCTGGTTCCTTCCTGCTTCCCGCTCTTTTTCACCACTTAGCAAGCCACGTCCACCTGGTGCCTTCCTGCTTGTCGCTCTGTTACTCTACTTAAGTAGCCCTCCAGCTTCTTTTCCTTTGCAGATAGGGAGCAGGTGCAAGTGGATCTAGGTCACCTGGCCTAAGTCCCGCCCAACTGGTACCTTCCTGCCTGCTGCTCTTTTTCACCACTTAGCAAGCCCCGCCCACCTGGTGCCTTCCTTCACCATCACCGTCTTGTGGCCAATGCTGGATTTGACTTTTATGGACTTCATTCATTCACGGTGCGTCACTCTTTCTCAACTCTCATGCTGGACTTCCTTTGCATCTTGTACTCATGGTGGCCCTGAATCATGCTGTTCCCATCTTCATCTTGTATCCTGGCTTGCAACATTATATGTTACTACTGACTTCTGCAATTGTATTCACTCTCCACTCTTGCTTCTCCACTCTTTTTGACTGCTTACTCTCTTTTCTCTCTTCCTTTCCCTTTTCCCTTTTCCTATCTCCTCCTCTTACTTTCTTCTATGCACTTACTCTATCAGAATTGTCCCTGGACCTAATATGATAGCAACCTCGTCCGTTTCCTCCACCCTCCCATTACTGTTTTTTTCCTCCCCACCACCCCTCCAGCACTATCTGAAAGGTCGTCAGGCCTAGTACGATAGTCACTTGTTTTGTTCCTTCCCTCCCTTTCGTCACCCCTCTCCCACACCTTTTGCTTTTCTCCAGCTCTACCAGAAGCGTCGTCAGGCCTAGTACGGTGGTCGCCTGTCTGTTTCCATTTCCATCCCACTCTCCCCCTCCCTTCCTTATCTACGTCTTAGCTCTTGCACTATCTGAAATGTCATCAGGCCGAGTACGATAGTTAATTTCACATCCTTACTGTTCATGGCCTGTAAGAATGTGGTTGTTTTTTCCCTTGTTCCCTCCCTTGCCTTGAAGCGCTTTGAAACACATTGGCCCTCATTAGGACCTTGGCGGAGGACCATGGCGCTATTAGCACCATGGTCCATGGCGCTAAGCTGCCAACTCCGCCATGGGGGTTGGCGGACTTACCGCCCCATTCCGAGGTTTGCAGGGCGGTAAGTCCCCAATCCCCATTTACCCTTCCCCATTCCCATTTCTGGCCCCATAGGGCATAATGGGAGTGGGGAAGCCGTTAATTATGCCACCGTAAATTACGGTGGCGTAATTAACAACAAGGTCCCTTAGCGCCATGGATTTTAACGCCTGCTAAAAGCAGGCGTTAAAATCACCATGGCGCTAAGGGAACTCGTACTCAGGCGGTAAGGGGCGCCATGGTTTACGCCGGCGTAAACCCCTTACCGCCTGGGTCCTAATGAGGGCCATTGTGTATAGGCGCTATATAAATAATCGATCATATCATAACACTACACTGCAAGCATAGCCACGAAGGCACATGCCTCATAAAAAAAAGATATCATGTCTACTTTCTCAAAATGTATTGTTAACATTTTCATTAAACATCTTGTTAGCCAATAACAGAGACGTTGTGGAAACCACGTAGATTTCATCTGGCTGTCCACTCTATACAGATGGGTTTGTGGTGTTTAGTGTAACCTCTGAAGAGGTTTACATTAACTGCAGTGCCTAAAATGTTGTGTAGGACCAATATTCTGCAGCAGTCAGCATATTCGCTGTCTGTTTTTGGGCACATGTCTGGGGATCTACTTGATCACCCGAGGCATTTTTTATTGTGATTAGGGTCCATTTTCTATGTTTTTAAGGGCCAATATTCGGGTTGCACAATAAATTCATGTTGAGTTACAGAGGTTTCACGAGATGCATTTTGGAAACATTTACATGGATGTGGCACTAGCGCATCCTGTCAAAAGGTCACAAGGAACGAAACATCATTTTTCTTTTTAAAATGCAAACCACGTGGACTAGTGTCGGTGCCATTAAGGTGTTTTAATATCGTTTTAACATGATTTTAGTTTTGTGCCACTTTGTTCTCTTTACAAAGTTGCTGCACAAAAGATCATGTGCTGTAAACGTAAAAGTAAATGTGTTTGGAAAACGATGCTACCGAAAAGCGCCATTGAATCTCACATTTTGTACAAAAATGTTACTTTTTCCCCTTTGCTGAGTAAAGTTGCTTTCTTATTCCGCCTACTTCCATAATGTGTCACGTGACCCCTTTCAGAAATGTGGGACACGTTAAGGGCCTAATTCTTGGAACATGTAGGGCCCGATTCATGGAGTTATTTGTGCAGGAAATAGGGAATTTGCGCGTCAAACTGCATGCAAAATCCTGTTCGTCCATTCATTGAATTGAATGCGCTGGATTTTTCCAGGACTTGTGTGGAGTTTGCGCAGGCTTGTCACGTCTCTGCGAGCTATTGAGGGCCTTGCACAAGACACCATGCAGAGCATGGGCACGGCTTGTGCAGAGAGCTGGGAAGGGGGCGGAACACAGGAAATCGAGAAGAGCATGAAAAAAAGTGGGCCTTATGGGGGACGGACCGCAGGCAGTCCCTTGCATGCCCACAATTACACCAAATGACACGTATTCATGGAACCACCCACGCAGCCTCTTGGCATAGAAATGGCCACCCAATTCCCTCAACCTCTACGCCACCCGAAGGCAGGCGTAAAGATACCTGCGCATAGCAATCGCAGTGTGGAGGTGGGATGGCACATCTGATTTAGGGGTGCGTGGACGCAACTGGGGTTCCGATCTAACTAAGGGGTGTGCGTACGCAGTGTAGCGGGGTGCAGGAATGGTTTACTGGGGTTCGCGTGCAGATTTTCTGAGTTTAACCTGAGTTACGCATGATCATATGCATTTTGTCGTGGTGCCGGCAACAGTTCCAGGGGACACTTCACAGGGTCCCCGAGTTGCAGGCCTACTTGGTGGGACCCCATGCAGTGTTTGATGGGTGCCTGTATTCACGCCCGTGTGAGCAAGCAAAGATAGATGTTCTGGCTGTTTATGCTTTGCATGGGGGTGCGTCGGGTGGGGGGGGGTTCTGGGTGTGATTTGCGTATATGGTTACGTAGCGCAGCAAATTCCAGGAATATGCGGGGTGCACATTTTTTATTCTGCGCACTTTTCCATGAATCAGGCCCAGAGTGACTTTTGCACTGCCAACAAACACCCTGATTCATGGAGAGGGGCAAATAGTACTTTTGCAGAGCAAAGTCACTTTTCTTTTCACTGTGCTAAACTGGCTTAAATCACGGTGCAAAGAGTACTTTTGTAGTGCAAAGTGACTTTGCACTGCAAAAATACACTTTGCCCCTATCTGTGAATCAGGGTGTTTGTTGGCAGTGCAAAGTCTGGGCTAAAAATTCCATGAATTACGCCCTGATTCATGAAATTATTTTCGTGTAAAACAGGGATTTGCGTACCATTCTGCCCGCAAATCCCTGTTTTACACGCAAATAATTCTAGGAATCAGGGCCTAAGAGTCCTTCTTTTAGAGAAAAGTGTTTATATTTGTTTGACAACACAAGATTTGTTTCCTATAAAGAGATTCATTACTTGTGCATTATTCTACCCACGTATATTTCTAACCGCCCCACATGACGGACAATGCTTCAAAAATCAGATAACGATGAAACACTTAAAAAAATGAGTAGTCTATGAACACCAGCTGATGAGCAACCACAATTAAGTATTCAGATGGCACCAAATCAATCAGCCACCAGGGTATTTTAATATGCCTTTAAACGACTAATGTGCATTCGATTAAGAGCCTAGTGGGCTTGAAATGTAATACCCGGATTATGGACGATGCCGGTGGTAGTGTACCGTAAAGGTATCATTGGGATTTTTACTGCTGCACTAAAAAAAGTGGCCGTAATGGAGTTGCTGCCAATTGTACCTTGTCGCCAAATTCTGAGCTTCAAAACTGTGTCATAAATGTCCTTCACTAAACACTACTGCATGCAATATTATTATATATACTGCGTGCAGTAATCTGCCAAATACCCAATGGAATCCAAAAGTACTCCAACATGGAGGATAACTAAAGGGTCTGCGTGACTGTTACTGCATGCTTACCTCATACAGTAACAGTAGTGGAGTTTGGCAGTATTTCCAGGGGAGGTGTTGCCAAGATCTAAATGAATAGATATAGTCGCTATTAGTCTTTCATGGAAATAAATCAGTTCTACCATTGGCTGTAATTTATCTGAAGAATAGTGACACTCTGTCACTGGGTTGCCTGCGAGGACTGTGTATACGTTCTGGATTAATTAAGAGCAACAGGTGAAAAGAAATCAACCCAGGACAGTAGTCCCCACCCGCCCCCCCCCCCCAAGAATCTTTTCAAAATATTGAGTCCACAGGGTGCATATTACACCACGCATGTCTGAATAATAGGCTCCACAGTAGAACCCATGTCACCAACTGTACACAGGAGCTTTATGCACGACCTGTTCATGCTGTCTGAGCCCAAGGATAACTTGGAGATTCCAGCACTGCCACTGTAAAAGATATGTTTAGGCTGCTGGTGCTCGAAGAAATGTATGCGGCCGGGTTCGACAATAAATGTACGAGTCTCATGCTGGCTGTGCCCAACGAAAACTATGAGGCCCTGTCACAACCTATTCCAGCACTGCCACTGTAGAAGACATGTTCATGCTGCTTGTGCCCAAAGGATACCATGAGGCATTTCTCAATAATACATGCCAGTACTGTCCGTCCTTCATGCTGCCTGTGCCCAAGGAAAGTTATTTGAGCCCTGTTTGCACAAAAATATGGTAGCAATTCTACGCAAAAGCACATTCTCGTGTTTTTGGTTCCCAAAATACACCAGACGGCCCGTCATATCAATATACGTTAGCATTGCCACTGTAAAACACATTTTCATGCTGCTTCTGCACACACAATCACAAGGCATGGCTTAACAATAAAGGCCCACTGTTAAGCACATTTACATGCATGTTGTGCTAAAGGAACATTGAGTCATGTCTCAACACTATATTCTGAGACAGGCCTTCCTGACTTGATTCGCATGCCCAAAAAGCATCAAGAGGCCCGCCTCACCAGTATATGCCATTGCTGCCTCCTTATTCATGCTGGCTTTATCCTAAGAACGTGAACACCTTGTTCAACCTCTTGACAAGACCCATAGCACTGACAAAAGCCAACCCAAATAAGAAACGTGAGAAAGCTCTATTGGGCCTCTCTACTTTTCCAAGGCAGAAACCAGACTTCTTCAAGGGAACTGAGGAGCACTTACTTGACACATCAAACAGAAGCATCGCCCGCTGCTCCACAGCAGTCCTTTTTTTGTTACTGAAAATCCTCTTTACCAGTGCTGCTTCATTGGAACACAGTAAAACACCAAAGCAGACCCCTTGACCTCTGAGAATCTCAGCAGTCCGATTACCTTTGGAAAGGCATTGGAGCGATCCCAAATTCAAGTCATACCTGTACCGTAAAGAATATCTAAAACCTTGAGTCCTAACCTTACCTATGGGTACCATGCCACGTCGGCTCCAGTATCCTGCTAAGCCAATCGGCAAGTCTATAAATCAAAAACCGTCACTCATATGGAGTTCTGCCCACCATGATCCTAAGGACTTCCCAGCTCAGAAGAAGTTCTGTACAATAGTAAGGATGATAGTTAACCTTTTTTGTTTGTTTGCTGTGAGGAGATTGGGAAAATCCATTGCTGGAATAAACAGTGTACTCATTTTGGGGGTTTTCTGAAATGTTTTTGTCGGGGTGATTTCCCGGAGGTCGGCAGGGCTGTCCGTGGACCTTCGGGGTTAGGGAGGCCCCAACTCCTCCCGCAGTCCCCAAGGAGTATGAGACACACGCAAGAGCAAGGCGTTACTGCTGTTTATTAGATAAAACGACAGGGATAGGTTCTGGGATCACAGGTAATCCGGGAACACATCTCCCAAGAGTGGGCTCACAGGCCCTTTTTCTGCGTGCGTGACGCCTCATCGTGCGTCACCTGGGAAACTTCCCCCAAAACCTAACGCCATCCCGGGCTGGCTCCCCGAGTAATAGGGTTAGTATAGGTACGTATAGAAAAGTTAGTGGTTGGTAGAGAACGAGTCAGGTGGTATGCTTGGGTCGTCCTTAAAAATTGTTACACCAAAATCGCTACATGGAAAGAGTTAGTGATTGGCTAGGTTGTGGTGCCATCAGTGATTAACCCCCCATGCCCTGATTGGTTCATCCGTGAGACCCCAAGCCTGGGACCATCGTTGTTCCCAGCTCGCGGTGTACCTGGTGTTAGAAACAATGTATGACTATGTGTCAGCGATGAACAATGGACAGGTCTGCCATTGGCTGCAGGAGCGCTTCTTTCTCACCGCCGTCAGTGTCCAATTTGTCACTTCATTGTTGCAGTCTGGGTCCCAAACATGAGACCCCAGAGTTTCCCTGGTCCTTGGGACTTGGCACCGCATCAGGTCGGCCTGGTCACGTGTGGTGAGACCGTGGCTGGAGCAGAATTATGAGCATTTAATTTGTATTTCGGCTCTGAGGGGCGGTTAGCCGCGGCAGGCATAACCTTGGCTCGGGGCGCGCAGTGTGTAAATTTCAACTTTGTGTCCTTGGCTGTGAGGCCCTCATCAGGGTTTGTTCTGCATGATCAGCACCTTGCAGCTCTGTCCGAGCTGCTCTGGGCCTGTGGCTTCTGAGTTTGTGGCCTACTTTGGTGCTGAGGCCTGCTCTGGCCTGGTTCGTGGGCGGCGGCATATGGTTCACAACACGGGGGTCGCGTAGGGCGACATGGGTCCGTATACATGAGTGCCTTATGTCGCTGTGGTTTTAGTAGCGAGGAAGCGTTTGCAAGCATGTACATGGGCTCTTCTTGCGTCTTGCGTTTCTGCGGTGCTGTAGCTTAGCCTATGTGCAAAATAATAATGATGCATCAGTGTATGTAAATGGTGCGGTATGTCATGGTATTGAGTATGTTCTTTGTGTGAGATTGGTGTGGGTATGACCAGTGTGCATGGTGGCACATGTGTTACTGTCTGTTGGCTATGTCGTCATGGCATCTCTAATGTTGGTGATTTTCATTGTTACTGTTTTTAGTCGAGTTGATCCATATGGTCTATGTCGGCTTCGACTGAGGTTCCAGTGCGTGGTTTGATTGACGGGCAGCTTCCCTGGCTGGTAGGGCGTGGCCACGGTAGATCTTGACGTCTGGGGCATCTGTGAGCGAGTCGAATTCCTCACGTGGTGGGTGCTTCGGCCGTGACGTTCTAGGCCATGGTCTGGATGAGAATCGGGGGAAGGGAACATCCCATTGTCCCTCTTCATTTTCCCTATCACTCCCTAAAAGCATACCCCTCCATAAAACCCAATTATACTCATACCTCACCCTTTGATTCAATAGTGCATCTTTATTCAGTTCTAGATTGCATGTCAAGCCTTTTTTAGTTTTAAATCGATATGCATGTCGAGCCTTTATTAGTTTTAAACCAAAATATATCTTTTTTTTACACTATAAATACAATACCCTTCAACACAGCAGCTTCAATTGATAGCATTTCAGTCCTATTGGCAATCACTGTTTTTTATTATCCGTGGTTTGCAATCGTACAGGTTCACATGATAATACAAACAACAAACACACACAAAACAAATACATATTCATTAAAGATATGGCCCAAAAGATATATACTGCAGACCCGGGGTACCCTGTGTTCCACAAGTAAAGCCTCAGTCTCCTGATTAAAATAAGCCACCATAAGAACAACCACACAACCAGCACTCATCAAGCAATAGAACCTGAGAGGGGCGTGCATTACCGGTCGGGTAATGCCCCTTGGGCGAGTGTTACAAGCCTGAGTGAAGCAAGGGCTTTAATGTAGCACAAGGAGCATTACCCCACCAGTAATGCCCCCTCCAAATGTTCTATTGCTATTAGTACCACGACATGTTGTACCAGGGAACTAATAGCATTTTTTTCTCGAGTCGTAAAACGGCGTGGAAACTATTTGACAACTCAAAGAAAAAAAATGGCCACCATGGATTGGAGAGGAGGAACTGCATGAAGTCCCTTCTCCCTTTCCATGGTGGCCATTAAAAAGAGAGAACAGAAAGAAAACAAACAAAATGGACGCCATGGATTGGGGCGAATGGAATACACATAGTTCCTTCTCCCTTTCCATGGCGGCCGGGGAAGAAAGAAAAGTAACTCTGCGGGATTCAGTGCATCGAATGGAGCACTTCAGGTGAGTCTTTACCGGACAGGTAACGACCTGGAGAGGGCCAATCAGATCATTTGTAAGGTAACCTCGCCGGGTACTAATATAGAAATCCAACCCTGCAGTGCTAACTTTGCACTCCTCCTAAGAAACTAACACGTGTTCTCTCTAATAACAGACTCCCTAACTAAACCCCCTCCCTCTTCCATCCCTTTGTTTGTTCTTTCATCTCATTCCCTAGGATTAACATGCAATGACCATGTTTTTAATCTTTTTAAACAATGGTGTTTACTGTTTCCATGAAATATATGCAGGAAAGGTCTAGAAGGACCAAAACTCTCAGTGAACACTTCTCAGAGTGTTCTTGTCTGCAAGAAGTACCTTTAAGATTTTGTGCAAATTTAGAGCAATCTTCATCTGAGAATTGACATAATTAGTATTTATTGTATTGTTTGAAAATAATATAGTACCTTTGCCAAAACACTGTACATATGTATAAAACATAAAGAAACATGAAAACAAAATGAGTGCTACAGCAAGAGGCAACGTTACAGATTGGTAAAAGAGGGCAGACAAGATTTGGACAGAGAATGAAAGGTATCTAGTATAGGCACAGAATGGATTGGAATGGGAAGAGTATTCCAGAGTCTGGGAGCAAACTAGGAAAAAGAGTGAAAGCGGGATAATGTTTTGTAAACTAGAATCACTACGTACATAATGCACACTAAGCTTGGTGCTCATTTCATTGTTCACAACTCTCACCCTAGCATTAAAATGTTTTTGTATCCATGAACCATATACCCTCATATGGCTGGACATCTGTCACCGCATTTGAATCTTTGGGCTGGCCTGCTTGAAGGAGACCCAAGGCCCACCTGAATCAACATTTTGGAAGAGGTGGATCTAAGAGGGGAAGCCGAGCCTCAGGGTCAGGATGTACGCACAGGCATCCTTAGGAAATCACATTATACAAAGACACAATTAAAAGTATAGAACATTTAGGGTACAGATGGAAGGGTATGAAGAGAAGGGGTGGCAAGTGTTTTAGGCAGGATATCCATATTAGGGAGGGAAAGGAGAATCCACATTTTAATAATTCATGTGTTGATGAATCTACAGTTGAGCTCTCACTGATGGACTTATGTCTGTGAGTTTCTCACAATTTGGCCTTCCTAATTTCACAGTTCTGTCTCTGGGTCTGCATTAGCGATTTCCTCCCTTGCTTGTTTGTTCCCTTTTAATCCCCCTAGAAGACCCACAAAAACCAAAGTATTTGAATAGCTCCTGCCAAATGTTTGTTGCCTTTCTCTGTGCAAATGGAAAGCAACTCTAAATGTACCTTTTTTCTGTTTCCAGGATTATACAAGGCCTTGTTCTGACAGTGAAGCCGGTGGTGATTTTCCTCTGGTGTGAGGCCCAGAAATCATGCACTGTTACAGGAATCCAGTGTGAATTCTTGAGAATGGTCCAAGATCTCTCCTAGAACATGCTTTATTATTTGAGATCCATCCTTTAGCCCTAACCCTAAACCTAACCCTAACCCAAATCCATCCTTTAGAAATCTGTATTCTCTTGATCAGATATTCTCTAGACTTACAATGATAGAAGGCATCCAGGGTGAGACTACAAGACTGCAAGGGCAGATCTTGCAAGCTTTCTAATTCGAAGTGGGAGGAAGCCACTGAGCCTTGTTTTTTTCTTGTGATACTGGGATTCACAGTTTTGTTCTTTTCCATTTTCCATTTTGGACTAGAAAACCTAAGAATTCCAAGAACAAATTGTACTGTATGGGTTTCTTGCATGGAATGGGGAAACACACACTCTACAAGGACTCTGCACACAGTAGTAGCCAATCAGGCCTAACCTTTTACTCTTTCTGGACATCAACTGCAGATTGTCTTAGGCACAGATTCTCCTTCCCTAGTTTGGAATAGCAATGTACAATTGGAGGTTTAGTTCATGGTTGAATTGTGGCATGTATGCTGATCTCCTCTCGTTTACCCATCATATTTTGTCTGTATTATCTTTTCCCAGGTTAGTTTATTTTTCCGTAAAATCTCCCAATAGTGCTTACATTGGTGGTTTGACAGGTAGGTGCGTGACTGTGTCGAAATGACTTCTGCTCTGTGGGACTATAAGGATGACTAGTGGCTAAACAGTGATCCACAGTGATCCTAACCATAAATGTAAAACACGCTCAGCTAAGAGATAGAACTCCTTCATCTTTTGTGGTAACATGAAGCGAGAGAAGGCTATATTCTCAGAAGGGGTGTGGATGTGGTCCAGAAGCAACCCAAACTGCAATGGTGCAATAGTGCAATAGTGCTAAAATCAAAGAATGTCCAACCAAGGTTCTATAAAAATAAATACACTCTAAATAAACACCCCAATGTACAAGTAACTATCGCTCCTCTTTGGAGGCCAAGCTTTTGGAAGAGAGGGTCTCGGGAAAGGTGATTAGTACACTCTATGAGGTGATAAACAATTTCTCCACAGCCCTCCTGAAGAAGTTGTGGGACAAATGGGAGAGGGACGTGGGAGAGTTAGAAGAGGAAGATTGGATGGGGGCCCTGGGATCCCCTAGGGAAGCTAGCATACCCAATAGACTGAGGCTCACCCAATATAAATTACTTCATAGGATCTATTATGCTCGAACAAGCCTGTATGGTGTGCGGAAAGCTGTGGATCCGAACAGCCTGAGGTGCGTGTATGTGGAGGGTACTTTCCAACACACCATCTGGGGATGCCCCAGATAAAGCACTACTGGAGTGCCGTCAGAAACGCCATATCTGGGGTCCTGTGGAGGCCGTTGCTGGATTGTCTTAAATTATGCCGGTTACATGTTCGAGTGATACAGATTTCTCCCACAAGGATCAAAGCCTGATCAAAACGGCACTGATGGTGGCGAAATGGGAATTGGCGTTGGGATGGGGTGGGCAGGTAAGCCTGAGGCTGTCGACATGGCCAGAAGGTATGGACCATTGCTGTGAACTAGAATACAGAGTGTTCAGAGATGTGGGTTTTCTCTAGAAACCTAGCCAAATATGGAGCAATTGGCAAAGGCGGGATATGACCAGCGGGCGCTAAGGGGGGCACGCAGAGAACTCATACAGCAGGGATGTGGTCCTGTATATGGCGGGGAGGTGGTACGGGGTGGAGAAATGGAAGGGTTGATCACTGGGGAAGTCAATACTAGGTGTGCTGAGCCATGAATTGGGTGACTGTTGTGATGTGAAAAATGAATTTCTGTGCCCCTTTTGTTATTTGTTTTATACCTTTCTGTTGAAAAACTTAATAAAAAGGGTTTATATAAAAAAAATATAAAAACCCACCCCTGTAAAGAAAGAACAGAGAAATGCTAAATGTAATAGTGCATCACTCTGGGTATTCAGCAGGGAGGACAATTGGCAATGTAACAACAAGTTCAGAAAGGCTATTTTTTAAATTGTAAAAGGTGCAAAAGGGACTTATCCAGTATCTACGGCCCCAAAACATGGACCAGCAGCATAGGGTCAGTTCAAAATACCGTCAGCCAATGTTCGTCAGCATCGAACCAAGCTGTACTGTAGTACAGGTCAAACTACATTTGAGTGCAGCGAGTTATGCTGTTCAAGAGTTGAGTTGGCATCTAGTTGGTTTGAAGTGTGAGCTAGGTGAATTTAAGTGTACAGTTCGGGTTGTGAAGTTTGGATGACTCAGCAGGATCAGTTAGAGTGTGGAGTCGGTTTGAGCCATTGGAAACTTCTGGTTTGGGTTGAGGAGTGATGCAATTCTCCAGTGGCTTGAGTCGAGGTCCGTTGGTTTGATGTGGTGACCTGTGAGATCCAGTGCAAGGTGCAAAGAGGTGGGAGTTTGACTTTGTCAGCAGCAGCAAGCTGGTTGTTGGAGCTGAACAGGTGATGTGCTCTGTTTGGCACGATGCACTGATGAGCTAGTTCATTGTATGAAAAACAGTGGTGGCCAGAAGTTTGATGGAGAGCCAAAAGCAGCACAGACAGTTCCCTATGGTTAGAATGTGGTGAACATGGCCAGAATACAGTTTTACCAGTTTGATACGATAGATCAGATGTCCTGACTGATCTGACTCTCCAGGGGCTGTGAGATCCCTAGGCAGGAGTTCTAGGACAGGATGAGTCCTTTCGGGTTCTGCTCTCCCAGGCTACGGAGGTTTGGTGGAGAGTGGCAGGTCCTGGTCCTTAGCAAGAGTCTCACCCAATGTGCTCTGGGAGTGGGTAGCAGCAGAGCCTGCCTCTGCCTGGGAACACAACTTCTTCACCTCAATGGGTGTGGGATTTGAACAGACCAACTCTCCCAAAATATGTCCAAACAAATCTCCCTTAAGTCGTGATGGTCTAAAAGTGAATAAAAAAGGATTGGGAGACCCCTTTTTTTTAATATACAAACGTCCAGAGGGAATTAGACAAAAGCAAGCCTGCTTTATAGGGTGAAATCCCTGTCCTTTTTGGCAAGTGGTCCTTTCCTTTTTTCATCATACCTAAAGCGCTTTGTGCTAAAGGTAGTGGAGGCAACAGGAAGGAAATAGAAGTACAGAGAGAAACAAGATGGTGGAATCCTTCTCCAACTGTGCTGAGGTCCCTCTGACAACACGTACCCTGCTCTCTTCACAGATCCATAGCATCAAAGGCCTTTTGGTATGCAACACCCTGGTGTGACACTAATCCCTTTGTGTAGGGTGTGGCCTTTGATTGCTGTTTCCCAGGACAGCTCCTGCTGAGTGGCTGTCTTGCTGGAGGGAGGTGTTACCTGACCTTACAAAGAATCAAACAAGAGAAATCCCCCTCTAGCTTTGGTCTACTGGTTGCAGTAGAGACAGCCATTCTACGGAGAATATACACAGCCCGTCTATGGCCAGCTTGCCTTACAGTGTTGACAAATGTATGATACATATCAGGTGTGGCTTTAATAATTATATGAAATGTCAACCACCATACGCCAAACTCGGGTATGACTTACGTTTAAAGATTACACTGCCACTATGATGGGCATTCCCAATAATGATCTTGTTTTGGAAAAGAAATGCATATTTTAAATGCAGGCTCGATGCTGAAGTGACTTTGCTGTTCTGCCAGCTGTCAATAGGGCATCTGTGCCACTGGAGGGCAGGTGCTGCAGATCAGGATATTGATGCAACAGGGCACTAGTGTACACTATGCTTTTGGCATGGAGTTTGATGTAAGATGCAACTGGTTCTCAGACCAGCCTTTCTGAGATAGAATTAACTGTATCCTTTTATAATTCATAAAAATTAAAAAAAGCCCAGACTTCTACACCCTTGTCAATTTACTATGACCCGCCCACTAACCACTGTTAATCTCCTGTCACTTGCAGGACGAATCTTGCTGTTCTGTCACCACTCTCAATTTTAGCTTTACAGCTATTATGGCCACACATCTCCCTAGAGTGTCTGATTTCCTTCTTAGTGCTCATTGGCAGTTCAATGGCCATGGAGGCGTAGTGCTTGCTGTTTGCTCCTGTCAAATCTGTGCATTCTTTTATCTTATGCTGTGCTGTAGTGCTTGTTCTCTGAGCTCCTTGATTGCCAAAGCCAAGAGCACCGTGACAAGGTTAATTTAGTTTAGGTATAATGGGGATCATACCAAAATAGAGAATTAAATAATTTCGAATACCAAAATACCACATTTTGAAAACCCACTTTTACCATATATATATATGTGTGTGTGTGTTTGGGTTGGCGGGTTAACTTAATAATACAGGTGGAGGGGTTTGGGGGAATACGGGGGTCTCCCCCACACACATATGGGGTAAAATGAAAATTAGGTATTTTGGGATTCAACTTTTTTGTTGTTGTTGCAGTGATCACATAGATCCGGTATAATGTACTCCTGATCTGGGCTGCTGGGTTGTTGCTTTCTTTTTAACAAACAGCAACAAACCATAATAGTATATTTACAATGAAAGGGACCCAACAGCTGGAGTAAAGCACAGTTCTATCATTTGGGCAAAATTGTGTCGCTGGCGACCTTCTCGAGTGATTGCTGAATTTACTAACGTGTGCTGTGCTAGGAAGTCATGATGTATATCGGAGGATAGCACAGGGGCAAGGCACTAGTCTTGGAAGCAAGACCATGCAGAGCAACAGAGGTTTGAATCCCGGATCTCCGCTTAGAAACCGTACTTAGGTATGGTATTAGGCGTGTTATAAAAAAACAATCAAATAAAATAAACCTGACGGGGGTTATGAGGGGATGGCCCAAGCAGGTGGGTGGAAAGCCAGCGGCCCTCTCCATTACCTTGCAATCCATCTTTGTGAGGTGGTGGTCCTGGAAAGGGATTGCAGGCCTATTAGCTCTCATCCCACCCCCAGTCTGGGTGTGTTCAAGTGATTCGTGGGCATCAGTGTGCTTTCTCAGGTGCTGCCAGACATGAGCTAGCCTGCCTCCAGCACCACCGCGTATCCTTGCAGGAGTTTGGTGACCTGTCTGTGAGGTCGAAATGTGTTCATTGGTAGGAGGGGGATGGTTCTGGCAGTGGGTCAGAAACAAATACATAAAAAGTGCATACACTGATAAAACTTAAGATCTTAAACAATTTCTCGCAAGATGCCGTTCTTTTTCCTTACGGTTCACAGCCTAGGTACAACCTTAGCAATCGCAAAAACGTGGCATGCAGAGACTGTAGATTTGCAACCATAAAGTACCGCGTACAATGGGTGGCAACCATGTGCACTAAGGAATTGTTTTCAATCAATCCTTCCTATTAGCAGCGCAAGGTCATAACATCAAAACATGTCTCTTTGCTTCCGGTGCAAAAGCAGCAATTCCCGGAACTGTCCTTCCGCCAGCTCTTTGCTAACTCTGCGCTGGATGAAATCGCTCCCGCGCGTTTTCTATAGACAGGTCTCTTGAAAGGGACTTCAAACGGTTTCAGAAAACGTTCTTAGACCCTTACACTCTTATGTTCCAGGTAACTCGATATGAAGATATTGCTCCCACTGCCAAATTTGCTATCTTCCTCCCCCCAGCTCCAATAAGCTGCTTTGCTTTGACCTTTGCAGTGAACGCCTCTGCGTTATTTCATACCTCCGATAGCAGCTCTATATTATTTGCTATAGTGCTAATGGGCCTAAACCAGGGCTGCTTGGAGGCACCAGGTCTTTGTAAAAACTCTGAAAATTATCCATGTATAGCTGACAATTGAGAGGCTCCCGTTCCGACTCATCCCGCGCTACTATGCCTAAAAATAAATACTCTTAATTAGGCCTTAACCCTATTAGGTTGCTCAGAACCTAGCGAATAGAGTCTGGAATAGCCACTGAATTCTGAGCCAGCTCAGGAGCTAACCACAAGTTGTGCCTATTTGTGTTATGTATCTGTCCTGTACGCCAGCAGCTGGGTTGCTCCCAATGGTGGCTTCCCCTGCCCACCATTTCTATTGCTGTGATGGAAATTGATAGGACGCTTGCATTTGTAAAAGGGAGCCTTTACATAGTCCATGACAGCTATGCTTTAATTGTTATTCAGTTAGGGACACGTGCTCGTGCTCAGAGCATGTTGCTTTTAAAACACAACCGACATTGCATTAATTTAAAAACAAATATAAAACCTGCCATAGTGTGGCAATAAGCCCAGAGACAACGGGCCAATACAGCCCCAGGTAATGCCCCCGGGGCCCGTAGTTACAGGCCTGAGCATAGCGAGGGCCTTAACGAGGCTGCCGGGTACTAATGGGTAGGTAACACAAGACGTTAAAAGCCCTATTGACCACTGTACAGGCTTTTGCTCAGTTTAGGACTTTGCCTTCATCTTCATGTCTATCCATTAAATCCCAAGTTCTTACTGCAGTAATAGGCTTAGTGGTCCAATTGGCAGATACAAAAGTTGTTTAATGGAAGTAGTCTCACATCTAGGTGATTTTAGACAGAGGGCACATCCCCAGAAATGCGCCCTGTCCAATACATAGGACCTGCTTTAGTCTGTTCCTCCACCCGTGCAATGACAAAGACCAGCCCCATTTGCTTTAATTACTGTGGCCAGGTTCAGTGAACCCCTCTGGCAATTTTCAATGAAAAATAAACACAAAAGAAGACCTTACTGGGGTGGCCGTAGCCTGCACAAAATCCCAAATACTAGACAGATAAAAGCTACAGGTCCATTGTGCTTGCTTCTGTAGTTTATGTTGCTTACAAATAGCCTTCTTAGCCCTCCAGCCGTGACTAACTGACCCCTGAGAGTGGACTATCGCTAGACGAAGGTGATGAGCCGCCTATCTCGGGTGAGGGGAAAGAGAAGAGACTGGGCATCCTTTAAATGAGGCTAGAATGTCCAAGTACATAGATTTACGCAAGAGATGTACTGAAGTGAAAGTCTGGGAAGAAAAGCTGGACATTAAGCAAACGTGGAAGGCAAAAACACTTTAATACTTCCACTTATATTTTCAGAAACAGTAAAAATAAAAACCTTTTTAAAATATGTTTTATTCAGGGTGCCAGTTACTAGCTGAGCATCCCAATATAGTGTATGGTTAACCGGTTTCAGTGAGTTATTTAATAGCTTTGCTTCCACTTTCTTCAGGACCAAATAGTAGATAAAGGTAGTTTTACAAATACTGCCCATCCTGTCACTGGTTCGAAGGCTGGAGACACTATCTCAATAGTTGGGTTCCTTGTGGGGTACAACGGTATTTACTCCCAATTCACGTATCCCCTGTTTTGACTCACCTAGTGACTCTTCAGTGGTTCGAGTTGGGTCACGGTGACAAGAACTTGCTTTGAGCCTAGCAAATAACAGGCTCAGCAATGGTTCCATGCACCATCGAGCTGGTTCGAGAAGCAGGCAATGCAGTTTGAATGTTGGAAGGAGGCAGCACCGGTGGGATCCCCCTGGTTTGATTAGCGGCAAACGTGGTTTGACAACGGTTTGACTGGTTGGGTGTGGCATAACAGGTTGACTTAGCTGATCTGGTTCTCCAGATGCTGTCAGACCCACTAAAGGGCTCTTGGACAGGATGAGTAATTTCAGGGTCTGCTCTCCCCACCTTTGGAGATTCTGATCCAGAGAAGCAATTCCTGATCCACACCAAGACTCACCCACAATGTGCCCTGCGGGTGGTTAGGGGCAGAGCTCTCCTCTGCCTTGGACTGCTCCGTCTTCACCTCCGTGGTGGAGGGTTTTGGAAAGTACAACTCTCAAAAAAGAGATCCCATGAAGCCTTCTCAGGTGTTGTTCAAGAGGGAATAAAAGAAGTGGTGGAGACCCCTTCTTTTAAAGGTAAAATTCGACAGCTGTTTGGGCTAAGGCTTGCTTGCTTCAGCAGTCCTATCCCTGTTTTTGAAATAAGCAGACTCTGCCCTTCTGGCATCACACCCATAGTGCTTTGTGCTAGGGTAAGTGGTGGGGACAGGAAGTAGAGAGAGAGAGAGGCAGAGAGAAACAATATGGTGAAACATTCACCCAACTAGGCAGAGTTCTCCCTGTAAACACTTACCTCACCCCCTCCCATTCTCAATAGGATTAAAGGCCCATTTGGTATGCAGCACCCTGGTGTGAGGCTACCCCTTTTGAATGGGTGCTCTCCTTTGATTCCTGGGCCCAAGACAGCTTCCTATTGAATGTCTGTCTCTGGACGAGGGCGTTACCTACCCCAACAAAGAGATCAAAGAGTCATTGGCAGGACCAGCCTGTCAGGCCAGAATACACATCAACTTCCACAGCTGAGCTGGCTAACGGGAACTTACACATGTGTGATATCAGATTGGATGTGGCTACAATGATTATGAGGAGTGCCATGCACTATGCCCTATCTTGGGCATGGCTTATTTTCAGAGATTACCCTGCCACCAGCCTTTGCTATTCATAATCATGATATTTTGGAACAGTATATCATGTCTTAAATGCCACCCATGTGCTGCAGGGGCCCAATTTATAAAAGCATTTTTCAATGGGAAATTGAATTGAAAAATGCTTTGTAAATCAGGCCCAATGGCTGCTCATAGCCATTCACTGCTGAAGTGTCTGCAGCCAACTAGCCTTTATTTCTCGTTTATGTGCTTAAGTACCAAACAAAACAAACAACAACAAAAAAATGCCAGCACAGATGTCGCTGACCTCTGAGTGCAGCTGATTTTTGCAGATGTAGTGTAAATAATGGTTCTGAATGGGCAAATGTGATGATTCACAAGGTGTTGTCACTTCTCCCAAAGCGGGAGAACCTTCCCATGAGGATAGGGAGGTGAGGTCACTGCCCAGTAGTCCCCCTAGGGGTGGTTTAATGTGGAAGGACCTTGCGGGGATGGACTCCCTCCTTGGGGACAAGGACAACCATCTTGGCCTTAGCCCAGAGAATAAGACATCTTCACATTCTCTAGCCCATACTTCCATCCCCAACCTTCTTGTTGAAGGCAGAACCATATACTATTGTGATGCAACAGAAACAAATGTCCTCGAAAACACCAAGTTGAGGAAGACATAGAAAACACAAAGACTGCTCCCCATACAGTAACTAAGAGGATGTGGCCCGTGGAGGCATAGAGATCAACCTGTCAAAAGTAACAGCAAAGTCATCAACCCCAGTGCAGAGCTAAGCTGCAGCACCTACTGGGAGAAGCAGCAGACGCACAGAGAGTTTACCATGGGAAATCCAAAATCTGGTTGCAGTCCCGAGGAGAAGAGGAACCAATGATGCTGGCAGTCAGATGTGTGAGTCCTTCAAGGGTTCTGCCACCAGAGCAGACCCATGGACGATGCCAAGCAAAAGAGTCGAGCAGCCCTGCAGCTGGAGATGCCACAGAGTTGCAGAAGCAGATGGGAAAGCTAAGCCAGCTGAAAAGATGGACCGCCAGCCCTGGAAACCCTGGTGACACACAGAAGCCCAAAAGCAGGTAGACGGTGGTACAGGAGAACCAGAGGGACGCGGGCATGCAGGTAAGAGGTGTGCAGGCAAACCTTACCTGGCTTCATAAAAGATATAATGCTGGCAGAGTCCTGAAGGGTCGAGAGTGCATCCAACATTGTCCTACTAGTACAAGTGGGGAAGAGAAGCCCCCTGCCCCCCACCGTGGATGGGTCTGGAACCCTGCCACCATAACAGTGGGGAAGGGGGTGCCCGCAGGCCACCAGGGAAGGGTCTGGGACCCTGTCTACCATAACAGTGGGAAAGAGGAGACCACTGGCCATACGGGAAGGGTCTGGGACCCCCAATAGAAATAAACAAAAGTATAGAGGAAGTCTTCCTAATTTTAGTGGTGGATATAAGTCCACTAGTTACAAGAGAAGAGTCTGGGCCCCCAATGTCAATGAGCACAAATCTCGATGAACTCTTCCTCATCACAGTGGTCAAAAGAAGACCACTAGAACCCAGAGAACGGCCTAGGATCCTAACAAGATTTGGGACAATGTTGAAAACAAGTCACAGAGGTACAGTGAATATCGAGCTAGAAGCAGTAAGAAGGAACTGTCTCGAGCTATTCCAGGAAAAGGAGTAATTCTCCTGGCACCAAAGCAGAAGGTGTGATAGGGACATCAGGGAAAGAGAGTCATTCCCTCTGGCTTTGTGTTGAACTGTGCAAAAGCAGACCAAGAGGAGGGAGGCCTTCTCTTGGTCCTTAATCAAGTGTTGATCTGGAGACACCAGGCGAAGGGAGATAATCCCCCGGGCCTTGTGTTGAACGGTGCCAAAGCAGACCAAGAAAAGAGAGGCATTCGCTTGGTCCTAAACTGAGTGCCGTGGTGAAGAAGCCAAGGGAAGGGAATCATTCCCCTTGGGCTTGTTTTAAATTGTGCCAAGCCGGAATAGGGGAAGCGAGTCCTTCCCGCTGGTTCTATTAAAAATTATACAGAGTCACACGAGGGAAGGGAGTCATTCTCCTTGAGAGAACATTGTGTAAAGACTGTCTGAATCATGCAAGCCCAGGGAAGGGAGTCATTCACCCCAGGTATATTTATTTTGAAGGACCATTGTCACCTATAAGCCTAAACAACTGCATTTGAGTATATATAAGAGGGAGATGGGATATGAGCGGGGACACACAGTTTGTGGGTGTTGTTTGGATGTTTGCCCAAGCATAGACGGTCAATGTCCATGCTAATCCCTATGACCATTCCCACCAGCTACCTCGTACCCCTCCTGCCCAAAACACCCTCCCCTGGGATCTCTTAAGGCTTGCTGTATCAGGCAGTAACATCCCACAGTATGCAATGTAGGGATTGCCAGTGTTGTTTTTAAGCAGTCTCCTGAGAGTAATGGCTTACTTGCAGCTCCTGCTGTAATAGAAATGTCTTAACCAAAAGTGCCTTAGGTCACTTGATTTGTAATGAATAAATGTTCCCACCTCTGTTCTTTGCATTGACGTCCTATTGAAAACAACATAGGAAAAGCCAGCAGTTTTCACTTTTATATAGGTCTCTTATAGCCTTTTGTCATGCACTGCCATTGTATGCCCAGGTCTCATGGCCAGATAGTACCACTATGGCAATTCCTGGCAAGTGCCTAGCCCATGTCCACACAAAAACCGTAACTACTGGCTTTGAAAATGTTTCTTCTCGCGATTGCACTGCTTTGGCACCTACACAAATCAGTGTTAGAAAAAAGCTGAGGCTGCTCAAAGCACATTGTGTGTCAAGACAGCAGCTGTTCAAGGGGGAGCCTGACCAAGGATTAGGGAATGGATAATTACTTGATAGGAACTGGCTCTCATAACACATGGAGGGATGCAGTTCGCTAATGCTGGTGGCATGGCCATATTAGAGATACTCGAAGAATGTGCCCAGCTTTAGGGGGAATGTGCCATGTTCGGACGGGAACAACAAACTGTTGCAGGCACCAATAAAGTGCCCCAATTTCACAAATCGCTTTCCAATCGCAATTTGGGGCTGTTCACACAAGATGCATGTTCTGATACCTTTTATTGGACTAACTGGAAATACTACGCAGAGATGGAACAAAGCACTAGCGTACGAAGTCGAAAGAGTTTGTCAACAGATGGTGCAGTAGAAAATTGTCAGTAAAGAGAAAGCCACAGTGCAGTTTGTTTACAAAATGAAGAAGAGGACTGTAGTTGGAAAGGAGAGCTAGTTCGAGCCGGGGCTATGTTAGACACATATAGTGACGCTATATCAAGATTCACAAGCGGGCATAGGGATGGAGCGGTGGGAGTGTCCCTGAAAGCTTATAAAATAGCAGGCCCGGCAGGCGGAACTATAGAATGCCGAGCTCTGGGGCAGGAATAATAGCGGAAGCCTGCTGGTTAGAGCCCAAGAGTTAAAGGCCTCTCGCTCCCTTCGTTCTGCCGGTCTCTTCTTACTTTCAGTTCCCCCACCCCCTTGTGCCTCTTCTCGTTTCCGTTCCTTTCATCTCCTTGCCCCCTTACCCTGGAACTCCCTACCTTTCTCTATCCGTTCCTCCCCTTCCTATTCTTCCTTCCGCTCCTCATTGAAATCTCTTCTTTTTCATTCCCCTTCCTGATCCCCTCCCCCTCTTACCCTTCTTTCCCTCTTTCTTCTACCCTTCTCTTTGTTCTTTATCTTCCCCTTCTCTTCTAAATCTCCCTTCTTCCTACTATTCACCTTACTCACTACTCTCTCTCCCCCTGCTCTCCTCTTCTTTCTCATAAGTAAATTGTTCTACATGCTGATTTTTCTGGTTTGATTCATGTTTACCGTTATAGCTTCTACTGTTCCATGTTTAATGTATATTTTATTGTTCATTGTAAAGCGCCTTGGATTAAGGCGCTATATAAAACAATAAATACAAATACAAGAGATTATTAAGAGCATCCTTGTACTACCGCTCAATGCATCCAATCTGCTTGCCTGCTTAGAGGTGGATCTTCTGAATATTGGGGGGATTTGTAGATCTATGCCACTGTGTTATTGAGCGCGTGTGTGGACGAATGCTGATTTGGTTAAATGTAGGGAAGCATTGCTTGATGTCATGGCTCAGGATGAGAGTAGTACCCAGTTGGCGAGGTTTTTGCACTTGAAGAATTAATTCTTTGCCATTGGCATGAGTGAGTTATGGTGTGTACCAGGTGCAATGAATAGCAGCATTAAACCACATATTAAAGAAGAGTATGTCTCAATACGTGCACTGGCAGATATGGCCAAGTTATCCCAGTCAAACCAATATATAAAGTAATTGGCCCTTAAAACACGCATTTGGTTATGAGCAGGGGAGTTGCTAGGTCAGGAAAAGACCCGGGGCTAAGCTGATGTCAGAACTGTTGGGACTTGGGGCTAGCTAGTCTTTTGGGTGTAGCTCCTGAGATTCTATCTGGGGTTACAACCAAAAGATCAGGGGCTATAGCCCCCTTAGCCCCCCCTAGCAACGCCCCTGGTAATGAGGCTCCTTTGGACCACATGCATCCGAAAGCAAATAGGGACGTTATTTAATAAACAACGCTCTGGGATTTTAACTGTAGCCGCTAATAAACAAATGGAGTAGTTTAATTGCACCGTTCTGCCCCTTCTGCCAGAATCTGATCGAAACTATCGTACATTTTGTTTGTATTCGTCCACACTACAGCGATATCAGAAAAAGGTTTCTTAGGCCACTTTTTAAAACTCGTCTGATCGGACCCACTTCGGGAGCCATAGATAGCCTTGCAACATGTTGCATGGGGAATTACTTGCTCAAAGCACGAAGAAGGAGATCTCGATGTTTTTCATGATGCACCCTTTTTCTGTAATGGGCTTTCGAAATATCATCTGTTGGGTAGATAGGAGAGTGCGGTGTGTTATAGGCACCTCGGGGGTCGTGTGATATGATCGTGGACGTTATTCCTCCTCTTAGATTGCGATACAGGCAGGCACAAATCACCCGGTGCACTGTTTCATATGAACTAGGAAGTAGTATCGGTTTTTAAGGTGGCCGTGATCTTGACCATGGCGGTTTCCGTCCCCCTTAGGTTGCCATATATGCAGGAATGCATTATTCTGGTATACAGAAGTGTGCAGCATATCGCCCATTTTCTTGTGTGTAAAACTACAGTGATTGCATATTTTGCATTTAAAATCGTCCAGAATGCTGTTGATTGATTTGGCACGCCAACATTTTAAATTTGGAATTGTTTGCCTATTTTGCACAGGAGCAGTTGAGGTACTTTCTGCACAATTTGTACAATTATAATGCTGCACTTTATCTGTACATTGTTATAACAGATTGTAATTGACTATGACTAATTGTATTTCAATATTTATTTTTTCTTTTATGATGTATGGCTTTTATGACTTACTGGTCGAAATAAAGCATAACGAACAAATGAAATTGAAGGGGGGGAAAAAGCATTTTACACTTCTTAGGGACTGTGTCTGTAACCCTACAGTCCCACCTCCCTGGCAGAACTTAAGCGTCCCATCGCACTCTCCCCTACCCCTCTTCCCCTCTGGCACTTCTCCCCCTCCCTCCTCTGCCGCACTTGCACGATCTGAATGGCACAGGGCCTACTAAGATCGTTGTTTGTCCTCCCTCTGTCTTCCCTTCCTTGCCTTGTCACGCCTAGAAACACTTGTGTACAGGTGCTTTTTAAATGATTTATCATATCATATCTTATCATTGGCTAAAAGAACAGTATTTCTGGGCTTTAGGTCTCGAAACTGCTGTCTTATCTAAAAGACCATTACATCTTCTGGCAGCAGAGAACATATAGTGGTTTGGGAACAGTACGCATTTCTATCTGAAAGCTACATTCAATACAAAAGAAAAAAGAAATACTTTTCTCATATAACTGTTAAGTTAGACCCAGGCAATGTTAAAGTGGGCCCTGGTGGTTTCTGAAAATTACTGATGTTATTTTAAAAGGCGTATTGAAATGAGAGGTTCAAAAACACCCCATTAAGAAACAGGATCAGTATTGTATTCCCCCCTCCCTCATTCTCTGAAAATGTGTTCTGCAACCTCTGTGTAGTGTCAGGACATTGGGCCTCATTACATGGTAGGCGGTAAGGGATTACCGGCACCGGTAAGGGCTCCGGTGCTGGTAATCCCTTACCGCCCTACTACGAGGTCCCTTAGCTGGACCCTTCCCTAACACCTGATTTTACCAGGTGTTATGGAAGGGACCCGTTGAGGGACTTCAGAGCTAATAACGGGCCTGCTAACAACAGGCCCGTTATTAGCTCCATCCCCATTCCCATTGAGCCCTATTGGGGCTCAAATGGGAATGGGGAATGGTTCCCGGAATGGGGACTTACCGGGTCCTCCAAGGTCGGATTGACCTGGTAAGTCCCTATTCCTGGAACACGGACCCGGAATGTGGTAAAGGGGTAGCCATGGCGCCAGAGGCGTTGCTAGGGGGGGGCTAAGGGGGCTATAGCCCCTGGTCTTTTGGTTGTAGCCCTGGATAGAATCTCAGGAGCTACAGCCAAATTGCTGGCTAGCCCCCAGTCCCGACAGTTCAGACATTAGCCTAGCCACAGGTTCTTTTCCAGGCCTAGCAAAACCCCTGCATGGCGCTAATAGCACCATGGCTACCGCCTACCGTGTAATGAGGCCCATTGTAGGGATTTCAATGCGGCTGCTACAGTTTCCTGGCTGGTATACAATGTGACACTACAAAATAAGCTATTGAGGTTGAACTGGAGCCGTGTCAAATGCTACCTCGCTAGGCCTCATGCTTTACAATGGTTTCCTCGCTTGCATACAGTGTGGCAAATGTGAAATAAGTTAGCCATTTTTGAACAGTGCTGTGTCCCTTGTTATCTTAGCATGCCCCGTGCTCGGTAATGGGTGCCACCCATTTGAGCTTAGGCACCTGATATTTCTGTTGTTGGTGTCCTGTGACCCCCCCGCCGCACCACATACGGCGGGTCCAGAATAGTAGATTCCAAAATCTGAATGCACTGGCGAGAAATAGTACCGGAGGGTTGTCTTCGGCCTTTGTTGATGTGATGGTAGCTTTGCTGGACCTGGTCTCAGTGTTGGCCAAGTCTGTCATAATACCTATATCTATGTTGAAACCACTGTGTTTTAGGTGAAGAATCCTCAGGCACTTGAGCTCCCACACCCTACTGAGTGTGATATTCCAGATGCCAGCAGCAAAAACACTAGGAAGACATTGGGGAAAGCTCACCGGCCCCGAGATTTATCCCCAAATGCCTGTATGCGATCGCTTCTTAACTTAAGAATCTCGTTGCCTCCATGCTATGTCCCTTTAAAGGAGAGTAGAACACTAACATAAAAGTGCCCATAAGAATTATATCAAGCACTCAAAAACACTGAGAAAATGTATTACAAAGCTTTATTATATTAAAAAAATCTACACAATAATTAAAATACAACACATTGCAGAAAAACTCCTGTCTAAAATGATTTTCGCTCACTAATTCGCAAAGTGCAAACGTGCAAACTCACTATCTGTCTCACATACAACCCCTATCTCACAGAAAAAACAGCACTACTCAGCTCACACTTGTAATGACCACATCTATCGAATACTCGATTGAGGGAGCTCCCACCTTGCGGGCTGCTCACTTTTAACAACACGTATTCTTGTTAGGCGAGTCCTTGTGTCAACAACCACAAGTTTCTAATCTATTCAATAGTTCATTACTTGGTGCTGTCAAAATGTACAACACCTAAAACACCCAACATGTTTCGTTCTTTCTCGACAAGAATAATGCAAATATAAGAACTTCTTCAGGGGAAACTTCGACAAATAGGTCTTCACTTTCTTGCGCCATCTGCACAATAGTGTTCTTCTCAAACCTTAAGGGAGACAGCATGAAAAAAACAGCCATAAGTAATGCTGTTTAATTATTCAGTCAGCCTGCATTTACAGGAGCTACTAAGTCTCCTACAGTGGGCTCTATTCAAGATGCCACCTTTTCAAAACATCATCGATAGATCCAGCAATGAGTCCCAATCCTTGTGGGTCGAGATGCTGTGTCTGTGTAGGTTCGTCATTTCACACAGCTCCTTGCAGGTCTCACCTCCATAACCCCCTTGCATGCCTTTTTTTTGCATTGGATGAGGCCCATAACATTGGATGATCTGCAGTTGTATGTCCCTTGTATCTGTACTGTTTCGTTCTGCTGGGTTGTTATGGCAGATCGGGTGCAGATGTGTTCGCACATTTTGCATCAAGTGCTGCTGCAGTGCAGCATTCATGGTCTTCTTGGTTCTAGATCTAGTGCAAATGTACTCCGGTCAGAGATTGTGCTAGGTTTCTCGGTTGTTTGCAGGCATTTAGGGGAACTTCTGAGATGTCTCAGCTCATCACCCCTGCTGAATAGTTGCTAAAGATCCTTAACAATCCTATTCAGTTGTGTCACTGCAGGAAGGTAGGTGATGAGCAAAGGAATGTGTTCTGTGTCTCTGCTGTCTCTGTATTGTAGCAGGTTGTCTCTGTGCAATTCTCTATCTTTTGTCTGGCTTAGTAACCCTTCTGCCCTAAGGATGTGCGCAGTGTGGCAAGTTGGATCCACCATATGCTAATGTAGCGGTCCTAGAGGTGTTCTCATAGAGACTTACATAAAAGGACTATCTAGTGAAATGAAAAAATATAGGGGAGGGATCGAAAACTAAGCACAGGCCTCCCCATTGAAAGTAACATGTTCTAATAAAAAAACTGAGCTGCAGTGATGATACATTAGCAATGTTGACGTAGTGATAGACCACTGAAAAATGTCCTCCCTATTCCATTGTCTTCAGTGAAACTCCCAAATGTCCAGTGTTCTTATTAAATTATTTGAAGCAGTGCGGTAAGGGGTCTGTTCAGATTATACCGCTGACTATTTCTCCAGGGCAAGCCACAAACTGAGTTGTCTCTTGACAGTTACATCCTTTAATTACTGTTGTTTCCTTGGGCTCTGAGTGGAGCACTGAAGCAGCTACAGAGTGATACTCATTTCACCCACCTCACCAAAAATAACAAGCATTGACAAAGCCAATAGTTTGGGCTTTTGTGTAGGTATGGGGAATTCACCAGGCACTCATATAAAGGTATTACCAGGACGTGAGATTGGAATATGGAATGATTACCTGTGGCAAATGCCTACATAATATCTCTAGTCAAAACTGTTGGCTTTGTCATGCTTGTTTTCAACAGGATTTCCGTGCAGTAGCCATTTACAGCGGCAATAAATCCATTAACTCTCAGTGCGGACTGCTTAGGAAAGCAGTGGCCGACCACCGTTTAATGTTACAGCTTGATAGAGCAAGGTTAAAGAGATCCCAGCAGGATGTGTTTAGGGCGGAGAGGGACAGGTAGTAGCTGGTAATGGCCACAGGGAAAAGCATGGCCATGGGTTGTCAATGGGTGGCCAAATAACCCAACTACACCCACAAGCTGTGTACCCCAATACAATCGTTTTGGCTTCTGGATGGTGTTTAAGCACCACCTAATCGCCCAGACTCCCTGCCAAAATTGAAGTCTATGGCCTGCGGGTAAACCCAGATCCAGGTAACCGATGCTCAACCAACTGAGCTGTACTGCTGTGAGCTTTCACCGAAATAAGCTTGCCTTAGCAGTCCGAACATTGCGTCTGCCGCAGCAGCTGACATACGCTGAAAAGGAAAGCAGATGTGCAGGAGGGGGCCCATGAGCAGATTAAGTGGGTTTATATTTCGCTCAGGCTTTTTCGCACTGGTATTGGTTTTATGAGTGAACCTGACTGGACGCAATAAGCGCGCTAGTATTTATCCGCAATTACCTCAGATATAAATATATATCCCTGAATGCACAGGAAAGCGGACTATAATTCATATCTTTCGCGTCAGATTTTACCATCGGTACGGTTTATGAACATACTATGCAAAACTTCATAACACTGGCGTCGTTTTAAAAAACACGGGGACCTGATTGCCAACGACTTGCACTGGCGCAAATGATTAGAACCCCGCGAGGATCTGTGAATTGCACGTGCAGCCAAACACTGGAGGAAATGCGGAAGCTCCCTGGCCACCCGTGAGATGATCTCGTGCAAACGCGGGTCAGAAAGATGACCTCAGGCGTCCCGGAGATGCCGCAGCCATCTGCCGAATTGCGCCAGTTTTAAGCCTGCGTGAATCGGATATAAGGGACTGGAGCAAATCCGAGATGCACGAATGCAGCGCCTCTTTTTGCTCCGGTGCCAATCGTTGTGGATCAGGAGCCCAGCTCTACGATAAAGGCATCTGTTAATTCTGGCTCCCTGTGCTAAGATTCAAGGGCAACACCCGCATTATTGCGGTTTAAGACACAGGACGCTGCAAGATACACGCACACGCAATTCTTGAACCCGCATGTTCCGTCCATGGACATCCAGTGAGGTGGATGGGTAACGCTGCCCATCCTTTTCTGTCCTGACTTCTTGGCGGCTCTGCAGGTTGCCTCTGAGGGAATTGATATTCGCTGAGTCAGGGACTGCGGAAGGAGGCTCCTGCACAGCTTCTGCTGAGCGCGGCAATACCACAGAGCGGCAGTGAAAGGGTTGGAGGCGTGCTGCCTGCGCACCTCACTGGGGAGGACTTCATCAGGCTTTCCTCCCACATGCCAGAGGGACATTACGCGACAGGAAATATCCCCAATGGGATCAGTTGGAAGGGCAAAACAAAATGGCAGTCGCGGATCCGAAAGCGAGGGTTGCCTTCAAAAGTCCTCACGGATCACCTGCTATTGCAGGGCAAATAATAATAATAGTAAATTAGCATTTATATAGCGCTACAAACCCTCAGGCACCTGAGCGCTGCTTATTAGTAACCGCATCGTGCCAAACCTTGAATTGTAGACATTAAGTTAGATAATCAATGAAAAACAACAGAGGTATGGAAGTCTTTCGCACTAAATATTTGACAGGAAGATAATTTACTATATTTTCAGTCCTAGAAATTTGGTGAAATTGTTTCATTTTGCAGCCCAGTCCCTCACCACGACTTTTGCGTGGATAATTTTGTGATATTCATGTGGTTATTATACAAAATCAGATTGGGTCACGAACTGGCAACGTGACTCCAGGTAACAGCGAATATCTAGTGGTTTTATTTTGGAGTGTGCCACACAGTGCTTTAAGGGGCATATGAAATCGAGGGGTGGGGGCTCTGTAAAGCGGTGTGGCCTCAAGGGGGCGTGGCTTAATAGGCGGCCTGTAAGTGCCACCTATCTCTCCCCCATCAGGCATCCCTTTGCACCGATCATCATCCTATCACCTGTGGTGCAAGTGTGAGTATCCCTGCATCTCTTACATAAAGGAAGGCCTTGTGGGATTCAGCGCCACATCTTTTCTTCTTTTATGGTGGTGCCAGCCACCACCAGGCATCCCTTTATCTAAGAGATGTAGAGATTACTGCTTCCCTTAGTTAAAGGGGTGCCTGACAGGGGCCAGGGGGTGTCACTGCCATTAAGGATGAAAAAGCGAGGTCGCTAGAAGCCAATGCCTTTTTCTTCCAAATGAGCGAGTGTTTCACCCTTTCGAAAAAAAGGCCTCAGCTTCTAGCGGCCTCGCTTTTTCTTCGATAATGGAAAAAAAGGCCTTTTTTCTAAAGCCTGAAGCTCTCGCACATAAGCTGTAGGCCTGAGAACAAAAAGACTTTGGCCTCTAGCTGCCCGATCGACTGGGGCTGCCAGGGGACTAGGAAGCTCAGGAAGAAAGCATTTTTTAGAGATGCCTGGGGTTCTGCCCCTGCTGTTCCTGGCCCACGTAAAGCTCTGGTGCCACATATGCAGTAGAGCAGATGACATGAAAAGTGTATTCTAATTTTATTATGAATATTACTTTGATTTATAAAAACACAAAATTAATTGCAAAGACGACATTTTCCAAATTCTATTTCGATATTGATTCGAACAAGTCCATTATATATACAGTCAATTTATATAAAGACATGGTGAATGGGGGTAGAGCTCAGTGGCGGCAGGTGATCTTTTTAATCGGATGGTTGTTAATGTTTTCCGCAAATATTTAACAACCAATCAAGGGGGATTTGGTTGGGTACTCCCCTGAGCACATTTTTTGAAAATGATGGTAAAATGATGCATTATATGGCACACTTTCTGTGAAAACTTGGGTGAAAAGCCTTGGGTTAAAAATGCCATGCCAAAATAAGAAAATATTTCCAAAATGGCTGCTAACATGTAGGCCAGTCTAGACACTAGTTAGTAATAACATTTATCTTATTTGCTTTATCATGCCCAGTAAAAATGCCTTGCCACTGCAAGATATAGCTAGATCGGTTGCACCAAAATGCCAGTCTAGCCAAGTAATAACACTTATCATGCTAACTTTAGCATAGATGCCCAGAAAATATGTAATGCCACAGTAAGAAATGGCTGGACTAGTTGCCCCAAAATGTCAGTCTAGCCAGGTAAAACACTTATCATGCTTGCTTTATCATAAATGGTCAGTAACTAAAGTCATGCCACAGTTAGAAATGGCTGGAGTGGCTGTACAAAAATACCAGAATAGCCATGCAATAATGCTTATTATGCTTGCTTTTGCATAAATACCCTGTAAAAAATGTCATGCCATAGTAAAAAATTGCTAGACTGACCACACCTAAATACCAGTCTAGCCATGTATTTGCACTCTTGCTCTATCGCAGACGCCTAGTTAAAAGATGTCTCAACCCTTCCTCCTCCCCCTTCCAAATCAGCTTCTTGGGGTTGCCATGAACCCACCACTAGCATTCGCACATTCATTTACTCATTAACTCACTCATTCAGACACAATTCATACAGCATTCACTTGCTCATTCACACGTGCCTCTATACACCATAGACTCACCTATTCACACACACATACATACACACATACATACATAATTCCACACTTACCTTTATCTCCAGTCCAGATGTTGCTCATACCGAGATGCTGCATCCCTTGGCAAGGGCTCTCCGGCTCCCACGCACAAGAACAGGAACCACGAGGGAAAGAGCACATGCGTTCCTGCATATGTGCTCAGGAGCAGGAGCACTACATTGCCAGTGCACCGAGCCATCACCCATTATGGACCAGCCTCCCCTTTAACAATGCATGTTATCCCTGTTCCTTAAGGGGAATTGTAAAGTACATGTTTAAAACAATAAAATATATATACACATAGATCATAGTGTACAGTCCAGGTTGAACCAGGGTCATTCTTGGATAGAAGGTCCCCCACTGCGTGTGCTATGGCGGGGATCCTTCAAAACAAAACACAGTTGGTATCTGTAGCTGTTGGAGTGCTGTTTTGACCGTTTGAGAAAACCCAATTCTCACTCTGGAGGGTCAAGCCAGCGCTTAGCTTGGCACCCAGTAGGGAAATACCTTGTTGATCATGCCTTTTAAATTGGCACCCGGTTGCCAGGAGGGACAGCGGTCATAAAGTTTACTGATGCTGCCCAGCTGCTTTTTACGTGATGCCCCATAGCCTGGAGAGGCACCGCACTGCTAATGACCAATGAATGACCAATGTGGCAAGTGCTCCTTTCTTGGGCAGCCTCACCGCCGCTTCCCTTCCCTCACCATCTTTTTCACACGGTGGCCCATGTTAGGAAAGGCACACTCTGAATCCTTGGGCCACTTTGTACACATGGCCCGGGTAAAAGATACTGCTATGGCCCATTGCTGCTCCAATTAGTGCCAGGCCGGTCCCAGCATGTGTGGCCCTGCTAAGAAGGACCACAAGGGGCCCCGCCACATCTCCAGGACTGCTCGGAGCTGCACATGGCAGACATAGGGAAACGACTTCACTTGTAACCATCACAAGAGCACTTTAACACTTTATTGGCGGCAAAGTGGACCTGAAGGCAGCCCTAGCCAGGCTGGCTCCAAGTAAGTGCACTTTGTATATATTTCTTGGTATAAAGTGCACTTTATGAAGTCTGTACATATTTTAAATGACTCTTTAGCTTTTTGTAAACTTTTTTTTTTATATGCAGCTACTAAGTAATAGGAGTAATTAATACAGCCTTCTAAACTGAGGGAGTGGTCTTTATCATGGGATAATGACCCACCACCAAGCTTCGCCTCGGGCCGTAAGTTGGGGAAGGGTCATTATCCTAAGCGATAATGACCCGTCCCGGGTCTATAAGGCTATTAGCACATGGTGGTAGTAGCAATGCATGTTTTGAAGTTTTTGTGGTGAAGGTAAACATGATGCTTTAAGAGTGAGTAAAGTAAATAGCTAAACTGAGTTAGAAAATTAAATGTGGTTTTATTTTGTAGTATTTAATGAACATGGTTGTCTTCATAAGTTAAGCATTTTAAATGCATCCTGGTTGACCTGGAACATGAGCATGCATCAGGTATCATGTAAAAGTAAACGCTTTCTATCTAAGAAAGTTAAAGCTTTTTCCAATATTTCACCTTTCTCTTTCATGTGGTAAATAGCATGTTGCAGCAGAAAGAAGGATTTCCCAGTGAGGAATTGTCTTGCGGAAATAAAAATCTTCTGGTAATTACATTGTTGATTCTCTGTCTATGTTTGCAATGCAGTCACTACCAGTAGTTATTGGCTGCGCTCTAAACATTTTGATTAACCAAGAGGAGGTCAATAACAATTTCCATGTGCTAATAGATGTTAGTAATAAGTGTAGGTATGGTGGGGGAACTGCACTCCAACTAGGCGCTGGATCCTTCGGTGTCTGGGCTCTTATGATAAATGAGAGCTGGGTCTTGCTTAGTGGTTAGATTATAAATGCTCTAAAGTTAGTGTGTATTGTGTGTGGCCCTTTAATTTTTTTACAAAATAGAAAACTGCTGGTGCACTCAGGCTGATTCAAGACATATCAAATCAATAACATCTGATCACTAAAGGACCATACACCAACATGCATTTGTCCGCTTTTCCTTGTGTTGTGTTGTATTTATATTAATCTAGTGTATCATTATAGCGGTTTTGGGTGTTTTTGAACCTATTACCTTTCCTGACCCATTGCTTATGCATTGCGGCACTCCCAAGGTGATTCCAGGACTCAGGGACACTGGATACAGTTAAGAGGTGGGGTTCGGTACCAAGAATCCAGAAATGTTTTTTTATCATGTGCACCTACACCTCTCTCCTGCCAAGTGCGAGTTGACCCAATCACCCGCTACACTTGTGTTCAAGTGATATGAAAAAGGGGTTCAGAGGACACATAGACCATGTGTCAGGGAATGTCATTTTCCCATACCATCAACATTTACATGCCCCCCTAATAAAGCTCATTCCAAACCATGGACTGATAGCCTACTACTACACAGACGACACCAAACTCATCTTCAAAATACCTAACGACCTGACAACATCCCTCAATAAACGTCTCAAAAACATAAACACCTAGATGGCGAACAACAACTACAAACTAAATGCCACCAAAACAGAAATAATGATCTCCCCACGAGAAGGCAGTCCAACACAGACCCCCCTACCCTGGCCCCCAAGCGTGGGAACCCAACCAGAGTCATCAACAGAGATACAAAATATGGGCATCCTCATGGACAACAGTCTCACTATGGAACCACAAGTTAACGCAACAGTGTATTTCTACCTTGTACGATTAATAAGAGGGATTATCCCCTACTTCAGTTTCGCACACACAACCCTCGTGATCATCTCCTTGGTATTATCTAGGATACAATGCGCAACTAGTCTCTACTTTGGAATGCCTGAACTTCTCACCAAAAAAGTGCAACGCATCAAAAATACTGCAGCAAGGTTAATCTTGAGACAAAATAGAAGAGACCATATCACACCTGCCCAAAGATGTTTACACTGGCTACCAGTAAAGAAACACATACATTTCAAAGCCCTATGCATTGCCCATAACTCATTACATTAATTGATCTAAGCAAACATCACCTGAAAACAACATAGAACAGACTTAAGATCTAGCATAGACCTCCAAATAGAAATAAGACACTACGAGAAAAGAACATTCAGAGGAACCACCTTCTCCTATCTGATAGCCAAACTATGGAACTTGACCCTGAAGGAAGAACAACGGAAGACCACCTTACTTTCAGGATACAGCTAAAAACCTGGCTATTCAACTCACTGAGATAAACATAGACCAACTATACAACAACCCCCCTCACAAGCAGACCGCCCAACCAAGACAATGCCTGCTGCTATAAACCATAAGCTGGAAAAAAGGAAACAACAGAATGAAAAACAATAACATAGTTGCAAATACTCGGACAACACACAAAACCCACTAACCACTTCTCTCTCCCATACAACCCACAACTCCCACCTACAACACATGCCCAGAGGGCAGGTGAATCAACCCTACAAAACATGCAAACTGAACATCACTCTATAACCAAGTTACAGACCCAATAACCACTGACAACAAACAACTCAAACTTTGGACACCGCCCTTCCGTACACAATAAGCCCAGTGCATAAAACAAAACACACTCAGAAACCTCACACACACAGATGACAGTTCCACCTGGTTCTACGCACAGCAACAGATGAGCAAAACATCTATCCTATACCTCTCTCCATCACTAACCAACCCAACCCAACCCACTTTACCTTACAGAGCCACATGACAGCATGGAGACCATGAAAATGGCAGTGATAACGTTTTGAATCAACTTAACATACTATAACATGCCTAAATAAAATAGGCATTGCTGACAATGTTTTGGCATAATTCAACCTGAAAATATGATCTGTGAAAGATGTTCACCAACACAAAGCCTGTCTCAACTTGGTCCAGACTTGGATGTCCAGTACCTACTTTTAAACTGACTACACAAAGATGGAATTCCAGGTCCACGCCACCAACAGCCTCTGATCCAGAACTGGCTGTCCACCATGAACTGCAAGGTTGACCCTTTAGCTCAGGGTTGTCCAACTCCAGGACTCGTGGGCCAGAATCCTGACAGGTTTTCAGATATCCATGAGGAAAAACTTGCATACATTTAGAATCATTTCATGAAAATGTAATGAGGGGTATCCTGCAAGCCTGGCATGGATTCGGCCCTCAAAGCCTGGTGTTATAGACAGTCACCATTCCTTCAAATCACATGTAGCAGAGAGAAGTCAGACAGCATGGTACCAGCCAGCTCTCCAGTGGAAAATCAAGCCCACCCAGACAGATACAAGCTTTAGGACCACTGTACAGACTCTAGACCTATTTCATCTGGACAGAGGAAATGCTCTGTTCAAATGCTAACTCACCACCACCCTATCAGCTATGAGAAGCATCCGCCACACTGCAGCCTTCCTCTCAGAGGTCTCAGCAAATGCAACCAGATTATGTCCATGATCATCAAACTTCACTGGCTAGCCCCCCGAACAGGCATCCTCTTCAAAGCCAGCTGCATAATACACAAATCAGTAACCACACATGCTCCCTCACACCCGGCCAACAAAGCCACCTTCTCTGGCATCAAGCACATCCCCAGAAGTGAGGCCCACACCATACTGGAGCAGCAGAAATGCAAAAAATAAAGAACCAGGAAACAAGCATTCTCAGCGGTGCACCACACTGTTGAACCATCAACCCATCAACATCAGACTTGCCCCAACCTATTTGAAAGTCAGAAAAGAAATCAGTGTCCTCCTCTTCAGGGCTCGAGGAGGGCACTGATTTCTTTTGCTTCACACCCTGTAAGATAGCTTGCCCAAAATCAACCAGCTCATTATCCCTCCCGGTAACTGCTATTTACAGCCCACTCCCCAATGTTACCTCAAACCTCCTTTCAGCACTGTCCCAATGACTAACTTTTAACTGTTCACTGGTAATCCAAATTGTATGATGGAAAAAAGTCTATGTTGTCCAGACTTTTTCCCACTAGAACCATCTATTGTATGCCTGTCGCTCCTCTGGATGTGCAGTGCTAAACTGCTTATAGGAGATTGGTGTGCACTCATTAAATACCCTTCCCAAAATATGAAGTAATAAATATATAACATTCAACCATTCAGTACATTACCAATGCTCTTCGGGATGTTGGGCTGGTGTACCACAAACCAACTTGACTCCACGTTTGAAAAGCATCTCTCACTTCATTCCTCATAATAGTGCCTGTTAATCCTTCTCTTAATTCTCTGCCCAATCCTCTATGAGCACTTCTAAGTATTGTCCAGGAGTATGGCCCTTGCACTCAGGAGGATAGCTCAGGTGCAACGTACTCGCCTTGGAAGCAAAACGACACGGCGCACCACAGGTTCGATTCCCAGGTCCGCGCTTAGAAACCTCTGGGTATTAAGCGCGTTATAAATAACCTATCATATCATAAATAAATAAAATAAATAATCTATCATATCACTCTACAGAGGTTAGGTGCTGGTCTCGGTTTTGGTAATTCATGAAGCAGTGCCAGATGCATGACTTCTTCTTCTGTCTCCAAACCATTGACCATATTTCAAAGATAAACATCCTGTGCTCCCCACAGCCCTTCCCTCCTCCCTCAACCTCTTTCACATGGGCCAAATAGAGGAGTAGGCCCATAAGAGGACCACTTGTTTTTCCCCTGTGTTTTGTTAATAGAAAAAGAGGCAAAGCAATCCAAACCGATGCTGGCCCGGAGACCTTTGAGGAACCGTGGTCTTTGCCAGGAGAGCGCTGCATGCATATTACTCTTGCAGCAGAACGCTGCGTCTGCTGTGCGGACCCCAGCTACACTGTTAATAGATTCCCAGCACAAGCATTAGAACTACCTCACAGGACCAGTACAAGCATTGAGGAAATCCACAGAGCAGAGCGGGTCATGTCAACGTTATGTTATGTTGATTTATACCAAGCACCGCTACCACCCAAGGGCATTCTCCAGGCGCTCGCGTGGCTCTGCAAGAAAGAGGACTGGGTTGGTTAGCGTGGGAAGAGTGATAGGATAGGTCCAGAACCAGGAGAAATTGGCATCTGTGCGTGTCGGCTTGCAGGTGGTTGGTTGCGTGCACTGGCTTATTGTGGGGGTTAATGAGGGGGTCATGTACTGTTTTTCGCTGAATAGGAGGAGATGCAGCTGTGCAGCAGGCCATGACAAGCTCTCCTGGAGTGGCCCTCGCTCTGAACCTAGGTCTTCCTCTCCTACACAAAGGATAAATTACTCTCCTGCTCTCTTCTTACATATAATCACAGAGAGCTGGTTTATCCCAGAGTGGTCATGAGCATTGCCAGTCTAGGGCCGATAGAGGCTGTGAAAGTCAAGGAAGTACAGCAGCTCAACCTCAGTGTCCAGCTTCTGGATTTCCCCATTGAAAGTTGGCTGAGCTCCAGTCCATGCTAGAAAAGGCAATAGCAGCTGGAAATACGTAATCAAGCAGGAATATGGTCCCCATGGTGGTCCATGAGGTTGAGGATCTGGGCGAAGATAAGGCTCCAGCACAGAACCAGATGGCCAAGTTTGTTGTATGAATCAGCGCCATGATGTTTAGTTCACGTTTAGTGTATGCCAGTACGCAGGTCCATTTCCATTGTCTTAAAACATGAATAAAAGATCCTGGAAAAGGTGGTGTTCTGTACATTTTTTTCAACACACAACCCTGTGCCGAATAGTGAAAAGAATTGTCGTAAATGGTCGATGTCCCCTTTACGGCTCCTGATTTGGCAGGGAACATACATGGTGCCAGAAGACATGGGGCCTCATTACAAGTGATGCAGTAAGGGGTTAACGGCGCTGGTAAAGGTGCCGGCGCCATTAACCCCGTACCGCCTCATTATGAGGTTCCCTCGCGGGACCCGCTCTGGACGTCTGGTCAGACCAGACGTCCTTTGCGGGTCCCGCAGCGGGACCAGCATTCTAACAACGGGCCCGTCATTAATAGGCCCATTGTTAGCATGCTCCCCATTCCCATAGAGCCCTATGGGGGCTCAAATGGGAATGGGGATGGTCCGGGTTCCCTGAATGGGGAAATACCGGGCCCTCCAAAGTCGGAATGGCCCGGTATTTCCCCATTCAGGGACCACGGACCCGGACCCAAGTTTGGAGGCAGCCATGCCCTTATTAAGGGCATGGCTGCCTCCAAACTCGTAATGAGGCCCATGGTCTGTAGAAGGTGCATGCTTCATCAAATCTGTCTCCTCGTCTCCAATCCGTGCACAAGGAGCTTTTGGCCCAACCAAACCCATCAAATTTTCAGGTATTGTACAACAAAATGGAAGAAGAAGTCTGCACTGCGGTGTTGCTACAGAAGGAGCAATCGACCCAACTAATTTCAGACACTGGGATGGATTACATCACAGTAGTGACGTGTAACAGTGGCCGCTCGCAGAAGCATTCGTATACGTGCTTGGAAGGTGGCTGCAAGTGAAAAGGGTATCCTACTGCACAAGCTTTCTCTTGAGGGTAGCCCATTTTTTCCCAAGCTGGATGGACTTGCTACAATAATGTTTGCTTTGCTTGCTTTATATGCTTTTCCAGTCTAGAGGAAGCAGGTGTGAACCCCCCGGACATGTTGGTTCACTCCGAGCGGAACAGTGGATTCAGAAAGGAAAGGCTGGTGCATGTCTTCAAGTAGAGACACATCCATCAACAGGTAGTGCACAAATATATTCTTCAGCCCAGTTGGTCCTGCCACCTAAGTCTTAGCGTTCATGAATTTGCAGGTGGTTAGTCAACTCGGAAGTCCACCTACGAGGGGGGCTCCTTTGGGCGGTTCATCACGCCTGGATCATAATGGCGAAAGACTCATGCACCTGCAGGATTGTTCAGAGAGGAAATGCCATCAAACTCTCCTCAAGAGTGGTTTGATGGCAGCCTTAGAAAGTGCTTTTGGGAAATATTTTGGAAGATATGACGTATATGTCCCTGAGATGTATGAAAGGCAACCCTTCTGTACATATGGACCCACTGATGGGATCATAAATAAAGGTACAGGGGTAGCATACAGTCTGGGATGATAAGAAGGGAGCACGGGGTGGGGCGGAAGCTCCAGGTGGTCTGGGGGGGGGGGGGTTAGGGTTCAGTGGAGTGACCAGTGATTGCCAAGATATTCTTCAAAGAGTGGCCTCTTTGCTCTTCCCGAAGTGTAGGATGGATTGGGCCAGCCCTACCTGTGTTGGCAACATGTTCCATGACAAACAAGACATCAATTGTGTCAATCCCTCCTGAAGATGTTTTTAACTTAACTATGTCATTGTTGAGGACATTAACACACAAAACAGAAAACGGAATGGGAGCTTCTCTTGAACTCATCAATTAGTCAGCCATAAATGCAGAGCCCTAACACTCTCCCTAATCAGAAGAAATACTCTTTCCCTTCATGGTGCTGCTGCCCCTAGAGAGCGCTGTAGCACCGACTAAAAAGGGATAGATGAGGAACTTGCCCTATCCCTACAGTCAATGGAACGGTTTTGAGGCAGGGTGTCAAGAAATAATCCTCTCTTTTCAAACCCCAGCGTGGACAGAAAAATTAAAAAATGTGTATATATAGCAATATTTGGAATTAATGGCCCAAAACCGCAAACGTTGGTCAGTAGGCAGTTTGCGTGGGACTAGACGTCACAAACTGGACAGTTTATTTGCCCTCCTTGAAGTGTGCCCTACTGTCCCAAGTGTAATATGCTAAAACACTTAAGAATATAAATATCACTCTCAGTTTGTTGTTCTACTCCCGCACGTTACTTCTCTTCTTTGGAGCACACACAATAGTAAATTTCTTTGAGAGATCACGATTTTTGCCTAAAATTATCAACATAGTTGATTAAAATGTCCAACAGCTCGAGTCTATTATGTGTCGCCCTTGGTCAGGAGACATCCAAAAGGCAGGTCGACCGGTTTCAATGATATTCTCTTTCGTACATCATCTTCCCCAGGACCAGTTATTTCTTTTGATAAGATTCAATCTGTGCACCCGTCATAACGGTAACATCAGGATATTCTGTGGGGCAGACAAAGAAAAAGTCAGAGTGACTTCTCCCATGCATTAAACAGAGTGTACAGCATTTACATACTCTCACTGTATATAGCACCATTGCTTTAGTAATATTCAATTAATGAGGGTCATCTCAATGACAGTGTGAACAGCCTATTCCCATTCTCTCCCCGCCTATATAGGACATATGACATTTGTAATTCAAATGATCGTACCAGACTTTTTTCGTGTGTACATTGGTGTTGTACATCCAACTTCAACATGTTTGGGCTGTTCTATTGGCCTGGTTTAATGCACCATTACTGATGCTTTTCCTGTAACAACAAACAGTTGTGCATTTTACTCCCTACGTGTGTTCTGTTCACTTCTAGTTGATCATATTAGCAAACATTGCCTAAGGTAAGTCAACATATTCTCATGGTTACCTAGATGGAATCTGGTTACCACGCTTGGGGGCTGGTTGGATCAGCCGTGTGGATCCTGTGTTGGATTTCTAATCTGAGACAGGTCTGTGGGAGAAGGAAGAAACAGGAAAACCATGTTAATTACTAATGTTCAGTTGTTTACGCTGCCTACTAATATTAGTATAATGGCAAACCATGTTTTTATTTTGCCGAACATCTTTTATACTGTTTTACTAGTAATCTGATGTACTAAGTGTATATCTTAGTTAGTGCAATATCATCCGCAACATCGGGTTAGCGTTCTATCAAAACTAATGCGGTTGTGTTACCGGAGCACCTCCCGAGAGCTAGACTTACTTGTTTTTTCTCCCGGTGTCTGCCACACGTCCCGCGCGACCTCAGAGTTTTCTCACAGCGTGCTGTTTGTTCTAACGAGCGCGTATGTTATGCGCGTGTGCTATTCTTCAGCTTCGGCTTCCTAACGGCCATATTGTGCTATATGCTATTGGGCTGGTAGCCATTTTGGGATGGGTTAAGACGTCCTCTTCAAGCCACCATGTTTAAGTGGGCAACAGAGCGAAATCTGATGTACTCAAGGCCGTCTGTGCTGATAAATTGCGGCCGTTTAGAGATCGGTTGAATGATTTTCCGCATGCCGCCATATTTGAGCAAGCACAACAATGTAATCTAACTAGAGGTGACCCAAACACTGTACTATCTACGTAAATAAGTACCACCTCCATTTTGTCCATTTCTTTATGACGACTTGATGTTTTCAGATGATTATATTAGTAACAATATATTTTACATCAGATTAACGATGTATCTTATAATTTTGGCCCTCATCGATTGGATTACGCAAATCCATTTCTTGATTATGTCTGTCATGATTTTAAATCTGTCATGATTTTAAATCTGTGGCTATAATGGTATCACGGGTCTCGTGTTATTTGTCCGCATATGTGGATAGGGGCACCCAGCAAGGATATTTACTACCGCTGGCCATTCCTCCCCAACCCATTCCCAGAGAGACAAAGCTCTGGGACATACTATTATAAGATTAGAAGTTGAATTATTCCTGTTGCCAGTTATTTAATTAATGCCAGACTGTTCCATTGGATCTCTTCATTGAGGCCCTGCTTTACTGTATTTAAGCGGAAGATCCATTGTTGTTCTTTCTTCAAGAGAATGTCATGAAAACTGCCGCCCCTCTGGGGTAGGCATACCTTTTCAAGTATAGTCCACTTAAAATCTTACCCTGTATGTTGGTGTGATACAAAGTGGCTGACTAATGGTGCTGTCATTTTTCTAGTCCTCAAACGGGACTTATGTTCAATCAGTTGTGTTTTTACTGAACGTGCTGTCATCCCGATGTGTCTCAGGTTACACGGGCAGGTGATGAGGTATATAACCCCTTTGCTGTTACAGTTTGTCAGGTGTTTCTGTATCCACGGTGTCTTACACCTGATATCAATAGATTTACTTCTTATGGTCTGTTTGCACATTACACATGCCCCGCACGGGGTGTGTCCAACTGGCCTAGTGGTATCCCAGAGAGTGGTATGGTCTATATTGTCCTTCAGCTCTACCAGTGTGTGCGTTTAATAGCAAACAAAGAGTAATCCAGTTCAGTTGCACCCATATTCAAGATCGGCCAAAGTTTTTTTTCTCTCTCTCTTAAGCCTGTTAAAGATGGGGGAATAACTTAATACCGCTGTAATTGTATCTGCTTGGGTTTTCCTTTCGTGCTGTTGTAATGTAATTGCACGTGGTATGTTTCTGGCACGTTTCTGGGTATCTTTTACAATTCTCCTTGGGTATCCTCTCTTTAATAGTTGGCATTTGAGTTCTCCATATTGCTGTTGGTAATCTGAAATCTTCGTGCAGGTCCACCTATATTGCAAAAACTGCCCAAAAGGCAAGTTGTCGCGCAAGGCACGTGGATGATAACTCCTGTAGTCTAACAGAGCATTACGGTCAGATTTTTTTTGTAGATTTTTTAAATCAATCCTCCATCCAATGGGTAATGTGCAAATCCAAAAAATGCGTTTCTGTTTTGCTATAATCGATGGTAAATTTGAGAAACAAACGTTGGTTATTCAGCCATCGATGGAATTCCTGCAACACTTCCTCACTGCTTTCAAAGATGATAAAAATATCATCAATATATCTCCACCACACAATATGGTTACTTACCTTAGCCAATGTTTGCTAATATGATCAACTAGAAGTGAACAGAACACACGTAGGGAGTAAAATGCACAACTGTTTGTTGTTACAGGAAAAGCATCAGTAATGGTGCATTAAACCAGGCCAATAGAACAGCACAAACATGTTGAAGTTGGATGTACAACACCAATGTATACACGAAAAAAATAAGGTACGATCATTTGAATTACAAATGTCATATGTCCTATATAGGAGGAGAGAGAATGAGAATAGGCTGTTCACACTGTCATTGGGATGACCCTCATTAATTGAATATTACTAAAGCAATGGTGCTATATACAGTGAGAGTATGTAAATGCTGTACACTCTGTTTAATGCATGGGAGAAGTCACTCTGACTTTTTCTTTGTCTGCCCCACAGAATATCCTGATGTTACCGTTCTGACGGGTGCAGAGATTGAATCTTATCAAAAGAAATAACTGGTCCTGAGGAAGATGATGTACGAAAGAGAATATCATTGAAACCGGTCGACCTGACTTTTGGATGTCTCCTGACCAAGGGCGACACATAATAAACTCGAGCTGTTGGACATTTTATTCAACTACATTGATAATTTTAGGCAAAAATCGTGATCTCTCAAAGAAACTTACTATTGTGTGTGCTCCAAAGAAGAGAAGTAACGTGTGGGAGTAGAACAACAAACTGAGAGTGTTATTTATATTCTTAAGTGTTTTAGCATATTACACTTGGGACAGTAGGCCACACTTCAAGGGGGGCAAATAAACTGTCCAGTTTGTGACGTCTAGTCCCACGTGAACTGCCTACTGACCAAAGTTTGCGGTTTTGGGGCCTTAATTCCAAATACTGCTATATATACACATTTTTATAATTTTTCTGTCCACGCTGGGGTTTGAAAAGAGAGAATTATTTCTTGACACCCTGCCTCAAAACCGTTCCATTGACTGTAGGGATAGGGCAAGTTCCTCATCTATCCCTTTTTAGTCGGTGCTACAACGCTCTCTAGGGGCAGCAGCACCATGAAGGGAAAGAGTATTTCCTCTGATTAGGGAGAGTGTTAGGGCTCTGCATTTATGGCTGACAAATTGATGAGTTCAAGAGAAGCTCCCATTCCGTTTTCTGTTTTGTGTGTTAATGTAATTTGTAATAACAGAAAGGATTAAGTACCCTAGAATATAGAGGTATTTTTGTATAGATTCCCCTGCAGTGTTTATAGCATTGTTGAGGACTATATGGGTCCGCAAGCTGGCCCTAAACCTCAACCCGTTGAAGCACTGGAGTCTCCTTCAACACATAAAATGGGGGTCTCTCAAAAGGACTTTTGTCACTCTTGATAAAACACCTGTTTATAACAACAGTAAATCTTCAGGATGCGTATTAATATTCCGATCAAGGCTACTCACCAGACGTTTCACCTGTCCAATTTCTGGGGCCGCCTTTTAAATACTCAGTTCTGCAATTCAGCCTGAAGACGTCACCCAAGATATTTTCCAGGTTGGTGGCACCAATGGTGGCTTTGTTGCAAATGGAAGGTATTTCCTTTCACCCCTTGACAATTGTCTGATATTGCCTGCCTCATTGAACAAAGGTATCATATCTATGGCCCGAAATAAACAGAAGAGAGCTGGGTGTCAACGTTATTTATTATTATGTGTTATTAATACAAATGTGTTAATAATACACATTTATAAAAAAGATAAGAGAGGGTACATTTCCTGATTCGAAATGCCTAATAGATCGGATATCACCAGAAATAATTAATTTACGATGGCACCAGAAATAATTGATTTATAATGGCTTATTTTGCATTCAAAATCACATGGATAAATACGTATTCAGGAAAAACAGTGATGGCTATTACTGAGACCATTTATTAATAAAACAATCTCTTCAGTGAAATGAGCACACAGAAGGGAACAAATAACACAACAAGGTTTTTGCTAAAAGGTAAATATATATATATTTATATATATATTTCATGAAATAATTAAGGGGACACCAAATTTGAAAATATTGATGAAGTAGCACTCATGGAAGGCAGCAGAATAAAGTACACAACACCATGTTATACCCATTTTTGCTGCATATTTCTGGGACATTCACGCTGTTGCCAAATAGGGCTTAGTCTGCCAGGTTCTTCATCAGCTGGGATTCCTGGTAAATTGCATTCACAGATGCAGCCTGCTCAGAGACTGGACTTTAAATCGCCATTTTATCAGAAACGCTGGTCCTCTTCCTGGGGATGGCTCAGGGTTCAAGGGGCTACGACAGCCACAGGACTCCTGGATCCGTGGGCTTGGCTTTATTTGAAACCTCTCGCAAACCATATCCTGTCCCTGAGGGATCCCTGTATGAGAGTGTTCTAAGGACATGATTCCTGTGTCCAGGGAACTCAAGAAGGACCTGGAATGGTGGATGAACTCAGATAATGGAGCCAATGTTGTTCCATTGGATGCTCCGGATCCAGAAGTACTGGTGGCAAATGCCAGTGTGATGGACTGGGAGGCAAGTGGTGCCATCAGACAAGTCCTAGTCGATGGTCCCAGGAAGATCAGAAGAAATCATCCAACTGGAGGAAGCTGTGGATTCAAATTGGTGATTTTTATGAACCTTTGCTTTTGAGATTAAGGGTTCCACAGTCTCGGTAAGGAAGAACAACATGATTGCATCAACAATCAGGGAGGAGCCAAGGTGGAATCACTGACAATATTGGCAGATGGGCAACCTTTTTCCATTTCAGCTGTGCATATTCGAAGGGCCACTAACTTGTGGACAGACTCAGCTGACTCTTCCCTTCAACCTTGGAATGCTATCATGGCTGTATTTCATCTGGTGTGCAGCAGGTTCAGAGAGCCTCAGGTTGGCAAGTTTGCAGGTTGCTATAACAATCTAGACCCTCTAGATTGCTTCTGACATACATACCCGATTGCTTGGAGAGAGGATGCCCGATCTCTCACACGGCTCTGCTTTGTCTTTCTATCAGTTCCATTAATTCCTCAAGTGGTTGCCACAGCCGGAAGAGAAAGGGCAGAGATAATTTTAATCGTCCTGTTCCGGCCCGGGGGTCTTGTTTCCCGGTCTTTCAGGAACATTCACTGACTCCTGCTCTGATTTAGACCGCTCCTACCCTCTAAGCTCTTCAATGTTGCCACACCAGAGATTGGCGCAGCTCGACCTATTTGCTTAGCTATTGAACGGCAAAGGTTGGAAAACATAGGTTTACCACTTGATGTGGCTTTAGCAGTCCAGCGGTTGAGATGGTTCTTCCATGAATAGAGGTTTTTCTCCTCACTAGATTTCTTTTGAACATTGGTGTTTGTTGAAATCCCTACATTTTCTGCGGTGTGAGGCTACCAAAGTATCATATGTTTTAATTATTAGATATTAGACTTTTTGTTCAAACGCTTTGAAGAAGGACTGCATGGTGCAGATCTAAAGGGACATTATCCAGTCACTAGGGCTTTTTGAAAGCCTTTGGTGTGATAAGGATATTATAAGATTTCTCAAGGTTAATGTGATGGTTCACCCTTCCGAACACAACTCATAAAGGTTTGAGATGCAATTGTATTGGTTGTCAAATAAGACTCTAATCTCAGTGGCTATCCCTTCTAGTCTGCGATTACTTGCCCTGTGTGCTTGGTGATGTCACTCTCCAGTTTGTGATGTCAATCTCCAGATTGCTTCCAGATGCTCTAGCATTGAAGCCAGGACCAGGGCTGTTACCCATGAGCTGTTCTTCATTCACTTTAGAACAGGACTAATCCTTGGAGGAGGAATGTGTTATGCAATTTCTATATGTTATAAGGGCTGTTCTTATTTTCTTGTCAATTATGAAGTCAATCCAGAATGCTTTGGATCCCTTTATCTCATTTTGTAAGGGCAGATGAGGATTGAAACCCTCAGTGACCACTTGGAGCTTGGATTAGATGGCTATATTGAAGGTTTATGAGGTTTCTGGTATCCTGCTACAGCCTAGGAATCTGAAGCAGTCAACAATGAGGTTAGCGTTGGCCTGGCCTGAAGGTTTGAGGGTTTCTCACATGGACATCTGTACCTTGGAACACCCATGTATTATTTCATCACACACCTGGACCTGGTGGTTTTCTTGTGCCTAGGCCATAATGGTGACACAGCCTTTCATGTCACACGATAATTTTTGGGTGCTCCAGTACCAACGCAACTGAAATATTCTGGTGCATGTCCTCATGATGAGAGGAAGGAAGGTGATGAGGAGGGATTAGAAGAAGGCGTCATGGCACGATCGCATTGCGTAATCCGTATTATTCAGACTCCCCTCCCTTGTCACCCATGCCGCCCAGGGATGGTGCATCGATTGGATTGTATCTATACACCACTAAAGGAAGACCTCCCATTGTCCGCTCCTTCTATTGGCCTGGTGGTAGTTGTGGAGGGCGATGGAGGCGGGGGGGGTGAATGATGTTGATCTTTGGAATGTGGTCTATGGGCAGGATGTAGAAACTTCATTTTGGAAGGAAGGAAGGGGCGAGGGAGGAACATTCGAGAAGGGGAATTACCCAGCCAGTCTTTACATTGCCCCCTACTGGCTTTCCTTAACCATTCATTTGCTCTCTTGGCTTAAACATACCGGTATTTCAAATTCAAAGCATTTTTTAAGTTTGTACAACGTTTGTTCATCCCAAAATAGGAAAACTCCAAGTAGATCAAATTGAGCCGGATGGACTGGAAACAAAACGTGTAAACGCCTTGCATAAGGCTTTTACGCATGTTGTTCCGGTTCGCCCCATATTCAGTCATCTGTATGGCATAGAGGAGTAGCGGGACGCAATTTACGTTTCTGCCGCTCCCTTCCTCTCCACCATACAAATGCTCCAGCATTTGCACTGGCATGCATTTTTATGCTGGCGCAAATGCTGGAGCGTCCTATGGAGTCTGCCGGCTTTTGCACGAGCAAAAAGCAGGCAGACTCATTGGAATCCATTGTAAACGCTACCTGATATGCGCACATGGCAGTCATCGCTTACTCAGTTTTCAAGCGCAGTGCAAAAGGGCGGCGTACAAACGTGTACGCCACCTTTTTGCCCTGCCTTTTTGCACTCTGTTGTGCAAATAATGAATATTTGGCGGTGGGGACCCACACATAACGGGTTCCCAACCCCAAATAATGGGAGACTCGAAAATGAGCTCCCAAGTAAGTAAATACATAGGTTGGGTATGGCGGGGGGATGGAAGGGTCCGTTCTCTGAAATGGAAGAGTTCTTTTTTGTGTGGTGTGGGTGAGCCGTAAAATGAACTGGAGGTAGAAATTCCATAAAATTAAACAAAGTGCTTTAAATATGGCTGCCAGTTTACAGCCATCCCCACCTGCTGTTGAGTTTGCCTATCGCTGTCATTATTTGATACTTTCTGTTTTACGCCTATAATTAGAGGCATGCTTTATGGCCTTAACCAAACTGAACTACGACTATAGCAATCTGCAGACTCTGGGGTTGCATTCAAGATCGCCCAGGATTGTGGCAGGATTGTGGCAGCAAGTATATCCTTGTATTCCAAAGACTTCATTTCCCAGTAGCCCTTGCATACATTTTTCTCTCCATACTTAAAGATCAAGGATGGCTGGCAGATGATGTGGCTGATGGATCACACATGAGGAATGTGCTCCTTAGTGTGCTTTATTTTTTTCACCCTTTACCTTTGATGCAGTGTTCCTGCTTCTTCCTGGCCTTCATTGTTCACGGTTCGTATACATTCCTGTTTTCTGAGTTTTCTCTGCTCTGCAATGTTTCTTTGATGTTTGAACTTACTTTTTTAGCATCCTACAAGTCTTTCCCGAGCCACCATAGGTACCAGTTCTCTTTTGTTCCCTCACTCGGCATTGTTTGACACCGCAATTTCATTCCCAGAACCAGCCCGGCACTGTTCTGCAAAGCACCCTTGTTCCAGAACCACCACTGTTTTGCTTTGTAGCTTTGTTTTCTGAACTGGCACTCTTTACCATGGATCTCCTATAGTGCAAGATTCACTGCTTGGGGCCTATGTCCTCTTTCCCTTTGCGCACTGCGCCTGAGGTTTGGGCCAAGGGCCTGGCTGAAGTTTGATGCCTCGTCCATTCAGGTTCACCACACTTAGAGTATATCCGAACACTCATACAGAAAATGTTAAGATATTTATCCAGAAAGCAGGTTTGTGGGAGGCCTCCAGAAAACCCTTTTCCTCAATATGAAAGTATTCATCAAAGCTCACCAAATTTGGCGTGTGTGCTAGGATTCGGCCAAACGTTTGCTTGCCAAATGTGATACACCAGAATTGAAGAGCTGGAAAGTAGGGAGGAGAATGTTTTCACTGCTTCTGGCATTAACTATGGGTCTTCTACTCCATGCCCAGGAAATGAGTCAGGTGCACAGCGCCAATGATTGGCACATAGACGTCAGCACAGCAAGACCATTATTTATGAGGGGATGCAGAGAGGGAAGCTATGGTGGCGAGGGCACGCACCCACACGGCTGTTCTGCAGTGAGAGGCAGATATGGTGAGAGATTCCGGCTAAGAGGTGTGGGTACCCAAGGCTGACGAATGTCCAGGAAGTTCGACGCAGGGGTGGAGGGGAGGGGAGAAGGAAGATAGAACGAAGGCAAGACCAGGTGCTGAGACTAAAAGATCCATGGGCAGTGTCTAGGACCAGTGCCAGATCCAGATTACTGGACAATCTTGATACTTATTCTAGGGGCTGTGGCTGAGTCAGGAGAACATCAATCATGTTTGTGCAAATACAGACCAGAAGATCCATTTGCAGATCAATCGGATCCCATCAGCATTGAAGGTTCAGGCAAATCTTTGAGGAAGAGTTCAAACAACAGCCCTCGACATATCCTTCTGTCTTAGGGCAGTCGTCGGGGAGGTGAAGCCGACGCTCTAAGCACTGAGATCAAGACGTCAACATCTGGATTTCCCTTACACACGTAGGGGCTCGTTTTACGTGGGCTGGAAATATCCACAGAAGGGAAAACTCTGTGGATCTCACCAGGGGCTTTTTAAGGTTTACGGGTGAGGGTGGAAAAAGCCATGGGAATCTGGGCAGTTGCTGTGCTTCCTCGCTCTCCGACCAGTAAGTAATCAGTAATGCTGGCCTGCATATTCACGTATGGCGGCTGGCATTACGATGGACCCCTGTGAAATCTGCCTGCTTTTTATAGATGTAAGAAGCAGGTTCAGATCCATGGAGATGCACGCCTCTCTGCCTGGATCATAATTGGACCTGGGCCGAGATGCTGTTAACTTTATTTCTTAGAGTGGGGGATCCCACTGAGAGGATTTTCTGCTTCTTTCACCCCCTCTTTCTTGGAAATCCAATCTAAAATAGCAAGGACGGCGAAACAGGCAGAGATGCGCCTTTGAAGTTTTCATATAACAGGAGGCTGCTTGGGTGAAACCGCCAGTTATAAGCGCAACTACATTGGTGCAGCTCTCAGTGTCCATGATACTATAGGAGGAGTTGGGAAAGTGCTCACTTGAGGGCCGGTGATGCGGGTGCCTGTTGTAGCGTCAGTGATAGCTCATGGGCATTGTCCTGTTGCCACCACTTAAAAACATTCACCAAGGTTTGCTACACATGAAAAGGTGCACAAACGAAAAGGAGCACACAAGGCTTTTGTTATGCTGTTGTGTCTGTGGGTGGTATTAGTTGTGTCTGAATGTATATGTACATAATTGCAGTAACCCGTTTTTTGCCATTCACTATTCCCATATTCAATAATATGGTCAGCTAGCTTTTTCTCTAACCATCATCCCTTCGAGGCTGCACAGCTGATGACTAGAAAGATGGAGCATGTATGGGGTCACTTGCTTGTGACCATCTTCTTTGTACAAAAATTGGCTGAAGTCTGGCTCATAGTGTCTAAGTACTCGGGTATAATGATCAGTGTAATGACACAACCTTTGTACTCCTTTGCTCAAACATTCTCATAAGGGACTTCATGCCGTTTCAAAGCACTGCGATTCCAGGTTTTATTACAGAATGTAATGGCACACAATGGGCGGACCTTGGAAGGGTGAAGGGCTGAATCAAACTTGCTGGGATTCGAACCCGTCTCCGGTCCTGTGGATGGACAGTAATGCCTTGCACCCTGGATTTAACTCGATGAGTTGCCTTGCTAGAAAGCTTCCCGCTTTAGGTGCACAGGCAGAAAGTGAACCATCTTCTGATTGTTGGTGGTTTCTTTGATTTGCGCCACATGTAAGAACTGTGTTCTGTTGTCCTTTGTACGTTTGTGGTGTCCGCGAAGATTCTACGTGATGGCAGTGTCCAGAAAATGCACGAAATCCAAAGAGGCTACAACTAAAGCTGGTTTGAATTAATTATAAAATGTCCGTCAAATCGAGCTTATTCGGAATATAGAATTCCAACAAACTTACAGCACACAAAATCACCACATATTCAACATAGAAGCGGAAACATTCATCAACTATAAAAATGGTAAACTTATGTATGCATCAACATCACCACATTAAACATGATAATAAGCCTCCAATCGGACCATTATACACACTACATGCTAATTAAGATTCTTTTGCGAAAGCCAAACAAATAGGTCAAGGGTAGATCACAAGAACCTTTATATCTCTGTTGAGATTAACATTTTGACAACATTAGAATATGAGGCCGTTTCCGTCATAAATCCAAATTGATGCAGAGATCTTCAATGCAAACTGGATATCTTAATAGTCTGCAATATGTTGTATGATTTACAGTAGAACGTGACAAGGAATTACCTTCTCTGAAATACCACAAGTAAAGTGGCGTACAGTGTTGTCATCCCTGTCCCATATCAGTTCCTATCATTTTGAGATACACCCAACTTTAGAATGTCAAGCACTCATTGGCCAGTATGAATTTAAGACAATTAACCTTAGCCTGGCAGTTTTGCTCCGGTCCAGTTGGCCTAGGGAGTTCTCACCTCTTAAGGTGCTATCGTTCTACAATCATTTCTACTTCCTTGGTTGTTAGCAGTGTTCATTTGGGAGGGTGTCAGCTTGTTACACAGGTGGGTCGAGTCCTTGATGTATCCTCATGAGCAGGGTCTGTAGAAGGTTTTCCACCCAGCTAGGGATGTTCTCGTACCCGGCTGAGTGTTCAAAATCTCCATTTCTCTGCATATCAGGGAGCAAGAAGAATAAGCTGTGTACTGTGTTTATTGACATTTAGTTCATGATATGCTCTTTTATCATGTACACTTGTTGATGGTGTTTGTTCCATTTAAATTGACTTTTCCAGTATGGCTGTTTTATCATTTATGTTTGTTGATGGCATCTGTTTTATTTAAGTTGACTTTTCCAGTATGGCTGTTTTATCATTTATGTTTGTTGATGGCATCTGTTTTATTTAAGTTGACTTTTCCAGTATGGCTCTTTTATCATTTATGCTGGTTGATGGTGTTTGTTCTATTTAAGTTGACTTTTCCAGTGTGGTTCTTTTATCTTTTTTACTTGTTGATTGTGTTTCCCTAATTAAGTTGGGTTTTGTGATGTAGTTCTTTTATCTTTTATGCTTGTTGATGGTGATTTTCTAATTAAGTTGTGTTCTCTGGTGTTTTGTTTGGTTGTCTCCCTGCCCACTCATATGCTTTTTTATACATCCTATACAAAGACTCAAAGTCACACACCAAATAATTCCTTTGTCAGTAATGAAACCTGAAGTCGCAACCTTAGCACATAGGTTAGGGTGGGTGATAAATGGACTAGGAAAAAAAAGGTGGATCCTTGTTTCCCGTAGACGCAATTTCAGTCTCTAAGGTCGTGAATCATTTATGTTATGAATTCAAGTGCTGATGTAAATGCTATTAGGTCTGGCAGCAGGGTACCCTTTACATCCTGGGTTGGTGCCCTTCAGAGGCTCTTAAAAACTCGGCTCTTCCCTAAGTAGGGATTGGCTTAGTGATCCAACTTTCTAATGAGGCTCAAGGCCATCAATGGCAAGATGTGATTGGAAAGGTACAGAAGAGCTTTATAACTCATATAGCATAACATTAAATGAACTTCTGCTTAAAGGGATAGTCCAGTAAAAAAATGTATTTTAAAAATAGATAGGCAACATTAAAAAAATAATACTAGCACTTTTTTTTTTTAATTTCCTATGTAAAATTTTGAGCTATTCAAGCTCAAAATTCGCAAAAGCAAGCACATGGGCGCATCCATTTTGTGAAATGGATGCCCGCCTGTGCTGGCTTTTGCTTTTGCGGCACTAATGAAGGAAAAGCCAGCCCGCTGTAGTAAACAAAAGCTACAGCTGGGTGGCTTTTCCTTCATTGGTGCTGTACGCGGAGGACGGGGACCGGAGACCAGAGCAGGAAAGCTGCAGCTGAATCTCAGTAAGTGCTATTTATTTATTTTTTAAAATAAGCACTAGCTGCGGTTTTCTTTCTAAGTTTTCCGGGCTGGAGGAGCCCGAAAAACGTAGAAATAAAACCGCAGCTTTAAAAACGTTGTATTTATGTTTGCGGTCGCTTTTGAAGCGACCGCAAACATAAATACAACGTTGTGTTTGAAAACGCTGCGGTTTTTCGTTCCAAGTTTCTCAGGTTCCTCCGGCTCGGAGGAGCCTGAGAAACTCGGAAAGAAAAACCGCAGCGTTTTCAAACACAACCGCGTTGTGTTTCTGCCTGCTATGGCTATCACTTTGGGTCTCCGGTGCTCCCCCAGGGAAGCACCGGAGACCCAAAGTGAAAGCCAAGGCAGGCAGAAACACAACGCGGTTGTGTTTCTGCCTAAATCTGCTTTCCCATTTGGGGCTCTCGGGGGGCCCGAGAGCCCCAAATGGGAAGGCAGATTTAGGCAGAAACACTGCAGCATTTAGCATTTCCCATTTGGGGCTCTCGGGCCCCCCGTGGGGAGCCCGAGAGCCCCAAATGGGAAGGCAGATTTAGGCAGAAACACTGCAGCATTTAGCATTTCCCATTTGGGGCTCTCGGGCCCCCCGTGGGGAGCCCGAGAGCCCCAAATGGGAAATCAGATTTAGGCAGAAACACTGCAGCATTTAGCATTTCCCATTTGGGGCTCTCGGGCCCCCCGTGGGGAGCCCGAGAGCCCCAAATGGGAAATCAGCTGTAGGCAGAAACACAGCGGCATGTAAACACAACCGTGTTGTGTTTCTGCCTGCCTTGGCTTTCACTTTGGGTCTCCGGTGCTCCCCAGAGGGAGCACCGGAGACCCAAAGTGATAGCTACAGCAGACAGAAACACAACGCGGTTGTGTTTGAAAATGCTGCGGTTTTTCTTTCCGATTTTCTCAGGCTCCTCCGAGCCGGAGGAGCCTGAGAAACTTGGAAAGAAAAACCGCAGCGTTTTCAAACACAACCGCGTTGTGTTTCTGCCTGCTATGGCTATCACTTTGGGTCTCCGGTGGTCCCCCAGGGAAGCACCGGAGACCCAAAGTGAAAGCCAAGGCAGGCAGAAACACAACGCGGTTGTGTTTCTGCCTAAATCTGCTTTCCCATTTGGGGCTCTCGGGCTCCCCACGGGAAATGCTAAATGCTAAGTGCCGCAAAAGCAAAAGCCAGCACAGGAGGGCATCCATTTCACAAAATGGATGCGCCCATGTGCTTGCTTTTGCGAATTTTGAGCTTGAATAGCTCACAATTTTACATAGGAAGTTTTAAAAAAAAAAGTGCTAGTATTATTTTTTGAATGTTGCCTATCTATTTTTAAAATAATTTTGTTTACTGGACTATCCCTTTAAGTGAAATGTCCTGTATGCTTATGAGCAAGTCAGACACAGGTATGGTGGAAAAGAGGGAAGACCTACTCTGATGATCGAGGAGCTACTTGAGGGTCAAAAATGGCCAATGTTACATCTTATCATAGAACTGCTGAAGGACTTAGGGGACATCCCTGTAAGTAACTGCAATTAGAAATTAGCACCAGTACTGTAAATTAATACGTCCAATAGGTGTATATGATTGGTTAGACAAATGAATCCAAGGGTCTGGGCTCATTGCTGACCACCACACACTGCCTTTTTCAAGCTGTCACTTTGCTTTCTCGTACTTTCTCAGAACTCATGGGAAGCTCAATCCCAGAGACATTAGGCATCTCCGTAGATCACTCATTAGTGGGACGGACGGTCTCTGAATGAATACCCGGCTAACATGCATGTTATGCCTCTTCCATTGGCTAGTCACTCAGGACGGGGAATTTGATGTTTAGGAGTCCACAGCAGGGACACATTTCCAGGGTCAACATGCAGTGGCATCATTAAGTGCAGTACTTTCTGGTTGAGAGTGCAGAAAGAGATACCTGCCCCAAACCCAGTGAATCCACAGAAGCTGGGATTTCAGGGGATAGACTGGATTTTGGGCAGGTGTATCTTTCTGCACTGTCCCCATAAAGTGCTGCACTTAATGATGCCATCACAAGTCCACACCGGAAATATTGCCAGAGAAGGATGCCATAGTGGTGGAGAGCGTGCCTAGTTTGTCGATTACTTTTGGCGTGTCTTCTGGTATGCCATTTATTCTTCTTTTGTCCAAGTTTGCACATCTTTTACACAAAGCCTTCAACGACTAGGCCTGACAGGCTGGTTTGACTGCTCCTATTACCTCAATCACCCAAGTTACCCGGATCCCCGCCAGCTTGTCCAAGTACCCTTGAGGGTCCCCTACTGGAAATATGGACACTAAAGCTATTCGTCAAGAAGAAAAAACACACCTTGCTTACTCATATTTACAACTCATACACTTCAACACAACATACCACAACACCTATAACATAACGCAGAAATTAAGAAATAATGCCACACACCAAGAGCATGCCTAGCTGGCAATGTCCTTGCCACAGGTTAAATGTCAGAGTGAAGCAAAGGCAGTTAACTAGAGTTAAGGGGCATTTCCACCTTGTACCGACCCGACATGGACGATGTTGTTATTGCTATTAAAACATGCAAACACCAATGACGGTAGTATGGTCTTTTTAAAACTACGAGAAACAGAGGCAAAGATTGGAATGTTAGGAAAAGGGATGTAAACCAGCCGTTAGTACCCGGCGAGGCGGGGCGTGGCAGCCTCCGAGCTAATGAGGAAGCTCAGAATGGGGTCTATACCAAACGGTACATACCCTGCTTGCGAGCTTCCTCAGAACGGGAGGCCGGCATCGTCCATAACCAGGAATCAGGTAAGTGAGCTCTCCCCTGCATTCCCTCCTGTTCCAACACCCCAACCCCCCTTTTCCACATACCCAATCCCCCCATCCCCCATCCCACTTACCTTGCGCTTCCTTGTCCCTCACCAGCGCTTGTTCCCAGCGCTTCTCTGAATCGTTAACAGCCGCCATGGAAAGGGGGAAGGGACTAGGTGTAGTTGGTTCCCTTCTCCCCAATCCATGGAGACCATCTTTTTTTGTATTTATTTCTCGAGTTGAGAAATGGTTAACACGTAATTTCTCAACTCGAGATAAATACACTATTAGTACCTTGGTACAACGTGTCAGGGTACTAATAGCAATATAACACTTGCAGGGAGGCATTACCAACCAGGTAAGGCCCTGGGGCTTGTAACTTATGCACCCTGCCCGGGTTATATTGCTTAATTATTGTCCTCTACCAGTGCATTGTCTGCAATGGAACTGCCATCATTTCAATATTCTAATCAAGCTATGACTGAAAAAACTAATTTGATAGGAAAATTATTCAAAGTTATGAATAACCAAAACAAAATAGGATATTCAATAACTAAGTTGTCTGTACACAGAAATGCCAGAAATGCTAAAAATGAAATTAGCAAAAACAAATGTAACTAAATTAGAATATTTTCTGCGCTTGCAAAAATGTACGAAAATCTTTATCAATTTACGACTGTACAAAATAATAATAATAATTTCACATTTATATAGCGCTACGAACCCTCAGGTAGCTGAGCGCTGCTTATTATTACCCACGGTGTGTGGTGCTCATTTATCGACCTCGGATAAAGGCTGAGTTTGGCCCTGCCGGGCGTTAGCAAGCTCTGCACGGATGTCAAGAGCGCTCTACTCGCTGTGCCACTTGACCGGCTGTAACTACTGAACCCATATGCATGCATTAGTAATGGCCGAACCCCAAACCCTCACGCATAATGATAGGCTCACAACTTGTATCAAGTGTTGGCAATAAAAAGGCCGTAGGATTTTATTGTACAGATATGGGTTATGGCAATAACAATATCACATATCATGATGGTATCATACTTTTGGGCACCGGGTCCTGAGGTTACCCCCTCGGACCTGTGCCGCCACACACGGGCAGGTTCCCGGCTAACCGTGTTCCCCCAAGAGTATGCTCTAGCGACAGCCCCTGTGAGCAAGTGTTGTATTGATTTCCCGAAAGAAATGCTCCATGCCCTGGCTAGACAGATGGGTGCCGTCGTGGAGAAAAAGGTCTGGGTTGCCTAGTGTAATGGCTGGGTGTTTTATGAAACCCAGTCCTCTTGTCATACAGAATCTCTCTATAGTCCTGTTCAGTTTTCTTCTGGATATGTCTATAGATTTGTAGGCGTTGGCCCCTAGACATTTCTTTCTTGGTAAGATGGCTGAGTAGTATATTTTGGTACCCCTCCAGTTGTGCGAAATGCCTGCTAGGGAGGAGCAAATTTCTTCGCATAGGATGCGTCCAGCTGTGTTGACTAGGTCATTGCCCCCTAGATGGATGATCAGGAATACTGGTGGGTCCCTGTATGCCACCAGTTCCGCTAATGTTTCATGGATGTCTGCCCAACGTTGGCCCCTGTATCCCCACCATGAAGTAATGGTGTTTCTGAAAGGTGGCCCTTCTTTGGTCTCTTCTGCCCATCTGCCTGTCCTGAAAACTGAGTGGCCAACTATCCATGCTGATCGGAGTGTGGTCCTCGATTCGCCTGTTGTTTCTGTGGTGGTGGGAGGGAGGGAAAATCAAGAAAAATTATTAGGGCGGATGGCTATATCGATTGTGGTCTGATATATCTTTTATAACAGTCTGACTTCCATCCCCCTATGTTTTTTAGTAGTTACGGTGCTAAACATCCTTGCCATGCTGCGGTGGCGGCACCTATCCTGAAGGAATGAGTGCCGAAATGTTTGGGATCCCACCCTGCTCTGCTGATTGCTTTCATCAGCATTCCTTTAAATTGGTAGCGGTTTAGGGCCGATGCATCCTTGTGGATTAGAAAACTCCCCCCCACTTTGTGTCGTTGTGCGTAATAGAGGTTGGTGATGCACACCGGGCAGTTTGTTGCTTCATCAATGCAACAAATATTGATGGTTCTTTTTGCACCCGTTTTCGCCTGTGGCATTTCTATATTAACACTCTCCTGTCTCACCCTGATTTCCATGACGCCCAGGCCGTTTGTGGCCTTGGTGCTGGAAGCGATGAGTTCGCCTACCCGGAAAGCCCCGAAGTAGGCTAGGAAAAAGGCTGTTTTAAATAACATTATCTCGTATGGGTGCCAACATATGGCTTCCAAATGGCTTGCTATCTGTACCAGTTTGCTGAAATCAAGGGGTCGGCGGGTGTCCACTTGCTGACCCTCTAATCTGCCCCATCCCTTCATTGCATAAGAGATGAGGGCGTTCTGGGTGGGGTCTGAATCGCCCCGTATTTTTGTAAAGTATGAAATGGCCACCAGGTGTCTTTTAGCCCAATCCCTTTTGAATCCTTGTTCCCGAGCGCATTTTAAAAATACTTCTATATATTTAATCGTTATTAGTTCTACGTGGTTTACACCTGTGGCTTTAAATACTGTTTGCAAACACTTACTGTACTGTGTTGCCGTGGTGCTTGCCACCGCCCTCTCTGCCATCTCTGTTAGGAAGCCTGTGAGGTTGTTGGCACCCGTTGTTGATGTGCCTGATTCTTGTTGGGCATCCCGGCCTGGGCTCTCTGGTGCTGGCGTTGATGCCAATGTGTTGCTGGCACCCCTTTCAGAGGTGCTTGCTTTGTATTGGTCATCCCGGCCTGTACTCTCTGGTGCTGGCGTTGATGCCAATGTGTTGTTGGCACCCGTTTTAGAGGTGCCTGCTTTGTATTGGTCATCCCGGCCTACACTCTCTGGTGCTGGCATTGATGCCGATGTGTTGTTGGCACCCGTTTTAGAGGTTCCTGGTTTTCGTTGGGCATCCTGGCCTGTGCTCTCTGGCGTTGGCGTTGATGCCGTTATTCTTGTCTTCCCATTATTGCCCAGCATTCTGCTGGTATTGGCGTCATATGTTCTTGGGCGTGCGGCGCTAGCTCTCGGAATTTTGTCCACTGGAAACGAGATAAGGCATCAGCAATGTTATTATCTGCCCCTGCAATATGCTTCGCTTTGAGTACAACGTTTCCTTGTAGTGTGACTGTTGTAATGGCTCGTAATACTTTTAGTACTAAAGGGCATTTCGTAGACCTTTTGTTTATGGAGCCCACTACAGCCATGTTGTCACACCAGATCAAAAGTTCTGTGTTCGCTAGTCGCCTGCCCCAGATGTGTAATGTTAGCGAGATGGGGCATATTTCTAGTAGGGTGATGTTTCTTGTCCACCCTGCTGCTTGCCATGAATTGGGCCAGTGTCCTGCCACCCATTCGGAGTCTAGTATGGCTCCAAACCCCTTGCTCCCAGCTGCGTCGGTGTATAGGACCCTGTTTGACCGGGTATTTAAAGGCATTCGCCAAAGTAAAGACCCATTGAAATCTCCGAGGAATGTTCCCCATGTTTCCAGGTCGTGTTTCACCTCTCTGCCTAGCCGGATATGCAAGTGTGGTTTGGTGAGTGATTTGATTTTGAACTCCAGGCTTCTGGAAAATATCCTCCCTTGAGGTATTATTGTGGATGCGAAATTGAGGCTGCCTGCTAAGGATTGTATTTCCTTTACAGTCCCCTTTTCTCTCATTATCAGGTTTTGTATTTTAGCCAGGAGTTCTGATATTTTTGTTTTGGGGATTCTGCAGAGCCCCTTTGCTGAGTCTATTTTGATGCCCAGAAAGATTATGTTTGTGTCTGGTTTGGTGGTTTTTTCCCTCGCTAGGGGAATTCCCCACTGAGCAGCCATGTGCTCCAGTTTTGCTAAAGCCTGGCTGCATTCCTCGGAGTTTGGTGGCCCTATGACCATGACATCGTCTAGGTAATGTACTATTTTTGTCCCTGGTCTCTGCTTTAGGAAAGCCCATTGAAAAAAGGAACTGAATTGCTCAAATAGTGCACAGGATACTGCGCACCCCATGGGGAGGCATCTATCTATGTAGAATTTGTTGTTAAAAGTGAAACCTAGCCACTGCTGTGACTCTGTGTGGACGGGCAGGAGTCTGAAAGCAGATTCGATGTCCATCTTAGCCATCAAGGCGTTTCTGCCGCACTCTTGGAAGAGCCTTACCGCCTCTTGGAAATGCGTGTAAGATATAGCGGATTCTGTGTGTGGGATGCCGTCGTTTAAAGACTGGCCTTTAGGGTAGGATAGGTGGTGGATTAGTCTCATTTTTCCGGGTTCTTTTTTGGGGACCAGGCCTAGTGGAGATATTAAATAGTCCTTTAGGGGCATGGCATCCCAGGGACCTGCTACCCTGCCCAGTTGCAGTTCTTTCTTGATTTTGGTTTCTACTATCTGGGGGTTGTCCCTGGCTGACTTTAGGTTCATCGGGATGTATTGTGACCCAGTGCCCTTAAATGGGATAAAAAACCCTTTGGTGAAACCCTGCGATATTATCCTGCTGGTTTCCTTGTCTGGGTAGCTGTTTAGGGCGTCCCTAAAATTGCCCGGGTTGATGGGCGTTCGCCCTGGTTCTAAAACTGGGATATCATTCTTTCTTGGCTGGTAGTCTGGTGCAGTTGCTTGCTGCATGGTCGCCGTTGCAGTTTGTGCAGGCGTGTTTGTACCAGCATTCTTTGCCCCATTTACACTGGTTTTTCCCAAAATTTCTGCATGGGATGTTGGATTTGACAGCCTGCTGTTTGTCCTGTCTGTGGGCATTATTTTTAGCTGCCCAAAGCTGGTTCCTCCGAAAGGGCTGCTCCCCTTTTTTGGATTTATCATTGTCATGAGATTTGCTTACTTGCAAATTTTTGCTATTTTTGGAAGAAGAATGCATGTATCTTCTTCCTGGGGAGGTTCGGCGTTGAGGGTGTATAAATCGTTCTGGACTTCATACCACTCAATGGCCGGCCTTTCTGACATGCTCCTCCTAAATCTGATGTTGTATGCAAGCCATGTCTTCCCCCTCTGCATTACTTTTACTTCCCTTATTTTATCAACGTATGCCCAGATCTTCCTACCATCCATGGGGAATTTTTCTTCATATATTGTTGCTAAGATGGCAAAGGGCTGTAACCCATTGTCCCAGTTTTGTTCGACCTGGGCGTTTCTGGCAATAGCTTTTTCTTCTATTTTTTTGGGGGTCTCTGAAAGCATCTTTCCCTTTGCACTGTGCTTCTATTAGGGAAAATATTTCTATAAATTCTTTGGCCCATATGGCTTCTTTGATTGTGGTATCAATGTTCCATGCCAGGCATCTTTTGTATCTATTTAATATCTCTGTTAGGAAAGATTTCATTTTTTGTTCTAATTGCGCATTACAGATTGTTACAATGTCAGTTGTATTGCTGCCGGGTGTCCCTGTCGCGCCCGTGTTGTCTGTGCCTGGCGTTGTCCATGCTTTTAGGGCACCTGTTGGATCAGTTGCTGGAGTTGTGGAGGCTGTTGTATTTATAGCTGTGGGCGCTATTGGCAACTGCTGTACTTGTTGTGGGGGGATTGCTATCAGTAGTGTTACGGGTGGGTTGACAACCGTTATAGTAGGTTCTATTGCGATGGAGGGGTTTGAGGCCCCAGGTTCCCTTGTGGGCGGCATCTGTTTCCCCCTTATTTCTACCATTAGTTGGTGTAATTACGCTACATTCTCGCATAGTTTTGACAATATTTTGGTACCTTTTCTGGCGTCTTCGGATATTTTTCTCCTTTTTAATGGTGCAGAAACCTCGTCGTGGGTAGGTGGGCTGGTAATTCCTTCCCTGGGTAGGCCGTATATGTTTTCTCTAACCCATGCCCATCCGTAGTGCTCTGCCGCTTCAATGGCTGCTAGCAGTTGTGGTGATTTGGGCTTCTGCGCCGGTGTTGGGGGTGCCTGTGTTTTCCGTTTGGGCCCCATGATTTTCTATGCCTGCTATAGGGAAAAGAAAAAGGGTTTTATCAAGGAGTTAAACCGTTGTTATCGGCGAGTTCTTTGCACCTGTTCTATTTGTTGCCCGTGCTGGGTTCCTGTTGACTGGTGCCTTCTTGCCGGGTTCAGAAAATTGGGCAGCCCCCAGGCTTGATTTATTGGATTTAAATAATTGGTTTTGCTGTGAGGTCGCCCTGCAATATTACAGAAATTATTTTAAATCTGCAGTCTTTGGGCCCGCTGATCTTGGAACTGTGTTCGCCAGATCTGCGTGGCTGTCAAGCAAAGACGAGCTCCCAAGCTGGCTTGTGACTCTGCCCGAGTTTACAACTGGCTTGTGTTATCTTGCCCCGCCTGCCTTATAACGCGGGGGTTCCGGTCCACTGTAATAAAATGTATCTTTTCCGGACATAAATGTCTATTTTTCCTCCCTTGTAGCCCCAGCGCAGTGGCTCACCTGTAAAGTGTTGAATCGGAAGCCGTCCGCGCCATGCTGTTCGAGTGCCGCTTCCCTTTCGTTCGCACTGGTTTTGGGGATGATCCAGCAGCACGCGTCTTTGTTTGTTTTGTTTTGGACACGCTCGCCGCTCGCTTTTTGTTCTATGCCGAGAATGTTGACGTTGACAGTGTCCGCACTGGCCGTTCGGTTGCCGCTTCTTCCTTCGTTAAAGCTACGTTGCAATTGCTTTGAACAGTACAATGTTCAGGAAGGAAAAAGACACTGCGATGTACAGCGAACTTCAAAGATTTGCTAAAGAAGCAAGAAGATTTGGAAGACACTGAGTAAACAGTGAACCTCCTGTTTGCTTGGGTCCCTGTTCAGGGTCCACAAACAGATTGTGTTTTCTCTGAGCATGCTGCTCTCATTTATAGGACCCAGGGAGGCCCTGGGTCTTTGTTGTGTATGTGATGGGGGCTGCTGTTGTCGCAGCCCGCGGCCGGATAGCTGACTGTCTGATCCCCTGGTGGGGGCAGATCTTTGATCTGGGCCCTGCCTGATGGTTGTTTTCCTTATGGCGCTTAGCACCTTGCTGTTTGGAGGAAGGGTGCGATGACTGTTCGCACCTTACCCTTCCGTGGCTTTTGAGCTACCGAGACTGCGTGTCTCCGTAGCTGGGGGGAGGAGAGGAGCAGGCGTGGGGAGGTTGGGGCTGCCCCTCTCCCAGCTGGCGATGGTAACAGCAGTTACCCTGCCTCGCTTTTGGGATGTCCATGAAGCATTGCCCTGAACAAAGCAAGATATTGTGGAAGCAGCTGTGCCACTATAACTGTGGAAGATAGATGCCCCCCTTGATGCCTACTTTTTCTCCTCCCTCATTATTTACACCGCCCTTAGCTGCTATTGAGCCATTTTGTATTCTCTAACATGTAAATTTAGCTTGCATCTCAGTCTCCTTTTTGCAATTATGCTTCCCATTTTCTCCTTTTTCTCAGCTGAATGTTGTCTCTCCTCATCGTATGGCTGGGGCATGCCACCCATTTTAGCCACTCCCCCACATGTAAAATTCCTTTTCATGCTGGGTGGAGGGTTGGTGTCAGTATTCCCCATGGCGTCTTCAAAATGCTCTGAAACATGGTTAATGGCATCTTACTCTTTGCTTCTTTTTAAAAATAAATGTTAACGCTGTAGCTATTTTCTATGCAAAATAAACATTGTGGGACGATGTTCATAAAAACATGTTTTCAAGATTTTGTAATTAAAGGTGCCATAAAATGCAATTTTTGTTATTTTTGTTTTGTTATTCAGTTCCTTATCTTTTTTTCCGTTTAATTAATATTCCTGCAGTAAAGGATATCACAACTCGATTTAAAAAACAAAAAAACAACACAGGGGTCACGAGGTGAGCTGGAGGAGGGACAAGGGACCCCTGCGGAAAAGTAATGTAGAAGGGGAAGGTGGGGGAGGGAGGAGGGAGTAGTGGAAAAATGACCCTCGAAATAGTGACAACCAATCCTGTTTTAATGCATCATTTTTACAGGCTACATAGCCCATCGCCCAACTTTGCCAGGGTGCACACCCTTACCCCGGCCTGAATTCCAGAGGGAGGCGGCTCCCGTTTATCTTTCCTCGATTAAAGCCTGCCACACAAATAAATGGCCGTTTGATGGAAATTAGATATGCACACTTTGTGGATCTGCCAAGGAATCCTTGATCCATTTCTTCTTCTTTTCTGAGGGTTATCATGTAATTGTAATTGTTTATTTAGAACACGCTCAATACCCAGAGGTTTCGAAGTATGGACTCTGGGATCGAGCCTGTGTTGCTCTGCATCGTCTTGCTTCCAAGACAAGCGCGTTACCCCCGAGCTATCCTCCCGAGACAATCGTGTAGCACGATGTAAGTTTTTAAAAACCATATGCAACACATATGGTATACATCATACAAGTCACGCGCTGCAGATTTTCAAGAGTTGCGTCGATATGAAAGGGGTTTATTTTGTAGCACGTTATCTTGAGCAGGATTGGCGAATAAGGGCAAAAACTACAAAAGCCGGAAGTCTGGAGCTATGACACTTAGCACTTTTCTACTTGTTAGCACTTCATGAGTTTTTCAAATTACAAGTCAAATGGTGGCATAATAAGGTGGATTGCACCGAGCATCATGATTTTAGAAACACATTTAAGGGTTCAACAACGATTTTGACATTTTGTATTGATTTTAATTTTATTGAGTATTTTCCGTGTTTTCTTAAAATGTGTGTTGAAGGCAAATGACTGTATTGTGGAATAAAAGCCAATTGAATTGATTAAAGCCTGTTTCTTTCAAGAACGCAACACATTGGGCCTGATTTACAAAAGCATTTTACAATGGCGAAATCCCATTGAAAAACGTTTTGCAAACAAGGACCCTTATTTTTAGAGCACAATTTTCCAGAATGGTGAGCATGGTGTGAAACCACTGCTTGCCTCAAGCATTTTAAGATAAGCCAATGTCACTTATAATGGCACTCCCTCCTGATAGTAGGGTGGTAGCATGTTATGAGTGCCAAGCGGCCACTCTTTCTGCAGTTAGCACTATATATATAGTCAATAAAATTCTTAGCATTATGATTGAAGGAGTACCTTATCCTACACTGGGGGTCATTTTGTTAAAAATGGTAATCGCATGCAGGAGAACATCAACGCTTACACTTACGTGTTGCTGGCCCCATGCATGCAATTTTCAACCCTCTCAAAGCAGAGTGTAAAAACAAAGCGACAAGCAGGGCAAAATTGCCTTTACTCTTTACTGCTACTCTCCGCTTTGAGGGAAGTACAACGCTGCCTGCAGATGCACTTTGCAGGCATGGTTTTATAATGTATACCAATAGAATCCGCCTGCTCAGTAGCTGGTGCTAGTGGGAGGACTATTCCACTGGAATCCGTTTGTTTTGCACCTGCATGAACATCTCATGCAGGCGTAAAATCAGATGCTCTCCTGAGCCAGAGGAGGGCAGCAAAGCAGAGGACCTGTCACCGCTGTGTTGCCCTCCCACACCCCAGGACAGCTGTAAAAAGAGCCGGAGTGGAAAATGAAATGGAACAGGAGGGATGGCCCTGAAATGTGGAAGGAAGTAGAGCTATATTGAAGTGGAAAACAAAGGTGGGCTTCAACCACATATCAATTTGTTGACACTACTATCCTATTTGTGTGTGTACTGCGTTATATCAGTTTCTTTACATGTTCAAGCTTCAAACGTAAGCTAAGTATCCCATAGTGGAATAGTTTGTTTATGGTTTTAATCCATGCACATATCTTGAGGCAACAATTTTACACTTAAAAAAGCTGTTTTATTCTACACAGTGGAAAATGAAAGCGTAAAAGCAGCTTTCCGCTTTCCAACAGACTCTGGGAAGTGGGTTTTTTTGCACACATTCTAACGTGTCCCTTTACAGCCAGGCTCAGGAGATGCTAGTCCTTTTGCCAATGTGAAGGTACGCTGCTTTTGCCCTTTACATTTGCACCCTGCAGTGCAAATGACAAAAATTTGGTGGCGGGGAGCCGCCTACATTAAAGTGTTAACGTAACGGCTCACTGCCATCAAGTTAATCTTATGAAAATGACCAGTTGGTGTGAAATGTGTTGCTAAAGATGTACTTTTGTGGTAAGAAAGTAAATAGCAGATACACAGACTAAAGTGAAAATGTAACCATGTTGGAGCCTGCTCACCCCATCAAGTGCGCATGCATGGTGTTTACCGGGTCTCGCTTGCTCCAGCCTGCCTCATGCTGAGTGAGTCTTGATTCAGGGTGGGGATGCTTAGCAAAAGTGGTCAGTGCTCAAGACACGCATTGAGCAGTTTTGCAGCTAAATGTAACACGTGCGCGAGATTCTTGGTGTTGTGTGGCCAGTCAAAGATCCAGGTTGGCTCTGGGGAAAAAAAAACTGCAGGCCATGTACCTCTGACCACACCATGATTTTGAATTGCTTAGAGAACGCACTTAGCTCAGGAGCATTGGAGCACTTTACAGCAGGAGGGTGATAGCACAGGGCATGACATGTTGTAAAGTAGTGCAGTACGGTTGGTTGAGGGAGTCAGGGGAGCGGTTATTAGTCTAGCAGCTATTGCCGAAAGTGACATGATTTTAGAGTTTTGCGGAACTGGAGGATGGTGGGGCATGCCTTCACCGCTAATTCTGGGTTAGGTTGGCAATACATTTGGCAAGCGTGGGTGAGGTGATGCTCATGAGGTTTTAGGTTGTAGACGAGCACTGCAGCTTTGCCGGATGCATGAGGGTTGATCGACGTGCACAGTGCCAACATGCAGAATATCGATCAATCACTTTTAGTGACATAAATTTCGCATGCAGAGGTCTCAAAGAAGTCATTGATTTTTGAACTTTTGAAGACGCTGCAATGCATAGTCTTGCTTCAGCAATACTAGCGAGTTCATTTTTGTACCCGTAATAATACAATTAGAAGTGAGGGATGTGTAACATAGCCAATTATGCTGTATTTATTAGGTGCAAATGATTTTACACTTGCAAAATAGCAGTCCACCCTGTTGGATAAGGAGATGAATGGGTAAAACACTGCTTCATACGCACACAACTGTGCCTAGAATCAATACAGGCAACTCCCTGTGGTCCCATGTAGAACAGCCAAACTACATACATCTTGCATTGTAATGGGTGACCATCTGTTGCTCGTCATGCTATTGTACATGCTCAACTTTCAAGCCAGCCCAGTGTTGAGTTTATATTATTTTGACCTGATAAGCTATTACATAACTAGGTGGTAAGGCAGAGTCACCCCGCCGTACCCCAAATGTGACCATAACAGTGTTTTGACCTGTTTTCAGCCCCTGGATATTTGTGATTAGTGTTTCAGCACATGTATGAGGTGACAAATGAGGCACACAGGTTTACCTTTTGCCCCTCAGTCACAGGAAATTCAAAACCTGTATCATTATACTGCCTCTACAGGTCTCTGAGTGTCCACAATGTTTAAAGTACATGTCATAAAAATCTGTTTTCTGTGTATAATGTGACACAAATTAACCCATGATGAGCTGTGTGTAATGTGTGTCTGTTCAAAAAACCGGATTTATAATCAAAGGATGCATATGTCAAGAGGGACTAAATATGATTGTATCAGAAAAGGACAAGAATGCGTTGAGTGAATTGAAGCTAGGGGACTTTTCAACAATGGTTTTGATAATATTTGTGGTACAGTAACAAAGGTCTGTGGCAATGAAATGTACAAACACAATGACAAAATGGATCCTGTCTTAACTCGGGTGTTGTGTGTATATGGCCAATGATTTCCAGAGTGTCACAACTGTGTACTGGGTATCCCAAATTATGTATTGTGTAAACATAGGAGACAATCCAGGGTTGTGAGGAGTGAGGCTGAGGGGGAGATGGCGAACATAAATAGGGGGAGAATATCAAGAGATAGATTCCAGCAAATTGGGTGGAAGGCGTCATGGGGTAGTTCATGGATAGATTTGAAAAGCAGAATTAGCAACTTAAAGAGGTAGAGGATTTGCATGGAAAGCCACCCTGCATGTGCAGACGTGGCTGAGGAACATGGGGTGTTGCAAGGATGGAGTGGAAAGGTTCATCACATTGTTAAGAGAGTCAGAGAAATGGATGGCGGTCACATGGAGTACTACTCTAACCTACTGAGGACAAGGAGGTTAGTAGAGTGGCATGTAGGGTAGGTGAGTTCTAAGGATGCTTAGGAGGTTGAGACAAGAATGGAAGGTAATGAAATGTTGGAGGTTGAGTTTGCTGCCAAAGAGGAAACCCTGGTTGTGAGTCTTGGAGGGATGATTGGGTAAGGACATCAGGGCCCAGGAAATTGGAGAGGGCAGAGCGATGAGGGTTATAGGCTCCGAAGAAGAGCACTTCTAGTTAAGCATCAGCCAGTGCAGCACCATCCAGTGTCTGATAGCAGAGAGACACCTGGTGATGCAAGAGGCCAGTCATAGGCTGAAAGGGGTAAGGAGAAAAAGATTTGATAGCAAAATGATGGCATGAGAAATCAAAGGAGGCGACACGTTTGCCAAGAGAGGAAGCATAGCTGTTGAAGAAGAGGAGGAAAATGACAGATCTGTGAGGGATAACCACTGGATGGGGCCCGCGGAGGACGTGCAAGTCTATCAGGTTTGGACGAGGAGCAATCGGACAGGTAGCAAACATCCCAAGCAAGAGTGGTGTCCTGAAAGGCATGGTTACAGACACTCAGCAGCAGGCAGTGATCGAGGAGGCTGAGGAAAGATGTGAGTCGTGAGCAGTGATGTGGAAGCTGGGGATGTGGGTGGGTGCTGTTTCCATGTCCACTGCGCACCCTCGGGGTAAGCAGTGATACAACTGAACACCAAATGCTCAATAATTCTGCAGGGTTGGCAGAAGGGAGAATGGTTGCTAGTTCATCAGTGGTGGTAGGAGGGAAATGCAGTGAGGAGAGCAGGGAACAACTGATCGGTGAAGGTGAGACGGTGGGAGGGCGAGTAGGAAAAGAAAGGACAGTCCGGGTGTCCACTAATTTTGAAAATTCAGTGGAAGGCTAAGTCATAAGCTGAAAATTAAGACAAGAAATGAAAGGGCGCAAGCATGGGCTTTAGTGGGATGAAAGAAGAGAGAAGAGTTGAGGTTGGTACACTGGAGGGACTTGGCAGGGTCTAGGGCAGTGGTGGGGGCAAAGAGTGGTTGCTTGCACGATGCAAATGTATCAGAACAGTGGGGATTGTGCCTTTGACGTAGCTGCGGATTAATAGGTTAGCGAATAACTCTGTGAACTCAGAGTCAAGGGTGAGAGGAAGTGAAACTGTGTTCTTGTTAGCAGTGAAAACGAGTGCCAACTGGAAGTCAAGGAGAGCTTTCTTAATGGAGCTTGCAATAGGTGGACATTGGACTAGACATGGCCACTGGGAAAAACAGAAATTATACTAGTTAAATGAAAGCTCCCAATGAATGCTGGGGCCATGAATAAGTGCAGTAAAAGTACTATTAAACAGAGGACAGCAGATCAAAAGAAGATCATGGATTGCGTTGGCCATTTTAAAATAATTTGAGGAGTATACCTGTACTGGCGAGATGTGCAAAAAGAGAAGACTGAAATATGATCACGGTTAAAAGTGAAGTGAGAGGGTCAATGCTTCCCATACACTGAGGTAGCATTTGCTCTCACATGATGATGCAGGTACATTATCATATGTTAATTGCTGCACCCCAATGTCCCATGCATGCATCCCTCATGAATAATACATTGCAGGACATCTTGTAGGATGATAAAAGTCCTTCACAATGCAATGGTCCACACTGTGTCATCTGCATGTAAAGCAAGGCTGCCATTCGGTATCAGGTAATATTATCCCCACCAAAAAGATCCTCGGGAACGGCCATAGGCCATATTTTTCATGGGGATAATATTAGGGTTTTTTGGGAGCGGGGGATGCGGGGGTGTCCACCGCTCCTTTTAAAATAATACAGGGGTTGTGGGGGTGTCCCCCGCAGGATTCATGCCTTAATATTGCCACAAAAATATGGCGATATTCTTATATGGTGATATATTTGCGGGGATATTAACACATGGAACCTGCCAATCCTATGTAAATCATGGAAACTGAAAATGAAACTCACATGGCACAGGTCCGCTTGATTTGCAGACTGCATGCTATGCATGAGAGACGGGGAGAGTTTACACCAGAGCTAGGTTAGGCAGGTGGAGAACAGGAGTCAACATTAACATAGGATGCTGCAACAATCAATAAAAAAACACCCTTGTTTCTGACTAAGCAAACCCAGTGGGGGTTTCCCATAAAAAAGTCCTGGGAAAAAAATGTTTAAAACAACTAGAAAATCCTAGGACTGAGGATTTTCTCCATAATTTGAATATATGGAACTGTGACCATATTATGGTTATATTTTATTTCTATTTTATCTCTTCCTATGAGAGCTTATCCTCTACTGCTCTTCCCCCTTTTTAAGCACTGGGTTGTGGTTTTCCACGTTTCCACCTTTTACATTTCTCTTGTCTTCTTCTGTCCTTTTCACACCATTTATGTGAAAATATGTGATTGAAAAATGATGAAAGAAAAGATTGTTTTGTATCTTTCTCCATATATGTTCATGATGTAATCGATTTTTTGAGTTACAATCCAATACTGAATATACTGTCTTTTTTGTTGATTGTTGTTTTATTATTCAGCGCACTAAAAAAGAATATATATAAAAATGTTATTATTCACACACTGAAATTGTTGTGGTAGATGTGGTTATTTTATATATGAACCATGCATGAATATGGTCCCAACGAGGGGTTAGATTGGGTACAAGTAAACCCCAGTTAATGTTGAGTACTCCACCTACTTAGCACATTAGGCGAGGTGTTGAGTGCATTTTTATTTTTGCAGCAATGTTTTTTATGTTAGTTAGTATTTGAAGTGCCCAGCTGCTGTCTTAAACTCCCCAAAGGGCATGCCAACTCCTTTGTTTGTGATATAAGCACACACATATACATAAATTACCTTGGTAGGACAATCTCGGGAGGATGGCCCAAGAGTAACGTGCTCGCCTTGGAAGCAAGACAAGAAGCACCAGAAGTTCGATCCCCGGGTCTGCGCTAGCCCATTATAAATAACCTATCATATTATATCAATTGAGAGAAGCACGTATTTGATCAAAGGAACATGGGCAGGATACGGTTTGCAGTAATGGGGGCAGGGATAAGAGTTCTACGAGCTAAAGGTTGGTTTAGCAAGACGTTGCAGCATAACTTCACAGGAAACATGGGTGTTGGCTAAGGTTTGGCAATATGAAGGCACCCCTAACTGCACCATTAATTGAGTCGTGATGAAATGCATGTGTATTCCCATTGATATTTCTTTTATTTCTACTCAAATGGCCAAAAGTGCTTTCAGTACAACTTGAATTTAACAACACTTGGAAACTAAGTGACCATCCGTCCCCCCGCCCCCTGAGGTGAACACATTGAGCTAAACTGAGTGTCCTTGAGGTAAGTGGCAAGGACATACTATTCGTGGACAGTGGGAAGAGAAGATCATGTTCCATGCCTGAAGACATTTCTCAGAAATACCACTGTAGAGACCTGGTCCAAACTGGCTGGACACAGCCATTTAGACCTTGACATACCTGTCAAATCCTATTCCCCTGCAATGCAAACTACTGGCCATAGGGAATTAGCAATCATACATTATTTAGAGCCCAGCTCTTGACCAGCATATATAATACGCAACTCCTCGTCCCTTCTTGGATTGCAAGGTCAATGCAATTTCCAAGCTGTGCCCAGAAGGCACTTATGCAGTTCAATTTCCTATGAATTTGCAAAAGGCAGAGGAAGCAAACCTTGCAAATGGTCTCTGACTTAAACCATAACAATCTCGTGCAATATAAGAGCATGTGCATTGAGTAGAAACGTTTTGTAATTGAAAGGAGCCGGCATCCCATTAGCATAGAGAGTACGTAAGTCACTCATCTATGTGGCTGAAATATTGTCTCAAAGAAACCTGTATGGAGCATAAACATGTGACTGCCCACTAGGATCAAGGATTCAAATGGGTCCTAATGAATAGGGGAAAAACCATATTCAGGTGCCATACAAGAGCGTATTTATTCAGATCTGAAATGGATTGTTCCCAAAGGAATGTAATCGTTAATGACATTGAGTGGATTGTCAAGTATGAAGATACGCCCCACCACAAATTAATGTCTGTAACTTTGGGGTGTGGCAGCAGGGAAAGAGTTGGACTAGTCCCGAGAAGTGACTTAAACAGAGCAGGTACACAGACCCATGGATTCCAAAACCTAGAGATTCCAAGACCCAAACATGTATGGAATGGCAGGTGTTGCTATCCTTCCAACAACTACATTGAGCTTGGGGCGTGTTTGTATGTGGAGGTAGAGAATACAACCAGCCCTGCAGCATGTAATGTCGGCATGACCTTTTGAGACACCAAGAAGTGTTTTCTATAAATGTCTTCCAGGTGTTCAGCGTCCATATGGGATTCTTTCTGGTGATTTATATTTAAGAAAAAAGAGAGCTGCTATGTATATTAAATGACTGGACCATGTACATATCTCTCAAAGATGCACCTTGGTTGTATTCTCCATCAACGAAATACTCCCAGGGGGCGATGGAGGGGCCTGAAATATGAAGTGTTCCAGTTGATTCCTCTGACAGAAAAGGATCTAAATGGGGGTGCTGCATTACTAAGGCCTAACTCCCCAAGGTTTTCGCCGGTGCACCAACTACGGTTTCCTCATTGAGTTGTATCCGGTGCAGTCTATGCAGAGGTAATTGACCACTCAAGGACCTGGAGACAGTTTCGGGCAGGCCTTGGTAGATATGCAATGCCCTGAATGCCAGGTGAGAGCAGACATTGAACACATCTGCCACGCCTGCAGACCTTATGGATGAGGAGTGCAGGATCCAGGCTAAGTTAAATACTCCTCAGCGACTGTGGCGTTCTTAACTTGAATGGGCAGGGTATACGAATGAATGTCTGACTTCACATGGCGACGGTGGACAAGGCAGAGAGGAGGTTCTGCTAGAGGTGAGGTACAGGGTCCCGAGACTGTTCCACTTAAAATACATGACCTGCTCACCTGTCTCGCAACACTGAGGGAAGACATAGGCCGAACAGTCATGGAGGAAATCCAGGCTTCCACTAGAGCAATTGACTCAAGCATGAGTGAGTTGTAGCAGGAGGTCACAACAACTGGGTGTAGAGTCAGTGACAATGAAAAGGATATTAAAGAACTGTAAGCTGACCTCAAATGGACCAATGTAAATGTGACTGAAAAACACGTGGCCATAGACATGACTGTAGACCATGACCATGCTGAAAAGTGGGAATCCAACAAAGAGCAGAACATCTTTGCATAAAGGGCTTGACAGAGGGAACTGAATGTGTTGACATTGAGTCCTGTCTACAACATCTGTTGGCCTATATTGACGCATCAATACCTGTTGCTAGCATCCTTATGAGTAGGGATGGGGCCCCTCAATGAGACTAAATTCCATGCTGATACTGTTAAAGAAAAGGTTATGAAGATGCTAGAACTTTGAATAATGTTTCCTTCTAGGGTCAGACCATGCACCTTTATCAGGATGTATCCTCGGTCACTCTTCAAAAGAGATTGGCCTTTCAACATGTCACTGAAAAGCTCAGGGCCAAAGAAGTCCTGTAAGGCTGGAATTTTCCACTCTTACTTACCTTTTCCTGGTGCTAGTATTCGTATAAAGTTACTAAACCCGAGGAAGTAAACATCATTTTGGAAATTACTCCACCCACAGAAGACTTGGCAGCTTGAAGTAAACCTACATGGAATACAATAGAGAAGTCGAGAAGATCTCTTAGAAAACACCTGAGCTTAGGGCCCTTTAGGAACATGCATGTAATAGATGGGATCGCACAGAATAACTCTGACTCCAAAAAACCAAACCAACTCAGGAAGATGGCAAAGTACTGTTTTATTATTAGTAATCTAAAACAAGGAGTTTACAATGAACATCAACGTACAAAAACACTCAGGTTCCCTCAGCGATCTTTTCACCAAAAACATAGTTATATATCAAAAATACATCATAGGTGACGTCATACTACGTGGCAAATAATAGAAAACCTACCATGGGTCGGGATAGGCTTAAGGGGAACATCTAAGTACACATTCTATAGGAACTAGGATTGTGATTGGCTGCCCACTGTCAGGTGGACAAAATATGCCTACCTCTAAAACATGTAATATTCAGAAACATTAGATACACGGTTTCTCATTGGTTTTCAAACTATAAGGTCCTTTGTTTTATGGAGCACTACAATTGGTTGGCATGCGTGTGCCCGGCTGGAACATTCAGTTCACTTAGCAACACGTAAGCTCAGACCCAGGTGCAGGGAGATGGGGCTTGACACTACCTCCCTGTCAATTAGCCCAGCATATGCATCTCTCATCACCCATGCCTTCTGCCATGAAGATTGTCTTTGAACTTGGCCTTGCAAAAGTATCCTTGTCTTCAGAATACATGGGAATGCAAGCACTCACTAGCGTGTTCTGGGACTCTAAGTCTGAACTCTATTTTCATCCTTAGCTCATGTGACAGGAGACCACGATCTGGTCCATTTTGCAGGTTTTTAAATGCTCTAAAGGAATAAAACATGGCACTCTTGGTGTTCTTTCTTTGCATCTTAACAAAGGATGATTCATCCATTGCACATTTTCTCTTTTCCAGAATAGATAGCTGACCTTGGCTGCTTCAGTCTTGACTCCAGGCCAGACAACCTCGTCATGTAGCTCCACGATCTCAGCTTATTGTCGCTGCGACACAATTCTCGCGTTTTCTCTCCATGGGTCTTGGCTTACTAAATTCATGACACTGATGTCCAGCTCCTATACAGTGGCGGCTACATATAGCCAGCTTCTATAATGTCTTAGTCTACTTGCGTTTCAGCGTCTGTACAATTATTGAACGGTTGATTTTCTGCAGCACTTGCAATCTTTTTCTCGCATATGAAAGTTTACTTGATTCTTAACTTTGTCATCAGTTTCTGTAGGATCCATACATTCTCCTCATCCAGGATTTTTTGGGACGTCACACATGTCTCTTGTGATGTCACTAGCTTCTCTTTTTGCTCCTTTCATATTCCTTCAGGAAGTTCCTCATCCTTCATCTCTTCGGGAATACATTAGGTGGGGTTGTCTCAGTGGGTACATTCTCTCGAATATTCGCAGTGGTATTGGCACAACTGCTGGTGTCAAACATGGCACGATCTCAGGCTTTCAACACATAGGAGGCAGGGGGCAGGATTTTTTGAAGAGGCAAGTACCTGCTCCTCTACATTTCTGCTGGGAGTGCTTGCGGTGTACCCTAATTATCTGATCTGGCTGCGGTTTTCTCTGAATCTTTTGATTCCTTGGAGAGAAGTTTTGTTTCGAGTCCAGCCCCCTTCTATTTTCCCCTCTAGATTCGGGCACAAAGGATATTGATGTTTGTTCTTGTTCTTTTATGTTTCCTTTTGTTTATTGGATGTGCTGTGATTTATTTTCTTGGCTGCAGTTGTCTGACTGCATAAGTGTTCCCTTTTCTTCTGCTATGCAGTAGACCCCGCTCCATGTCCACCTTTACCATGTTCATCAGGCTTGCTGCTACCGCATTTTCATGTTCCGTTGTGATTAGCAGGAGCTATGGGTACTGCTGCCACCTCATAGGGTGTTCCTTATTCTTTTGAGTATTGTTCATAATTTACCTCATGTAATACCACCAAAGTTGTCAACTTCAAAGACCATGTCATCACTTGTTCTATAAGTGACCGTACTCCAGGCTATTCTGGATGAGGAGCTTGCCGAGCTTCAGTGTCATCAAACTTAGCTTCTGAGCGCTCTACGCATCCCTTGAATTATTTATTTAAGAACCTTTTTATCTTGTACTACCTAGGTGTTAGCTTGTCTGCTGTATTGAATTCTGAGTGCACGTCCTTAGTAAGTGCAAACACCATGTGTGACCTTAGACACATTTCCGTTGCCAGAATCCTCCATCTAGTGTTTTTCCTTGACGGTACTAGCCTAGTTGTTCGTTTTTAATTGATCGAATGGTACATTTGAATGAATTCGGCCAGTACCATTCGATCGATTATAAACGAACAACTAGGCTAATACATACCGAACATGTGGAGCGGGGGTTGCGTGGGTGTCCCCCGCTCCCCATGTTCAGTATGTATTGCTTTGTGGGGTTGCAGGGGGCGGATCTGATGCTACTGGGGTGAAGGGATGAAGGGGACGTGGCGGCAAGCAAACAGGTAAGTAGGGGAGGGAGAGCACTTTGGTTTGAGTTTGATCATCTGATAATTGTTCGCATGCGAACAGATTTCTTGTGGACAGTTCTCCGCGAACAATTATGAGACAAACAAACAACCCCAATACTCCTTGACATATATACCTATTAAAGAATGTCACATTCTAATGGAAATGTTTGTTTAAAAAACAAAGGGCAACTGATAAAGCATCCTACAGCCATTGTGCTGGAGAATCAATAAAGACTTTTCCATACAAGTTATGCTCTTTCCAAGTAAGATGAGCATTGCACCTCCGGGTATTCCTTTTCATCAGAATTGGGCATACTTGAAAGATTAACAAAAGACTTCATCCGACCGGGGACCCCCTTGCCACAGTCCTGGGCTTTCATTAAACATTGCACTCTTGGGTCACTTCAAGTGAATAAGATGGATGAAAGTGAACCTAAAGTAAACGTAATGGAACCCGCAATGAAGGATAGCCCTCATTTTGGATAAATAGCTCGTCTTGTGTTATCCTTTGCAGTTCACGTGTCACCGTTAGCATGAACATCCATGGCCTTACTAACATTAGTTGACTGGAATGTTATGTGTGTGATGATAAGCGAGGTACAATTTAATTGTAGTAAACCTTGTGCCATGCATGTAGGTCGTAAGCTGGTTACATTGAAATCTTTGTGTACATTGAAAAAAACTGAGTGGGTTCAATCCTTCTCTTATTTTGAAACTAATTTTACGAGCAACTGCATTTGGCCTAATTATGTATTCTGTAAAGCCAACAAAATACCCAGCTAAATAATGCCATGACAAGATATGCACAAGTCCTGGTTACATGTCCTGTAGGCAACTCTTTAAATATAGAGGGCTTAACCTATTATTGTGCTGGTGTTCGGGATTTGCCCGATTGCCATCTCGAGCAAAGGCAAGTGGATTGTTACCTACAAGGATTCTTGGTTTAGCCCAATCAACTTCAATCCTTCGTGTTCACGTCACATTGCGGGGTGCCTTATGTCGAATATCTAATTCAGCTTCAATTTGGAGGGGCGAGCATTTCTTCTTGAGCAGATTTGCTCTGCGATGACTAGGGATTTAGAGATAAAGATGAGATGGTTTAGCTATGCAAGAACGGAAGTGTCCTTCTTGGGTGTAGGCCAGTGGCGGTTGTACCTGGGGTGTATTCCAGGTAAAAAAAAAAAGTCATTTTATAAAAAATATCCCTTGAGGCATTAGGTAGAAAGAGAGAGTACTAAGTTATGTAAACTCAGTTTGAGAAATGTCATCAGTATAGGTCCATCAAATGGTTGTGTAACGTACTTGCAAGAAATACATAATAGATGAAAGAGTTTTATTGTACTAATGTGTTTTTGTTAAATGTTCTTCCTTTAGCATCGATCTTGGGGCGATATGCTCAACTTTTTGGACCCACAGATTGCCCTTATCGATTTTTTAATTTTAATTGTTGAAAATTGGTTAACATTTTTTTTGTCCTTTATTTTCCAAATAGAGGGAACCGTGTTTAAGTACCAGTGATTTCTGACTTAAAAAAATGCAATCCTGCATTAACACTTCTGTTGCCTATCCAAAGCACAATCCCCTTTTTAAAGGTATTTCTTCTGTTTTGCTTTTAAGTGAGAAAGGTTTCTGAGAAGCAAATTCTTAACTTCATTATATTTCTTATTTAATTTCTGTAAAATCTGTTTCTTTTTATTAAAAACATTAATTAAGAAAGGTTTGATGTGTTACACTTTGAGGGGAAAACATTTTACTCTCTTGATGAATTCTTATGTTTTATGAAGAATGTTTATGTAATCTAATCAATTTTAAAATAAAAGAACTTTCACACTAAATTCCTTCCTAACCCCACTCGTTTAGGGCTGGTCACAATGCGCAACATTCAAATAAGGCTAGGAGCTGTAAGACCACTACGGTAGTGACGGGCGCAGTATAAATATTGGATACCATCACATAACTATGAGTAAACGTGCAGTGAAAGGAGAACCCACGGCTGGGCTAGAGTGTCACCGGTGACATGGAGTCATCTGGCACCCATATCTGCAGAGCCCACAGGCAGCCCTTTGGAGTTTTGGTGTAGGAAAGTGTGCGTGATGGGTTCCATTGTTCTTTAATGAGCAAGAAATACAGGAATTGCTTTCACTTTCCTCTCTGGCTAAGGTGAGAGTAGAATGGCTTCCAGTTTTCTTTCTCTGGAGCTGGGGAATGTAAGATGGCTTCCACTGTACTCTCATGGGCAGGCAAGAGCAGGAATGATTACACTGCCCTCTCCTGAACAGCTAAAAATATGATGGCTTGCACTGTTCTCTCTTGAGCATATGGCCTTGGGATGGCTTCTGCTACTCTTCTTTTCTGATGGAATGGTTTCAGTGGAATGGTGTCCAATGCTATTTCCTGGATAAATAGCAGTAGGATGTGGTCCATGGCTCTCTTCTCGGCGGACTGGAGAACAATAGCTTTTACGGCTCTTGCCTGACTTTCAGAGAGCAGGATGACTTTCCCTGCTCTCTCATGTGCTGGGGAGAATACTGTGGCTTCCACTGCTCTATTTTGAGTGAGCAGAGTAGGATGCTTTCAAAAGTCTCTGATGGGTTATGGTGAGTAGGGTGACTACCTGCTCTCGCCCGTGTTGATGAGCAGGGTGGTTTTCATTACTCTCTTGTGGACCAGAGAGAGTACAATGGCTACTGTCACTTAGTTGGTTGAGATGTGGGTGATTCTCACTGCTATATTGTGGGCTGAGGGGGGTTAATATGGCGTTCGCACCCGGGGAAGGGCGCTCAGCGAATCAAGTTGCTGGAAATGCAGCCGAGAACACACAGTCGACCGCCTGCATTTTCCAGCCACCCAAGGCCCTTCCCCACATGGCACCATCTTGATTGTGGGGAGGTGTTAGGGAGATTTATAATGTTTGTGCTTCATCCCCTCTCCTAGTGAAACCCCCATCACTGTTTGATGGACCTCTGGACCTTGTTCTTTCAAACTTGAATGAGTGGAGCCTCAATTCATCATTTCTTATGGGCTCTTTCTTTTGGAACTCTGTTCTCTGTTTTACTGTACTATGAAGTCTACTTTCCTCCATACCTCTTTAAAGGCATCTGTATTTTACTTTTGCAGCACAGAGCTCCTTATGGGCAGCGTTGCTGGGAACCTCTTGGGTTATCCATTGAGAGTTTTTTTTATATCCAAGAGTAAATACAGTTCTGACGGATAGAGGGATACTCAGTATCTCTCCAAAAAAGTTTTAGAGTGAGAGATTGGCACACACCACCTTCAGTGGAGTGCCAAAGGGATACATAATACCCCCCTTCTCTCTGCTGTAAGGAAGGCATGGTATCAAACAGTGAAAACAGACACAAGTGATCACAGTTCAAGGGCATTTATGAAACTTCAATGGGTTGGCAGAACGCCTTTCTAAACCTAAATATAAAGACGGCAGCAAGCTACGACCATCAAATATTAATAACGCAGTCCTAGTGGAGTCTGTCAAAATAAAAGGGCCTATACTGATAAACCTATTGCCAATCCGTACTTCTAAATACAAAATGGTTTGGAAAAACAATGTACGCAAAAGAAAAGTGTTCAAGAAATGATATGTCAGGATAGTTGAGCAGTTGGCTTCCTTTCCCCACATTTTCAGCACAGGGCAATGAGGCACGTGCAGATTTCGCACATAATCTGGCTTCTTGACCACAAGGTAACAGTTCAACACATAGGCATCAGGGCCTTCCGCCAAAGTCTCTCTTGCAGTGACAGTCTCTTATTGGGGCATGATGTAACAAACAAAACACGAAGGTTCCTTTCCTTTGTCTGGGTTTTTCTTTCACAAGTTCAACACTGGTCTCCCTCCTTCTGGCTCGGACCACAGGTCCCCCTCGTCTGGGCTCAGACCCCTTTTCTACAATGTTCACAATTTGGTCTCCCTCGTTCAGGCTTGGACCATGGATCCCCCTCACCCGGGCTCAGATCCTCTTTTCCACAATGTTCACAGCTTGGTCTCCCCCGTTCGGGCTCTGACCACGGATCCCCCTCATCTGGGCTCAGATCCCTTTTGATACCACAATCAAAGACTTTCGAATGTGAGATGGATTTTGCTTAAACCGTTGCAGGACCACTTTGATTCACTTCACACAATTTACACTTCATATCAATCTTCTACTTTTGTTTCTCTTGTCAGGATACCGTACAGAGACCTTCGACTGAGCACATTCACAGCGCAGGACCACTCTGTTAATGGTATCTTTCCTTTTTAAAGTTCATATATTCACCAACAATTTAGCATCACTCGCGTCGTTCATCACACGCATTTAACAATGTTCATTCCAGCGCTAATTTTACAAATTTGCTGTTTGCAACCTTGACTTCAACACAGACCGGTCTGGCAACTCACTGGCTGTGTTGCTCTCTGTCGCTCCTTTGTTCTTGGAGTCAAGGACGATACCACAGCATCTGCTGCTCCTACCCACCTTGATCAGTCATGTGGGAGGACTCTCAGTATCTCCGACACACAATGCAGAATTCTTCAGCCTGATTTCCTTGTTTTATGTTTTCTGCCTTGAAGGTTTCTTGAAAGTAATGGCTTCCTGCCAAAAAGGTCCAGGGTGTTGCCCCTTTTATGAACCTCTTGTGCCTGGTCGTCTTTCTCCACTTGTTCAACTGCAGACTCGAAACTGCTGCACCTTTGTGTGTTTTGCCTCACTCAGAGTGTGCTCGCGTGCTCTGCCTTTTCTCTGTGTGGGGAAGTGAAATGAAAGTCAGGTGTGAGTGATTGTCGATAATTGCTTGACCTCACCTGACCATAGTATTGGGAAATGTCAGGTACATGGCTCGGGTGTGAGTCTGTTTTCTCCCAGAGCGGGCTGTCTGTGTAAAAGTGTTCATGCAGGAAACGGGGTGGGGGTTATGTTTCTAAATATCCCTTTAGGTAGGATAGGGTAAAGGTATTAGAGGGAAGAGAGGGATACTGCATTTCATCATACCCTGTCCCACTCTCACTCCCCAAGGACCCTCACCCATGTGATCCTCCCACACTGGTTCACCCCCAGGGTCTGGATCCAAAGGTGATGGCTGTGCCCTGGCTACTTGAGAGAGAGGGCCGCGGGAACTAGCGGGTGAGACACCTTCTGGTTTCTCACACTGCTCCAGTGTCATTTCAGTCACATAGACAACCTTCTAGTTATGGCTGGTAGAGGTGGACGTATTTTACCAACTATTGCGTGATTTTTCTACCGCAGGCTAGGTCCATAGTGCCGGTTATGCACAATAGGGTCACCCAAGTCCTAACTTGGTGGCCCCATTTCTTTTTTTGCCATTACTGGCATGGTTGTTCTTTGTCTTCTGTCCTGGGAGGGGGAGACCTGTGTGTGTTTTTGCCTTTGGCGGGAACCCTTGAGTTTCCCTGCCTAGGCTCCAGTGTGTCAGGAAGAGGGGGAGGAGTTTTTCACTCCCCTGCTCTTTGTCTGCCAGAGTGCCTGAATGTAACCAGCTCCCACTGGGGATCTGGCTGTGCTGATTGGACAGCCACCCACCCCTTTCTGTAAATTGTTGAGAGAGATTGCAGAGGAGTGTGTGCTGAAAGTGAATAAAAGGTGAGGTTCTTGAGGTGAAAGGCAAGTCTACCACTGGAAACTGAAGTAACTGAGGAAGAAGACAACCAGAGACGCCTGCAGACCATTTGCAACACCGTGAAGTGGTCACTGCTGTCCTGACCCCGACTTCTGATCAACAGAGGAACTCTGAAAAGGACAACCCCTTCCCTTTGACTGGTGGGAACAGCCAATCCCAAGATGAAGTTCAATCAGAAACAACTCCTGAGGTGCTGTACCTCTCTAGACCTCTGGTCCAATCGAAGTCTATCATTGTGGAATGGCCAAATACATCCAAGTCTTTTCTGAGCTCCAGGTGAACCTCCAGAGACACAATCTGACCCATACAAGTCACCCTCAACAGAGTGCAGGACTTCAGGAAGTGACCGGGTGAATTGCATCCTTGTTGGAGCTGCAGAAAAGGCGCCAAAACGGCAGAGTGACCAAAGAAGTTGCTGAAAGGTGTGCCAGAGGTCCTCCCTCGAGACTGCTGCTGAGGGATTGCGTCCATTGTCCGGCCTTTCGTCAACAGACCATGGAATCCAGAGGTTGGCTCCAGCGCTGCCACATCGAGGAGAATCCATTCTGGATATTTTCTTCAAACCTAAGGTACTGTGGGGAAAAAATGTATTGCTTACCTTGATCCGAAAAGTTGCTCCAGAGCATTGGAGTGCACATAGAGGTGTCCAGGGCAACCCCCTCTTACTTCCGACTCAAGCCGCTACTTGTTTCCCTTTAATGATTCCTAACAGGAGGCCTCATTAAGAGTCCGGTGGTAACCTGCCGGTGCTACCCGCGGGTTGCCGCCAGACTCGTAACACTGTTTCTTCCACTTAAGATCCTGGTGCCAACGGGACATTATAGGTCCCGGCAGCCCGGGATATCAGGCAGGGGAAAGTGTAAGTCCCCATTCCCATGGGATCCCATAGGACTCCATGGGAATGGGGACACGGAAGCATTGTCACCGTTGCTAACGGTGCCGATGCTTCCATGATAACTCTGCCTACCGGGGCCGGTGTGCCTGGCAGGTCAGCCTTCCCGGGAGCAATTGCCCAGGCTGGCGGAAATTGTAGTGTGGCGGTCTGGAAAGGGTGCTGGTGGGGTGCTACCCACACCTTTATTTTCAGAATGCCACACTTGTAATGAGGTCCCGGGTCTCAGACTTTGGTTGTATCATCTTGCATCTTAAAGGCTGGAGACTAGAAACTATCCACAGGAACTTTTCATATTCTGCTGCTTGTCAAGACTTTGAACCCTCTCTGAACTGCCTTTAGCTAGGGTTGCGTTTTGGACTTAAAAAGACTTGCTGTGTGAAGAAACTGCCTCTAGAACCTCAAGCTCTGCTAGTACAACACTAACCAGCTATTTTCCTTCCTAAAAGTTGCTATCTGATATGTTTATGTAGAGTAAATGCCTCTACTGTATTTCTGCTAAGATTCACGAGTGCGCGTTATTACTGATAATACGATAGAACTGCCATTACTGTCAAAAGTTGTAATAATTGTAACCACGAGCATCTACAAACTAAGCACTGGCCTTTGAAAAGTATTCTAAAGTGATCCTATGTGTTTTGGTTCTATGTGCTAAATATTTAAAGGTGATTCTAATGTAAATATAATATATATTTTAATATGCATGTATTAAGTGTTTCTTTGATGGGCATTTGGTTCAGTGTACTTACCTACAGCTCACATCTTCCTCTTATGATAAGCCTGACTGCTCTGCCACTCTACCAAGGTTCCACGAGTAGTGCAGACTGATAATAACAGTTGGGGAGCTGCAAACCACTTGGATAGTTTTGTGAAGTCCTACCTTGCAGAGGACATTGGGAAAATTCCCCTAAAAGGAGCCAACAGGAGTCTCTCCTTGTTGCCTCCCCTCACCACCATCCCTTGCCCTTCTCCCATCCCCTTCATCCCCACTTACCTGCTGGACCGTAACTTTGTGCTCCGGTCCCGGCAATCAGTCCCACCCACAGCTGCTGCCACAATAGAAATAGGAAAGGGACGACATCCCCTTTCTATTTATAATCACAGCGGATAATCTTTTTTTAACAGGAGTCTGGCTTTGTGTAATACGTGCAGAGCCCATATCTTGAGACAAAACCAGTTCTCACACCCTGAATGAACCCCGGGATGTGAATCGCGATAACTCTGTTTATGGGGGCATACAGGGCTTGTTACTAGCCCTGTACGCCCCCATAAAATGGAGTGATTGCTACAATAATTGTTGTCTGTTGGGTGGGTGAGTGTAGGATAGTTGCTTGTGTCGCATGTTCAAGCACAGTTGCATGGGAAATACAGTTTAATAGCTTGAGATAGACCTGAGACTGCGTTTAGAGCCTGGGGAATTACAGTGAGGATGCAAAGCCTGACACACATGGACAGACGTGGGAAGGTTGGGGCACATCTACAGTATGATATACCCGGACTCTATGAACAGAAGTGCAAGGTGCTTGGAGCACATCAGTGCAAAACTCTTGGGCCAATGGATAGACCGTGAGAGGAGCATGGACACATGGACAGCCAATGTGAGGCACCAGTCAGACATGGGAAGACTGTGTGAGAATACTGGAGCTCGTGGACAGCATGAGTAGTTCTGGGCACATGGACAGTGTGAGGAGTTTAGGGGCACATGGGCAGACAGTGTGAGCAGTGTGGGAGACGTGGGCAGATTTACTCAGAAAGTTGGGGCTCATGGACAATGTGAGGAGCTTGCGGTACATGGAGAAGCAGTAGGAGACTCTTGGCCCAATCGACAGACAGTGAGAGGAGTTCTGGTGCGTAGAAGGACAATCTGAGGCACCTGTGAGACAGGTAGACTGGAGGGGGTGTTTTTGATAAAGTGTGATGCAAATTGTGCATTTTAATATTTATTCAGCAACACTGGTCAAAACTACTAGCCGCATAGTGAATGACCTCATCAAACTGGCCCAAATTGGCCCAAAAAAGTGGTTCACTTTGACCCAAAAAACTGGCCCACACTAGCATTTTGTGTTTTGGTTTCGGCCGTGGGCCTATTGACCTATAGGCCTGTTCAATCCTGATGGGCAGGCACTGTGAGGCACGTGGGACAATGAAATGCACACTTTACATCAGGAAATGACTACGGCGCTTGACTAGGTATTTCTCAGCTCTTGTCTAGCGCCATGACGCCTTTTTATGGTGATAGTTTGCGCTTTTTAAGTCACCATACCATACCATGTGCAATGTATCACATTTTAAGTGATTGAAATTTGCTTCCTGGTGTTTTTACCTACACTGCACGGAAATACTTGCATCTGAACAGTCTCTGAACTGAATTTTAAGATTGTTGTCAGCACGATTTGGCTTTTGCACAAATGCATGCATTTAAACTAAACAGTTTTTTTCTGTGGAGCTGAGAAACATATTTTTCACAGTGAGAGCTGAAAAAAGCACCCCACAATCGGTGTGCGTGGGACATCCTCCACCACAAGCCACCTTGAAACCACATTCCAGTGCCACTGTATTCATACACCCTACAAATATATGTGGCCAAAAGGTTGACCTTCTATCAACTTTTTGTGTTGAAAATGAAAAAAATCCCCCGGATCATTACATATGAATGTTTTCATTTCTCTGCACATTGAAAAGGATGTTTCACTCCCTTTTTCACTTACCAAAAAAATCGGGTTTACTTACTATTGCTTTTTTTAATAATTTAAGGCCTGATTCAGAGAGAGTTTTCCAATGGGATTGCGCCATTATAAAAAAACTTCTGTGAGTTGGGCTCTTAATGCCTTTAGAAAGGCGCAAAAGACGTTCCTATCCTGTGAGGCTCTTACAGGCGAAGGGGCCCCTCAGCTCACAAAGGGCACGAGACAGCGACCGACCATTACATTCCCCCCTGCTTGGCAAGATGCATTCATACAGGCTGTGAAACCGTCCTCCCAAGTCATAGTTACCAGCTGCCATGACTTAAGTTGGACACGTATGAAATGCAAATGCGCTCTTTCTTTATCGACTGTATCGGTTAGTCTAGCTCTGAACAGGGCCGGACCTATGATTTGCAGGGTGCTGGGCGGCAAATGGTGTGTGGGGACACTTTTATTTGCATAAATAGTGACAACAGTGATATTACTGTGGCAATAAGCCCCAAGGCGGTGGGCCAATACCGCCCCAGGTAATGCCCGTAGTTGCCGCAAGCAGTATTGGCCCGCCGCCGAGGGGTTTATAGCCATTAGTGTTCAGGCGGCTGCAGGTTTGGGAAGTGTTTCTCTCTAGTTTGTAGCTGCGGGACACTAATTGTTCGCGAAACCTTTTCAAGCAGCAAGAGTTTACTGTTTGAAAAGGTTCTATTGCAGTACGCACTGGATCTAGGAAGACTAGAACGTGCATACTGCTTTATTAGCACAGAGCAGCAGGGCGCCATTTTTGTTCCTGTTGCTCCGCGCTAATGAGTTCATACATAAAAGGTAAAGTGCATATTCGATGTTTTACTTTGGGAAATGCATTCAAAATGAACGTAGAAACGAGGCATTTGTACGAGCAGTTGTCAAAAGAAAAAACAATATGTTGAGCACAAAACAAAACAAAGAGTCAGAGAAAATGAATGGCACGCATATGATGAGCTTTTATTTTTGGAAATGCAATTAAAGTGAACGTTAAAACGAGGCATTTTGAAGAGCAGTAGTTAAAAAAAAATGTTCAAGAGAAGATGTGTATCAAAAGAACGAAATATGTCCCAATTAATAACCTTGGAAACAACTGTATTTGAGGGACACTCTAGCTTAGGGGTATAGTTGAACAGGTGCAACAGAGCACACATGAATGAACAAATTGCATTTGTAAACAACAACAGCATTTAAATTCTATGTGCAGTCCATATGCATCATTCACTATTGAAGTTGACATTTCCATGAAATGAGAAGGTGCAATTGGAGAACTGGGGGTTGGTTTTGTGTGAGGAGCTATTGGGCATTTTAGTGTTGAATGAAGTGGAGGATGTGGAAGGAGGGGGTTATTCTGGCATTTTATACTGGAAGGATTAGAGGGGAATTATTTTGCTTTTCTGTGGTACATTGTTGTTGATGGAGTATGGATGACCAGTCTTTGCATTGCTTGTCTTGTGATTTCCAGTAGGATGTAAGTGATAAGACATGTTTGTGTCCGGTCACTGACATAATTTCGTTGCAGTTTAAACCAGAGGTGGGTAATAGTTGAATTGCGGTTGCACGAATGCAGTGGTTGGTGAAAATCATACTTAGATGAGCATGTTCACTAATACGCTGCATGAAACATCCAAGAGTATTTTTTCCTAGGGGGCGATTTGTATATCAAACTTCTTCTTTTTTACTTTGGTTGGGTGCAAAGTGTCGTGCCAGAAAGAAAAAACACGAAGCATCTTTAGGTAATTTTGACATGTAGAGTAGCAGGGATTTCACATGGCAATTGGGATCGCTGCTAATGGCATACATTCATCCTCGAAGTTCGGTACGCTGTGGATCGAATAATTTGTGATGGTGTTTGGTAATTTCATTGTATGTTAGGGTTGCATACTGTTTGCCATTGTCATTGGTAACAATGTGGAATGCATTACGTGGAAGTAAACTGAGTCCTTCACGCCCACGGTGCGTAAAATGGATTTGTTTGTCAAACCATACCTTACATTTTAAAGTTTGAGGATGGTGTACATTGAAAATTCCACATGAGCGTAACTTTGCCAGATCCATGGACCTTATTGGGGCCGTATGTTGTGAATGATCCTTTCCATTTCGTTGGATTTGTTTAATTTTGCCAAGAAAGACATTATTGGCTGCAGTAAATTCAGGAGAATGCATGATATTTATTTTTCGGCTATAGGGTGGGTTGTTAAGGTGCCTATTAATACCAGATCTCAGGGATATTAAACTTTGTGGCTGGTATTCTGTGCCTTGGACTGTGCGCACTGCTGCATAAAAAGCTCAGCGATATGATGCAATGGTTGGTATTGGTTCCATTTCAAAGGAAATTGAATAGCCATTCTGAAGTAGCCATCCTTGGAAAGTGTCTATTGCCCACTTTGTAGCACTTTGAGTATTGTGCTCACATCTTTTTAATTCTAATAAGTCTAGTTCATGAGGAGGAATTGATTGATGGCGTTTGTTTGTAGCATTGGAACATTGCCCTTCATCTGCTTCAGTGAAGTTGTTGGAAAGAGTGGTCCTACTTCTCTTTCCATGTCCTCCTCGTTTAGCCACTCCTCGATGGATTTATTTCCTGTCAAGAAGAGCGTAATGTTGGCTTCAGGTGTGCTCATTTTTGAAGTGCGCAGTGCGGGCAACGCTTAAAATAGTGTGTTTCGTTTTTTTGAATGCAGGCAGTGAACGAAGAAACTGATAGATTGTTGCAGTGTTTTCGGAGCAGTGAGGCGACCAGGGAAAATGCGGAAATGGCGGCATAACAAGGTGAGTCTCACAATGTACCCGGCATGCGAAGGACACTCATACGTCAACGGGATTACACTGTGGTATGGCTTGGAAAAGTGCCAATCCACGTGTAGTGTTTCCCATGGACAGTGAGTGCCAGGTATTAATGAAAATGATATTCTAGAATGAGTCTTCAATATGCAACGGCATCATGGGAAGTTAAATTAAAAACAAGTTGCGATGAGTATGGTAACGGTGAAATGAACTAACGCCTAGTATATTAATTGCGGTGTGAGCTCAATAGCTTAAACAGACTTTTAATTTTGGCAGATAAGGCTTGATGAGATAAATGGATTTTGCCGGGAGTACACACTTTGGTGTGACATCCCAGCTTTTCCACTTAGCCAGTCCGCAATTCAGGCACTTGAACCCATCTCTTCCCAGTTGTAATTGGTAGAAATATTGCTTGCAAAAGGTCTTTTTGAAACTTTTGTTTGAAAGCACCATTTGACTGTAAGGCATTGGAAAAACATGGTGGTTTATTTTCTCCCAATGAAGTTAACTGCTGTTTTTACAGGCGTTTCCTAATTGTTTTTATTTTTATGGTGTATATATTTGGCCATATAGTCCAAACTAATAATACACTTATTTCAGAAGTTACAGATAAGGATTCTTTTGGCTGTTAAAAGAAAAACTTCAAGCAAGTTCCAAGGATGTCATGCCGGGGCAGGGATTGGCCCTGTGACAGTCAAGACAGGTTGCATCTACTGCAGAATTGCCTTATATTGCAGTGGAGCCTACTTACCCGGGAGCTCTTGATACAGGGAAATAAGCAATTTGTTCAGGTCTTCAAATGTTAACAAAATTAACAAGGCCCAAGTCCTAAAACAAAGTGTGGGGGGCTAATATATGCATATGCACAAAGTACATGGGGGCAGAGGGCATAGTTTCACCATTCTACTTGCCATGCACATGTAAATCATTATTTGTGGCTGGGTTACTGACTCCTATCCTGATGGGAACGGGTTTGGTGTTAGGATGGATCTTGCAAAATTAGCAAGTGCTGCTCACTGCAAAATGAGATGGGAGCCTCATTAACGGACCACCTAACCCTTGGAGGGGTGGGCAGGCCAGATCTGTTTTGCGGGTGCGGGAGTAGCAGGGGATCTGCTGCAAAGACAACTCAGCAGGTTAGGTGACTGTTGCTGGGATGTTATATGTGTAGACCTTCATGTAAATCACACAAATTTAGTACAATTGACCTTTCCCTTTAGAAGAAAGTGCACAAGACAAATTAGCATTTGCTTTCAAAGAAATTAATCAACTTGGAAAAATAATCAGAGAGAGGAACATTTACAATAAATATGCTGGAAAAGTATCAAAAGTGGCCACCTTTTAACTAAACATTTAATAATGAAATATTCCAAGGAAACCAAAATTGAAACAGGAGACGTGTGCTTTAATGGTACTTTTATGTGGTCTTGTGGATACGTGTCTGCACTGCAAACATGGCAACCTGGGGTGAAATCTTAGTAGTGGAACACTTCAGCAAGCAAACTTTCTTTTAATGCTGGCCTCAAAAACACCCAAAAGGGGTTGCGTCCGGCGTCTAAAAAAGGTGGGTGGAAACTGTCCACATGCATCCTCGAATCGTGCCCTGAAAATCTTAACAGGACCAGAACCAGAGAACATAACCCCTCCAGTGTCCAGGACCGTACCTTCTCCCGCCACATCCAGGGCTAATATTCATGAGTTACTTGCCCCCTCATCCTTTCACACTCACCCTCTCACCCCCACATTTGACTTTCAACAATACTTTTATAAAGATAATTTGAAAAGTACACAAAATATAGTAAAGTACTCATACAAATATATAACTCCTTAAAGAAAGTTAGGCAAACAAGTTTACAATTGTGGCATTATTCTTCCCACCTTGAATGGAAGACTACAAATACCAGAAGGCATAAAATGGCCGATGGATTTTGAAAATGTACTTTCAAGACTTAAAGACTCATAACAAAATGTAATGTGTGAAAAGGTTACCTGTTTGTGTTTCAATGTTTGACAAAGGCAATGTGAGGAAAATGTTGCATCCTACTTAATATAAACTATTTTTGGTGTGTTAAGTATGAACATGTAAGAATAAGGCAGATAGTTTAAAAACAGTTCTGTGTGATATGTTTAATGGTCTTGGAGGAGGGCACAGATTTTAGGCGGCTAACTGGTGCTTTGCGTGTGCTTTCAAAAAGAAATGCACCTATGCACTTCTTAACACAGAAACGTTAAGAACATCTTGTCAAACACAATGGTGTCTTAAATGGGCCATCACTTGTAAATCGCTCCCACTTCCAATGCTCAGCTTGACGACAGAAAGTGATAAGCAGCACTTATAGGGGCCTGCAGCGTCTGTTGAGCCGGTGGGAGGGGGGTATTTGTCTCAATAGCATTGCAGCAGGAGGTTGAGAGGTGACACGTTGCCTCACTAGGACAAACAAAAAGGGAGCCTCATACACGGATACAGCAGAGCCCCCATCTGCGGGGCCATGGTCAGTCGCACAGATTGCTCATGCCTCAGGCCGGCCCTGCCGCTGAATGCCGCCTCCCACAACCCTCTCCTTTCCCCCAGGAACCTCTTTCCTTTGCCCTGCTCGTCCTTTCTTCCCTCCCTTTTAGCTTTGGATGCTTGAAGCGGAATGTTTCTGCAACATTACAATATTGTGATTTATACCGCGCACCACTGCCACTTGCATGGTCGCCAGGCACTCTGCCTGATCTGAAGGAGTGCTCTGGGCTTGGGTAGGGAGGAGAGAGCAAAAACTCAATATAGCTTTTCTGCTGTGCTGATGTGTGCTCTTCGAGAGTACCTGGGTACTGTGTGCGGGTCTATTTCTGGGCCAGTTCGGAGCTTTGTGTGCCCATGGTGCTAGGGTGCATTGGCCAGGGTAGTGGTATGTAAATAGGTTGAAGGTGCTTAGAGTTCTGTGGGTTGCTTTCTGTAGGAAGCGATATTAAATTGTGGTGTGCAAGTGACATTGTTTGTGAAGAGTGTGTTATGGCTTAAAGAAGGGTGTTGGGTATTATAAAACAATAGCAATAATTTAAACAAGAGGTTTGCGATTGCTACCTTGAAATGTGATGGGTCTGCTTCAGCCAAAATACGGAAACGGTATGGCGCTCATGTCTAATAAATGGAAGGCGTAAAAGCCACGGGTATGTCTTTAACGCCTTCTATTCACGTCACGGTTCATTTTCAATCATTTGTATGGTGGCGAGGAGAGGCGGAATGCATCTTGTGAGCATGTCAGGCGGCGCTCCCTCTTACAAGTAAACAATGCTTGGCATGGCAGCCAGAGTTTACTCACTTTGCACGGCGGAGTGCAAAAATGCAGGACAAAAGGCGGTGTACACATATGTATGGCGCCCTTTGCCCTGCACTTTTGACAAAAATGTGTCAACACGTAATGGCTCCCCAACATCAAATTACACTTTTCCGGACCATGAGCTCCTATGAGTTTTCCATGTATGTATTCCATTTTTATTTGTTGTCGTTTTCCAAAGCGTGGATTAGGCCCAGGAAGCGCCATAGCAATGTATATCTTTTCATAATATTCAACACTGGTAGTAATATTTGAGACAGTAGCAGCCTATCCTAATAGTATTTGCAATCTTTGGGAATTTTAGGTAATACAAGTCTATCACATTCTACAGGCAGGTATATATAGACCCATAGTTTTCAGAAGGACTTCGAAAACAATGTATTACAGTAGGGTAAAGGAATGGGGCAGGTATAGATGCAGGCTGTGGAGGGGTTGCTGCTGGACTCTTACAGGCTGAAGAAATAGAACAGGGGTGTCAAACGGAACGTCTACAGGCCATTTCAGGCACCGGAAGCCCCTTCCTATAGCCCTCCACTCATGCACAGTTCCTATTGCAGAGGCGTGTGTTCTGGCAGCGGAGATCAACGGCAAGGCTCCTCGGTTTCAGAGCCCTCAGCTTCTTTAACTTTAGAGAAAGGCACTCAGAAGAGTAGCTGATACACTGCAGGGCATCTGGGGTGCAAAGGACCACCGCACTAAACACAAAACAGCTTGCACGAATGGCAAGCTAAAGCAAGGCAAGCATTGCTATGACAGGCAAATATGTAACCAATCAAACAACAACACATAGAAGTAAACAGTTACCTTCCCATTAAAGAACTGCTTTGTTTCAAACAAAATTTGAATGGTATTTTTTCTGCAGCAGCCCTATAAGACGTTGGCACCATATATAAGCAAATCATGATTTATTCTGCGCTCAGCAAGGTATACACAATTGGCCTAAGAACCATCAATGGTGCCTGGGGCATCCCATTACCAGGAGGCATGTTTAATATCCGAAACATGGAGGAATCATTATTAAATGTCTAGCTCGCGATCCTTTATGAGTCTACGCCCGCGTGCAAGTGCTTACGAAGGATGGGATGCATGAAAAACTCAAATCGCAAATTGTATGAGAACATTAAATTAAAGCTGCAGCCTCGGGGTATTGAATTGATATTTTATTTCTATCGCGCTCGTACACAAGTGTTTCAGAGCGCGTATTCAAACTCTTCGATATTTTAACCTGATTTCATTTTGACTGACATGTCATTTACCAAATGATATTTTGTATCCGTTGTGGTAGCGGCACTAATACCAACAATTGTCATGTTTTCCCAGTGTGTTAGTGGCCATTGTATGCGGTGCTGCTTCAGTGATTGTGTGGCAGAAATATATATTTGTGAACAGTGCTTTAATTGGTTCTCTGAGGCGCACACACACACACACACAATCTTCTCCTGGGCACATCCTTTCTTTGCTGCATTGAAATGCTCCGGTGAGCTGTGGTAAATCCGGCAACTGAAGTATTGGAATATTTAATGTGATCTCTCAGAGAACCGCCGGTACATCCTGTGGAATTTTATCCAGATTCTTTAATATATCTGCTCTAAATTTCACCACATCGACCTATCATTTACAAAACAATCTAGTAGGTGGCACCTCCCTCAACCTTTGTGAGTGGTTTCAGGCTCACTCACTTGACTTATGGGCACTCATTTGCGGTTAAAGAAGTTAGGCCAACCCACTGCTCATTTTCAAAGTCCTGATGTGGTCCATTGTCGAAATGTTAAAAACAGAGGATTAAAAATATTTGTATTTCTGCAGCTAGCACAGGGCACATAAAAATGACGTCTGAGGTCCTGAATGTCTCCACACACAAGGAGCAAACCTTTTGCGCTTTATGTCTCAGGGTGATAGCTGGGGGGCCACAGGCTCGACTTAGAAGCAAGTATGGGCTGCATTAAAAGGCCCCAAACAAATGTCCTTTTCACATGAACAGCAGGATTTTAAACACTGAAACAAAAACGGCTTAGCCTTTGTTTTTTTTTCAAGTAAAATAGAAGAGCCATGTGGAAAAGGGGCCTACCTGTCATTACCAGAGGAAAAGCAGCATTTTCATTCACAAAAGAAGGAAGAATCAACGATCCCTTTCACATGGAAAAACGTATTTTTAAACACTGACCCAAAAAACGGCTTGCACAAATGTGTGCAAACAAAAGCTGTTTAAATGTGAAAATGTATCACTGCTAACAGAAAATTCTATGGAAAAGACATGATGTCCGGGTTGACAAAAATCAAGGTATATTATGTTTCACATACAAAATATCTGTGACATTTGAAAAGCCACTTTGTTTTCATAGAAAGATTTAAGCACAAGACAAACCCTTTTGTTAGCTGTGGGAACCTTCACACGGAAATCTCCCACTGCCAGTCTGGATGTTAATCTCCCATCTAATTACCAACTGCAATAAAGTGTCCTGCTAAAGGTGTCAACATTCAGTGTTCCCCAGACATGCTGGTTCTGAAGGCATTGACTGCAGGAGAGGTTCCCCTTGGCTGGAGCATGACCAATATGTGTGAAAATGGGGGAAACAACTTCAAAGAGCAAGCTTCCAACACAGAGACCGATAAAGAAAAACTCTGGGTGCAGGCTGACACAGTGAAAACAAATGGCCGGAAGGCAGGAGAATGGCCATTTGTCCCCCATGAAGACATGAAGATTCACACTTAATTTAAAAGAACTATTATCATTTAGGCCTTTTTCTCAGCAACCATACATTATACTGATTTCATGTATGTACCATATTTTATGTACATTTCCCGGTGATTTTGGAAATATAAAATTCCTCCACCTGGAACTGTAACGGTCAGTTAAACTATGTTTCTGGCTGATCTGAACATGTTCCAAATATGAGAGATGGTGAGTGGGTTTGTTTGTTTGTTTTGTTTTATTTATTTGTATAGCGCTCCAAACCCAGAGGTAGAAGGGCGCTTAAAGAAGACGGTTACATAGTGTGATATGTACAATTTCAATGTACGACAATTTACAAGTATACATACATATTTAAGCAGTGGGGGGTGTACACACATAACTGGGGTACTACAATTTCCAATACACACGTTTGCAGAGATCACATACATAGTTTAAGCAGAATGATGTGTACCCCCATATCTGTGGTGCTACTCATTGTTCAGGAGCCAACCAATAATATGTTTCCTGAAGATCTGGAAGGACTCTATAGTTTTAATGTTGAGTGGTAGGGTATACCAGAGTTGGGAGGAGAGTACTGTGAAGCTGGCCCCTCCAACTCTTTTTAGTGAGAATCTAGTTACTGTCAAGCATAGAGTGTTGGAGGATCTAGTGGTTCTGGTGGTGGGTTTCATGATAAATGTATTAGTGAGATATGGTGGGGCTAGGTGGTTTAATGCCTTGGATGTGAGGCAGATGGTTTTCAAATACATTTTTTGTCGTATGGAGAGCCATTTGCACGATTTTCTAGTAGTGGAGATGTGCTCTCGCCTGGGGATGTTGAGCCCTTCACATAGTGCGTTATTTTGAAGTACCTGTAATTAGTTAATTATAGATTGGTTAGCACCTAGGTACAGGCTATTGCAATAGTCCAGTTTGGATTGTATGAGGGCTCTAGCAAGAGTGAGGCAGCTATTCGATGATAGGAAGGGTCTAATGGCCCTAATAAGCTTGCCAGTGTAGGCAGAGGCTGAAGCAATCATGTTAGTTTGTTTGGAGAGGTTAGCATTGGCATCAAGGTAAAATCCGAGATTTTTCACACTTTTGGCAATAGGGATGGTGTGACCATCAAAAACGATGTTGTTGTAATTGGGATTGAGTTTGGACAGGTTACTGGGAGAGCCGACGAGGAGGAGCTCCGTCTTCTCATCATTCAGGCATAGGCCATCCATGCCTGAATGATGGAGAATATTTTGTTAATCCGGGTGACGGCTGCCTGGTAATTGCCTGTAATGGTGAGGAGTATCCGGGTGTCATCTGCATAATTCATCTAGGTGACACCCAGACGGTCCAGTTGCTCAAATAGTGGCTTTGTAAATATGTTATACAAAGTGGGGGGGACACAGGAGCCTTGTGGGACCCCGCATGAGATGGGTATGGGGTCTGCTGCAGCTGTTGTAGAGAAAACCCTCATGGTTTTGTTTGCCAGAAAGGATTGTATCCATGTGACGGCAGAGGAGGAGAAATGTGCTGCGGTGGTTAGGTGGCTGCAGAGGATTTTGTGGTCGACCTGGTCGAAGGCCGCTGAAAGGTCTAAGAGGAGTAGGATTGCTGCATTGCCTTTGTCTTTGATTTCATCAATCTGACTTTTAAGATCAACAAGGGCAGTTTCTGTTCCATGTTGAGGTCTGAAGCCACATTGACGTATTCCTAGCAGCTGGTTGGATTCCAGATATTCCTGAATTTGGAGTTAGACAACTCTATGCAGGATTTTTAATAGGAATGGGACTGTGGTGATTGGTCTGTAGTTGATGGGTATGGCTGGGTCTAGTGATTGTTTTTTCAAGAGTGGGAGAACCCATGAATGTTTTAGGCTGCTGCGGACTAAGTTATTGATGAATGATAGGTTGATAAGTTTAGTGATGAAGGGGGATAGGTCTCTAGCTGCATATTTTATGATCTGGGTGGGACAGCTGTCCCCTTTGCAGTTCGAGGGTTTTAAGGAGGTGATTATTTTTTGAACTTCTACCGTAGTTATTTTCTTAAATGTGAAGTCTGATTTGAAATCGATGGGTGTTGGAGAGCTGGGGTTGGTACACTTGTTGTTGGAGAGTTGTTGGCGTTTGTTCTCAATTTTAGTTCGGAGTCCGGTGATTTTGTTGTTAAGGGTGTTTTGGATGCTGGTACACCAAGTTTTGTCTTTCAAGCAGGTGCCTGTAGGTGGATTGGGATTTTCTAGTACTTTTAGAATTTTAAATAGTTCTTTAGTGGAGGACCCTGCCTGATCAATCCTGACGTTGTATGCATCTTTTTTGGTGCAAATTATCTCACTTTTGTATAAAGAAGATACATTTGTGAGAATTGATTTGTTTTCCGCAGAGGGATTGGTTTTCCATGAAAGTTGTGCTTTGGGTGAAGAATAAAATTAGGGATATGGGTAATAAATTACATTTTCATTACTGTTATGTTTTTTATGGAAATGGCAGAAATGTGCCAAATGCCGTGCTACATGGTACGGAGCTGGTGGTCAGCTTATCTAGTTCCCCATGATTAGCTGAATCAGAAGATTTGTATATTATGGCAGTTGCAAGTAAAATTATGAAGTTGTGATACATAACTAGTTTTTGCCAAAAACCTGAAAGGAGAACAAACAGCGATTACAAATGGGAATTGCCATTTGTTGCTCCAGGCCCCTAAGCCAATCCTGACTTGGATGCTGCGCTTGGGAGGAGAGAAAAGGGTAACTGTCCAATCCTATTTGGGGGAACCATTTGCAGGATACTTCCCAAGTTTGTAAAGTTGATGGTGTCATTGCTGCTATATAAGAGGCAGGGGACACACAGAGACACACAGAGACAGGCAGACATAGAGGGCTGCTGAAACTTGCCACCCGACAACTGGAAGGAAACACCAGAGGAGATTGCTGAGAGTGCATCTGGGTGGAGCTGTCTATTTCTAGGAAGGCCTCAAAGCTGACTGGGTCCTATGGTGGACAGCGGGAGGCCATCTTTGAGAGTGGAGTGACCAGACCCCTGTCCTATCTTTCCAGAGCGTCCTGAGATGCAGCTGGTCTTCCTGAACTCTAAACAGAGGCTGACGAAGTAAACAGAACTGAGCCCTGTGAAACCAAAAGGTGGGGGAGTCTGCTTATTTCATATCTTTCCATTTATAGTAGGAGGAGGGGGCAAACTCTGTAGATCCTTAGCCTATTTAACTAACATATTAATTTAATTAATTCCCCATTTGGCAGACCACTACGGGGTGAATTTTGTTAAAATTCGAAATTAACAAAGGTCACTTCCAAGTGTGCGCTGAAAACTGTAGCCTATAATTTAATTGGGTAATCCTTTTGTCCTGCTGAACCCTGACTTCTTTAAGGAAGAGGGGTGTCTTTGTTCTTAAATCAGCCTAACCTTTTTATCCAGCTTCCCCAACATGGGCCTTTCAGTGGAGGGGGGTCTGAAATCCAAAATTCCCCAAATCATTCCAATTTATCAGTCCGACTTCCCCAACACAGACCAAAGTAGAGGCGGGGGTCTGAAAAACAAACCGCTAAATCACCCTGTGGTTATTTTAAACCAAAACGTGTGTGAAAATCATAATAGCCATATGTATTTGTACTAATCTTGAAATCCTACTGCTAGACTTTTAAGCCCGCAGGGAAATCAAAATCGCACAACACTACATTTATAATTAATTATTTCTTGAAGTGAAATTGGTAGAAATTGAAGAATTGTGATTGTGTTATTTTTAACTCACTTTTGTGACTTATTTATGCTGAGAGATGTTAATTGTGCTATGCCACAGATAAAGTGATGTTTGACATTTTTGTGCTTATTTCTATTACTTTTATTTTATAAATACCAATATATTTCCTGTACACCGGCCTGGTTCTTGACTCATTGTTAGCTCAGGGGAGAGGGATCCAAGGGACATGATATGTGTCTGAGATAGGGCTGAATGAAAGAATCCATTAAACAGTTTGCTGTGTCACACCTTACGTGGGGAAGGAAGGAACTCCCTGTGTTGAGGGTGGCTTCTCTATAAACTATTACACAAGATGATGCGCAACAACACAGGTTCGATCCCAGGGTCCATGCTTAGAAGCCTCTGGGTTTCAAGCACATTATAAATAACCAATTATAATTATAATTTATAATGATGTATACCTTTCCAGGCTCCCATAACCATATCTGTTTCTATATTGCCCCATTTAAAGTTCAAATAAAAAAATCATCTGACTTCTGGATGTAATAATTCAACTAAATACCTACAGGGAGCCCGTATTAGACATTGTTACTAAAGATTCATACTGAGAATCTAGGACAATATAATGCATCTTTTCTATAACTAAAACAGATTAGCCTTTACTAAAGAGTCCTCTTCAGCAACCAATTTGAGGGCATTTCAGCTACACAAGGGCTGCTTTTTGTGTTTCCCATGATGTGTTGGCGGGGACCAGTTACATTCACACTGTAACATAAGTGGGTTCCCGTCTCTAAATGTTGGTCATTTGCAATGTGGCATGCAAATATAAACGGCAAAAGGTGACATACAACTGTGCACACCACCTTTTGCTCTTCACATTTGCACTCTGCAGTGCAAAGTGAATAAAGGCTGCCTGGCATGCTGGCACGCATGCTTGAAAATGAGCTGCAGCATTAATAAAAGGAGTAAGTGCCTTACACAAGGCGTTTATTCCTTTCATTTACGTTATGGTTCTTATGAACATGAGCCCCAAGGTCTTTTTCTAAGCCTTACGTTTCAATGGCGGTACCCAGGGTTGTCCAAGATTCCTTTACCCTCATACATCGTCATATATTAATCTTCTCAATATGTTCGGTTTACTGGTAAACTACACCTTCCATAAGCAGTAGCATCGATAAGTAGAGAATTAGTGACCAGAGAAACACCGGTCTCCAGCAATTTTAAGTGTGAATTTCCATTATATCTGTAATCAAACTGAATACCAAGATAAACAGACACTGTCAGTTGTGTTGAGTCTACATGCCACTTGAATTTAATGTGCCTCCTGCACCCAGTAAAAACGATATCTTTTGTCTTACTGGCATTCATTTGTAAGTTATGGATTTTGTAATATTCCAATAGACCGTTTAGAGTGTGAAGTAGCACAATGGGGGTTAAATCAATGCAGATAGTATTTTCACCATAGGGTAACGATTGACATCATCTAAGACCAACTTTGTCGGCTTTGCTTTTGCCTTATGTAAAAAAGAAGGCAACTCGGCAATATTTAACAAAACAAAATTGGGGCTAAAAATACAGCTTTGCTGCAGGCCATTGTATGTTAACTGTTGACCATGATATGCGCTGGTCTTTTTTATTGTGTTCTAATAACTGTTGGGCTCAGATAGCACTGACTCAATTTTTAATGGCTTTGGATTTGGGTAACATTTCATGAGTGGAAGTTACAAAGTCTCAAGCAGCAACTAAGCCGATTGGACAAGTAAAAACTGTGATAACTAAATTGTGCTAGCAATCTACAAACTCAGGTTTTATGAATTAGTTGTATGCAATAATCATCTTCTTATTTTTTGATTGTTACCTACTGTCTGAGTGTCTGTCTTAATCTTAATAACTAGTATTATGCATATATATGAGTTTGTTGTTAAGTGAAGAACTATATTTTGGCTGCTTGAGTCTGTACATTGTAAATTGAGTCTGTACATTGTAAATTGAGTCTGTACATTGTAAATTGAATATTTGGTATGCTTTTTAAAGTTAAAGATTATGAATTTGTATATTGAAAAGTTGTTTAAAACAGCTAAAACAATAATAAATAAAGAAATTGTATGTTATTATCTTAGTTGTGCGTTCCACAAACCTTACAGTTGTATAGGTACCAAGGCATCAGAATGCAATTTCAAAATGTAACACAAGAGTCCACTGAGGATACCCCATAAGGATAATTTGTTTCGTAAAAGATTCAGATCAACCAAATCGAATGTTGTAGAGAAATCAACAAATGCACTGTACAGATAAAGCTTCTTCCATATAACAAATTTCTCAATAAGTCTTGATAATGCCAAACCATTGTCCACAGTTGAATGATTTGGTTGAAAACGTAATTGTTCTAATGGCAATTAGTTTGCCTCTACTGCCCACCCCTTAGAGCAATCCAGGAGATGCTTGGTAAGCTGTTTCCCAGAAGCACCTATCGGTGCATTCAAACGATGGATTTTTGGGAGCGTTTTATCCTTCTTCTTATGTATGCGGATAATTATGCTCCCTTTCCAGGACATTGGCATTTTATATTTCAGACAGAGTGAATCTAAAATTACAGCCCACCCTTTAGAATTCACTTTTATGATGGAGTTTGGTATTAACCCCGGTCCCTGTGCTCTACAGTTGGACAAAGCGGACATTTTTGTATCCAGAACACAAATTCTAGGGGCTTGTATTTTAGAATGCATTGAAGTAACAGAGGTAATGACAAATGTGTTGCTAGTTTTGAGCATAGGTACAGTCCCATAAATTACTTAGTATACAACACAGATAGAATTACAACACATCCATACAACGCAATTCCAAAGGAATCCAATTTATACAGAAATGACATAATACAACTATGTCCTAAAAACATGTGATCAATGCCTTATTTCTAGCAAATAAATCAATGGCCAATCAATCAACCGAAAATATAAATAATATACGTCATCTAAAATAGATAATTTATCGCAAAATATCATCATAGAAAACATGTAATTGAAAGCCTAGCCCTAACAATTTCCAATGAAGTAACCAAATTAAATTTGATATTCAAATATTGCCACACTGTATAATTTGTGGGGTATGCAGTTATATATTTCAGTTGATTGTTTCTCTTTTGAACATACTCAATAAAATAGGTAGAATTGACCTTAGTGGCCAAATTCCCTACAGAATTCTCCTCATCAATTATTTTAAACCAGAATGTGACACTCTTGATTAAAAGTTAAGAAAGGCCTACAAGGCGGAAACAATACAATTGGTAAGAACAAACAATCATCAGTAGCATTGAGCAGTCGCAAGCAGCTCCTACGATCTACCTGAGGGCTGTGAAAGTAGGTATCTGCCAATTAAAAAAGCAATGTACCCGTATCAGACACCGGCAGTCTCCCAAACAAGAATAATGTTTTCTTTGCCATAAAAGTAGAGATGCTCGTCATGTTAAATCCTAAACAGATATAATCCGTTGTAAGAGACGTTGGCATTCTCAAAAGTATTTTCAGCACCTTGCTCTCGAGTCTATCCAAGGCATCCATACATTTCCACGCCCAGATTTCAGCACCATACTCTAAGCTAGGTCAAATCTTCAATTTATATGGAGTAAGTATGGTCTGCACAGAGTGGCCACCCTGTTTGGCAATGAACTTACTGATGGCTCTACTCTGTTGGATAGTCTTAGAGTACACTGCCTGCCATTGAGTATTGCAGGACAGTTTGCTGTCCACCAGCACTCCAAGATATTTATAAGTGCTCACCTGTTACATATGGATCTGCTTAATAGACCAACAATACTTCCTCAACTTAACATCAGTACGAAGAACAAACCATGATCTTAGACTTTTCAATGCTGATCTTTAAACCATTCATGGTTGCATACTTCTCCAGTGCCTGCAGGCCTGTATGTGCATAATCCAACAACAGAAGGTCATCGGAATAGCTAAGCCATGCCAATGAGGATACACCAAGTCTTAATGGACAGGCCCTGGGAGAGTTCAAGTCCCTATTACGGTCCACCAGATACAAGTTCAAAAGGTTTGGGGCCAATATACAGCCTTGTTTCACCCCACTGTATGTAAGAAACCAATCTGTTACCTGCCCAAAGCCACCTTGCCTAACTCTCCCTGCGTTTCTATTCAGCAGGATGAGAAGATGCAACAAGCTCAACAGGAAATTGTTAGCCACAAGTTTCTGCCACAGCCTCTCTCTGACAACGGTGTCAAAAGCCGTCAGTAAAATAGATAAACGCAGGCATGATGCCTTCTATATATGCTTTCCAATCTGCACTAGTCACACTTGCCACAAGAGTGTGATTATCTGTTTCAGAATTAATCACACCCCAGAATAACTTTCTTTCCCTGTTTGTGGCATGCAAGGCCAGTTGTAACCATATGCTCTTCTCCTTGTCCAGAAAGTGAGTGTGTAACCAAATCTGATACTCCTTTTTCAGACATTTAATGCCCAAATTGGAATGTATCCCTATTCGAGAGAATTGCAAAACCCTCTTCATCTCATGTCGTAAATGTTTTTTCCTATCTTGTACTACATGGTCAAACTTACACTTCCTGGGATCACTTGTATTCATAATCCCATCAGATTTCATATGGTCCCTATTGACATAAACATATGTTTTTACAGTTTGGAGTGCCATTCCAGACTTTCCAACCAGGTCATTGGTTGGTAAAACTAGATATATAAATTAACCATTTATCAGGGCTAACATTCGATGCTTAAATAGTTTTCGAGTTCCCAATTCCTCGTGCAATACCAATCCATAACTGATTTGTATCATTAAATCTAACAGAGCTTAATAATTCAAGCAATTCCTGATTGTTTGACTCTAGACACAAACGTATGTTTAAACTCTTTTTTTACTAAGAGAATTTGGGATGTCTATCCCTCTGGTACTGCCTTATGCAAAATCTTCATTTTCTTATTTTTTAAGGTTCTAGTTTTAATTAATTCAACATCGAACCATCATATATAGCTCATCTTCTGAATATAATGCACAAGAGGTTGATTATTAATTTGTATGAACATGTTTCAGATCATCACCAGTAAGTGTTTGAATGATTCAATTGAGTAATTAACCCTGACTTCCAATTATAAGATTGAAATCGTGGCCTTTAGCTCACTCAACTTGCGATGACACCATTTTATTTTCCTATTGCCTTCAATTTATATATATCCAGGTATCAATAAAGGCCTCTCTCCAACATATAATGTTAGCTTGAGTGGAAATTGATCACTATAGAGTCTGTAAGTACTTCAAACGTATTGCATAATAACTCATACACAGAAATAAAGAGATCTATTTGTGTCAGGGCCCTAAAATTAGCAAAGGTATCTTTCCCAAGAATCCCCCCAACAACCCTAGCAGTAAGACATCTTAGAAAAGTGGTGTCCAGGAAAGGCTAATGCCCCCTAATTGGTTTCCAAAGTATGATTTTTTTAAGCTTTTGGGTTTCTTTAATAATAGTTCAAAGTGAAACATCAGCTCCCAAAGCCCTCATCTCGTCAACATATTTCAATATCATTCTTACCTCAGAAAAAGATGTGAAATGTACACAAGTCCCAGCATAGGTCATTTAACATGCCTCATCCTAAAAAAACGAAACGAAAGAAGTGTCCTCAGTTGTAATAACTCTTAATTGTGGAATGTAATGCAGGAGATATGATACCCTTGTTTGATATACTGGGAATGGATCAGTGGAATTGTAAAACTATTCATAAAAGTCACATACCTTGAAGAATAGAGATATTTATTAACATTTTGGGACATAGAAGTATTCCCCAAACAAACCATATATGAGGGCAACTTAGTCGCAGCAGATACAGCATTGTCATAATCCTGTAACATTGCGAAAGTCTGACAAATTGGACCTTTACCTTCAGATCATTCAATTGCCCTAAACTCCTGCCATTGATTGCCTGTGCAAAATACTTTATAGCCAGAAGATGAAGTAGACAAAGTTTTATCTAGTAAAGAGCTAAAGCTTTAAAAGTCAACAGAGAATTCTTGATTAAGGATGGTAGTTGGACGAAAAATAGATTCCTTAAGTGTGCCATTGACCCTTGCATCAATATTTTCCAAGATTGATAATTAATCATGTGAGGCAAATTTCAGTTGTCAGTGCTTCTTTTTCGATATTTTTGACCTGGGATTATTAACCTGAAGACTTTTCTTATAAGGTTAATGCAATTGTTTTCCTTTTTAATGCTTACCTTCTTTTTATTAAAAATTGTGTAAATGCCATCTGGCCCAGAAACTTCTTTGCCGCAATGCACATGCAGAGCTTTAATTGATGGAGGAGCAAGAGCCTCATTATTATTGTTATTTTTACATACAGGGGCATTTCGCAGATCCACTCGCTGACATACAAGAGATGAAAGAACAGGACTGGACTTATTCAACAGCTGTATAATAGTAGATTTAATTGGTGATGATGAAAAACTCCTTTGATTATTAACCCCAACGGATTGGCTAGAACAATCTATTTTATGTAGTGGAATAAGTTTAGGTGTCCCTGTTGATTGCATAAGGCCACAAACCCTGCCTTGGCTAGTGGCAGGAAGCAAATCACTGATAATCATCCCCTCCTCATCTAAAAAAGATGCAGCCATTTTGTTACTCGACTCTGACCTAAATGAGTCAACCCACATTAGCGATTATAGCATCCGGAATGGATGTATAGATTTAGTACGTTGCTACTCCTTTTCTTACCAGTGTTTCAAAGATAGATGACAAAACACTAGATTCATCCTCAGACCTTGCATTGTTTTTTCCCTAAGTGACAGCATAGACAAAACAACAGAATGTCCTGGGTACATCATTTGTGTGACAGTAGCAAAAGAAACTGGAGTTGGCTGTTGTGTTTTACATAAATTCCATCAGGCACTGTTAATGGCCTACCACTGTTAGCTGGAAGGTTATAAGAAGTTGGAGAAATAATGTTTGCCTATTCTTGTACAGATGTATCAGATAAAGAGGCATTAGGGCGATCCAATGGTAGCCAGGCTTTAGAAGTAATCTTTATTGAACTCTCACTAAGCACCTGAGCAATAGAACCTGGCTTGCTTAACCAGCTATCAGTGCCCTGTGGACATAATGACATGTCCACTGATTCATAATTGGAAGCATGATAGTCATAAGGGTGCATCTGTGCTAATGGGTAGACACTCTGCACTCACTTTTTTGTGAGAAAAACTATTGAACGTTGAAGTGTTTTTTGTAATGGTGGTCATTTCCTACGTCCTCTGCTGGTATATCTGTTGGTGCCTAAACACTTAGAGTAGGCCTTATTCTTGCCTTATCTATCTATGGCCTCATGTATATTCTGTGGCATATGAAGTTCTGCACTTCTGTACAGATCATTGTGAATGTCAGCAGAAATCAGACAGTACTTAAGAGAAAGCAGAGGTGTAGTCAAGACTCTGAAGGGCTCTGAGTCTGTGTTTAAGTGAAATGGCAGGAGAGACATACTCGCTTTAGTATATGGGCCATCATGTTCGGCTCTACAGATAGTAGCGCCCCTGAGTTTGAGATAACAGAACCGTACGATGGACCTACAGTCCCAGGAGCTTGAGAATAGTCAAGAATCGGAGAGGATCAATATCACATCCACGGTTGCCATTTTCAGTGATCTAATTATCTGACACCTCAACCACATCTCCTTTATCTAGCTCAATTGCAGGTGGCCCTCTCCGCATGGGTGTAGCCAGTCGATTAGTAACTTGCTGTACTCTTTTCCCGAGGGGGGTAACCCCCATAATATCATATGCAGGGGGTGAGGAGGGTCAGTTTGAGAAACCCCTTGTATACTCCCAGGCATGCTCCCTTGTTAAAAAAGTGTCCATTATCATTCCCTTTTTCTGTAATGTCAGGAGAATTTACTGAATAAGCTGCTACTAAGACTACTTTCTACATCCCTCCCTAATGCCTACTTTGCTACATGTGAAGTGTTAGTCATTCCAACGAGAAAGATCTAGGTAAGACACAGGTCTATATCAGCCTATCTCAGGATAGCCTGCTAACCAAGGTATAGCTTAGTTGAGAATGGTAAGAGAAAAAGAGATGAATTGATACAATAAGATTTAAAAAGGGAGCATATAAAAAAACATGAAGTGTCAGTGATCAAACTAGTAATAATAGTAGTATATGTGTGTATATAATAAAAATAGAATGAAAGTAGAAATACGCACTTTCACAAAGTGTGTATTTTGCTCTGAACGAGCAACACCTATTACCAGCCACAGTACTTCAGGAGCTCCACATGGAGGTGGTGCGAGTCTACGGCATGACCAGGCCTCCTTTAGGGCTTCCTTCTCAATACATTATAGGCCCTGAAGTCAGTCACTTTTTAGGACTTTTCGATGCCGCTCCAGATGCACTCACTGCTCCCCTGGACCACAAACCCACAAAACCCATATTCTGTGCCAGTCGGCTCCAGCTCCTACCCACAGTCCTAAGCCCCTCCTTGTCTCAAGTCACACTGTGCCACAGCTGCCAACAGTCTAACGATGCACACTAAACAACTTGCACTACTGACACTGATGCTACTAACACACAGCTGCTTTTGAGATGGCACCACTGTTCCTTTGCACTTGATAACCCCGAAATAGAGCATACAGTCAAATGGATTCGATATATTTCAGTTTGGAAGGGGTATGCAGACTTTTCATTGAATATATTTCCATCGAAGGTATTTCCATCGAATTTACTCCAATGAAAAAATATGCATTGAATGCATATTTCTGGGGGGTAAAGGGTTAATTTTGTTTTGGGTGTGTTTTTAAGGGTTAAAAACGGGGGGTTGGGTGGGGGATTGGGTGGGTGGTTGGGTGGGGAACCAAAACCCCCCCCAAAAGAAAATTAACATGCATTTGATGCACATTTTTTCATTGGAAATGATTCGATGGTACTTACCTTCGATGGGGAAAAATAGATGTAAAGACTAGTAACCTTTGGACGGGTATCCTGGACTCAACTTCTTCATTAGTGTTTCTATTGTAACTAAAGGAAGCTATTGGAAGAGGGTTTTAAAGTATTGCACAGAAGAGTCAGCTTTGGCACCTACAGGGAAAGGAGCCAATTTGGAGGTTTCAAAAAATTGTAGGGAGAAAGGGGTGGGAGTGTTAAATGGTGAAGATGCTGTTTTTAGGAATAAACTGCCTTTTACTCCCTTAGGCGAAATGGCTTCTACTGCAATTATAGCATTTGAAAAAAATTATTCAAAGTGAAGTAAAAAAAGGTGAGTATTCATCTGAAATACTCACTGAATACTATTTCATTTGGTGAAGGTAAGGCATAGCAAGACTTTAAAACTAACACTGATCTCATTATAAAACCAGTGAATAAAGCTGGAGGCATTGCCATCAGGACAATTGATCAATATTAGAATATGGTATTTGCTCTACCAGATGTTGTCCACCATTATCAGAAGTTCCCGAAGGATCCCACTGTAGAAATATAAATGCTAATTAAATACGTAACTCCTTTGGGCCTGGAGCGTAACTGGACCACAACAAATTAATATGATTACCTAAGTATTGAAAAACCTAAGATTGAAATCTTTTATGTATTACCTAAAATTCACAAAAATGCACAAAAGCCTTTATGGAGACTAATTGTGCCTGGTGCAATACAATATTGGCACCATTAATAACATGTGTGGATTTATTTCTACAACCATTAAGTCGTAAAACTGAGACACACCTGCAAGATAGCACATGATTGAGTAATTGAATTGACAACACACCATTTGATGCTAATAATCAACTTTTAGTTACCCTTAATATCTAGACTCTCTATACAAACATTCCTAAATAAGAAGCCATAGGATGCAACAATGAGTTGCTGCATAATACCGAACAGATGGTAGAAAAACCTATCGACTTCATTCCGTGAGCTATGAAAATAGCAATTGAACAAAACCATTTTGAGTTTAACCGTCAACTTTATTAGCAGATAAAAGAGACTCCCGTGGGTGCACCACTTGTCACAAGCTTAACAAAATTATACATGGCCGAATTTGAAAATAGGCACTTCTTTACAAGTACTTATCCATTTTGGCAACAAATCAATAAATGGAGACTTTATATTGATGATCTAAGTATGGTATGGATGGATACTGAGCAGTTGCTGAATCTGTCTTTTGAATGGTTGAACAATAAGAACACAAACCTTAAATGTAGCAGAGAGTACAGTCACCTGAGTGTCAATTTGTGGGATAATTTAATTTCATATGTTGATGAAAAATCTATTTGTAACTGATATCGACAACCAACCAATAGGAAAACTTTGTTGGACTATTGCAGTTTCAATGCCCGGTCTGTAAAAGATACTCTTCTTTATGGACAGTATTTAAGGGTTACAAGGAATTGGATCAGTAGGCTACAGTATATGCAATAAGCAGCTACATTAGATGGTTTACTTTCACAGGGATATTCGAAATGTGCATAAAACATTTAAATAAACGAGCACAAAATCCAAAGAGGGAGATTCCCCCAACTACCAAAGTTTCTAAACCTTCGACGGACCATTTAGTCTGTTGTTCTACTTTTCATCCCAACACTCAGGACATCAAACAGGTTATTAGAAAATATTGCCCTTTGGTACAGCAAAGCCTCAAGGATGAAAAAGTATTGGTGTTAAACCCAAAGGAAGCTATGTTCTAGATATGTTCATAATACATTTAAGGAACCCTAGCCCAGTGGATGGGCACTACCCATGTGGAATGAGTATGGCATGTAAATGTACAAAAACAATCACAACTTTTAAGATCCAGGACTGTGAGTGGGTTCTCATGAGTATGACCAATTGTAAGAGTAAGGGAGTAATCTACTACATTGGATGTCCTTGTGGAATATGTTATGTGAGCCAAACGACTAGGAAAGTCCACTTACGTATAGCCGTAAACATATCGAGAATCTGGTGCAAGAACATTACCGCACCATTGGTGAAACACTTTTTAGAAAAAAAAACACACAGAAAAGTTCTACTTTGGTGGATACTAGATGAGGTTCATAGCATGTTCAATTTGGAAAGGTTTTTGGGCTACAAAGAACAACAAGGGATTTGCAATTGCTTCTGAACGGCTTCAATGATACCCAACTAAACGTCTATTGCCCATATGAAAACAACATTGGTGATCCTTTTGTGAAGAGATCACGTACCAAACAGTTAAAGTGGCAGTCCTGTGTGAACCGTGGCTAAAAATGAACATATGGGTGATGGCGTCATTACGTCATGTGTGGGGTGCAACAGAAATAGGCAAAATGGGTGCATCAAACCGTTAGATAGTGTCTGAGTGTGAACAAGAATAATGCATGCTGTTTTTATTAGGTGTGGACAACCATATTTCTTTAGTGGACCTTTGCTTGATCATTCATTTAGGACAATGAATACTTTGAACGCAGTGAGGTCAAGAAGCCACTTAAAGAATTGAAAGCTTATTGTGTTAGCTTCAGCAACTAAGTGCGTCATGGGAAGTTTGGGCAGCCACACAGCATGACAGGTCCTCATGAGAGATTCTTGTTTATATTTTTAAACAGTATAAAATACTTCTCTTTTTTTACAGAAATATCATTTTAAAGATAATCTATGCATACGGTTAATTAACTGAAAATATGACTATGGTCCTGAGGAAGGCAGTTAATTTGTTGTTGTAGTACCGAAAAGTAGTCACTAGAAGTCTACGTCTTACATCACCCATACTGACCACGGACTACAACATGGTACAGATGAACTAGTTTCCAGTCAATGTTCGGACTTCACCATAATCACTAGACTATAATGGATTAAGATAGTAAACTAGTTGCAGTCAATGTATGATTTCCTCTTTGAAAATAGATTTAAACAAAAGAATGATTCATTTTCAATGAACAAATCTGTGAAAGGTACAGTGAGCAAAAAGCGTGTGCTGCAAACTCTCACCTCAGAACAGGTTTATCATGCCATGTTCTCTCTGGAGAGGAGCGCCTGCTACCTTTTTTGAAATATGTGTAAGGAACTTGGGGTTGGTCACCCTAAGTTACCTGGGGGCAACCAGACGTGGTCTCCCTGCTCACTGTACTCAGAGAGGCACAACTTCACCTCACTGATGAGGCCCAACAAGGCTGAAACCCGTGTATGGGGTTGCTGGTGGTACTCTTGTTCAGAGAGAAATTGCCATAGCATTTCGGTGCTGGACTGCCCATGTGGGCGGGACAAAGACTGATATGCAAATGGGTGTTTCCCATCTGTGAAAGGTACAGTGATCAAAAAGCGGGTGCTGCAAACTCTCATCTCAGAACAGGTTATCATGCCATGTTCTTTCTGGAGAGGAGCGCCTGCTGCCTTTTGTGAAATACAAATCTGAAATATGTCAAAAAATCAACTAGGTTTTTGTTATGAATCTTTCATGTTCTTTTCTTTATAATGGTTTGCTTATACTTTTAATGTTTGTTGTCTGATATCAGATGTTACTTGGAACACTTTGTTATCATCTTAATCTATGCTGAGTGATTACAGCAATATATGTTGGATGTTTCTCATTAACCCTAGAGTGTGCAATAAGTGTGCAATACATTACGTGCTAATGAAATAATACATTATTGGCAGAATTCGTTTCGGCCTGTATCAAAGTAATGTCATTTATTGACCAAACAAAATAGGTTTTACATTATTTTAACATGATGATATTGAACGGTTTCCAACCAGTGCAATTCTGTGTAAATATGTCACTCCCGAGTTGTTGCTTGTGCACCGCTACCCCGGTGATTGCATAGAGCCCTGCTCTCTAAACATCGGGACATGTTCGACAATTTTCAGATTTACAGAGATAATACCAAATTAATAATATGGAGTTAGTAGTGTGGACTTTGGGGGGTGGACTTAGTTGGGTGGACTTCTGAAGGTACCTCCAGTTTAGGGACTGTTTAAATAATCTAAGAGTAGATCCCACAGAGGGGATCCTTGGAGAGATATCTCCAGGACATGAGCCAATAGGAAGGACTACAGTCTGGTCATATGCCATCTTGGCCAGGGTAGGACAGTCAGAGGAACTGACGGAGTGCTACAGGGGGAGGTGTTCTTACTTGCTAAAGGACTGTCTGGTGGGAGGAGCTACCTGGGAAGCATATGGACACAGTTGGACACAGCGATGCCATTCTAGGGTATGGGGCTTCGTCCGCTTAGGACTCTAATCCTGGCTGGAGGATTCAATGCAGCGCAATGGAAATGGTGGGACTTTGTTAGCGCAACAGGACTGTGGATAATGCTTGGCCACTGGAAATCAAAGGTCTGCTGTGTGCAGAGATGTCTCTGGTGGCCTTCACACACATAGCACTCCATGAAAGTGGAATAACATTTTAAAATAAAGTATTAATAACATATATTTTTTCATAAAGGCCTCCATGCCAGATTCCTCCCAGTGCTCGGCACACTAATACTATAGCCTTATAAACCGAGGAAGGGGTCAATATGACAGAATAATGACCTGCCCACAACATATGGCCCGAAGTGAAGCAGACGCCATAAATTGGGCCAGAGTCATTATCCCACGCGATAATGGCCCTTCCCAAGAGCTATAACACTTATAGCACATGCATTCTATTATGTGTATTAAAAAGGATGTGGCAGTGAAAAAAGATCCCCCCAGAAAGGGAGTGGCTCGTCAAACGAAATCTTGACATGAAATTGATTATTGTTACCTTGTCTGCATAGAAGTCTCACTATTCAGAATGCAGTCACTTATTGATGGCCCTCTGAACATTCTGATTGGCTAAGAGGAGGTCAATATCGACTTCCTATTGCTAATAGGCATTTTGGTACCCAAATAATAGCACTCAGTTTATGAGCCTGTAAATGCTGAAGGTCTTGGTTGACACTGCCAGGATTTGCACATGTGAATGGGGGTTACACAGTATCCACATGGAACCCTACTGAGTCAACCTACCTCGAAACAAGTGTGTCTCGCCCACAGAAACCAGTGATAGTGTCAAGAAGCCATGTAAACTGTACTGTACACAAAAGAGCTAATATTTAAGTGTTACTGCCCGACCTGCTGGGCCAGATCGGGTGGTATTGGCCTGAGTTGAAGGCCTGAGCATAGCGAGAGTGTTTAACGAGGCTACCCAGGCCGATACCACCCGATCTGGCACGCTGCAGAGGATAGTAACGCTATTGGCCCCCAAGTATTTCGTTTGAATGAATGGGATGCCTGCGATGTCCATTTATTCAAATGAAATACTCACTAAATATTGCCTCCTTGATCTGTAAGACGTGGCTGGGTACGGAGCCCCTCTTCCATTTCCATGGCGGCTACAGAGGACACTGGGAGGAAGCAGCAGAGGTGTGTGCCGCCGTCGCACTCAGCAGGCCGGTGTGGGAGTGAGGGGTTAAAATAAAGAAAGGAAGGGAAGGGAGAGTGGAGGAAGATGGCGGGCGGGGGAAGAAGCCATCAGGTGACTCGGAGCATGGGCTTGCATCAGTAGCTACAGCTCGCTCTCCGAGCAACCTGATTGGTTGCACAACCATCCCATGTGCTAGCAAATATGATGTCCCCATTGGCCAATGTCCAGGCTATACGAGCTCGTATGACTCGGAAAATCCCTATAACCCAGGAATTGGCCATTGAGGGAACTGTCACCAGACCCCTGAGCTCTCGGCACTGGCAGCACAGCGCTCCCTCTCATCACTGGAGTGCCAAGTTGACAGCCATGCTGCCATTGCTGCATGGCTCTTAGGGTAGCCGGAAGCACCGTGCTGACAATCATGCTGTCAGTGCCACATGGCTCTCGTTGCGGTGCTCCCGCTCATCATGGCAGCGCTGCGCTAACAGCCATGCGGCCATGGCTCTCAACGTTGCACTCCCTCTGTCCACATGCGCGCTCGTTGCGGCTCCCCTCTATGAATGGGCCGCAACTGACAGCTGCGTCCCAGGCACCTAAATCACCCACCCCTTACCCACTACTCCTTACTTGCTTAAGGTGGGGGCAGAGGCCCCCATGCCAGCTCCGCCCTCCTTCTCGCCCAGGCCGCACCTGACAGACATGACCTGGGCACGTGAAATCACCCGCCACCCTCCCCCCACTCTTTACCTTGTTAGTTTGGGGGCGGTGGACATCTTCTCTTTGCCAGCCTGCATCTGTCAGACGTGCCCCAGCTTTTCGAAACCTTGCCCCCTCCTTCCTCATATGGGAACTAGCCAGCAAACACATCAGGCAGATTGCACTGGAGTCTTAGGGCCCTGATTCAGAGAGCGTTTTTCAATGGGAGTCCGCCATTATAGAAGGCTTCTGTGAAGCAGGTCCTTAATAGCTTTATAGATCACGCCCTCAGGACCTACTGGGAGTTATAGGCCCTGAAGACCTCGTCAAATGCTCAGTTGGTTCTTGCACCTGCTGGAGGCATGTGCACAGCCTTCTGTTCATGGCTCAGGCACAGAATGGGCCAGGCCAGCTTTTCAAAGCTTTAGGGTTTGTAAAGAAACCATCCATAGAGGTGAAGATAAAGCCTCTTTTCTGAAGCGCTATACAGAAATAATAATTAAACATGGGCGCTCCTATTAGGTCTGAGCTCACATTCCATACACACTATCCCAGCACGTGATGGGCTGAACCGTTCTGCGGATCTTTAAGCTATTGATTAAGGCAGTGCACGTGTACCCTAATGGGCGGGGAGCAGCCGCGTGTTAGGGTGCACGTGCACTGCCTTGAACTTGAGGCTTGTTATCAAAAAGGAAAACACGGCTTTTAAACAAAACTTCCCGAAATACTCCTCGTCCATTTAACCCCGAGTGCCTTTGAACTGTGCTTCGTGCTCTCTGCAGTGATATCCGCACGCAGAGATCCGTCGAAGCGCACAGCCCAGGCCTCCACACAAACCCGTGCAGTGGGAGTGGGGGTAGGAGACGTTCAGACACACCCGAATGCAGTGTTATGCGCGAAACAGACATCTCGATACACATTAAAATACCCACACCCCAAACTCCCATGCCAGGCGGGGAATTCTTGCTTAACTCCTGATTTATTTATTTATTTATCTATCTATCTATTTGTGTTATGGTACTTGAAGACATGATTTTGCTGGAAAGATTGCTCAGTGGGTTAAGCTTATGATGTTGAGTTTTACGCTGTGGATCGCTAGGTTAAACGAACACAGGTGACACCTGTCACGTACAGCGTTCTGAATGGCCAAACTGCGTTAGAAAGCGCTATATCAAACACACGCTCTTACTATTACTTTTTGTAGTGGGAAATGCATCACTACAAGTACCAGAATGCACTGCAAAACAAGGGCTGGTGGCCAACTTCCACCTAAAGTAGGGCCAAAAAGTTCCCCACTAATACATGTCCAGTTCCTTTTTAATGCCAATGACGCTCAACACAGTGGAGTCTCCCAATTTTCTATGCGCCCCCAGCCCACAACCATCAGGTTGAACCAAAGTGTCTGGCACATCTCCCTAAATGGATGCCTTGCGCCGCATCTGCGCAAACTGCACGAAGACGGCGGAGTGTATTCTGGCAAAAACGTATGTAAATTAGGTGGGACCCTTGTGTAACATGTTTAGCATTTGAAACATGCTTTACTTTCTGAAACTGTAAATGGTTTGCTTGCAACGCTGTTATCCATGATATAGTAAAGCCAATTCATCATCATCATCTCCCTCTATCACCATCATCATCATTACCATCTATCAATGACATCACTTCCATAAACCACCATCATCACCATCATCATCATCACCATCTACATCTATCAATATCATCACTTCCACCCATCACCATCATCATCATCACCTCCCTCAATCACCATCATCACCATCTACATCATCATCAGCACCATCTACCACCACCATCATCATCATCATCATCTACATCTATCAATATCATCACTTCCACTCATCACCATCATCACCATCTACCACCACCATCATCATCATCATCATCTACATCTATCAATATCATCACTTCCACTCATCACCATCTACCACCACCACCATCATCATCATCATCTACATCTATCAATATCATCACTTCCACCCATCACCATCTACCACCACCACCATCATCATCATCATCTACATCTATCAATATCATCACTTCCACTCATCACCATCTACCACCACCACCATCATCATCATCATCTACATCTATCAATATCATCACTTCCACCCATCACCATCTACCACCACCACCATCATCATCATCATCTACATCTATCAATATCATCACTTCCACTCATCACCATCATCACCATCTACCACCACCACCATCATCATCATCATCTACATCTATCAATATCATCACTTCCACTCATCACCATCATCACCATCTACCACCACCACCATCATCATCATCTACATCTATCAATATCATCACTTCCACTCATCACCATCATCACCATCTACCACCACCACCACCATCATCATCATCAACATCTACATCTATCAATATCATCACTTCCACCCATCACCATCATCATCACCTCTCCCTATCACCATCAGCATCACCATCGATCACCCTCATTATCTATCACCATCGTCGTTATTAGTATTAGAATTATGTGGGGACAAGGTGTGCTAAAAAAGTAACACATTAATTACCGAAAAGATATGACTTATTTGAATTCATTCTTCAAACGCGAGCTATCTCCCTATTTGTAAGTTCTGACCTGGACGGTAACTCGGTTAGTTAGTGCACGTGGTGCAGAGATAACAGCTTCCTGGCTAGGTACACGCTCTGTTTCTTCCAGCTCAGCAGTTCATCGGTGCAGGGAGCAAATAGTGATGACAGCCAACGCGTGTGTTTGTGCAACTACCAAGTTCCGGGGCGGGGATGATAACATGGCAGCCGCATAAAACCAGGCCGCGCAGTGCATGGACGCGGCCCACGGGCTGCGCCCTGCCTGGCCCGCAAATGTCTGATTTGGTTTTAAACCAGGTCAGACCCAGAGATTACAAAAAGCCGTTTGACAGAAGTCCTGGTCAGCAGCCGAGGTCGGATTTGACATGGGCGTGTTGTTTCTACGGGAGCAGACAGACGACGCCCCTCCCTGACGCAGGCGAGGTTTTGGACTGCAGGGGGCGCCTCCATGCCAGAAAGGTATACTGCAGAGGGGAGGTCCCGGCTGGCACACACCCATCCAAGCAGATGAGTGGAGAAGCTATTCTGGGGCGGTGGGCAACATCCTCAGAACTAAGTCCCATCCCTTTATTCAGTCACCCCTGGGACGACGACCTGAAGTAACTACACCCTCCCCTCTTTCCCATCCCACGATAGTCTTTTTTTGTCTCTTCTTCGGTTCCTCCCTTCCGTTTTATGATCAGACACAGCGCCTTGAAGCTACCTTACCTCGTGGAAGCGCGGGCTCTATAAAATCAACCACCATGACATTACAGGAATCTGAAAATCCAAACAGAAGCCCACAATGGGCGATCTTTTTGCATCTCTGTTTGTGCCTTGCGCCCCGCTATATTTTTTAAGCAAGCTGTGAATATTCGTAAACGTGCTGTCTTTCCTCGCACAGTGATATATAGCATGACGCTTTGGGTGAGCTATTGCCGGTGAGCGCTGAATGCGGCTACTACTCCTACACTGTCAGATCACTGAGTCATTGACAGGCCTAATTAAATAATCACACAAAAAGGCATCATGCTAGCTAGAAGGGGCTGATCTGTGATCACCTAGTTAAAATGTTGTGTATAGCGCCAAGAATGGGCCGCTTCACGGCACTCGGCGCGTATTATATTGCATATACCGCACGTGCAAAGCACAATTGCACACGCCTGCAGAGGCAAATATGACCCAGCCTTGCCACGAGATTGTTAATTTAAGCAGCGCATTTAGCAGAAAGGACATCAGAAAGCGCCTCGAAGTGTCCCAATGTCATGCAAAGCACTTTGAACTTAACACCAGTCGATCGATTAGCGATAGAATCTGCAGAAAGGTGAGTTTTCTGTAGGCTCGAATTTTGAAATGAGAGGTGGCCAGTCTCACCCCCCCTTCCCCCCCATCCCCTTGAAGAGGAATGCTGCCCCCGGGTTGCGGCAGAAATATTCACGTTGCTCAAAGTCCTTGGGTGGGCATGGGTGCGACTGCATCCCAGGGACGCCGGCTGCTGATGCTGCAATGCAGACTGCGCTGAGCACGGAAAGAGATGCACGCGTAACGTGCCCGCCTGCTAGTCTTAGAGTGGGCCAGAGCGCCACCCCATCCCATGGCTGCTCCGAGATGCTGCAATGCAGCGCATCTTCTCACCTGTGATGTAAAGTCAAGTCATGGAATTTCGGGTTCGCAACGCGCCCCCCGAGCCATGACAACCGGCGAGCGCCCCATGGCCAGGAGTCGCCCTGCCGCCCTCGCCCCAGAACACTGCAATGCAGATCCCAACTTCCCCGCGTGCCTCCCGCAGCCGGGGCGGCGGTGCTCCCGCTCCCATCCCCGCCGCAGTGCACGCACAGGACCCCGGGACCTACCTGCCGAGCAGATCTCCGCAGAATAGAGCAGCCCGCTCCATGCCATCAGCAGCCACGGCAGCACTTTTTCCCAGGGTCTTGCCATCCTGCGCACATGGGCTGTGGTCCTGGTGCAGGGCTCAAGGACACGGGTGGGTGTGGGGGAGGAGGGTGAAGGGGGGTTGCGGGGGCAGGAGGGGGGTGTCCGCGGGGAGAACCTGTCCTGTCTAGGACAGGGTTGGGTTACCGCGCAGCACCAGGGCAGGACACGGTGCGGACAGAGAGCTCACACCGCATGTCTCTCCCGGCCGTACATCCTATCCCTGGAATTGGCAGCCCGGCTGGAAAGCCCAGGGTGGAGGAGAGGGGTGGGGGGAGGGGCGATCACATGCTGCCCCCAGCTGAAGTCAGGACGCAGCTCTGGCTCTGCTGGGAAGTACAGTCGCTGGCAAAGTGGAATTAGCAATTACAAGGATCTCACCGTGCCCCACACCCCAGGGCGGCCCTGCCCCATCTAGCCCTGGTGCCTTGCTTTGCACGACTGCGAGTAGCCCTATGCTTAATGAGACACTAAACTGCAAAGACCAGAATGCAAAGCCAACAAACAGTACCGAGTGGAATACTCACAACCCTTCCCTGATTAGAGCACGTCTCCGGACTCAGACACCCACAATGCACCATTTGTACTGGGGCTATTTACACTAATCTTCATTCATGCTTATTGTTGACACTTAAAACACACCACAGTTCTCTAGCTACAACCTTTTCATTCGGACCAATTCGTAACAGGACCTGCGCGCTTTTCCAAACACCCACCAACCGGATGCCTTAACCCCCGCGCTCATCCCTTCTAGACGTTCAGCCCTCCACTCCCTTTAAATCTCCACTTTTTTTTGACAAATCGGACATGAAACCCTTGGTGGGGGCACAATCCGCCCACCCTCTGACAAGGATGGGCGCTGTGAGACCACGTACCAACGTGGTGATTTGGCACAGTGTAAATGCTTTATAACACAACAGCAACTGATAATGGCGGAGATCTCTGCAGTTGGCGGAGATTTCAAAAAAGGTGCGATACTATATGGGGCGAAGGAGCCCAAGCTCCACTGATAATAAGCGCGCTGGGTACTCGCGGGGCCAGGCCACACACAATGCCAGCTGCAGCCCTGCAGTTCTCGGTCGGGTTCGCTCGAGTCCACAGCCCAGAGAATGAGCAAAAGGTTGGCCCTTCCGGCAGCATTCATAGCAATTAGACAGGCACGTGCAGCCACAACATCTCCCATGACATTATTTTCAAAGTCGACCATTTATCTGGGCCCCAAAATAATGATCAGGACATCTGCCCTAGCAATCATTTACAGTTCTATGTCATTTCATAAAAAACAATTGGGCGAGAGAGATTTAATTGGATTTGTATTATTTTATTTTGCAGCAAATGTATGTGGGGGGAGCCCCCCCATTAATTATTAACCTAAACCCACCCCCCACAAATATCTGCAGCAAACATTGTTTAACAAAAATTCAATTAATTCTCCCTCGACCAATTTTGCTGCTGCAAAACCTACTGTTACCATCATTTTCTAAAGTTAGCACCCAGGGTCATCTAATTTATTAGTTAAATAAGTTTTATTAGGGTATTAATGCACAAAACAGATACATACGTGAACTAATAGCAGTTCTTAAAAGGTAATACATCCAGTCAGACCAAGTGGAGCAAGTGACTAACAAGGATAGTTAAAAAATATCACTAGTAAACATTGAGAGGGTCAAAATATGGCATTTGATTGCTAGAAGAACTCAGAACTACAGCCAATCAGGTACCCAATAAAGGACCAAACAGGGGAAGACACAAGACAGTGAGACAAACACGATACAATAAAGGAGAAGATATAGGGGAGGGAGAGCAAATAATATTGTTATATTCATGACCGCATGGTGCAAAAACCATATGTTATTACGCAGGACATTAAGAATAAATGAAACACTCAACAAGGGGAGATTGAATCATGAACCGTGAGTAGACGTGTTGGGAAATTCCAGATAATTGTTGCCATAAGCCCATCAGGCATCAAATTTAGATGTCCTGTTGAGGTGCACAGTCGTATAGTGCTCACGTTTTTGCATCTGACATACATTGTCCCACCACCCAACAGCGGAGAGGTTCTGAAATTGCTTCCAATTAGTTGTGATAAGCTTTATAGCCAAGGCAATGCATACATCATACAATATACAAGTATCATCATCCAGTTGTATATGTGTAGCCAGGCCGCCTAACAAAATATTGGCAAAGGATACATCGAGGATGATCTAGAAGACAGATGAGAGAACAGACCAAATATCCTTCCAACATTTCTGTACAAGGGGACACTCAAAGAACATATCTTCCTGCAGGACCAACAGAATGCATTAGAAGCATGACCATTTTTATGCTGCTTCACCAGGGTAATAAATGCTTTGTGAAGGAAGACGTAAATGCTCTGTGAAATAGTAGCAGATGGTAAAATACGTCTCACTTTCGCCCAAATTAACGACCATATATTGTCATCCAACAATAAATCACAATCCCTCTCCCATTGTCTTTGAGAAGCCCATTTAATAGGGGGAGTCTTATGAACAGAGAGTATTTTAAATTAAAGGGCAGCTTTATCATTAGATTGAATGATTCATGTGAGTAATCTGGCAGGATCTACCACAAGCTCGTTAATATCCAATTTATCCAGGCAAGCATTAACCAAATTGTTATAGAAGTTATAATCAGATAAGGGAAGAGAACAAACTTGTTTGAGAAAATAGAAGGGGACAAAGCTTGCATCTTGAAATATTTGGTAAATAAATCTAATCCCCTTATCAATCCATATTTTTCTGCAGACGACTTTTATGGGTGATATGTTTATTAAGCCATAAGTACGTTGAGAAACTTCAAAAAGGGGAAACCACAGTCAGGAATAGAAATACCCTTAATGCACACGTGGAGGACTTCATGGTGACAGATAATTTAGACAATAGAGTGCTAAAAATGTATATCAAATCACACAACTTAATTGGGGCCATAAGTTGTTTTTCTAAGGAATACCAAGTAGGAAAATTGTGATCATCAGACGAGACATACCAAATACAAGATTGTATAAGAAGAAACGCATTATGATAACCTCTAAAGCTAGGGAAGCGAACACGTCCACATTCATATGATGTTTTAGGTTTGGCAATTGCAATCCTGTTACTTTTAGCTTTACCCCAATCGAAATTAGTTAAGATGCTATCTATAGATTTTAAAAATGTGACTACAAGGGGAATCAACAGTAATTGCAAGTAGTATAAGGAAATAGGGGACAGCATCATCGTAATGGTTTTTAGACGACCCCACCAAGATAGATACATGGGGTCCAAACCAAGGCTAGCGCAGAAAGTCTATCAGTTAGGGTTTTCATATTAAGGTTAATAGTGCTATTTATAGAAGAGGTGAAGTGTAAACCCAAATATTTAACTGAACTATGACACCACTTAAAACCATGCCTCAATATCATGTTTCAGATAAAAAAAGTTAATAGGAAGAATCTCCGATTTGTCTTTATTAAGTTTATACCCCAACACAATAGAGAAGTCATGAAGTACAAACAATAAATTAGGTAGACATTTTTGGGGGGTTTTAAGAAAAATGATATTATCATCTGCACACGCAGCAATTTTTGTTTCATGTTCACCACAGCGGATGCATGGCATAAGTGAATTTCACCTAATTAATTCCAGCAACGGCTCTAGGGATAGTATATATAAAATCGGGGTTAATGGGCACCCTTGTCTAGTCCCTTTTTTAAAGAGAAAAACAATCAGAGGATTGTCCATTAATGAAAATTGATGATTTGGGGTCAGTGTAAAGAAGTTTGACTAAAGCGATAAAGCCCTCCTTACATCCATGCCATCATAGGGCATGAAAAAGGTGGTCCCAATTAATGCGGTCAATAGCTTTTTCGGCATCCAATGCCAATGCAGTGTACCCATGAGTATCTTTTTTATCTTTAGAAATTAGGTGTAGGACATCATATAAGAGCCTTGTGTTGGAGGAGATGTTCCATCCCTTAACATATCCTACTTGATCAGGTTTAATATGTTTGGTTAAGTGGGGTTCAATTCTGTTAGCTAACACCTTGACAAAGATTTTGCATTCTACATTAATGAGGGAGATGGCCCTATAGTTCTTTGGGAGAAGATCGTCTTTTTGGGACCTGAGAAAAAGAATTAGTAATGCATCAGCAAATGTACCCGATGATGACCTCTTGCTCAAAAAGTAAGCAAAGAGCACCTCAGTTTTGGGGGATAGTGATTTTGAGAAGTGATAAAAAAAATTAAATGGTTAGACCATCTGGGATGGGGGCCTTCCCTTTACTAAGATCTTTAATAGCATGGTTTATTTCATCGATTGTGATATTTTTATTTAAGCTTCCAAGGTCTACGTTGGGATAGGAGTCTCTACTGATGTTCTTAAGGAATTCGTTAAGTCTTGTACGGACACAGTATTTTCATGGGTATAAAGGTTGAATTAAAATGTCTTAAAGACATCCAATATTTGCGAGGCAGAGGTCACAGTGATGCGAGTGTCATTCTTGATGTGGGAAATCCGTTTTTTTTTGGCTGTAAGATAAGAAGCTAAGGCCTTAACTGCTTTGTTAGAGGTTTGGTAGATTTTGATTTATATTTGAGAATGGTAACACAAGCTAGCTCTGTGAGCTTCTTGGTAATTTGAAAGTGTAACACAATAACACTACGGTGTGCAGATTCAGAAGGGCTTTGATAATAGAGTTGTTCAACATCAGTGAGCTGGAGAAAAAGATTATTCATCTCCTTTTTATACGCCTTCTTTCATTTGCACATATATGCAGTAATATGTCCTCTTAGAGCAGCCTTAAAGGCATCCCAGTTATTAACTCTGGAAGTATCAGAATCGAGATTTTTAGAGAAAAACTGTTGTTGAAAGTCATAAAAGGACTGAAGAAATGCTGCATTATGAAGTAAGATGTTATTAAATCCCCATCTAGTCGGATAAGCCAATACGTCATTAAAATCAAAGACTGCAACAACAGGAGCATGATCCGAAATAACCATGTTTGCAATTGAGAAGTCAATAATGGAAGATGGCGCCAACTTCACTATGAAAATGTAATCCAATCATGGCAAGGACTCATGCGGGAGGGAGTGGAAGGTGGAATGTATGTCATGCGGATGGCAAAGCCTCCACGCGTCCACTAGGTCTACTTCAGCTATACATTGGGTAAACGCTTTATGAGATTTCGATTATTTTTTAATGCTCCTGGATTTTCTATCCAAACATGGATCCACAATGTCATTACAGGCCCCACATACAATAAGGTTGGTAAGGTCTGCTTGCAAAATAGCTTAATATTCGCCTAGAATTCCGGGTCAGGTTTGGTTGGGCCATAAATATTAAAGATAGTAACAACACCGTGTCCAATCTGCATTTTCACCCATACCCATCTCCCATCATCATCAGCGGCCTGACGTACAATTTTATATTGTACATTATTGTTAATCAACATAGCAACACCATTGTATTACCAATAGTGGGACTTGCAATAACCTCCTGAGCCCATTATGATTTTAGCTTTATAGATTCATTCATTGAGAGATGGGTTTCTTGAATGCAAGCCACCCTCGGATGTCATTTCTTAAGGTGAAAAATACTTGTATGTCTCTTAATAGGATTGTTGACCCCCCTTGACGTTTCAGGATATACATTTAAACACTATTATGGAGGTTTAGTGAAAATATAAGGTAGTACAAAAATGCAATAACTGGCATGGATAACATCGCAATTCTAGATACAATCCTATAACACATAAGTGGTAAGCGCACCAAAGCTAGATAAGCTGACACATGATGGAAGAACACAAAAGGAGAGGGAAAGGTGTAAGTACTTGACAATATAGGTAGGCAGGATGAAGCAGGAACCATGGTGTTTACCATGGTGAAAAAGATCAAGAAAAGAAAGAAACAAAGCAGCATTGGAAAGAAAAAGTCAAGTTTACACATAAGCAATGTAAAAGGAGAAAAGAGGCTAGGTGACACCAAGTTGGATCTGTGCTAGATCCTATCATGCAGATGGGCTACCCGAGAGCAGATAACAAATAAGTGACCTAGCCTTCGGTGTGGGCTGCACGCCCTTATAACCACTCTTCTGGTTGCATCTATTTATTTCACTACATGGCATTAATAGAAGACTTTTTGCGATGTTTTGTGTCCATAAATGGGTGAACCAAAAATTAACATATACAAACTATTTATGAGTTTTAATCGAATCAATTATTCGCAGATGCAATTAGATGCCAATGCATTTCGGACTGTCATTAGTCCTTTATCAGGGTGTCTGTGTATCGTCTGATCAACATGATATTATCACACATGGGTACATATCCAATAGCATTCGTTAATATGAATATATAAAACCAATGTCATCCAACATGATGTCAAAAGGCCACCTTATATTCCCAACTAAAATACAATGACGTTTAAACCACACCAATGTGTCATGTTAATCCCAAATGTGGAAACCAAAGGTCAAAAAGAAAGAAAGGAAGGAAAAAGAAAAAAGCATTTGGAAAAATCATGACCTTTCATTCATAGTACATGTGCAATTGGGAACGAACAGGAATCAATATTAGATATTGTGTGCATGTACGTTTGGTACTGTGAAGGAATCAATATGCAATATTGTGTGTCAACCCCGATTAGGCTACAACACATGCATACAAAAAACAACAATGAGACAACATATAGAGAGAAAACGTAATGAACATATCATAAGCTGATGTATATGGAAGGATAACAATGAATACATCATCCAGTTGATTTACTGTTAGTACTTCAGTGCTTCATGAAGAGTGACTGTTCGACCCGATGAGTGCGGGTGACGGTGGTCGCAGATTAGCATCATGATCCACAAGGGTATGGTGTTAAGATATCCAATATGCTATCCAGGGTCAGAAGGAGTAACTATTTATGTGATCTTTATATAAGTGCTGCAGACGCAGTGTGGGTTTGGCTGCGCAAGCTATGTGAATCATTGGGAACACCAATGTGTGTTAGTTGATATCGAGCCAGAATGACCACTATGATGTTGAAAGTAGTGAATAATCGTCAACGAAGGCTAAAAAGGGGCTGAAAAAAGAGCCATCTCAATGGTACTAACCTTAACAAAATGGATCATCTTCAACAATGGAAATACCAAAGCTCGATGAAGGTCATAATCTGATTAGAAAAAAACACAAGCAAGGTGTGACTGAAAATGTATCTGTCATCAGTGTGAGGGGGCTATTCCATGTTACAAGAAAAGTATTTGATTGTATCTTACTTATTCTGTGAGGGAACAGATGTGATATGCCGTGCAAGGAACGCAGACGGCATGTGCTCTCTGGTGGAGTCGAACGAGTGCCCGCACTTTTGTAAACATAGTGTTCCTATAGCAACCGTACTAGACATAGAAAAGGTACGGAGCGGCATGTGGAGCATACATGGTCAGCCATTTTAAAGGGAGCTTTAACTACAGCAAGGATCACTTGTTTATTAACTATGGAGCACACCTCTCCATGTAAGAGGGGACAAATATTCTTTTTAGGGAAACTAAAAAGCAAAATATATCAACTTATTAACAGGCTCAAAGTTAGACCTGATCGTAGAGGCTCATGTATTGGGTAAACCAACCATATTAATGTCAGATGATGAACACTGAGTGCCAGCTCAGATATTACCCATGTTAGAGTGGACCTGTGAGGCATCAAAAAGGTTATACAGAATAAAAACTTGAAAAATAAAAATGAAAAGAGATAAGAGATAGACAAAACTGAATATCTGGTAATTACCTAGGATAACCTCATAGCATAGAACTGATATAGATGAACACAAATTAAAGAAAATATTTGAGGTCCCACTCTCCATTCATTCCAATAGGGCATAAATCATTAAGCAGGTCAATCCAATAGGCTTCTCTCTGCATCCTGAGTCTTTTAAGGTCTTTTCTCCTGTCTTTTGTGTCTATAGTTTCCAACACGTGAAATTTCAATTGGGAAATGCAGTGTCTTTTGTCGTTAAAATGTCGTGCAACTGCGGATGTGATGTTCTTGTTCCCTATACATGACTTATGCTCATTCATTCGCACGCGTATCTTTCTTCCTGTTTCGCCAATATAATAGATTCCACACAGGCATCTTATGCAATATACTGCATTTTCTGTGAGTCAAGTGGCGTATACTCTCAGCTGATTTTATTCTCCAGTGGTCAGGTGGAATGCTACTGCTCCTTTACTAATATTATTGCAGTTGCCAGAGTTGAGGCATGGAAAAGTACTTTGCTTTTTGACCTTTGGCCGGTGTGCTGTGCCAATCCTCGTGTTCACGAGTAAGACCCTCAAATTATTACTCCTTTGATTGGCGAAAGTCATCACTCGTCTTTATGTTCCAATGTTTAGTGATGCATCGCTTAATTTGTTGGCTTTGTGTAGAAAACTTTGACACAAACACGATTAGGGGGTGATGCTTTTTTCATCTTTTTTGGACACTGCTCTTGTCAAATCTGCCTCTGGATATCCTCTTTCCTTGAGTTTCGTACACTGTTTAGACAGTTGTGCATCACATTCGGTTGGATCACTCACTATTATCTTAATTCTGAGCATTTGAGCATATGGTAGGTTCTTCAATGTATTCTGTGGGTGAAAACGCAACCTATGTAATAAGTTATTCCTATTGGTAGGTTTGGTGAACAATGTTGTTGAAATCTTGCACTCGTGCACATTGATTTGTAAGTCTAGCTAGTATATATCTGAGTTGCCGATCTCAGCAGTGAATTGTATCCTAGAATCAATTGTGTTTATGTATCCAAAGAATTCATTGAGTAGTTGATTGTCCATGCCATGCTCCACAAATGTCATTCACATAGGGTACCCATGTTTTTATGTTTTAGAACCACAATGGATGATTGAGGATATGTGTCACTTCAAACTTATGCATGAAGCTTTTTGCGCAGGGATGTGCCATCATGGCATCCAGGGCTGTTCCTGATGTTTGTCGATAGAACGTATTGTGTTCAAAGTAAGGATTATGAGAAATGAATTGTAGGAATACCATAATGAAGTCTTTTGAGGCCTCGATTGTTTCTTCTTGCAGGAGCAACCATTCAATCACTTCATGTCCTTGCTCATGAGGAATGCTGGAGTATAAGCTGCATACATTGATTGTGAAGAGGATGTCGTCATCTGCTAATTGGATTGAGTACAGGATTTGTAAAAAGTGGGTGCTGTCTTTAATACACGTAGATGTTTTTTGTATTAAAGGTTGAAGGAAGTAGTCGATGTAAGTCCCTAACGGTTGCAGGATAACTCCCGTGGTCACCACTATTGGTCATCCTGGTGGATTTTTCAGGCTCTTATGTATCTTGGGTAGCAGAAAGAAATGAGGTGTTTGAGGGTTTGCCGTAAATAGGAAAGATTTGGTCTTATAGGAGATGCATTACATCTCTTCTGCTGTCTTCAAAATCGTTTCTAAATCCGTCATGGTCTCGTTGGTCGGGCCGTGGTCTAAAACTGTGTAGACGGATGTATCATTCAATTATCACTCACATTCCTTCAGGTAATCACTTGTGTTGAGGATCATTAGAGCTCCCCCCGTGTCTGCTGGACGGATGGTGATATTTGCATCAGAATATATGTCAGGATTAGTCAGGCGAGTACAAAGGCAGCGAATATGGCAAGGGAAATGTGCACTAAATCACACAGTGAATAGCTTCGAATTAAACTACGTGCACACAGGAACAACGACTCATGTATGCTAGAACCCAGGAGTGCAAATAGAGTGTGACAACAAAACCAATATATGAAAAGGGATGTGGGGTAAGCACCTGACCGCGAGGAAAGTCGGCAAGCGCCTTACCCCCAATTGCTGTTACAGGTACTGACAGCGCTAAACCCACGTGGAGGGCAAGCAATGACAGGATCTGTGAACTAACACTCTTGATGGTATTAAATAAGGGAACTAAAGAACTGTACTCACGAGGACGAGATAAACCTCTTGAATGTCAGCTAGCCCACGAATCCTGTTGATGAAACTGGGACCCAGAAAGGCTAGAACAGCAATGGGAGGAAAACTAAATATCTAAGTTGGAATAGTGATTACAAATTAGTGAGGAAAACATAAGCATTCACACAGGAGCTAGCTACAACCGCACACCACACCTAATAATCAAATGGGAAATAAATGCAGAAGTGCAATGGAAAACATGGAATGGATCCCAATAGAAAGTAAGGATCAGGAGCAGGGAAAAAACGAAATAACCAATGCAAACTTCTCCCTACCCCTCCAAGGAAAAGACAGGAAGCTAATCTAAGAGGAAGGCTAAGGTATACGGGTTTACAGCAGCAAAGGACAGAGTCAGAGAAATATAGAACACAGACAAACTGGGCTGCATCTAAAAGGGGAAAGCACTGAGAAATGCTGCCTGCAAACAGAGGAAGACAAAAAGGGAATCAAGGGAGCAGAAATCAATTAGCGCATGAATCCGAGATTCAGGGCGGAGGAACAAGAAAACAGGAACTAGGAACTAGGTACAAAGGCAAGGAACAAGGAACAAGGGACTAGTCACAACAGGACCACTGCAAACGATGACCAGCGCTGGACTGAAGTAAGACTGAGGCTTTTAAAGCTGCTTAACGAGCACACGCCTCAGGTGTGCTGATTGCTGCACCTGCAGCCACAGCTGTTACCTATCCTCCACCCAACCTTGTCCTGCAAGGGTGGAGGTGGAGCAGTGGGCCAGGCATTCTGGGAAGCATAGTCATTTGGTTAAAGAAGCATGCTGGCTGCCAAAAACCTGGAATGGATCCGGAAGGGAAGTAGCTTGGAAAATAGGGATTTAGCGCTCCCAATTCATCACAGCACTGTAGCATAAGGTTCGGAGGAAAGGTCCAGTAGGGAATAAACCCCAAATCATGCCCCCAAGTGGTGGGAACGGGAGCGAAGGGAGCGAGTCGTGACAATATAGTGTTCGAATTTGTGATAGTTCCCCTCTGTTCAAGTTATTTTGTAAGGTCATTTAGCAACATTTGAAACTCCATAAATTCCCTCGTTCTTTTCTTTTTGGGCGGTGTCAGAATCTCTCAGCTGTTCTTCCGTATTGCTTGCATGTGTAGGTTGGTGGGTAACCGTTGTGACAGTACCTCCTGCGGTAGTATCCAAATCCAAGCTACTGTTGTCAGTAGATGGATTACTTGGTTGTGGGGGTTGGAATTGGCATTTGTCTGCCGAGGTGTCCACCTCGTCATTTAAATAGTCATAAGTCTCTCTTTTGAATTTCCAAATTTTTCTTGACTCCAAATCGATCCTACATGCTTCAAGTTGGTTATTGATGCCAGCAAGTATGCCCGTGAATGTTTCAGCATCAGTTACAGCAGTCATTTCAGTGGACAATTCTTTGATTTCATTTTCTAAGTTATTAATGCTGACCACTAATTCTTTGATGGTAATTAATGTCAGGTCAAGGGAACCTTTATTAAGGATCTTAACGAAATCCTTATTCTCCTACCCAAGAGCAGACCCGCCCATAAAGAAAAGAACCATCTACAATGCATTAAATGAGAAACAAGCATCAGTCGTAAAGAAAAAAGAAGAACAAAATATGATCATGTTCCTGTAATTGAGGCACTAGCCGGAGTTGATGTGTCCATGCTCTCAGTTTTTATGCATCTGATAAAAGATTTAAGGACAGCAGGCTCAGCAAAAACCACAGTTTTCCCATTAGAGGTCCCTTTAAATGAACACGGGTGATACAGGCCATATCTAGCCTTTAATTGTTTTAACACTGGGCGAACAGATACACATTCCTTTCTACGTTGTGCAGTCTTTTTAGCCACATCTTGTGAGATGAAGATGTGGGTGCCTTGCCAAAGCAAAGTATTTTTTTCTTTGACTTTAGACATAATGTATTGCGGTTGTGTATATTCAAGCAAGAGGAAAATAAAAGTGCGTGGTCTTGATGAGGATGGCTGTAAACTCCTCAGGGGGCCAATACGGGGTGCATGCTGTATTTTAATGATAGTCTCGGGCGGGATGTGAAGCATTGCAGCTAGCATTTCTTGCAGGTAGGAAATGGTATCATTCCCTTCACATCTCTCCGGAAGGCCTGATATGCGAAGGTTGTTGACCCTTCCTCTATTTTCCTATTCTTCTTTGTATTTCTACAGCTCCTTTAGTGCATTTTCCAGGTGTAGGGCCCTGGGCACAGCGTCTTCAACACGAGATACCTTTGTCTCCATCTCAGCCATTCTGCTTTCAAAGACACCCCACCTATTATCAAGTTGTTGACGTTTCTGGTTTGTGATTTCAATAAAAGGCCTAAGAGCCCTAATCTCTTGTAACAAGACATCCATAATTGAGTCTTGAGGTGGTAGTGGCGGGAGAGGGGTCCCTCTTCAGCCTTTTATGTGTAGCTGAGGAGGTGGGAATTAGGTTATCTTTAGTGCCCTGCTGGGGTTTCTGCCCCCTTTCCTTGAGGCCATAATAGGTACAGGTCACTGAAGCCAAGTTAAGATAAAAAGCACACCTTGTCCCAAAACAAACAGATCCCAAGACTCTCAAATACACGGCGGCAGCGGTAACAGAGACAAAAGTATCAAAACCGCAAAGACAATTGTCAAAAAGAAGCAACATCATCCAGCAAACAAGCAATATTAATAGAAGTAAAGAGTTGCCTGTAAGTTCTTGTTTGTCCATTAAATGGCAGCGTAGCTCGACGAAGGACCTGTCAGGTCAGCGTGATAAATTAGAAGCAGTGACCATGACTCCTCATGCGAGGTGGCAGCCAGCGGTCGTGTCCCCATTTCAGAGAACCGAGTGCGGGGAATTCACTCAACGCCTCATGGAAAAGCTCACATTTAGCTGTACAGGGCTAGAGAAGCTCGTATCACAGGTAGCATGCTGAAATTTAGGTGGAAATATGTATAACAGAGCGATGTAGAGGCATGATACGGCAGGAATGGGCGATCGGTGTCCAAGCCACGCCCCCCCATGGTCATTTCAAATGCACCAATAACCACCAGAGTGGTCTCTCAGTGCGGAGGCATGTCAGAGGTGGGATTGCACGCTGTGCCACGCATGGGTTTCTACCCACACCCTAGGGGGATATGCAGTGCTTTAAGTGGGGTAAGAAATTGAGGGGGGGCCCTCGTTTGGGGCCGTGGCTTTCATTGTGGGCGTGGCCTAAAAGTGCACAAATCATAGTAAGGTGCAAACAAATATATAAATGTATGTGAGCATTTATATGTTTGTATGCGTACCTTACTGTGGTGTGTGTACTTTTCAAACCATATTTTATAAACATAGCAATGTTACATATTTCTAGGTTTATAAAAGGTGGCTTGAAAAGTGCACAAACCATAGTATTTTACGCACACTTGTGTGCTTACCTTACTATGGTTTGTGTACTTTTCAAGCCACCTTTTATGAACATGTTTCTATGTTTCTAAAATATGGCTTGACACGTAAACAATTCAAGGCATCTTTTATAAAGCGTTGATGACGGACAAAACAAACCGCAAGGTTGGCTTTGTCCGTCGACAAAGCTTTATAAAAGATGCCTTGAATTGTGCACGTTTCAAGCCGTCTTTTATAAACATAGAAATATTTCTACCTTTATAAAAGATGGCTTGAAACGTACACAGTTCAAGGCATCTTTTATAAAGCTTTGCCGACGGAGAAAGGCACCTCGGGCTCTGTGATCTCTGCTCAGAGCACATAGATCACTGAGCCCGAGGCGTCTTTCACCCTCTGTGAACCCGCGGGCTCCGTGATCTAATCTGCATATTAGATCACGGAGCCCGCGGGGTCACTGACCTGGGGAGGGAAAACAAAGGGACAGTAACTTCCTCTGATGACCCTGATGAGGGGTCATCAAAGGGAGTTACACTAACTGACAGAAGTGCCGCCAGCCTCAGCATCTCTGTGGCTGGCTGGCACTTCTGTCAGCTTGGCCGACATAATGACGGGCGCATCTCCCGTCGCGGCTGCGGCCGCGGCGGGATAATGCATCCCGCCAATGTTGTGTGGGACGGGGGCCCCGGCTGGGCCCCGGCTCAGCCCCACTTTCTGGAGACTGCCGGGGCCCGGCCCCGGCAGGCCCCGGCCCACTTTAAGCACTGGGGATATGCACGAAAAAGGCCGTGAGATGGGGGGAGGAAGTGAGATGGTTCAACGTTGCATATATGTGTGTGTGTGACTCGACTCCTTTAGCTGAGTAAGAGGAGTGCTGTAAATTAGGGGTGTATAGTTGAAATGCCAGGACTTGATAGCTGTAGTATGGCTGGCAGATATGGTACCATCCCATAGGTGTACTCGGCTGCCACTGTAGTTGGATCCTGGTTGTATTGGATGTGCTTGAGTTTCCCCAGTTGGATTGTCAGGGTATATGCCAGGGTTGTCCAACTCTGGGCCTAAAGGGCTGTAAATATGTCGGATTTTCAGGCTACCCACATTAATATGCATGAGATACATTTGCATACAATGATTCTAAATGTATGCACATTTCTTCTCATGAATATTAATGAGGAATGTCCTGAAAACCCACCAGGATCCCATCCCTCGAGGCCTGGATTTGGAAAACCCTGGTACATGTGTCTATGCACATGATTCCAAAGGCACAGTTTAAGAAAGAAGAATGGTGCTGCAGTATTGGGGGAAGTGAGAAAGGTGATTGGACCAATTTCTCAAACCGGAGTGCCACACTGGAGTGGTCATACTCCTGTGGTGGGTGATAAATGCATATTTCTAAGCCTGAAGATTTCTAAGCCTGAGATTTGATTTGTAAATTCACTGATGACATGCCCAAATTAGGACACTTTTAGTTTTGGGCAGAAAGCTTAACTCCAAACCCCTGTACTTTTTAAGTGCTTTCAAAACTTCTTGTTGCATTCGAAAAGTACTGGCTTTTTGGGCAACGGCGCTTTGGATTCTGGGATTTGTAGTTTCACTTTTCCCATCATGAGTACTGCCCTATCTATCTCAGTATAGAAAATGCTAAAGCTAAAACAAGCCCAGGATCGTCTGAAACAACCCTCAAGATTTAACGACAGGTTGCACATTAGGCCATTTTTACCCAACTCCACATAATTCTTGGGTGGTGGGCAGAAGTGCAACAACATTTTGGGGGGCGTGCGGGCTAACTGGTGATAGGAGGAGTCCCTTCAGAAACTGGGCTGGGCAAACTTGGAGGTTCTGCCCAGTGGTGTGAGAAAAAATGTGGGGCCCCCCTGCGCGCCATGCTGAGCCCTCCCTCCCCAAGCTCAGCATAAATCACAGGTCACGCCACATTCTGGCCCAGCCTAGATTCACACTTGCACAATACTCACAACATTCTGCTTCAGGGGTACGCCACACACTGTACCAGGAGAAACATGTTACAAGGCCTGCATTAGCAGCCCTGTAGTCATGGTTAAGTTGCTAGACCCGTAGGAAGAGCACTATTTGGGCAGCTTATAACTTTACCCCCCTGGATGAATCCTTACCAAACTTTGTAAAAATAGTATATGGACCTGTCCGAATTTTGCTGGGAAGTTTGGTGCGGTCTCGTCAAAGGGGGGCAAAGTTGTGGGGGGGTCCCAAAAGTTCTATTTTTTCTATAGATGCAATGGAATTTTTTTTTGCTCACCTCTACAGCCCAAACCGCTGGATGGATTTTCACCAAATTTGCAGCAGGAGCGATGGCTTGGTCCCAAAAGCGTGTAAATCTGTCCAGTATTTTTTTTTTAAATGGCCCAAAAGTAGGAAGAAAAAATTGTGATATCTGGGTTCGGTCCACGGACTCACTTCCATGTTCGGTCTACCGACCGGCGTCCAATTGGCCTAGAGGTCGACGTGATGCCTGCGACATCGGACGTGTCCACTGATTGGATGATGTCAAGCGTGAAGTGCATCAGATTTTTGGAAACGCGATGGATTCACGGCCAGCCGCCAGTGTCCGTGAACATCACAGTAAAAACATATTAAAAAACACAACAGTACACTTGTCAAACTTATCAAACAATCTCTGGGGAGGTGAGGGGTGATGAGGATGGGATGAGATAGCCCCGAAGTCTGCGAACAGTCCGGATTTTCGGGTACAGTCCTGTGATGTTCGCGATCAATGCAGATGTTCGGGACATCCATGCCTATTTCGGCATTACAGGGTTGGTGAAAGGCAGTTTTTGGGCGGCTTATAACTTTGGCGCCACTCAATGAAACTGCATGAAATTTTGGAATTTTATTCTAGACCCGATTCTGAAGAGGTGCATTGTCAAGAGGGATCAAAATTAGAGGGGGGTCCCAAAATATTGTAAAGGTTTATAATTGTGGTGCCATTTGACGAATCTGCACAAAAGTTAGCAAAATGATTTTAAATCTAGATATAAATGTTTTTGCAAAGTTTGGTGGGATTCTGTCAAGAGGGTGCACAATTAGAGGGGGGTCACAAAGTATTGTTAAGGTTTGTAAACGTGGTGCCATTTGACAAATCTACACAAAGGTTTGCAAAAAGATTTTAGATCTAGATATACATGTTTTTGTAAAGTTTGATAGGATTTTGTCAGAGGGCTAAATCAGAGACAGGGTCTCAACATATTTAGATGGCTAATAACTTTGTTGCTGTTTGACAAATGTGGACAACAGCTTTCAGAAAGATTATAGACCCAACCTTGAATGCTTGTGTAAAGTCTGAATGGATTTTGTCAAGTGGGGACTAAGTTATATGACTATTGTATGTACATACATTTTGACACTTTTGAAAAAATAAAACATGGGTGGATTTCCAGCAAACTCATGTAAGAAGCATTGGCAAGGATCTTAAAGCATGGTTTTGCAAATGTGCCTGTGTTTTATATGTTGACAAGTGTCATAAATTAGGTACAAATAATAGTGATATACTTTTGGTGACTGAGGTATAGCCTGTGGCCATGGGCAGTGGCCAGATTGTCCGGGTCATGGCATTATGTCATGACCTGGACAATCTGGCTGCTGGCCATGACCATGAGGGACGACAAATGGGGTTAAAGTGGCCATGTCCACTTGGGACCGGCTGTGTGGTAAAGCTATTTGAAAGTGGGGTAGGTTTGAAAGGGAAAGAAAAATGTGCTCGTGGTAATATGGTCATAGGGTTCTCTCTTCACATTCTGTGGGCTGCCATAGAAAGGGAAGATGGGCTCTGTATGGAGCCCCACCGCCCCTTTCCATGGTGGTCATCTTAAAAAATTATTTTGCTTCCTATAGCGGGACGCCACAGGCATCCCAGTGTAGGATGAAAAATCCTTTTTTTTAGCACCCCGGGTTCCCGCTTTTGGAACCCGGGGTGCTAATGACCTTTATCCCCATTGCAGGGGCTGGAACAGGGGATGAACGCCACATTTTTCCCATTAGCATAACACAAAATGCTAATCTAAATGTAGGAAAATCTTATTGAGTCTATGTACTTTACTGAGAAATGTAAAGTAGATGGAGTCTATAAGATTTTTTTTGTTCTATTTATTAACTCTGAAAGGTGGTTCCCAAAGGAACCTTTCTTTTGTTGTTTTCTTAAGGTATTTTTTGTTTTTTTGCAGGAGAGGTTAGAACGTAAGGTGGTGAGGGAAATGAGGAAAGATGCACCAAGCACTTATATGGAGGGGCAGGTGGACAGGGGAAGATGTTGTGCATGTGTTACTTCTATGGTAGGAGGCAGTGTTTCTAATGCTCCTTGATAACAGCTTCAAAAGCACTTCAAAATTGCTTGCCCCTGCAGAGTGCTGTGTTCCAGTATATACAGAGGACTGTTGTCCTCGAAAGATATGGATCAACAGCCTCTTTTATTGCTTGCAAGGTAGCTGGTGGGATTTTGTGTCTCACAGAAGTAGGCTGTGTGGTTACAGTATTGGTTGAGGAAGATGAGGTGGAGGAAGACAGCCTACTAGTTGCTAAGAAAGGAACAACTTTTCTGAGAGCATTGCAGTTGTTGGATTTGGTGTGGCAGTGCATATAGGTGGACCTGTAGGAGTCTGCGACTGAGTACAAAGTTGCACTCAGTGCATTTCACTTTGGTAGCTTTAGCCTTTGGTACATATCCAACAGCTGTAAAGAACTACCACACCCATGATTCTCTGTGGGTGCTAGAAGTAGGCACTTCCTCTACCTCATTCTTGGTCCTGTTCATTGTCTTCGGAAGTACTGCACTTTTCTTGTTCTGTAGGTCCTCCAGCTGGTGGTGGTAGTGGATCTTGGGAAGGAGGGATGGCAATAGCTGATGCTTTTAAAAAAAATAAATAGCAGTTTTGCTAATATTCTTCCAAGTATGTGCTTTGTACTAGATGTTAATGGATAATGAGTAAGTATAGGTGTAGGAGCTGTGCAAGGGTACATTTTGAGCTTGAAAGTTCCTAGATCAGTAGAAAAAGCAGTTCCGAACTGTCCTCGAAGTTCAGACCTGATTGCAAACTGCGGACGCGTTCGCGGACATGGTATCATGCCGCGCACGAGTGCATGGTCACGTGGCACGGTCCGGAAGCTCTGCGATGATGTAAACGGATGCAAAAACAGTGGAAAAAGCTGCAAAAAGTGTATATAAGTGTTAAAAATTATGGTAAAAGGTGGGAAATGGCAGAATTGAAAGGTGAAACTTTGTAAATTGGACAAAAATGTTGCTATATTGGGATAAGTATGATATTAGTAAGTTGTAGGAAAATAGCATGCACTGGTAAAAACTCCTGAAATTCACTGAAAAAGCTTTGTTAAAGGGACGTTATGGTTAAGTTGCACTAATAAAAACCTATAAAGTTCACTGAAAAAACTTGGTTAAAGGGACATTATGGTAAAGTTGCACTAATAAAAAACTATGAAATTCAATGGAAAATGTTAAAGGGACATTATGGTTACAAGTAAAACCGAAAAACCTCATAAATTTGCCATTTATGGTAAGCTAAGCAACCATAACTCTCGACACCACCATGAACTGCTAAGACTAATACTCAGGACATCAAAGATGATATCACAAATGTGAAAGAAGACTGCAGGTGCTGTAAGAGAGCGCAGTTGAGCCTAGCCTTAAGGCACAAAGCTTGGGCTGTATTTATGACAGCGCCTTGCGGCCGTCATCACGTGATGTTGTGTCGCCTGGGCGGGCATGGGCTGAGGCACCAATGAAATACGGAGTAGGCGAGGCACACCCGGTTGTGCTCGCTGCGTATTCCTGAAGGGCTGTGCGGAAGAAAGGGGGTTTCCATGGCAATGGCCACAACAAAGGGGCAACAACCCGGGGCACTGGAGCCGGTGCCTTGGAAAATAGGGCTGCCAAGGCAAAAAGGAGAAAGACAATCAGCGGAATGCTGCTGGGTCCCATGTGGAATAAAGGTGGGTAAACAGAGATTAGTAAATCCACAGTGGCTGCCATTCATCTTGAAGGTTGAGGCCTGAACGGAAAGAATCACATTTTTAAAGCCAGAATTGTTCTTTTCTGGACAGCTTATGTTCGAATTGTCTGGTATTGGTTCCATGGATTTTATCCACCACCCACCAACTGATCTCATTCTCACTGTAGTTCATGGACACAAAATGTTCGACCAAAGGGGCGGTTTTGTCTTGGTTGAAATTTTTGAACGGTGTGCAATGATTCTAACTCTGACTTGCCTTATGGTTTTTCCTACATATATCTTCTCACATTGACATTGGACCACATACACTACATTCTTGCTTTTACAGGTGCTGTGAAAATTCAAAATCCAATCTTTGTTTTTGACTTTAAAGTTCATGGTCTTAATGGTAAATTTGCAAATTGCGCAACTACCGCAAGGGTAGAGTCCCCTGAGTGGTGACAGTCCCATAAATGCTCTCAGGTTAGTGGGATGTTGGATGGAAAAATTATCAGCTGATACTAGCTATTGTTTCAAGTTTTTTCTTTTTTGAATGCAAAAAGAGGAGGTTCCCCGTCTGGGAAGTTGATTTGGAGGATGTCCCAATTTTTGAGAATCAATTTCTTTAAAGCATTACTAGCCGGACAAAAAAAGGTGTCACACATACTGTCCTGGATTTTTGTTCTTTTGTGTTTGCGGTTTTATCCAGGAGGATGGTTCTGTCAGCAAATCTTGCCCTCTTTCTGCACTGTTTGAGAGCATGTCTGGGATAACCCCTGTCCAGGAATCTCTTAAGAACAGTGTCAAATTCCTTTTTTAAATCCTGTGTGAGAGTACAATTTCTTCGCACTTGGAGGGATATTGTCCCTAAGGGCCTGGGGATGGAAACTCTGATGGTGTAGTATGGTGTTACGGTCAGTGGGTTTTCTGTATAGACTCGTCCCCAGGGAGCCATCAGTCTCTTTAATGGTGAGGTCTAAGAAGGGGATATGTTTATTGTCTTTACGAATAGTAAATCTCAAGTTGGGGTTGAGACTGTTTATCCATGTGTAGAACGTGTTCATGTTTGCTTCTCTATGATCCCATACTATGAGATTATCATCAATGGATCCTTTGTATAGGACCAATGCCGACCGATAAGGATTATTGGACGTCAGAATGAACAGTTTCTCAAACTTTGACACATAAAGGTTGGCCAAATTGGGGGCAAATGTTGCTCCCATGGAGTTACCTTTGATTTGGTCAAAAAATTGGCTTTTAAAATGAAAAAAGTTTTGGTAGAGAGCTACTTCAAGCATGTCTAAGATTAAGTCAGTGCGAATCACATGTGGCTCTATTCTCTCATTCAAATAGTCTTTGACCACTCATATGGCCTCACCTTGTGGAATGTTGGAGCATAAGGATTCCCCATCTAGGGTCACCAGAAGAAAATGGTTGGGTTCAAAGGGTACTCCCTCAATTAGATTGATGACATCTGTGGTTTCGGACAGGAACGCTGGGGTTGATGCTGCCAATGGTTTGAGACAATGATCTATACATTTCCGTATGGGTACTAGTACCGTGCCAGACAACGATACAATCGGCCTCCCCGTGGGTTTAGCCAGATCTTTGTGTTTTTTGGGCAGGATATAAAACAGGGGTGTCCTGGGGTTGCTAGGAGTAAGATATTCAAACTCTTTTTGGGTCAGAAAACCTGCTTCTTTTCCCGACATTGCAATTTCTGTGATCCGTGCATGAATATTTGAGGTGGGATCACCTTGTAGAAGCTTATACATATCCGTAGCGAGTGGAATTCTGTATGCCTCCTGTTCATAGAAGATGTTCTCCATGATCACTATTCCCCCTCATTTATAAGTGCTTTTGATCACAATGCTGCTGTCGTTCATTAGATTTTGAAGGGTTTGTTTCTTTCTTGATCCAAAGTTAAAATCTACCAGAGCGGTTTTGTCCTTGAAGATGGCATCAAACCCTTTAAGGATGACTTTTTTCAAATGTGATGGTTTCCTTAAAGAGCATGTTGTTTATTACAGATGCCCAGAAACAATATACAATTCCACGGTAAGAAACGGCTAGACTGGCAGCACCCAAATGCCTCTCTAGCCAGGTAATTACACTTAGCAGGAAGGCTTTATCAGAGATGCCCAGTTCAAAAAAGCCAAGCCAAACTAAGAAATGACTAGACTGGCTGCACCAAAATGCCTCTCTAGCCACTAATACCACATATCATGCCTGCCTAGCCTGGAGATGGATTACCATTAAGATTTCTCACACAATACCAGGCCCCCACAAACCCCCCTCTCCCTCCAATCCCCTGCCCCAACCCCCAAAATCAGCATATCAGCCCAGAATTACCTCCACGCCCTTCTTCCTTGTCCCAGTGCTGACGTATGAGGCACCTTGCCTCATAGGTAAGTACAGGATGAGGAAGAGTGGGGCTAGGAGTAATGAAGATTACAGGTAACTAAGCCAAGCATTACCTCCATGTCCCGCTAACTCATCACGGTACTTGTATATGAGGCAAAGTGCCTCATACACAACTACTGGGACGAGGAAGAATGAGGATACAAGTAATGAAGATTACCAATAATCAATCAAGCCATTAAACACAAGGAGTGGCACAACACCATTGATCTGTCTGGGCTTCAGTCCTCTCCCCACCTCCTGAAATTTCAGGCTATGTTGACTTGACCTGGCTGACCTACAAAGCTGTTGCCTGACAGAACAGGACACAGATGTTAAACGATGCCTGTGTTTCGTCGTTAACAAAGGCCCGGCAATTACTAACGTAAAGCATTTCAATGTTAGTTTTTAGGCAGTTGAAATTGTGATGTAGGTTGCATGCATTCCAGGGGAGTGATTGGAAGAGTAGAGAGGGGATAGGAGACTGCTCATTTTCACAGGCTGGAAGGAGAGAGTTAACTGCTTGTAATGCTGAAGCTGCACTAGAATAGTCTCATTAGAATGCCTAAAGAAGTTAGATGCCCCCACACAAATAAGTTTTCCCCTCCCCCACCACCTGTAAAATTAGCACCTCTCCCAACATTTTAAGTGTTAGCCCCCCAAAAAATGTAGGTTTTGTTGATCCCCTGAACACAAGCACCTGCACCATTCACCACACACATACACACACACACACACGCACACCACGCCACCCATACATTTAAGTGTGTACCCTTTCACCATACAGGCACACCCAGGCAGTCGCACGTACAGTTAAGTGTGCACCCTTTCACTATACAGGCACACCTAGGCAGACAACCAAACATTTAAGTGTGCACCTTTTCACCATACACTCACACACGCACACCCAGCCACCCATACATTTGAGGGTGCACCCTTTCACCATACACTCACACAGGCATACCCAGGCCAAGTCATGCACTCACTCATTAATTCACATTACATTATATATATATATATATATATATATATATATATATATATGCACACACTTACATGCACGCACACACATTTAAAGAAAATACATTTTCTTACCTTTAATCCGTTGGTCCAGGGGACAAGACCACCAGCTCCCTGCAGCAGCCAGATATGCTTGTTCCTGTCATCTGCAGAGGGTCTGGAGGTCTCCGTGTCATGGGGTGGAGGGGAACCCCATCACTTCAAAAAGAAATTGGTTGTTTTTGAAGTTACTCTGACTTCATAAAGAAATTATTTCTGTTAAATGACTGAAACGGAACAGAAATAATTTCTTTATGAAGGCAGAGGGACTTCAAACAGAAACTATTTCTTTTTGAAGTCATAGGGCTCCCCCGCCCCATGATATGTATGACTCCAGTCTGGAGGCTTCCATGTCATGGGGTGGGGGAGCCCTCAGACTTCATAAAGAAATTGTATCTTTTTCTAGTCACTCTGCCTTCATAAACAATGTATTTTCTTCAGTTTAAAAAAAATATTTTTTGTCTGAGGGGCTCTCTCCCAGGACATGTGTAGGGTCCCCTGCACCGCTTTTGCTGCGGGGGCCCCCGCTACGCCAATGGTTCCATCTCCGCTGTTTAATCCCAAGGGTTGCATGGCGTGGGGCCCAAGTAAGAGCAATATACCAGTGAGAATGACCAAGTCATTGGAATTAAAGATAACATTCATATTTATTTGCTTTGATCATTTTGATATCTAAAGCCCAGCTATCTTATCAGGCATCACCCTTTAAGCAAAAGCGACCACCAACGCACCAGGCCGTACTAGAGTGTGCCACAAATCCAATTTCCACATGAGCTACAAACCATACATTTCTGTTTATTACACCATTATATGCACGAGTAAAACATTTTCAGCATAGTGCAGCTTCAGTGTTACAAGCTGCTACCCCCCTCTCCTTCATATCTGAAACCACACACTTAAGAACTGCTGTGAGAATGAGCTATCTCCTGCCCCCACTACTCTTCCAATCATGCCCTGGCATGCAGGTACTAACCCCACAGCACGATTTCAGTTGCCAAACACTAGATTGGGATGAATCTGTGCAGATAGGGCATGCATGTATCTGGTGTTCACCTACTAGGATTATAAAAATCCTGTTTGGATACCGTCCACCTTGACCAGCAAACATTTTTTGGCTAAACTGGACCACTTTTTTACAGATATAGGTAGTAGGCACAAAGAACATTTGTGTTTAGGTGATTTCAATATCTGGGCCGAGGATTTTACCTCTGCTGAGACCAGAGAATTATTAGAAATTCTCCAGGCCCATGGCATGAGATCCTTGGCAACTTCATCCTCTCATAGTCATGGCCACTGCCTTGATGTGCTTTTATATAGAGGGGAGATTATACACTTCTTAGATACCTTGCCAGTCTCATGGTCTGACCATGATGTTATAATGTTTGAGATGACAGTGTACAAAGTGATAGATAATGGCACTCCATTTCGCAGATTAAAAGATCGACTGAAAATATCAGGGAACGAATTGAAATCTGCTTTTGTACAAATTGATCCCCTTCTGGCCTGTGATGATTTTTTTAAGGAAGGTACAGAAATTATGAATAAAATGTGCAAGGCAAACCAAGGAAAGTGGTTAATGCATGGTTCTCGCAGGAACTTGCCTTAATCAGAGGACAATTGAGATCTCAAGAAAAGAAATGGATGAAGAGGCAAACTGATCATAATTTAGAGTTGATCAAAATCATAAAAAACAAAAATAGGAAGTCTATCTTTGAGGCCAAATCGAAATTCCTCACAGACAGGATTAAGAAAGCCATTAATAGACAGCGAGAACTTTCTTAGGTCATCTCTAATTTTATGGAACCTAAATGTGCCTCAACAGCTTTGGAAGCCTCACAGTCACAGGCAGACTCCTTCAATAACTATTTTGTGGAAAAATAGAATTAATCAACAGAAACGGAGGAGCAAATAAAAGATAGTGAGGCTATCAACCTTGTTGGTGCATCAAGTCTGAAACATTTCTCCTTCTCAAAAGTCTCTGAAGAAACAGTTCACTCACTACTTTCCAATTTAAAACCCACTAATGATACCTAATTTGTGCTACCCTCAGTGGTGGCAAAACGACTGGCGCCGGACATTACTCCTTTTATCCGATCCCCACTCGCTTTGACATCTGTGCAGAGCCTGCAGACGCAGGTTCAAATCCTGGCAGGGCCAAACTCAGCCTTTCATTCTTCCGAGGTCGATAATTGAGCACCACACACTGTGGGTAATAATAAGCAGCGCTCAGATACCTGAGGTTTCGTAGCGCTATATAAATGCTAAATAAATATCAAAGACTTCGTGAATAAATCACTTATGACTGGGATTGTACCGGCAAATTTAGATTATGCCAATTAGCAGAATTACAGACCAGTGGCAGGCCTACAATGGCCTGGGAACATTTTTGAAAAGATTGTTACTGTTCAACTGCAGGAAAACGTGGAAAAGGAGAATTTATTAGACCCCTTACAATCGGGTTTCTGATCAGGTTTCGGAACGGAGACCGCGTAATTGTCAGTTTGGGATGACCTGCTGGAGTCAGCGGATTAAGGGGATCTATCCATGTTGGTTAGGGTGGATTTGTCTGCTGCATTTCATGCGGTAGACCATAATATATTGTTGAGGCATTTAGAGGAGGTTTAGGGGGCAGGGGGTATCTGCACAAGCTTTACAGTGGTTTAGGTCTTTTTTGGCAAAAGAGAACAGAGGGTTACATTTGAAGGATTGTTCTCTGAGTTTCTTAAGCAAACCTGTTGTGTTTCACAAGGTTCTTTACTTTCCTCTCTCATTTCTAACCTATATATAAATCCTCTCATGGATATACTGAGGAAATATCGAGTGAAATTCCATTCATATGCTGACGATACTTAGATATTCTTGAGAGTAGAAGGAATAGAGCAGTCGTTTGGACTAGTGGAACAGTGCCTTAAGAAGTCCAAACATGGATGACTACCTTCTGCAGCCACCCCTCCTCTCTCCTTCTCTGCCTTTCCCCTTTTTTCTGCTGATGAGGTTTCAAGACAAGTCCGATCTATGAAAGTCTCGTCAACACAGGTCCACCCCTGCTCCTCCAAAACTATTAAGGACCACATCGACTCCTTGGCTCCTGCCCTTGCTGACTTCTGCAATCACTCCTTCGCCTCTGGAGTCTTCCCATCCCCTCTCAAGCACTCCCTTGTGCACCCCCTTCTTAAGAAACCCTCTTCCGACCCGTCCTGCCCAGCTAACTATCGCGCTATCTCTATCACTCCTTTCCTGGGCAAGCTCCTGGAGAAACTTGCCATCTCCCAGCTTAATCTCCATGCTGAATCTGTTGGTAGTCTTCATGACCATCAGCCTGGCTTCAGAGCTGCCAGAAGCACGGAAACTGCTCTCCTGAACATCCGTGAGGACCTGCTCTCGAACCTTGACTAACATTCCATGTGTTCTCATTTTGCTTGATCTCTCTTCTGCCTTTGATACTGTCAACCATACCATCCTGCTAAACCGTCTCCGTGATAACCTGGGTATCACTGGTCAGGCTCTGCCTTGGCTGACCTCTTTCCTCTCAAATCGACCCTCCCAGGTCCAACTGGGGTCTTTCCTGTCTGACATCTTTTTCTCTACCTGTGGTGTCCCCCAGGGTTCTAACCTCTCTCCCTGGCTGTTCAACCAGTATCTGGCACTTCTCGCCCACCGCATCGCTGCTCTCTGCCCCAACTTTCAGTGCTATGCAGATGATACCCAGCTCATTTTCAGGCTACCCTCGGCCTCCTCTTCTCCTTCCCTCATCTCTGACTGTCTTTCTGCTATCCAGGAATGGTGTGCCGCCAACGACCTCTGCCTTAATGCCAGTAAGACTGAGATTCTACTCATCGGCACACCCACTCCCTCCTTCCCTGCAGCTCTCTGGCCGGCCTCTCTTGGCCCTCTTCGTGCTCCTACCTGCAAGGCAAAAAACCTCGGGGTCATCTTCGACTCCACATTCTCCTTCTCTCCTCACATTTCTGACGTTTCTAAGAAGTCACACTACCAGCTGCACCTCCTCAGAGGTATCCTTCCTTTCCTCTCCTTCCCCCAGAAGCTCACTGTCTCCAGAGCCCTGGTTCTCTCGAAGCTGGACTACTGTAACAGCCTCTATCTAAATCTGCCTGCCTCTACTCTCCGCCCTCTGCAACTCATCCAGAACAGGACTGCGAGACTTGTCGTTGGCCTCAAGCCCAGGGACCGTATCTCTCCAGGACTGAAATCGCTACACTGGCTCCCTGTGGCTGCAAGGATTACGTTCAAAACCCTCTGCATTGTCCACAAGGCCTTCTGGGGCCTGGGGCCAAATTACCTTCAACTCTCCCTTCCTAAATATCTTCCTTCTCGAGCACTTCGCTCTTCCACCTCCAACTCCCTCAGGGTCAGCCGCTTCTCCAAGCAACGAGTTGGGGGGAGATCTCTCTCCGCAGCAGGGGCCTCCCTCTGGAACAGCCTTCCTGCCTCCCTGAAACTTGAGGAGAACCATCTCCGGTCCCGGAAGCACCTCAAAACCTTCCTCTTTGCTTCTGCTTTCTCTCTCCCTCTCCCCTGCTAAATCACTGAAACTGTACTGAATCAGCAACTGGGCCACTCACCAATCTCGGTCCTTGGCCCAGCCACTCTCCCCTGCACTGCCTTCCTGGCAACCCCTGCACTGCGGGACTGTGTCTGTATCCCCACAGTCCCCCTTCCCAGCACTTGTCTGCACTTATCTTGCACTTGCCACCAGCTGGCCCTTACTATTTATCTTGTTCATTACTAACCCTGTACTGCACTTTCCCCTCTCCCTTTCCTCCTTGCACTTTTCCCGTCTCCCCTACCCATGCACTTGCGCGATCTGAATGACACCTGGCCTAGCAGGATCGTTGTCTGTCTCCCCTTGTTCCCCCCTCCCTGCCTCGTCGCGCCTTGAAGCCCTTGCGTATAGGCGCGTTACAAATGCCATATCATATCATATCATACCATCCAGTTACTGCTAAATGCCATCTGCACCAGATGAAGCAGGGATTGTCACCCTATTTCTTGGGTTCACAACTGGAGTTCTCCTCAAAGATGAAAAACCTGGGCTGTATTTGGGAAGACAACATGGGGAGTGGAGCCCAAGTCAGTGCAAAAATCCAATCCGTGTTTTATACACTACGGATGCTTAGACAGATGCTCCCATTTTTAGCAGACAAGGATCGGGCCTTAGTCATGGGGACTCCTATTAACTCGAGACTGGACTATGGAAATCCTTTGCTGACAGGAATCCCAGAGTTTCAACTCTGCAGACTGCAAGTAGCACAAAATGCAGCAGTCAGACTGGTTTTCGGGTGGCAAAATCTTCCCTCATCTCCAATCTAAGACGGTCTCTACACTGGTTGGCTGTGAAGGAGCGCATAGACTTTAAAGTTTTGTTTCTTATGTTCAAATGTGTGAACAAGCTTGCACCAAGCTACTTGGTGGATAAAATCAATGTTTGTGTCCCAGGCCGCCAACTTCGTTCTAGTGACAAGTTGTTGATGGAAGTACCCCGATCTAGATACTTGAGTAAAGGGGACCGTAGATTTGGAGTTTATGGCCCCAAAATCTGGAATAGTCTGTCGATAGCTATCCGAGAACCTAAAAACCTTATTTCATTCCGAAAGGCTGTGAAGACCCACCTGTTCTGCTGATGATGACCTGCCAGGCTGAATGTTGATGGGTCAAATGTTTTTTTGTGATGAGTGCCTTGCAGATACGAGAGGTGAGTTTTTTCGGAAAACATCGGCGCCCAGATCTGATTAATTTCGTTAGGTGTGTGATTATAAATAATCAAATCAAATCAAATCAAATGAAAACTGTGAAAAACTATACCTCACTAATTGCAGGGTGTTAACAGCAGCACTCAGGCACTCTTTCTGTTTAATACATTTTTATTGAAATGTAGAGAATGAGCCACAAAACATTTGGAATGAATGAATGTGATTAAAACAAGAACAATATGATATACATTGAGGTGGGAGTTGGGACAATACGGTAAAGTCTTGATAGGCAGAGATTGGTGAATTAATAAAAACAGGTAAATTGAGTAACCAAAGTCAAGCATGAGGAAAATAAAAAGGATCAAATAATCGATCATCACTGTTGTTGTGTGCATAGGGGTGGATAAACAATTGAGTTTTGTATTCACTGGGGAACGAACGAGTGACAGACACAATACACAAGGAAAAGGGGGATGAGGGTGGAGGGGTACAGTTAATTGGTTGCTCATACACCATTGAGGATGATGCAGCCTTTATCTTTATAGGTGTGAAATGCATGTGCTATAAACATAAGAGAAACTTTATGAACCATGTGCCAACATATTATGATGGTCTAAGTAATTCATAAAAGGTGCCCATTTCAAATTGTGATTGGGAAGGGTATCAAGATACGTGATCATACAGTGTTCAATTCTAAGTGTGTGGAAGATATTGTTACACCAGCCGTTAGCAGAGTTGTTTTGAAAGTTTTTCTAATTGGCAGTAATAAGCTTGATACAGATGAAAAATTGTGTAATCTTGCCAGCAAATAGGGGAGGTGTTTATTTAGGATTTTTCATAAGAATAAGAATATCATCTGCTTAAGCAGCTGTCTTGGTTTCACGAATGCCGGATGCAACCCCAGGAAAATTCTTGTCAGATCAGAGGAGTTCTAAACAGGGTCCAAGGGACAATACAGATAGAATGGGGGATAAAGAGCATCCCTGCCTAGTGCCTCTTCATAAAGATATAAAGGGTGAGGACTGACCATTGATAAATATAGAGGATTTAGGATCAGAGTACAGAAGCTTAACAAGGGATATGAAGCCCTCTCCACAGCCATGCCACCGCAGAGCTTGCAACATATAGAATCAATTGACCAATCAAAGGTTTTTACGGCATCTAAGACAATAGCGGCATAGCCCGATTTGTCTTGTGAAATAATGTGCAGGGAATTAAGAAGGAGTCTCGCATTGGCGGAGATGTTCCTGCCTTTGATACAACCTACTTGGTCGGATTTAATGAGTTTGGGAAGGTAGGAGTCGATTCTATTGGCGATTAATTTGGCAAAGATCTTACTTTCTACATTTATAAGGGAAATGGGTCCGTCATTTTTGGGGAGATCTAAATCTTTTTCAGCTTTTGGAAATAGGACAAGTACGGCCTCAGAAAAGGTTCCTGACGAACAACCTTTAGAGATAAAAGAGTGAAGAATTTTGAGTTTTGAGTCTGGGGGTTAAGGAACTGGAGAACTGATTGAAAAACTTAGTGGATAGACCGTCAGGTCCCAGAGCCTTTCCCTTTCCCAACCCCCTGATGGCCTGTATGATTTCCTGTGTAGTAAAGTCACATAGCAGGACGCTAAGATCCATTGATGGGTAAGAACGCCTGCTAATGTTTTCAAAGAAAGATTTGAGATTGTCCTCTGGGACCAATGTTTCTGGAGAATATAGGTCAGTGTAGAATTCCTTGAAGACCTCTATAATATCGGAGGGATTGATGATGATGGAACCGGAGGGATTTTTAATGTGGGAGATCAGTATTTTCTCTTTCCTAGCAATGAGATAGGAGGCCTGGGCTTTTCCCACTTTGTTGGAGGTTTGGTAAATTTTGGATTTGTATTTTAAAATGGCACCAGCAGCTTATTCAGTAAGTATTTTGTTAATTTGAAAGCGTAGGGACAAAACGGTATGAAGGTCTGTGGTCGAGGACAAACGAAAATGTTGCTTCTCTGCACTAGTAAGCTGAAGATATAGGGACTCAAGTTCTTTTTTGTACTACTTCTTTTTCATACTGGAGAATGCGATTATGTGACCTCTTAGGGCAGCTTTAAAGATGTCTAGTGGAGATGGAGGTATCTTCATCTAGATTTCCAGTAAAAAAGTTCTATTGGAAGGACATGAATGACTGAATTAATTGTTGGTCATAAAGAAGAGAGTTATTGAATTTCCATCTAGAGCATGGTTTTTTAATGTCAGAAAGATCAAACATAGTTATGACTGGGGCACGGTCAGAAATGATAATGTTAGAAATGAGGGAGACCGCAATAGTATTTGTGAGGGATTTAGTACTGAAAATGTAATTGAAGCGCTAGAGGGTATCATGGGGAGGAGAATGGAATATGTTTTCTAGGTCAAACGGACCAAGTGTCAATAAGGCCTGATTCAGTAAAGCAGTGTTTAAAAGCTTTATGGGACTTGGAATTTGTGAAGGGGCAAGTGGATGTTCTATCTAAGAAGGGGTCTAGAACTTGGCTCACATCACCACATAACATTATATTAGAGAAATTTGAATTCACTATGATTCGCTTCATAGAATCCCAGAAATCAGGATCGGGTAGAGTGGGACCATAAATATACATAACAGTGATGATGTCGGATCCCACCAGCAGTTTGACCCATGCCCACCTCCAATTGGTCTCAATATATTGATTTAGAATCTTATAGGATAGTGTCTTATTAATTATTTATTTAATTTTAATTTGTTTATTGATTTATTTACTTCTACTGCGCCGAAGCCCACAGGCATCTAGGCACATAAACATGCACACATTGGACTTTGAATGTACAGGCTACAAGATGAACAGATAACGTATAGTTTTCAGTAATTTCCAGTCAGGGGGAGAGGTCAGTCGAACTGGTCCTTTATCGAAATAAGAATGTCTTAATTTTCTTGCAAAAGGCACTGTAGGAGGTTTCAAGCCTAAGGGATAAGGGGAGCTTATTCCATGTGGTGGCTGCTATTGTGTGAAAAGCAGAGTCAAGGCCGTTTGTTTTCTTGTATCTGATGGTTTCTAGTTGGCCCAATGCTTTCGATCTAAGGGTCAGCTTTGATATGTACATGGTCAATTTAGCTTTAAGATATGCAGGTGCTGAGCCATGTACACAGCCATGGGTCAGAGTGAGTGTTTTGAATTTTATCCTGTCCTCAATCATTAGCCAAAGGAGATTTCTCCTATCCTCGCTGCTGTGGTCAGATTTATTTTTCCCTTTTATGATTCTGACAGTGTTATTTTTGATCTTTTGGCATTTAGCAATCTGGCCCTTGTTTTCCCCCCAACAAAAGTGCATTTCCATAGTCAAGTCTTGACAGAATGGTTTCTCTGGCTACTGTGGTGCAGTTCTCCTCTTTCAGGAAGGGTCGGATTTTATGCAGCAATCTTAGATAGTAAGAGCAGTTTTTAATTAACTGCAAGACATGAGCCTCATAACTGAAAGAGGCCGCCACGTGGATCCCTAATGTCTTAACTTTATTTGTGATTTTGATTTGAATGTTGTTTATCAACAGGGACTCATATTGTTGGTTTAATTTAGCTCTGGCTTGATTAGTCCCAAAGATCATTAGTTCATTTGTTTTCGCGTTTAAACATAACCAGTTGTTAGTCATCCAAGTTTTGATGGTTTTATATAATTTGCTAACCTTTGTGCTGTCTTGAGCGTAATCACCACTCAGCTTGATGATCAGCTGAGTATCATCGGGGTAATATGTAATAAATACACTGATTTTTTCAAGGATCAGACAGAGGTACCTGATATATAAGTTGAAGAGGAGTGGCGATAAGCTCGCCCCCTGCGGAACCCCACAACTTATTGTTTCTTCATGGGAGAAATTGTCCCCCCAATGGACCTTAGATTTCATATTCGCTAGATGGATTAGGATGTCCACACCATTTTTCTTCCCAACCGCTGGACTAGCAATAACATCCTTAACCCAGAAAGCTTTGATTTTCATGGCCTCTGTAAGAGAGGGATGCGTTTCTTCTATACAGGAAACAGATGGGTTTCACTTTTTGAGATGAGAGATCATTTTGTACCTCTTAATTGGGTTATTACAGCCCTTAATGTTCCAGGTAACACATCTAAAAATCATCGTACAGAAGCAGCATAGTTAACAGAGGGACACAAAAATACCTTAGGATGAAAGTTTCATCTAATGAGGTAGGCAAAGCAGTAGTAAGAATAGCATCAATAAATAAATACCTGAGTGAGTGGTGCATCCAAACCTGTCAGTGTGAACATAGAAGAATGACACAAAAGGGAGCATGGGAAGGAAGGGGATACTTGATTAAGTGAGGTAAGTTAAAACAGAAACATATAACACTGAATGAGATGACAAATGGAGACATATAGTGTATAGCGAGAGAAGGCAGGATCAAGTACACCAAGGAGTACAAAAGGGAGAAAAAAAGGAGTAGGTGGCACCAACAGGGCAGAAAAAAAAATCCCTTGAAGAAGAGGGCTACCAAATGGTGCCTGGCCCACCATCATTGGGGCAAACTATTGACTGCAACACTTCATGATGTTAAAGAGTCAAGATCCAGAAGATGAGTTTATAGGAAGCAACGTATCCATGCTGTCGGTTTGAGGGAATGGATGAAATTCATGAGGTCAGCCGATTTATTAAATATCGAAGTACGACCATCATAGGTCACTTTAGAAGAACAGGGATGGTAAAGGCCATATGTGACATTGAGTTATTTTAGCGCAGGACGATAAGAGAGGAATTCCTTCCTGCGATGGGCAGTTTTTTTGCCACATCATGAGAGATATAGATCCTTTTTCTGTGCAGATGAGGGTATTCAACTCTTTAGCCTTTGAGAGAATGAGCTGCAATTGGATGTATTCAAGTAGACAAAAGATCAGTGTGTGGTGGGATGTGCACAGATTATGGGCTTCTTGAAGGGCCAATGCGATATGCACATTGAATATTGAGGGAAATGTCTTTTGGGATGTGAAGTAGGGCTGGTAAAAAACTCTGGAGAAAAAATATGGCATCGTTCACCTCACATCCTTCAGGGAGGCCCTGTCACGATCCATGCCCCTGACCCCCTCAGGTATAGCAGCCCCATGGCAGCAGTGGGGATAAAGCCCTTCACACTGGCCCCAAGGGTCTTAAAACTCCATCAGAAACATACATGGCGTCAGTCCTTGGCCTTTGGCGCCAGGCTCATTATCAGGAATAAAGCAACACCAGTTTTGGACTTTAATTCAACATGGAGGCCTATTACACAGCTCAGTTCTTTTGAACCAAGCCATGTGGTCTAGTGCTTTGGGTGTGGCATCCATCCCTGTGAATACAAAAGAGACATTGTTAGGGAACAGTGTAGTGGAGCAAGACGCCAAGAAGACAGAGAAACCGGAGGGAAAGAAAGGGGCAGAATAAAGACAGAAAAGCCATTATAACTCACCTGGAAAACAGCAAGCAAGTCGGAGTCACAGTCGGTCTGGACCCGACATAAGGGCACACGGACCAGTGAAGCAACTAGGTCCACTCACGCCCGCATCAACGTCTCGCCCCCTGCATAAAGACCCAGGACGGAGAGCTCAATGCACAAAAACCTAAGACCTAAGAGCAGTAACCCCAAGGGAGAGGATTTGTACCAGATTAAGGTAGGAGTCTACCCATCACAGAACCCATGTCTTAACCCTCAATTCTCCTGTTATAGGCGCTACCCAACGTCCGGCACACAACGAAGCAGAGAGGGGTCTGGGATAGTGCTTAGACCTCCATCCAGTACCGTGTGGCGCCCTCGTGGATACCAGGTGAGCGTAACAGAACGCGAAGACACAACAAAAACATTCATCTGAGCGTCAGGGAAACATCAGAGACTGACCAACTGGCCCAGTTGTTGGGAGAATTACGGGCCGAGGTGCACTCTACCCGGCAAGAAACCAACTCCCTTAGGAGGGAGTTGACTGTCACCAAGGACCGCACCGACGAATTAGCCAGACAATTGCTCCAAACAAAGGCTGGGCAGGCTCCATTGCCAGGAAGTGTTCCATCGGTTCTAGCCACATTCGTCAATCCAGTGCAGGTGGTCCTTCCTGGGGCAGTCCCTTTGGCCCCACCGGAACGTTTTACGGGGGACCCAAGAAAATATGCAGTATTCATGAAACAGTGACGCCTCCATTTTCTTTGTAGACCAGGAGCCTTTCCAAACGATCAATCTCGGGTTGCCTTCGTTCTGTCATAAGTGAGTGGCAGTGCCGCGGATTGGTCTATACCATTAGTAAATCAGGATGACTCACTCCTGCAGGATTTCAGGGGGTTTCAACAGGAAATGGAGAAGCTGTTCACCTGACATACCCAGGGCCAAGCTCTGGATAATGAACTTCTGTACCTCCTCCAAGGCAGCCAAGATTTGTTAACATATATCGCCGCTTTTAACAGACTTGTCGTTGAAACTGGGTGGCCTGAGGAGAAACGAACAACGTTATTCCATCGAGGATTACAGGGGGAATTGAAATACGTCTGGCTCAGGTGGTAAACCCACCAAGAGACTGTGCAGAGTTCATCAACCTCAGGGTACAGCTAGACCATAGGCTGCAAGATTGAAGGACAGATCGAGCCAGAACGGAGAATCGGAGACAACAGCAGTTATGCCTATACTGCGGGAAATCAGGTCACTTCCTCAGAGAATGTCCTGTAAAACCCCCTAGGAGAACAGTTGGAGCTACAAAGAAAGAAGGGGGATAACAAGAGTCAGAAATCTTCCAGGCCCGGCAAGCGTAGGGGTGCATTTGTCGAGCGAAGGAAAAGAGCCACAGACCTCACACCTTGCCCTGCCTGTGATTTTGTTCAGTCACCAACAACCATCTCGGATACATGCTATGGAGGCATACATAGACAGCGGAGCCATTGGTAACTACATAGACCAAGACCTGGCAACAAGGATGGGGCTTCCCCTCTGTCAGAAAATGACGACTGAGAAGGTCACCACTGTCGAATGGCACGGAAATAGCTTCTGGTCCTGTAACTCAACGCACAGCAAAGTTGACCTTTCTGTGCCAAGACGGACATCGGGAAGCCATTGCCTTCGACCTTATTAAGGCCCCTCAGTTCTGAGTGATTCTAGGAATGCCGTGGTTGGTGGCTCACAATCCTAAAATCGACTGGCGAGCCAAAAAATTAGCCTTCTCCAGTGAGTGTGTTCATGCATGCTACCAAGTGGAAATGCCATTGTCAGACCCAGAGACACCTGTCCAAGACAAAGAGGCGTTGGTACCAGGTGTAACAAGTACACTACTGAACGAATACCATGATTTTCAAGACATTTTCCAAAAAGAACAGGCTAATACCTTACCCCCTCACAGGCCATATGACTGTCAGATTGATCTCGTATCTGGTGCACACATCCCGTGTAGTCGAATTTATGCACTCACTGAACCTGGAAATCTCCACTTGAAATCATATCTGGACCAATACCTGGCAAACGGTTTTATTCACCCGTCTAAGTCCCCGGCGGCCTCGCCCCTATTCTTTGTACCCAAGTAGGAGGGGGACTTGAGAACGTGCATCGACTACCGCGCACTAAACCAGGTAACAGTTAAAAAATGTTTACTCTACCCCTTATCCCAGAATTGCTGGACCAAGTCAAGGATGCCCACATTTACACCAAATTGGACCTCAGGGGGGCATACCATCTCGTGCGTGCAAAGAAAGGAGACAAATGGAAGACCGCCTTTCGTACTAAGTATGGGCTGTACGAATATCAGGTGATGCCCTTTGGGCTTTGCAACGCTCCCGCTGCGTTCCAGTACTTCATGAACTATGTACTACAGGAATTGATCGATGTATGTGCCCTAGTTTACATCAACGAGATCTTGGTGTACTCCTCTTCTAAACAGGACCATGTCAGGCACGTTTGCTCCGTCCTTGCAAAACTCTGACAGCACCAGCTATACGCCAAACTTGAAAAATGCTCCTTCCATGTCACAGAAGTTGAGTTTCTTGGTTTTGTCCTCACTCCCAGAGGTGTCCGGATGGATATGTACAAAGTAGACGCTATCCTTAGCTGGCCATCACCGTCTTCAGTCAAAGGTGTCCAAAGTATGATCGGCTTTGCGAACTTTTATCGCCGATTCATCTCGGGCTTCTCCCAGATTGTGCACCCGATCACTTCTTTATTACGAAAAAACAACAAACCGTTCCAATGGACAGAAGAGGTGTAAAAGGCCTTCCTGGAACTTAAGAAAAGATTTACCTCTGCCCCTGTGCTACGGCACCCCCGCCCAGATCTCCCATATGTAGTGGAAACAGATGCCTCCAGCATGGCAATGGGGGCTGTTCTTTCCCAAAGGGATTCCGAAACAGGACAGTTACATCCCGTGGCCTTCTGGTCACGAAAATCTACTACACCTGAACTTAACTATGCAATAACATACAAGGAACTCCTAACGATCAAGGCAGCCTTTAAGGCTTAGCGGCATTACCTCCTGGGCGCTAGACATGCCATCACAGTAATCACCAACCATCGCAACCTGCAATACCTCAAGACGGCAAAGGCCCAATCATCCCGTCAACTCTGATGGGCTTTATTCTTTGCAGAATATGATTACATAATCACGTACCGACCTGGAGTCCAGAATGGAAAAGCCGACGTCCTATCCCACATGGGTATTTATGAGAACGCATATTCAACCCCAGAACCGGAGGCCATTATTCCAGGTGACAAACTACTAGGACTTACAACAACGGTATCTCTGGACGAACTCCAAAAGGAAATTCGACTCCTAATGAACACCAAGGCTCTACAAGACTGGACCACTCAAGGTGAACATTACACAACAAAGAACCAACTCCGGTATTTCAGAGGGCGTTTATATCTACCGAATAAGGCACTAGAAGAACAAGTCATTTCTGGTAATCACGACCCCCTGATAGAAGGACATCCAGGAATTGCCAAGACCCTGGCCGAGGTAAAGCAAAATTATTGGTGGCTGACCTGGCGAAAGGACATTACGCAATTTATTCTGTCATGTGGCATTTGTGCACAGAATAAATCACAGCAACAAAGACCTGCGAGCCTTCTTCAACCCCTGGAAATTCCACCTGCACCCTGGCACACACTCTCCCTAGATTTCATCACAGATCTGCCTCCCTGTCAAGGGTTCAACACTATCCTAGTGGTTGTGGACCTATTCTCTAAAATGGCCATTTCATTCCACTTAAGCGTCTACCAAACGCATCCAGTCTGGCAAAGGTGTTTCTAGAGCAAATCGTACGATTACATGGTTTTTCCTCTGTCCTGATTTCTGACCGAGGGAGACAGTTTGTGTCTGACTTCTGGAGGAAGAGTTGTGCAATTGCCCAAATCGATATTCGTCTGTCCACTAGTCACCATCCCCAAACTGATGGCCAAACAGAGCAGACGAATCAGACACTAGAGAAATACCTACGGTGCATGTTACATCAAGTGGAAGAAAGCTGGAAGGAGGTGCTATGGATAGCCGAATATGCCTACAATAATTCACTACACACCAGTACCGGACAGAGTCCATTCTATACCGTATATGGAAGGCACCCACGTACTTCTGAATTAGATACCCCCATGGCCTTGGAAATGCCCGCAGTAAAGACTATACATACGACCATCACTCAAGCCTTCAAAAAGGCAGCAGAACACTTGATACAAGCCAAAGGAAGACAGAAAAAATTATCTGATCAACGCCGATGAAAAGCCCCAGACTACCAAGTCGGAGATGAAGTCTGGTTGGCGTCTCGGCACGTGCCCATGAGACGAACTTGAACATTTCGGCCCAGATATCTAGGGCCCTATACCATCAAGGCTATTATAAATCCCGTGGCAGTTAAACTGGCTTTACCACCAAATATGCAGATCCATCCTGTATTCCACGTGTCACTCTTAAAACCTGTTCATCCTGGAACTCTGGTCAAAACACCACCAAATCCAGTACTGGTTAACAGAGAACCCGAATTTGAAGTCAAGGACATCCTAGATTCTAAATTCACCAGGTCCAAGTTATATTACTTAGTGGACTGGAAGGGATACGGCCCTCAGGACAGGACATGGGAGCCTAGTGAGCACATCCATGCGCCACGCCTGGTAAGACGATTTCATTGGAACCATCTGACCAAACCAGGACCAGATGGGGGAAATCCCTTGAGAGGGGCCTTAGGGGGGAGTGCTGTCACGATCCATGCCCCTGACCCCCTCAGGTATAGCAGCCCCATGGCAGCAGTGGGGCTAAAGCCCTTCACACTGGCCCCAAGGGCCTTAGAACTCCATCAGAAACATACATGGAGTCAGTCCTGGCGCCTTTGGCGCCAGGCTCATTATCAGGAATCAAGCAACACCAGTTTTGGTCTTTAATTCAACATGGAGGCCTATTACACAGCTCAGTTCTTTTGAACCAAGCCATGGGGTCTAGTGCTTTGGGTGTGGCTGGCCTGGAACTACTTGGCCAGGAACTACTTTACCTGGGCTCTTTAAACCACACCCAAGCAGCAGAAAACGCTTCACGTTATTCTGCACTCCTGCAGCGTAACGCTCACCGTGTCCAGCTCCTGCTCATCTGCTTCTTCGGCAGCTTATGATGAAGCCCTAGAACCGGATTCCCTTAAGGACCTGGAAGAACAAGAATGGCATTAGCGAACAAGAACACTTACCGGAGAAGCAACCGGTCTTGAATCCATCCTGCGCTCCGCTTATCTCGCCCATCTCTGGAGTTCGCCGCATCCTGCAAAGGTAAAGATACAAGGACAGCATTAATAGCCATTCGCACCTGGTCAAGCAGCGAGTCCTGGCAGCATCCGGCGCTTCTTCATCCTGCGCTTCGCTTACCTCGCCCATCTCTGGGTTTCAACGCAACCTGCAAGGCAAAGGAACAAGGACAGCATTAACAAGGCACTTACCTGGGCAAGCAGCGCCTTGTTCGCTCATCACTCCGGAACGTCACCGCAACCTGTACAAAGAAGGGAAGAGAATACAGGTTAGCAATTAACACCAATAAACGGCGCAGCGCTCTGCGCATCAATAACTCACCGTGGTCTTCGCCATTGACGCGGCTACTCCGAGATCGAATCCAACCCTGTGAATACTAAAGAGACATTGTTAAGGAACAGCATAGTGGAGCAAGACGCCAAGAAGACAGAGAAACCGGAGGGAAAGAAAGGGGCAGAATAATGACGGAGAAGACATTATAACTCACCTGGAAAACAGCAAGCAAGTCGGAGTCACAGCTGGTCTGGACCCGACATAAGGGCACACGGACCGGGTGAAGCAACTAGGTCCACTCATGCCCGCATCAACCACACGCCCCTGCATAAAGACGCAGGACAGAGAGCTCAACGCACAAAAACCTAAGGTGAGCAATAACCCCAAGGGAGGGGATGTGCACCAGAGGGAGGTGGGAGTCCACCCATCACAGAACCCATGTCTTAACCCTCCATTCTCCTGTTATAGGCGCTACCCAACGTACGGCACACAGCCAAGCAGAGAGGGGTCTGGGATAGCGCTTAGACGTCTATCCAGTACCGTGTGGCGCCCCCGTGGATGCCAGGTGAGCATAACAGGTCCGTAATATGCAGGTTGTTGCGTCTGCTTCTGTTTTCCAATTCTTCATTATGTTTCTGAAGATCTATCACTGCCTTTTCTAGCTGGGACATCTTGGGTGAAATGTCCTCTACAAGACTAATTCTATTTTCCATTTCACTCATTCCATTTTCAAATGCGTTCACCTTTCATCAAGTTGCTTCAATTTTTGGTTGGTGGTTTCAATAAATGCTTTGAGTGACCTTATTTCTTGTAGAATGGCCTCAGTGGCAGGTTCTTGTTAAAGCGATGGTGGAGGCGATTCACTCTTGAGCCTTTTGTGGGTAGCAGAGGAGGTCTGCGCATCGTTAGAAGCATTTGGCAATTTCTGGTTCTTTTGACCAGAGGCCGTGCAGACTGATAAGTCCCCCAATAACTAGGTGTTCACACAGTGAGCCCAAAGTATCCCATAGGCATAAAGGAGAGGGGAGGCTCTAGGAATACCCTAACAGAGATGATTTAGAGGAGAGAAAATGTTACCTTAAAGCGGTAGGCAACAAAATGTTTACTTGTAGGGTGAAGTAGATTTTATTTCACCTTATGTTCTTTGTTAATTCTATCTTTTTAATGCTGTTTTTTCCTTGTTGTAGACAGTACTACTTGTTGTCCATGAGGTGGCGCTGTACATGTTATAAAGAGGCCTGACTGGGCCCAATCCTGGAAGTTGCATCACCGCCGCGGCCGGGGATCTCCTCACAGGTGACGGATGGTGTCTGTGCTCTTAGCCGCAGGGCACACAGGCCAGAGAAAATTTCTGTACCAGCAACAGAGCGCACCGGAACATGAGAGCGAATGTCCTGCAGCCGTCGGTGCAGTAAGGTGAGGAGAAGGGGAGGGTTTTAAGTGGATGTACGATGTTGCGTTAAGATATCCGTTGTGGTGGGCCGGAGCAGCACGTCTAAGCAGCCATCTTCGCCGGTGCCAAGCCACGTCCACCCCAGGCACCCTTTAACGCCTGTGACCTGTTCTGTCCGGTCACGGCTCTGAAGGTCAGCCAGGTCGAGTCAACATAGCCCAACATTTCAGCAGGGGGCGGAGTGGCGGGTGGGGGTAGAGCCCATCATCTCAATGGTGGTGTGCCACTGGTGAAGGGTTTCTGTATTTCTGTATCCTGCCCCATGCTATATTTATGAAAAATGGCACAACATGTTGAACTCCAACGTAAGCATGTTCTTTCCAGGGAAAAGATTATTGAGACATGTATTTAACATGTGTTAAGCACATATCATAGCACGTAACATGCAAGACGCACCGCTTTTGCACTCTCAGAGCTTCATTTACCAAACAAATGCATTATGGGTTTAAAAGTCTTCTTTAACTTTGATTGACAACATTGGACTTAAGTGCCCGCTACCAGTGCTTGAGTTCTTATGGTAATCATCATTACTCCACGGCCTTCCCTTTTCAACAGAGTCCTAAACATATGACCAGCCCTGCCCACGACCAACCTATTACTTTAGCGTAACAACAAGTATTCTTGGTCAGTCCCTCACTGTATCCTTAATATATCACAGTATAAGAGAACTATGCTCACCAGCAAGCCCCAGCTGGCGAACATACGACTGCCTTTACTCTTTACCCTCACAAAAATGACCTGCCTCAACTTCCTACCTTGTGCCTTACAGGAAAGAAACCACGGGCTGCGAGCAAGACTATCCAGACTTTACGAGCCTAAAATGAGTCTACATAACCTTCACCCTAGATACAATGCCACTGCCCTCGATCGAGAATCTCCAATACCAGATTCAGAAGTACTGCTAAAAATACAGAACCGCACCATCTCCCCCTCTCCTCACACCTATACTAGAACTAACCACCTTAAATGCAGACCCTCCCCTGCCCGAGAGCAAAACAAAATGACAATTATTTCAGGGGCGCTCATCAACGCCAGATCTCTCACAGCACACACCTCTGAAATTGCTGACGTATTATCTTCAAATAATGTTGACATCATGGCAGTCACCGAATCCTGGCTTCATGATGCATCAGGACCTGCCCTCATGCTGGCTATCCCAGATAACTACCAAATACTGAGAGAAGACAACGCTAACGCCAGAGGAGGCAGCCTAGCTGTCATAGCAAAAACTAACTTGGAAGCTAGATTAACAACTCCCCCCCAAATCAAATCTTGTGAAATCCTGCTAGCCAACATACCTATTTCCAATACCTGTATGCTAACTATCCTATTGTTATACAGACCCCCTGGACCTATAGGTACCTTTGAGGAGGACTTATCCAGTCTCCTTACTAACAATACTAAGGACACTACACAGCTCCTACTCTTAGGCGACTTCAACTTGGGTTTTAATGACCCAGAGGACAAACATGCCCAATCAGTCGAAGCAATCCTGATTGAACGTGGCCTCACGCAAAAAGACCTTGCTCCCACCCATATCAATGGAAGAACTTTAGATTGGTTTGCCCACTTAAACTGTACCATTACCATCTCTGAAATAACACCACAACCATGGACGGACCACTACTTATTCAGCTTTGCATCCACAATAGAGCCGCCAAAGCAGAAAACTAAAGATATGGCTCCCCCCCTCACAACCAGAAGTAAAAAAGATATTACAGCTAAAAATTACTTCCCCACCTCCTACCTGCCCTCATCCCCCTCACTAGCAACATGGACCCTAACATGCTAGTAGAGACATTCAATAAAACTATGACCAAGGCTCTTGGCATTATTGCACCAGTCAAACTACGCAAAAGCAAATAATTGACCCACCTTAAAACCTGGTGAAAGAATTAGGACTAAAAAAAAGAAAGCTCCGCTCCAAGCCATATGGCAACACTCCCCCACAGACGAGAACAAAGTCAAATTAACCAACTTTGCCAACTTGTACAAAAAATAAATAATCCTGACCAAAAGGAACACCTTTAATGACAGAATCACTAAGGCTAACTCCAACACCAAGGAGCTATTCACCATGCTCAGTGAAATGGAAACCCCATTCCACCCCATGACAATGTCCCTAAAGACAAGCAATGGTGCACTAGCATCCAGAATGCTCTTACTAATAAAATAGCCACTCTTCAAACTAAAATAGCTAACCAAAAAAACAGCCCTGCTCTCCACTGAGACACAACCTATCCTACCTCCGGTAATACCTAGCACCGACAAAACCTTCAAATTCACTAGTATCTCCATACTAGAAACGGCAAAAAATCATACTTTCTCTCAAGCCTTCAAATTGTCAGGGTGACAGTTGCCCAGCACAAATAATTAAGGACGCAGCTAGGGACCTAGCACCGTTCATTACAAAATTAATTAACGCCTCCTTCAAGACAAGCTCTATACCAAACAATCCTAGGTTCTACCGCTCCGGAAGAAACAGACACTTGACCCATCCATCCCAATGAACTATAGACCGATCACCACAGTCCCGTTCCTCCTAAAAATAATCGACAGAGTAGCTTATCTCCAAATTCAGCATCATCTTGAAGCCCACCACTTACTAAACGCCGCCAATCCGGATTCAGACCACAACACGGTATGGAAACAGCCCTATTTGACCTAAAGACTCAAATTGAGGAGTTAAAGTATAAAGGCAAAACAGCTATGCTACTCCTCCTCGACCTATCGGAAGCATTTGACCAGGTGGATCATGCAGTGCTTTGCAAACACCTGGCGTCAGCTGCCGATTTCTCGAGTGATGCTATAGCCTGGGTTCAATCCTTTTTAGCCAACCGTACGATGAGAGTTTTTTCCCCTTTAGCATCCGCAGACCCAATCCAAATCACCTGTGGCGTCCCACAGGGATCATGTGTCTCACCTAATATGTATAACATCTTTACCAAGCCACTCTTTGACAAATTGGATAGACTGGGCGTCACCTACACAAATTATGCAGATGATACCGAGATCCTCATACCCCTGTAGGGCAATTTTGTTGAAGACACAGCTCTGGTAAATAAGATATACCTCCTCATGCAGGCATGGATGGCATCTCACGGCCTCTGCCTGAATGACGACAAAACTGAGATCTTGATACTGGGCTCTGACGCCAACTTAAAAAACGTAGCCCAAAATGATACTGCCTTCAACATTGACGGCAATGTAATTAAAGCAGTAACTGTGGTAAAAACATTAGAATTTTACCTAGATTCTACACTGTCGTTAAAAAAACAAGTTAGTACCATGGCCTCATCAACAGCATATACTTGCAAACTTATAAGGGCATGCAAACCATTCCTCTCCAATGCCAGCTGTATCACACTTGCCAATGTGCTGATAATGTCTAAATTAGACTACTGTAACGCCCTATACATAGGAGCCAATAAATACATTTTAAATAAAATGCAAACATTACAAAATAATGCCCTCAGAGCAGCCCAAGCATACCCAGTAGAGAGCATATCTCCAACATCAGAAGAGACCAACGTTGGCTAATAATTAGCGACAGAATCCTTTTGAAAACAGTGTCCCTTACTTTCAAGTGTCTGAACAATGCCGCACCCCCATACCTCTCAGGCCGTATGGTCAGAAGAACGTCGACCTACCTCACTAGATCATCCAACTCCCTCTGCTTAGAAATCCCAAGATTCAAACTTTACAAATCTGGAGGTGCCAGCTTCCCGGTAAAAGCAGCCCTAGCTTGGAATGCTCTCCCCCTAGCCTTCAGAACCAAACAACCATAACCCAGATTTAGACGCAACTTGATAAACAGACTTCGAGCCAATGATTACTAAGATTGGCACTCTGCACAGCTGCCCTAGGCGTACTCTGTGACTCTACTACTTTTACTAATTGAACTTTTATATTGTATTATGTAGATGAGGTCCCAAATACAGCCTGTACTCCAACCATCCATTTTGAAGTACCAGGAACGTTCACACTGAAATATAGGACGTATGATGAGCAAATAAAGCAGCAGAGAGCCGCAATGGGGCTCTGTCCAGTACCCATCAGAAGAACAGCACCTATTGAAGTACCAGTACCAAGGAAACCATGGACAGTAAGGTACCCATTGAGAAAGCCATATCAACAAATGAAACGAAATGAAGATCGTCTAAGTACAGTCCCTGAAGAAACCAAAAAGGTCTTAATGGAAGACGAATGGTGATGTCACGAGAACCCGGACTGACTCACTTATAGAAGAAATGACGACCAGAGAATGACACAAGGAGACGAAAATGCCATGGGTCAGGGACGTCGTAAACCTAAGGTGAAAGGACGATGTCAAATGTAAAAAGCTTAAGCCATGAGCATAATGAAGATTTTTAACCAGTTTACACTTGTACATAAACCTGGCACCACAAGAAAGCTTAGGAAACTGTGCGGCTTGCTATGCTTAGTAGAAAGATAGTGCGGCAAGCACCACTCCACATAATCGACTTCAAAAGAAGCACAATATATAAGTGTATTTCCACTTTGCACAAGAAGCAGAATGAACCCAAGGTTACTAAAGGCCACACAAGGAAAGCTTCGTAGTCAACAAATTGAGAATAGACGGCAGAAACGAAACTCAGCAGAGGCACCTCGTGCCAGAGAAGCCAAGGTTGTATCAGTAGAAGAGACGAACAGTAGCTACAGTTAATTGAAGCTAAGAACAGAATATCCTACCTCTGAAAGGTTTAGATAAGAAGACAAAGGCAGGTGGTGGGTGAAACAAAAATCAAATAAACAAATTATGTGGAAAAGAGGCAAATTCACGGTGTCTGAATCACGTGACCAGCCGAGCAAGAAGAAGCAAGAGTTTCACATCTACGCATGGCAGCAGGCCAGGTGAAGATACCAGAACTTTCCAGACAGGAGATGTAGTCTCAAGGCCAACCACAGTGAAATAATTGACACATGGCCACTAAAGTGATGATTGACTGTAACAATAATTGGAGGAAGGCCGGGGGAACCAAGGGGCACCCTGCACCTGTCAACCATTCTGCGTGCTGCTAAGCAAAGTGGAAAAGTATGCATGGGGTTGGTGCCAACCCAATCACAATGGACCAAGTAATCTAGGGTCCTATAGTTAGCAGAACAAATAGGCCGTCATACTTTTAGTGACGTCTGCAGTAGTCATTTTGAAGGAAAGGCTTAGATGCCCACCTGACAGTGTTTACCCAATCCCCTCACTCTGTTACCACATACAGATATAGTACCTATATTAAAGTTACCTTTTCCGAACCAATAGAATTGCATGCCAACTTTTAAGCGTTACACATCATTGCTGATATTCACAACTCCCCGTTTTTTGTACTTGTCATTAAACAGACTCCCTTTGCCAAACCGTCGAGTTGTCATTATTCATTTGGTGTTGGAGTATTTAATCTGCACCCCCATCCATCTCAGGGGTGCTGCTATTTTATCTTAAATAGCTTCTGGGCAAACCCCGACTCTATGGGCCAGTTGGGGTACCGGAGCGCACCTGGTAGCAGAGATTGATGGTTATCGATTATCGATTAGAATAATGTCTTATTCTAATCGATAATTTGACCGTCGACATAAAGTAACTGTAGGTCCTCTGTAATATCACAAGTCCTTTGCCATCCGGCTGAGTAGACGGTGAAGCTCCCCGTAGACAGTGGTAGAATAAAAATAGAATCTGCAGAACAAGGTCTGAAGGGACCTGTATTACCCACATAACCCCTTCCCACTCCTACGGGTAGCTACGCGGGTGAACGGCAGGAGAGGTGGTGGCGAAGGCAGTGATCCCGAGCATCCAGAGAGGAAACATGCGAATGGTGAGTGAAAAAGACTAAATGCTTTGGCAAAAAGTATATACCTTAGAACAAGTAAAGGTAACTGAGGGAGGCGGAAAACAAAATATAGTCAGAAGTAGAGTAGGATATATTACATGGACACGGTAGCGTCCATGTAGTTATGGTTAAGTTGGTTTTTCCATAGGAAGAGCATTTTATGGGTGGCTTATAACTTCGCTCCCTCTGGACGAATCCTCACCAAACTTTGCAAAAAAAGTATATGGCCCACTCTGAATTCTTTTGCAAAGTTTGGAGAGGTTTGGTCCAGGGGGGGGGCAAAGTCATAGGGGGGGTCCCAAAACGTTTGTTTTTTCTCATAGACATAATGGGAAAAAACTTTGCGCATGCCTACAGCTCAAACCGCTGGACGGATTTACACCAAATTTGCGGCAGGAGCGGGGGCTTGGTCCCGAAAGCGTGCTTTTGCAAATTTGGGGTAAATCCGTCCAGTAGTTTTTTTTAAAATGACCAAAATGTGAGGCAAAAAAATTAGTGATATCTCCGTTCGCTCCGCGGACGGACTTCCCGGTTCACTCCGCGGACAGTGCACTGATTGGCCGAGCGGCTTGCGTGATGTCCGCGGACATGCAACGTGTTCGCTGATTGGACGGCGTGGTGCGTGAAGCGCATCAGATTTTCTGTGGCGCCCGCCATCTTGCATTCGCGGATGACCACGGACAGCGCAGTAAAACTTGGATTAAAAATTGTATTTAGTGGAGTGTGTTGGTGTGTAAGAGTGGTTGGGGAGGGTGGGGGAGTCTGAGATAGGTTCAATGTGCTGTTTTTTTATGTGCTAGACACTTTTGTTGTGTTCGATTTGTCTGCAGACAACACGGCTGTTCTGAAATGTTCTATATAAACTAAATGGTGGGGTGTTCTGAGGACGGAGTATGTGTCCGTTTTGTTCACAAGCAAGGTAAAATTGAGCTAAGAACACTTGCAGTGTCCTTAAATGTTCGTACACAAACAAAATGGGGGTGTCCTGAGGACGCTGTCCGTATTGTACTCTGGCAAGTTGAATGTGTTCTAAGAACACTAGCGGTGTCCTGAAATGCTCTGATTACTTACCGGTAATCTTCATTCCTCCTAATCCTAATCTTCCTCGTCACAGTACTGACGACCCTCCTCACCCTCCCTGCGGGGAAGGTCCCATGCTCCGGCTTGGTAATATGAAACTGAGTGATGTGGATGTCGGGAGGAGTTATAGGAATTTAAAGAAATAGAAGAAGGTCCTGTGTCGGAGGCAGGGGCCTAATGAAGAAAGTACTGGGACGAGGAAGAGTGGACGTGGAGGTAATGTTTGCAATTAAACAAAATGGGGGTGGTCTGAGAATGCTGTTCGTATTGTTCGTTGTCAGGTTGAAAGTGTTCTAAGAACCCTCCTTATGTCCGTTGACATTACAATTTCCTATGGCCCTTACCTGACTTTTTGTGCACTAAACAAACGATAAATCAGGCTGCTGTGCGCCGACATTATGTGATAATCCTATCACTTGCCCCATCGAACTGACTAACCTGCTTTTGCGACACTAAATCATATCTCCCGCCCCTAAGCCTGATATTATCAAAGCATTCATATTCCCCGTCTCTCTCTGTGACGTTACAGGGTGCGTAGCGAAACGCGCCCAGACGTCTCCAGTCCTACGCGACTTTATACAGAACCCGGAAAACAACACAGATCATCTCACAACACAGCGCGCTACAATTCGGAATATGAAACTGTGATTTAAAAGCAAACAGCAAGATTGTACATTTCGTAAAGTACTTTTATTTGACATCAAATGTTTAGCGATTTGCATTTGTCTTTGCTGTCGATCCACAAAAGTTCATCTTGAGTCAGGCGCTGTTCATTTGCGGTACAGAGGGTGTTGGTTTATGATAAAAGTAGCACTATGGTCGCACTGATAATCGGAAGGCTGTTCCAACAACGAGGAATTAGACCACCATAATGGTTGGTATGTTGCTTCTAGCCGCTAGTACCGCGTAAGGGCATATTGGTACTTGGCGATTGTCCCATAAGATGGTGAGGGTCATGAAGTTGTTTAGAAGTAGCTGCACCTGGCAGTTGAAGAATCCGTCGGCCGGGGTCTGAAAATCGTGGCATTGACAGTAGGGAAGGATGTACCTGTTTTAAAAACATAAATTAGTCTCACTAGCCGATCTTCATTAAAAATATTCATTTTATTTATAAGGGCGTTTTAAAAACATAAATTAGTCTCACGAGCCGATCTTCATTAAAAATATTCATTTTATTTATTAGGGCGTGAAACTATTTGCTAGCGAGGATAGTGCAACGGAGTATGTTAACTTATTCCCACTAACCCACCCTCTCTCCTCTGACTTTTTCAGAGCCGTCTGAGCGCCAGGGGACCACTTCGGCGGTGATAGTGCGCGGTACAAAACAATATGCCACATTGAACGAACAAGTACAACTTAACCGGGTTTAACGCCACGCTATTGTTATTATATTCCGGTATAAAATAATCTAAAGGGTTACTTACATTATATTGGCATTTTCCATTGTCTACGGGTAATGCAGTCCCTAAATACGACTCCGTCTGTGCCAACGATCTTTCTCATAGTGATATAACATATAAAAGCGGTTTAGTTTCAGAAATTTCATCCTTATCGTCTCTTACGTTTTGCACCCCTCCTTCAAAAGAAGTCTTTTGGCACGATCCCTGTCTGTCAAGGTAAAAAAACAATAGAACCTTATAGTGCGAGTCGTGGGCCATTCCGGCCCGCAAGCAAAAAATGGAAGCAGCTGACCTTCACTGTGAACGAGCATAAATTCTTACTTTGCAACATTCTGTGTAAAGCCATCCCTGAGAAATTGCTTTTTACACTCCATCTTTGTATATTGTCTGTGTGCTAATGAAAAAAGTTTGTTAAATGGAGTTTATGGTTAACTTGCGCTACTAAAAACCTATGAAATTCAGTCAAAAAACGTTGTTAAAGGGACGTTATGGTTAAGTTGCGTTACTAAAAACCTATGAAATTCAGTAAAAAACTTTGTCAAAGGGACTTTATGGTTAAGTTTCACTGCTAAAAACCTGTGAAATTCAGTAAAAAAACTTTGTTAAAGGGATGTTATGGTTAAGTTGCGCTACTAAAAACCTATGAAATTAAGTAAAAAAACTTTGTTAAAGGGACGTTATGGTTAAGTTGCGCTACTAAAAACCTGTGAAATTCAGTGAAAAAACGTTGTTAAAGGGACGTTATGGTTCCAAGTAAAACCGAAAAACCCCTGAAATTCGCCAGTTATGGTAAGCTAAGCAACCATAACTCGCGCCACCACCGTGCACTGCTAAGCCTTAAACCCAGGACATCAAAGATGACATCACAAATGTCATTGATGACATCACTGATGACATCACATGTGTATGTACTTTTCATGAAATATGTGTACAAGGGATTCTTATTATGATGTTGCGAAAAAAGTGTCAAGGATCATTGCAATAAATATCATACCCTAATTAGTGCATTGAACGATGCATTGATATAAATAGCATTCTATTATGGGGTTCTATCTAGTATACTAAGCTACTAATGCAGAAACATAGCATTGTGTGCAGCGTACAAGATGATGGTATAATATTCATAATGTTAATATGTTGAATAATGAAATGATAATTGTTTTCTTAATAGATTTTTGTGTACTGTGAAATATGTAATAAGTAGCTAATAAACCCATATATTACATAATTGCACTACTATAGACAAAACACAAAGAGACAAGAACACATACCAATATACATATACATAGGGTAAATAGCAGCTTTGAAACAGAGGAATCATTTCTTTGCATGAACATAATGCTGTCTTTAAATCTTGTGTCTTCTCCTATGTATATGTTTCATATGATGTGGCTGGACTCTAAGGGAATTACTATAAGAACCTAATTGTAGGATACGTCTACAAATAAAATACAATTTTTAGTTTCTGACTGTTACTGAAGAAAACCATGTGGCCTAGATATGTCAGCAAAAGAAAAAAGAGTGAGCCCCTTTAATAAAGGTTGTTGGATACTTTCATACAACTGGAAGGATTCATTTATGGCCTTGTCATTTACTGTGAACAAACACACTCTTGCTGTAGATGCGCTGCTGCCATCACATCATTTCCTCCATGTGTTTCTTTCAAATGCTTTGCACAGGATGCAGTCCATATACTTATTATTCAATGCACAGTTATCATTTGCATCCTTCCCTTTTGTATATGTTTCCCTTCCCTAGTTCCAAGAGATGAAGATAGAGTAGTCGCAGAGGTAGGAGTCCATTCAGTCAAATACATTGGCCTTAAAACCAAGAATGGAGAGAGTTTGGAGGAGAGGGGCGTGATCCATTGTATCGAAGACTGGAGAGAGGTCAAGTAGAACGAGGACCGTTTAGAGGTCCGTGTTATGAACAGTAAGCTGATGTAAGGAAGTAGAAGACATGGTTGAGAGCAGTCTCACTGGAATGTATGGATGATAATTTGGGGATTTTAGAGTGTCTTGACAGGAGAGCAATGACTCTGTAGAATGAGGGGTTGTTCGGGCCAGCTGTGCGTTTTTTAGTATGGTGAGAGAGAGAGAGAGAGAGAGAGAGAGGCAAAGAAGAGTGGAAAGGTGGTAGGCGGTGAATGGTTCAAGTTTCTTTATATATATATCCCTCACCTCATGTAGCTAGCTTAGCTTTCGATTAGCCCCTGCGGGTGGGAAACTTTTAACTTAGTGTGTGGAATGTATGTAATGCCTTGAGTACCCAGAAGTGTCGTAAGGCACCATGTCCAGACAGGATCCCTATATATTTCTACAAAGATGAACAATGTGAATGGGGGCCTGTTCTATGGAAATTGTTTAACACAGTTATCAAGCTAAACGTTGTCCCTGCCTCCCGGCAACATGTCTTGATAGTTCTAATATATAAGAAAGAAGGCAGGGACTCACTGGTGAACTACAGGCCTATCTCGCTTTTAGATAGTACAGCCATATTGTTGCCAATGCCATTCCGTCCCATTTCCAATCCTAGTTTGAGGAGAACCTAATTGTTAGCGATCTTCAGGCTGGCTTCCAGAAACCTAAAAACACTGTGGACCAAAGTTTTTGATTGTTTTATGTAAACCGAAAAGATTGTGCACAGCAAATGATGTGACTAACTTTAGGATAATGGGAAATCTGGTATTGGGCCGCACTGACAAGGAAATGCAGTAAAATAGAAGAGCATGAAATTCAGACTGGGTTATAAATCAATCTTCTCACATACATCTCCCCATACTTCACTCTCTTCACAAAACTTCTCCCGCAAGAATTCATCTGAATCTGTTTTTACTTTCCCTATATACGGTCTGTGCACAAACAGATTCTGTTTTGCAATTGGGATCTCCATGATGTATAGAATGAATACATTTTATTAAATCAGATTTCTCCTTTAACAAACATAGATAAATACATCATAAATAAACATTGGAGAAAGGCGTGAAATAGTAAAAATCCACAGTATAAAGACAAATACAATTTTAAAATAGTTAAGACCACCCTTGCGCTCTCAATCCCTCGACAGAAGGAAATAACCTGCTAACACCAAACCAGGGTACTAAACTGGGACTTTCCTTGCCCGTTTTATCAAAGCCTAGCTCACATAGTTGCCCAAATTAAAAAGAAAGTCCAGGTCCGAATTGTTCCAAATCAAATACGGTGCCCTCTACAGTCCCTGATGATGTTTTTTCAGGAAGAAGGGCCTTCACAAATCCCTTTGCAAGTTCAAGTAGCACTTACAGATTGGCAAAAAGTGGTTAAGGTCCTCCCTTACTGTAAGCCTGCACATACAATTATTTTCCGGGTCTCCCATCCCCGGTTAGTGTGGGCTCTTATGGGTGATATATTTAAATGCACTAGTAGAATGGCACGTCTACAGTTAGGCAAGGGGATACTACACACACCACCCCCAAGCTCATCACTGCTTCTCAAAGATGCGTACAAGCTCAGAGAACCCAGAGCCTGGACCACACTCCACTCCTCAGGCTGATCCCAACTTAATGTGCCCCTTTTCACCCTTGATTTCAGGTCTGACATACTGAGATCTCTTACTGAATTCAGTGACTTGATCTCACCCATCCGCATTCGTTTACGACCATCTTGGAGCCACTTGAACTTTGGGCAGAAACTTGAGTTTACCATCTCTGCTAAGATGTGCTGCATGTTATCATTTTTTTCGGGCTGCATGCAGTAACTTCAAAAAGAAGACGCCATGTCTCATTTTGGCCTGTGTGGCAAACCTAGCAATCCCCAAGTCCAGGTGCAGGGCACAGTTTGGGGATCCCGGCAGGAGGCCTGTCAACCATTTCATGACCCCGTTTTGAATAACCTCCAACGTGTCACAGTTAGTGCTCCCCCATAATTCGGGTGCCATACAATAGCAGGCTCCTCGCCTTACACTTGTAGACCTCTATGGCTTTACCCAATATACGCCCACCAAATCTATGATAACATTTTAATAACCCATTCGACCTAGTCCTGGCTTTCGAGCTACTGATTCCAAATGCTTCCCCCACTTCCCATTACTCTCGAACGTCAGCCCTAAGTAACAGAATGAGTCCACAACCTCAACTTTCTCCCCGTTAAGGGACCAAGAATAATTAACTTTTTCCCTACCATTGCTGAATACTACAATGTTGGCCTCGTCTGTGTTCAAGTTTAGTTTATTAGCTTATAAAGTATTTGGTGGCATAGTCTAAACTTGCCTGTACACCAGATGGAGTGAAATAAATCAGGTCTGTATCGTCGGCATATAACTAAGTTTCAAATGGCTTACCACCCAAAAGAGGCGGCTTCATTTTTATACTCGCTTCTACAGGGTTGACATCTGCAAAAAAAAGAGAAACAATAGCGGGGCCAGGGAACATCCCTGTCTAACACCCCGATTTGTAGGCAACTCCTCCGTAAACCGACCTTGCCTAGTTGCTCTCACAGTAGCAGCAATGTATACATGCTATTGTTTGGCAGCTGCCATAGTTATATGATTTTTATAGGCACCAGGACACACAATGATAAAAGCAAGCATCCATTACATTCAGGAAAACTATGCAAGTCTTGGTTTTAACTTTGCATTCTGTGACTTTTAGTTCTCGGTTTATGATGGGGAAATCCATGACAATATGTCCTAGAGTACAAGGGTAAAACCAGGACTGGACTAGAGTCTCCGGAAAGGAATGAATAATAGTGGAATGTTTGGTAACAGGCGCGAATGGGCGAGGATTACAGCCTTACTCAGGAACACCAAGAACCAATCTAAGCAGGTCCGGGGACCAGAGAGGACACTACTGTCACCGTCTTATTGTCCCGTTCTCCTGACTGTGGCACAATGAGGATATCAGAAGTCATGTCACACAGAGTCCAAGCCAAAGGACTACGTGGCCAGAGCTAAAACATGACTGTGTCACTATAGACCGTGCAACTAAATTGAAGCTTGAGTCACACCACAGAAAAGGTTGTCAAGAACCCAGAAAACAATTCCCAGTCCTGATGGAGGCCGTAGATAGCAATAGCTTGTTTAACTGCTATACGCCAAAACACAGACGTGTCGACTGTTTATGAATGTTTGTGTGTGCTACAGATACCGGGTACAAAACATCTACTGTTCAGTTCTACACCAATGTTAATCCTACATAATTCACAAGGGGATGTATATTGTCAGTCATCTAACAGTGATATTATTTGTCTATTTATATGTAAAATGATGTATTATTTTCTTTCATAGGGAACATATTGGGTTCAATCACCTGTGGCGCCTATTTGTAATGCACAATAAGATTTGTATGTTCTAAATCATTGTACAATTGTGTGCCTTTTTGTTCAACCGGGGTCGCCCTGATCTATTCTTTATATAGACTCTGTGCAATGTCTAGAGCCCGGGCCTGCAACCGGTGACCCTCCAAATGTTAATGACTATGCCTCCCGTGTTCCCTCATAATGACTATGCTGGATAGGGCAAGTGGGAGATGTAGTCCAAACATCTGGAGAGCCAGAGGTTGCAGATGCCTGCTTGGAGTATTGTGAGTATATGATTTCCCTTACTGCATTATGTGGCCCATACTTGAATAGCATATTATAGTTTTGTAATGATACATCTCACCAGGACCACAGCGTGTGCCTCGCTCCACTCAAATATCGTTGACTCCCGTGACACAGTGGTTGGTGTTGAAATCTAAGAAGCACTCTAGTGCTTAATAATATGCTTCCACACCACGCTCATGTCTTTAGGGTTCTTTTTACAAATGCCTTTGGTGCATTGTGGTCCTGAAACCTACATGGCATTCTCGCGCTCAAAATGACCAGGTGCTTCTCTTTTCCTCCCTGTGATATAAGAGCTGTAGAAGGGAAGACACATTTAAAAGTCAAATTATTCCAGCTGCTTATAACTTGGATCTTCGGGCATACATGTGTATTTCCCCCTTCACAGGATACCTACAGAATCCCACATGCGTGATGCGAATGTTTACGCAAGATTCCTTACATTTTATCCTTCTAACCTTCCTGCAGTTGATTTACCATGATTCTCCTTTGAGTTAGAGATAGCCCATATTTACATTCAACAGACACTGCGTTAATACTCATGATCAAATAACGAATGATGAGCAACTACCTCACTTACCACATCTGTCCTGCCTTCACTGTCTTTAAAGTAGGTGGCATCTGTGTTTGAGGATTTAGGTGCCACCCTCCAAGGCCACTTAGAACACAAGACACTCTCAGGCTCCTTGCATAGAAGGGAAGAAGAGAAACCCAACCAGTCTTAAGGTTCCTCACACTGACCACTCTATATTTTGATGATGCCCAGGAGTGATGAGCAAGGAGAGCTGGATAGATTCCAGTTGTGTTTTATTAAGACTTTACAATACCAAGTTTCAGAATTTCTTAATGAACTAGTATCAAGTATGGGTTAACATTATATGTGGTTGTCTAAAGGCACCCTGTACCTCAGGTGGTCAGATTAGTTAATATAAAAGTCTTTAACCTATTCTTAGACGGCTCTGCCCCTCCATGCATGCCCTAGTCTCATAACACAAACTCAAACTAATGGCTCACAGAAAGTCCAAACCCTTTCTTTATAAGCCCTTTAGCCTCTAGGGTAACCCTAACCTATAACTAAAGTGTCCTCCAGGTTTGGTCAAAAGAACGGTTCATAAACCTACCCTTTCAAAGTCCATCCCTACTCTATAAACCAAGCATATATTAAAGAGCTCTCCTGAGTAGTTCCCTTCTGGGTTACTTACAGTTCTGGCTTATGCTCACTGAGCAGCACAAATTAGTTGGGTCTCCCCACAGTGTTTTATTCCTTTAATACTCCAAGCTTCTCAGGTCTCTCCACACTCTCGTGTTCGTGTAGGTTTCTCTCAGGTCTCTCCACGACCCTGGATTCTTTCAAGCTTGGGTTTCGCTTGCTCCTCTGAGGTCATTCTAACACCAATAAGGCCAATTCTACAAACTGTCTCAACATCAGTCTCTTGATTCTATGAATTAACTTTGATTCAGGTCCCTCCACGACACTTGATTCCCTCTGGTTTCTCCCAGGATTCTCCACAACCTTGGATTCCCTTAGGTCTCTCCATGACCTTGGATTCTCTTAGGTTTTTGTCAGGTGTTTCTATGAGGTTGGAATCTCTCAGGTTTTGCTCTTGACTCTACATGACCATGGATCCACTTAGATTTCTCCCAGGTCTTGTTACAACCTTCGATTCGCTCAGGTCTGTCCAGGAACTTGGATTATCTGTGGTTGCTGTCAGGTTTCTCCATTACCTTGGATTCACTCTGGTTTCTGTCAGGTTTCTTCATGACATTGGATTCTCTCAGGTTTCTGAAAGGCCTCTACATGACCGTGTATTCATTCAAGTTTCTCTTAGGTCTCTTCACAACTTGGATTCTCTCAGGTCTCTATGCAACCTTGGATTCTCACAAGTTTCTCTTGGGTCCTTGGACCTTGGATTTTCTCAAGTTTCTCTCAGGTCTCTTGACGAAGTTTGATTCTTTCAAGACCTACTTGTGTCCCTCCAGTGCCTTGTATTCTCTTTTTTTTTCTCTGGTCTACACACATTTCTCTCCTCCAACATTCTTGAAAGTAGTGGGTATTTTCCATTTCCCTTATTATGTGGAGTTTTAAGACAGACAATATTCTTGCCCTCCTGCCAGGGGTTCTTCATCTCCAGATTCTTCAAGGAAGCACCTTGTTTTCAGGCCTTCCCTCTGGTATCAAGATCTGTGAGTGGGAACTGTCTCTAAGCCCATTCTTCAATACAGCTCCAGGTCTTCTGGTTGGACCTCAGGCCTACCCTTGACAGAGCAACTGTTGCACAGCTGTTAGAACATCCACTACTTCCCCCCATGTAGTGGTCTCCATGTGTATCCAGGAAGTGGATGACGCAGCATCTTCCCTACCCTCAGTCTTCGCCCTTTACTTGTGTGTTCAACCTCCTTCTGTAAGGCTGGACCAGTGGTTGGTTCCCTAAACCGGTTCAGGACTGGTTCCTCCATTTTATGCCTTGTTTTACATGACCTGATTACTTAGTTTTCTCAAAACACTTAATTTGATCTTTAGCTTATCATTATCTGCCTTTGGCAATTGATCAATTCTTACCTGATTTTTAATAAGAGAGTAACAGTCGCTGCTGAGCTGTTAAGCAGAAACCGGGTTCTCTGCGCCATTAGTTTTGTGCTGAAACATGTTGGGGTAACACTGTAGCAGCCCCCCTTAAACAAATGAAAAAGATGGACTATTTTATCAATATTGTGCCATGCTAGATGGTTTATTGTGTTATATTTCTTTGTATTTGAGTACTGTATGCATCGTTTTTTTTTATGGAAGCAATTGAGTGTAATTTTGAGGCGAGGGCAAGTTAATGGTGTTTAGGATGCTCAGAAAATGCTATGTTAAAAATAAAAACCAGAAAGAAAGTAATGATAATTGCATCGTATCTTTATGCTTGGGAAGTCGCAGGGGCCGTAAGGGGTTCCTAGCCCAGTGAGGTAGGATTGTGCTGCCATGTATTCCTTAAAAAGGGGTGCAAAGAGGATCGGAATGATGTTATCTCTAATTAAGCAAGGGCAACGCGTGTTTTTTTAAATGTTATTTATATAATATATACATCTGTGATTTCCTGTTAAATTACATTGATTTTGTGCATGTAGCCTCCTGTTGATTAAATCATTACATCCATGTGGGTTTTGGTGGAAATAACCAGATAAAACAACTTGCAATCTATATTGAATACCACTCTGCCCTTACATTTAAGAGTTATCCCCGCTTTCTTGCTTGCATTCTTTCTTTTGGTGATATTTTTCCGGCGTGGCATGATTCATTTCACAAGCTGAGATTGTATTATTTTTGTTATTGTAAATTAATTTGTTCACTGAAGGAAAATATTATTTCTACAATTCTCTTCTATGCGTAGCTTCATTTGGTGATTGTCAGGGTTTCAGTAGCTGTTCCGGCTCCCTGGCACCACAGTGTATGAGCCTTCATGAATGTGCTTCTGCTCTTTATAACAAACTGCTACCAACCGATCAGTGACATTTCATTGACCTCTTAGTACCTAGTGGCTTGATCGACAGTCGGTGCCCAGGTGCCCAACCTCTGTCCTGAAACCTGGATGCACAGCTATGCAAATGGGTAACCAGGTGTTCAGGGTCAATAAGTCACTGGTATCTCAGCTGGGGATTTCCTGCCTATAGAACTCTTGCAAGCAGTGCTGTGGGGCTGTAATTGCTGATAATGACCGTTAGCCTCGGTATTGTCAATCTGTAGTACGAATGTTACTTGCCCTGCTTCAGCAACACTCTCCTTTTCCTCGAAAGGAAAGCCATTATGTTTCATTTTGTATTTAGTAGGTCGGCCTTGCACTATGTTTGCCGTGATAAAGTAGCATAATGCACTAACCCTGCCAGATAACTGGAGAACTCTTGGGTGTGGTGGAAAACAGATGCCTGCCATTGCGGCCAATCAGAAGCCTCTGATTGTCTCTGACACAGACAAATGGTATGAGGGTAAATAACCAGACAGTGTGAAAAAAAGACAGACATTCAATAGGGTGTAATATTTGTAGACAATATTTTTGTTAATTTTCGAGACGGACATATTTTCCTTTACTGTGGTCATGTCTCTAGCGGGTGCTGTACAAAGGTTCACTTTGAGATCAATGTTTTTCTGTATATCCTGACATTGCATGGTCCCAAGATGCAATGCACAGCAGCAGAATTAGCACTGTCATGCCAGCCCACTCCCCAGTCCAAGAGTCCAGCTGAAATTCTAAATTCTATTGCACAAAGAAGTAAGAAAATGTAAGCAATGTGAAAATGCAACAAAGCTTAGAAATTATGGGTTAGTAAGAATTATATTGGCTCACTATTTGCTTAATATTGGTATTGGGAGAAGGGAGGTTTGGAGAGTAATGACCATCGTGCCCAAGGGCTTAAGAAAATGGAAGAAAGAGGCAAGGACGTGAGAGTATTGAGACATTGAAATTAAAGACTGAGAGAAGAACGTGGCCCAAATAGGTTAAAAAGGTGATAAAGATTAAGGGGGGGGGGAGGAGTACACAGATTACAGCTGGTTAGGGAACGAGAAAGAACTGGAAAAAGAGACAAGAGGTTGATGCACGAATTGACATTAGAGTTAGAAGACTGGAGACCAAGAGTACAGTTAAGAGAAGAAAATAAAATGTGTTTGTGGAGAAAGATCCAGGGTTGGAGATGTGGCATTCAGGCAGGAGAAGAAATCTTAGGGATTTGAGTGGAAGCAGGAGGAAGAACGAGTGGAGGTGTCATTGGGGGACCCAAGGGAAAGAGTGACCTGCCGAACACAGGTACAAGAACCTCTTGACCGTGAGGGAGTAGTAGAGTAGTGGCCACCCTCTCATACTGCCAGCTCCCCTGGTCCACACCCAGGACTGTGGGAGATGCTGGGCTCTCTATCCTGTTCCTTCATTCCTCTAATATGGGAAGCCAACAATTCCACTGTGAAACACCACTTCAAAGACCAAACAGTGGGGATCCTGAAGTAAACGAACAGACTACAGACCAGCAAGGGTTCTATGTGATATTTACAAATGATAAAGGCGCATACAAAAAACAAAATAGACATTTTGTTGGCAGATTTTTTGCAGCCTTCAATATTCACCAAATGTCACTTTTCAACCTCTGTCTGCCCCCTCACCTCTTAAATCGGGGGTTTCACCCCCCAGCCCCCCATTATTCCTGCACCCTTTCCCCCCATGACCGTCCTTAACCCCGTCCCCACTAACACATACACCCCTTCTCCCCAGCCCCTCTCCAAACACTCCAAACACCACTCCTCAACATACACACAGACACGCAAGCAGACACACACACACACTTCCCTCACTTCCGTCTTCCTGTGCGCTTCTCGACCGTGCCTGTCAGCCCCTGCGCGCACTCATGTGCGTCAGGGGCGTGACAGTTACATTTCCAAAGACTGCTCTGTCCAGTCTCAGATCCGTCTTTCTAAATCGGGCTTTGAAAATGTCTTTTTTTTTTAAACTACATTTTCACTTAGTACCCCAGCAAGACTGGATGACAGATGTGAAGGAGAAAAAAAGGAGAGAGATCCAGATGAAACCAGTGCTGACAGAGAATTGTTAAAGAATCCCTTCACTCCCAGAAGAAGGCAACACCTTCCCTCAGTAGATAATCCCAGGAAATTCCTTAGGATGGAGATAAGCAATTTTTGAACTTTTCGTTTTGCCTGAACTTTAAGCTTGTCAAAGCCATTAAACTAATCCTGACATTTCAGTTAGTTGCACTTTATGCATACCCTGTTGCTATTTTGCCCCCACACTGCAAAGGTTCCCTAATAAAACACTTTAAACTAAGGTTCCTGCTTTTGTCTGGTCATTAAATCCCAGTCACAGGCCTGACACTATCCTCTCCAAGCAGGTTTGTTTAGACTCCATCAGCTCATGCTAATGCACAGACATCAGCGCCAGCAGGCCTGCATAACGACTGAGCGCTCTGAAGAACTCACTACATAACATGACATAAAATTGCAAGCCTACAAAATCGCCCCTTGAATTTGCAAATGAACTTTCAGGATTTTAGAAAATCTGACAAAAGAAGCTGTGATGTGGTCACATACATCATTGAAGCAAAGAGACCAAGACTTTTAAGCCTTCGGTGTGGGCCGCACACCCTTAATACCCACTTCGGGTTCAGCAGTTTTGTGAAACTATCAAAAAATTGTCATCTATGTATGGTTATGTTAAGCTCCTTTATTTCTCAAGTATCTCTTGGATTTCAATTATCCAATTTTTTCGAAGTGCAGCTTCACCAATTAGGCTAATGCTGTATCAGAGGCAAACAATTATGCTTTGTGGGTCTTTCAGGTGAAAACGTCCTATGAAGTCTCTTATCACTGGTCAGCCACACCTATTAGGGGGCTTGGAAGAACATGGTTTCTTCACTGATCCACCACAATGAATGTTAATGTTAAATCTCTGCTGATGACAAAGACACGTTTTAAAACAGCACATCCAAGTGTAGGATAAGACCCAAAGATCAATATCATAAAGAGCACGGCTCCTTGAAATGAAGGTCGAGGTAAAAAACCTGTGCTTTTACTGGCTTTGCATGTTGTTGAAAAATTGTAAACATATGATATCTAAACTTCCCGTCCTCCATCCCCTCTGACTTTCCCCCTCCTACCCTCTCCCAATACATCCCATCGTTCATATTATCTCGAGTTGCTCATGTTCAGTGTGGTCGCAAGTCCGGTGTGGTCATCAGTTCATTGAGCATTTGTAGACCTCTTCCCTCTTCTCCATCCGTTTCATCCCATCCCCTCAAGATGTCCGTCTCGGCCATCCTACAACGATGTGCATCTCTTACCCAAGATTGTAATGAGGGGCCCCCCGGACTGTTCCAAGATATCGCTTTCTGCGTTTAGCCAATATTGATAAGAATTTCACCATTGCTTTTCTCGTTTTATCTATTTTCCATCCCGGTAATAGTCCCCTCCAACATATTTCTGGGGTGTATCCATGTGTACTATGCATCCAGGACTTCAATTTCGCCACCACCTCTTCCCAGAATGTTTTAATCAATGGGCAATCCCAGGCCATATGCCAGAATCCTGCCGATGATTCCCCGCAAGGAGGACAACTGTGTGAATACTGTGGGTTCATCATGTGTAGTTTGGATGGAGTCATATACACCCTGTGTAAAAGATTATACTGAAATAAACTAAATCTAGCATTTCTAGACACCTTCTTCACCTGTTCCAATTGGTGCTCAGCAATCTCCCCCCATACCATTTTCCCATTTTTCTTTTATTCCAAGCTCTGGTATCTGTTTATCTTCCCCTATCCCCAATGGCGCCCAGACATTGTTCATAGGGGTGGCCTGATGAGGTCACTGGAAAGCTTGGGGTGGCACACCGAAACAAAAAGATAACCGGCGGGCGGAGGGGGGCAGCATTTTTATAATGGTGGACGTGGCTCCCCTTTGGCCATCCCTTGGTGCTGCCTCTGCCTATCCCCTCACACAGAGTCGAGATCACTCCTCTGCTCCCACCCACATCTAACACCCGTGGTAGTGGATTCATCTCTGGTTCCCCAGGAGTCCCGCTCCATAACTCTGCTAATCGCTTCACTAATCGAGCGTTTCCCAAAAAGGCACTTTTGGGCATATCATACAGTTGACACCACTGCTCAAATGATCATAATTTCCCCTCCATAGAAAGATCCCCAAACCTGATGCAGCCTTTACTGCATAATTTACCAGCACCCAAATGTGTTAGCATCTCCCGTATGACTGGGTTGAACTCCAACGGTAGGCTCGGGCTATACATCTGCAACTGATGTAGTTTCCCAGGACTATTCCTCCAAATTTCTCTCTAAACCGCATATATTGTACCCACTCCCAGCTTACCCATTGGGCCCCATAGCAGCTGAATCCCTGCAGGAGTCTTCGCAAGTTTCCTTCTGGTGAATCTACCCAGTGGGTGGCTACCTCTAGCTGAGCTGTAATATAATAGGCTTCAAAGTTCGGTAGTGTGAGTCCACCCTTCACGTGCGCCTATGTAAAGTGTCTAATAACACCCGCCTGCGGCACGTGCCCCACGGTAGTTCCCCAATTGTCACAGCCAACATTCTGAAAAAAATTCTCTTTATCTTATATGGTATATTTATGAAATAATAGAGTAATCTGGGTAGCACCACATTTTGCAAAACGCGATTTTCCCCATTAATGATCCCAGTAAGGTTTTCCAGAATTATACTGATTCACCTATGCCTGATAGTGCCCTACCTGTGTTATAGACAAAGGTTTCCTCCATCTCATGGAAGATGGTAATGCCCAAATAGCGGAAGGGCTCCAATTTCCATCGCACTTCCCACTGTGGGAGTGACTTCCTCGGCTGGTCACGTAGTGCCCCCAACGGAAACAACAACAATTTTTCTTTGTTCACTAAGCAGCCAGAGGGTCATCTAAAGTTGTTCAGTTCCTCTAAAATTACCAGGATGTTCCCTCTGGAGTTGCTGATCGATAGCAAAACATCAACTGCATAAAGAGATATGTATAATGCCGTGGACTTTGATTCCTGTTTCTGGTATATATTTTCTAAAGTACCCCGCCAAAGGATATAGAGCCATGGTGAACACCAGTGGCGAGACTGGGCAGCCCTGCATGGTGCCCTTTTCCAATGTCCATTTTGTGGATATCCAATCCCCTGTTGACCCTGACATGGGGGTTATTATACAGCAACTGGATCAATTTCCGTATGCTAGGCCCCAAACCAAATGTGTGTAATACTTTAAAGAGCCAGGGCCATTCCACAGAGTCAAAGGCTTTTGTTGCATCTGAAGCCATAATGGCCAGTACTTCCCCAGAGCCCTGTACCTGTTCCATTATGTATGTTTCTCCCTCCCACAAATCCGCACTGATCCAGGTTTACCAGGGTCGGCAGCACTTCAGCCAATCTGGACGCTATCACCTTTGCCAGAATTTTTGTATCCACATTTATTAGAGAAATAGGTCTGTAGAAGTCACAATAGTCAGGGTCTTTCCAGGTTTTCAATAATACTGTAATAAATGCCTCCCTCATAGTCCCAGGTAAAGACCCTTACACGTATGCCTCCTTGTACACCCTCTTTAATAGAGGAATCAGTATGTCCGCATATTTCAAGTAAAATTCCACTGGCAACCCAACCGTGCCTGGAGATTTACCCCTTTGCATCAACCTGAGTGCCTTCTCTATCTCCTCCTCCCCTATGGGAATTCCAAGGTTCTCACACTGTTGCTGTGTCAATCGTGGCACCTGTGCTATGTCCAGCTAGTCTATTGCCTCCTCCTCTGAGTAAGTCCCTTCACTTTACCCATGTCATTCTCCAAGCTCCTAATTTGTCGCTCCAATTCCCTCAAGGAATCTGACAGCATCCTTCATATCCCCACCGTTTTTGAGATACATACCCAGTGGTCGAAGTGGGCGGGAGCGGGGCTCCTCTACTTTCTTTGATTAAGTTTCACTTTTCCTATACTTTTATTTTAAAAAGAAACTGTTCTGGAACGGATTCATTTTAAAATAAAAGTCTAAAAAGAAGTTAAAACTTGCACTTCAGTGCACTGCATCAAGGGTAGGTGGGAGGGGCGGCTTTAATCTTTAGCATGCCCCTTCAGAGGTATGAATGGTGGGCGATTAGAAAGGGGAGGGTGCGTAAAGCTGCATGCTGTAGGGCCAACTAATAAAGTTAAGAGGGTTATTTAAAATGGATTTTGCATTTTCTTTCCCTGCTTCTTTCTGCCTTTACACAGTGGTGGGGGTAGAATTGAGGAAAGGCGAGACCCAGGTGTGGGGTTTCTATTGGGTGTGGGAGGGGGTGTAAGGATGGAGTTTGTGGGGGGCAGGCTAGCAGGCAACATAGTTCCACTACTTCTTTTCGTACACTTCGACCACTGTACAAACCCCTATCACAGTCACTTTGAGGGACTCCCACAGGGTTCCCAACTCTTCTACTGACCCTTTGTTATTTCCCAGAAAGGAGGTGATTTCCTCCCATATCGTGGACTTAAATTCCACATCCTGCAATGACTCAACCTTTTATGTCCATGTTGGAATAGCTGGCTGGCTAAATTCCATCTTTAAACTGGTTACAAATGGAGCATAATTGGACAATACTTTCCCCAAATATTCCATATGATCAAACCTATGTGCTTGTTCCACTCCTACAAATAGGACATCTAATCAGAAGTGTGTATCATGCACTGGTGAATAAAAGGAGTATTCCCTATCTTCCCCATGTGTCCCTCTGCATAGTTCCACCAAATCTAACTCAGACCCCATTTTGATTAAGGACCAAGAGAGGACTTCTGCACCTGAACGGCCTCTGGTCAGGTCCAGATAACAATTAAAGTCCCCACCCCTGTGGGATATATTGACCCACTCAACAGCATTTACACACATCACCAAGCTGCAGTTGCGCAGAAACCACAACATGGTTGCGCCTGCTCCTGGGAGCGCCATGGCTCAAAACTGCGTTTTGCAACAACAAAAATGGCTGCACCGTCCTGCCAAGCACACATCGGGCAGGATGGAACAAAGGTGGGACATTGTAGGAGATTGCCAGTGTGTGCCGACATAAACAAAAGGAAGAAAGTGGAAAAAGCAGCGTGGCTTTGCTGCAAAAGCCAAAATCCCCATTGAAAATAAACTCTTTTTCACCTTTAAAAAAGAAAAATGCAGCTGTGACGCTAATTCCCTCTGTTCCTTAAAGCCACTGTGATTAATAAGCCTTACCAAGCCTTGCGTGTTTCACTGTGCCTCAGCAAAACCAGGCAAGATTCTGAATTGACAAGCCCTGTCAAACCAACTCTAAAAAAAAAATCAACCAGGAACTTTACTTTGACTTACACGGGAAACACAGTCATTTTCTTTGCAAATGTATCCAAAACTCAGCTGTTCAGAGAGAGACTAACTAGCTGAGCCATGCCTGCTTCAATGCATCCGTGCTTCAGACCAACTCCAGCATTTCAAAAGAAAAATCTATACTAGCAAGGCAGTGTGTGAATCTGCTGGTGATAAAAAGTTGAATTTAAGAAGGAAGGCCAGCTGCACCACGTGTAAAAAAATATGGGGCTTTGCAAATTAAAGAAAAACAAATGCCCGTGTGTTGGAACAGTACACTGGTGAATAAAAGCCTGCCAGTCTTTAGCAATATGAAGGGGTTTGTTGCTGGTGAGACTCTATAACATGGGTTATATTTTGCAACAGGCTTGCTTTAATTCTGGATCTAAGATCAGAAATTAAAGGTTAAAACTATGGTGGCTGGAGTTGCAAGTTGAAAAACAGGTTTTCGGCTTGCAGGGGTGGCACCAAAAGGAGGGCTCTCTCTCAGCAGATACTGACAACCCCCTGATAATTAGGGGGTTGAACAGACTTTCCTCTCTGCTGGGACCCTGACAACAAAACTCCCAGGGAAGGAAGTCTGAAGTGTGAAGGGGCAATACAACTTCAATCAAGGGAGAAACCCCCACCATGCTCTGAAAGAAAAGACAGTTGGCAGCAGTTGAAATAAAGAAAAAAAATGACCCAAGAACAAAAGGGACTGCTATTTGTTCCCAAAGACTATTTAAGGAATAAACTTTAAAGACTTCAATCTCTGCAGCAAGACTTTGAAATGTTGTAAACATTTCGCAGCTTTAAAGTATTTTTTTGTGCTTTCTTTTGAGTCATTGTAGAACTCACTGACACCTTGGGGACAGAAAGGGCAAAGTATTGAATATAAATCGAAATGTATCAATGTTGCAAACATACATTTTTGTACATACATCCCTTGGGATAATTTGCATCAGTGTATAAAGTTATGGAATTTTAGGCTGAATCTTTCATGCTCAAAATTACCAAAAGGTATCAGATGGGCGAAACAAGATCCCACAGACGGGAGGATTGGACTGATATGTGCTGCACATAACATGTAACCGGTGTCTATAATTTGCTAAGAGATTGCAATTGTATAAATGTATGTTTTTGGCAAAATTAGATTTTAAGTAAAGTAATTGTGGGAGTTTTTGGACATTGTAAAACTCACCTCATAAATCTGAAATCATTCCCTTGGAAATCCAACCAGTTGAGAGCAAGGCAGAGACTAGCACCCCTGTCAATCCAAGTAGTTTAGAGGCGTGCTTAGTTAACCCTGCCCAGCCTATACTTTGATGATGTCATTCTGCATTATAAATAAGGGTCCCTGACAAGACTCTAGACACACACTCTTCCTAACTTCCTGCGCTGCGTTCCTGTTCCCAGCATCTTCCAGATCCAGACTCCAACTACAAGGCCAAGCATTGCTGATCCTACTCCAGGGCCCACAGCAAAACCCAAGCCGTGCTTATCCCATTCCCAGCATGGCCTCCAAAATTTTAAAACAACCCACTAAATTTCCCATTAACAAGGGGAAAGCTGTGGTACCTTTGGCATCCTGATACAGCCTGGCTGTTAGACGATCCTCTGCACACCAGTTCACTACGTTCACTACACATCAGAACACTGCTCACATTTCTCCACCATCCCCTCCCACGGTTCCAGGCTCAGGTGATTCGGTTAACCCAAAGAACCGAAAACCCCGTACCAGCTTTGGTGTACGGGCTCGATTGCAACCCTTTCTGCATTGGCAATTGCCTTGGAGAGCGTATAGCAGAAGGGGCGGTGTTACGTCACCACGTCGGTCACGTGATCCAGAGTCACGTGTCCTTGTTGGACGTCACATGATCCAGAGACGTCACATGACTCCCAGACACACAGTATAAAGGTCTGAGAGACAGAACACTCATTGCTTCTCAGCTGGCTTCAGACCCTGTTTGGCGTTACTACTTGCTCCTTGCTATCTTGATCACGGAACTCTACCTCGGACTCCCTCGGACACCCCTTTTTGTACCTTTGCTTGGAACTGTTGACCTGTTGCCGGATTTTGGACTTCACCTCGACTTGCCTTTGGATCATCCCTGGTTACCTTGCTGAACTTCTACGCCCTTTCCCTTCTTGGGATTCAAGTCAAGCCCTCTCTCCTACAGGTGGCTAACCCTTCATCCACGCTAACCTGCGGTTCTACCATTCCAGGGACCACCGCATCATCTGAGTCTCGAACCTCTCTACTAGGTTACCTGGGTTACCCTTACACCAGATAGGTAAGACATTTTAGATCCTTTTGTTTATCTGACTGTGTTGTGATTGCCTGGTACTTAACCCCGTTCCTTCTCGACAGCAGCATCGGTGTTCCAGAGGCTGGGAAGGCATCTCCCACCTGTGGCCTCAAAGGTCGCACAGCGGGTTTCTATTAAGTTCCCCTGTGCGTCACTTGGGGACAGAGGACTCATCGGTCTACACGACACTCAAGTCAGAACAGACTGAGAAGCCGTATAGTCGTGTTTGACGATGCAGGGATCCACGGAAGAACCCATAGCTGCTTTAGTCCAGGCAATTACAGTATTAAGGGCAGATATGGCAGCCGCGAACACAGTGATCCACCAAAGGTTGGATTCCATACAGAGTGTTCAGCATTCCCTTCCTGCAGACCCTGAGTTTGGAGATGCCAGCTCCTTCACTACACCCCCTCCCTTGGCTACTTCTACAGTCCCAACTCCAATGATCCTCCCATCTCCTTCCCCCCTGGCTGCTCCGGAACGCTATCAAGGTGACCCCAAGAAATTCAGAACCTTTGTTAATCAGTGCAAGTTACACTTCTTATGCAGACCTTTGGCTTTTCCTACTTTCACTACTAAAGCCGCCTTCGCCCTCTCCCATTTAGCCGGAACGGCTGCCGCTTGGGCTAATCCCCTGCTAGAGAATAATAGCCCAGTCCTTTACGACTTTGATTTGTTGGTTCTAGAAATGTCTCGAGTATTCGATACTCGACACAAGGCGCAGTCTAGGGATTTGGAGTTTTTAGAACTGACTCAGGGTAGAAGGACTTTGATAGAATACATCACCCGTTTCAATCAGCTAGTTGCAGAAACATCATGGCCAGAAAACAAGCGGGCGGTGGTCTTTTATAGGGGGTTGAGTAACACCATGAAAGATGCTTTATCAGTGATCCCTTCTATGCCTACTCAGTATCAGGAATTGGTTGATCTCGTCTTGCAGGTAGATGCACGACGATCAGAGCGTAGAGCTGAATTGGGGGTCTCTTCCCATCCTACTCTTGCTAGTACTCCTGCTTCCAGTACAGAAGAACCTATGCAAGTGGGAGGTTTACGTAGTCCTATCACAACATCAGAGAGGGAACGTAGAAGTGTGGACAATGCATGCTTTTATTGTGGCACCACTGGACATATTGTGAAAGAGTGTCCTCGACGTCCCAAGAAGAGCCAGGTTTTTCGGATGGCTCGACCTTAGATCCGGAGAACAGGTCGAGTGTCCCGTCATCATCTCCGGGTACCTCTCTTGCCTTTGCTCGTGTCCAACCCGTCTCTGTAAAGGCTACTCTATGTCCCTCTACAGGCCTTCTTCATGCAGTCAATATCATCATTGATTCAGGTGCCACTGGTAATTACATAGATATTGATTTGGCCCATTCCCTCAACCTACCTTTAGTGGTAAAAACACGACCGGAACATGTCCAAGCCGTAGACGGCTCTGCATTGGTTTCTGGTCCTGTTAGACACCAAACAGCACCCCTCTTGTTGAACATACAAGAAACACACACAGAAACCTTATGTTTTGATTTAATTACCACACCCCAATTCGGTATCATACTAGGAATTCCATGGTTACGTGAACATAACCCACTGATCAATTGGCAGTCAGGCACTGTACTCTTCGAGTCCGAAGTCTGTCAGAATTATTGTCTCCCGGTCCATCAAGCCTCTGACACACCTTCTCGGGCCTTGGGAGCTTTAGCTCAACTCACTGTTGATGATCCAGAGATTGTTCATTCACATACTGTTGGGGGGTTGGTGTCTGGGATTCCGCCTGAGTACAAAGCATTCGAATCGGTTTTCGATCGGGGCTCTTCCGAGGTACTTCCTCCACATAGACCATATGACTGCCCAATCGAAATACTTCCTGATTCCTCTATCCCTTCGGGCAGGATCTATTCTTTGTCCCCTTCGGAGGAACAAGCATTGAAAGAGTATGTACAGAACGCCTTACGTTTAGGACACATCCGTCCCTCCACTTCACCAGCAGCAAGTCCCATATTCTTTGTACCCAAGAAGGAGGGGGATTTACGCCCTTGTGTGGATTATCGACGTCTTAACGCTATCACAAAAAAGGATAGATATCCAATCCCGTTAATCACCCCACTTCTGGACCATTTAACTCATGCTTCCGTTTTCACCAAGCTTGACCTACGTGGCGCATACAATTTAGTACGCGTTCGCGAGGGAGACGAGTGGAAAACGGCTTTCTGTACTCGTTACGGCTTGTACGAATATTTAGTCATGCCTTTTGGCCTATTTAATGCCCCAGCCACATTCCAACGATTCATGAATGACATATTCAGGGATATTCTGGACGTTTACATGGTTGTGTACTTGGACGACATCTTAATCTTTTCTCGTGATCTTGATGACCATGTAAAGCATGTTCGAGAAGTACTATCCCGTTTGAGAGAACATTCCTTATTTGCCAAACCTGAGAAATGTCAGTTCCATAAAACTTCTGTTGAGTTTCTGGGTTTCCACATCACCCCTGGGGCGTTATCCATGAACGAATCTAAGGTCAAAGCAGTATTAGATTGGCCAGTACCTCAAACACTCAAGTCCTTGCAGGCCTTTTTGGGATTCGCCAACTTTTATAGACGTTTCATTTCTTCTTTTTCCACAATTGTTGCGCCGCTCACGGCTCTGACTAGTCCTCAGGTACCCTATCATTGGCACGGGGAACATCAGGAGGCTTTTGAGGCTCTGAAAACTGCTTTCACTACCGCACCGGTACTCCAGCACCCCAATCCTGATCTTCCGTTCATAGTAGAGGCAGATGCCTCTTCTTTTGCTCTCGGTGCGGTATTGTCACAAACGTGTCCTACAACAGGCAAATTACACCCAGTGGCATACCATTCCCGTAAGTTCTCCAGTACTGAGACTCATTACACTGTTACGGAGAAAGAACTCTTGGCTGTCATGGATGCCTTTCGTGTTTGGCGCCATCATCTTCTGGGGGCCAAACATCCCATCACTGTATACTCAGATCACCGGAATTTACAGGATCTGGCCTCATTGAAGTGCATTAATAGCAGACAGGTCCGATGGCATCTTTTCTTTTCCTCTTTTGATTTTCGTATTATGCATCGTCCTGGCACTGCACATGGAAAAGCAGACGCCTTGTCACGTTCCCCAGGGGGGGTCGAGTTGCCAACCTTTCCTGACACTGTTCTCGGAAAGAGTCATGTGATTTGTCTTTGTACACCTTCATTGTCATTATTAGACTCGGTCCGATCCTGGACTAGCAATCATTCCGACCAGTTGCGAGAATGGGACCCCGTGTATTCTGATGGGTTGCCTTTCGTACATGAACGTCTATTCCTTCCCACACCTGACACTCGTAATCTGGCCCTTGAGTGGTCTCATGATGCCCCTTTTAATGCCCATCCCGGTCAAGAGCGCACTTTAGATCTTCTCAAGCGCTGGTGTTGGTGGCCCTCTATGAAGCGCGATGTAGACTGCTATGTCAATTCATGTGCAGTGTGTGCTCAGGCTAAACATCGGAGAGGCCGACCGGTTGGGTTGCTACTTCCGCTTCCAGTTCCTCCCAGGCCTTGGCATACACTGACTATGGATTTCGTTACCGATCTCCCCAAGTCACGAGGCTTTGACTCCATCTGGGTAGTGGTGGACACGTTTACAAAAATGGCTCGTTTTGTCCCTTGTAAAGGTATTCCTTCGGCCCCGGTCTTGGCGGACTTGTTTTTTGAACATGTGTTCATGTTATTCGGCCTCCCTTCGGTCATTATATCCGATCGAGGATCACAGTTCACCTCTCGGTTTTGGAGGTCGTTGACTAAATTGTTGAGCATTGATACCAGGTATTCTTCGGCATATCATCCTGAGACCGATGGGCAGACCGAAAGGACGAATCAATCTATGGAGCAGTATCTTCGCTGCCTTATATTGCAACATCAGACCTCCTGGTTGGCCGTTTTGCGGCTTGCTGAGTTCGCGTACAATAACACGGCTCATTCAGCTACAGGTTATTCTCCTTTCTACGCCCTCTACGGCCAACATCCCAAGGTCTTGCCAGTCCCTGATGCTTCTAGTTCTTCGAATCCTGCGGCCACGACGTGTTTTAGGGATCTGTCTGCTGTACATGCTAGTACTGTGGTGCATCTCACGGAAGCGAAGACTGCCATGAAGGCCCGTGTGGATGGCAAACGTCTGGCTGCTCCCCCTCTGGTGGTGGGTTCTAGGGTCTGGTTGTCTTCACGTCACCTTCGCCTAGTGGGTTGCCGGAAACTGCTACCTCGTTTTGTCGGCCCGTATGTAGACTCACAGGTAGTGAATCCGGTGGCTTTTCGTCTAGTGCTTCCTAGTTCTTGGCGTATCCATCCTGTGTTCCATGTATCCCTCCTCAAGCCTTGCCCCGATTCTGTCCGCCTTCGTACCCCTGTTGCACCGGTGTCCCTGTCCTCTCCTGATGTCTTTGAGGTGTCGGCCATTTTAGGGTCCCGATGGTTTAGGGGTAGGCTCCAATATCTGGTGGATTGGAAGGGTTACGGCCCGGAGGAGCGTTCATGGGTTTCCGCCTTGGATCTGAACGCCCCTCGGCTGGTGGCCCGCTTCCATAAGGATCATCCGTCCTGCCCACGGGGTCGTGGGCCGTTGGGGGGGGGCTATGTTAGACGATCCTCTGCACACCAGTTCACTACGTTCACTACACATCAGAACACTGCTCACATTTCTCCACCATCCCCTCCCACGGTTCCAGGCTCAGGTGATTCGGTTAACCCAAAGAACCGAAAACCCCGTACCAGCTTTGGTGTACGGGCTCGATTGCAACCCTTTCTGCATTGGCAATTGCCTTGGAGAGCGTATAGCAGAAGGGGCGGTGTTACGTCACCACGTCGGTCACGTGATCCAGAGTCACGTGTCCTTGTTGGACGTCACATGATCCAGAGACGTCACATGACTCCCAGACACACAGTATAAAGGTCTGAGAGACAGAACACTCATTGCTTCTCAGCTGGCTTCAGACCCTGTTTGGCGTTACTACTTGCTCCTTGCTATCTTGATCACGGAACTCTACCTCGGACTCCCTCGGACACCCCTTTTTGTACCTTTGCTTGGAACTGTTGACCTGTTGCCGGATTTTGGACTTCACCTCGACTTGCCTTTGGATCATCCCTGGTTACCTTGCTGAACTTCTACGCCCTTTCCCTTCTTGGGATTCAAGTCAAGCCCTCTCTCCTACAGGTGGCTAACCCTTCATCCACGCTAACCTGCGGTTCTACCATTCCAGGGACCGCCGCATCATCTGAGTCTCGAACCTCTCTACTAGGTTACCTGGGTTACCCTTACACCAGATAGGTAAGACATTTTAGATCCTTTTGTTTATCTGACTGTGTTGTGATTGCCTGGTACTTAACCCCGTTCCTTCTCGACAGCAGCATCGGTGTTCCAGAGGCTCCGTGGATCTGGGAAGACATCTCCCACCTGTGGCCTCAAAGGTCGCACAGCGGGTTTCTATTAAGTTCCCCTGTGCGTCACTTGGGGACAGAGGACTCATCGGTCTACACGACACTCAAGTCAGAACACTGGCTTGCTGCCACTCACTTCATGCTGCTGCAATCCTGCTCTCCTGATGACCTGTAGTATCCAGAATTGCCCATCCAGTCCTTGCCAGCCGGTGACCACAACTGCACAGCTGTTTGCCATGTGCCCTGCCGTGTAGTGACCAGACCCGGATGACTGTCCATAAAGCCCAAAACTAAAAATTGTATTGTGAGTATTTCATCACCCAAATCCCTAGTATACCTTGTCTTGACTTGTCCTGATCCCATTCTACAAGTCCTTCTATCCTTATCCTGATAACTTGTTCAATGGTCAGAATTCTCTGTGCATTTTGTCATTAATCTCCACGCATCAGCGCTGCTTTTCTCTTCTTCTGTCTCGCATAGCCCATATGTCATTAGCAATATTTTGATTAAATAAAGTAATTTTCCTTAAAGAAAAAGGGCACACTGCGTGAAGCGTTACACCTGCAGCGTAACCTAGGGAGTTCACGGGTGGCGTTCCTCTTTTCATAGTCGTTAAATCTAGTTTAAAGTAAAACGGTTCTTTTCACAAACTGATTCCTTTTCAATTTCACCCTTCATTTTATGGAAGCGCGTCTCCTTCCATATTGCATAACTCTTCGATTTACCAGCTAAAGACTTACTTTCAATTCCATTTTGTACTTGTGATCAATATCTACCCCTACATAAAAACTGCACTCCAAATCAGTGGATTTCACCCGTTTTTATTAAAAAATGTTTAGGTAATTTTAGGTGGGAATTGCAAATTGTAAACGTGCTATATGGCTGCCATCTGTTTTAAACTTTCCACTCATGTCTTAACTGTATGCTTTTGGTAATCCATTCTTGTGATTGTTAGTATCTTTGCATGGTTGCTTTAGTAAGGAATCGTATTTGCTTCAAGGTTTTTAACACACATTCATTGATTTATCCATTTCTGAGTGTCATTTTACCACATTGCAAGGGGTTTAAAACCGGTTCTCTCTCTTATTTTGAGAGGGAAGGTCAGATTTAGATTCCGTTTTCAGTTTCTTTTTCCTGACTACCTGCTGCTTCTTTGTATCCACTCAGAATTGATTATTGGTGGGTTGAGGGAACATTGCAGGGGGTAATTCTAACTTGGGAGCCATCTGTCCTAAATCAAAAAGTGCTCCTATTCTGTTATGCTGTGTACACGCTTCACTAAAAAGTCAAACCTAGTGCATTTCTCACATTCTCATTGTAACTATCACCCCATTGGTGATTGCTGCCCTATATTAAAAAGTGTGTGATTTCTTTTGAATTTTAAATAAATAAATAAATATTGCATTTGATCAACCAGCCTGGTTCATGGTCCATTGTGATCTGGGGTATTTGAAAAGGGTGTGTGATATGAGTGGTGTATCATCCCAAAATTGAATCCACATAAATAAGGAGAAAAGCACCTCAGTTAGGCGCTACATACTAGGCCGATACCAAGGTGTGTGTGTCGCGTGATTGAAATCCTTAACACCCCAAATGAGAATATCTGCCCTGTCCCCTCCCATTAATCCCGCCACTGATGGAAAATATTCCTTGTTATCTGTGTTGGGCGCATAGGAATTTATAATATAGATACTCTGTCCCTTCTTCCAGTCTCCCTCTCACCATATAGGTCCTTCCCTCTCAATTCCCTTTGGTTATTTCAATCTGTATTGGAATCTTGTTTTCTATCCTGATCAGTACCCTCCTGGAGTATGACAATTATGTGGAACCCAATACCGTGCCGCCCCATATTCTACAAATCTCTGCCAGATTTTGCATCTGTAGAGGAGGTCCCAGATTCGGCCTGCACTCCAGCCCCCCATTTTGAGGTTCCAGGAACATACACGCCAAGATATGTGACGTATGAGGAACAAATAAACCAACAGAGAGCGGCACTAGGACTTTGCCCATTGCCCATCAGAAGAGCAATACCTGTTGATGTACCTATAACCAGACAACCGTGGGCTGCACGGTACCCATTGAGACAACCGTACCAGCAGTTGACACGAAATGAAGACTACTTACAAGCTGTCCCTCAAGAAACCCAAAGGGCCTTAATGGAAGGCGAATGGGGACGACACAAGGGCCTTGACTGGCGTAATAATGAACAAAACGACAAACAAAGAACGACACGTGAAGACGAAACACAAGGAATAACGGTACGATAGACTTAAAGAAGAAACGATGGTGCAACACAAAGAACAAAACCATGAAAGAAGGATGAAAATATGCAACTGGCTGAATGCCTGTAAATAGGCTTGGAACGCAAGAAGTTAAGGAAATGGTACTGCTTGCAATGCCTAGTAGAAGAATAGAGCGGCAGGCGGAAACTATATATCTACCTCAAGAAGCACATTATACAAGTGCAACTCCATTTTGTAAAAGCAGAATTAAGCCCTGAATAATGGAGGATAAAACAGGCCAGGATTCAGATACTAGATCAAAGCCAGACGAAAGAGCAGAATCGAAACTCAGTAAGAAACAGCCCATGCCTGGGAATTCGAGGTCAACCCCAGGAAGGGAGGAGAGCGGCAACTCCGAAGAAACAAAACTTCAGAGCATAGCAGCCTGCCCCATGAAGGTCGAGACAAGGAGACCCAGGCAGGTGGCAAGGCAAAAGGAAGAATCAAATACACAAAAAGAAGGAAAATGAAGCAGATTCACGGTGAACAAACATGTGACCAGCCAAGCGCGAAGAGGTACCAACGTCTGATGTCACCCAGAACCCGAGGATGCCATAACCTTTCCTGATAAGAAGCTACAGTTTCGGGGCCATCCTCAGCCAACTAATTGACACATAGCCCTAAAGTACTGATTGTACTGATTCTGCATGCTGCAAATTAAAGTGGAGATCTATGTTTAGGGGTGTAACCTACCCAATCACAATGGACCAAATAATCTAGGGTCCTATAGCTAGTAGAACCAATGAGATGTCGTACTTGTAGTGACGTCTATCACGAGTGATGTAGAGGGATGGGCGTAGACGCCCACCCGATAAGAGTTATCCAATCCTCACACTCTGTTACCATATACATATATAGCACCTATACTTAAGTTACCTTTTCTGACCAATAGAATTGCATGACAAACTCTGAGTTTTACACGTCAAATGATGATGAATTTTGCCTATAAGAATTGCTGTTTGAATGAAGAATTGGGGAGTTGAAGCGAGACAGGCGATCGCATCACTGTTGATTTCCATTTGTTTCCCCGTTTTTTGTACTTGTCATTAAACGGACTTCCCTTTGCCAAACTACTGAGCTGTCCTTATTGATTGGTGTTGGAGTAAGAGAATCCTGCACCCCATCCTCCTCAAGGTGCAGCTATCTCGTCTTAAAAGTACTTGAGGGTGAGCTCTGATACCATGGGCCCGTCAGAGGTCGCTACGCCCTCCTGCACACATCAATGTTCCCACATGGGCCAGCCTAAATCCATCAGGCAAATGGGCAAACTATAACTCTCATGTAGCGATAGGTACTGCGCCTGTTCACCATGTCGATGAAGTCAACATGGAGTTCATTGAAACCCACTGATGGGTGGGACAATGTTGCCCATAACATTTTCATTGTATAGCCAGGGTGAAAGATTTTTGAAAGATTCACCTTAAGCACTATTTTAAGGATAATTCTTTTGAGATGGAACGAAGTAATAGTGATCTCCATAACCCCTTGAATTTTTGCCCTCCGGTAGCAAGCCATAGCCCGGAATCAATTGTGTTTGAACAGAGAGTTCTCTATGAATTGGATCTCTTAAAGAAGACCAATAATGGAAGAATCTTTCAGAATTGTTCTAGGTTACAACGACAGGAGATTACTACGCTAAAGAACAATAAATCCATAGTCATAAGAAGTGCAGACAAAGGCAGTGCCATTGTACTATTGAACCGCCTAGACTCTATTACAGAATGTGACAGACAACTGGCAGAGACTACGTTCTATTTGCCACTGGACGGGGATCCCACCATCCGCCTCAAGTCCCTTATAACAAACAAAATAGAAAAAGCTAGGGAACGAAACTGGATAACTAAAAAGGAAGCAGAGTATTTGGTAAAAGTTGATCCAAGCATTCCAAAATTTTATATTTTGCCAAAGGTAAACAAGACTCTTGTTATTCCTCCCAGGAGGCCCATAGTCACGGGTGCGAACTCACTACTAGAACCACTGGCAAAATGTGCCGATTTATTCCTTAAAGGATACGTGCAAGAGATGGGATCATATATACAAAACTCTACCAGTATCGTCAACCTTATTGAGAATTTTCCATACAATGGTGAAGACGACATACTGGTGACGCTTGATATAGTATCACTATACACGAAAATCACTCAGATGGCTACTCTGGACATGATCGAGGAACTGTTTACTTGTAAAAGAGAGACAGGTGTGACACCTAACTCATTTATACTTTGGTGTACAATGTTATCGTTAACAGAGAACTACTTTATGTAGAATAACAAGTTCTACCAACAGATCCATGGCACTGCCATGGGGTCAGTGGTCGCACCCACACTTGCCAATCTTTATGTGGACTGTGTTGAACAAAGTAGTATTTTCAAGGCTACCAATCCATTCCTACACCACCAAACCCTCTGGAAGAGATACAACGATGATGTGCTGATGGTTTGGCACAGAGATGAAAGAGAGCTTTTGGCCTTTTTTGACTGGTTAAATGGGATCAACCATTTCCTTAAACTTACTATGAGTCACAATCAAAACAAGATTGACTTTTTAGATCTAACGATTATGGTTAATACAGACACTAACATTTTGGAAGTAAGACCTTTTCATAAACCGACATTCTCTACTCAGGTATGACAGTTTCCTTCCAAAAACCCTAAGAGATAACTTGCCCTTTGGGCAGTTTCTCATGTTGAAACGGAATAGTACCAGCAAAAATGTGTTTCTGGATGAATCGGAAATCTTAAGTAGGAATCTAATTTGTAGAAGGTACCCAAGCAAAGTTGTTAAAAAATCTTTGAAGCAGGTCTCCAGTAACCACTGTGGAGCCCTGCTGGAATACTAGAGAGAAAATGCCCTCAGAAGAACCTGACAGTCTAGTGTTTGTCAGCACCTACAACCCTTTATCGAATATGGTGAACAAGATTATCAAAAGGAACTTGCATATTCTTTCAAAAGGTACAAATCCAGATCTGGCTCCCAGATGTGCCTTCAAGAGAGAAAGAAGCCTAAAGGAACTAGTGACCATTAGCAACATTTCAAATATGTTCACTCCACAACAAATCATTATAGAGAAATGGGGTTTGAAAAAAACAGAAGGACATGCCCCTTGTGACATGTGTAAGTGTTGTCCACAAACCCAGAGGAGCACTAGTGTAGATATTGGTCTTAGAAGACCTTGGCAGCAAAAACTATTCACTAATTGCAGCACCAGTTGTGTAGTGTATGCGATCTGGTGTCCTTGCCAAAAACAATATATTGGCAAAAATGAACAAAAGATAAAAATCAGGATTAGTGAAAATAAGAGCTGTATAAGGAATAAAGTGATGACAGCTCCCATGGTTGGGGATTTTGTTTAAAACAACCATGGAGGCGAGGAACTGACTTGGTCAGTTCTAAAAAAAAGTATGCACCACTAACAACACAACTACAGACAAAAAACTTTAATAAAGTAAGAGATGAGGCAGATATTCCCCACAAAAAGCCACATCATCGGTCTTAATGAACAGATTGACTGGTTTCCTTAGGTGGGTGGGGTTTACTGGACTTTGGTGATGATTATTTAGGGAAGCCGGTATCATGATACCATGACTACTTTCTCTCTTTTGAATATTAAATTTTGTTTACCCTGGATCTAATTTTCATAATTATATACTGTTTCACTGGCAGTAATGAGATTAACATGCCCATTCAACTACAATTTTTAGACACTGGATTTAGAAACATGGTAAGAGAGAATTAGTATTCCCTTTATAGACATTGACATTTGATTCTGGGCTGCAGGTGAGATCACATGACAAGTTCGACAATACGGTTCCATCGTTAAGAGACAGTCCAAGATGGGTGCCTCTTATATGACATGATCTACAGAGTTTGTTGAAATGGAAGAGGGGTCTGTATATAAGGAAGACTGTTAGTCCGACCTCTAATGATAATACTGGCACTAATTTCAGACGAAGAGCGTTGCCGACACTGATGAGTAAAAACCTGGTAAGAGCTCCGTTGTGATTGATACGAACGCGGTTCCATTGACAATTAGCTGAAATATGAGCATAGAGTTTTGATGTTCGTGTATACTGATAGAAATGGAGACAGTGACCCACTCTGATCCTACCTTTATTGACACCATAACCACGCAATACGGGCGAGTATCCTGTTAGGCACTTACTGGTTGGTTTGGGACTTGTGGTTCTTTGACCTAACTTCAGGCATTTTCTTCAGGTTATCTTTTTAGCCTGAACAGCCTGGACACGGGTTTCATTAACAGTACAATGTTTGGCGATATTCTTGTCTCATGTATGTGACGAGGCATGTGTACGCAAAATAATTGAGTGCACGTTTTGTCTCTACTTACAGCATTGGTGAGACTATGAGCGAGTCAAGCTCTCGAGTGAGAAACATTGACGGTTTCTTGTGACGCAGGATCCACTGAGTCTACGTGCCAGTTTGGCTTAAGATACTACTTTCCAAGTAAGTCCTCAGAATTTCTTTTTAGTGGGTAACCCGTGCTAGATAGCCAAAAGCCAATTAGGAAATACTGCTTGAGCGATTGATAGACCACTGCTTTTGCCTACACTATAGGTCGTATGTGGTCAAGACTAACTGTTGTGAAAGACAGTGGCCCTCATTACGACCCTGGCGGAAATCGAAAAACGATGGCGGAAATGCAATACCGCCATCGAATAGCGCTCGGTGCGACTATGACCCGTCACCGCAAAGTACGAAGCCATTAGCGACACTGTAGTGAACGCCAACGCTAACTGCACCAAGCACGCGCGCGCGCGCCATGCCAAACCGCAAACACCACCATGGCGCAAGGGTACGCCAATTCCGACCCTAGTGGACATGTACCTAACGCCATCAGGCATGGCGTAATGTACCATTCCGCCATGGCGAGAAGTACGGCATCGCGAATCAACCGTAAACGGCCCCACTGAGTGCCTGTACACCGCTCCCTGCCCACAAAGTACAACTCCCCGTAGGTGCAATGAAGTCACAATGCAACCATTGAAATGTACAAGTCACCCATGCATGCCAATGAACAAAAGAAACACAAGAGGGGCCAATGGGAGCTGCAGGGCACAGATGGCACGAATACAGAAGCCATCCCAATGGACATGACCACAGTCCCCCACCAAGAAACGCACGCAAACACAGGCACCTGTGACCAGCAATATTCCGAAAATCACATCATTCCACCAGTCCACCTGGCTGACCGGCATCTGTTACACAAAACCCAATCCCCCGCCCCTGAGCATGACAACATTCAAACTGTCATATAGGCAGCCCCCATCCCTGACCTCACGGGCTTAGTAGGCAAACGTGCCCAGTACAGTACCACGCAACTAAACCCCGAAGCTGGAACCCAATGCAGATCTCCTCACAATACATCGCCCCCCAAATAGGCATATGCCACATCACTTGCAAAGAAAAACGCTACACGGGCCAAATCAGAATAGAAATGTATGCACATCAAAGTCACCAAGCCCATACAGCCATCAGGCCATGAACTCCAAAACACTAATCACCATTGTGGGCTGCATCCGCAAGAAATGACCAGCCACTACTTGTGTGTCGCCCTGTTCCCCCATGGTACACAGAGCCACATTCACGTACGAAAAGGCAACATGGAAGCGCACAGAACCGCAGGGCCGTCCCAATGGGGAGGCACTAGTCCAGCTGAAAGGCCGAAATGTTGCTCCGAGCCACCAGTACTGCGTAAGGGCATGTGGGCCATTGGCGATCGTCCCATAAGATCGTAATGCTGCTCCACTGATTAACACAAAGCAGCAGGTGTCGGGAGTAAAATCCATCTGCAGGAGTGGCATACAGATGGCAGTGGCAAAAGGGGAGGAGATACCTGTCAACCAAAAGAAAAGAAAAAGAACAGAATGGCCATCAGAACCACATTCGAACAACTCACTTCAATGATCACACGAAATCCACAGCCATATGCATGCTAGCCCACTCAAAAGGATCATCACCACCCCAAAACCACTTGCGACTCATAAACATCTATATCGAGGTGCAAACACCATCACAAACGAGTGTACCTGTGCATGCGTCTGTCAAAACAGAATCCATCAGATGGGAATGTTAACGTGCATGGACACAAGTGTCTGAGGGCGCCTCGAGACAGGGAGGGCTCAACAAGGCCAGATAGACGATGGTCCCACTATGGCAGCCCTGCATCACATAGCGTAGGGGAGGCGGATAGATCCCAAGAAGCCCTGTACATGGCAAACTCTGTATCAAATCACCTGCCCATGCATCCATTCATCATTCCCTCATCCCGGGATCAAAACGCCTGAATAATTACTCACATAACATTAGAAACATCCATTGAGTCTGTGCGTTATGCAGCCTGCAAAATCCACAGTGCCCCAGCCCGTAATTCCAGTGTTGGGAAGTAACATGTATTTGGGAACGGCCGGCCTCATCGCCCACGTAGCTATTGCGCATCCCAAACTATTCATATCAATCATTGCTCCCTCGCCATGGGCCCTGTCTCAAGGACATTGAACAATAGAACGTTATATTTGCAGTCAGACCTGTGGGCATCTCCTCGCCGCTAGCTGGAAACCGAAAGCGCCGCCCTTCGAATTCCTCATTTGCAACACCACGTCGGAAAGGCATCTGTGGCCGTTTGAAATCACTAATTATTCCATCGAGTGCGGCTGTGTGTGAAAATGGCAACTGCCTTCACCCACGAATGGGACGCCCCGCCCGTCGTTGCAACTCGGTACAGTGATGCATGAGGGCCCACCGTTACTCGAGTACTACGTTCCACTGACCCTTCACAAGTCTGTTCGCGACTGCACAGATAGTATGGGAAACAATGGGACCACAGCAGAATGAACATATCAATCCAATCTTACACGGCCATCGGGTACAAATACATGATAGCAATAGCAAGATACCATTCCCCGAATTGCAGCGTTGTGCGCGTGACGTGCTCGGCCAAAGGGGAGAGCAGTTTGCACAGGTGGAATGAATCACCACAGGTGGAGGCCATACAGCCTGAAAACACATAAATTGCACAGCCAGTCTCCTCCCACAACCACACCGAAATGCTACCGGCAGGACTCGCGATGTTGGCCCTGGGGGACCTGATAGCACTGCAAGTGCTCCAACTCCAAGAAGAAGACGAACACCAACTACAACCAGCCGCACGGAGGAGACGCAGGAGGAGGAGGAGGCCAAGGCAGGGCCAGCAAGGCCCACCAGCACAGCCACTACCACCACGCAGGCAGCCCGCAATACCACGCCTCCGAGCACATCCGTTCAACCTCACTGATGAGCAGATCCACACCCTCTACCGTCTGGACCGGGACACCATAGCCGCCATTGTGGACATGACACAGGCTGACCTTGTCAGCATGATAGATAGCCCAACCGCCATCCCACCCCTACTGAAGGTGGTGTCTGTACTCCACTTCCTGGCCACAGGCACCTACCAGCACACAGTCGGACAGTTGCATGGCATTTCTCAGCCACTGTTCTCACGGACACTATTGCAAGTGCTCGATGCCCTCCTGCAGCACGCAGACGACTACATCTCCCTACCACGCTCGGAGCAGGAAATTACAAACACGAAAGTGGGATTCCATGCACTTGCCGGCATACCGGGTTGCATTGGTGCCATCGACTGCACCCATGTTGAATTGGTCGTCCCACATGCCATGGAGGCCCAGTACCGCAACCGAAAACAATTTCATTCCCTGAATGTACAAATGGTGTGTGACTCCAACAGGATCATTACACATTGTTGTGCCCGATTCCCTGGATCAACCCATGATTCTATGGTCTTGAGGAACTCTACAATACCACGCTACATGGAGCGACACGCAGGGAACAGATTCTGGCTACTCGGTGAGTCTCATTACATGCATGATGATGTGGGGTATGTGAATTGGCAATGACCTGGCAGGAAGGGGGGGGGGTGTGCGTACGTATCAATGGCATTCCACATCATACGTTTCTCGTCCACATACAGGTGATGCTGGATATCCACTGAAGAGATGGCTCCTCACACCAGTCCGGAACCCACGGGACCAGCATGAGGAGGACTACAACCATGCCCACTCACGTACCCGTGTAGTCATAGAACAGGCATTCGGCCTACTGAAGGGCCGTTTCCGCTGCCTCAGCAGGTCTGGCGGGGCACTCCTGTACCGCCATGAGAAGGTTGCAAAGATGGTGATGGCATGTGTCATGCTCCACAACATGTGCGTACGTAGAAATGTGCCCATGCCCCCTGACGCAGAACTGCAAGCACCTGAAGATGGTCATGATGAGGGTGGGGATGTGGCAGCACCTCATGGAGTCTGCGAGGCACCGGAGGCCCGTGACATTCGTCAGCATCTCATTGATGTATGCTTCTAGCACTCACGCCTGGTGGCTGATACATGGACACGGGACTCGTGGCACTGCGTGTGTCTGGGACATGCACAACATGGACTGTACGCCTATGATGGCCTAGTACACAAAGATCAATGTCCACACATCTCATTGGTTGATCGTGCACTTTTTATGGCATATGTGATGTCATGTTGAACACCCTATCGACCCGCCACCCAAGTGAGCCCAACACACCCCCTCCACCCTCCTACCTCCCCCCCGAACACCAGTGTCCAAAGATGCTCATTGTCAGTGGGCTGTCGCTATTGCATGCCGCCTCTGCGGGTATCAGGGGCACCCCTGCCTGTGGAGCGCAGGTTCCTTCCAGATCTACGTTGGGGGCTGCCCTGGACGGAACTTGCAACGGATGATGTGTCTGCCTGCTCACGTCCATGCATGTCCCTAAGGGTTTGCGAGAGCTCAGTGAGCACACGGCGCACTGCGGCAAGTTCGGCACATACGTCCTTGGCCGTCGCATGCAGTTCCCCCCTGAGGCTCTCGGTGCTTCTCTCCATTTGGACTCTCAGGCTCTCGGTGCTACTCTCCATTTGGACTCTCAGGCTCTCGGTGCTACTCTCGATTTGGACTCTCAGGCTCTCGGTGCTACTCTCGATTTGTGCCCTAAGTGTCTCAGTTGATGTTTCTATGTCTGCCTTAGTGCCCCCACATTCATCAGCATGGTCCTTGAGGAGCGTGGCCAGTTGCTGCTGTTGTTCGATCAACTGGTCAAGGGACTGTTGCCTCTGCTGGGCCATGGCCATTTGTGGGGGTGTCACAGAGGGGCTGTTGTCCTCATGTTGCCTTGCCACAGGGCTTGTGGGGGATGGCCAGTCGTCGTCTTGTGGGTGCCCCTGCGTGGTATCCTCATGTTGTACGGGATGGGACAGACAGGGGGATTGGGACAGGTCATGGATGGATCTGACTTCGGCATCCCCGTTTTCTGTGTCCGAGCATGCTGCCATCAATGGGGTGTCACCTATGGTGCTGCTGCCACCAGAGGCAGTGCCTTCTGTGGCATCCATTGGGGGGACCTGTGGTGGTGGTGTTGTGGGCATGCTGGCTGCTGGGGTGCCTGTTGATGTTCCCTCCTCTGTGCTGCCACCTGATTTGTGCTGCTGCCGTGTCTTGATGCGTGCAGCTGAGGTGGAGGGTCTCTGGCCGTTGGTCTTGGCCCTCTTTGCAGGTGTGCTGGTAGGGGTGTCCTGTAGCTCGTCGTTTGGATCGGACCCTGTGGTGGAGTAAAGGAGGGCGAGGGTTATTGATGGGTCTGTGGGAATTGGAATGGCATTGTATCACATGCATTGGGGTGGTACCTGAGGGTGATTTGGGTCGGGGCCTTGGAGGTGCTTTGATTTGTGTGTGGAGTGAGGGTGCAGTTGTTTGGCAGCCTGCAGTTAGGGTGTGCCTGCTGCACGTGTAGTGCGTGTATTAGGGGTTTTTAATTATTTATGTATTTATTGTGGGTTTTAACGTGCGCTATCAGGCCGATGTGTGTGGACGTTCTCCTGGACATGTGTTTCTGTTGCACTATGTGGACGCATGGTACTTCACATGGATGGACTGTGTGGATTTGGCATTGTTTTATCTGGCCCACCTACCTGAATCTTCGGATGTCTGCACTCCTTTCTCCATCCCTCCGACTCCCTCTATGCTCTCCATTCCGATGGTGGAGGCACAGATTTCTTCCCAGGGGGTCAACTTGATGGGTGATTCAGGACCTCCCCCGGTGGCTGTGGCAATGTTGCGGTTGGCAGAGAGTATGCTGCGGACGCGTATCCGCAGGTCGTCCCATCGCTTGCGGCATTGCTGTGGGGTGCGGGGTGCGGTCCCCACCGCACTTACCCGCTGTGCCACCAGAGCCCATATGGCCTTCTTGTTTGCAAGTGCCGTCCTGGTCATTTGCGTGCAGAAGACGACGGCAGCATTCTCCTGGAGGGTCTCTGTTAGCACGGTGAGTTCCTCACGGGAGAAGTGGACCTGCCGCTTGCGGTCGCACGCTTTCTTCGCTACTTTTCCCATTTTTCTTGGTTTCGCTAGGGTGGTTGACGGGTTGGGGTGTGTTTCAGGGTAGTGATTTTAGTGGTTGTGTGGTTTTAGTGTATTTATAGGTGTACGCCGGGATGTTTCCCGTTCCGGGCCCATGTTTTAACTTCCGTTTCCGTATATTTCCGGGCACCGTACTTTCCGGTAGGCGCACACTGCGGTGACCGCTAAGAGGGGTGGCGGTATTGCACCTAGGGCGCCGTACGGCGGCGGTGTGGGCCGTTTTGGGGTCATTTCCGCCATCGCGGACTTTGCACTTCCGCCATGCCGTGGTGCTCGTGCCCGATGGGTCGGAATGGGCCGCACTTTGCTCCTTCGTGCAATGGCGGAAACGCTATTTACGCTGTGGCGCTCCGGTCAGTCGCTTTCCGCCAGGGTCGTAATGAGGGCCAGTGTTTCAAGCAGCCTACGTCTGTGAACCTGTACCTTGAATTGCAGCAAACAAATCATTGTTAATGAAGATGTTCGTTCAATGACTTTAGTGTAAGTATTTGGTCACTTGAGTTGACTATGTAACATGCCGAGTGCACTTCACTGCACTTTTTAGTATTTACCTATTGAAAATTTTATAGGCGACAACTCTGAATTCTTTCTTTCTTTCTTTCTTTCTTTCTTTCTTTCTTTCTTTCTTTCTTTCTTTCTTTCTTTCTTTCTTTCTTTCTTTGTATTTTTGTGTTTCGTGTTGTCTTGTTGTACCTCACCTTCCCCTTCTTGGATATACTCTGGCTTTTATGACACAGTTCTAGCCTTGTGAGGAAAATCAGATTCTTAAACCCCACCCTGACTGACTATTGAATTGTCAATATGGTGAGTGTGAGTTCTTTTATCTGGTCTCACTTGACAAGTTGCCTATGTCACATTTATAGTGCCATGTTGAGCAGTCTGTAATTTGAACGAGTACAGTTCAGTAATACTATGCATCTTGATATATGTAGGTGAAATTCAAGGTACATGACTCTGCCACTCAATTGTTAAGAAGTGCTATACCTTCAAGACCTCTACGCCGCCTAACCCCTGAAGAATTTCCATACAATAGAAGATTGTGGTTGAAATGGAACGAAACATGTTGGGTTCTCTATTGATTATGACCTAATAATGTACACCAGCTAGATTTTTCTAACTAGGGAGTCATTGTATTTAACTGTTTTTCATTTTTTTCTAGTGTTATATTTAGTTTGTATTATTGGTTTATGGTAATAGATGAACTTGGTTATGAGCACTTATGTGTGAATGATTTTTTCCTTTGTGATGTATTTGTTTAGTTGTGTTTAGGTTATCATTTTGTATGAATATGCCATGTAAATGATGGTTGTGTGAGTGTTTGTGAGGTATATGCACTATTATTAATTGTGTTGCACCATTTATATTAATTATTCGATGTTTGTAACAGATTTTGTTTATTACTGTTACATCCTAGTCTGCGTGTCTCTCGAGTGCAAATATCAACAGCAATAATTCTACAACCTGTGCTGAATAATATAATGGTAATCGTGTGCTTACAATCACCTGAAATTCCCCATTAGCCGTGTGCTTTACCACAGCGGCACCTGTATATCTTTACCCATTCTTTTGATCGATCCTTAGAGAACCGTTATAAAAATAATCTCTCCCCTGCTAGAGCGTTCTCTTTTATTCTGGGGATTTCATCATAGAACTCTTCATAGTTTGCACAATCGTGTACAGGCTCTCCTTCTTCCATTGGCTCAGCTACATACATGGCAGGAATCACTATTTTGCATTGAACAATTTTGATCGCTGGATTCAATATAACTACCTCATAGGAAGAAGCCCTTTGTTTTTTCTAAACTAGAAAACAATGCATGTTTGACAAATAACATCATGGAACATCCCATCACTATGCTTCCAGCCTTCTCCATGGAAAACGCGGCGACAGTTTAAAATTGACTGCACCGAAAATGACGTTCACTTATTTAGGAAAATCTTTTCTCCTTCACATGAAATCAATTAACCCGTATACAACACCTTTTATTTAATATGGGATATTATCGTACTCAAGGAAGAATTGCTCCTAGCTTTAATTGAACCTTTTATTTCTCCAACCCTCTGTACTAGGTCTACGTCATAGAGGCCTGTGGTCCACAGGTCCACAATGAAACATATCTTCTATAAACTATCACCACCTACTGAGAAACCTCTCTCTTATTTAATCTTACCCCATGAGCAATACTCATCTCAAAAATCACATTGTCATTAAATAAATAATCTCTTAACTATCCCTGTATCTGTGATGTCAGCTACTCTAAACTCCTCTCCAATGGTGATTGCTGTATATCATCTGCCTTCAACATCACTTCCATTGAAAAATGCCATCTTTCTTTACTTTTTTATAGCTTCTTTGTAATTTTGAGGGCAAAATGTGTTCCTTCTCTTCAGGCCTCGCTATTCTTGATCTGAACCAGAATTCATCAAATATTCTCATTATCCTGTCTACCAGATCTGTCAGTTATGTCAACAAGATGAGCATTCCATAATAAAACCTCTGGTTCTACAGGTGTTGCTCTCATAGCCACTTATCCTGCAGACTCCATAACAAGTTCACACACGTTTAAATAATACATTCCCAATATTTTACACTATATCTTCATTGGCAACCAAACTTGTCATCTTCAGTTCTGTTTATTAAACCTTAACCCAACATTTTTGACAAACACTCGCCTCAATTCTAACAATGGCACTGATATGTCACACTCTTTTATGAAAATTGATAACTCTTCAGACAGAAGAACTCTGCTTATAGCTCATATAAAACCTTGAGTATCTATAGTTTCCGTCAAACATTAAAGCTTTCTCTCTTGTATAGATGAGCACATTGCATCCATGTCTTACTAAAAACTAAAAAACGTTTACCTCCTATACTGGCTCCCTATAAGGACTTGGCTATGTGATTAATATTGAACACATCAGGTCTCCTAACAATTTATGCTATTGTGTGTGCAGCCTCATCCTGTTTCTCTTAAAGCCATTCCTTTTTTCACAGTGACATGAAATCTCCCATTCTAGGAGTAAACGACTATCCTGTATTCCTGTTTCATTGATGTTGCATAAATACCTACTGCAACTGCCTTTATGGCGGATTGACCGCTGTGTCTGCAAGCCTTGCTGTATTCTCGTCTCTTACATCTACTACATCATTGGATTCTGAGCAAATTCATCTCCACACTGCTGCGAATACACAGGCGGGTTTGACATCACCCCTCTTGTGAGCTGTCCGTTTTACACAAACCCTTAGCTTCTGTATATGTGAACAAAAAGGTGCCCTGTCATCCCACACGTCCAACATATAGGCGGAGGTCTTCTGCCCTCTCCATCTTGCATATTCTGGTTGTCATTCTGAACCCATCTCGGCTCTATTATTTTGGAAGCCTCTCTAATCATCCGATCAGTTACATTTGTTATGTTAACATCCTCTCTCACAACAAGCCTCTTCTTCATGTAGCAAATCCATTATTACTCTGATCATTTTATCTTTTACTCGTCTGGGGCCTTAGTCTGTATTACAGTCTGGTTCTCCCTTCCTCTGGCAAAGGAAACTATGACGCACTAAACTCACTCTTATTTCCCATCATTTATTTAACTAGTGCAATAATTATATTCCTGCACCATCTTTTATCTTTTCATTGGCCTCAATCTGCTTTTATACAATCTATCACAGAGCACATACTTGGAAGAATATTAGCAAAACTGCTATGTATCTTAAAATGGCATCAGCTATTACCATCCCTCCTCTCCAAGAGCCACCACCACCAGCTGGGGGACCTACACAACAAAAAAAGTGCAGTACTTCCAAAGATAATGAAGAGGACCAAGAACACTAGGTAGAGGAACAACCTACCTCTAGCACCCAGAGAGAATCATGGGTGTGGCAGTTCTTTACCACTGTTGGGAACATTCCAAAGGGTAAAGCTACCAAAGTAAAATGCGCTGAGTGCAACGTTGTACTCGGTCACAGACTACCTGGACAGTACTCTTATGGGACCTCTGCCATGTACCGCCACACCAAATCCAACTACCGCAAAGCTCTCATAAAGGTTTTTCCTTCTCTTAGGAAGTAGTATGTTGTCTTCCGCCACCTCATATTCCTCAACAAATACTGTAGCCACACAGCCTACCTCTGTGGCACACAATATTCCATCAGCTAACTTGCAATGATAAAAGAGGCTGTTGATCCATATATTTCAAAGACAACAATACTCTGTATATACTGCAACAAACCACTTTGCAGGGGGGGAGCAATTTCGAAGTGTTTTTGAAGCTGTAATCAAGGAGCATGAGAAAAACTGCCCCTACCTTAGATGTAACACATGCACAACATATTCCCCTGTCCACTTGCCACCCCATATTAGTAGTTGATACCTCTTCCCTCATTTCCCTCCCCACCTTACCTTCTGAACTCTCCTGCAAAAAAAGAAAAGAAGGGTCCTTTAGGAACCACCTTGTAGAGTAAAGAAATAGAGCAAAAAAAATCTTCTTATAAACTCCATCTACTTTACATTTATAAATAAAGTAGATAGACTCAATAAGATTCTCCAACATTTCTATTAGCATTTTGTGTTATGCTAATGGGAATAATGTGGCGCATTAACGGGGATAATGGCCCAGCAGCCCAAGTTATCAGCCCAAGTGGAGCGAGGGCGGATAACAAGGCCTCTGGGCCGTTATCCCCCGTTCCAGACCCTACAACAGGGGATGAAGGTCATTAGCCCCTCGTTGTGAAAATTGTAACCCGAGTTGCCAATAAAAAGGATTTTCCTTCCTACAGCAGGACGCGCGCTGCATCCTGCTATAGGAAGGAACATCCATATGGAGCCCCTCTTCCCTTTCCATTGTGGCCTGCAGAAGGCAAAGAGGAAATAATGTGAAGAAGGAGGTTGAAATCAAAAGAAAAATGGGACAGAGGGTGGGTGGGAAGATGGCAGCGGGGAGAGCCGGCCATCAGGGGGTTTGGAACGTGGGATTGTACCAGCGGTCCAAGCCTGCGTTCCTAGCCACCTGATTGGCTGGCTAACACACCCAGAGGGCACTAATGGACAATTGTATACTAGAGAAAAATATAAAGGGACCGAAACAATATTCTGTCCCAAATACTTTTCTGTAGCATACAATAAGGACCATAATTGATTAACCTGTATAACTATCTACAGTCTTCACAGTCGCCTTTCCAGGCCATGGATCATTAAAATACCTGAATGGCACGTGCACACCATCACATAAGGTAGCCCTTTCTACCTTTTTAATTTTGTATATGTAACACTCCCTCAATGCCTGCTTTCAGTCACACATCCATCCACCAATCACTTCCAAAAACTATACATATAACCCTATGACAATACTAAGCTTCCACACACCAATTGCCACTTAACAAACTTATACAAATCTTTGCATCTGCATTTCCCTTACTTATAAAAAATAATTGTACACAATGCTCCAATTAATGCACGTATGCTTTGTTAAGTGAGAGAAGTGCATGAATAGAAGGGGCAGAATGAATCGGCAAGTGCTCATGAGAACCCAGGAGGGAAATGCCAAGGGATGCCAAGGTGGGATGCCGCTGGCTAACTACTGGAGCAGAAAAGTCCCAAGGGAGGGGTGCATCTTAACCGTAACCTTCCTTTAACAATGTTTTTAATAGATTCTTATAAGTCAAAATGTTTCATGGTGTTACATAACTGTACATAAGTTATTAATTCCTCATTATCAACAGCGCATGCTACGGCATAAGGCTCCACCATGACCGCAGCCAAACCAAACCAGCCCTATTATTCACTGCACCTACCCTGCATCCTAGCTCAGTGTCCACTATACCATGATTATGTAACCAATGATTAGTGCTCATGGATTGCAGCCATGGCCAGTCTCCAAATCCATGGGGCTTCGTCAATGCTCGATTCCCCAATAAGCAAATCAGAGTACACATTTGCATTTGCGGAGGGCCAGGCCCCCTACCAACACACCAAATGTATATCACTAGTTTTTCTACTGACATTCTTACGCGTTTGAAAAATAAAACACAAGACATATTTCCAAAAATATGCTTTCAGGTCCTAAAACACTGAAAAGAAAAATGGCAGACACTAATGCGCTGTGGTTCACAATTTATAGTAAATCAATTAACATGACTAAAATATTACAATAACTGATTAGACAGCACGTGCCAATGTTTCACCCACCTGGGCTTTGTCTAGGTAGTTAGATTAATGCCTATAGTTACACACATACAGCAGATATTTTCTACAGCAATCACATTCCCAATTCACATGTACAATTTATCTGCATCAATCATAATAATGAATTAATTGCCCTAAATCCATAGTCTTTAGAGATAGTTATCTAAAGGAAAAAGGGAGAAAGTAACATGAGATATCAAGGAAAAGAATCAGGACAATCCATCACTCAATTAACATATACAAATATACAGTTATGTTTAATTTGGTTTCCAGGCCTACACTCCTGTCATAACACCCCCAACATTCTATTAGTTATGCCGCGTGGCCATTTGTTCTAATTAGAATAATAATGACAACCGCTACTCAACCTGTCTTCCAGCCCACTGTGAAATTTCAACTAAATCATACTAATAGTATTTGACTGTATTTCATATAGTCCTATCGTACTCTCCATATTGGGTAAATAGTTCCACATTCTTACCCAGCTAGGATGCCTGTACATATCCTCAAATTGCTGCTTGTGTTTTATGTAGTTTCCACCCTTGTTCTAACCTCTATGGTAAAACCGTAAATATGTTAGGTAAGTGCCCATTATAGCCCACATTTCCAGAACTTGGTCATTAATCACTTATTTAAATTTGATGGTCTCCAAATTAATAAATGAAGTTAATAAATGCGCGCATTTGCAAAAGTCTATTTGCTTAAGTGTTTTTGCGATCGCTGTCTCGCTGTGGACCGCTGCCGGTACTTGCCAGGGCTCGTCTATCCAGCGATGTACCAGGACTGCCTTCATTGAATGAACCACGTGACCGCTGCTCACCGTGCATTGACCAATAAGAGCAAGCGGTAAGGATAGTTGAACTTTGAAATTGTGGAACTTTGGAACTCCAATAGGAGCCCCCATAGAAACTCACCTAGCAACCATTCTTACTGTGTTTGTTTTCTCTTTTGTTTTTAGCACTTGTCCCGCCTGTTTTCCCAGAACTCAATATAAACAAAAAGCACGCGCATTTGCACGCCCATTTGCAAAAGTGTATTTGCTTAAGTGTTTTTGCGATCGCTGTCTCGCTGTCTAGCTGGTGAGTGGGGGACCGGGAAAACAGGTTAATTTTGTGATCGGGTAATTTATTTTTCTTTATTCTTCTATTTGCTCTATTTTTTGGGTTGTTTTTATTTTTATTTTTATTTTTGTTAATTTATTTAGGTGAGTTTTATAATAGAAACCATGTCAGTTTCTAGCTGTTTGTTAAAAGCGGGAATGACACTGAACACCGATTTTGAAAAAGGTATATCCACAAATTCCTACAATCATTTGGAAACACCAGTTGTAGGCATTTGCAAATTGCGTGGACCAAGTAAAAAACATCAAAGGGCGATCTCCTTATCAGCTGATATAGGTTTTTTTGTTGCCCGGAATCGCAAAGGACTCCATCTAATTCTAGATTACAAAATGTAAAAGCTAATTCTCCGATTCTAGATTCTTCGGAAAGCATTCCAATTGTCACGATAGCATGCTCATCACTCTCTAACATGTCCTCAGTGGTGAATGAAGCATGCTCACGAGCACCAGTTGAAATATCTGATTCCATTTTAGAAACTGCTTGTCAGCATGATAACATTTTATCGACACAACCTGAAACTAGCCCCAATGATCGGCCTCTTCAATCTATTCACGCGTCTAGTGAGACGTTATTAAAATCTCCTCCAATATGCTTGGTCGAATTGCAACACACTTTACGTGCAGCATACAACAAATTAACTGTAGCAGGTGAGATAGATGATGAGCCTATAGTATTCATGAACACTACAAGCTCTAGAAGTCCTGAACCTTCTGAAGTGCAATACATTTGTTCTAACACCGGTGGCCTCATCCAATTACAGGAAGGTTCCAACTCTCCCCCTCCAGATTTATCAAACAATGAAGTACCACCAGTGAAAATCTTAGAAAAAATTACATCTGTGCATGAATTATCTAAAACGGCAAATTTTATTTGAAAAAACTGATAACCAATCATTTAATAACTCATTGTCTTTCATAGCACCAACTCCAAGAAGACCTAGATTCAGTGCTGCACCGGGCGACCAACAGTCTCCGTGACATGGCTGTCAATCTAAGTGCTTCTCTTTTTCCGAAGCACCGGCGCTAAACAACACACTATGCGCCATGAACACAGCTTTATTAACGGTTGCTAAATTATGTGAAACTCTGGACTTAAAAATTGCTAAGCAAACAGAATTGCTACTCAATGTCATGTCTGATAATGCACAAACAAAAGCTATATGCCAACAACAAAAGCTATTCTTGATTTAATTGACAACAGGTGTGGCCGAGAAACTCCTGTTAAAAATGTTAACATACCATTTGATCAAGAGACAAGTAAAACAAATATGAATGTTGGTTGTGCCAAACAAAAAATTCCTGATGCGGATACAGTACTTGAGGTTAATACTCCTGTGATATGTGATGTGGGCGAAGCTATCAAAGCCTCAAGCTCGATTGAGCTTGAGGCTTTGATCCTTTCCCAACCTTGTAGTTGATCTCGAGCTACAAAAAAATCCTTTTAACATTTTTGCAAAGAAACAACCCACTCAAGCAAAAGTGGTAAAAAAACATCAAGAGACACGAAGAGGAAAGGTTTGATTGAGAAACCAATCCTATTCAGAGCTCAAAGATTGAAAAAGAGACATTTTGTTAAACTGTTGTCATCTGGTTCTGATAATAAGACAACTGAACCTGTGATACTCAGCTCAGAAATGTCTCAGGCTGCAGGTTTGAAAAATATAACAAACCAAAGGCCTCTAGATTATCATATCAACCTCTAAGTGATATTGTAGCCCTAGTAGACAAGGACAATACTCAGGGCGGCTCCTTGGTCTTACCAAACAATACTGTGTTCCCAAGTATTGGACCTAAAATCTCAAAAGATCTGGAAATACTGAGTGTTCAAGTATTAAGAGAAGAAATTCGCAATTCAATAGGGCAATATATTGAAGAATTTCAAAAGTCAAATGAAAAAGGTATTGATCCAACCTTACAAATACCTCAGACATTATATATGCCACTTTTGAAGGGTCCCTTGTGTCTTCGGAGAGATGAGAACCACACCCAAAAGGTCACTGAACTAGCTAAATTAACCCGAGGGCCAAGTGTGGTTCAAAAGTTTATACAACCAGCCCACCTGGGCTCTAAATCAAATATTCATTCAAATTATCTTAACCTGAAATATAAGAACTATTACAAATTGATAATAAATTGTCGAGATCAACCATGTGCACAATATGATCTAAACCGAAGTTGTATATTGAACATTTTTCGAGATGTTCCACACCTGGCTGACTTGTCTTCAACTGACATCGAATTAGTAGAATTTACAAATGATAAGGACTTAACTGAAGCTAGACTATTTATAAAATCTGGACTCATTGCTAACTCTTTATGGCAAGCGAGAGTGGCCTTGTACAATTTGGGTTTCAGCCTCTCCGATGACACGACACCTCATGACTCGAATATATGTCAATACTCTGCTCCAGTAATGAGAACATATATAAATTCGGTTCATCGCCAAGATCTTGATCTCGCTTTGAGCAGGAAGCCTGAATGCTGGAATCAACAACACCAATTTAAAAACTCATAACCCGAACATCATGAGTGTATCACCCTGGTATCCTGGAACACGAGAGGCTACACACATTTTTTTATAAATAATGGAAATCATAAGCTTTATACCTCTGATATAGTCGTGCTCCAGGAGACCTGGCTGACCATTAATCCAATATGGGATGCCATTGATATTCACACAATTCCTGTGCTAAAGAATGAAAGAGGACGTCTCATGGCAGGCCTTCTAATAGCCATTAAAAAATCTAAAGGCTTTGTCATTAAGAACTATGACCTCATTAGCCCTTACATACAGATGTTGAAATTAACAAAGAATGGATCCTAAATGGCAATTATAAATATATACTGGAGTCGGTCGTAGCTGGCTCCAAATACATTTTTTGAGAAGATAAATATGATGTTGGATTTAATTACATTAGACATGACCATCAATCATACAATCATCATGTGAGATCTTCATTTAATTGCAAGAGCCACAATCTGTCATGATTCCTGCCCCTCATGTCCCCAGCCCTCCAAGATGTCAGGCTGGAGCCAGGCCACGATCACCTACATGGCCTTCAAGGGCCTCTCCATCCCTCCAAAGACCCACTTGGAGTCAGACTTGGCACTTGTGGCACCAGACTCACTCACTCCCATAAGATAACATTGGGGATTGGACTTGTAGTGCATTGATGGGGACAAGATGGATGCCCCCACATATTTCGGTTCCCTGAACTGCATGTGCAGTCTAGTCTTTTGGGTGTGGTTCAGCCCAGAGACACCTGGGATACCCAGAGACTATTTAAGCCACGCCCAGGCTGAGAAACATGCTTTGTGTTTTCTGCACCTGCAGTGTGACACTTACCGTGTTCGGATCGGTCTCCAGTAGGCCTGCATCTTTCTTCTGCGCTCAGCTCCTGCAAGAACAAGAACACTGTTAGGAACAGCCTTACCTTGCGGCACTTCTGCCCATCATTCATCGCTCGTTCAGTTGTGCGGGCATCTTCGGCAGTGTCATTCCCATCCCGGCACGCCGCTTCCTAAGGAAAAGGGAAAAGAACAGAAAAAGGCATTAGTAAGCATTCAGCAAATCTTCGCTTATTTTTAAAGACTGTACGAGCTTCAAATGCTTACCTGAATCCCAGCCGCTCTGGGGGAACTCTGTCTCCGGAAACTTCTCATCCATCTGCAAGAGGGAAAAGACACTCCAGGTTAGCGTGGAAACATCTAGAGGCGCTGCATACCATGCTTACTCACCGCATTTCTTCTTCATAACCGGCATCCACGCTGAAAAGTTTGCGGCACCTAAAAGACACAGAAAAAGAACTCAGTTCAATACAAATACGAAAGGGTTGCATCGCGCATCGCGCTCTCACTCGCCTTCAGCGCTACTCATCTCAGCAGCACGTCGCCATCCCCGACACCGGCCATCATCTAAGGAAGGAAAGGAACGAAGTTAGAGAACTGTTCAAAAGACTCATTATACTTACCTGTCGGACTCTTGCCAGTGAAGTAACTAGGAAGCAACGAGCCTGCATCAATCAACGCACACCTGCGCTGAAAGCAGGACGGAGAGCACACTTTCCAAGAAAACAAGGTGAGCTGTGGATCAAAGGGAAGGGTTGGACCCCGGGGAAGAAGGGGTTCAAGCACACAGAGACAATAGGGAGTTAAACTCTACCAATCCTGTGTTTCAGGCCCAGTCTCCAGTCGAGTAGACTCCAGGGAAGGGTTCGAGGTCGTAAGAGGTCAGAACAGGCTGAGTGACGTCCCCGTGGATACCAGGTGAGCATTACAGAACACAAAGCCTCACATCAAAATCCACCTGGGCGTCATGGAAACGTCAGAAACCGACCAGTTAGCCCACATGTTGGGGCAGCTACGTTCCGAAGTACATGCAGCCAGGCAGGAGACCAGCACCCTGAGGAGAGAGCTGATAGTAGCCAAAGAACGCACTGATGATTTAAGCCGGCAACTTCTCCAGTCACAAGCAGGGTATGCACCATTGCCGGGAAGCGTGCCCGCGATGCCAGCACCATCAGCCAATCCCGTTCAGATAACCCTTCCTGGGGCAGTTCCCTTCGCCCCGCCTAAACGATTTAGGGGGATCCCAAAAGGTTTGCAACGTTCATGAACCAGTTCCGCCTGCACTTCCTTTGTAGACCAGGGAACTTTCCGAATGACCAATCACGGGTTGCTTTTGTGCTATCCTACCTGAGTGGTAGCGCCGCGGACTGGTCTGTACCCTTTGTGGCCCAAGACGATCCTTTGCTGCATGACTTCAGGGGCTTTCAGCAGGAGATGGAAAAGGTGTTCGCCTGTCGTACTCATGGGCAGGCATTAGACAACGAACTTCTGTCCCTATGCCAAGGGAATCAAGACCTATTAACATACATAGCCACGTTCAATAGACTCGTAGTTGAAGCAGAATGGCCAGTGGGGAAGAGAACCATGTTATTTCATCAGGGGTTGCGGGGGGAGCTCAAGGATATGTTCTCGCACAAGTAGTGAACCCTCGAAAGACTGCTCAGAATTCATTAACCTTGTTGTTCAACTGGATCATAGGTTGCAGGACCGAAGAGCAGATCGAACCAGACCAGACCCTCGCCCTATGTATGTGCGTTCAAAGGACAATATTGCCCGCACAACGGAAGGTTCAGGAGAACCAATGCAAATCGGGGGGGGGTCAGATCCCCCTTGACTAAAGCGGAAAGGGATAAAAGGAGACAGCAGCAGTTATGTCTGTACTGTGGAAGATCAGGTCATTTCCTTAAAGAGTGCCCTGCGAAGCCACTGAGGAGGACGGTAGGGGCCACGGACAAGGAAGATACCATCAAGGAATTGGAAAGATCCCCAGCCCGGCAAGTGTAGGGGTCCACTTGTCGGGCGAAGAAAGTGAACTACAGACCTCCCATTTTGCACTATCTGTGGTCTTGATCAATCACCAATAACCATCTCGGATGCACGCAGTAAGAGCTTACATTGACAGTGGAGCCGTTGGGAATTACATCGACCAGGATCTTGCGGCAAAGATGGGGCTTCAGTTACGCCCTAAATCAACCACTGACACTGTTACCACTGTCGACGGCACGGAAATAGCTTCTGGTCCAGTATCCCAATGCACTGCAGCTTTAACCCTTCTGTGCCAGGATGGACACCAAGAATCTATCGTTTTTGACCTCATTAAGGCACCACGGTTGATTTTGGGAATGCCATGGTTGGTAGCTCACAATCCTTGAATCGATTGGCGAGCAAAAGAATTGGCCTTTCCTGAGACTTGCGCCCACACGTTATCGCCAAGAGAAACAACCAATAGACACCAGAACCTCCACGCTTGTGACTGTGGCAATCGGCACCCTACCAAGTGAATACCAGGACTTTCAAGATGTCTTTCAGAAAGAACAGGCTAATACCCTGCCACCGCATAGACCATACAATTGCCAAATCAACCTGATACCCGGCGCACAAATCCCTTGTGGGCGAATTTACGCACTCACGGAACCAGAAAACCAGCACCTGAAGGCCTATCTTGACCAATACCTGGCCAACAGGTTCATCCGTCCCTAGAAGTCTCCAGCAGCCAGTCCTCTATTCTTCATACCGAAAAAGGAGGGGGACTTGAGAACGTGCATCGACTATCGCGCACTGACCAGATTACTGTAAAAAAATGCTATCCCCTGCCACTGATCCCCGAATTGCTTGGTCAAGTCAAAGATGCCCAAATCTGCACAAAACTAGACCTGAGGGGGGCATATCACCTTGTTTGCGTAAAACAGGGGGACGAATGGAAAACCGCTTTTTGCACCAAATACGGCTTGTACGAATATCAAGTAATGCCCTTTGGCCTTTGCAACGCGCCTGCAGCATTTCAATACTTCATGAACAATGTCCTACGGGAATTGATTGATGTCTGTGCTCTAGTGTACATCGACGATATTCTAGTATTTTCTGCATCAAAGCAGGACCACTTTAAACACGTCCGATCCGTATTGAAGAAACTCTGTCAACACCAGCTCTACGCCAAGCTCAAAACGTGCTCATTCCACATGTTCGAGGTGGAATTCCTGGGCTTTATTCTCAGCCCGAATGGAATCCGAATGGATGTACACAAGGTAGATGCTATCCTGAACTGGCCATCCCCAAATTCATTCAAGGGGGTTCAAAGTGTGCTGGGTTTTGCAAACTTCTACTGCCGGTTCATCCCAGGATTTTCGCAAATCGTGCATCCCATCATGTCATTGCTAAGGAAAAGCAACAAAAAGTTCCAGTGGACAACAGAAGCTGAGGAAGCTTTCCAGGAACTCAAAGCAAGATTCACATCTGCCCCAATCTTACGCCACCCTCGCCCTGATCTCCCATACCTGGTGGAAACGGATGCCTCAAGCATGGTTATGGGAGCCGTCCTCTCACAAAAGGACCCCAAAATGTGCCAGTTACACCCTGTTGCCTTCTGGTCCTGTAAATTCACACCCCCTGAACTCAATGACGCTATCACAGACAAAGAACTCCTGGCCATTAAGTCAGCCTTTAAGGCATGGCGGCAGAACCTCTTGGGCGTCAGACACACAATCACCATAATAACTGACCACCGGAACCTCCAGTACCTAAAAACAGAAAAGGCCCAATCCTCACGACAACTGCGTTGGGCTCTTTTTTTTTGCTGAATATGATTACGTGATTACATTTCGACCTGGGGTGAAAAACGGGAAGGCTGATGCCCTTTCCTGTATGGGGGTGGAAGAGCAAGGGTATCAGACCCCTGACCCAATAGCAATCATCCCGAGTGACAAGCTCCTAGGAATCACAGCAACCATAACTCAGAATGAATTACATGAAGATATCCAAAACCTGATGAGTCCGGAGCAATTACAAGCATGGAGTGCACAAGGAGAACATTACATGATAAAATATCAGTTGCTCTACTTCAGGAATCGTTTATTCTTACCAAACCAAGAACTACGAGAACAAGTCATGTCCGGTTATCATGATCCCTTGATCGAGGGCCACCCCGGAATGGCTAAAACCCTAGCCAAGGTAAAACGAAATTATTGGTGGCCGACGTGGCGTAAAGACATTATTCAATTCATCCTATCTTGTGGAGTGTGTGCTCAAAACAAGTCATCCAAGCAGAAACTGGCTGGGCTATTACAACCATTGGAAATCCCACCAGCACCCTGGCACACGTTGTCCCTCGATTTTATTACTGACTTACCACCCAGTCAAGGGTTTAACACTATTCTTGTGGTCGTGGACCTATTTTCAAAAATGGCACATTTCATTCCTCTTAAGGGGCTCCCAAATGCTTCCACTCTGGCAAAGGTATTTCTTGAAAGCATCGTACGGCTCCATGGGTTTCCTTCAGTTTTAATCTCTGACCGAGGTACTCAATTTGTATCTAACTTCTGGAGAAAATGCTGCTCTATGGCCCAGATCGACATCCGGCTATCCACCAGTCACCATCCCCAAACGGATGGTCAAACTGAGAGGACAAATCAGACGCTCGAGCAGTATCTGCGTTGCATGTTACACCAAGCTGAAGGAAGCTGGTTCGACCTATTATGGATAGCTGAATATGCTTATAATAATTCCCTACACACAAGCACTGGGCAGACACCCTTTTATACCATGTATGGCAGTCACCCACGTACTTCTGAGTTGGATGTTCCTACAACCCTGGAAATGCCATCAGTCAAAACCTTGCACACGACCATTTCTCAAACCTTTAAAAGGGCAGCTGAACACCTACTTCAAGCTAAGAATCACCAAAAGAAGTTTGCTGATCAACACCGAGCAAAGGCCCCCAACTACCAAGTGGGAGACAAAGTCTGGCTGGTGTCTAAACACATGTCCATTAAAGGAACCCAAACTTTCCGTCCAAGATACCTGGGTCCATTCACCGTCACCTCCATGATAAATCCTGTGGCGGTAAGACTAGCTTTGCCGTCAACCCTGCAGATTCATCCTGTGTTCCACGTGTCTCTCCTTAAACCTGTTCAACCTGGGACCCGGGTAGCAACGCCACCGCAGCCAGTAGTAGTCGCTGGGGAGCCAGAATTCTAAGTCAAGGACATCCTGAATTCAAAGTACATCAGATCAAATTATACTACTTAGTAGACTTGAAGGGGTATGGTCCACAAGACAGGACATGGGAGCCTTGTGAGTACATCCATGCACCTCGCTTGCTTAGACGATTTCATCAAAACCATCCAAACAAACCAGGACCAGACAGAAGAGCTACCTTGAGAGGGGCCTTGGGGGGGGGGGGGTGCTGCCCCTCATGTCCCTAGCCCTCAAAGATGTCAGGCTGGAGCCAGGCCACGATCACCTACATGGCCCTCAAGGGCCTCTCCATCCCTCCAAAGACCCACTTGGAGTCAGACTTGGCGCTTGTGGCACCAGACTCACTCACTCCTATAGGATAACATTGGGGATTGGACTTGTAGTGCATTGATGGGGACAAGATGGATGCCCCCACATATTTCGGTTCCCTAAACTGCATGTGCAGTCTAGTCTTTTGGGTGTGGTTCAGCCCAGAGACACCTGGGATACCCAGAGACTATTTAAGCCATGCCCAGGCTGAGAAACATGCTTTGTGTTTTCTGCACCTGCAGCGTGACACTCACCGTGTTCGGATCGGTCTACAGTAGGCCTGCATCTTTCTTCTGCGCTCAGCTCCTGCAAGAACAAGAACATCGTTAGGAACAGCCGTACCTTGCAGTGCTTCTGCCCATCATTCATCGTTCGTTCTGTTCTGCGGGCATCTTCGGCGGTGTCATTCCCATCCCGGCACGCCGTTTCCTAAGGAAAAGGGAAAAGAACAGAAAAAAGGCATTAGTAAGCATTCAGCAAATCTTCGCTTATTTTTAAAGACTGTACGAGCTTCAAACGCTTAGCTGAATCCCAGCCGCTCTGGGGGAACTCTGTCTCCGGAACTTCTCATCCATCTGCAAGAGGGAAAAGACACTCCAGGTTAGCGTGGAAACATCTAGAGGCGCCGCATACCGCGCTTACTCACCGCATTTCTTCTTCATAACCGACATCCACGCTGAAAACGTTGCAGCACCTAAAAGACACAGAAAACGAACTTAGTTCAATACAAATACGAAAGGGTCGCATCGCGCATCGCGCTCTCACTCACCTTCAGCGCTACTCATCTCAGCAGCACGTCACCATCCCCGGACGCCGGCCATCATCTAAGGAAGGAAAGGAACGAAGTTAGAGTACTGTTCAAAAGACTCATTATACTTACCTGTCGGACTCTTGCCTGTGAAGTAACTAGGCAGCAACGAGCCTACATCTGTCAACGCGCCCCTGCGCGGAAAGCAGGCCGGAGAGCACCCTTTCCAAGAAAACAAGGTGAGCAGTGGATCAAAGCGGAGGGTTGGACCCCGGGGAAGAAGGGGTTCAAGCACACAGAGACAATAGGGAGTTAAACTCTACCAATCCTGTGTTTCAGGCCCAGTCTCCAGTCGAGTAGACTCCAGGGAAGGGTTTGAGGTCGTAAGAGGTCAGAACAGGCTGAGTGGCTTCCCCGTGGATACCAGGTGAGCGTTACACAATCCTTTTTAACCCGTGTGAGATACGATGGCTGAGTCTAATGAAATCCAGGAATTTTGTAATGTTAAGTGGTTCCATTGCAGGAGATATGCCGGCAAATACCACTGGGAATAGAGGTACCTTGGAAGCAACATTAGATTATATGTATTGCAATGTCAAATAATTGAATCCAGCACAAACACTATGTGTGGAACCAAATGCTCACAGCGATCATAACGAATTACATCTTCAATTGCTCTGGCCCAGGCAACAACATACTATACATAAAAATTCAAACTTAGTAGCTATGTGCATAAATAATGCAGGCAACCGCATAAACTGGACAAATTGTAAATTGATAAAGTTTGATCAACTGCTTGTAAAAGAATGTACTAGGTATAACTTCTGCTTTATACAAGCAATGCAAATATTTGTACAAACAAGAACAAGTTGAAGTGGGAGAATGGGACAATAACCTCCCTCCAATCTCATCCAGACCATGGCCTAGAGGATCACGACCCAGGCACCCATCACGAGACGGTTTTGTCTACTTACCAGATGACAAAATACCCTGGTTCAGAAACTTACACATAAGAGGAGTATGCCCACCAGCACGCCCGGCACCAGCCCGCCCGGCTCAAGCCGACGCCTGCGACATGGATGAGCTCGACTAGAACAACAGACACAAGTATCCACATCGTTAGAGATGCCATAACGACATAGCCAACTGCCAAGAACACACGTGCCATCATGCACACTGGTCACTCACACACCAACCTACACGAAGAACATACACAGTGCTATGACGTAGGTGACTGACACACCCACTGACGTGCATCGTTGTTATTTTTCACATAGGCCTTTTTACAGCACCGCAGAAACGCAAGACGCCTGAAGAGCTCGTGTATATGCTTGCTGATGCTTCTCCCACCACCCACCCCTATGACGACACCATCATGAATATCTAATGCTGCTTGTGACACCCTGTCAACCCGTGACCTCCATACTATGGATTATGTACTGTCACCCATGAACTAGGCCCGAGTAGGCCGCAAGCAAGAGTCCCCAGGCAGGAGCCTAGCAATGAAAATCCTCCCAGAACAAGAGTAGAAGTGCTGACCATGCAGAACAAGTCCCCGGCGAGAGCTCACAGCCAAGGCCACAATGTTGCAACCCGCATGCCGCAAGCCCAGCACCAAGGTTATACCTGTAAAATGCCAAGCCCACAGAAATGAAATGCAAATCTAATGCTCATAATTCTGCTCCAGCTACGGTCTCTCCACACGTGACCAAGCCGAACTGACAAAGTGCCAAGCTCACGAGACAGAAAGTCGCCAGGGTCCCACGTCTGGACACAGGTTGCAACAACGAAGCGGCAAGATGGACACCTATAGCGATGGGAAAGACCCGCTCACAAGCCCTGAGCAGACCTGTCCGTGGCCTGCATAAACACATAGTTGCACATTGTTGCTAATGACAGGTACACCGCGAGCTGGGAACAACGATGGTCCCAGGCTTGGGGGCTTGCGGGAGAACCTTTCAGAATCCAGGGGGGCTTATTACTGACGCCATTACCCTTAACCAATCACCAAAGGTCCCCCTGTAACAATTCTAAAATAACAACCGCAAGGGACAACCCAAGTGTACCACCTGACCCATCCTCTTCCACTAATATTTCTTTCCATATGTTACCTATACTAACCCTACCTCTTGGGGAACCAATCCTTAGTGGCGATAGGTTTTGTGCTAACTTTCCCAGGTGACGCGAGTAGCGCGTCATACTGCCGTAAAAAGGGCCTGCAAGCCCCACTAGGATTGAGAGTCTCATCGGATGCGTACAATCCGAGACCCATCCCTGCCGTTGTTATAATAAACAGCAGAACCACCTTGCCTCTTGTGTGCGTCTCATACTCCTTTTGGGTACACCGGAGGAGTTGGGGCCTCCCCAGCCCGGAGGCCTGTGGATGGCTCTGCCGGCCCCGGGAGAATCACCCCGACAAGTTGGAGGCACTGCTGAGATCTGTTTGAGATCTATCTCCTGGGAACTTCATTCCAAGGCCCTTGCAGCGAGGCGACCCGGCAGCGCGGCCCCCTCTGCCGTTGCCCCCTTTGAGGACTACAGGACCATCGCGGAACTGCGAGAAGACCGGACAGCACAATCCGGATATTGGCCCTCGGGAGCCGATTGAGAAGTATCCCGCCCACGGTTGGCGAGTGTCCAGACGTGGTCCAGACGAGGGGAGGTGGAGAGCCGCTTGGAGGGGTGCACGCAGTCGAGCCTCCCCTCATCAAGGGAACTTGGTGAGTATGACACACCCAACAAGCAATGAGACATTGTGAGGGAGGGGGGAGGAACTGTAATAAGGGCGGCGGGAGGTGTTTTTACAGTGTGTTGTAAAGATTTGATTAACAAGTGTTGACAGACGAGGGCCGTCTTCTACCGCGTAACAGAAACAGGGTGGGTGGAGCCAAAAGGCACCACGTATGGTTACTCGAAGGCACTGGTTCGTCTAGATTGTGAGCACCTGTAGGGAAGGGGTGTGGCTTTTCTATGAATTGGCGTTTTAGATCAATGAGTAGATGGGGATCCCTACTAATTGAGTGTTGAAGCTCGTTGGGTAGGTGACGTTTTCCCGTAGGAGGTAGCCAGATTGTTGCCAAGTGTGGAAGATAATTGGCTGGTTAAGCTCCCCTGGCGAGGGGCTTATCACACGCGAGGCGATGCAGCGTGTGCAGTCCGATTATAAGAATTTTTGTTGAATACCTTGCTCCGGGCGAGGCAAGAGGACAGCTGTGGGGTTGAGGGGGACAGAGGGTAAAACATATTGCGCGCCCCACTAGTGTTATAAAAGGTTCTCACCGGTAGTAGGTTGGATAAGTTGGTGATGTCATCCGTAGGGCTTCCATAGGACACTGCGGCCACACCGTGTTGATAAAAGGGGTGGCCAGGGATAAGTATCGGGGAGGGGGCGGCATAGAAGAGGTGGGGAGGCCTCGGTGCCCCGCGGCCACAGTGGGCCATACGAGTGATATCAAAAAAAAAAAACACACGAGGAAAAACAAGTAGAGGAAAAGAACTGTACATTTGCACTGCCTTACCTTTCAGTGGACTGTCGGAAGTCCCCAATTACGGGGCCAGGTAAAGAAGGTGGTTAACGAAGAAGTTGAAATATAACCTAGCAATGTCTCACGGGTCAGGATCCGGAGGGTGGGGAAACACTCTAACTACACCTCTCCAACACATCTGTAAGACATTATCACCCCACAAGGAGAAACCTATCAAGTATGGTATTGATTGGACACAAGGTACAGACAACAAAATGACGACACCATGGCCGCTTAACGGCAGCTTCGACCCATACCTCCAACACTCACTGTTGACGTACATACATAATACATACGAAGGGAAGAAATTATCTCATCATGTAGAGTTGTTCAACTTGTGGAGGATGTTCCAGGGATCGAGACCAGGGGCAACAGGGATGTTTACTATGGAAAAGGCAACAGAGGAAAAGGGGAGCAAAGAAACAAAGGAGGGTAAGGAGGTGAAGGAAGAAGATGGGGACATGAGCACGGTGAGCAGCAATACCCCACGTATGGAGGAGGGCACGAAGGGGGAAGGAGGACCGGTTGCAGTACCAGAAGTAAAGGTGGAGAAGGAAGGAACAGACGATATGCCTCTAGCGAAAGTAGTAAAAAAAGAGGAGGTAGGATTGTACCCAGTGACGGAATTAAGAGAAGCAGCTAGGCCACAATGAACAGCGGCTGAGGGGTATTCAAACCCCGCGTACAGCCCTCCACCCTACACCCCTGAGGATAGCTACCAGAGGGGGGCGGTGGCAGCAACGGGCGTGCCGGAGTTCAACACAACACAGGCCGGTACGGGGGGAGGGAAGAAAAGTGGGGAGCTAGTTGCAAGCATAGGACCAGATGAGTGGATAGCAGCACAGGTACTCCTAAAACTCAGAGGGACACTAACAGAAGAAGAAGAGGACGCGGTGTGGAGAGCGAAAGAGGAGGGAATGGAAAACACACTGACTGGGACTGAGGTGAGTAACACAGAGGAAGGACGGCTGTCACAGGTGGAGGAAGAGATGCTGGAGGAAAGGTTGGCTGAACTAAGAAGTACAAAGCGACCTGATTAGACAGTACAAGCAAGAAACGCTTGGGAGAAAGAAGGAAAGAAAGGCGAGCAGGGAGGAGCAGGAGAGGATGAGGGAGAGACTGGAGGAGAGAAAGAAAGAAGCGGAAAGAATGAAAGCAATAGCAGAAAGAGTGTCACGTATGGAGCAGTGGGAAATGAAAAGGACGGAGGAGGAGGAAAAGGAAAAAGAAATGGAATTGTGGAAAAAGAAAATATTGTCTGAAAGCACACGGAAGTATGAAGAAGGTAAAGTAATAGAGAGCATATTAAAAAGAGGAGGGGCAAAATGGGGAAGACGGGAACAAGACGAAAGAATACTGGTGAAGGTAAGTGCCGAAGTAATAGAAGAATTACGCAAAAGGAGAGAGGAAATAGGGGGTGAAATATTGAGAAATGAGGGAAAAGAGAAGGGGGATAGGAGAACGGAGAATGAAGTAAGAACATACACTCGCCAGGACTCAGAGGTGCCTACAACCTTGGGGGCAACCATTAAAGGAGGAGAACGCAAGGAGGCAAACTTGATCGATTTAAAGACAGTTACAGTGGGGGGAAAACTAGCAGACTGGAGATTGTCTTTCCTTGATGAATTTTGTAGCGAGGTGGAAGGATGTTCCGGAAGGAATGGTGGAGATGACAACAGGGAAAGCTTAGACAAACTGTACATTACACGTGTAAATTGCGAATCACCCTGGGCATGCAGGAAAAGGAAGGAGGAAAAGACGAGCGAAGAACAGGTAAGAGAAGTAGCAGGGAGAGCGCCACAACCAGTGACACCAACACCACGTCCTCGGACACCCACCCCTGCACACACTGCATATGTCGACAGACTTAGAGATCTCCCGGGGCGCAGACAGGAGGACAGGACGAGCACGCCTGCGGTGAAACACAAGGGTAACATAAGAGGGAGGAGGAGTGAAGGGGACAACAGAACAGATAACTGTAATGATATAATGATAGGATCACATGACACGGAGGAAGAGGACGAATACACTGACATAGCTCCACAAGCATTAGGGGAAGTGAAGGGGGGAAACTTAATGCCACTTCTAGAAAGGGGAGGGGTCAGACCACAATACGTCTCATGGAAGCATGCCAATAAGGAAAACATAAAGTGCAGGCTCCCATCTCTAAGTGGTGGAGCTGGGAAATGGATATATGAGATGGAGAAACATTGCAGGACAAAAACTAGCGGTAGGGGATGTGAAAAGGCTCCTAATATCAATACTAGGGGATGCTGCAGATGACATCTGGAAAAGGGCAGGCTTCCCAGGGGTCACAACAACAGACACGTCACTTGACGGGCGCCATTTGCCAACTGCAGGCACGCACTATGGCAGGCATTAAGGGTCCAGTACCCAGACACGTCAGACATAGGGGCAATTACGTCACGCAAAATGCGTGAGAATGAATATCCTGTCGATTACATCCAGGAGATTCAGGAGAAGTGGCGCTTGGAAACTAGGGAACTGTGGGATAAAACACTAGCCATCTTCTACCACATACTGATACAAGGTCTCCCTGAACCAGTGCAGAGACAGCTGAAGAAAATTGTGGGGATGGAGGTAAAGCCTTGGCCAGAAATACAACTAACTATAGTACATCACTGTAGGATGTGGCAGGAAAAGATGAAGCAAAAGGAGGAAGATAGGAAGGCAGAGGAGGCAAAATTGGTACAGAGAAAACTATCCAAATACACCATGGAAGGAGCATTATTGACAGCGCCCGTGGTAGCAACACTAGCACCTGCTCAGGCCATAATTGCACAAGGCACGGCACAACAACACGTAGCACAACTTCAGCAGCCAGCACAAAGGGTAACACAGCAAATGCCCCCACCCCCACCGTACACGGCAACCGCACGGGGGGATATATGCCAATGGGAAATGGATATTATAACAGCTACAGAGGTGGGGGGGTGATGAGAGGGAGAGGGTATGGCCAGCATGCACAACAACAAGGAGGAGGGTTCCGGGGCCACTACTTAAACGGGCAACAAGGGTATCAGGATAACACGGGGAACTTTCCATGGCAGGCAAGAGAACCACCAACATGTTGGGTTTGTGGAATGGTGGGGCACATGTCGCACACATGTAGGATGAGACCCACCCCACCAGCTTGGGGGGCACAGGGGCAACAAGGGCATATGGGGGAGCAACAAGTATACCAGCAACAGCAAGGAACACAACAGTGCACCCCACAACAACAGGTGCCACTACAACAACCGCAGCCGCAGATACAAGTGCAAACACCCTCGCCACAGCAGCAACAGATACAAAAGTACGTACCACCACAGCAACAAGTGGCACAGGTACAAACATACGCACTACCACAACAACAAGCGATAGCAACACAACAACATCAAGTGCAACCAGTCCAGCATCTCACACAGATACAGGACAATGCAGTATCAACAACTGATGCACCCCTACAACAGACACAATTGGGGAGGGTGACAATATTGGGGCACAACCCTTATACGGGGGGTGGCCAGTCACTGTACCCGCAATAGGACAGTCCACAGATGTCCTTGATGTGTCCCATCCTATCGGTAACACCTAATAGTGCGGAGGAACCACCCATACAGATAGCGATAGGTGACAAAAAATGTTCCTTTCTTGTTGACACAGGGGCCACTAGGTCCTGCATAAGGGAGGGTAAATTTAAGATGTCAGGCGAGGCCATGCACACAAGGATTTTCTGGGGCTTGAGGGTTTGTTCACTTTACTGATAACATCTCCTTATCTATAGGAGATAATGATATGTCTGTCCCGCTCCTGTACTCGAAGGAGTCGCCAGTAAACATACTTGGGAGGGACATAATGAGCAGGATAAACATGACAATCTCCTTCATGGAGAATGGCATAATTTGCTCCAACCAGGAATAAACATGCTCACAGCACGACAAATACTGAAAGCTTGCTGTGGCCAAACAGTAGCTCGGGCTGAGCCAGTAGATGGAGAGATGTTCCAATATGGAACAGACATGGCATTCGCATGGATGCCAGGGATTGAGGGCAAGATTTGAAGGAGGCCAGCAGCATATTTGTTCAGACCAGAGACACCAGCATACGAAGCAGAGGGGAAGGTGATTTCAGTGAGAATTGAGAGCATCATGGCAACTGCAGATTACATCGCAGTTCATGCCCACGACAGGGAGGGGAGGGCATGGAGAGCAGTAATAGCACTGGGTTAGGGGTGCAGGCTCACTCAGGTATCAGATGAGGAGCTCTTCTGAGATGATAAAGAAGGAGGGGAGATGGTGTTTATGATGAGTGTTGACATCTGGTTAAGAGTGACATACAAGCAAGTGGCCCTAAAAATGGCAGTGCCACTAGAAGCACCTGCCCCTACCCCGGTACCATTTTAAGAGGAAGACATGGCAAAAGTTCCAGCATCACTGTGGACCACCAGTCCATACGACGTGGGCTGCATAAAGAGCATTGGAGGAGTGACAATAAAGTTGAAAAAGGGAGCAATATTACCTAGGGTGAAGCAGTACCCACTATCAAAAGAGGCAGATGAGGGCATATACGAAACAATGACAGCCCTGATAAACAATGGCATATTGGTACCATCAGAATCAACATGCAACATGGCCGTGTACCCAGTGCGCAAAGCGAAGGGAGGGTCTTGGCGTTTCATCCAGGACCTTAGGCACTTGAACTACATTGTAGAGGCAGAGTACCCCATAGCCGCAAACCCAGCCACAATATTGTGTGGAATACCAGCAGAGCATCACGGTTTACCGTAATTGACCTCAAAAATGCCTTTTTCTCAATACCTCTGCACCAGATTCACAAGACCTCACAAGCTTCACATACAGGAACACAAAATGGAAGCACACAAGGTTGCCTCAAGGGTACTGTGAGTCACCCTCCATCTTCAACAGAGTAATACAGATGGATTTGGGAAACATTGAAATGGAGAGCACGGTGCTGCAATATGTTGATGACATAATAATTTGCGGCACCACTGAAGAAAGGTGCAGGGAAGACTCAGTAAAGATGCTGACAGTGTTGGCTGAGAAGGGGTACAAGGTGGACAAGGAAAAGTTACAGTACTGTCAGGAACAGGTACTATACATTGGCCAAATCATTTCCCAGCATGGAAGAAACATTGCCCCACAGAGAGCACAAGCAATGCCTAACACACCACAACCACAAATAGTGCAGGAACTGCAGCAGTTCCTGGGCCTATGCAACTACTGCAGAGCATGGGTTTTTGATTACAGTTCATACAAAGGACCCCTGCTCGAAGCACTAAGAGAAGCGCAAAAAGGGAACAAAAGGTTGGGGTGGACAAGAGAAATGAAGGAGGCGTTTGATGAGTTGAAACACGCCATATCCCTTGGGCACGTGCTCGCCACTCCAAACTATGAGCACCAATTTTTCATTTTTTCACATTGCGACTCAGCAGTGATGAAGGCAGTACTGACTCAGAGAACAAGCATGGGCCACAAGCCAATAGCTTTCTACAGCGGCCACTTGGACCCTGTCATGTTAGGTCACTTCCCTTGCGAACAGAGTCTCTCAGCCGCAGCATTTGCGGTGGAAAAATCATCATCAAAAAAAATGGGGTGCCCCACCACACTATTTGTGGAACATGCACTGTTCGCAATTTTGAACAAGCCCAAGTCCACCCTGAGCACAAAGAGGGCATCGGTTTATGAGATCATCCTATCGAGACCAGAGTTGACGATCGTCAGGTGCAGTAATGTAAACCCAGCTAGCTTCATAGCAGAGGTAGTTGAGGAAGGTGATTATACCCATGATTGCACACAGGCTATTGAAATGTATTCCAGCACAAGGAAGGTTGAGAAGGATGCCCTAAAATGGGGTGTTGTAATGTACATTGATGGGTCATCGACTACTGATCAGAGTGGTGGGATAAGGAGAACGGGAGCAGCAGTGATTAGAATGACGGAGGATTTGATGTATGCCCCAGTGAAGTGTGTCCAACTACCACAGCATTATTCAGCTCAGGCAGCAGAATTGGTAGCACTAATTTTGGCACTAAAAGAAAGCTTTGACAAGAGGGTGACTATATACTGTGACACTGCATATGTAACATCCACGGTGCACTCAGGATTGATAAAATGGCAAAGACGGGGATTTAGAAGAGCTGATGGCACAACGGTGCAACATGCCCTTTTACTGGCTGAATTGATTGAAGTAATTAACGATCCTCAAGAAATAGCTTTGGTTAAGTGTCAGGCCCACACTAATGGAGATGAGCCTATCTCGAAAGGTAATGAAACAGCAGATGCACATGACAAACATGCTGCATATTTTGGCGAAATGTGGATCCCCCCAGAATCCGAGAGCAGCAGAGGGAGGTTGATAGCAAGAAAGATGTTGATAAAGGATGGGTACACCCATCTCCCTGCAACCCAGATAATGGAGTTGCAGGCAGCTGCACCAATGGCAGAAAAGGAGCTATGGGTAAAAAGAGGATGTACAATGTCTCCCACAGATGCACTGTGGCGCCAAAATAATACAGGAAAGGTGGTTATGCCACTGGCACTGTTGATCACAGCTCTGGCTCAGCTACATCATCCGACACATACAGGGAAGGAAGTGATTGCAGCGCAAATAAAAAAAGCATGTTTCTGTCCCGAGTTAAATTCCCATGTTGCAAACTTTATCAGCAATTGTCTAACGTGCCAACAGTTTACAGCCGGTCACATGCTGCAAGTGATAAAAGGTACTATATCCCGGCCGGAAGGACCATTCCTACACTTACACATTGACTACGTTGACATGATCAACGTATGTCAAGGACAAAGATACATGATTGTAGTGGTGTGCCCATTTTCAAGGTGGATTGAGGCTGGACCCTGCTCACACGTGCATGCTTTCAGAGCAGCAACATTTTTAGTGAGTGAGGTCTTCCCCAGGTGGGGTGTTTACGAAGTGCTGCAGTCAGATAATGGCCCGCACTTTGCAAACGAAATGTTTGAACACATCACAGCTCTGCTGGGCATCAAGCACAAGTTTGCATGTGCATATCATTCACAGGCTAACGGTGTCTGTGAATGCCTGAATGGCCTGCTAAAGGAGGAGATAGCCAAAATACAGCAGACAACTAAGAGAAGCTGGCTGTACTTCCTTCCCTTGGCCCTATTCGTGCTGTGGAATAGGCCAGGGTCAGATCACCACCTCACTCCCCACGAGGTGGTGACTGGACGCCAGATGCGCCTTCCACTAACGCCAACATCAAGAGCCCTCACAGATTATGAAAGTACTGCAAATGTCTTTGGTGATGAAATGCATCAATATGTGTCTTCCTTGATTACTAGTGTCGCCTTTATCTCCCAACAGCTCGAGCGCACGCGGGGCAGGTCGAAGATCACCCAACCAGAAGATACAAACGAACAATTAGAGCAGCAAAAAGAGTGGACTATTGCAGAAGGAGACAACGTTCTCCTCCGCAATTTCAACAGGAAGTGGAACAGCCCCAGATTTACGGGGCCCCACTTGGTAGAAGCAGTGGCTCCGAGAGCCGTTAAACTACAAGACAAACGAGCTTGGAATCACCTGCATGACTTCAAGCCCTACAAAGGCCATACCCGCCCTAGCGTTGAGGGCAGGGCCACCGAAAAAACAACAGCATCAGCAACGCCAGGGACAGATAAAGACACAGCGACTGCAAAAAAGGACAACTGTGACACTGCCCCTGACCCCTCCCCAGCCACAAACACCGCCATAGACTTTGGACAATCGCCCATAGCTCATCCCATGGTCACGAGATCCCGAAGCAAACAAACCTCCGCCCCGCTCAGCCCCATCCCTGCCATCACCGAATAAAGGACATTGTATAAAAACTTGAATGATACACATACACATAAACACTTGTATGTTCTTTTTGTCTTTTTGTCTTGCACATGCAGGTACCGCATATTACTGTGTTGTTTAGAAGGTGAAGTAACTAAGGTCATGTTCTGCCCAGAAGTAAATGCTACCCACAGATGATAACACCCCTGAGGCCCTATCACACCAATTTGTATACCATATAAAGAGGCCAAAGTATCTGAAAAGGAGAAGGATACGCGTGTACTACACCGCGTTTGTTTTTGCCATAGAACAATAATTTCCCCTTCTCCACGAGCACTTGCCGGCTCTGAGGGATAGGTCACTGAGATTAGCATGGGAGCAGCTTTTCGCCTGGGCACTAAACGACTATTTGATAGGTAGAGCTTGACTAAAAACACTAACCGAAATAACGCATACCTTCAGAATTTTCAGGCGGGCATCTTTATCATTGCAAGAATAAGCTGCTGGACCGCAGCAAAGGTAAGAGCAAAAATGCCAGTGAGATTAGCTACTGTAATAAAGATCATAGGCATGTTGGTTGTCACTAGTCTATTGGCTGCCTCTGTCTGGCAGAAAAACTATGCTTTAAAGATTATGGCTGCACCCAAAATTAACCTACCTCCCCCCACAGCTGCAACAGTTATGATGTCAGGTGGTACAAGCAACCCTAGAGGTAAGGGACAAAGGGTTAAACGCAGCACATATGGAGAAGAGAAGGGAATTGACACATATCTCACAGATTCAGCACACATCTCGAACAACATGTGGTATCAGCACATGACCAAAATTGGTAAGCAGACAACTGAGGACAACTGCTATGTGTGCTCGTTGATCCCGTACGCTATGAGCACATCAAAAACATTTATGGCTACCGAAGTGCCAGCAAAAACAGTGCAATGCCTGATATATTTGGCGCTATTCCAAACAAAAGGACGATTCCAAGGGACGGTGGTGACACTTCAATGGAAAACAAGGGACACATATCCATACGAAAACAATTTCCTCAAAACATATTTGCGCTACCATAAACAAAGCCTACATGCTGAAGCTTTCAGATACATGACGGATGGCCCCGACAAAGGAGAAACGAAGAAAGTAATGCTACAATACCTGCCGTGTGATTGGTATGCAACTGAAGTTGCTGGTGAACAAGGGTGCTGGGAAAGACCGCTAATAACAATAACTGGGAAAATATATGTGAGAACAGAGTAAGTTCCCTATTAGGGAACTCCCGTCCCCTGCACACTATCTGGGGCTTATGGAGCCAAAGTGTTCAAAGAGTATCTAATATAGGTATTTGGTATAGTTTTTGATTAGACTTAAACCTAGCGTTGATTGAAACAAGTGTTTTTTTTGGCTAACATAGATAAAACATATAGACAGTTGTAGAATAGATATTCACTTAAGTACAAAAGACAACTTGTGACTTGATCTTTAGTTCAGGATTTATTGGTCCAAACAGGATTGCCCAACGCGTTTCGAGAGTTATTCTCTTCTTCAGGGGCTATGGGCAATTCAAAACTTTAAATCTATTAAAAAAAGTTATTCAATGTTCTAGATTAGTTGAATAATTGATAATAATAATTTACATTCAATTGCAATATTCATTTTTACAAGAAGATATTCATTAGATAATAGAAAACCTCGTTATTTACAATTCCAGTATAAGCATTGATAATCGTGTAACAGTGATCCCACTGTCGCATATGTTCACAATTTTGGCAATTACACCATACCAAACCAAAAGAGGTATCCATGATTCTTGTGGAAAAAACTTAGTTCATTGAAACCAATTGGTTTTTTAGCTAATATTAAAGTAACAGAAAGAAAAAGCACTAGTTAATCGCCATTTTCAGAAAGAAGGACAAAGAGTAATTCCTAATTACATATTTTATTGTTGCAGCACGAGAGTATATTGGTATATTGATATGATTAAAGACACTAACAATCTAAACTGAGATGTTCACTAATGGGGATACATAATAGACTTACTTAATGGAGTTCAATCTCTAGAGATGTGGGAAAGATGGTCATGCTCGAAGTCTGTAGGCATACTGCTACGTTACCGTAGTATCCACAGATTCTCCATTAGGAGGAGAGAAATGCCGGTGTGGCTTTTTTCTTTAATCTGGGGAATCGAAGAAACCCAGTTTAGGATCTAAACAGATTCTCTTAAGGTAAAAAAAGATTGGCTGAGGGCCGTTGTCAGCGTACTTACAGGTTTCTGACTGTATGACTCGACTGGAAACAGGTGCCGTCCGGCTCCGTACGCTGGGGAATACAGAGTGCGAGACTAGGTTACAAGATGGCCGTATTTGCGGATAATGTAAACGTGACGTCATCACGCGGCGTGCGTGCATGACGTCACGAATGTAAACAAGGAGACGGGTGCGTGACGTTAAGAAAGGATTCAATCGAAACGACATACTAGATTAATATCTTAGTAACGTGGTGTAATTTGTAGATGCGATCGGATACGACCCTATGGTGTATATCAATATAAGGGGTCTATAGTAGATGAACATTAAAAACAAAGGTAAAAAATAAAAGTACAAAAATGAAGGTAAAAAAATGGCGGACATGGTCTGCTGAGATACAACTCTTAGATGACGAGGACCAACTCTTAGATGTGAAGAAGTTAGTTATAGTAACCTTGTCTTGAGTAGAGGAGAGCTACATGGCGATGCAAGAAACTCGAACGGAATTTATTGGGAAATGTGGGAGCAACATGTAGAGTACATATGCAAATTGAACAGATATTAAAGCTTTCATCAGATATTTTCAAATATGATATTTAAAGATATGGTCCACTCGGAGTATGATGGTAAGAGTACCAACACTACCCCAAGGACTATACTGTGATATTTTTGAAAAGAAGAAGGGGTATGGTCCTCTTAGCGAGTAATGGTAGACAGGTCAGGTAAAAAATAAAGTGCAAAATTGAAACATATTTGTAATTATACTGCTGCCTCATTCAGAGTTAACAATCTCTTTGTTTTGACATGAAAAAGCGTCTGGTTAAATCTTTGTTGTAACTAGAACCGGTGCAATTCTTATGCATTTCTTTTGTTGCTTTTATACATTTCTAGGTAGCGTTTTGTAATTATTCAGCTGCCTCATTCAGAGTTCACAGTCTCTTGGTTTTGGCATAAAAGAACGTCAGGTTTCATCTTAGTTGTAACAATGAATGGGAAATAGGAGTGGTTCGGAGCAACATGATCACAAGAGAAAATATTACCACCATAAAAGAGCACAATGACAGATGCTGGACGACGTGGGGTAAATGTGTACTGATGCTGACGTGGATGGAGAAGGACGAAGATCCAATAAGCATACTACCACTGACTGCACTCACACTGTGCTATCAACACAAAGGTGATGTGGATGTGGGATACAACACCAACTGTGGAAGCACGGTAGAGATACCTGAGGGGGTTGCTGGCACAGCAGTTCTAATGGACCACTATTGGGCCTGCGGCGATAAGGCATATCACACCTTGACTCCATCATGGAATGGAATATGCATTATGGTACACGTCAATGTGCCATCCCTGGTTGTGCCTCAGAAACATGTCAACATAGCCAACTTCCCCAAGATGGACGAAGGGAACAAGAGGAGGAAAAGATCTGCGCAATCACAAGAAGGCGACAAGGATAACAACAATAACGTTTTGCCAAGAGTGAAAAGACAAGGGGAACCACTGACAGGAAACTACATGTTGGGAAGATCGGAAACAGCCCTCACCTCAATCCCACCAGAACACAGACTATTTAGCAGAGCAACAATGTTCTTCTCATCCATAATACACCCAGGACTACAGGCATATGCAAATGCAAAATGGTTACAGATCACCAGATGGGAGCTGATGATGACATTAAATTTGACAGTAAATGGATTTAACGCAATAAAAGAAGAACTGAGAGCGGTAAGAATGGTAGCACTACAAAACAGGTATGTGCTAGACCTCCTCACGGCAATGGAAGGGGGAGTTTGTGCCAAAATAGGACAATCATGTTGCACATTTCACCCTGCTAACGATGCAGACAATGGAACACTTACTGAGGCAGTAGCACAACTGGCCCTGATGCACTCGAAAATGATGGATGAAAGTAAAGGAGTAAAGAAAGATACCAGCTGGTTCTCGTTCATATGGTCATGGATGCCATCATGGCTGTCAGATGGGCTGAAGCTAATAGTAGGATGTATAATATTAGCTGCAGCTGTGTTGATTGTAATAAAGTTCTGGAAAGCTAGAAAAGCACGCACAACGGACAAAATGATCGAGATGGTCAGCATGCACGCCCTACTGCCGGCCGGTGATGGCAAGCACACCGACATGATAATACAGGAACGAGAGAGGTTGCTCAAACAGATTCTTGACAACCACATGGATCCACCATCTGTGAAGGTGGAGAACCCAAGAAACCCGAGGAGCTATATCGGAAGATGGGTATACTGCAAACCTGGCGGCGGCTGCGTTTACATGTACTGGTCATTTGAAGATCATGTCAACCATTATGGGCACTTGGCTGGAACAACTAAAGTATGGAGAGTGAAAGGAGGTAAGGTAAAGGATGAGTTTGTGGTTGACAAGTCGACCAGAGGGGGGACTGAAGTTGGAGAATGGGACAATACCCTCCCCCCAATCTCATCCAGACCATGGCGTAGAGGATCACGACCCAGGCACCCACCACGAGACGAGTTTGTCTACTTACCAGATGACAAAATACCCTGGTTCAGAGACTTACACATAAGAGGAGTATGCCCACCAGCCCGCCCGGCACCAGCCCGCCCGGCTCAAGCCGACGTCTGTGACATGGATGAGCTCGACTAGAACAACAGCCACAAGTATCCACATCGTTAGAGATGCCATAACGATATAGCCAACTGCCAAGAACACATGTGCCACCATGCACACTGGTCACTCACACACCAACCTACACGAAGAACATACACAGTGCTATGACATAGGTGACTGACACACTCACTGACGTGCATCGTTGTTATTTTTCACATAGGCCTTTTTACAGCACCGCAGAAATGCAAGACGCCTGAAGAGCTTGTGTATATGCTTGCTGACACTTCTCCCACCACCCACCCCTATGACGACACCATCATGTATATCTAATGCTGCTTGTGACACCCTGTCAACCCGCGACCTCCATACTATGGATTATGTACCGCCACCCATGAACTAGGCCCGAGTAAGCCGCAAGCAAGAGTCCCCAGGCAGGAGCCTAGCAATGAAAATCTTCCCAGAACAAGAGTACACGTGCTGACCATGCAGAACAAGTCCCTGGCGAGAGCTCACAGCCAAGGCCACAATGTTGCAACCTGCATGCCGCAAGCCCAGCGCCAAGGTTATACCTGTAAAATGCCAAGCCCACAGAAATGAAATACAAATCTAATGCTCATAATTCTGCTCCAGCTACGATCTCTCCACACGTGACAAAGTGCCAAGCTCACGAGACAGAAAGCTGCCAGGGTCCCACGTCTGGGACTGAGGTTGCAACAATGAAGCGGCAAGATGGACACCTACAGCGATGGGAAAGACCCGCTCACAAGCCATGAGCAAACCTGTCCTTTGCCTGCACAAACACATAGTTGCACATTGTTGCTAATGACAGGTACACCGCGAGCTGGTAACGACGATGGGCCCAGGCTTGTGGGCTCGCGGGAGAACCAATCAGAATCCAGGGGGGCTTATTACTGACACCATTACCCTTAACCAATCACCAAGGGTCCCCTGTAACAATTCTAAAGTAACAACCGCAAGGGACAACCCAAGTGTATCACCTGACCCATCCTCATCCACTAATATTTCTTTCCATATGTTAACTATACTAACCCTACCACTCGGGGAACCAATCCTGAGTGGTGATAGGTTTTGTGCTAACTTTCCCAGGTGACTTGAGTAGCGCGTCATACTGCCGTAAAAAGGGCCTGCAAGCCCCACTAAGATTGAGAGTCTCATCGGACACGTACGATACGAGACCCATCCCTGCCGTTGTTATAATAAACAGCAGAACCACCTTGCCTCTTGTGTGTGTCTCATACTCCTTTTGGGTACACGGGAGGAGTTGGGGCCTCCCCAGCCCGGAGGCCTGTGGACGGCTCTGCCGGCCCTGGGAGAATCACCCCGACAAAGTACTGGACACTATCAACATAAACACCTCCATACACCCGATATGGATGTGAAACAGAAAAAAAGAGAACTGAGACAAGCCATAAAATCGTTATGTGATGTTCCTTTAGAATTAAGATTGACACAAATTAAAACTTTAAAACAAATTTACCATAGATGGATACAAGGGAGGAGATCACTTATGTATCAGAAAGATGGGGAAGGCATGATGCATCGGATTATTCAAAAATCAACAGGAGGCGTTTGGGCACTACTCAACAATGCAATAGATAAATCACAAATGGCTGTCCAAATCAATCCAATTCCATAGAGAATCTGGCATAGTCATTTCAAATCAGTTTATCAATCTCCTTTCTTAAATTGTCACATCAACTTTGACCTGATTCATCTAGACTATAGGCTACCATTTGATCTGGATGATATAATTCTTTGTATTCAGAAGCTTAGTAATTCAAGAGCTGTGGGTACGGACGGGCTACATAATCGTACACTGTAAGAAAATCCACAAGCCTGTGCCTCTATTCTATTTCAAATATTTAATCAAGTCATGCAAACTGGTAAGATTCCTAAATCATGGAAGAAATCTTACATCCTTCGGATTTTGAAAAAAAGTAAAAGAATGGATCCCAATTCATACCAACCTGTCGCTTTACTGGAATGTCCTGGTAAACTATTTGCTCGGCTTGTCATAGCCGAATTCAACAAATGGCTATAGAGTAAATGTTTGAGAGATCCTTTTCAGATAGGTTTTTGCCAGTTCTTGGAACTGGTATCAACCTGATCACTTTACAAGCCATCATTTCACATGAGAAATGTCAGAATCAATCTTTGTTTGTTGCATTTGTTGACTTTAAAACCGCATTTGATGCCATACCTCGTGAACTCTTATTTAAGAAACTAGATAACAAATGCCCATGGAATATTTTGAAATGGATAGTCGAACTACATACTGGAACCTCAATTCAGATTTGTTTGAGCCAAGAAGGATTATTAAAAGGATTCCATCTTACCTGATCGTGGTCTAAAGCAGGGTTGCCTATTGGCCTCAGCCCTATTCAACTATTTTATAGCAGATATCAATAACAGCTTTAAAGAAATGAATATTGATGCACCAAGGATTAGTGTCCAACCCGTACATATATTAATGTATGCAGATGATATGGTTTTATTATCAATGACACCACAAGGCCTAAAATCTCTTTTGTTGACGTTAGCAAGGTATATGACCAATCATCTTATTTGAATTAATACTGATAAAACCCAGATTGTACAATTTGGGAATGACAATCAAAGGAATGTAAAATACAAGTGGATTCTACAGAGCATCCCTTTGCAAGTAGTATCAAGTTATACATATTTAGGAGTCTCTATTAATAATCATCCACGAGATACACCCTATGAAGCTTCAATAGAAATCAAAGTGAGAACTGCTATATCCCTGTCATGTATAATCAGAGCTAGGTACTGTAAATTTTCAATATCTCCATTAATAGTATATTACAAACAAAAGACGATACCTATTGTTCTTTATGGAGCTGAAAGCAACCCCTGGAAGCCCTATTCCTATTGGGCTAAACTTGAGAGCAGCTATTGGAAGAAGGCTCTAAATTACCTAACTCAGAGCCTCTGGCATTGATTCGAAATGAATTGGGCCTAATTTCTATGCATGCTATATATAAATGGAAGATATGTTGCCTATACAGGAAATTTGTTATGAATGAATATGCCAATGGTCTACTGATATTAATCGCTAAATATATTAAAACATCCAATGACGAATTTGCAAAATCTTGGCGACATAGAGCCATGAAAATTCTGTTTCATGCTGACATATCCCTTGATATTTTGATGAATAACCCAGAAAAAGCGAAACGAAAGTTATATGAACTGGATTGGTGTCTAACGCGCGATTGTTGCATGACATATGTGAAATTTAAGCAAAATCCATTTTACTTGAAAAAATGTGGTGAAACAGCAACTTATCTACTACAATCACCTAGTCCGCAACATCGTTCAGATTTTTTGCGATTTAGGTTGAATTTATGGTACACCAAGGACCTAATGATAAAATGGAAAAAGTTAGACACTAGCGATACACTATGCAGATTTTGTAAATTGGAACGTGAAACATTACAACATTTAGTAGTTAATTGTCAGGAATTAATGTCTTTAAGATGTTTCTATTTCAAATGTCATTTTGAGAAACATGCTCATTTGGATGCTGTACAGCTATGTGAGGCCCTGTTTCATACTGAAAAACATACAATTAGATACGCAGTCACAAGTTTTTTACATAAACTTGTGCTTAACAGCCTTGACGATGGAGAAGTAATCAGACACAGATAATGTAAAGAAATGTATGAATTTTAAAGAAATCCAAACGTGACAGATCGAGAATGGTGATATATACTAACCAAGATGTATGTTGAATATTTTTTAATGGCTTTTGTTTTCTTTTATCCTGTTTTTACTTCTTTTTACTTCTGTTTATGTAATTGAATGTTAATAATTAATTGTTTTGTAAAACAAAATTATTTTATTCTTTGCATTGAAAGGTTAACTTGTGTTGGCCAAACAACGGTAATAAATATAAATAAATAAATAAATAAAGTTAATTTACTTGTGGTCGGTTTGTGTTCCAAAGCATTTCAATGCATATTAATTAGAATATTTTATGATGTGCATGCTACATTCTGTCTCCTGATTAGGATTGCTAAAAAAGTTAATGAAAAAATCCTTCTCAGAATTCTACTAGGCCAATCCAAAAATAAAGTTGTACACGTTATAGTATCCCTAAGATTTAAATACGTTTAGTATTTCCTTTGCTAGTAGTTCTTTGCCTTAAACCACTCATGAAACTCATGAAACAATTTGATCGGATTTCAATCACCCATGGCGGCGGCGTCTCCTGTTTAGGATCACGAACACCATCTTTAAGACTCTATTTATAGTGGATAACTGAAAATCTGTCTAAATGTATTGATATTTTGCTGAGACCTGACTTTTTGAAATTAAAGTCATATGTAAGGGATATTATGCATGTATTAGCGATCCTAAGAGGTTTTGAATGGAACACAAATGTAATTCTGGCTAAAATGGATGTCAAGGCGTTGTACAGGTCTATAGATCAACTAGCTCTGCCAACAATTGATTATTTTTATAATACCAAATCTGCTTCCCTCATGAAATCAGTTACAATGCTGAAAGAGTTTCTTGCTCCGCCCTTATCGGTTTCCTACCTGTGGTACACCCCCCTGCTTTCTCGAGGACCACATTAAGTCACATAATTGTTATGAATGTATGTACTCTACCAAACTTATCCAACACATTCACCAGCTGCAAAATGGAAAAGGAGCTGAAAAGACAAGCCCCCTTTCTAGTTCGATAGCTCCTATGGTGGGGTTTGGGCAATAGGAGGTAGCAGCCAACCGCTGGCTCGGAAAACAAGGCTTATATTAGCAGTTAAAAACCTTGTTCCTAGCTAGATGATTGGCTAAGGCATACCATCAGAGTCCTGATTGGTTTTCACCAAAGGATGCCCCGGCATATCCAAATACCTTTCGATTTGCATAAAACTCAGTTGAAACATGTCTCTACTTCAGTACTTTTACGTCATCAAGCACTTCCACTGATGCACTAGCTTCGGTGCATTCGCATCAGTTTCTCTCGGTTTAAAGGAAACAGGCAAAAGAGATGAACAAAGTGAAAAGGGGAGGGCTGCATGGGGGAGGATTGACCCTATTTGTAAAAGCAAGCATTAGCAATCAACAGTTTTGGCTTTTGTGTGGATTGGTGAAGGTGTTTGCCAGGCATTTCCATAATGGTACTAACTGGTCATTCATGGTTGCATGGTTGCAGCATGAAAATGGTGTACGTACCTAAGCATATGATAGCAGTGACTGGCAAATACCTATCTAATACCAATACACAAGCCACAACTGTTGGCTTTCCTAATGCTTGTTTTCAACAGGACTTCAGTGAAGGACACTCATACCGCTAATAAATCAAGTGGCTTAAGGCAGACCTGGTTAAGACATTTGTATTACACCATTAGAGCATTTACAGCACCAATTAAACCAATAGCACTCAGAAGACTGCTTTGAAAAAACCATTGCAGGCACTTTGAGTGCAAAGTTTGATTTTAAGGCTTGATAAAGCTAGCTCATAGGTATCCCAGGAGGGAGTGTTTTGGGCGTGGGGGGCAAGAAGGGGGTGGTAATGGTCATAGGTAGTGGCATAGCCATGATCAGCCAATGGGTGGGTAAATAACCAAACAACACCTACAAGCACTGTGTTCGTGCTGCTATGCCATCTATCTCTAGCTATACTCCCAAGGGTAATACCCATAAAGATTGAGGTAGAAAAGACCGAATCCCAAAAGACCGAATTTGGGATGCCCAATTTGACAGTATATAATATATGTGGGGGGAGAAATGTTAATAAAAAATGTTGAGGGGTAAGGGGGGTGGCTGCGGGGTGGCTCCCCTGCACATATATGTGGTCAAAGGGGGAGAAAAACTATTTTATTTCTCGGTCTTTCGGTTTTAGCTTTTTTTTCTGGACAATTGATGGTAAACCCTCCAAAGCATTTCTTTCGGCATATAGTTGGCACTAAATCCCCACCTTGTAGCCAAAACTAAGAAAGGACAGATTTACATCTATTGTGCTTGTTTTTGAGCTAACAAGCAAAATGGGTGTAAAAAATAGGGGAAGGAGTAGAATAAAAAAAGGGTTTAGAGGTTGCAGGAGGATTGCCCCTATTGAAGACTATGCAGAATGCATCAATAGAAGTGCAGAACTATGCAGAATGCATCAATAGAAGTGCAGAACTATGCAAATGCATCGAAGCAAAGTCATGGAATGTGCTCAGTCAGCTTCCCCTGATACATTTATGTTTATCGAAGTCAAGACAATAGAACACCTGCTCTTGCACGCAATATGGAAAGACAAACCAGCTTGAAAGTGCCGAAACCACAGAGGGTATCATTATCTAGCAGACGATCCCGTTGGTTAAGTGTAACGCTTGGCTGCAGCAGGCTGCGGCGTGTTCTTGGTTTTCTTATTCTGCTTGCATTTAAATATTCTCAAAAAGACATTTTCAGAAACTAAACCCAAAGGCCAGAATGAATAGCTAACTAGTCTGCGGCATGCAGATGCCAATCAAATAAGTCTAGTGCAGGCCTGGGCATGCCACATTGCTACCAGAGGCAGACCAGACCTCTGAGGCAAGTGGTGATTTGCCAAAGTTCCATTGTATGTTAAAGGCAGGCAGTGTAGCTGGGCCATAAAGCATTTCAGAGGAAAGGCTCATGGTTTCGATGCAGGCAGATCAGCTCTCATTGGCAAGGAGGGACAGTAGGTCAATACCTTCATTCGCCTTCGGGCCCATTCCTCAATTGGTCACAGAAGTCCTCAAAGACTTCCAATATTCTTATAACATATGGTATGGGGTACTTTATCCCATATATATTTCGCCCATAACAACTGTAATAATTTTCGGGTGACAAAGCTTGTCAGAAAGAAATGGCGTATTGTGTCCCCGCCTTGGGTGAACCAGACTCAGGGCCTGATTCATGGAATGTTTAGCACGGTGCAAAGTGACCTTGCACTGCCAACAAACACCCTGATTCACAGAGTGGTGCAAAGTGTATTTTTGCAGTGCAAAGTCAGTGCAATGTCATTGCAAATTTAGTGCAAAGTCACTTTGCACTGCAAAAATACACTTAGCACCACTCTGTGACTCAGGGTGTTTGTTGGCAGTGCAAAGTGACTTTGCACTAGTGCAAAATGACTTTGCACCACGCTTAACATTCCATCAATCAGGCCCTGTGACTGTAAAGCAACAGTCAGGCCATCCAACGCATTCTGTGTAATGTGGCTTATTTATTAATTTATTTAGCTGTACTATTGAGTGCTGCATTGGCCTAAGAGCTAGCTACCTCAGAGCACTTGACTGCCCAGCGGACAAAGCAGTGGTGTGTACATTCTGCCTGAATACTATGGTGGTCATTCCCATTTCAATCTTAAATTGCACAAAGGGGGCTACTTGCATTTCCAATTCCAGGTCCCCTCCAGGCAATTTTTGACATTTCGAACCCATAGTGGTAAAGTAAATCGCATTCACAACTTGTGCACAACATGTTGGTAAAATGTAAATGCGCCATCCCAATTAACGATTGCAGAATTTATTTACAATGGATTCCTTTGGAATCTGTCTGCTTTTATGAGGTGTAAAATTGAGGTGGATTCCAAAGGAATCCTTTGTTGTCCCGCCAGCATGAAAATACACGCTGGTCCAACCCAGGCGAATTTGGCAGCGGTAGCTTGAAGAGCAGGTGGATGTGTTAAGTCTCCTCTCCAACTCCGGCTCCCCAAAAATAGAATGGGCCTCATTATAGGGTTGCCGGTCCAGTAGCAATGGTACCGGTAAACTTGATGGTACCGTTGATACCGGACCAGCAAACTACGAGTTCAGCTCGCAGGTACCTTACCACCAGCCAGGTCTGACCTGGCAGGAGTACCGGTACCCGCGAGCAGACCATGTCGGATGCACCGGCACCATTCACGAATGGTGCCGGTGCATCCGGCCTCCCCATTCCCATTGAGTTCAGTAGGATTCAAATGGGAATGGGGAGTAATATTTTACGGCGTCGGGAATGGGCAATTACCAGGTTAGCCGGGGCTGTAATGCCCCGGTAATTGCCCATTCCCGGGCACCAGAAAAAAAATGACTCTAGTGGCAGCCGTGCCGTTATTTACCGGCACGGCTACCACCAGAGTCATAATGAGGCCCAATGTCTTGTTATGTATGAAATGTGCTGGTAAACATGGTGTCTTGATTTTACTCTTATTAAGACATCGCCAGGATTTGATGGGCATCTCTTCTCATATCTGATAACTAAGTTCATAAGGGAGTGATCTGGCCATGAAGGATGCTGACAGTTGTTCAGCATGAGCTCTGGGATTAGTGGAAAAATAAGGCAGACTTGAAGTTGAGGGGTTTCTTGTTACCCCGCTGCCACCAATCTCGAAACGCGGGCAGGCTGGCGTAGGGATTATGGCATTAGTCTGTGATCCTTTGCACTTTATTCCATTTAAGTATGGCCTGCATGCTGGCGCTTCTTAAATCTGTGCTGCATTGGGCAGCGACGGTGAGAGGTTCTCTCAAAGCACTAGTGCGGAAACCGCTGGTGGGATACACTGTGAGACTGATGGTAGATGGAAGGTGAAGTTATCCACACCCTAGCCATGCACACAGATCGGGTTCATGAGCTCCTTTATGTAGCAGTTGCTGATATAATGAAAAACTTACAAATGTAGCTTGATAGAACACACTACAACACAACAATGCTTCATTTGCAAGAGTAAGGAAGGGCACTGGTTTGGTCACTGCTGGGTGGTGAAATGCTTCTTTCATGCCTTCTTTCAATATCCTTTACACACAGAGGGTAACACTAAAGTCATAGGTCCCATCAAACTGATTAAAGCTCAGTGTTGAGTTGTTTCCTAACGGGCCAGTAGGCCAAGGCCCTGCTCCTGGCATAGTGACCAATGCACATGGTCAGAGGCAAGCATAGTGGGCACATTGTGTGTCCAGGTGATGCCTGGCACATACCCCAGGACAAGACAACTAGATCCCTTTATCGCAAGAGTAGTTCATGTCTGTCCAGTGTTAGTTCCTTTTCTATGGCAGTGGGTTTTTCTGGCACCAATAGAGTGAACACCTTCCAGGTATCATTTTGCATTTTCAAAAAACGAATCCGCCTCTATGTGGGGCTGCACTTCTCCCCCTTGGAGGGTATCCCACATATACTGCCGGATCAGCCCACAAATAGTGGGGAACAATGGATTGTCAAGATTCTGGATTCTTCCATCGCTTCTACAGCCCCCTTTCTCCACCTTCCTCTCAGTTTCTCCTCTTCCCCACCCCTAAACCACTTGGAATCAGCTTGAAGGAGCATACATAAGACATCTGCACACATTGCCAGCCCAGAGGACAGAGTGGACAGAAGGGGGCTAGGCAGTGAAGGGAGTGGAGAAGGTTCTGGGCAGTTCTCAAGAGAGGGCAGGGATAGAGGAGATGGGCGTTGGTGAGGATACCTTATTGAATACCTCGGTGATGATACTAAGGGATCGTTTTAGGGCATGAGGAAACATCTGTAATGTGTGTGTTAAATTCTTGTGAGAATAACATCCTTAGAAGGGAGTCATTGGTATGGAGGAGAATGACCAAATGAGGGAAAGACAGCATGATGTTCATATGTTAAGTCGGTAAGTTAATGATAATGATGTGTATATAGCGCTTATGCCTAGGCAGTTTACGTAGAACATATATACATACAATATCACCGAATTGGAGCTGGTACTCATTTATCAACATCACAAGGATGAAAGGCTGAGTTGGCCTTGCCAGGATTTGAACCTGCAACCTGCAGGTCACACACAGATTGCAGCAGCGGGTGCTCAACCCACTGAGCTATATTATTGGCTACGTTAAGCCTGTTAATGCAGAGGTAACCCTGTCATGTCCTGGGGATGACATTTCCACGGGGTGAACAAAATGCCCGTGTCCTTTAGTGCACAGCAGTCTCATATTTCCTCGATTAGGAGCACTGTCCTTCAGATGCACATTACCGGCCTCGAATGTGGTTCCATCTGGACTCCTTCTTCTCGAGAGTTCTGACCACTAACACACTCTTCGATTCACTGCACCCTGCCTTCCCCATCCATTTATATCTCCCAATATCTCTTGAAATGAGACACATTCCTTATTATCACTTGCCAGGAGATCGTGTGGTTATCATTGACCATTTGACATGCGACACCCTGAGAAGTATTGGATCAAATAAGGGGTCTGATGTTCTCTCTTGTCTGCAACTGACAAATTCTCGGCCCCCAGCTTGCATCAACGATTCCATGGCATGCATCCATTGTGCAGCATATATCTTCATGCCCTGTTTCTTGCATGGTTCACCTCTGACACATCTTTATTAGACGCAGGCGCTGATCCGGGGAGATGAGGAAGCCGCGTCCTCAGATTTCTCCCGCATATCAAGTCTGCAGGACATTTTCCTGTGGTACCATGTGTTGAGTTCCTATAGTCTCGCACCATGTTGCACAAAGCATGTTTGAGTGACATGGAGTGTACATAGTTTTGCTGTAGTACCCTCTTAGGCTACTCATGAACCTCTCAGCCATCCCATTGGCCTGAGTGCACAAAGGAGTAATCTTCCTGCACAGAATTGCCACGTACTGCATGAAAAGGGCAAATTCCAGGCCACCCTATGGCCTTCGTGAGCTAAGTCAACGATCTGCTGTTGGAGCTCTGAGGGAATGACCATTCTGATCCCTCTCATTCTGTGTCCTTCTGTACATACAGAGAGTTCACCCTTCACCTGTTTGAGCGCACAGAGGTCCGCCATTGAAATATCTCTCTTGAGATTCTCCTGGAAATACAGACGCCCCATCACGGGACACTATAAGGTCTTGTACCGTCCGGACCATGGTATCACGCTGAGTGCATTCTCCTGTGAGAGCTAGGGATATTAGACCAGATGGGTGTGTTTGAGTCAGGAAGTTGACATATTCCTCTGCCATGGAGACCACAGTGGACAGGTCAGGAAGGGGGTGCAGTGACATGAAGTCTGCTGGATTATATCCTTTGCCTGGTTTGTGAATGATTGTGAAATCAAAGTCATGCAGCTGCAGGCCCCATCTCTCTATTCTTGGTGACATCTTGCATTTGGGATTTCCGTATATGGTGACCAAAGCTTTGTGGTCTGTGATCATTGTGATACTACAGCCAGCCCTTCGTTCTCAGGCTGTGAGTATCGTTGTTCGGCATCTGAGAGGCTTTTACTTGCATAGGCTGTTACTGCTCTGTGTGACCCTCTACCGGGACGTTGTTGAGGTATTATTGCCCTCGATCCAACCGGGCTGGAATCCACGTCACTTCCGTGCATAGTGATAGATCAAAGTACACCATGTGCTCGGCATATGCAATGTCTCGCTTTATTTGACAGAAAGCTTGCAGGCACATTCAAGACCATTGCATCGCGTCACCCGGTTTAGTGAGTGCCTTCAGAGTTGTACTCGTGTTGGCAAAATCCCTAATGTATCTGCTGCAGTAGCTATCCATCTCTAAGAACGATGAAACATCACTGACAACTTCAGGGTAGATCTCTGAGATCGATTTCACTTGTCCTGCCTCAAGACTCATTCATTTATGTGAGAAAGCATGACCAAAGAACTTGAGGTGTGACTTGTGAAACGCACATTTGTCCAAGTTGAGAGTTAGGCTGGCATCTGTCAGCACAGTGCACACTTGCACCAGCGCCTGATCACGATCAATCGTGGAGCCAAAAATCAGGGTGTCGCCCACTGTAATTGAAACAGTTCTGGGCTTGACAGATCACTCTCCGGCTGCTCTCTTGGAATATTTCAGCAGCCAAAGACATGCAAAACCTTAATCGTTTATAACAAAATAAACCTATTTGAATGCAAACTTGGTGATATACCTGGAGTATGTGTCTAGTTCAATCTGGTGATATCCTTTGTTTAGATCAAGCTTTGAAAATAAACTTGCCCCATTCAACTTGCTGATTATGTCATCCAGTTGAATGCATGGATGCCTCCATCTACCAATTGCTTGTTTGCCTTTCTCAGGTCAACACATATGCGTACACCTTCATTCACACCTTTCTTCTGAATTGCCACAATACGCGACACCAGTCGCCGGCTCAATGATATCGCCCGCAGTCCAGTACACAAGTTATGTCCTTCCCAACTTGTGGCTGCAGGTGGATGGGTATTCTCTGAGGGTGTTGTGCCACTGGGGTGACTGATTCATCAATGTGGAGTATCAGAGGGTCCCACCTTCATCACCTTTTTCATGCCTGCTTGTGTAGGGAAACACAGGCCCTAGCTTTGAGAAATACACAGAGCCGAGTAAACGCTCTTTATTCCTTTCCTGCTCTGAACTGCTGGGGGCGCACCTGACTCCTTCCATGCTTGGCTCTCGTTAGCTGCTCTACATCCTGTGTGCCTCTCCCCTGCACGCTAGTGCAGAGTTAACCCTGTAGTGCCCTGGACACGACAGTCAGAACAGTGTGCATATTTTGAGCACTGCTGAGTAGTGATGAGGCACTGACGTCGGCTTGCCGTTGGGGAATGCTGGACATGAAGGGGAAAAGATGCATGGACGAGGGGCTATAGGGGACCCCAGGGAATATTTGAAAAGCGTCTGGCAGAAAGCCTGACTTTGCCATAGAGAATTATTTTGATGATCAAGCAATAACATGTACTCTGACACCATACTTTAATACGGCACTTAGCAGCACACATTTAAGATGGTGCCACACTTTACAAGCATGCACACACTTTTCATAACACTAGATTTTCTTGTCTGTTTTTTTGATGTTGTTGTGGTTCGTTTTACTGAAAATCTATGATATTCTGAAATTCCGGAATGCAAAAGCCTGCACATCGCTTTCCCTGTTTGTTGAGTTCTTGTCACAACTCCAGGTCTCCGGTCTGAGACCTCGCTGCAGCAGATGGCATGACCTGCGCATGGCCGCCATGGAGCTGAAGAGGTCACACCCTGGCAGAGACTAGCCAGGCGTAGGCACGCCAGCGCCTTCTGTTTAGCAAGTGAGTTTGTTGCTCTGCACTCCTTTCGAACTTCGAGACCATTTTCAGACGGTAAACAGATTTGTTTTCGCTATGTACAGAAAACCACATCGTGTGCGTGTGCGCGTGTTTGTGTAACTTCATGACCTGACAGACTGGCAGAGAGCAAGTTGTAAGACGGGAGTATAGTATAGCAATGCATTACGTGGCACCCAAAGTTTAATATTCTTCCATTTAATGGCCATTTTTCTAGATTATGTAAAAGCAGTATTTTATTAATGTCATGTGAACAAATTGTAGTGTACGTTATCTGATGTGAGTGCTCAATAAACCGACATTCTGCAAATGAAGGACTCACACATTTGCTTTCATGTCTCAAAGATTGTTTTATATTACGGCTTTAGAGCTAGCATTGCCGCTCTGAAGTGCTCTTTGTACTCGGTCTTGCTGCTATACCTCGTCTCCAACCGCCCTGGCAAATTCCTTCCTCTGTGCCGCCCTCTGAGTGGTCATCAAATTGATCATAGACAGCGGTTCAATTTCTTGGATCTTTTTTAATTTCAGAAAACAATAGCGCAGATGTTAGTCAGACCAATGCATACAGGCTTTTAGCAGCATGGCTACTCCCATACCGGGCACCGGGTCCGGGTTCCCTGAATGGGGATATACCGGGCCATTCCGACCTTGGAGGGCCCGGTGTTTCCCCATTCAAGGAACCCGGACCTGGTACATCCCCATTCCCATTTGAGCCCCGATAGGGCTCAATGGGAATGGGGAGGATGCTAACAACTGGCCCGTTAATGACAGGCCCGTTGTTAGCATCCTGGTCTGCTCGCAGGACCCGCGAGCAGACTTCATAATGAGGAGGTAGGGGGTTAACGGTGCCGGCAGCTCTACCGTTAACCCCCTACCGCCAGGGTCGTAATGAGGGCCAATATAATTTCGTCTTCAGTGATACATACTGTTCACAAAAAGGAATTTAGATCCCATCTGGGGCAAGAGAATTCAATCTGTCTATCCAAAATGCTTTGCATTGAGCTCTTTTCTTTTTTGCGCTGTTGCAGAATATGTGGCTAGATAACTCCTAATACTTGGAATTTTAGTTGTGTGATGTTGTGCCCTTTATCTACAAAATGTCTTGCCACCACTGAGAGGGCATTTCTGTTCCAAATACAAGATTTGTGCTCAGTCATACTCACTCTATTTTTCTGCCAGTTTCTCCTACATAATAGATGCCACAAGGGCATCTTGTGTAGTACACTACATTTTCGGTAAGGCATGTAGCATAACATTTAAGTTGGATCTTCTCTCCTGTTCTGGGGTGAAATACAAATTTGCCTTTCATAATGTTGTTAGAATTGTTGCAATTGAGACAGGGGAAAGTTCCCCGTATTCAGCTTTTTATGCACTGTTTTCATCCGCTGGTGTTAACTAATAGATTCCTGAGGTTATTGCTGCATTGATAGGCGAACAAAGGAGGACTCAGGAATAGACCTTTGGTTGTCACATTGCTGGTTAAAATCTTCCAGTGTTTGTTAATACACTCTTTGGTTTGATTACTTTGTACTCAATACTTTTACACAAACACTACTGATGGCGTAGCTTTTATCTCTTTTGCCTTTAAGAGATTCTCACGTGTCTTTATATTTATTTAGTTTAGTTTTTGCGGATAGTAGGTCTCCTTCTGGGTAGCCCCTGTTACTCAGTTCTTTGCATATTTTGGCCAATTCAGTTTCACGTTCTGTCGGAGCACTTACAATACGTTTTATCCTCAGCAGCTGACCGTATGGTAAATTTCTAAGTGTGTTTGGCGGGTGAAAACTAAGCCGGTGCAAGAGGTTATTCCTGTCAGTTGGTTTGGTGAATACTGTGGTAGATATCTTGTTGTCTTGTACTTTAATTTGGACATCCTAAAAATGGATCCCAGGATTGCCGATCTCTGCTGTAAATTGAATCCTTGTGTTTATTGTGTTGATGTACACCAAAAACTGATCAAGTGATGTCCTATCTCCGTGCCAGACGCCAAATATGTAATTAATGTATTGTGTCTATATTTTGGTGTGTTTAGCCCATTCTTTGTGTTTCAGTATGTTAGTTGTCTCAAATTGGTACATAAAGCAGTTCGCACATACTGGTGCCATGGTTGCACCCATTACGGTTCATGACGCCTTTAAGTAGAATTCTGTCCCATACCGGAAGTATGAATTTTGTGAAATAAAGTCCACAAGAATCATAATGACTTCTTTTGATACTCCAATCTCTTCTTCTTGCGAGAGCAGTCACTCAACTGCCTCTTGTCCAAGATTGTGTGGAATGCTGGTATATAGGCTGCTCACGTCAATAGTGAACAGTATATCTTCTGATGTCAGTTCAATATGATCGACCATCTGCAAAAAATGTGTGCTGTACTTCACATAAGTTTCTGTTTTCTGGATGATTGGTTGTAAAAAATTGTCTATGTAGGAGCCAAGCTGCTGAAGAATTCGTACTGTTGCGACTACAATTGGGCCGCCGGGGGATGATCCGTATTCTTATGTATTTTAGGTAGTAGATAAAAGTGGGGGGTTTGGGCATGAGGAGTGGTCAGAAACATTTTCTTTTTAATTTTTTAGATCCATTCCATTTCCTCTGCCCTGTTCAGAATTTGCTCAAGATCGTGGGAAATTCCTTGTGTGGGGTCATGTTCTAGTTTAGCATACATTGACTTATCTGATAACTGGCTTTCTATTTTGTAGTCCTCTGTGTTCTGAAGTACTAGTGCTCCACCTTTGTCCGCAGGCCTTATTGTAATGCTTTCATCTGTGTGTAAATAAGTGATAAAAGTCTTCTGTTCAGGTTGTTGTACTTAGGTTTGCCAAAATAGAGTTTTTTCAAATCAGATAGTACCATCTTTCAAAAATCTCTATAGAAGGTGCGTTGATCTGTGCGATGAAAGTACTCTTAGATTTATACTCAACAAATTCGACTTCTTCAATGTCGCTGTTGACTGATGGTGGTAATTCTGAAAAAAACACTTTAAGCTTGAGTTTTCATACCAGTTTATGGAATTCAACTTTTGTATCAAAGATATTGGTGGCATAGGTTGGTACAAACTTCAGGCCTTTTTGTAACGCCTTGACCTCCTGTTCTGTCAGGACTCTTCTGGACAAGTTCACAACTATGTTTGTTGTCTCTGGAATCTTGTGAGCATCCCTTTTGAGGGGTCTGGGGTAGCAGTGTTGGTTTGTTGGTTGTCAGTACCCGTTGGGGTGGTAGCTGGGTTAGATCCAGTAAGGGCTGTACTGCTTCCTGCATTATCAGAAACTGAACTGCTGTTGTCAGTCGATGGATTACTTGGTTGAGATTGATACTTTTCAGCCCATATGTACATCTCATCATTGAGGTAATCATATGTATCACGTCTAACTTTACACATTTTCCTTGCTTCAAGGTCAGTTGTATAGGATTCAAGACGAGTGTTGATATCTGCTAGTTTGTCATTCAGGCTCTCTGCATTAGTGAGTGCAGTCATTTCAGTTGATATGTCATTAATTTCCTTCTCCAATGTTTCTAAATTGGCTGGCAGTCCTTTAATTGTTAATAACATTAGATTCAGTGAACATTTGTTCAGAATGTGCTCCCATTTTTTTTACAAAATCTTTGTTTTCTTTACAGAGTGTAGGTCGCAATGGTACCGTATATAGAGGCCTCCAGGTATTCTTTGCGCTTTACAGTACCTACTTAAGGTAATGTAACTTCCGATTGATGGATTTGTGAATCACATATTCAAGCTGTTTAATCTTTTTTTCTGCATCTGTTTGTCGTGCTGACTGTGTTGTTTCTTTTATCAGACTGAGAATAGCATATGCTTCCTTGGCCGAAAATCCGAGAGTTGTTGCCATTTGATCAGTTAAGTGTTCAATTTCGTCAGAGGACATCCTAGCGTGCCAACACTTTCCAAGTTGTACGGAAAAGAAAACGAGCTGATAACTTCAAATCCTGAGCAGGCACTGCGTATTTCTTTTAGTGTACTGTCAATTTTGTTTTTAAGAAATGGGTAGTTATAACATGTAAGTAGGGTGCAGACCCACAATTTAGTGCCTCCGTACTATGCACTCAAAATGTGAAGTGAACAAAAAGACCTAGGCTATGTGGTTGGTTTTCTCGTGAATGAATCCTTATTCAGTTTTGGTTCAAATTCTTCAATCTTTTTTTAATTTCAGAAAATGATAGCGCAGATGTTAGTCAGACCAATGCATTTCAGACCATATCGGTCCTTCTTAATAGGGTCTATAATATTAAATTGATAACAAACAATCAGTAATGTAACCAAATACATCAACAGATCAAAGGTATATTGCAAGCCACACAATTCAATAGTCTGCATAAGTACATAGTGCGATAATGACAAATGGCCACTTGACGAACACACAGAGACAACATGTAGGAAAAAAGAAAACATGAATGAAATGAATGAAAACATAAATAAAATACAATGAAATGCAAGGCATCATCTTGTGATTTCTAAGCGCTATATGTAATCGTCATTATTGTAAATGATAACCTTTTAGCAATAATCCAGATATGTTTACTCTATCCATGGTTAGAGTAATGTTGTTGTTGTGACTAATACTCATAATCTGTTTTTTTTCAACTAATACTAAATCAAGAAGATGGATGCTCGTTTATGGCTGGGGCAGAAATTGTTTGGTGTTTGGGCAGGGACTACTATATCAATAGTGGTGTACACCCCTGCAAGGTGAAGATCGGCAATGCTGGGATCCATTTTTTGGACGTCAAAATTAAAGTACAAGACAACAAGATATCTACCACACTATTCACAAAACCAACAGACAGGAATAACCTCTTGCACCAGCTTTTTTTCACCCGCCAAACACACTTACAAATGTACCATATGGTCAGATGCTAAGGATCAAACGTATTGTAAATGATCCGACAGAATTCAAAACTGAATTGGCCAAATTATGTGAGAAACTGAGCGACAGAGGCTACCTAGAAGAAGACCTGCTATCTGCAAAAACTAAACTAACCACAAGGACACGTGAGAGTCTCTTACAAAGCAAAAGAGATAAAGCTCAATAATGTTTGTGTCAATGTATTCGGTACAAAGTAATCAAATCAAACAGTGTATTAACAAACACTGGAAGATTTTAACCAATGATGTGAGAACCAAAAATCTATTACTGAGTCCTCATGTGTTTGCCTATCAACGTAGCACTAACCTCAGGAATCTGTTAGTTAACACGAGCGGATGGAAACAGGACAAAAAAAGCTGAATACAGGGAACTTTCCTCTGTCTCAATTGCAGCAATTGTAACAACATTGTCAAAGGTGAATATGTAGTTCACCCCAGAACAGGAGAGAAGATCCATCTTAAATGTTATGCTACATGCCTTACCGAAAACGTAGTGTACTGCATAAGAGGCCTTTGTGGTATCTATTATGTAGGAGAAACTGGCAGAAAAATAAGATTGAGAATGACTGAACACAAATATTGTATTCAGAGCAGAAATTCTCCCTCTGTGGTAGCAAGACATTTTGTACATAAAGGGCACAACATCACACAACAAAAATTCCAAGTATTAGAAGTTATCTATCCGCATACTTCTCTTGCCCCAGATGGGATGAATGAGGATTGGGATATAAATTGCTTTTTGTGACCACTATGCATCACTGAAGATGAAATGATATTGACTTAATTGGGATTAATGTTAATTTATCGTCTGAACATCGTCCAAATCCAAATGCGAAATGGAAATGCTTGGCCACCTCAATCTGGTTCAACCAGTGAAGTTGTACAAGCCTTTTTGGATACAGATAGGTTGGCACACGAGGCATACTTTACGTCAATAACAGCTCCACCGACCAAGTCTATTCACCCCTGCAGGATATACTAGAGAGATTAGCTAATCCGAATTGGTTCACTTTACATGCAGTAAGTGTTGATATACATGGAAAAGCAAGGCGTATAGTTACGTTATCGCTATGTTTTGAGGTTTGGCTGATCTATATGATTAAGTTACCCTCAGAGTGTACACTATGGGGCTTTCCTACATGTTGTCTCTGTGTGTTCGTCACATGGCCATTTGTCATAACCGCACTCTGTACTTTTGCTGACTATTGAATTGTGTGGATTGCAATATACCTTTGATCTGTTGATGTATTTGGGTACATTACTGATTGTTTGTTATCAGATGAATATTATAGACCTTATGAAGAAGGATCGATATGGTCCGAAATGCATTGGTCTAACATCTGCGGTATTGTTTTCTGAAATTAAAAAAGATACAGGAAATTGAACCACTGTCTATGATCAATTTGATGAACAATTGAAGAATTTGAACCAAAACTGAAAAAGGATTAATTTATGAGAAAACCAACCACTTAGTGGATGTTAGGGTGTGCAACCCACACCGAAGGCTATTGAGCCTAGGTCTTTTTGTTCACTTCACATTTTGAGTGCACAGTACAGTGGCACTAAATTGTCGGTCTGCACACCACTTACAAGTTATGACTACCCGTTTCCTAAAGATGAAATTGACAGTACACTAATAAAATATGCAGTGCCTGCTCAGGATTTGAAGTTACCGGCCCTCTGAGTAAACCATGCCACATAGGGTCATGTCCTTTAGCTCATGAAGGGGGACAGGGCCGAGAGTGAAATAATGGGCGTGTCCCCCGTATGGTAGGTGGGGACATCACACCACTTCCGACGGGGCAGGAAGTGGCATTCCACCCTTTTATGGAGCTTCAAGGGGGTTCAGTAGCATGGGATTAGCCTACAGAGGTCTCCAACCTTTACGTTAACAAGAGCTACTTGTAGTTAACATCCAACAGGCAGGAGCTATTGGCGCGAGCTACTGGGGTGGTGATGTCCATGAATTTATACCAACATTTTATTTGGGCTGTTTATTCGCTATTTATATAAAATAGGAATAACATATACCATGATATGATGATGACTGTAGTAATCCTTCCCCATTAATATGGTTATTATAGTCTTAGCATGCAAAGTGTTCCTAGCTAAAAGGCCTTCTATGGCTGAAGGGGTCCATGTAGCAGCCCTGACAGAAAGGGATACAATGAAAAAACATAAACACGAGAAAATGCACACACTCAATCCTGGATCCCTCTAGTAACCCACTCCTGCCCGATACGCGTAAAATAGGGAGGCTGGTTGATGACCCTTCACAATATGCTCATTACTGTGACACTCACCTGGCCAACGCAAGGCATGCGACACATGAGCAGTAGCACCGAAAACGCGCACCAATGTGGACCTCACAGTCGCAACACTGCTGCCGCAACATGATGAGGAGGCTGCTCTTTCCCAGGCACCACTGTCCCAGCACCTGGTATTGGGGCCTTGCAAATACCTTTTCACCAAGTCTCTGTGCTATCAGCAGTGAGAAGTGCTTTACAAGTGCAAAACAAATGCAGACACAATACTACTTGTTCATTGGAGTGAATGTGGTATGGGGCAAATCCCTGCAATAAATGTTGATATTTTGGTGATAAAAACTGGTAGTCTGCACACAGCCCCGGTTAGCTACCCAAATCTTCATAAATCTTCATGCATATAAATGAGCTGCCGGTCTCTGGCAAACAAGTACTATGAGCAGAACTTATGGTTGTATACTAATTGACCTTTTCACAATTTACCTCGGGATAATTGACCTCGGGAGAATTGACCTAATTTAGAAGGTCAATTAGGATATATATGCGGGGGGAGGGAAACCCCCGCAACCACATACCCAATCCAAAACCCCTGAAACCTCCCATCCAATCCCCTTATATTATTTATAATCCAAAACCAACCCAATACATATATAAAATAACTAAAATAATATAAAGGTCAATTGTGCAAAAGGTCAATTGTAAAAGGTCAATTTGGGTAATACCGAACTTATCACACTCTACCTTTTATTGAGTGTCTAATTCTTGGTATTACAGATGCAAAACCAAGTGCGATTTATATGGGGGAATATTTTATTTATTTATTGCATTTATTTATTGCATTTGTTGATAGCGCCCAAGACCCAGAGGTATCACGGCACTAGAGGTTACAAAGTAATCGGTACATTGAAAGCTACATTGCACAGGCATTGTATCATACAGTGGTTATCCAGGCATAATATAGTACAGGGAGAGTACTTGTCATCAATACATTACTTTGCGTTCTGGTACTCCAAGGCCTGTATTCCACTGTAGAGAAAATAAAGCTGCACATGCCCTTTTTTCACAACACCTTTCCATAAGTGTGCGTATATTTAGCATGTTTGCTATATTTTGGTATGTGAACTTTTTAAGCTATCTCTCTAAAACCGGGAATTATTTCAACGCTTGAAAGTGAAACATTGACGCATATTTGTATTACGTAGCTGAAAATATGTGGTGAACTGGTATTAAAACTTAAACAGACTGAAATGGGGTCTAATTAATATTTTGTATGTAACAATCATCTGTCTATGTCAGTTTGTCTGTTTGTCAACATTGTCCCTTCCATCATGTATTTTGACATTTCTTTCGGAACTAGCTTCTCTTCTACCTGCTTTCTCTCCTTGTCTTTCTTTCTCATGTTTTCCTGCATAAGCTGACAGTAATGTTCTTTAGTGTAGTCATTTGAATCTCATTTGAATCTCTGAACACAGCTTCACCTCCATTCCCACTAACTTCTTTAATTGCTTCTGTCCCTCTTCTGGTAGTCCTTGGCTTAGTATATGATTGAATATGCCCACCGTTTTGTCCCATGGCTCTCTCATCTTGAGACACCAAAGTTCTTGTATCTCCTGAATAAATTGAATTAGGTCTTTGTTTTCAAACATTTTGCATGCCGTAATCGCACTTCTTTCAGATGTGTCTGAATACTGTACCCTAAGAGCCTGCCATATGGCTGCTCTGCAGTCTGTAAATGGTGCCCCATCATGTTGTGTTATGTGTGGCCACTCTGGGATTCCCTGCCCATTTCGAAATGTAATCAGCTACCTCCATAAGAATGGCTGAGAGTAAGCTCTTCATGTCACCCACTGCAAATGCTGCCTCTGCTATCAGTCTCTCTAACTCATAAATCCATTTCCTCACTCCTGCAGTCAACAAATGTAACTTACATCTCACATTGTCAGTGTCCATCTGCTACCACAGTATTTATTGTGGTCGTCCACTACGCTTCTCTAATAATGGGAAATGTGTCAGCTCCATGCCCTTCCTAAACATTTTGCAACTGTACATGCTCGTGTCAGGCTAGTTCTCTTTTGGCCAAGTAATGCCTTCAACCTTTGTGCATATGGAGTAACTTTGTGCGTTCCGCAGTCTATCTTTGGAGTGACCAAGGTGCTCCAAAAAATTCGATCTTTCCCCTTTCTATGTCTTCCCCTTTATCCCATGGTGTCTCCAACTCAGGGCTTATTCCCCCACCGGAGCGGCGTGGTCTCCTCCCCTCGTCAACATCGCTTTCCTCTGGCTCATCATCTGACTCCCTCGTTCTTAAGCTGTCATCACTATCTTCGCCATTACTATCCTCGAAATGGAGTCTCCTCAATGTGCTTTTCCCCTGTCATAGCCCCATTGCTCTGTCCAGCGAGTCACTTCTCCCCCTCTGTGGGGACCCTGCTATGCTTCTACTTGCCTTAGGGGCAAGAGCACTATTCCTTCTACTCTTACTCAGTGTCCCAGTTCTCACCAACGTTCCCCTCTCCCGCGATATCACTTAATCATTTGGGTCCTGTCATTATGTTCTCCACCTACTTGAGCTGTCTCTCTCTACTTCTTTCTTGCCTTCTGTCTCTCTCCTCTTCCTCTTTACGGTGACGTTCCTGAACAAGCCTTTCTATTTCCATTTTCCTCTTTTCCCTTCTTAGCTGTCTGCCTCTCCTTCTCCTCGTCTGCTTTTCTCCTTGCCTCTTCTTCTATTTCTCTGTCTTCTCTCTTTTTCTCTCTCCTCTCTCTCCTTAGTTTCTACCTTCTCAGCCTCCCTTCTCAACTTCTCTTGTTCCTTTCTTTCCTCCCTTTCTCTTCTATTCACCTCCTCCTCTGCCCATTCTCTGTCCCCTTCCTCTATTGCTCTTTTGTTTTTAGCTTCCTCCTCACCGTCTCTGGGCCCATTGCACTCTTTCCGTCCAACTTAAGCAATATCTGTCCTCTCACCCCCTCGTCTAATTGAACTGTTGCTTCTTTGCCGGTTTGCGTTCCTTGATTACCTCATCACCCCCAGTCGACGTTGCTTGTAAAACGGTGTGCTTCTTGCACTCAGCAACAAAAACCTCTACTTTCTTATTCGCCAGCTTAGTGCCATTAAGAGTGTTTTCGCCACTAGATGCAGGTGGTGCGTAAACCGGGTAAGTCTATCCTGCCACTGCTTTTACGTTCCTTAAAGGGTAGTCTCCCTCTCTCTCTACTTTGGGGTCTGTGGTTGGAGGAGGAGCTGTTGGCACTTTGCCCCCCCCATCATGCTGACTGAGCATCCACTCCTTCTTGGGTGTGTCCTCTTCCTTGTACTCAAACATCTTCCATAATTCCAATATTGCTAGCAGGTTACTCAATTTATTTCCCTTATACGCGGTGTGTAAATAAGTAGACATGTGTTGCGGCACAGATTTCAAAAGAGAGCCTTCACTGTGCCATGGTTTTGCCAACTTGCCCTCAGTATCGCAAGTAGAGTCTGCACTAAAATTGCATATTTTGTACTTATACTGCAGTAGGGACTTGCACAAATGTCCCAGGGGTGTGCCGCCCATGGGGGCACATCCCTTTCGGACTGCTGATACTTAATTGACTTCAAATTGGGATTTTGTACCCTTTGACAATATCAATTTTAATATCGCAATTTTCTCACCAATTAATACACTTCTTCAAATTGCAATCTTCAATTTGCTTCACCAGCCTCTCCAGTTTTCCAACTACCAACAGGGTTGTGTTCCGCACACCGCTCTCAAAAGGTAACAACAAAATTTCTCCACATGTTCCTCGATCCCAACCCAAATGGTACAACACTTCTCCAAAATGTCAACACCACCTCATCCCGTTACAACTCGTCATTTTCATTTCATTTTTTTCTCAATTTGTTACCTCCTTTAACAACAATTCCGTGCCCCTCTGTGGGCACCCACTCTCACGTCAACACATCATGTCCTATCAACAACCTTCTATGTGTGATGTCACAAGCCCTAAAAAGGTCAATACTTTTAGTCCCAATGCTTTTAGTGGCAATACTTTAAGTCCCGACACTTCGCATGCACTTTCAAACCCCACAATACACAGAGACACAAGAACACAAATACAAACACTTCACTGCCATCTTCCTGCTGTTCAAATCACAGGGGATACCAACTCAATGTGTGGGTCATCTTCTACAACGCAGCATAGGAATGCTTCTATAAAAGATGCAATAAGACACCACCTTCCATGACCTAAGCAAACCAGCGCCTAGAGACAGGGATTCCTCTTGTCATCCGTAAAATAAGCTACAGCCTAGAAAACGGGTATGCATAAATAATTCATCTGTATGCTAAGCTGACCGTCTAGAAACAGGTATACTTCTCATCATCCATAAACCAAGCTACCGCCTAGAGAACAAGGAACCATAAATAATTAATCCGTAAGATAAGCTAACCACCTAGAAACAGGTACACTTCTCATTATCCGTAAACCAAGCCAACACCTAGAAAACAGGTATGCATAAATAATTAATCTGTAACCTAGCTAACCACCTAGAAACAGGTATACTTCACATATAACACAAAACACCACAAAAAAACAACTTCCCACCCCACTATTTGTTAAATTGGTGGACCTCTACTTACACTCCGTGGATCCGATGAAGCCCTCCAGCACCGTCACTTCCCACAATCTGCCACTCTGCCTTCTGGTCTGCTGGGCGTCCCAAAGGGAGTGGGCACACATTTCTCCAAGGCGGCTCCTGGCAACCTTCTCAATTTCTTCAATCCGGTCCTTTTGGGTTGCGACGCATCCCTTCAGGAATGCTGTGGGAAACATTTTCATTATGGGCCAGGGGTTTTAGGGACCATCCTCCACCACCTGAATTAAGGCGAGTGATTTATTAATCACCCTGGTTAAGAGCAAGAGGGACTGGGCCGAGGAAATCCCATACACTCAAGAACAGAGAAGACCAACAATGCAAAAAAAGCGAGCTTGTCATGCCTTTTTGTTACTGTATGACATCACAAAATAAAGATACATCATAAAAACCTAGGTTAGTGGAGTCAACTATGTCTATGATATCTAGGGCACTAAGTCAGGGATTGGACAGACATATCTGGTGGCTCCTCCTGCGACCACCCTCTAAATGTTTCAACTACGATATCTTACGTTAGTGTGCTGCAACTGGGCAGTGCCACATAGCGTGAGCCTAATGTGAAAGGTGAGGAAGGATTGGTCAGGGAGCTCCTTCTGCGAGGAAGTTATGGTATCAATAGTAGACACAGACACAATGGATACAAGTTTAAAAAAACTTTAATTATACTTTTGATTGGGACGGTAGAATTCCTAACAGGCCCTAACTCTAAAATGGGAGAATCACAACCATTAAACAATAACAAACACGTCCAAGTCAGTCTGGTCAAAATAAAAAGGCCTGTACTAAGAAAAGCTAATCTTGCCCTCCTTCTTAGAATAATACATGTGTTAAGGGAATACAAAATGAAAATAGTGATTCAAAGGAAATGTCAGAATGGCTTCAGCATCAACTCCCTTCCCTGGGTTCAACCCCAGGGGGTCTAGAGAGTTTCTCAAAACATAAAGGATGGGTGAATGGCACAATTCTGTCAGTCTTGCACACTTTGGCTTACTGGTACAATTGAATAGTTCAATCTTGGGCTTTCAACTTTTGGTAGTCAATCACTTCTTTATTCTTCACCTGCTTTGCCATCAATACTCAGTACATATATTCTCAATTTCTCACAGTTCTGCGCAGGCTTCCCTCCGCCGGACTTGAGCCTGTTTTGTTTCACTTTACCACACAATTTCTCGCAGTTCTGCACTGGTTTCCTACTTCTGGGTTGAGTCTGTCTTGTTTCAGTTTATCACAAAATGTTTCACTCTTCTGCACAGGCTTCCCTCTGCCGTGATCCCCAGGTACTAGGTTGTGAAACACTGTCTTGTCTTTCACACTTCTCAGCCTTGGCACTTTGCAAAGTCACTAGCTAAGTGCATCTATTCCAAGAGGTGAGAACAACCCCGAAGGTGCTGCATGCTCCATATAAATTACCATTTCCAATGCTCTATGCCTTGACACAGAATATTTACGCTTTGAACCTGGTATTACTATTGTATCACCTGCTTTCAGTTGGATGGGAATGGCTGCCCCTATCTGGCTTGAATGAATAATCTCGGTTGCTCAGGTCCCGATCATGTGTGCAGGCACCACGAATTTGGCTCTCGCCTGCCTGTATTTGTGAGGATTTTCAGCTTTTACTTATGCAGGAGTCCTATCTCTTCTGCTAATATGAAACTTTTTCCCTTACGGTGTCCTTGTCAAGGCTGTGTACGATAACTGCACTAGAAACATGGTTTGCACGTCTCTGCGAAATCAGCATGTCAGCCTCTCTCAGTGTTCGAGTCCTTTCAGCATCTCCCATTCACTACAATGTGTTTGTTGCCACCATTTTTAGTGAAATGACTGCCCATGTATGTTGCATTAAGCGTCAGCAAGCAGGTCAAGTATATGTGTATGCGACTTGTGGTTTCTGCTCAGCAAAAGTGCGTATGCGTCCTCTGTCTAAGTCAGTCATAAGCATGTTCTTCTTGTCTGCCAGCAATTTAATCTAAAGGTGTCTGTGTAGCTTCGTGCAGGGATGCATATGTGCTTCATGCCTAATGCATCTACGTCATAGTCCAGTTGTGACATCATTAGCTTCTGTGAGTTCTCAGTCAGTCGCCCTGCTCCATTGACTGCAAGACTATGTCCTCAGTGATGTCATTAGGGTATGGTCTAAAAGGCTGTCTAAGTGAATAGCGTTTCAAACACCTGCAGCACTTCACTGATGAAAGAGATGGGACCATAAACGATGTACGCTGCTCATTTTCTCGGCCGTTGTGATGAGAGTGGGGTGGGTGTAACATGGGCTACATTAGGTCTCCCTCTTCAATATCGACAAACCCTACCTAAGAGCCAAACCCCTCCCTCTTTGACTATCTTGTGCATGTCTTGTGAACAGCATCAGGTATTCCACGGCAACCAAGGTTCAGGGTGGTCATGTTCCTTCAGCTCATTTGGTTATATTGTGTGTGCAGTGCAACACAATTCCATGACAATCTGAGATATAGCCCTCAGTTGGCTTGTATCTCCCCCCTTCCGCTTGGTCTGTTCTGCCAGTATCTGACACATAGTTCGCATGGAACTGCCATCTCCTTTCTTCCTAGCTCCTTCTTTCCTCCTCTTGCATCCATGTGGTACTCAGCACTGTGACATCCCCCTGCCGTTGGTTGGGTCTTTTTACATTCCCCTAATACTCTAATTATCTCCTGAGTGTCACGATTGATGCCCTTCCTGCCATGTACCCTGGTCGCCAGTTCTGGGCATGCTTCCCCGGGTGTTTTTAGTTTTCTACCCAGGCCCACCAGCTCTTGGAATACACCTTTTCCTTTACAATGATTGGCTACAATGATCCCGCTTCTGCATGTGAGTGATGGTTTAAAACCCCAGGTCCACCATTTTGAAGTCAGGCGGAAGTGGCACAGCCAGAGTGCGGATGCTTCATGTTGCAGCTCTTCTGCTAGCCACCGTCCTGAACTAGTGTGAATATAGGATCATAGTGAGCCGCTGTGAGATAAAGTGTGACGCTCCCATGAAAACTTCCAAGTTCATGTGTGTAGGCTCTCTCTCTTTGGGTTCACTCAGCATCTGATGTGTGTGCTGACTTGAGCTTGCTTCATGTACGGAAATTGGTCCGCCTCAGGTACGGGAGAACATAGAGTCTGACGGTTACAGTGGCCATGATCTAGAGGGAACCGTTCTGATATGACCCATGGAAACGCTTGCCTTGCCCTTTTCTGGACTGTAGATGAAAGGGTGCGTGGGATTGGTTCCTGGTCACACAAGGGTTCAGGAAGTGTGGAGGGAAGATGAGTGATCCTGTATACTAACTTCAGGTGGCACTTTACTAGGGGTTAAGCATTCCTTGCCCCCATTTTGTGTCGCGTGCCACCCACAGGTGTTTCAGACAATGGGACTCCATCACAGCACACAGCATCAACCTATACTGCAAGTGCTTGTGATCATTAAGCTGCAGCGGCTTCTGAAGTACATGCATGGGGATCAGTGGCGTGTCCAGAGAGTGGCCTGAGGGGGCACGAGCTACCCCTGGAATCTGATTGACCACTCCAGATGCAACCCCATTATCCCAAACTATGATCATTATGTGTGTGTGCTCGTACTTAATGCCACCCCTGAAGAAGTCAGTGCGCCACTTGTGCCACCCCAATCAAAACAGTCATGAAAGTGCACGTTGCAGGGCATGTGCACTGTTGCACTGCCGGACTCTACACCTGCCTGTACTTCAAACGGTGTTAGAAGAGGATTCAATCAAAACTCAGAGTGTAGTGAAAGGAATTAGGATTCAGCAGCGAGAACTCCGATTTGCTCACGGTTGGAGCACAGCAGCCAATCGGAAGGGCAAAGCATGGTCTGTATCTGTCAGTACAAGCCGGGTTCTAACATTTCTTTTGTCAGCCTCCCACGTACCGTCCTCATAAAACCACCCTCTCCCTCCCTTGTTCAGTTTAGGTATCTTTAGTAAGTCCACAGGAACACAGGTAAGTACATCAGGTATAATACAGGACAAGTTCATAGGATAGAAGCATCCACCGGTCCCCCTGTGCCAAGCTTAAGTTTCCAACTGGCAATCCAGGAAGACAGGCACTCACATCCAAACATTCCAACCAGAACACTCCATACCAAACATTCCAGACTCAGGCACACATACATACAGGGAATAGCCACATAGTCAGGATAGGTAAAACACAACAGGGCTCCTTTCATTGTTTCCAAGGGACTATACTAATTATTATTTTTTTACAGGTTAATTTTGCTCAAATAATATGCAGGGGTAGACCCCCACAGCCAGGGCCGGCCTTAGCGCCAGCAGTGCCCTGGGCGAAATGGCGCAGCCCCCCCTATCCGTGTGCCCATGGTCAAAAGGGGGAGAAGCGGAGGGGGGACAGGATGAGCAACATTTCTTTTCTGCCTCCCCGCTCTGGCGCCTTGAAGGGGGTTAATCAGTGGAATAGGGGCTAATGCATGAGTGCCCTATTCCAATGCAAACCACCTTCCGCCCGCGTCAGAGCAGGGAGGTAATCATGTGAATCGGGTGCTGATGCCCACCGCGGGCGCATTTAATAACAAAGGGGTGCCTGCCGTGCCTTCTCCCTCTATGCCAGCTCGGGGAAGCCCTTGAAAGACACCTCCGAGCTGTGGCAGGGGGCTAACGGCGCCCTGGGGGGCATGGCGCCCCAGGCGGTCATCGAGCCCACCCTGCACACAGCTCCCCTCCTTCACACCCCTACACTAATTACACCCACTCCCCACATATATTTTCAGCAAAATCTGATGAAAAAAACTCGATGATTTCTACTTTGATGGAATCTGTTGCGACCAGAACTCCTGTTACCATTTCTCTGAGTAGGCCAGCATTTTTATTAGTTTCGTTTTTTTGGGTGGGGGTTTGGGGGGGGTAAACGGGCATGCTCTCCTGGCACTCACCTATTTACCAAACAGACAACACCTTAGCAGGCCAGGGCTAATGGTGATATCACCCGCGTTGGTGGGAAGTTCTGGATGATAAGGGAGGGTTGGGGGGCAAACGCCTTTGTTACAGGCCCTCACTTCACTCTGGCTTCTTAATTCTGGCTGGAGGGCTGCTGCCAGCTGATAGGCCCCGTGACGGGGGTAATGCCCCCCAACTGCTCAGCTCTTCCAGTCCATTGGGAGGCAGGGGAAGTATGTGCCTGCATCAGTGAATCACAACAAGAGTGCATCTCTACAGTCATGTCTATTGCATCGCCACGAAGGGATGATCAGTAGAATGGCACATTCACCAGAGACATTGCCATGCTGTAAAACTTGTACATGGCCACAAGTCTTGTTTAATTAAACGCACATAGCAAGAATCGTGTTACATGCATGCACTGGATAATGATCACATTTCATTAAATGCACTTTTCATTTGCATAAGCTGGGACCCCTTCCAGAGTAGATGACATACATTGGTTAAGATGTGGTGACCCAAATATCAGCTAATCTTGAGTGGAAATCTCCTTCTGGTAGACTAAGTGCTCTTCTCATTGCCCCCTGCCTTCTCCCATTCGTTTCATGCTGGTGGCTGCAGCGTCATCAATGTTTCTAGTGCCTTTTAGCGGTCCATGTCATGCAGAGCTGGAGCAACGTGTCCCTCTGAAAATATAGCTCGGCTTTCTAATCCAAAAACCTCTGTCGGGGCACCGTCTTCCATCCCCTGATTCCACTGGCTGTAGGATTCCTTACTGTGCCCTCTTCCCACCCCCCCCTTCTTTCTACTTCTCCCCAGTCCCACTCAAACAGCGCCCTTTGTATGATTCACTCACTGCCACGCCTCTTTAGGTCCATGTGCCCAGATGGTGTTAGATTAAAGGGCTTGCTTTGGACTAATCTACAGATCAGGCCCACCTCATCGCCTGGCAGCTTTGTTCCAGTTTTCGTGGTGTTTTTATATGAGAGGCAAGCCCTCCATACCGCTCTCAATCCTCACCCATCACCCCACTACCCTAAAAATCATTATTTAATGAGCCCTTATCCCCCTATAAAAAACGGCCAAAAATGCGACAAAATGGCCGCCCCACCAACTGTGGTGAAACGGCCATGATGAGGTGGGTGGGTAAAGTGTGGGAGTGGGCGGAGCCTACAATGATTCCTTATGGAAATTCAGGACGAGCATAGACTCCCTTAGCACCGATAAGTAGCCTGTGTGATCGCCATAAATAATGTGGCCTTTCCAGCTGGTAAGAATTGAGAATGCATTCTCAGGTGTGAGAATCACAACCAACGAGTCAAGCTTCAGTGGCCATGGTGCCCTTTAACGTTCTAATGCGCCATCTCAGACATGCCCTTTCTCAGTGGCTGTTTGATTTTCCTTTAAACTCACACTTGTGAGTCCCAACTGATCCTGTTAAAACATTAAATTTTCGCTCAAACCCCCAGCTCTCACTCCGCTCGACTGTTGGACTGCAACATCAGCTGAAATACCTCAAACAATTAACATTCAATTATTGTGCAAGGAAATTATCCCACAACATGCTAGTGTCCAGATTATAAGGGTGTTTTCACATACTTGACTAAAAATACAATCACTACACTTATGAAAAATGTTAAACCAATTCCAACTTTTCGAAACTCCAATAGCTTTAATAGCTTAAATAGTTGTCAGTAGCAGATCAAAAGCCATGTACACAATGTCATACCTGTTCATTACTAAACCTATCCAGCTTCTTCTAAACTCCAACTCAACAATTTCAAGAACTTTTAAAAAGTTGCAATTGGCTGGTGAAAAGTTATAATAGTAATTCCACTGTTTTTGTTTTACCAAACAAAACCGATTTATTTGATTGATTGATCGATTGATTGGTTATTTATTATGCGCCTATACACAAGTGTTTCAAGGCGCAACAAGGGAGGCGGAACAAAGGGAGGACAAGACAACGATCATACTAGGCCTTGTGTCATTGAGATTGTACAAGTGCTCAACAAGAAGTGCAGGGGGCAGGTACAGGGAGAAGTGCACCCAGAGCAGCAGGGCCCTGAGTTTAGTGCAAGGAAGGCTGGGACTACAGGGGGCAATCCCAGCCCGGTAGTGCAAGGTTAGCCAGGCGGCAGTGCAAGTTGGGCCAGGCAGCATGTGCAGGGGAACTGGTCAGGTGACGGGGCCTGGTGTCCTGTAAGACTCAGAGGACACAGAGCAGCCAGTCAGTAGACAGAGCAGGAGCAAGAAAGAATAGAAGAAAAATTGAGGTCTTGAGCAGCTTCCGGAACTTAAGGAGAAAGGTAGGAAGGTTGTTCCAGAGGGAGACACCTGCAGAGGAGAGAGATCTACCCCCCATTCTCTGCTTGGAGCAGCAACTCACCCACAGGGAGTTAGAAGTAGACGAGCAAAGGGCTCTAGGAGGTAGGTACTTGGGAAGAGAGAGTTGCAGGTAGTGAGGGCCACGGCCCCAGAAAGCCTTGTGGATGATGCAGAGGGTCTTAAACTTCATCCTTATAGCCACCGGGAGCCAGTGGATGGATTTCAGGGCCGTAGAGATGCTGTCCCTGGGCTTGAGGCCAAGGATAAGTCTCACGATCCTGTTGTGGATGAGTTGAAGAGGGTGAAAAGTAGAGATAGTTAGATTGAGAAAGAGCCTGTTGCAGTAGTCCAGCCTAGAGAGACCAGGACTCTGGAGAGAGTCAGCTTATGGGGGTAGGTGAGAAATGGGAGAATCCCTCTGAGGAGAAACAGCTGGAAATGGGCGTTCTTGGCAAGGTCCGTGATGTGTGGAAAGAAGGAGAGAGTGGAGTCGAAGATGATCCAAAGGTTTTTCACCTCACAAGATGGTGAGGACTGAGGGCCCAAGGAGAATGACCAGAGTGAGAGAAGAAAAACGGGAGCAGGGGTCCCAATGAGAAGGATTTCATTCTTACTGGCATTAAGGCTGAGATCATTAGAGCCGGCCCATGCCTGAATAGCAGATAGACAATCAGGGATGAGCAAGGAGGAGGCAGAGGGTAGCCTGAAAGAGAGCTGTGTGTCATCCGCATAACACTGAAAGTTAGAAGAAAAGGTAGCGATCAGGAGGGCCAAAGGGGGCAGATAGACATTTAAGGGCCAGGGGGAGAGGATAGAGCCCTGGGGAACACCACACGTGGAGAGAGAGAGGGTGGATAGAAAGGACCCAACCTGAACCTGGGAAGGTCAGTCCAGGAGGAAGGATGTCAGCCTTTCCAGGGCCTGATCATGATGCCAAGTGTCTCGTGGAGATGAGTAATCAGGATTTTGTGGTTGATCTTGTCAAATGCAGAGGAAAGAGCGAGGAGAATGAGAACAGAGAGAGAGCTAGAGTCAAGATTAGAGAGCAGATCTTCACGGGTGTTCAGGAGTGCAGTTTCCATACCTCTGGCTGCCCTGATGCAAGACTGATGGTTATGAAGACAACCAACAGATTCAGTTTTGAGGGTTAGCTGGGAGATAGACAACTTCTCCAGGAGTTTGTCCAGGAAAGGAGTGATAGAGATCGGGCAATAGATTGCTGGAATGGAGGGGTCTGCAGAAGGATTTTTTAGTAAGGGGTGCACACTGTAGTGCTTGAGAAGAGAGGGGAAAGATCCAGTGGCGTAGGAGTGATTACAGACATCGGCCATGGCTGGAGTGAGAGAACCAATGTCGTCCTTAATGGTTCGGGAAGAGCATGAGGTCACCTGTTTGGATGAGACTTTCATAGACCAGACTTGTCTGGAAACATCTTCAGGTGTTACAGGAGAAAGGGAGGAGAGAAGGATAGGAGGATGGTCAGCCAAGGCGGGCCTGCGAGAGGTGGAGGAAGAGAACAGAAGAGGAGGAGAGTGCAGACAGGATGTCCTGGGTTTTAGTGGAGAAATGATAAGGCAGGGCTGTGCAGAGGGCCTGGGTAGGTGTAGAAGAGGTAGATGCTGCAGTAGGATTGGCCAGCTCCTTGCATATTTTGAAAAGTTCAGCTGTGTTGTTAGAGGCCGCAGAGATTCAGGCTTGAATATGGACCCTCACCTTAGAGAAGATGGATAGTGTTTATTGCCTTTAGAGTAGCCGGAAGGCCTGTTTGTCTGAGGGTGCATCCGAAGCTCCCCACTTCCATTCTACAAGTTTTTATTGCTTTTCATGATTTTCATTTCATGCTCAGTGACTGGTTTCTCCAATCTAAAGCTACCAACAGCACATCAAAGCTCTCTTGCTCTTTTCCCTCTCAACCCCACTAACAAACCCCCAAACCTCTCCCATTGCAGATCCGCCAGAGCGCCAAGACACCACACAAGTGGAGAATGTGTGCGTTAAAAGACCCATTAACAATAACATATTTTGTATTACATTACCGATAATAGTTGAATATATTCACATAGTTATGTCATTTTAAAATAATACCACTATTGTTCAATTCCTTTTATTTCATTCAATGTTAGAGGTTTTAATTCATTTTGATCTTGTCGTCTAGTGATGTATTAGATTACTTTTCTAGTTTTTTGTTTGATCATTTTTTGCTTGATTTATATTTTCATTAAATACATTCACAAATGTATCACATCAGTAAATCAAATTCAGATGCATTTGTACCACACTTCATAACAGATTGGTCATGATTGACAAGAGCTTTAAAGGAGCAGATCTGGAGATGCTTGGAATGTTCCTGTCTCCTATCCAACCAATGGAGATAATGCATCTTGGAGCCACAGAATAAACCATCCGGTGCCAGCGGCATACTGAGAGAGTTGAAGCAAGGCGAATAACTAAGATCGCTGCTGAGAGGAGCAAAGACCTGCGACACAGTCAAATGTGGCCGGACTTTAACATGGTGGCCAAGATCACGTCTTCTGGCAGAAGAACTTGCCGTCAGTTCAGACCCCGGCCTGATTATCATGGTGGCTGGGACCATGATGCAAGGCAGAGACATCTGGCACCGGCCTGGCCTTGCCCCAGAATGTAAGGAAATGTGTAAGGAGCTGGCACGGACTAGACTGGCGCTCATTTGGGCCCTGGTAACAACCGATAATGTGCTGAGGTAGTGGAGGCAGGGGCACCAACAAGAAGATCATTGCTGCAAGGGATGCTAGAAACTACAAAGCTCGCCGGCAGGCAAGTAGCAATCGGGGAGTGATGGGTGCCTCAGCATAGTAGCACAAACCCTGTGTGGTGGTGCACCTGAACGCATGGCGAAGGGTAAAATTCCAAGGCACCTGGGACCAGGATATGCCTGGGATGCAACGAGAGAGACCAATAGGGAATCGATCTGGTTGTTGATTTCAACCTTGCATCTAAGAGATTAAGAAGTGAAAATGTTCCCTCGGCTGGGCCCCTGCAGGCCTCATGCCATCAAAAAGGATAAGGAAGAGCAGCTCAACTGATATTACAGCACTGCTGGGCAGACATGCCAGTAATGTTACGTACAGCAGTGGGGAGAGAAAGAAAGAAACAGCTAGCCTGAACAGCCCCACTAACTCGACTGTGGAAATGGCTGAAACGCCTACAGAGCAAGTACTAGACACCTACCTCCCTTATGGTGCTCAAAGAAGATTTAAAACTGACTCTGATAAATGTACTGTGCATTTTAGGGGAGGCTCTATCATCTGATAATACAAAAGAAATTAAGCATTTTGGAAGGGGAATAAATGACCTGGAGGAAGAACAGTGCGCAACGAATTAGATGGCGGGCTCATTGGCAAATACTGCCAAGGAACTGGAAAATGCTGTCAGAAATCCCGAAAACAAGTGTGAGGACCTGGACAATCGCTCCAGTTGTGAGAATATCAGGATCAAAAACATGAAGGAGTGCTCTGAGCTCAAGAACATGCTCTCTTTAATATGCTTGGTTTCCAAATAAAGGACTAAGATGCAGAAATTCAAAAGGCAAACAAGGTAGGCAAGGCCAGAAATGAGCCTGGGCCGCCCCCTATGGATATCTTGGTAGAACTCCACAGCTTCTCGCTCAAGGAAAAGATGATGACCATGACCGGCAGGAAGAAAGCCATCTTTATGTTGCAGAGTGACACCGAGCTATTCAATGATAAATCTCCCTCTACCTTGACTAAGAGGCGCAGCATGAAACCTCTGAATGAAGAGCTAAATCGTGGAAGTATATTATTATTATTATATTATTATTATATATAGTTATTATTATAGTTATTATTATTATTAATATATAGTATAAATAGCTCTTTCCCTCAGGGCTGAAATTCAGGAGTAAATCAAAAGAGGTTTCTGCTCGACCTCTGGAGGCGGTTATCGAGATTCCACATTGAATCGAGAAGCCCCCTGAGAAAGGGCAGACCAAGGAAAAGTAAAGATGACCCAAAAATAGAAGCACACACCGCAAGATGTAAGGCTATATAAATGGCTATCGACCATAAGCAAGTCGTAAAGTGATGATCATGAAAACTAACACGCCATAGATCGTCATATCCATACAATTGTATAGTTGGAGGACTGGAAATTTGCAAGAAGCCGATAACCCTATTTAAGGGTGCCACTGAACCACTACCTACATGCCAGAAGAGAAATGGGGGAAAAGCAGAACAGAAATATCAGATACATGTGTGCAGAGGGCGGGAGGCAGTCTTGGGAAATGGGTCAGGCCTATTGGTGTAAGTTTGGGACACCTTTATCGAATCAGGCTCGGAGTCTGGTGGGGGGTGAGGGTGAACGGGAAGTGCACATTGCACACGTTGCTAAAACGAATAAGTGCAGGTTAGTATGTGACAATTATTCAACAGGCTTATTCTAAATATCGCAGCTCATTAAGAACTGTGTAAGCTTCGGTGAAAAAAGTAGGAAATACACCCAGAAATGGCACACATTTTGACATATAATGTAGGGGTGTTAAACTCCCCAGCTAAAAGTCATAGGGGGTCATTACGAGGTAGGCGGTAAGGGGTTAACGGCTCCGGTAAAGGTGCCGGAGCCGTCAACCCCTTACCGCCTCATTACAAGTTCTGCTTCCAGGACCTACTAAGGATGCCTGGTAAAACCAGGCGTCCTTAGCTGGTCCCGCGAGCAGACCAGGGTGCTAACAACGGGCCCGTTGTTAGCACCCTCCCCATTCCCATTGAGCCCTATCGGGCCTCACTGGGAATGGGCATGGGTTCCTTGAATGAGGAATTACCGGGCCCTGCAAGGTCAGAATGGCCTGGTAATTCCTCATTCAAGGAACCCGGTACCCGGTATTTGTATTTGTTTTATTTATATAGCGCAGACCAGGCCCAAGGGAAACCGGGTGCATATCTTAGGTAAGGGGGTAGCCATGCCGCTAATAGCGTCATGGTTACCTCCTACCTCGTAATGACCCCCATAGACTGAAGAATGAAGGAGGAACTGAACATAGTTTGCCTAAACCCTGTCCGATCAACATAAAATTAGGCATGACGATTTCAATGTCCATTTTAGTTAAAAAAAAGTGGTGCTGGTGATTTTTTTACACAAAAGGTTTCACTCCTAAAGAGTTTACCAAGGACAAAAAGAGCAGGTTCTGCATCTTAGTGGGCACCACGGGTGACACCCTCCCTGACAATTGCTATGTCATATGCACCTAACCAGGGGCAAGAACAATTCCTGTTAGATTTCCTATGCACTCTGGAACAAAAAGCTGAGGAGGAGATAGTTTGTACAGGGGAGTTTAACTTAGTGATGGACCCGGAGAAAGATAGGTCCTCTAGATTAGTGTATCGAGGAGTCAACCCAATGTCCTGCAAGTTGACAGGCTGATTCCAGAAATTGGGGCTTTGCAGTGCCTAGGGACACAATGAGACAGCTGAAAGAGGGTATACATTCTATTCTAACCTACACAGAACTTACTCTTCGATAGACTATCTTCTGCTATTGCTCTCTTTTATTTCAAAGAACTCTGAAATAGAGACTGCACAACATAGCTCTCAGACCATGCACCAATGAAGTTGGGTTAAGATCTCTGAGAACCGAGGAGCAAGAAAGGCACCTGGTGGCTTGAAGAATATCTCCTTAGAGATTGCCTTAACTGAGAATCTATAATGCAAGGGATGAAAAGACGCTGAGACGGGAATCGCACTCCTAAAATCTCATTGCAAGTGAAATGGGGCACTATGAAAGCTGTAATGAGAGGGATACTAATTCAATTATCTATAGAATACAAGAGAGTAAGCGGCTCTGCAAAATCACAGTTAAGTAAAACAATTAGAAACTTTAGAGCTACAACATATGTAATCAGGATCTAGATACAGTTATTGAAAGCTAGCAGCGGTTAGAAGCCAACTTAAGTTACTTATATCAAACAAGGCTGAAAGTATACTATTAATGGCAAATTGATATTTGTACAAACATGTAAACACGCTGAGGCATCTCTTATCACACGTGACTAGAGATAGAACAGCTCACTCCTTCATCCCTGTTATCAAAAAAGAACACTGGGAGTTAATTTGTAACAAGAATGGGAAGAGGGAACAATTCTGCTCTTTTTATCAACAATCATATAAGGGTTGTCCTCCAAGGGTACCGTACCAGGAGCTCAACTTGAAGCTAGAATAACATAGATGAAGAGAGAGCAACTGGACAGATAGTAATTGAGCAGTCCCTGTAGGTTATCCCCCAACTTACAGGGTAATTCATAGAATTTTGCACAAAAGTGGCGCACGCGGCTGGCGCACAGTGTGCGCGTGCGAATGTCTGCGCCAGCCGTGTGCGCTAAAATCGATATCGGCGCACAGCGTATTCATGGATCTTAGCCTCCAAAACCAGCCGTGGGGCAGAGTGGCGCAGCGACCCTGCAGCAGCGCCAGATACGCCCCCAAGAACGCCCTCGCGCAAGGAAAAGCCATCAAAATTCCCAATTCAGCGCAAAGGGCTGTGCCAACCCTGGACCAGTATACAGGGCTGGCAAACAGCAAACGCCGAGCGGGGAACGTGTATTACTGGGGTGCGCGGGAAGTTCCACACACGATTTCAGCAGGGTACGTGTATTTCTGGGGTGCGGGGAAGTTTAACACGCGATTTCAGCAGGCTACGTGTATTACAGGGGTGCGTGGGAAGTTCCACACGCGATTTCAGCAGGGTACATGTATTTCTGGGGTGCGGGGAAGTTTTACACGCGATTTCAGCAGGGTATCTGTATTTCTGGGGTGCGGGGAAGTTTAACACGCGATTTCAGCAGGGTACGTGTATTACAGGGGTGCGCGGGAAGTTCCACACGCGATTTCAGCAGGGTACGTGTATTTCTGGGGTGCGCGGGAAGTTCCACAAGCGATTTCAGCGGGGAATGTGTATTTCTGGGGTGCGGGGAATTTTAACACGCGATTTCAGCGGGGAACGTGTATGACTGGGGTGCGCGGGAAGTTCCACACGCGATTTCAGCAGGGTATGTGTATTTCTGGGGTGCGGGAAAGTTTAACACGCGATTTCAGCAGGGTACGTGTATTACAGGGGTGCGCGGGAAGTTCCACACGCGATTTCAGCAGGGTACGTGTATTTCTGGGGTGCACGGGAAGTTCCACAAGCGATTTCAGCAGGGTATGTGTATTTCTGGGGTGCGGGGAAGTTTAACACGCGATTTCAGCAGGGTACGTGTATTACAGGGGTGCGCGGGAAGTTCCACATGCGATTTCAGCAGGGTACGTGTATTTCTGGGGTGCGGGGAAGTTTAACACGCGATTTCAGCAGGGTATGTGTATTACAGGGGTGCGCGGGAAGTTCCACACGCGATTTCAGCAGGGTACGTGTATTACAGGGGTGCGTGGGAAGTTCCACACGCGATTTCAGCAGGGTAAGTGTATTTCTGGTGTGCGGGGAAGTTTAACATGTGATTACAGCAGGGTACGTGTATTACAGGGGTGCACGGGAAGTTCCACACGCAATTTCAGCAGGGTATGTGAATTTCTGGGGTGCGGGGAAATTTAACAGGCGATTTCAGCAGGGTACGTGTATTACAGGGGTGCGCGGGAAGTTCCACACGCAATTTCAGCAGGGTATGTGTATTTCTGGGGTGTGGGGAAGTTTTACACGCGATTACAGCAGGGTACGTGTATTACAGGGGTGCACGGGAAGTTCCACACGCGATTTCAGCAGGGTACGTGTATTTCTGGGGTGCGGGGAAGTTTAACACGCAATTTCAGCAGGGTACGTGTATTACAGGGGTGCGCGGGAAGTTCCACACGCAATTTCAGCAGGGTACGTGTATTTCTGGGGTGCACGGGAAGTTCCACAAGCGATTTCAGCAGGGTATGTGTATTTCTGGGGTGCGGGGAAGTTTAACACGCGATTTCAGCAGGGTATGTGTATTACAGGGGTGCGCGGGAAGTTCCACACGCGATATCAGCAGGGTACGTGTATTACAGGGGTGCGGGCAAGTTTAACACGCAATTTCAGCAGGGTACGTGTATTACAGGGGTGTGTGGGAAGTTCCACATGCGATTTCAGCAGGGTACGTGTATTTCTGGGGTGCGGGGAAGTTTAACACGCGATTACAGCAGGGTACATGTATTACAGGGGTGCACGGGAAGTTCCACACGCAATTTCAGCAGGGTATGTGTATTTCTGGGGTGCGGGGAAGTTTAACACGCAATTTCAGCAGGGTACATGTATTACAGGGGTGCGCGGGAAGTTCCACACGCAATTTCAGCAGGGTACGTGTATTTCTGGGGTGCGGGCAAGTTTAACACGCAATTTCAGCAGGGTACGTGTATTACAGGGGTGCGCGGGAAGTTCCACACACAATTTCAGCAGGGTACGTGTATTTCTGGGGTGCGGGGAAGTTTAACACGCGATTTCAGCAGGGTATGTGTATTACAGGGGTGCGCGGGAAGTTCCACACGCGATTTCAGCAGGGTACGTGTATTTCTGGGGTGCGGGGAACTTTAACACGCGATTTCAGCAGGGTACGTGTATTACAGGGGTGCGCGGGAAGTTCCACAAGCGATTTCAGCAAGGTACGTGTATTTCTGGGGTGCGGGGAAGTTTTACACACGATTTCAGCAGGGTAGGTGTATTACAGGGGTGCGCGGGAAGTTCCACAAGCGATTTCAGCAGGGTACGTGTATTTCTGGGGTGCAGGGAAGTTTAACACGCGATTTCAGCAGGGTATGTGTATTACAGGGGTGCGCGGGAAGTTCCACACGCAATTTCAGCAGGGTACGTGTATTTCTGGGGTACGGGGAAGTTTAACACGCAATTTCAGCAGGGTATGTGTATTACAGGGGTGCCCGGGAAGTTCCACACGCGATTTCAGCAGGGTACGTGTATTACAGGGGTGCGTGGGAAGTTCCACACGCGATTTCAGCAGTGTATGTGTATTTCTGGGGTGCGGGGAAGTTTAACACGTGATTTCAGCAGGGTATGCGTATTACAGGGGTGCGCGGGAAGTTCCACACGCGATTTCAGCAGGGTACGTGTTTTACAGGGGTGTGTGGGAAGTTCCACATGCGATTTCAGCAGGGTACGTGTATTTCTGGGGTGCGGGGAAGTTTAACACGCGATTACAGCAGGGTACGTGTATTACAGGGGTGCACGGGAAGTTCCACACGCAATTTCAGCAGGGTATGTGTATTTCTGGGGTGCGGGGAAGTTTAACACGCAATTTCAGCAGGGTACATGTATTACAGGGGTGCGCGGGAAGTTCCACACGCGATTTCAGCAGGGTACGTGTATTTCTGGGGTGCGGGCAAGTTTAACACACGATTTCAGCAGGGTACGTGTATTACAGGGGTGCGCGGGAAGTTCCACACACGATTTCAGCAGGGTACGTGTATTTCTGGGGTGCGCGGGAAGTTCCACACGCGATTTCAGCAGGGTACGTGTATTTCTGGGGTGCGGGGAACTTTAACACGCGATTTCAGCAGGGTACGTGTATTACAGGGTTGCGCGGGAAGTTCCACAAGCGATTTCAGCAAGGTACGTGTATTTATGGGGTGCGGGGAAGTTTTACACACGATTTCAGCAGGGTAGGTGTATTACAGGGGTGCGCGGGAAGTTCCACAAGCAATTTCAGCAGGGTACGTGTATTTCTGGGGTGCAGGGAAGTTTAACACGCGATTTCAGCAGGGTATGTGTATTACAGGGGTGCGCGGGAAGTTCCATACGCGATTTCAGCAGGGTACGTGTATTTGTGGGGTGCGGGGAAGTTTAACACGCGATTTCAGCAGGGTATGTGTATTACAGGGGTGCGCGGGAAGTTCCACACGCGATTTCAGCAGGGTACGTGTATTACAGGGGTGCGTGGGAAGTTCCACACGCAATTTCAGCAGGGTGTGTGTATTACTGGGGTGCGGGGGAGTCCTACACGTGAATTGGCAGTGTGGGTCCTCCCAGGTGTTCCCTCTACACCCTCCACGGCCCCTGCAGGCAGACCACACCACAGGGGACTACCCTGCACCCCTGGTCATGTCCCGCAGGCAGCCCATCCACCATGGGCATGCCCCCCCAGCCAAACCACATGTCACCTTGCACTAGTGATCACCAACAAATTACCCCCTTGGACCCCCACCTCACAGCAGTGCAGAGAACCTGCCAGCAGGCCCCCACTCATGTCCCCCAGCACCCCCACCCCCCAAACAGTGCAGGGCACCTGCCAGCAGGCCCCCACTCATGTCCCCTTGAACGCCCACCCCCAAGCAGTGCAGGGCACCTGCCAGAAGGCCCCCACTCATGTCCCGCTCATGTCCCCTTGCACCCCCACCCCCCAGCACTGAGGGGCACCTGCCAGAAGGCCCCCACTCATGTCCCCTTGCACCCCCACCCCGAGCAGTGCAGGGCACCTGCCAGCAGGCCCCCACTCATGTCCCACTCATGTCCCCTTGCACCCCCACCCCCCAGCACTGAGGGGCTCCTGCCAACAGCCCCCCACACATGTCCCCTGCACCCCCACCCCCTAGCAGTGCGGGGCATCTGCCAGCAGGCCCCCACTCATGTTCCCTTGCACACCCACCCCCCAGCAGTGTGGGGCACCTGCCAGCAGGCCCCCACTCATGTCCCCTTGCACACCCACCCCCCAGCAGTGCGGGGCACCTGCCAGCAGGCCCCCACTCATGTCCCCTTGCACACCCACCCCCCAGCAGTGCGGGACACCTGCCAGCAGGCCCCCACTCATGTCCCCTTGCACCCCCACCCCCCAGCAGTGCAGGGCACCTGCCAGCAGGCCCCCACTCATGTCCCACTCATGTCCCCTTGCACCCCCACCCCCCAGCACTGAGGGGCACCTGCCAACAGGCTCCCACTCATGTCCCCTGCACCCCCACCCCTCAGCAGTGCGGGGCACCTGCCAGCAGGCCCCGACACATGTCCCCCAGCCAACACGTCATCACAATCTAGATCCCTGGCCCTTATGGCAGCCTCCACATGCCAAAGACCCACCCAAGTATTGCATCCACCCACATAGAAATGCCAATTACATGATACAACCCCAATAGCAAGTATGTAAATGAACACATGTCCGTCACACACACACAATGGGTGCAAGTGAATGTCAAAACCCATATCATGACATGCATGAAACCAATGAGATGATACCACAAATGGAAGTATAAAAAAATATATATTAAAGATAACATGAACGTAAAGCAAATTAAACACACAACAATGGGAATAACAAAAGAAATGGTCCATGTCCGATAAATTATGAAAATCAAGAAAACATAAGCAAAAGAAATCCAAAAAGAAATGTTGTCCAAAGTCACAGTTCAAAAAATCAAATCCAAGGGAAAATATAAAGTAAAAACCATTGCTCCATGGTGAACACAAAAAAAATATTAAAAAGATGAATCCAATGTAAAACTATGTACAATTGAAGAATCCAGGGTCCATGAGCCCAACTTAAGAAATGAAACCTACCAAAAACTAGTACCTAATAAAAAAAAAAACTATATACAAAGATGTGGTCCATTGTCCAAGCGGTCCAAAATAAAGAAAAAACCAAAGGAAACCTTATACTAACTAACTAACTATTTACAAGGGCAGCGAGCAAGTCCAACGGCTCACATGTTGATGTTCCGGGGCAGGGCATCATCAAACTCCTGCTCGATGTCCCGGAGGCGGTCCTCTTCCATGGCCCCGAGGGTTCGCAGGGACGATGACATCTGGAGCTCCAGGTCCCTGCGAATGGCCTCGAGACACTTGGCCCGCCTCAGGGCCCTACGCATGGAGTTCTCCGCCCTGACCATCGTGAGCCGTGCCTCTTCCGCCCGCTGCCGCTCCGCACCTCTCGCATGGCCCAACCGCTGCCGCACGAAAGACACTTCCCGTCCAGGGTCCTCCTGCCCTCTGGCCGATGCCTGCCCCTCCGATGATGAAGGCCCCGAGCCATCATGGCTCCCACCTTGTTGCTGCTGCTGCTGTGCTGCTGCCTGTGCCCTGGCTCCTGCTGCCTGCACATCCTCCTCCAGTTGGGGTGCAGTTGTTGAGGTGCCCACCCCTGCTGGACGTCAGACTCCCGACTGTGGCAGGGATGTGTCCTCCACCAGCCTGGCCGCAGGGTCAGAGGCAGCTCCACAGGGCACCCAGGTGACACATGGGTGGGAAGATGGCACGGAGGACGACTGGTGCATAGGGGGTTCAGTTGAGGAGGGGGTCGGAATAAGGTCCAGAAAACAGAGGAATCCGGCCTTGGTGAGCTGTCCCAGTGGGTCAACGCGGTCAACGAGCTATGCGAGAAGACATGCAGTCTCCTCATGAAAAGACTGCAGGTCAGCTCGCATGGCATGTTCACGCAATGCCACCCCACTCAGGACAGGCTCAACCCGGTGCTGGATAGTCACATCCGCAGGGAGAGGAAGGCCAGTTGGTGTAAGCCAATCCCCTCCCTGAGAACGGGTCTGGACATAGGTATCCCTGCTGGTGCAAGATGATGCAGTCACATGATTGGGGACAGGATTACACACAGGCACCTCTGCGGCGGCCTGTGCTGCCTCCTGTCCCTGCCCCTGCACTGCACCACTAGCACCAGTGGAATCCCCACCTCCAGACCCCGTCTCGGTGCCTTGCACGGCCTCCTCCTCCACCAAACCCCCCACCAACCTGGATGACTCCGTTCCATCTTCCTCCGTCGGGCCCTCTGGGGTCTGAGCTGCCCCTTCGGCTGCCGAGGAGTCCAACTCCAACCTCCGCCTCTTGGACCTCCCCTCGGCAGCTGCGACCTGGGACGCGGCACCGGACTCCTCACTCCCCGACGAGATGACAACCTGGGAGGGGAGCCGGGCTTTGCGTCTCCGGCTGGCGGTGCGATCCCTGCCGCTGTGCTCCACATCACCTTCTCCGCCCTCTTCATCAGTTGACGCTGCAGACAGGGAGAGATAGGAGACAGGCATCAGGGCACTGTACAATGGACTCATACACACATGACAGTTGTACATGAGTGGCATTGTCAAACTTCAGACATGGCATCACAATCCCCAACACACGTGTCATTGCAACTCACACACATGAGCTATTCCACACCCATATTGCAACAGCCAGCACCATCCATACACATACAACAGCATGAGCAGCCAAAGGTGAGCCAGACATCACATGAAACACAGGGAGTGCACTAGACATGCACACACGCCACCACAATTACATGCATGTGTGCACCTCCGCCAACTGTCGCAGTGATGAGATTGGCATCCATGTCACATCTGGCAATCAGTCTTCTACATATCAGTCTCACATGCATCCATTTTGCATCACTGTTGCACCCATGTCAAATACACATGCATGCACATGTACACGGTGCAGATACATGCAGCTGGAACCAACATCCATGTGTGACACCACAACCATGCCAACTTACATACACAGTAATCCAAACATGTGTGCTCACACATCTGCATTTGTCCTGCATGCTTACCCACACATACACCATCCATGTGTCTCACACATGAAAGGACTTGCATGTGTCAGCCTCACAGCCCTGTACGTACACATCCATACATGGCCCTACAAAACCACATGTACAACCTGCACACTACTGGCACACCACCACACGCACAGGTTCCAATCAGTATGCATGTACACTTCCCGCTCGACTCCAGACGGGTCTGCCTCTCAAGGACCTGGATGTGGAGCGCTAGGCATATGCGTTCCAGGACCCTCATCTGATGTTCCGACAGGTGGCCCCAGCGCCCCTTAGCATCCGCTGCCTTCAAGAGGCGCCGGGCCTTGTTGAGGGTCCTGGACCTGAAGTCCTCCCAGCGCTTCTTGACATGTTGGAAGTCGCGGACTGCCACCCCCTCCGTGTTGATGGCAGTCACGATGTCCGTCCAGATCCGAGACCGTCCTTCCTCGTCGGCGGCCGAACTTCCGAAGAGGGCTTCATACTGCCCCAGGACTTGCTCCACCAGGACACCAACTTCGGTGGCAGTGAAGCTGGTGGCCCTCTGCGTCTCTGGCTGGGGGTTGCCAGTGGTGCCAGATGGTGTAGTGCCGGACATGGCAACCCCAAAGGCAGGTGTGGGTGGGCAACTGGGTCATGGGGCTGGGCTGTGGAGCGATGGAATAGCAGTCGGGAGTCTTCGGTTCCAGCAGGGGTGGTCACAGCAACAGCACCCCGGGCTGACGTGCAGGCAGAAAATGGCAGGGCACGTGGGCAGCAGGCAATCAGGCAGCAGCAGATGGCAGGTGGCAGCGTGCTCGGGGCTCTGGGGGGCAGTAATTCGGCCTTCTGGGCAGGAGCGTGGTCTTCCGTGTGTGAACACGTGGCCAGCTTGATACGGAGTGATTTGCACATGAAAATCTTGAACGTCAGCGTGTAATTCGAGGAAAGGCCCTTAGCGCGTAAGTGCGTCAGCGCACGTACGTGATTTAATTGGAGCAAAGGTCCTTAGCGCGTAAGCGTGTCTGTGACGTGACACACGCAGGTGTTTCCCTCATAGCACGTGATGACAGAGCACACGTGGAAGAGCTGCACGTCCGGGTGTCAGCGCGTGTAATTGGAGGAAAGGACGCATACACGCGTAAGTGACGTGTACGTGTGGGCCGGTTTAAAAGGTACATGTAGAACGCCATTTTCTTGTACGTGCTTTTCGTGGAGAGCGAGTGGGTGAATTCTGTACTTCTTGTCGGTTCACATGCGATTACTTCACAGCTTTTCAAGTTCGTACTCCCTGTTACCTCTGACAGCTTTAATTTTTCTACTTTTTTTGGGCCTGTTTCCTCAAACAGTGTTCACTTCTCCTTTTGTCCTGTCTCCTCAGACAGCATACAATTCTTCTTTTGGCGGGGGTGTTGCCAACTCGCACACGCGCATATTTTTCACGTTCTTATTCCAGGCAAACGGTGAGTTCCGCACGTACTTAGCAACTGTGCTTGCCCCGTGTGTCGCACTCCCCTTCAGAGGTCATTGTAGGCTGCATGTATTACGCGTGCGCTTATTTTTGTGTTTCTGGATGCCACAGCGTAGTGCAGGTTCATTTTTCCACGCACGTGGTCTACGAGGGGTTGCGTGCACGTTTATTTTTGTTTTTGGGCTGCCTGTGCATTGTGTGACCCATCATCTTCCCACAGGGGTCACAGACAGCCTTGTTAGAGCACTAGGGTACGAATTCCATCTAGTACCCTACTCCTTTGACCCCCAATTGCCCAGGACAATAGTTTACTGCTCCTCCCATACGCACAACAACATCAGTGCCATGGTTGGGAGGCGACCAAGAGGTAAGGGAGGCAAAGGTGGCCGACCTTCAAAAGGTGGACGTGGTGGGCGCGGTAGGGGACGTTGCCAGGATTTGCAGGGTGCCCCTAGACCCCATGTGTGGAGGACCAATCAGGGACACCCATGCTCCCCCCCCCCATGGTTGAGGGAAACGCGGCTGAGACCATCCCAGCTCAGCCCCTGTTGGACCAGCCCATTGTGGCACCTGACCTGGCACAGGATGACTCCCTGGCTGACTCCAGGTCAGCAAGTCTAGGCCATGTGTGGCAGTACAAGTTGTCACCAAGGCACGTGGATCTGGGGCAGCTATGTCATCTGCTGCCCCAAGTATGCAGGGTGGTGAGGCTGCAGGGGCAGCAGCAGCTCCATCCGCCCCAGCTCTGACTCCCCCAGCCAGGACAGTGTCGGTCCTGGTCCATCATACTGATGTTCCCCCTGCCAACATCACACTTCAGACAATGCCTGCACCAATTCCTATGGTCAATGTGCATTTGCAAACTCCAACAACCGAGTCCACCAGTGATTCTGCCCCTACTGACCAGAGCGGCGTTAGCCACTATGGCTCCGCTCCACCTTCTAAAAAGAGGAAGAAGGGTGCTCTGGCATGACAGGCTGAGACCCCAGGCACGGCTACGCACTCCGGCACGTCAAGGAAGCCTTGCTTTAATGACGCAGAGCTTAATGCACTTGTGAGCTATGTGTCGCAACATAGCCACGAAATGGTGGTAACTGCAGGGTCCAAGACCACACTTGGTCAACGTAAGGGACACTGGCAGACCATCGCCAACCACATAAGTGCCTTTGGATTTGTGAGGCGCTCAGCTGATGATTGCTACAAGCGGTGGAACGACCTGAAACGCAGAGCAAAGGACAAGCTGGCCTCAAATAATGCTGCTACTCTGGTGGTGGGTCTCCACAAGAGGACAATGAACTCACTGAACATGAGTCTGTTGCTGGGACCTTCGTCACAGAGGAACAGATCCGAGGTGTGGGAGAACAACCCGATTACGAAGCATTGTCCGGTGAGTGCCCATGCGTGTGTGTGTAGTGCATGTGTATGTATTTTGGGTGACGGGTTCTGATTGAGTGCCAGGTGAGGGTGTGTACTCCAGAGTGTTATGGGTCACCCATTTCCTTCCTCACATGGGATCACGTTCCTTGTATTTGGCTATGACTGCATCCCTTCTGCCCGCAGTATCCTATTAGGTCCACAATTGTGCAGTTGACCTTGTACTGCCATCTTGCAACTACATTGGTCAGAATTTGTAAGTGTGCCTTCAGGATAATATTTTCCACTCTCCCCTTTTTTGCTAGACATTTATCAACCATATTGTGACATATGTGATATGCTTCAGTCATTGTTTACTGGCCACACTGGGGTAATGCTTTACCTGGTTATGTACACAATGAGACCATTCAGGCTGATGGAGTATTGGCCAGCACAAATGTTTAGATGAGTGCCTGTTTGCATGTGGAAAATGACAGATGTTTCCTGCGATGTCAATGTGAGGAAAAATAGATCAGCCAACTATTACTGTATTCTTGTACCTTGCATGTTTTGCAGTGAGTGGCACATGTGTACTTAGTCCCAGTATGCGACATTTTTCATGTCATCATGTCCATCTCACATGGATGGGTGACAGTACTCAATCACTGACATATGGCTTTACTTGTCAAATGTACCATGGCTATGCTAAATGCCATCTGTGTGCTGCCATGTGTCATGTATGTGTATTGGACATGCCACTCACAGGCCAATGTGTGATGGCAGTGCTACCCAGCATGCAGCAAATGTGTTGCTCTCCCTTATTGGTGTCATCAGTGTCTGCCTTTTGCCTCCCCTTACTACTCAGTGACAGTGCAGGCGTGGGAGGGTTATAGTCATGTGGGACATGTGTGAATCATGTACTGGTTCTGTAGCTTGACAGGCCTATTTGTGTGCTATGGTGCTAATGCCTGTTTCAATTTTGTTTCTCTCATGTTTTTGCAGGGGATGACGTACTTGATGCTGTTGAGGTTGAGGAGATGGTGAAGACCTAGGAGGAATCCCAGGCACGACCGGGCACCAGCGGGGGACGCGGTGTGGTGGTGGGTGAGAACCCAATCCTCCTGCAGACCATACTTTCCAGGGGTGTCTCTGGGTGCACCTCCCCAGACCTCTATTCAGGTGCTGATTCGGATGATGAGACCTATGTGCCGTCACAGGTAAGTGTTTCTGGCAGGGATTCTGTTCTGGCCAACCCACCTGCACCAGGGGTAGATCCCTCTATGGGGATGTCAGTGTTGGTAGAGGCACCTTTGATGGTTACGGATGCAGGGTCACACTCCACAGCATCTGATCCTGTTCCTGGGCCAGCAGATCAGAGGGGGAATGCAGTCCTGCAGCCTCAGGCGGTGCCAGCACAGCAAGGTTCACATCGCCTTGCCCCAAACAGGTGTGGTGCCCGTCGACGCGGTGGCCGTACGCCACCAGGCAATAGCGTATGGGAGAACTCCATGTACGCTATGGCAACCCAACAGTCAGCATCAGTTGAAATGATGGCTCAGGCAATGGAGAGGGTGGCCACTTCCATTATCCCCCCTGAAAGGCAGATGGAGCAACTACAGCAGGCAACAGACTCCATTTGCCAATCAAACAGGGAAGACATGTTGGGGTCCAACCGGGACCGACGGGTGGCACTAGAGACTCTGCACCAATCCATCTCAATAGAGTCCCAGGCCCACAGGGAAGCCCTGAGTGAAGAACTCCATAACCTCAGGCAGACTCTTCTTGAGCTTGAGACTTCTGCTAATTTTAGGGCAGAACAGCGGCTGGAGCACCTCACAAGTACGCTCTCAGCTGAGATGCGGGCAACTCGGGAGGAGATCCGGGCATCACGTCAGGTGTTGCATGGGGATCTCCGCACTATAATCCTCCAGAACGAGACCTTCCACACCCGCATGCTTGCTGCCATGGAGGACCATACCAGGGCTTTGCGTGGGCTGCCTCCCATAGCACCACCACCTCCTGATGCAGCAGCAGAGGGTCATGAGAGCGACGGCAGCAATTCTCCCACATTGGCATAGCCGTGCAGGCCATGAGCCCATGGAGGTGTTTTTTTTTCCCAACATCCACAAAGGTGGCTGTTGGTGCGCACCCTGTCCTCGGACCTCCTGGGTGGCCTCCCCCCCCCAGCCCCCACATGGGCATTTTTGATTTTTGATTTTTGACTTTTGATTTTTGATTTTTTTTTAAAATAATTTGACAGTGTGTTGCCTTGTGTGGCTCCCGTGGGCATCCACTGTATTCCGGTTGGGCACATGCAGGCTTGTCCTGAGTTTGGGTTAGATGCTTGGGTTCATGAGACACACACCCCTCCTGCTTCCCGTTTCCATGGGCTTGCAAAGGGTGTGACCAAGTGACAGTGATGTACACAGTGACGTTGGGCTCCCATGAGCTGTGTGGGCAGTCCGTAGTCAATACTGTGTAGACATTCCTTGTGTATATTGTTGTTGTATTGTACACTGCATGGTGTATTAATTTATGATTTTGCTTCCATGTCTCCCTCTGAATTTGCAGGTTCATTCCACATGTCTTCACCAGGCCGTCTACTTTGGAGATGGAGTTCATGTTTTATGCAGTACACAGACCAGTTTTGAAGGCTGCAAGACTACAGTTTGAAGGGGGCGATGTGGTGGCATATTCAGGTTGTATGACTACGACTACTTTAACTTAGTACTGTCATGTTTTAGAAATGTTTGAACTTGTCTAAATGCATTGTTTAGTTGGTAAGTATTTGGTCATGTGTGTTGTTAGTTCAACATTACTAGGAGCATATTGTGTGTGGCCAGTTTCCATTAGGGACACTGTACTTTGTGACACTTGTGTCAGGTTTTTGGGATTGCTCTGTTTGCTCTCACATAGCATGACATGCCATGGTGTGTTGGGTGGCGGTGCTGGGGAGGGGTTGGGTGACATGGCACCGTTCTCATGTTGTATTTTGCAAGGAGGTCATGCATTTAGCAGCATATGTGTCTTTGATGACACAGCATTGGTGGTTTTTCTGTAGGTAGGGATGCACACATTGTGACACTTCCAGGTGACCAATCTCAGGATGGTATGGTTGTGACAGTTGACTGTCCCTCATGTCATCATCATTGATTGTTAGCTGGTATGTGGCAGGGCTGTGTGCACTCCACAGGGGTGTGATTCTAAGTGAAGTAATTAGCCACCAGCTGTGTTCGGGCTGCCTCACCCCGTGCCCTTTCCCCTCCCATGCGCAGCGGGCATGCATGTGGTTGGGGATGTGGGGGCACCACCATGTCTACCGGCAGGCCCCGGCGTGTTGCAACATTGTGCAGGACACATGCTGCCACTATGATCCTGCACACTACTGGGGGAGCGTAGAACAGCTGCCCACCAGAACGGTCAAGGGAGCGAAAGCATGAATTGAGCACTCCGAATGTGCGCTCCACTATGCCCCGGGTTGCAATATGGGCTGTGTTGTATCTTACCTCGGGTGGCGTGGTGGGGTTCCGAATTGGCGTCATCATGTGGGTGCTCAGAAGGTAGGCACTGTCCCCTGGGGAGGTGGTGATTGGTATCATTAGTGGGCTTGTGACATTACTCAGTATCTGGCAATCATGCATGTGCTGTGGCATTTATACTCACCAAGCAGCCATGTATCGCCATGCCGCCCAGCTTCTAGGTTCCGGTTTAGGGTTGACATTCTGTAAATGAAAGTGTCGTGGGTGGACCCTGGATAGTTGGCATATACTGAGGTGATGATTCCCTTGGCATCACATACTACCTGCACGTTGATGGAATGCCAGTGCTTGCGGTTTCTATAGATGTGCTCTGATGCCCTGGGGAGACGTAGGGCCACATGGGTGCAATCAATGGCACCTAGGACTTTCAGGAATTGTGCCACCCCGTAGAAATCCTGGACGACAGCCTGCCTTTCTGCAGGTGTTCTGGGCAGGTATATGTGCCTGCGCACTGATGGGCATGCAGTCATGATGGCCAAGACCTGGTGTAGGCAGCGTGACTGTGTGGCCTGTGACACCCCCCCCCCACTATGGCACTTGTCCGCTGAAATGATCCGGTGGCCAAAAAGTGCAGTACATTGAGGACCTTCTCCAGGGGGCTGAGTGCTTGGGAGCAGAGGGTGGGTGATGTGAGGTCATCCTCCCACTCACTGACCAGGTCGAGTATTATGTGAGGTGGAAACCTGTACCTCCCATACACCTGGTCATCAGGCATGCCAAAAAGGCTGGTTCTGGGTGTGAAAATTCTGGGCCTGACTATCCTCCTCCTGCGGTATCCCACGACCACTGCTGCTAGGAACGGTATGTTCATCCTGGCGTCTGAGCTTGCTCGTTGTTTGCGTGCACTTTTATGCTGCGCGGGTCCACGTACGCCTGCTTCCTGCTGGTGTACGTGTTTCCGGATTAGTGCGTCTTTTTTGGCGCGTGCGTGTGGGCGCTCCGCGCATTTGCCTCCTGTACTTCCCCGCCCACCCCAGATTTACACGTACCCCGCTCGCACAGGCCCAATCATGTGTAAAACTTCATGCAAGCCCAACTTCCCGCGAGCCCAACTTCCCGCGAGCCCCTGAAGTACACGTACCCCGCTTGCCCAGGCACAATCGTGTGTGAAACTTCCCGCGCACCCACGAAATACACACTAATGTTGACACAGCGGGTGTCCGTGTTTGTCGCATACCCCTTTGCACGTCATTTGTCCTGGAGGGCCACAGTATTGGAAAATCATCAGAGCTGTATATACGTGCTTTTTGATAGCGCACATATTTTTAATGCGCAGGGACTCTACCGCCTGCCTTCTTGTGGCGGACATGTGTTGATATACATAGTTGACTTTTGGTTTGTGTCATGGAATCGCCATTTCACTGCTGGGGGGTGGGGGTGCTGGGGGACATGAGTGGGGGCCTGCTGGCAGGGGCCCCTGACTGCTGGGGGGTGGGGGTGCAGGGCGACATGAGTGGGACATGAGTGGGGGCCTGCTGGCAGGGGCCCCTGACTGCTGGGGGTTCGGGGTGCAAGGGGACATGGGTGGGGGCCTGCTGGCAGGTGCCCCTGACTGCTGGGTGGTGGGGGTGCTGGGGGACATGAGTGGGGGCCTGCTGGCAGGTGCCCCTGACTGCTGGGGGGTGGGGGTGCAGGGGGACATGAGTGGGACATGAGTGGGGGCCTTCTGGCAGGTGCCCCTGACTGCTGGGGGGTGGGGGTGCAGGGGGACATGAGTGGGACATGAGGGGGGCCTGCTGGCAGGTGCCCCTGACTGCTGGGGGGTGGGGTGCAGGGGGACATGAGTGGGGGCCTGCTGGCAGGTGCCCCTGACTGCTGGGGGATGGGGTGCTGGGGGACATGAGTGGGACATGAGTGGGGGCCTGCTGGCAGGTGCCCCTGACTGCTTGGGGGTGGAGGTGCAAGGGGACATGAGTGGGGGCCTGCTGGCAGGTGCCCCTGACTGCTGGGGGGTGGGGGTACAGGGGGACATGAGTGGGGGCCTGCTGGCAGGGGCCCCTGACTGCTGGGGGGTGGGGGTGCAGGGGGACATGAGTTGTTGATCATATTGCAAGGTGACATGTGCCTTGGCTTGGGGGCATGCCCATGGTGGATGGGCTGCCTGCGGGACATGACCAGGGATGCAGGGTAGTCCCCTGTGGTGTGGGCTGCCTGCAGGGGTCGTGGAGGGGGTAGAGGGGACACCTGGGGGGACCCACACTGCCAATTCACGTGTAGGACTCCCCGCGCACCCCCGAAATACACATTCCCCGCTCTGACAGCAAAATCGCGTGTGAAACTTCCTGTGCACCCCTGAAATACACGTACCCAGGCCAATTGCGTGTGAAACTTCTTGCGCACCCCAGATTTACACGTACCCCGCTCGCCCAAGGCCAATCGCGTGTGAAACTTCACGCGAACCCCTGAAATACACGTACCCCGCTCGCCCAAGGCCTATCGCATGTGAAACTTCACGCGAACCCCTGAAATACACATACCCCGCTCGCCCAAGGTCTATCGCGTGTGAACCTTCCCGCCCACCCCCGAAATACACGCACACGCTATTTTTCACACAGCGGGTGTCAGTGTTTGTTGCGTACCCCTTTGCACGTCATTTGTCCTTGAGGGCCACAGTATGGGACATTCATCATGGCTGTATATACGTCCTTTTGGTTAGTGCACATTTTGGCGCACATTTCTTTCATGCGCAGGGACGCTACCGCCTGCCTTCGTGTGGCGGACATGTTTAGGCCTGTGCGCGTCTTTGCCCGTGCGCTGGTTTGCCCTATTCGATTCCATGAATACGTGTTGTAGGCGAGCGTGTGGGCGTTCCGCGCACTTGCCTCCTGTACTTCCCCCGTGACGCCCTCATTTTCACGCGTTGTTCCCCATTCCACGTGTCACGCCGTGTGTTACGCCTACTTTTGTTGTGTGCGCCGCGCTATGTGCGCTTTCCCTGTGCGCTTAGCACACGCGGTTTGAAGACATGTGCACCAGCGTGCGCCACGTAGTATTTTGGCGCACATCCTGGGATTTCCTCGAGCACAGACTTCCATGAATCGCTGTGCGCGGGTTTCGCTGCGATTTTCGCACTGGCACTGCGATTTGCACGCTTTCGCGCGCTTACGCCGAAAATTTCAGCGCACATTATTTCCATGAATCGACCCGTTAAACTTAAGAAAAGTCTGGGTCTGGATGGGCTCACTTCCTAAAAGCATATACACAAGTTATTTTGCTGCAATATTAAGTAAGTTATTTAATAGCTTTACAGAAAAAGAGGCTTTTTTCCGAAACCATGAAAACATCCCATATCACAATAATACCTAAACCGTTTAAAGATCCAAAAATGTGCTCCTCTCATACTCTCATAGGCTGATAGCCCTGATGTATTTGGACTCCAAAATGTTTCCCCACGTATTAGCCAATAAACTTGAACCCATCCTGCCTGAACTGATAGAACTAGACCAGTCTGGGTCTATCTTTAGCAGAAATTGTTTTGATAATATAAGGAGACTCCTCCATTCTGCAGATTAATCCGGCCTCTAGAAAAGCCCAACTGCATTGTTATCATTAGATGCTGAAAAAGCCTTTCGACTGGGTGGATTGGAAATATCTCACAAAATGAATAAGGAAGAAATTTGGCTTCGGTGACATTGGTCCTCTTGAACTATCAAGAGCTTAAAGCTCAAATTACAGTAAATTGGGCCCTATCAGATCCCTTTCTTTCACCATTGCTTTTTGCGCTGGTTATGGAGCCCTTTACAGCAAGAATTAGAAGGAATATATATGTAATTGGGGTACTTTGGGCAAAGCACAATAATAGAATCTGTATGTTTGCAGATGGCATTATACTGACATTAAGAAACATACTGGTATCTCTTGGGAAGGTGGAAAAAGAGATCAGGGACTTTACGCTTGCTTACGATTTTAAAGTTAACAAGGCCAAATCTGAAATGCTGAGCATGTCACTGCCCCCAGCTGCAGGATCCACTTTATAATATAAACACCCATACAAATGGACTTCTAAATCTTTCAAATATCTGCGTGTTCACTTGACACCTAAATTCACACCCTATATAAAGATAGTTTTCCATGTCTGTTAGCTGGTATTAGATCAAATCTGCACACATCAGGGGATTTAACGATTTCCTGGTTGGGACGTTTAGCTCTCCCAATGCATGTACCCAGGGAGGGCTTGCAACATTTACAATCAAACATATTTAAGTTTGTCTGGAAAGGGATGAAACCTAGACTTCATAGACAGGTGTTAATGCACTTTGGTGGTGAGGGAGTGCCGGGGTGTGCAGATATTACCAAGTACCATATTGCAGGACAGCCAACAGCTATTGTTAAATGGATGAAAATGAAATCCAAGAAACTATGGCTTCTGCAGCAAGAGGCAGTGGCAGGGTCATGGATATGGCACAAACATTTCTGAACCCAGCAAGAGGCCTTGTTGTTACCCAATCCCACTACTAAGCTAATCATATCTTATCACTCTGGGATGAAGAATCTTGTAAATACAGGCTTACTTCTTTTTCCTCCCCACTCACCCTGATCTTCAGAAAAACAAACTTCCCACATGGATATTGATATTGATATTTTATTTGTATTGCGCTCATACAGAAGTGTTTCAGAGCGCGACAAGGCAAGGGAGGTGAACAGGGGAGAACAAAAATAACAATCTTACTTGGCCCAGTGACATTGAGAACGTGCGAGTGCATGGGAAAATTGGAGAGGGATGGCAGGAGATGTAATTCTCCTGTCTTAAACATGGAGGATGCATACATATGGGAGATATATTCCAGGAAGACGGCTCAAACAAATCATTTGAAACATGCAAAAGTGAATTTGGGTTAAAGGAAGAGGGCAGATTTGAGTACTTACAGACATTGGGTGATGCATGGGTCTCTGAAAGGCAATTCGTCTGGATCCAAGCAAGGGGATCATTTCCAAAAATGAATAACATTCTCCAGGTGAAGACCTCCAAACGCAAGGAAGGGAAGAGACAGATATGTGAAATGGACCCAAACTTGAGCTTGTCAGGGAGCATGTCAGGGGCGCATAAACCCACCAGTAGTGTCCAATTAGCAGAGACCACTACACAATTCCATATAGATGGCACTCATGATCATTTTCACACACTGGACAATACCAGGCTGGACAAATGTTGGAGGGAATGTGGGAAGAAATTGAACTATGGCCACATCCTATAGAATTGTCTGTAGTTACATGGCCATTGGCTTCAGATCAGATCCATAACTGAGAACATTGTGCAAACTCCCATTCTGGTGAGCCTTTATTTCTGGTGTTGGAAATATGTGACAAAGAAAGCGAGACTAATACTCTGCTCCATGTACTACTGTTGAACATAAGGTGGAATATCCTAATGTAGTGAGGGTAAGAGAGGGTCTTCATTTGGCTTTATAAAGTGCGGGAAATTCTAGCAATAGAGGACATCTCTAGATCACTTAACAAATCTGAAACCAAGTTTCACAAGATCCAGGACCCGTTTTTGCAAACTTCTTCTGATGACTGTCTGAGCCTGTGATGCCCTCAATGTTTGCGGGCCTTAGGTGTTGCCGACTGAAGGAGGATCTGGATGAATAAGTCAAAAACATGGAAAGAATAAGTAAATCTGTATTGTTAGGCAGTATAATAAAGATGGAAGCACAAATCTAACCTGATGTTTCTATGTAAGCGGGGACTTCACAATGTGCGGGGGAAAGGAGGAGGGACGTTATGGGGAAAGTGGGGGGAATGCAATTGAGATTTGCATTGTGTAAGACAAGGATATGTTTGGATGTATTAATGAAGCAACTAAAGGGTATTTTATCCTTTACAAATGTACATAAGATCTGGGAAGCTCCACAATATATCCAAGTTGGTTTGTTAATGTAAATTCTTAATAAATATAGTTTGAAAAAAAAATATTACTCCCCCAAACCTTGACCACAGTTTTTGAAATATCACAAGTCCCTGTATATTACAACAGCTGTAGTATCTATGAAATTTCCAAAACATAGGTGGGCTGTTGCTCACAGGACAGGACCGCACAGCTACTTCTCTAAGGAGACGATGAAGCACTTGATCATTTACTGCCTTGTTTTACAAGAGCCTTGCATGCTATTTTTTAGATGTGTATTGGATTATCTATCTTGTATATTGACTCCGTAACAAATTTGGTGGAAATTTCTTGCTGGTGAAGCAACCCACATGATTCTAGCAGTTAGCAGCTTTCTTAATAGTTTAAACCTGGGGAATTTTCAATAATGTGATGCCTTTGTCAGGTAGTTCGTTTTTTAGCATATCAAACATTGCACTTCTTGAGTATTATTTCCTTTTGTGAGATTTTGAAGAGAATATAAAGTTTGGTGTTCTTTTCTTTATTTCTTTTTTTTCTCAGTTGTATTGATCTTGTGTGTGCATGGAAATGCCTATTCAAAGTATAAATGCATTTTAACCTGGTTTATGAAATGTGTAATATTTATTTTTGTACTTCATTGTTAAAGTGGAGCATGTTTTAACCAATTCACAATAAAACAAATGAAAAAGAACTTCCTGCAAGATTCAATAAATCTAGGCAGATTTTGATGACTTTTAGTATTTTCACCCAGCTACAGCCGCTGTGCAAAAATGAACTTTTATGCATGATAGTTTTTTTATCAGAAAAATGAAAAATCCTATAAAATGCATTTATTTTTCTGGGAAGTAAATATATACATTTTTTTAAAAGTTGCACTACTATATTTTCTGATGCATCCAGACGTGTTGCCTTGACACTGTAGGCTAGATGTGGGAGGGCCTATGGCTCATTGGTTACGATCTGCAAGAGTGTTTTTTGTATCTACTTTGGTATCATTTCATTGCCATTGATGTGTCATTCAATATTTTCAGGGTCATTTTATAAGGGCTGAAGAAGTTAACCCAGAGGGGGAAATCAAGGCCTAATGGCCTTATTGTGAGTATGCCAGTAATTCTGCAGCAAATCCACAAAACTACAGCTGAAATCAATTAACGTTACAACCACTTGGTCCATGGTTTAGCACAGAATTACGAGTAGCGGCAAAATGCTGTTAATCCACATGCTTGGAATCAATAGGATTCCATGGGAATTTTGGTGAAATTGCCCCTGTAATTCTGCAGTGCTGATTCTGGTCAATTTTTACCATAAAGTGGGTGATTTAACTCCACCGTGATGCTGGAGGTAAATCCTCCACTTTGAGGTCAAATGTGGAATTCGGCAGTGCAGCAAACATGTCGGTAATTTGGTTATTACCCCAAAAAATTGTGTTAACAAATTTTCCATCCGTTTTTTACCACACCACCAAACTCGTAATGATGCCCTTTAATGCTCCGGGACATTTTCCTCCTCATTGAACGTGAGGAAGGAGCAAAAAGCAGAACTAAGGTTTCTGCCGTGCTTTCCTCCTCTGTCTTCAAAGTGCACATAGAGATTTTCATGCAATCACAAAACAAATGAATTCCTATGCATTCAGCCTCCATTTAGCAGCTGCTAAAAGCATGCAGATTGCATAGGATTATACTGCAAGTGCCATCTGCAAAGCGTAATTTGCAGGCAGCCTTTAAATTATTCACAAAACGGGGCATAAAAGTAAGGCGATTGTACTTGATTTAACTATTTACTTTTGCACTGCACTTTGCAAAACTTTTAGGGAACCGAACAACACGTGCGTGTCAATGTTGGTGATCCGCTGCATGAAAAGTGCACTTTTTGCAAAATGATCCCCCCCCTTTATGTTGTATCCAAACTTAATGCAATTTTTACACAAAAGAAAGTTGCCATTCTTATTTGACTATGAAGAAAAATAGAAAAATAGTGTATATGTAACTTAAAATGTTTATCTTATTTTGCTTTCAAATAAAATAGCCCCAAATTATTATTATTTGAATATGTTGGACATATTGAAGCTATTTCAACAGACTTTACAGAAAATTTCACAGACTCATGACACTGTGTGCTAATTTTCTCTGATTTTTCCCATGCTGCTGTTTATTGGAAAACCTTTACAAAATGTATGAAGTTTTCAAAATATTACTCCCACTTTTGTCACATCTGCGCCTTCATTTTAATCATGAGGCACATTGGACAGAGAGCACTGTGGTCGCTAAAACCTGCGCGTCCATTGCCCTCTCTGCACGATTTATATTGTTTGCTGCGAGGTGGTGTTGGCATTACAATGAATCCCTATTGATTCTGCCTGTTTTTTGAAAAGTAGGAAGTGCAGGCGCAATGCATAGGGATTTCTAGCATCTCGACTAGCATCAAAATTAGATGTGGGATGGGATTCTGGTGGATTCCCTTTACAGCGCTGGGATAAGATACCGAGCGGACGTTACACTCTGTGTACCATTCCGCCTCAAAAACACCACGATAATCTCAGGAAAAAAGATGTTATGCCAGGCGTAACACATTAACGCCTGTCTTTGACACCAATGTTTCTGATCCGGGAAATGGAAAATTACCACCAATGTGTTGTAACTGTTATTTCCTGGGGGTGACCTGTTTAATAACCCCTCTGGAGCAGGTGTCAAGTCCCAAAAAAAGATGTGGGGGGACGCATTAGCATAGCCAACAGGAAGTGACATTGCCGTAAGTGACAACACCGGTATTGATGTCACCGGGCGTGGCTTCGTCGGGTGGGACATCGCCGGACGTGACATTGCCAGGCGGGACATCGCCAAACGTGACATCGCCAGGCGTGAGATCGCTGGCCGGGACATCAGTTGCACTGTGTGCTTGTTACAGGGTACTACACAAATTTGGCCACGGTAGGCTGCATTTCCTGCGGTGCATCAAAGCCAGAGAAAATATTAGTTGACACAGACTCTGTTCTGTTTCACTCAAATCCACAAAAGGGTAACTTATGCGGGCCAGACATATTTCACAATTTTAAAATAGATCATCAGCACTATTTATATGGTCGATATCGAGTCTGAGCTGGAAGGCTGATTCTCTCTAACAGTCACCATGCACTGAGACCGAGGTTAGATTTATTGAGCACTTGCCATACTAACACGACTTATAGCCTGCTAAAGAGTGCCACACAAATCAGGTTCCCTCAAAGATAGGCAGTGAAAACTGGATGCACCAACACCAGGATCCCGAGGATGTTACTCTTCTTCTGGATGATTAGGCTGTTCTAAAGTAGTGAGAGCACTGTGATGAGGTGCTGCATAAATGGCAGGCCAGAGAGGGGACCCAGGGCACCCTTGCCACATGCAGGTACCACAAACACAGAGAACCCTTTATTGACGTATACAATGTCCTTTCTTACTGTCAATTAGGAATGTGTCAGAATCATAATGGTACATCTATACCCAATGAAATGTATTCTTGTAACTCACAGAGCCCACAACTGAAATCTGTTGTTTTGGGTAGTTTTAGAAGAGAGTTACATTACTAGCCATCTTTGCCAAAACAATTGTTGTTTGTCTGCAATGTAATGTTCAGTTTCTCATTTAATGTCAGGGCCTACAACATTTGCACTCACCACTCTCTATTGACAGATTAGAAATGGCAGGCTCTGTGGATGTGGTGAATTGGCTTTCATAGCGGGGCAAGTGACATTTAGGTCTGTCTAGCAAGAAATGTGTAACTAGCATTCACTTCACCTGTCAAAATAATTGTCTTTACCTGTAACATAGTGAACAGTTTTCTCAGGTAAACGCAGAGCCCAAAATTGCAATCAGTTGATCAAGGATCGTTATGGATCAAATCACTTTTCAGTGTCCCCATATTACGTTCTCAGGACAGCAATCACTAATTTACTGATAGTCAAACACACAGTACACCCCACCCAACACGCTATTAAATCTAGTGTTACAGTACATCTCAGCTCTGCCAAAGCATGTTATCCTCCTGCAATGTAATGTGCCTGAAATGTAACACAGTTGATCATGTCATATTCAGACTACAGTCTACCCAAATCCCAACTACCTGCAGCACTTTGCAACCATGACAATGTCAATTAGGCGCAACAAAAATAGAACGTACAGTAAACCGAGCACCAGAAAGGTACCACATGAAACACACAGATCTGTGAAAAGTGCCCCCCTCCTGGGCCTGCTCCACTGCCCCTTCAAGTCAGCGCCACAGAACAAAGATAGAAACAAATTCAATCAAAGAAATGGTGGAGCAATGCATAATTGATCTAAAGCAGATACAGGCTGCACCACCTGCTTTAAACAAAACAAAAATAATCTGAATGAATTTTGCAGTGTTTTACAAAAAACAGTAATGACTCATTTCAACATCACAGCCTAACAAATGTCTTGCAACTACCATTACTTTCTGGCATCTAAGTCAGAGTGAAAATGTGTCCATACCATGTAAAAATTGCTGTTTTTTTACAGAATTGAGCACATTTTTCTAAATTGCTTTTCATGGAGGCAGGAATGGCCACCAACTTGCTGAAATAATCGGGTGTATATAGCAGGAGGCCTTTCGCCTGCGGTACCTGATGAAGAATATTAGGAAACATGGACACAAAATGTCCCAGAAAAAGCAGGAAACCTGCTGATCAAGAGGAGGTCTGGGCATTAGGACCACAAGGACTTAATTCCGGAGACTGCCAGTGCATACTGCAACCACCGCAGCCCCATTTAAAAAAAGCATCCTAGGGTGGCGCTGTACTGTCTTGCCCACACAATATTGCACAGGCATTTACCATGCCCAGTTTGGCATGCAGCCCATCCCCTCCACACAACACAATCACATGAAAGGAGACAGTGCACTCTCCCATGCCCCCACCCTGCTTCACGGTTTCCTGGAAGGTGTGAGGTTCCCTCTTCCACTCCCCCACCTCCAGCGCGCCATTTGCCTTTTTTGGGACTTTCGTGTCCCTCTGCATCCTGCACGGCACTCAGGGCACGGACACTGCTGCACAGCCAGAAAACAAGCACACCCTGCACACCTGGAGGGGTGGAAATGGGGCAACATGAATCACAAATTCCACTAAATCGTTCCTATGTTCCAAAAAGGGATAGATTTGGAGCAGGAGAAAGTCTGCTGGAGCAAGTTTGATTTTTTAAAGAATTTCCCATTAAAGTTGCCCTCAAAGTTTAACGCCATTTTTAGGGAAATATGTTCCGTTACGCTTTACTCATTTTTGTGGCCACACGGTTTGTTTTTTTGGATTCCAGGGAGGTGCACCTAAAGATGTATTTTTTTGTGCTAATCTTAGCTGTTGGGCACAATTTACAGCACTGCCAACTAGCGAACACTGCATATGTAATACTTTGTGAATCCCAATGTGAAAGCTAAATGAAGATGGCCACAGTCCCAATTTGCATGTGCCACAAATTACAGCCACAAACGGCAATGCAGGTGCATCAGGCACCTGGTATTTAATATGTAAGCACTAAGAGACAATTTAGTTGTGATGTGTGCTATTTGCAACTTAAATGTTAAATCATTACTATTAAGGGGCTATCACTGCAGAATTTCAAATAAACACCATCAAAACCCTATCATTTCATTAGTTCCTCGGCATAAAAACTTGTTTAACAATGTGGGGATTTGCACGGTATCTCAATCTTAAAGCGCCCAATGCAGTCGGAGATTTTGAATAGAAGCTGTAGCTGAGAACAGCAGTGGTTCCTTCAAACATAACGGCCTCCAAACCTTCAAAGAAAAAATATATCATACTGAAAACATAGACCCAAGTCACATGCACCTTGAGAGGGCCGCATGCACACACGTACACGAAGAGGCTGTGTGCTGCTTTACTGTGGCAATAAGCCACGAGACTGCGGGCCAATATCGTCCCAGGTAATGCCCCCAGGGCCGTAGTTAGTTAGAAAGGGGAAACAAAAAAAATGTCTTACCTGAGTCCCCGGCAGGGGACGAGGGAAGCCTCCAGCCATGGGGAGGCTCAGAGTGGGGATTGCCCCGTTTCGAGACTCCTCATTGGCTGAGGGGCTGCACGCCCCTCGCCGGGAACAGATACCCGGCACGCACAGCGTAAAAGGGAACACTGTGTGGTATGGCTCGCAAATGAGCCAATCACCACACTGTATTCCCGTTGCGCCGCGTGTGCCGGGTACTAATGTGCAGCAATGACGTTACCGAGATGACGTGACTGAGACTCACTTACACTTACCAAGTAAGAGGAAGGCCATACGCAGACAGGTACGTGCTATGCTTCTTCTGTCTCGGCCCTCGAGAGTCGGGAATCTTGGCTGAGGGCATGCAGGTTCAACTATGCCAAAGCCAAACACACCCTGGCTCACAGCAGGGCCTATGCTGGTATTGAAATCTGCAATGCCGTGGACCACACGCACTGCATAAAGGGAAGACGGTTCTGCTATGGCTCGTGTCGTGTGCCACTGCGCCCACCCCGCCAGTGTTAACATATTTAATTGGCTGACAGACAGCCAATGAAATTCAAATAAATGCAATATTTCTCTATGCAGATCCAGGCTGCGACCCGGCCTGTCTGCTATTTGATACAATGTCTGTTCATGTTATTTTGATCAGGATTTCTGGTGTAGCGGTGAAGAGCCCGGCCTTCGAACCTCGTGACCATGGTATGAATCCCAAGGACGGCATGAATTCAATTACACAACACTCAGCCTATGTTTTTTATAGATAGCTTCTAAAATACCCAGGGGGGGACGGGTCCACCCTCTGAAAATAGTGGGTGGACGCCGTCCACTCGCGTGTACCCTCGACTTGAGCCCTGCTTTGGAGTCCTATGGTCACTTTAAAGGGACTGGAAAAAAAGGAGACTGGGAAGAAAGGGGAGGGAGAAGGAAGGAGGCCACATGATGCTATGTTAGTTGTTTCTAGAGCTTTTATGCAGCCATAAGGACACTTCAAAGAATTGAGAAGAAACAGGAAGCAAAGTGATTGAAGAAGCTGCAAGTGAGTGAAAAGAAAGTATACGAGGGGGCATGTGAAGGTCGTTTGTGTGGTTTGCTGTAGATACATTGGCATCTGTTGGAGCTGGCCCCTGATCGGACACACCTACGTGATGGTGGCCTTGAGACTATGTGAGCCTCTGCTGAGCGATACGAGAATTTGTGGAAGGTTATGTGAGCTCTTGATCTCCATGGCCAGCGACCACAGGACCTTCCTCCCCAGTAGTTCCTCCAGGTCTCCGAGCTGATGTGGAGGGAACTGGACCAGCCAAGTCCTGGAGGCATCTCACCCGCATTACCGCCAAAAATTAGTGCTAACACGTAACCGGAGAAACAGCACGCCAACAATGAGATGGGATGGGACGAACTGTGCAAGAATCCAGCTGAGGGGGGCGATTTCTACTAATAGCAGACAAAGCAGATAACGGCGGAGGATTTGGGGATTTCTCATCCAAAGATCTTGCGGTGCCTATATGCGAACAAATATCCACCGACAAACCAACGGACGAGCGTGTAATACATAAAAGGCACCTTTATTATTATATTTCATTTGTATTGCTTATAGAGCGAACCTAGCTCGAGAGCACCGGAGCACTTTACACTGGTTGGTGTCCTTGTTATGTGAGTGATATATATCCAATTATACCTAGTGCACTCATTTGCCAGATTAAATGAAAAGAAGTTAATATTAAAAAAATAAATTGATACTTTTTCTAATGGGAAAACCACAGACAGTTGCTGCATTTCACATAAAAATCTACCAGTCCCGTGAGATACTGGCTATGCGGTCACCTTGGATTGGCCTGCCGGCCTCCGGTTCTAGGCAGGGAAATGGTTCACAGATGAACTGAACCTTCCCTTTCGCAAAGCGGTGCCCGGGTGGGGCACTTCCTGTTTGTTATTAAGCAGCCGGTTTACAAAATATATGTAGCTTCTACTGAGCCACAGCACGCTTCGCCCACCTAACCACTGGCAAACAGGAAGTGCCTGCCCTGGACGCAGTCTTTTTTGCTTACATTGTTGGTTTGGGGTTTTGGCCACATAATGACTTTTTAGTAGATGGGGAGGAAGGGGTGATTCCGCCTGCTCTCAGACCCTCGCTTGACCAAGTGGCTGGCATTACAACACCATGGCTGCCATTTTGTATAGGAAGGTCGACAAAAAAACAAAAAAAAATTCCTATGAAAAGCACCATTGAAACAAGCAATGCAATAACAACTACATTACAACGCAGTGTAAACAACTGCATGAAAACAAAAGCCGTAAATGTGTGGTACACGGCTGAGCTCACGCCTTCATACATAAGATGGGAGTTTGTCTGTAGAGGGGTTTTATAAAGTGGTAAAATAACAATAGAGCATTGCACAGTGAGGCGTGGAGATACGATGACGACGCGAGAGGGTAGTGGTGGAAGGAGCCCAGGGAGTCTGGTGTGTAGGCCCAGTAGCGGAGGTAGCTTTACGTGCGCGGGAAGGGTGGGGGAGGGCATCAGATAATAGGGCTCCAGCGGGAAGCTGGGGAGCACTCCAGATACCACGGGAGACCCGGGAGGCGTCCGCCCTTCCACCCCCCTCTGCCTCCCCCCGCTCCTCCACTGTGTGCAGCCGAGGGGCGGTGGAAATTAGTTCTGAACGAGGTGTTCTTTTGAGATGCATGTTTAATTCTTCACTGAAGAGCATTATAAGGGTAGGGGCGTGGTGTGATGGGGAGGGTGGTGTTCCAGAGTCTTGATGTATACCACATGTGCAAGACTTGATGCCACGTCACACAAAGTGCTATTTTCTTTCCACCCCTCCTCCTTGCTTAAGGGCAAGGTTTTATGGGAAAATGACCCGCTGTGGCGCCCCTCCTCTGCTGACGGCCTAGGCAGCTTCCTACAGTGGCCTTATTTTATGACCCTGCCTGTATGATGAGTTTCAGTCAATGGCTGGTTTTCTCGTCCTTTCCTTTTTTCATTTCTTGTCTTCCAGTCCAGCGATGCAGTGGCTTTGTGCGTTTGCCTCCTGGCACAGTGGGGTGTTCCTCCAAGTTAGCAGAAGCCGGGCTTTTTTAAAACCTGTTCGGTGGCCCTGGCGGAGAATCCACCGTAGTTCCCTCAGTGAGAGGATGAGGTGGCCCTGTTCAGTTAAGCCTTTCTTTACTCGGCTGGAGCGTGAAGACGGCGCTTCCGTGGGGCCAGTAGATCATTGAGGGAACCTTCCAGAAGGCTGTTGGCACAGTCACGTGGCAGGGGACTGAAGCTTGGACCAAGGTTAGCAATTTTTTTTCTGGCAGGAAGGACTTGATTTTTCAGTGGAGGGGGAACTAGTATGGTATCATGTGCAACGCTGCTCCACAATGTGCTTTTACTTTGGGGCATGAAGGAAGCGCTGGGGAGTGCTGTTGGATTCCTTCAAAACAGCGGATTGAGGGGATCAAGTCCTTTCCGGCACTCACTTGGGAGGAGATCCTGCCGATGAAGGGTGTTCATAGAAGCAAGATCTGGGATGCTCAAGGGAAAGTTGCTGAGGGATAAAGTCCAACAGGTTGACAAATGGGACGACTATGGTTGGTGGAGAGAGATTTCGTTTGAAATAATCATTGGAAAAACAAACAGTTTTGGCTTTTGAGTAAGCATGGGAAAAGTATTGTCCATGCGCTTCAATAATGGTCCTTTACTACCTGGCCATAGGATGGCAGCAGGCTGTACAATCTGCTAGTAACTGGACATATTGTGGCAGTGACTGGCAAATTCCTATCTGATGCCCCTACAAGAGCCAAAAGTGGTGGATTTGCCAATGCTTTGAATTCAGTGAAAGGAACAGATGTAAGGACAAATACTGCTTCAAAATCAATTGTCTCAAGGCATTATTGGTTAAGACAGTTATATTACATCAGGAGCTGTCTATTTATTTTATAGCTGTAATTAAAAGCCATCAGCAGGCTGCTCTGAAAGCACAGAGCCAGACTCAAAAATATCCCAGAGTGATGTTTGTTGGACAGAGAGAGACAAACAGTCGGTGTGATTTGCCGTAAGGACTTGCGTCGTGGCCATGGGCACTCAATAGGCGGGTAAATAATCAAACAACGCCCACAGACTGTGTCCCTAATCATACATCTTCTCTCTCCTGTCTTCACTTCCCAAGACAATAGTAGGCAGTGCAGTTAGTGCACTTAACAGCCAAAACGGAAAAGGGTAGGTTGTAAGTGTACCCAAAAAGATGGCTATGTGTCCCCCAACTCCCATCCCATATTTCCCACTCCTTTCCAGAACCTCTCCCTCTCTCCTCTCCTCTCTCTCTCTCTCTCTCTCTCTCTCATACCCTCTCCGCCTCCCCCTATTGCTATTTGCATAATCACACTATCACACGATACTATGCTCCATGTTGGGTGTGTATAGCTACCAGGCACCATCCAGGCACCTCCTCTCCCATTTACTGGTGGTACCTGTTCACTCTCATCCTGCTCTTCCAGGTGGAATGCACAGACAGTAAACCTTCTGACCGGAAAGCACAGCCCCAGCGTCTTCAGTGATCCCAGGAACCCACATCACAACAAAGGCCCTCATTCCAAGTTTGGCAGTAGTTTGACGTAAATACTGTTACCGCTACTTTGTACCATGGTTTTACCACAAGATTACAAGTGGTGGTAGGTGGTGTAAACCCCATTTTTAAGGAGTTTTCAGCAGAACTACCGCCGGCACTATTTCTGCTGAGTTTGGCAGAGCGGGAAAAGTGGCAGCATTTCCACTATCACCACTTTTTTACTGCTATGCTATACTCGGAATGAGGCCCAAAGTGCTACTGGCTGAATGGGCTGGTCAACAACTAATGGTACTTGATGTCCTTTTAGGCATACAATGCCCTGGTACAGACCTTGATATCCTTGCAAGAGGCACTCAATCTTGTGGGCGTACACCTCAAAGGCAAACTGTTTTATTCTCAGTGCTTTCACTGTTGCGCAGCCCAAAAGAGTGTCTTTTTGTTTCTAATGTCACATAACATGTGGCATGTACTAGTGCGTGATCGCGGACCACTTGTGTCGTGATAGCCCCTACAGTGGTCATGGAGTGGATGATCTTTATGTGAATATCTTTAGTTTGGGAGGTAACATTTTTGGTGGTGGAATTAACAACTAAAACTGTTACACCACCCTGACATTCACTGACACGCACGTGTCTATGAAGACCGGTAATGCCATAGATTGATATTCCTCAGGAGAGGGGACTTAAGGTTCTTTCCACCTGCCTTGGACTGCTGCTACGTTTGACGTGCGTGACTTTGTTGTGTACGTTTTCAGCGACGCTACTACAGCCACCACCGCTCTGCAGACTCTTCCAAAGTGGTTAATTTTAAAACATTTGCAACACGTTTGCTCCATTGATAGAGAGTTCCCTGTATGATGCAATTGACCTCCACAGTATTCACGCCATCATCGATTAGCCTTTAACTGACCTTGCATTGCGGTTCGTGTGGTTCCTCTGTGTCTCGGCTAACTTCAGGATAGTGGATTCACTCTTACCACTTTCACCTCTTCCATCCTAAAGGAGTTTAAAGCATCTGCCATGTAGTTGGCACAGATTGTTGCTAACTCATGTCACCTGCCCAATTCCAGAATTCTGTGTAGGGAGATCCCTGGTTCATCAAGGATCTGAATAATTTGTGATCTTACGATGTCTTCATCTCTTAGAGAACATGTCATGGCTAGCTAGGTGCTTTGATTGCAAAAAGAAACATTCCCATCAGGAATTATTAACAATTGATTCTTAATATAATATTTGTTGAACCGTGAGTTGCACCGTAGCCTCATCCCTAAAAAGGTACCACAGCTATTGTAAGAAATCGCATATAGATCTTACATAGGGATAGCCTAAATGAAGCAGTTAATGCAACAAGAAAAAAGGGATTCATAAAAAAAAATAATATTTTATTTCATCAGTGTTTTTAGTTTAGTACAACATAAAAAAAATCAGAAAAATGAGAAATAATCACATCACACAAATATTACAAATGTTCAAAACAACAAATACGGAAAACATAGCAAAAAGGAAGAAAAAACAAAAAACAACATACCAACGTTAATGATAAGGTTGACAGTAACAACCAATAATCAAGACCCCAGGTACACTAATGGGGTTAACCACGTAAATGCTAGTCTCAATCTAGTCTGAAATAATGATGAGGGGTCGAAAGCAGACAATCGATGTCGCTAACACATCACAGGTGCTTTGGCCAAGGGTGCTATGCATCTGATGGTTCTTGAGCCCCTTGCTTGCTTGACCAAGCTGGAAACGTTCACAGTCTGTGCTGATTTGTGAGTTGAACTGTTCGGTCAGGATAGGCTTCACAGGAATCCAATCCACTGTTAATCTTGTGGCCGGGTTTATCGAGTTTTGACCGTGCCATCTGTCTCTTTTGTGGCAGCAAAGCACATGTCTAGATGATCCACTCAGATCACCCATCTGGACCTTAAAGAGGATGGTCGCAAGCAGTGCTCCAGGTAAGATTTTGAAGTGGGAGTATTTTTCTCCCTAATTTTTAAAGTTGGGAGTAAAATGATTTTTTAGGGAGTACACAATTAAATCCTATGCCCAATGGGGGCATTGTACTTTTAAAATATGTTTTTACTGTAAAACAGAAATGTTTTTGTAATACATTTTTCATTGTAGCTAGTTTATTCATGCACATTAAAAGATACATATTTACATATGTGTATCAGGCAGGGAATAATAGTAGTTTCTTCCTGTCGTGCTAAGTGCACTGCTGGTCCACACCTATCCATGCAGCTGTGTCGGTGAATGCAGCCGCACAAGGTCCTTTGTGTCCGTTTCCTATTTTTTGTTGGGAGTATTTTTGCTCTCAATTTTTCTGGGGAGTATTTGCCTATTTTTAGGGAGTAAAAGTGGCGGATGCAGCCCGTATATCTGGGGCTAGTCCTAGGATGTCGAATTCAAGCAATAGTGTAACATGAAACACCATATGCGACTTTGGCAAAGTTGATATGCTGTTATCCGATGGTGACCCACTAAATGCTGAAACTGGCCTTTCTTCTTCATCCGACATCGTTGTCACTTAACTCGCCCTTTTTTCGCCATTCCTACGGTACCTCAATGCCTATGGTCCGAATTGTCTGTCACCTGAACTGGAGGACCGAGCTGGAGATAGTGTAGATGGCAGCAGGAGCATCCTGGCAGGGCCGCCTGCTACAATGGGAATATTCTTTCTTCAAGCCTAATGGGAGATGCCTGATCTGTTATTGTTACTCCTCAAGGGAGGATTTTCAGAGTCACATTGCCTCACCCCTAATGATTGGGCTCACCTTCCTTCCACAATATGTTTTCATTGTTTAATTTGCGAGAGGGAACTGGATGCAGCGCAGTGCTCTAATCTGCTGATTGCATGAAACCCGTTGCATTCATCGACTCCCAATCAGGATCGCTGCTGTACAGGCGCGGACCACAGGACTCTAGTCCTACGTTTTTTGTGATCGGTCATGCGAGGAAACATTGAGGCCGCGCACCAAATAGAAGTATGTGGACACCAGGTGATGCTGGCTATGTGAGACACACGTCGTGCGTGCCACCTCTTTTTTTAAAATTTTCTATCCAACACCCCCTAGGGTGCTAACACACAGGCCCATTAAACTGCAACGCCTGTGTGGTCTCATCTTGCCTGGGTCTTGCTCCAAGATAAGCCCCCTATATAAAGCCACATATATCTCTAGAAACATCTATTTTAAACCATCGAATCGTCAATAAATCTGTTTCGTTGGTTAGCATTTCCAGTGTTTCATCACACGAGTTTCATAACCCAAGGTGCTTTTTAACCACGTTTCAGCATAGCCCTTCATCAGGTGTATAGCTCACTGCTGGCCTTGACGGCAGCTCTAAGCCTCTCTATGCTCTCTGATGGTAGAGAGATATTGCTCTTGTCGAGAGGGAATATCTAACAAACTGATTGCTCCTCACCCTAGTTTGTTTGGAGTGCATGGCACCTTCATTTTGATGTCACTTCCTGCAACGCCAGCTTGGTCAAAGGTTGCATCCTAAGGATGTCCCCTCCATTGTACCCGCCCCACCACCCCGGGAAAGCAAGAAATCGTGAAAGAAAATACCTAAGAGTGACGCAGGGAAGCTGTGATACAAATTCAGCAGAAATACAAACAGTTGCTCACCTGGAAAATACAGTAAAGCGTCCTCTGTGAAAAGACTATGGTGAAGTAGGACCTAGAAAACTAGCACTGGCCAGGTAGGAAGAACGAACACACTCCGATTGGTATAAAGTCTGATGTCATATCTTATCTGCACCCCGGAATGAAGCGTACTGAGCCGCATCCTAGTATTAAGCTAGGCTTAGTTATTAAATCAGGGGGGGTGGGTGGCTTAAGGAAGCAGCTAAGGTGCGGGGAGGCTTACAGGAGCTGGCCCAGGGGACTTCCGTTCCTCCCTGGAGTCTGCACACTAGAGTTCATTTCACGCCTTGCCGACCATTTCAAAGGTCTCAACACAATTGACATGGGGAAATTGCGATCTCTGAAATGTGCCTCCCCACGTCTTAAAGGGCACTGGTCTAGGTGACAAGACCATGCTAAGCCCTGGGCAGTGGTGATACGAGGGGGGCAAATTGTCAATGTTGCCTTCGTGGGCACCTAGATGTTTCACAGGAATAGGTGCATGTTGCTGGTACCTTCATCATGCTCACAGTAGAACAGTGCAGAGTTCTGATTCTTCTGTAGGCTGGCTCTAACCTGCCAGGGTTTGAGCGTCATTGTTATGTTTGCGTCACTAGGGCCAACTCACATCAGGAGCAGCGAAACTGACTCTCCGGCGCAGTGGGACACTGCAGTGCTTGCATCGCGAGGGTTCCTTCCACTGCAAATCACTTGAACATTCTCTCTGACTCTCAGCAAAAGGTCTCTCGCTGCAGATCAAACATGTTTTAGAACAAATATATAAATACCAGCAACAAAAAAAGAAATCCTTAATAGCTCACCAAAAGGCTGAGCTCAATGTTACACTATAAAAAATGCCAAGATACACTGGTGGTCATTTTCATGGCTACGGAATGTGCGCATGGTGCTTAACAACCATCTGCAAGACGTTTTACACAATTACTTTCATTCGTTTGTTTCACGAAAGGGGTCCTTGGATCAGAGAGACCACTTTTGCCTCCCCCTATTCACTGTTAAATGTAAGAGCATCTCCCCGTCCCTCCGATTTTGCGTCAGGCGGTGATGCTTTGTGTTCCTATGGACACCGCATGTTTTGTGCACCTGCACAAAGCAGGCAGCTTCCACACTTTCCACACTTGGCTTTGTGACCTTCTGATGCCAGATTGTGAGTTGCCTGGTAAGCACCACCCTGCTTTTCCACCGATTGACCTGCCGGTACTTTGCTCATTGTATTGCCAACAACGCCGCTCGTGTTTGGTTATTGCCATCCGCTTATGTGTACAGTCGCTATCACGCTCTAATTGTAGTCTTGTGATCACCTTCTACTGTGCCCTCCTTTATCACAGTACACCCGTGCCTCTGTGCTTTTCAATTTCTACCTCTCTGTACCGAAATCTCAGCCCATGACTGCTTAAGGAATTGTTTACTCCGTTCATATTGATAGAATCCCATAGTGTTCATGATCCCCTTGCCTCAGCTGCCATGTTGTGCTTCATCTATTTGCTATGACTGTGCTTTCAGATTTGTACCTTGCCTTTGGTCCAGTCTCAGCTAATCGCCTCGTAGGTGCGCACCTCCCATGCAAATTAGCCAGATGCAAAGTATGAGCTTTATGCAGTAAATTATCCCTACTGTCCTGTTCTGCATGCTGCCCCACCTTCATTCATGTACTGGCTCTATGTGGTTGAATGTGCCAAGCACCCACTGCCTTTGTTGTACTTTAATGTAATTGCTTTACTTGTACCACTATCTGTTTGGGGCCAACGGCTTCTGTGGGAGCTCTCCTGCTTGCACCTATAGTAACCTAGCTGCTCGGATTTGCTTGATTGCTACATGTTTAGAGACATATCGGTGTACTTAGTCACTTCTATTGGACGGTACCTCACTGCATCCTGGTCATTGCTAACCACTGCACCATCGGCACACTTGTGGACACTATCTGTGCTGAACTTGCTCCCCTGGTTGATTGTACCTGCGTATCCCATCAGCACCTTTAAGTTTGCGGATCCTTATGTGCGTACCTTACCTGTTGTTCTCCTTCCTTACCTGCACAGATCTCCAATTGGCTCAACGCACCACATCTATTGTTTAACAAGCTTTTGTAGAACCTATCACAGCATCTTCATTTAATGCTTCCATTCCTCACCGTCACTGCGTGGCTGCTCGTTTATGCATCCCAAGCACATTTCACCTGTTCTCGGCCACCTATTTCACCCTTGCTAATGCTGACACAGCCCACTGATAGTGCTGTTGTGAATCCTCCACACTATAAGTTACTGCTTACATACAGCCACACCATGGGACTCCGTCTGCTAGATGCTAACGGGCATAGCGATAGCAATGCTCCCACTATCCAATAACTTAATGCCCCTGCTCTATGGTTGGAACATTTTGCAAAGAAACCCACACCGAATCAACCTTGCTCCCTCCACATCAGAAACAAGAGATTAGGATCAAGATTCTGTCGCTTTAGTAGTTGTACCAATAATATCTATCGCACTATGTCCAAACCTACCTCTCCTAGCCTCAGCCCTCAAGTACTGTGCTCTTCCACTCCTAACACCAATCTCAAAATGTCTGCCTCATTAGCCAAAGCTTTACAGATCAAGGGTGCCCTTATCAATGCCAGATCCTTTCCTGCCCATGCACTAGACATTGCTCACCTTATCACAACTCAAGAGCGTGACTTCATTGCAATATCTGAGACATGGTTACATGCTGCCTCTGGACCCGCACTGTCCTTGCCTATACCTCCAGGTTATGCCATTACTCGCTGCGATCGCAACACTGCTCAATCTAGAGGGGGTGGAGTTGCCTTCATTCATAAAAATTCACTTGGCCTGAGAACTTTACCGAATGCCAACATTGAGTCGTTGGAATTACTCTCGGTCAAGTTACCACTATTGCCTAACCAAACAGCCACCTTACACCTTATCTATAGACCACCTGGTCCAGCATCATCCTTTGCTGATTAGATCTCTTCGTTATTACTAGATAAATCCAAAATTAACTCGCAAATCATTCTCCTAGGGGACTTTAACTTGGGACACCTTGATCCAAATGACCTCACTGCTACTGACCTTGCCAATACTTTATCTGACCTCGGATTCACCCATTACATCCGAGAACCTACCCATATTAAAGGGAGGACACTTGACTGGTTAGCTGATGCTAACTGTAACATTAGCCTACTCTCTAATGCACCTTGCTTATGGTCGGACCACCATATCATTGCCTTTAACATTGAAGCTGCCTTTCGCCCTCCTCCAATTATTGTGCCAGCCCTCCCCACCAGAAATAAAAGGGACATAACTAGAGAGAAATTACTCCCTCTTTTACTCCCCACCCTCAACAAAGTCACACACTCCTGCTCTGATCCTACTATCCTAGCGGACACATACAATCACGCCATGCTCACGGCTTTAAACTTAATCGCCCCCATTAAACTCAGGAAGCCTAAACCGCACGCGCATCTTAACTCCTGGTTTACACCTCAGCTAAGAGTGGTCCGCAAAGCTAAACGCTGCGCTGAAACTCGGTGGAAAAGTCATCCATCGGATGCTCACAAGGACGGTCTTATCTTAGCCTCCTTTGACTACAAAGAAGCCATCTTCCATGCTAAAAAGGAGTCATATAACAATCGTATCATGCAAGCAGATTCAAACACTAAAGAATTATTCAAGATCCTAAAGGAACTTTAATTATTTGCCACGCCTCCCGATACCTGTATTAAAGACAGCAAATGGTGTGAAATTATTCAGACACCAATACTGAACAAAATGTCATCTCTTCAATCCAAAATCAAAGACAAACAAAACTGTCTGCAGTTGGATAATCGTCAGACCACCTCAGTAAGGGCTGCTCCCTTGGTCTCCCCTAATCTCAAACCTTTTGCCTTCTCTCCACTCGCTATTGCTATCAACAGAATCAAACCATCTAACTGCCAAGGTGATTTCTATTAAGGAATCAGCTCATGACCTTGCCCCTTTTATCAAGGCCTTTATTAACTCTTCCTTTAAAACAGGTATTGTCCCAGACAATCATAAGGACGCCTGGGATATCCCACTGCTTAAAAAACCATCCTTAGACCCAAGTATACCAACCAACCACAGACCTATCACCACTGTCCCTTTCATGCTCAAAATATTAGACCGTGCAGCCTACCTGCAGATTCAGGACTATCTGGAATCTAACAACCTCCTTGGTCTAAGACAATCTGGCTTCCGTCCCAGTCGTGGGACTGAAACGGCTTTGATAGATCTTAAAACACAAATCGAAGTCTTGAAAGACAACGGGAAATTAGCCCTGTTATTACTTCTAGACCTTTCCGCTGCCTTTTATTGGGTCAACCACCAAGTCTTGTGCCAGCACCCCTTATCTGCCACCCTCTTCTCTGACTCAGCCACTTCTTGGATCAGCTATTTTCTAAGTAATGGATCCATGAGGGTCTTCTCCCCATCAGCCGCTGCTGACCCTGCTCCGATTCACTGAGGCATCCCTCAAGGCTCCTGTGTGTCACCTACACTTTACAATGTGTTCACTGAACCACTCTTTGATGTTCTTGACTATCAGGTTGTCTCCTACACAAACTATACGGATGACACCCAGATACTCATCCCCATCACAGGTGACCACAAAGTTGACACCAAAGCATTGAATGACGTATATCTGGTCATCCAGGCTTGGATGGCCCAACATGAACTTTGCCTCAATGATGACAAGATGGAGCTCCTTATCTTGGGTTCCACTCAAGGCCTCAATAAACTAGATCACTCCTATCACTCTTTCATCATTGACGGCAACGTCATTAAGGTCTCCGAGGATACTAAAACACTAGGGCCCTCATTACGACCCTGGCGGAAAGCGACTGACCGGAGCGCCACAGCGTAAATAGCGTTTCCGCCATTGCACGAAGGAGCAAAGTGCGGCCCATTCCGACCCATCGGGCACGAGCACCACGCCACGGCGGAAGTGCAAAGTCCCCAATGGCGGAAATTACCCCAAAACGGCCCACACCGCCGCCGTACGGCGCCCTAGGTGCAATACCGCCACCCCTCTTAGCGGTCACCGCAGTGTGCGCCTACCGGAAAGTACGGTGACCGGAAATATACGGAAACGGAAGTTAAAACATGGGCCCGGAACGGGAAACATCCCGGCGTACACCTATAAAAACACTAAAACCACACAACCACTAAAATCACTACCCTGAAACACACCCCAACCCGTCAACCACCCTAGCGAAACCAAGAAAAATGGGAAAAGTAGCGAAGAAAGCGTGCGACCGCAAGCGGCAGGTCCACTTCTCCCGTGAGGAACTCACCGTGCTAACAGAGACCCTCCAGGAGAATGCTGCCGTCGTCTTCTGCACGCAAATGACCAGGACGGCACTTGCAAACAAGAAGGCCATATGGGCTCTGGTGGCACAGCGGGTAAGTGCGGTGGGGACCGCACCCCGCACCCCACAGCAATGCCGCAAGCGATGGGACGACCTGCGGATACGCGTCCGCAGCATACTCTCTGCCAACCGCAACATTGCCACAGCCACCGGGGGAGGTCCTGAATCACCCATCAAGTTGACCCCCTGGGAAGAAATCTGTGCCTCCACCATCGGAATGGAGAGCATAGAGGGAGTCGGAGGGATGGAGAAAGGAGTGCAGACATCCGAAGATTCAGGTAGGTGGGCCAGATAAAACAATGCCAAATCCACACAGTCCATCCATGTGAAGTACCATGCGTCCACATAGTGCAACAGAAACACATGTCCAGGAGAACGGCCACACACATCGGCCTGATAGCGCACGTTAAAACCCACAATAAATACATAAATAATTAAAAACCCCTAATACACGCACTACACGTGCAGCAGGCACACCCTAACTGCAGGCTGCCAAACAACTGCACCCTCACTCCACACACAAATCAAAGCACCTCCAAGGCCCCGACCCAAATCACCCTCAGGTACCACCCCAAAGCATGTGATACAATGCCATTCCAATTCCCACAGACCCATCAATAACCCTCGCCCTCCTTTACTCCACCACAGGGTCCGATCCAAACGACGAGCTACAGGACACCCCTACCAGCACACCTGCAAAGAGGGCCAAGACCAACGGCCAGAGACCCTCCACCTCAGCTGCACGCATCAAGACACGGCAGCAGCACAAATCAGGTGGCAGCACAGAGGAGGGAACATCAACAGGCACCCCAGCAGCCAGCATGCCCACAACACCACCACCACAGGTCCCCCCAATGGATGCCACAGAAGGCACTGCCTCTGGTGGCAGCAGCACCATAGGTGACACCCCATTGATGGCAGCATGCTCGGACACAGAAAACGGGGATGCCGAAGTCAGATCCATCCATGACCTGTCCCAATCCCCCTGTCTGTCCCATCCCGTACAACATGAGGATACCACGCAGGGGCACCCACAAGACGACGACTGGCCATCCCCCAAAAGCCCTGTGGCAAGGCAACATGAGGACAACAGCCCCTCTGTGACACCCCCGCAAATGGCCATGGCCCAGCAGAGGCAATAGTCCCTCGACCAGTTGATCGAACAACAGCAGCAACTGGCCACACTCCTCAAGGACCATGCCGATGAATGTGGGGGCACTAAGGCAGACATAGAAACATCAACTGAGACACTTAGGGCAGACATGGAGAGAGGTACAGAGACGCTAAGGGCACAAATTGAGAGAAGCACCGAGAGCCTGAGGGGGGAACTGCATGCGACGTCCAAAGACGTATGTGCCGAACTTGCCGCAGTGCGCCGTGTGCTCACTGAGCTCTCGCAAACCCTTAGGGACATGCATGGACGTGAGCAGGCAGACACATCATCCGTTGCAAGTTCCGTCCAGGGCAGCCCCCAACGTAGATCTGGAAGGAACCTGCGCTCCACAGGCAGGGGTGCCCCTGATACCCGCAGAGGGGGCATGCAATAGCGACAGCCCACTGACAATGAGCATCTTTGGACACTGGTGTTCGGGGGGGAGGTAGGAGGGTGGAGGGGGTGTGTTGGGCTCACTTGGGTGGCGGGTCGATAGGGTGTTCAACATGATATCACATATGCCATAAAAAGTGCACGATCAACCAATGAGAAGTGTGGACATTGATCTTTGTGTACTAGGCCATCATAGGCGTACAGTCCATATTGTGCATGTCCCAGACACACGCAGTGCCACGAGTCCCGTGTCCATGTATCAGCCACCAGGCGTGAGTGCTAGAAGCATACATCAATGAGATGCTGACGAATGTCACGGGCCTCCGGTGCCTCGCAGACTCCATGAGGTGCTGCCACATCCCCACCCTCATCATGACCATCATCAGGTGCTTGCAGTTCTGCGTCAGGGGGCATGGGCACATTTCTACGTACGCACATGTTGTGGAGCATGACACATGCCATCACCATCTTTGCAACCTTCTCATGGCGGTACAGGAGTGCCCCGCCAGACCTGCTGAGGCAGCGGAAACGAGTCTTCAGTAGGCCGAATGCCTGTTCAATGACTACACGGGTACGTGAGTGGGCATGGTTGTAGTCCTCCTCATGCTGGTCCCGTGGGTTCCGGACTGGTGTGAGGAGCCATCTCTTCAGTGGATATCCAGCATCACCTGTATGTGGACGAGAAACATATGATGTGGAATGCCATTGATACGTACGCACACCCCCCCCCCTTCCTGGCAGGTCATTGCCAATTCACATACCCCACATCATCATGCATGTAATGAGACTCACCGAGTAGCCAGGATCTGTTCCCTGCGTGCTGCAGGAGGGCATCGAGCACTTGCAATAGTGTCCGTGAGAACAGTGGCTGAGAAATGCCATGCAACTGTCCGACTGTGTGCTGGTAGGTGCCTGTGGCCAGGAAGTGTAGTACAGACACCACCTTCAGTAGGGGTGGGATGGCGGTTGGGCTATCTATCATGCTGACAAGGTCAGCCTGTGTCATGTCCACAATGGCGGCTATGGTGTCCCGGTCCAGACGGTAGAGGGTGTGGATCTGCTCATCAGTGAGGTTGAACGGATGTGCTCGGAGGCGTGGTATTGCGGGCTGCCTGCGTGGTGGTAGTGGCTGTGCTGGTGGGCCTTGCTGGCCCTGCCTTGGCCTCCTCCTGCTCCTGCGTCTCCTCCGTGCGGCTGGTTGTAGTTGGTGTTCGTCTTCTTCTTGGAGTCGGAGCACTTGCAGTGCTATCAGGTCCCCCAGGGCCAACATCGCGAGTCCTGCCGGTAGCATTTCGGTGTGGTTGTGGGAGGAGACTGGCTGTGCAATTTATGTGTTTTCAGGCTGTATGGCCTCCACCTGTGGTGATTGATTCCACCTGTGCAAACTGCTCTCCCCTTTGGCCGAGCACGTCCCGCGCACAACGCTGCAATTCGGGGAATTGTATCTTGCTATTGCAATCATGTATTTGTACCCGATGGCCGTGTAAGATTGGTTGATATGTTCATTCTGCTGTGGTCCCATTGTTTCACATACTATCTGTGCAGTCGCGAACAGACTTGTGAGGGGTCAGTGGAACGTAGTACTCGAGTAACGGTGGGCCCTCATGCATCACTGTACCGAGTTGCAACGACGGGCGGGGCGTCCCATTCGTGGGTGAAGGCAGTTGCCATTTTCACACACAGCCGCACTCGATGGAATAATTAGTGATTTCAAACGGCCACAGATGCCTTTTCGACGTGATGTTGCAAATGAGGAATTCGAAGGGCAGCGCTTTCGGTTTCCAGCTAGCGGCGAGGAGATGCCCACAGGTCTGACTGCAAATATAACGTTCTATTGTTCTATGTCCTTGAGACAGGGCCCATGGCGAGGGAGCAATGATTGATATGAATAGTTTGGGATGCGCAATAGCTACGTGGGCGATGAGGCCGTCCGTTCCCAAATACATGTTACTTCACAACACTGGAATTACGGGCTGGGGCACTGTGGATTTAGCAGGCTGCATAACGCACAGACTCAATGGATGTTTCTAATGTCATGTGAGTAATTATTCAGGCGTTTTGATCCCGGGATGAGGGAATGATGGATGGATGCATGGGCAGGTGATTTGATACAGAATTTGCCATGTACAGGGCTTCTTGGGATCTATCCGCCTCCCCTACGCTATGTGATGCAGGGCTGCCATAGTGGGACCATCGTCCATCTGGCCTTGTTGAGCCCTCCCTGTCTCGAGGCGCCCTCAGACACTTGTGTCCATGCACGTTAACATTCCCATCTGATGGAATCTGTTTTGACAGACGCATGCACAGGTACACTCGTTTGTGATGGTGTTTGCACCTCGATATAGATGGTTATGAGTCGCAAGTGGTTTTGGGGTGGTGATGATCCTTTGGAGTGGGCTAGCATGCATATGGCTGTGGATTTCGTGTGATCATTGAAGTGAGTTGTTGGAATGTAGTTCTGATGGCCATTCTGTTCTTTTTCTTTTCTTTTGGTTGACAGGTATCTCCTCCCCTTTTGCCACTGCCATGATCTGTATGCCACTCCTGCAGATGGATTTTACTCCCGACACCTGCTGCTTCGTGTTAATCAGTGGAGCAGCATTACGATCTTATGGGACGATCGCCAATGGCCCACATGCCCTTACGCAGTACTGGTGGCTCGGAGCAACATTTCGGCCTTTCAGCTGGACTAGTGCCTCCCCATTGGGACGGCCCTGCGGTTCTGTGCGCTTCCATGTTGCCTTTTCGTACGTGAATGTGGCTCTGTGTACCATGGGGGAACAGGGCGACACACAGGTAGTGGCTGGTCATTTCTTGCGGAAGCAGCCCACAATGGTGATTAGTGTTTTGGAGTTCATGGCCTGATGGCTGTATGGGCTTGGTGATTTTGATGTGCATAAAATTTCTATTCTGATTTGGCCCGTGTAGCGTTTTTCTTTGCAAGTGATGTGGCATATGCCTATTTGGGGGGCGATGTATTGTGAGGAGATCTGCATTGGGTTCCAGCTTCGGGGTTTAGTTGCGTGGTACTGTGCTGGGCGCGTTTGCCTACGAAGCCCAGTGAGGTCAGGGATGGGGGCTGCCAATATGACTGTTTGAATGTTGTCATGCTCAGGGGCGGGGGAATTGGGTTTTGTGTAACAGATGCCGGTCAGCCAGGTGGACTGGTGGAATGATGTGATTTTCGGAATATTGCTGGTCACAGGTGCCTGTGTTTGCGTGCGTTTCTTGGTGGGGGACTGTGGTCATGTCCATTGGGATGGCTTCTGTATTCGTGCCATCTGTGCCCTGCAGCTCCCATTGGCCCCTCTTGTGTTTCTTTTGTTCGTTGCCATGCATGGGTGGCTTGTACATTTCAATGGTTGCATTGTGGCTTCATTGCACCTACGGGGGGTTGTACTTTGTGGGCAGGGAGCGGTGTACAGGCACTCAGTGGGGCCGTTTACGGTTGATTCGCGATGCCGTACTTCTCGCCATGGCGGAATGGTACATTACGCCATGCCTGATGGCGTTAGGTACATGTCCGCTAGGGTCGGAATTGGCGTACCGTTGCGCCATGGTGGTGTTTGCGGTTTGGCATGGCGCGCGCGCGCGTGCTTGGTGCAGTTAGCGTTGGCGTTCACTACGGTGTCGCTAATGGCTTCGTACTTTGCGGTGACGGGTCATAGTCGCACCGAGCGCTATTCGATGGCGGTATTGCATTTCCGCCATCGTTTTTCGATTTCCGCCAGGGTCGTAATGAGGGCCTAGGTATCTTTCTCGACTCTACGCTTTCCTTGACGAGACAAACTAACGCAGTCAGGTCAGTGTCAGCATATACCTGTAAACCTATTTCAGCTTGCAGACCTTTTCTGACCACCCCAACAGTATCACTCTGGCCAGAACCCTCATCATGTCTAAGATAAACTATTGTAGTGCCCTTTAATTGGGGACTAGCCAGTCCAACCTCAACAAATTGCAAATTACTCAGAACAATGCCATCAGAGCTGCATTAAACATTCCCAGCAACCAACATATTTCCGAATTCAGAACCAATCTACATTTGCTCCCTGTCAAGCAGAGAATTTCAATGAATACACTTGCCTCGACTCATAAGTGCCTGGCCAACAAGGCCTCCCTTTACCTATCCAACCGCCTTTCTCTCCACACATCTACCCGGCCTCAAAGAATAGCCCAAACACACAGATTATCTTTGCCTAGATTCAAACTTCAAAAAGCTGGGGGTGTGAGCTTCCCACTCTTGGCTTCTAAGCTCTGGAGCTCTCTCCCCACTGCCATCAGATCTGAGCCCTCCTTCAACTCCTTCAAGCAGAAAACCAAATCATGGCTTTTCGCTCAAATATGATTTACTCTCTTGATATCTCTGTCATGACCTTAGAGTTCTCTGCCTCCAGCCAGAGTTCACTGGCTGGGCTGTACTGTCTTATTGTAAATTGGGCCTTGTTTAAATTATGCTGTCTTAATGATAATTGGCTCAAGATTGTATGATTATGTAACACTTTGATCCAAGTTCACTTACTACTGTATGCACCTGCAACTGTTTCAGCTTGATCCAAGCTCACTTACTACTGTATGCACCTGCAACTGTTTCAGCTTGATCCAAGCTCACTTACTACTGTATGCACCTGCAACTGTTTCAGCTTGATCCAAGCTCAATTTCTATTGTATGTATCTGCAACTGTGTTCTGTACGTTTTTTGCGCCTTGATGCCTCTGGGCCTGGTGCGCGATACAAATAAATTAAATACAAATACAAATACAAATACAGGAATGCATGTAGGTGGCTCGGCCATGCACAGACATGGTGAGCAGCATGGATGATTGTTTGCACAAGCATGTGAACTCGGACTCATGATCACCCTGATTTGCATGCATTGTTTACAGCTAAACATGCACACGGTCGGTATTGCACGGAGAGGACTGCTCTAACATAAGGCTAGATGCAAGCGGTGCTCTGCATGCAGTACACCGGCCCCACTGATATGCGCTCTAATTCGTTAAAACTCTCCACTCGCATGTATCATTTCATGTTTTTGGCCAAAGATCTTTTTTTTCATTTTTTATTTTAGATTTCGATTTAAACTCCACAAACCTGTGATCGTTTTTCTTCAGAAAAAAAAGATGTTATTTACTTGAGGTTATACAGCCGGGTTAAAAAAAAAACACACATGAATAGGTCTAACAATTTCCGGAAAAGCCTAGAATCAGTCCACTCTTTCGACAAGCGACTTCTGTCAAAGAAATAATGCGACATGGAAAATAAAAACAATGTAAAATGGCCGAACAAGGTTTAAATCCTAACACTGGATATTTGACTTGGTTTTTTTTCTTTTTTGCAATTTATTTGTACATTTATTTTTGTAACTTTTTGCAGAACACATGCATTCTTTCCCATCAAAACTTGCATAGTTCCCATAGACAAGCATTACAAAAACGCAAGCCCCTCTGAGGATGGGATGGACTGCCGGGGCTATGGCCTGTCAGTTTAGATTCCTCAAGCCAGACTCAGCAGTTCTCAATGTTGGCCCTCGAGCCAAAAAGCCCACCAGGTGTAAAGGTTCACGACTGACTATGTTAATGATGTCCCATTCAGAGACAGCGAAGGCAAACGCACCTCTTCAATATTCATTGTGGATCTTCTGAAAACATGGCCTGTTTGCAGACCTCGGGCACCACACTTGTCCACCAATGGACAGGGGTGGACTGGCCTATAGCGAACTCTGGAGATTGCCCGGTAGGCCTCTGTACCCTGGGCCTCTTTTGTGTGGTATTTCCAAATGTTTCGCATAGGAAGAGGTTTGGGCTTGCTGAAAATGTGTAATATGGGGCCACTTTGAACATTATTTCAGGGCCTCTTTTGGTTCCCAGTCCACCCCAGCCAATGGTGCACAGAGACATTAAGGCATGAGGTGACTGAACAATGTGACGTCAGGTGAGAAGTTCCCCCAATGCAAGTGTATGGAAACCGTGAAATAGTTTATTAAGAATCATAAAAGACTTCAATGTAGTGGTGAGTTAAAGAAAACAAGCATTGGCTGCACGCTGGTAAACACAAACTCTGTGCATTAGGTAAAGGGTAAAACAACTGGAAACATTAATAGTAAAATAGAGGACACGAGATGAGCAAACGTGTGCGTCAAACACAAATAAATCCACGACACACTTCAAGAACTAGGATAACCAGCAGTCAAATAAATGACCGATATGCAAACTCTCTAGAGGACTTTCTGAAGATGCTTTTTAGGAACAGGAATTAGCCGCGTGTTTTTTTAGTCCTACGGCTGACGTAGCAAAGAACAAAAAAGTCAACCACAATAGTAAGCTGAAAACACCCCCTTCCTCTGGCACCTATCGCCTCATCGTGAACCGAGGCCAAGAGCGACTCACAGCAAAGCAGGGCATTGCGCAGGCCACCGAGACTCCGAGCACTGGCAGCGATGGATATTCAAACGGAATCCAGCCTGGCGGTGAGTATGGAAATGAGCGTGTGACTAACGGGGGGGGGGGGGTGATGTATGCACAGATCACTTCACACGCGGTTAAGTTTTGCCATTTTCCTTTCTTCATTTCACTGTTCGAAAAGTTGATAGATACATGACATAACTGATGCCTCTTCTGAAATAATCTTTACACAATGGTGTACAAATATTTCTGAACAATGACTAACAATCTGTTTTCCGTTTTTGGGAGCACTAATCAGACACAATTGGCATCATGGGTAATGCAGTTTTAAAAAATAAATTGTGGTGAAATGTTCGTCCTGCCTTAATGTCTGTTATCACGATTAAGCGGTGGAAAATAGCAACATGTCGGTTCCTTCTCTGTTCTTTTAGATAATCAATAAATGGTTTGTAAACGGCAGCTGCCCCATGTACCGTGCAGTGCCTGTTTTCCAGCAAGCTACTCTCATTAATGTTTTGGTGAAACATTGTATATATATACACACACACCCCACCCCACCCCTTAATTTAATGAAAGTATCTCTGGCTGTTTTGTCTGGTTGTTGGGTTTTGCATCCGTTTTTAAACGTTTGTCCAGAGAACCCCATGAATTGTATAAATATGTATAAATGCCGAAATTGAGAATAACAATGCTCAGTTACAAATACTCACCGTATACCACTACATATTGAACCATGAATTCCAGTATAAACACTCAATCCATACCACCACAAATAGGACCTTAATCCATGATAATGATGTAATCCGTCTAACACTTGAAGTCAGTGTTAAGGGCGGATTTGCAGTGGTAGGGAAAGAGTGTTTATGCTTTGAGTTTCTTGATTCAAGTTGTGGTGGCATAAAGTGAGTATTTGTGCCTGAACATTGTCATTCTCACTGTTTGTAGACTTTTCTTTTAGTTAAATGTACCTAAGTGTATGTAACGTGAATGTTTGATGTATGAGAGTGTCAGCATGTGAGCTTATCGCATATCAGCCATACTGTTTACATTTCATACATTTTTGCAGTTTACATTTCGTATACATCTCATATACATATGAAAATTCACACCAAAGTTAGTTCTGATTTTGATGTGAGTTTTTGTACGTATAGTAGCGTACATGTACATAATGCGCATTTCATACACGTACATTTGCAGTTTGTGTGAAAGATGTCCATTAACTTAGTGCATGTCTTGAAGCACTACTATACATAGGCAACTGAATGGCATAACTGTGCGACGTGTGTGTGTGTGTTTTGTAAGAGTGTGTGTGGTGTACGGTATATGAGTCTTCAGTGTCTGAGTGTCTGGCATGTGTGTCTGATGTATAAGTAGCACATTAGTGTTTGGTGAGAAGTCATATGAAATGCACATGTTCTATATGCCTCCTACATGTATGAGCACATGCATAAAAGTGAGGTTTCACTTTGACCTGAGTTTTTATATGTTTAAGAGGCACATACAAGATTTAAATTGTGTATATGTAAGCAGTTAACATCTCCTACATGTTACACATACATGTGAAAAAAGACTTCAACGTCAATCTGATTCTGATATGAGTTTTCATACATATAGTCCTATATATGCACACATTAAACATCTCGAACATGAATGTGTTCCTGGGGGTTAAGCTGCTTCATGCAAAGGCGTTTAGAAGCCTTTTTCACTTCATCACCCTTTGTACTGGCCATTCCAAGATGGCCAGTTCCATCCATGCACTGGAGTGCCTGAGGCTCTTCCCTGCTGTGGCCCTTGATTGCCTGTAGCTGTTCTTTTCTCAGCCTATCGCAAGCCAGCAGGCTTGGCCAGCCCTCCTCACAAGGCCCACTCCTAAGTGCCCTGTCCGCTACAGGTTCGCCCAGCTCCCCCCCCCCCGTCGCCTGTGATGCTGTGTGCCCCCCTACAGCCCCAGTGGTCGCCTGTGATGCTGTGTGTCCTCCTACCCCCCTGGTCACGTAAGAAGCTGTGTGCCCCCTAGCACCCATGTCACCTATGATGCTGTGTGCTCCCCTACCCCCGGTCGACTGTGATGCTGTGTGCCCTCCTACCCCCCTGGTCGCCTGTGATGCTGTGTGCACCCCTACCCCCTTGGTTGCTGTGATGCTGTATGCCCCCCGGTCGCCTGTGATGCTGTGTGCCCCCCTACCCCGCCGGTCACCTGTGATGCTGTGTACCCCCCTACACCCCCGGTCGCCTGCAATGCTGTGAGCCCCCCTACCCCCCAGTCGCCTGTGATGCTGTGCGCCCCCCTACCCCCTCTGGTCGCCTGTTATGCTGTGTGACCCCTACCCCACCCCCTGGTCGCCTGTGATGCTGTGTTCCCCCATACCCCCCTTGGTTGCCTGTAGTGCTGTGTGTGCCCCTACCCCCTGGTTTCCTGCAATGCAGTGTGTCCCCCTAACCCCCCAGTCACATGTGATGCTCTGTGCCCCTCTACCCCCCCCCCCAGTTGCCTGTGATGCTGTGTGTCCCCCTACCCCTGGTTGCCTGTGATGCTGTGTGCCCCCCTAAACCCCCAGTTGCCTGCAATGCTGTGTGCCCCCTACCCTCCCCCTGGTCGCCTGTGATGCTGTGTGCCCCCCTACTCACCCTCTGGTCACCTGCAATGCTGTCTGCCCCACTACTACCTCCCAGTCGCCTGCGATGCTGTGTGCCCCTTACCCTCCCTTGGTTGCCTGTAATGCTGTGCCCCTCTACCACCTCCACCTGGTCGCCTGTGATGCTGTGTGCCCCCCTACTCCATCTCTGGTCCCCTGCAATGCTGTGTGCCCCCTACTCCCCCCACCCCCAGTCACCTGTGATGCTGTGGGCCCCCTACCCATCCCTTGGTCGCCTGTGATGCAATGTGCCCCCAACACCGCCCCCGGTCGCCTGTGATGCTGTGTGCCCCCCTACCCCACCTGGTCACTTGTGATGCTGTGCGCCCCCCCTACCCTCCCTGGTTGCCTGTGATGCTGTGTGCCCCCCTACCTCCCTAGTCACCTGTGATGCAGTGTGCCCCCCTCGTCACCTGTGATGGTGTGTGCCCCCAACTCCCCCAGTCGCTGTGATGCTGTGAGCCCACTACCCCCCCCGGTCGCCTGCAATGCTGTGTGCCCCACCAAACCCCCTGTTCAACCTGTGATGCTGTGTGCCCCCCTACCCCCAAGTCGCCTGTGATGCTGTGTGACCCCCTACCCCAGCCCCTGGTCGCCTGTGATACTGTGCTCCTCCCTACCCCCCTGGTTGACTGTGATGCTGTGTGTACCCCTACCCCCCCTGGTTGCCTGCAATGCAGTGTGCCCCCCTACCCCCCCAGTCGCCTGTGATGCTCTGTGCCCCTGTACCCCCCAGTCGCCTGTGATGCTGTGTACCCCCCTACCCCCAAGTCACCTGTGATGCTGTGTGCCCCTCCCCCCGGTCGCCTCTGATGCTGTGTGCCCCCCTAACCTCCCCAGTCGCCTGCTATGCTGTGTGCCCCTTACCCTCCCCCTGGTCGCCTGTGATGCTCTGTGTCCCCCAATCCCCCCCAGTCGCCTGTGATGCTGTATGCCCCCCTACCCCGCCTGGCGCCTCTGATGCTGTGTGCCCCCCCCAGTCGCCTGTGATGCTGTGTGGCCCCCTACCCCTCTATTGGTTGCCTTTGATTCTGTGTGCCCCCCAACCCCCCCCCCTTGTCGCCTGTGATGCTGTGTGCCTCCATACCCCACCTGGTCGCCTGTGATGCTGTGTGCCCCCCTATCCCCCATAGGTCACCTGTGATGCTGTGTGCCCCCATACCCACCCCCTGGTCACCTGCAATGCTGTGTGCCCCCTTAAACCCCGCCTGTGAGGCTGTGTGCTCCCCACCCTGCATATTATTTGACTTTAGCATTTGTGTGTTGCTGTCGCCCTGCTATATGGGGTAGGCACCATGTACTTGCCCACTGTTTTGACTTTGCATATGTGTGCTGCTGCCACCCTGCAACATGGGTTAGGCACCATGTATTGGCCCTTGATTGACTTTTGCACATATGTGTTGCTGGCGCCCTGCAACATGTGTTAGTCACCATGTACTTGCCCACTGTTTTGACTTTGCATATGTGTGCTGCAACCGCCCTGCAATATGGGGTAGGCACCATGTATTTGCCCATGATTGACTTTTGCACTTATGTGTTGCTGCCGCTCTGCAACATGGGGTAGGCACCATGTATTTGCCCATTGTTTTGACTTTGCATCTGTGTGCTGCTGCTGCCCTGTAGCATGGGGTAGGCACCATGTATTTATCCATGATTGACTTTTGCACTTTTGTGTTGCTGACGCTCTGCAACATGGGGTAGGCACCATGTATGTGCCCACTGTTTTGATATTGCATTTGTGTGCTGCCGCTGCTCTACAACATGGGGTAAACACCATGTATTTGCCCATTGTTTTGACTTTGCATCTGTGTGCTGCTGCCGCGCTGCAGCATAGGGTAGGCACCATGTATTTGCCCTGTATTGACTTTTGTACTTATGTGTTGCTGCCGCCCTGCAACATGGGGTAGGGACTATGTATTTGCCCATGGCTTTGAGAGTGCATCGGTGTGCTGCTGCCATCCTGCAACATGAGGTAGGCACCATGTATTTTCCCACTGTTTTGACAAAGCATCTGTGTGCTGCTGCCACCCTGCAACATGGGGTAGGCACCATGTATTTGCCCACTGTTCTTGACTTTGCATTTGTGTGCTGCTGCCGCCCTGCAACATGGGGTAGGTACCATGTTTTTGCCCACTGCTGGATCTTCGCATCAGTGTGCTGCTGCACCATGCAACATGGAGTAGGCACCATGTATTTGCCCACTCTTTTGACTTTGCATCTCTGTGTAGCTGCCACCCTGCAACTTGGGTCTGGCCCAATGGATGTGATAACCTTGTACTGCTCTTTTGCACTTGGAGTGTGATGTGTTACCTTGCATGTGCCACAATCAAATTCATCACTTACACTTCCTTCTCTGTAACCTGAAGCACTTACTGTAACCATATTCTTAAGTTAAAGCGCCTAGATGCCTCTGGGTTTTGTGTGCTATATAAGTGTCAAATAAATTAAAATAAAATGTATGTATACAATTTGTATAGAAGATGTACATTGATTGTGAGCGTATTTCATAATAGTGTGTTTTGTAAAAGTATGTTCCATAAGTGTGTGTGGCATAAGAGCACATGGAGTAAAAGCATGTCGCATAAGTGTGTGTTGTGTAGTAAGTGTATGTATGTCATAAAGGTGTGTATTGTAAGAGTGCGTGTGGAGTAAGAGCATGTGGTGTAAGTGTGTGTGTGTGTGTGTGTGTGTGCATGTGTGTGTGTACGTGCATACCTCACAGGTGTATTTTGTAAGAACATTTGTCGTAGGAGAGTGTGTTGTAAGAGCATTTGTCGTAAAAGCATGTGTCATAAAACCGTGTATCGTAAGAGTGTTTATAAGTATGAGTGTCATAAGTATTTGGGTCATAAGTGCACATGTTGTAAGGGCATGTGTCCTAAGTGCATGTGTCATAAGAGCATGTGGTATAAGGGCATGTGTCATACTTGTGTGTCTGTGGTACGTGTGAGCATCATACGTGTGTGTCGTAAGTGTATTTTGTAAGTGTTTGTTGTAAAAGCATGTATCATTAGAGCATGTGCTATAACTATGAGTGTCTTAAGTCTGAGAGCTTTAAGTTTAAATGTCATAAGTGTGAGTGCCATGAGTGCCACATGTGTCTCAAGAGCGGGTGCCATAAAAGCATGTCATGAGTATGCTGTTCTTGAGAGGGTTGTACATTTGTCATAACAGTTTGTGTCATAGGAACATGTGTCATAATAGTGTGTGTTTTGAAAGTGTGTGTTGCAAGAGCGTGTGTGTAAGAGCATGTGTCAATTGTGTGTGCCTCCTATTTGTGAGTATCATAAAAACATTTTTCATAAGTGTGTGTCATAAATGTGTGTCATAAATGTGTGTGCCATACGGTAGTCATAACAATGTGTGTCATAAGAGGGTGTGGTGAACAAGCATGTGCCGTAAGAGTGTCTGGTAAAATTACGTTTGTCATAAAAATATGTAATGTGAGGCGTATGAGGGTTTGATGTGTAAGTGTCTGGCATGTGAGTGTATGTCTGTGATGAAGGAAGAATAAAGTTTGTAATAGGTTTGCAGAGGTGGTGACTCTCGATATATGTTTCCATATTGAAGGCCATTGTAGTTCATCGTTTGGAATGGTACAATCTTGTTGCCATGCTTGAAAACAATTTTGCATAGTGACAAATGAAGGGGTACCTAGAAGGATTTTATAACAAAGTGAAGCAGTCATGAGGGAATCATGGACTGATTTTAGTCTATTAGCATCTGCAGTTATATTACTAGATATGAGAGATTCATAGTTTTCCATGACTGCATCAACTATTAATACGTATTGTCGAATAAATGAGATCGGGATTTGAAATTTTGTAACAAGTTCATTAAAAGTAACTGGAGCTCCACATGCAAACATTTGATTAAGATATTTGATGCCTCCAGAGAGCCATTGCCCCCAGAAGAGGGAGGAACATTTTTTAAATGTAATCAACGGATTAAACCAAATATGATTAAATAAATTTAGTGGAGTTTGAAGTATGAGGGTACAAATACATTTGAAGGTAACAAGATGACAAAATGGTACTTGTACATTTAATAAATGTATTCTTTTTTTAATAAGATAGCAATCTGCTACAGAAATAGGGGATGCAATAGCTCCCTCCAGACATAGCCACTGAGGTACATCAATAGATTGGTCATGTGTAAACCACAACTGGGTTAGCTTCAGGACAAAGGACATATGGTATTTCCTAAAATCTGGAAAACCAACTCCACCAGATGTTCGTTGATGCTTGAGCTTACATACAGACATTCTATACCTCTTGGTGCTCCAGAGAAATTTTGTCCGACATGAGTCTATGAATTTGAAAAATGAAGATGGAAGGGGTAGTGGTAGCATGTACAGCAGATACATAATAATAGGAGATACCATCATTTTAATAGATTCCAATCTACCCCACCAGAACAGAAATAAGGGAGACAATTAATTTGTGAGATCTTTAATTTTTAACAATATAGATGTGGTATTAATTTTTAAGATTTCGTTGATGGAGTTAGAAATGTGGATTACTAAATATTTTAAACCATTTGGGGACCATTTAATTCCTGATGCAAGGTACAGTGTACATTTAGGGGTAGAATTTCTGATTTGTCTGCATTCAATTTATATCCTGATGCGAGAGAGAATACTGAGATGTTATTCAAAAGATATGGTATGGAGAGATCTGTATTTTTTAATGATAACACAATATTGTCAGCATAAGCTGCAGTTTTAATGTGTACATCACCACATTGTATTCCCATTATGTTTTCATTTCGCCTAATACTTTCTAGGAATGGTTCCATAGCGAAAATGAATAGCAGTGTGGGGAAAGTGAGCAGCCCTGCCATGGACCTCTAAAAGGTGGAAAGTAAGGTGACATGTTTAACTAGCTTATTTAATAAGGGGAGAAGTCTATTCGCTAAGATTTTAGCAAAAATCTTGAAATCAGTATTGATGAGAGGTATAGGCCTGTAGATTTGAGGCAGCTACAGATCTTTATTAGGTTTTGGAAAGACAATAAGCATAGCCTCCAAAAAGGAGCATTTTTTCTTCATTATTTAGAATGAAATGAGAAAAGACCTCATTAAGTTTGGGCACCAAAAGTTGTTTAAAGTGGGCAAATAAGTCAATAGAAAAGCCATCAGGCCCTGGAGTTCTTCCCTTTTTAGGATTTTTTATGGCTTTATTAATCTCCTCAAGGGATATAGGGCCACTAAGCATCTGCATGTCGATCTTTGGGTAGGTGGAGTGAGGTATGCGCTGAAGAAATTCCTCTATATGAGTGTTATTGGGAGGTACTTCTGATGTATATAACTGTTGATAGAATTAATTAAAGACTTTCATAATATCTTTGTCTGAGAAGACCCTATTGTCGGTTAAATCTTTAACAACTGAAATTCTGGCCTTTTCCCTTTTAAATTTGAGGTATGATGTGAGGGACTTACCAGATCTGTTAGAAAATTGATATATTTTTGCTTTGGATTTTAGGAGATTTGCACAAGAATACTCTGTGGCAAGTTTATTGTGTTGTACTCTCAGTTTAACAATATTGTTTAGAAGAGCTTCTGAGTTGGTACGTGCATATAGGGATTCTTGGGTTTTGAGTTGTTTAAGAATGTTGTCTGACTTTTGTTAAAGTAACTTTTTCTTTCTTGCAGCAAATGATATAATAGAGCCACGCAGAACTCCTTTATAGCAATCCCAATGGTTGGTTATGGAAGTGTCCTGAGTTCTATTTTCTGCAAAAAATAGATTATATTGTTGGGTTATATAAGGAATGACGAGTCATCCATTAAACGGGACGAATTGAACCTCCATCTATTTGATTTACATGGAGTTTGCGGTGAAGTGAGTCAGATGTTTACTGATGCATGATCAGAAATCGTAATGCACTCAATATTGGTTTGCAGTAGGGAGCTGGACAGGGATTTTGATATAAATATGATATAAATATGTACTCAAGTCTAGAAAAAGTTTGGTGAGGATTAGAGAAAAGGGTGTAGTCTAAATCTGAGGGTTGAGTAATGCGCCAGGTGTCTATGATTCCTAATTCACATATAAAGTTAACAAAATGTGGGTAGCATTTGGTCTTTTTGAAACGAACATTGGATTTTCTATCGAGGAATGGCTCAACAGTTTTGTTGCAGTCTCCACAAATAATTAAGTTGTTTGGGTTAGATTGGAGAATATAGTTTCTAAGATGTGTTCAAAATTGGGGATCTGTAGTACTGTATACATTTAGGATGGTATATTCAACAGATTCAATAAGCAATTTAACAAGCACCCACCTTCCACGATCATCAGATTCATTAGCAACAATCCTGCACTTAAAACTCTTACTCACAAGAATTGCCACTCCATTGTTCTTACCATCAGGTGCACTAGAGAAAAGTTGCCCAACCCAGTACCGTTTCAGTTTGGCAGCTTCTGCTTGTCTTGTGATAAATAGGTTTCTTGGATACATGCTATTGAAGGTTTAGTTCTATTGAGATGTGATAGTATTTTCTGTCTCTTAATAGGATTATGTAATCCTTTGACATTCCAAGATGTTATATTAAGAGTCATGCCTTAGAGCACAACGATTTACGTATAGTAATATTATAGCATAGTATAAATTATCAATATGGTGACAACCATCAATGTAATAACAACTAGAAAAAAATATTTGTGGACCATCCATAGATGGAAATTGATAGATCAACGCATAAGGTAGGAACATGAAGGGGAAGATACAAGAGGGATGTGGGGAGACGAACAGAATCAACATGGATATATATAGATTATAACAGGGAAACCTTGTATGTGGCAAACCAAAAACAGCCACAGCAAACCATGTTGAAGAAAGATGGAAAAAGGTGGGGGGATTAGAGGGCCACAGAGGTAACACCCTCTTCTTACCCCACTCCCACTCCGGTGAAGTGAAAAAGTTATATCTTGCAATCATAGTGATGTTATCGGTTAAAATAGTTAAGTGGGTGCTCTTGATTTGTCCATTTCATCCTTTTTATAGTTTTGAATAAAGTGCCTTAATTCAGCTGGATCTTGAAAGTTGAACATACAGCCATTGAGGGTGACTTCAAGAGTAGCTGGATGTATAATGCCATATCTGGTGTTTAGTTGTTTTAACGCAGGTCTGAAGGTAAGTAGCTGTTTCCTCCTTGTGGCTGTAGCATTTGAAACATCTTGAGAGATTAATATTTTCCTGCCATTCCAGAAGAGCTGCTTTACTAGCTTAACTTTCTCCATAAGCATTACATGTGTGTAGTCTAGTGGAGCAAAATTATGAGTTCTGGGGGGATTCTTGGAAGGCTGTATATTGTTAATAGAGCCAATGCGATGAGCTCTTTGTATATTAAGTTGTGTCGATGCTGGTAGGTCCAGGAGTTTGCTGAGCATCGCATTTAGGAATACACTTGTGCTGTCTCCTTCGGTACCTTCCAAAAGGCCAATAATGCAAAGATTGTTCCTCCTATTTTGGTTTTAAAGATTTTCTGTCTGTTATTGCAGGAGTGTAACAGAGCTTTCCAACATTTGGACTTTACCAACATCTTCTGTGTTACCAACCCGTCTCTCAACCTCTTTGATTCTTGAATCAAAGGCGGACCATTTATCATTAAGTTGCTGTACCTTAATATTTGTGTCCTCCGTGAAAGGTTTCAGCGCCCTAATTTCACTAAGAATAGCTATCATTCCTGGGTTTAAGGGATCATCTTTAGGTGGTGGTGAATCACTCTTCTGTCTCTTAAGAGTATTGGAGGGAGATGCAGGTATGGCTTTCTGTTGGCCCTTTTTAGATGCCAGTATAATTAGGTGCGTAGTGATGATAAACACCCACTGAGTGGGGCGTACAGGCCACAAAAGAAACAGATGAGGTTGAATTTATGTTGCGTCAGTCTTCCCCCCAGCACAGGATGTGTAGTAATATATCCAACAAGAATAATGGTTATTAAATGATCATTCCAAGATAACCTGTGAGAAAGTTCCTCAGTTTATGTGAATATACAATAAATAAGAGTGTTCTGATGTATGAGGAGCAGAATTAAATATAATTGGGCTACAGCTCACAAAATGTTCAAAAATAAGCTTTTAAGCTGTCAAACAAAGCAAAAAAATCCATACACGTGTGTTTAAACTTGCATTTCTTGTAAAAGGGCACTTTTTGTTAAAGAAACGTGTGACCAGACACAGTACCTCTCCCGACCAGCTGACAGGAGACGTTGGATACCTTTCTTATGGGTGCTCCACTGTCACAGGCCTCGCTCACAGAGGTCTCCAGTCATGAAAGGCAAGTTCACTCGCCACCTCACAGAGATGCCACGGACCACCAGGAACACTCAAAGATGATGGCACAACCCTGATAAGAGGTCAGTAAAGCGCAAATAAAGCGGTATGAAGCTTTATAATGTTATAAATGATCACCGGAGCAGGAGAGCACGGGTCAGGCTGTGGCTCTCATCAGCGCCTAGCCACGCCCCTCTCTGATTACACTTCTGGAGCATGTATTTCCCCTCTTGTAACTAGCCTCTGCCTGTGCTGTTCTCAGGGATGTCATTTCACCAAAATGCCAGGGGTAGCGGTAGTGACATCACATGACCCATGACCTCTAATGACATCACAGGAAGTGATGTCATTTGACCCCACCCGAAGTAACATCACAGGAAGCAATGGAACACGACCTTTCAACCTTTGGCAAAACGGGAAGTGGCATCACATAGCATTGTTCCTAAGTACACTATGAAAAATATAGTTACAATATCACTGTAATGCGATATACAGTTCATACAAGAATGGATCACCATATGTATCATTAATATCAGGGTGTATAAGGACATATTACCAAATTAATGTGAATGCAAGCAGATGTCCAAGGCAAAATGATAATGATGTGTAGTGCTTTCAATCAACACTTTTTTTAGTGTACATTTTTTGTGAACTCACTGGCTTTGTAGGTGTTTTATTGGAACGTGTATGCTGAATTACCGAGTCTGGCCTGGAGGTTTCTCCAAACCAGCCTCCAGAGGAGTGGGGGTTTAAGGCAGGGTGTTCAGTGTTTGGCGCTGCAGGCACCAAAAACAAAGGGATAACAATTATGCTTACGCGCTTTATATAGAACAAATTTACATACAATATCACCCAACTTGTGTTGGTACTCTTTTATCAACCTCAGAAAGATGAAAGGCTGAGTTGACCTTGCCAGGATTCGAACCTGCACCTGCAACCTGCAAATCATGCAGAAATTGCAGTAGTGAGTGCTCAACCCACTGAGCTATTTTACCGGCCATAGCTATCTTACCAGCTATAGTAAACTGAGCAATTACATGTCTGAATGTTCTCAAAGTCAGAATGCAAATTACACTCTGTACCGGATACCATTCAACTGGTAACTGATATTTAACAGCAGGACAGTTCATCTGCAGGTCTGGTGCAAAGTTGGCCACATGTCAATCCTGCGTGGATCTACTTTTCAGGCTTCAGAGGTTGGCAAAATACATACCACTGGGAGGGTTCATAACTGTGTATTAAAGAATTTAGAATAGCGCTGGGAAGGCAGCGCACTCACACAGCATCCCATATTATGGGCACTCATTACCTCATACATATAAACAAACATCCGGAACAGCATGACATGGAGATAGAAAAGATAGACACATTACAACAAAGGATTAATTGTGTCACAATGAAATCAAGGGCCACTTTATGTGCTATGGTCAAACATGTCTACACTGTACACAGCTTTTAGGTACAACGATTTTGTTAAGTGACCGAGGATAATGAGATGGAATGTCTTGTGATGATCGTAACAGAGACAACGGCAGAAAAAAACATGCTATAACTGCAACTTGCGAAAAGCAAAATTCATACTCTGAAATGGATGCTTATTCTCCTCTAAATACTTTTTGGACTTTTTTCTGCATTGTGAATTTGAGGTGTTTAAGAACAGACTAAATTAGTGTCTCTCCCCCTGAAGTGTGCCTGAAATAAACCTTTAATGAGTCTACCAATTATTGTATATAATTCCAAAAATACAAACTATTTGTTGTTACTATTCTTTCTTATTTAGGGTCACTGCACAAAGTGTTACACTTGTGGAACCCCCTGTGTTTTTAAGAGGCCTGAACAGGAAAGCCAGCTACTCCAGAAACAAAAGCCACAGGCCAGGAGCTTACATTTAAAGGGGTAGCAACGGAGACCACAGGGGTAGCAAGAGAGTCCTCAGAGGTTGCAGCAGTTGCGAACCCCAAATGACGTCCCTGGCTGTTCCGTGATTGGATTGGGATCCACACTGGGGCAAGAGCACAAGAAGTTTGACTGCCATCTTGTGGCCAGGTAAATGTAACGTGGCGGCTACCTGGTCCCTCACTCCATCTGCGTATACCACCGATTAGACTCTGGATTTCCTAGTCTCATTTCCTGGTGCTCATGTGGCTCCCTCACTGTGGTAAGCCAGTGCTTTGCTTCAAACTCCACTGCACTCCACAATCCCAGTGTTTTCTGCTAATCTGAAAAGCAGAGAAGAAAGCTACCAATCCATGAGCGGGTCTGAGGACCACGCCTGAACAGAGCAGCAGGCTTGCAGAGTCCAGTGGTCGGGGTCGGAAGGAGCTATCGTGAGTGGATTACCACTTGTTTAATTTTTTACTGTGAACAGTTCCACTACTTTTTACAACCATTTTTAAGATTCCGGAACAGTTCTTAATTATACCACCCTACAGCAGTTACAGTGAAACCGGAATCTGCTTCATCATACATTCACAAAGACATAATGACATCTCAGCCTGGGTGAACTTCATCTGGCTTCATCTTAACTATTGGAAACTGGAGGAGATTCAGCTAACAATAAGAAATTATCTTGGCAACACCCCATCTCCCCCTGATTTTTGGAAAAACTCAAGTTGTTGTCTCAGGTTAGATGCCTAGATGTTACTCTTGCTAAAAGTCATGGCCATTTCCACAGGATTTTAACATTAGGGCCCGATTCACATAGCGTTTTCCAATGTCACTTGGACTAATGTCATGCACTCCCGTGGGACACTTCAGGATCACAGACTACTCATCCCTTTGACTCTTCCAGACTAGAGGAGATAACAGTTTTTCAGTCTTGGGATCCAGGCTTTTTAATCGCTCACCGGATTCTATTTCATGACAGCACACATGTTTCTAGTGGTAGCCCCCTGTTGAAGCAGCTGCTGTTCAGGTAGTTGTTAAGTATGGGTACCAGCAGAGTTAAGATCAGCCGGTAGTGGCAACTGATGATTTCACAAGGCCATATATAAATGTTCCAACTGACTGACCAACTGAGAGAAAGTAATGAACAATGGAAAGGAAATGTTCTTCCCACTTGGCTGTCACCTTGGTCCACCCGCAACCCCTTGAAACACATGTTGCACGTTGCTCCTTCCCACCTACTGTATCCCCCGCCTGAGTCACAGTTCCACTACTTTTTGACACGCTTCTTGCACTGGAATTGTCTTTTGTGACTAATAAACTTTTCTGCTTATCCTGGGGGTCGCAGGTCTCTCAGCATCCGGGTAGTGTGCCACACCAGGTTCTCCAATATGGGCACAACCTCCATTCCGCTCATATAGTACCTACCAATGTGGATGAGCATGGGGTTGGTACACAAATGTAGTGGTTGTAGGATTCAGTGCAGGTCCAGAGAGGAAAGACTACGTGGACTCCAGGGGTTTCCCCACATATATGACCACAAGTTGCTAAGGACCTCATTACGAGTTGGGTGGTATTTGGGCTGTAATACGGCCCAACTATATTAGCATTAGCACCCACCGGTCTGGCGGTATTACTGCCGGATCACAGGTTGGGCGCTAACTGTAATCCCCATTCCTCATGGGTCCATTGGGGTATTTGTGCCACAGTTACCGCACAGTAATACCGCTGGCGGTAATTGCACCAAAAATGAGAATTTTTTCAGCGTGTTTGGGGGTAAACACACCAGACTCGTGATAGGGTCTGCCCTGAAATGCCATTACCGCCACATTTAAGGGCTACCGCCCAACTCGTGATGAGGCCCTAAATCAGGTAGCAGTGGCATCCCCTTGGCCCCGAAGTCTGTCAGTCCATCTCTGTGACCCCTTCAGAAGTGACTTTATCACAGCACACATTTATAGTAATATGTTGGTTTAGTGCAGGCATTTAATACAGACGAGCTGTTAGCTATCTGCATGTTAACAAATTAAACCCCAAATGCTTTTTTAGTAAATCTGTTTAAAATATTTGCAACACATTGTATATTGTGTTTTAGTGGGTTTTTGATTCACATGTATTTTATATACACTATGAATAATTGAATGACACATTCAGTGATGGAAAGAAAACAAGTATTGAATTAGATGCTTCTACTATACATTCTGTGCTACTGTATTTTACTGTCTACTGTTGAATCCCCATTCACTACATTTTAATGTCTACTGTCGCAACCCCCATTTGGGCATTTGTCCCGCTATGCAGATGCATTTACTGTCTACGATTGTAGGCCTTTTAGGCATCCCTCCCCCCATCAATGTGTCGCAAAAACGAGGTGCTACTGCTTTAACTGACTACTGTTGAATGCCCATTTAGGCATCTCTCCCTCTATCTAGGTGTCCCAAATCTAGGAGCTACTGTGTTTTACTGTCTACTGTGGTTACCCCCTTTTAGCTGTGCCCGTCCTCTCTATCCAGGTGCCCCAAAACCTGCTCCAAATACCCTGACCAAGGCCAGGTAGGTACACATCTAGTGTGGTACCCCAGTTGGATGTGTCCAGTGGACGTGCCCTCTTTACTCAGCCAGATAATCTGATGTATCCTTCCCACAAGTTAGACACCATGCCAGGCACTGGCCAAATCAGAGCCGCACACTGGCGCACCAGCAGGCCTGACAAGACTACCCACACCCTAACTCAGCCATCCCAAATGCACAGCCCATTAGCCCAGCCTTCCACATTCCCACCAGCTGTACCCGCCAAGTAGATCTCGCTCCGCTCAAACAAGAGCGGCAAGATGGAGAGCGGAGCAGAAAACATTGACTCCCGGAATATTCCAGACTGCCCAGTGACCCAGGTAAACCTACCTTCTCACCTCAACCCGCTAACTTCTGACCTGCACCGACTGCTCGCACCTCACCCAAGCAACATAGCACCCTCGCCCCCAACCCATGCTTCCCTTCTCTTAGCACAGCAAGAGCCGCCCTGGCCAAAACCCCAACCTACACAGCCCCCCACTCTCACCCACACCCCATGGGCCACCCGAAAGTCAGGGAAAGGCCCAGACATACACCACACCAAGCCCCTCCTTGTTTCTCCCGTTCTCCAACCCAGATCCCAAACCCTGCCTCCTCATTTTAGGGCCCAAACCTCCCCGCCGGCACCCAACCCGGTCCTGGCCCTATTCTCCTATTTGCCCCCTCGCCCCTGGTCGAACTTCGATTCCCCACAGCTCCTACCCACACCCTCCACTGCCCACCCATTTGCCCCTACCTACCCGACCAACCCCTTTTCCCTAATGCCCCCCTCTAGTCACACCCTCCCCAACGTCCGGCCACCACCGGCACCCCACTCCCACTCCTCCTACCATTCCCACACCGACCGGTCTGGCACTTGCAAACATACCCCACCAACGCAATTCTGAATACAACTCCCTTGCTTGTCCCAAACCACCCACGCAACTCCCAATGCCTATGCAACACCTTATCAGAACACTTCCACAATGTCACTATCAACAGGCAATCCGCCATCATCTCTAAATTGGAACACATGCCCCCACTCCCTACCCACCCACAGCCCAATCCCCATCGAAACCGCCCTTTGATACACACCTTCACCTATTCACTCCAATCACTCACCAGGAGTTCCTCTTGCTCCAAGCACAAAGACACCCATCAGGATCCCCTGAGGACCCCTGCCCACCCACCCACCTTCCTCAAAAACATCCTAGCCTCAACCAGTGCAGGCAGTATCACACACTCAATCTTCAACCACTTCCTAACATCAGGAACTTTCCTGGAAGCCCTAAAAACCTCATACATCAAACCCCTCCTCAAAAAACATACACTCGACCCACTCCTCCCCCAGAAAAAACAGCCTTTCTCCAACACCCACTTCATGGCTACAAGCAGCTTTGCCTTTTCCCTAAAACCAACAACCACCAGGACCCTGCGCAATCTGGCTCCAGACCGCTCCGAGGAACAGAATCCTCTCTAGTGTCCATCTGGGATGACCTAAAAAGAACAGCTGATGCAGACTTCTGCGTTGTACTCATCCTTCTTGACCTCTCTGTCGCCTTCGATACCATCGATCACACCATCCTCCTAGACAGGTTACACCCACTAGGGATCAAAGACAAAGCCCTCTTTTGGATCTCCTCTTTTATCTCTAATCGTTCACAAATCATGCTCCTCCACCCGTTCACCTCCACCGCACGACCAGTAACAAAAGGGGTCCCACCAGGAGCATGCCTATCTCCCTTGCTCTTCAACATCTATCTAAACCCTCTGCCCACACTCATCCGCTCCCACAATCTTACCTGCTACAACTACTCAGACGACACACAGATCATCTTAAAATCCCATAATCATCACCCCCAACATCCAGATCTGTCATCATGCCTCTCAAATATTAACTACTGGATGACGAACAACCACCTCCTCCTCAATCCTGGGAAAACTGAAATCCTAGTCTGCGGGAAAACATTGCTCCTCCCCCAAACTATTCCCTGGGCGCAATCCCTAGGATCCCCACCGGCAACTTCCACCTCAGTGAAAAACCTCGGATGCACAATGGCCACAGATTTAGCCCTCTCCCAACAAGTCAACTCCGTTTCCAGAACCTGTTTCTTCCACCTATGCATCCTAAGGTCTATCTTCCCTTACCTCACCTATCCTCACTGTTTCTCCACCATCATCTCCATCACTCTCTCCCGCTCAGACTACGCAAACTGCGTTTACCTAGGTGCACCAGCATTTTAGCTAAAGAAACTGCAAAGAATCCAAAATGCTGCAGCCACACTGCTCATTAACCTACATCCCAGGTAACACATCAGCCCTACACTGAGAGTACTCCATTGGCTCCCTAATGGCCGACGTGCTACCTTTAAAGCCATGTGCATCAGCAACCAGGCCATCCACAACGCAGGACCGGAATTCCATCAAGGCAAAGATACCCACTACCACCCCTCAAGGACTCTCAGATCTGGCCCAGCATCTCTCCTGGTAGTTCCACAGTACAACTCCTCTAGACTCGGCAGATCCTCTTTCTCCGTCCAAGCACCAATCATCTGGGACTCCCTACCCCTGCACATTCACAATATTTACAATCACCTGGCATTCTGAAAGGCCCTCAAATTCTGTTTTTTCCAACCCACCTCTTGAAACCCTCCCCCACTCTACACCCTCGATAGGCGTACAGAAATGCTGACCAAAACACAACAACACTCCTATCGCCAATAGTCCACATAGGCCAGCAACATTTGCCATAGCACACCGTGACAAACTCTTCCTTCCCAAACACAATAACACTCCTACCAAGCAATACACCACAGATGCCTGCAGCGTTCACAGAGGCACACCATAGCAAAATATCATCCTCCTCAAACACAACAACACTCCTACACACCAATACCCTATGGATGCTGGCAGCATTCACAGATGCACATTGTAACAAACCATCACCCTCCCCTCGCCCCCTGCCCCGTCATCCCTCAGGGCCCTCTCTCACTGTTTAGACTTTTGTTCCAGTGAAATCACAAATAGCAAGACCAGCCAATCCACTGGACAAAGAAAAAAAACAACACTGCAGTCAAGCCTGCTGTACGTATACCTTACACCGCATCTGTGGACACAGGAGCCAGGCACGACCCCCCATCCATGTACTCTAGAATGCAGCTATGGCTATGCTATTCTGGTCTAGCAGACACACATAGTCATCCACACTGAAACACCTGACGTACCTCAACACCTCTGCCATCAGTGTACAGCGACAACGAACGAAAACAAATTCAGTCTAGCTAGGCACACATTGAATCTTCAGCACTAGAACTCTATCCTAAACCACCAACGGTAACCACCCACGTGCTTGACCTCAGAGCAGCTTACTGGAGCCTAGCCAACCCACCTAAGTCCTAAGCCCAGCAAAAATGCACACAAGCATCTTTAATTTAAACTGTTAGAACCTCCTACACATGTACTGTGGTCACCAAGGGTGTTCCAACTACAAAGCACATTGAGGCCATACCAATGGGGAAAGGACGCTATATAGCTGAGCCCTCCGCTCATCTAGCTTCAACCTTCTGCGAGTGATCAGTTTTCCAAGCAGAGATTTGGAGGGAGATTGTTATCCTCTGCAGGGGCCTCCCTCTGGAATAGCCTCCCTGCCGCACTCCCTCTTGAGCCTGATCTCCATAAGCTCCGGAAACTCCTTAAGATATTCCTCTTCTCCTCTTCCTTCTCTCTCCCTTTACCCTGCTAATCCTCTCTATCCGCTCTATCCCTCTCTCTCTCCTTTTCCACACAGCATTCTGACTGGCCGCCTGGTGTACCTCAGAGTCTCACAGGTCCCTGGCGCCCTTGCCAGTCCTCTCGCACTTGCCTCTGGGCCTGCACTCGCCTCATCGTTACTGCACCCGGTCAATGACCCTTGAGAGTGGCATCTCTCAGCACTTACCCCAGCTTCTGACTGATTGGGCGCACTTGGTTCCCCCTTACCTCCCCTGCACTTGTCCCCCCCCTACCCTCTCCTGCACATGTCTGCGCACTTGCTCGATCTGAATGCACCATGCCTTGAAGATCTTCTATCTGCTTTTCCCTTGTCTCCCCTCCTTGCATGGTGGCACCTCAATGCACTTGGAAAAACTGCAGAATCGTCATCAGACCTATTTGCTGTTATCTCCACACTTAATTGTATTATATGCACTTGTACCATGCACCCACTCTGCCCTTGTAGGCTTGTATCGTTCAGAAATTCAAGGGCTCTGAATGACTGTTGTTTTTTTCCCCTTGTTCCCTCCCTCCTTAAGCACTTTGAAACACTTGCTTTGCGTATAGGTGCTTTACAAATAAACAATACCAATACCAATAAATGACGACTAAAATACATTACAATACAATAAAAAGGATGTTACAACTAACCTCAGAGTTCTGTGGATATCCGGTCAACCAAAGTATTGACAGCCAAACCATCTAAAAAAAAGCATCTAATGCATTTTTTTAGATAGTAAAGGGTTTAGTTTCATAGAAATTGGTTGTTAAGGTTAGAAAAGAGGGTGTGGGGGCGACACCACCATTAAAAAAATAAAAATAATGCATTAGATGCTTTTTTTTAGATGCCTTTTTTTAGATGGTATGGCATTAGATTCTTTGGCTGTTGATGGAATGACTATAAACCAGTTATGTGACCTTATAAAGGAACCCAGCCTTTGCTCTTGGTCCTCTGATTGGTCATGGGACTTTCAGTATCCTTAGAGCATATTGTGGGGGGCTTTACATCATTTATAATGTACAGTTGTGTGTACATTATTTTCTACATTTTCAATTACAAAACCTGTTACAGGAAATCATGCTTCGTTACTATGGTGACTTACTAATCTATGTCAAGAAGAGCCTTACATGGTCCCAGAAAAGAAACCTCAGTAATTTGACAGTTATGCTGTTAACGCAAGCATAATATACACTAACTGGGGTAACTAACCTAAACCGTCGAAAGTGACCGTGAATCTAGGCCTATTTATGGACAATGGATTCACGTTAGAAACCCCAAGTCAATGCAATAGTCAAAGAGTGCTTCTACCATCTCTGATCGAACCGACAGATTATGCCCTACCTCTCCTTCACACTCAGAGGGCTGGCCATCATCTCCCTGAATCTTCTAGGATCGAATGTGCATCCACATAGGTATTCCAGACTGCTTCACAAAAAACTTCAATAGATCCAAAACACAGCAGCTAGTCTACTACTCTGACTTAACATGACTTAACAGGAGGGAACACATAACACTGACTCTCAGTGCACTCCCTTAGCTTAAATATTAAAAAAAAGTATCCAGTTCGATGTCCTCTGCATTGCCCACAGATCACTTGAAGGTCAAGGAGTAGAATTCCTCCAAAACAAAATCTCACTCTACCATCCAACCAGAGACCTAAGATCGAGAAAACATAATATTAGAAACCAGACGATTTTTGTAGAGAAAAGCACAGAGGCTCTGCCTTTTCCACTAGGATGGCCAAACACTGGAATTCCCCACCAAGGGAAATCTGCACTCTGCAGGATCACCTGAAATTCAGGAAAGGTCTAAAATCCTGGCTTTTCAATGCTTAATAGACAAAAATGAACCTGTCAAGCAGTGGAAACAACCAGTTCGTCTTCCAGGCCCAGACACAGTCAAAGGGAACACCACCCTGGCTTCTGAACGTCTAGAACACAATCTATGGCACGCAGAAAACTATAAGGACTATCAGGCATCACTTCAAGACACAACCAAAACCCTAAGAGAATGCTTTTCCTGTCTTCGGGAAAATCTAAACCTCTGCACATTTATTTTTTTATTTGCATTTTTAAAGCGCTCACACAGCCCGCGGGCATCGAGGCGCTGTTACAGGAATTTGTTGTTTTTAGTTGCGTAGATGTTTGTCTTAGTTGCATATTCATAACTCACTTAAATACCTAGAGATTTCTAAGCTCTGACCCGGGGATCGAATCTGTGTTGCTTCGTGTCGTCTTGCTTCCAAGGCGAGCACATTGCCACTGAGCTATCCTCCCAGGATGCTTTCCATGCCTAGACCCCTAAAGCCAAACACCTCTTACCATTATGCAACCAACAGCAAGACTCATTATTTGAAAGCACTACGGAAACCCCAAGAATGCTCCCCACCTTTTGACTAACCCTCAATTTCTCTCCGCCTTACTCATCACACACACAGCCTAACCAGCCACGGATGGACAGAAAGACAAGGGATGGGGAAACATGAGACAAGTTAAACACATGGCAGCCTGCAATCTCTGTAGGACAGCCTGGAAATAGTCTTCTTATTACAGGCTAGTTGTGACATCACAACTGGCCTATATTAAGAAAATGACATCACAACTACTCTGTAATCAGTTATTACGCTTCCATTGAGACATCACAATGACTGCTGCTCGAGCCACCAGAGAGAATTCCACCTGTCACAGCTGCACTTAAAGCTTTTCAACTTCCTTGCTTGCAGAATAGTTTTTCTGTGTCTCTTGACAGCCATTACATGGCAGGGAACTGCTTATCGTTGAATGTTTAATGCGTGCACTATTAGAGTTTAACACACGTTAGCAAGACCATATTATTACGTATTTTAAAGTACAAAATGAAAACCTTTTTAAATGCATTTTATATTTTTCTGCAAAATATTAGGTTCTGCACATTAGATTTTTTTAAAAATCCAAACAGATTCTACATTGGTTATATGTATCAGGCAATGGAAGATCTCTTACATTATATTACTTCAGAGGCCATGTATTGAAGGCCTCAGTGTATGGCCATGTGTCATAAGGAATACAATACTCCCTACCATACGTAAAACAGATGCTGCAAGTCACCTTGGAGTACAGTGACCTTACATTAGAACTCCCCCTTCAGTCTCTTTCCTCTATTGGATCACGGAACTTCTCAGCAAATTGCAATATCCTTATTACGTAGGTAGGGGAGCCTTTATCATATATATAATGTTGTTTGATATCATGTTTTATAACAAATGGCTGCAACGTAAATCTGGGTTGTTGTGGCCTTGTTCACATCATTAATAACTTCAATGGGGTTCGACTGCAACATACATTGTTAGCATACGTTGTTGGCTCTATCAACTCTCTTATTAAGGTTCCCGAGAACCTCTCCTTATTTATTTATTTATTTATTTATTTATTTATTTGTATTGTGCCAAAAAACAAGCCCACAGGCATCAGGTCGCGAACAACACAGAAAACGCTAAGGGGGACAAAACTACCGCCCCAGTCATGGCCGATAAAACACACTGAAGAACAAATTTAAAGAAGGGACAGAGGTGGGTGAAGGGTGATTATTTGTGACAATAAAGGTAGAACTGGTGAGGCTCTCAGTTGTTAAGACGTGTCATAGAACTATAGTCTTTTTTTCTTGACTCCGGAACAAGAGGAGGGTGCCGCCAGCATAGCCATAGCCTATCAGATAAATGATGGGGTTGACTTCTTAAATAATGAGAAAGGTTTCAGGAATACTCTTACTCCTGCATGTCTCTATCCTACTTTAGTGCATATTATATTTTGACACAGGGCCCCAGAGAGATATCAATTGGATGACTGTTGATCATCAAATGTTCCCCCCATTATTAAGAGGAGCCCAAGAAATGGGCCAGGATACATTTAGAATTGGAATAAGTTAAATGCATGCATACAGTGAAGGGGCCTGTCACATTGTGGGTTTTGCATTCAAAAGCACAATAAAAATATAATTTGAAAATAGCTAAATTAATAAAATGGGAGGGGTCAAACATGCCAGCTAATGAACCCGCAACTATGCAATTCTGCAAGCCATGTGTTGCTAATACTCTGGGGCCCCAGGCAGCAAGTTGACGCATAAGCCCTGCCCGTGAGCACGGGCCGCAGTGAGCCCATGCAGCTTGAGGTTATATTATGGGGGTGGGGAATCGTACCACACTATGCAGCAGAGTTAGCTATGTGGCAGATGACTTGGAGACAAGCAGCACCTGTTTTTAAAATGGTGACCAGTGATTGGTACACTGCACCATTAAACACAGGTGAAGGGATCGCAGTGTGAATGGACCCATATAAATCACAGGCCCTATGCACAAGCCACGCATAGCCATTTCACATTCCACAGTTCCATGTACCCCGACAATTAGGATGAATGAGGGTGTGGCAGTAAGGGTCTGGTTTGTGATTACAGAAACGCTTGCGATTGGCCCGGCTCTCGTCGGATCCAAGATCTGGCACCAGATGTGTAGCCGGATCTCTGGATCTGGCCAGAGTCAGCCGCCCCAAACCCATTCTCTGCATTGGGGGGAGGGGAAGAGAGAACCAGCGAGCAAACTAACTTCCTCTTGTGACCCCGTGCAAGGGGTCACAAGAGGAAGTTACAGTCCTCAGCCACGACCAGGTCCTCAGCCACGAACAGGTTTATTTATTTATTTATGCAATATTTGTCAGATACATGCACCTGGATTATTTATTTATGCAATGTTTGGTGGATAATGCGACAAACATTGCATAAAAAAATAAATATACAGGTATCTGACAAACTTTGCATGAATAAATAAATAGCCCTATAAACATTGAAACTATCACACAAGATGCAGCAACCCAAATGTTTTCAGAGGGGAGCTGTAGGAGCTGTGCCTGGTATGGTTCAAGTAAAAGAGAACGTTGCTTATGGCGAACAGAAATCACTTTGTTTGAATAGTACCCCAGGGAAGGTTTTTTAGAAAATGGGATGCAAATTGTGCATTTTAAAGAATATTTACCCAGCAACACGGTCAAAACTATTAGCCTCATAGTGAAGTAACCCATTACCAGTGCCATGGAAGTGGTTTAAAGTGGAATTCATATATAGTTTGGAAAAGAAGCAGCATGAAAGAAATAGCACAGTTTTAAACTATTATTTTGGACATTTCCTTTGATTGGAGGTCAACTGCTAGCTCTGCCCTCTAAACCCTGCCTGTTTGGGCACTCCCCCAAACTCTGCCCCCGCCCCGGCCCTTGTGGTATCCCCCACCAATTTTTCTTCCATTTCCACCATTGGATTACAGAGAATGGCAATAAGAGCTGTACGAGTAGGAACGAGGAGGAATAGGTTGGCGCAGAGGCAGGGAGAGACAGTAAAGCGGAGGAAGAGACGAAAACACGGTTAGAGAGAGGAGGTGGAAGATTACTCATGGAGAGTCTGAGAGAACGGGAGTGAGAGAGAAGAGAGAGGAGGGCCATCCAAACAGAGTCAAAGGGAAAAAGAGAGAGTGAGCAAAAAGTGGAGACAGAGAGAGAGAGAGAGCGAGAGAGGGGAGAAATGGAGTACATCACTGATAGAAAGAGGACAGAACCCCAAGGACGATAACAGGCAATTAGTCATAGAAGGAAAACCAGCAGAGTCAGACCAGAGACCAGGGTTTAAAGGAAGACCTAAGACAAACTTGAGCTAAGTGTAAGCATGCCCAAAGATGAGTAGGATGAGGAAGCTTAAGTACCCAGGGGTCTAAGGGTGACATGTGGTAGCTGAGCCTGAGAGGGCCAACACGAGAGCCATATGACCCTGGTGAGATCCGAAAAAGTGCAAGAGCCAAACACATGTGTTTGGGTAACTACAAAATCCCAAGACTGTGTGGGTGAATATGAAGTAACCAGGAAGCAGATTTGACTGTTAAGCTGGTTTGATTACTGCTTCCTTTCCCACCGGTAGGTCGTCAGATAACCATAATACCTAGTTGTGTCCCAGATACGTGTTTCAGCCTTGTAAAGGGACATCAGTGATGGGAAGCTGTGTCCCTCTAGGCACAGAGAGCAAAGGACACTCATCTGGTTTGCCCTCTGCAACCCAAAGTTTTTCAAAATTACCCAAACATTTGAAAGTCTCTTTCCTGAGGACAAGATGCGGTTGCAGACCCTCCTGAGTGGGGACCTACCAAAGAAGAGGTTTTTTTTACTCATGTTCGTTCTCAGTAGAGATGCTTCCACATTGTCTGGAACCCATTGTTCGTTCTTGATTCTATTTAAATAAGAATGGGACTGGATGGATTGTCAGTAAATCAAGCAAAGCCCTGGAGTTGTGCATAATGACAACTTCTTGACCCAGTTTGGCAACACTGGTCATGGGACACAATCCAGCAAAAAATGTCTCCCCAGATCTCAAGAAACCTATTTGCTCTTTTCATATAATTGATCTGCTTTTATTGATGAAGGCAGGACTTGAACTCAGGTCGCCTGAACCAACGCAGAGAGACTTAGCCACCAGAGCACTGGAACATCTGTGTATATGAGGGAAACAGTAGTTGCAATGGGACATGAAGGACATATGGGAATTTCCAGAACTAAGGCAGCAGTTAGGATGGATTTCTGGTGGCCAGAGATGGATGAAGTCTTTGAAAAACGAGTTGCTGAGTGTTTGGAATGCTGGAGTAGTGATAAGGTATATCACCCATGGTAGTTGTGCAGGCTTCGCTCGGTAATGCCCCCGCGGCTCGGTGCATATTGCGTAAATACAGTTTCCATGACTTATTATATGCTGTTTCTTGTTTTGTAAGATGGAGTTCAGGAGAAGTGTTGTATCTTAGTTAACATCAAAGCATTTAGACAGAGAATGCTGAGAGGCAAGGTTCCCGGAAGAGAATGCTGAGAGGCAAGGTTCCCGGAAGAGAATGCTGAGAGGCAAGGTTCCCAGAAGAGAATGCTGAGAGGCAAGGTTCCCAGAAGAGAATGCTGAGAGGCAAGGTTCCCAGAAGAGAATGCTGAGAGGCAAGGTTCCCAGAAGAGAGTGCTGAGAGGCAAGGTTCCCAGAAGAGAATGCTGAGAGGCAAGGTTCCCAGAAGAGAATGCTGAGAGGCAAGGTTCCCATAAGAGAATGCTGAGAGGCAAGGTTCCCAGAAGAGAATGCTGAGAGGCAAGGTTCCCAGAAGAGAGTGCTGAGAGGCAAGGTTCCCAGAAGAGAATGCTGAGAGGCAAGGTTCCCAGAAGAGAATGCTGAGAGGCAAGGTTCCCAGAAGAGAATGCTGAGAGGCAAGGTTCCCAGAAGAGAATGCTGAGAGGCAAGGTTCCCAGAAGAGAGTGCTGAGAGGCAAGGTTCCCAGAAGAGAATGCTGAGAGGCAAGGTTCCCAGAAGAGAATGCTGAGAGGCAAGGTTCCCATAAGAGAATGCTGAGAGGCAAGGTTCCCAGAAGAGAATGCTGAGAGGCAAGGTTCCCAGAAGAGAGTGCTGAGAGGCAAGGTTCCCAGAAGAGAATGCTGAGAGGCAAGGTTCCCAGAAGAGAATGCTGAGAGGCAAGGTTCCCAGAAGAGAATGCTGAGAGGCAAGGTTCCCAGAAGAGAATGCTGAGATGAAAGGTTCCCAGAAGAGAGTGCTGAGAGGCAAGGTTCCCATAAGAGAATGCTGAGAGGCAAGGTTCCCAGAAGAGAATGCTGAGAGGCAAGGTTCCCAGAAGAGAGTGCTGAGAGGCAAGGTTCCCAGAAGAGAATGCTGAGAGGCAAGGTTCCCAGAAGAGAATGCTGAGAGGCAAGGTTCCCAGAAGAGAGTGCTGAGAGGCAAGGTTCCCAGAAGAGAGTGATGAGAGTGCAATGAGAACCTGTGGTGCTGAAGGCAGTTAGAGGAAGGAGCTGGAGAGTGAAGGAGGAAGATGTTACTGCAGCATATACAATTGGCTTCTTACCTCTATATCAATAATGGATTGTAGGTCATCAGCAGAGTAGATGCTTACCTTCATAATATATATGCCTGTTAAGAATGTACTCTGCATACATTATTTAAGTACAGCTTTGTAGGTTTAAAAGGGGCACTTTTTACAATTTGCTGGGCAACTCTATAGGAAACGTTCCTCCTGTCTTGGGATAGTTTCCTGTTGTTAATAATAAATTAATGTTCTTAAATGACTATGTTTATTCATGGGGAAGTGAGAAAAATCTCCTGAGTCAAGTCTCCCAAGCCGCCCCTGCGCTCACCCCCCTCCCCTCGGTCGCTGGTGGGATCCCACAGTTACTAAGTTCCATTTCCAGCTCCACCGTTTGGTGTTAATTCATCCCAAAGGATCCTTCACGACATGTCTGAAAATAATTCGTACACGAATTTGGGGGTGGATTATTTTCTTGGGGCACACCCATCTCCTGTAACCTTGTCTCTCACAGGCAGAACTTCATAAATCTTCCCTTTAAACCTCAGAGTGGTATTATAATGTGTTTAGAAACCATTGCTCTCAGTGGCTCTGCCTTATTTAGTATATGTAACTTGCATTTGTTGTTAACCAAACACATAACAAAAAAGTAACATCAAATTGTACAATGAAACATGCAACTATTCCTTATTTCATAAATAGCTGTGTGTGATTTGTAAGGAAATCCTACGCCGCTGGTTTGTCTCATAGAGTTCTGGAAAGTCTGGGTGTGCCAGCGTGCACATTTCTGGATTTCTGGTGGACCGCAGCCCGACATTGCATAATACATGCCCTTGAATAAAACATATTGGTTTCAAATTATTGGTGTGAGCTTCTCTACAACCATAAAAGAAGCACTCGCTTAAAATAAAACTGATAACATTTTTCCCAAATACATCATGGAGCTTCAAAGTAGGAACTCAACACTGTTTTCCCACAGACTCCACGAAGTTCCTATCACCTCTAGCGTCTCCTGTTAGCTTTGTTGCCTCTCGGTAAAGTTCCTTCTGACACTGACAGTACTTTACTTTTTTCACCAATGTGTGATCACTAATTCATTTAAGCTCGAGAAGTTCCTTAGCTGCGGTCTCAGAATTTTGGTTTCCAGCCGGTTCTCTGCGTCCCAATGGCAGCACTTCCGGCATCAGCAGCCCATCATTACACTTGCTTTCCAGTCTCTGGAGGATTGGAGGATTGGAAGCACGGCTTTCCTCTTGCTCGTTTGTAAACTAGCACCAGATTGGACAATTCACTTTTCAGTTATGTCATGCAGCTCCTGGTTGGATTTCACGATCACTCTATCCCTGATTTGGAGCAAGTGTTTCTTAGTTTACCCAATCCCTCTTTCACTTTTTTCTATTTGGGAATGAACGTACGTAATGTCCAGGAGCCATCAATCTTTATTCCTTCTATGATTCTTGGACTTTGATTGGCATTTCATTACTTGTCAGGCTTTGAATACATTTTGTTTCCCAACCTGACGCATACTTTACTCTTTCAGTGATTGTTAGACTTTGAATAGACTTCAGTTCCCAACTTGCGTCATATTTTACTCTTTGAAAATGCTTACTCGACTCTGAGGTATATGATTTTGTTTCCCAGCATACAATTAACATTCAACTCTCTTTTATTCTTCGTATTATTGGACTGCATCAGTGTATCTTCTCTCATGGACTGTTATACGTGGCGTGTGCACTTGAAATTTAATTACCAGCATCGATTCAGGGCCCGATTCTTGGATTTTTTTGCACGGTTCAAAGTGAATTTGCACTGCTGAAAATTGACTTTGCACTGCCGACACAGTAACCCTGATTCATAGAACTGTGCAAAGTGTAAGGTCAGTGCAAAGTCAGTGCATAGTCGTTTTTGCAGTACAAAATGACTTACTTTGCACTGCAAAAATACACTTTGCACAGTTTTGTAAAACAGGGTTTAAATGTTCAAGTCTCTTGACATGTGATAGATTTGACTGCTTATTCCAACATGCATCAATTATGCTTCTGTCAATGTTTATCTGACTTGGCCTGAGTAGTTGGACCCTAATTCCCATCACTCAATAAATGTGCAAGAGTCTTTCGTGGAATATTGCACTGTATCCCAACATGGATTAAGTATATTTCTATCAATGTTTGTTAGACACAACCCATTTGCTGTGTGTGACTGGGGTACTGAACATTGAGTGGCACGTCTTCATTTGCTTTCCGCTCTGTGTGAGCTTTGTCGGACTGGTCTCCCATTCCTTCCTGGCACTGATCCCTGTGCTCCTCTATGGGTTCTTATGCCTCAATGGCACTGTGTTCATGGTGCCTTCATCATATTGGAGTTCATGTTCGTTGGGGGCATATTTAATGTCAGGCGCCATTTTAAATCATTTGTGTGGCAGAGAGGAGGGGAGGAATACAACTTGAGTTTCCGCTGCCTCTCTTCTTCTCTGTCATACAAATGCTCCAGCATTTGCACTGGCATGGATTTTCATGCCGTGCAAATGCTGGGGATGCCCATGGCGTCCAGGGGGCTTCATGCACCAGCAGCATTCACAATTAGAGGTACGCGCTGCCTGGCATGCTAGCAAGCCAGACAGCGTTTACTATTTTGCATGCTTGAATGCCGCCATTTGCTGTAAAATGCTCACGCTCATATCTCTCTCTTCTCCTTTTGAAAGGCCTGTGGCTGCACAGGTCGAGTCACGTGGTGAACAACAAAGATGACAGACTCTGAACTTCACTGATTTAGCTAGCCAGCAAAGGGCAATTTTTCAAATTATTCATTTCCTCACAACATCAAAATTACAAAATGCTGTTTCCATCCTAGTGAAGAATATTTAAAAAAGTCCATCTATCTTTTATTTGTATTCATAAATCTTATTGCACCCTGAAAGAGAATAAATGTCAAGGAATGCATGAAACCATGAAATACCACATACCCCTCTATTAATTCAGGCTCACTCTGAGTACATAGTCGTGTTCTAAGATTTGTTAATTTCATGAACATGAGAACCCGACATTGGGCATGACTATGGCATTCATGCCTGCTCAGGAGGGCCGACATGGCCGGTAATTGCCCGCCAGCCCGAGCTAAGGTAGGCCGGGAGCAAAGCTCGGGCCTCAGCTTGGATTATGAGCCATCACCGGCCATGTCCACCATCCTGAGGCGGCATGAAAGCTATTTGCACTACAGGGTTCTTACAGAATGCGAATGGCTTTCATCATTTTTCCTCAAGAGATTTGCGCTTCTTGCACAGTCAATCTCCCGAGGGAAATAAAAGATGGCTGCTGGCATATGGAAAAGGGACTAAGTCCCTTTTCCCTGTCTATGACAGTGGCCGGGAGACGGGAGGAACGGCAAGATCAGAGCACAGAGCTATGGTCCTGCAAGTAAGTGGGAATGGAGGGAGGGGGTGGGAAAGGGGCTCGGGGCATTTTTGGGGAGCCGAGGCAACAGGGAGATGCTCTTTGTTGCCGCACCACAATAACAACAAAAACAAAAAAATTGGTGCCACCCGAGGAAGGGCCTTGGGTGGCTTGGACAGCAGGCGGGGAATGTGTATTCTCGCCTGCTGTTCTAGCCACCTGATGACTGAGAGGCCCTTCTCCAGGTGTGAACACTTTATAGATGTGTGGGGGAAATTACCGAAGCGTGGTAGGATCGGTAGCAAATTGGTCTGTCCTGTTATTTGGAGGCCCACTGATGGTGTTGCATCTAGTCTCATGTTCCATTTTTTCCCGTTTTTTCTCTGAAGCTAATTCAACAATTTCATGCCATGTAAAGGCTGGGGATGCCCATGGCGTCCCCAGGGGGCTTTATGCACCAGCAGCATTCACAATTAGAGGTACGCGCTGCCTGGCATGCTAGCAAGCCAGCAGAGATTACTCTTTTGCATGCTTGTATGCCGCCATTTGCTGTAAAATGCTCACGCTCATATCTCTCTCTTCACCTTTTGAAAGGTCTGTGGCTGCACAGGTCGAGTCACGTGGTGAACAACAAAGATGACAGACTCTGAACTTCACTGATTTAGCTACCCAGCAAAGGGCAATTTTTCAAATTATGCATTTCCTCACAACATCAAAATTACAAAATGCTGTTTCCATCCTAGTGAAGAATATTTTAAAAAGTCCATCTATCTTTTATTTGTATTCATAAGTCATATGGCACTCTGAAAGAGAATAAATATCAAGGAATGTATGAAACCATGAATTACCACATACCCCACTATTAATTCACACTCACTCTGAGTACATAGTCGTGTTCTAAGGTTTGTTAATTTCATGAACATGAGAACCCGACATTGGGCATGACTATGGCATTCATGCCTGCTCAGGAGGGCCGACATGGCCGGTAATTGCCCGCCAGCCCAAGCTAAGGCAGGCCGGGAGCAAAGCTCGGGCCTCAGCTTGGACTGTGAGCCATTACCTGCCATGTCCGCCCTCCTGAGGCGGCATGAAAGCTATTTGCATTGCAGGGTTCTTACAGAGTGTGAATGGCTTTCATTAGTTTTCCTCAAGAAATTTGAGCTGCTTACACAGTCAATCTCCCGAGGGAAATAAAAGACGGCTGCTGGCATATGTAAAAGGGACTAAGTCCCTTTTCCATGTCTATGACGGTGGCCAGGAGACGGGAGGAACGGCAAGATCAGAGCACAGAGCTACAATCCTGCAGGTAAGTGGGAATGGAGGGAGGAGGTGGGAAAGGGGATCGGGGGATTTTTGGGAGGGCAGGGAGGGGAGGCAACAGGGAGATGCTCTTTGTTGCCTCACCACTATAACAAAAAAACAAAAATAATGGTACCACCCGGGGAAGGGCCTCGGGTGGCTGGGACAGCAGGCGGGCAATGTGTATTCTCGCCTCCTGTTCTAGCCACCTGATTGACTGAGCAGCCCTTCTCCAGGTGTGAACACTTTATAGATGTGTGGAAGAAATTACCGAAGCGTGGTAGGATTAGTAGCAAATTGGTCTGTCCTGTTGTTTGGAGGCCCACTGATGGTGTTGGATCTAGTCTCATGTTCCACTTTTTCTCGTTTTTTCTCTGAAGCTAATTCAACAATTTCATTGAGGCCACGTCTGAGAACATGTAAATTTAAAATCCACAGTTGGTCTCTTCTCACCAAATGGGATTTATATTGCCATTCTGTAAGGAAGGCATGGTATCAAACAGTAAGACAGACACAAGTGATCACAGTTCAAGGGTGTTTATTGAACTTCAATTGTGTGTGGAAAACTCCTATCTAATCCTAAATGTAAAGGTGGGAGAAAGCTACGACCATCAAATAATAATCGCGCAGTACAAGTCGAGTCTGTCAAAATTAAAGGGCCTACCTAATAAACCTATTGCCCATCCTTACTTCTAAATACAAATAGTGTGGGTAACAATGTTATGCGAAAGAAAAGTGTTCAAGAAATGATATGTCAGGATATTCAAGCCTCTGGCTTCCCTTCCCCACGTTTTCAGCATGGGACAAGGCGGCACACTCGAGTTTAGCACACTCTCTGGCTTCTCTGGCATCAGGATCCAGTTCAGAATCATAAGGTCAGAGCCTTCTGTACCAAAGTCTCTTTGTCATTCAAAGTCTCTTACTTCAGAGGGCCTGATGTGACAAACAAAACATTAAAGTTCCTTTCTTCTCAGGATTTTCACTTATACAACTTCTCAGGAGTTTTACTGTTCACCCTGGGTCGCCCTCTGCCGGGCTCAGACCTAACTCAACACAAAACCTTCAATTGATCTCCCTCTGCCGGGCTCGAGCCAAATGATATACTTTTCCAAACCTTCTCTATTTCATCAAAATCGAAGACTTTCGACTGTGTGCAGGATTTAGCTTGACCCGTAGCAGGAGCACTTTGATTCACATTTATTCATTCTTTTTCAATTGATCTCCCTCTGCCGGGCTCAGACCAATTTGTCTACTTTTCCCATTTCTCACCTGGGTACCTTACTGAGACCTTCGATTGAGCACCCATGTGGTCCCGGGCCGCTCTGTCAAAGGTAAAGTAGCTTGCTTTAAAGTTCAATCACTCATCAGCAGTTCAACTTCACTTGTGCCTCTCATCACCCACGTGTTAACAATGTTCATTCCATCATACCAAAAATAATTGTTGCATACTATTAGGTTGATGAGTTCCATTGCAAAGACCTTGTGTATCTGAACATTCTCATGTCTTAGTAGAAACCATTCCATGGCTTCAATACCCTGCCAATGGGTGATAGATGTGGAAAGACTACTGACATCCAGAGAAAAGCGGATGATATTTGGATCATTAAGGTCTAATTCACTCAGTAGTTGTAAGAAATTAGATGTGTCTTTCAAGTAAGTATGTGGAATTCTGTTGGATCGTTGGTTGTAAGACTGTGTCCAGGTAAACTGCCAGAGGATAAAAGATACTCTCACTATAGAGTGGAATGGTGGATTGGTGTAGTTTTTGTGTACCTTGGTGAGTGCACAAAACACTGGTATGACTGAGGGCTTTTATATCGGGAAGTCTGCTGTTCGAGGAGGTATCGATTCTACATCACTCGCCTTGGTAATGATCTCTTCAATCAGGGTTTTAATTGTACCAGTCGGGTCATGATCCAATACCAGATATGTAATAGGATCCTGTAGTAGACCCAGGCAGCCCCTGTGGTAAAGAAGAATATCCATTATCACCAGGGCTCCACCTTTGTCCGCTAGTTTCATAGTAATAAATGTCCCTTGTGGTCTTTAGTTCAAACATGTCTATTATTGGGTGATTGACTTTGGGATGGAAGGAGTTCTTCGACTTCAACTCCAAGTAGTCAAAAGATATGGACCTTTCTTGTACCTCTGGTAATGTTTCAGAAAACACTGTCAGTTCCATTTTTCTAATCAACTTAAATAAGTAGACCTCTGAGTATATGGCCCTTTAGGAATGTGCATATGTAATGGCTGGGATCAAACCAGAATAAATCTTAGTCCAAATAACGGAACCAACTCAGGAAGATGGCAAAGTATTGTTTTATTAACAATTATCGAAAATAGGGAGGTTACAACGAACTCTCAATGATCTCTACACAAAATATGTTTTTTTATATGAAAAATATGTCAGAGTGACATCATACTACGTGGCAATAGTGAAAAAAACCTACCAGAGATTGGGATTGGTTAAGGGAGACATCTAAGTATACTTTTCTATAGGAGCTAGGATTGTTATTGGTTGTCTATTATCAGGTGGACAACTTATGCCTACCTCTATAAAACATGTAATTTCAGAAACATTAGAAACACTGATTCTCGTTTGTCTTCAAACTATAAGGTCCTTCATTATATGGGCTAACATAATTGGTTGGCACATGTGTGCCATGTCTGGAATATTCGGTTCATTTAGCAGCACGTAAACCAAAACCAAGATGCAGGGAGGTAGGACATGAAGCTACCTCACCACCCAATTAGCCCAACATCTCTCATTGCCCATGCCTTCAGCCATGAAATTGTCTTTGTACTTGACCTTGCAGAATATCCTTTTCTTTGGGAATGCACAGGAGAGAGGGAATTCACTACCAAGTCTGGGACTTCAAGTTCAAGGTCTATTTCCATTATTGGATCATGTGATGGGAGACCACTATTTTGCCCATTTTTCCGATTTTAAATGCTCTAAATGAATTGAAGTTTGGAGTCCTTTGTGTTCTATCTTGCACCTTAATGCGAGATGGTTTATCCTCCGCATACTCGTTCTTCTTTAGGACAAATAGCTGACCTTTCTGCTTGAATCTTGACTCCAGGCCAGGCAGCCTTGCCCTTCAGCTCCACAAGCCTATTATTCTTGCTGCAACCGTTTTTAATTCCAGCTTCATGGGTTCTGGCCTACTAATTTCATTATACCTATGTCCAGTTTATATACGATGGCGGCTTTGCCTGCATTATAGTCACTAGTTATAGCCAGCTTCTATGAAGACTTTATCCATCTTGCGTTTCAGCGACTGTACATTTATTGAACGGTTGTTTTTCTGCAGCACTTTGTGCGTGTGTAATCTTCCTTTTCTATATTGGGAAACTCACTTGATTCTCTACTTCACCATTAGTTTCTTTAGGATCAATACATCCTCTTTAGCCAGCATCTTGAGACGTTGTGCACACTTCTTATGATGTCATTAATTCTTTGGTTAGCTACTTTTCACACTCCTTCAAGTTTTTCTTTCTGCAAGTTATTAATAGAAGCCCTATCTGTTCAAGTAACTCATTGACAAAAGTCGGCCCATTGTCGTATCGTAGTACTTCGCACACAGCCCATCTTGGGAACATTTTGTGCACTAAAAACGTTGCTGACTAAATGGCATCAGGGTGTACACATGGACCAGCTTCGATCCACCTGGAGAAGGGACACACCACCACTAGTATATACCTATAGCCATTACATTTCTGTAGTATATCAACATAGTCCATATGTAAATGTTGGAATGGCCCATTCAGTCGAGGTATTACTCCTTGTATTGTTCTTAGTGTATGCCCAGCAGTAAACTTTTGACACACGATGCAATTCACCATGAACTGTGCAATGTGTTCCAACAAATTGGGAATGAACAAGTCTTCTGCAATTCTGGCAGCAAGACTTTCTCTGGTCATATGCGCGGGGTAATGTAGTTGCTGAAGTCCAACTTTCAATACTGCTGTTGGCATTACTGGTTTTCCTGTTCTTTCCTGTCACCATAATGCTTCTGTGGGGGGTAAAGACAGTGGTCGAAGTGAGCGGGAGCGGTCGGGAGCGGTGCTCCTATACTTTTTTAAATTACCTTTTACAGCTCCTACACTATTATTTTAAAAAGAAACCGTTCCGGAACGGTTTTGTTTTAAAATAAATGTGTAGGAAGCAGTTGAAACCTGCACTTTCAGTGCAGTGCACTGAACATTCCCTTAAACTGCAGGCGCATGCATTTGGGGGTTTATACTGTGCATGGGAGGGGGTATGGCGATGGGGTTTGCTGGGAGCGGTGCAGACCAGTAGGGAACATAGCTCCACTACTTCTTTTCGTACACTTCGACCACTGGGTAAAGAACACCCCTTTCATTTCCATAGCCCTTGCTCTTCCTGTGGGGCTTGTTCCCTGAATCTCTAATATATCGTAAGTATGAAAACTTGAAATATCTGGAGAATATGCAATTCTTTTGGCTTTTATGTCCAGAGCTTTGTTTCCGTGAGAGATAAAGTCTGTTTGTTTAGTATGGGCTGCGCATTTTATGACTGCTATGGGCACAGGGAGTTGTAGTGCCTCAATGAGTCTGTCCAACACGGATGCATGTTGTACTTGAGAGCCGTCTGCACAGAACTCACCCCTTCTTTTCCAACGTGACAGCCCTGCATGTACGGTTGACATCACATAGGCGAAGTCAATGTACACCGTCACTTCCTGTCCTTCATTTTTCTTGAGCATGACAATAAGCACTACTAATTCTGCTGCTTGCGCTGAAAAGTGAGGCGGTAGTCTTGCACTCGCCACTACTTCAAATTCACCATTTAATCTGTGTCTTACTACTGCGGAGGCTGAATGCCTTTCCCCACTAGTTTGGTCAATTTTCACATAACCGTCAATAAAAAGAATCTCCACTCCCGCCAAACCATTTTCCTTCCCACGGTGTATATCATCATAGAATTCAACATAATTTGCACAGTCATGCACATGATCACCTTTTTCTACAGGTTCAGCCACAAACGTAGCTGGATTCACTATCTTACATCTTACAGTTTCAATCGCTGGATTGGAAATCATTACTTCATAAGTGGAAGCTCTTTGGGATGTTAACGCACCCTGGGTTTCTCTAAAATGGCAAATAAGGCAGGCTCCACGTTAAGAGTCATAGAACAGCCCATGACAATACTTGTGGACTTCTCAATTGCAAATGCGGCAGTCGCCAATGATTCTTCGCAAGGGAAATGTCCTCTCACAACTGTGTCTAAGATCCTGCTGCAATATGCCAAAGGTTTGTACCCCAATGTTGTCCTTTGTGTGAGCACTGCTGTCATGACTGCCCCATTTGTGTGCAAAAATAGATAAAAATCCTCAGCATAATTGTGAATCCCTAAAACTGGAGCTATACCATTGGCTCTTTTCGACTCCTCAAATCCTTCCTCCATTTCTTCTGTCCATTCTATCTTTTCCTTACCAACTTGTGCTTTCTCTAATGCTTGCAAAAGTGGTTTTGTATATGTGCTGTAATCAAACCCCCAGGCTGCGCAGTAATTGCACAAGCCCAGGAACTGCTGCATATGTCTCACTGTGTTTGGTTTCATTGTTTTCATAATTGCCTCAGCTTTTTCAGGTGTCACTTTTTTCCCATCATGTGAAATCAACTGCCCTATGTGCAACAACTCTCCCTGGCAATACTGTAATTTCTCCTTGTCCACCTTATATCCTTTGCCTCGTAAAATAGTCATTAGTTGGACAGAGTCTTGCCTACTCTCACCCTCTGTTGTACTGCAAATCAATATGTCATCTACGTGCTGTTAACCGCACTTTTAAGATCGATATTGCCTAGATCCATCCATAGGACCCTTTTAAAGATTGATGGGGACTCACAGTACTCTTCGGGCAAACGATTATGTTTTAGTATTTTTTTGTCTAAACGTACAGAAGTCGGGTCTTGTGAGTCCTTGTGTAGTGGATCAAGAAAAATGCATTTTTCAAATCGATCACCGTAAAATACTGAGCCTCAACTGGGATGCTGCTCAATATTGTCGCAGGATAAGGAACTAAAGGAAACTGTGCCTCTACAATCTCGTTAAGAGGTCGCAAATCTTCGATAAATTTCCACGACACCCGTTTAGATTTTTTAATCGTATACACTGCAGTGTTTTACGATGACTCCAATGGTACCAGGATCCCCTGATTCATCAGTGCCGATATAGTTTGGAATATACCTTCATCAGCTTCTCGGGACATGGGGTACTGCTTCGCTCTTGGTAAAATCGCTCCTGGTTTTATTTTAACCTCCCCTATTACCATCAATAAAACTACGTCATAGGGGCCTGTGGTCCATAGGACACTTGGCACCTTTTCGAGATCTTCCTGAAAAAATGCCGGTCATTGCCACACTATCGCCATTCGATGTGGGATTTCTCGCTTCTCGATCCTTATCCAGGATGTAATGCTCATAAAGAACACCACTTCGCCATCGATAAATTCGACTCTGAACATATCTTCATCTGTTATGTCAGTCAATCTATACCCCTCTCCAAGGGATATCACTGTTCTCCATGATCAACCTTCATCATCTACCCCTTCAAGCACTGCTATCTCGCCTCAAACCTTAGCTGCTTCCAACTCTGTAGGGATAGTCTGTCCATCTTCCTCATCCATAGGTATTCGTGGACTGAATACAAATTCATCAGGTATCCTCCCAATCTTCCCTACCAGACCGGGTAGCCATGTTAGCAAAATATTACTCTATATAAAAAGATTTCTGGATCTACCGGGACACATCACAGAGCTACTTTCCCTGTGAATGCCAGTATGTACTCGCCCACATTTAAATCGTGCACTTCTGAAGTGGAGCACACTATTCCTTGATCAGTAAATATAATCGTCATGTTAAGTTTTTTCATCAAATCTCTTCCTAAAATGTGACCTGGTGTCTGTCGTGAATGTAACAAAGGAACAACATGTCACATTCCCCTGTAGAGACCAGTAATTTGTCAGTAAAAGGAACTAGATTCGTAGCTCCAGAGAAACCTTGAGCATTCATGGCAATACCTGACATTGGGTATTTTCCCTCCCGTATACACGAGCAAGTTGCCTCAGTGTCTACAAGAAAATAAAAGGATTTTTCCCCTATTGTCACATAGACCTTTGGTTCCTCTTGGAGGTCTGGTGTCACAGATAGTACTGATCACTTCAAGTTACCCAGTGAGATGTTCTATTGAGGGTACAAGCTCATCCCCGTCCCTGTGAAAGGATTTCCTCCTACCACAGTGACGCCTCCTATTCTAGGTGTCAATACCTGTCCTGTGTTCTCATATTTTTGTGCCTGCTCTTCCGCTTGCTGTATTTGTGGTCCCTATGCCTGATAGGACGTGTGACCCTGGGCAAAGCCCTCTCTCGTTTGTGTGCTACATGGTGGTGGATAAGCTGTCCCCCCTCTTGAGAACTGGCCCTTTTGTACACTCCCTTGGCAACTGCACATGCGCGCAATATGCCCTGTTGTTCCCCAAGTTTAACACACTGGGGTGGCCCTGCTGGCAAACCCTCCTTGGTTATATCCTCCATGAGCACCCTGGTTCTCATTCTGAGTGTTTTGAAATCCACCTTGATTATTTAGAAATCCACCTCCTCTTCCCCTGAAACCAATACCTCTGACTTGTGGGGCAAACCCATATCTGCCTTGATCTATCGGGTGTGAACTAGTCGCCTGCGATGTATTTATTGCTTCCTGCATTCCCAATCCTTCTCCACTTGTCAACACCATGGAACATTTTTACTATTATTTCGGAACTAATTTGGCTTGCTCAATTTTTATATTTTTATCCTTCTTTTTATCCATCTCTTGTAATAACCGACAGTGATGTACTATTGACAACTGTACCTCACCCCATTGCTATGCTTCCATCCCCACTTGTTTTTTCATTTGTCTTTGTACCGGCTTTGGTCACCCCTGACACAAAATATGATAAAATAGTGCCACTGTCTTTTCCCACGACTCGGAAGTTTTAAGCTGCCATTTCTCCTGAATATCCTAAATGTAAGCAATAGGGTCTTCATCTTCATTCATTTGTCGTGTTATAATTGCACCCAGATCTGATGTGTTAGGATACTGTACCTTGCGAGCCCTCCAAATATCTGCCCTACATTTATAAAATGGTGCTCCGTCATGCGCTGTGTTATGTGCAGTCACACTTGAACATCACGCTCTCCTCCAAATGTCATCAGCCCTCCCTCCAAGAATGGCTGCCAGGAGACCTTTTATGTCCCCTATGGCCAGCGTATTTCCTCCTGTCATTTACTCTAACTCATATATCAATTTCCCAGCCCCCAAAGTCAAACTAGGGAGCTTACATTTTAAATGATCCTTATCCATCTGCGGCCATGGGATGTAATGTGGTCTTGCTCCCCCCTTCGCTACCAAGGGGAACTGTGTGAACCCCATCCCATAGTCAGTTCCCACAATTAGTCTATCTTTGGTGCGGGTAATCGTCACTATTTGCGTTTTTGTTGGTTGCAACCTTAACCTGCTTACATATGGTGGAGACTCTCCCTTCTCACTATTTGATCATCCTCTGGGACTCTCAGCATATGCTATGGGATATGGTGGTCTTTCTTTTGGATGTTCCAGATCTGACCATCTTACTTCTTTATCCATCTGTTGGCTTCCCAGGGGGGCGCAAGCACCCTTTCTTTCTGATGCATGACCTGACGCTCTGTCCTCATCTGACATTTCTAGACCCCAACTGGTTTAACTATCATCCTCTTCTCGGTCTAAATCTAGTTTACTTAAAGACAATGCTCGGTGTTCACTTGTGAGCATATTTTGTTCTTCAATTTGTGGGATCGATTACCATTCCCTTGAGTTCCATACTCGCTAGCTTATCTTAATTGTTGACAGGCCTTATCAATCCTTTCTCCAATACCTTCTGCATCATATCTTTCTTCTTCTAGCGCTATTCTTTGTGCTGCTGGCATTACTTCCTTTATCGGAAGAAGCTCTCCCACTCTATCCCATTGTATTTCTGCGCTCGGCCTCATTTGTTCCTTTAGGATGAGACTGGCATCCAAACCTTGCTGTCTCCTATTTTGTTCTATTTCTTCATTTACTTCCCTTTGCTTTCTCGCATCCTCCCTAACTTTTTTTTCCTCCTGCCTTCGTTCTTCCCTCCTTATTCCTTCTCTTTGTTCCTCTCTTCTCTGTAAACTTATGTCCCTTAATTTTTGTGCTTCTTCCTCCTCTCTCTCTTTCTTTCGTTTCTGTCCCTTTCTTCTGTCACCCTTTCTCTCTTGTCATACTTCCTTTGTTCCTCTACCCGTTTTTCATCTTTCTCTTGTTCCTCCATTTATATCTGTTCCCATCCCTCCCTGCTCGGCCTTCCTTGTTCATCCTCTCTCATTCTCTTTTTTCATTCTCTGTCCTTCCTTTCTTGCTCGTTCTTATCATCTCTCTGCCTAACTTCCTTGATGCTTTTCCCATCTAGCTTGAGTAGTATCTTTCCTCCCATCGATTCGTTCTGTACAAGCGTTACGTCGTCAGCCATGTCATTTTCTCCCTTGCATTGCTTGATTTCTAGATCTATGTCTGTCGATAAGTTCGACCTGTCACCTCTAACTTCCTTATCTTGAATAAACTTACAAGCATCTTCCTTTCTTTTACTCTTTTCTGGACTCTCGTCAGTACTCTAAGTGGGGGTTCATATGTCAGATTACTATACCCCGCCGCTGCCTTCAACTCCTTTAAAGGATAAACCTCTATCTCTTCTAGTTTAACACTTTTGCTTTCGGCCAAGGTAGGAGGAGCTGAGGGCTCAACGCCCTCTCCCTTATGCTGGCTAAGCATCCACTCCTCCTGTGGCAGGTCCTCCTTTTCCTCTTGATACATCTGACAAAGTTCTAAAATTGCCAGTCTTTTCTCTAATTTATTTCCTGTGTACGCAGCGTTCACATATATGGTCATGTGTTGCAATAGCGCTTTTCGCAAAAATAATCCCCCTTGCAGCCATGGCATGAACATTTTATCTGCTGTACCCTTTACTCATCCTGCACTGTACTGTTTGAGCTTGTGCGCATTTTTTGGCATTGTCTTACAAAGGTGTATGAGAGGAGTGTCCTCCATAATGACAAGTCTCAATTGACTGTCGATACTTACCAGATAATTACATAAACCTTTTATTTTAACTCAAATCGCCACCATCTGACGTTTAAAAAAACCAAATATGAGCATGCACCATCAATCGCCGCTCAATCCTCCTTTGTTTCACTAATCTCTCTATCTTTTGATTGGCGCCAATCGTTTACTTCACCTTAGCTTCAAACACTGTAATTTTTCAATCATTCACTGTTCTATTACTTCTTAACACTTCACACAATAAACACTATTTGGACTAATCCCACACTGCACATTAATAACCCCTGTGATCACCTTCCCTTATTATTAATCATCTTTAATAAGGGGTATACTTCATCTGACTTTACTTATTTTACCCTGTACAGGGTTTAAGACATCACCTTTCACAGGCCTAACCATGAGTTTTCTCTTATTATCACCTACTCCCATTGGAGTTTGAAATGTCTTCTTCCAATTCCCTTGAACTAGGATCTCTAGACACTATCGTTGTCTACACACTTGTTCCTGTTACTCAAAATATCACAGTTCCGCCCGTTTATATTGCCGTTTCCCTTGGTCTACTTATGTTCGTTAATTGACTCGAGGCCTTCGGTATTGACTCCACCTTCAATCCGACCATTTCGCCTTCCATCCACAGAGTGCCCATGGAAGCTGAGCCGGATTTCTTAAAAGGGAGACTTGCCCACCGTCTCCATTTTTCTTGCAAATTTATTTCTATCAGCAGCTTTGCACAAGAAACTCTGCAATCTTCCAGCTAGTGGCGGAGGATGCCTGATCATCCGAAATACTAGAGCACAGCTAGTTTGGATCTTTAATCCATCCGCACCGCTACTACGTGTGCCTGTGGTCCGTTAGGAACGTGCATATGTAATGGATGGGATCACACCAGAATACCAAATAACAGAACCAACTCACGAAGATGGCAAAGTGCTGTTTTATTAACAGTTATCTAAAACAGAGAGGTTACAGCGAACACCAACAGACGTACGCTGAGTCTCTCAATGATCTCTACACAAAATGTTTTTTATATGAAAAATACCTCAGAGTGACATCATACTATGTGGCAATAGTGAAAAAACCTATCAGGGGTCGGGATTGGTTAAGGGAGACATCTATATATATATTTTTCTATAGGAGCTAGGATTGTTATTGGTTGTCTATTATCAGATGGACAATTTATGCCTACCTCTAAAGAAATATGCCATTTCAGAACCATTATAAACACAGTTTCTCATTGGCCTTCAAACTATAAGGTTGTTCATTATGTGGACTAATATAATTGGTTGGCACGCTTGTGCCATGTCTGGAACATTCAGTTCATTTAGCAGCACATACGCCAAGACCCAGCTGCAGGGAGGTAGGATATGAAGCTACCTCACCACCCAATTAGCCCAACATCTCTCTTTGCCCATGCCTTCTGCCATGAACTTGTCTTTGTACTTGGCCTTGCAGAATATCCTTGTCTTTGGGAATGCACAGGAGTGAGGGCACTCACTATCATTTCTGGGACTTCAAGTTCAAGGTCTATTTCCATCCTTGGCTCACGTGACAGGAGACCACGATTTGGTCTATTTTGCAGAGTTTAAATGAATTGAAGTTTGGCATCCTTTGTGTTCTATGTTGCACCTTAATGTGAGAAGGTTTATCCTCTGCATAGTCATTCTTCTTCAGAACAGATAGCTGACCTTGCTTCTTGAATCTTGACTCCAGGCCAGGCAGCCTTGCCCTTCAGCACCACAAGCCTATTATTCTTTTTGCAACAGTTTTCTATTCCAGTTTCATGGATTCTGGTCTTCTAATTCCATGATACCACTGCCCAGTTTCTATTCGATGCCTGCTTCACCTGCATTCTATTCACTACTCATAGCCAGCTTCAATGATGACTTAATCGATGTTGTTTTTCAGCGACTGTACATTTATTGAACAGTTGTTTTTCTGTAGCACTTTGTGCACGTGTAATCTTCTTTTTCTATATTGGGAAACTCACTTGATTCTCTACTTCACCTTTAGTTTCTTCAGGATCTATATATCCTCTTGAGTCAGCATCTCGAGACGTCATGCACACTTCTTATGACATCATTAATTCATTGGTTAGCTTCTCTTCACACTCCTTCAGGTTTTTCTCGTGCAAGTTATCATCACATCGAGGGTACATTCGGTAGGGTTGCCTCAGTGGGTATTTTCTTTCTAATACTTGCTGTAGTATTGGTATTATGGCTGATGTTAGGCACAGCACGATTTCATGTCTTCAATACACGGGAGGTAGGGTGGTGGGATGTCCGGTAGAGGTAAACAACTGCTCCTCTACATTCCCGTTCTGGTCAAGTCCTCGACCACCTCCTCTATTCTCTTGGTGTCCTTGTATTTTTTTTTGAAGAAATGTCTTTTTGGTGTCCATATCTTTGTCAGCCCCCTCAGTCGAGGTTACATTTGGTAGGGGTGTCTCAATGGGTATCTTCTTTCAAATACTCGCTGCGGTATTGGTATTATGGCTGGTGTTAGGCACAGCACAGGAGATGGGGGGGTGTGATCGCCTGCAGAGGCACACAACTGCTCCTCTACACCTCTTCATCAAAGTTCAAACCATTGTTCATTGCAATGAATGATAGATCCAAATTAAGTGTATCTAACTGTGTCTTGTTCAATTGTCTGGATGAGATATTCATCACTATTGACTCCATCACTTGTTCCATGTCTGTGGCTTTCTTCTGCTCTCTCCTGGTCCTCCTTCATCTAAAAATGGAACCAGTGCTGGGTAGTGGTCAAGGTGCTAGTTCTTGGTTGTGAATTAGATGTTACCACCGCTGGTGTGACAATGGTGTTGTTCGTGTTAGTAATGTCCCACTCTCCTCTTGTGACTTCACTGCTATCCGTGTTGCCATGTGTCAGTGGCTGTCTAGGTTGTCTGAATGGGGTCTGTCTTTTGATGTTATGCAAATCTTGCCAGGTGTAAACTATATCTCTGGCATAGTCAAGGGTACCCCCTAAAAAAATCCTGATCTTCTGCTGCTCTATGTCCTTCGGTTAAGAGACTAATCGTCAGTTTGTGTCCTCTAGAATCTTATTTAGATCTTAATTTGACTTTAATCTAATCAACTGTTCCTTAATTTAATCTATTTTAAGGTGAATGTTAGTTGTCAGGGATTTAGAGAGCTTCTCGGTATTCAACAATATGAGATAAAACAAGCACTTATTCAGTATTTGCTCCCACCTCTTCACAAATTCTTGGTTTTCCTTACAGAGGGTTGGACGAAGATGAACTCTAAGTTCCCTTTGGGTCCTTTGAGCCCTACGATACTGGGCTAGAGTTGTTGCATGTAGTTATTACCAGATCCCCTTCTCCTTACTAATTAGTCTCTCGAATTTGGTAATGAGTTTGTCTGGACTCTCTTCTGGATTTGTCTACCGATCTATCTCTGTTATTAGCCCCAAAATATGGTTAGCCTCGTTCTCACTAATGGCCAGCGTGGTGATGGATTTTGTAGTCAAAGAATTGATTTTTGAGAATGACATGATAAAGATGTAGGGTGCTGTGATGTGTGTCGTGCCAATCCAATAGGGTAAACAACATATCCAAAGCATAACCACTGCACACTTTGCTATTCAAATGATATCAAAATAGTTAGGAAATGTATGTCAAATTATCATAATTCAAGGTGTAGAGGAGAAAAAATCAGTCCCGACACATGGGCTGAACAATAATAGAAGATATACAAAAAAGTTACAATTGGTGGGGAACTCCCATCCCCTGCACACCATCACAGGCCAATGAATCAGCTAGGAGTTTAGGTAAGTTAATCAATGTAAAACCGTTATCATAACCTGAGATATTTCAATATCAATTCATAACACATTTCTGTTCAACAATTTAATAATGTGACCCAATGAGTTTCGAGAATATCTCTCTTCATCAGGGGTCTTGATAAGACGTTGATTCTATAAATAATCAAATAAGAAATAGTCTTGTAAAGAAGGTCCCTCTGCGTCTCATCAAGCTCCCTCTGGCATCTGTGGACTCTGGCACTGGTTGAGATTCACAGTCATCTTTAATATAAATCAGCTTGCTTTTATAGGCCTTTTCAATGATGCAATACTTTCATGCAGTTTCAGGATACATATCTGATTGGTTCTCTTAGCCAAAATAAAAGCCCTCCTTATCCTTGATTGGGTGGCTTATCTGCCACTCACAAAGCCCACATTAGTCACTTTTGGCAAGCACTGGCTGACTGACACCTATACTGATAAGCTTATTTTAGGCCTAGCTGGACGCAATTACACATCCTTTAACTTCTGCCAAAAAAGTCCTTATCTGCTTCTCGAGCTCCTGCCAAGTTTAATTGGCAGCTCATACTGTGAAAAACCCCATGAGCTAATTTGTTTGCTGGCAACTAATGCAGATGATTGGTACTAATTGGTAACTTCCTTGCCTTTATCTGATTTACCATCAATCATGTCTGCTTTTCCCCAGCCAAGTTTCTAAATATATATCATCCCAGGCTTGCTTATCTTACAGTGAACTGCTGCCAAAGAATATTTGCTCTCAGCATGAGTCAGGACTCCGACATCTGTTCTCACGATGCCATTTTGTATTTGTCATCCATTTTAGAACATATCTCAGCCTGTCCAACCTCACTACCAAACGGTGAGTCATTATTTACTTTTGAACATAACTCATTGTCTATCAGTTTCCAAAATATGTTTTTACATATTCATTATGTGTGTGGAATACCTGAGGCACCTTTCACTTCCTGGGCCATTCTGACCCCAAATAAAGTATGTCACCCCACAAGCACTCTTTACCTTCAAAAAGTATTATAATTCAGATGTTTGAAATACTGGAACCATTGATCAGCCTATTATGTTATCTGTACTCAGTTTGAGGGGGGAAGGAGGTCTGGTACCCTTATACAGTCTTATGAGCACATCTGTGGTAATCCACTCGTAGACATTCATATTAACTTGATCAGCCACTTTTATGCTTTAGAGTATGCAGGGGACGGGAGTTCCACACTAATGGGAACTTTTTTTGTCTACTTCTATTACTTCTATTCAACCAGTGTCACGAAATGAATGAATGGCCATTTGCAACTGTGGCCCACTTTTTCATTGGTGTCTGAGACAATTTTATGGCCCAGTCAGACCCTGGCTGCCTCTCATATATCAAACCACAGAATTCTTATGCATCAGTTACTCTGCATGGAATGCCAGCCTATCAATTAATGTGCCATATAATTCATAACCACCAGGTATTGGCCACAGAGTGTCTGCCTACCTGTTACTCCTCTTAACTGATTGCTTGCTCACCTGTTTCAGTGCAACATAATGTGTGCCACTGAGTTGATGTGCCTTGGACTGAATGCTCATCAGTTATGCTGCACAAAATGCCTGCATTTCAGTTACTGCATGGTGTAATGCTTTTGCTTCAGTTAATGTGCTGCAGAATATTTGGACATTAGTTACTGTGCCACAGAATTCTTGCACACCTGTTATTGCACCAGGGAATATCTGTGCATCATTTAAAGTGCCACAGAATACATGTGCTTCAATTATGCTGCACAAAGCGTGACCATCAGTTACCACACCACAAAATATCTCTGCTGCAGTGGAACAGAATACTTGAGCTCATTTACTTTGCCACAGAATACCTCTGCTGCAGTTACTGTACCACAGAATACTTATGCATCAGTTACTGTACCACAGAATACCAGTGCTTCAGTTATGCTGCACAATGCCTGGCTATCAGTTACAACACTACAGAATGTCTGCTTATCAATTCCCAACCATTGAAACTCCTTACATCAGTTACTTCAGCACAGAATACCTATGCATCAGTTACTGTGCCACAGAATACCTGTGCTTCAGTTATGCTGCACAATGCCTGGCTATCAGTTACAACACTACATAATGCCTGCTTGTCAATTCCCAGCCACAGAAACACTGTACATCAGATACTGCACCACAGAATACCTATGCATCAAGTATACAGCACACAGATGTTGCCCGTAATTTAAGGTAGTAGGGAATGTCTGCCCATCTTTACTGCACCACAGATATCTGCGCATTGGGTACACAGAATAGGTGCCAATCGGTTAATGAGCCATAGAATACCTGTCCATCAGTCGTACTGAACCAAATAACTTCACACCCACTGCACTAAACAGAATGAGGCCAGAGCAGACTGCCGCAGTTACTATGGAGACGGGCAAGAGCTCACCTGTGGCCATGAGAATTTTGGCTCTCCGCTGCGTATTCTACCAAGCTGCCACCCAACAGATGTTGACCCCGGTGATCACACACAGCAGGGCCACTGGACATGAGGTAAGTGTTATAAGAAGATGCGCTCAGGGATGCATTCATCAGGGTCACTTCAGAAAGTATAGGCGTATCATAAGTATGAAATGTGCAATGTATAGGTTTACTTTCCTATTGGAATGCAGTTCAACTTGAATTATGCAGTGAAATGCAGTGGACCATTTTGGAATTGGAGGATCAGAGAATTAAAAAAGGAACGTCCTTTGACTCAAAATGAGGGTAAAATGAGGGTAAAATGAGGGTTATACCCGCAAAATAAGGGAACGTTTAGAGCTCTTCTCCATGAATCCCACAAACAAACCATTTTTAGTTTACCCGTATTTAAAACGGGTACTTGGAAAACATGGTTGAAAAGAGAACAAACAGAAATGTTACTAGTCCCTCATCACAAGTTAAACCCAAGGCATTCCTGTCCTTTTTGAAAGCTTCTTTCTTTTAATGGTATCCCTTAGGTGAGATGCACAGGTGCAAGATCAAGAGGTCTCTAACCCAATCCCCAAGAGCCAAATCCCCTCCATGTTTTCATGATATCCAAATATGTGTGGCTCCATGAGCAAGACCTTATCACAGTTGCATAACCTCAACCCATTATGTATATATGTATATTAACCCTTGCCAGATGTATATCTGTAACGCTTCTGTATATAATTCTCATGTACATAATTCTCATGTAATTTCGGCTGTATCACGTGCTTTTTCCTCTTGTATATCTTGTAATATGTAAGCATAGCGCCCAGATGCCTCCGGGCTCGGCGCGCTCAACAAATATATAAACTAAACTAAACGTTATTTGATTGCAATTAATCTAAATGGTAGTTTCTTACTTCGCCAGTGGGTATCCCTAAAACATGGTATGGGTGTGGTTCTCGTGGGCCTGATTTGAAGACACCTGGGCAAGATCAGCACGGATTATGGTGGGCAGCTGCCCACGCCACCAGCATCAGGGCTGGCCTTCGCGCTCCAGGCAGTGAAACAAAAATGTGAAGCCACATTTTTTTTTTAGCTCTTGTTCCCCCACCGGAGCAGGGAGTTAATCACTCAAATAGGGTTCCAATGCAAATGCATCAGTGTCCTATGCTAATGAAAACCACCCCGTTTGAGCGCCCGAGCAGAGAGGTAATACCTTCAATAGGGCGCCAATGCGAATCCATCAGTGCCCTAATTGTTATTAAATGCTCCCCGCTCCCGCGCTGGAAAGCTCGGCACAAGACCGGGGTGCATTTAATTTCAATAGGGAGCCTGTCATGCCTTCTCCCACCACACCATCTCGGGGCAGACCTTGAAAGACTCCCCCGAACTGGCGTGGTGGGGGGCTAATGCCGCCCCGGACGGTTGCCCGAGCTGCCCAGCCCTAAGGCCGGCCCTGGCAGCCATAGTCAGTCCAGGAAGAGAATTAAAGTCTTGAATGGGCATGGATTTTGAGCCCACCTAGGGCTTCTTTCAGAGGCTACTAGGGCAATGTGGAGGGGCACTGCAAAGGATGCATTACGTAGCAAAGAGGCATTTGATAACAGTGTGGATGTGGGCTCCTGTGGCTAACTTACATAGCACCAGGCCATTGCTGGTTCGTCCTATATGGGCCCTCTAGAGAGTTGCTTCCATAGGAGCGGGCATTGATGTGGTAGTGTGAGAGGGGAGTACTTTGAAAGTGATAAGACGGTGTGTAGGGCTTCATCTATAGCAGAGGGCAATGGGGAGGCAATGTGAATGGTCATATTAGAAGCCAATGTATATTGCTGTGTGGCATTGGCAGGGCAATAAAGATGCTTCTTTGGAGCGAGAGGTATAGAGCAGAGGGTCATTGATAGGGTAGTCTGGATTTGTGTGATGGAGGGCTACTTCCATACCAGTGGGGCAGTGATGGCGGGACTGCAAGAGAGGTTCTTACAACACAAAAGGGCAGTGGCACAGCAGTGCGGATGAGGTTACACTGCCGCACCCTACACTTTAATTGATCTGTAGTGGGAGGGAGAACTCCAGGGATCAGCAACACTTAAAGATGCTGTCTCGTGAGCCTGGACTGCCCCCACCAGACATCATCAGACAAAGGCACATTCTGGAATCCTTGTTACTGATTGTTGATGCTGTGAGGACAATTGGGTAAAGATAAATGTAATTGTTTCTTTTCACAAAATAGTCTCTTATGCTTGAAAGTGCCTCTTATTTGTAGTGGCTGGCTGAATGTTGTCCGGTTGGCCATCTATGAATGCTGTTGAAATGTTGATGCATGTGGGTGACTGCTTAGAGTGTGAGTGTTCTGAAAGTGTCAGTAGTTGGGGGGCTGAGCTAGAGTTCGTGAGGGAGACTAGTGGGAGGGCTCTCCCGCAGAGAGCTTAGGAGTAACTGGAACCCATAAAGCCACTGGATATTATATGTATAGTAGTGTACAGGCCGGTGTACACTGGCCAAGTTTTCATTGACCAGCAGGAGAACTGTATATCCTAAGCCTACAGCGCCTCTAGCGGTGACAACAGGCAAACCTATGCAAATTGCACCACTGTGTTTCCTAAGGAAAAAGCTCCCTCTAGCTGAGCAATCTGTGTGTTCGGGCAGCCTCTACTGTGCATGAGAGCATGCTTGAATGTGCATCTTATTTGTAGTGGCTGGCCGAATGTTGTCATGTTGGCTGTCTATGAATGCTGTTGAAATGTTGATGCAAGTGGGTGACTGGTCGCTCAGGAGCATGTGGGTGACTGCTTGGATTGTGAGTGTTCTGAAAGTGTCAGTAGTTGGGGGGCTGAGTTAGAGTTCATGAGGAAGGCTAGTGGGAGGTCTCTCCCACCAAGAGCTTAGGAGTAACTGGAACCCATAAAGCAACTGGATATTATATGTATAGTAGTGTACAGGCCCGTGTACACTGGCCGAGTGCAGGTTTTCATTGACCAGCACACTTGTGTGCTTACATTACTATGGTTTGTGTACTTTTCAAGCCACCTTTTATAAACATAGACATTTGTAACATATTTCTATGTTTATAAAAGATGGCTTGACACGTAAACAATTCAAGGCATATTTTACAAAGCGTTGATGACGGACAAAACCCAAGGTGGCTTTGTCCGTTGACAACGTTTTATAAAAGATGCCTTGAATTGTGTACGTTTCAAGCCGTCTTTTATAAACATAGAAATATTTCTACGTTTATAAAAGATAGCTTGAAACGTACACAATTCAAGGCAACTTTTATAAAGCCTTGCCAACGGAGATAGACGCCTCGGGCTCTGTGATCTATCTGCTCTGAGCAGAGATCACTGAGCCCGAGGCGCCTTTCACCCTCTGCGAACCCGCGGGCTCCGTGATCTAATCTGTATATTAGATCACGGAGCCCGCGGGTTCGCGAGGGTCAGTGACCTGGGGAGGGCAAACAAAGGGACAGTAACTTCCTCTGATGACCCTGATGAGGAGTCACCAGAGGAAGTTACACTGACTGACAGAAGTGCAGCCAGCCTCAGCATCGCTGTAGCTGGCTGGCACTTCTGTCAGCTTGCCCGACATAATGGCGGCGCATCTCCCGTCGCGGCTGCGGCGGCATAATGCATCCCGCCAATGTTATGTGGGACTGGGGACCCCGGCAGGGCCCTGGCTCAGCCCCACTTCCTGGAGACTGTCAGGGCCTGGCCCCGGCAAACCCCGGCCCACTTAAAGCGCTGCCTGTATTGATTGACTTCTTTTGACAATAAAATCCTAATTTTGAACGGAAATGCACCTTTTGTACCAGACTGTAATCTTTCAGCATATTCGTGTTACAAACAGTTAATCTTTAACTCAACCTCTAACAAACTCTTCAAAATTGTTTTTCGGTTTAGCAACTTGGGAGTGAGGCTTTGTCTCAAGCCGCTGCCCCGAGGGAAACTCGGTTCCAGGTAGCATTAGCTTCAAACACCTGCCACCAGCTCTTTGAATTGGTAGAATATGGGTGAGGCTTTAAAGAAAGCATCCTCACATTTTAGAGAACTGTAAAGATATGTTCCTGAGGTGTGAAACCACAGGAGACCAATGCAGATACAGCAGCGATCTTTACTGCTCTCAGAGCGTTAATATCGGTAAGGGACTTAACTCTGAGAAACCAATAATGACCTAAACCTCAAGAACCACGAGAAGCTCACTAATAACAGAAAAGTGTGGTGTTAGCTGTATATATCGAATCAGGGGGCCCTTGCATATTAAAAGACATAGTAAAAAGACGAGGTGAGGCAATCTTTATTATCACGCGGCAGAGTAACAGGGTACTGGCAAAATATGTATTCATTGTATTGTGGAGTGATTTATGTCAATAGGAAAGGTTGAGGAATGAGATGGTATGCTCCTCGGTGGCGGGCCCACCGAGTAGGTAACGGCCCACCGTCCAAGTTAAGGGCCCGAGTGCAGTGAGTGTCCCATAACGAGGGTGCCAGGCCGTTACCTACACAGTGGGCCCGCCACCAAGGGGAATATCGCCATTAGCACCAACCTCATGAACATTGAAGAGGGACTGCCTGGCTGACAGCACTGTGCGGCATTGGGCGGCGAATGAAGGGGCAGTCTTCTTTTTTTCGTTTTGAAAAAAAAGGAACCACCATTAGCACCCGTGCAGCCAGCTACGCGGTTGCTAAATGGTGAGGGGGGAGCAGGGAAGGGAAGCGCCCATCACCAATGAGAATGCACGGAACATAGGCTTTACTTAGTGAATACAGCCAGTGTTCCTAGCATTCTTATTGGTGGATGGCGACCTCGCAGGGTGCAAATGGGGGCTGTTGATGGGCCGAAGTGAATTTGTACCTCAAATCTAATCAGTTAAGTCTGTCTGGATGAGGTAGCAGACTAAGCGTGTCATTTTGTATAAAATGTGAATTGCATGCCTGGGACCACCAACCCTTACCCTTACATACTGCTGGTCCCCCGCATGCAATTTTAGACACTGAAAGCAGAGTGTAAAAGTAGAAAGGAAATCGAGCAAAATCGCCTTTCCTCTTTACTCTATGCTTTGAGAGAATTGAAATGCGGCCTGCAGATGTGCTCGGCAGACAATGTTTTATAATGGATTCCACTGGAGGTGACGACAAAGTGTAACACGAGCAGGCCCCAAATAACGGGACAGCGTCGTCCTCCCTCCCCCCCAGGTAAGGGGGAGGAGTTTGGGCAAGCACGGGAAAAACAAGAGGGGCGGGAAGCTCACGAAAGCCAACTAAAGAAAGCGGCATGCCAGGGGGCTTATAAACCGCTGGGCGACTGGCTGCCCAATCATGGCAGCCCAAGGATGCCGGACGACCTGAGGAAGGAGGTAGCAGTTTTTTCCTCCCACCCACCCTGCATAACGACAGCAGAATTTCAAGGCTTTTCCGTTGCTGTCGCAGAACGGCGAGGCAGTTTTTTTGTGACCAGTAGCACTATACAGCCTACTGACAAGCTATGGAAAAGCGTGAAGGGTTTTTGCTCTTCTCCCGATTAGCGCCCCTTTGAGGCCTAAGCGGCAAGAGCACTAGAGGTATCGATGAGGGCTCGGCTTCCCCCAACAATACGGCACTCCTCCAGCCCAGGAACACCTGCAAGGGCAGGTGGGGTTCAGACAAGAATGGTTGGGGGAGCTTTGGCCTACAGTGGACTTGGTTGGGAAAGGGTGAAGCGAGGTTTGGACACGGAACAGTTGGCTGGTCGCCGCTTCTGAACTATTTTCACAAAGTTTGGTTTGCAGTGTTTTGAATCTTGAAGTTATTAGCAATGTTGTGAAAATAAATCTCCAGCCTTTTATGTCAACAAAGAAAGAATGTCTCACTCTGCACCTTTTTCCTAGCAAGGGTGGCGAATGGAATAAAGCAAGTATGTTGGTATAAGTATGGACAAATGCCCAGGTTATGGAGCCACTTACCCATTAGCCGATGCTTTTCTGCCCTCCTATACCTCAGGACAGCTGTAAAATGAAGTGGAACATAAAATCTTACCCATTATGCTCTACTTTTTAGGTGTGCAAGATTTTTAGGAGTCATGCTGTTGGAGTTGAAATCAATGATGTAATTTTCATTTAGCATGCAAGTAAAGAATGCTAATATGGTCTCCACGCCCTACACTAGCGGTATTATCCCTCAGTAACCCTGGGCCAATCTGTTCGGCCAAACTCCCAAACTACCCACATTTTCATTGTTTTCTGAATTCGCTGAGCTTTTCAAACGTTTCAGAAATTCTGGGCATCGAGTTCAGGCAGCCAGACTCAACAGTCTGTATAAGCAAATTGCTTCTGGAGCTCTTCAGCAGTGACTGTAAATAGAGGTGTCGGGGGCCGAGGGGGTGATGTCTGTTGCTGTTCCAGAAATGGAGCATTTTACTTTAGGGAGGGATTGTAGGCATTGATAACTTATGGCCTGCTGAACAAAATATAATTGTGCATTTTTGCAGACATCTTTAAAAGTAATTATCTGCATTTCAAAGAAAAGGCAGGTGAGGCAAGCATGGCAATGGACCTCATTACGAGTTTGGAGGTAGCCATGACCTTTTTAGCGGCATGGCTACCTCCAAACTCAGGTCCGTGGCCCGCAAAAGGGGATTTACCGGGACATTCCGACCTTGGAAGGCCCAGTAATTCCCTTTCGCGGGACATGAACCTGGTACGTCCCCATTCCCATTTGAGCCCCCAGAGGGCTCAAATGGGAATGGGGAGGATGCTAACAATAGGCCCGTTAATGACGGCCCGTTGTTAGCATCCTGGTCTGGTAGCGGGTCCCGCTCTGCACCTCTGGTCTGACCAGGCGTGAAGAGCAGGACCCGCTGCAGAACTCGTAATGTGGCAGCCCGGAATGAATGGTGCCGGTCCCTTACCCGCACCGTTCATTCTGTGGCCGCCACACTCCTAATGAGGCCCAATGTATTTGGTTTTTGTTTGAGACTGATGTCACTTTATTTTTGCAAGGCCCACCCTCAACTTGCTTTGCATATTTTGTGATGGGGCAGCATGATTTAAGGCCCACTCACACATGACTGGGTTTAGTGTAATAGTAGGCATGTCCATGTGACTTTCTTCATATATATCAGAGCACTTTGAGGGACGGAGAAATGTGTTTGGGGCACACTGGAAAAGATGTTTTGCATGGTATTGCTGATCGCTCAGGCAGTGGCACTAGTGACAGGGGGATTGTGTTTGTGATACAACACACAACCTGCCTGGAAGGAAGAGGAATTTGCAGTGGGGCGTCTTGATGAAACTCATGCCCACACGTGATTTTGTTAAGTGCGAAATTTGACACAAGCATTTGAATTTCTTTAAAATGTATTAGTAGTACACATTGTGGGAAGGAGAAAGGTGGAGGATTCTGGGAAAAATCATTTGCAGTGTCTTGCTGATCACTCAGGCAGTGGCAATATTGTCTGTGTGATTGGGTGGTTTTTGATGCAACACATCACCTCCCTGGGCGGAGAGGAGATGTGCTCTGGGGTATCTTGATTATTCAGCAGTTGACATCATGTACAAGATCACACAGCGCAACACCACTAACCTTTGAAAAATGCTCCAGCAGAGCTATCTGTGTTTGAGGTCTGTGTCCCAATAAGCAGCACCAAAACAGATGCCCTCAAGGCCAGCACCCAAATGCGGAAGGAGGAAAGGAAGATGTGGAAATGGTGCGTGGTGCACATCGGAATCAGGTGCCACTGCATTTGATGAGGATGTACGAATTGTGGGCGCCAGTGTAGTACAGCACCAGGTAGCAACTAGAGGTTCCATATCAAACATGGCTGTAAGTGCTCCAAACACTAAAACACAGGCTGAGGTATTTAGTAGTGGATCCAATGTCCCCCTTTCTTGGCTGTGTCTGACACTTTGCTATTGTCGGCCCAAGCGCCACCTTCTGAAACACCCAAGTCTCGCACAAGTGGTAATGTACCCCATCCTCCCATGATGTGACAGACCAGGGTGCCAGTGGAGGAGCCCCCAATGAATCTTTTTTTCAGAAGGTTGGCATGCTTAATGAGGAGAGTTTGAAGGTGCAGCTCTCAGCTGTAGGTATGGTACAAGAGGGACATGGTCAATTGCCCATGTTAGAGGTGCAGAACGTTTCTCAGCCTTACATACCCGCTGCAAAAGCACCCTCCACTTTCACTCTTTTGGGCTATGAATCAGATGATGGCAATGAGGGTGATGAAGCTGTTGCGAGCGATGAGGACCAAGGCCTTGACTATGCCCCATCTTGTTATTATAGACACCTAAAGGAAATGTCTCAGAACACTGATACTGAATCCAACCCCAACTCATTCAGTGAGCCAGAAGGATAGATAAAGGAGCAAGCAAACTCTGAAATGGCACCTGCCAGCACAAATCTCCTTGTGCTCAGGGTGCTGATATTCCACAAGGCATGCATGCTCACTTAACTCTCTTTGCAACACCTATTCATAGACACCAAAGTGTCACTGAGATAGATCATCGTCAAGCAATGGCAGCGTCAACCAGGCCATCATAGCAATCACTGACAAATATGGAACCTGTTTGCCTTGGGATTCACGTGTTTCCTCTCCATTCCTGCCTCTGCCCAACAGGGAATGGCACCTTTAGCCCTGCCAGTGGACTCAAAGGGCATGGAATCTATTTGGATTTTTTGTGTTCAGGGTCAAGAGCTGCATCTTGCCACCTGCCTTCTGTGCAAATAACTGTGCCCATGGGAAGGCAGGGAGCAATGATATGATATGATAGGTTATTTATAACGCGCTTAATACCCAGAGGTTTCTAAGCGCGGACCTGTGGATCCAACCTGTGTTGCTCCATGTCAGCTTGCTTCCAAGGCGAGCATGTTGCTATTGAGCTATCCTCCCAAGACAGAGGTACCTCACTGTCAGAATTCTTGCTCTTGGACTTGGCCCTGTAGTGTAGAAGAAGAATTCTTCCTGCTAATATACCACTTTGAATGCACAAATAAACATACAAAGCAATCTATTGACTGGAAGATTGGATTCCCATCGAGACCTTGTGGCTGTAGAAAATAAACAAGAATGATGTAATTAGAACAACTGACAATGAATTCAGAAAATTAATTTCTCTAGAGTTACTCCAAACTAACCTGACTAATGTTTAGAGACTTGGAATGTCTAACACAACGGATTAAAGGAAATCCAATAGATGTTCTGAAAGAAGGAAAAACACTATGAGCCTATAACCCTGGGATCAAATGAAAAGTGACAATAAGCAACAAGAACAAAATCTTGCTTACCCAGACCTTTCTCTGTAAGGCAAAAACGATGGGACGTCCTTATAGAAATGGAGAACGTTTACCAGGTGAGACCTTCTTCCTCGGCACAGCGGAGGCTGTTCTACGGTGCTGCAGTGGCTGTCCCACGGTGCAGTGGAGGCTGTCCCACGGTGCAGCGGAGGCTGTCCCACGGTGCAGCGGCGGCTGTCCCACGGTGCAGCGGCGGCTGTCCCACGGTGTCCCACGGTGCAGCAGAAGCTGTTCCACGGTTAGATTAGTCTCTAAAACGCAGAGATGAGGTACTGTCTTTACCGAGTGTAAACAACAGAAGGAAAACCAGAGAGTTGCCAAGTACAAACCGGGTCGTAAATCCAAGCGGGCAAGAACAGGAACAGGAGGAGAAAAGCCAGACGTAATCGAGGGACAAAAGCAAGAGTTCGTTACCAAGAAGACAAAGTTTACAAAGCAGGCAAGGATGATCCAAAAGAGTAGTCGAGTCAAAAGCCGGGTCAAGAAGGAGTACGTAATCAGAACAAGGAAAAGGCCAAAAACCGAACGCCAAAAAATGCTCGATCAGAAGCACTGAACAAACGTGGAGGCGTGGTTTAAATAGTCCAGGTCACCTGTTCAATGCCGTGATCCCAAACGAACGTTGCGCTTCCTTAGCAACGTATCACGTAGTTTCCATGGCAACCTCCATTCACTGTGGCGAGCCGCGCTTCGAGTTGAGTGTTTTCTTACTGCATTTGCTGGACTAAGAATGCGTGAACCATCGCACAGTGATCTATGCATGACACTCACCGATGATTGGACATATGAAGTGACATCATGCACAGGAACGGGTGAAACATACGCAGCAACACTCCTCCCCCAGTAATCAGCACACAATCAGCAGCACGCTGGACATACCCCGCATTATCAACCCAGAAGCTGGGCTGTTCTAAGTCTTCAGAAAACTACTTCCCCCAGAAGGTGAAGTTAAAGTAGTGGCATGGGAAGAATAAGTATGTGCCAGCCCAGTCTCAGAGAGTCATTCCAGCTCAGCCAGAAATATCATCGAAGCCATCCATGTGTACAGTACTAAATACAAAACTGGCGATTTTTTTCCATATTCCTTTTTTCAAAATAAAGATGTTAGGGAGCTGGTGGCAAGAGCTGATACCACCTGGCAAAATCCCAGCTAGAATTTCTTTGCACAAAAGGCTATACCTGAGTTCTGTGATGCATCGGTGTTGAGTTCAAAAAAGGCATTTGACAGGTCAGAGAGTAGGAAAGTCCACTATAGAATGGAGATGGTGACGAGTGGCCAAAGCACAGACTACATGGCTGTACTGGCATATTGGGTAACCTTCACCCCTAGGGGTAACACCAATCAGCAGGAGAGATCACCACAGGAGCGGCATGCTGTCCGCCAACATGCCACTTTGTGTATGCAAGTCTCTGTTGGAAGCAGCTGCCCAGGCAGAGATTGAGGTAAAGGGAAACAGGTGGAAGCAGTAAAGCTAAGCCTGTGGCAGCTACCCGTGCTCCTTGTGGTCGTTGACAATAGCCTCAATGTCATTTCTACCCAAAGACTAGAGAACAGAATGCATGGTCCACAGTTTGCCCATATTCTACGCCCTGTGATGACACATCTTGGTAGGGATTCCTGCACTGTCTCTAATGTGCTTGCTGTGGCACGCAAGGTCTATTTTCATGTCCGTGCCAGAAATGCTTTGCGAGTGTTGCAGGTGCAATACAATCTCACACATCACCAAGTGAAAACGTCTGTGCTGACTCATTGGATTTCAGTCTCGCACATGCTTGACTGTCTGTGTGAGCAAAGCAATGCTGTAGGTCGCTACAGCTGCAGTCACAGGCAACCATTAAATGGAAGCTTCTTCCCACCAAATCAGTGGCCGCTCATGCACAATGTCTGCTGTGTGCTATGGCCATTTTTGGAGGCCGCGCTGCATGTGAGCCAAAGCTGTCCGTCAATTCCTTCCATTGATATACTTGTTAAAAATGCACCTGCTGTAAAAGGCAAGGGAGCATGAAGCACAAGCAAGTCAGATATGGATCAGCTGGGGGTCATACATGATGTCAGTGATTTGGAATGATCCTCACATAACACACAGGAAAGAAAACAATGAATGTCTTTTTGCATCTTTCTTTGGCCTCCACTCACTTTAAAGTGAGAGTGACTGCATGACAGACTGTGAATGACACGGTTTATAGTCATAATGTAGAAAACAAAAATGTCGACTTACAAAAATGTGGAAAAAAAAATGTAGAAAACAATAATGTCGAAAACCTATACATATAATGAAAAGAGTCAATTTTTAGAAAAAAAAATGTCGAAAAAAATGTCAATTAGCACTATCAATAAATACATAAACAAGAAGAGTATCATTCACTGGGGGGGTTCCCCCCCAACCCCCCTTACCCAACTATCCCCCGGCCAACCCCCCCACCCCCCCACCACCTTCTCACCCCTCATAATCAACACATTTTAATTATATATATATTTATTTATTTATTTATTTCGAAAAAATGTAGAAAAAATTTGACATTATTGGTTTTCGACATTATTATTTTCTAAAAAATGTTTTCGACATTTTGACTTTCGACATTATTGCATTCTACATTATGACTGACCACCGAATGACACATCTAGAAGCCACCGTTGAAACGTGCAAGATTGCACTGGGGAGGCTTTTGCAAACATATGCCCTCACACAGCAGAGGTAGGACGGGTAGACAACATCAGAGAATACACAAAAGCCTTTAGGAAGTCTGGCATCAGGTAGTACCTCTCACCACATGCTACTGTGCCAGGCACAGGATAATCCCATGTAGGATGTGCTACTCTCACATATACCTGCCATGGCAACTCACTTACAGATTCTGCATTCTTCAATATGTCAGGGCTTGGGTATGCAACTACTGGGGCCTACAGGCCCACTGATGCACAGACGGTGGATGCATATTAGAGAAACCTCTGCCAGCTGAGAAAGGGGTATACACGCATTTCACCGTGGTATTTTTCATCGCATGTTTTTTCATCGCCGTTTTTATTTCGAAAAAAACTCGTTTTTTTTTTGGGGGGGGTTAAAAAATTAAATATATGGTTGTGGGTCCAAGGGAATACAAAAAAAGGGGGGGGCTTGGGGGTGGAGGGGGGTAACCCCCCTAAACCCCCACCAAAAAAAACAAAAAACCGATGAGTTTTTCGAAAAAAAAACGGCGATGAAAAAACCTGCGATGAAAAATACCGCGGCGAAATAACGTAGAACCCCTTTTGATGAATGTGAGTTGTTTAACATGACGTACAAGGAGCCCTAATTTCGTCAGAGACAATTGTACCAGCAGCCCTCAAACATAGTTTGCTTGCGCACCACTTGGGAGCAGCTGAGGGTGTCAATGGCAGCACAAACAATTACTGTTGGCCACACAGACCATTTGGAGAACCAATACTGCAGTAGTTCACCATCCTTTCTCGGTTCTACGTTATTTCGTTATTTCGTACAATGAGGTCTCCTTGTACGTCATGTTAAACAACTCACATTCATCAAAAGGAATGCGCACCAGATCACTGAAGACTATGGCAAAGTCACCCGTAGTATCCTCCAAGTCAGCAGGCAATCGTAGTTGAGTCAGCGAATCAATGAAGTGGGACTGGGAGCTGCGTTTGACATGGCTACAAGTAGCTGATGATCTAAGATACTTTGCTGGTAGTGATGGCGTTTGAAGGCCACTGTGGTGATGAGAAAGCTTAAGGATTTTTCGGAGGCCAGAGTATAAAGTAAGAAGCCTGATACATGTTGTATATCTAGGGTCAGAATGTAGCACCAGGGTATGTGAGAAATGTCCCTGTTTAGACATGCGCCCGTACAGCGTGAACTTAATGAGTCACTCACACAATCTTTGCTGCACTCCCGCAGGTTGGAGGGGGCACACATCTTATTGTTGCTACACTCTTATAGGGAAGGGGCACACACATGTAATATTTGCCCTACTACTGCAACGCCATGATACCTTCAGGTGACCGTGTGCTTAAGAAGTTCCCATAACATAACATAGCACACATGGGCGTAATTTTAGGGGGGGCAGGGGTGTTTGTCCCCCCTCCCCCCCAACTTTCATGGCACACTATTTTGTCCCCATTCATTTGGCTGGGGCATCTTTTCTTCAGATGTCATGTCCCCCCCAACATTTTAAGCAAAGTTACTCCACTGATAGCACACCTTTGTTTGCAAAAAATCAAATTACTCTGATGGTTTAGGTTACAGCCAGAGGAAAAGTAAGAGAGTTTCAACAAGAATTTAACAGCTGGTTTTGTTTCCCACAATCACTAAAGAATCGTTCGTAGGCAGATGATGGTCGATGTTGTCACAGTCTTTTCTTTCTGTGACACTGACACTTGGATCAACATCGCCACTTTTGCGATGGGAAGGAGGAGGGTGAGCAAAGCTGCCATTCACTTCCCTCAGCCAGTGCGCCAGGGGGAATCCTGCTTATTGTGGTGATGTGTTCTTCCATTATCCTTCCAGATCTACTCAACGCCACTGTCATTCAAAAAGCAGCAAGGTTCTGGACTAAAGAAACTGGCCATGCCACCCTGTGAATGGTTGGCAGAGGTCTCAGACCTCAGTTGCCTGGCATCACTGACAGACCACCGGGATGAAGTTAGCAAGGACTTCTAAAGCATTGTACTCTTCTGTAACAGTCAAGCAGGTGTATGAGAATGGTCTTAATAACAATACCCAATGGTGGGCGACAGACAGTGGACACTTCACCGACTTCTACAATTGTCTGAGAATTCCACCCATTAAAAAAAAAAAAAACATTCGACATTTTTTTTTTTTCAAGATTCTTTTTTTCGACATTTTTAAATTCGACATATTCACTATAAACCCTTTTGGTGGACTAGACGGCTTCAGCCACAGCTGTTAAAACCCCTAGGCTCATTAAAATACTCAAAGGCTCTAGATGATAATAGCACATGGGTGATCCTCCCTCCTTCCCTCCATGTACCTCTGGAGGTGCTGCTGGGCCTGCCTTGCAACCTTTTGGGCTTGCTCACCACCCTGTTACCTGCGCATTTTTGGCTGTTCCATCCTCTTCTGCACTAGACTATTAATTGCACTCTGCTCCTCCCTTTCCCCCCATCACCCCTGCATACCACTCCTGCAGCTTCTCCCCCTTATTCCCCATCACTCCTGCATGCTCCCCCTCCCCTTCCTCCCACCAGTCCTGCATGCTCCCCCTCCCCTTCCTCCCCACCAGTCCTGCATGCTCCCCCTCCCCTTCCTCCCCATCACTCCTGCATGCTCCCCCTCCCCTTCCTCCCCACCAGTCCTGCATGCTCCCCCTCGCCTTCCTCCCCACCACTCCCGCAGCTTCTCCCCCTTATTCCCCATCACTCCTGCATGCTCCCCCTCCCCTTCCTCCCACTAGTTCTGCATGCTCCCCCTCCCCGTCCTCCCCATCACTCCTGCATGCTCCCCCTCCCCTTATTCCCCATCACTCCTGCATGTTCCCCCTCCCCTTCCTCCCACCACTCCTGCATGCTCCTCCTCCCCTTCCTCCCACCAGTCCTGCATGCTCCCCCTCCCCTTCCTCCCCATCACTCCTGCTTGCTCCCCCTCCCCTTCCTCCCCATCACTCCTGCATGCTCCCCCTCCCCGTCCTCCCCATCACTCCTGCATGCTCCCCCTCCCCTTATTCCCCATCACTCCTGCATGTTCCTCCTCCCCTTCCTCCCACCACTCCTGCATGCTCCTCCTCCCCTTCCTCCCACCAGTCCTGCATGCTCCCCCTCCCCTTCCTCCCCATCACTCCTGCTTGCTCCCCCTCCCCTTCCTCCCCATCACTCCTGCATGCTCCCCCTCCCCTTTGTCCCAATCACTCCTGCATGCTCCCCCTCCCCTTCCTCCCACCAGTACTGCATGCTTCTCCTCCCCTTCCTCCCCATCACTCCTGCATGGTCCCCCTCCCCTTCCTCCCCATCACTCCTGCATGCTCCCCCTCCCCTTCCTCCCCATCACTCCTGCATGCTCCCCCTCCCCTTTCTCCCCACCAGTCCTGCATGCTCCCCCTCCCCTTCCTCCCCATCACTCCAGCATGCTCCCCATCCCCTTCCTCCCACCAGTCCTGCATGCTCCCCCTCCCCTTCCTCCCCATCACTCCTGCTTGCTCCCGCTCCCCTTCCTCCCCATCACTCCTGCATGCTCTACCTCCCCTTTCTCCCCATCACTCCTGCATGCTCCCCCTCCCCTTCCTCCCACCAGTCCTGCATGCTTCTCCTCCCCTTCCCCCCATCACTACTGCATGCTCCTCCTCCCCTTCCTCCCCACCACCCCTGCATGCTCCCCCTCCCCTTTCTCCCCACCAGTCCTGCATGTTCCCCCTCCCCTTCCTCCCCATCACTCCTGCATGCCCCCCTCCCCTTTCTCCCCACCAGTCCTGCATGTTCCCCCTCCCCTTCCTCCCCATCACTCCTGCATGTTCCCCCTCCCCTTCCGCCCCACCAGTCCTGCATGCTCCCCCTCCCCTTCCTCCCACCAGTCCTGCATGCTCCCGCTCCTCTTCCTCCCACCAGTCCTGCATGCCCCCCCTCCCCTTCCTCCCCACCACTCCTGCATGCTCCTCCTCCCCTTCCTCCCCATCACTCCTGCATGTTCCCCCTCCCCTTCCTCCCACCAGTCCTGCATGCTCCCGCTCCTCTTCCTCCCACCAGTCCTGCATGCTCCCCCTCCCCTTCCTCCCCACCACTCCTGCATGCTCCTCCTCCCCTTCCTCCCCATCACTCCTGCATGTTCCCCCTCCCCTTCCTCCCACCAGTCCTGCATGCTCCCGCTCCTCTTCCTCCCACCAGTCCTGCATGCTCCCCCTCCCCTTCCTCCCACAAGTCCTGCATGCTCCTCCTCCCCTTCCTCCCCACCACTCCTGCATGCTCCTCCTCCCCTTCCTCCCCATCACTCCTGCATGTTCCCCCTCCCCTTCCTCCCACCAGTCCTGCATGCTCCTCCTCCCCTTCCTCCCCATCACTCCTGCATGTTCCCCCTCCCCTTCCTCCCCATCACTCCTGCATGCTCCCCCTCCCCTTCCTCCCACCAATCCTGCATGCTCCCCCTCCCCTTCCTCCCCATCACTCCTGCATGCTCCCCCTCCCCTTCCTCCCACCAGTCCTGCATGCTCCCCCTCCCTCCCCACCACTCCTGCATGCTCCCCCTCCCCTTCCTCCCCATCACTCCTGCATGCTCCCCCTCCCCTTCCTCCCCACCACTCCTGCATGCTCCCGCTCTCCTTCCTCCCACCAGTCCTGCATGCTCCTCCTCCCCTTCCTCCCCACCACTCCTGCATGCTCCTCCTCCCCTTCCTCCCCACCAATCATGCATGCTCCCCCTCCCCTTCCTCCCACCAGTCCTGTATGCTCCCCCTCCCCTTCCTCCCACCAGTCCTGCATGCTCCTCCTCCCCTTCCTCCCCACCACTCCTGCATGCTCCTCCTCCCCTTCCTCCCCACCACTCCTGCATGCTCCTCCTCCCCTTCCTCCCCACCACTCTTGCATGCTCCCCCTCCCCTTCCTCCCACCAGTCCTGCATGCTCCCCCTCCCCTTCCTCCCACCAGTCCTGCATGCTCCCCCTCCCCTTCCTCCACACCAGTCCTGCATGCTCCCCCTCCCCTTCCTCCCACCAGTCCTGCATGCCCCCCTCCCCTTCCTCCCACCAGTCCTGCATGCTCCCCCTCCCCTTCCTCCCACCAGTCCTGCATGCTCCCCCTCCCCTTCCTCCCCACCAGTCCTGCATGCTCTTCCTCCCTACTCCCCACCACTCCTGCATGCTCCTCCTCCCCTTCCTCCCCACCACTCCTGTATGCTCCTCCTCCCCTTCGTCCCCACCACTCCTGCATGCTCCCTCTCCTCCCACCAGTCCTGCATGCTCCCCCTCCCCTTCCTCCCCACCACTCCTGCATGCTCCTCCTCCCCTTCGTCCACACCACTCCTGCTTGCTCCCCCTCCCTTCCTCCCACCAGTCCTGCATGCTCCCCCTCCCCTTCCTCCACACCAGTCCTGCATGCTCTCCCTCCCCTTCCTCCCCACCACTCCTGCATGCTCCCCCTCCCCTTCCTCCCCATCACTCCTGCTTGCTCCCCCCCCTTCCTCCCACCAGTCCTGCATGCTCCCCCTCCCCTTCCTCCCCATCACTCCTGCATGTTCCCCCTCCCCTTCATCCCACCAGTCCTGCATGCTCCCGCTCCTCTTCCTCCCACCAGTCCTGCATGCTCCCCCTCCCCTTCCTCCCACCACTCCTGCATGCTCCTCCTCCCCTTCCTCCCCACCACTCCTGCATGCTCCCCCTCCCCTTCCGCCCCACCAGTCCTGCATGTTCCCCCACCCCTTCCTCCCCATCACTCCTGCATGTTCCTCCTCCCCTTCTTCCCACCAGTCCTGCATGCTCCTCCTCCCCTTCCTCCCCACCACTCCTGCACGCTCCTCTTCCCCTTCCTCCCCATCACTCCTGCATGTTCCCCCTCCCCTTCCTCCCACCAGTCCTGCATGCTCCCGCTCCTCTTCCTCCCACCAGTCCTGCATGCTCCCGCTCCCCTTCCTCCCACCAGTCCTGCATGCTCCCCCTCCCCTTCCTCCCCACCAGTCCTGCATGCTCCCCCTCCCCTTCCTCCCACCAGTCCTGCATGCTCCTCCTCCCCTTCCTCCCCACCACTCCTGCATGCTCCTCCTCCCCTTCCTCCCCATCACTCCTGCATGTTCCCCCTCCCCTTCCTCCCACCGGTCCTGCATGCTCCTCCTCCCCTTCCTCCCCATCACTCCTGCATGTTCCCCCTCCCCTTCCTCCCCATCACTCCTGCATGCTCCCCCTCCCCTTCCTCCCACCAATCCTGCATGCTCCACCTCCCCTTCCTCCCCATCACTCCTGCATGCTCCCCCTCCCCTTCCTCCCACCAGTCCTGCATGCTCCCCTCCCCTTCCTCCCCACCACTCCTGCATGCTCCTCCTCCCCTTCCTCCCCACCACTCCTGCATGCTCCTCCTCCCCTTCCTCCCCACCAATCATGCATGCTCCCCCTCCCCTTCCTCCCACCAGTCCTGTATGCTCCCCCTCCCCTTCCTCCCACCAGTCCTGCATGCTCCTCCTCCCCTTCCTCCCCACCACTTCTGCATGCTTCTCCTCCCCTTCCTCCCCATCACTCCTGCATGGTCCCCCTCCCCTTCCCCCCATCACTCCTGCATGCTCCCCCTCCCCTTCCTCCCCATCACTCCTGCATGCTCCTCCTCCCCCTCCTCCCCACCACTCTTGCATGCTCCCCCTCCCTCCCACCAGTCCTGCATGCTCCCCCTCCCCTTCCTCCCACCAGTCCTGCATGCTCCCCCTCCCCTTCCTCCCACCAGTCCTGCATGCTCCCCCTCCCCTTCCTCCACACCAGTCCTGCATGCTCCCCCTCCCCTTCCTCCCACCAGTCCTGCATGCCCCCCTCCCCTTCCTCCCACCAGTCCTGCATGCTCCCCCTCCCCTTCCTCCCACCAGTCCTGCATGCTCCCCCTCCCCTTCCTCCCCACCAGTCCTGCATGCTCTTCCTCCCTACTCCCCACCACTCCTGCATGCTCCTCCTCCCCTTCCTCCCCACCACTCCTGTATGCCCCTCCTCCCCTTCGTCCCCACCACTCCTGCATGCTCCCCCTCCTCCCACCAGTCCTGCATGCTCCCCCTCCCCTTCCTCCCCACCAGTCCTGCATGCTCCCCCTCCCCTTCCTCCCCACCACTCCTGCATGCTCCCCCTCCCCTTCCTCCCACCACTCCTGCATGCTCCCCCTCCCCTTCCTCCCCACCAGTCCTGCATGCTCCTCCTCCCCTTCGTCCCCACCACTCCTGCATGCTCCCCCTCCCCTTCCTCCCACCACTCCTGCATGCTCCCCCTCCCCTTCATCCCCACCAGTCCTGCATGCTCCCCCTCCCCTTCCTCCCCACCAGTCCTGCATGCTCCTCCTCCCCTTCCTCCCCACCACTCCTGCATGTTCCCCCTCCCCTTCCTCCCACCAGTCCTGCATGCTCCTCCTCCCCTTCCTCCCCATCACTCCTGCATGTTCCCCCTCCCCTTCCTCCCCATCACTCCTGCATGCTCCCCCTCCCCTTCCTCCCACCAATCCTGCATGCTCCCCCTCCCCTTCCTCCCCATCACTCCTGCATGCTCCCCCTCCCCTTCCTCCCACCAGTCCTGCATGCTCCCCCTCCCCTTCCTCCCCACCACTCCTGCATCCTCTTCCTCCCCTTCCTCCCCACCACTCCTGCATGCTCCTCCTCCCCTTCGTCCCCACCACTCCTGCATGCTCCCCCTCCCCTTCCTCCCACCAGTCCTGCATGCTCTTCCTCCCTTTCTCCTCACCACTCTCCCACCTGCATACTCCTCTTCCCCTCTTCTTGCCTCCTACTCCAGACTCTAATCTTCATCTCTATCATTCCCACCCTCACTCGTATCCCCCTCATCAACACTGGTGCCACAATCCCTTCCTTCCAGCATCAACCACAGGAGCAACATCATTTGTTGGAGGAGGGGCAGACTGTTGTTTGACTCATCACACCAAAGATGTTGTATAACTATACCACCACTTCTTCAAATTCTAGCTATGACAGCCATTGTACGCTCACCTGCACCCCTGCATTAAGATCACTGTACTGACTACAGCATGGCATTTTTGTCCTCCCACCAAACCAATTTCCTAAAACAAAGTTCCCCGAACAAAATAAAAAAAGGCTTCATAAAACAAAGTGATGTCCAAAACCAAACTGGTTTCCCAAAACAAAACGTCTTCCCATACTAAGAAAAACAAATTAGGCTTCCAAAATAATTATCAAAGATTTCGCAGAATATACCCACAAACACACTCACACACACCGACAAGATACAACCCTCCTCCCTGTCAAGAAAACACATTGCTGCCTTATCTGCCTCGAAAACTCTTCATCTCGCGCTGCTCTGTGGTGTGGATAACCCCTGCCTCACCTTCCTGCTGCCAAACTCAACCGCCAAAGGAAATAGAGACACATTTCTTTAACAGGTGCCCAACCTTGCTTTTCACCTAGGAACCTGCACAAGTTCCTGGTGCCCCATGAACATCACAGCCTCATTTGAATCCTCGTGGAGGCTCACATTTGCCTGCAGGTGCCTCGGAACCCAGGAATTGAGTCCGCGGGGAATCGTGCATGGCTTCCCGGCGATTCGCCCAGGCTTATACCTAATGGCCATGTGTTCTTGTTTCTGAGCAGCACAGCTATCTGGAGGAATTGTCTGAAATGCAATGCATTCGCAGACATTTCTGAAGGGACATGCCTGCGGTAACCATTACTTCAGGGTCTGCCGAGAAAGTCTGATGGTCTTTGGGGAAGTTAATGGAAGGGGGTGTCGCTGAAGAACATTTCTAAAAATGTTATATTGATATTGATATTTTATTTCTATCGTGCTTGTACACAAGTGTTTCAGAGCGTGACAAGGCAAGAGAGGGGAACAGGGGAGAACAAAACAGCGATCTTACTAGGCCCAGTGACATTGAGAACACGCAAGTGCATGGGAGGGGAAAAGTGCATGGAAGGGGGGAGAAGTGGAAAGTGCGAAGCAGAGGAGAAACAGACAAATAACAATAAATAAATAATAAAGGCAACAAACTGTGGTAATGCAGCCAGCAAATGGCGGGCAAGTAGTGCACATTTGAACACAATATTTGAAAAATTGCCCCAAAATGACAGGCTCTAAAGGTAGATTAAATTGTATTGGTATGCCATTTTTCCAAACACGTAAAGCATCTCTTTTCCCTTTTACAGCACCCCCTCCCCCACTTCCTTTCATAATGGACCCATACATATTTGCGGTTCACCCAAATGTTGATGGGGTGACACAAATATTGGTACATGACTTTTCTAAAGTTTGCCAAGGACTAACACATCGTAGAGTTCAAAACATCATAACTCTGTTCATATTTTTAAGATGCATATAGTGCCAAACTCAGCAGAATCAGCTACGTCCAGGCATAGATGCATACGACAGGTGAGGATCGAGGGATGAGAACTTCTGTAAATCAGTGGGAGGGTCATTCTTAAGGTCCTTAAGAAAGGACGACAAGGAAGTCTGTCTCCGAAGGGAAAGCGGAGGGGAATTCCGGAAACGTGGTCGCAGGATTTTAAAAAGTCACTCTACTCTGGTCTCGGGAATAATAAGTAACAGGTCATTACATCAAAAGAGAGTTCTTCTGGGGCAATAAAAACAGGTGTTTATTGTTAGGTATTGGTGCAATAACACTAGTGATTAGGTTTCAGAGAGCATAAAGGCTCAACATCAGATATATATATATATCTGATCTACGTAATAATAATAATAATAATAATAATAATAAATAATTGTGCATGTATATAGCGCTGCAAACCCTCAGGCATCTGAGCGCTGCTTATTATTACCCATGGTGTGTGGTTATAACTACTCAGCGCATAAATGCGAATCCGAATATATCGACTTCCAAAATCGCAAAACATTTTTCTTTATTGTCACCCGGTTCAAATGTCTTGGAAACGGGGGACACCCCCACAACTCCCAAATCCCATAATGCCAAAAAAGGGAAGCAGGAGCCACCCCCTGCTCCCCATGTTTGGTATTCTAGGCTTCGATTATTTGGTTCTTAGTCTTTCCATCGATTTTCTTCCATCGAAGGTGAGTACCATCGAATCATTTCCAATGAAAAAATGTGCATCGAATGCATGGTTTTTTTTGTTCCCCTATTTTTAACCCGTTTTTAACCCTTAAAAACACACCAAAAACAAATGTAACCCTTTAGCCCCCAAAAATATGCATTTGATGCATATTTTTTCGTTGGAACAAATTTGATGGAAAACCATTTAATGGAAAAATGTGCGATGTATAGTCTGCATACGGATTATTTTTTTTCCATGCCGAATGCCCAGTGAAAGGGCATTTTACCTTTTTATTTTGTTTATTTCATCCGATAACATGCATCTTCGGTTAAATCCATAAGATGTGCTTAGTTGTCTGACTGCAGAGTTTCAAATGGTAATATTAGGGCCATGAAACCCTACCAATAGCGAGATCCTTTAAAAAAAAATGTTTTGTATTAACATAAATTACGTCAAAATACACCACATATGTTACACTCTGAAAATGTCTTCCTTTACGCATGTTAGCCCGTGTACACAGGCCTTTCCACTAGTATCAAATGAAACCTGACCCCACAGTAGTGAAGAACCACCTGCCTAAAATCAAGGAAGCGGCATTAAGCACCAATGAAATGATGCTGTAGCACCAGCCATATATAGAAGCCATATAACCCCGCAGGACAGCCCAGGGGTCACACATTAGCCTTGGGAAGAGGGTGATGCCATGCATCATTCCTTCAATCCCGAGCCAAGCGCTTAGAAGCTAGAGGCGTTTACACTATATAAATCACCAGTCAAAATAACATAATCATGAACAATCACTCAAATATAACCTATATTTTAGAAATACGCTCATTTTCTTCGAAAACATATAAGTATGATTTGTTTCCTCAAAGAAACCCGTTTATTCTCTAATACCAGCCAATGCCAATTTCTGAAAATATACAAACTTGTCCCGAGAGGGCAACATGTTCTTTCACATAACAGAGTAAATCTGGTCACAAACACCAGCTTCTTATTTCCATATCATTCACTCGTTTTGGCCCCGATTACCAGCGTTCCCTTTTAGTAGCAGAGGGCCACTTTTACCCCTAAACAGCAAGTATGGAGTTTTATTCTCATTCGTCCCAGAATGCCAGCTTTTCATTTTGTAAGTTAACTTTATTGTCATTTTCTGAAAATGCACTCATTTTGCCCTTGAGTGAGTGTTCTCCTATAACATTGTGTCAAGTGCCTCACGTATTCTCTTTTTTCCGGCCCCTCATGTACAATGTGCTGCCCCAGATTCCCATGTACAATCTCATATGCCTATATATATATATATGTACCCATACATGTCGCTAATATGCCCAGGTTCAGCCTCACGTGCTTATGCAATGACCCAAATGGTCATGCGCTCTCAGATAGGGCAGTGAATCCCGCGTACAGTCCCGGAACGACTTCACATGATCAGGTTTATCCCCAATTTCCCATGCATGTTCATCCAATGTCAGGAATAGCTCCAGAAGTGCAGGTGCAGCCTGACGATGCACAAAGGAAATAATGGATACAAGATACATTAGAATACTGACTGGGCATTCTGTAAAGAGACTGGCTATGTCTTCTTCTGAAACTGAAGCATTATCTCCCTTTCAGGCATCTGAGATCCGCTAAGGCTCTGGTGATGCGGCTTCCCAGATTCAGCAAGATGTCCGCAGCGGGTGTGTATTTTCAGCATTGAGGCTGCGTTGTGGCATTCGCGTCCCCGCGTCATCCGTGTGCAGCCTGAGGCTGAGCACTTTGTGGAGCTGGGTTAGAGACAGGGGTGCTAACCTGTGTATCTTCGGGAGATAGGCTACCAAGGCCATTTGGGGTTTTCCCTGAGGTCTGCCTGGGTGTTCCTCAGGGAGTGTATGGCATGTGCATATTAACATTCCTCATACGTTCACTGTACTTTAGTATGTGTTCATATCACTGGTACCTCCAGCTGGTTCTATGTGATTTCATTGATTTTATGTAATCGAGGGAGATTTCCCTTTTAAATAAATTTATAAGACATTTTACCACAAATGTGTGTGGGGGGAGACCCCCGCAAGGTCCCCCTCAACCCCCCCACCTTTATTATTACCATAACCCACCACCCACATACATTTGCGGTAAAATTCAGTGGAATAAATCAGACAAATTCTCCCTCGATGGAATACCTTGCAATGGAATCTTCGTATCCCCCTCCAGCTGAGGTCTCTAGGGTACCTCAGGAAACCCTATGAAAACATTAACAAAGTTACGAATGTGCACCGTGGACGAGCTATAAATACTCAAGTGAGATTAAACTTCAAAATGTCACTCCGATGTGGAAATAATTCCCATAAAGAACGATCATGATTTGCTATAAAAACGTGTTTATAGCAAACACAAGGAATGCATTATTACCCAGAAGGCATCTGCAAGTATCAACACATACATATCATTTTAAAATAGGCTAAAGCAATAGATAAACCTACTTTTTTACAGGTGGCATCTCTAATCCCCACTAGTTTCTGTCCAATCAAGGGCTCAAAAGGCAAGTGAATGGCGTTTCTTCGATTGTAGGGTTCATCAACTATGTCTGCTTGTGAACCTCTATCCGGATCAGCTTGGAAGCATCTAAACTTAAAGATTGACTGTTACAGTGACCACAGGTCCAATCAGACCATTTGAAATCGCAGTGTTCTTTGTACAGTAGACTTAAGATGTATACGATGGCTAGTGGAAACATACACTGGTTGTCATTTGTCTTTGATGAGATCATCTCGGTCAGTAAAATCTCTCTTCAATATTGTAGCTGGGGCAGGATCTTTATTGTTTTCAGGGATCAGTTGTTGAGGGCTTCCAACTGCTCTCTTTTCAGAACCTGTGTGGCGTTTCGCAGCATTGCGCAGCAAGCAGCAAATTGGATTGTGACCTTATCGTAATCAGCTTCATGGTCACACAAAGGTGGAATGTCCTTCTAGGCTACACCAATGACAGAACCTCCAGGGTTGCAGAGGTGTGTTTTACCTCTCTAGATAGTCGCAGGGTTCTTGAGCTGTGTGAAACAGTTTTGGTTGTCTCTCCCAGGATGGCGGTGCAAAGCCCCTCCTTTGCCCAGTATAGAGGGTTTATGTTCCTGCAAGGCAAGTTGATTCTGCATCCATTGTACTGTTTACTGAAGCACTTCAAACTGTCAGTGACACACCTATGGAGTTTCAAAGCAGACTTTTTCATCTTGCATTGTTCTATGGCATACCATCGACAGGTTTTTTACCCGTTGAGTGTTTTGCAGCTGATTTTAAGCCTAAAAAACGAATTGAAAAAATGCCAAAAAAGCCCTGCCGATGAATGAACGTCGTACTGTTAGAAGTGTTACCTTCGCCCACCTTTCCTTCAAACGCTCGCATCTCTCAGAGCAATTCCTGGTAAAATGGTGGATTTGATAGTCACTCCTTAAATCTCAATTGGATCAGCATGAGCTGGGCAGTCTTCGCTCCTCAGAGGACTTGGTAGAGTTTGCACTCATTCGGCATCTTGGTTTCCACCGCCTTCCGCTGATGGACCAAATGTAGGCTCTGTTCAATGTGAGTGAAGTAACCAGTTTCTCACTAGACTCACATTTGGTGGACTTTGACCGTACCATAAATTCTGCACCATGTTCTGTGCTTCCAAATGCCCCATCCGGAGCTTCCAAGGCTTCTTGGGCTCTTGGATTCATGTCACTGTTCAATAGAGAATGGATGGTCTTCAAAGAAAGGCCCCTTTAAACTTCAATCACTCCCCGCCTCTTCTCATGATCTAGTAAATGTCAATAACTACAAATTATTTTTTATTTTTTATTTTTTATTGCATCAATCAGTTTCCAGAAAAACTTTAAATGCAAATACAAACTCAAACCCAAGAAAAGACTATATAGGGAGGAAAGGAAGATCAGAGAATTCTACATGTCCAACATCAAAAAAATCTCTCTGACAAAGTTCAGTAAGGCCAAGGTTAAAGATACCTTTCCTCCCCATCTTAAAATGGACCACCTCTCCTGAGGAGGTTGAAGGTCAAGATTCTCAAATAGGTGTTTTCAGGCAGTTCAGGAATGATATTCGCCTTCACATTCTGCTATTAACCTGAAATAAAAGCCTCAAACGATGGAATAATGGTCATGTCCTCATGGTGGAGGAAGAGGAAAGATATGTTCTTGCAATGCAGCCTTCACTGTAACCCCTACCATCACAGCTAATTGCGGAACCTCTCTTACACGCAGAGTGGATTCTGGCGTTGCGTGAGTCTCCTTTCTAGATTTCTCCTTCAGGCCATGCACCCAAATATCACAAGGGTCAATTTACAACAGGGTCTCCTCTGGGTCGCATGAAATATGCTTTTCACCTTGATTGGAAATGTGGTCTGAGCTTTTCACTTTGCTTGCTCGGGCGTCCAATGTAGCTAGCAACACACGCATCACCTCAGCGTTCCGATGTTCACTCAATGACAGTTTCACCTGTATTTAAAGCAAACGCCATCAAAGTTATGGTGGGTTTAAAAATGTATTAATAAAGCCTTCTACTTAAAATGTGAGAGTAGACTAGATCAGGGTCTTTTTTCTTACTGGACAGTGCTATTTTATACATAACTTTATCAACCCAAGGCAGACAGCTCTCGGGGGAAGCAGGCTATCATATATGCATCTATGCATTTTACCTTCGCTGGGGAGGTAGGGCGTCAATGTGATCATCTGTGTAGTGCAGAGTGCCGCTCTTGTGATTGGGGCAAGTTTACCAAACACCATAAAAGTTATGATGTTTTTAAAAATGTATGAATAAAACCTTCTATTTTAAATGTAATAGTAGAATAGGCTCTTTCGCAAACAACACACATGCCATAACGCCACCCAGTGGCTGTGCCTGGAAGTTCAGTTTCAGTTCTGAATCATTGTGTAATGCACTTTGGATATGCAAATTAGCTCAAAAGCATACATCTTTGCTCCAGGTGAGAAATGTGTCTGCATTTGGAAGCACTACCACTGAATACTAGACCAATTGCACCACACCTTATTAGCATTACTTATATTTTACATAAGTTTGAACAAAATCTGACAAAATACAGGTTTGGCATATATTCTTTGCTGGTTTTGCTGCCAACACGTTGTTGGAGGAGCAGCTGAATGTCTCTGCAGGAAGTCCCGCCCCCATTGTTCCTATATGTTGGAAACCGGAAGTAGCGACATTCACGACTCCAGTGATTGTGCCAATTCCACAGAGAGTCTTCGAGAAGAGGTAGCAATTGAGAAGACCCTATACAACGTACCCCCGTAGAGATGACAATCTCTTGGAGGAGATCCCTGAAGGAATATGAAGATGAGAGAAAAGGAGGCTGCTGACGTCACAAGAAAATGAGCGTGACGCACTGAGAAGAGAGGTCAAAGAAGAAGATACATAGACCTTATAGAAACTGATGACAGTGTAAAGAATCGAGTAAACCTTCATATGCGGAAAGAAGATTGCACGTGTGAAGAGCACTGCAGAAAATGCAAGCCGTTTTATAGTTGTACAGATGCAGCAAGGCAAGTAGACTAAATAACCGTAAATGCTGGCTATACGTAGTGAATAGACTGCAGGCGGTGCTGCCATTAAATAGAATCTGGACATCGGTGTCACATATTTAGTGAGCTTAGACCCGTGGAGAAAGAAGGATCGGAAAGCTGTGTCACAGTAAAAAATCAGCTGAAGATCGAGGAAAGGCCTGAAATAGCTGTCTGGCCTGGTGTCAAAGGATGGAGCGGCCAAGAACCGGTTATCTATTCTTGAAAAACAGTGAACGTGAGAAGCTGAATCAGCCCTTGTTAAGGTGCAAGTAAGAACACCATGAGTGCCAAGTTTTTTTAATTCAAGACATTTAAATTGCTGCAAAACAGGCCGAAATACGGTCTCCTGTCACGAGAGTCCGGATGGAAATAGGAGATGGGCGTACAGACCTGAACTGCGATAAGAGTGTGCCTATACTCCCTTTTATTCCCAGGAGCAATGATACTTTGCAAGGACAAGTTCAAAGACAATCTGGATGGCAGACAGCATGAGTGATGAGAGATGTTGGGCTAATTGGGTAGTGAGACACGGTCAAGTCAATCCACTGGCACCTGGGGTACCAGCTTACGTGCTGCTAGTGAATCAAATGTTCCAGACGGGTACACGCATGCCAACCAATAGTAGAGGGCCATATACCAAAGAGCTTTATAGTTTGATAGCTAATGGTGGACTGTGTATCTAGTAACTGATGAAGATGACTTGCACTAGGTGTGTGCATAAGTTGTCCACCTGACTGAAGAGACTCAATCACAACCCAATCCCTTAAAGAAAGTATACTTAGATGCTCCTCTTAAGCCAATCACAACCCCCCCATAGGTTTTCTTAGTTTGGCAGGTTTTTTTGCTATATTTTTTATCAAATGTGTTGAGATAATGCTGTGCAACGTCTGTTGATGTCCGTTGTAACTCCCTGTTTTAGACAATTGAAAATAAAACAGTCGGGAGAGACTTTTTGCAAACCTCCTGAGTCGGTCTTATTATTTGGTGTAAGAGTTATTCTGCATCCCCTCCTGAGTTTGACATGTTATTGATTTAAAGGGCCCAGTGGCGGCTGGTGACTTTGAAAGGTGGTGGGGCGTAAATTTGTGGGTGGGAAATTGGAAGCCAGCGAGCGCGCCCAACCCACAGCAAGAGCGGTGCATGGGGCATCTACCCCTGCACGAGAAGTTTTGAAAAATGGATTGCAAAATGTACAATTTACTGTCCAAACCCACAGCAATATGATATAAAAAGCATTAAGTTTTACATACTAATGGGGGTACATTATTCTTACATGTGCAAGTGTGATGGTGTATTTTACAGCAGCTTGTATTTGAGAATAGCTGGTCCATTTGCCTGACACTGTTATTAGAATCCCAGTTACTTGCACCATGTTGCACCTACTACCATCAACAGGCAGTTAATGCTACTATGAAAGTGCCTGGCAAGTGTCTTTCCCATGCCTACATAAAAGCCCAAACTGTTGGCTTTGCCAATGCTTGCTTTCAAAAGAAATGGAGACCACTCATGATAAATTGCTCCCAGGTTACCAGGCTACAAGCAGATGTTGGCACTTGCAGCTTCACTCCATCGAATTGTGCCGCCCCTGCGCCCACACAGTTTGGTGTTCTCTCATGGTGAGAAGTGCCTTACTGGAGGACCCACTAGTGCACGGGCCAGCATACTTTATAAGAATCAACAAATTAATACGAGCCAGCAGTGCACTCAAGGTAAAGCAGCTTCATCAGGCTCATCATTTTCTTAATCAAGCAACCAAAACATAAGAAACAATAAATGCTCCCTTTACAATGCCTGTAAGGCCTGTGGTGCTAAGGACAACTACCAAAAGGTAAGGTACTTACCGGAAATACTATATGCAAATAAGGGGTGCTTACTGTGCCAAATTACCCCAGTAGTGGCCTACATGCACGAGGCTGGTCAGCAAAGTGGTGTATTAAATTCTGCTTCAAGAAGTGAACACAATTTTGGAGCCAGGACGAAAGTGTCTCTTTCAATGAGCTTAGGTTACACACACGACCCAGAAGGTTGGCATGCAATGCATGGAGACTGCAAACGATTCTTTGTTCCTTCCAGGGACCTAATGCATTCACTTTGGCATTACCTCTGATGCCTTGTCAGGGCCAATAAAACACAAATGCTCTGAATTTATGGACAGGGGAAGAGAAGGCGGGGTAGCCACCGGGAGAGGTGGCCGTGGGACTCGTGGGAGAAGAGAAAAACAGAGGGAGGGAAGGAAAGAGTGCAATAGGCAATGATTAAGTACACAAGAAAGGGAGAGAAATCCCAGGAGGGGAGAAGGGATAGGAAGAGGAGCAAGAGACGGGGTAGGCTGATAGATGGACTAGAAAGCAGGGGAAATGTTAACACAACTTTTTCCACTACTTTTTACTGCACCTTAATACTTAATTTCCCTTTCACACACGCGCATGCACGCTCACACACCCAAACACAAACGCACGCACGCACACACACACACACATACACACTGCTTGCACAGATACTCAAGCATGCCCATACCTACCACACAAACGTACACAATTTGCATAACCCACAACACAGGGAGCAAGAGTTGCGAGCTAAGGCTGCTTCAGGCCAGCTACATGGCGTCTGCCGCACTGCACGGTTTTCAAAAGGCCATCTCATTTATTATAAATAATAAATTAGATGGCATTTAAAAAAATCGTTCAGTGGAGCTGACGGTGTCGGTGACGCATGACGAACAGCGAGTTGTCATAACAGTTGTTCGTCACCACAGGGAGCGCTGCAGTAACCAGGGATTTTAGTTCAGTAGATGGTGCTGCCCACTACACTGCACAGAAACACATCTATGGTGGCCAGCATACCCCTGCACAAAAAATGGTCGCTCACATGCCATACATGGTCATGCTGTCTGGTGCTAAACCCGTTTCTTTGTTTTCCATTGCCTTAAATCTGTGAACATGTGGCAATTGCAAATACATCTCTGGACCCCACCGGGACTACCGGGTTCACCACTATTACAACAAGTTTATGCACACCGGAAGACACACGGACCAATGTTGCAGCTCAGGGTGTTGGGGCAGTACCTGAAAGTTCAGAACAGCCTACTTCATTGGTAACCTTCTCTCAATACACCCACTTGTGCTTGGCAAGATGAGTATAACTCACCAGAAGGTGAGCATCTGTGTGAGGAATAGGCAGACAGTAGATCGCCGCTGGCCTCATAAATTATTTATTGAATAGTCTGGCGGAACGAGCAATACATTATATTCCTCTGCTACTGTAAGCAGGGTCTAAACTCGAGGGGCATTCCATTCGCTCATGCTCCCATAGCAGGCCAGCCCGGGTAGGCCCTGCATCGATGCCCCGGCTGGGCTCTCCTCTCCGACTCTCACCCAACCCAAGTGCTAGCCAGGCTATGCAGGGCCTAGGAAGTGGGGCCAAAGGGCCTAGTTGGACGACTCGTCGGGACTAAAACATGATGGCGCAGTCTCCAGTCCTCCAACTAGGCCCTGCTCTGACCCTGCATTTCATTTCCGAGGGCAGGGCTCTGGACAGTTCTGGAGCAGTCTGTCCCTCACCTTGGGAATAATTAAAGTTAACTTTTTACTTACCAGCGGTCCAGGGAGCCTGGAGTTGCCAAATGGCAGGCCTGCTGTTCTCCGGCTGGCCAGGTCTAACACCTCCGTCACCAATCGATTCCCAGGACAAAGTGAAGGCGGCATCACCCCACCCACACTGAAATGTCATTGGCTGGCAAACAGCCAATGACATTTCTGTTGCTATGTGACCTGCCTTGACTAACTGTAAGCAAGGTCAGAGATGATCAGGAGATGCGCTGTTTGCGCACATATTAATCCATATTAATCCTGGCGGGGCCACCCATCTAGCACCCCGCCAGCCTCCTAATTTGCTGCTGTTACGTAGAGTGCGTGGAGCTGCGAGCTCCACGCACTTTACTGCAGAAACAATCTGCGTAAAACAGGCCGCGCCCCTGTGGCAGCCGCCCATGCCATGATGAAGAGACGCAGGTAAGGCAACACACACACAGTGTCAGAGAGTGTGTAAATATTTTTTTTTTATGAATCGTCGTGCTGCAGTGCTCATTCACAAATTGAGCAGAACAGATTCAGATGAGAAAATAACTTCTGAATCTATTGTGCTGCACAAAGCACAACCTCTTGGGAAGTTAGAGGGGGCGGTGCCCCCCCACCCTATGAAAGCAGCTGCCACTGAAAGGGCCCCTTAAGGGTTCAACATGTTTCAACCTCATCAAGGAGGTCTTCCTCAGGGATACAGTACCTTCCATTATCTATGAATGCTTATTTGGTACCAATCCCTCATTCGATCCAACAGGTGAATCTTCACCGCCTCTTTCACAAGATCTAACGCAATCTCAGATAATATTGTAGAAATACATATGTCAAAGGACTATCATGGTACGTTACTTAAGAGTTGTGAATCCAGAGTGGGTGTTGTATCAAGAAAAAGCAGTTTTGCAATATAAGGATTCATAGGGCTGTGTGGAGTGGGAATGGAACCCCAAGACAGACTGCTTTTTGGAAGAGTTTTTCCATTGATACCTCGAGGAGGCATTCATGTTGCCTCATCCACCAAGGTTGACAATCATGTTTTGAAAGTATCTACCAGTAAGGGAGGTCGGAGAAGATTCACCTCTTAGATCTAGTGAGGAATTGGTTCCAAATAAACATTAATAGGTAACGGATGGCACTATATCCCTGAGGAAGACCTCCTTTGACGAGGTTGAAACACGTGTTGGCCGCAAAACCAGTTATGAATATATGCCAAACCTGAATTTTGTCAGATTTTGTTTAAGCCTATGTAAAATATAAGTAACAGTAATAAGGCGTGGTGCAATTGGTCTAGTATTCAGTGGTAGTTCTGTCAATATTGTAGAATAGGATTAGTGTCACTGCCTGGACCAGTGCTGGCCTTTCCCTTGAAAATTTGAAATAGTAGATGGTCAAAATTAGAAAGAACCAGAAAATACAATTGGAGAGGAAGCTCAGAAGAGTACTCACTCATCTTTTGTGCAATCTCATTCGGAACCATTTACACTTTATTTACTGTACAATAATATATTTCTTGCACGTTCTCTTTGAAATATTGCCCTCCTACTTGCTGACGTGGCTATCTGAGCAGTTCTACAGAACATTGCCTCACTGTAGCCTGAGACTGGCCTTATCTATACCTGGGTAAGAGATAATGGCCCTAACCTGCGTAACTTCATGAGAAAGGCTACCAATAACCAGCGGGTCCTTCCCTGAGTTCTGCCCCGGTGTAGCTCTGAGACTGCGCCTTTTATTAGTCATCAACAGAATTATGTTAGAGCAATACGGGAAGTCTCTGTGAGGGTTTGTTTTATTCTAGCTTGCTTCCTAGCACTCAGCCAAGTCTGGTCAATGATTTCTTGTGAAAGGGATATTAGTTTAAATATATGTAGAGGAGAACATGGGAGTTCAGATGAAAGTTTAAAGCAGTTCTAAAACAGGTGTCAACTTACTGCTCTAAACTCTACTCGCTTCTGTGAGCGGACTAACTATCTGACCGACCCACGGTCTGGAAAGGGCCGCGCCAGGACACAGAACTGCCAGGTGATCAGAGCACTTGTACACAGGGGTCAAGTCCTAAAACGAAAGTCGGGGGACGCATTAAGATATGCAATGGGATGTGACGTCACCAAAAATGATCAAATCAAAGTGAAATATGCAAATTCCATTCAATTGGCTTTGCATACCCACACAAATTGCACAGGACAAATGGGCATTTTCCTTTCATAAAATCAACATACACAAAAGATTATTTTCGTCTGACAAGGTTTGAAAATGTTAAAAAGTGTGCACGTTTTAAAGCCTAATGCCAATATTTTCCCTGGAGAGCGCATTGGATACTTCCCCTCTAGTTGTTCTTTCTTTTTCACCGGGTTTTCTGGTGTAGTGGTGAAGTGCCCGCCCTATGAACCTGGCAACTGCAGTTTGAAGAGTGGTGTAATCAAGAACAGACTGTGTACGAAGCAAAGGAATGGAGTGGTCAAACTTGAATGGTAACATTGAGAAAAGCCTGGCACTTTGTTTTGTGTCATGTCATGCTAGACTTTATTTTAGTTCATGGTGAGACAAGATGGTGCCTTAATTGGGAGCAGGCTATCAGAGTATATGAATAGATAGGCCACTATCCTGAGAAAACATAGCCTGAGTTCATTACACCGTGTGAAAAGTGGAGGTGGGTGTGCGTCAAAACAGGAGAGGAGCGCCAGAAGTCTGTTCTGTTTGCAGTGACAGCCTGACACCTTTCTGTTATGCTATTTTATTTTACAATGCTTTGACTGTTTTCATCAGGCTATGAAACGCTTGGTTTCTTGCACAGTGTTTTATTTCACAATAAGTCCACCTCACTGGGCAGGCAAGGAATCTTTCAAGTTGCAAGATAACAACGTGCACTCAAGTGCACCTAAAGATCAGCACTGAGGGCCGCTCAGCCACGAGCCAAAAGTGGAGACAATGGGATGAAACAGAAGTGAGTTTGCTCCAAAAACCCAGCCACAGACAAAAGAAATGCGGATCTGCGTAGCGTGTAAACCTGGAAATCATTGTAGTAAAACATGCAGGAGGGTTTGTACGTCAGAAAGACAAATTCGCTGTTTTTGTGAAAAGTGTGCAGAATGTTCCAGAGTGTTCCGCCTTTTATGTTATGCTCTAAATCTGCCCGAGCTTCACTGCAATAGGCTCAGAGCACCGATGCTTGGCCTTTCAAGCAAGATGCTCAGGGTCATTGACCATTGCCTTTGGCTCTGCAGGCTTCAGGTTTATAAGCTGTCCACAGTGCCAGGGTGCCACTGTGAGCCTGGATATGTTTAAATTATGCCCCAAAAAAACAGGAGGGCAAAGCCTTCTGCGTACACCCCTATGTCCCAAACAGCCAGGTTCTATAGACAGGGAAACTGGAATAAAATATGGGTACTTTTAAATGAGGGAGGGTTTTGAACCAGCGCTCCTCTGGGAGCAAAGCCCTGGCCCAGGCTTCCTGGAGGTTTTTGAGGCCTACTAGAAACTTTATGGGGTTTGGTTAAAGTGGTGTCTGAGGCAGGGCCCCTCTGAGGCTTAGGCTGGGCTCTTGTGGGAGTTAATCTGCATACACCACGCTAATATATATATTTCTAGACCTGGGCTACAGTTACATTGTCCTGTTTATAGAGGAAACATGCAAATCTAAGCTCAAATACATGTGTGCAGAGTCCGTTTACCAGATTACATTTCCAGGTCTACTTTGAGCGTTATGGTGCCCTTTCCATAGACTGCTGCCCCTTTGTTTCATTTATTTGGGTGTTTTGCGGAGTGCTAACTGTCACCTTGTGGCTGCTTCAAAGCACTTGAACCTTAGACACTAGCGCAAAACAACATAATGAAACATTACGCAATATCGCCTGACCTAACGTGACCTAAGCAGCTCGTATAACAGAAATCTTCATTATGCTCCTAAAAACTAAAACGAATGGGTAAATAAACACATAGAAATGCAAATAAAAAATGTGCAAAACGTCCCTTAAGAAATGAAGGATGGGCGAGTGATGGTTGGATGCAGAAGTGCTGGAGGAGGTGGAAGGAGAGAGAGAGAGAAGA